>NW_026776174.1:0-2920833 GCF_947086385.1 Phlebotomus argentipes
TCTCAGGCTCCAGGCGAAACAACTGCGAACCCAACATCTGCTAGCCCTGACGCACCAACCACTCAAGGACCTGTGGTGACTGATGCGCCAACCACTCAAGGACCTGTGGTGACTGACGCGCCAACCACTCAAGGACCTGTGGTGACTGATGCTCCAGGTAAGGAATAAATCAAAGAGAAATCGCGAGGACAAATGTAATAAGCAGAAATGTTTTTAAATTGCACAGGAGCAACGCAATCCCCATCTCAGGCTCCAGGCGAAACAACTGCGAACCCAACATCTGCTAGCCCTGACGCACCAACCACTCAAGGACCTGTGGTGACTGATGCGCCAACCACTCAAGGACCTGTGGTGACTGACGCGCCAACCACTCAAGGACCTGTGGTGACTGATGCTCCAGGTAAGGAATAAATCAAAGAGAAATCGCGAGGACAAATGTAATAAGCAAGAAATGTTTTTAAATTGCACAGGAGCAACGCAATCCCTCTCAGGCTCCAGGCGAAACAACTGCGAACCCAACATCTGCTAGCCCTGACGCACCAACCACTCAAGCCTGTGGTGACTGATGCGCCAACCACTCAAGGACCTTGGTGACTGACGCGCCAACCACTCAAGGACCTGTGGTACTGATGCTCCAGGTAAGGAATAAATCAAAGAGAAATCGCGAGACAAATGTAATAAGCACGAATTGTTTTTAAATTGCACAGGAGCAACGCAATCCCCATCTCAGGCTCCAGGCGAAACAACTGCGAACCCAACATCTGCTAGCCCTGACGCACCAACCACTCAAGGACCTGTGGTGACTGACGCGCCAACCACTCAAGGACCTGTGGTGACTGACGCGCCAACCACTCAAGGACCTGTGGTGACTGATGCTCCAGGTAAGGAATAAATCAAAGAGAAATCGCGAGGACAAATGTAATAAGCAAGAAATGTTTTTAAATTGCACAGGAGCAACGCAATCCCCATCTCAGGCTCCAGGCGAAACAACTGCGAACCCAACATCTGCTAGCCCTGACGCACCAACCACTCAAGGACCTGTGGTGACTGACGCCAACCACTCAAGACCTGTGGTGACGACGCGCCAACCACTCAAGGACCTGTGGTGACTGACGCGCCAACCACTCAAGGACCTGTGTGACTGACGCGCCAACCACTCAAGACCTGTGGTGACTGATCTCCAGGTAAGGAATAAATCAAAGAGAAATCGCGAGGACAAATGTAATAAGCAAGAAATGTTTTTAAATTGCACAGGAGCAACGCAATCCCATCTCAGGCTCCAGGCGAAACAACTGCGAACCCAACATCTGCTAGCCCTGACGCACCAACCACTCAAGGACCTGTGGTGACTGATGCGCCAACCACTCAAGGACCTGTGGTGACTGACGCGCCAACCACTCAAGGACCTGTGGTGACTGACGCGCCAACCACTCAAGGACCTGTGGTGACTGACGCGCCAACCACTCAAGGACCTGTGGTGACTGATGCTCCAGGTAAGGAATAAATCAACGAGAAATCGCGAGGACAAATGTAATAAGCAAGAAATGTTTTTAAATTGCACAGGAGCAACGCAATCCCCATCTCAGGCTCCAGGCGAAACAACTGCGAACCCAACATCTGCTAGCCTGACGCACCAACCACTCAAGGACCTGTGGTGACTGATGCGCCAACCACTCAAGGACCTGTGGTGACTGATGCGCCCAACCACTCAAGGACCTGTGGTGACTGACGCGCCAACCACTCAAGGACCTGTGTGACTGACGCGCCAACCACTCAGGACCTGTGGTGACTGATGCCCAGGTAAGGAATAAATCAACAGAAATCGCGGGACAAATGTAATAGCAAGAAATGTTTTTAAATTGCACAGGAGCAACGCAATCCCCATCTCAGGCTCCAGGCGAAACAACTGCGAACCCAACATCTGCTAGCCCTGACGCACCAACCACTCAAGGACCTGTGTGACTGACGCGCCAACCATCAAGGACCTGTGGTACCGACGCGCCAACCACTCAAGGACCTGTGTGACTGACGCGCCAACCACTCAAGGACCTGTGGTGACTGACGCGCCAACCACTCAAGGACCTGTGGTGACTGATGCTCCAGGTAAGGAATAAATCAAAGAGAAATCGCGAGGACAAATGTAATAAGCAAGAAATGTTTTTAAATTGCACAGGAGCAACGCAACCCACTCAGGCTCCAGGCGAAACAACTGCGAACCCAACATCTGCTAGCCCTGACGCACCAACCACTCAAGGACCTGTGGTGACTGATGCGCCAACCACTCAAGGACCTGTGGTGACTGACGCGCCAACCACTCAAGGACCTGTGGTGACTGACGCGCCAACCACTCAAGGACCTGTGGTGACTGACGCGCCAACCACTCAAGGACCTGTGGTGACTGATGCTCCAGGTAAGGAATAAATCAACGAGAAATCGCGAGGACAAATGTAATAAGCAAGAAATGTTTTTAAATTGCACAGGAGCAACGCATCCCCATCTCAGGCTCCAGGCGAAACAATGCGAACCCAACATCTGCTAGCCCTGACGCACCACCATCAAGGACCTGTGGTGACTGATGCGCCAACCACTCAAGGACCTGTGGTGACTGACGCGCCAACCACTCAAGGACCTGTGGTGACTGACGCGCCAACCACTCAAGGACCTGTGGTGACTGATGCTCCAGGTAAGGAATAAATCAACGAGAAATCGCGAGGACAAATGTAATAAGCACGAATTGTTTTTAAATTGCACAGGAGCAACGCAATCCCCATCTCAGGCTCCAGGCGAAACAACTGCGAACCCAACATCTGCTAGCCCTGACGCACCAACCACTCAAGGACCTGTGGTGACTGACGCGCCAACCACTCAAGGACCTGTGGTGACTGATGCGCCAACCACTCAAGGACCTGTGGTGACTGACGCGCCAACCACTCAAGGACCTGTGGTGACTGACGCGCCAACCACTCAAGGACCTGTGGTGACTGATGCTCCAGGTAAGGAATAATCAACGAGAAATCGCGAGGACAAATGTAATAAGCAAGAAATGTTTTTAAATTGCACAGGAGCAACGCAATCCCCATCTCAGGCTCCAGGCGAAACAACTGCGAACCCAACATCGCTAGCCCTGACGCACCAACCACTCAAGGCCTGTGTACTGATGCGCCAACCACTCAAGGACCTGTGGTGACTGACGCGCCAACCACTCAAGGACCTGTGGTGACTGACGCGCCAACCACTCAAGACCTGTACGCCAACCATCAAGGACCTGTGGTGACTGATGCTCCAGGTAAGGAATAAATCAACGAGAAATCGCGAGGACAAATGTAATAAGCAAGAAATGTTTTTAAATTGCACAGGAGCAACGCAATCCCCATCTCAGGCTCCAGGCGAAACAACTGCGAACCCAACATCTGCTAGCCCTGACGCACCAACCACTCAAGGACCTGTGGTGACTGACGCGCCAACCACTCAAGGACCTGTGGTGACTGACGCGCCAACCACTCAAGGACCTGTGGTGACTGACGCGCCAACCACTCAAGGACCTGTGGTGACTGATGCTCCAGGTAAGGAATAAATCAACGAGAATCGCGAGACAAATGTAATAAGCACGAATTGTTTTTAAATTGCACGAGCAACGCAATCCCCATCTCAGGCTCCAGGCGAAACAACTGCGAACCCAACATCTGCTAGCCCTGACGCACCAACCACTCAAGGACCTGTGGTGACTGACGCGCCAACCACTCAAGGACCTGTGGTGACTGATGCTCCAGGTAAGGAATAAATCAACGAGAAATCGCGAGGACAAATGTAATAAGCACGAATTGTTTTTAAATTGCACAGGAGCAACGCAATCCCCATCTCAGGCTCCAGGCGAAACAACTGCGAACCCAACATCTGCTAGCCCTGACGCGCCAACCACTCAAGGACCTGTGGTGACTGATGCGCCAACAACGCAAGGCCCTCCGTCAACAGAAGCTTCTTCTGTTGTAGTATCTGAATTGCCGACATCGGAGGCTCCGCCTGTGACACAAACGGAACCATCAGTTCCTTCGTCCGAGCCCTTAGTTTCCAGTGTATCGACATTGCAGCCAACTCCAAATACGGTGATCCCTACAAGCCCGGCCCCTGACGCTCCTGCTCAAACTGAAGCTGTTTTCTAAACGTTCAGTTTTTAGTTGTAGAAAACTGAGTAATGTGTTTAGAGGATAGAATTTTGTAGCGAATTAAAGTAGCAAGCAAGCAATACAATAGAAAAATTGTTCAATTGTTGTTTCAAATTTATACTTTGTGCGATTACAAGTACAGTGGGCTACGCCCAGCTAGAATTGCATGAAAAATCATAGTGTGTATTGCCTCGCGAAAAAACAAAAGCTCAGTTTTTCACTAAAGCCTTTAATAAGATGGAAAATCTGGACAATTTGATAATGGAGCTTGATTATATACAAAATTCAATGTCTGACCAAATTCCGAGTACATCCATGGAGCCGACAAATGGAAATAACAACGTACAGGTGAGAAAGTTCAAAAGCTTGTCCAAGAGGTTAAGGACTTGGATAACAGTCGAGTTGACTGCATTTTTTCGAGTTGTTTGCGCCAAGATAACCATAAGCGTTTACTTATCACATTTTCTTTCTCCTTTTTCACATAAGAATGAAAAATCGTGGCCATCAAACTCTACAAGCGATCCCTCTCGACTCCTTCCTGGATCGGAAGTGTACCAGCAGCGAAAATATGAATGTGGCATATGTTCAAAGCGATTCCACAGGCGAGAAGGGCTTCAGGCCCACAAAACGACTCATACAGGCGAAAAACCTTTCGCCTGTAAGTACTGTGGGAAACAATTTTCCAGAAAAAGCTATGTGAAACACCACATGAAAATTCATACAGGCGAAAAACCTTTCGCCTGTAAACACTGTGGAAAAAGTTTTACCAGCGAAAGTTATCGCAAAGTACATGAAAGAATGCACACAGGCGAAAAACCATTCGCATGTACACACTGCCCGAAACGCTTCATCAGAGGCAGCTACCTGAAAGATCACATGAAGACGCATACAGGCGAAAAACCGTTCGCCTGTAAATACTGTGGGAAACTATTCTCCAGAGGAATCGCTCTGAAGGAACATATAAAAACTCACACAGGTGAAAAGACGCTGGCCTGCAAATATTGCGGTAAAGTTTTTCGGACCTACACAACTCGACACAGACATTGCCGTGAAATCCATGGCCATCGATCAACTAAAAATTGATAAAACACGCTGTCAGTCTGTTATTTTAGTAATATTTCAAATTTTTGTATTCCAAATTCCATCCAAAACCAAATTTAATAAATGCCTAAATGTGCGCCTGATTGAGAATAACTATCAACCAGAATCATGTACTTTATCTCTTGCTCTTCGAATTCCTAAACAATATTTGTGGTTTTCACACATAAAAAACGACATGGTAAAAAGCGTATCAAGCTAATGTATTCCAATATTTTAAGAATTTCTCGCCTCTCGGAATCTCATATAACTTCCATGATATTCACAGCTGAAACATGTGAAAATTTGTGGATTTTCCTCTTCAATGCTTAAATGTGAAATATTCACCAAATATATAACATAAAAAAAACATATGCGAAACATTATATGTAACCAATTTGCAAAATTCTCGTACTGCGTTGTAAATTTGATAAATAAAAGCGCTTTCGTTTTTCCCAAAGCATGAATACGTGACAGATATATTGAGGAAAGAAAATTAATTTGTTCAGAGAAAGATTCTCCTTTTTTTTATCTCGAGTAATTAAGAAACATCCATTGAATTGATTTAGTCCAATTAATTCCAAGAGGCAGACGAACTTTTCCTCCTTTTCTCATTCAATAACAGTTTGCAATCCTTTCAATTTGAATTTATTATGTTTGTCCTCTGCTGTAATTTTTTTTGCCAAAATTTTGAATTCTCCTCTTTTCCCAAATCGAACTCATTCAATGAATTTAGGAAGAAAGTCAATTAAAAGTTTAAAATTTATTATGCTTAATTTAGAGAAAGGATTTCCATTTGCATACTGCGCACTTTCTTCACTTCTGAATCTTGGAGTCTACAGCATTATGTTGCTCTTTGGAGATTTCTAAGAGGGGTTTTCTGTTAGTCAAAAAATAAATTTTCATCTATATTTTCACCATTTATAATTTAATTGCAAACTAACCATCAATTAAAGGGCTTCACATAATGTATAATTTTAATTATCGACTTGCAATTCAATTTGGACACACAGTCGTCAAAGCAAAGCCTTTGATGAACTGCGCAAAATCAATTTTTCACGGGAAATTTCACCATTTCACTGCGTCCAAATAAATGTATTCCCAGATAGAAAAATAAAATCCCTCTAATTATTATTGAATGTTGAGTTACTGCACTAATTACAGTCTGTCACATCAATCGCCAAAGTTAGAGCAACACAGCGAATATGCTGGGCAAAAGTATGCACAAGCATATTGAATGTGAGTGAGGTTGAATTAATTTAGTAAAGAGGATTGATGGGAGGGAAAATCATGGATGGAAGGAAGTAATTCAATAAAATACGACATGTTATTTGAAATAATCACAATAATTTCCTATTTGCCTATGGCTTCACTGAAAAATCACAGAGAGAGAGAGTGAGTGAATTGAATTAAAAGCTTCCCTTGAGCTTCACTCAGTCTTGTGTCGCAGGAAAGCTCGGGGGTGATTTGGGAGATCGTGTGCGAGGGTGCTGAGATTTTTTGGCAAAAGAGTGCGGTTAATTGGCAAACAATGGAGATGAATTTACTGAGAAATTATTCACTGTGCGCCTCCTTTGTGCTCCTTCTTGCGCTCGTGTCGGCAAAAGTTCTTCCCGTTGAGGAGAACAACTGCGAAATCATTCGTCATCTCAACAGTGTGTTTGACAATGAAGATCGATGTGTAGTGATCTTTCATGATATTCACGACGCCATGAATTGTCCACTGTCCTTCAACATGACAAAGAGTGTTCGCGTGACTCACGATGTCATCATGAATAGGCGCGCTTTTCGCTATCAAGACAGATTTGTGTGCAAACGATATCTCATTGGAACATCCAATGCGTCACACTTTCAGGAATTCTTCACGAAGAAGAGCAATAATGCCAGATTTCTACCATTCACGAAAATCATTCTATTCAACTCCAGTTCAGCCGAAGAGGTAGTTTTAACACAAAGCCAATTGACCTACTCCTACTTCAGTGGACTGTTCATAATATCGGCGTTCTTAGACACCCAAAAGAGACTCAATCTAGTAAATTTACTGACTCATCAAATGTCTACCGAGCCTAATGCTGCCTTGGAAGATATTTATAGCCACCAACACCCACTATTTGACGGTAGTCTCTACCCACGCGAGATCAATATAAGCCTATTTCACTGTCCACCCTTCGTGATAATCAATAAGAATAATGTAACCAACGTCACGACCTTCGACGGAGTGGAATATAACCTGGTGGATTCTATAACTGAAGGCTGGCGGAAGGGAATAACTATTCGATACTTCGACGATCACAAGGTAGAAATTCCCTTCATATCAAGAGTGTGGCTAGTTTGAACCCAAATTCATACCCCAAAGGTCAGTCCATGGACGAAGATTGTGGACGATGTGCGCGACGGTGTTTCCAACATAGGACTCTGCTCACCCTGGCTGAACCTCAAGCACTATCGCGTTGTGGATCTCTCGCACAGTTACGATCTTCAGTGTCTCACATTCCTCGTGCCCAGGCCACAAATTGTCACCCCAGCTTCCTACATCTATCTACCCTTCAGCGGAGCTGTGTGGATTGTCTACATCAGTTGCCTTATCGGCACAGCCTTCCTCATTCACTACTTCGTTAATCGCGACTTCATTCGCGCCACCCAGTTGACATCACTTGAAGTGGTCTTTCTGGAGGTCATCAACATAGCCACATCACACGGAGCCACGAGATTTCCACACCAAGTACCCATAAAGATCCTACTAGTTAGCTGGACTGCAATCAGTTTGCTCTTGAGCACGGCTTACTGCACTGGATATACATCGCTGTTGACCACACCAAGATACTCCAAACCCATCGACACTATCAAAGACTTCCTCGAGCAAGGTGAGCTAATTCGTGTAGACTTTACAGGTGTAACACATTCTCTTCACAAATTGCACTCCTAAATATGAAGATATTGGCCGTATTTATGGTTCTATTTGACAAGCACATGCACAGTAAAAGAGAATTGGCAACACACTCTAGTTATTCCAAATTCAATGCTTTTAGAATTCACAATATAGTAGGAAAAATATGCTATCGTCGAAACATCAGAATTCATATATTTACTTGATGAGACCATACACATACACAACCCCAATTATCTTGTGGGAAACAATGCAAATGACAGTGAAATCATCAGTCAGACCATAAATACGGACCATTACGAATTTGGCGTAGGATTACAGCACACTATTCGATCCTCTTAGGAATAACTTGGGGATCGCCAACGGATTATCATAGCATGCGCGAAGATATGTTAACATCTGAGAATAAGGATTTTATTGAAATTGCCAAACGATATAGTCGTGAAAGGGACACTATCGAAGAACATGACAGAATAGTGTCCAGTAAGTACGGAAAATTCGTCAAGGTACACCCAGAAATTACCAACATCGATGTGCGTTACTACAAACAAGTTTCTTTCGATTTAAGATCTTATCCAACAAGTTCGTCACTAACACAGAAACCTTTCCGAACGATGCTCATCATCTGCGACGGATGAAAAATTGCATCGGCAACTACTACACTGCGCTGATGCTTGTCAAAAAGTCTCCCTATACGAATTTCATAAGTCGCGACATAGATAAGTACTTAGAAGGTGGCTTTATTGATTATTGGTTTGAGCGCATGAATGAAAAATACGGCCAGAATTACATGGAACACTTTTTCGATGAGGACAAACAGCAGTTTGCAGAAGCGAAGAGCCTTAAAATGGAGAACCTTTCAGGAGCTTTTTACCTTTTAATCGCTGGATTTCTTCTGGGTTTTGTAGACCTTCTTCTGGAGCTGCGATACTATAGAAACTCATCAATTTAATGTTAATTACGCTAAAAATTGACTGTTAGCTTCAAGCACGAGTAATTTAAAGATTCCTGCACGAATGGATAATTTTTAAAATACTTTTTAATATGTAATGCAAGTAGTTTAAAAATAAAAAAAAAACCACAAATAAGGCTTATATTACCAATAAATCATTTAGTAATAGTGATAAGGAGATTCTAAATATTGCGATAAGAAATTTGTCGCTAAGATTTTTTAGAACGCAATGCAAAAAAGTCATTTTATGTGCAAGTTTTCATGTAAAATGAGTAGCAGATATGAGCAGAGTTTCACCTGAACACGACAAACATAAGTTACGCAATTTCCTTATCATCTTATCTGCATTGTTCAGTACATTGTGAATCACTATTACCATTTTAGGGATAACTTGGGGCGACAGGGGCCTTCGGACTGGAATGTATGATGATTTCGTGGCATCAGACAATGTTGACGTCTTAACTTTAGCGGAAAGATATATTCGCGAGCGCAATGCAACCAAGCAGTTGCGTTTAATTGAAACTAACAAGTTTGCAAAAATTACAAAGGTAATAAAGACGAATACTTTTGCGATTTCAATCTACTAAAACGATTTGCCTCGAACAGATTCTATCCAACAGATATGCAACGGACACAGATTCATTCGGAAGTCATGCTCATTACTTGCGTCGCATGAAAGAATGCGTTTACAGATATTATGCTGTCTTCCTGTTGAGGAAAAGATCTCCTTACACAGTTTTCATTAGTTACGGAATGGAAAGACATCTTGAATCTGGCATTATAAGTCACTGGTTTTCAGAAATGTTTGCTAAAGACAAAAAGAGTTACTTAGCATCCTTCTTCGAGGATCGCATTCAACGTTTTGGCGATGCTTTAAGTCTTCAAATAGACAATATAATAGCAGCATTTTATATCTTAATAATTGGATTCATTTTCTCTATTATTATATTTATAACTGAAATCTACGCGAAGAACAACACAAGAAAAGAAATCATTGTAGATCAAGTGAAGATCACAAGCAGCGTTATTTGAAATATATTATAGATTAAGTATTTTCATTTTTAGGAAAATTGTGAAACAACAAAATAGATTTGTATTCTCAAATTTTGGGGTTTAAGACATAAGAATTTGCATAAGTATTTATATGTTAACACTATGTGGATTAATTTGCACGAATTTATATTTGTGTAGTTGAGAAGACAAACCATAAATACGGCTGCTTCGCTATCTGTAAAATCCAAAATCGATATTTTACAAAATCCCGCCGATTTTCTAAAAAGTTAAAAAATTTGTGTGCAACACTTGATGAGCAAAGCAGACATGGCCAGAACTTCATCTTCGCGACATAGAAGTTAAGCATTTGCTTACCTTCTCTATGTTGGCTATTATAAATCATTGACATTTTTAGGGATATTCTGGGGCGACTTGAGCAAAGAAAAAGGAATGCAAAGGGATTTCATGGCATCGGATAATATTGATATTATAAATTTCGCCAAGAGATACATCTTAGAAACTGATCTTGCTCATCAGTTGCGCTTGATAGAAACTCACAAGTATGCAAAATTTACAAAGGTATTTCCGTAAATTTCCGTTTTTAGACTAATTACTAAATCTGTCCACCGAAGATTCTTTCCAACAGATATGCAACGGACACAGATCAATTCGGCGGAAGTCATGCTCAATACTTACGTCGCATGAAAGAATGCATGTATAGATATTATGCTGTCTTCCTGTTGAGGAAAAAATCTCCTTACACTACTTTTATGAGTACCGGAATGGACAAACATCTCGAATCCGGAATTATCAATCACTGGTTTTCAGAAATGAACTCAATATACGGCCAAGGATACATAGCGTCCTTCTTTGAGGATCACTTTCAGCGCATTGGAAATGCTCAAAGTATTTCCATGGAGAATTTAGTAGGAGCATTTTACCTGTTATCCTTGGGATTTCTTCTGTCTCTCCTGATATTTATAACTGAGATGTTCATAAGGAAGAAACCAGTAAAAACGATGGAACAGTGAAGATTATCAACTGTAAATAACACAATAAAAAATTAATATTATGTACGCATTCTATTTTTGTAAATATTAATACAATTTTCAATAATAACATTTTCAGAAAATAGTGTAAGATTGCAGTCATTTTTATATTTTTCAGGAATTGAATGGAGTGACAAAACAGCCGTTTATGATTTATTTGACGACTTTGAATCATCAGAAAATAAGGATCTCATGAAATTACCACATATTTATGTAATCCAGAAGGAAGGGGAAGAAGAATTCAAAAGAATAGCTTCAGGACGAGTTGGAAAGTTCGTCAAGGTGAGCAATTTTGCACTATCTAAAGAAATATTCAAAATATTAATCCTTATTTGTATTTTTAGATCTTATCCAACAACTATGTCACAGACACTGAAGCATTTCCCAGTCATGCTCACTATTTCAGGAGGATGAAGGAGTGCATTTATCGCTACTATGCCGTGATGCTTTTGAGAAAACGTTCTCCTTACACCGTCTTTATGAGTCACCAATTGGACAGATATTTCGAAGCAGGAATCATTCGCTATTGGTTCATGGAGATGAACATAAAATACGGCGAAAGCTACATGTCGACATTCTTTGACGATGAGATTCGTCGATACGGTCACGGTCGTGGTCTTGAACTGAAAAACATGATGGGAGCTTTTTGTGTTCTAGGCTTTGGATTTATTCTGTCTTTCGTGGTTTTTGTGTGGGAAATTCGCGGAAAACATTTGCTAAAGCGCAAAAAGAAAGTGCAAAATGACACAAAGTAGAAAATAAGCAAACACTTGAGTCTGTAAATGTACAAAAATCAGTCAACAATTTCACAATTTCACTGATTCTAGGAACAATGTGGTTTGGAAGGATGGAAGAACACGCTTTGAGAGAGGAATTCACATCGTCGGACAATCAAGACTTGATCACATTGCTAAAAAGATACGTCTTGATAACAGATCTTCAAGAACAGTTGAATAAATTAGCATCTGGAAGATTTGCCAAGCCTATTCAGGTATAGAAAGAATTAATTAATTCACTCACCAACTCTCTGACCTCGCTTTCTGTCCTCTCAAGATCATGTCCAATAACTTCGTAACCGGAACAGAAGCTCTTGAAGATCATTCTCATCACTTGCGACGAATGAAGGATTGCTATCTTCGCTACTACTCTGTCTTGGTTCTGGGGAAAAACTCACCCTTTTCCGACCACGTCAGCCGAAGAGTGGAGAAACACTTCGAGTCGGGCTTCATCGAGCACTGGTTCAAGAGGATGAACAAAATCTACGGAAAAAGTTACATGTCTTCGTTCTTCGACGACAACCACGATCACCTTTGGCACTTTAGACAAGCACAGAGTTTCACGCTAAGCGACTTGATAGGCGCTTTTTATGTCCTCCTGGTTGGATTGATTGCAGCCTTTCTTGGGTTTCTTGTAGAGATTTGTGTGTGGCGAAATAGACGTTAAAACAATCACAGAGCAGTTTTTCTTTTGTTTGTCACAAATTCAGATCGATTCCTTGGTTTTATTCTCATTTTTTTTACAGTTGTGTGATTTTTACAGGAATTCTTTGGTATGGCAAAACCGAAGAACATTCCTTATTTGATGAAATCAGATCGTCAGAAAACAAAGATCTTCTGGCGATGATGCGCAAATACGTGATTGACAGAGATTATGAGAATGAACTTAAGCACATAGCTTCACTGAGATTCGCCAAGTTTGTGCAGGTATAAAAAAAAGCTCCAAATATTCCACGGAGTTCTGCAATCAATTTCCCTTTTGCTCTATAGATTCTATCCAATAAATTCATCACTGGCACTGGTGAACTTGGCAATCATGCGTACTTCTTGCGTCGGATGAAAGAGTGTCTCTTCAATTACTACTCCGTGCTGTTCCTGGAGAAGGATTCGCCTTACACGGCATTCACAAGCTTCGCCGTGGACAGACACTTCGAGGCCGGAATGATTAGTCATTGGTTCATGAAGATGAACACAAACTATGGCAAAAGTCACATGAATTCATTCTTCGACGATGACATTTGGCCCTACGGAGATGCGCGTGAACTCGCGCTGGAAAACATCTTGGGAGCTTTCTATCTCTTAGCAATTGGTCTGACTTTGTCAGCTGTTGTATTCTTTCTGGAAATCTACAAGAAGATGGCAAAGAATGGGGCAAAAAGTCAGAAATTAAGAGCTCTTTTTCAGCTAAAATCTTACTTGAAGAAGAAGAAATAGTAAAACTACCAGTCAATTATCATTAATTGAAAAGAAAAATTATAAAACACAACAATATTAAATTATTCAATAAATCGTAGACCAAAAATAGGACTTCTTGAAGTTACTTTCATTGACTCACAGCCAGCATAAAATCCATTATAAGTAGAAGTATGTTCACAGTAGGAAAACACAATTTTTGAGAGACACGAAAAATGTCCAACGCTTTGTAAAACAAATAATTCACAGACACTTTCTTGTAGGGCTTCGCTGGGGTTGGATTGGTAAGGATGAAGGCTTGTTGAGGGAGTTAAGACACACGGAGAATCACGACATCAACATGTTGGCCAAAAGATATGTCTATGAGAAGGACAATGATCTTGTGCTTCAGTGGATTGCTTCTGGCAAATTTGCCAAATTCACAATTGTAAGGGCTTCAAGACAAAACACTCTTTGGAAACTCTTTCAAAATTATGTGCATTCTTTCAGATTTTATCCAACAATTATCTCACGTCAACTGAAAGTTTTGCAAGTCACGCACGCTATTTGCGACGCATGAAGAATTGCGCCCTAAAATACTATTCTGGGTTGATTATGGAAAAGAAATCGCCGTACAAAAACTTTCTGAGCTACAGAATTGATAGACATTTCGAAGCTGGACTCATAAAACATTGGTTTATGAAGATGAGCACACAATTCGGCAATAGTTACATGTCGTCCTTCTTCGATGACGACTTGATGCGCTTCGGCGAGGCGAAAGGACTCGACTTGGATAATTTGCAAGGAGCTTTCTATCTCTTAATCGTTGGCTTGATTTTGTCACTTGTTGTATTTATTTTGGAAATTTTTAGGAAGATTGCAAGACAATAGAAGTTTGAAAAAAAACCATAAAATTATATTTAAAAAAAAAAGATAATAATTGAATAAATATTAATTGGATATTTGAACTTTAAAAATTCTTTCCCTCAATCACAAGAGCTTAATTGGAATTTCACAGTAGAAAACCACAATTTTTGACAAACACTTAATTTTAATTCTTTATAGAAAATAATTTCTTAAAGATAGAAATAGTTAAAGTTCACATTTCCACTCACTTTTGCTATATTTTAGGAATTCTCTGGGGCGGAATTGGTCAAGATGAAGTCTTGTTGGAGGAGTTGAAACATGTGGAAAATCGTGATCTCAACATGTTGGCCAAGAAATACGACAATGAAGAGGACAATGATGTTATTCTTCAGAGAATTGCTGCTGGAAAATTTGCTAAATTTTCAATCGTAAGCAATTAAATACCAAACAGTGAAATTATCTATCTAATTTTTATTTTCTACCCTCAGATTTTATCCAACAACTTTGTCACAACAACTGAAAGCTTCGCAACTCATGCTCACTATTTGCGACGCATGAAAGATTGCGCCCTTAAATACTATTCCGTGATGATGTTGGAGAAAGATTCGCCTTACAAGACGTTTGTCAGCTACAAAGTGGACAGACACTTCGAAGCTGGATTTGTGAATTATTGGTTTATGAAGATGAACACTCAATACGGCAATAGTTATATGTCGTCCTTCTTCGATGACGACTTGATGCGCTTTGGGGAGGCGAAAGGACTCAAGCTGGAAAACTTGGAGGGAGCTTTCTATCTCATTGCACTTGGATTGTGTCTGGCCATTGTTGTTTTTCTCGTGGAAATTTATGTGCGACGCATAAGAAAATAGAAAGTCACATTCTAATCATGTCTTCAATTGGCGATAAACCCGATAAACCTATTGATTTTATCCTTGCAAATACAAATCATTCAAATTACCTTCCTTTTTAGACACAATGTGGTTCGACAAATCTACTCATCACAACTTGAACTACGAATTCGCAGCATCGGAAAATGAGGATCTCGTGAAATTAATTGACAGATATGTTGTGGAGAAAAATGACACTGAAGCACTTAGAAAGGTTGAATCAGGGAAATTTGGCACTTTCATAAAGGTAAATCGAGCATTTAAAGCCTTTGAAAACATATTGAAAGCCTTCTTTTCTCCATCTTCAAGATCTTGTCGAACAATTTCGTGACTGAAACTGAGAAAATAGGAAATCACACGTACTTTCTGCGACGAATGAAGCAATGTCTCATGAAGTACTACTCAGTGTTGCTCGTGCAGAAGAACTCTCCTTACACTGCCGAACTGAGCAAGAAAGTCGACAGACACTTTGAGGCTGGAATCGTCAGCTTCTGGTACTCAAGGATCAACACTCTTTATGGCAAAAGCTACACAAAGTGGATCTTTAGTGATCATTTGTCAGATTTCGGAGAGGCGAAAAGTCTCAATCTCAGAAACGTGTCAGGAGCTTTTTATCTCCTCGCAATTGGATTGTCTTTGTCGATTTTTGTGTTTGCCTTGGAAATGCGAATAGGAGGAAATAAAAACAGATAGAAAAGCTTGAAAAAATGTCTTTCAGAAATTGAATTTGTCAATTAATTGTCCGCGATATTCGCGCAAGTCAAAAGCTTTCAAAATGCTTCCTTTTCTAACTAAAGCGTTGAAATGATTATTTGAATCTTATAAAATTTGCCTAATATTTTAGGAATCTCATGGTTTGACAGATCCACTTATCACAGTCTTAATGAGGAATTTGCAGCATCGGGAAATGCAGATCTTATCAAATTGATTGATAAATATGTTATAGAGAAAAATGACACTGAATCTCTTCGAAAGGTTGCTTCAGGCAAATTCGGTACTTTTGCACAGGTAATTTCTTTGAAATTACCATCAATAGATTCAAATAAAAGCATTTTCCGCATTCATTTAAGATCTTGTCCAACAATTTTGTCACGAAAACCGACAGATTCGGCGATCACACTTACTTTCTGCGGCGCATGAAGCAATGTCTCATCAACTATTACTCTGTGATGCTTCTGCAGAGGAAATCTCCGTACACAAAGCATGTCAGCTTCCAAGTGGACAGACACTTTGAGGCAGGACTCATAAGTCACTGGTTCACTAAGATAAACACAGTTTATGGCAAGAGTTTCATGTCTTCGGTCTTCATTGATGACACATCGACTTTCGGAGATGCGCAAAGACTCAACTTCAGCAACGTTTCCGGAGCTTTCTATCTCCTATCAATTGGCTTGATTGCCGCTGTTTTTGTGTTTCTTTCAGAGATGAAAAGAAGACGTTAGAATTTTCTTATAAGCTCTGTTGTGTGAAGGAATAAAGATGACTTCAAATTAATGAAGATTTTTATTAATCAACGTTTAAAAACGATTATTAGTTTGTAGAATATTTTATTGATGTATTTGCACTATTTCTTCAAAAGCTTTTGTGTGAAGTACTGAAAATATGTCTCACAATCGTCTTCCAAACTCTTTCATGACTTCTTCATATTTTTTAGGAATGCTTTGGGTTGACAGAAGCGATCATCATAACTTAAACGACGAATTTGCAACTTCAGACAATAAAGATCTCATCAAATTAGTTGATCGATACGTCATAGAGAAAAATGCCACGGAAACTCTCAATAAGATTGCTTCTGGCAAATTTGCCGTTTACGCCCAAGTAAGGAGCTTTTACCCACTGTAAAAGGCTTTAATAAACTACAAATTGTCTTTCTTTCTCTTCAAGATCCTCTCCAACAACTTCGTGACGAGAACCGAGCGATATGGCAACCACACTTACTTGCTGCGACGAATGAAGCGATGCGCTTTAAAGCTCTACTCGGTGATGCTTTTGGAAAAGGATTCGCCATTGACGAAGCAATTGAGTGACAAAGTGGATAGATTTTTCGAGGCTGGCATCATAAGTTACTGGTTCACGAAGATAAACACACTTTATGGCAACACTTTCATGTCTTCGGTCTTCATTGACAACATTTCTCACTTTGGCGATGCAAAAAGTCTCACAATTAGCAATTTGTCTGGAGCTTTTTATCTTCTAATAATCGGATTTGGTTTGTCTTTGCTGGTGTTTCTCATTGAGAAGTTCATATGGTGGAAATATATTTAAATTCTGTTCAATATTTTCCAGCAGATTCACTGCATAAAGTGTATTTTGAAAAATTGTGAATAATTCTATCACGCAAGTGATTCAGAAGTGACATAAATTATTAAGCGACCAGCAAAAGTGCCCGGAATCACGTAAGAGAGCAATTTTTCACGCCACAGTTGCACAATTCCGTCGAGAGTGAACAATGGCGGGAAGAGTGTTTGCATTCCTCCTCCTCGCAGGACTTCTGCACATCCTCAGGGTCTCAGGAGATTCCACAGAGTGTCGCTTGTGCGAGAGTTTGCTGACCGATTCCGATCATTGCACGTTTCTCCTGGACGAATCCACCGAGAATCCGCCCTGGAATTGTCCTCTTGTCTTTCCCTGTGGCAAAATCATCGCCATAAACTACACATTCATTGCAAACTTTAACGCCCTCAATCTTCAGAGAGTGAACAAGTGCTTCAAATTTATTATAGCGACACAGAATTTCTCAAGATACAGCGACTTCTTCAGCGGATCTGACAAATTTGTTCCCTACACAAAAATTATTCTCCTCGAGAGTGGCACTGAAGAGGCCTTTAATTTCACAGCAGCGCAAATTAATCACATGTATATTAATGCTTTGCATGTCTTGCAGGTAAGAAAAGTGTAACATTTCACCCATAAAGTTCACCTCATTAATCATAAGCATTCAAAGAAATCTGTAGCAATTTATTAGGCAAACTGAATTGTTATGTTGAATCTTGATAAGAATGCATTTGAAAGCACGCAAATAAAATTTCATAACATGAATTGCATCTAATTAAAAATTAGACTTTACAATAATAATGCGAATGAAATGTTTCGAAAATTTACTTTTCTAGGTTTATCAAAGCCCTCTGAAAATTACGATTATGAATATCTTAACGAGAGAAATTGCGATGGGAAATCGTGAGAATTTTCCAAACATTAGCCGAGTTTTGAATGAAAATCATCTTCATCCACTCATGGACAATGCTTTCTCTCAGAACGAAATAAACGTGAGTCTCTTTCACTGTCCGCCTTTTGTTGTTGACAAAGAACCAGATAATATTGACAGGAATTCAACGTTAAACCTCAAAAGGTAAGAAGTTTTGTAACATAACAAATTCATCATTGATACGATTGATACACTTGTTGATACATGAAGGAAATTGCAGATTTGACGGTGTTGAGTTTCGTCTTATGACTTACATTACCAATCGCTGGAAACGAAGGATCTTCGTTAGGAATCCAACGCCAGACACTGGAGATTCCTGGGACGAGATTCTTATGGACTTGACACAACAGAGATCGCAAGTCGCAATGTGTGCACTGTGGCTCATTGAGAAGACGGACACAAACTTTGATTTGTCCTGGCCTTATGAACAACAGTGCATAACACTTCTTGTGCCGCGCGGTCGACGAATTCCGCGCAATCGTTACATCTATCTGGCGATGAATGAGCGAGTCTGGACTCTCTATCTCATCCTCACGCTCTTCATCTGCTTGCTGGTCTACTTCCTGATCACCTTCAACACGAACAACAGCCTCGCGCTGCAGTTCAATCTGCTGATCGAATCCACGATGAAAGTTCTCTCGATCGCCACTCAGCACGGCGTCACGCGCTTCCCCAGAAGATTCTCAGCAAAAATCCTCCTGATCTCCTGGTTCTTCTTCTGCCTCCTCATCACAGCCATCTACTCCACCGGCCTCACGTCCATCCTCACCACTTCACTCTTCCACAAGCCCATCGACAGAGTCAGGCATGTGATCAACAAGCAATTGAAGTGGGGCGACACTTTCGGTACTTATCTTCATGCAGAACTTCTCAAGTCCGGCAGTCCTCAGTATGCAAACCTAGCCGATCTCCTAATAGATCCTGACTCTGAGGAGACAGAACAACTCATCGAAGCTCGCAAATACGCTCAAGTAGTCGCAGTAAGTTCTAAATAACACCATTGCAGAGGGGATGAAAAGCCCAGAAAATCACCATTTTCCAGGTTCTCTCCACAAAATTCATTGTGGGCGCAGATCGCTTCGAGAACATCTCAGCGAGATATCGCTTGATGGACAGCTGCATTTACAAATTCTACACTGTCTTCGCTTTCCAGAAGAACTCTCCCTACGCGCCCTTCTTCAGCCAAGAAGTCTCGAAGTGCGTGGAATCCGGATTGATTCACTACTGGATGAAGTTGGCGAATGTTCAGTTCGGAAAGCGCTACACTTACT
The DNA here is from genome assembly GCF_947086385.1 of Phlebotomus argentipes. Taxonomy (NCBI): domain Eukaryota; kingdom Metazoa; phylum Arthropoda; class Insecta; order Diptera; family Psychodidae; genus Phlebotomus; species Phlebotomus argentipes. Next base: position 19,520 of record NW_026776174.1, read on the forward strand.
CGTTTTTCGTGAAGACGAAAGACATTTACAGCGGTCCGCACACCTTCACCGTGGACAATCTCTCCACGGGCCTGTACATTTGGGCAATTGGTCTGTTTCTGGCCACTGTGGTGTTCCTGATTGAATTGTGGCTGCATTGGCAGAAGAAATTGGAAATTCCCCGCATTCTGAGAGAGAATTGATGGGGGAAAATTTCATGAAATTTAATGCTTCTACGCCGTGCTGTGTGTTAAATCATGCTGTGATGGAGAGTTGACATTAATTATTTAGTACCTGTAGAGCTGGAAAGTGCTCGGAATCACGTAAGAGAGCAATTTTTCACGCCACAGTTGCACAATTCCGTCGAGAGTGAACAATGGCGGGAAGAGTGTTTGCATTCTTCCTCCTCGCAGGACTTCTGCACATCCTGAGCGTCTCAGGAGAATCCACAGAGTGTCGCTTGTGCGAGAGTTTGCTGACCGATTCCGATCATTGCACGTTTCTCCTGGACGAATCCACCGAGAATCCGCCCTGGAATTGTCCTCTTGTCTTTCCCTGTGGCAAAATCATCGCCATAAACTACACTTTCCTCATGAATTACAGAGCCATTCGTCTGCAGAGAGTGATTAAGTGCTACAAATTCATCATAGCCACGCAAAATTTCTCAAGATACACAGATTTCTTCTGGGGACATGAGAAATTCGCTCCTTATTCCAAAATTATTCTCCTCGAAAGTGGCACTGAAGAGCCCTTTAATTTCACAGCTGCGCAAATTAAGTACATTTATTTGAATGCTTTGCATGTCCTGCAGGTCAGTAGACTAAAGCTACTGTCAATGCATGAGCAGAACTGATTTCTAATCATCAATTTCAGGTCTATCAGAGTCCATTGCAAATCTCTCTCCGCAACATTCTCACAGGAATCGAGGTAGTGGGAAATCGTGAAAATATTCCCAACATCTACAAAGTCCTGAAGCGCCATCATTTGCACCCATTGATAGACAATGAATTCTCTCAGAATGAAATAAACATCAGCTTATTCCATTGCCCACCGTTTGTTGTGGATAAACATCCCACCAAAGCAGAGATAACGCTGGACTCTAAGAGGTATTTCGTCATAATTATCCAATTCAATAGGAAGCTTGGCAATGATTTCTCATCAAAAATCACTTGCAGATTCGATGGAATTGAGTATCGTCTTCTGGCTCACATCACCAGACGCTGGAAGCGGCGGTTTATCGTGAGAAATGCTACAGACGCCGGAGATCCATGGTTGGATGTTCTCATGGACGCTCTGGAGAGGCGAACAAATGTGGCCCTTTGCGGCATTTGGTTAATTGATGAGGTGCAGAGTATGTTGGAAGTATCCAGACCTTACGGTGAACAATGCCTCTCCTTTCTCGTGCCGCGACTGAAGCCCGTTCCACGCGATCGTTACATCTATCTGGCGATGAATGAGCGAGTCTGGACTCTCTATCTCGTCCTCACGCTCTTCATCTGCTTGCTGGTCTACTTCCTGATCACCTTCAACACGAACAACAGCCTCGCGCTGCAGTTCAACCTGCTGATCGAATCCACGATGGAAGTTCTCTCGATCGCCACTCAGCACGGCGTCACGCGCTTCCCCAGAAGATTCTCAGCAAAAATCCTCCTGATCGCCTGGTTCTTCTTCTGCCTCCTCATCACGGCCATCTACTCCACCGGCCTCACTTCCATCCTCACCACTTCACTCTTCCGCAGACCCATTCAGAGCGTGCAGGATATTCTGGACATCAATATGAAGTGGGGCGATGTTACTGATCACTTTATGGAGGAAATGCAGAGATCTGGCAATGCGGAATACATTAAACTCGCTGACCTCAAGATTGACGCCCGATCAGAAGAAGCAGACAAACTCATAAAGGAGCATCGATACGCTCATTCAGTGTCAGTAAGTCCTCCATTTCCAGTAAACTTATCACTCAATTGAATTCAATGAACGTTTCAGTTGAAACATACGCTTCACTGGAATTGTTTTTCGCGTTCCAAACTGCCAAATTGTCGCTGTAAAAAGAAATCTGTCTCGAAAATCAATAATGGAGAAGGCTATGTTCCTCAATGAGGCATAGAGAGATTCAGGTTCTTCTTTCCTTTCTTCTTGATCCCAAAAACATTTTTTTCCCAGGTCTTGTGGCGAAAATACATCGCTGGCTTACACACCTTTACGAACTTCTCCGACTACGCATCAAGTTATCGCGTGATGGACGATTGCATATACAAATTCAACACTGTTTTCGCCTTCGAGAAGAACTCTCCGTACGCCAAGCTCTTCACCCGGGAGATTCCCAAGTACATCGAGTCCGGATTGCTTATGCACTGGTTCAACTTGTACGCCGTTCGCCACGGCGATCGCGCCATGCACTCCCTGTTCCTGCAGACGAAAGACACAATGCGCGGTCCGCACACTTTCACCGTGGACAACCTGACAATCGCGCTCTACATCTGGGCCGTCGGCCTAGCACTCGCAACAATTGCATTCATTGTGGAATTGTCATATCAAAAAGTCTCACGCATGGTGAAAAACGAGGATTCTTCGTTTTATTATGTAAGAAGACGCGCAACGGCTAATTAAATTGATCATTACCTAATCTCTTAGAGGTTCACACACCGCACATCATCGACATTCCTCACCGAACGCCTATTTGTCAGCGATGTGAAGAGCTTTCGCCTGGCAATCACCACACGCCGATTGAATTTGTCCAGCATCTCGGCATTCTGCACAGGACGCGCCGGAATGGACACCGTTTGTGACGCCTTGCGCGGCAACAGCACCGGCCGACAGCCGGCAAAGCGGAATCCAATGCGCGGCGGACCACGCTTCAACTCGCGCCGCTCGAAGCACTCCTCCTCTTCGACGCCCCAGCGCAGAGATTGTCGTCGCGAGCACGTCTTCAGCGCCACTTTGGACACTATTTTATACTTAATGTGTGACTCAGTCGCTGATTTTATGGCAATTTTATGGAGTTTCTCTGCAAAACAGCAAATGCCAATTATTATCACATGCAAAACTAAACAGTAAAAGGCTTTCCGATACGCACTTGTGTTGTAAATCATGAAGGGAAGAAGAGAGTCGCCACAGAGTGAGTAGAGTAAATCGTACAAGTAACTATCACCATGTCCACAGATATAAACAGCAGCAACCTGAAAGGGAAAACATTAATTGACTTGATTTTAGAGAAAAATTGCATGCAAAACTCACGTTGAACTCCTGAAGAACCCATTCTGGCGTCGCTGATGGATCAATTCGCTCCAAATAGACGGAAAACTCCCGGAAGGGATTCTCACCGAGCGCCCACATGGCGCGAAACACCCTCACGAGCCACTCAAACTCCCAATGCAGCTGCAAACTGTCGCGCGCGAAGAACTCCTTCAGTCGCGACCGGATGAGATTGCAGCAGCGACGCTCAGCCAGACCCCAGAAGCTGCCCAGACGCCCCAGACACTCGCACACCAGCTCCACACACTCAAAATCACACATCTGCGTCGATATCACGCCACACTCGTCCTCGCGCCAGAAAACACTCTCTGAGTGATTGTCCATCGTCTTCACGTCCTCCTCCGCCGCCGCCGCCGCCACGGCCGCCGGCTCTGGCTGCTGTGCGGCGGCAGAGCTATTCTCCTCCTGCTTGAAACACATCTGATTCTGTGACGCTTCGCAGTAATCCATCGTCTCAGCACTGCCGTTGTACTGATCGAAAGTGTCCATCAATTCCGACTTAATCCTAACGATATTGCTCTGCTGATCCACGCCACTCACGCCGCCGCCGCCGTCCGCCTTCATCTCCAGCCCATTGTTCTCCATCATGATGAAGAACGTCTCGCACTCATTCTTGATGTCCGTGATGTCGATGCCGTTGTACATGGAGAGATCGGGATTCGCCTGGAAGTCCGACGTGGGCGCAACTTCAGCCGCAAAGCCACCGCCGCCGCCGCCGGTGCCCTGATTGGCCGGCCCGAGGAGAAGACACACCAGAATTTGGCACAAGTAGTACATCTGCAAGGAAACATCATGATAAATCGACTTTTCATGATTTTCTTAAGCCTTTTTCACTCACATCTGAGTTGATTTCCGCATTCCTGGCGAAGGGATTGCGCGTGAGTGTGATCAGCAGCTCCATGGCGCGCCTGAGTGTGTCCGTCTTGTACTCAAAGCTGAGCAATTCCGTGCACTTGTTGAGCAGCAGATTCACGATGCATCCCATGAACGGATTCATGGCCACAGTTTGCATTGCTCGATTGAAAGTCAACTCGTCGCCCAGGAAAACCGCTGCAAAGACGCAAAATGTCAGCAAATATTGAGAATTGGCTTAAAATCTCAGCTTTACCATCGCACAAGTGATCCATAAAGTCCAGCAAATGCTCCGACATTGTCTCTTCCGCGAGCCACGAAGCGCTAACATCAACTCGACTCGTGGTCACTTGAACGTCCCTTAAGTACTCCTCCCGCAGATCAACTATCCTGTCCTGGAAGGGAAGGAGAAGAGCTTAAGAAGCTGTTTCAGGGGGCGAAATAAGCGTCATTTACGCACTTTGTTGAAGTGAAACACGCCGTCGTACTCGATCGTGTCCCATTCGGAAGATCCTGCGCCCAAAATGGGGCAAACATTGGCATCCTTGAGAGCCTCATTCACCAAATCCACCGTGACTCTGCCGTCCGAGTGGCGCGCGTAGGTCTTGAGAGTCTTGCAAAGGAAAGGAAAGAAAGCGAAATTAGTCAGCGAAATGCCACGATTTCCCGTGGAGACTCACATTTGCCAATTCCCAGAGCTTGTAGGTGACATCCTCAGCTACACGGGAGCACGCCTCATTGGACACATCTGTCTCCTGCTTCTCGTGCTGCTCCCAATAGCACTTCACGGACTTTGTGCTGATTCCAGCGTAATTCTTGTAGCGACTCTGCCGAACGGGAAAACCACCCACAATTAGCTCCACCTCTTCACAATCACCCACCCACTCACACACCTTCTCCGATGTGGACGGCGTGGGCTCCAGGGATGCCGAAGAGTGGCCAGGATTTTGTGAGGATTTCTTGCTTTTGCTGCGCGACGCCACGGATGATTTCTTGTGAGATCCACTGGATTTTGAGGCGGACGCCTCGGCGCTACTGAAGGACTTCATCTCAGCACGCCCACAGCAATCCAGACACGGTGAAAATACTTATCCCCTTCCCATTCCTGGCCGGAAGAAAATCACCTGCCCCACACCTAACCTCAAAATACCATCGGGATCTTTGACCTCAATTTTCACAGGATTCTCCACAGCCAATCGACGCAGTGTGTGTGGGAATTCACGCAGGGGTCACGAATGGAGCATTTTTCACCACGATTGCCCAAATTTGTGCGGTTTTTCCGGCAATAGAGAGCTCAAAAGCCTAAGGAAACTCCACAAACAAAATTCACTGGCGAAAAATCCTGACAGATGTCGCCATGGCGCGATGAGGGCCGAAAGTTCAGCGGCGGATCAAAACATCAAAACAATCGACCGCGGCTGGCGGCTAAAATTATTATTTATTTATCGCCGTTGGAATAATCCCAAAATTCTTCAAATTTGCGGATTTTCATTCTTCTTGCAGGAATTTTAAAAAATTGCGAGGTGACATGACAAAATCAAACACAAATTATACTTCTTTTGCTTCGCCTCTTCGACTCTCACTCGCCAGTGGCGCCGCCACTGAAATGACAGCGAAAAAGTGTGTGCAATGCGGGCGTTTTTCTCGATATTTTCCTGGAAATGAGCGACAAAACCATCCAAAATCCCCTCTGTTGCTGTGAATACATCGACCGTGATAATGAGCGCAACCACATTCTAGGCTGCTGCTGCAATTGCGTGGATCTGGATCAGGCGGCTGACAGGTTAAGTGTCCGGAGAGGTTTTCTATGTATTTTCTGCTAATTTTCCACACTTTCCGGACAGACTCTTCCGGTGTCAATCCGTCACGCAGTCCCAGAAGACAAACATGCTGCTGACGCTGCAGGATCGCATCCGGGCGCCGTGGTTTGGGGGCGCCAAGCGAGTTGCCACGGTGGACGTGATTCCCATTCTCGTCCTGCCGGCGATGCTGTACACCGCCGCCATCAGCCTGTACTGCTCCGTGGTGATCTTCCTGGCCATGGCAGCCTTCCTGTTCTACATGTACTTCCACCTGCGACGCACGGCGCCGAGGTGAGACGACGAGAATGATGTCCTCGATTGGAATATTGATTTTCTCTCATTCGCAGGTCGAAGTTCTTTTTCCTCTGGACAATCTGGTCCATTCTCTTCCTGTGGATCCTGTTTGAGTCCACAGTGCCGATGCTTGAGCTCCTGCCGGAGGAGAATGTGGCCTTTCTGCTCCTTCTGTCCATTTCACTCTTCTTTCTCTACAAAGTGAGTTTTCTACTGCTTTTTCTGGGTCAAAATCCGTGAATCTCTGTTGTTTTTCTCCTCTGCAGACCAAACAATTCTCACAGAGTTGCCAGGCTGGCGCTCACAGTGCCGCCCATGATGCCACAGATGAGGATTCGGCGGCTCTGCTGACGCACGACGAGCCGGAGGACGCGGAATTGGGCAGCAATGTTTGCCAGCTGTGCCGGAAGCGCGTGCCGCAGCGGACGTTCCACTGCACGCCGTGCCAGACGTGCGTGGTGCGCCAGGATCACCACAATGTGTGGCTGGACTGCTGCATCGGCGCCTCCAATCATCGCTACTACCTTCTGGGCTGCGTTCTGGGCCTGCTGACGCTCCTGTTCGGCGCCAATCTCTCACTCACGTCCATCTGCCATCCCTTCCTCATCGCCAACGTGCTGGGCGTGCACGTGCTCATGCCGGACGACTGCACGGATGTGTACGATCAGTACGACATCGCCGTGTGCTTCGTGGGCAGCGTTTACGCGCTCGCCATGGCCACTTGCATGGCGCTGGCGCTGCTGCAGCAGATCTTCTTCATCTCGCGCGGCGTCACGGGCACGGAGTGGCGCCGCGGCGAGCTCAGCGGCCAGCGGCGGCACTGCTGCACAAACTGGCGCAACTTCCTGTGCGGCAAGTAACTCACCATTTACGCTTAGAAAAGGTGGAAAGAAGGGCGGTTTTCTAGATATTCTCTAGCGCGGCTCATTAGCACGTCTAATGGCACACACACAGTGATAGAAGAGAGTTTGCTCAAGAGATTCTAATCAAAAACGCACCATTAAATCAATGGAATATTTCAATGGACAAAGCGAGCAAATTCCAGGAAGAAATGAACCAAAAAAAGTTAAGCTTTCTGTGCTTTTGGCGGGTCGAAATGCACAGATATGTATTTCTAGAGACTTTAGAATAGAATTATTTAGTCAATTGATGAATTTTATGTACCATGAAAAAGAGGGTTTTTTGCACAAAAAAACCCCAAAAGTTTGAATTTCTACGAAAGTTTCTTCATTCTGTCGAGATTCTTAAGCAATGCGCGCGCAGACTTAAACACATTTTTTAGAGACGGAATGTGTTGCAAAAGTATTTATTGTATGGAAGAAGAAGAAAAAAACTACACACAATTTCAATAATCACGCCGAGTAATTTAGAGAGAAAAAGTCCTTAAAGAGCATTTACAGCGTTTCCAGAATAAAGAAAAAATCACACCATAGAAAGTCTGTGACTTTTTTCCTCAACCGTCCAATGTTGGCGCATAATCGGGCAGCAATTCCCAGATCTTGTGGCGCCAGCGCTGCCGCCGGGCCTCGGTCTCCTTCTCCAGGCGCAGGATCGCGTGCAGACGCTGCCAGTGCTCGATGGAGCGCCACTTGAGGTGCCAATTGTAGTGCGCCTCGGCGTGTCTCATCTTCGTCTCCAGCACGATCTTCTCCTGGCGCGTGCGCGCCACCCACAAACCGAAGAATCTCTCATTCAGGCGCATCTCGTACCAATCCACAGCCACCAACAGCTTTCCCTTCTCCATCAAGTGACTCGCCTTCCACAGTCGCACAGCCTGTCGCAAGACGAAAGTCCCGTGAAATGCCTCGGATTTGCGATGCTTCGCGTCCCAGATGGACTTTGTGTGTCCTCGCCAGCGTCTGAAGCAGATGCGCATGCGCAGCACGCGCCGGAAGTGACTGGCTTTCGCCTCGAAGCGTCTCTTGCGCTGCAACATCCGTCGGAACGCCGTCAGGCCGAAGTGGAGCAAGTGTCGGCAGTAGAACTCATTGGCACGCTTGCAGTTCTGCAGCCACACTTGGCGCTCCTGCTCGCGACGCAGCTTCTCCTGCTTCTCCCGGCGGCGCTTCTCCTTCAGCTCCTGCATGCGCACCCTCTTGGCCTCCTCATCTTCACGCCGTTTCTCCTCTTCTTGGGCATTCTTCTGCTCCTCGCGGTCGCGCTCCAGCTGCCGCCGGCGCTCCTTGGCACGCTCATGACGCATTGTGCGCTCCAGCGCGCGCTCCTGCATCTGGGCGAGGAACGGCGGAATGACACTGCCATAGGCAGCCAGCTTGTTCTCATCCTCCTCGTCGCGCAGATTGCTGACAATCTGCAGACACTTGGCTTTGGCGCGCACGCGAATGTCTCCCGTCTTGGCGACTTGCTTCAACTCATTCTTCAGCTCCTGCTTGAAGCTGCGCGCCTCCTCGGACAGCTTCGACAGCCTCAGCTCGGCAATCATCCTCTCCTGACGCTCCAGCTTCAGCTTCTGGTACTCAATGATGTCCTGCTGAATCTTGAGTCTGCAAGGAAAGTTGTTCAGAGAAAGAACTTCACCAGACAATTCATTGATACTCACTTGCTGCGGTATTTCTTGGTCAGGATGATGGATTCCTCCTTGGGAACGGACTTCTTCTCCCCTTCAGCTTCAGCATTTTCCTCCTTCTTCCTCACTCGACGCTTCTCTTCCCTGATCTTGCTCAGATAAGCGTCGATTTTGCCAATTCTGTCAGTCGACGAGATGCTCTTGCACTTGCTGACCTTCTCAACGGTTGTGTAGTGAAGCCACTTGAGGAAGTACTTCCGCAAGAGGATCTCCTTGAAGTCATTGTACGCTTCTGAGTGTTCCCGGAACAATTCACTGATGATTTTGATCTTTTCCGGTGAAATTTCCCCTCTTCCTTCAACTTTTGGCTCGTCTGCTTCCGTCTCAGATCGCTTTCCTGGCAGCAATTGTCGAATCATGAGTTCCTCATTGGGATTCTTCTCACTCTCTGACTCCTGAGATGCCGCTTTGATGGCTTGCTCCAGGAAACTGGCTTCCAACTCATCTTCCTGGTTGAATATCGTGGAACTCTCTGTGCTGCCGTGCGCTGTGGAGCTTCCACTCTCGCTCTCCTGACTCGGCGACGATGTGATGCCGTGGAATGTGAAGAAGGACTTGACGGTCGTCGTGGTTTCCTCACAGTAGGAAATCATCTGACGCTCCTCACGGAGACCGAAGTAAGTCTCCTCATCCAGAGGACTCTCCACAGCCTCATCCCTCACCTCTGCCACTTCTTGCGGATACGTGATGATTTCCACGCTGTCCTCGAACTGAACGGAGGGAATTTTCTGCTCAACTTTGACCACATCGAAGATTTTCGCACTCTCAATTGGCGCCTCGATCATTTTCCTGTAGAAATCATTGGTTTTCTCCTCTGTGGTTGACAGACTGGTGAAAATCTCCCCATTGTCCAGGAGACAGTAAGGATTCTCCGGAATCTTCACTTTCTTCACCTTCGGAGGGTGTTTCTTGGTCATTTCCTGTCGGAATTTAGACAATTCATTCTCAATCATATTGATTTCGATGGTTTTATTGTGACTGGTGATTTTCTCTTGCTGCTCCTCGCGAAATTCCCGAATCTTCGGTGAGGATTCCGTCTCCTTCCTGGCTTTCTTCACCTGGAAAGCAAAAGAAATGAAAAAATGACCTCAAAACCCTTCATTCTCATGAATTACCGCCTCATGTCTCATCTCCATCACCACCACAGGGTCTAGGAAGGACTTCTCCTCGTCCTTCCTCACCAAATCCGCGAGATACTCATCCGTGAAGACATTGAGGAATTTCTTAACGGTCTCCGTCTTGATATTGAGCAGTGAAACGTCATTTTTCCGCCTCAGTCGCTCCCACCGTGACTCCCGAGACTTGGGACGCACGCCACTACCCTTCCTGGAAGCACTCATTGAGGAATGGTGGAGAGAATTTGTCCAGGGATTTTATTTTTCACTGAAAAACGGAGTGAGAAACTCTGGAATCCGTTGCTAGGATATCACAAATAAATCGCCCAAATCGCCTCTCAGCGGTGGCGAGAGCCATCTGCGGGCAATTTTGAGTGAACTGTCATTTGACAGCTGTGAAAAATAAACACTGGAAAAGAGGAGTGAATTTTTGCAATTTGCACGCATTTTGGGGTCACACAAAGATAGTGAAGAGATATAATTCGAGGCTCTGCGAGATGGGGAATCAGCTCGTGGGCATTGCGCCCAGTCAAATCTTCCCTGTGGAGCACTATTTGACGGGAGGTGCTTTCTTCGAGTCAGACTTGGCTTACGAGACGAGGTGATTTTCCTGCCTTTTCCACCCCGAAAGTGGGTGTTTTTCTTACATACTTTACTCTATTTTGCAGCATGGGTAGCACAAGATTCTTCAAAGTGGCCAGGGCGAGATCCGACGAGGGTTTAGTGGTGATAAAAGTGTTTGTCAAGCACGATCCGAGTCTTCCGCTCGAGAGTCACGCTGAGAAGTTGGAGTTTATCAAGAAGAATCTGGCCAACGCCGTCAATTGTCTCCCCTTCCAGAGAGTTGTGGTAATTCCCTAGTCACCAGACAGAGAGAGAGAGAGAGAGAGAGAGAGAGAGAGATTCCCGGAAGTCACTTTTCCCCCTTGCAATTGCAGTTGACGGAAAAGGCTGGTCTGATCATGAGGGAGTTTGTGAAGCACAGCCTGTACGATCGCGTCTCCACGCGTCCCTTTCTCACCACCACGGAGAAGAAGTGGATCACGTTCCAGGTGCTGTGCGCCCTGCATCAGTGCCACAAGCAGAAGATCTGCCACGGCGACATAAAGCTGGAGAACATCCTCATCACGTCGTGGAATTGGATTTTGCTGGCGGATTTCGCCTCCTTCAAGCCCACTTTCCTGCCCGACGACAATCCCGCCGACTACACGTACTTCTTCGACACCAGCCGCCGCCGCACGTGCTACATTGCGCCCGAGCGCTTCATCCAGTCCATCGCGAACGAGGCGCAGCCCAAGGATGGGCCGCTGGTGGGCGACGGGCCGTGCTACTCGGGCAGCTTGACGCCGGAGATGGACATCTTCTCGGCCGGATGCGCTCTGCTAGAGCTGTGGTGCGAAGGCACGGCGCCCTTTGAGTTCTCGCAGCTTCTCTCGTATCGCCAAGGCGATCAGGAGCTGGTGACGAAGCATCTCAATGGGATTGACAATTTGCGCCTGAGGAACTTGATTGCGTCGATGCTGAACAGAAATCCCGCAGAGCGCAAATCCGCCGAGATCTATCTGGATCAGGAGCGTGGCTCTCTCTTCCCCGAGTACTTCTACACTTTCCTCCAGAGCTACATGCAGATGTTCTCCTCCATTCCCATCATGCCGCTGGACGACAAGATCATGCGTCTGCACGCGGACATCAAGCAGATCATCAAGATGCTCACCGGTGTGGATCCGGAGGAGCGCGAGCACGCGGAGAAGGCGCAGCGGATTGACCAGAGGAGTGAAAAGAGCGGAACTGAAGACGATGGACTGATTCTCGTCACGACTGTCGTCACGGCGAACAGCAGAGGACTTCACTATTGCAACTCCAAGCTGTCTTGCATGGAGATTCTGCAGGATTTGGCTGAATACACATCCTCAGAAGTGATTCTGGATCGCATTTTGCCGACAATTGTGAGTAAAGATGCTAAAAATGTCTTTAGTAATTCGTTTTTATCACTCTTTTATTGAATTTCACTCTGTTTATAGTGATTTTCACACATTTTAACATCAAAGACTACAGAAATAATCGTTTTCTCTTCCTCTTCAGCTGTATTTCACGAAGGATTCCACGCCTCGTGTCCGTTCCACGGCCATTGACACTCTGACGGCGTGTCTGCGAATGGTGCGACGATTGCCGCGGAGTGACGGCAATGTGTTCCCCGAGTATGTCTTTCCCATCATCTCTGGCATGGCCACAGACACGGCCAATGGCGTGCGCGTGGCTCTGGCGAGGAATCTGGGCGATTTGGCAGAGACAAGCGTGCGTTTCCTGGAGCAAACGCGTCTCAACAGTCCATCGGAGTATCATCAAGTGCGCTACGACAGAGAGATGACGGTGCTGCATGATATGGTGCAGCTGATGACGTCCAGTCTGCTCACGGATGCGCAGGGAATTGTGAAGCAGACGCTAATTGAGGCGGACATTACGAAATTGTGCATTTTCTTCGGCAAGAACAAGGCTTACGACGTGATTCTGTCGCACATGATCACGTTTCTGAATGACAAGGAGGACAAGCATCTGCGCGGATCCTTCTTCGAGTGCATCGTGGGCGTGGCGGCGTTCGTGGGCTGGACGTGCTCGGAGATCCTGATGCCGCTGCTGCAGCAGGGATTGACGGACACGGAGGAGATGGTGATTGCCAAGGCCATCAGGGCGATGTCGGCGCTGGCGGAGTTGGGATTGGTGGAGAAGCCGGCGCTGGTGGCGTTCATCACCGAGGCGGCGTGCTACATGAATCATCCCAATGGATGGATCAGACATGAGATCTGCGGATTGATCGCCACGGCGACCAGAACACTCACAACACTCGATGTGCAGTGCAAGATTGTGCCGGCGATTGCGGACAATCTCACCACGTCGCTGATTCTCATTGATCACACGGAGATTCTCATGGATTGCCTTCAGCCGCCAATTCCGCGTCCGGTGTTTGACAGTGTGGTGAAGTTTCCCGATGTTGTGCACTTCTTCCGGGCGCTGGAGGAGCGTCGTGAGGCGCGCGTGAGAGTGGCTGATGGACTGTTGCCGCAGTACGGCGGAGAGTCAGGCACGGCGATTAGAAACCTGTTCAGGCGTCTCAGCGCCGAGGGATTGACGGAATTGGCGGAGAATCAGTTGCTGGCCATGAAGAGTCACATTGTGAAGTTGAACAAATACAAGGCGGCAGAGCCGAAGAGTCTCGCTGATGGACGGATGAGTTTCTCCAGGAAGATGGGCGTGACGCATGAAGTGCAGCTGCTGGAGAAGACACACAAGGTGGACGTGAATGCGGCCAGGAAGTCTCGCAAGGTTGACGTGGACATGACGATGAATTCGGAGTGGCAACACATGTTTGGCGTGCTGGACATCAATTCTGTCACGCCATCGTCGCCGTCAAATGAGTCTGGAACGTCTGGAGGAGCGGGAAATAGTCCGCCGATGGTGAATACTCAAGTTCAGCCAACGCCAACGTCATCGCTGGTGGAGTACAGCATGCCGGAGAGGAGTTTCCTGCAGGAGCGCTTCTCGGAGTGTCGCCTGGACTTGGAGTCGCTGCAGTCGAAGATGAAGACGGAGCATTCAGTGATGGCGCTGAACAGGGATTACGATCCCTTCGCCTACTACGCGCCCATTCCGCCCAATTGGCGCCTCAAGGGGACGCTGGTGGCGCATCTGCACGAGCACAGGAGAGCCGTGACGCGTCTCAGTCCGCTGAAGACCTTCGGATCGTACTTCGCGTCCACGTCGGTGGACGGAACGGTGCGCTTGTGGGATTGCAACAAGCTGGACGGCCATCAGTCGATCAACAGATCGCGTCAGGCGTATTCGGCCAACACGCCGCTCTACTGCTTGGCGTCCTGCGACGCCGGACAGTCGCTGGCGGTGGCCGGGAAGGATGGAACGCTTCTGCTGCTGCGCATCGATCCCAATTCCAGCAAGATGGCGCTGCAGCAGGCGGTGCAGTTCGATCCGGATCCGAAGTACGACAAGGCGAACATCGAGGCGAGCGACGGGCCGGTGGTGGACATGCAGCCGCTGGATCAGGGCGCGCAGAGCCTGATCGTCTACGCCACGCTGTACGGCGGCATCGTGGGCTGGGACATCCGGGCGCCGGGATACGCTTGGCGTTTGCAGAGTGATCTCAAGAATGGCGTCATCACGACGCTGTGCGTGGATCCGACCAGCTCGTGGCTGGCCGTGGGCACCAGCGGCGGCAGGCACTCCTTCTGGGATTTGCGCTTCAAGCTGCCCATCGCCGAGATCAGACATCCGCACGATGCGCGGATCAGGCGGATTGCCTGTCATCCCACTGAGAGATCGTCGATCATCTCGGCGTCGCAGGGCAACAATGAGGTTTACATGTACAACATCGAGACGAATCACAGGCAAATGGCTCTGTGGACCAGCTCAGCGCCGCCGCTCTCCAACACCAATCCCTCCAATCATTCCGCCATCGCGCTGCTGCCCGGCATCTCGGACAGATCGGAGTTCCTGCTCACGGCGGGAACAGATCAGAGGATCAGACACTGGGACTTGAGGGATCACACCAACTGCTGTCTGGTCGTGCCGTCGCCCAAGGATCACTTGTCGGCGGCCAACACGTCGTACGAGTGAGTATCGAAGAGTTTTCCACTCTAATTTGTCTTAATTTGAAATTAAGATATATTTTCGAGCTTCCTAAATCACTCATTAAGCCTTTTGCCGGTCCAAACTATATTGAAAAATGCAAGTTTGTGAGTCTCAAAAGCGTGTTTTATCTTGAAATTGAGATAATTCTTTCATTTTGTGTTGATTTCTATAATATTAAGAAATTATGTTTATTGTTTATTCTTAATTTAAACTGTTTTCGTGGGTTAATTTGCGCTTTGAATCACGATAAAAGCCATCATTTGTTAAATTTCGATACAATTTCATAGCAAAAAGCTTCAAGATTGTCTCTAAAAGCACCGGAAGTTGTCCGGAAGTAGAATTACATGATTTTTGGCACACAAATCATTAGAATTTTGCCATAGAATATTTAATTGCATCCTGAGAAACATTTAATCACAACATTTGCAGTGAATTGAAGTGCGAAAAGCTCTTCAAAATTGTCTTGACTAACTTTTGAGGCAACAAAATGGGAATTTTGAGCTGCCAAGAGGATAATTTTCACTCTTAAACCCTTTCTTGGGCTGTTTTTCTTCCCTTTTGGCGCTAATTCTCTGCTTTTCTAACTCTGTGACTTTTCCTATAGATATCGCCTGATCGACGGCACGAAGGTGATTCAGGAGATCGACACGCGCACGCAATCCACGCTGTCGACGGCCGCTGGCGCCGCGGCGCGCAACAACAGCGAAGAAGTGCCGCGCTCGGGCCCCGAACCGCCCGCCTCGGGTCACATTGACATCATCACGGATCTGGTGCTGTGCAAGTCCACCAAGCAGACTTTCGTGGCGTCCTCGAGTCGCGACGGCGCCATTAAGATATGGAAGTGAGGATGGACTGACTTTATTCACAAAACTCAACGCGCTTAAAGGCTACAAAAATATCTTACATGCTAACTTTTTGAGACTCTGTGCTGAAGCGGCGGCTTTGCTCGCGTTCCGGTGATAAATTTGTCTCGATTCAGATCACTTGTTGCTCTCTTTCTCTGTTGTTGGGGTTTCTCTTAGCCCACGCCGCCGATGAAGGGGCAAAAGGGCAGGGTGTATCTCAGTCTGTCGTTGGCTAGTCCTCTGTTGAGGATCTTGAAGACGCGACAGATGTCTGAGTAGCTGCGACTCTGCTTGGGCGGCGGTGTGAGACTGCGCGGCAGATCTTCCTTGAAGCCCTGCGGAACGTAGAGATAGTAGAAGTCTGCGTAGATTTCGTTGCCCTATGGAGAACGGATTCCACGATCCGAAATCGTCCATGGAATATCTTCCACTTTTCTTCCTATAATAGGAATAAAATCCTCGGAATTCCAAGCTATCCTCCATGGATAAATTCCACTTTATTCCAAGCAAGATACCATGGAATAATTCCATATATATTCCTTTTGGCCATCCATGGATATTAGAATGGAATATTTTCCATGGTGATAAATCCGCGGAATATCCATGGGTTTTCCACGGAATAATTCGCTCTTTGCGCGTCCCCACGCGATTACGTCAGTCTTGTGAAATTCTTCTCATAGGAAAGAACGCGTAAGTATTTTTCTGTACTTTTCAGTACTAAAACGTTAAGTTTTTAATGGTAAACACTCTAAGTTTGGTGATATTTTCAGGAAAAGTGCTGAATGTATGCGATGGAGACGGCACAGGGACCCCACAGTCAGAGAAGACTCGAGGTTTCCGGACAACGTCAAAGTAGGAGAAACAACCAATGTAAGTATGGAATTACCGAAACATAAGAGATATATCCTGTTTTCTATACTGAACATGTCTTTTTTACAGGAAAATAGGATGCGGAAAAGCGGTTACCGGAGGATCTACTTATCCGACAGAGTGGACTCATGACAAGGTAAAAAATGTTCTTCATGTTCTCAAATTCCTATGGCGAAAATCCATGGAACATCCTATAAATAACCATGGAAGATTTCCATGCTAGAAATTCATCCATGGAAAATCCCTCGGAACTCCGTGGATCAGCAAGGAAAATCCTTGGAATTCAGCATGGAAGATTCCATGCTGAATTCCATAGGAATTTAGCTAGGATGATTTTCCATGGATTATTTCCCACATTGCTTCCAAATTTTCCATGGTGACTTTTCCCATATATGGAAGATTTCCATTGCAATTCCATTGGCCAATCCATGGACGATTACAAGGAATACCATGCAAATATACGATCAGTAATTAGTGTATTCTATTTTCCAGCATTTTTCAAACATATCCGGACCGGTGCGAGAAGACATCAAAGAGCATCTCGACATCCGGCGACCACGGTAGCAGTCGTCTAGAAGAGTAGCAGTCCCTGGGAAGCGGCATAGCAGCCACCAATGCAACGCGTCATAAAAATTTGATACACATTTGTAAGCTTGATAGTTAATATTTAATAAATAAAAATCCAAATATAAATGAGTCTTTTTTTGGATATTTTGGGGCGGAGCGCCGGGAATTTCTGGGAGAAATTTCACACATTGGAATTTCCTCCATGGTATTCCTTGTAATCGTCCTTGGATTGGTCAATGGAATCACAATGGAAATCTTCCATATATGGGAAAAGTCACCATGGAAAATTTGGAAGCAATGTGGGAAATAATCCATGGAAAATCATCCTAGCTAAATTCCTATGGAATTCAGCATGGAATCTTCCATGCTGAATCCAAGGATTTTCCTTGTTGATCCACGGAGTTCCGAGGAATTTTCCATGGATGCTATTACGCGGATAGCTTGGAAATCGTCCATGGTTATCCATTGGATATTCCACGGATTTTCGCCATAGGGTGCCGTAGAAATCACGTGACAGAACTATCATAATTTCTGACGAGGAAAACACAATGAATTCGAGAAGAACAACGATAACACTTAACTTTGTCGTGATCATCTTGGCGGACAAAGTTGAACTGAAGAAGTGTGGACAATTTCACTTAAGATTTCACCAGTTTTCTATTTTACTCGTCAATTTATTGGACATCATCTGCGCGTGTAAGGACAGAAAGGAATGACATCCACGATGTTTGGTATCATGGGAAGTCCGGCGGGTCCTTGAAATATGAATACTTCGCAAATGTCTTGGAAAGTTCGCGAGGGAAGCGGTGGAGGCGTGAGTCCTGATGATAAATCCTCAATCACACGGTGAGGAAAGCGAGGAATGAAGATCAGGTAGTGAAAATTCAGGTAAATTTCACCGTAGAGATCACGAGACACTTCCAAAAGAACTTCAAATCTCGCTTCTGATGAGGAAAACAGGGAAAACACGACGAATTTGAAGAAAATAATTATCACACTTGACTTTAATGCGATCATTGCGGATGGCAAAGAAACACTGATGCGCGTGGACAATTTTTAAAGCTCTTTTTTCTTCTTTGGAAGCTCATTTATTGGCAATTTCAAGCATCAGCATTATTAATAGATTTTTCCAAGCGCTTTAAGTATCATAACCTCAAATTTAGGGGCATTTGATCTAAAAAAAAACGCCTTTTTTTATTTGTATTGCCTTGAAAACTGACTGAGAAACAGTTTTTAAGAAATATTTGAAGATTCCAGTGGATATTTTGATGTGATTCAAGTTTCTATCGCTCTTTTGGATACACTTTGGATCATAACCTGAAAAATATCGAGTAAAATCTAGAAGAATCCTTGAAAGAAACTTATTCGGAATCTTTTAAAGGCAAGACTAATTGACAGTGAGCTGAAATTTGCTATTTTAGAGAAGAAAATCAATCAAACAGCTCTTAAATTAGGCAATTTTCTATCCTGAAACAATGTTTTAGAGGTTATGATCAATCTTAAAGCAATTAACAAAGTTTAAAATTGAAATCTCGTGATCCTTTCATTAGATTTCATTATTATTCCGCCAGTAAATGAAAATAATAACATTTAGGCGCAAGAATGAATGATTTTAAAGGTTATTTAGTTGCAAAGTTTGTCTTAAATCATAACATAACCTAGAAAAATGTAAAGAATAATTCTTTCTCTCTCATTATTGCGTAAATTTCTCTTGAAAGTTATTGAAACGATTGAAAAACTTCCAAATACTTCTACTTAGCTTTACACAATTTCTCCTCCTTGGAAAATGCATCAAATCTTGCTCTCAAGTCTAAATCAATTGCGTTTCCGTGCTCAAATCTTTCTCTGGAGATTTCACAACAGGAACTGACGAAGAACTTTTCAATCTCGCGCTCGCCAAGGCGCGATCTTGAACGCGACAATTTCAACTGATTCGGCGGAAAAATAAAAACAAACTCTTGCTGGGGTAAAATGGGTGAAGGGCGCGGGATTTATTCATCTCTTCCTCCGTCTTTTTTATTGTTTACGCCATTTTTTTACTGCTCATGTTGTTAATCGAGCTGAATCATATTTTGTCGCTCAGCACGTGTCATAAATCACAGCAGAAATCCCCGGTTTTTTGGTGTGATTCTTGTGTGTTTCTGCAGAAAACGCTGTGAATTCTAATTCGAGAACGTGATTCTTTTGCCTGAAGAGCGCGTCTCTCTGGAAAGAAGAGAGAAAAGCCCGCGCGCGCGAGTGTCTGGAAAAGCGCGGCGCGGGCTTCCTATAATCGCGCAAAAGTGTGAGCAAGTTCATGATTGCGCCGCGAGACAAGGTCAGGATGTGAGTCGGTTAAAAGCGCACAAGCGAGCTCCACTGGCCGGCATTGCGAGCGACTCACTGAAGTGGTGCAGATGCGATCCGAGCGCAGCTGATCTCTGATTTTGCAATTTGTGTGCGTCTGTGAAGTGAAGAGAGCGAAAGTGCGGTAGAAAAATGAGGAATTCCGTGTCAATTTGCGTGTTGATTGCGATCTTCGCGGTGGTTTTGGTGGATGAAGTGGCTGAAGCCAGTCCAGCGCCAATCTTCCTCCCGAAGTTCAGCAGATTCATCTCGGATTACGCCTACGGAGGCGGTTATTATCCTCGCTCTTACGGTAAGTCAACACGAACGGCGAGAGTGTGTTGCAAAAGGGCTTTTTTCCCAATTCACTCTTTCCCAATCGCATTTCTTTCAAAACTGTCGCTTTGAAGAAATCCCACTGACGAAAGTTTGCATAAATGAGATGTGATTATTAATGAACGTAATTGTTGAATTGAAAATTAGAGGATTTTTCGGGTGTTTTAGAAATCAATTACAAAGTGTAACTGATGATTTGAGTGATTTTTGTCCTCAATCAACCCAAAAAAAATCATCACAAATTTGTGTTTATTATGAAAATCGTTGTTTCGTGCTAGTTTTTAACATGCAAATGAAATAATTTACTGGAAAATTGATATTTTTCCAAACTTCCAAGTTAAATAATTTGTAAACACACAAAATTAGTCAATTTTCCGCCGAAAAATCAACGTAAAATTGACTAATTTACTTAAGAATTATAATTTCGTATTTATTCAAAGCTTTAAAATCATCAAAATGTTACAAATTTGTATAGAAAATTAAAATCAATCCAAGATCAAACGAGAATTAATAAGAAAATTGCTCTTTTCTCTCAAGAATCTTATTTTGTGTCTCTCAATAAATGCTTATTTATCTTCGGGAGTTCTTAAAACACTGCAATATTCTTTCAAAAACACTCTAATTAGAAATTACATTGAATATTCGGTAATATCGAGATAGGAAATGGGTTCAAAACCCATTTTTCCGCATCATGATTGAACTTGCGCAGAAAACGTGCATTTTACGAGAATGCGCCAATGCATAACTGGGCAATATAATTTTCAGCCATAAATCAGGTGCAAAAAATCTGAGTCATAAATCTCTAATTGCTATTACATGATCTCTCAATCCGTCCGACACGGATCCATTTCACTTTCGGTCCATTCGGCGGCGCAAGAGAGCCGCGAAGTGTGGTGGAAAAGCAGCGTTTGAGACTCTCTGTGTGATTTTTCAGGCGGATCCTATGGCAGTTCCTACGGAAATTCCTACGGATCCTACGGCCGCCCGTCGTCCGCCGACCGACAGCCGCGCGGCCGCAGCTACACGGACATCTGCAAGGTCCTGGGACGTCCTGGCATTAACACGGGCGCCGCCAGCGGCACTTTCTGTCCGTACAGCGGCTGACGATCTGCGCGCGCTTCAGTGATTCCATCGTCTCAGTCTCAAGTGAATGAGTTTAGGTGAGGAGAAGAAGAAGATGATCTTCTCTTGTTGTGCCGCGACTAAGCGCCATCACTTTCACTCTCTTTGCAGCTTCGCCAATTTTGTAAAGAGTCTGAAAATCAGTCACCTGACAATGCAAGATCACGATTCTGCGGGAAATTGTGCGCTCTTTCCGCCGTTCATCTCTTCCGCGTGCTTCAGAACTCGTTGGATTCTGAAGGTGGATGAGATTCAACTGCTGCAAATGTGTGATTCACCACGTCAAGAGCACAGCATTTCCTGCACTTCCGTCGTCTGATGATCTTCACCTGCCCACATTAGGCAGAGGAAAAACAGTTATTATTTAAATTACAACCTGCTTAGGACTTAAGATATATTGTGAAGAATAAATTATAGACAATTTCACTCTCAACATTGCGCTCAACTGACATCGGCGGTGTTGAAATTGAGATCAAGGGCCGCGAGAGTCCATCCTTGATCAACTCTGTGGCTTTGCTGATCTGGAGAAATTGCGCGCCACGATCGCGAATCACTCGATCAGTGTCAACCACGAAGATCCGTTCGAAGTTCAATGTGATCTTCTCATTCTTCGCTTGCTGGAGCTTTTCTCGGCCGCACTTTTCGATCCAGAAATCCCACAATTCGCAATGGTTTAAGAACCAAGGAGGAGATAACAAGTTCTTAATTTGTACACCACTTTCTAACACTTTCAGTACTTCAAATTTCTTCGCCAATTATAATAAATATCTTAAGGTTCCTCGCGATATTTCTGAAAGAATCCACTTAAAACTCCTTTTTTACTGACTTATCCAAACATAACCTCAAAATATCACTAAAATATCTTGAAAGATTCTGTTTGGAAGCTTTCTAGGTGATGAAATCATCTTTTATGAGTTGCCAATGAACTTTAAATTGCTGATTCATAGTCAAAATTGGCTACAAAGTTGTCTAAATAAATATTTTCAAAGTCTACATTATTCTTTTTGAGTTTGTGTTCGACTTTAACACAATTTGCAGTGTTTTTTTTGGCATGTAAATGCTAAAGATTAAAGACTTTAGTGATGTCTTCGAATTGAGCATAAGAATTAATGTGCTAGAATGTGAAATATTCAGTAAATCTGTCCATGATTCATTACATAACCTCGAAAATGATTATTAAGATTGTTTCTATGTAAAAATCAAACGAAACTTAAAGTATCGGGATAATTTGGCAGTAAAAGAAGCACTCAGGAAAGGAAGATTGTGAATTTTTGAACACTTCCACTTCTTAAGTACTTCTGTTGAGCTGTAAACTGTTTTTGACCTTAAATATCTCCCCCTTGACATTTTCTTCAATTGATCTACAAATGGAGATTCTTTTTAGTGTAATTATAATACTGAATTCTTGTCTAATTACAAGTCTTTCCACGAAAGTGATTAACAGCAGTTGCGGAGGAAAAATGGAGCAGTGAAAAATGCGTTTGTTCTTCGATTTTTCGGAATAATAATTTAAAAGTTTATTCAATTACGAAATCCTTCAGTAAAATCACAATAGAGAATGTTGGAAATCCTACTTTCAACGGACTTTTGCCATTATCTTTGCAGTGCGCGTGGACTGATTGATGATTGCGCCAATTGCGACGGATCACCTGGTGAAGAGGGAGTAGCGGAATGCCTTTAGAAGAGGCGCTTCTGGACGATGTAGAAGACGCAGGCCAGGAAGAAGATGAAGGCGAACAGCAGCACGATCTTGTCCGTGCACTCGCGCCGGCCGTACTTGTTGAGCAGCTTCCCGGACTGCGTGATGGTGCCGCCGGTGTTGACCAGCTCGTCGCGCGTGCCCTCCACGGTGGACGAGGAGGCGATGAGCGTGTCCAGCGTGGCGGCGCTCTTCTGCGTGGTCTCGGACAGGTGTCTGGAGATGGAGAGCATCTTGTCCGTCACACTCTCCTGCTGTGACACGAGACTCGAGCGATTCAGGCGGGTCTGTCTCTGGCGCAGCTCATTCTCTCCGGACGGCGTGAGCAGTTCCTGCTTGTCAGCCTTCTCGATCTCCAGCATCGTGGACACATTGGCCTTTCGGAAGGCCTGCAGAGTCCTGCAAAGGAGCCAATTCCCGTCAATTCCCCAACAGTTTTGCAAGTCACACTGATCCAGAAATACCTCGTCAGCTGCTGTCTGTGCGAATCCACATCTTTGGCCACCTCAGGATCACCTTCATCGCGCGCCCAGTCGTCCAATCGCTCTATGCACTTCCGCAGGGCGGATATCTTTGCTCTGCCCGCCTCATTGAGATTCTCCAGATCCACCAGGGAGCCCCGAAAGGCGAGAATGTCCTGCAAGAACGCCCAGACAAAACATTGCCACATAACCTCAACCTCATGTCTGATCGCTTTTCCACCACATTCGCACCTGAATTATTGCCTTCACGTGCAAATTATTATCCACAATGTCCTGCTTGAGCGACGAGAGGGTGTATTTCTGGGTATCCATTGCTATTTTCCTGCTAAAACACCAATTTTCTACCAACTAACCGACTCTCCCTCCCTCAACGTCAGCATCAACACGGGACACTTGACGAGATTCCGTCAGACTGTTGCCAGGCTTTCGCTCAAAGCTCCCTGGAAGTTTCCAACGAAGCTCTCATTGGCGGGAAGATTGCTAGATATGCACAAAGGAAGATTGTGATTATCTCGCTTTGTTTCACAAACAATAAGAAAAAATGCCAAGATTCTTTATTTTCCAATTAGATGTTTTTACACAACTTATTCCTCAAGTCGTCTTGAAGCGCCCAAGACGGTGGAATTCGTCTTTTTGCCTCTCAACGTGAATGATTGCGCTGCCATGAAAAGCGGACAGGTGAGATATTAGCGTGAAAAAATTAAATTCGCAGGATAAATTGAGGAAAATCCATGCCACAGTTCTTATTCGCGAGGATTTGAAGACTTTTTTTCCTCAAAAATCCCGCAAATTCCGGATGTATTTGCGAGTGCACGCGAAGGCGCGAGCAGAACTATATTCAGCCCCCTTTCATTTCGCGCCTCAGCCGCCAAATATGATTTGTGTGAAATTCAATAAACACCGATGGAAGCGGAGGGAAGCTCATGAATGATGATTGCGCGACAGGCGGCGAAGGAGTGGGAGTTGGGGTGGGACAATGACCAAATCACCCCCCATATTTGCCGAGCACTCGAGTCTGCTCGGCATTCGGAATGAGCTCAAGAGTGGCAAATGGGTCATTTTCCGCCCGACATCCCCTAATTTCATAATTCCATCGATTACTTCATTAAATGGATTGAGTCATGAGGACAAACAAGGTGAATAATGATGATCATTTTGCGATAGGATCATCCGGCCAGAAAAGCGCCCCCGCAATGCCAAATGACGCACTCTCAACTCATGAACCCCAACGGATTACCGCGCTCTTTGGGCGTCGCTGGCAAAGGGGGTGGAATCAAGGGGGAGATAGTATGGACACAAGCGGTGTACAGAAGTATTTTGACGTCTCGATCTGCGTCTTGACATGCTTTTTCGAGGTTATGTGACTTTTTGGGGACTAAATGGACGGAAAATGAATTTTTTTCCACTTATTAACAGAATTACGCATTTGTACTTAATGAAAATCATAATTCTAGAAGCTGAGCGGTAAAATTGTACTAAAATCACACATAACCTCAAATTTTATAAGAACTCTCATTGTTATTTAAGAATGATGGTCAAAAAGGGGCTAAAAAGCAATTTGTAGTGATTTCTATTAGTTTTCAGTAGATCTTTAGAGTGATAAAACCAAAATTAATTGCATATTTGGCTGAATATCGCTGATTGCGTCCTCTGTTGTCTATTCTGAGACTCACAGCCATATTATCTCCTCCTTGGGTGCGATTAGTCCTGGGCGATGTACGATTTAGTTGGCGGTTAACTTTGTAATTGAATCCCAAACATGGGTGTACTCGCGCCGGTGGCCGCCCTTCGGCAGGCGGCCGCGTCGATTAAGGCAGAGAATGGGACTCGAAGGGGCAAAAATTGGAGTGAAACACAATTAGGGATATGGAGTTTTGTGGGGGGATTTGATTGCTTTTCGGTTAATTCCGGTGACAGTACACACCAATTTCAGTGGTGTAATTCATCCAATATTTCACCCCAGCCCGCTCTCTCTCGCTCTGTGTCCCCAAAACCGCCGCCCCATTCAATAAACGACGGGACAATTCGCTTCCTTAATTATCACATCCCCAGTTAATCAGTTACAGGCTGTTTGTTGAGTCGTCAAACACCAACTGCCGCAGAGGAGACTGTCCGTGACGCTGGAGTGATGAGAGCGGTAACTTCCGGCCACAACTCCGGACGGAGCTTCTCAGCGTTGTCCAGCTGTCACTATGGAGAGGATGAAGTGCCGCAGATGTCCGAATTGCAATTTTCAGCACTTTTTCCTAAATATTTATGTATAAAACAGGAGAATTCAGTTCATGAAGAGGACAGAAAATTCTCATGATCAAATCTTAGAACACCTGAAAATTCCCTCAAATTGTTCTCTATCATTTTACAACTGAAGTGACGAAATTATATTTCTGTGCAAGAAAACGTACGAAAAGAATCATCATGAGTATTTGGCAGTGTGCATGGCAGATCTTGCGTGAAATGATGAAAGAAGCTCTTGTTTTAATTGTCTCGGAGGTTGTGAAGACAGTAATTTCTGAGCCCATGGCTGTAATGACGTAATAATAAAGCACAGACAATAAGAAATCGATCAAGTGCTTCGGCAAACGGAGCACACAAAAGCATTTCTAAATCAAGTGCAATTGCACACGCTAGAGCTGAAAGTTGTGCACAGCGAAGAGAAGAGTTCGCGAAGGAGTTCATCTTCTATCTTAGGTGGCTCGAAAGCCCATCCTTAAAGTGGGTGGTCTGCGAGAGAAAGACAGCGATTGCCGCGCGTTCACTGGAAGGGAGCGGAAAGAGGAAATAATGCAAAGAAGTTTTGCCACTTATGAATGCCACATTTTCACTACATCAATTTGATTTAGAGACTCTCAGCGGAAGCTGCGAAGAGGAATGGTTGGTCGGGAAAGCGGCAAAAGTGTTGCTGCACGTTTTTCTCCGGCGGTTAACCCTCTCGTGCGCTTCGGGCGCAGAGACAAATTGATTTTTTTTTTCTTCTCTCACTCTCTTAGCCAACCAAGAAAGTTTCAGCGCCGCGCGACAAAGCACAGAATGAAACACAAATTTCAAAAGTTACACACAACTCACAAAACACTCCAATTCAGTGGTGGCATTAAAATTAAAATATGTTTGCTCAGGCAAAGGAAACGCGAGTTGAAGTATTTCTATTTAGATATTCATTCAATGTGTCGCTCTATCGTGTCGAAAGTGGAGTTATACTTTTCGTCAAAATTCCCCTTTCTGTTTGGCAAACCGACTTCCAATTATAACTTTCTCCAAATTGCAATTTAATTAAGTTCTCTCACTCACGATGCAGCAAATTTGTGGCTTTTTCACTTGCCAGAAATTATTTTGCAAATATGATACACACTAATTAAACTTCCATGGAAAAACTCATCACGTTCTCACCGCAAAACACACACTTCAATTCTGTGCACTTGTTGTCATGTGAACTCATATGAAATATTCCAGTGCGCTGCACGTCTGAAAGGGTTAAGGAAGTCGCTCAGGGGGTGGTTTCTGTGTGAGAAATACGAGGAAATTAATAAGGAAGACTTTCAGAGTGAAAAGAATGGGTGTTTTATTAAATTATCAGCATGCAATTTGAGGATGCAGAAAAAGCGGAATTCAAAGCCCAACAATGTTGAATCTGAGAGGGAAGTTTAGGGGAATGTCACGTAATTGTCTTGGCTAAAGTTCGCTCAAAATGAGAAGCTTTAATGACTCTACTCCATTAGGGCATGTATATAAGAGACAAGTCTGTCTTAAACTGAGTAGTGCTTAAGCATACCCTGCATTTCTTGCCATTTTCACGCTTCATGAGCTCCATTTAGTGAGTGCAATTGAGGAGCAAGGCGAATCTCTGTTGAGATTTGTGTATGGCAGTTAATTGAGTAACTCACTGCCTTATAAATTGCATTAGTACCTGTGCCTTCTTGGCACACAGAGTCTCCTTCTCCAGAGTAGGCACGAATTTCTGTGATTTGTGCAATTGAGTTTACATTTCTGCTCTGTCTTTTCTCCATGTGCGGGCGTCTTTTGACTGGGAATTTATGCTCAAGCCGAGCTCGGCTTGCAAAGGGACATTATTCAAGGCGAGTGCCGAGTGTCTATTGCACTTAGCAAGTTGATAAAGTGCTGGAAATGTGTCTCCGTGGGTGATGATGACATGCGGGAAGAAGAGAAAAATCACAGATGCAGGAAAAGAAACTCATTTCATCGTCTCTCTCTGACTTCCTCGGCGACGCTTCGGTTTCCCTCCAGACAGCATCACAGGCCAGAAAAAAGGAGTCCAAGATTCAGCGCATGTTGTGCTGAGGAAGATTTCGGGTCATGGGTGAAGTCGGGGTGGGTTAAAATATGGTATATAATGTGAGAATTATGAGGATGTGACAAGACATGATGGCAGTGGCAACGCTCTGCTGACGCAGATAATCATTGAGGAATTTGAATTGACGACGACGGCAAAAATACGCTCATTGTTGGGTGGGAAAGAAGAGCCCTGTGTGTGTGTCGTCAAGATGCGCCGTCAATATCGTCCCATCCACCCCCCCCCCCGACTCACCCCCGGCTTTTGCCGTCATGTCGACGCGATAAAGTGAAGGGTGAACGTGGTGATGCTCTTTTGACTCCTCTCCGGAGCTCAGCTGCCATCAATCCAATGCGGAAAATTCAATAAAAATTCATAGTCATTGACAAGGAAGGCAGAAGAAGAGGTACTTAATTTTCAACGAAATTTACAACGAAACTTTTTTCCCTTTTGCTCACTAGGAAAAATGTGCAGCACATTCTTTGATGGATGAAAGCAAAGATGAAAGTTCATACAATTTTAAATCTGAGCCCCTGAAGAATTTAAACTTGCCTTTAAAGTCGTTGTAAAGTGTTAAAAATCCTGCATAGAAACTGTGGAAGTGTCAGAAAGTGGTGTACAGATTTATGGCATATTATCTTCCCCTTGATTTCTTCGAGATACTTTTCCATACATTTCCCGAAAGCCGTCAACCCTCTTTCGACGCACTACAAGACACCATCAAGACTTTGGGCGATGAAGAATCAATATCCGACTTTCTGGAGTGTAGATTCTATCTCTGGCACGGAGAGAGTCAAATTTGTGGAGTCTTCCCAGGAGAGAGGGCGGGAAAAAGACTCCTCATTTGCTTGGTGTGTGGATGAGCTTGTTATATGAGACGTTTATTGACTCAATTCGGCATCCCTCGTCGCAGCACATCCTCCGGATCGATGTGACATGGGCGAGAGATGGGTTAGTCAGTCTCCTGAGGACATTTAATGGCAACACACCCCCGCAACCACCCTCCTGTGCGTCGACAGGCAGAGCGCAAATAAATATACAAGTCTTAATTACACTGTGAATGAATGGCGTTGAGCTCTACTGAATTCGCACAAATGCCATCGCAAAACTAAAATGCGAACTCCCAGTTTGTGCAAGAGAAGAAAGAGCTCAACTTTGGCAAGAGCATCTCCAAAGTCTCGCACCCATTCCAGAGTGACACACAAAACTTCCCCAATGCCTTCTGACGATTAATTAACTCAACTTGGCACACAAATATCAAATTATTTACTATGCAAGTGAAGCTGTATTGTGGCCTCGAGTCGTACGAACTTTATCGTCTTAAAATATTGCTATGGGTGCGAATTCATTAGGCACATTCAACTGCTCATTGCCAATTATTCCCCATATCATTTGCATATGAGCCCTCAAACTATCTCTCCCATGTGAGAAACACACCCCAGGGCTAAAGTGCTTCGGCTTTTTTACCCCGACGCCACAAAACATCCTCAGGGAACACAGCCTCGAATTAAGATTATATCCAAAATGGTATATCTTGGAAGGGTTCTGATAGTTGGAAAAGCACTAAAATGCTTTGGAACATGTTCAAGAAATGTCTGTTGAAATTGTACTTTTGAATTTCTCAAAACTCTCACTAAACTATGGGAAAAACTCTTTTAAAGCTGCGCATCTTCGGTTGGAGAATTTAACTAATTCTTTCCGGGTAATATTCTATGTAAATTGTTGAGCAATACTCCTTCGAGTTGTGCAGAAGGAAAAGTCATTTGAATGCTAAATAATGTTATTTTCTGTAGGACTTCAATCTCAAGAAAATAAACAAGGAATGAATATTTAGAACGGAAGAGTTTCTCGCTTTTTCCAATTATACAGTTGCTGAATTTATTAAAATCATATAGGAAGATGTATTAGTGAATGCACGAATTTCACACAACTTTTCTCAGCATGAAATACCAGATGTTCTACTCTAGCATCAATTTGTGAGCAACCGATGCGAATTCTTTAAATTCAGAGCCAGCAATTAAACGTCTTCACCAAAATTCAGTGGATTCTCACCGGGAGAACTCACTCAGCAAATTGAACTCAATCCAATTAAGCATTCCAATCGTCACTATTTATGGCATTTGCATAATTTCACTGCAAATCTCCCTCTCTCTGTCTCTCTCTGTGTGAGGGATTCCTGAGGGACGGCAGAAGGATTCGCATATCGTGCGCTGATGCGACGGAGAGTGGAATTAGACATAATCCAACCCACTTGGGTGTTCAATCAGATTTAATGAGAGGATTTTCTGGACTTGGCAAAAAGCACGAGGCATCGGGAAGATGGCACACACTAAACCAATAATCAGTGAACGCCTCAATGACGCCGGCGAAATCTGAAATTGATTACAAAAGTTGCCACGCGGAAAAGGAGTTGAGCAAGAGAGAGAGAAAGGAGACTTTAATGTGGGTGTTAAATGAATAAATTCACTCCTAATGATTCTTTTATCTCTTCACACTACGCCAAGATGTGGGGCGAAATGTTAAAGTTCATTAATTATGACGAAGGGCGCTTTTTGGAGGTCAATCTTAAAGACAGATTTGTGGCATTTTATCTGCTACACACAAACTTATTCCATCGATTTTAATTAACACAAGACAATGGGGCTTTTGAAATATGACCCAAAAGGGAAATTGTAAAGAAATTTGTCCCTTTTCTAGAAAATATCTGGGAAGCTTTTTTATCTACAGAATTCAATTTAATTTATTGATCGAAAAGTTTTTTTCCGCACCCCAAATGCTGAATCCTTTGCATAATTTTGACGCCTTCTCGCATCTCTTCCTCGTCTGAGAGGGGGTGTGCTTTTGCCACTTTCCGCAGCCCCTTCAGAAGCCCATGGCAGGTGAGCACACAGCAGAGCGAACGCGTCTTTTTATAAATAAACCGAGATTGCTTGTATCGCTTCTGCAGATAATGGCACGTATATTTAAAATGCGGCACAAAAGGGAAGAGAGAATCTCATACTGGAGATGAATTGGGTTTGTTGGTGCGAACAGAGTGGAAAAAAATCATTTTCAAGCTCGTGTGAGTCCTTTCTTTTCCATCGCGATGGCGGAGGCTGGAAGGTTAAACGAAATTTATTGATTATGCTCTGGGTATTACATTTTAGCTCCTGATAAAGCTTTAATAATAAAGCATTGATCCTGATTATTCAAACATGATTTATTGTCAAATCTGCAGATGTGTGATATAAATATCAAATGAAATTGTGAAGATTAAATTTTCCTCCTCAGCTGAAAGCTTTAATGTTGTATGAATGTCAGGAGTTTTTTTACTTCTGCTCTCTCGAAAGGAAAAATAGTATGAAAACTCCAAAGTTGCACCGGAAATTTATTAGAAAACTGATAACATTCATCTGCAAGATTTTTATAACTTTTCATGTGCATTTGTGGAGTCCAGAAACATGTTTTCGCCAAACAAGATGACAAGTTTGCCAGATTCCGCTTGACGTGTGCGGAGGAAAGAGTGAGGAAAAGAGCACAAGTCACAGGAGGGGACTTTTCCCCATATATATGACGCAAAGAGGAGGAGTTTTTGAGGAGCGAGAGTTAAAATTTTCACTCGAGTTTATTTCCTGAGCATGAATAAATAGAGAAAACGGAGGAAAATGTGCCAAGAACGAAGTTCATATACGTCATCTCACGATAGTCGCAGAGTGTTTGAGAAAGGCTCTTTGAAGTGGCATTTCACATGAAAGTGGTAGTCTCAATACTGCTCAGGTTTCTTCTACCCGAGAGAATTAATGTACACACACGACACGTGTCCTTTCTTTTTGCCTCACAAATTGATTTCGAATGTGATCCTGGAATAATTTTCTCGCTCTCCGCACGCTAATGAGGTCACGAGGAGTAGCTTGGAAAATTAAGTGGCGTAATTGGAATTGTCAGTGAATTTTCTGCAGCAGACAGTCTCTCATTATCCCAAGGATACCCAAGGGAAAGATAGTGAAGACTATAATCTGTACACCACTTCAATCATCAGGAAAATTAGTCCGAAACTATAACGAACAACTTACTAACAACTTTATAACTGGATTTTAAAGAAATTCCCAGATGTTCTGCTTTCAGTTGTACTTTTTGATATCTACCAGATTATTAACAAGTCTGGAAGTCCAACTCAGCCAACACAGCGTGGCTGGAGACTCAAATTTGGCCACAGAGACCACAAAATACTTTCTAAAATGTTGAAGGAATCCAAAATTGCACTATTAAGTCGTAAAAATGAGATTATATTTGACTTTAGCATTCAAGTTTGAATAAAAACTGATCAAATCACAATACTTCTGCTGAGTTGTACACCACTTCTGGCCACAATTTCTCCCCCTTGTGCATTAGTTCTGCCCCTGTCGCGCGTCGGAAGTTGATATTTGGAGCAGAGAAAAGAATCATCAACACATTTGTCAGGGGAATACATTGTGCGGCGGGGGTATTAAACAATATTTCAGACAACATGTAATTTAAAGTTGGGAAAGCGTGTAATTTTCTCACAGGTTAGGGGTGTGCACACACCCACCTTCGCAGCCTGACGTCGTTCGCACGGAGCATCACGAGGAAAAAAAGTGAAACACCGGCGGAGATTTATGGAAGTGTTCTTGAATCTCTGTCATAAACTTGAAAGTTAAAAACTTGTGATTTATATCCGTGATAAGAACACATTGTAAGGGGTGGGCTTTTTTCTGGTCAGCGCGCGATAAGGAGTGAGGGTGGGTGGGGGGCACGATATATAAATTACTTGTGAGACAATGGCAGAAGTTGGGATATTTGCTAAAAGCTCTCTCCCACTTTCGCTGTCGCGCCCGAAGCTAACCACAAACTGCCTTCGGGCGGAATAATGCTTTTAATTGACCGAAAAAAAGGCGAAACATAGCGCTCACAACTGCAGCAATAATTCATTTCACCCCATCCTCGAGGCCTATAAACAAGAAAATTGCATTAAGCTGTGAGCGTAGAGCTTTTCCTATTGCGCGCCGCACATTCGTTCGCATTAGAACTGGCGAACGGCATAAGAAAATGAGAATTGTGCAGTGGAGTGAAGGAGGAGGAAAAAAAGGGAGAATACCGCACGATTCAAATGGTTTTGCCTTCGTCTGCAATACAATTTTCCTAAGCATCTGTGGTATTTCATCCATGCTTTGGGAGGGGAAAATTCAAGAAATTGCTCCACTCTGGAAGCGTCAACATGCGATGGATGTGGGTGGGAAATCAATATAAGAAAATATCTAGCATATAAAGATTCTCGCCTGACTTTCTTCTCTGTCACTATTCAATTACGCCAAACAACGCGATGATAATTCTGCAAAGAACTCGCCCGTCTTGGATCGATCCGGGAACACTGACGGGAAGCCGAGTTTGCATTCTCCAAATGATTGGAATTTCACGGAAAAAGATGCTAAAAATAATGTCCTGAATGAATAGTATGAACAATACATGTTATATGAAAATTTCCCAGAAAGCTTTTATGACAGTTAAAGGGTAGTTTGCTATCAAATTATGTTTGGTGAAAGTTTCGCGCAATTCCAAGAAATCTACGTTGAAACATTTCACGCCTGGCACTTCACCATCTCCACTCAGCGCGCCCCCTTTTTCTCAGAAAGACGGGTGGATCTTGATGGAAATAAATGATTTCCAGATAAAATATTCATATTTCACACCATGAAGCACTCCACTCTTCATTCGCACGATAAATTCCATTCAGCGCAGAGGTCAAAAGTGACATTGGGATGAAATTTTACATATTACAAAGGAAGAGAACGCGTGAATGCGATGTGAAGAAGACAAGAGCAAAGAGCTTCGTTTGTCGGCACAAAAGACACTTCCATAAACGTTTGCAAAAAGGAGTGAAATCGAAAAAATACACACATAGTTGCAGATCAAAGGGATGCAACATTGTGTAATAAAATGTCTTCATATCCTTCATATGAATTTTCTTATTATTTTAGCGTCCTCTCTGCCAAAGGCTCTTCCCTCCGCCTTTGACGGAAATCTCTGTGTGCTCACCATTGTGAGAGATCATTTTAAATCTCCTCTCATGCTTAGTGCGGGACAAAATGCATGGGAAAATATATGCTACAAAGTGTTTTCCACTCTTGGGCTTCATTTTCGGCATTATGCAAAGTACCGTCGAATAGAATTTCTTTTGAGAGCAACTTTTCCTTTTTGATCTTTCTTAATTCCTTCTAATCCACTCTCACTCGCCACATTTTCCCTGTGTTTCTCAGGACCTTTTCGGAGTGACAGAAGAGGTGATTTTCGCAAAAGTCATAAATTTGTTTCCAGGGATATTACGGAGGTCCTTTCATCAGGAGTTTCATGTGGAAACTTTAATGAATTCATCCCCCAGAGTGGATCGATAATTGAATCTCTCTCTCACCTTAGCATCCCTTTCGTCCATGGATGAATAAATTTCACTTCCTAGAAAGTGTTGAAATTGTACAAATTCTAGCAGCCAGAACAAATATGAAAAAGGCTGATTTTCAGAATGAAAATTTCCACTAATTATTATTAATTAATTCCAACTGCAAAATTGTAGTGAAAATGTTGCGCAAAAACTTTTTCTATTGGAGAATGGAGCATTAATATTCATATTTCGCATATGAATTCTATACCAGACATGGATAAAAGGATGTGCAGGAAAACTGAGTAGTTTTCCCTGTAAAGTTTCCACCCTGTGCGGCTCAACGAATATTTAATTACCCTATTAATCCGATGCAGAATATTTCATACGTGATTTTGCACCCTCAAACACACTGAAGAGTGTGCGAGAGTTTGTGGGGAAAAAATATATATATATGATATGAGATGAAATTAATTATGCTGAGGGAAAATAATCTGCACGAAGCTCACTGGCTCCCTGACAAATGAGTCTCACAAGTGGAAATTATTTGTCAGGCCAGTGTATCGAGGATATTCCGGGAGAATGGAGTGTGGCGGCGTGAGTGTGCATTTATTGCACGACCCGGGAAAACGTGACAATAGTGCAGAAAATTGTCATAAAACACAGCGGCTGCACGGCTTCACATGTCAGTGACCATGTGCTGAAGATGGTGCTCTTGCTGGAGAGCCCATGGCAACAAAGAACTGTATAAGTAGTGCCATGATGGTGTTTTCCCCCATTTCAGCACCCGCGTTTCACCACAAAAAGGCCTGCAGACCCAGATATGAGCCGGGAAAACTGCCACGGCGGAAGTTTTAATAAATTTCTCAGTTAACAAGAGATTTTAGGGTACGAAATTACCCCCAATTATATTCTCAGATGGACGCTTTTTCCCTTCCTCAACTGTGGAATGTGAGAAATCTTTGAATTCCGTCTGTGTTTTCTATTAGAGAATAGGACTCGTGATTCTTCCTTCACAATTGACAACCCCTCAAAATTTCCACTCTTCCCACTTCCGCCCTGTGTCTGTTCATGGCTCACAACCCCTGTGCGGATATCTTACCATAAAGTGCATATGTGCACCGAGTGCGGCATTAAATATCACGTCGCATAATGTCTCATTTATTTGCTAAAGCCCACACCATCAGCTGAAAAATGCCCACCCCAAATTCACCCCATTTGCCGTACTATTTGGGAGTCGATTTGTCAATTTGTGGCTCCACTTGGCGCGAGCTTTCCGCCCTCAGGAGACCGAGGGTGTGAGGGAGCTTTTACGCTACGTTCTCGAGTACACGCGCTTCCTCTACAAATCCTCCCCGCAGAAACGCATTCTCACAGCAGCTCTCTCGCGCGCTCTCCCTCTCTCAGCCTCTCTCCCTCTCTCTGGAGAGTCCATTCACCAGACGGAGTGTCAGGGGCGGAACAGGATGTGCGGCTGAGGGTGTTTTGTTGCATGGGATGAAAAGCTTTGCAGGATCCGAGGGATGGGGAGGGCTTTAAATGGACCAAATTAAAGCGAGGTGGAGAGGAAAGTTCATTAGAAAGTCGCGTGGAGTGTTTATTGTCACCCTGTGCGGGAGAAAAAGCTTCAATGATTGCATCTAGCGTGAACTTTCACCTACACGTTCACTACGAAGTGCGCCTCCCCCGTCGCCGGGGAATCATGGCGGCTGGCGAGCGCCTCGAAGCTCCGACAAAAGGGGGATGAAGAGTATTTTATAAACATCTACATGTCGCTCTCAATTATAAATTGTATCTCATTCGCGATCGGAGGCTGGAGGGAAAAAAAGCTCCACGCCGTGTGAAGTAACAAGGGGTTTGGAAGGGGGTGGCTGGTGTACGTTTTTGGGGTAAAAGCTCATGCGCACATGATTCTGAGGGCCACAATCGATACTCGCTGGCGTGTGGTTTATATGCAATTTTCCACCCCAAACTCTCGACATTCGTGCCCAAAGTGCCGGCAAGTGCAAATTTCACCTCACATGCAATTCCATTCGCGAGCATCTCAAGTGATCACTCACTGTTTTCATCTTGTTTGTGTCTCATTGCATTCCCAAGCAATTTTCCACCCGCCGTTCTCAACTGTGAGCGTGAATTGTGTGTTCTGACTGTGCAGAAGAAGTGTATTGCCTTTTTTCCTCCTCATCCAGCGGAGAGCGGTTTGTAGACAAAACACAGTGTTGAGTTCACAGCGCCCAGTGTTTGTGAAGGAAGATTGGAAATTTTTTTTCCACTGTGTGCAGACTTCCTCTGGAATTTTCCTCTGCAACTCACGAGAGAGATACTCGAAAATGTAACTCAACGGGGTGAATTCTATCAGTGGCATCATCTGCCTCGTGCTTGAGAGCTTTCCACCCAGTGTCGTGTGCCTGTTGAATTTTTAAACATCATGTATACTATATAGATAAATCCGGGCTGGGTGAGTTCTGCAGCCCTACGCCCTGAAACACCACCCTCACATCCACTCCGTTATGATTGAATTATTTGAAATTTCGCCATCCCAGGCGGCAGATGGAAAATTTCCACCCGATTCACGCGCACTTTTCAATTTAATATTAATGAAGATTAAGTGAGGTGCCCATTTACAAGTGAAGACGCGCGACACTTCTGACAC
Organism: Phlebotomus argentipes; assembly: GCF_947086385.1. Classification (NCBI taxonomy): domain Eukaryota; kingdom Metazoa; phylum Arthropoda; class Insecta; order Diptera; family Psychodidae; genus Phlebotomus; species Phlebotomus argentipes. The sequence goes on from NW_026776174.1 coordinate 55,599, forward strand.
CGCGCCCGAAATCCCATCCTGGAAAGGACCACTGTGACCATTCATGCATTACTTTCCACCCCCTTTTTGCCAGCGCCCATTTGGCACCTTGAATACAAATTAATGTATTCTCTCCAGGCCAAATTGATAATTCCTCAGCGCGCGCGAATTCCACCCTCTGACAGTGTCAATCAGTCACATACATAATTGAAAAAAAATTTATTGATCGCCAACATCTCACGGAGCGAGAGTTTTGCTGGGATTGTCACGATGGGCGGCGGTAGAAATTCATTTGCAAATTAATTCACACCAAAGTCCAGGCGGAAAATCCACCGACAGACAGGACTGAAGGGGGGAAAAGTCTGCAGACTTCCGTTGGATAAAGTGGATGATGATCAGAGTCTTTCTAATCTACCTCCAGGGCTTTGTCTTGGCATGTACAAAAGAGACTTGGTATTTGTCTTTTGTGCTTCAGACGCTCACAGAAAATCTCTCTTTGACTCTTTGTTCTTCACCTCACAGGCCAAACTCCTGTAAATAATCAAAGAGCTGTCCTGCACAAGGAGAACAATGAGCAGTTGGAAGCGGTGATTTTATTTATTAAAAGATCTCTCGCTGAATAGGTTATTTGGGGCGTATGAATAGAAGTGCAGAGAGGAATAATTACTGCCCAAAAACCTGCACACTCGATATTTAATAGGATTAGGTTCACGGGATATCGTTCAACCCCCCCTAAAAATAGCACATCGCACGGCCACAAAATCCCTTCTTCGTCTCCAATGAAATTTCCATGAAGTGGCTCGGACATGTGAATTAAAAGTTATGCGATCAATTGAGAAAGCAATTACTATTCATGGGGGCGAGTTTCAGGGGATGTCGTAAGTTTCATCTATCTTTTCTTCAGCCACACCGGCTTCATCCCCATCGGTGTGAGTACATTTTAGCGTACAACATAAACCCCTTCCTCCGCATCCCGTGTGAGAAAGCTCGCCCCCAATTGAAAAGCCCCCAAAATGAAATGCATGCAAAGTCAATTCATCCTACATTTATGCACACTCTGAGAGGGCGAGAGAGACTCTCCCTCTCTCGCTTTCCATGAGGGATGTGCGCTCTCGCTGTCGGCGGAAAAGCTCCGAGCGAGTCATGAGTGTGATGTCAGTTCAGTGTGGATTGTCGACGGTGGCGGACGTGTTGGGAAAAGCGCTGGAAAACACAGCCAACCTCAATCAACCTCCTCTATATTAAGACAGCTCCCGGCTTCCCATCAAAGTCATCCTTCATCTTCGCAAAGAGAAACTTCCCCCCGTGCAAGTTTTCCCAAGGGAAACCCGCGTTCGTGTGTGTGCGTGTGTGTGGGAAAAATCCCTGGCGGGTGAAAGTTGAGAGCTTTGCCGAAGGAAGGCCTCGAAAAGTTCATTGAGTGATTAGTGGAGAAGAATTCCGATCGAGTACAGAGCATCGCAACACTGTTGAGCACAACACACTGAATGATGTTCCACGGAGGGCGCGCATATGAGATTTGAAGTCTAAGCAACATTTACACAAAGTTGCGGTGAACTCTTGAGGAAATAGTTTCAATGTTATTCCACTCATCACCCAAAAGAGATTTAATTAACTTTCCCAACCCCGTCACGATTCTCCTGAGAGCGCGGAAACTCTTCATCAAACGAAACCATAATTGCTTGTATGCGAAACATCTCTTCATCCCCCCGGGAAGTGGTGACAAAAAGGGGGTGTCTTTTGACCTGCTTAACAGGGAGAAAAAAAAATGTGTGCTGAAGAATTCAATTAAATTCTGCGTGTTAATTGACCACCACAATGAATTTCACTGCGAGGATGAAAGTTTGAGTGAAGAGGACTTTTCTAATTTTCAATTATTGCCCCTTTCGCCCCCAATTAATTTCCCCCCCCCCCCCCCACCGCCAAAGTAATGGACATTTTCCACTGGACAGTTGGAAAAGGAAGAAGTTTGTGGACACTTGACAGGAGAAACTTTTTAAATTACCACCAATACGACAGCAGATTTGTTCACTAGCGAAGGAGGAAAGAGGATTCCTGTTTTAACCCCACATTTGAGAGAAAGTTTCCATAGAAGAAATTTGCATTCTGCAGTGAAAATGCATTTTCACAACTTGCTTAATTCACAAGCGCACACCTGAAGATTTCGGGAGTTCTCTTTGATTAACTCAATTAATGCTTGAATTTTGATGTCTATCAAAGTGGTTAACAGGTGAAGTAATGACAATAATTCAGTTTCCATGGTGAATTTCTACAGAAAGTCCTTTTTCCTAAATCTATCGATAAATAAGTAACTGGCGACGACAACCCATTATGAATGTTTAACCGAATTTTGGTCAAAGGTTTCGCACCTTAATAAATTATGCCTCAGTTCAATCTATAAAACTTTTTTTTGCCGAACAATTTGTAGGAGATTCAGAGCTGCACATCCCCGAGGAGAGTGTTTTCCTCAATCGCTACAGGCTTTTCCTTTTTCCTCAACTCCTTTGCCACCTCTTTCCTCCCGCCCGCTTTTTTCTCTCCCTTCTCTTTTGTGAATTGTTGTGCTGGTTGGAATTTTTGGGGGGCGAAAACACGCACTTTAGGCCGAAAAAAAGGCGCCCCAGGATGTGTACTGGAAGGATTCAGCCGAAAATTAACAGGATCATTTGAGGAATCCCTCACACCTTGTCTTTCGGGGGTTTTCCATAAACATTTCGTCGATTTATATTCCCACCGCCAGTCTCTGCATTCACTGAATACTCGGCGGATCAGGTCGTCCTGCTCCTTGTGCTCTCCTTCGTGTGATTTTGTATTCGATAGACGACCGTTCGGACATCCTGAGGGTGGTTTAACTTTGGTCTAGCTTCTTCCCTCTTCGCCACATCTGAAAAGCTCAACTGGCGGGTGGGGAGGAAACTTTTCTTCCACACAATGCTTATACTTGTTGGCTTTTCACTCCTTTTTCTCTCTCGCATTTCCTCCACACACAGCCCCAACTTTCGCCAGAGCTGGAGAATGCCCGTTTTGGGTGGGCGGCCCAGTGTTATTTTCCATCACAAGCCATTCAAACCACCTGTGAGCATTCTGCGGAGCTCCTTTCCGCCGCCGCGCCTTTTCCCAGTGACATTTCAATCTGTGCTCAATCGCTGGAGCAGAGCGGGAATTATGCAAATCGATCGTCATATTGAAATTTAATAAAAAAGAACGCCATCAATTTGCGTCCAATATTTTTTTTGCTCATCGCATTCAGTTCTCATTTTACCACAGAAAGTTTTCCCCGCGCACACTGAAAAATCACCCGAGGGAAAAGTTGATAATGACAATTTTGATTTGCCACAGTGACGAAATGATGAAAATGGAATGATTTGTGAGGATATTATTTTCAATTTTGTCGCGTGAATCCGCATGGCTAGAATGTTTAATTTGCTCAATGACCGAAATTACCAAATATGAACTCCAAACTTTAATTAATTCCGACAAAATTGAACTTCAACGCATCATCGAGGGAGAGAGGGATTTTCAATTTAATGCCGATGCCAGAGAGGATATTATTTACAAATTGACATTCAAATATTATAAACCAAGAATTGCCCGCATTTCAATGGTGGAAAATCATCAACTATGATTGGCCAGGAATGATGAAAAAAGTACTCTGTCTCTCTGTGGCATATATATTAATTGCTGTGAGACTGAAGGAAAAGTGGAAAATTGGGTGTGGAATGGAGGGAAAGCGGCAGTGGTAGCAAAAAGAGTGTCCCAGTCACATCATCTCCGGCTGTATCATTTACAGAAAGATCAAAGAGTGGAAAATGCAGCGGGACAACTTTGTCGAGAGCCCAGTTAATTGCATCTCCTGATCATATGGTTTTTTCCCATTTCCAACATTCACACACAGAGAGAGAAAGACAGGAAAAAAAAATGAGACATTTTACATGTCAAAAGCGCCAATATTTTCCACCGCAGCACAGTGAAAAATATACATATAATTCCGTCAGTCATGAAATATTAAATAATTGTATCCATGCGCACAATAACTGGGGAGTTTATTTGATAAATAATAAATGAGCTGAAGAGAATGATTTTTTTTCAGTATGGATGAGAGGGAAAAAAAAAGTTTTTACTATATCGTAAATGCAAAAAGAGTGCGCAGGGAATTTTTATGGGCGGAAGGAAAGCTGCTAAATATTAACTTTGCAGCAATTAAAAAGCTCTCATGGCACAAACATCCCATTTTTCCAGCTTCCGAGGCTTCCAGGCTCAAATGTAATTTCCCTCCTTAATCCACTTACAGCTCCACAGTGGCCTGTTATAGCGAAATTCACACACACACACACATTGGAATAATATTGAAACTTTCCAATTGCCTTTCACTGGCTCCCCTGAACAACTTCCCCAAAGCGCCTCATAACGAATTTCCAGGGATAGATTTTGGAGTTTAAAAACTTTCCACCACTTCTCCCCCGCACACTCCGTGGACCATTCAGTTGCTCGGGGAGGAATTCCTCTTCGGCCTTTTCGCCACCCCAGAAATGTTTATGGCGCGCACAAAAGTTGCAGAGGAATTTCCGCACACACAACACAATTCCTTGGCGTAGTCTTCTAATGTGTGTCTCCCCCCAAGGTGTGGACGCCCAATGAGAGCGAAAGTGTGACAAATTTGGCATGTGTGTAAATATTTTTGCATCACTTGAGGACATCGTCATGTAATGAGAGTGGAAGTGTGCAAAAATGGGCGTTCTGGGCCATCTTTTGCTGGCGCTGCACGTCCTCTGCCTAGGAAAAGGTGAGTCTCACATTTCATATCACAATCTCACCCAAGTGTATTTCCCAAACTTTTTTTTTCTTCATATCAATCCCCCACCCTCGCGCGCACGAGCCCCTCAAGAGCATATATAGTTGAGTGTGGAGGGAGGGGAAAAGTTTCAAGGATGACGAGTAGAAGTTTTTCCGCTGGAGAATCCGCAAGTCTGAGCGAAGAAAATACATCCATAAATATTTTGTTAACGTTGCAATATCGCTCAATTTTCCCATCAATGAATGAGATTTTTCCGCCATTCATGCTCTCCCAGGAGACACTTTTTGCGGAGAATCAATTGAAAAGTGGTCTTGGAAGTGGTGGAAATTAAGAGAAAATCTCTTTCTATATTGCAATGCAATTACGGGGAATTTAAAGAATGATGACGACACTTTTCAGGAACATTTGTAGCAAAATTCCTGTAGAGAAAATTAATAAATATATACTGCAAATGGTGGATATTCAAATAAGAAACTTTGAACAATCAACAGTAATTGCCTCTCTTCTCTTCCAAGCACTCTTGTCTCATGCTTAGACACTTTATCCTCCAATATTATCCCCTCACAAGGCGATAATTGGATGACACTGGGGACATTTCGACAATATCCGGAAGATTGCCTAGATAATTCACAAGCCCTCAACTGTGCTTGATCAAAGTGTGTCCTCATCTATGGGCGAATTGCCTTTGATCTTTGCCTTTGCACAGAGACTGTCCAGGCATGATTGTGCTTAAATTACAGACTTGTTGGGAGAGAAATTGCAGCTTGAAGTGCCCCAAAAGGCCGTGAACTGTTTTGGCCACAAATGAACTGTCGCCAATGGAAGACGAGGAGGAAAAAGGTTGCGGCGGAAAAACTATGCGGGGATCAATGAGCGTTTCTGTGTTATCTGAAAATGGTGAAATTGAGTGCATGTGGATTTTGTGTTGGGAAACAAGTTGGAGAGTTGGTCTCTGGTGAGCTTCCTAATTGAACATGTAAAATGGCAGGCTGAGGAACATAATTCCAGTGTAGGAGCAACTATTTGAAGGACTACGAGATGCTCTCGTGCGGTTGGATTTCACCGGAGCACCTCTGCATCGATATCCCCGGGGCAGTTTTGGCTTCGGTGCACTCTCGAAAGCCCTCTCACATGCGATACAGTCCTCGAAAGTATGTACTTTCCCAACGAAAAGTCCTGCCAGAGCTGAGGAGTGCTGCTGAGTTGTAGATTAAGGATCACTGGGAGGCAAATTGGGTCGAAATTAAATCAATTTCGACATAATTTGTAAGAATAATCCGACCAAAAACCGTTTAACGAAGTTTTTCGTATTGATTTCAAACTGAGAAAACGAAAAAGTCAAGATTATTCGGCTTAAAAATATCTTTTTCTTGTGAAAATTAACTAAAAAGGAAAAAATACCTTTGAAGTCATATTCTTTTCATACTTTAAGATCGCAAAGTATCGGAGAAATTGTCTAGAATTCTTCGCAGTTTCTCAACTCTACTTTTAATTTTCGGAAATGGTTACAAAGGCAATGATTATTTATAGAGTTTGTGTAGGGATTGAGATATAAAATTGCAACCTTATGAAGAGATTTTTCCCATTTAGGATAGTTCACATATAAGGTTTTCTTCCACACTTCCAGCCTTGACTTCTCTTGGCCGAATGGCTTCGGGGTATTTCTCCTTTATATGATTCTTGCACAGAACATTGCGAGAATCACATGGAAATTCAATATATCAGAGCAAATATCTCGAGGAGATGTGTTCATCTTGTATTGGCCACATGTGAGGGGGAAATTTCAGCGGAAATTGCCAACAATCTGACGTAAGAAGTGGATTTTGATCGAAAATGGAATTATAACTTTTTATTTCGTCTCATCGTCAAATATTAAGTTCCTTCTGTAGCATTGTTTTTCCACTCGCATCAGGATTTTTATTACCCCACGCAAAAGTGCGCGGGTGGAGAATTATTATGCAATACAACATCTAAAAGTTTACTTTATTATGAGGAAGATAAAGTAAGGTGTTGTGAAAAGTTTTCCCATTTGGAAAATTTCATCCATAAATGCATGGAAAGCTCACACTATTTTTCCTACTTGTCGCAACACCCCAACTTTCTCACCGGAGAAATACAAACAATATCCAAAGTTGATTTTTATTCTCATAATACATTTTATTGACTGCCTGCAACTATGCATATAGACAAGCTTTTTCCTGGCACTGGGGCGAGGAAAGTTGTACAATTTTCCGGACCACAATCCTCTCTCTCTCTTCTCTCTCACTGAGGTGTCATCTGGTTTCTTCCCATTCTCAGGGTGAGACAACGGCGAGGCGGAATCCCACCCAATTCCCAAAGTCCATCTTCCTGAGATGGCGAAGCCATGCTTGACACTGATGTACTTGAAAACTGTCTCGGCAGAACTTTTAGAATCCCCTCCTCAATTCTCCACACTGACACAAACCTCATCTTCTTCCCCATTCAGGTGTGACTTCTTTTACAACTTTCGTATAGACGGCAAAAACTACTCAATTCTCGTGCCAACTTCACATGATCTCGAGTTAAGAGACTTCCTCGATGGTGTGTGAGATATCGAGTGTTGGCACTGACTTGAATTTAATGTGAAACAATGACACGAAAAGAGTTTAAAGTTTCCCCATCAGACTGGAAAGAAGGGAAAAAGTGTGTGTGTGTGAAAGTTGCAGCAAAGATAAGACAACCATTACATGAGCTTTTAATTGAATTTAATGAAAGATGCTCAAGAATTCCCGTCTGCACAGCTCCCCAGATGACAAGAATGAGTTACGGAAGCAATTTGGAGCAGGAGAGCGCGCTGTAACACTTTCTTCACGCCGATAGAGCTGTAAAAGTTTATATTGTTGCTCTTGAAACGGAATAGAGAACGAAATAGAGGGGAAATTGAAGGGCTTTTCAGTCGCGATTCCGCCAAGGAATGTGGCTGATACATTAATATATGGTAACACATGGAGGCCAAGAGAGGCCAAGAAGTGAAGTCTACTGTGAAATCTAAGTGAAACTGAATGCCTCCGGCTAATACCCATAGTTTAATTGAATGACATCATCTTAATAAGCTTATACAGAGACTCTGACAAGCATTGTGTGGCCGTTGCCACTAATAATTTATGATTAGCCTATCAATAAGATCGTCTTTTCGCATTAATCCCCCTCCGTGATCCGGAATATGAGATTTCAGAGGTTCAGTGGGTGTGAGAGGGTGACTTAAAAAAGCCACCCCTCATTTTCCACCCCACTGACTCAGTGTGCACTTGAGTGCGACACTCCGAGCGGCAAATAAGCCACGAGAAGTGATTGATTGTGTCCCTCCGGGTCTGCTGAGAAAGGCCACCAATCATCCTAATTGGCGTGAAAATATTCGTGTGCAGATTTAATGAATTTTTTCTCTGCATCGCGAACGCAAAGTTCACCAAGGGGGAGATAATGTGGCTGAAATCTGGACAACTACTTTCTGACTAATGAATTTCCAAATATTAAGACAGTTTTAATTTTGTCAGCCTGAAAACTAAACAAGCAACTTAAATTTAGAGATTGTAGAAGTTTTTAACCGATAGTTTTGTGAAAACTGCTTTGAATCGCTTTTTCTGAAATTTTTCAAACATAATTTTAAAAAAATAACATCGAAAAACATTTAAAATATACAAAACATTTGTTTTCAATAATCTCAATTGAAGATTTCAACTAAAACATTGGTAAGAAGATTCTTAAAATTAGACTTTACTCAAATCTGAATCACATTTTTGAGGTTATGTTTTACATAACCTAGAAAATTTCAGAATTATTGCAAATAATCAAACACTTAAGCTTCTGACGACAATATCTCCCCCTTGTCATCGACTTTCTGGGCGGAAAATCATGAAATATTCCCTGGGAAATTAGTAGTAATTCCTCACTGGGGCATTTTCTTCAATGCGGATTTCAAGTGCACCACTGGAGAAAGGGGAATTTCCACGTGGGTTTCACACAATTAACAGACGACGGAATCGTTGGGTGGAAAAAGTGTGCAAAAGTGGTGCGAAAAAACCAATTAAGAATTTTCCTCTCAAGTCATGGCTGGAAACTCATTTTTCTTCCCGCTTCCCGCTCGGCTCAGAATTCATTTCTGGCCGGGACGCACATATAAAACAATTACTATTTCATCGCACAAGGATGAAATTGAATAAAATAGATGTGCACACGAAGACTTTTATATGCCGTGAGCTTTTGTGGAACTTTCCCGACGGGGATGGAGAAAAGAAGTGTGTGCAAAATAATTGGCTTCTTCTGAAAATTTCACGCCACACTTGCAGATGCTGAGGGTAATAAATGTTAAATGAAATTGCACATTACGAGACACCCAGTCACCAAAGGCAAAATCACCATTTCATCCCCCTTCGCCGCAGTGTCTTCTGGCGAGGGGCGCACGAAAGCACCTTTGCAGCACACCGGGGCTCGTGTACTATTCCTCCGGATGGGTGGTGAAGTGGAACATTGAGCCTCTAGGCGGATTATATCACATAAAATGTATCGAAACATATGCTGTCGCCCTTCCCCTTCGCAAAATAAACCCGCTGCTCCAGTTGATTTTGCCTTCCACCAGAAAACACACTCTCGTCGCCGCACCAGAGTTGTAATCCGATTAGATTGTGATGCAAAAGATCGCAGAGAAGGAAAGTGGATGATCCCCACATTAAAGCGCGTCTTTCCATGTCTTGCAGCGTTTTTGTTTCGAAGTTTAAGTCGCGCGCTTTAACACTAGAAAGAAAACACTGGTCAGTCTGACCAATTAAAAATAGTTCATAAAGACAATTTTACACCTCAAATTGGGTTTTCCGCACATCGGAAAACGCGTTTTTATTCATATTCTCATTAAAAGAGGTTCAAATTGTACGAAACTAGACCATAACCTCAAAAATGTTGTTCAGATTTCAATGATATCAATTTTAAGAATATTCTTATCACATTTTGAGTTAAAATCGTCAATTGCGACTGTTGAAAATAGATATTTTGTGTATTTTAAAAGTTTTGAACATTTTTTGAATGCCTCTGAATGTTGATTTTTAGGTTATGTTTGGAAAAAATGTCCAATTAAAAGCAGTTTTGCACAGGATCTTTCAAAATTTCTTATTCAAAGTTCTTACAAGACGATCAAGAAGAGTTTTTACAATTCCAGAAGAGTTTAAGAAGATTTGGCCACGGTGGCCACAAAGCGCTTCCGAGTGTTGCATAAAATTCAAGCTAAATTGCCTGCACTCTGCAAGACATTGCAGCCTTTTCACCTCAACTCTGTTTATCTCTCAGGATGGGATTTTCTCTCGGTGCCCATAAATCTTCTCCCAGAATGAATTACAACTTGATTTGGTGAGAAGATCTGCGTGTGACCGCGAATTTAGTGGATGGACGATGGTTTTTATCGAGCAACACATTCACACTCATGCGGGACTAATTTATGCGGTCACATGAGAAAAAGAGCAGCTCTGCCCCAAGAGAGATTCTCCCCAATATTTTCTGGGGTGACGCCACACAAAACATGACCTCAAAGACAAGACGACAAAGGGAGAGAGTTGGAATCAAATTAAATTACACCCAGAGATTGAAGATAGTCCCAAATATCGTTAAACTTTGCTCTATCCACTGGGCAAGACGGACTTTTTTTTTCTTCTCCTACAGTGCGAGACCCCAAATTATCACTATCGTGAGGGAGGAATCTGTTTTTAGGGCGTAGAGCTTTTGGGGGTGCGAATTGGCGGCGAAAATTCACTGAACAAATCGTGATTTATCCAATCAATCTAATTCATTTACACCCTCACAGCATGGATTTTCACGTCACTCTTGGCCTCTTGTGAGAAATTGTCGGGCACTTGTCCCGGGGGGTGGAGGAAAAAATCAATATGCGCCCTTGCATAAATAGCTACATCCTCCGGCGGAGATTTCTGGGCCTGAAGTAATCGAAAGCTGAAGCTTGTGTATCCCAACGGAATGACACAGACACGTAACCACACTGATGGTGAAGCATTTGTGAAATGAATTTCCCTTTCTGCCTCAATTTCCCACCTATCCGCACACATTTACGGCCAAAATCTCTTTCTTCTCTCACCCCCACGCCCTCACTTGCGCCACCCGCAATCTTGAGGGTTGGCTTTTCGAGTGAAAGAACGTGATATTGCATCTGTTTCCCTTGTTCAACACCGGCTTTCGCATCCACTTGCAGTGCGACTCAAAATTAATTTTGGCTCACTGTGTGAGGAAATTATTCCCTGTTTTTCCACCATATTTATTCAATGAGCCCGCATGTATTTGTTGGCACAAGGCGACAATGTTTACTCTGGACTTCTTCGCAATATATTCACCGGGGCAGATTGATAGGACTGCGATCGAGGCATCTGCCCTGCTCGACGCATAGTTTATTATCTCACCCACGCTCCACCTCACGACAATGCCGCCCTGTGCTATGTATCAGGGTGGTGTTATGTAAAAAAGTAAATATTGGGTGACATTTCGTCCTGAGAATCCGTGTCCTTCTCATCGCCTGTATGTTTACGGTGTCATTATTTTAAATGCCCACGCAAAAAGTGACTCAGATAAATGGTGGAAGAAGTGACTCTGGGCTTTTTCGCCCCACTATTTCTCAGCGGCGTGCTTGAGTGGCGAAAATTCGGTAGAAATGAAAAACCTTCCGACGAAGGTAAGAAATTGCTTGAGTGGATAATATATTGGAACCACAAGTTTTCGCATAAGGAGAAGGCAAATAAAATCAAGGGTATATTTTCTGTAGGGAAATCTATTTTATCTGTAAGGAATAATATCGTAGCATGGTCTCAAGACTAGACACGTGACGCCGCGAAATGCCGCCCCTGAAAGGGAGAAAAGAGGATTTAAAGAGCTTATTGGTCCCTATTTCATACTATTACTGTTAATTTCTTGTTTATTGTGGATATAACAGGAAGTTTTGTAAACTTTAGCCGTATTGTACTATGCTCCTCTTCCTCGAGATCAAACTATGTAGTCCCTCCACTCTGTGCCGAAATCCACACGTTTCATCGATAAATTCAAAAACAAACACTGCTAACTTCACTCCGCGGATAACCTCTGGCGGCCATATTGCCGTCCTGATCTGTCATTCTTCTATTGTGTGCCGTGAAAGAAACACGTTTTTTCGTGAAAATGCGAGATCACCAGGAAAAGCTGGATGTACGCGAGCAACTGAAGTGTTTTAAGCGAAAGCTTAAAAAGCTCAAGCGCCAGGCGAAGGAAAAGCGCAAAAAGCGCGGTAAGTATCGCAGTAATTGAGCGATTTCTCTGGAAACTTCTAGAATGTTCCAGCAACGAGAAGTTCCGGCAATATGGCGGCGATCACGCTGCAGTGTTCTTTGAACACAAAAATAAGAGTTGCCACTCTTATAAATGAGTCACACTCATTTAATTTGCGCTTTCTGCCAATCGTGAGTCATACTCACAGTGTGAACGGGGTTTGATCGCCCCCCGGTAAGTAGTTTTGAGCCGAAGGCTCAAGTTCACACACGGCAGAAGAGAGTTAAACTCTCCGGAAAACTAGTTGTCACTAGTCTCCGCCAGTCATACTGGATTTTGCGCAAATGCAGCTCATCAAGGCCTCCTTCGAGTTCATCATAGTTGACATACTTCGTCTTACTTTGAACTGCAGGGAGAAGCCGCTCGCCAGGCCGCCGGGAGAGGAGCAGGCATCGCAGCAGTCCGGACAGCAGCCGACGATCCAGCGTCAGCAGTCGTGACAGCAGCCGTGAGAGTAGCAGTGAGCAGCCCAGATATCGACCGAGAGATAGATCGAGATCTACAATTGCGTCCACAAGTCAGCTCAGAAAGAAATCTTCTTCCATTTCTGAGAGAAGATCTGTTGAGCTCACAAGCTCTTCAGAAAGTGAGGCTAAGAGTGCCACTCCCTCACCTTCTAAGACAGGATCCGTAAGTCCTGAAGGCTCTGTACGTCCAGAAGATCAGAAAGACACAGCTGACCATGTCACTGAAGCTGAGCAAGAAATTCTCAATATTCTTGGCGAGAATCTCTACGGCAATCGCCAATTGGCCCCAGATGTCATTCCGAATTTGGCGATGCGGTTCGAAGAGATTGTAGAGAAGGGATTGCCAGAAGAGTCAGTGAAAGAGCTTTTGCTACAGCTCACACCACCCAAGAACTGCCTCAGATTCGAGCCACCAGTTCTCAATCAGCTGGTGAAGGTCATAATGCACGACGCTATTGTTGCCAGGGATGACAAGATTGTCAAGAGACAACAAAAGATCACTTCCGCTCTCTCAGCGGTGACTCGAGTGATAGTGGCGTTGTTGAAGGAGAAGGCTCTTCCCGGATGGAGTGAATTGATGACACTACTGGCAGGCGCAGGCAAATTGCTGTCTGATCTTCAACATGACGAATCTGTAATTCGCAGAAATCTCGTGATTGCGAATGTGGACGTGTCGATGAGGGATGCATTCCAATCTACAACAACTGATGAGTTTCTCTTTGGGAAAGACTTGGAGGAGACGGTTAAGACCACCAAGTCAATGCAGTCGACGGGAAGAGATGTCAAGAAGAAGGATCCGAAGCCAAAAAACTGGAAAAACCCGCCGCGCAATCAGCAAAGGAAATATGCGTCAACTGGCGGGTCACCGAGGTCAACGAGGAAGCCGCAACAACACCGTCAACGTCAACAGCCATCCAGGAAATTCAGAGACAGCCGAGGGGAGAACAAGAAGTCATATCACCGTCGCTAATTAATGTAAGAAAACCTGCAGGGCGCCTGCAGTTTTTTAGCCACGCCTGGAATGACATAAGTAGCGATAAGGTGATCCTCTCTTGGTTAAAAGGATACGAAATTCCTTTCAATAATCATGTAATCCAAGATAATCCTCCATCAGAGGATGACTCATCAGCTTCTGAACTTGCTAAAATCAAAGATTTGGTGGAGCAATTGATTTCAAAAGGAGCAGTAGAAGAATGCTATCCCGAGAAAAATCATTTTATTTCCAAAATATTCTTAATCCCAAAGCCAGATGGTTCGAATCGATTCATTATCAATCTGAAAAGACTCAATGAATTTATTGATGCGCCACATTTTAAAATGGAAGACGGCAGAACCGTCATCAGACTCATGTCCGAGAATTGTTACATGGCTTCTATAGATATCAAAGATGCTTACTACTTAATTCCTATTCACGAGACGCATAAAAAATATTTGCGATTTCTGGTTAAAAGTACTCTTTACCAATTTACTTGCATGCCCTTTGGATTAAACGTAGCTCCTTACGTTTTCACAAAGATCATGAAACCTGTTGTCTCCGCTTTACGCCAACAAGGAGTCACATTGGTAGCTTACCTAGACGATTTATGGATAATGAAAATCCTATTCGGAGTGCGCAAAAAGCGTGAGATGTACAGAAGAGCTTTTGATCAACTTGGGGTTCATAATTAATTATGAGAAGAGTAAATTGAAGCCGTCTCGAATTTGTAGATTCTTGGGAGTTGATTATAACTCTCTAAACATGACGGTAGAGCTACCGAATGACAAGAAAGCTAAGATTAAAAAATTGACTTGTTGATTGAAAAAATTGAATGTTTTGCTGATGGTTATAAAGACAGTCAAATTCTTCTTCGTATTGACAATACGAAATTTGGATCTCCACAGATAGATCTTTTTGCTTGACGCATTTACAATCTCTTGGAATTCATATTTTTTCTATGCATTCCCGCCGTTTTCAATAATTCTACGAGTCTTACAGAAAATTCAGTATGAAAAGGCCGAGGGAATCATGATTGTCCCAAAATGGCCATCTCAGCCGTGGTACCCAATTTTTCAATCAATGATTGTTTCAGAAGTAATCTACTTCTCAGCTAATTCATACATTCATTCTTCCATTGACAGCGAAACCAATTTCTGGAGAAAGATTACCCTGGTTGCCGCGATTATATCAGGGAGAGCTGCATACTAAAAGGGATTCCAGAACAATCTCATGACCTCATTCTATCATCATTGACAAACTCATCATGGAAACAGTACGAAGTGGGCCTCAAGAAATGGTGGAATTTTTGTTCATCCCACAAGATTAATCAATTTGATCCGGTTGTTCCAGAAGTTTTGAAGTTCTTGAGTGAAGAATTCAGTAAAGGAGCCCCATATGGGACACTCAACGGATATAGATCAGCAGTAGCGCTACTAGCTGGAAATTCTTTAGCCCAAGATGAGTATGTGAAAAGATTTTTTCGGGGTGTGAGAATTGCAAGACCGAATAAGCGTAGATATGATATAACGTGGGATCCACAAATTGTTTTGGATTTCTATCGTCAAATGCCACACAATGTTGATCTTTCTCTTAAAGATTTGTCACACAAACTAATAATTTTGTTAGCATTAGTAACAGGACATCGACTTCAGACATTCTCGCTTATTGAAATAGATAAAATCAGAGTTTTGTCTGACAGTATTGAAATCAGAATTGTCCGTAGAATCAAAACTTCAAGTTCAAGTGATCATCAACCAAATCTTGTGTTGCCATGCTACAATGAGGATTTAAGTATTTGTGTAGCATCAGCCATGAAGGCTTACATTCAGAAAACTGAATTGATTCGCGGAGATGTAAAAAATCTCTTTATTTCTTTTAAAAGACCACACAAGGCTGTTGGAGCTCAAACATTGAGTCATTGGGTGAAAAACATCTTACAGAAATGTAATATCGACACCACAATTTTCTCTGGGTACTCTACCCGACACGCAGCCACTTCGGCTGCAAAAAGATGTGGGGTGGACATTGAAATAATCAAGAAGACAGCAGGGTGGTCCAAAAAATCGCAAACATTTGCGAATTTTTACAATTTGCCACTTTCTCAAGACAAGGAGAGATTTGCCAAAGCTATCTTAGATGGAAAGTGAAATGTATAACGGTGATCTCCCAGGTTCAAGAGAGATATTTTCATATTTCTTAAATAAACTGAAATAAACTTGTTAATTCACATATAAAGCCGTAACGAGCTATAAACATCTACATAGTTTGATCTCGAGGAAGAGGAGCATAGTACAATTTAATGATTAAACGAACTTACCAAGTGAAGTTCTATCATAATTGTACGAAGCTCCTCTTCCGAGATGATCAAACCCCACCCGTTATGTTCCCAGACTTTCTAAGTCTAACCCAAATACTAAATCGTTACGGCCAAACTTTGAAAAATGACAGATCAGGACGGCAATATGGCCGCCAGAGCTTATCCCCGGAGTGAAGTTAGCAGTGTTTGTTTTTGAATTTATCGATGAAACGTGTGGATTTCGGCACAGAGTGGAGGGACTACATAGTTTGATCATCTCGGAAGAGGAGCTTCGTACAATTATGATAGAACTTCACTTGGTAAGTTCGTTTAATCATTAAATTAACTTCCCCTTAAATAAGCTTTAGAGTTAAAGGAACCTTTTCATTTTTCAAATACACTTCAGCACACTATTTTATGAGCACAGAATCGAATGCGGAGAAGGTTCTCGACGAAATACCACATTTTATCCAGCACTACACACTCTATATGTTTCGAATATGTGGCAAGAGACTTTAGAAAGGGTATATGATTAACATAACATATACACTGCGAAGAAACCTCAGTTAGTTTCAATTAGTTTTAAAATCTGAAACACCCTCTCCTAAATGAAGACTTTCGTAATATACTTGAGTAACCTTTTAAACTTTACGATCATGGCGTTAAGGGATATTAGACCTCCTTATGACTTCCTACCCTTAAAACTGTCTCAAGTTGACAATGTTGTGCGCAGTGTAGCATCTGCTGAGATGGTGAATTGAGGAGACAAGGGAAGTTGAATGTGAAAAGTGCCACTACATCCCCATAAATTCCTCCCTTTTGTCTGTCCATTCAACCTGGGCGCAACATGATGGCGAGGAAGACCAGCGTGGCTTTCTATTGCCATCATAATAATTGAAATTTTTCACATTTTCGCCGAGCACCTGAGCTTGAGAGAATGGCTCAGGAGAGAAATTGAATACGTCCGTGTCCGTGTTAATGAGTAGAGATACCTTTTCTTTCCACCTTGCATGGCCTCCGTGCGCAATTCTCTGGTCCCATTTAATATTCTTGATTAATTACACCAGATACGTGGCCGAGTCGGGATATCGTGATAAACATTTCATTTTTTTTTTATTTCGCTCTCTCGTGCCCACTTGTTGGTCGGTCGCGGCGCGAAAATGGTGAGGTGTGAAGGTATCCTTTTGCCCCATCTCTGTTGACATTTACAAGGATTGCCCTAATTGCGAAGCTCTTTCGCAAGACACAGCATAAAAGTCACCTTCGCTGGCTTCTTGGGGGGGATATTTTGGGTGAAATTTATTACCAAAGTGGATTAGATGGAGCAGTTTCATGTTGAAAATTAATGATATTGCGAAAGTTCAGTCGGGGGTGGATCTTTTTGAAAGGATCCCGCCAAAATACTTTGCTCACGAGTCCATCAATCTCCTTTCTATTCAGTTTCTCGAGGCTCTCGCTCGCTTTTTTCCGCCGCATATTTGGGGCTTTCAGCGTGGCATTCCGGAGCCGTGCTTTAAAGTGAATTGCAAGAAAGAAGGAACATGCCCTCGAATCGTGGTTACACATGCTAAGAGGACAATGAACAGGAACGTGGTCGGACTACAAATCGCCGTCTATCAGGACACACCATCGGCCCATCTGGCCAGATGTTTGGGGCTTCATACACGATGGGGTTTGCGTGAGGGAATCCATCTGAACTTTGCAGATATGGTGCCAGAGAATGTCGCACTGCTGGCGACTGCCAAGTGACTCACCATCGCCAATATACCACGGAAATCCCATTGTAAAACCCCAAAAAAAGATTCTGCTTGTTTACTCTCTATTACACACGAATGGAGAGTCTCTGTCCAGAGAGAAGAAATCATGTTCTGTAGCACAAGATATTCAATTTTTCAATCTCCTAACAGCCACGAATCCTCCCCAAAAAAGGCGCCCCAATTTCACTCCAGCCGCACGCAATATTGCATTGTATTTTCGCCAAGATGTTCTCACACATTTACGAGATTGAGTTGCTTAATAAACCTATCATTTAAATACTTGAGTGCTGGCCATGGTTGGAGATGAAAATTTAATTTTCTGAAAGCATCCCCTTCATTTGGAACAATTTAATTTGGCTAAAATTCGCGCGTCTGTCTCACATTATTCTCGGCTTTTTTCTACGCCGCGCTCGCCCATCTCTATGGCGATTACTTAAGGCTCTCCCTCTCGCCTATCTGCCGCCCCAAAAGCACCCCAGCGAGATGAATGGATAATACAGCGCGAGATGAGCATTTTACATTTTCAAATTGAGACTATTTACAATGCCTAATCATTAAATTAAGCATTCTGAATGTCGCTCTGCGTCGGAATTGTCTGCCAACAGAGAAATATTGAAGTCATTTCCATGCTTTCTGAATAATTGCACCAAATGGAGCACACAATAAACTTTCCCCACATGGCAGAGCACTTTTGGGGGCACATTAATCGTGATTTCGTTGAGTGAATTTCCAAAAACGAGCACCTCAACGGCCAGAATTACTCCTTCGAAATGCACTCTTTTCCAAGTTATAACTGCCATGTAAATCTTTCATCTCTCCTTGTGAAGGAATATCAATTTGTTGTGGCGAAGTTAACTCACGATTTCACATGAAGTATGCGGTAAAATGAAATTCCAAAGCAAGGGAAGTCGCAGAGTTCCTTCAAAGACCGCGCGCGCTGCAAGAGAAAACGTGGCTCGAATTCACGCTAAAGTGTACACATTGTGTAATCTTTTCATGCAGAATTAGCATATGAAGAGCGCCAATTTGCTCCACTGAAGAATTCATATTCAATTCAAGGGGATTAAGCAGAGAGAGAGTGAGTGGTATTTTACATTGGCATTTAATCCCGCGCGCAGAATTCAACCACGCGAAGAATCCAAACGTCGAGGGCAAAAGAATGGAGTTTAGGAAAACTTTCTATTCGCTATGTTTGTCCGAAAATATGAGCGCTCGCGAAGGGGTTGCAAAAAGTGCTGACTCGACGATGGCGCACAGAGGAGAAATGTGAATATGTGATGAGAAGAGCAACTTTTCCTTGCCTCTGCTTATTACCTTAATTTCACAAATTTCCTCCTGTGTAACTTTTCAGCGGAATTTCCATTCATATATAAACATCAAATATATGTGGCGGACTTTAAATTTTAAATTCAAACCACCTTCTATTCTTCTCATCTCCTTCTCTCGCGTCCAGCGACCACGAAATTGCATGCATTTTTCCACGCCTCACCTCAAATATCTCTGTGGAAAACAGTGGAAAAATGCAGCAGGTCGCATTATTAATATTTCCAGGTATGACATTCCCTCCCCTGTTGCATTGAAGCCGCCTTGGAAGCCGCCAAGTCATTATATTTCATTTGCCTGGAACTCTGGAGATCCAATTGGATCGTGCGGAATTTGCAATAAGACTTCATCATTTTGCCATATGGCATAACAGCCAATGCACGTATGATGGCAATCGATTTGAGTTATTTAATATTGTGTACGCTGATGGGAAGATAAATTGGAGATATTGCAGAATTCCCTTGCATTGCGAAAGTTCATATAAGTTCAGTACTTTCCGCATTCCGAGAGAATTGAATTTCCCGCATTTTTCACTTTGTCTCCGATCCAGTAATTTTTCAAGTGAATAATTCAGCTAAAACGTGAGAGACGAGTCGATGTATTACACCTGAAGGTGCTTCTCAAGACATTGACATCGGATGGGTTTTGAAAGGAGAAAATTCGTACATCGAGTTTCTTATCTAGACCATGAAAGGCTGAGGAATGAAATCACCGCGCATTCAAAGGTGTCCAAAGACTTCATTAACACTGATATTATGGAATGTCTTGGGAGTATATTTTAGAAAATAACCAAATAAGGTTAAACTCAATCAAATTTTAAGATTTAAATATTTGAAAATTGAACTATAGTTCTGTATTTTCCATTGAATTTTGCGTTTTGCGCAAATAAAGTTTGATAGATTGATGTTTTTCATATAATTCGTGGTATTCTTGGTTGTTTTTGCATCCTAAATATCAAATATTCTGAAGAAATATTTAATTAATTCTCAATGTGTTTCACTCGGAATTTTTCCCAGAAAAAATCCCCAATGTGAACTATTTCCAAATTTCCCTGCAATGCAAAGTGGCGAAGGAGAGTAAATTGTGACGGTTGCCTGGGTCGCCTTTCGTCCTTGTCACTGATAAATTCCTCCGGAGGAAGTGGGTCCAAAATTGCGACAGAGCGAGGATAAATGGAAGAAAGGTGTACACAAAGGGGGGTGCCTGAGTGGTGTATTGAAGGGAAATATAATGTGTTTGTATAACTAAAAAGTGAACAGGGAAACAAGCTCGCAGAGTCATTAATAACTTTAGTCACGTCTCCCAAGTCAAATGGATAAGACTTAGGATGAATTTGAGCTTTGCTGGAGAAACTTTATCTTCACTTATCTGCTAAAGACGTCTTAAAGGCGTGGCGACATAAGGCATACATCCAGACAAACCAGAGATTGCAGAAAGAAAATAGATAACACAAGCAGGGATTCTCTATATTGATTCAATTTGCCGTCTGTGTGTGTTTGAGACGGAAATTGACTTTCACTCCATGGGTGAATTATTATCGAAAAATTTACGAGCGTCGAGAGAGAGAGGCGAATTTAATAAGAAGGTCATAATTTTCCACCTCATTCGACAATGCCGGCATAAATACGAGAGGAGATTCCGCATTAATCTTAATTGCATTTCTGTCCTCGTCCTTTTTAGGTGTGAGACTGCTGGATCTGCAGGGGCCGGTGTTCCTCCACGAGCCGCCGCATCGCGTTGAGTTCTCCAACAATTCCCTCACGACAATCGAATGCTCAGGCAGCGGAAGTCCTGCACCAGAGGTGAGTCGCTCGCGCGCCCCCTTTTACGACCTGCCCAAAATCACCCTCCGATATTGCCCTGTCTTTTATGATTTCGCCAACAGAAGCTGTGGCTGTTAATTTCTCGACGTGCCCCATCATTCGCGCCGTAAGAAAGTAATTAAACTGCGTAACTACTGTAATCCCTCCTAAAAGCCAGCATATTTGAATAGGGCTATTTTATTGCCATCACGCCGAATGATTTTTACTTCACTTCCTCCAGATATGCGGATAATTAACTCCGTGTATGTGTTGAATCATTAACTCCTATGAATTTTGACAGCTGTCAATTGTATTTTGTAATTCAACGTCTGTGAATTCAACGCGT
The DNA here is from genome assembly GCF_947086385.1 of Phlebotomus argentipes. Lineage (NCBI taxonomy): Eukaryota > Metazoa > Arthropoda > Insecta > Diptera > Psychodidae > Phlebotomus > Phlebotomus argentipes. The sequence goes on from NW_026776174.1 coordinate 76,648, forward strand.
AATTTATGTGTTAAATTACGACGGGTGAATCGAAAACTGTAAAAAGTCGATTTTCCTTAGTTTACGTCTTATGTATTTTTTAAAAGCTCTTAATCTGTTTTATTTATAAAAAGTGTTGAGCTTTGTATATAAAAGGAAAAAAGTAATAAATATTATAATAACAATAAATTAATACAATATTTGTTATATTTTTTAATTTTTCACTTCAAAACCGTGAAGAAAAGTTCATGTAATGTATGAAAAGTAGATTTTTTAGAGCATTTCTCGACTTTTTTCTTATAAAATATCCTCAAAAACTATTTAAAGCCGACTTTGGAAAGTGATATTTTTATGAGTATTTATTAATTTTGTTATATTTCAGTCAAAAATAATAAATACGAATACAATTAATAATAATGAACGATTAGAAGACTTTTTTTTAGGTGAATCCGACAAATTTTCCAGCAAAATTAACGCGAAAATTTCACCAAGCGCTCCTGAAAAATGACAATTTTGCCTTTTCAAAGTTTTCGATTCACCCGTCGAATTCGAAAATCATCCTTCCGTCAACTGCGCAATTGCCATTGTATTTATTCTACTATTAATTTGTGTGTTTAATGAACATTACTTGGGGTGAAGTAATGGCAATAATCATGTTGATTGCTTAACCAAAATAGGGAACATTGTGCGGCAAAGTTGGGCGATAAGGTTGCGACTCGGCGAACAATAAATAAGCTCGAAGACACACAATTTCAAGAAAATCGCGTGTACTTGTTTACATGAAGACATGAGCAAGTGGCAATTAGGGATATTTTGATGTGTTTCTCAGTTCTTCCCTGTGGAATGAATGTTCGTTCTTTAATACTCTTCTCTCGCTACCAAAAACCCACTTTTCCGGCCACTTGGCCTGCCTTCCAGTCTCCCGAATGAGTGGCAGAAGTGTTCAGTGGATGCGTACATGAGAAGTAGCACTCTTCAGGGATGAATGGAATACTAAATAGGCAGCGCACGGACATGCAAAGCAACCCCTTTGGCTGGAATGCTGTGTGACGTGTGCGTTTGAGTGTTAACACAGCGTGCATTTCATTAAATTTTATATTGTGAGCATTTTATCAGGACGGAGGAATTTGCATATTTTCACCATCTTCAGCGCAAGAGGGACTTCAAAACTTGAGTCGTGTAGCATATTTTTAACCGCAATCCTCTCTCAGCACACACACACATATTATATTAATTTATTCTGCGAAGGTGCGGGAAGGAAAAGAATCCCTGCTGAAGCCTTCTAGAGCGAGAGAGTGAGAGTTTATTGTGCGCTGAGATGTTGTGAGAAATTCTCAGAATATTGCGCGGTTACTTTTTTATTGGCACTTTGAACTTGTTGAATTTTGTCTGGTGATTCTCAAGAACTCCGCGTGTGAAGAATCACTGAAAAATGACAGTTTTTTTTCGATCAATTATTATGCACTTTGGCAAATGGGAAGTTTAATTGTACAATTCCGCCATGCGTCAATTTCCCCAGTCAATATTAAATGATGAATTCACATGAAATTGCATTGCTATCCATAAAGCGCATAGGATAAATTTGCGAGCGTTGAGTGAAAAACTGCCGTGTCGACGGAAAAGCCAATGATGAATTCTGGAACGGATGGCAGAAAAAGGTGGCGAAGAATTGAATTTTGACGGTGTTAATTGGATGTTAAGTATAAAATCATCATTTCCTGAATTCACACGCCAGAGTGAGAAGCTCACAAAAGCTCCCATAGGGAGGAACTCATTCATTTTCCATGTTTCGCATTTGTTACACATCCCACACCCCGCAATCCATCAGCAGTGGCGGAGTGTGGGCCAAATTGATGATTTCCTACACCATTGCCGGGGCGCCTTTTGCCATTGCCAGGGAAAAGGAACGAAATATCCGTTCTGGGCGATAAAACACTGATAATGATCTCTAAAATTGGAACTTAAATCGATGGATAAAATCCACTTCTCCGCATTTTCCATCTTACACTTTTCCCAACAATCAAACTTCTTTTCTCCCCGCTTTTTTTCTCCTCTTCCTTCACACTCTTAAGATTAAAACGCAACAATGTGCAGACCGTAAAGTTCCACGCCAGAGAGCGTGTGGAAATGGACTCGGCGAGCGAGAGAGTGAAATTATTTCTGGTGCCGGCGACTGAAGTGCTCGGCGTCAAATGGAAATTTCGCAGTGTGGGTTGGAGCACCATGTCATTTAAAAGGGGTAATAAACCCGGAAAATCAAGAGGACAGAAGAGACAGAGGCGCCCTGATGAATATTTGTTCCCTGAAGCGAGTAAGCACAGTGTCAAGTAGCGCACACACAATGGGGCCAGAAGGGTTGGGTTTGATGTACAATCTTCAGCAAAAATCTTTAAGAGTCTGCTATATATCACTCTCGTCGTCTTCTCCAGCCACATGTCATGAAACACACCCACTAACATTTCAATTTTTTCCTCGCACACCCACACCACGCCAGCCCAGCGAGGGTTGACGCACACAGTATGTCCGAGAAGCCCTAACAGCTCCAATTTAACACTCAGAAGCACTTTGTGGCCACCGTGGCCAGATTCTTCGCCTCCACGATTGCGACTGCCGTCGTTTTGGGCTGTGAAGTCGGCGGCAGCCGCAAACGTGGAGGAGGAGAATGTTATTTATTTTATTATTTGAACTGTAACTGTCGTGTTCCACGCACAAATTATTACTTTTATTATTAGTTTACTTCTAGATAAAGCATAAATAAACCTCCAAAACCTTCGTGCGTCAGCAGAGACATCTATCAGACAGAAGAATGCCGTTAAAATATGAATAAAGATGCATATTTCAGCGTGCAAGAAATCCCAAATTGTATCTTGATTAACAAGAAATCACTTTTTCCCCAGAAAATCCGGTAAAATTGATCAAATTAGTGAATTTATACAAGAGTTCAGCTTGATATTTTACCTGAAACTCTGTGAGCTAAAGTATTAAAGTGACTGTAATTTTTTATTCTTCAACTTCTAAAAATATCTTTCTGTCAACCCTCGAAAAAAATGCCATTATCAATCATTCTGCTCTCTTTTTTCCGTGGTTAATTTATGATTTACCTATAATATATTCAAAAAATACCCCTCAATTATGCAGCGCCCAATTAAAGTTGCAGCCAAAATTCATTATCCAGCAGTCGCTTCGCTATAATATCAAAACTTTTATTTCCCTCATTTACTATGTGCCATTGTATAAATGAACTGAAGCACTGCATCGGGTGTGGAGAATTGAAAATCGATAAGTCGGGCGCGCTCGAGGAGTGTGAGTTTCCAAAAAGGCGGTCTTTCATGCACCCCATCCCCATCGCCATATCCCCGGCAATAATGGTGTACAAGAGAGCATTGATACATTTTTTATGAGTTGCACATTATGTTGGCATTGTTTTCAATTATACAAAACACCCATATAGGCGAAAGCCAGCACGATACATTGTCGTATATGGTGATGATTATGTGATACTATATTTGTCGCTAATGGCCAACATATAAGTGCAAAAGTGCCTTGTGCAAATGCTCCAGGGCCTGAGTGGGTGGCAAACTCTTAGGGGCTCAGGTGGTCGGGCGTCATGATTTCGCCGTAAATGCTGTATTAGATACAATTGAAACTTTTCAGCATTTTCCACCAGCTAAATTCATCTACAGGGGCTTCTCAATTCACATCGAATAGAATTCCCTTCAATGCACTTCACATTTCAACACCGATTTCCCGTTGTAGGGCTTCTCAACTCTCAGCCAAGGAGGAGTTAATGTGGGCTGAAGTGGTGTACAGATTCGTAGAAATATTTAAGAAGTGGAAATGTTGCATATTTTTTAGGTTATGTGACTGACTTAGGACTGAATAACTTCTTAAAGAAGAAATTATTGCGCCTAAATTGAAAGTATTTTCACTTTATTGGTAGAATTGCGTATTTCTCAATGAAAATTGTGTTTTTTAGGGTAAAAATGATAAAGTGTAACTTAACCTCACTTTTTTTTAAATAAACTCTTGCGAATTTGAGTTACGCAAAACTGCAATTTTAGCGGAAGAAAATTATAAAATATTGTGTGAAAACGTGAGTTTTAGAGTTTTCAGTTAGATTTTGGTTAGATTTTAGTCAGATTCCAGTTATTAGTTAATTGTCTTGTTATTATGACCAAAATAGATAAAGAAAAGAACAATTGGAGAAAGAAAATCATGAAATTGTCTGAAAATCGGACTTAAAGAGTTGTCAGTTAGATTTCGATTAGTTTCTGGTTAATTTTCAGGTGATTAAACATAAAAATCACCACCAAATTTGACAGAATATTGCTGATGCTGACATCTGTTGTCAGTTCAGGGATTTTGCAAACAGTTTTCATCATATTATCTCCCCCTTGAGCTGAACATATTTTGCGCGAGTCAATTTGTGAAAATAATGTGTTGAAAAAAACATGTTTTTCGCCATTTTTGCTGGGATAAAAATTCTTCATTATATTTACCTTCCATGGTGACAGACAGGAGCGAATAGGCAGACAAAGAGCTGTGATGCGGAATATTAAAAGAATGGCGTGTGTGTGTGGCTTTTGTAATTAAGGCATCCGAAAAGGGGTTGCCATTTGCACTAATAAGAAACATCAAAGATGAACGTGCTCTCTTCACCGCCTGAGCGCCCAAGATTGAGGCAGAGCCAGATAATATTGACGTGATGAGATGCCTATTATAATTCTTACGCACACACCCACACTCCAGCCATCAATTTACATATGCTGTGCTCCTGAGGTGGAATACATTGGGCGGTCTGGGAGTCGTGCGAGCTTTTCCACTTGACTCAGCACACGTCATCATCAGCATCTTCCCTCGCGCCGCCACCCCTGCCAACCGCCGGAGGCACATAATCACAGGGAGTGTGTGATTTTTCTCACCCCGCACACCCTCGGGACTTATTTGCATTTGATGGCATGTAAATCACGAGAAAATCTCATATCCTGGGCGATGCAATTGTAATTTTCCACGCGTGAAACCCATTGATTGCACAGGGAAATCCTCAAGCCCAGGATAATTCGGTACAAAGTGAAATCCCCTCAATCTGATAAAGGGGATGGCGGGGGGGAAAAAGGTGTGAAAAGAGGGTCACGTTGAATTTTGCATGGAAGAGTGTGGAAGTTTGAAAATTTTATGTCCACATTTAGGATGGAGTCCTTGTCTTTCTCCACTTCACTTGCCACAGAGAGCTACAGAGCGTCCCCTCAGAGCACAATAAAGCCAAAGTGAAATTGAGTCCCTGGAGGAAAATTCCAGCCAGAGCAAGTGAAACAGGTCAACAATAAAATATATTTCTGACTTGATGCAACTCACTTTTCCTCACAAACTTCCAGCCGCCCAACTCGCTACTTTACCCGCCCCCAAAAAACATGGAAAATATTCAGTCGCAAAACAAGCAAATCAAGGGGCGAATCACTTGTGCAGCCGATGAACCCTGAGAATTTTTCAATCAGCCCTGAATACTTACTCTCTCAAGTGTTTAAGTCGATCGGAAAAGGAGCGTTTCTCCTCAATCTCAATCTCAATCGCCGTGCTATTGTTTGTTGCTCCATGAAATGTGCATTGAAACTTTAATGAGGCACATTTATTATCCACCAAGAGTCTGAGACTCAGAATCGATTCATGGAGGGAAAATCTTTAAGAAGTCTTTACACTTTTGCACCACAATTACATGTTCGCTCACTCACAATAATACAGAAAAGCAACACTCATTCCTCAGCTGAAAAGCCCCTCGACTGCCCACTTTGCCATCACCCTAAAACTAGAGCGACACGTAATAATGAAAATGCTTTCTCCAGCATGATCGTCATGTGAATGTGGGAAATTTCAGAAAGTATCTCAACGTATCAAATTCATTTTAACGAACGACGCTCTCCTGTATCACATAAAAACTTTTTTTTTATTCATATTCTCTATGCAAATTGGAAGAGGGAGAGAGAGAAAAAAACAGGGAGAATCGTCATTATTTCCTCCTCATCACAAATATGCGAAATTGTTGTCAATTTGGAGCATTTTTTGTCCTCCATTCTCGTGAAACACAGGAATTTCAGGTGGAATTTTTGCTTCATATTTCAGGTTGAATGGTCACCCGTGTTGCCCCATCAAGATTTGGTATTTCCACTGTCAAATGGGAGTCTCCTGTTTTATCCTTTCTCCGCCGAGAAGTACCGTCACGAGATACACTCAACTGTCTACAGGTAAAAAAAAAGCGAAAACACGACAATCAATGGATCAATTCCCACTAAAACGAAGGAGTGTTGAACTTCAAACGAATTTTTGCCAAAATGATTAAAGTACTTCCAAGTATCTTTCAATTCACAGTCAAACACAGAGATGTTAAACTTCTCTGAAGATGAAAAACAGCCTTTCCTTTTCGCATTAAAACTAGGACTAGAACAGTGTTTTAGAGTTTTATGCGATTTCACATTGTGTAAGAGAAAGAAATTGGTGAAATTCGAGTTAATAATTGGTAAATCCCTGATAAAAAGAATTTTGTACAAATATCTTTCATGTTTATGCCTGAAAATTATAGTAACAATTGCAGATTGATCTATTTTTAAAAGATATTTGCAGATTTAGATCTATTATTCTGCTTTTTATAAATTAATTAAAACAACTTATTGAAGTCTTGGAAATATTACAAATCCAGGCTATACAAAATGGTTTAACACATGTGTGACTCAGAATAGCAAAAGCATGTGTTAAATCAATATAACACATGTTTTACATTTCTTGTGTGACTGAAAATTGCTTCACTGAATTAAAATTAAAGTAAATGGTGTTGTAACACACATAGTGTGTTGAAAATTTGAACACAATCACGATTTTAATCCTCACATGAGTAATTCAAAATACCAAAGACTCTTTTAAACCACTGTAACATCCCTGAGTTTCTCTGGGAATTGATCCTCAAATTGAAAGACTCAATTAATATTGTTTTATCCGCCTTTTCTCTCTCCCGTTCAAAAGGTGCAAACTGAAGAATCTGGTCGGCACGATTATCAGCCGTGAGGTTCATGTCAAAGGAGGTGAGTTTGTCGGCAATTAATGTGTACTCTTGTACCTCATAAAATGTGTGGCATTTCACCCCCCGCAACAATATATATAAATTGTCATGTTTCACCCCCAAGAGGTGCTCTTTCTCGCTCTCCCGAGAGAGATATCGCAGCCGTGTAAACCCACTCACTCTCGAGCTTGTATCACACAATAATCTTCCGGTTGTCGATATCATTTTGCCTCGAGATAAACGTTTCCGCTCTAGGACGTGCAAGTCCAATTTTCATCTCTCCGGGTACATGCGAAGGGTGTCTGGAAATTGTATTTTCAGGATATCTCACGATTCTCCATGTGATTGTGTGTGGCTTCAAATATTTTCTTATCGGATCATTGACTTTGAACCGTCGCCGCCCTATAAGGGCGATTTAACCCCCCCCTGGAACTACACATATCGAATGCCTTTCCCTCCCACACACACGTTATTGTGCCACAATAAATCGGATTGTCTCTCCAATGTGTGTGTGTGTGTGTGTGTTGGTGGGGTTTATATCAGGGAATACAAGACATTTTGCTTACTGGGTGAATTTTCGAAACAGCCGGCTTTAGGGTTAAATCGTTTTGTAATCAGATAGGGATTTCATATTGTATGGATTATCATAGCACAAAGTTGGATGACTTATACGACTTTCCTTCACCCAGAGAATCTCTAAATTCAAATCAGCATTTTCTCCAGATTCTTTCATCCACTCCACATAATCACGAAAGGGTGTGTGTGTGGGAAAAAGAAGAGACAACTTCCCAGTCATTTGATGAATTTGAATTAAATTATGTACCTGATTTCCCTTCATCCCCTTTTTGTGCGCACTCACAAAAGCACCTCGCAAAAAGGGGTGGAAGAATTTGTTGCATGATTCATTTGGCAAATCTCACAAATTGCGAAACACTCCGCGACAGACAGAAAAGTGGTAAATTGCAAGAATGGCACATCAGTGAATTCATGTGACTGTGCAGAAAAACATGTTTGCATAGCAAATTATTAGATTTGCTATATATGTCACCACGCGCACAACATTTGGGATTCTTTCTAGCTCTTGTGGCAAATTAAATTTCTCCACCAGAATTGCGCACTGACGCCAATGAGGTTCTCTGCCACAGTGAATTATGGAATGCTCTTTGGGGAGGAAATGATCATTTTACTGCAACATTACACTGTTTCATTTTAATCATATTTCGCACATTAAATGACTGAAAGACCACCAAAATGTATATGGCAGGAAAAAGGGTGTCATTTTGCTGGATTGCATTCAGAATGGAGTGAATTCTGCGAATTTGACAGATCACTGAGCGATATTCTATGAATTCCGTCAGAGAAAAGCTCCAAAACGCGAGCTTTGACAACACACGCGATTGCATAATTTGTATCAATTCCCAGTGCGATTGCTTAGCATTAGAAATGGGACATAAATTTTGCTTCCCTATTGAATAATTCAACATTGTTTCCGGTGTAAGATTACCTTAAGATGACAGTTAACTATTGAATATTGTAATTTCCCACCCCCTCCACGAATTTCCTCTCCACCCTTATCAAAGACAAATAATTGGCGCAAAGGAGAAACTCGAGATGTGCGAGTGTAAATTGATAATTAATTGAAAATGTATCAAACGACAGAAAATCACAAAGCTCTCTCTCTCTCTCTTGGCTCTTGTCGAATTGCATAATTTTGATTTGACTTTGATAGAAGCCCGTAATTTTGCACTTTGAGCAAGACTTTGAATAATTCCGCATGTGTGAAACGCGCTGAATTTCTCCCAGGGTTGAAAGTGTACTGAAACACACGAATACGCTGTATTATCACTAATTTATACGATGTGCCTAATAACGTGCGAGACATGAAAAGGTCGTGAGGCTGAAATTCATCGCAATGGCAGCAAAACTATGGGAAGATTATGTGTTCTTCAGTTACATTTATTCAATTTTCACTGGAGAGATTTCATCCCCTCATGTTATAAAATATTCTCTTTCATAGACATTTTCGGTGAAAATTTTCTGGGTGGGAAAATGTGCCAAATGGGGATGAAATTTGAGGAGAAATTTTTGTAGGGTGAAAGAAAAGGAGAGCAGAAAATATAGAAGAACTATAAAAGATGAAGAATTTTAATTCTCTCTTTCAATATTGAAACACCAAAGATTTTCCAGACTCTTTCACTTCACTTTCAACCCAATTCTTTGCCATCAAATCCAATTTCGAGTGTTCAAGAGAAGAGAGAGTGAGAGGGTGAAGAAATAATAATGTCTGCACCACAGAGTCTCCGCAAACCATTATGTGATATTTACTGAAAAGTTGGAAGCAATAAAGTTATTCTCCTGACTTTTGCAACTATGCAATGGACACAAGTCTATACAATGCATGATATGTGGACTTTCGAAATGTATTTCACTCTGTTGAGTACCTTGTTCGCCAGCCACGGAGAAAACGTGAATTATTCGCCTTATTGTCACCAAAATGCGCTTTAAATTTCTTCAAGGAAGAAGTGAAGAAAACACTTCCAGGAATGAATTCAAGGGGGAGATAATACAATCAGAAGTGTTGTACAACTCTGAGTGAATCATTTGTCTCTCAGATTAGCGTAATTCATTGATTTTCTAGTGATTTTTCTTAGAAAAACAAACAATTTGTCGTTTTTCTTACTCTTTTTTTATGTTATGTGACTAATTTGAGACAGATTTAGCAAATTATTTCATTCCAGAGACATGGAAAAACTCTTAATCATTGGTAGAATCAAGCTTTTGCACGCCAGAAAAGTTACCTATTATTGACTCTCAGACGTTAAGAAATACTGTAATTTACGCTAAAATGTAACATAACCTTAAAAAAAGCATTAAAGAGTTGGAAAATGTACATTTAGAAGAATTTATAACCTATTTTAGGCTGAAAATAGCTATTTTAACCCAGAATTTTCCTTAGACAATTTTTAAGAACATTTTAGGCGCTTTATTTTCCCCTTGTGTGAATCAGAGTTGAATCTTGGATTGAAAACTAAACTTTACTCTAGAATTTTCGCATCTCTGGCAAGAAAATTTCTCGGTGCACTCTTTGCACGAGATGCAGTTTAAATGGTGAATTATCCTCGGCATTTTACGAGAGCGCAGAGGAATTTTGATAAAAATTCCATACGTTTGTACATTTTGCCACAATAATTCACAAAATATATATCTCCCACCCACCCCAAAGAGCTCTGCATCTTCCCAACAATTCAGCGGCGAGGCAGCGGCAAATGGTTGAATTTATGTGGGTGGATAGGCACATAAAAATCAAGTGTGGCGGTCTTGGGGTTAAACCACTTAGCATTTTCTCTCTGTTCTCCGGGTGACCTTTCCTCGCAGTGTCCATAAAATGAGAATGAAAAATTATTTTGTGCGCTCGTGAGTGAGGAAAACTGTTCCCCTCTATTGATTCTACACCCCCAAAGTGAAGAACGGACAAATTTTGCTTCACTCCTGCAAAGATTTCCGGCCTCCACTCCACCCAAAATGTCAGAGATTTTTCCATTCTTGCCGCACACTTTTTTCTCTCTCTCTCTATATTTACTTATTCATAATGAAAGCCCAGACGCAAGGCGATACAGTGTACATTTCTAGGGCAGTTTCTGGGGCGTATTTCGGCATTGTTATGCTACTCCTTGGGCCACCGCGGAGCGTAGAGAATAGCAGAAAAATGGCAATAAACAATAGATTCCACCCATTCGGGCACGACCACACAAGAGCTCAGCACACATACATTTTTCACCCTCTGGATTTATTTTCACTTCAACCCCGCGCTATTGAAATTGATTACAATGGACTTTTCCAATTCAATTAAATGGAGGGTCTATTTTCCAAGTAACTTCCATCGAACAATCGCTGCATGCCAAACTTTCCACTCCCCCACTGTCCTTTGAAGCTCAGTGTGACCTTTTTTTTTAAATCACAGGCAAATAATTGCGAAGAATCATTGTTATTTATTGTGATGCGCCCGAAACCACCCGGCGCCTCCACTTGCGTCTGAGAGTGTTTTGGGGAAGTTTCTGTGTCAAATACAGAAATCATCGCATTGCCATCAAGTGATAATGATGTTTTTTGTAGAGAGTAATTTCCTTCTAATATGTTTCTTTCTCGCGACTCTTCAATCTTATTTTTTCCTCCACTAAATATAGCACGTAACAATTCTCAAGGGGGAGAAAGTATGCTTTAAATGTGTACATCGCTTGAAATTTTTCGACTTCATCCGATATTTCTGTAAAAATCCACTTAAAACACAATTTTCTAATTGTATTTTCTGCCAATAACCTCTTTTTCTCCCCAATCTTCCTTCTTTTTGACGTTTCTATGTCCCGATAAGAAGATATGCATGGCCTCAAATGCTTTCAGATTGTTTTTCAATTTGAAAGCTCTCTAGATCACAAATTCGTCTCTTACGATTTGCCAAGGAGCCTAAAATTGCTGATTCTGAGTCAAAGTCGCCCAGAAAGTTGTATAAATAAACATTTTCCAAGTTCAAATCGATATTTTAGAGGTTATGTTCGAGTTTAACACAATTTGCGGTGTTTCTTGGCATCAACGGAGTAGAATTGTAATATTGACTCTTCAATTTGTGAGTAAAGAAGCACTTCTTAACACTCCTGCTCAGCTGTACACCACTTCTAACTGCATTATCTTCCCTTGAACAATCTCTAAGAGCTGAAAAACAAGGACTTTTAGGGAAATTTCTTATTCTCATTGAAGCATTTCCCAGGGAAATGAGGAGCCATTAATATTTCTTGGCGATATCTCTTGTCCTTGATGCACACAAACGTCTTGGGGTGGCGACAGAGTGGGAGGGAGGGAGAGAGAGAGAGATAAGATGGTGGAAAGTCAGAGAGAAGGAATAATTAGAAAATACATGGCAATTAACAGAAGGAAGAAACTGCTCATTTCTAGTTGGGGACTTCTTCCTTTTTTGTATCCCTCCAGAGAAATGTCTTCAACTGGTATGGAAAAGTTGAATGGGGAGAAAGCCAGGATGTATTCTTCGGAGGATAGAAATGACGGTTTTTTGTCCGTCCCAGCATTGTCTCGAATTATTTTCTGTACGGAAAAATGCGACTGAGGGATGCGCATTACTTAACAATACATAGAGAGAATATATGGAGGAGATTAATTAAGAGAACACCAATTTTCCCCCAGCTGCCCAGAGATATGCGAAAAGCCCAGAGTCTGTGCAAGTTGGCAAGAGCTTTAAAAGCCATACCTTTTTTCTCTCCTTCGCCATGCTGTGCACCGTTGAGATGGGCAAACAATAGAGGAAAATCCAGCTGTTTAGCATGTTTCAAAATAAAAGTCTAATTGCTGTTGCGGACGAGGAGACGCCGCATGGAGGAGACAACTTGTAATTCCACTCCTGGGAAAATTACTTTTACCAGATAATTACTTTTCCCACCGCCACCCCTTGTACAGTTGCATAATGACACTCACGTGAAAGTATGTTCTTTTCCTTCATGGAATTCCCCGCATTCAATGATGCTCGAATTTCTGCATCTGACGCGCGATCGATTGTGGGGTGTTTTGGGGGAAAAACCAACCAATTGATCACATTTTCCCTCAATTTTTAACTTCTCACTGTTGTGTCTCCCAATTTGACACACATTCACAGGCGAAACACTTTCCTAGTGGAATAAGTGGTTGGCAAATCTAATTTCAGAGAATGTCATGATGAATCAAGTTGTGTAAATTCAATAGCCAGAACATTGAGAATCATCCGAAGCGACCCATCACTCCCCTATGGTCACTGCTGTGCTCCAAGGGAAAGAGAATATGCCTTAAATCTGTACACTTCTAGAACATGAATTTGTAGTCTGTTACTACATTAATTCCCGAATTATAATGAATCTCTTATGTTTCCATTAGATATTTCTATAAGAATCGACTTGAAAGTGCTATTTTTGGACATCTTTTCCAACCATAACCTCAAAAATACAATTAAGAGAGCTTTTAGAACCATATTTGAAAGATTTCTAAATCACAAAGTCTTAAATTTGCTGATTCTCCGTCAAAATAGCCCAGAAAGTTGTCTAAATGGGCATTTTTCAAGTAGAAATGACTATTTTTGAGGTTATGTTTAATTTTAGTACAATTTGCAGTGTTTCTTGGAATCAAAGGATCAAAAAAGCACTGTTAATTGCTTGAAAATGCTTAATTCGACTAGAGCATAATGATTTATGTGCTAGAATGCGAATTATTCACTAAATCTGTCCTTGATTCATTACATAACCTAGAAAAAAGATTTTTACGTTTGTTTCTGGGTGAAAATCGAAGGAAATCCAAATAATTTGGATGATTTGTCTGTAAAAGAAGCACTCAGGAAAGGAATATTGTAGGTTTTTCAACACTTCCACTTCTTAAGTACTTCTTTTGAGCCGTACACCACATCTGATTGATGTATCTTTCCCTTGCTTTGGCCACTCTTCCAAATTCTCTGTCTCTCTCGATACAGTTCTCCCCAGTGATTGCCTCTCGTCTCCACAAATTCAATTGACACAAAAATTCTAATTAAATTTGGCTTCACTTTTCCATCTGCGAGGGCGGCAAAGGCGACCCTAAAAAAGCACCACGTGAAGCACCACAAATAGACATGAAAAAGTTTTCTCTCCCTCTCAGCCCACACAATATTTAGCACAAATCGTGCGGTAAATCACAAAAATGGACAATAAAAGCTCATGCTCATGGAGGGTGGTGGTGTTAAAAAAGTGAGACAGAGAGAGTGGCATTGGTGGAGGAAGAAATTCGAAACACGACTTGCATATTTAATTCTCCACCACGCGATACGTGTTTGCAGACAACGGATTATCAAAAACCATCACGTTCTTTTCGTTTTCGCTAGGCATATCTTCGCGCCACTCTCTTTTTTCGTCGAACTCTGCAACCCCCAATGCAAATGGTGATAGAAGTGAGGTGAGAAAACACACATTTTCCCATCGCCATATATGATTTCACGATTGGCCTAAGCATTCGGCTTTGAAAGCATATTATTCCACCCAATTGCCGTTGTTTCAATTCCACCAACCCCGCAACAACATCGCACGAAGCTTTGGCCTACAAAGTGACACCCAATTTTCAGGAAAGTTGCCGTGTGTGATTCAACCCTCAATTTATAATCCTATTACCGCCAGTTAAATATGGTGAAATATCAGAAATCAATCAATCAACCTAATCCATAATCGTTTTCAATTATCATCTCCATTGTAGAGTGAAATAATTAACTAAAACTTTATTGGGAATATCGCCAGAGAAATCTATGTTTGAAAGGATGAAAAATCTCGCGGGAAATAGTGAAAAGATGCTCGTTGAATCAGGAATGGATTCCTTTCGTCTCGGAGAGTGATTGAAAAATGTGAAAAGTCCTCGTCGCAGCTCAAGAGGCCCCACAGGAATATTATATCTCAATTTGAGTAGTTAGTTTTACAATGTATTCCAACCCGAGACGCGAGAGAGAAAACGTGAAGATGCGAATCACACCGTCAGCTTCTATATCGCGGGTATAAATCATTGAAATTTGCACGTGAAAATAATGCAAAAATACGACGTAACAAATTCACGAGGAGTTTCACAGAGTCTAGAAGACAGATAGACAGATTTTGAGTGACTTTTCCCAATTGAAAAAGCTCTCAAGCTCTCATTGCATGACACCGATAAATTCATTCCAATTGATGATATTTAAAACAACAATCTCTTCTATAGATTGAATATAGAAATTTCACTCTAGTCTCTCAACTCTGTTGGTGCGTTTTTTTGCGTTCCGCATGACTTCCCTCAAGAGCTTTCCCACCATCAGATTTTCTTGGGCACGCGGGTGTGTTTTCGCATCCACGAGTTGGAGAAACGACAGAAAAGCAAACATATAAAAGCAAGGTGAACATGACTCTTGAATGATGACTCAATAAAATATGAATTATGTGCCATAAACATAGATAAAGTCATGTTCAGTATCACACGCACCAAGCAGCAAAGCTCCTTGCCTTGATAGAGTGGCTGCGATGGTGAAAGCTCAGGAGGAACTGTGCGCGGTTGATTGATTAGTTTATCTTCTTTGTTCTGTCGGATTATTCTGCAATTTTCCTCCATCCGGGCTTTGCGTGAAGATTAAAAATTAATTAATGCGATGCATCATTTGAGAGCAAATTTAATTTATCGGAAAATTCAATATATACAAAACTCTTTGCGGACGTGAAAGTTGTGGGGGGGAAACTTTCTCACGAAATACGATCGTGGAAAATGGTTGTGTGAGAAAAGGCTGAGTGTCGAAAATATGGAAATTTCCATCCCCCCACCGCAGCTTCTTCACCATTGGAAATCTATTTATCTTCTGACAGAGGGGATAATAAACTACACAAGCAAACAGAGTCGAAATGAAATTGTGTGCGTAAGACAAACTTCTGAGGTCCCACATTTTCTCCATTTTCCCCATGAGGCATCCAAGAGTGGAAGTCTTATAATTAAGGCAAATTCATGCTTTTTGACTTGTGTAATGTTGTGAGAGCGCGACTTTTCATCTTCTCACTCATGCATTTGTCTTTTGGCGCTTTTTTCCCGTGCCTCGGCTTTTGCGAAATCACTCTGGGAAAATTCAATTTGGCAGAAATGAATAAAATTGAGGAGCAGAAGATACGCGAGAGCCCGAGACAGACGAGGAGGAATTAATATTTAATGTTAGGCCAAGGAGGGAATTTTTACCGTGTGGACTTGTTTTTTCATGAATATGAGAGATTCCACTGCCAGATGTGATTTGGTCGGAATGGAGAAAAAAAAAAAATAATTTGTAGAGCACCGGGGGGGGATGAAAAACATCCCGGAATAGCCGAGATCCTCTCTTTATTGTCTCTGTAATTCGCGTTGGCAGCAGGTGTTTGCGCCACTCGCCCAAATGCACTCCTCGCCATGGTATTAAGCAAAAACTTCTTGGCTCTCCGCTTTTTCGCCTCCACCGCGAGCAAGTCATAAAAATTCTTGTATAATAAACACGAAAGATAGAGAGAATGGCACAAGAAGCATGTTTGGAAGCTTTCATGTGGCTCTTTTTTCGCCGGCGCAATGCTAAACCCCACCAAGATAGAGCTGAATTAGAGTGTACATAGAGCAAATCTAGAGAGCATTTTGGCACTGGGAAAATACAAGAGAACTTTTCTGCATGTTTTCATACTCAAGATATACTTTTTTGCCATAAAATTCCGTGAACATTTTCCCAGTGAAATGTTGGCGGCGAGTTTGGGAAACATTTTTGTAAAAATTTATTACACAAAGTCATAATAGAGAGTTTTTCCCATGCGGCAAATTCGTGAATATGTCACAAATTCGGGCAATTACAGTCTTTTTTCTCTTCCATCCTATGATCAACTCCGAATTTATATTGCAAAGCTGGCAAAGAGGTTTAACATGACAATATGCTTGAGTGTCGTTAAGGGTTTATAAAGTGATACAAAGTGGCTTTTGCCATTAAATCCTCACTCCTTGGTGAGAGATTCTGTTGGAAATATTTCTTCAAAGTTTTATTAGAATAATTACAAGGAAAATTTGCCTTCGTTATTCAAACATCCTGAAGGAAAGAGCGCTAAAACGTAATTGAGCTGCGATGGGAGATTACGTTCTCGCATCAATAAAGTGCCTTGAGCAATTTGTCGACATAAATCTCAGAGAAAAAAGCCATCTTAAAGACTTTAAATTGAAGTGTCTTGGAATTTTTTTTTCTTTACTCAATCACATGAGAAATGAGCTTATAATGCAAGAAATATGTTCCGTGTCTCTCAAGAGAAGATTTTGTCTCTCCTGATTTGTTCTGGGAAATCTGGCAGAAATAATGGTGAAAGATTATAAAATCAATACAATTGGGAAGAAGAACACATAAAAAAAAAGATTGAGAAGGGAAGAAATCAACGTTTGTCATGAATTGAGAAATGACGTGGAAATTTTTTACAATCAAAATTATATGACGAGAGTTTTCACAATATTTCGTCTCAACTTTTATCATTTTCCAACTTTTATTCTCATTTATGACCAAGAAAAACTCTGTTCGGAATTTCCTCTCAAAAGATCATTTTATGCTAATTTGGGGAATTTATTTTTACTGCCTCTCCAAATTGTTCCCATCGCTCGCCTTTTTATTGAATTATTCGCACTTCATTTGAATTAAGGATAATGTCTTTATTGGATTTGTAAATGCGGAGCTTTGAGGAACTGACCTTTTCGAAAATCCACTAATTCGCGCCAGCTTCGGAGATTAGCTGAAAATCCTCCTAAAGTGTCTCACGTGAAGATTCTCTTCTTCACGCCAAATCTTCGAGAACAGTTTGTATAATTTTATTGATTCTCTGTAATTTCGAGGGTGAGAATTGAAGAAGGGACGTTCAGAGCTGTGCCAAAAGACGATAAAAATCCATTTCACCTGGTGAAAATTGTATCTTATTCCGTGGCAAAGTGAGTCTATTGATTTTTAATTTGCCCAACTTCAGCACTGATTGTCCATTTCAGTGTCTGTGATAGTCAAATTGAGTCGATAAATGCCATAGCAATTTCATTCCTGGGAAACTTTTCGCGTTATTTTCATCCCCTTTTCCTGGAAATTTGCACACACGAAATGTCTGTGGGAATTTTTGCTTGATTTTCATGTTTTTTTCCCCATTGCACATTTCTCTTTTTTCAGTTTTTAATTACCCTCTAGAAATGATGCAAAATTCCTCATACATTTTTCAAGTATGCAGAGTGTTTTGATGAGAAATAGCAAGTTCTTGGAAGCAAAATGAATATAATAAATATTTTTGAAATCACAAGCGGCACTTCAAAAAAGAAGCTAACTTTTGCCTCCATTTCAGCCTCACTTTGCTCGCGAATATGAATTGGTGTGGAAAATATAATACCGAAAATGCAAATGAAAAACTTAGAGGCAGAAATCAAGAGGCAAACATTTTAGTCAGAAGTGGTGTACAGCTTTAAAGAAAGTGATAGAAATTGAAAGTGTTAAAATATTTCGAATATTTGCATTGCAAAAGCTTCTCAGAAGAGCCCAGAAAAAGCCCTTAAATTCATTCAAGTGTCTGAAGTCTTAAGTGTTGAAGAAAATCAACAGAAAGTGGTGTACAGATTTCAAACCTTTCATCATCCCCTTGCCAGAAATCTATTTGAGTGAGTGAAAAATTTCATCAGAGAGAGAGAGAAAAGAGTTTTAAAACTAATAAGGAGAAATCTGGGGGAGATGAAAAATGTGTTAAAGTGCACAATTTGCTGTAGAATTTATTTAGGATTTTCCCATCCTTCATCGCCTGCTTTTCACCACATTTCCACTTCCTTTTCGCGTCAGTGAAAAATTAAGGGTTGAACTTATGGTTGAATACAAGCCATACATGGGAGCTTTATGATTGATTTCCCAATGAAAATCTCGGTTGGAAAGCGTGTAAATTCTGTGACAGTGGCAGAAACTTTTGCAATAAATCACCTCAAGAGAGCTGAAGCAAAGTGATGTGAATTGCAATCTTGCATCTTGTATTAAATGAGTTTTCATTTCTTCTCTCATGATTTTGAGCTTTCATGTCATATATATTTCCCATTTCCCAAACCTTCCAACACATCCATTTCCCCGGAATTGAGTGAATGGCGGCGCCATGGGAGCTTTTGAAGTAAGTCGAAAAACCACTTTTGATGCACTCAAAGCTGAAGCATTAGGAAAAAATTTGCAAAATAACAAACAAATACGTCAACGACATAGCTTCTCTCTCATCCATCAAAAGCCGCATGAATAGTTCACAGAAGCGGAAGTAACATAACCATTTTAATTGACATGCATTTGCATTGAATATATATATTTTCACCCTTGCCAGCTTCGCAGAGGAAATAAAATAAAACGTGTAGTCTTATTAGGGATTGTGCCAATAATTGAACTTCCCACGATTGCAATGAACATAGTGAACACATTAAGCTCATTTCATGGTGGAAAGCTCTGTCTTATGAATAGATTTGCCAACTGGGAAGCACTCGTTTTCGCACACAAGCACACAATTTAAAATGCTTGCTGTGAAAGAGCTTCTCTCCTTTCGCCATGAATGCCTGAAAAGTCTCCGAGAGTCACACACATGTGAGGATAGTATGAAATAAATGGAATTTAATTAGTAAATTTGCATTCAGCCCCCATTCATGCGATTTATTGTGCACACACACACACACAGTGGCGTGGGTGGGAAGATTACGCGCGTTTGTGGCTTTTCCATTCATTTTACATTATATGCGAAATGCGACTTTTTCACTGTAGCACAAACTACCGCACAGATTTTATGATTTTATGTGGCCCATTGAGATTTCAACGTGCATGATTTTGGCACGAATGCGGGAATTTTCGCCGGAAATTTGGATAATATTTTTTTCTCTCTCTCTCGCTGATGCTCTAAACCACGCACGTTTTATGCACAATTGCTGGCAACTAGAATTTAGTACAGCAAACTCTGATTCTTCTCTAAATAATCAAATTGGTGTTGTTTTTATAAAGGAAATACAGAAAAATATATTTAAAAAAAAACCATCGTATTTTAGAGAGATAAGAATGTGCACATAAAAGAAGAAAATAAATAATTGTGAATTCAAATAGTGAACAAAAAAAGTGAATAGATATTAAAAAAATTGAAAAATTATTTTTAAAACTTAGAAAAGTTATTGCTCAAATTGTTTAAATATAAACTGAATATGAAAGAAGTCTGGAAAAATACCATTTTTAATACTAGGAATTTAATATTATAACATTTGTAGAATAAAAGGCATTTTTTCACAGAAAAAATTAGAAGAACAGTAAAATTTCACTTATATTTTCAAATTTTCCACAGAAAAAATTAACAATTTTTTGCATATTAATTTGTATTCTATAAAATTTGTAGCTAAAAATGCAAATTACAAAATTTCATTCAAAAATTCCAACATTTCACGAAACTCGAATAAATGAAATTCTTCGCATTAAGCGCTAAAAAAGGACAACGACTTAACACAAGTTCAATGAAACGTTGGAAAAAAATATCATTTGATGATGTTTTGATATTTTGAAATTCCCTCTCGCGAAACTTTGACCCAGAAGAGGAAAAGCTCAGCAATTTTCCACACAGATCCTGGCTGAACGTACTGCTCGTACATCACATTTGTTGCCCCAAAGAATCACACACAGGGATATTTGCGTGCAAAAAAGGGCAAAAGAGGGATTCTGTATGCATTGTATGTACAATCGGTGGCGAAAGGATACAAGGTTACATAAAAGGGGAAGCGGATTACCAATTCAAACCCGTCCCAATATATAGTGCGCGCCTTCTTTTGCCTCTCTCCGAAGATAAATCACTGGCAGATGTTTGCCTGAATTCAATATTTGCCAAAACATCATGAAACATATATGGCGAAGCCCCAGGAGAGCAAGTGATGATCGACTTGAGCGCTTTCGCAGTTCCGATAAGATTTGTGCGTTTTTTATTCCCACTCAGTTACTCTTCTCGCACTGCCTGAGATGGGTGAGATCGGACCTTTTTCCACACCCCCCATCGACGAGCGCCCAGAAGCCCACCCCCTGTCATGCCATCGACATGCAGGGTGTATTAAGATATCCGGAGAGGCGGCAAAAGGAGCTTTCAGCACGCTGTTGCATTCGGGGCGCTCTTCCGCAGGGGCGGACGAGCAGAGGGTGGATTTCAGAGCATTTACCCCATCGTGTGATGCCTCCTCAACCCCTTAATGCGATATAAATCCGATACAGTGTCTGAGGATGGAATCTACATGGGTTGAAATTGTATATTTATGAGCTGAAAATTATCATGTGAATTGCTTTTTGCCCACCAAAAATACATCTTTCTCTCTCTCTCTCTCAGTTTAGATGAAAACTAATAAATATGCCAATGCATGTTAACACTCTCCGCTCCACCCTCTTTCTCCATCTGCCCACACTTTTCCTTTCCCTTTTTCCCCCTTCATCTGCGAGGGGGCGGAGAGAAATATCGGACGCGATGGAAAGAAAAAGCTGAAAAGCGCAAAGTTACTTCTGCACTTTGTCGTTTTCTTTCATGGCGGAAAATTAAATTAGAGTGTAGAAGAGATGAAAGAGGAAACATCGAATTATGAAGATTGGAATCGCCCCCCTTTTTTCTGTTCTGAAAGCACTCTTTTTGCCTTTGAAATTACCATAACGATTTTTGCTACGAAAAAAAATACACTAATTCTCTTGATTTTAGCAGTAATTGGAGTGCAGAGAATACGATAATGATCTTCTTCTCTTCGGGAAAATCTGGTGGAAACTTTGTAGAGAGTCTCGAAAATGTTTTAACAATCCATGCTTAGTTGATTAATAAAACACAATCCAAATAAACCCTTTTGAAAGCTTCGCTCATGTAAAAATTTCCATAATATTCCATGAAAGCTTTTATACTGAGAAAATATTTCAAGAATTCACGCACGAGTTTCACCGTATAAAAATACACGCTAAAAGCATCGCTTTCATGTGAAACATCTTGAACAAATATGAATTGGCGAGATTAAAGAGAGATTAAGTGGGCATTATCAGCACGAAAGTTGTGAAATTTTTGGTTGGGGAAGAAATATTGCAACGTTTGCCTCTTTTGTCCCACTCACATCCATCTTTCCAGAGAATCTTCGCTCGCCCAGCGCAAAAGCAGCACACGAAAGCTCTCTGTAATAATTTATTAAAGCACAAGAGGGTGGACAATTTTTTCCCCAGCACGACACATTCTCTAATATCATTCTCCTGCCGGCGAAATGGAAAATAAATAGAATCTTATCACTTAAGGAGAGTCGCTCGAAGCCATTTAAATATCAGATTTCCATTCTCTCTGTCTCTCGATTTGTCCTGGGCGCGAAGGGAATGCTGGATGGACAAATTCCACGACAGCGAGCGAGAGAGAAAAAAGGATCTCGAGACGTCCATATGGATTTGTGTCTCATCCCCCCAGAGAGAGAGAGAGGGTGGCGTGATGACTGGATTGAGCTTGAGCGCGGATAAGTCAAAAATTCACACTTTAGCCGAGGGTGGATTTGCCAAGGAGAGCAAAGGCCAAGTGTTAGGAAAACACTGCATTGCCATTTAGCATGATATATTCATGAGTTTTCCCCGTTTTAGGATTATTTCACGTCGTCACCTCGCTTGACATTTTCGCACATGACGCAAAATGGGGTGGGCGGGGATGGGTGGCAAAACATGAGGCGAGAAGAGGATGGACGGAAGTGGGTGAAAATTTCAACCCTTCTCAATCATTCACTTTCCCAACACTCCACGCCACTCGCATCACCCCTGCAGAATCCATTAATTTATTCACTGAAATAATGCCCCGCAGTTGTGAAATATTTCTCATCAAAATGCTACTGTGAAGCATCATAAATGCGGAAAAGCATATGGAGGGCATTTTGCTCATCTCCGCCACGCTAAGCCAGCACAATCACGCAAAAGCTCCATCATGCTGCTGTTGGCCAATAAATTTGTGCAAGAAATCCGAAATGAAAAGTGTGGGACAAAGTGAAGAACTTCAAATGGTTATCAAATGCCCAGGAGCTTTCCGGAAAATTCAAAGCTCGTCAATATATAGAGTGTAAGCTCAAGATGAGCTCTTCTCTACCAAAATGTGCCCAATCTTCGTCTGTGATCAGTTGCAAATATAATTAAGGCGCCCAACATCAAAGGGCGTCTCTTGTCCCCCAAAATTCACCCCCGCAGTCGAGCATTATTTATTTGTTCTCACGCAAATTGCACAAATGCCATCACTTGAGTGTTGACTTTTCATCTCCTCCACATGCACTTCCATCAAGATTTCCACTTGTTTACCCCATCTAGTGGAATTGCTTGTGTTGGCATTTCGACAATTGAGAAATTTCCTCATTACTCGTCGTAAAAGCATTTCATTGGGAATCAATGTGACTTCCGTTTGAGTGCGCACACACACACGTCAGGAAATAGATTTCCAGATTTCCACTTCCTCCATAAAATTTATTTCTATCTCTGGTGCGAGAGAATTTTCTCATCTCTTTGCCTCCTTTCGCGGCATAAATATTGAAAGGCCGCGGAGAGGGTGAAATGGAGAGGAAATGGCTGAATGTATTACCGGCAAAAATAGGTAGTCGCAGGGTGAGTGGAGGAGCTTAAGAGAAAAATTCTGTTCATAAACCCCAAAATACCAATCATAACTCTCTTTGGGAGCACTGTGCGGAATTTTCTGCACTTTCCCCGACCACACACAGAATAACTTTGCGCCAAGGGGGAGATGTTCCGGCCGGAAGTGGTGTACATGTCAGAGGACGTCTTAGGAACTGCTGAAATATTCACAATATTACTTTCCTGAGTGCTTCTCTGAAGAAATAGAGCAATTCTTTGATACATTTTTGACTTTTCACATAGAAATAATCACACTTGTGCTTTTCTAGGTTATGTGGCTAGTTTAAGTCGGATTTAACCTCCAAAAACAACAGTTTTTTATATTTAAATCACTGATTTCAGTCAAAAAGACTGTCAAGAATAGAAAAATCATACATTTTCATGCAAAAAATGTCTCTGTTCTGAATTTTTGCAGCTGCGAATTGTAAAAAGTCACACATAACCTCAAAAATAGCATTTCAGGGATTTTATGCTGGGAAAATATCCACTTAGAAGCTGATTTTTAAGACTTTAAACTCAAATTGGTCTAAGAAAGCTTCGAATTTGGCTTCTAAATGGAATTTTTGAAGATTAGCTGATATTTCAAGTAATTTGCTGAAATGTCATGAAGTGGTGTACAGATTCTAGCCACATTGTCTCTGCCTGGGTTTTCGTCAGGCTTGGAAAATAAAAGCTCATCCTTGTGCGCGTTTGAAGCTATTTTTAAGCCCGGGGGAGCTTTCTCAGTCGGCAAATGAGTGGCCAAGCATGCATAAAAGCATCGTGAATATTAGATTGCGAGTTGAGGAGTGGCAAATATTCCCTCGATAATATATATACATATGTATATAAGCAAAAAACACAGCAGCGTAAATTCAATCGCAGTTGAACTTTGTGATACAGCGTTTCGAGCATGTGTTAATTATGAATTTGCCTGGCTTATGGCACCACCACCAGCAATTGGCCACAGTCTGGGGGTTTTTGGGTGGGCGATGAATTAATTGAAAAAGCGAATTTTGATTAATTATCGAGTGCGCGCGACGCGCCATGGTGAAATTGATGTGGTCACAATGTATTTTTCAATCATTTAGAGCGAAAGTGGCGCAAAAATAATCAACTCAAATCTGCACTCTGGAGCATTTTATCAGCAAATTCACAGAATTTTTTCCACACCCGAGAGAGAGAGAGAGGTTTACATTTGCAAAACTAATATGCAATCAATCATGAGCTCATCGCGTGGGTGGGATTTCGAATGGGGAAACTTTAAAAGCTCTTTTTCCACCCCCACGAGGAAAAACTCCTCGGGAAAGGACACACTCGTCGAATAACTCTCTATCCCTGGTAATTAAGTGGTGAATGGAAGTGGGTGATTAAAATAGAAAATTTCCACTCTGCATTTCAGTTGTTAATCAGAAGTACACGGTCCAGGTGCACGATGAATACGTCATGACGGGAAATACGGCGGTTCTCAAGTGCCAGGTAATTAATTAGGATAAAATTCGACCGCGCGGAATGTGGCAAAGTTATTGCGCCACACATATTATGCAAAATGCAAAGTCGGGTGGAATTGTGCTGGGCAAAAAAGCTCCTCACGTATTGTATGTTGTGTGTGTGTGAATTCAGGTGCCGAGCTACATGGCGGACTACGTGATGGTGACGGCGTGGGTGCAGGACACAGGGATGCACCTCTATCCCAACACCGACATCGGTGGCAAGTACACCGTGCTGCCCAATGGGGACCTGTACATCAGCAATGCCGGACCCAGTGACGGCTTTAAGACTTACACGTGCCGAGTGGTCCATCGACTGACAGGTAAATCCATCATTTCACCTGCGCTGACTCCACTCCAAACAGGAGATTAAAGCTCAGACCCCATTGACTGTGCTTCAGAACTTGATGAATGATTTTTTGAGCGCTGTTCGAATGCAAAAATCTACAATTCAATGCCTAGAATTGTATTTTAAGTGAAATACAGTGCCATAAGACGATTTACAACAGTGTGATTTCATGCTTTAAGCTCTCTATTCATACAACTCCTCAAAATACGTTCAGTTCCTGGGGAAAAACTACAGAATTTGTCGATCATGTCAATTGCATTGTCACGTCCATTACCCCAAATTGACAGTCTTTCCACTTGAGCAGCGACACCTAATCTTATACCATTTTGCCCGCAAACCGAGAAAATCGTATTATCTCCAATTGATATTTAACAGTGGATTTTCTGCACCACTAATCCCATCCCAGATTTATTGTTCTCTCCCAACTTTGGAATAGAAAGATTCTGGCGGATTTCAAAACATCATTTTAAAGTTCCACTCTCTGTGGATACTTCCAATCAATAGCAATCCCAGCTGCAATGGCACGAAAGAATTGCTGGTGTGTTTAAAGCTCTCACATTGACACAAAGCATTATAGGGAGGAAAAGCTCTCTGTGGCAGACAATTGTGCTGGACTGTGTGGTGATTTTATCCGCATTATCGTGCGTCAAATCACCCGATTAAGCAACAAGACAAGCCATCCAGTTGATAGTTTGAGAGAGAGAGTCTGCTGGTGGTAAATTCAATTAAGTCACACTTGAGCTTGAGGAGTTTTCCGCACTGTCACGACCGCTCTTGGCGCTCTCTTTTCCTCAATCTTGGGCGAACACCGCCAACCCCCACTGAAATGGGGGTCTGTCGCAGCCGTACTCTCAATCAAATCCACGCGACAAAAGGAGGCAATTTGCTAAAGTGATTATGGCGGTGAAGAAGAGCGAAGCCAATCTCTCTGTCGTGCATTTTCTCCGCATCTCATCACTTTAATTACTTGTCTCCTGTGTGGATTTATCTCATCGTATTTGCCCAGTGTTTTATCGCCATCCACACCCTTTTCCCAAGCGTGATTAGCTCTCCTTTTGTCACTCACCCAGTGGACCCATAATCCCCACGATGCGGTGCAATATTGTGGAAAATTGAACGCACACCATTTTCACCATTTCTCCCCTTCTGCAGGTGAAATGCAGGTATCGGCGTACCCGGGCAGGATCATCGTGACCGAGCCCAAGGGAGTCGTGCAGCCGCGGATTAACGTTGAGAAGCACTCGTCACGCCATGTGACGCTCAACGGACACATCACGTTGCCTTGCGTGGCCCAGGGACACCCGGTGCCCACCTACCGCTGGTTCAAGGAGGACAACGAGCAGCTGCTGCCCGTGCAGCTCAGCGACCGCCTCACGATTCTGGCGGCGGGTCTGCTGAAGGTCCAGAAGGCGCGCCTCGAGGACACCGGCAAGTACCTCTGCTGGGTCAACAACTCCGCCGGCGAGGAGACAATCCAGGTCATGCTCACTGTTTCAGGTAAGGAAGATCAGAAACTGTCCTAACCTCACTTTTCTGCTACTATTTCGCCACTATATCACTAAAATAGGCCATAAATTGAGCTATATATTTAATTAAACTCAGAAATGTTCAGAAAAGGCAAAGGATTCGATAAATAAGTCTGGATTAAACTGATGTCTGACATAAATTTTGAGGTTATGAACCTAAAAGTAGCAAATTTATGGATTTGAGCTTATGAAGAGAGCTTTTTGTAGTTATTTTCGCCTTTCAAATTGTAATTTTTGCTAAATTCCCACATTTTGCAGTCATTTATCTTCCAAAAGTGCCTTTAATTGATTGCATAACCTCAAAAATACCAAAAACTCTGTACATCACATGGTTTAATATCTCTCTCTTGTTACGCATTGCGTCTCAGTTGGTTCATAAATTATCATTAAGCTCTTCTAATAGTTCACACGACAATTTCCCATCTAAGCGTGTGTTCAAACTTCCCTTGCGCGCCAATAAAATATGGAGTTTAATTTCACATTAAACCCTCGCCCAATATCGCCGAGTGGAAAGAGCCT
Source organism: Phlebotomus argentipes (assembly GCF_947086385.1). Classification (NCBI taxonomy): domain Eukaryota; kingdom Metazoa; phylum Arthropoda; class Insecta; order Diptera; family Psychodidae; genus Phlebotomus; species Phlebotomus argentipes. The sequence goes on from NW_026776174.1 coordinate 103,709, forward strand.
TGGCAAACTTTCACACAAACTTAAATTGAAAGCAACATTGAAATTAATAACGGAGCCGGAGATGGAGTCATGAAAATTTAAGAATATTGCTTTTGAGAATTCCATAAAATTGCACTGGAGCGACTTCGTCGCTGGAAGCAATCTGAGTGGATGGATGCGATGGGAAATGATGTCTAATGGCATTTCTGGTGTTGTTTCACACACGAGCAGCTCCGCTGACGGCCCACCTGCAGCCGCAGGTGCAGACGGTGGATGTGGACAGGGACGCCCACTTGCAGTGCATCGTGTCTGGCTTCCCCGTGCAAGACATCGTGTGGCTGCACGATGGGAAGCCAATCCTGCGAGACAATAGAATTGAAATTCACTCTGAGCCACCGCGAATCATCATCAAGCGGGTGCAGAAGGACGACCAGGGAATGTACCAGTGTCTTGTGACAAATGATTGGGAACAAATTCAGTCGACGGCTGAATTGAAGTTGGGAGGTAAGCAATTTTTCCACTCACCTCCTTCTTTTCCGCCTCTTCTCAGACAACGATCCTGGGGCAGAAAATTGTCCTTCCCACACGACTCAATGGACATTTGTGGCAAATAAGACACTGAACACCAATACAAAACGATATATTGTTTGGGGTGGAGGGAAATAGAGAAAAATTGCCTCAATTCATAAATTTTGCACCAAAACGAGATAAAAGTCGAGGGGCATCGCGCTAAAGAAAAACACTGATATGTTCTTGTGTTCTACATTATCAGCTTTTTATTCTACATTTTCATACAGCACGGAAAACTGGATGAAAAGATGGTTAAGCAAGTGAAACTTTCTGTTTTTCTTGCTGAAAATTGAGCTTAGATTTCAGCACATTTTAGCTGAAAGCAACGCGATTTTTAAATGTTTCCTGGTTTGGTGGAAAACATCCTCAATATGCATAAGCTTTATTGTTCTTAATCCGAATTTCCCTGTACAAAAACTCTTCCCTGAATTCTCACCATCCGAAAATCCATTTCACCTCCTCCGCATTGGGATTTAATTAATTAATACACGGAGAAGTTTGCCAAACAATGAACTTTTCTCCCATCGAATTGAGCCCCTCGACGGGACATTTTGAACGGCCAAAGAAAGCGCCGAGAAAAGTTCCTCCCGATGGAAATTCACCCACCCTTTTGCGGAGTGAATTTACGTATATCGGGGAAAGATTGTGTCTCTCGGGTTTGGCTAGAGAGAAAGAGAGAAAATTGTGTGGTATTGTTGATTCACTCCCCAGATGCATCACCGGAACTTCTTTATTGGTTCTCGGAACAAACACTCCAGCCAGGACCGACAGTGTCTTTGAAATGTGTCGCCACTGGGAATCCCCCGCCGCAGTTTCAATGGACATTGGACGGATTTCCGGTGAGTCTAGCATCCGCTCGCATCTTTGGCGCTAACAATGCAAATGACGATGGAACGCTTGGTTCTCCTCTCCTTCCCCACCCACAGATCCCGGACAGCTCACGCTTCCTTGTCGGACAATATGTGACCATTCACGACGACGTGATAAGTCACGTCAATATCTCCAACGTTAAGGACGAGGACGGCGGCGAGTACTCGTGCACGGCTCAGAACAGCATTGGCAAGTGAGTGTGACCAATTGGTCGATCGATAGGACCTTCTAAGAATTCCCCCGAGCAATTATTTGTACAACATTTAAATAAAGCCACCCAGATTCACAGGAAGAAAAGCCTTTCCGACTCTCCCTTAAGTCTACATTTGAGTTCAGGGATACACAAAAAAAAGAACGGCAATAAATCAATTATGAATGTAAGATATTTAAATTTAGATTCATCGCTTCTTTTCCAATCGAATTGCCATTCAGTGGATTTTTTTTCTCCTGTTTAATGTCCTAAAAATAGCTTTTCTTTCTTTCCTTCATCTCTGCAGGGTTTCCCACAGCGCCAAGGTGAACATTTACGGGCCGCCCTTCATTCGCGAGATGCCAAAGATCACGGGAGTGTCTGGGAAGGATCTGGTGGTGAAGTGTCCGGTGGCGGGATATCCGATTGACAAGATCCACTGGGAGAGAGACGGCCAGACGCTGCCCATCAACCGTCGGCAGCGCGCCTACGCCAACGGGACGCTGATCATTGAGCAGCTGCAGCGGCTGGAGGACGCCGGGACGTACACTTGCATGGCGCAGAGCCGGGAGAAGCAGACGGCGCGGCGGAATGTGGAGATTCAGGTGCTGGTGCCGCCCAAGATAATGCCCATTCAGGCCATGACCAACATGCTGCGCGAGGGCATGCGGGCGGCAATCTCCTGCCAGATCCTCGAGGGCGATTTGCCCGTGAGCTTTCGCTGGGAGCGCAACGGGAAGCCCGTGATTGGGACGGGCAACGAAGTGATCCGGCGACTGGATGAGTACTCAGCAAGTCTGGTGGTGGAGCACATCTCCTCAGAGCACTCCGGCAACTATTCCTGCATCGCCAGCAACGTGGCGGGAACGGAGAAGTTCACAGTGCCGCTGACGGTGAATGTGCCGCCAAAGTGGGTCATCGAGCCCAAGGACTCCGCCGCTCAGGCCAGCCACGACGTGATGCTGTTCTGCGAGGCGGACGGCTATCCCAAGCCCACCATCACGTGGAAGAAGGCGATAGGGAGCAGTCCGGGGGAGTACAAGGACTTCCTGTACGAGCCAAACGTCGTGCAGTACGCCAACGGGAGCATCCACTTCAAGAAGATCACGAAGGAGAGCCAGGGACACTTCCTGTGCGAGGCGAAGAACGAAATTGGCTCGGGGGTGAGCAAAGTGATTTTCCTCAAAGTCAACGTGGCCGCTCACTTCGCCACGAAGAACAAGCAGATCTTCATCGCCCGCAGCAAGCAGGTGCACATTCAGTGCAACGTCCAGGGCGACACGCCAATCGACCTCAAGTGGCGCATCCAGAATTCACAGCAGCACCTCGATGAGTCCATCGACGCCAGGTGAGTGTCGCCAAGAGCCAAATTCGCGCTTTCCAAGGGGAGAAATGGTGTGACTCGCGTCTGTACACCACTTCTCGTCACTTTCAAAGTTTCTGTACAGAATCCCAATGACTTCAGGCACTTTTAGAGCGCTTGGAAAAAAAAGCATTTTCACTTCATTTCCAACCAATTTATCACTTTCACTTCCCCTAAACTGTACACCATTTCTTGTCCAATATTTCTCCCTTGGCGCAATTGAAATGCACTGCGAGACGTGAGGCCAGAATGTCTGGCAATATTCCTGATTCACTTTCCGTAATTATTGCACTGTCGTGGCTTCGTAACCTCGACTGGATCGTGTGATAATTTACGAGCGGAGGAATTAAGCGAGTTCTCACAATGTTTTTTCAAGCCGGACGTAAAACACCCCAATTGAATTTGAAGGCGGAGCGTGGCAGTAAAAACCACCATTAAACCCCCATTAATAGATAAAAGTCCGAACGTGCTGAATTCCAAGTGGCTCCTCAGCTGCATAAATCACCAAAGCTGCTGCAATGAATCTCAACTGACGAGCTTTTTTCCACCCTCTTTTCTCACCTCATTCGCACAGGTACACGATCAGGGAGCAGACTCTGGACGATGGAATGGTATCGGAATTGGGGATTTCGCACACATATCGTCAGGACACAGGCATGTACATTTGTCAGGCGAGTAATGCCTTCGGACAGGACGAAATGTCCATCCACTTGATAGTGCAGGAAGTGCCAGAGCCACCGAAGAATCTGCGAATCAACGCCCAGCAATCACGGAGTCTGCAGCTCTCGTGGAGCACGCCATTCGCCGGCAACAGTCCAATTGAGGAGTTCCACGTGCAGTACAAACTCATTGCGGACACGTGGCAGACGTCGGAGAGGATCACGGTGAGTGGCTCCCAAACGGTGATCACGATCTCCAATCTGAGGCCCGCGAAGACGTATCACATTCGCATGGCGGCGGAGAACAAGCTGGGCGCGTCGGATTTCTCGGAGATTGTCCAGGTGACGACACTGGAGGAGGTGCCTTCGGGGCCGCCGCTGAATGTGCGCGGCGAGGCCAGGAGCTCGACGGAGGTGTTCGTGTCGTGGGAGGCGCCAGAAGTGGATCATCGCAATGGGAATCTCCTGGGCTACTACGTGGGCTACCAGATGGCCTCAATGCGCACCGAAGTCAATCCCACGCAAGGCTACAACTTCAAGACGGTGGAAGTGCGATCGCACTTCGGCGGAGAAACAGCTCTGGTGAACCTCAACAAGTTCACTCAGTATCACATCATCGTGCAGGCCTACACGAGTCAAGGCAGCGGACCGCAGAGCGAAGAGATCCTGGTCAATACCCTAGAAGATGTCCCCACGAGTCCGCCTGAGAGTCCCAAATGCGACGTTCTGTCCTCCACTTCGATCTACATCACGTGGTCGCCGCCGAACATCGATGGTCAGAATGGGAAGATTAAGGGCTACAAAGTGTCCTACATTTCAGTGGAGGATCTGTACGAGAAGGATCCCCACATGGTCAAGTCCAACAACCAGTACCTCACTGTGGACAATCTCAAGAAGTTCACCAACTACACCGTCTGGGTCTTGGCCTACACCAAGATCGGCGACGGCGTGAAGACCAAGCAATTCCACTGCCGAACCCACGAGGATGTCCCATCAGCGCCGTCAGCCATTAAGGCCATCCCAGCATCCAGCACCAAGATCATCGTGTCCTGGCTTCCACCGTTGAATCCCAACGGAGAAATTGTGAGTCCAACTCTCAGATTAACACAATGCAAACGCCTTTATTCATTCCTTAATCAACCTTTCCAGACTGGCTACACATTCTACATGTCTGTCTTCGAGGGTGGTCGCGATGAGGGGACGCACAAGAAGATCCTGGGACCCTACATCGAGATGCACGAGACGCAGAGGCTTCAGGATGGGGCGACTTACCAATTCTGGCTCACAGCCTCGACGAAAGTCGGCGAGGGCGAAAAGACCAAAGTCGTGACGGTGCAGCCGAACAACAAAGTTCCCGCCAGGATTGTGTCCTTCAGCAGGAAGATCGTCACGCCCTGGAAGCAGGATCTGGTGCTGCCGTGCAAGAAAGTGGGCCTGCCAGCGCCGGTGACTGTGTGGCGCCAGGACGGACACTCCATGGATACGAACTCCAGGAAGTCCATCGCGAAGAACGGCACCTTGACGATCCGCGATTGTCAGCACGCCGATGGCGGGAACTACACGTGCAGCGTGGAGAATAATTGGGGGAAGGACGAGATTCTCTATCATCTGGTGATCAAGGTTCCGCCAGATCCGCCCAATCTCACCGTCGTCAACACGTACACGGACAGTCTGCTGCTGGAGTGGACGGACAACAAGAACGGCGGAAGTCCCATTCTGGGCTACGTCATCAACTACAAGCGCGACAATGGCGATTGGGAGGAGCTGCAGATCGACTCGAAGACCAATTCACACTTGCTGGGTAATCTGTGGTGCGGCACGCGATATCAGCTGTACATCACGGCGCTGAACAAGATCGGCACGGGCTTGCCGTGCGACATCGTGAACTCCTTCACGAAGGGCAACGCGCCGGTGCAGCCCAAGCACAGCCAGATGATCACGAACAACTCCACGAGCGTCACGTGCTGGCTGGACTCCTGGGGCGACGGCGGCTGCGGCATTCTCTACTTCGTCATCGAGTACCGGCCGTTCGGGCGCTCGCACTGGAACATGGTGGCGGGTCACGTGGCGCCCACGGAGCGCATCTACACCGTCAATGATCTCTCGCCGACCACCAAGTACCAGCTAAGAGTCACAGCGCACAACAACGCCGGATCCACGATGGCAGTTTACAACTTCACCACGCTGACGCCGCAAGGAAGTAAGTTTGGAGGGTGATTCGAAGGACCTCAGAAAGGGTAGAAAACAGTGAAAAGACAAGATTTTCTGTATTGAATCAGTTGAAGAAGGTTAAATTCTCAATGAAAACCTCTAAATACGAAACTTTTCGACTATAAAATTCAATTTTAGGCATTTTGATTGAAGGTTTGATTGATTTAATGGCTGTTCTTGATTTTTATTAAGTAATCTGTGATCGCTACTGTTATTTACCCTGTGGGACTGAATTTCCGGCTTAGGATGGCAAGTGTAAAGTTTTCCTCTGCTGCTTTCAGTCATCTATCCAGGCGACCATCCACCTTCGGTGTCGCACAATTTGGGCGAAAGTTCCTTCTATGCAAACTTCAAAGTGCTCCTGCCCGTGACACTCTCCATTCTCATCCTCCTCAGCCTCATTGCGGCGGTTCTTCTCATCCGAAAACGAAGTGAGTAACACCGTCAAGTGGGTGGAGATTAGGCGAAGTTCTTCGCATTCTTTTGCCTCAGTGGAGAAAATATCTCTCGAAATACTCTCTCGAGATGTTTGCGGGGAAACTTTTGCAATGAACTTAAGGAGGATTTTAAAGTGTGTTTTGTCCCTTCGTGATGTAGAAATGAACGCACAGAATCGAGTGCCATCGTCATCGATCTCAGAATCACCCTCGCTGGCCAATCTGCAGAACAAGGCGAACAGGGATCAGCAGTACTTGGCCGTGAGGTGCAATCAGGGCAGCAACAGGAACAGCAATTCCGCGGATTCGGGCAGCTTTAAGGCCGAAGGCAACGAATACATCGAGGACATCTGTCCATATGCAACGTTCCAGCTCAACAAGCAAACCTACAGCGAAAGTTCGTACAGTGGAAACGTCTACAGCGGTCCGTATCACTCCGTTCGCGGCTCCTTCGTCTACCACGACGTCAAGACGGATAGCTATCACGTGAGTGTGGATGAAGCTAAGATTTCCGAAATTCCTCCACAGAATCTTTAACACTTCAGACACTTTTGAACGCCATTGAAGGCATTTTTCAATTGTTTTCAACATTTATTTTTGACTTATTATAATCTAATCTAAGTTTTTCTGGCTCAAAAAGTTTAAGCTCCTCAAATGCTTAGATTTCAGATTGTAAGAATTGACCTTAATGTCCCAGGATTTGTTGAAATGCTTAAAATACCAACTTGTGAGGTTATGAATCCACTCAAGAAATCCTTCTTGGGATAATTTAAATCCTTTCGAATCTAGGAATGAGTAACTGGATAATAAAGTTGAATTTCCCATTTTAAAGCACAAATAGTGGAAAAAACTAAGCAAAGAAATAATTTTCTACACTGAAATGATATAATTTGAGGTTATGATTGAATTCTAAGCTTTTTCTCAACGAATATGAAGTTTTTTTCGAACAGAAATTCTCAATTCTGCTAAGAAAAGGATAAATATTCTTAGTTTCAACACAAATTTGATGATTTTGAGGGTTTTTTAATCGTTAGAATCTGTTTATGTTGATCACATAACCTAGAAAACCAATAAAATTGACTTTCCTAGGCAAAATTACTTAGAAAATGCCTCAATTTAGTAAATATTTCACCACTTCCAATTCCCAACACGTCTATCACATCTACCCCTTGAATGAAGCCTAACTTGTTGATCTTTGTTGCAGAGCAAGGAGCCTGAGTACACGAAAGTCCGCCGAAAAGGTGGACGCCTGAGGGATCCACATTCGGAGAGTCAAGGTTTGTCATGCACAAAACTTTCCACTCATGTTGGCCTTTGAGTTAGCTTTTCTCCTCATTTTCGTTGACTCTTCATTTCTCATTGGGCTTCATGTAGTTGCTTGATTTTTCATTTCACCCCCTTTTAATTTTGCTATATTTGATTTGGTGTAGATGCAAAATTCTCATCCTCATCTAAATCATCAGACACAAATTGATAGTGAAAGTTGTTTGTTGACCAATTGGCAGGTGTTGATTTTGAGAGCGAAAGCTTTCACAAAAGACAAGAAAGAAAAAAAGACAGTCAAGATAAAATTAGAAGATCATTTATGTTTATTGTGAGCGTCCTGAGTCGTTGCGCAAAAAAGAATTGGGCTGAAGAAGAAGAAGTTATCAAAATTGTAGATTTGGCAGTTTTGTCACTGAAAATCTCCCCCAAAAGTTGTTTGAGTTTCTTTAATTTGTTTACCTTATGTGACACAGATTTAATATATATATATATATATTAATTAATTAGGCAGAAGAAATCTGTTTCTGTTCCTTTTTATTCCTTCTCAAAATAATGACATTCAAAAGCTCTCATCCAGGCAATTGTTCTAAAATCATCCAAATACCATCAAATTTTAGAATCGGACAATCCAGGTTCAACAGATTCCGAAGTGAGGAAAATCTTAACGCTTCACATACCAATTACAGAATACGACACCTTGGGCTCCGAATCCGACAACGAATTGACCTCTCGGGCTGTCAATCAAAAGAAATATCGACCACAGAGAGGTAAAACTTTCACACCCTCATCACTGATCATTCTCGCCATTATTCATTCTCTCCCCCCAAAACCACCCCCATTCGTTCTTTTCTTTTCTACTTTCAATCACCACCCACAGTCATTGTGTGTATGTTTTGCCAAAAAAATATGTGTGTGTCCACTTTTCTCACATTGTTGCCGACGGAGATTCTCTCTCTCACCCCGCCCAAGAGCTCTCCTCTTTGCCCACCAGCCGATGATTGACCGCTGCGTCCTGCCCAGAAGTCGATTGAGGAGTGTTGTTGAAAAGTAAATCTCTTGAGCAAATCACTCCACACGAGCGAGTGACTCTTGATTTGCAGCATTTTTGCAGAGAACACCACATTTACTCTCACATCACATCATTGCAGCTCTTTCTTACCACATTTACAGTGACTTTTAGTGAGACGTTGATGGCAGGAGAAAAGTGACGGTGAAGTTATTGAATTACGTCCGCCAACGTCTCACGGCTTTGCGGATTTTGGTGCTCTCTAAATTCCGTGTTCGAACACTTTTGTGGGGCGGAAATTTTGTGTTTCAGAAATCTGACGTGTTCAGCCATAAAGTCAGCCGATTTGTGCTTTGAAAACATACCAAATCACACCGAAGATGCTGAAAAACCTATGAAAACTCAATTTTCCGGGCAGAATATGAATTTACGAATAAATAATATCATTTCTCTGATGTTACAGACTTGTTTTCGAATCACATCGATTGCTAAGAATGTGAAAAATTAAGCATTTCGATAACAAAACTTAACAGTCCAAGCGGTTGCTGTGGAATGTTCCAGCTGAAGCATACGCTTCACTGGAATTGTCTTTCAAGTGGCTAGTCGGCAAAAGACTAAAGCATCTTGAAAAATTCAAGATTATTGTGTTTAAAAGCATTTAGAGGCAAGAAATACATATTTTCTGGCGTTTATTGTCTTCTATGACACAGAAAACCATGAAAACCATGAAAAAATTTCTCAAGAAAATATCGATTGTGTGCAGGAATCGAGTTTCGGTCACGTAATATTGAACGTCTTGCAATCTCCTGCCCTGAAATGTCTGAACGCAAAATTTCCGCCTCACCAGAGATTTCATTCACCAAAACACGAATGCGCAAAAGTGTGTTAAAATGCCCAGTTTACATCGAATTCGTCTCACGCTCTCTCCTCTCGTCCTCTCCCGCACAGATTCCCAGGATGAGACGTCATCATCGTCGGAGAATTCGCCGTCGAACATATCAACCAGGAAGGTGAAGCCACCCTATGTGGCACGAAAGGGCGCCAAAGCCACGCAGAATCTGCCAAAGAGACACGTTCGCAGCTCCAGCGGCTACTCGAGTCACAACGAAGAGACGACATTCAGGTGAGCGGCAAAAGACGACAAATTGGACAAATTCTCCCCCCAGAAAGCGCGCCCTCTTCCCACCACCAACTTCCCCAAAAACACCCCCCCCCACAAAACACCACGGAAAAAGTGGCCCCGATTGAAGATTCTTTTCTCTTCTTGTTCAAGCATCAAAAGAACTTCACACCTTAATCCTCACGATCTCTCTGCTCACGATGAGCTCTTTAGATTCTGAATGTAAGTCAATGGCAATATTTTGCACTCAAGCACACCCACTTTTGTCACATCTTTGTCTCATAATACTCTGTCAATGTCTCAAACTGCACACGTGAACGCGACCAAGAGAATGCTCGGAATTCACAGCGTATTTTTGTGAATTTCCTAAGTAATTGCTTCTGGGGTTTATTCAATAACGATAACTTATTTGAGTTTGCCGTCGAGAAAAGTGCTCTCAATCATGCAAACTGTTCAATATAGTATTTTTCTTTCTAAATATTGCATGAAGTTTTGAGTGAGTGGCGCAATTGAACTGAAAACCAAGGAGGAGATAATATGGCTAAATTTGGAAGTGTGTCAAAATTAAAATAATACGTTTTTCAATGCTTATTTCTTATCAAATTAGCGTAATTATTTTGATTCTCTTTCAATTTTCACTTTTAAAGAAGTTATACAAATGCTTTTCTAGGTTATGTGAATGATCTTGACCAAACTAACATTCTAGCACATGAATTCTTATGGTTTAGCCTTGTGTTCAGCCGTAAACAAATAAAATGAATCGCTAAATCACTTTTTTGAACCTTTCGATTTTAAAAAGCAACGAAAGTGTGTTAACATAACCTCAAAAATACAATTTCGGAACACTTTCTGACTGTTTTGAGTTAGAAAATCAGCAATTTTGTCTTTAATATCTGATTATAATAAGATAAATTCTTCTAGTTTTCTTCTAGAAGTATTCTAAACCAAGTTTGGAAGGGTTTCTTGATGATATTTTTAGGTTATGGTAAAAAAAAAGATGCTCAAGACTGGTTTTATTAAGAGCAGAAAGTGTTTTGCATGCAAATTGAGAATTTTCAGAGCGTTTTGTTAAGATTTTAGCCACATTATCTCCCCCTTGATGAAAACTAATCGGCAAATTGATTGAATAAAGTTCGAAATCAGTTCAATTTACTTCTTTCATGAAGAATTACTCTCTTTTCATCAAACAGTGACAATCCAATTATTGTGAGAATTTTTCTTATAGCAATAAATCAAGCATGTTCCTTAATTACTAACTCCTTAAATTTCTCTAGTCTAGATTTCTTGCTTCCTGTCGAACTTTAAATTTGTTCGTTTTAATCCACAGAAAGCAATTAACTTTTGTAATTGAACTTTGGAGAAAATACACTACTAAAAGTCGTTTTGTTGTTGAAATTTTACCATGTTCTATAATATCAAACACTTGCTTTCTCATCACTTGATTGCCATATTAAAGTTTCAAGGAGTTTTCCCAGCTCTTCTCACACTCTCTCTCTCTCTCACTCACTCTCGCTCTCTGAAAATGCAAACAACTGTAGAGCGAGTTAATAATTAATTTTCCTGCGAAAGTAATTCCGTCCCAACATTATTGAGCAATTTTCTCTCTTTTCTCGACTCTTTGCAGTATATCGAACTATCCGAATTACTCAGACGACCACATAAATCCACCGCATCACTTTCTGGATTCGCCCTCGGCGGCGGGCGGCGACAAGAAGACCGGCCACTCGCCCAGGATTCGCGCCACGCAGAAGCTTCAGCGGGAGGCTTTTCAGATTAATGTGTAATGAAGGGCAGCGTGCGAAGGCTGGACAGTTATTGAGATTATGAATTGTTAAGGGCGGAAAATGCTTTGAGGAAAATGCGCGCGATTGATTATGACAAAGGGATGAAGGAAGGAGAAGCACTGTAATATACAATATGAGGTGTGGAATAAAAAAGGGTAGATAGAGATATTTTTAGCTCAAGAATTTGTTGATTTTATACGTTTTTACTAATGAATATTTGAGCATATATATATTTTGAAATTATTCTGTACATAAATTTAAAAGAAGAAAGAAAAAAACGTATTCGATGCGCTCCTTGACAAATTATATGTAGTTCAATTTTATAAATTGATTTGACTTCACTTTAGGAGAGAAAAAAAACGTCTAGTGATGAAACATTTATGATTATGACATATCTTGAATAGAGTGAAAGGTTGAAATGATGAATTAGAGACATTATTTGTGACTAAAATCGAATAACATTCATTCATCCTTCATGTTTCGAGAGCACCTTTTGTTGCGGAAACAGCCAAAAAAAAATAGACAAGGAAAAGCCACACAACCTGACTGTCTTTCGATTTTGTAAAGAAAAAAAAAGGGATATTTTAGCAGAGCAAGTAAATTATTGTAAAATTTAAGGGCATTTATTGCGAGTATTTAAGCGCGAAGTGGAAGGATTGTGCCAAGATTTTCTATGAGAAAGAGAAGTATATAAACTCGTTTTCTTTTCTAATACTCCACAACTTGACGCTCTTTTTCGCCAAGAGACAACACAAAAAATAACTTCACCAAATGATGAAAAATAGCCCAAGATTGTAACATTTTAGAGATGACAATATAAACTTAACTAAACTAAATAGTAATTATGAGGATCTTTTTTTTTTGTTACGCCAGGAAGATTGCAAACACAAACAATGGAAGGAAACAAAATATTACTACAATTGTAAGGAAAAGAGAGAGAGAGAAGAATATAATAGGAGAAAAAAGTATAAAAATATTCATATATTGAAGATATTGAACAATTTAAAGAAAATATAAATAAATGTGCTGAAGAAAAGGAGTGAAGGATTAATTAGAGTGACAAGAAGCTGAGAAATTCCCTTTAAATTCTCTTATATGACACAAATTTAATCATTTTAATCATTTCTTACTTAATTTTTCTTTCAAAAATTGTGCACAGAGAGAAATTTGAAGAAAAAAATAGTTTTGATTTAAGAAAAATCCTGAAATTGCTTCAAGAATAATTCCTGAGTTGATATTTCAGAACTTTTTAGTGTATTTTTAGGGAAAGATGATGAGAAATATTAAGAAAAAACCCACATTTTTGTTAGATTTATTTAGAAAATTCTTCATAATTCTTCCTGTCTTGTAAGGATAATTTTAGAGAGAAGAAAGTGAAGAGAAAAACCCGGCAAAATGATAATAAATGTTAATCGATGAAGAGAAAAATCACGTGTTTTTAATCAATCACATTTATTACAATGCAGTAGTTTGAAAGTTTTCATCTCCGTCCAGTTGTTTTTCCTCAATATATATATATATGTATATATATGTATAACATCGAAAAAGTTTAATAAGGGATTCTTCATCAAATGTTCTCTTTTCTTTTATACTTCCTTAGGTACATAATTTACATTCATAGAAAAAAAGCTAATATGAATATCATTTCTTTACTCACAATTTCACGCTTTCACGCTAAAATAGACTCCACATTTTCTTTATTTTTCTTTCTTTCTTTCCTAAGAGAATTTTACACATTATACAAAATAACAATTGATCTTTCCCTACACTTTTTCATCTCCCTCCCGCTTTTCATCGCAGCATTTCCTCCTTTCCAATCCCCGCTTAAGCCTAAATATAGAGAAACAAATATCAAAATATTGAGAAGCAAGAAATGCTCATTCATTCCCACATGTTTTTTTTTTATATACTTTTGTAGCGCTTTTCTTCCCACCCTCGAAAACTTGGCCACTCTCGATTGTTGTTTCCACATTTCTGCACATCCTCTCTGTGACGCTCTTGATGGTCTCGCACAAGACGCTCTCTCTCTCTTCGCTCATCCTCAAATCTTATGGCAGATGAAGTGTATTTTCCCCCTCATTAGCTTCACGTCCACTTTCGCGCCGCGTGACAAAATCCTCCGTCATCCGCTCATTTCACTCACAATCGCTCCTCTCAGAACATAATGGGCTTATTTTTGCACTGATCCACAACATATTGCGTGAAGCGTTTGAGGAACTTTGGATACTCTTTTTTGTACACAGCGCGCAGAACTGTGGCTGGCGCCCACCCACCGGGATTCACCACCGAGCAATACGTTATCTTGCACGATAAATCCTTCCTCGACACCTTCCCATTCACCGCCTCGCCGACGTACGTCTGACAGTACAGTATCACGGTTAAATAGATGCGAACACACTTGCCCGTATTTGCTGGCTGCAAGAGAGACAAACAGGGAGAAAATGTGTAAGGAAAACACCATATAAAAGGGACGAAAATAATAAGCTATCAAAACAGCTCAATTTTCAAACATCAGACTCTAGCGCCTCTAGCGGTGGTCAGATAAACTTCTGTATCTATGAACATTTGTAGAGTTTCACAAGACCTTTCCAATGACACCAAAATCATTCAAATCGGACGATAAAAAGCGAAGTTATGGCTATTTTAATTTCCAGGATTTCCACCCTCAAATCTAGGATCCAGAAGGATCTAGATTCGTAAGTTCGTTGGTTCGTCAGAAAGGTCTTGAGGTCAACAATAACATACTGAAATTTGAGGCAAATCCATGCTAAAGAAGCTGAATAAATGACGAAAATGTATTTTAGAGCTGTTCAAAATGGTGGATCAAATGGCGGACTTACCGGATAAGTTTCATGCTCTGTGGAATGATTGCAGACAATCCAGGCATCGTGAGAGTCCGGATCCTCAACCTCATCCGTCACTCGACGCATGTGTGACCAAAACAGGGCGTCACGCTGACTGGCTGGCCAGATGCGCTTGTGTGTCTGCAGAAAGACCAGAGTGTCTGGCGAGATTGTCTCCAAAATGGTCATATTCTCCAGCGTGGCTGTATTTCCAAGATGGACAAAAAAACAAAACAAACAAACACACACACATTAGAAAAAGAGACTTAATTAATTTTCTCTCCCATCAGGCAAACGATGAGATTCTTATCAGCGAAGCACACACGAAGAAGGGGGAAAAAAACCAAATTGATGGTGCGAGACAAACAAAAGCACGTCGAGACAGGTGAGAAAGCAATTTGCCACAAAGAAAGCACAAAAATAGGTGATAGAGACAGATAATAAATGATAGAAGCGCTTAAGGTCAATCAATCAAGCAATTCTTGTGCTATTTTGGGGTAAGAAATTAAAAAAAAAAATAGTTTCATTCTCCCGAAACGGTTGATTTTCAACCCGCGAAAAGGATTTTATACACTTCAATGTTCCACATCAGGTGGCGCCCTTTGATCAAAAACCTCAAAAACCAATATGGCGATTGCGTGTGATTACTTTTGATGCTTCTTTTGTGAGAGAAAATCATGAATTTCATCCAACAAAAACCACCTCACAACGCCAAAAATCCCGTGAAGAGTAAGTTGAATCCCTTCTTCAGCTGCCCGACAATCTTTTATCCTGTTGATTTTGGCAGGAAACACGAGAAATGTCCCTGAAATCAGTGAACAGCCGAAAGCCGGCACGAGTCGAGGAATGCTGGAAAACTTCTTCTCCGAGACAGGATCAGGATTCCTCAGACCACCGCCGGCAGCAGAGGCCAAGAAGCCACATGGCAAGACATCAAGAAATCCCGGAAGTGGTCAAACAGCAGGAAATAGCAGTGCTTCTGTCGAACCTCACGTAATTCTGGGTAAGAAACTCTTCCGGAAACACAACAAGAGAGATTCTCATGCGATTCTTCACTCTTCCAGTCATCACGGAGGGCAGAAACAACGCCCGGGGAGAAGTGGGAATCGCTGCCATTGACATCAACTCCCCAACGCTGATTCTATCGCAGCTGAGCGATGATATGTGGTACACAGGAACAGTTATCAAGATCCAAATGCTGGATCCCGTTGAGATAATCGTGCCGAACACAGTTCTAACCGAGGATCGCCTCGTGAAGGACTCCAAGCTCCTGAAGATCATCTTCAAGGCCTTCCCCAGCGTGAAGATAAAGCCAGCAATGAGGAAGTTCTTCAACGACGTCGAGGCTCTGGAGAGCATCAATGAGCTCTGCTCCTCGCACTGTCAGAGCGTCAAATTGGCCCTGGAAGGGAAGTATTACGCTCTGGCGGCGGCCGGAGGACTTTTCCGCTATCTCAGGACAGTGCTGTGTGTCGTCTTTGCGCCGAAGAGCCTCCAGATTATCTACGAGGCCAAATACGGCTCAATGATGATCGGTAAGATTTCAGTTATTTCCTCCAGAACTTCCTCTAATCTCTGTTTTTCCCTCTCCCAGACGTCGAGACGTCGAAGAGACTGGAATTGGTGGCTTCGTTGATGCCGAGAAAGAGCAAAAACAGTTGTCTCTATCAACTCCTGGACAAATGTGTCACAAACATCGGCAAGAGATCACTCAGAGCGCGCATCTTGGCGCCCTTCTGTGACGTCAAGCACATCCAGGAGTATCAGGAGACCGTGCAGGAGCTCATTGAGAATCAACCACTGCTCGAGACACTGCGACAAGTGCTGAAGAAGTTCAAGAGTGTGGACAAAATGCAGAAACTCTGCGTTGTTGTCTCCCAAACGGACGCCATTCGAGCGGCTGAGTTGATGATAAGTCACATAATCACATTCAAATCCTGCCTCGAAGCCATTCCTCAGCTCAATGACATCCTGTCGTCGCTGGTGCACAAGAATTTCGACGTGATGCGTCAGGGTTTGGAGGACACGCGCTACAGCAGCATCTTGGCGGAGATCAACAAGCACATTGTCAGTGATATTCAGCACGAACGTGGCCAGAAGCAGTTCTTCCAGCGCATTCACGCCGTCAAGGAGGGCAGCAATGTCTTCCTGGACATCTCCCGGCGTCTCTACTATTGTCTGCTGGAGAAGCTGAAGACGTACGTGAAATCTCTGAGTCAAACACACGAAATGTCCCTCGAATTGACTCACAACACCATCAGAGGCTATCATGTGATCCTGACTTTCGACACCAAGAAACCTCCGCCCAACATTCCGACGGACTTTGACATCATTTCTCGACGTGGTGGGAAAATTCTGCTACGAAATGACGAAATTGCGAGTTTGGACAGAAGAATTCGCGATGTTATCAATGAAATTCTCATCATCAGCAATCAAGTGATTGATAATATGCTCGTGGAGATTCGCAAGGACATCGAGTGCTTCTATATGCTGACAGCGGTGATTCTGGAGATTGATCTCATTCAGAATTTCGCCACTTTGGCCACCCTCGATGGCTACACATGTCCATCATTTGGCCCTGAACTCAAGATCACGGACGGCATTCATCCATTCCTCGAGTTTGGCTACAATCACGTCTCACCCGTGCCCAATAACGTGTGCGCCACGTCGGATTACAACTTCTTCATGATCACCGGACCGAATATGGGCGGCAAGACGGTGTACATTAAGACAGTGGCAATGCTGCAAATTATGGCACAGATTGGGGCCTTTGTTCCCGCCACACAAGCCACTTTTCGCATCTGCGACAAACTCTTCTCCCGCATGGGCTTCGAAGACACCGTTCAGCGCGGCGTGTCGAATTTCGATCACGAAGTGCGCCAGACAAACTACATCTTGAGGAACATCACGCCGAACAGCGTCGTGATTGTGGACGAATTGGGACGCAGCACGAATCCACGTGAGGGCAAAATCTGGGCGTGGGGAATGTGCGAAGAACTGGCGGGCTTGAAGGGATTCAGCAACGATGGGAGATACTTTGAGCGTGACACAGAAAGTGTCATAAATCCCGATCAGGCGGCGAAGGATGTGAAGAAGCTGCAGAATATCACATCTCCCTTCATCTTTCTCACCACACACTTCAAGGAGCTGACAAAACTGCCCGATTATCACTTCAACATGGTCAATCTCTATCTCGAGGCCACGGAGAATGTCCAGGAGAATGGTCAAGTTGTCCTGGATTACACGCACAAAGTGAAACTCGGTGTGACGCCGCTGAAAGCCTACGGATTGTCCTTGGCCAGACAGATTTCATTCCCCAAACACGTCATTCCGCGGGCAGAGGAATTGTACAAGAAGCTGGAAAGTGTCAGCGAGAGAGCAGAATTTGAAGACAATCCTGAGAAGCCTGGTTGTAAAGACACTCTGGAGAATGAGAGGAAACTTTATGATCTCTATGCTAATCTTGCAAGTATTCTCCGATCAACTTCAGAGTCATCAGAGGATTTTGTGCGACAAGAAGTGGATAAGATTCTGAAGAAGTTCATCGAAACGGCAGATCCTCAATTTCTCATGAATGTGAGGACAAAATCTGCTCCTGACGTTCTCAATACATCCTTCTCCACCGTCAGTGATGAGAATCTTCCACGTAAATCCAAAGTTGCCCTCAATCTTGAGTCAATTCGTGAGGATTTAACGAATGACAGAAATCTTAACAACATCACAAGTGTCTTTAGATCGATAATAAACACTCCAGTGGAGCAAATCCGGGAGATTTCCAACGTCAGCAGTTCATCAGTCACTTCATCACCGCCCAAGATATTGCCGGAAGAGAGAGAAATTGTCCCGCCTAAAGTGCAGAAGAAATCTCCGTCGATTAACTTCAATCTAAGAACACCTTTCAAGCCAAAATCCATGGAAAATTCATCAAATCAAGCAGCCAAGGAGGTTGATTTCTTCAACACGACCAAGAAGACATCCTCAGATGACTTCTTCTGCACACCAGGTCCATCTCGCGATGGAAGAACTACTAAAGACAGCAGTGAAATTGTGAATATCCTGACTGAAGATGATGATGAAGAGATCCAGAGTGAATATGAGATGGTTTTGTCATCGCAAATCGTCCTGACGCAGGACAATAGTGAGGAATTCTTCAACTCAAGCACTTCCAGATTCAAATTGGATGAATCTCCAGATCATGACAGTGAAGATTTCTTCAAGAAACCGCCAAGTAAGACTTCAAGTGATCCGTGGAAGAGGAATTTCAGTGATAACAAGGCAAGTGATAAGGAAGATTCAATGAGTTCAATCAGCAAAATAACTCCCGTGAGCTTCATGGAACGCTATCGCGAGAGTGTGATCAGAAGAATGAGTGAATCGTCGTCCATTCAGCCCATTAAACCGGACAAATCCAAGTGTCACATGAAGCCCAGCATCACACACATTCCCGAGGTGAAGCAGCTAATGATTCGACAGCAAATGCAGGACGCCATGTCCAGGAGCAGTGGCGGAAGTGATGAGAAATCAGGTCAGGATGTGAGTGCGGAAAGCACAGCGACCCAAATGAGTGTCTTAAGCGGGAGGAACAATTGGTTTCCGGACGTTGGAACTCTCCAGGAGACGCAATCTTCAGGATCAGTGTCAGCAGAAGCAGAGGAAAGGCCCAGGAAGAGGGAACGCCTCGTGTTGGATTTGGCTAAACTCTATGAACTAGAAGACAGTGTCAAGAAGTAATAAATGCTCTGTCAAGAGCAATTGATCAATCAATAGTTGATGATTTCATGCGCGTGTTGAACAAATGATTGATAATGATTCAAATTTCCCCAGAAAATCCCAATTACTCCACTTGTGGCTTAATGTGTGCGCATGCATGATAGGGAAAGCAGTTGATAAGCTTTGTCTTCTCTACTCACTCTCCCAATCCATTCTGTACTCCGGGCTGAAGAAGTAGTGGCACATCTCGCGCGCCGTGACGCCCTGGACGACGTGACAGGCCTTCAGCGGGTCGATCACCATGCCGTTCACCTCCTCCTCGCGCCTGTACATCTTCATCTCGCCCTCGTCGGCGAACAGCTGCCACCCATTGCCACCCTCGCCAACGCCCTGGCGCGCATGGCTCAGCTGCTCCACGCACATGTGGTCGATCTCCTGCCACAGCCGGTGCGTCTGCGCCTCGCCGCCAGTGCCGAACTCCTCCTCGTCCACCGCCGCCACGGCGTCCTCGTCCGGATAGGCGTCCGGACAGCTGAGCTGCGACTGCAGCTTGAGGCGCACGCGCATCTGTGTGTCCTCCTCCATCTTGTCCAGACCCGACTCCACGGCGTCGAAGAACTCATCCTCGGGCAGCGTCGAGTGAGGTCCTTCCTGCAAATGGCACAGCGGATATTTGATCGCAAACAGACTCTCAATCTGATGTGTTGACAAATGGTAAATGTTCTGTATTTGCCGAGAACATATTTATAGTTTAAATATGAGGAATTTCACGTGTAAACAAACTCTAATAGTTCCATCGCTCGAGACAAGACAATCTCATATCAGTAACAAAACTCTGCTGATACTTTAGGAATTCTCACACTTAAACCGCTGACCAAATGACTGAACACAAGGAGGAAATATTTCGATAAATATTACAAAATGTTCAGAAATTTATACAATTTCATTCCCAGAAAGTATTTTACTAACAAATTAGCTCGTTTATTTGAATTTCTTTTGATTTTCACACAGGAAAAATTGAAAAAATTGATATCTTTGCTTTTCTAGGTTATGTAACTGATTTCAGCACATAAAGTCTTATGATTAAGTCGTAAAATTTGCTGTTTATTAACAAAATTAAGCATTTTCATGCAATAAAAGTCGCTATTCTGGATCTTTGAAGCCAAGAAATACTGTAAATTGTGCTAAGATCGAACATAACCTCAAAAAAAGTCATTTAAACTTAGAAATTGACAATTCAAGAATCTTTCTGAACAATTTTGAGTTCATTAGCAAAGCTCAGCAGTTGATTTTGTGTTCTAGAAAGCTTTCAAACAGGGTTTTTAAAGATTTCTGCGTGATATTTTTAGGTTATGGTGAAATAAGTAAATTTATCATATAAAAATATCGAATGAAAACTTCAGTTTGAGGCAAATTTTCTCCCCCTTGACTAAACACAAAGAAAGACATTTTTATGCAACACGCCAGTCACATTATTATGCTGAATTTTCAGCAATCAACGAAAAATTATGTTGTCTAATTACATAAACTTTCACATGGCCAAAAATGACACTCTAAACGACCCATTTTCTGCCTTCAAGCATTCCTTTAACTTCCAACCTTTGACTATGAAAGAGAAATTATGGAATTACAATGTGTGGATTTGCATGATCGCATTGAGTAATTTCATCACAGTTTTTCCAACATTTTTGCATGCTATTCGCCAAAAGAGATTTAATCTTGCCTTTTGACACACAATAAATTGACTCACACGATAACTGGAATTGGAAGCAAACGAGAAAGTGTGATAAGGCCAAACAGACTGACGCTTATATTTCCTATCAGTTACAATTGTGCATTTTTCCCTCTTCTCACCATCAAATGAACTTTACAAAATGCCCAGCAAAACCACTATTTTGCCACTGTTTTATTATATAATAAAACCCAAATCGAAATTAACTTTATTCTTCCGTGGCATTTGTACCTTTTTTTTTATATCTTAATGACATCTATAAGTTGATTTTTCTCTCTTATTTTTTTCTGAGTAAAAGTAGCACACGAAAATCTTACAAAATATACAATCTTTTTGGTGAAGAGAAAAAAAAAGTATCAATTTCAAAATCAAATTTCTACAGACATGAAAAACCACATAATCAAATCTCCCTCACAGAAAGCCAACATCATCATTTGCATCCATCATCATTCGAGTGCGCATAATTAAATTTTATCAGCAACGACAGTTGAATGGAGATGCAAAAAATTGAATTATATCCGTCATTTCCGTCATGGAAATTTATTCTTGGCTCGAGTTTAATCTCTTTGGCGGTCAGAAAAAAACACTGAAAATCACTCTCTTCACTTCCTTTGCTCACAATTCTGAGACTTTTGCTACAATTTGGGCTAAGCAAATTCATCACATTAGCCGAAAAGCCATTGCAATTCGCTCTTTGACCCCTTAAAATGTCTTCACTTACATTCTTCCTATTCCTGAAGGCCTTCTTGTACAATCCCAGAGACGCCAAGGAGGGCATTTTGCACTGTTTTCCCACTTTTCTCCCCTTTTTTTATCAAAACACAGAAATTCACACCAATTTGAACAGCGAGAGAGAGAGAGAAAAACCTGCTGAAAAGCCTCCAGTTGGACAGTCGCGACCGTTCCAATTGAAATCCAACACAAAACTGATTAACTCCGTGGCGATATTGACTCTCATTGGCACTCCGGACACTTTTTCGCCGTATTGTTTTCACCTCTTTCTGACCACCCATTCATTGATACGCTCCTCCGCCGCCCCCCGCCGCCCCCCGCGCGCGCTGGCCGAAATCACAGAGTGTTTGTTTGGTGTGTGATTTGAACTGCGCCGAAGAGTTCAAGAGTGGGCGCCGAAGAGCCACCAATTTTTAACACCATCTCTAATTCAATTGACAGCCCGTTTTTTTTGGCCACAATTGCCTCCAATTGATCACTAATATTCGCGACAAAAATTTGATAAATACGATAAATACAATCAAATTTCGGAATGCGACGGTCAATGCCAAGAGGTCAAACGAAGATTACAGCGAGAGACTCGAAAAGCATCGAGTCTATGGCCTCATCGAGAGATTAGCCACGAAATAATTGCTCTCATTGATAAACCACTTGTCATTTAGATTAGATGTGATAATTCAGAGTGATTTGCCAATTAGTTGAAACTCAGTAGAATGCTACAAAAATTATAACCTTTCCAAAAAACTCTTTAGAGGCTTTTTTTCTCTTATTCTTCAGCAGAGCAAGAAATAACAATCAATGTCAAAATCTTCCACATTTAGGGGAAAACGGGGCAATTTTACACACTTGTTGTTTAATAAATGAAGCTTAAATTCAAAATGTGGCAATTTGAAATTGCAGTAAATCTGACTGATTCGCGCGTTTCTCCGCGTCACCTTCAGTGCTGCCACTATCGTCAAATAATGGTAACAGCGAGGATCTCGTCGGGAGGAGAAGGCCGCCATGACAGTGGCATGCCCGCCACAAGCTATCCAGGAATACCAATTGAGCAGAGCTTGGTCTTTTGCCGATTGATATAGTGAATTCGATTTACATGCAGAAATCTTTTATGTTCCCCTGAAAAACCTTTGAAGATCATTTGAAAATAACATGTTAAGGCGGTACAAAACGATTTAACACATGTGTCTATCGGAATTGCAAATATTTTTATCTAATGTGAATGAATTTGGTGAAATTTTAAACATATTTGCAAATTTAACGCTTACATTTGTAGTCCAGAATACCAAAAACTGTTTTAAATTCTTTAACACATTATATAGTTTTAGTGGGAATTTTTTACTTTGAAATTTTGAGAATTCTCTCATCGACATAAGCGCCTCTTGTGGTAGTTAAATGAATTTCAGTTGTTTAATTAAGTTTCTAGGGCTTTGCAACAGCTTTCCAATGAAGTCAAGATCATTAAAGATTTCAGGCGTTTTAAGTGAATTTCAGCAGCTAAATTACTCTCCTTTCCCCTAAATTTTCGTCTTTTTTTTAGGTTTTTCAATTTAAAATTCCCGCATTGAGCAAAAAAATCGTTGCACATAGAAAGCTTTAGGATTTCAGCATATTTCGCGCTCCTTTTACCACCAAATTCTTCACCCAATTTTTTCGGCTGTGTCTCAATGACCAATTAAAAGATTAATTTACAAGAAAATAAAATCCACCACAAACCAATGTCAAAAAAGAGCAAACAAATATCGACAAATCCTCTCTTTTTCCCTCCCCACGCATTAGATGCAATATAAGTCAATCTTGTGCGCCTCAACATTACGTCAAGTGGGTTAAACGCAGAGTTATGTCATGGAAAATGCGTGCTTTGACTCCCAAAAGTGATCAACACTGACACACTGACTTCCAAAACTACACATTTTCCACCACATTTCGCCTCTCTTTCGCTACCGCTTCTTGTCATCTCTCTTTCATCTCAAACTCCGCGAGTGAAGAAAGAGACATTTTTGCCTTTTTCACTCTCTTCAGATCGAATCACGCAATTGACAGCGACAATCTAACGTCTTTCTTCCCACCTTCTTTTCAAAGCTGTGAGCGAAACACACATTTTTTCGTGAAAAAGAGGGAGAAAAGCCTCATAAATATTATTTTAACATCTTTTTGTCTCCACAATTGCTTTCACATGTGAATAAATTTGCATAAAATGTGTGTCTTTGGCATCACTTGAGTCTGCAAATCAATTTTATTTTTTCCATCGCGGAAAGCGAGAGTAAAGCAAAGGCCGTAATTTCACGTATATGCAATTTGATCCACTCACACCTGTTTCCCTCTCACACTCTTCGCGGGGACATCAAGAAAGTTATTGAGAGGGTCATAAAATTGATGTCACCACACATCATATAAAGTGGATTCTTTCATATGAATCTCCACACACATTCATCTCTTTCTCTCTCTCGCGTGCACGCGACAGCGCCGCTTACATAATGTCCATTTCACTTTGACTCCTCTTTCTTCTGCATTGACGAAAAAGCCATGGGAAATGGATGGGAAAATATTGACAATAGATTTTTACTACAAGTGCTGCCTTTTTGCACACTTCATTGTCGCGCAATTCCGCATGCAAATAAATCAAGCGTGCGCGGATCGTCTGTCATCAAACTCACCTCCATGTCAGGGCCAGGAAGGGATGAATTTCTCACTCTCTCGAGTCTCTCCTTCACTTGTCTGCAAAGCAGTAACAATAGTTAGCAAAATCCTGTGATGCCTGTACAAATTTCTCTCTCTCTCTCTAACCTGTAGAGATCCTCAAGTCTCTTCCTCTTCTCAATCTCCCGATCGAGTTTCCTCCGCCAACTGTCATCTCGCTGGGCAATCATCTCGAGACAGTGCTGAAGTGTGGACAGAACACCAGCTGTTGTGGCTCGGAATGTTATGGCTTCACCCTTAAAGTCAATCGGACGCAATCCGTCAACCATCTCCAGTGGTTGTCCATCTCTCTGGCCATTGATCTCGGCACAAGCATCGAAATACCTGCAAGAATCCACACAAAATACACCATTAAAAACCCATTAAGCACACCCAAACAATCACTGAGAAAGAGGACAGAAATTCACAGAGAGAAAAAGACCTGAAGATTGATTAAACAACACAACATTCGAGGGAAGAATTCTAAATTCTAACAATTATGAACAGTGTTTTCATATCTAAACATGGCAAGAAAATGCTTTATTTCACTAAAAGTGCTCAAATACAACTCAATTTGATGAATATTTACATTGTCTTTTGAGACATTTTGCATTCCACAATTTTATCTCAATTGCCGAAAATA
Organism: Phlebotomus argentipes; assembly: GCF_947086385.1. Classification (NCBI taxonomy): domain Eukaryota; kingdom Metazoa; phylum Arthropoda; class Insecta; order Diptera; family Psychodidae; genus Phlebotomus; species Phlebotomus argentipes. The sequence continues at coordinate 128,500 of NW_026776174.1, forward strand.
ACACTGATTTGGAAAGAGAATTTCATATTCTACAACACTTCCGAAGATATAAAAGGTGACAAATTATTGCAAAATGGTCTAAATAACAATTTTTTACAATGTTATCAAAATGTACTCAAAAAACACTAAATTTTCCTCGGATTTTCAAAATTCATAGCATTTTGGAAAGGTAATTCTGCAACCTATAACTCTCTGGAACATATTATTTGTATCAGAGCACGTTTTTACCTGTTTTTCAAAGGTATTTTGACAAACTCCTTTTTCCGAATGAAATATATTCATAACATCGCTATTTTTCCACGGATTTTCAAAAACAATGACATTTTGGAAAGGTCAGAAAATGATCTTCAACTCTTAAGAACTAATTTCTTCTGTTAGATCATGATTTTGCTTATTTTTAACAGTCTTTCTTCCACCAATTGTAGAAAGAAAAATCCATTTTCCAACCACATAAATACAAAAAAACACTGACAATTGAACAACACTTTGATGGTAGAATGAGACACAAACCTTCTTAAATTGTGACAGAGGAGCATTTACGAAATATGAAAAGGAGTTAATAAATGAATTTTAATGCCTAAAAACTCTCGAGATCGACGAGAATTCCCGCGACACACTTTTAGCCAAGACACACAACACACAATTTCTCACCTTTGAAGCGTTTCAATTTGGCCGTAGAGAATGTCTTTGAACGTCTCAATCTCGTGCAGCTTCTCGCGCAGATTCCTGTTGGCGCGCTTCAGGCTGCTGCCGCTGGCCGTGGACAGTGTGGTGGATTGCAGGGACACGGAGCTTCCGTGGCGCCTCAGCGACACGTCGCTGCTCGTGTCCGTCTTGTAGCTCTGCAGCACTTCGATCCAGTGCGTCTTGTCCTCCGGATTCTCCGCCCGCAGATACCACACGCAGTTGCTGATGGACACATCGAAGCGACACTCATCGAACTCATGCGACTGCAGAGGAAGGAAGAAAAGAACAGAGATTCGTCAACAATTTCCTCTCCAAGCTTGAAATTCATGCATGAAATTGGGAAATAATTGTGGAAATTGTGTGAATGAAGAGAGATTTGCCCTCAGAGTTTCATTGCCGCGCGCGTGATTGGCACGAAGGCAGCTACACAAAACATGTACCGAAATAGCTGCAATACTGGTAAATCACACACGCGAGAAACATCCCAGAAATTGAACGAGATAATTGATAAATTGATGATAGAGACATATAACAAGCCAAAACATTTACACACACTCACACACACACGCTCACGGCATCGGAAAACATTCTCCCATATGGAAAATTGATCAATAAATCCCAATCAATGCCTCACTCTTCTTCTCCTCCACGCAGCATTCCATCATAAATCCACACGACACGCACACAGCCACACAAAACACACCCACAACAGCATTCTCTCGTAAACAATTCAGCCGGAGAATTCGCAACATTTTCACCCCCCCTTCGCAGTGGCCTTTTATTCGGCCAATTGGCCAAATTGGCGAAGCAAAACGCTGGCCGAGAAGGAAAATAAAAACTTTTCCAAGTGCTGATTACTCATTTTTTCTTCCACTCACTCTCAATTGCGCGTCTCTCTTCAGCGATAAAGTGCCACCCAGAGAGAGATAAGGCTCTCCAAGTACACAACATCAAAGGCAATTGGAGGCTTTTGGAGAAAATATTCTTCAGCCAACATTCGATTAACTCAAGATCGCACACGCCATGCAACAGTGTTAACGCTGAGTCTCAATATCAGCTTCAAATTTTTTAGTTTTTACCGAAATTAGGATCAATTCCCGACCGGAATAAAGGAGAAACTCATTCCCACTCACATTGTGTGACGTGTGACGCTTAACACATGTTATCGTGTTAGCAGAAAAGAATCGAATTCGACAATTAAACTTCTCAATTGAAATAATTCAGCACTAGAAAGCACTTTGTGGCCAAAGACAATGACCAATATCTTACATTTCGCGTAAAAATCATCAAAAAAGTTAATTTGTTTATTTTTAATTCGGAATTAACCAAAAATTATCCTCCAAAGCACTTGTCAATTGGCCAGCATGGACAGATGACAGATGTCAAACCTGTCATCAACCAAAAAATGTCGTTAGAATATGAATGAAGCCGAAAATTATCTTTAGAAATGTGGAAATCGCGTCGAAAAAGGTTCAATTAAACGTCAAAAACATCATTTTGACATGACATATTGTGAAATATCAAGCGAAAACACATCAAAACATAAAATCTGTTGCTCAGAATTGAACCCAAGCTTTATAGAATTTGAAAAAGACTATTTTTCTCTATTTAAAATCGACATTCTCCCCATAAAATCATCCCTTCTTAGCTTCATCAATGAAAGCAGTTTAGAAGACAGTCAAAAGTGCAATTTCTCTTCCCTTCATGCAGAAGATATGATGTGAATATCATTTTATTAATGCGATACACTTTCACAATTCCGCCAATTTCCATTTATCTTTGCCAATAAAACCAGATGATTTATGAACAATTTTTTGCCGCGATGATTCCACAAATGCGCAAGAATCATTTGTGCTATATTGAGGAATTCAAGTGTACAAATTGACACACAACACTGATGATGAATCACTCGAACGAGTGTCCAAACGAGCGAAATATAATTCAATTAATTCCGTCGCATGCAAATGCGAATGTCGTAAAAGTGGAGATTTCTCAGACGATGGAATGCTGCGGATTCGAGGGCGGCGTTTTGAGTCGAGCCACTTGGCATGGGACGCGCGGATGACTCCTCACGAAGCGGCCCATGATTAGGGGATTTTTACTGCCTCACCAGCACACCGGCGTTGCGTGCCGAGCGCGAGAATCTGTCTGTAGAGCAATTGATGGGCGATTGGGAGGCATCGCGAAGGGTGACTGGCGCGGCCGTTGGATTTTACGATGGCCATTCTCGCATTTCCGCCCGTGCGGCGCTCGGCGGCGCGCCCACAGCCCTGATTGTGCGGCTGTGCGCGCGGGAGCGGCGGGAATTCCCGCGCTCTCTCACCTTGATTGTGGCCTTCTGGAGGCTGATCGCCCCGCGACAGCCGAAGTCGCTCTCCTGCTCGCTCTTGTAGTACGACAGCGTGCCATCCTTCAGCACGATGAACCTGGGCTGCCAGCCGTGGATGTAGTTGGTCCACTTGGACAGATATCCCTTCAGCTCCGGCGTGTCTGACTCATCGCTGTTGCTCTGCGCCGAGTAGTCCTCAGCCATGGCGCGGCTTCCTGGGCAGCGATGACTCGACTGGGACGTTCGCGCGCGCTCCCGAGAATCCACTGGGCACTGGGGAGAGGAAGTGGCACTTTCTCATCTTCGGCGGCGCAAGGGGGCGCTCGCCAGTCACTCCGCGAGATTGCACGTACCAAAGGGTGCCACCAATTCAATCGCACATCACACCACTTTCCAGCCCTGTTTTCCCACTCTTCCGCCACTCGCAACCGCACCAGCACTATCGGGACAATCAATTTCCACCTCCGCGTCAAATCCACACCGACCAATTTGGGCGAGAAAACCCACGAAAAGTGAAGAGAAAACTTTTTTCACGCAAAATTTTCTCGATTATTTTGACACAACACACACACACACGCGCAACGCGCCTTCGGACTTCCAGATTCGAAGATGCTCGAGTGCGAAAGAAAAAAACCCTCCAACAGCACAACCGTTCGAAATTGAAGCGCCAAAAGAAAAAGCTCAACGACTTTCATCCACATGCGATCTTTATTACACAAGAAAATTCATCTGAAGTGTGTGTACAATAAAAAGAAATTGATGGCCTTCGATCGTGACTATAAAGTTGTGCATCTCCCAGCCAATATGGCCACAGTGCAACGATAGATTTTTGGAGAGCTTTTCTATAAAGCACACGCGCGCGTGCTACATGAATTGACTAAAATCGTGTGTATGAACATCATTCTCTGCGCTGCTCTCCTCCTCCTTGTAGTTTTGGTATTTGTGATCTATGCTACTCCTGAAGATACTCTTGGGGCACTTTTTGTAGTACGGAAAGCACTCGCCCGGCCCCAAAACGCCCTCGCCGACCCGTTGCGCCGTCACGTATTCGTCCAGGAGGTGCGAAAAGGGACTCTTGGAGGCACTGAAAGCAGGGAAAATCAGTGAAAATGCTTCGAGTGACTTGAATAATGAGAACTCACGTGAGAAAGAGCTTCACAATCTCTCCAAACAGTCCAAAGTTGTGAAGTTTCCGTGAGTGAACTTCGCAGATCGCTCTCAAAATGCACGCCTTGCCATCCAGCCCAAAAGTGCCGAGAAGATCCTCAAGAGCCACATATAAGAGAGCTCTTTCGCCACCGTGAAAGATGAATTTGTGCTTCTCCGGGAGTTCAGGTGGAAAATCATCCGCTTCTCCGTCCATCATTGTGATTTTGAAAGGTGAGGATTTATCCTCTGTCGCCTCAGCTTCCCTCCTCTTGCGTCCCTTCATGTAGGACGAGATGTAGTTGGAGAGAATCATGCCTGTGGCTCTGCCCATTGATCTGGCAAACACATTGGGCAGCACACCGAGGGGATTTTCATTGTCCGTGAGGCCCAATTTGTCGAAATCAACTGTGCACAAAAGACAAAATGTCAGGAAAACAGACGAGAAAAAAACCCAGGAAAATCTTACTGGTCAGAGGCAAACTGATGGTGATGTTGGAGAAGAATCCTGGCGGAGGATGTCGGATTAGCGGCAAGGCCAGAGTGGGTGAAATTGTCAGAGAAGTTCCTGGCGGCAGAGCCAATCGTCCATCCTCTGTGATCCAGATCAGACGCTTCTGTCTGGAATGTGGCTTGGCGTCCCCTTCCGGCACTCCTTCTCTCTCCGCCTCGATGTCCTTCACCTCCTGCGATCTGACTTGCCACACAATCAGCACAATCACGAGCGGTAACCATCGCCAGCGCGCCTCCATTCTGTCTCACTCTTTGAGCTGAAAAAGAGAGCGAGATAACATCTTATTATGCACTCCTCAAGATCATGAATGAATCGCCTCACGATCACAGGTGAAAATCACGATCATCTGGGCATAATAAACACTGCTCTCAATTCCCAATTGAGACACAATTCCGTCTCTCCTTTCACTTTTCTCTCGCTCGAAAAGCGCCGACCGACAAGATAAAAGATCCTCTCCGCTTCTGGCTGAGATCATTGAACTCCAACGGACGCGCCAAGGGGGAGAAAATCTGCCTCAAGTCTGTCTGAAGAATTTTATCCATTTTATTGTAATCTAATTTAGGCTTTTTCATCTCAAGAAGTGGCTTAAAAACCGTAGCTTTTCAGTGTAAAAAAAAATTACCAATATTTCAACTCTTCCTCAAACTTCCACTGATATTTTCCCCTTTGGGATGCAAGAGATTTCTCACCGTGAGTTGAAAGCAAAAGTGTGAAATTTATTTGCACACAAAGTGCGACAGAACGAACAATTTGTAGGTCAGGATGATGTGTCAATGATTAATTTTCAGTTTTAACGAAAGTCTCCTCCTCTTCCTCCTCCTCGCCCCCCTCGAAGTCCTGATCCTGCATTCCCGCTTCCTGGTACTGCTGATACTCGCTGATGAGATCATTCATGTTGTTCTCCGCCTCGGAGAACTCCATCTCGTCCATTCCCTCGCCCATGTACCAGTGCAGGAAGGCCTTGCGCCTGAACATGGACGTGAACTGCTCCGACACGCGCCGGAAGATCTCCTGGATGGCCGTGGTGTTGCCGATGAACGTGGCGCACAGCTTCAGGCCACGCGGCGGAATGTCACACACCGCCGTCTTGCAGTTGTTCGGGATCCACTCCACGAAGTAGCTGCTGTTCTTGTTCTGGATGTTCAGCATCTGCTCGTCCACTTCCTTCATGCTCATCCGTCCGCGGAAGATCGCCGCCACGGTGAGATAGCGTCCGTGGCGCGGATCACACGCCGTCATCATGTTCTTGGCGTCGAACATCTGCTGCGTGAGCTCGGGAATCGTGATGGCGCGGAATTGCTGATCCCCACGCGCTGTCAGCGGCGCAAATCCCGGCACGAAGAAGTGCAGGCGCGGAAAGGGAACCATATTCACGGCCAACTTCCGCAGATCGGCATTCAGCTGGCCGGGAAATCGCAGGCACGTCGTGATGCCGGACATCGTCATCGAGACCAGATGATTGAGATCACTGTACGTCGGCGTCTGCAGCTTCAGCGTGCGGAAGCAGATGTCGTACAGCGCCTCGTTGTCCATGCAGAACGTCTCGTCGGTGTTCTCCACCAGCTGATGGATGCTCAGCGTGGTGTTGTACGGCTCCACGACGGTGTCAGAGACCTTCGGCGACGGCACCACCGAGAAGGTGTTCATGATCCTGTCCGGATACTCCTCGCGGATCTTCGAGATGAGCAGCGTGCCCATGCCGGAGCCCGTGCCGCCGCCCAGGGAGTGCGTCAGCTGGAAGCCCTGCAGGCAGTCGCACGCCTCCGCCTCGCGACGCACCACGTCCAGCACCGAGTCCGCCAGCTCGGCGCCCTCGGTGTAGTGTCCCTTGGCCCAGTTGTTGCCCGCGCCGGACTGCCCGAAGATGAAGTTGTCCGGCCGGAAGAGGCCGCCGAAGGCGCTGCTGCGCACGGAGTCCATCGTGCCGGGCTCCAAGTCCACCATCACGGCGCGCGGCACGTAATTTCCACACGTGGACTCGTTGTAGTACACATTCAGCCGCTCCTGCTGCAGATCCGTGTCGCCCGCGAACTTCCCATCAGCCAGAATCCCGTGCTCATCCGAAATCACCTCCCAGAACTTCACACCAATCTGATTGCCACACTGGCCAGCTTGAAGATGCAGAATTTCCCTCATTTCTCCAGAGTTTTTCGACAGAAAAAAAATCAGCGTGAAAATTCACCGAACAGATGCTTTTGCGTCTCACTGGCTACTCAGATTCGCTGTGCTAAATTCCAGAAAAGTCTCCAGAGATCGGAGAAACTCAACTTTCCTATTGACCCACAAAGGAAACCACTTTTTGCGGACAATGAGGAAACCGAGAACGGGTTTCAGTGGCCAAGAATGGCGAGAAAGCGCCCAGAAGATTCTATACTGCACATCTCGGGAAGACGTGGGAAACTTTCGCGCCAGAATTGATGCTTGATGGATTCATAGTTTAAATGCTGGGCGCCAGTGGCGCTAATTCTCATCCTTGCTGTGCTCAAGGGGAAAATATTTTCCCAAAAATGGTGTTATTTTCTTGGAAGCTTCTTTCCTCACTAATCTACGTACTTTAAGCATAGAAATAAATATGAAAATCTGTCCAAAAATGCGGGAAACTGCTTGAAGTTAAGCAGTAATTAAGGCAATTGTACAGATTTTAGCGATTTTAGCCTCTTATTGGTTTGAATATCAACAATAGAATTGAATTTTGCAGGTCAATTTCTGCATCTTCTCATCAAACTGTACTTCGATCAGAGAAAATATGCATAATAGCAAATTCTTGACTGAAAGTGGCACAACTGAAGAATCAATTCAAATGAAACCGAGAAGGAAGATGAGCTCTCAATCTAGCGTGAAATCAACTCTGAAGATGATTCTGTGCAAACGTGACGACAAAACGGCGAGAATGCCATTGATCAGTGACTCAGAGATGCATCAGGTGCTCAAGTGATGAATTTACGGCCGAGGAGGAAGACTTACGTTCCGGTTTTGATGATATCCCAGACACTAATGAGTCTAGTGTGGATTGAGATTAAGAAGAAAATGAAATTTTGACGAAGTAGAAGGAAAAACTGTAGAAGCGAAATTTCTGGGTCGCACAATTGCATTGACAGAGTGTTGCGGATGCGCATTATAAATTCGTATCACAATTAGCTTAAAGTGATTATTGGTGAATTTTATTGGATATCTATTGGCACTGGAGAGTTAGGTACCTTTTTTATGGCCACGAAGAAACACACACAGAATGCGCACGATGGCGACATCATAACGGAAAAAGCGTGGCTGTTGTGCAGAATTTTGTGTGTCAATTCCCCAGAATATTCAATTGACCCACCTTGACGCTGGATGCACCGACAGAGACACTTTAATGGCATCGCGTCCGCGAGCGAGAGGAAGTTGTGCAACAAGTTCAAGGTTGCAGCCATTTATTTGCCAACGCGTTGCATGAGATAACAAGACGGCGCGAGGGCGAGAGACTCGGCAGACTGATGGAAGCTTCGAAATCACATTAAAGAGATGTGTGAGAATAAAGACAAATTGACGTGATTTAAGAAGCTGTTAAAATCAATCTCTGTCAAGGGGGAGATAATATGTCTGAAATCTGGGTTCTTCTGTTTCAAGAACAGGCTTAAGTCCCTCAAATACTTGAATTTACGATTTCTGGACAGACTTCAAGTCCTTTAAGCAAATTGAAAAGAGGATTCGCAACAAAACACAGCTCAAAACTCTTCCGTTTAATTGTAAAATGCATGAAAGTCCTGAAAATAACATTATTTCCATACGAAAAAGTATTTTGAGGTTATGGTCAACTCGAAAACTGTTTTCTATGTACGCGTATGATTCTTTAAGTGTAAAATCTCACTTCTTATTATAAGATGTCTAGGATGTGAGCAAAAATTGGTATTTACTTATTTAGTTCCACTACAATTAGTCGCATAACCTAGAAAAACATTGGAACTCATTTTCTTTTGCCAAGTCTTTTGCAGAATTGCCGGAAGGAATCCAAGAAAGTGCGCTAATTTGAGAAGAATGCTTCTCATACACAAATATTGCAAATATTTCAACACTTCCTTACTTCCGCTTAACTGTAAACCACTTCAGAGCCATATTATCTCCCCCTTGGTGACTGCACAGGTTTTACAAGAGGAGGAAGATCACGCGAAAAGGGCAAGAATGATGTGATCATAACGAGTTTATGGCATCGCGAGTTGTGCTGCAATCGTCTGAGTGTCTCTGAGTGGGTTCATTTCGACAAGGAGTGCTTGAGAAACAGAGAGAATTTGTCCCAATTCTTCATCGTCTGCAGTCTGTGATTTTCCCTACTTAATAGAAGTCGATCTCATCAATGAATTATATATGATGACACTTATTCTCAAACTTTCATTGGTTTTATTTGAATATTGAGACACCGTTGATAAATCTGGGTCAGAACACGCTTTTTTCCTCATGCGCGCACGCAATCTCGTCTGACAAGAAGGAGAAGAGCTGATGCCCGAGAAGCTGCCCAAGAATTTCGATCACAATCACCTGTTTTCCAATATCCCACTTTGTCATCTGTGTGGCTTAGAAAGATGGAGGAAAAAATGCGGTGATGCTTAGAAAAACATTCCGAATTTTTTTCAAATTCACGCGCAGACGAGAAAAAATGCGCTGATAATTTTAATGAGTTCCTATTTTGTTGCAAATGATACATTATTACTCAATGTCTGATCACATTTTGATTGATCTTCGAGGAGGAAAAAATCTAGATCACTTGCAGAAAAAGCAAATGAGACAATTTTACGATTGTCTAGTGAAGAAACTAATACAGTAATTTCAAAGTGACCTGCAATGAAATTACACTGAAAATATGATCGTCACAGCACGTTTAGTGATTTATGCGATTTATGAATAAAAAGGGAAATTAGATTGACTTTTCACTTGGTTAAGAAGCTCAACATGTGCGCGATTAGCAATTTCTCTCCACGGGCATTTTAATATGAGCCAATAAAGTCCAAAGTGTAGACAGATTATCACCTGTGGGTGGCACAAAAAGCGCGCCCCACGTCGCGATTTACCGACTATGCACTACTTAAACAGCAATAACGATCAATTTTCTCTAAACATCTCTCTTTCCGCCACCGACAAGAAGAGTTTGATTAATTGTGTGTGAATTAGTCGCGGATTTATGATCTGTGGCATATTTGGAATGAGACCGTTGCGATCTGTGGATCATCGGACAGATCCTTCGGCTCTGGGACAGGATTGGCGGCTCTCTTCAGCGCCATTCTTGGGATTAATTGCTGCGCCAATCAATTAAGCACGGGCAAAAAGTATTACAGAGTTTCTCAGCAAGAAACCCTAGATTTGCTTTTACGTAACTATGTCATGATCTCATGAGACTTGAGGAAAAGATCGTCCGCAACAGGTTGTCGCGCTGCAAAAGGTGATCGCAATTGATCATATTGGCTATTTATGCACTGCGACAGGCCAACAATGTGTGCCATCAAATTTTCGCCCTGCAATCGTGACTAAAATGCTCAATTGACGAGCACAAACAATGGGTAGATATTATCACGTATAAGAAGTGAATCAAATTCGTACGATCGCCACTTTTGTTATTTGACACATTTCACCAAATCGCGCGCTCGCGATCGTGAGGATCAATGATCTTTCTCGGGGGGTTTTTCGCTTACTTCTACAATTAGAAGAGGCAATTTAATCCTTGAGATTTCAGCTCTAAACTGCTGCCTTATCACTTTTTATCATTCTTGCACTCTCAGGCACACTTTTCCATAATCACTCTCGCGCCACAAACTCACACGATCCAACTTTTGCGCGCAAAAGACTTCCGCGGACTCGCGATGGTGTTCCAGCGACAGTCGATATTGAACTGCACGGAGAGAAAATTGCCGTGGATGCCTCTTGGCGCTGAAGAAGTTGACCAAGATCGACGTCATCGGGCTGATCGCACGACGTCTTCCCCACCCTGAACAGCCTGAACCAGCCAAATGCTCGCGATATTCTCATCGCGCACACAAAAAGCCACTTCGCGCTCAATAACTCTGGCAAAACACCAATTCCGGCTAATTGAATTGCCAGATGAAATGATCGATAAGAGTGTGATAAGATTCAATTGTTGGGAAATTGCCCGACCACAGAGCGTCCACTTCCTCGTCAGTCGATGCTTTTGCAAGCAAGAAGAGTGAGTGTGCTGAATTGTGTAGATTTCTTCATTCAATCCATTCAGATTGTCTTACATTTTGTTGCATTTACAGCTGTTGTGACTTCTTCGGTAATAAAGTCCGGTAAGACATAAACTCCGATCATCTTTATTGATCTCTTTGTTGATCTGTATCAAGATTGCAATTTATATGCCTGGATATATTCTTCCCATTGTTGCTAATAAATATTCAAGATGAAATCCGAGGCGTGAATGGATGAATTTTGATGTCCTCTTGCAGATTGATTCCTTAGACTTTCTTGGTTTTTCATTCCGTCTTTGCAATATCTTGTGCTTCCAAGTCAAATCAGGAGAAAGAGGGAAAAATGAGCCAGAGAAATCCTCCGGTTGTGCTGCGCAGCAAGAGCATGAGATTCGACAATCGCGGATCATTGGCTCCCATTGAGGATCTCGTGCAGTGTGGCATTTGCTTCGATCGCCTGCAGAATCCCAAAATGCTGGCGTGTCAGCACACATTCTGCCACAACTGCCTCGAGGCGATCTGCAGCGGCGGCAGCAGAAGAGAGTGTCCGACTTGCAGGATGACAATTACGGCCCATCTCGGCGATCTTCCCACCAATCTCTACATCTGTTCGCTGCTGAAGCTCCTCGGAAATGCCTCCCTATCGCCAGTCACTCAAGTGGTATGGAATTCCCAGTAAAGTGTGCCTCTTCGACTTATCACTGATGTACAATATAATGAGAGTGATAAGAAGCAGGGTGACGCTGATTTTTATATACTTTCTCCAGCAGGAAGATCGCTGCGTGAGGTGCGAAATGGTGCCAAATGCCGCCCACGATTGCTTCAGGGATTGCAGCCACTGTCGCCAGAAGTTCTGCCAGATCTGCTGGACGGCGCACATGGGCGATCTCAGCAATCAGCTCAGCAACTTGGCGGATCAGCTGAAGAGCGCCGAAGAATGTCTAACGCACAAGTTGGACGGCATAAAGGTCAGTTAGACAATGCACTATTAAAATCTGGCACAGCGAGTGAGAGAGAATTTGAATGAATCCATTGAATTTTAGGATCGCATGGAGCAGCTGAGGAGCCACGTGAGTCAGTTCGTGGACAGACAGATCCAGGAACTGCGGAGAAAAGAAGTGCTGGTGCTCGAGAGTGCGGAACAGATGATCGGCGAAGCCACAGCCAAATGCCAGACAATTGTGGATGCAATTGAGAGCACAAAGAGAGATTTGAGTGGGAAAATTCACCAGGAGACGAGCACGTACTTCCTCCAGATGCACAAGAGAGTCTCCGGCATCCTTCAAGATGTGTCCAAGTGTGACGACACGCGGATGATGTTCAACGAGGAGGAGTTCAGGATTGAGTTGAACAATCCTGAAGGTGGCGAAGAAACCGAAGAGGATTCGCCAGAGCAGGAAGACAGTAATCCGCTGGAGGACAAGGCCAGCCTGGTGAAGTACATCATGTCGAGGGATCTGAAGCCCAAGCTGTTCTGGGGCAAGTGTCCTCGGCCGCTGGGCGTCTTCCTGGCGCCCTGGGTGGATGAGATCATTGGCGATCAGCTGCTGTACATCGCAGGATCGGACAGCAAGATCATCTTCGCGATTGAGCGCAAGAAGGGACGCATCATCCACAGGATCTTCCACGAGGACATGATCTATCCGCACAGCATCGCTCTGTCCAGTGATTCCCAGGAGATCTTCGTGTCTGACAAGTGGAAGCACTGCATCTTCGTCTTCTCGCGCCACGGCGAATTGCAGCGCGTGATTGGGGCGAAAGGTGATCTCGAGGGATGCTTGAGATCCCCCGAAGGAATCGCTCTCGGTCCCGAAAACACCATCTTCGTGTGTGACACTGGGAATGATCGCGTGCAGTGCCTGAACAGGATCACTGGACAGATGATCCTGCAGTTTGGACAGGTGAAGAAGACGCAGATGATTGCTTCCGCACTCCAGAATACCATCTCCAAACTGGCCGACCTTCAATCGCCCACAGCACTGGCTCTGCACGGGAGCAACATTGTCGTCCTGGACAGTGGACACTGCAGAGTGAAGATCTTCAACGGATTGGGCGAGAAAGTGAGCGAATTCGGGAAGATGGGCACGCAGAAGGGACAATTCAAGTATCCCGAAGTCCTCACGATCGGACCGCACGGCTTCATCTTCCTGGGCGACAGTGGAAATGCCAGAGTTCAGGTAATTTTACTGTAATTTGCTGGCTTTTCAGCAAGACTCATTAAGCGATTCCCTTCAAGATCTTCACCAAGGATGGACGCCTGATCAAGACAATCGGAGGACGAGGATCTTCCCGGCTGTTCAAGTGGGTGTCTGGAATCCACGTCACTCCAGACTTGGAGGTCATCGTGAGCGACTACAAGAATCATTCAGTGCAGATTTTCCAATGAAAAGGGCAGAAAATGCAAATAAACCTCTTTCTCTTCAGTTACATGTAATAAATCACTTATTTGCCTAAGAAGAAGTGGATCTTTGCAAATCCAATGGAAAAACTACACTTTTCCATACAAAGAAGGGGAAAAAGAGACCAATTTCGTACTTGCAAGAACAATCTTTACTCATAATCCTCATTCATCAAAAATCAAGATTTGATAAGATTTCTACTTTTCGGGTATTAAACACAATATAATTAACTGTAGGAATCATCATTACTCATAATCTTCATTCATAAGCTGTGCCATTTCCTCCTGGAACACAATTTCGGAGATTTTCTGCTTCATGAGGATGATCTTGTCCGGAGGCATTTGCTTCACTGTCGCCGCCATGGAAGCGAAGAAAATGTCCACAGCGGAGGAGAAGTCATACTTGGGCATCTTGGACACCGATTCGCCACTCTCCCTGCGACCCCTCTTCCCGTCGTTGAGCAGTCTCTTCGCCACGTATCCCGAGGAGCGTCCCTTGGACTCCACAGGACGCAAGTTCTCATAAGCACTATCTTCCTCTTCCAGCACTTCCAGACAGTAGACCTCTGACGACTCCTCCTTGTCCTCGGCACACTGTTCATCCTGGGGCATCTGCTCCTCAATCTGGACCTCCTCCACCTGCTCCAGGATCTCAATGTCCTCCTGAGACTGGGGAAAAGTGGAAGGAATTCGAATAAAATATCAGAGGGAATCCCAAATTTCCGATATTAATCGATTATTGTGACCCCAGAATCGGCGCCACGGAGCATTTGATATCACAAGATTCCGAGAAGGATTTCCCCTATTCTCACGCTCACCTGCTCATCCTTAATGTATCGAGTCTTATCACTCTTATCGTCGATGTCAATTTTAATAGAAATTGGCCTTGTTTCCTGCTCCAGAAGCTTGTGCTTGATCTTCAGGTGGTTCCTGGCGTTGGTTGTGTTTCCTGACGTTTTCACTACTTTCAGACATAAATTGCACTGTGCCGTCTTCTCGTCAATCTTCTTGAAGAAGGACCACGTATTTGAAAGTAGTTTTCCCATGATTTTCACGGAGATTGAGGAAAAACAAGGGTTTTTTACACAACCAAACACAGCGATAATTTGACAGTCGATGCAAATAAATCGATAGACGCCAGGGGTGGCAAACAGTTCGGCCATAGGCCACAATAAACCCACTATTCATTCAGTTCGGCCATAGCGCAGAATTTTCTGAATATTTCGCATTTTCCGCTGTTTTGATTCACAATTTTAAGTACTTGTGGGACATATGGGAATTTAAAACATTTTGTGATTATAAAAATGCATTATTTATCTGTATATTTTCCAATGAAGGCATATTCGTGAAATCGATGAGATTGCAGTCAACGGTTTCTCAGTTCAAACGTCATTTGTCCATTTAAAAGTTCCAGACGTTCCGCCAAGCTGCGATTTCTGTATTTTCTACACTTTATAAGGATATTTCCCGTAATATTGTTCAATCTGTGCATGTATAAGCTCTTAATTCATCATATCGCGTTGTGGTTTCAGCGGAAATTGATGTATTTCCACGTGAAATTGTATGATTAAAAAGGACGCTGAATCATAACCTCACTTCGGGAAAGTTTGTGTTTATTAATTGTTGGTTTTCTGCATTGTCTCAGGAATTGAGGGGCTAAAGTGCTTCTAAAAGCAGGAGAAATGAGTACGGAAGAGGAGGAGAGGGCGCCGGATGGGATGGAGGTGGACTTTGAGTTGCAGATGTCAGACGATGAAGAAGGTGAGGAAGTCCGGAATTGTCCGTTAATGAGAGAGTCTCACTGGCGCCTTTTCTGTATTTTCAGGAGGCACACGAATAGGGGACATCTACATTCCACCGCCGGTGCCACCGTACTGCTCGGCAGAGAGCAAAGGGCCCCGCTTGATCATCACACGCATCGTGAATGAGAACTTCAAGAGTTACGCCGGAGAAACGATCCTCGGACCATTCCATCACGTGAGAAATTCGCTCTCTGAGAAGCTGAGAGACTTTTCTCACCGCTTGTTTGTCATTCACAGAGCTTCTCAGCCATCGTGGGGCCCAATGGCAGTGGGAAGAGCAACGTCATTGACTCTATGCTGTTTGTTTTTGGCTACAGAGCACAGAAGATTCGCTCCAAGAAGCTCTCAGTGTTGCTCCACAAATCCGCCGCCTTTCCCAACGTCAATAGCTGCTGTGTGGCAGTGCACTTCAAGGAGATTGTGGACAAGCCAGATGGGAGCTTCGAAGACTTGCCAAACTCGAGCTTTGTCGTCTCGCGGAGCGCCTTTAAGGACAACTCCTCATACTATCAGATCAACGAGCGTCGCGTGCAGTTCAAGGAAGTGTCGCGTCTGCTGAAGAAGCACGGCATCGACTTGGATCACAATCGCTTCCTCATTCTGCAGGGCGAAGTGGAGTCCATTGCCATGATGAAGCCAAAGGTGGTGAATACGGAGACGCACAAGAATGAGTGTGGACTGCTGGAATACTTGGAGGATATTGTGGGCACGTCGCGGTACAAAGAGCCCCTCGTGAAGATCAACGACAAGGTGGTGATGTTCAATGAGGAGCGAACGGGGAAGCACAATCGCTGCAAGTTGGCTGACAGAGAGCTGAAGGATCTGGAGGAGCCATATGAGAAGGCAATTGAGTATCTGAAGAATGAGAATCAGCTGATAAGAGTGAAAAATAAGCTGTTGCAGAAGAAAATTGGCGACAATGTGAAGGAGATGATTGAAGATGAGGAGCAAAAGGGTGAAATTGTGGAGGAGCTGAAGAAGCACACTGAGAAGTATGAGAAGCTGCGCGATGAGCGTGTGGAGTTGGAGGGTGTTGTGAAGAAGGACAGTCAGGAGTATTCTAATCTCGTGAAGAAAATGAAGGCGCAGCAGAAGCGACATGAGAAGATATCTTGTCAGTATGCTGAAGTTCAGTCGCTCATGCAGTCGACGAATGCGCGGCGGAAGGAGGCGATGGCGCAGGTGGAGAAGGAGAAGGAGAATCTGGAGAAGCAGAAGGCAATGCCGGAGAAGACGAAGAAGGAGATTGAGGAGTGTCGAGAGAAGATTGAGAGTTTGTCGCGCGACAAGGTGACTCAGGAGGATCTGTTGGCCAGCAATCTCGCGAAGCTGGAGGATGCGACGCGGGCGCTGAATGAGCAGCGTGAGCCGCTGGAGAACAAGATGATTGGACTGCAGGAGGCGGTGAATGCGGATCGAGCGGCACTGCAGGTGGTGGAGTCGGAGCTGAAGATGGTGCAGTACAATGAGGTGATGGAGGCGCGGAAGTACAATTCGTTGAAGGTGGCTTTTGAGGAGGCGCAGCAGTCGTTGAGTGAGAAGGAGGAGAAGCTGCAGGAGGTCACGAGAGTGCTGCCCAAGGCGAGGGAGGATCTCAAGAGTGCCGAACATGAGCTGAAGGAGTCCAAGCTGGAAGAGACGCGACTGCGTGAGAAGATTCAGCAACTCAAGACCAATGTTGAGGATGTCACGAACAATATGCAAGCTGCCCAGTCGCGTGACAAGGTGGTGAATGCGCTGATGCGACAGAAACAGTCGGGCGACATTCCGGGCATTCTTGGGCGTTTGGGGGATTTGGGTGGCATCGATGCCAAGTACGATGTGGCCATCTCGACCTGCTGTGGTCGGCTGGATAACATCGTGGTGGACACGGTGAATACGGCTCAGGCGTGCATTGAGTACCTGAAGAAGCACGACACTGGCCGGGCGACGTTCATTGCGCTGGAGAAGGTGGATCATCTGCAGCAGTACTGCGATCAGAGGCAATCCTATCCGGAGAATGTGCCGCGTCTCTTTGATCTGATCAAAGTGGAGGATCCGCGGGTGTCTGTGGCGTTCTACTTTGCCCTGCACGACACACTGGTGGCGACGGATCTCGATCAGGCATCGAGGATTGCTTACGGCGCCACGCGCTATCGTGTCGTGTCACTGCGCGGGGATGTGATTGAGCTGGCGGGCACGATGTCAGGCGGTGGGAGATCAATGATGCGTGGACGCATGGGACAAAAGGTGGCGACAAAGACATCCGGAGCCACGCCAAAGTCTCGCCGAGAGATTGAGGGCATGCAAGAGATGGCAAACAATCTTCAGTCAGAGCTCAACAATCTGCAGATGCATCAGGGTCAGCTGACGAGGCGAATCCACGAGCTGACCACGTTGATTCGCACCAAGGAGTCGGAGGAGAAGAAGATGCTGCTGGATATTAAGAGTTTTCGCCAACAGTTGCCGCACATGCGTGAGCAGATGGAGCGTCAGGAGGTGAAGAAGAATGAGACGCAATCTGATCCGGAGCGCGTGAAGGCGCTGGAGAAGCAAATGGGCAGCAAGAAGTCGAAGTTGGAGAAGTCTGAGGAGGTGGCAAAGGAGATTTCTGATCAGATTCTCCATATTAATCGGAAAATTAAGGAGATTACGGACTCCAAAGTGAAGTCAGTGAAGATGAAGATTGAGGAATTGTCGAAGAATATTGAGAAATTGGCTGCACATGTGAATAAGATGATGGCAAACTTGAACAGTGCTGGACACACGAGGCAGAAGCTGGAGAATAAGATTAAGAATCTGGAGGAGGAGATTCAAGAGGCGGCGGATTGTATCAAGAAGAAGAGTGAGGAACGCACGGAGCTGGAGCAGGAGGGTGAGAAGTGCAAGGAGGAGATTGAGGAGATGAAGAAGGAAATTAAGGAGGCGCAGAGTAAGAATGTGGGAGCAACGAAGAGAATTGCGGAGATACAGAAGTTGGAGGGACAGGGAAAGCTGGAGAAGGTGGAGATTGATGACAAACATCAGGCCATTGAGAAGAGGATTAAGGAGCGCAAGGATATGGAGCACAAGTGGACGAATCAGATGAAGAGTCTCGAGCTGAAGGAGGTTCCGGGAGAGACGGAAATGCCGCCACTGAAGACGTACACAGAGAGGGAATTGGAATCGTACACACTCAATGACATTGCCTATCAGATAACGACGATGGAGGACACTTTGAGGAACTCCAAGCCCAATTTGTCCGTGATTGAGGAGTACAATAAGAAGCGTGAGGTGTATTTGCAGCGCGTGATGGCGCTGGAAGAGGTGACGAAGCGTCGCAATGACTTTCAAGCGCTGTATGATGATGTGAAGAAGAAGCGCCACACGGAATTCATGCAGGGATTCACCATCATTGCCAGGAAGTTGAAGCAAATGTACCAGATGATCACACTTGGCGGGGATGCCGAATTGGAGATTGTGGACTCGATGGATCCCTTCAGCGAGGGCATCATGTTTCACGTGCGTCCGCCCAAGAAGTCCTGGAAAATCATCTCGAATCTCTCGGGTGGCGAGAAGACACTCTCATCACTGGCGCTCGTCTTCGCCTTGCACTACTACAAACCGTCGCCTCTCTACGTCATGGACGAAATCGATGCGGCGCTGGACTTCAAGAATGTCTCAATTGTGGCTCACTACATCAAGGTGAGGCTCTGCGAAGGGATTCGTTGTCCTTGAGTTGAATAATTTCACTGTTCTTCTCTCTTTACTTTCACAGGAACGCACGAAAAATGCCCAGTTCATTATCATATCCTTGCGATCGAACATGTTCGAGTTGTCTAATCATCTCGTGGGCATTTACAAGATCAACGACTGCACGGGATCAATAACAATAGCCAATGTGGAGAGACCTGTGGATGCCGAGGAGGAAAATGCTGAGAACAATGAACTCCAATTGCTCTAGAGAGAAGTAGGCCTTGATTTCCACCACAATCTGTCAAGCGCTATTCCAGAGCCTCCTGAATATACTTTAAGAGAATTGTCATATAGGAAGAAAAACAAACTATTTTTGTCAATAAAATGAATTTCATATACCTCAAAATATGATTTTCTTCACTTTCTCCGCTTCCTTCCCTCGGGCTTCATGCGACGCTTCTCATCCATTTCCGATGGCAATCTCAGGCCCAAGAACTCCTTCGAAGACACTTTCAGTCCCAAATAGATGGCGAATTCAAAGAGTTCCTTCCTGTTGGTCGTCTTCAGCTGCTCCACCATCTCAGTCACGCTTATCTCGAGCTTCTCTGACAGCAAAATGCCCAGGATGAGGATGTGGCAGACGGCTTTGCGCGTTGTGTAAGCCGTCTTCACCACTTTCGACGTCTTGGGCTCAATGAAGCGCTTCCGAATGTCCATCTCAACATTGTCACAGATGTCAGAGAAGCTCACGTGTGTGAAATTCTGCCCCCTCCTGATCTTCTTCACGAGATTCATCAGGGCATCGAGATAGATCAGCGCCTTGATCTTCAGCAGACTCTCCTCGGAGTCCAGTTTGCTGGATTGCTGAACTTTGCGAATACGATGAAGGACAAAGTCATTGTCGATCCTGCAAAAAACAGTGGATTTTCAGACATTATCTTCAAATTGCAGGCTTTGTGGGATGGAAAACTTACGGAAGCTCCTCTGGAGGTGTCTTTGTGACTTCCTGAGCCACACTATCGAGCTCTGACAGCAATTCCGGCGACAGAATCTCCACCACTGAATACAATTCCCTCACATTCTTCGCATCCTTGTTCATGGGCGGCACAATTGGGCTCTCTGCATTCTCCCCGAAGTCAGGAGTGTCTTGCTCATCCTTGACAGCTTCACTGTGACTCTGAAGTGTGCTGTCCAGATCGTCCTTCACGATGTCCACATTCACTTTCATCCTGTTGTACTTGTCGAACGCCTTAATTGCCCTCTTCCCACCGAACTGCATGTACAGCGAGCGCTCGTTGTCATCCATGGCCGTCCGGACGGCGCTGTCATTCCCAACCTTGAGCACATGTTCGCTCAGCAGCGAACACGTTTCCACCTGAACGAATCTCATCTTGTTCGTCACGCTATTCCGGATGGCGATGAATGTGTTCATCTGCGGATCTCGCTCCACATTTCCGATGTACGCCGAGGCGTCGCTAGAGACAATGAGCTTCTTGGACTTCTTGTCATGCTTATCCACTGCCAAGTGACACTCGAGGTTCTCTTGCGCGCCGGGCAGCAAATCTCCATTCTGGAACTTGACTGGAATGAAAATGTGAAGGATTAACTGTTGCTGATTAGTTTTCTGCGGCATTTACTCACCCAGAATAGGATTATTCGCGGATTTTCTAAGTGTTGTCACGGCAGAAATTTTACTCTTCGTGCGCTTCATGTTGTTTTCCTCACACACGTGCGCGTCTGTAAAACAGCTGATTGCCGTGCAACGACACCTGGTGGCAAAATCAGTGCCTGGAAAATCGCGCTCAAACACAAATAAATCACGCAAAATGCACACATAAAAGTACTTAGGAAATTTATTTCACTCAATTAAAGCATTTAAACTACGAAATCACGATGGTATACAATTAAACTTTGGATTTTTCTCAAGATGATCTCTGATCACACACCTGGTGTGGAACATTTGAACTAAAATCGTCCTTTTGCCGGATGAATCGCTTCCGTGACGCTCGCGATTGTTTGCACATTTTCAGTGTTTGTGAGGGAAAATCGCCTGGCATTTCTATTATTCTTGATGATCTTGATTGGTGCTGGAGTTTTCGTGTCAAATCCATTGAAGCTGTAGTGTTTGCTCTTAATTGTGTTTATCACTTGCTGCAGATGAAAAAGGTAAGAAAAATGGCGTCTAGTTGGACACAAAATGACTTACAAGAACTAATTTGATCAGGAAGACGGCGAATGTGAGGAAGCAGATCGTCATGAGAGCGCCTTCGGATGATGGAAAATCCATGTGTCCTTCTGGACTAGGTATGATGTGTCTCTTGACTCTCTTCGGGGGAATTTCTTCGGCTGGCCAAAGAGCGTTGATTTTCTTTTCTGCAACACAAAAGAACATTCAGGAAACGACTGGATGAGATTCACTTAATTCCTGCCCACCTATTTCTCTCAGTAGTTTGTCACGAATATCCTTGAGGTATTTCAGCTTGTCCTCAATGCTTCTCTTTGTCCGATTCATGAAAGAATCTTGGATACTCTTGAGAAAGGCGAAGAATCCGCTAAAGCTAAAGTCTCTGTTCTGCTTCTTGATTGGCTTTGCTGAACTCTCCGTGCTTCCTGCCTCTGTTGTTCCGACTGTTGTCATTTCCGGGGCTTTTGTGGGGGTGAAAGTGGTGGTTTCCGGTGTCTTCTCGGGCATAATCCATGAGACAGCAATTGCAGGACTTTTCTTTGTCACCCACTCGCGATTCACATGGCTCTTCTTCCACTCATAGTGCTGGAAATCATCCAACAATCCCTTCTCACTCACTGCCAGAGTGTCTCTGAGGAACTGTGATCCACCGAATGCCTGTCCAGATTCACTAACACCCTGTCTCTCGCCCGGATCAATGGAAATTTTCACCCACTCGGCGTCAATGGGTGGAAAAATGCTGCTGAAGATTGCAAGAAGCACACAAATCGTCTCCATCCTCAGCGACAACTCCATTCAAACTGGCATTTGGGAGACTGTCGTGTCTCACTTGAGGAATTTTCACTCTTCACTGAGGCATTCACTGACTCTTGCGCTGGAATTCTTGAAGATTCTCCTCAACTTATGTACGACAATCTTATTTTTCTTGTTGCTCTCACAAGACCGAGTTGCGTCATGATGCAGAGATGATTTAGATATGATTTTGTGGATTCACTCAATCGCCAGCAAGTCAAGCTAAGGTTCAACAGATCCTGCGGATCCAGGAAGTTCATAATTAATTGTAGAATTTCCTCAGGTAAATGCAAGAGTTCCATGAATTATAAAGACAAGAATTTAGACAAAATATGTGTAATAAAAGCTGAGAAATCACACAACTGACACACTTTGATTATGCTCACTTCCAGAGCGTGAAAACTGCCTAAGCATTTCCCATGTTTCGCTGATGGATGAAGATTTCATTTTGATCCCACCCACACAGTAATTGTTCCTTGAGTGATTATTTTAACAAATTAGTGACACTTGCTCAGCTCGATGTTTAACATAATTTCCATATGAAACACAGACACACTGGTGTGATAAACGAGTGGAAAAGAGCGCTAATGAGATGAAAAATGCCGAAAAAGTGTGGGGGTGATAATTCATCACAATTCTTCCCCCCATGTTTGTTGGCGCAAATGTGTACTTCTGGAGGTGGATATGATTTCCTTTTGAGATCGTTAGCACGTTATTCGCGCGGAAAATCATCTGTATTTGTCACTTAGAGACAGATACGACACGACTTTCTGGGCTTAATTTGCATTTTTCGCTGTATTAAAAGGTCAATTGGAGGTATTTTGCTCTGAAATTAGGTTGGAAAGTTGTGTAAATGCGCAACATGAGAAGAATTCTAGTTCTTTTTGGTTCAAATCATTCCATAAATTCGAATAGCTACAGATTTAAATCATTTAAACGTTTAATTAAGGGAATTATTTACTTTAAAACTTTCTTCTAATCTGATTTTCTACTTGAGAATTGGAAAGTCAATGTTTTTTTTCAGTTGGTTTACCCTAAAATTACTGCAAAACCATGGGGTTTTTTTTTTAATTCAATTTGCTTGCAAAGGGAAAAGTTCTAAATTATTTTATTGCTCCACACAGTCATTAAGGAAAGAAAACAATAAGTGTGGTTAAAATGAAATTGCTTCATTTTCTGGGTGGGGGGGAAAACAACTTTAATTTAACAGAGAGAGGAGAGAAAAGAAAGAGAGCAATCTATTATGGAAATTATTTCAATTTATTTAAATTATCATTTGCCATTTGGAATGCAGAACAGCAGAAACTTGAGTGAAAATTGTGATAAAAGAAGTGGACTAGAAGCAATTCATATGCAGATCTTTTCACCTTCTACACAAAGTGTATTAATTTCTTTTGCATCTGCAGGGTTGATTTCATTATGATTTCCGCCACTCACATTCCTCTGGAAGGGCACAAAATGCACAGGATGACTTGTGAAAATTGGATTTACTCTTTAGTCATGCCATAAATTTGCATAAAATAGACTCAGAGGCATTTTAGGGCGGAGGATTGCGATCAATTAACCCAAGTTTGGCTACTGAGTTGAAGGATGAGAATATTCAGATTTTCAGAGAGAGAAAATCATGAGCCAAGGGGAAGATAATATGGCTGAAATCTGTACATCACTTTCTGACGCTTCCACAAATTTGTATGAAGAATCCTGAACATTCGATTGTTTTGAATAAGACTAAAATCAACCAATAACTGGAATATAACTAAAATCTAACCATAATCTAACTGAAATCTAACCGAAAACTAACTGAAATCTAACTGACAACTTAAGAATTCACGTTTTCATAAAATATTTTATGACTTTCTTCCGTTAAAATGGCACTTTTACGTTTTTTTCTTGATTATAATCCTTAATTTCGGTTTTCTTTTTTATCTCTTATTCAAAATCTTTACAGTTTATTAAGAAAAATTGAGGTTCTGTTTCACTTAAACATTTTTTTCTTCTAAAATCACGATTTTCATTGAGTAAAAATCCGCAATTCTATCAATAAAGTGAAAATGCGTTCAATTTAGGCTCAAGGATTTCCATTTTAGGATGATTTTTAGTCTTAAATCAGTCACATAACCTAGAAAAATATGTCAAAATTAGAACTAGGACAAAAATAATCAAGAGAAACTTCAAAGTTGTGTAAAAAATATTGCATAAAATGCGACACTTTCACTTTCTAAGACTTCTAATGATTTCTGTACACCACTTCTGACCATATAATCTCCCCCATGTCATGAGCTGCTGTGTGTGTTTCTGAGCTCATTAGAAATGTCTCTCTTTCTCACCTGGATTCTCAGACGGTGGAGAAGAAGGCTGAATTGAATTTCGCTCTGGCGCAACTTAATACCTTGTGTATTGATTAGATTTCAGCCGAAGAGTTTTCGCTTTAACAGGATATGTTCACATTATTATTAAACTTTTTGGCGATAATGAGGCACTTTCGGGCTGATCAATGTCTTAAGACGGCCAACGCATAAAGAAAGATTTGATGATTTTTTCTTGTGGGAGACGAAAAATTTTTATTTCAACACAAAAATTCATGGTGGAAGACAGAAAAAAAATCATTCTTGTACAAACATTCCATTCTTTCTTGGTTTTTTCTTGGGTTGGATTGTCGAAGGAAATGAAATTAATGACTACAAATGACGATGGAATAAATGGAAAAGTTCTTTTTCGTGTTATTCTTGTTGCCTTTCTCAAAGGACAAGGAGGAACATGAAATTTGGACAGAGACTCGTGAGGAGAGAGAGAGAGAGAGAGAATTGCGTATAAAATAGATGATAAGTCAATTTGTTTATATACAAAATATAATTTTTCCTTCGATTTTATATTATTCTTGTTCTATGCTTCTTATGCCTTCACCGCTAACATCGTCTTTTTGTATTTCTATGGGTTTTGTCACTCTCTGTGTGAAATATGCTTGGATGTTGTTGGGCAACCTTTAATTACAGCAATTTAGTAATTAATCATAATATATATGAATTTATATCGACAAACACACTGACATTGAGAACAATGATTATTAATTTTCATCTTGATGGGTTTTTCCTTTTATTAAAGAGCCAAAGTTACTAATTAGACACATCATTGGAGCCTTTAATCATCCTTCTCTCTCATTTAGGTACGTTACAAAATATAAGGAGCTTTAGCTACACAGTGATAAAAGGAAGGTTTCCTTAATGTCAGAGGTCCCTTTTTAAAGTTATTCACAATGCGTTTGGAAATGAATTTCTCTTCTTCTTTTTTTCCTCTTTTATTGTAGTGATGTCATATTATTCAATTATTATATTCTATTTATATTTCATGCTTTTTAGAGTTTAGACATGTTTTATTGTAAGTTTTTCTATCGGCATTTCTTTACACATTTTCCTTTAAAAGATTGCTAAAGTCACTATTTTATTTTTTGGCCACTTTATGAGCATTAATATTGAAATTTATCTTTCCTTATTTTCTTCGTGCTTTTTCTCCGATTTCTCAAAGTGTGTTGATCAAAAAAAACAGATGATAAGAAAAAAATCACATGAATGTAAAAACAGAAATTTTAAAACCTTTACAATTTTCGACCAATTCTTTTGAAAATCTTTACTTATGAATGTTTTTCTTTTACCAATTTGAACATGCATAAAATACAGGCACTTTTTAGTACACAAGAAATTTCGACACATGAAGTGAAAAAAGAGAATAATTTTAAGCAAAAATGTCCTTTGAAGGTTTTTATTTTTTTTTGTAATATCAAAGGTCACACGCAATTTTGATTTAAAAAATGTTTTGAATTTATGTGCAATTTGTGTAAAAAATTTTTACATGATTTTCGTTGTTATCCAAAAAAAAATCTCTTAAGGAATGTTAATGTATTTTTCTTTTCTTCCTTTTCAAATATCATTTTATTAATGATTTTAGATTATATATCTTTTCTTTTTTGTATGTTTAAATGAGAGTATTTCTATGGGATACAGCTTTTTATAATTCAATAATTATGTATCTCTTTTAAAACCTATATTTTTATCTTCGATATAAATTGTATTTTGCCAATAAACCCATTATTTTGGTTTTCTTTGAGAAAGATAAATTCATGTTTCATACTTCTCTAACTCACTTTATCCACTGTTTTTTCTTATGTTTTCTTTCTTGAAGCAATTCTATCCACTCTTGTGGTCATATGAGATTATTCATTCCACAAGAAATATATTTCATTAATCATTTATATCAGTAATCTCACATATTAGTGTGTAGATTTATAAACCTATATTTTGAGACTTCTTGTAAGTGGTTTTTCTCTTAGCAAATATTCACTCTTGGGCAATTACATCAATCATTCTTATCATGTTGCTTCTCTCTTGTAAATCCTATCTCATTTTTTTCTTTAAAATTGGTGTATAATGCGCGTGTTTTTTTTTTAATAATTTCCTAGTAAAATTATTAACAAATATATATTTATAGTGTTTTGTTTTTTAGGCCTTTGCAAATTTACACAATGTTCCACGAACCCATTTCATCGCCTTCCCGCGAACGGCGTCGATTTTCGGGGAGTGCTCCGGTGAGTCCAGGGGTCAGGGTCCTGTGGCCGCCCAGCGGGCATCGTCGGACTCATGTGTGAGATATCTGATGCCCACGGAGGCCTCCAGGGCGCGCAGATCATTCCATGTCTGGGAGTCTTGGAGCCAAGTGTGCTGCAAACTCTTATCCACCGTGAAGCGCTTTCGCTGCTTCACTTGCAGGAGATTATTGATCAGATCAATGGCTGTAATGTTGGGATTAATGCCACGCATTATTATTATTGTCTGTCTGAGCATCGAATTTGCCATTGCTTGTCTCTTACCATCTGACGAGATTTCCTTCCACGGATTTGGTGGATACATAAATGCGGCATTTTGTATCTGAACATTGATGTCTTCGTCCTCGTTGAAGGGAAAAGTGCCACTCAGACTCACGTAGATTATCACACCGACACTCCACATATCCAGTGATCGATTGTATCCCTTATTCCGCAGGACCTCAGGTGCCAAATAGGCCGGTGTTCCCACCACGGACCTCCTAAAGGACTTCTCCCCAATGATGCGAGCAAAGCCAAAGTCACACAGCTTCACTTGTGGGAATTCATTGTCAGATGATAAAAGAACATTCTCCGGCTTGAGGTCACAGTGAACGATATTCTTACTATGGAGATGCTTAAGTGCAACAAGAATTTGTGTTATGAGAAACTTTGTAACTCGTTCACTCAATTTTCCCTTTTCACTTGACAAAATCATCTCCAGCATGTCATTCTTGAGTTTCTCCATCACAACAAATATTCTCTCTGGTGTCTCGAACATTCTCTCGAGATTCACAACGCCACAGTGGGAGATGTTCTGCAGAAAAAAAAGATGTGGAAAGAGTGTGTGTGAGAGAGGCAATGGAATTGGGTGTCCTTTCTGTGTGTATATTTTATGGTGAAAATTTTTGCTGTTGGAATTCTTTGTCATCCCAGATACGCTTTTCATCTGCCTTTGATGTCATTTCAGTCAAGCATTTTCCGCAATGGTCTCTGATTACATAAACAGGGGCTCTTATGTGTGTGTTATGAGATTTGCCCTGGGTATGGATTTAGTTGAGTGTTTGTTGTTGGGTATTTTATGATAAAATAAAAGCTCACCTGAAGGATTGCAACTTCATTCTTCAGCTGTGCCTCCTGCTTCGTTGGGAATCTCATTTTGTCAATCACCTTTATGGCAACCTCTCGATGTGTCTTGCGATGAATTCCACCGTAAACCGTGCCAAATTGTCCCGATCCGAGCACTTCATCGGGGAATATTTGATAGAGTTGTCCCATATCTTGGACATTCTCCTCATTGTCAGTCGCCGAGGTCTTGGTCACGGGCATGAGGGCTTGCTTGATGGCAGTCTCCCAGCTTTTGGCTAAGTACGCACCAACTCCACTGTCGGGCGGTGGCAGTATCATCAGTTCGCCATCCTTGAGCGGATCCTGACCCACGTAGTAGTCAACAGTTGCAGTCCTGATCTCGAAACAGTGATAAACATCGCCCACCAGTGTTCGCGCAGTGTCCACGGCCATTATCTCATTCAATGGGATCTCCTTGTAGTACTTGCTGCCCTGATCCGAGACGAAGAGCGTGATGGATTTGGAGTCGAGACGCCAATAGTGACGCTTCACGGTCTTGTCTTTGTTGGTGAAGTGCACCAGCCAGCCTTCCTTCATCGCCCGGTCGCCGCGTCGTTTGGTGTGCTTCACGGACTGCACGATTCTCATGAGGGGTATGTTGGCGCTGGGGGAGGATGAAGAACTGACACAGGGTAAAGTTTGAGTTGGCAAAATTGAATCTCTTTCATTTAATGCTTCTCTGCAAATCTCACTGCAATTTACAGAGGCAAGATAGAGAGAGTTTATGACTTGAAGACACCCAGTTGAGGGTTATATCCTTGAGCCATTAAGCATTAATTTCAAAAATTGAAAAACGTCTCTCTGTGAGACAATAATAAAACTCCGCGCCATTGGAAAATAGTAAAATAATGACTATATGAAGTGAAAAGATGATTACCATTGAAAGAGGGAATATATCATGTGCGGCGCTGAAGGTTTTTTGCGCGCGCTCAATTGAATGGCGTCTTGAAATCCTTCAAGTTTGCTCTTATAATTCGAGACTCAATCATCTCTCAACTAAAGTTCTGGCAAAGGGGAAAATCACTCGCCATTTTAGACCACTTAACTTTGTGAATATTTATAAATATGTGATTCTTCGTGATTTTCATTTATTTAGTGATTATTTTCTCCACAAATTGCCGCTAGAGGGCAGCAGTTTTTTAAACACTCTTGATAATCTGTAATTTTTTGAATATATTTAAAAAGACACGAATAAATCACGAAAATTGTCACCGCGACGCTTTAATCTTAAATTTCCTTCTTTCTTGAACATGAATAGCGTCCCCCACGCCTATTTTGCTGCCCTCTGGCGACCATATGTGGAGATAATGATCAAAAATCTAAATATATTGAAGTTTTGATTAAATATCCCAGAAAATCTTTCAATATTTTGCCGAAAATACTTAAGTTTCAATCGCCTTGTGATTTTCCCCTTGATTTCTGGCTATTTTGTGTGTGTGCAATTTGGCGCTCACCTGGATTGCCTGGACTGTTCGGAAGTGGCGTCGAGGAGGTCGAGTTCTGGCTCATGAATGGTACCATTCACTTTAACTGGTGGCACATTCTGTCTATGATTGTTGAATGCATTGTCATCGAAGTCACTGTCTTCGAATTCGTCCTTAAAGTCTCGTTCGCTGCTGATGCTGCTATCATTGAGGTCTGGAGCAAATGTATCTAATGGGAAAAGACAGAGTGTGTAACATTGTCAACTATTCAATAAGCAATTTTGGGGCCACACTAACCAGTTGAGCAATCTCCAACACAATCTTTTGGCACTTTGTCCACACATTTCTTGTGAGCATTGTAGTGACAGTCGCGACATTGAACGCCCTGCTTGAAGAGACCACGGAGGAGTTTCTTGCAATATTGGCACACTGTGGGTCGTGTGTACGAGTGCAGGAAGAATCGATGTGGTATGCTTATTCGGCCGGAATTGCTACTGCCATAAGAATGGCCCGGAACTGGGGATCTATTCAACTGGAATTTCGGGGGGTGAAAGAAACGAAGAAAGACGCTCTATAAGCACTTTTTTGCACATAGAATATTTCAAGGGAAGGGGAAAAAGATGGAATTTAACAAGGCATACACAGTGACAAGATCTGGAATTTCACCACAAAAAAAAAACAACGATAAACCGCCAAAACAAGAAAAGAAAAGGACAAAATAAGCAAAAATTTTGCAAATCATAATCATTTATTGGGTAAAAAGAAATGGTTTTTTTTTTTCATTCTTACAAAAAAAAATGAGAAAGAATATTTGCTAGGAAGACACAACCAAAAATATAAAAAAGTATTACATTATCTTCATAATTTCAGATCTTATCACTTGTAGACCCATCACCAAAAAATACTTCATCACTTTAATCCAGGAGTAATTCAATATTTACAGAGTATTTCTATTTGCACTTCCACCTTTCTCAAAGACATTCACACATCATGCCACTTTTATGGAATTTCTGAAGCAATTGAAATGTATTTTTTGCAGTTACAAGTAAAAGAAAAGTTGTATCAAAGCATTTTCCTTCATGTCAAAGGGAAATGTGCTTTGGCGAAAATTGTACAGCAGAAATATCTCCAAATTGGCTTCTTTTTCTTGCGCATTAAATTCAACGAATCACCCTGTGATTGAGGAATATATTTTGAGCAATCTTATTAATTCACAGGCACATTGGCAGCCGGTTCTTTAATCACATCACTGATTTGGTCGAATTCTTTTGGGTGTTAAAGTGTTTCAAGAATGTCTTCTTATAGCTGTGAAAAGTTGCAACATATATTATTGGTCTTGCTAAAAGCCACATTAGTGACCTGAATATCAATTACTCCTGCATTGAAAGGTGAAGTTTTAAGAGAGTATTCTAGACAATTGTTTATCCTTCTAAAAAAAAATTATCCTCTATAGAGAGAAAAGGATTGGACGGATTAAGGAAAAATCATGTGAATTTTTGGAATGTTGAGTTGTCAATTTCTTATGTCATTCATCAATTGCTGCATCTTTCTTACCAAAGACGATCCCGAGCCGGTCGTTGATTGATCGTCGGCGAGGGAGGAGTTGTTGGAGCAGCCGGACGGACATCGTGGCGGCTGCAATGTGGAAGTCTTTCGCGTGGGATCTGCCGATCGATGGCAGTTGTTTGGAACTTTCACAACACACCTCTTATGGTAATTCTGTCCACATCCTACATGGTGAATTGATATGGATTCTTATAATTCTTATTCTGCAGCAGCAATTGCACACAAAAAGCCACTCACCATCACATTTCAGTCCTTGTCGGACTAGACCGAACAGCATTTCGCCGCAAAAGTCACAGAAAGTGGGTGCCTTGTAGGAGTGAACAGACAGTGAGTGAGGATAGACTGTTGGTATATCTTCTCTGGTACTCCCACTGGAATATGGTAGTGCTGCTTTGTTTTTTTTTTTGCCCACGATTTGTGAGAAAATGAAAGAGAGAGAGAGAAAGAGAGTGGCGCGTAAGTTGTGTTGAATTTCTTCAAGACAAGAAGTGAAATCTCACCATTTGCCGTCAGTACAATTTCAATGAGAGTCTCATCAACAATTTCCGCCGCTGAATTGACCAGTTGGAGGACATTTGGGCTATTGTAGTCGTGCCGAAATAACAGTAGACGATCTGCCAAGTGGCTTAGGCCATTTTCAGGAATCTGCAACAGAGAGAGGCAAAAAGACCGGAAATTATTAATGTTTCTTCCTTCCCCATCAATTTCGTGAGTTCTTTCACATTTTCTCAAGCATTTTCTTCATCTACACACACATAGAGACACACCATTTCTTCCTCAATTACACAAATCCAATGCTCCACTTCTGGAGAGAGAGAGAGCGAAGGAAAGAGAGAAAAAGAGAGAGAGAGAGTTCAGTGCATGAGGGCAACTTTTTGCCAATTGAACTCCAATGAGGGTGGAAATTTGCGCAATCGATTCACTTGTGAATGTTAATGGAATTTCAAATTACACTCATAAATCGATATTTCAATTGGAAGAATATAATCTGTAATGGGTTTTTCTGATTGACGAGGAAATAAACTGGAGATATGTGAGAGATGCTTTGGCATTGCGCACAGACATCTAATTAAAGTTGTGAGATTTTCATATTGATAATAATTCTCCATAGCGGATATAATTTATTCCTATAAGCGCAAACTTTTATCTGGAGATTGACACACAAAACCACACAAATTCAACACTGGCAAAAAAACATCACAAGAAATCTTAGACGATTTTTCGTTCACATATTCACGAAGAAATCACGAATTCCGTGCAATAATGAATCAATCACAAATTGAGATCAAATGGACGTTTGAATTATTTGCCATTCCACTGCTGATCAATTGTTCAGAGCAATTTGTCCCTCAATCGGAGGTCAGTTTTCTCATTCAATTTTCCCTACACTTTCCTCTGATGCGGAATCACTGCTCGGGAGAAGATAAGCAGAAAAGGGGGAGAGAGAGAAAGGCAAGATGATGAAACAATTTTCCCCGTGAAATCACAAATGAGAGAACATCAACGCCAACAGTTTGCGGTGTTTTGTGACTGTTTATACCTTAATTGTTGATATTCAGCGCGGTGGACAAAGTTTTCTATGCGCCTCTTCGGCGGCGCTTGATTGTGTGAAAGCCCAAAGTGCCAATTTACACACATTCGAAGCACATTATAGTGATACGATAATGATGCTCTTGGAAATGTGCTTATCAATTACGCGTAAGAGTATTACGTGTGTGAGTTTAGTTTGGATTTTTCCTCCATTTTTTCGTCGATCGTGTTTCACATGTCTCTATACGTCATGTGTAGTACAAACATTGGGGAATGCACACACCCCCGCCTCGCTTTTATCATATCATCCATCGTGGGGCAGCACTTGAGAATGCTCTGTGTCACAGGGCATGTGCTCATCTCCTGTATGTTGTATGTAATCTGGGAAGGGAAGGGAATAAGGGCAAATGAGCGCCACCGTCACGTTGAGAGATGCTCGTTTGCCACACACAATTTCGTATTGGGTGGAATTTCCTTGATTAGATAAAACTGTTAGCATTGACATATTTTTTCTTTCAATCATTCCCGCACTCCGTGGAAAATCTCTCCACTTCTCTATACGCTCTATTCCTCATCGTCATCGTCAGCTCAAGAAGCGCTCCTACTTGACTGACTGACGACTGACTCGGAAAAGTGGCGGCGGCGGCGGCGAAGGAGAGGAAGGAAAAAAACACAGTGGATGGGAAGATGGAAGAGGGCCAGGAAAGGTGGAGGTAGTGTGGGAATAGCCGTGGGGCTGATGATGGAGAGAGGAAGATGAGAATTTGTGACGTGAAACACATGAGTGGAATATAGAGAGCGAAGAGCGGACGCCAAAAGAAGTTGTGTGTTTGGGTGAAGATGAACAACGAAATATCCCTATTATTTTATTACTTTTTTTTCTGCCTTCCCCTCAATACGCCCACCCTTACGGTGTACATCTTCAATTTCATCTAATGAATTGACTTTGCTTTCCCACCACCCGAGAGAGCGACAAATTGATGGGAATTTGAGATGATTTAAAGTCGCTATTTGATACATTTTATGCTGAACTATTTTTTTCAGCCCTTGAGACACACACATAACACACAAGGGGTTGCTAATGTTGGGGATGCAGTGTCACTTTTAGCTTGAGATGCAAATTCAAATTCTCTTCTATTAATATTCATTTCATTGCAGAGCGATTTCGTGGTTATTCTTGAAAAATAAACAGATATTTTATCTTGTTATCTCTTCAAAATTTATTTATAAAAGAATTGTGAACAATTTTTAAAGAGAAAATGCGAATTTCTTAGCTGAAAAGCTTGTCAACACCAATGAATAGACGATATTACTATAATACTTGATCTTTAATCGGATATTTACGGTTTTACGCAAGGTTTTACGATAAAAACGAGTGTGAAACTGGAAAAATATCCTCAAATTCCATTTTCTACCCTCAAAATACACTTTTTCTCACAGATTTATTTCTTTTCTTAAAGTATAAAGTACAAAATTCTCTATCACGTAATTCTTTCAACGCTTTAAAATCTGTCTTCAGACTTAAAATTTCTCCCGAAGAGACAATTTGACACCTAAAATCTATTTTTCTCCTTCATTTTCCACTCTTTTTCTCTCTGGACATATTTTCTAAGATGTCTAAATCTCGAACGGAGCTTTCTTCGGACGTAAGATGCTGAGGTGTTCAAAATCTACATTAGCAACCCTTCGTAGAAAACTGTGTAAAATAAACACTCCTCTATATGTCTTGTAGTGTAAACTTTGTGGAGTTCTGTGGACAGACTCGGAGGTGGTGTTCTGGGAAATTAATGATGTGCAATTCACTTAGAGTTGATTTGAATTCGAGATTCATGCCTATCATGGTGGTTGTTTTGGGCCATTCCAGATAAATTCACCCACGATTGAATTGAAGCCAAAGTACCACTTGTGGCATGCCACTCAGCACTTTCTCGGGGATTTGATTAAAGGATTGTGTTACAACAAAATGCCTTGTGATTTTGCCATGACAATTTTCTTGTGCCTCGTGTGCCTTAATTGATTTCAACAGTATGTAATGTTGAATTGTTCTTCGAGTGAACCATAAAAATGAGTGAATGATCGAGGAGAGATTCGCATTTGGCATGTTTGACTGGAGATTAAATAATAAAAAGAAAAATTACTCAAGGATGCCGAAGGAGAGGCGTGTGGACAATAAAAGTTTATCTCCAGGAGAAGGGTAAAGAAAAAAAAGAGGAAGGAAATTTGAGAGGGAATGAAAAGAAATCAAAGTGATTTTAGTGTGTCTCCTTGAGTTATTTCCACTCTTGATGCTTTAGCCAATATTAATTTCATTGTATGAAAATGTCATAAATAATTCCTTCTCACAAACACAGCATCTCAAGAGCACTTTTATAGATTGAAGATTGATTAAATTGTATATTGATTAGTCATGATTTGGTACTAATTTCTGTGATGATAAATTGTATGGTGAATTTATTTTTATTATTATGGATTTATATAAGAGGGGATTTTCCTCTCAACTGAATTCCACTGAAACTTATCAGAATTTTGCCGAGTCGTGCTGTGAAAGTTCAAATAAATCTTACAAGCTTCTTCCATTGGCGACTTTTCGCATCACTGAAGATTAGAGAAACTTGCGTGGGTGGCTTCTTTTGCCACCCGCAAATCATGCTCCAAGACAAGCTGTGGGAACGCTCAGTGGCGGTAACTTTTGTCACTCGCTGCCAATTGATTTCTTTTTATTGTTTCGCAGCGCCTCAATTGTGCTGAGTGTTTGTGTTTGTCATGATGTGATCTAATTCTGAACAACGAAAAAGAATTCTATTCTCTTTTTTTTCACCTAACAAGGTAATGAAGGAGGCAAAGTACAATGACAAGTCGCTGACAAAGAGTGTATGCTTTTGACAGTGCCTAACCAAAGGGGGAGATATTATGGTCAGAAAGTGGTGTACAATTCAGCAGAAGTGTTAAGAAGTGGAAGTGCTGGAATATTTGCAACATTAGGGTGTTTAAGAGCTACTTTCGAAGTAAATTAACGCAAAACTTGAAGGTTTTTCACACTATTTTCCTCAATATCAATTTCTAGTTTTCTAGTTTTTCTAGGTTATGTAACTAACTTTAAGCACAATTTAGTGACTAAATATCATCGGAAAACACAATTTTATGCACTCAAATTGAATTAGTTCATATTCCTTAGCAAAGTTCAGCGTTTGTGATTAAATATTAAACTGTGTTAATTACGCTAATATTGATCATAACCTCTAAAATATAGTTTCAGACTTGGTTTCAGGATACAAAATTGTCTATTTGATTTTCTACTCTAAAATAGCAAATTTCAGCTCATTTGTTGGCAATTGCTGGGCTTTATTTTAATGTATCTCAAGGTAATTTTTAGGTTATGATCAGCAGCGTATCCAAAAAAGCGAATAAAAATTTAATCACATTAAAATATCTGCTGAAAACTTTAAATATTTCTTAAATTCTGTTTCTCTGTAAGTTTTTTCAGGGTCTTACGAGTAAAAATTTAGTAGTTTATGACAATTGCGGCCTAAATTTGAGGTTATGATACTTGAAGCGGTTGGAATGTAAGGAAAACATATGTTTAAGGCACTGTATTATCTCCCCCTTGTGCCTAACGTCTTTTTTTCCCTGTGTGCACCACAAGAAGGAAGAAAAATCAATGTGAACGGAAGTTGAAAGCTTTGGTAAATTGCGCTCGGAGCACTTTGGTTGCTACACCCTGTCAAGGGAAAAAAATAATGTGGATTGGGGAAAAACAGCATTGGATGTACGACATTCCACAGACAAAAAGGGAAGAAAATGTGAGTGATTTGACAATCTTTCTCACCTTTGTGTTGATAAAGTCACACGCCCTGTCCTTGAGTGATTTGAGATTGAGGGTTGGAATTGCCACAGTCACCGTGTCACGTAGATTGCCGAATTGAAAAAGAAATGTAATTTCTGGATCCTCCATCTTCCCCAGGCGATTTTGCACGTTCCTCTGGGGCGATTGTCCTTTTCTGCCTCTCAGCCACTCAATGATGGCACGCCT
This sequence comes from Phlebotomus argentipes, assembly GCF_947086385.1. Lineage (NCBI taxonomy): Eukaryota > Metazoa > Arthropoda > Insecta > Diptera > Psychodidae > Phlebotomus > Phlebotomus argentipes. The sequence continues at coordinate 164,428 of NW_026776174.1, forward strand.
CTGTGCGCCTTCAATGAGTTAAAAAGTCCTCCTCTCTCTCTCCCTCGTCGTCTCCCTCCTCACTCTCGCCTTCCGCTAATCTCTTCGCAATTTTCACAGCTTCACCTGAAAAGAAGGGAACAGAGGAGAAGAAAAGACGTGGGAGATGAAATATAATGTGATTAATGTGTTGTGTGTTGTATGAAAATCAATTAAACTAATTGGTACGTAAATGCAATTAGAAGTGCTATGAGGAGAAGGTAAATTCCAGCTTCTTGATGTCGAGATGGGTTGAGAATGGAGTGAGAGAATGTAGAGGGAATATTCTCATTTATATATTTTTTTCTTCTTCCTTCAATAAACACCCTCTCAATGGTGGCATTGATGAAAAATTCAACACGGAGAAAATGCGAGGAAGAATTTCATTGAATTCTATGGTGACTCCCTCCTCAATATACGTTATAATTTCTTCTTCTATTTCTGTCTGTGATTACAAATAATTTTTCTACTGCTCTTTCTCATATAGATTTTTCATCGTCACTAGCAAATCTTGCATGTGTTTGACTGTTAGTTTTTTCTTCTTCTTTCCCGCTGCGGCTAAAGAGCAAACGAGAGAGAGAGAGAGAGGCAATTGAAGAGGGTGGGAAGTGGGCATTAGCAATCATGACTCTCTGAATGCTATAGTGGTGTCCTTGACTCATGGTGTTATTTAATTGTTTTAGATGATGAAAAACATTTTCTACAATTTTTTTTTCCAATACATCTTCGCCCGATCTCGTGGGATTTGCGCTATTCCACAACACAACACAACACACACTGGCGGCGCGTCTCTATGGCCAACCTGTTAGAAAATTGTGTGGCAGCAAAAGCTCATTGATTTTTCCCTCATTTTTCGCGCAAATTTTGCACCTGCCCATCAAACACACACACACACACACACACACACAGACACTCTTTCGGTGGTTGGTACAAATGATGTTGAAGTCTTGTGTCGTGAATTGAAAATTAATTACCACTCTGTGCTTATTTGCCCCTTCCACACTCTGTTGTTCTTTTTCTCCCAATGTTTTTGCGCCTCTAATTAATGCCGGACGGTAAACAGTTAGAGATATCGGTACGAAATGTTCTCTTTGATTATTGGGTGGTTTGATTGGGATTTCTAGAGCTATATTTTACAACAACACATCGAGATCACCAGAGTGGCTGGAAATCAATCAAAGAAGCAGCGGTTTTCCACGCTGATCTACCAACAATTGACTATGTGACTTCTCTTTATCTTCTAATTTTCCAAGGGGCAGATATTATGATCGGAAGTGGTGTACAGTTCTCAGAGAAGTGTTAGAAATTGGAAGTGGCGAAATATTTAGTGTATTTCCACTGAAAAAGCAACTGTTTCAACAAATTGAGCCATTAAAAAATCTTTCTTACGGCATTTCTAGGTTATGTTGATTGATTTAAAGCAGATTCTGATGGTTAAATGACCCTAAAAATTATCAGAATCAGTGTTTACTCTGAGAATATGACTCTTTTTCACGAAAATCTTCAGATTAGTTAAATTTCAGTGATAAGAAACAGCTTTAAAGTCAATCATAACCTCAAAAACTTAATTTAAAGTGTAAAAGAATGTTAACCTAAGTTTTTAGTAGAAATATTGAGATTTTCGCCATATTTACTCATTTTCAGGTTTTAAAGCATTAAAATTAGTCTGAGAAAGATTTTTGAAGACACAATCATAACCTCAAAATATAATAAGAACTTTTGTAAGCAAATTCTTATAAATGAAATCTAAGATTCTTAAATGTTTCAACATCTTGAGACGATAAAACCTGGATTACATTGTGATAAGAAAATGCATTTAAAGTCGTTCATAAGTGCCTAAAGTGTTACAGATTCTGCAGAGAAATGCCATATTATCTCCCCCTTGTAATTTTCTTGATAGGCGCGAAATGCGCGCCTGTGTGTGCGTGTGTTTATTTATGCCCAAGTTAGATTTCTTTGAGACGCACAGCCTTTGCGAAATTACCAAAATTATTTTCCTCTAGCTCTCGCACATACCATTAAGCAATAAATTATTGTTATTCTGAAAGCTTTTCCTCGTCGGCATGAGCGCCCTGTGACCGAAGCGAGAAGGAGTGAAGAGTCAGTGGCACGAGGAAAATCGCGAAAATTTTCACATTGCTCGGTCCTTTGCTCATCCAGTTTCAATATTGTGCTTGAGGGGTTGTTGTTGGGGATGCTCCCACCATTGGGCGGAATGGGAGGAAATTAATGATTTTTTTTCATTATTTCCTTCGTGTTTTTATTTTCCTCTGTCGTCTCTTTTGTATTTGGGTGAAATGAAGAGAAAGAGAGTGAGAAGAGAGGAAGAGAAGGAGCGTATAAAATAAAAAGAAATGAGAACTAGAGTCTTTCAATAGGAAGGAAAAAATATCTTGTGAGGGGAAATGAAATATTTTCATTTTTTTCCATATTTCTTCTCTCTCTCTGTGTGTGTTGTTACTTATGCCCGCCACTGATGATGATGTTGTGTATATATAGAAGAAAAAGGAATGATTCCGTGCCAAGAATAAATATCACTCGAGAAAAGAGGGGCAGCAGTGAAGGGGATGAGAAATTCATGGGTAAGGAACAACGGGAGGAAAAAAAACAGTGAGTGTGGGGGGAAAATTTGGTGGAAAATCGGTCAGTGGTGGGAGAGATGATGGAAAAATTAGAGATTTCTCAGGAGATTTTGTAAATAAATAATTCTAGCTTTTCACGTTTACATCTGACTCTTCAATTTCTCCTCTTCTTCCAGCTCCCACTAAAGGCACTGAGTGGTTCGGCATCTTGAGCATTTGACCCCTCTTGAACCTCTAAAAGCTTGAAAGAGATGATGTCGAAGAAGGACACTAATTTCTCTACAAGGACACCCTTCAATGATGCTCAAATAATTCTTCAATGGAGGGTTGCGTCTCTGCCCAAGTTTAGCCGTGGGGTTGCGTTGGATGGCAAAAAAAACGTACTTCGAGAGCCGGTAGAGCCTGTTGGTCTATACGCCTCTCGCTCACACTGTCTGTTTGACTCTTCAGTCAAACACACCTTCGTAAGCACACAACAACAACACACACTTTTGCCAATGGAATCTCTGAATGCTGACGCACTGAACTGAATTATTGAATGGTAAGGTCATCAAACACGCATTAAAATTATATTGTTTAAAAATGGTTGAAAGAGTGAAAGAGCGAAAAAGTCTCGCACATGTATGCTCTCTCGCTTGGTTTGCCGTGTGGTATTTAAGTGTAATATCCCGTTACCTTTCTTTCGAGTGAATGACAAGAGGCGAAGAAGCAACAAATTCTCTAATGTACTTCCTCACCAGACGAAGAATAAAATCTCTTCTCTGTCGCTTTCTGTGCCATCCCATAAAGGAGGTCACACTGAGTGGAATTTGATGAAAAACCACAAGTACAGTGGGTGGCAAAAGACTAGACACAATAAGAGATGAAATGTGAGTCACAATGCTGATGAATCTGGCGAACCAACTGTTGATTCTTACAAGATTTTAGTTGAAATTCTCTAGCCAAAATCACTGCAATTCTCTGCATTCCTTCACAATTACAATGCTCAATTGTTAATTTTACAGTGTTTTTTTCTCTCATTTTCCTCCAAATGAAGAATCTCGAGTTTGAGTAAAACGAGTAAAACTTGCAATTGTGCCAAGTAAGCTAATTAGAAAAGCACTTCTTTTCCAACTTGCATTAAAGTAGAAAGAAAAACTTTTCCATTCAACGTCCCAAAAACAAGGGGTTTGTAAGACATTCAAATTACGTGTCTGAAACTCGATTTCTCGATATATCGATCGATTTGACGACGCCATCGATTATCTATTGAGGAATTAATCTTGGTTTTTCATGATTTTCAGTCTCATAGAGGACAATAAATACCAGAAAATATCTATTTATTACCTCTAAAGGCCTTTAAACATAAGAACACAAGAATCTATGATAATTACTATTTATGAGCGGACTTAATGCTGCAGAGATTTTGATTCTGACTTTCCCTGTTTTCCCGGATCAGGAAGAAAATTCTGCATCAGAGAATATTAAGACGAAATTTTGATATCAATTTCAACTCTTTGAGGCCATTTCTTGTATTCAATAGTTATCCAATATTCTCTAGCTGTTTATTTTAGTCCCTGTTCCAAGCCTTGTGTCGTCCAGTGTGACCCGGCTCGTTGAAGTGAAATAGAAGGGTAAATTTCATGTGAAAATTCGAGAAGAGAGAAACTGAAGTGATTCTCCAGAAGCTGCTTTTCCCTCCCTTCATCGTCCTATCAATATTGATTTGCAATGCAATGCTCTGGCTGGGAGATTGATAATTGAATTTTTTCCTGCATAAGGAGTACAGGTGGGGCACTTCACGCGATAGTTGATGGTTTTTTTTGTGATAAAAAATCATGAATTATTAGGTACTTTTCCACCTCTCGACTCACCTCTGTTGCTGCTGGTGTGTCTCCTCTCTCTCTCTCAACTCTCTTTCTGTCTGTCGTGATGCCACTGAAGAGGAGATGTGTGTCCACTGTGGGGTGGGGGGAGGATGTGTAGCGCGAGGTAAAAAAAAAATCACACAGGCACAACCAAATGAGTGTGGAAAATTAAATGGAAAAAAAGGTATAGAGAGAAGGTGTGTTGTGTAGAGTTGCAAAAAAAAGAGGAAAACAGGAGGAGAACCAAGGGGTTTGTTTCACATATAAAATTGATTCTTCTTCAGGGGGATGGTTTTTTATCCACCAACTTCACATGCTATCATTTGGCAAGTCACTAGAGGTTATTTTCTCTGCTTGTCACACAATTGGTTATTTTTTCACATTGGATTGTATCTTCTTGTTTTGACACGTTCTGTACTTTTTTTCTCTCTCACTTTCACCAGGAGGGTTTTGAGCGTGGATTTTGGGGCTCCTCTTCCACACAACGCAGATGAGGAGAGGATTAAGAGTGTGGCTGTTCTGCTGGTGTTGTCGTCCACACACAAAACACAACGCAGCCAGAGGACGCGCGATGATGAGCGGAGGAGCAAAAAAAAAGCGTAATGAGATTGTGGCACTGAAAATTGAGTTGACAGATAAAAATGCTACGCGCGATGACACGAATCTCTTCTGATGGAATCCACAACTTTGTGTGTTGGCTGCTTGACGAGTTTCTCGGGGGAGAGCGCGAGATCTAATGCCTCTTTAGCCGTGAGGAGATGTGTGTATGTGTGTGACTTTTCCAAATACACTTAATTCCTCTGGACGCGAGAGAGCGAGACACCCATTTTCTGCATGTATGTGGCGAGAGGAGGTATAAAGATTCCGCCGTATATTAGATGATGATGAGAGAGAAGAAGTTGATCACCATGTAGAATATGAATTCCGAAATCCAAAAATTCCCTTCACAGAAACACTGCACAAACAGGAGCCACAAGAAATTTCTTCAACTCTCTCTCTCCCTCTCTTTTCCGTCTTGGTTTCAGGGACCACTTCGTGCCACGCAGCACAATTTCTTGGCGGCTCGCTGGAAGCAATCGTGGCAGCGCCAGGAGCACCAACTTCACAGACAACAACTGAGTGCCTCCATTTGCGCGACTGGGGGGCAAAAATGCCGAGCGAACCAACTAGTCTGTTGAATGGAGATTCTGTGACTGACTTGTGTGCTCCCGGTGTCTCTCTCTCTTGCTCTGGGTGAGTTTTTGAGAAAATTCTATTGCGCTCTGCCGTCGTTGGACGCGTGTGTGTGTGTGTTTGTGTGTAGTATTTTGGGGGGATACCGCGCTTCCAGCACATATAGTCATCTCTCTTTCACACCCACTTGGCCACGGAGAGATGTGTCTTTGGCGGCTCCGTTGGAGAATACACACGGAGGGGAGAGACCGGTCAAAACAGATCCAACTTCATGCTCTCCATCTTGACATTAACACCCATATTCTTCCCCATATATATATATTTTCCCCGTGTGGAGAGAATGGCATAAGAAAAGAGAAAGAGCCAAAGAGAGTAGAGAAAACGAAGTGTAATCAATGCCCTTTCGGCAACTCAAAGAATCAAGTGCGCTGGATTAAGTGATGTCGAGACAGTGGCTCCTCGACGGTTAAATGGGGACGCGCGCTCCTGGGGAGGGAAAATTGAGACACTAATGACCATGGCCAGCAATTGAGCAACATGCTATTGAACTCTCAACGCACAAGAGAAAAATGTGCCTCAGCTAAGGCGGGTTTTCTTAGGAAATTATTAGGAATTAAGGTGCTGTAAAAATTCTCCAATTACCATGAAATTATGGCAAATGGGGCAAATGTCTCTCTTTTTTTTCTTGAGATAATTTTGGTCAAGAATATATCTCAAGTTATCTTGTGATTCACACTGGACAAGATTATGACTCACCTTAAATCTCACCTTAAATCACTAAATGAGATTTCATCGCTGTGAAACTCAATGGGAAAGCGTGAAATTGGCGTGTTGGATGAATCATAGGCATCACAAGAGAGACACGAAAATGCAAATTTAATAACTCTCTATCAAGTTTCTGTGGCATTCATCGAAAGGAGTGTTTGATCTTGAAGGAAGGAAGGACAACAGATGTCGAAGGCAATTTTAAGTCATAAATTTGAGTAGAGAATATTCAATTTGACAAATAATTTCGTTTAAAATGGTTGTGCAAGTTTCACAAATTCACTTATCGATGGTGTCTTGTTGACGAACAGTGTTCATTAAGTTAAGCATGTTTGTTAAACAACACCCAACTATTCAGAAAATTGAAACTTTTCCTACCTGAGTGTTTGGAAATTATTAGTAGTTTATGTAAATTCTTCATGCATGATAAATTTGTCTTCATTTTCAGTTGGAATTTTGAGAGAGAAAGAGAGAGAGAAAAATCGCTCATTGATATTTATTTATTCAAGAATTTATGCCAATAACTTCACTAATTGGGTTAAAATAGTGATGAATTTGGAGAAATTATCCAAATGATGTTCTCTGTCAACTCATTGTAATTCCCCTTGAGAATGCGTTAATTTGAATACTCGAGGGAGACAGAGACAGAGAGTGAGAGGGAGCAACAAATGTAATGAGGTTTTAAGCTGTATTAATACATTTTCGCACTTGCTACATTTCACAAACTTATCCTGTATTTTGTTTGAAGGATTCTCGTCTTGTTTAAGACAACATTCTCAAGTTGGCACATCTTAGAACTAAATCTTTATATCTATGCACATTGACGAGTCTCTTATTTAAATACTTACCATATATATATATACTTTTCGTGCATCTTCCGTTGCTGCTGGAAATCGTGTCCATTTCACTTTGACAATTTCTCTTTGCAAATGCAAGTATATATCACTGAAGGAATTTTAAATGTTCTCTCTGTATTTATCCTTCATTTAATGAAACGACAAAGTGAAGTGCAGGAGGAGAAAACGGTGACGAGAGAGAGAGAGAGAAAATAGAGAAAATCAATGGTGAAAATCCTTGAATTTCCATGGTTGTTTCAAATTTATTCCCTTTTTCATCATTTCCATCACTGGAAATGCTCTCCTTTTTTCCACATTCATGCACTATTTTGATGTGTCAGGAATATTTTAGATGAGTGAAAAGCTGAAATTATATTAACATTGTTTGTGGTTTACTCTTGACTATATTTTTCCATCTATCGCGCGCTTTTCCACTGGCATTTGGATGGTGGGAAAAAAGTAGTAAAAAATTGATATTCTCGAAAATGCAACTCGTGCAATATTTCAACTATGCTCAGGGGTGAAATAATTTATTTATCAGCCCTTTCAGGACTGTATCATATAGTTTGGGGGTTGGTTTTTTTGTTCTGGTGGAGAAATAGCAGAAATGAAGAGTTGGGAAAATTGCTAAAATTTATTGTTTCCATATCGAGACAGACGTTTAAATTCTAATTCACTCTGTGTGCAACATTCTGCACAGGTAGACAAATTTGTTTTTCATCTGGATGTGAGTTGGTTTTCCCAGTGGTGAAAAACATCTCACATCTCTTTGCATATTGGAGAAGACAAGAGACTCTCCGTAAACTGTCTGGGAAAATGGTTCGAGAGACGCTATAGGAAATAATTCATCGGGAGACGAGAAGAAACTTGAGTGTTGGCGTCAGGAGAGGAAGAAAGGGTAGAAAGGGATGAGAAGCAAGGGTGGTATAATGAAATTGGAAATGTTGGCTACATTTCTGTCCGATTTCTCCTCTTTCACAGCCTTCCAATTCATCGTCATAGTTGGTGGTTTCTGGTTTGCTGGCGAACACATCCCCAAGCCTTCAGTTTCTTCCCACCCCCATTTCTGGTGGTGTGAATAATTAAAGAGCTTGTGGGGATGGTGTTTGATTGTTATTGAGACACATCAATGAATATGTCTCAATTTGTATGTCATAAGAGTTGCTGAATATTGAAATTCTCAGTGTTATCATTTTATTTTATTCATTAATGCACAATTCGACGGGTAAGTCGAAAACTATCAAAAGTGTCCTTCTGAAAGTTGACGTCTAATCTATTTTTGGAAAGATCTATATGTCTTCCACCACGTCAATAAATATTAGATTAAGTGCATCGGCAATAAAATGAAAGAAATCAGATTTATCTTACAAAAGTTGTTCACTTTTTATAGATTACGAAGCATTTTTCGACCTGGGCAGTATTGAAAGTCGATATTTGATGGAATTAGAAGAGACATTTTAGATTTAGTGGCTTTTTAATTTCATTTATTTGCAATTATTTTAGAGATTTATACAAATAGATATTTTTCTGTGCTCTTTTAGTTGTTTTGCTTCCTTAAATCCGCTTTTAATCAAAAAATATTTAACGAATAATTCTAAACTCTGAATAAAATCAATGAAATTATATAAATTATTAATAAAATATACAAGAAAAATGTACAATCGTGAGTTTGTCTATCAATTCTGCACATTTCAGTTAATATTTCAAAACCTAATCAATAAAATCCCCTGAAAAGTATAGAAAATAATTGGAATTATCAAGCAATTTTGAATTTGAAGAACGGATATTTTGGCTTTTGCTTGTTTTCTAAGCACCCGTCGAATTAGAAACTGTGTCTAGTCGTCTCTTGAGAGGCCTTCAATCCATTAGTTATTTATCAGGTGATATTGTACTTCACGTGTTGTGCAGGAGAGAGAAAGAGAGTGGGAGGGAATGAAAGGATGTTAGAGACATATGGGATATTGGACAAGAGACAAGAGAAGCACGGTCTCAATAGACAAGTTGAACAATAAACTAATCAGACTCAACTGAATCCGAAAGTCAGGCGGAGAGAACAACAGTTCGACACTCCAGAGTTGTGTGTTTGGGGAAGGAAATCGCTCTGAATGGATTATTACTTTGACCAATCTTCCCTTAATTGTGACAGAGTGCAAAGTTGGAGATCATCTGTTATGCAGTGAATGAGCTAATGGACTAAATATTGATAGGCCACTCTTGGAGAGATAGTCCCAAAACCGTAAAGAGGGTTTTTGGCTGTTATTCCGGTCATAAGTTCTGTGTATGGCAAACATTTGCATGAATATCTGAACATGTGGAAGACCACACACACACACACACACACACAGTAACCCTTGAACTCACTTCATGGCCTTCAAAAAGCTATACAGAAGAATATCTAATAGGATTCGCATTAGGAATTTATCAGGACTTCACCATAAAAGCGAATGGGAAAATCTTCAATTTTAACGGTTAAATGCTCTCCATTTGTAAGTCCTTATTTTGTGTTATGTTGGGAATATGTTGGGCCTCTTGGGTAGCAAACAACGAGCATTTATTACACAATTAATAATTGAAGATGAACACTTTAATTTCAGCAAGAGTTATCTGACACTTTCCTATCAAGCTTTCAATGTAGAAACTCTCTAAATACAATTGAATAATCACTTCTTAATTTAATTTAATAATCCTTCTTCAGCACTGTCACTGCTGCTCTAACAACACCAGCGATGAGATTACGCTGAAAAGGCTAATATAATTTGAATTAGATGTAGTGACAGCGCTGTGAAATGTCCAAATCACATCCAATTTCATTGTCTTTAATTAAATGCAATTCACTCAATTGAATATCCGTTTTTTCGTCGCAACCTCAAGTGAAATGAGAAGTTGAGAAGAGAGTGTGAAGAGAGAAGCATTGATGATAGTGACTCTCTGGTGTTACTGACATTATTGCCATGGAAATATTTGCCAATATTTGAGGGTGAATTTCCAAAATGCTCTCATATTTTGTGAAAATTTGCATACATGCAAATTTGCTAATTGCTTTCAGTTATTGAAAAATAACCACAGAAACTAATGAATGGTGTTTAATTTATGTGCATACAGATGTACAAAAGTGCTGAGTGTAATTTTACAAGGGGGAAATAATATGCCGACAATCTGTACATCGCTTTGTTAGGGATCTTTACCAAACATAACCTCAAAATTTCACTAAGAGATCTTCAAAAACTCAGTTTAGAAGCTTTTTAGGTCACTAAATTATCTGTTATGATTTGCCAATGAACTTTAAATTGCTGATTCACAGTCAAAATTGTCCGGAAAGTTGTTTAAATAAACATTTTCAACATCTAAATCAATATTTTTAAGGTTATGTTCGAGTTTATTGCAATTTTCAGTGTTTCTTGGCATCAAATATTCAGAATTTCTCTATTTATTGCTCAATTCTGCTAATGACTAGGAATCTTTTCTATCTGAGTATAAGAATTGTTGTCCTAGAATGCGAATTATTCACTAAATCTGTCCTTAATTTGCTACCTAACCTATAAATGTGATTATTAGGTTAGTTTTTACGGAAAACATTCAAAGAAAAAGCTCTCATGAAAGGAATATTGTAAGTTACCCAACACTTTCACTTCCTAAGTACTTCTGCTGAGCTGTACACCACTTCTGACTGTATTATCTCCCCCTTGTAATTTTGTGGAACTTAAAATTCTGTGCAGAAAACTTGCAGAACTGATAATTCTCCACAAAATGGTCAGCATTGTTAGATTTCTAATTGATCACAAGTTCTCCTGAGAATTTCATTGGAGCGTAATGTTGCCAATTGAAGATTATGTCTGTCGATAAATTTAACACGTAACTGTTGGAGTGAGTCAATATAATGTGGGTGCTAAAGCTTTGGGATGTGTGTAAGTGAAAGAGCGGAAATTGAAATTTATCTCAATCGAAAATTCCGCATGTATGAAAGCCCCAGAAGTATTATTATTATAATATGTCACATGCGCGATATGTATGTGAGTGTGTTGCAAGCAGTCATTCAGCTATGCTAGTTTGGGAGTTTGGGAAACTTTCCTCCGTGGAGCACATCGTATGAATTGAATTAGCAACTCACTGGCGCGGTCATGGCGGTGTAGTTTAGAGTGGAGCAGAGTGAATATGAGGGGTGTTGAGAGAAAGATGCGACTGGAGTGTTTGAAATAGTGGATATTTTGGCTCTTTGCAAGTTGGTGCTTGCTCTGCTGAAAGAAGAATGGACCAGATAAAGGAGGAATTGATCAAGGCTGATCCCTTGAGCACGTGGTGGCCGTACATTGCGGCACTTGTGGTTGGCATAATTGTGACGGTGAGGTGAGTGTTGGCTGAGGGCTTGTGAGGGATTTTAATTAAGCTAAACTTGTGACTTCTTGCTGGGCCGCCTTTTAGGGCCATCATGGGTGGACAGAGGTGTCCATCTGAGAACAAAATTGACGGTCTCGTGGTCGTGATGACGGGCGGCACGGGTGGAATTGGCTGGGAGGTGTGCAAAGAGTTGTGTGCAAGGTCAGGACATGTGATATTGGCGGTGAGAAACATGGAAAAGGCGGAGAAGATGATTATGTCACTGAAGAAGGTGCAACCAAATGCTAAAATTGAGGCAAACTACATGGATCTCAAGTCCTTCGACTGTGTTCGTCGCTTCGTGAAGACACTCGGTGAGTTTTCTGATTGATGTCCATTTTCCACCCACCCCCCGAAACATGCAATCATCATCTGCTATTTCCTGCCTTTCTCTCTCTCTCTCTCCGCAGAGACCAAATGCAGCCACATTGATATTTTGATAAATAATGCTGGTCTAATGTTTCACCCATATGAATTAACCGCTGATGGTTTTGAGATGCATTTGCAGTGCAATTATCTGGGTCACTTCCTTCTCACTATGCTCACGTTGCCGCTGCTGCAGAAGTCACGACAGGGACGAATTGTGAATGTGTCAGCACATGCCCACACAACGGCGAAGATGGATTATGAGGATCCGCTGAACATCGGTCCGTGGGCTGCGGCGTATCATCCACGAGATGCTTTTGCACATGCAAAGCTCGCGAGCATCCTCACGACGCGCTACTTAGCCACGCGTGTTCTGCACACCACCAATGTCACGGCGAATTCACTTACACCTGGCCTTGTGCGTGGAACAGGACACCTCGACAGGTGATTTATTTTGCTCCATCCTATTTGCGTGCCCCCGTGAATCTCTCTCTCTCTCCACGCCAATTTGCACGTTGTGCTATTTCGGGAGAAACAGACTTCCGAGATAACTACACGCTGATTGCCTCCCATTGCGCACAATGTGGCAAAGGTGAAAGTTGGGGCTTCCGAATGATAAATACTCCTCACGGGTTTGCTCAAGAATTACTCCAGTATCCTCAGTATTGATTGTGGAGCTTCCTTCAATGTTTGAACATCAAAGGGAATTTATATCCGTTCACGGTGTATTACTTTGGGTCTTCTGTTGCGGAATACTGTTTATCATTTTGTACATATCGACACCAGATTTTTGGTCTGAGCGAATGGCTTTATCAATAGGCGCGTTGGTTTTTTTTTGTACACACCAGAGAATCTCGTATTAATTCAGAAAATGTGTTTGATTCATTGATTGGGGAAATGCGCTTGGATGAAAAAATACATTCAGCATAATCCGTACAATTTTATTTCCATGGATTACCTGAAATATATGTCGACGGGTGACTCGAAAACTATCAAAAGTAAATAATTTAGCGTTATTAAAGCTATGAAATTTGCAAAATTTACTTCAAAACGCCTTCAAATTGTCCGTTAAAGTGAAAATATTGATCTGTATTTATTATTTTGTGAATATTTCAGTTGATTTCATTGGTATTTATTGGAGTTTTTGATTAACATATGGTAAAATTCATAGAAAATCTGAAAATATTACTTTCCAAAGTCGATTTTTAATAGTTTTCAAGTACATTTTATCCAAACAAGTTCTAAAAAATCAACTTTTCATACTTTACTTGAACTTTTCTTTAAGGTTTTCAAGTGAAAAAAATTAAAAGATATAAGAAATATTCATAGTCATATTCATAGACTTTTCATAGTTTTCGCTTCACCCGTCGAATGTGATTTTAATGGAAATTTATTGATTCCCGCAGCATTTGTGCTTTAAATAATATATTTCAATTTCCTAAATGAACTTCAGGAGAAGGAACTAAACTGTGAAACAGAGAAAACATTAATTGCAATTGTATCATTTCTCATTAATCGCAATTGGGAATAAAGTAGATTCATTGATTGAGGATAAATTGCATGTGGGAATTGGAGCCAGAGGAGCCCCATTTCGGATGGATTTTCCGATGGAAAGAGGGAGGGAAAGAGAGAGAGAGAGAGTGTGTGTGCGATGGAGGGAAAGCACAGTGATAAAAGCTGAAAAGATACTGCGATAGACTGACTAATAATTCCTTCTGTTTACTCAGCTCACCCATCATGAGGGCAATTTGTGCCAAAGTCATCACATATCCGTGGATGTGGCTGTTTATGAAGACACCTTCCCAGGGGGCACAGACAGCCATCTATTTGGCAACAGAGCCGAAACTTAAGGCAGTTTCTGGGAAATTTTTCAAGTATCAATATATTTCTTGTATAATTTTCACATATATTTCACCCGATGGTGAATCACTCATGTTCACCCTATTTCAATCATCCCTCTCTCTCTCTCTTGCAGTGATTGTGAAATTGTGGAATCGTCTGAATTGAGTCGGGATGATAAATTGGCGGAGAAGCTCGTGAAGGAGAGTCTGAAAGCCGTAAAAATTGAAAAAAACTAAAGCTATAAAGGGAAGATCACAATGAAGTATGGATTTTTATATACCCAGTGAAATATATCAGTATCTGACTTCTTTTTATTATATTTTATTTAATAATTTTATAGTCTTATTGTTTACATTACGTAGCATTCAGTTGTTCTGCGTAATTCTTTCTCATCCTCATTTTGCACTGGAAATTATGTTCATCTCGACAAACTCCTTGAAAATTCTGTTATGGTGAATTTTTGTGCATAATATGTGGTTTTTTGCTAATATATATACAAAATTTATTCATCTAATTTTCTTGTGTGTTGAATGGAAAAGAAAATCACGGTGTTGAGTGGAACAATGATCCCATTATTGATCTTTGAGTGATGACTACACATTTTCTTCCTTATTCTTCTTTCTCTTTTAAAATTCTTGCGCTCTTTCTCTCGTCCTTATTGATTGATATTTCATGTTTAATAAATTTTTCACTTGATAGAGAAATTCACAAATTCTTCCTACTCTTTTTTTTCTTGTCGTGAATAAAAAGCAGGGGAGAAAAGATTCAATCACTGTGAATTTAGATAACAAGAAAATACTCGTATCACTTTCTTTTGACTTTCCTTCCTGTTTCTCCACTGAAGTCTTATCCTCAATGTATAAATTTCTTCTGTGATGTTCTCTGTCTGTATAGAATATTAAAATTGAAAAATCATGCAAGTTTGTTTGGCAATGCGCAAACCCAATTGAGAGTGTTATTGGAAGGAAGAAAGATCTTCTAGAGGAGTTTTCTCTTCAGTGTCGGAAAGCTCAAGTGAAATTGAGATACAAGGTATGCTGAGGGCATTGATTCTCTCTCTCACTCACTTTTCACTGGAATAACAATGCCATTTTGTTGTAAAGGCATCACACTTTGGTTATATCGTTGTATTTGGAAATTTTTTTTTTCAATAGCAAAATGATCTTTTATACAGAAGAAAAATGAATTTTATATGAAAGTTTCTCCATCGTGCTTTTTATTTCTCTCCTTTGAAGAAATACTGTATACAATTGTCAAGGGAGATTTTCCCTTTTTCATCGCATCTCCGGGCGGCCCGCCTAAACCACACACACCGCACACAATACTCATAAATCAGAGAATTACATTTTCGTTTCCTCTGTTACGCTCTCCTCCTTTTTTCCTGTGGTGGAATGAGAAGAAATCAGCGGGAAGACGACTGTGATGAAAAACGCTAAGAGTGAGTTTTCCTGACTGTCGAATTTGTAACCCGCAAACTCACTTCCCTTGCACTAAGTCTCCACATTTCGTCCTTTCCTCCCCACGCGAGGGGGGAAGACGTCGTATCGGGAGCAAATTCAATGTAGTAAAGTACCATTATGTATTCCAGATGAATAGAGATACCAGAGAAGCTGTATAGCTGTTCATTCATCTCTCGTCTCGGGTATTGATTCCTGATTTGTTAGTTCTCAACTGAAATTTGTTGCTGCTCTGTCGATGGCAATTGTGGGGATAGTTAATGATATAATTGGGGAATTCTCTCTCTCTCACACCCCCTTGTGGAATATTAATAATTTCTCGATTGGGGTTATTAATTGAGAAATTGCTTTCTTACTGCGCCATTGAATGCCTTGCTAGATTTCTAGATAAGTTCTATTTTGGGATTGTGCGCTAGATGGAACTTTGAAGTACTAATTCAGGGCGATTCGTTTGCCATAATTTGATGGATTAATGCGTTGTAGATAATGTAATTTGGGGAGGAGCAATTCTTGCAATGAATTGTCGAATAGAATAATAAATGTGTCTTGCTAAGCCAAGTTAAATATTGATAAGGTTTTATCAGACTGTTTTAGGCTACTTACATATCGCCGGGTGAAGTGAAAACTATGAAAAGCCGATTTTTTATTAAGTATTTTTGGAGCAACACTAATAAATTAATATTTATCCAAAAAATACGACTGAAAAAGAATTTCATATGTCTTTTTATAGTTTACGACGTACATTTTTTCAAAGAAAATCATTCTAAATTATAGAATTCGCCTAAAATATTCTTAGATTTTGAATAAATAAATTATTTTCATTGAAAACTTTGTAGAAAAATTGATTATTTAGAAGTTGTTTGGATAAAATGTGCTCGAAAACTATTAAAAATCGACTGAATAATTCAGAAACAATTATTAGAAAGTATTTTGGGGATTTTTATGTCAATTTGGCAAGTTTCGAAGCGATTTTCACACAAAATTTTCACTTCGCTTTCTTGAAAATTCATGATTTTGCCTTTCCATAGTTTTCTGTTAACCCGTCGATATGTAAATGTAGCTGATAAAATTAGTATTTTTATCATTTTATTCATTCTCACGTGTGAATTATAGAGAATGTGAGGATTAATTGCCTCAATTTCATTGAATTCTTTTTCTGGAATATTTTTCTGTCTTTCTTGCGTGACTTGTAAGACATAAACTCCAGTATTGGATTGTCCTGTACGTGCTTTGGAGCTGTATAAGTTTGAAAAGTTTATATAGTAAATATTTATGACAATTTCCAAGGTAAGAAGATTCCACTCTAATTATCTCCTCAAACAACATTGTTTGAAACTGTGGAATATTACAGACGCTGAAATATTCCATTGTCGGGGTTTTACGTTACATATAGTCAAATAAATCTAAATACTAAGTAATGAATTGCATAAAGTTATGGTTGGAACACAATATTAGGTAACTTTTGATTCTAATTTTGTGTGAGAATTATTATTACGGTTGCCTTTTGCTTTAACTTTTCTGTTTGTGCCAGGGAAAGAGCGCAGAATTTACGACAATTCTCAATGTTCCTCCTTCCAAAACACAGTCACTATAAGAGCTAATTTCAATTTTATTAAGAGCCCCTTTTTCTCTGATTGAGACTAAAAGTTTACACACACACAAATATCGCGGAAATTCGACTACTCGAGCCAAGATTTGCGCTGTGTGTCTCAATATAAAAAATTCATCTGTAGAAATCTTTCCAAATGGAGAAACCTTCATACAAATTGGACTTTTTTCCCTCTCCTTCTTCCCTTTCACATATTCCAGGGAGAGAAAAAAAATGTGTGTGCTAAATGCAAGAAAAAAAGATATTTTGATGAAATATCAATACTGGGCCGAGAAATTTCAATTGCGCATTCAATTCTCGGAGTGATTTTCACAATCAATTTCTCAATTTACATAAAATTGGAAAGCTTTTATATATTTTCAATATTCTCGCATCATTTTCTCAATATTGCGTCTCGTCGTAATCACATTAAATTTACTTTGAATTTCGATTTTTTCTCTCTCTTTCTCTGTTTTTTTGTTTACTCTCATCTCTTGTTCAATTGGTTGACCAATTAAACTTATAAGCGAATATTATGTTATTTTCTCTCTACATTTCCTAAAAATGTTACTTGGTCAATTTTTTGTCGCTAATCTTTCTTCTTTTTTTTCAACTAGATATTTTTCTTCTTTTAATAATTTTTATATAACAAGGCAATGGGATTTTTTTCTTTGTGTATATTATTTTACAATGATAAGTTTTTCTTTCTCTTCTCCCTACGTAACAGTATTAGTATTCTTCGTCACTTATAAAATCTCTAAATTGCAGAAACTACTGTAAAACGTGCTCTTTGGTGTATATTTTTAAAATATTATAATGTGGGGAAAATTATGCAAAATTGCGCTCAAAAGAAAGGATAATTTTACAAAAAGTCTTTATTTGTTATTAGAGAAAGTGAAGTTGATTTAATTAAATATTGTCTGTTGAGTGAAAAATTCTTTTTGAATTCATTTACAAACATGACTTTGAGTTGGAATCGACATTTGAAGTCAATAAAAAGACTTTTTTTTATGTCATGACTTGAAGACGACCGAAGAGCTTAAGTGGTTTCTGCTCTAAAATTGAATGGAAATGGAATATTTAACTAGAAAATAGACTACAAATTTACCTAAAATTTCATTACAAATTTTTCCTTTTAGCAGAAGAACAACGTGAATTATATTTATTGTTCATATTTATGGGAATTTGATTATAGAGAAGGGAAAAAATTCACTGCCCCATTTCTTTTGTGTATTCAATTTCTTTTCTGTTCTTATTGACTTTAATGGAAAAAAGGAGCGTTGAAATGAAATTTTTCATTAATACTGCATTATTTCATTAATTTCTTTGGATCGCGGGAAAGGAAATTGTGTGCTTTCAATGTATTTTTCGCGTTATTCTTAACTAAAGAGACATTTTATCTGCAAACTTCTTGCATTTTTCCATACATATTATTTGTGGTTGTAGTAAAAATGAGTTGCGTCACTTTTTGCTGACAATGAAGAAAGTACAGAAACTTTCTTAGATGTGCATATCGCGAAAGCACCTTGTCAGATATCATTTCTTTTGAATTTTTCAATCTCTCTTTTCAATTATCCTTCCGTGACTCTCCTCTTTCGGCGCTTCTGTATACCTTTTTTGTTCAGGTAAAAATTTTAGAATATTTTCTTTCAATATATAAATACACCATGTGAAGAATGCGAAAGAGAGTGGGGAATATCACAATTGGTAATTGGTTTTTTTTCTTCTTTTTTGCCTTTCTGTCCACTTTGCACGAACATTTTCCCGCTGAAACTTGAACAAATTTATTCTCAGGTCGTCTTTTGTGAGCTCTCTTAATTGAAAATGAGAGCACAATGATGGAAAATGTTGAGAGCAACTCACTATATATATATAGGATAGATGAAGCCAAACATCACGGAAAGAGACGAAGATGTTGAAGGCGGAGGGAAAAACTTGGGAAATTTTACGATATTATAGAGGGATTTTTATTTGATATGTTGGATATATGTGTTCAAATGTGAATTAGGGTGTGGGTTATTTTATGGTGAGGGTTGAAGAGAAGAACATGCGACTTATCGTTTTTGAAATTTTAATCTTTTCCCCACACACATAATCCGCCTCCTTCTTTTCGGCAATTTTTCCACCGCTTCGCCGAGGATCAGATTTATGTTGTGTGGAGGATGTCCTCATGCTCATCATCTTCCCACCACCACTGTCTCTCATTGGGGTTGGAGAGGGTGAAGTATATTTGAATTTATCACACATTTCATGCTCATGACTCTCCCTCAACTCTCGATGCCATTCTTGGTGGTGGTTTTTCCTCTTTTTCTCTCGGCTGGCTTGAAATTTTGCAGGGTGTGCGAAGGGGGGGGAGCAAGAAAAAATGGAAAAAATTTTCACTTTCACTCCACGGGTGTTGTCTTACACACAATTCATTCGACAAGTGTGAAATTATCATAATTGTATTTTTATTGTTCTTCTCGTCAATTGTTCCAAGTGGGAGAGAAAGAGAATTTTGCGGGGGAGAAAAAAAAGTCTCAACACGGATGAAAGAAAAATAAAATTAGGCGCTTATAGCAATATTTTGGCGTCATTTGGGGGATAAATTCACTTTATTACACTCTCGAGGAAATGTGATGTGTGTGATGGGCGAAGAGAGAAAAAAAAATTGTGAGCAAGTCCTTAAAGAGGGTAAAATTAACAATGAGTTTCTTAAACTTTTCCCTCCGGCACTCGAGCGTGGTGGGGCGAATCTCCACACATACACACACTTTTTATCCTCATGAAAATCTCATAAATTTCTATTACACAAAATGTACCGCGAGTTGAGATTCTGTATCACAATGTTTCACTCAAAAAAAATTGAGTGAAAATTAAGTGGCGAGCTTTTGGCATCAGACATCGGAAAGTTTATTAAACTTTTAAAAATATTGACCCAATATTGTACCATAATCAATTTTGCCATGAGTTTAAACATGAAACGCTTTATCAGAAAATTTTCATCTTGCTTTTCATACACGAGAATCTTGAGAATCTTCGACGGGTGAATTGAAAACTATGAAAAGTCGATTGTTGTCTTGAAAAACTGTTAATCTGTTCTAAAACTTATTTAAAAATGTTAATATTTTCATGCTTTTCAGTTTAAACTATAAAAAGTCGACTATTTATCGTTTATGCCGTACATTTTTTCTAAGAAAATTGTCTCAAAAATTGTAGTTATTCCTTTCAAACCGCCTTTTTTTATAAACATATTGATGTTAGATTCTCAGGGTTTTCATTGAAAGCTCTTAGAATTCAAATTAATAGATTTTTTGACATATTTTTGAACATTTTCACTCAAAAACTTTAGAGAAAAGTTCATATAAAGTATGAAAAGTTGATTCTTTTGATCTTGTGTGGATAAAATGTACTCAAAAACTATTAATTAATTTCAGAAAATAATTATTACAAAGCAATATTAGCATTCTAATTGAGTTCTGAGGTAAATTTGGCAAATTTCGCAGCAATATTGATGCTAATTTTTTATTTTTCATAGTTTTCCATTCACCCGACGAATATATACTGTTCATATTAAGTATCTTCTCTCTGTGTGATTTTTTAAAATGTGTATTTTAGCTCTATTTTGTGACCTTGTCGGTAATTGAGTTCCACTATTGCTGAACATTTATGCAAGTTTGCGAATATCCAATCTATATACTTATTATTGTGGTTGTGATTTGTCTTCTCCAAACCAAATATCCATTTGTGACGCTCTGTGTGCGTCTGTTTTGTGCGTGGGAAAACAGAGAGAAAGAGAGGAAAATGATTTGTTGGGGCAAATCGATTAGTTTTTGTGCAAATTTATTGACTAAACAGATAAGATACGGTGGAGAAGTAATAGTGACAGTGTAGGAGAATTTCAGACTGAAAGTGAATTTGAGAATATTTATGGACTCATCGAAGGAGAGAAAATAATATTTTACGATGGAGAATGAGAATCTTCAGCAAATACAAATTTAGTGTGTGACATGGCAGAAAATATTTTCAAAATAGCCCCCAAATGACATAAAGTTATAGGTTTGTCGTGTGCAAAGAGACCTTCAATGGTGCGCCTCGTTGGCAGACGAGAAGGAGTCAATTTTCTTTGGGTATAAGAATCGGTGTCCAAAATTCACTGTTTTATTATCATATTTCTTTTTTCCTTTGCCTCTGAGCGGAGAAACGATTTATGTATTTTATTGAATGTGATTTTTCCCTGTCCAAAATGCTAAAGGAAAATGGGAAGAAAATTCATTTTTCACTCCTTCTGGTATAAATACCAGAATTTTCACGCCTTCTTCTTCGTCTCTTTCACTACCTTTTTTTTTGGCCTCCATTCGGTTTCGGATTTGTCGAGAGTACTCAAACTGATTAAGTGGCGACACGCGATTCAATCATTAGAATTCTTCCCTGATTAATACATCTTAATTGTTTTCCACACTCACTACAGATTTTCCTTTTCCCTTCACTCCAAATAATATATAATACACACCTCATGAGAATGATCAATGAATGATTTTTAATGATAATTTCTCGATATGCTTTTCATTTGACATTTCTTTCCAGAGATATTCTTTGTTAAATATATATAGTTTTTCTCCTTCTTTTTCTTCTTCTTCTTCAAGTCAAATGGGGACTTTCTATATTCACAATTCTTCCTTTCTAAACGCATTTTATCAACTATTTATCTTGTTAAAATTCTTTTTTTTTTGCCTAACAGGAAAACTTATGTTTGTTTTCTCTTTATAATGCTTTCTCTCTCTATTCAAACTCTACCTAAAATTGTTTTGCACTTATTATAAAAAATTGTTAATATATTTTTTTTCATTTAATTTAAATATTTTGCATCTTGCATGACTAAAAAGCGTTTTTAGCGCTGAACCTCAAATTTCTCACCATCAATCTTTTCACGGAAATTTAGCATTTGATATAAGATGTAATTTAGAAATGGAGCGCAAGAAATTTTTATATTTCTCTTTTTCTATTTCTTTATATCCTAACATCTTTCTTATCTCTCTCTGCGAGTGGGATTTGGTGCGATGTGTGAGTGTGTTTGTGTGTGAGAGAAAAGTTTTCGTGATTATCCTCGGAGGGAAATATAAACATTTTCTGCTTATATGACGTACAACTCCTGTTGAAATAGGGTGGGGAAATATCTTGGTTGAATTATCCTTTGGAGAAATAAAGAAAGTTTAAGTGCGTTGTGCGATCGTAAAATGAGGTTAATTGCAATCTCCTTGTGTCTCCCTGTGGATTTCATTTAATCCTAAAAGTGAATCTAATGATCCTCTGCTGAAGTTGCTACGCCTCATAAAGCGCATCTCCTGAAAGCTCAACACAGAGAAGTCCAATGAAAATGTCGCATCTATGATGGCATTTCTTTTGGGGGGAGGTGGGAAAAAAAGTGGGTGGCGAATGTGGCAAAGAATTAAGTGCGACAAAGGGAAGGAGAGAAATCCTTTAAAAGGATTATTTTTATCCTTCCACATTCTCTGTTTGACCCCATTTAAAGCTTGTTTTCTTCCCAAACTCACCTCGAGTTTATCCCTCTCTGTGCACTTTTGGAGAATGTTTATATTTCGCCTCTGTTGGAAAAATTCATCTCGCGCTGTGTTGTTGTTGCTTGTGCCAAGGGGGATATAACTAAGCACATTTTATGACACGCCAAGAATGCAATTTTCCTAATGGACCCCACAAACTGTCACATATGCTCAAATTCTCGTTTGGAAGGTTGTCAAGAAGCACAGAGTGGACGCCACAGTTGCTCTACTATGACATTGCAATATTTCCCAGATATTTACGACAGCAAACTGGGCTTTACTCGCGAAAACTGAAGTGGTTTTCAATATGTAGCATCAATATTAACATGGAAGTTATTGCGGATAACATAAATACTCTGCACACAATTTATTAAACATCGGCGTCGTTGCAATATAACGTTCAAAACATTTTAAATAAGCTGTCAAAGTTATGGATTCGTAAAACTGCGTTGCAAAATTACAATTCATAACAATTACGAAAGCGCGGAATTTATCTTCTGCGAGACCTGAAACGTTTGAAACGTTTACGTTTGAAGCCAATTCATATTTTTTCCGCGTGAAGACAAGAAAAGCCGAAAATTCACGGGAAAACCGAGGAAATAGACAATAATGATGTTTTCTATGTAGATAAACACATATTTATTGGATTTTTCTGGCTATTTGTGCACATTTAAATGCATAAGATTAAGGTTATGTGTCCCGAAACACGCTCACATGAGCAAATCTTCAATCAACAGCTGAAATTCGTATTAAATAAGCTTAAATTCTGCTTTGCAACGCCTTCTCGATCGTATTCCATTCGTACTTTGTACTAGCGCCACTGGGCGGCCGCCAATATAAGCTATGAAAACGTAAAATTGCAACTTGTTTTTCATTAGAATCATTCTGAAATATTTCCGGTTCAAATCCAATTTCCCCAAATAATGCAATTTGTTCAATTTGTATAGTTTCACTGTGGAAAAAATAAATTATTCTTCTGCGGATATTTACAAATGGTTTACAATGCAGGTTTTCTCTGATTGTTGCGTGGTTTTCCATTTAGTTTGGGGAAGAAAAGAATGAGGTTATGTGAATAGTAAATGAAGCTCTGCAAAGACTCTTATACAATTTGTGAAATATAGAGAAATCCTTGTGAGCAAAGAAAAGCAACAAAAATACAATATGAACCACATGTTCCCCCGAAACAATCCAATTTGAAGGGAGGACTATTATATTCTTGTTCTTGAAATTCAAATAGCACAAGACAACCTTCTGTGTGTGTGTGTCCTTTCATTTCACATATGCGATAGTTTTCGACGTGGCACAATTTGCCCACATTTCTCTTGGATAGTTTATATGGCAAATAAGTTTGTTCGCCCCCTTTTAAAGCGTCAGAAGAAAATGCTTCGTACATCTTTTTTTTTTCTCCTCCACGTTTATAATGTAATGTGAGATTATGGCGATATCTCTTCAATTTACTTAAAGCCGAAGGGAAAATATTCTTGACTGTGCTTCGGCAGAACCTCAAACATTGCCATTTATGCAAATATGAACTGTTGATGTTGCTGAAATCTGTGCCATTTCGCACGTTCTTACGAGGGCCATTCATGTTAGATAATTTCGCGAAAATCTCCCCGAATGGCGTGTCTCTGTGAATTGCCTAGTTATGCCCCTCCTTGTTTGTCTCTCTCCCCATCCCCCGGCGGGGTTCAACAGAGGGAGACGAGAGTGTCTGTTTTTTTTTTAAAGTCAAAGGTGGTGCGCGCGTGAAGAGTGTGTCTTTAAGAAGCAGTGTTGTGGTATTGTGTGTGTTGCTGTTCTTTTCCTTCAAGTCCCTAAATTCTTTATATCTCGCGCAACATTGCGAGGAGAGATAGAGAAAATGTGCTAAATTTTGCAACACTCCATCCTTGAGGATTCTCTATCGTAACGCCAACAATCTCATTGTTAAGCGCAAAAGGATGTGAATGAACTTATGGTTAAATATTAAATTTGTAATTAGTGTGTTTTGGGCGTAAAATATTTTCTTTCTTTCCATCCTCTCTAGTTATCGCATTTTGTGGCTAATTGCATTGAGATTAAGATTTAGATCCAAGAGCGCAACTCTCTTATCAATTCTCAAATGTCTAATTCGAAAAATATCTCTATGATGTCTAGCTATGTGGTCGGTGTCTCCGCCGCGGAGGACACATTGTTGTCTGAGGTGGAGAGTGGACGACACAGCCCGATGCGGACGACGCCCGCGGGCATTCCCTTGAGGATACTCACCGCCTGATCCAGTGTCCGGCCGTGGAGCTGGTGGTCCGCGACGGAGACAAGTCGGTCGCCCGGGAAGATGAGATTCGTCGTCTCGGCCGAGCCGCCAGGTATCAATCCGCGCACCACAATCACAGTTCCCTCGGGATCCAGTGGATCCTGATAGTCGAGAATGGAGAACCCGAAGCCACGCTCCGTCTTCTCAATGTCAATGTACATCACTTCTGTGGTCCACAGCGCCAGTCCGGACACCTGCTCGACGCTCTTGGAGCGCTGCTGGTCCGTCAACGTCGCCGTGCTGGAGGTGTAGAGAGAACTCTCCGATTGCGCCTTGGTGAGGAGATTCTGGAGGCTCTGCAGCCCACCGGCCAGGATGCTGCGCGCCTCAAAGGCCTCTGGACTCTGGGAGGTGTTGATCACAGACGGTGGCTTGTGACTGCGAGCGCACACAAGCTTCACATTCGTCGGCAGCTCCTTCAGCACCTTCACCACATCGGTGTGCTTCAGCCCCTGCAGTCGGTGCTCGTTGACTTGCAGCAGCTCATCGCCGGGCTTCAGCGTGCCCTCGCGACCCACCGGACCCTCCTCCAGGATCGAGCGGATGTAGTGGTGCGGACGCATCTCAATGCCGCCCTCCACCTCCACTGTGCCCTCGAGGCTGATGCCCAGGCCGGAGAGCTTGTTGATATGTGCCACGACGATCTTCAGGTCGGGAAGCTCGCGGTTCCACTGAGCCGTGGCGGAGTCGCAAGTGGGCGTGGGTGTGGGCGTTGTGTCGGACTCTCCTTCGGAGGCAGCGCCGTTCTCCACGGCGAACACGTTGGAGTCAATGGTGGTGTTGGACTCCAGTTCTGGCTCGATGACGTTCGGGTCCCTGTCGATGCTGATGATACTGTCGACATCGCCGCCGGCGTCGTCTGTCGGTGGCATCCACGGCAGCACGGTGATTGATGGTGAGGTGGGATTCGATGGGGGTGGATTGGTGGGCACTGGGGGCGGGAGTTGGGGTTCCGTGAGCGCCAGCTGGAGGTGCTCGTACTTGCGGCCACGGAGGAAGCGCTCGAGTGTTAAATTGACAGCGATATCGGTATTCCTCAGTATCTCCACGGCCTGATGATTGGTGACACCGCTCAGTGACTTGCCATCGACAGCCACGATGCGATCATTAATTTGGATCTTACCACTCATCTCAGCGGCACTTCCCTCAATGATACTCTTCACGAAGATCCCCGAGAGATCCTCCTCTTCGCACACGTAGCCCGCCACTGTTATCCCGAGACCGTACACGTTCTTGCGCAGCTCCACCTGATACGTCTCCGTCTCGGGCAGGTCCAGGTAGTCGCTGATGAGGGCCGGCGGTGAGGAATCGGGCAGCAATGGCGGGGAGGGAAGATGCAGCGGAGGCATTGTGGCAGTCGACGGGGACACAGTGCAGCTGACTGTGTCCTGGGTCACGGCGATCACCTCCACGGTGGCCTCGAGGCCCTCCACGAGGGTGGGCGAGGCAACCAGGAGGGTCGCCTGCGTGTATCCGGCTGTCTGGAGGAGCTGGCGCTCAAGCTCCTCCGGATCGGAGAGCAGTTTCGTGGGAATGATGGGAGCGTGCGTGGCCAGTGACTGATAGTCGGGTGACGAGGGCTCCACTGGTCGTGCCACGATGAGGCGCACCTGGGCGCCAGTCTGCCGCAGCACCGTGGCCACTTGCTCGGAGCTGAAGCCACGGAGATTGACCTCGCCAATCTGCAGCACGTGATCACCGCACTGGAGGCGTCCGTCGCGCTCGGCCACGCCGCCAGGAATCAGCGCCTTAATCACCACACCAGTGCTGCGTCCGCCCACGAGCATAAAGCCCAGTCCGTTGCCGTCGTTGATCAAATCGATGACCTCCACCTGGGACCACTCGGTGCTCAGGACCATCTCCGCGCGGAGGCTCTATCTCGCCGTGTGATCGTCCCGGTGGACGACCATCTAAGCACCGGCGTCTATCCGGGTGCTGTGAGCGAGTTTATCTGCTTCCCCGGGGACTCTGTCTCACAGTGCCCTCATTAAAACTTCAGCACAGCTCACACTCCTTACTCACGTCAGGGAAAGTTCTCACTGCGACGCGCGGGGAACAACAAAGACGAAGCAACAGAGTTCTCCTCCTCGGTGTACAGCAACTCTTTTGGTTGAGTTTCTCCACCACCACCACGATTTTCCTTTAATTTTTCAGCGAGAGAGCGCTCACTGGATATTGTATTCACATGGGGAATCCCAGTGTGAGGAAGAGCAATGAAGCAGCACTGGGAAATTGTGTGAATTATTTCTTACACAGCGGAATTCTCTGTCAATCACTCCTTTTCCTATTGTCACTTCTCACATGAATCACTGTACTTTTGCTCTTTGTTTCCAGCCGGAAGGGACGTTTTTTTTTTATTATCGCTCCACTGGAATTGTAGGCAAAAATCCTCTCTCAAAAAACCACACGATTTTCCGCGTTCTCTTTGCCGTCTGTGTCAATTTCACCCTGTGAGATTCGGCTTTTTCACATCTTTCGCCTCTTTTCCACCAGCCGGGGGGAGGAGAGAGAGTGTGTGTGGTGGAAAAACAGTGAAAGTTTCCCGTGCGAGCGCTGTGCCCGAAAATGTTGGCTTTGTCGGGGGTTGTGTGGAGAGTGGAATCAATAGGGATACACGCAGTGGTATTGTTTAATTATGTAACTTTGTAAAACTATGGAAATTCAGCACTTAAACACCAAGTGTGGAGACACAATTTGTCACTATTGTCAACTTTTCATTCTCTTTGCGCTCTCACTGATGGGAAAGTCAGCTTCATTTTCCTCCAACTCTTTGCCACAGCTATTCAACCAGTGTGTGTGTGTGTATTGTATGATGTGGTGGAAAAGGGTTTTTTTCCTTCCTTCTTTCTTCCACCCTTTCCCGGAGTGAGAAAGAGGGAACTTGATGGTCAGGAATTGTGCCTACGCGACAACTTCAAAGTCCTCCACCAGCAGAACACACACACGCTTTTCCACACCAGGAATAATAATAAAAGTTATGTTGCCTCAAACACACGAACGAAGTGTGTGGAGATGAGTAAGGAAAAAAGCCAGATTACACGGCAAAGAATGGCTCTTCACACTGATATTTCCGGATTCATGTGACGCAAAATGCCTCAAAATTGTCCCTCACACTGTGTCCAATGTCCTGTCGGTGGCCACCACACTAAAAATTTCAACACGAAGCAGCTCCTTCCGTGTCTGCACTGCGTTTACTCCGTAAGCGTAATGTTCTAATATGCCGTCTCTCCAATTCTGACATTCTCACTCAAGTTCTTTTTGCACTTTGCCTCCTGCTTTCCCTCTCTTTCACCGACTTTTCCTCCACATCACACTTTTCCTCGTGTTTTCCCAACACACTCACACCCCACCGCCCATGATAATATGTAGTTTTCATGGCGCGCGCATGCTGGGGCGCCGCTCTTCCCGCGCCACTTCCATGTCCATATATATGTATTCATGAAAAGAAAAGCCCTCATATGTATTCCACATTCGGTTGCCATGTCGATTTCGTTGGAAGCATTTTGAGGGAAAACAATGCGCAAATTCTGTGACGCAGACGATGTTCGAAATGAGTGAAACACACACCATTTATGCTGTGTCCTCTCCAATTGCGAATTTCGATAGTTCACCCTGTTTCAACTCCGCATATCCTCGAAAGCTCTCTCTCTCTCCCATATTTGGGTGACTTTTGTGTGGAATTTCTCCCTTCATAATTCACGTTGCAGAGATATAGTCAATTTTCGGGACGATTCTGGGCAGATTTCGGGGCAAATACAGGAGAAGGATAAAGTTGTCACACGACTAAATGTTTTCAATAAAGAGACTCCTTAACAAAGTCCCTCGGCAGGCTTTGCAATTGAGGTAAATTGTGTGGTGTCCTTTTGACCTTTTTTCCCTCCGTCATAGATTTTCTCCCCAAGGATTTCTCAGTTTGTGGGCATATTTTGCGCAAAAGTTCAATGGATGAGTGGCATGATTCCTCCTTCTATAAAGCATTGTATTGGAACTTTCCTCAGTACATAAAGTTTGTTTAGATTTTTCTCTATATGTGAGTTTCTTGGCCTCTTTTCTCCAACACAACCTCCGTAACTTGTTGCGTCACTGTGCGTTCCGGAAATCAATCCTTCAACTTGCAAATCCCTTTAACACTCTGTGCTGGTAAATTATGCTCTTGCCAAAATACTGCCAACACAGAAACTGAAGGAAAAACAAGACTTTACTGAATTGAGAAAAAGCAATCTTTCGAGTGTATGAGAATTTATGATTCTTGCAGTTGAAAAAAGGATAAGCTTTTCATTCTCCGTGAATAATTCACTACTCTTTGGGGGCCAATTAACCATAATAATACTTCCCCTTTAGCGGAACAACAAGCGAAGGCCTTGATTTTGCCTCCCTCGATGTGAAAAATAGAAATTATTATTTAATATGCATGAAATGTGCGTCACTGGCTGTGCTAGTTTTGTATATTTTCCCACAAAATACTTTAAAATTCCTTCAACTCATAGTCACAAATATCTTCTCATACATCTTATTTATTGATCCACTCATTTCAATCAATGTTTCAAAAGTCTGTGCTTACTGATATGTGTCAATTTTGGTTTATATTATACTAAAAAAGAAGAGTGCTTGCAGAGTTACTTTGGTCGTCGTGATTTGATCGCTTGGAGTTTTCTGCACAAAACTTGATTATCCAGCTGTATTTGGCGTTCGCGCTTCTTCCTATTGATTGCTGCACTTGAAGTCCTTGAATTTGGCTGAAAGTCCTGTAATCAGGAAGATCATGATATGCAATTTGTGGGAATTCTGATTGAACTTGCAAAAAAACTCACACTTTGCCTGAGAGAGCAGCGACTTGATCCGGCTGGGCGAAAGATTCTCTCCATGAGGAGGCGGTTTTGCCTCTCAATCTCCCACATTTGGTCATTTGTGAAGGTCAAACTCTGTCTTGTGCCATTCTTGAAAGGTCTCCGTCGCATGGGCGGCAGGGAAATGTCATCGAGGGCAGAATGGAGGAGGCTGACGTTGAAAAGGTGAACTCCCTCGGGCACATTGCTTTGGATTTCCACCTCAAAATTTGACTCATACTCAAAGGTTTCCTCATCATAATCCTTCTGTGAATCCACGAGATTTTCCTCGCGACTCTGCTTGACACTCTGTCCAGTGGTTTCTGCATTGTGTTGTGGTTCACTGACTTCCTGGACGGAGAGATTTGATGATTTTTCCGATGTTGCCACTGATGCAATTTCCTCCTCTGGGATTTCCTCGTCCTCCTCCTCCTCATCGGCAGTCTCATCAATTAATTCCACCATAGTCTTTGGGGTCTTTGCCATAATCACACAAAAGTCGCCTCTCTCTCTCTCTCTCTCGTCCAGCCCCAGGAGGGATTAATGGATGGGAAGGAAGGAACAGAAAGTGGGAGAAAGGAAACGGAAAAATACCACCAACTTCCACCTGGCAACTGGCCAGTGAAACTACTGAGAGCGTCACTCGGAGGGCGAAGTTTCCCTCTCTGGTGTGTGCTTATATGGCCGAGGTGCTGTTGAGTGGACACGGAAAAAAGTATCGATCAAACCCTTGTTGAAGTTCGTTTGTCCTGGGCCGTGTGGGTGCCGCGTTTTAATCAATAAATTTCATATTCAAATATTGGAGTTTCAAATGACTCTCCTCTTCATTCGGTGACACGAAATTCAACTGCTCACTTGTAAACGCGCTTCGCGAACTCCACTTTCCGAGTGACCAGACGTATTATTCGCACGGCAGGACGGTAAATTGTGTGCTGAAGAATGGGTTGGAAAAGCACTTTATTCATTGGTTGCTAATAATGTTATTTTCTCTGTGGCATGTTGAGGTGAATGTAATTCAACGGTGGTCATTAAGTATGTATGAGCAATCGATAGACAAACTGACGATTTCTTTAAGTGATGTTCCCTCTTTCAGATCGAAATCTAGGTCTTTTCACCGCGTAAAGCAGAACAATCACACTGGCTTCTTGAGCTGCATAATTGTGATTACAGAGTAAATAGAATCTCAGGCAAGAAACTAGTTCATTAAAGTGAATATCAGCTAATATTTATTCACGTTCAGACAGCGGGATCGCGAAGAGATGTCTTTGGACTAAACTATTCTCGTGAAATCTCAAACTACTGCACTGAATTGCGTGCGACAATTTAACAAATAGCGCAATAAGGGGAAAATCACTCGCGATTTCAGACTATTAATTTTGTGATTATTCAATATTTCGTTCGATTATGCTTAAAAATATTGAAATATTTGATTATTTTCTGTATATTTTATTAAAATTAATCCGATTGATTATTTGTGGCAAATTTTCTGACTCTTTTATGCTATTTAAAGTAGAATTTTAACTAAATATTCTGAAAATATTTAAATATAATTAAATTTATTTAAATATTTGGTCAAAAATATTAAATATTGAATTATTTTGCAATTTTACTTGGAAAATATTAATTTTTGATTATATTTGTAATTCAAATCAACATTTAAATATTTTATTGAGATCATTAAAATCCCTCAAAAATTGTCCAGTGACTTTCCCCGTGTTTTCTATGCAGAAAAGATTAATTTCCTGGGAAAAGGTGACCTCAATGGTTGCATTGTTTGCTTTGAAACGAAAAAAAATCATCTCGCAAATATTAGCATTGTTTTGTAAATTACTGTTGATTATTGCAATTAGAAAAACAGCTTTTTTTTGGCAATTTTGCTCGTGTGTGATCAAATTTTCTCCCCCAAAAGAAGCTGACTTAGTGTAAAATCGCCGAAGTAATGGTTGATGTGTGTCTTGGCGAGAATTCTAATCATCTCTTGTCCTTGGTCACGGTCTCTGAATTTTCTTTCACTTCACGTGTCTCAATAGCTCGGGTTTTTTTGCGCTGGAGTGCAGAGAGAAAAAAAACATAAATAATTTATAGTGTGACACAATTGTATTTTTTTTTGCCGTAATGCTTGATTTGTGGACACAAATTGCATGAAGATACAGAGCTGGCAACAGCAGCGATCGGATCGAAGAGAGATCAGTGCAATGATACACATTTCCATTGGAATTCCGTGATTAGAGGTGACTTAATTACAGTGATTGAGACTCATTGTCGCGCGCTGGAGATTTCAATAAATACACTATAAATCTTCGTGATTGGCGCTGGTGTCCTTTGATAAGGGGGAGGATTTAAAGAGAGAGAGACTCCTCGCGGTGTCACCAAGGATTTCCTTCTCGCGAGCACTTAGATTGCGACTCTCAAGTGGAGATGTATTGAGGGAATGACGGTCGTGTGTCGATCAAAGTCGGAGTCCGCGCGTTCGCAAGAAAAGAGGGGCGCGCTCTGTGAGACTCTCTGTCTCAGCAGAATGGACTTTACATGCGCTTTGGTTGCTCAGTCGCTAACTTGACCAGTGGCAGTTCGGTTGTAAACTTCCTCCAGTCAGTAGAATTGGTGGAAAAACATCTCTGTGATCTTGTGCTTTTCTTGCCCTCTCAAGGATCTTCAACTGCAACTCTTCACTGGGTGACTTTCCTTTTTTCTCCTTCACGCTGAAGTTGTTGTTTGTGTTGCTGAGTGGATTTATTGAGCAAGGATGGGCAACTCAAATTCGATATGTGCTGACAAGAATGACGTGAATGGCCACAATGGGTGAGAAAAATTCGCATCATCTTCCATTGATCACCTCACATGTCGCGATCACTCGCTCCTCACATGTGGAAGTGTCGCTGTTGTGTCTCCCCAATTACTCACCCGATAATCGCGAGCTGTCTCTTCCCCATATATCAAGATGCATCCACTGTATATTATGTAATTTGCAACTGGTTTTCTACAGACTTTGCGCGCAGAGATAAGGAAAATGTCTAGGCACTTGGGCGAAAGATCACACTTCGATCAGCTCTACTATCGGTGCTTTTTTCCTCCTTTCTTTCTTTCTTTCTGCTCTGGGTGAAAATGGTTTTTCACTGCTTCTCATAATTGTCGTGTAATTTCATGCCATTAAAATTATTAGAAAGTTTTGTAATTTCTACAATTGTCGGAAGATTACGAAGAAGTGAGAGCAAAAGGAGGTTCATTGACTTGAACATTTTGGATCTTTTATTCAATTCATTCAATTCGATGATATTGGTGCTTTTTTTCTTTGACTCAATTGATTGATTTCATAATGAAGGAATGAATCAGTGTCTCAGTGTGATCTTGAAAATGTCTTGAATCCATGGAAAAGAATAATTTTTGCATGACTAGAAAGAAAGACACACAAAGAATTACAAGTTTTCACGCATGAAAGAATTCATAACAAAGAATTTTTTTCACTTTGCGCGTGTTTAAAATCCGGGAGTGATTAATAAATGTTGGCAAAATTAAATTTGCGTAGACACAAAATCAATGCACGTGTGGTGAAATATTAGGAATTAAATTTAATGGGGCTTTTTGGGAAATTGAATTTCACTTTGGATGCAATTTGATAATTATTTACCAGCAAAAACAAATTGGGAAATTTGATTATATAATCAAATCGATAATCATCAAACCTCGCGCAGAATTGAAATTAATACTTTCATTGCAAATTCGATTGAAAATAATCAGTTGTTTGATGTGTTTTCCACAGAAAAACTCTATGCTGAGAAAATTATACGATTTTTTGGATTGAATTCACGTTAAATCAAACTTGATCTTGTAACTGGTTTCTCTCTATCACGTTGATTATAACTAAATTGCATCTTTTGGTGATAAGAAAGATGATCCCAAACGTTGCATCTTTCAGCGTTTTGTCGGACTTATCAGATGATTTGCAAAGCGACTGGCAATAATAGCTCAAAGAAAAAAAACATTCGCAAAAAGAACTTCTCACTTGCTGAACATAAATCTTACTCAAACTGACTTAATCATCATCGCCAGTGAATTTCCCGCAGCTTTAGCGATTTGTCATTATGAGAAGAAAAATAAAAACTCGTCTCTCCTGAAATGCCTGAAATTGAATCAAGAATGACTTCCCAGTCGATTGAGAATCAGGTGAATGCGGCGTGATGATCGCCGTTTTGCTGAGAAGAGACACGCAATTGATGATGAGTTGTTGTCTTTTTCATGGACGAAAATCTAATGGACAGTTTGTTTTTATTGTGGCACTCTGGGTGTGTTGCCAGGCAACACATGTTTTATCACACCACCCATAAGCTTTATCAACCAGAGCACAGAATTTTTGCCTCACGCCGAGTAAACACCTTTCGATGTTTAATTTCCCGAGAAATTGTCTCAGTTGTCTCATGTTTTGATTGTTTGTGCGCTGAAAATTGTCTCTTTTTTTTACCCTTCCTCTGCTTCCACTAAATATTGATTCAATTGACCCGCCGAATAATGTCGAAATTATTCCATCCATGGAGATCAATTTGTTGTTCCCTGGGCGATTGGCTTTTGTTCGGGGGCCCGATGAGCAAAGTGTCAGTTTGTGGGCAACTTTCCACGCATTCGAGCCTCTCTCTATATTGCCTGTTTCACCTTCTAATACGTCATCATCTCTCGCTTTTTACAGTGTGTATCGCAACGGCGGAGTGGCAGCCCATCGTCCCCACGAGACGCACGCGCGAAATACAGAGACAAAGCTGGGCCACCAACACAAGTGCTCAGGCAGCCCATCAGGAGGTGGAAAATCAGTCGATTCATCGGCTTATCGGTTAGTTGGCAAAAATCTCTCACACGACACTCATCTTTCCCTGGGCAATCTCTCTCTAACACCGAAAAATTCCCTGCTGTCTCTCAACTCTGTCCCTTGAATCTCCCACAGTCGGTGCTTCTGTACGAACATGAGTGACTACAAGAGTTTGGATCGCGTGGGCCAGTGGCCAGCGGGTGATTTTCACGATTCCGAAATCCCTGGATCTCTCTCTGGTCTGGACAGACTCCGGAATGGACGATACAACAAGGTATGTTATAGAGTGTGTAATAAAAAGTTTCCATTCATCTCTCAAGAGACACTTTCTTCTCCTCTCGTCTCTTTGATTGTCCGTGAGACGCAGAGAGACAAGAAAGCGAAGAAACTGACATTTTGTGCATGGAATTTTACCAAATACTTCCCCCAAAAACCCAAAATTAAACAACACGGGAAATGAAGTGGCAAAAGTAGTGTTATTGTGCCTTTTCCTCTCAACATTCTCATTCTCAACAGAAAGAGAACTGTTTTTAGCTAAAACCAAATTGACTGCAGAGGTCATTGAAAGTGAAAAACCTATTTTGCACCACCCAAAAGACCCACGAAAAGAAGGGGAAGGAAGTTTTCTATTGATTGTTTTGAGCGTTTTAAGGCTTGAGCGTAGAAAATGCGGTGAAAAAAGATATAATATTGGCGGAATGCATTTCATTTTTTTTTATTTCTTCAACACTTAATAATTCAACCGTTCAGATGATGAAGGAAGGAAAAAAACCCACAAATTTCGGTATAAACTGATTTTTTTTGTCTTGGCAAATCACTGAGCAACAGTGAGAGAAGCAACAGAGTTGTTTGGTGAGATCGTAAAAGTGTTTTTTCGCGAGCTGAAAGGAAGTGTTGTTGATGTAAATTAGAAAAAAAATATGCAATTAGATACTTTTTTGGCAGTTTCATTTGAAAGTCCGCCTTGAACTTCCCAAATAGTGTGTTTTCCGTGATCTTTACCTTCTCGATCACGATGGGGATCAGTGCGTGTGGCACTCGAGAGTGGCGTGAAGAAAAGGCATCGCTGTGTTGGAATGATTTTTATTCAAATGAGCATCACGATACGACTGGGTGATCTATTTTGAGCCTTTTCAGCACAATATTCTCAGTATGTACAATGTCACAGATGATCGTGCGAATGCATGATTGGGAGAAACCTTCCTTCAAGTTCATTGACGATCTCTTGACGCGCAAATTTCTGTGTCATCTCTGACTGTGATGGGCATCTGAGTATTGCGCCATTCAAGACACTCTTCATTGAGCAGTGTCACGATCGCGTAACACGATGATTTCCATTTCGACGGGTGAATCGAAGAGTATGGAAAGTAAAAAAAACCCACAAAACACCTTCTAATAATTATTTTCTGAATTATTTTCATACATTTTATTGGTATTTATTGAAAATTTTGACAAAAATATGGCAAACTTAATAGAAAATCATAAAATATTACTTTTCAGAGTCAATTTTTAATAGTTTTTGAGTGTATTTTATCTAGAAAAGTTCTAAAAATCAACGTGAATTAAGTGAAAAAAATATAAGAAATATTCAGTCAAAGTCTAAGAACATTTAGGAGAAATTCTGGAGATTTATAATTATTTTTCAAAGCGGTTTTTCATATGTTTGACTTCAATTTGAGGCAATTTTCTTAGAAAAAATCTACGACGTAAACTATGAAAAGTTGACTTGTCATAGTTTTCGATTCACCCGTCGATTTGTCCACAGTGACTAAGACAAAAGCACGTCAGAAATGGTCAATGAATTCCCAACTTTTCCTATTACTTCTCTGCAAAAATACCCACTGATCAATTACTGAATTTCCTGTGTTGGGGTTTTTTTTCTTAGTTTTAGCCTGATGAACGCACAAAAATATATCTTTTATTTAATTTCACCTTGAATATGATGCTTTGTATGATGCAAAAATTGACGTAAATTTGCTCAACATAGTTTTTTCTTACACATTTTTTTTTTCTTTGAGGTAAATTGAAGAGGAAAGTGAGTTGTTTATATGATTCTTGTTGCCTTCCATGAAATTACATCATCAGAGAGAGAGAAACACTTGGCTTACGATGATCGTGTGCCACAGAGAGAGAGAGAGAGAGAGAGAGAGAGAGAGAGAGAGAAAACCTACAATTTGCTATTAGAGCATTTTTATTGTGTGATTTGATTCATTCCTTTCAATCGTTTATTATGAGATTTTGAGCAATTTGTGGGGCTTCTGACACTTTCAATCCTCCTTGATGACTTATATGATGTCGCATCAGCCAATTTAACTACTTTACCAATTTAATATGCTAACATTGAAAGAAGAGAATTTTTTCTTTTCCAATTAGTAATGCCATATCGATGCGTAAGGCATGTCAAAATAACTTCCCTTTGTGAGTCAAGTTTGCCATAAAACTCATTCTATGGGTGAAAGGAAGTGTAGAATTGATGAATATTGTGGGAAATAAATGATTTCCAATGTAGATTGAACGGCATGATGAAGAGATGGAAGAAAAATAAGGTGTGCGATTAGAATTGCAATTGACATTAATTTAACATTCGCGCGCGCGAATTGTTGAATGTTTAACGTTTATTAACGTTCTTTTTCACACACTCGTGGGACTTCTCTTTTCACTCCACATGCGTTCAATTTCTCGAGCCACTGCTCGACATGGTGTTTGACCTATTTCGTCAGCTGATAGGCGATTAGTAACCTTTTCGCTGAGTCTCGCATTGACTGAGAAAGTCGAACTTGAGCAGTCTTTTTTTTTCTTGCCACTCCGATTGTGTTTTGTCTTTTGCAACACGTGACTTGGAGTCTGGGAGGAATTTTTTTTTTTCGTTCATGCTGAGACGCACATAATATAGAGCAAGTTTTTGTTGTGTTGGAAAAGTGTCTTGAACTCTCTCGTGATCGAGAGCGACTGGAGGACAATTCGAGTGACTTTGAATGACACATAAACTCTCCATATGTGTGGGATTGGATTGCATTTAAAATCTCTTTCTGACGTGCAATGATGTCTGTTAAATTCGATCACAGGTGTTCACACGCGTCACATGCTTAGCGAGAGAGAGAGAGAGAGAGAGAAAGACTGGAAGACGTGAATGAATCCCAAGGATGAAGGAGGAATTTAATTAATGCATTCTCTAAATTCCTCTCCGTGAATAATTCTTTTCTCGCTTTAACGCAATTTTATACCCTGAGGAGTCGTTGTGACTTTATTTTCATAACATTTTGAATAAGCTGTCAAAAGTATGAATTCGTTAAAATGCGTTGACAGAATGTTATTCATGAAATTTATGAAAATGACATTTTCAAGTTAATTAACACAAAGTTATTGGATTTAAATTGTCATTTGTGCACATTTCAATGCATTAGATTGAGGTTATGTCTTTTCAGACATCCTGAGATCTTTTCCGAGGAAACTTATTGGCTTTTCAAAGCTTTTCAAGTGTTACAGTGAAGACATCTTCGTACTATTTCGTCCTGTTCGCGTTTGACAGCAGAAATTCGTATTAAATAAACTCTTAACTGAAGTTTGCAACGTCTTCTTGTTCGTGTTTTATTCTTACTTAACACTAGCGCCGCTTGGCGGCCGCCAATACAATCTATGAAAAGCTGTAAAGTTGCAACGATCCCTCGCTCTTGAGAGATTATGGTGAGGTGGGAAGAAAGGTATTTGAGGCATAAAACATCGTTGATAATGCCATTATCTCCTCTGTCCAATCAATTGTCGCGATATTGATATAATATTCACTTAAATTGGGTGCTTTTTATTGACTTATTGAGCCATTGCGTGCTCGAGAGAGATAAAAGATACTCAGTGTCATCTTTCGTCAATTAGCGAGACACATTTGTTACTCATAATATTCCACCTATAGAAGTGACCCATAATTTTTCCTCCTGACCCTGTTTACCAATTCCAGTACATTTCCATACTGTAAACTACTCTTAAAGTTATGTTTTTGACTCTCTTAGATGTTCATGTCATGCTCGAGGGCATTACAATGGTGTTGATATCCAATTTACTGATCTAAACGACCTGATATCGAGAGTGGAAATATGTTTTCTCAGTATCACTTTCAGAAGCCATTCTAAAATTGAAGGGCCAACATTATTAAATCAATCTATACACACACTCTGTGTTCCTCCAGCAATGAAGAGAGAGAAAAAACATGTTCTTTTTCTCTGTGACCTTCTTTTTGTCGAATGTTTTCACGTTGTGTGCGATATCTGGACACTAATTGGCGTTGTTGTATAATTGCTTTCCATGAGGTGTTAATCCATGATTGAAGATTGGTGAATTGCGACAATTTGAAAAATTTTGTCTCTACCTTAATTGGTGAATGAATTGTTCTTGTAATTTGTTACTCATGCAATTGCTATAGAATTGACCTAGAGAGAGACTTTTTGAAATTTGCATCTTTTCGCCATCAACATACTTTTATGGGTGTCTCAAAATTACACGGGCAAAACCCACAGAGTCAAATGGGAGATGATTTTTTTTTCTGTCGTGGATGGAAAATTGCGCTCGGGTTAATTGAAGGCTCTCTTTACTGCTTGTGTGCCATTAAAATCACTCAGCATTTCCACAAGGGGGCTTATTAGATGGAGCATTAGGAGAGATAATATGCGTTCTCTCCTCTTGTCAGTGTTTTGATATCAAGGCGCATTTTATATCGACAACTTGATAATTGCATTTTCTCATGTTTGTGAAGAGAGAAGAGAAAAAATAAAGATCGACGTGCATGAAAGAAGTCTGAAATTGCATCCAATTATACAATAGAGTGTAGTGATTGAGCGTGTTGGGACTGCTGAAATTGGGCTTAAGAGTCAAATTGATGGCGAATAGATAGCAATTAGTGATAATAAAAATTTTCTCTGTCTATCATTATGCTAATGTTGGTGTCTTTTTGCAGGGTTTGGCGTTCACGAGGAAGGAGAGAATGATGCTGGGCATTCACGGACTGCTGCCGGCACGCGTGAAGAGCGATAGTGAGCAGGTGGAGCACTGCGTGATACTGCTGGATCGTCTGGAGAATGAGCTGGACAAGTTTATCTACCTCATGAATCTGCTGGATCGCAACGAGAGGCTCTTTTTCCAGGTCATGCAAGCCAACACAGCCAAGATTATGCCACTGGTGTACACACCGACGGTGGGATTGGCGTGTCAGAAGTACAGCATGATCTATCAGTGGCCACGCGGGATGTTCATCACGATCAAGGACAAGGGACATGTGTATGAGATGCTGAAGAATTGGCCGGAGCACGATGTGCGGGCGATTGTTGTGACGGATGGCGAGAGGATTCTGGGCTTGGGCGATTTGGGAGCCAATGGAATGGGCATTCCGGTGGGCAAGTTGGCTCTCTACACGGCATTGGGTGGCATTAAGCCCCATCAGTGTCTGCCAATCACGCTGGATGTGGGCACAAACACGCAGTCCATCCTCGATGATCCACTGTACAATGGGCTGAGGCAGAAGAGAGTCACTGGCGAGGCGTATGATGAGTTCATTGAGGAGTTCATGGTGGCTGTGGTGAGACGCTTTGGGCGCAATTGTCTGATTCAGTTTGAGGACTTTGCCAACGCGAATGCATTTAGGCTGCTGGACAAGTACAGGAATGACTATTGCACATTCAATGATGATATCCAAGGAACTGCTGCTGTGACTGTGGCGGGAATTCTGTCATCGCTGAAGGTGACAAAGACCCGCATGAGTGACAATGTGCTGGTGTTTCAGGGCGCTGGTGAGGCTGCCTTGGGCATTGCCAATCTCTGCTGCATGGCGATGGAAATTGAGGGCTTGTCACGTGAGGAGGCGAAGAAGAGGATTTGGTTGGTGGATTCGCGAGGATTAATTGTGCAGAATCGTCCCAAGGGTGGTGTGACGGGTGAAAAGGTTCACTTTGCCCAGGAGCACGCGCCCATTGACACACTGAAGGAGGTTGTGGAGACAGTGAAGCCATCAATTCTCATTGGAGCTGCCGCAATTGCTGGTGCTTTCACGCCGGAAATTCTCGAGATGATGGGAAAACTCAATGAACGTCCTGTAATCTTTGCCCTGTCCAATCCCACCGCCAAGGCGGAGTGCACAGCTGCTGATGCGTACAAGTACACCGATGGACGTGTTATCTTCGCCTCGGGATCACCATTCCCGCCAGTGGAGCACAATGGGAAGACATATCACACGGGACAGGGCAACAATGCCTACATCTTCCCCGGCATTGCTCTCGGTGTCATCTCGGCTGGCTGTCTCACCATCCCGGAGGAGGTCTTCCTGATCTCTGCCAAGGAGTTGGCTGATCTTGTGCGTGCCGAAGACTACGAAGTGGGCAATGTTTATCCGCCGCTGGAGCAAATTCTCACGTGTTCTGTGAAAATTGCCGAGAGTGTGATGAAGTATGCTTATGATAAAGGATTGGCTCAGGTTCAGCCACAGCCGGAGAATTATGAGGAATTCCTGAAGAGTCAACTCTACAATCTCACCTATCCCAACTGTTTCCCGGCGGTTCACGAGTGGGATTAGGTATCTTGTCCTGTTTTCTTCATTCATTTCATAACTTCTTTCACATCTTTTTATTTTCTTATCCTCACAAAAGGCAGTTCCGCTTGAAAAAAAAAAACGCATCGAATTGTTGTATCGAAATTTGAGGAAAAAAAGGATATCGAGTGATATAAAACGTTGGCAAAGCGAACGAATTTATATACAGGGCGAATATTGATGTAGAACAGAAAATTGGGAACAAATCGAACAAATTGAGAATGTTGCATGTTTTTTGTCTCAGTATTGAAATTTCTTTTAAATAAACATCTTTTAGTGAAGTGTGTGTGCCAAGATTTATGAGCGGAACTGTTGCATCTTCATCGTTTCTCTCTTTTTTTCGTCTCAATTGTCTCAAGAACAAATTATTTTTTTATTATTCCAACATTTATTGCAATTTAGCGAGTATAAGAGAGCAGAACAATATATATTTGGAGAAGAAGAAAAACCACTCATTTTTTCGCTTGTGTGGCGAAAGTGGCCGAAGCAAAAGAATTTTGCGAAAAAATCACAAATGATAATAAATTATTATATAGAAGAGATGCAATAAAGAGTGTAAATGTTAATATGATAATACACAAGTGATATTTCTACTCAAGAACATCTTCAGAGAGTAAATTTTGAGGTGGTGGAAGACTAAAGAAGAGTCCAACTTGCTGCTTTTCCTGCAGAAACTCTCGATTCTCCTCGTACTTTCCAGGCTTTGCAGGACGCTGAGCTTCGTCATCGGACAGAGAATCGTTGGATTTCTCATCGAGACTGTCGGAAAATTCACCGTCAGACTCTTCGGCGAGTGTGACGCCGCGAGATTTCATAAATTGCCTCTCGCGCTTCTTCATGGCATCGTGAAGAGGATGAATGCGCTTCCTGAGTTGCACAAGAACTGGCTTGAATGATGACTTGATCAATTTCTGATTCACTCGATCGTATTCGTAGTTGGCGAGATCAAAGTCAGCCTCTTCCTTCTCCCACTCCT
This sequence comes from Phlebotomus argentipes, assembly GCF_947086385.1. Lineage (NCBI taxonomy): Eukaryota > Metazoa > Arthropoda > Insecta > Diptera > Psychodidae > Phlebotomus > Phlebotomus argentipes. The sequence continues at coordinate 206,277 of NW_026776174.1, forward strand.
GATCCTTCGATGTGTCCAGATGGAAGAATTCATCTGTGGCAGGAATCACGGACAAATCCTCAATCTTCCGCGATTGTTGCTGCTCAGGCACGAGCATTTGGTAGTCTTCGATGGCGTTGCTGGGCAAATTGAGGATCTTGTTGTAGATCAAGTGGAGATTTTCAAACTCCAAATTGATACAAGTGAAGGAAACACTGAGAGCTTCAAAGGCTTCCTTCATCTTCGCCAATTCCTTCTGCAGGGATTTCTCATCTTTCGCCCTGACTCTCTGCAAATCCCCATCGAAGAGTCTCAACTGTGTGACGAGAGTCAAGAGCTTCGTCACAATGGCTCCTGATGCGGATTTCAGGCAGTTAAATTGACGCATCTGTCCTCTGATGTCCTGACAATCCGTCGCAGTGAATCTCGTGACTTCCGCCGAAGGCGGCTGAAGAAAGTAGTCAAGATTCTCAGAGTTTTCCTTCAATTCTTGCTGAATTTTCACCTGAATCTGCGACATCTTTCGCTCACAAGCTGAGAATCCATTCTCAAAGAAAGTCATCGTCAGTGCGATCTTGAGAAGAAACTGTGATTGAATGTAGAGGAAAATATTGAAGAATTCCTTGATATGCTTGACTTCAAAGTCCTCTTCAGTCTTCTGGAAGTAGTCACAATTCTCGAGCTTGTCCAGTGACTGATAAATTCCCTGATATTTCACCGGAATCTCAAACTTCTGCTCAAGATATTGCGTGTTTCTGTAGAGTAATTGAGTCACTTCCCTAACAGATTTGATGGTTCTCGCTGTAAGATTGGCTTCCCATTCGTCTGAACACTTGATCTTGCTCCTGAACAGAGACATTTCCTTGAGAAACACCATCTGTCTGCGCAGAAAAGCGTCAAAACCATTGAGATCTTCTATGAACTTCTTGATCTTCGACACTTTTCCCTGATTCTTCAGATCTCGATACTCTTTCACCGAAGACAGCAGACAATATCCAGAGGCAAAGATCGGCGGCAGCAGAATCAATTTTGACTGTATCTGGGCAGCTTTTAGCATCTCTGTCAGTCCCAGAGAACCCAGAAAGATTCCCATCGACTTCTTGAAGGTGAAGCAGTGGGAATTGACAGGTTTACACTGAGGCGATTGAATAACATCTTCCAGGATCTCCTGATGATCCACCAGTAATCTCTTTGAGGTGAGTATCTCAAGGACAATCCCGAGAAGTCCTTCCTGAAGAAAATACCACAATCACATCGTTTGTTCAAGGAAATATTGATGGATTTTTACCTCCTTCTGGGATATTTCTTGAAGGCACTTTTTGAGTGTCGAACTCATGGTGAAATAATCACAGATTCTTGTTAAAAGGAACACAATCAAGCAATTTGTCCATTGACTCGCTGTTTTGCGTGTTTCTAATGCTCATTCTCTCCAGAAATTGCGGCTTTTCCCAGCTCGCGGAAGCACACTTTCTTCCCCTTTCGAACTGTCACTGGATCAGCTGTAAATTTTGGAGGGGAGAAAAATGACGAAAATGACCCAAAATTGATGATTCAGTTTTAGTACAGTTTGTTTTACTTGTAAATCAGGAATTTCTATCCAAAATCCGAATCACTTTCGCGACTCTGTGCCGTTTCCTTCTTGTGCTTCGAGCTCACATTGAGATATCGATGGTAGAGTTTTCCCTGCGGAGCTCTTGTGGCTGATTTGCTGCGCGGCACATAATAAGTGTCCGCGACTTCCGATGGGAAGGCTTTGATGATCTCCTTGATGTAGTAATTAATCTGTTCCGCGGACATTTTTGGCTCCATCGCCATGTGAAAGTCAACGATGACTTGACTGAGATAGCACTGTTCCTTGTTGGTCAGGACGCAGTTCTTCTCGTACGAAGACAGGAGTTTTATTCCCTTCAGTGAATTCCTCAGCAATTCTCTCAAATTCAACTCCTTGGTCTTAATCGGTGTCATTACTTTTCCGTTTCGGGATTCTGACGATGAATCTCGGCGGGAATACCGTCGGGAACTCCTTCGGGATCTGTCTACGCCGTCTGCGGTCTGTGATAATCCATCCGGCATTAGTGGCTCGAATCCGTTGTGTTCTTTCCACCGTCGCAGGCATTTTCTGAACAGAATCTTCTCTCCCAGCTGACTGTCACTGTTGAAGATCACTTCCATGTCCGCCAGAGTCATGTGTTCCAGATGATCCAGCTCCTTTATGCCACAGTAGATGAGACGTTCTATGGTTCTCGGCAAAAGTCCCCAGGATTGGAAGACTTTCAGTGCGTCCATTTCTCGAGCAACACTCGCTTGTTCTTCCTTAGGTCCAACGTCCACAAAGCAGATGTTCACCGATTCAGTCATATCCCTGTGAATGGCCTCTAAATGATAGGAATCCTCTTGATAAACACCAGAACAGCGCGTCCTTCGCTGACACTCAACAAAAAAAGGGGAATTAATTTCACCTAAAAGTTAGAACAACGTGTTTATTCTCCCCTCCAGACAATCTTATTCCCTTTTCCACTGCAAGTAGGCAAAAACATGGATTTATGAATACATGAAATTATGTTTATTTCTGCCAAAAAAACACAACATATCGATAATATTTGTTGCATTCCATTTTTTGGCCTCAAAAGCCACTGAACCCAGGAGTCACAGTCAATTCGGAGGGGCGGCAAAGTGACCCAAACTTTTAGTACAACGTGTTTTTATCATTATGCAACGAATTGTAATGACTAAAAAGTACAGAAACTTTTACAAAATAATGAACCAAACTACCTAGTTTTTGGAGGTATTCCCGTCTACTCTACTTATTTTTCTTTACATATTACTTCGCTCCCGCTGAAGTCTCGCGGAATAGGCGCGCGATATGAGGTTCCAAGAGTCCATATAGCGATCCATGCACATTGCAATGCATTTCTGTGAGGAATGAAAGAGCGGTGAGACGATTTTCCAAAGTCTGAGGAGATTCTTACCTGTTCTGAGGAATCCAGAGATGTTCCTGGCTTATTAATGCACTTCCTAAAGCACTTTTCAGTCATTTTCTGGGAATGAGAAGACAGAAAAATTAGGTTATGTTGTCATGTTGGGACGATGAATGATGTTTTCTTACGCCTAATAATTCCTGTGCCTGTGCAACAGCAACTTGCTGCTTCACCTGATCCATCAGTTCATCCTTCTGTGCAGATGTTAGACTAGTTGTGTCCATTTTTCCGTGGGATTTTGCCAGAAAAACACCGCAGAAAAGAAGTCCAAAAATCACACCGGGAGCGAATGTCACAATTATTAGTACAAGTTTCGTCAGCTTTCGGAGGGGAAATTCCGTGGAGTGGAGAAGAAAGTGGAACAGTTTTTGAATAGAAGAGGAGAAATGTAACGTATTTGAAAACAGTTTCCCATCAAATTCGTAGTGTTGTTTCTTTTGGTAAAATCTCCTTACACAATTAATCTTTCTTTTTAGCATAATTTCAATGTAAATTATGGTAAATTACAAATTATCATCTAAGCAGTACATTTGTAAAAATTCCTCTTGACTAGCTCTTTATATGTTTGCATATCAGCAAAAGAAGGAAAGAATCTAATTTTGAGCCTTAATTATTGCTTCTCTTTCACCTAAATTTTAGGGATCTCTCTCTCTCTCTCTAGGCCACGGTGGTGGTGGTGCTGAAGCTCTCGCGCACTGTTGTGTAGCGAACAGGCGTGGTGAAGCCGAAATCGCTCTGCTTGAGCTTCTTCTTGATGTACACAATGCCACAGCCGACCGCCAGGCCGATCGTGACGACGGCGATGACCGAGAAGATGGACAGGAGGATGGATTTGGGCCGCAGGAACGGCGCTGGCTCGTAGATGGGAATCCTGGGCGTCCTCTTGATGCCGTCCATCGAGCACAGAGGTTGCTTGAAGAGGTCAGACAGCAGAACGCCGGACAATTCGTACGGCAAGTCACACTTTGCATTGTCATCGCTGTAGAATCCCTTCCGGCCGTGGTGCTCCAACTCCAGCAGCGTGGACAGCAGCCGACAGTCGCACAGCCAGCGATTGTGCTCCAGCTTCAGGAGTCTCAGCTTGGGAAAGTCATTTTTCTCATCCAGCGACTTGAGTTCGATGTTGAGTGTCTTCAGTGAGCAATTCGAGAGATGAAGTTCCCGCAGGGATTTCAGCGATCGCAGACTCTCCATGTCGAATTGTGCCAATTGTGGATTGTCGCTGCACATGAGCATCTCCAGATTCGTGAGCTGAGAGAATGTGTGCTCGCGAATCTCAAGCAGATTCGGCATGAAACTGATGTTGAGATGCACCAAATTGGTAAGTCCCATGAAACTCTGCTCCGTCAGCTCTTCCACGGGATTCACACCGATGTAGAGTGACTTCAGGGACTTGCCGAGGAGCGCCAGACTCTCGGGAACAGCGTGGAAGTTGTTGCCCTGCAGCAGGAGTTCGCGGAGTTTGGGTTTTCCCCGGAAAATATCATCGGGAATGGCAGAGAGACCCATGTAAGAGAAGTCCAGATGCTGTATGGGAAAAAATGAATGTAATTCCGATGCAAAAGTACAAGAACAGCGTCTTTTCTCACCTCAATCTTGGGCAGTGAACACAGAGCTGCAAGAGTCATCGGGTCAAATTCAACCATGGGATTATAAGCGAGCGAGAGAGTCTTCAGTCTCGGCAGATGCTCAAAGATCTTCCTCTCCAGGCTGCGAATCTTGTTGTGGCTCAAATTCAGCTCCTCCAGATCGATTGGCTCGTATCTTTGGGTGCTGAAGCGGCCGCGGAATGTGTCAGAGCGCAGAGTTTCGCCCGAGAGTTGATTCCAACTGAGATCTAGTCTCAGAATCCTTGGAACATCGATAAATGCGTCCACCTCAATGACGCGCAGCTCACAGTGGCGACAGCTGAAGTACATGAAGTGATCAGACTGAGGAAGACGGTGGAGAGTTTTCATCTCATTTCCCGAAAAGGACGCCACGACAATTACGTCTGCAAGTGCAAGAGAGGTGAGAGAAGTTAGAAGTGTTTCTCAAGCGTCTGAGCTTGTGAATTACTCACCGGAAGAGCCCTCAATTTCTGGCCACTCCGTAGGAACGTTGTGCATGCTCTTGGCTGAGCAATCGATGAGGTAGTGACTGGAAGTGGGCTGTGATTCATGCAGAGCGCAGTGACATCGCGAGCAGATCTCCTTGCCGGGCTCAAAGGGTGCATCGTCAGCCTCCATCGCGGCTCCATGGGTGAAGAAGGCGGAGAAAAGTGCGAAAATCTGCAGAGAGATGTTGAGTGACGGTTATTTTCACGCATTTTCCCCTTATTTTTGAAATAGTTCCCACTTCTAATCACATTGGCGCTGATGATTGTGACTTCGTGAGATGATTAAGAGTGTGTTTTTGGCCAAGAAATATGGCCGGGAGTTGATTTTCTCGCGTCAAAGTGTCAAATGATCGGTTAAGAAGTGATTTTGGTGTGAAAAATCATGTCCGGCGATATCATATTACTGATTAGAAGTGTTTTCAGCGGTGCGATAAGACGATTCGTCTGCGAGAATATGACAACGACTGCGCGACAGGGAATATGTATGTGGGGATGTAGCTCAGGGGCAGAGCGCTCGCTTCGCATGTGAGAGGACCCGGGTTCAATCCCCGGCATCTCCAGTTCTTTTTTCAACCGCATTTCGCCCTTTTTTGCACTCTTTTCCATCCAATTCTCTTCACAGATGTTTTTTTCTTTAATCTCAGGCACGAAAATGACGAAAATGATAGCATTTAGTGAAGTTTTTTTTGCTACTTTATTGGCTTCGGATGCAAAATTGTTGTTGTTTTGAGGGAAACTTTGTGGGGTGATAAAAGAGAATGAATTCTCGTGAGAAAATACACACTTTAATTGCCCCAGTAGTTTTGCATTATATCGCAATTATATCCATCAAATGGTACATGCAGGAGAGATGCAAAATGTTTACATCGGTGAAGCATTTGTGAGTTGGTTGAGGGAATTTTTGCTCGATGGGGAGTTTTGTATCGCGCTCAGAGGAGCTTATCGTTTTATCGTTATCAATTTGTCAATAGAATTTTGCGAAGAGAGGAAAAGACGAGAGAGCGCGCATGAGGAAGGCCAGAAATGTGTTTTATTAATGTGATGATGATGAAAAGAAAGCTTCAAATTCAGCACTTACAGCAATTCGCAGAAAAATCCTCATTGTTTCCGCGTTGTCCTTCTGGGCGGAGAGATCAGAGTGTGTGTGTGTGTGAATTCCTTGTATGACGAATGTTGAGAGGACAGATAAATTGGTCTATTTTTGGTTGTGCTATTTGTCCAAGAGTGTGTGTAGCGCACTGGCTACAATAAATCACGAAAAAAACACAGTCTTTTCACGGTATCAAGGTGGAGAGAAGAAGAAGAGAAAAAAAAATGTTTTAAGGTGAAGAATATTCTATTTCGTTATCGCGCAACGCACAAAAATTCATGTCACAATTTTCTCATGCTTTCCTCAGCTTCACACCTCACGATCAGCACGCGCGCGAGTGTTTTCCGCCAAGGAGATTTCGCTCACATTGCCCAGGAAAATGCACACAAAACACCATAAACAATGGGGGAGGGAAATGCACCAGTGGATATGCTTTTCCGAAGATGTGCTGAGCAGCGGAGCAGAGACGATCGCGAAGGCTTCCAGTGACAAACTGCTGGGATTGTTGCTCACCTCACGGATTGTGTGCCGCTGTTGCGATAGTGAGTGTCGAGTCGCGGCTACAGGATGACTCAGCGTGGCTCAATTGGCTTCGCCGATCAACAATTCCCGGGAATTTCTCGCCGTCGCGGTGAATACAGCGCGAGTGATTAATGTGTGAGTTTTCTTGCTTATCTCGGCGCTCTGGAGTGTGTTTTGCGTGTTTTGTGGGGGGAAAAGACACTCTCAGAATTCATTTTACTGCTTTTCCCGACATTTCTCGACTTTCCGAAGCACCTTGTGGAGATTCACTTCAACGCAGTGTGAGTTCGATAAACAAAGACAAAATTCGTGATAAGAAACCATGCCCAAAGTTCACCTTCTGAATTCAAACTAGAGAGAGAGACAATCTCCCGAGGGCTGGCATTTTAGTCTTCTTCAGGCTGTCCAAGTGACCACAGACAGACTTCTTCGTCTTCATCATGCTTTATAATGATTTCTCTTCACCCGCCAAAAAGATGGAATTTGATCGGCAATTTCCTGATACGCTGCGCATGTCGCGTGTCTGCGCGATAATTGCAGTGCTTTGAATTGCGATGCCCGAAAAAATATCAGCCGGCAAAATGTTCCATCGTCACGGTGTCACATTCAGGTGTGCTGTTGAGCACCTGGGGAAGGTGATCACGGCTGATCAGTGATCTGCAGCAATTTGCGATGATTCTCAATGCAATCTGCTCACATTTCCCATTTAAGGTTCCACTCAATGGCTTTTTCTCTGTCCCAGGAATGCTGCAGATATTCTAATAATAACTTATATCTTATCGATTTTTTTCAACTTACGATCACTAAGACATAATTTTCGCTGGTTTCAACGAACAATGGACGCAATCTTGGACGCAATGGACTCAAGAGTGAGTCAGACTTTGGAGTCAGATCGCCACGGCTGCTGAACTTTTACTTCTCCAGCGCAAAACTTACATGCCGAAATGTTGTAAAATTTGCAAATTCCTCTCCATTTCCCGCGACGACAATTAAATGATGATGAAGAAGTATTAATGAGACTCCCAAAGACGCCATAGAAGTCACGATTGATGGTTTTTTACTGTGCGAAAGCGTTTTCTGGCCGATCAATGACATCATGACTTCCAGCAGCTTACAATCTTACAATGTTTTATTGTTTTCACTTCATTTTCCTCTTGCTCGGCTTGTTTATGTTTTGCCAATGAAGAGATTAGAGCAATATGGCCAAGTGTTAAATCTTAACAGACACAAAGTTACACAATTTCACACTGAAAGTGGAACAGCGTGGAAAAAAATCCACAGAGTTTTGATGTTATTCATTAATTTATTGATTATTTTATTATGGAAATTTTGTCCACAACGAATTAGAAAACTACTCAAGAGTTTCTTAAGGAGTTCTAGAGCAATTGACTCAACGTGATGCAACATTATTTCACTTTACACACGTGTAGAGATTAATTTACAATTCTTTACCACTCAATAATCATACGCAAAATATTGGTAAACATCAATAAGTGAGAGCGCGCGAGTGAAATTATTCCAGAAGTAACTGGAAAATGAGGAAAATTCCACCTGATTAATTCTTGAGTGCGACAAAATTATTGAATTTCAAGAATGATGCGCAATTTCGATGAAATGCATTGCTTTCGATGCGCGTGGATTGATCTTATCACGCTTATCTTCTTGTTATCTAGTGAGTTTAAGAGATTGTTGGAAATGCCAATGAGTTTTACGTCAATTTTCCTCGGCAATCCTCTTGAAATTGTGAGTATATAAAGTGAATCGTCGCCTTCAATTGGCACATTCATTCAGTGAAGACATCCGAAGATGTTGACTGGCACAATGTTGAAGAACGCAATCTTCCTCGGACTCCTCTTCTGCTTCGGCAGCGCCAGCGCTGGTCTCCTCCCACGAGGACACGGACGCGGCTTTAGGGCGAATTCGAATAGGATTGTGGGCGGACAGCCAGTTAACATCGAGGAGATTCCCTACCAAGTGTCCCTCAACTACTACGGTTTCCATCTCTGTGGCGGATCCATTCTCAACGAGAACTTCATCCTCACGGCAGCTCACTGCACGGAGTAAGACTCCTGATGGCAATTCTGCAAAGTGAGTTACTAACAAACTCTTCTTTCAGCCTCGATGTCAGCTTTGAATCCCTGAAAAGCGCCTTCACCATTCGATCTGGATCAAATCACAGTTCTGTGGAGGGTCAAGTTCATGCCATCAAGGAAATCTATCGTCATGAATCTTACGATGGAGAATCGCTGGACTATGATTACTGCATTTTGGAGCTGAAGGATCCGATTGTCTTTGACGACACTCGTCGTCCTGTGAAACTTCCTGCGGCTGGTGAGCCAATTGAGGTCGATTCCATGCTGAAGACTTCCGGCTGGGGCAGCACGAAGAACTATGCGGAGTCCAATTATCACGTTCGCGCTGTGACTGTGCCGGCAGTGGCTGATTTCGAATGCAGATTCCGGTACGCCACATCCGACATCACCGACAGAATGTTCTGCGCTGGCTTCCGCCAGGGTGGCAAGGACTCCTGCCAAGGCAAGCTATTGCATAGTTGAGTGTGAAGATGTATTACTAATTGTGCTCTTCTCTGTGTGCAGGCGATTCTGGTGGCCCAATTGTGAAGGATGATGGCGTTCAGGTTGGTGTGGTGTCTTTCGGTGAAGGATGTGCTCTTCCAGGTATCCCTGGAGTCTACGCAAAGGTTTCCACCGTCCGCGATTGGATTAAAACCATCGCAGATGTGTAACTTTTGAATTGTAGACTTTAGCGTGATATGTATTTATTTGAAACTGTAATAAATGAACTGGAAGAATAATTCAAATCTTTTCTTACGCCAAGAAAGTCACTGATTGAATTTAATATAGTTTGAATTTCCAGATAATGACAATGAAACGATAAAGAGAGCTGAAAGCAATTTCACAATGTGTTTATTTCTCTTGATTTCTATGCTGAAATGTAATTTGTCAGCAAATAAGCAAGCAAATAATGCGCCATAAGAAACCATCATTCGCCACTCAATCTTAAGCATGTGCACAAAACATTTATCTTTCTCACTCTCTCTCTTGCGCATAGTTTTTCCTAGAATAGAGAATTAGGGTGTTTGACCGAGAAAATATTCTCATTTTTCTTCAGAATTTCCCCACCACAATTGTGACTTCGACATTCGCCACTTAGTTACCGTTTGACAAGCGATGTCTTTTGGGGGGGAGCAACATCCCCCAGAGGGATTATTGAACTGCTTAATTGTGTCAGGAGGAAGCGAAGCTTGTTGTCAGGAGGAATGACACTCATCTCCTTTGTTTTATCTCACCATCATGCTCAATTTTCTATTCATGACATCGCATCAGATGAAAATATCCCGGGAAAATTGGAAAACTCCATCAATGATGGGACGTGATGATGTTTTGAAGGGTCCTTTCTGCGCGGGGTGTGGAATATAATCCTGGAGCAAATTTTCAGGATTGTTGCTCCGCAAAATCCTTTTTATAACAAATTCCCTCCAATCTCGTGAGAAGGTGAACACTTTGCTCCATATTTTCCAGCAAAGAAAAAGCTTAGCAATGTTGAGATGGAGATTTTTATTTTGATGTTTTGCTGCTCTGGTTGTAAGTCAGAAAAGCTTCTTGAATTTTGGTGGAGGAAATCTATGTTGGGGGAGATTGAAAGTTTTTTTGTAGTTGTTTCCATGGGATTTGGTAGGATGGAAACTTTGTCTTATAATATCTCAACAGAAGCATTAAATATATGGCGTGTGTTTCTCTTTGAATATTGCAATTAGATGGGTTTCAATGGCAAACATTGAACCAAGGCAGCAACAATGAACTCATCATCATTGTCACAAGGACACAAGGATGGACTTGTAATTAATTTTCACATCAGCTGGAGTAGAACTTTGATTGACCATTCAATATCGTCGCTCGTGCATGTGTTTGTCCTTAAAATTTGATTCTCCTCGAACTTGGGGGATATTCGATGTGGAACATCCTTTGATGGCCCCGCACAACTTTCTCTCTCTGGGCAAATTCATGGGAGATTTGCCAGGATTACAATATGCAAATTGAATGTCGTCTGGACTGGAGTGCCTGTTAAGTAACACGAGGCATTTCTTCTTACAGCTTAACATCGTGAAGAAAGTGATATAATCCCTTTGCCACATCTCCTGAGCTGATGGACATGAATAATCCTTACATTTTTTTTCTTGCGGCATGTGTGAGGAATTTTCGCTGTGGCGTAGAAAAGTTATCCACGAAATGTGAAAGTTTCTTTCACTGTGGCATTTTCATGAGATAAACTTTCGTCTGGCATGATATTTTTTCATTTGCAATTACAATTAATTGAATTATTCGGAGAATCATCTTGTGGAAATGTGAGAATAGCCAAGAGAATCAACATAATTCACTCACCATATATTCTAGAGAAAATACATTTTCTTGCCAGAGAAATTAGGTACTCTTTTCTTACTATTAATAGGAACTTTAAGTGATGTTTCATACACATATTGTGGCAAAAAGCTCAGTGAAAAGCTTCTCCATGACATGAAATTTTCTCATCAATACAACATTCTAGAAAAGGACACTTTTTGTGCCATGAGACGCGTTAAATTCAATTTAATTCTTCCTTTTCTGTTTTATATAATTTTCCTCACTTTCTGGTGGCAAAATGTGGCCGAATTTAGGTCAATTGTCCATGAAAATCGCGAAAAGATGAGAAGAATGAGAAGAATTTTTGCTACATTGGCTTTGTTTGCGTGCAAAAAGGGTTGAAACAATGCAATTTTGACGTTGAATTAACATACTAAAGACTCTAAAAGGATTGTCAGAAAACTTTGATGTTCCACAAGCGCCCAATTTCACACCTTTGAAGTGAGATAAGGTTTACTTTCACATTAATTTTCATATAAAATTCTCAATTAATTGCACATGAGTGGCTGGGAAAATTCACGAACTTGAATATGAATGTGGCAAAATATGATTTTCCGACGCAAAATAAGTGAAATGGAAATATTATGGAAGCGAAACGCTGTTGGACATAAATACGCATTGATACTGCAAATAAAATCTTATATGATATTTCACATATTTTCCAATATAGCTGACAAGGAATCACATCATCACCGGGAGAAATGAAAAGGAAGGTGTTGCTGTTGACACGTGGTGAGAGAATTCTGGGAATTCCACCAGACATCCTGATAAGAAATTCCGTAAAATATTCATTTCAATTCCCATCGAATGATATATCCTATTTGGCAGCATATTTCCAGAATTCAATAACTTGACAGAGAAAGCTGACAAAATGAAAATAATTCGTCGCTTTGGAGATTAGAATCATTTTATGCTAATTAATATTATTTTTAACAACTTTCCACTTTGGTTTTCCACCATGGTTTTCACGGTCTCTCGTCACTTCTTGACTTCTTAAAGAGACGGAATCCGTGGAATTCGTATCGCAAGACGTCGAAGGGAGAGAGAGAGAGCAAAAACATCCCCATCCGATTGCGTGAAATTATTATTATTAAATCTGTGTGAGATTTTTGGCAGCTATTTATAGATAAGAAATACTTGAGGGAGAAATTTGAAATTTCACTTTATAATCGCTTTTGCACTCCAAAGTTACCAGAATATATATATATTTGTACGTATATTTTTTATTTATGATTGAGAGGTGAAATTTCGAGGGTGAAAAACAATGGATGATAATATAAAATTAATTTTACACAGTCGAGGAGGTATAATTAAATCTATTCAAGTGAAAAGTCTCGAGTCAAACTTTGCTTGTTCATTTTGCGCAGTTTTATGGGTTTAATTCCATGAAATTATATATATTGCGTGTTGAAGAGCTTCTTCAATGCAGTGACGATTGATGAGTGAACTTTATCGAGAGTGTGTAGAATCAATAAAACAATTAAAATGTTTATAGAACGATAAATGAATTTCGAAGAAAGAATTATTTGTTGCTTTTGCAGAATTTAATTGTTCCTGGTGGAAAGTTTTTAACTCGGAAGCTTTCAATTTAAAGTTCTGTGCTAATTAAGTTTTCCCTCTTATTATATTGTGAGAAGATGAGAGAACAGGAGAAAAATGAAGATTTTATTTTATAATTTTCTCCATTCGTTCCTCATTTCTTAATTATGTGGATTTTTAATCCACCCTTGTCGCATGCGAAGGAGTGGAATGACCGCAATCACAAGAATTCTCCGCCATTGAGACAAATTCAAGGACAAAATGGTTAAATTAATAGGGAAAAGAGGCAAAGTGGAGAGATTCTTCTGATTCTTATATAGAAAAATCATTTCGCATTTGTAACAAAGAGTGGGAAAAAAATCCAATGTGGATTAGAAGGAAAAATTGTAATTGCAAATTTTCTACCGCACATCGTTCTATTATCATATTTTTCTCATACTTTTATGACGTTGACAAAAAGTGTCTCACTTGAAGCTCTCCCAAGATTAGCATGATTGTGTGAAAGTTGCGAGAGAAGGAATTAAAATACTTGAGAAAGTACAGACACTGAGGGGGAGCTTAAGGTCAACATCCACACAAGTTTTCGTTCATCTCCCAAAGTGGTTGAGGAAAAGTTTTTAGTTTATTGAGATACCGTGAGGACATCTCAACTTTTATTATATTTATCACATTTGTCCCATCCACTGACCACAGATAACTTGGTTACGGCTTTCACCCTCAAGTGATAAGAGCTTTCTCCTCATGCTGGAGGAGAAAATGCTTTCGCGGTGAGTCTGCGCCGAAGAGACTCAAGATTGTCCCCTTCTTTGACTGAATGTGTGGAGATGAACCACAGAGAGATAGTGAAGAAGTTTGTACATTTAGTGCCTTTCTGGCGTTCTTGCCGAAAAGTCTTCCTGCTGTTTCATTGAATGAATGTTGATGGAAAAAATACGCGTCGAGACATTTATGGTAAAAATGTATTCTTTTGCCAGAATATTTATTAATTCACCCACTTTCATGACACGAAATCTTTAATTTTCAATCATCACACACAATTAAACAATAGACGACTTTCTCTCAGAATAATTCACACATCATTAATTGGGGGTGATTTTGGAGTCAATGGCATAAAAAGTTAATTACTAGGGTTGTCGCAGCAGGTGCGAGACAGGTTGAAAAGAGCATTGTTGCAGTGAAAGAGACTGAGGAAGTTCATTTGCATTTAATCCATGACAAGAAAGGGTGTTAAACAATAAAAGTTCTCGCCATTATTAACGTCCAATATCACAAGTTCTTCAATCTTTTTACCTCGCTTTATTTAAAAACCCTTCAACACCTTCCATCGCCACCGCGACTGGGTTTGGTTGACAATGAAGAGAAGTGTTATATGTGGAGATACTCAGAAGGGGTTCTAAAAATAGGGGCTTTTTTGTGTGCCGAGTGGTGTGAATCAATTCTTCTAATGTGTGCCAATTTTGTTCGATATTCATCGTGTGGATATTTTCACTCAAAGTCTTTCTTTCTCACAGAAGAATTTGCCGAGAGGCTTCCAGTTTCCTCGTGGAGCTCCTCTTACGGGAAATAAATTCAATTAACAACGGATCCAACTGAACTTCTATTGATTTACTCTCACATTGTAATTTGTTTAGTCTTTGTCTACATCGAATCATGACCTACAATTTGATTTGTTAGATTGGACGAATAGAGGAGAATTGTGAAGAAAAGTTCTTTCAAATATACAAATATTCTCCATGGATTGTTTTTAAGATTATCTCAGCATACAAAACTATAATATTTCTCCTATTTTTCTCCTTTTTAAGTAGATTACACTGATGGTGACTCGCTATTTTTATCCACACGCCATTAACGATAAGTAAATTGACGTAAGACGGAAGATATGTCGTGAATCTCATCTCTGTGTCGATGAAGTCAAGACAAAGAACAAAGTGAATCCCTTCAAAGACTTTCTATTTATTTATTTTCCCTCGATTTTTCCGTTGTTCTCTCTCGGAGAAACCCTTTCGAATTAAAATGTAAAGGCATTCTTTAATCCGAAGAAATGAGGAAAAAGCTTTTCAACCCTCATACTTATCTGGGTATCCTTAAGATGTGACCACACAGTAAGATCTTTTTGCTAAATTTCAACTTAATTCCAGCATAATGATTTCCGAAGAAAAGGCATTTGTTCAATTATATATTTAAATGGCTATATTTGAATTCACTCTTGGCTGTTTAATTGCAGAATTATGGAATGTCTGTATTCCACAAGACACACGTCATTCGCACTTCTTCTCTCTCTCTCTCTCACACACTCCATATAGTTTTGAGTGAAATTGCGCGAAAATTCGCCACACCGTGAAAATTGGATATTTACATAAATTTTCCTCTCATGTACATCGCAAAAACTAATTAAGGCGATGTTCTGCCACTTCTTCCGGGGTTAGTTGGCCTGTGTGTAAAGACGCTTGACACTCATTGACTTCGATCCTTGGCGCCTTAACTCCCAAAGGATGAGAGAATTCCCGGAAAGAGTGTCTCATCAGAATTCACATACACAAGCGAACGACGAGGGAGGGTGAAATGATGTGAATTGCGACATTTTTCACCTTTCCCCAAATTAGGGTAATTTATCATATTCGACAGAGGAGTCGACAATAGGAAAAATCACATGTTGAAGGCACATTTTGGGGACTTTGCTGAGATGTTTTGTTCCTGGGCAAAAACATCTCAATGCTTGACATACTTTTCGACAGTAATGAAATTTAACAAATCATTAATTTCGCCTCTCTTCCTGTGTTCTCCCAGGGAAGGCACGTCAATTCTGCCTCAAGTCTCAATGGGAGGGTGGAAAAGTCCAAATGAAGCACACAAAATGGTGAATGAGCGCCGGCGAGAGACCCACAAAGGGCGTGTTCTCGATGAGCAACTTTCCGCATTAGCAACAGAGAGATGAAAATAATTTAGTCGCTCGCTACCACCGTAATACTGCCGATTAATTGAAGTTTCATTAGACATGTGGTGTATCGTTTCGTGTATGAGCGAAACTTTATCAAAGGTGGAGGAAATCTGCCAAAGTCTTTGCGGAAGAAGAGTAAATTGTGGAAAATTTGATAAGATATAATTAAGACAAAATTGAATTATCAACGCAAACATGTGCTTGATTCACCAATTCATAGGAATTCCTGCAAAAAATCTTCAGGATGAATGCTAAATTTTCTCTTGACCCCAAAGAAATCTATACATAAAGTTTATTTCCTTTTTCTACGCCCTCTTCAAAATGAACAAACAACGAATGATGAACATAAAATCCCTGCAAGACATTGCTGCAAAATGAAGTAATAAGGATATTTGTTGCTCTTTTTGCTTCTCTATTTGTATTTGTATTTGTGTGGGCGGTTTTATTGGCAAATATTAAGCTTTACTACATTTTTTTATCAGAGACACTCTTTTCCCATTTGTCCGTGAGGAAAAAAGCACACTGAACGATCTAATTTATTTGTATAGAGCAGCAGTTGCAACTGCGGAGGATTTAGTGAGCAAGAGTAACTCCAAAGTCTCGTAAAGCTCGTAAATAGAGCTGTTTTTTTACCCCCGAGAAGTGAGATTTTTAATTAGCCTGCATGCTCTTGACCAGGCGTCTCCACTGCATTAGCGGGAAAGAGGCGAAAACGCCGAGAGAGGTCGCTCGCGTTCGCCATGCGAAATTCATTCAATGTCAAAGTCGGACAGTGTTTGTGGCTTGTGAATTTCCTCCGGTGCGTTTTGCCTCGATTTTCCCACGAAATTTAGTGCTATTGGCCAACGAGTAACCCACCATGTTCACAAATTGCGCTAGAACTGTCAATTCGCGATGCCTCCTCAAGATTCTGGTGAGGATTTATTGATTTTTTCTGTGTGCTTACGCAGTCCGTCACTTTGCGTGACAATATTGCATAACAAGCAGTGTTTGTGGTGGAGATTTGCGAGGAAAAAATCCCAATTATCGCTCCCATACATCCTCCATATCACATCTATTGATTCTATTGACCTCTGCAAAGTATTGGCAATGACTTCTGCGGGCAGTTCCATTAAGAACATCCTCAAGATATTCGTTACGAACGCTCTTGATTGCTTGTTCCTTGGCTTGTTCTTTCCGGACAGTGTTAATTGGGTGATTATTTTTGCAGAAATTCAACTCTCCGGCACTGCCAAAAGCTTCCCTGTCCACCGAGGCGACGTTTGAGGTGAAGGAATTCAAGCTGCACAACTTGGAGGAGGGCCCAAAGACCACCGTGACTGTCACGAAGGAGGATGCCGTCGATTACTACAGCAAAATGTACACTCTGCGACGCCTGGAGACGCTGGCGGGGAATTTCTACAAGGAGAAGATCATCAGAGGCTTCTGCCATCTCTACTCCGGCCAGGAGGCGTGTGCCGTGGGCATGCACGCCGCCATGCGTCCGGAAGACTCCGTAATCACTGCCTATCGCTGTCACGGCTGGACTCACGTGATGGGAGTCAACGAGCTGGGCGTCCTGGCCGAGTTGACTGGTCGCGAGAGTGGCTGCTCGAGGGGAAAGGGAGGCTCCATGCACATGTACGCCAGGAATTTCTACGGTGGCAACGGAATTGTGGGAGCTCAAGTCCCTTTGGGGGCGGGAATTGCCTTGGCCAGTCAGTATCTGAAGGGAAAAGGCACCTGTTTCGCCTTGTACGGCGACGGAGCGGCCAATCAGGGGCAGGTCTTTGAGGTGTACAACATGTCGAAGCTCTGGAAAGTTCCTGTGATTTATGTCTGCGAGAATAATGGTGAGTAGCTAATGGTCTTGTTAGAATCATCATTGTGAAAGTGGCAAATGCACAGGGAAAACTTTTCAACTTAATTGCTAAACCAAATGCTGATAACATTTCAGAAGTCTCTCCACTCTAATACACCATATCTTGTTGATTTAATTGATTCGGTTGTTGGTTATTGTGTTGTCCTCGGGGACAGTTTTGCCATAATTGAGAGCGAGTAAACAATTTTCAAACTATCTTGAGCTTTTCGCAGTGGTTCATTTGTTTAAAATGCTTGTGGTAAGTTGAGTGAGTAATATTGCTAATTAGCGTATCTCTTCTCTTCGCGCGACAGGATATGGAATGGGAACGAGTGTGGAGAGAGCTTCGGCGAATACTAATTACTACACGCGCGGTGACTTTGTGCCCGGGATTTGGGTTGACGGAATGGACGTGCTGGCTGTTAGGGAGGCATCACGTTTTGCCATTGAGCACTGCGAGTCTGGCAAGGGTCCCATGGTCCTCGAGACCGCCACGTATCGCTACTCTGGCCACTCAATGTCCGATCCAGGCACGAGCTATCGCTCGCGCGATGAAATCCAGGAGGTGCGACAGACACGTGATCCCATCACGTCGTTCAGGGAGAAGATTCTGAATGCGGAGCTCATTGACTTGGATGAATTGAAGGGGATTGAGGCGAAGATACGCAGTGGCGTCGATGAGGCTGGCAAGAAGGCGAAGGCTGACAAGGAAATCTCACTTGAGGAGCTCACGGCGGACATTTACGCCAATCCTGCGAACTTGGAAGCTGTCCGAAATGTGACACCACTCACACCTCTTCAGCACAAACGCCTCGGCAACGCAGTTAATTTATAATTGAGGCATAATGGGAGAAAGACAAATTCCTGCTGTCACCGTCAAGGTAAATTGCATTCATCTTCCTCTGCCACTCTCTTCAATCCACTCGCTCACTTACCAACAATACCTTTAAAATCATTCGTCTCAATTTCATTGGAATTTCACACTGTTCAGAAGGGTTAAGAGTTTATTATATCAACACTTTTCAGGTATTTTGACTGCATTTTAGGGTGCATTTCATTTGAATTCCCAACACTTTCAGTAGAATCTTTGGAGCACATTTCTACACAAGAGACGTTGAGAGCTCCAAAAGTTTTATTTTTGATATTCTTCCTAATTTCGATGCAATTTCCATTAAGAAACTGAGAGTTTTTTTTAGAGATGGACACTTTCGCAATGTACTGTAAATAAAGACACGAAGTAATAAGATGAAAAGAATTGAAAAATAAAGGGTGTATTTAATACAAAGTACCTGTCATTTTGTGCCCCTGAAAATTCACTGAGGTTATTTTTTTAGGCGTTTAAATTAAATTTCTCCAGCGTGTCTCTTGCGGTGAGTTAAATTTCATCTGATATGACTTCACATCATTAATCTCGCTATCATCCTACTTATTTATTACCGGCGGCTCTTTTTCTTGGTACTATTTTTGCACGAGAACATTTCAGCCCAACGAAATTCCGATGAAATTTAATAAAAAGACGCGTGAAGATAAATTTGTCCTCAATGAATAAAATATATTCCTTTTTCGAAGTTCTTCTGTGGAATTTCTTCGCTTCTGACAGGCGAATATGTAATGCTTTGAGTGTTTCTCTCTCTCAATTTAACACATGTGCCACTCTTTTTTCGACACGGATTCCATTGCCGGTTGACAAGGATTGCTGGGGGTTCGCGTGGCAGGCAGGATCAATGTTCAGGGGGAGGGGAGAAAATTCGGGGTGTTAAATATAAAAACATCAATTTCACAGGGAAAAAACACATGCTATAGTCAATATTCTTTGATATTTTATTGACTTTCATGTTGTTGAATATATTTTTCTCCTGTCAACTCAAGATGAAAATATACACATCTTGTTAATTTGCAAATATATTGATTGTTTTCTGCTATCATATTACTTTTGCCTTAGCCTGAATAAGGACATCTCTTGGATATCCATTATAATGTAATTGTGAAATCTTGAAGAATAAGTTGACGTTAATATCCTTTGAGGTATAAGGGTTCGTTTTTCACTCTAAAGAGCGTCTCTTTCGACCCATTCAAGTTTCTCGCTATGCGGAAAGATTCTTGAATTAATTAGGAAAGGAAATTTTAGACGGAAGTGGAGGGTAAAAGGATCTTGGCAACAGCTGATAGGGATTCTCCCTACCAGAAAAAAAGAACATTTCGCATTGTTCGTCGTCTGTTTTGCTGTGGAAAAATAGTGGCTAAAGAAATGCGGAACACAAAAATGTGTCTCTAAGATGGAATATAAATGACGTCAAGGGTACGGAAGGGATGAAAATAACTTCATCGTCAGATTTCAATGGTGTGAATTGTTCTTATAATATCTCACGATTCGCTGTAATGGAAATTCCAAAAGGACATTCAAAGGGGGAGATAATACAGTCAGAAGTGGTGTACAGTTCAGCAGAAGTACTTAAGAAGTGGAAGTATTCAGAAACTTACAATTCTCCTTTCTTGAGATCTTATTTCACTGACAAATTATCCAAATTCTTTAGATTTCCTTTGGATTTTTTACGTAGAATCAATCATAAAAGTTTTTTTAGGTTATGTATCGAATGAAAGACAATTTTAGTGAATAATTTGCATCCTAGCACATCAATTATTATGCTCAAGTTGCAGAGATTGCTAATCATTGGCAGAATTAAGCATTTGCTTAGAATAAACATGGTTTTTCTGAACATTTGATGTCAAGAAACACTGGAAATTGTATTCATGTCGAACATAACCTCAAAAAAGAATACTTTTTGGGCAATTTTGACTCTGAATCAGCAGTTTTGAGTTCATTGGCAAATGATTAGAGATGATTTTGTGATCTAGAAGCTTCGAAATGGAGTTTTTGATGATTTCTTAGTTATATTTTGAGGTTATGGTCGGTAAAAGATACCTAAATAGTATAATATCTCCTCCTTGGGACATTCAAAGGCATTTAATTTAATTGTGTCACCTTTAATTTAATTCTCTAAGACATTTGAGAGACCATTTTCACGTCATAATGTGA
The DNA here is from genome assembly GCF_947086385.1 of Phlebotomus argentipes. Lineage (NCBI taxonomy): Eukaryota > Metazoa > Arthropoda > Insecta > Diptera > Psychodidae > Phlebotomus > Phlebotomus argentipes. The sequence goes on from NW_026776174.1 coordinate 226,719, forward strand.
CAGTGTTTGATTTTCCAAAGCCCAGAATGTGTGGTAAAGTTGTCGTGAAAGCATTCAGGAAATGCTGCTGTACTTTTCGAGCAAATCTCTTTGCTCTCTATGCGAAATGTGTGTATGTAGAATTTGAAGCGAGAGTACAAAGTGTAACTTTCTGAAAATCCTGTCTATCGTAGTGGAAAACCTTTTACTCTCTATCCAAAATGAAAAGTCTCTGATAGCATATAGATGAGACCTTCCGAAGGAATTATACTGGAATATGGGTGAAAGAGGAAACTTTTTAGTATTCAGCAAATCTCATTTTAAACTCTCCGTGTCTCCATATCTATACATATTCTCCGTGTATATAAGGAATTATCCTCAGATTGTCAGTATCGGCGCTTCTCTTTACTTGGCAAAAAATATCGCATCTTGAATTCGCATTGAATGTGCTAAGATGTCGCAAAGAGGGAATTTATATGTTGAATTGTTTGCTTATGCTGGCATTTATTTAGTCTGGAAGAGAGCGAAGGAATCAACAATTTACTCCCTTTCATCCTCTTTTGATTGTCACTCGAAGGCACGTACGAGACATATGATTTGTGTGAAACAATTGGATTCTATACTATTCAATTCCTCACGAATTGAAAACAATCTACATATTGATTTTTGCCAGCGATGCTCATTTATTATTTTCAGTGTCATCATTTTCTTTGGGGAATATCGTTTCATTTCACCGCGTGATCTCAATTATTGGGAAGTTTTCTCAGGGGAAATTGAAAGTTCAAGTTCTACAGTACATAACATTGTTTTGTGTGTGTGTGTGTAAAAAGAAATGCGCCAAGGTTCAGTTTAACACTGAATTCTGTTGCCATTGATTTTTGACCCGAAAGAATTCTTCCCACTTTTGCATCCAGATGGAAAAACAAGGACACAAGCGACATGAAAAATAAGGGCAAACATGTTTGAAATGACGATAAATGGTGAGATTTTTGCCAGTGTGACTTGAGAGAATTCGAAATGTGGGCTTTTAACTCAGCATTTCAACTTTTATCATAGTAAATACGCCCATTCGTGAATAATAAAACATATACGAAATGATATGAAAGTGAGCTGAATGCAAATAACATTCGCTCTAAATCCTGTTCTACTCGAAATACATATTATTCATTCCATGAATGGCTGTTCAAAAGGGATTTAACTTGAGATTTTATCCATGATAAAATTCCACCAACGCGCGCAATTCATCAATTTACAACCTGTTGTGCTTTTCCGGGTTGTGTTTTCTTATCATCTCTTGCCAAGCGTCCTTTTTGGCATGGGATGTAATTAGAAAGTGGCTTGCAGAAGTGCGGATTGTGTGGGAAATTTATTAAGAATAGTGTGCTGAATTTGTGCGCTTCTTTAAATTTACAACACGTTTCCCTCTTAAATACTGTATTGGAAGGTTTCCAGAACAGGAAACTCTCTTGTTTTGGCCCTAAAGCTCTCCACGTTCCACGATTTTGTGGCGAAAAGAGTTCAGCTCATAAATTGTACGACAAGCAGTTGGAATTTCTTTTTGGCAAATGTATTATTTATGATAGTTTAATTGTTCTCTATGATTTATTGAATAGCTTTATAGACTTGCGGATATGAGAATCATTTCAATTCAATTTGATGCTCATGAAAATCTGTTCATGAATGAGAATTTTTCGTTTTTTTCGACCTTTTCAATGTTCATCATCAAACTATGTTGAATTTTAGTGTGTGTAATTTTGAATTAAAATTGAACCATAAAAGTTTTTGCAACATCAAAATATCAAAAGTGAAATTGGAGGTTTTTCCCTTATCGCGCGAGTGGCGTTTTATAAAAGTTTTCCCGCGGAACTCCAAATAAATTGGCAAACTTTGGCGGTTTAATAAAACTATCTCACGTGAGAGGCAGTAAAAAATGCTAAAGATAGAACTTTAGAGGTTGATTTAAGCCATAGTTGTGATTGCTAAAGTTCGTGATAAATAGCAGTCAAATGTCTTCTTACAGTCTATAAAATTTAACCACACTATCTTTAGTATGTCGCATGATTTAATTGGATTTCGACGAACACCTTCCATACAGAGAACACTCATTATGATTTTCACCAGAGCGGAAATTAATGTATGGAATTTCATTCAGGAAATCCTGCTAAATATTCCTTTGATGGGGTTTATTCACGACACGCTCAGATTTTGCCAAGTGCGTGAAGATTCTGTATCTTTATTCCCCTATCTGGGAAAGCTTTTTGCCGTGGGTTGAGCCACGGTGTGTGGTGCTAATGTGAAGTTTTGCAAGTCAATGCCTGTCGCATAAGACAAACAGTGTCAGTTTAGGGAGGGAAGAGGTTAATCACATACGCATGAGATTCCCCAATGTCAGGGAGGAGGAGGAGAGTTAATCTCCATTGAGATTCTGAATTTCATATATTAAAACACAAAAAGCCACAAGAATTTGTGACTAAATTGAAATTTCATCACACTCTTAATTAGGGGGTTTTTGCCATGTGCTGCGCGACTTATCGTTCATTGTTGATAAATCCCATGAGATTTGTGTTGTGATTCCGGTGTAAAATTCACAATATTCTAGGTTTTGCATAGAGCCATTGCTGTCTTAAAGCGATTACAGACTTGCTGATGATCCACGGGAGGTTCAGCGAGAGCGCGAGTGTGTACGACTGACAGTTCGCTTAGCCAGAAAACGCGAATAATCCCTCGATATATCGAAGGTTCAGCCGATTTTTCAGGGGTTCGCGACGGCAGCGCGCTCGTGCGAAAATGCGCCGAAACATTGTACGACCCAGAAAAGGCGCAAAATGGCGAATCTCTCGCGAAGGATTTCCTGGATTATTAAAATCATTAAATTCTTCTGCGAATCATCAATTTTCGCAATTTTAACGTAAAATTTCACTCCTTTGAAGTATAAAAATCAACTGAACACACCAAACACAGTGTCGCTAGTGTCGACAAAGAAGTATAATCCCTGAGTGTGTACGGTGACAGTTCAGCAACGAATGTGACTAATCCATATTTTGAGTGTGTAAAGGTGCAGATCAACCACGAATTATCGCTGATCTGATCTTTACACACTACAGGCTCATCCACGGAGGATTGATCCGAGTTCGCGCCGATTCGTGGATCATCAGCAAGTCTGTAATCGCTTTTAGTTGATTCCGTTGGAATTGAAACCACAAAGCTCTCTCCTTGAAGCTCTTCTCCACGAGCGACAGATATTTCAATATATTTTATCTATCTGTGCATATTTGTGGCTGATAATGTCACATTTAATTAATCAATAAATGGGCAGAATTTGAAATGCGACACGAGCTTCGCAAGTGAATTATTATTGCTCTTTTATTTTGCGCTTGTGTCCACGTGTGCCTCTATATTCGTTGCAAATGGACCTTTACACGCCCGGTTAAGACACTTGCCAAACGTGAGCGGGAAGTTTGTGACCAATTTATTTTACTCGCATTCTCTCCCATGTCGCCCCAGACGCCAAGACGAAGAGCAATAGTGTTCGTAGGTCAGAGACACACTCATCCCAAGCATTTTTACACCGTCTTCACTTCCATAAATCCACCCGCCATTTCTGCACAATGTGAATTTCTGAACGAGATTCAACGTAAAAGCTGTTCTTCAAGGATTCGCTGTACAGTGAGAGGCGGATTGTTAGAGAATTTATGATTTGGTGTTGCCTTTGAGAGATGCCTATGTTTTTGCTCATTTCTCCTGACGTGCGGGGCAAATTACATGAGCAAATTTGCACATTGAAATGCAAATAATGTTCACCATGTAGCAATTTTAATCATAGATCTGAAGATGTGTTATAGTTTAATTTGACATGCGGGAAGTTTCACCCTCTCAAACTTCAATTTCATAATTAAATTTGTGCTATTAATGTGTGCGAAAATATTTACAGTGTCTCTTCGAGAAGAGAGATAATTATGACGTGGAGAAAGTGGAGATGATGAAAATTCGCTGTGATCGTCCATTCTCAAGTGTACAACACAACTGCACACCCTTCGGATATTTATGCTTTGTCGGCAACCGCATGTGGTATCATATAATTATCCTTTGCAAGGATCCTCCACCATAAATTCTCAAGACAACACACACCGACCACATTAATTCCTATGCACTTAGCAATGCGATGTCTTGGGGAAATTTAGCTCCATCGCCATCGATTCTGACGCCTATGGAGAGCCTTTGGCGCGTCTTCCCTGAGAAAATTAATTTGTAGCATTTTATAGCGTCATAAATGAAGAAGTTATGCGTGGATTTTATTTTATTTCGTTAAATTATTATAAATAGCGCCAGAGAAGTTAAACTATTCTCAATGTGTTGTTGTGTAATTGATTGGAAATTAACTGATTTCTGTCGAGGAACTTTTCATCTACCGATTAATTCGTCATTCGACTCTGTGTCTAAGCCAGCTCATGCCATCATTTGAGAGATGTTAAAGCCTGTGTGGAGTTTTAAAATGCCTGCAAAGTTAAATAAACAAGAGCACTCGAATAAATCATGTGAATCGGAGAGCAAGTCAAAACAAGATTTGAGTGTATTTATGTATTGAGAGAGAGAGGTTTTTCTCCGGTGGAAAAAAAGTGTGTACATATGTTAAAAGCCACGTGATGCATGGTTTTGATGTGATATTGTCGACAACACCTCTAGCTTTACATTAGCAAATGTGTAATTCTTATCACTCTGTTGAGCAACAAGTTGCTCCTTCGTGGTTGTAAACGAGAAGAGCTGCTGGTGGGAGAAAAATGTGAGTGAGAGAGAGTTGGAAGGAGTCTTCACTTCTCCATCGGCACACAGTGTGGTGAGACTGCGCAGAGGTGGAAAAGTCGCCCCTCTCGATTTCCCGCGCTCCGTGGGTTTGCTGAGGGAAATTCAAAAATTCAAATTAACATCTCAGTTTTGCTCCAACTCCGCTCACATGTGGTTTAACATCGCACAAATGTGAGATTTTTGTGGCTTTCCGCCAGTTTCTGTCGCGATTTCATGGTGAGAACATCACAAGTGGAGAAAAAATTGACTCCTAAGAGAATCAAATTGACAGTCAATGCTCGAGTAACAATCCTAATAGTGCGAATCGCTTCTCAACATCGTGATGTTCCATTTAATGGTCACACAATAGATGAACTTGGAATACATTTAACAAATTTCGTGCTTCAACCTCAGGTTTTGCGGGAGTGAAGTGGTGTTTTTTTTTATATTGCTGGAACTTGTGGCTAAAAGTGAAGTGTGAGACTCCTGAAAGTTTCTTTCTCCTTCATCAACAAGTTAGAAAAAGGAGTTTTTCTACCACGCAAAAAGAGGTGTGATTATATCGATAAGGTGGAAAATTTGTGTGCTTTTTTATGATTGTTCACAAAACTTTGGTGCTCTTCGGAGGAAACTTTTCACCCTAATTAATTAGGAAATGATTGACAGGCGATTCCAGAGAATTTTCACACTCAAATGCTTCTTTGTCTGTAAAATTTCCAAGATCGCAAAAATTCTGTGGCAGTGTTTGATGGTGAAATAATGTGCAGAAAATTTCTCTCTGGAAAAAAAAGAATATTAAACTTCACTTTGGCAGAAAAAAGGGGCCCAAAAGTATCTCTTGAAGATGGAAAAAAAGGATTCTCAGAATTTTTCAATTACAACTTGATAAGATTTCTTCTGCAATATTCTTTCTGAACTCATTTGTTGAAAAGAGAATGATTTAATTAAGTTTAATTATACTTTTTTTTTCTCTGCTGAATTTCTCAAGAATCTTGACACAAAAGAATCGCTGCACAAAGTGTTTCTCCTTCACAATAGTTGGACGAAGTGAAGTTCTTTGGACTTTTGCGGATATTCTTTTTACAAAACCTCCAGATTTTCTCACCACAATAACTTTATGCCAAAGGATTTTCATATGCGAGCTTATTCGGGGAAATTGGGAAAAGAGAGAGAGAGAGAGGATTACAGAGGAATTTTCACAAGAGGCTTTTAACTTCTTTATTGTAATCGCGTTATAGAGCTTTTCCCACAAGTGCAAAATGGATAAAAGAAATCACAAAGTGCCACAAATTGCGATTTCATGAAGTAGAAGCTGAGATTTCTTATCCTCTTATTTGTGCTTTAAGGATTTTTTTTCTCTATATATACTGTAGCCAAAAATTTCTGGTATGCTTTTGAGCCAATTTTCCGTCCATTTTCGCACAGAGAGAGTATTCGTTGTAAATTCCACAAGAGTAGATTAATTAAATACAAAGTGGATTATTAAGATGCACACTCGACATTCTGGCAGGGATTTTAGAAAGTTTCAACAATTCTATTGCTTTACTTTTAGGCCATCTTTAACTTTGAACTTTTAATTAATCAAGTGAAAGTTCAACATTTGCGAGTGAAAGACAAAGTTACATTAATTGTTGCCATAGTAGTGCAAACGTTTGCAAGTTGTTTTCAATAAATTCCACATTCAATTGCGTAATAGGATTAAGCCATAAGACACTAGAAGCATTTACATTTCGAAGCAGCATAAACATGCCCTTTTATTTCGATACGAACGCATTGTGTGTGGGAGAGATTTGTTTTAATATTGCCATTGTGTAGGCATTGAAATTGGTATCTAACGACTGATGACGAGAGTGAAGATTTTCCTAGAAATTTCTGTTCTCATGAAAGTGTTAAAAGGAAGAAATCTCAGCGAGTACTTATGTGTATTTTAAGTAGCCAATTCTTTGATCATTCAGTGTTAGTTTATTGAGTTCTTTTAAACTCAATAATGTGATATCTTTCATAATCCTTTTTGTAACTAATTTTAAGCTGTATTTCTGGTGCAACGCATTGTTTGCGAAGCGTGAATAATTTAGTTTTAATTGAATAATCCCGAGACTATCGACTTGTGGTCATTAAAAGGACTCAGGATGAGTCAACGCGGGATGGATAATGAGAGTGATAGTCTGAAAAGTTTGGGAGTGAGACGGAGTTTGTCTGCTGAACCCTCAAAATTTATCCCTCATTATCCTCAATTAGTATGATCATGAGCCTTCCCTCATTCCCTGGAATGTGTGTGTATGTGTCATCCCTTGCCAAAACTTTCGTCTGTTTGGGGAAGAGTGTCAAGTGGCTTTAGAGCGACTTTCGATCTGTGACATTTGTGATCCGTTTTGAGGCCTCTGAGAATCTCTGCTCTAATTGATTTCCAATGACTCTTCATGTACTCGATGTTGAATAAATCAAAAGCTCCTTGTCTTGTGGAGCTTTCAGGTGAAAAGTTCATGACTAAATTTAGATCATATTGTTGCTCCATCTTCAACTATTGCCATTATACTCCGAGTCAAATTCAATTGCATACTGGAGAGAATTTGGCGTGTTTTGCCAAATGGTGTGGGTGGAAAGTCATTGAAAGCATTAATTCCCATCTCAATGCCTTTCGGAGGGAAATGAAACCTCCAATCTCTCGACTCTTGTACTTCGGGGAAAAGTATTCCTGAATTTCATGACGCACTTGAGATATATATTCCTTCTCGCTCGCGAATGTCACATAGAAGGAGTGTACTGAATAAATTGCTTTTCATACTTCACTGAATTAAGCTCTTATACTCTTTCTTCCATCCCCGCCTGGATTGCCATCAAGTGGTATTTTATCTCCATTTGACTACCAGATCCACGATGAGAAATTAGCACATAGATTTGGTCAGGCAATAAAGCCTTTGAAGATGTCCTCTGAGCCATTTCTTAAGAACAAAAATTACCTGTTGGACATGAAGATTAGCAATGAAGAAGAGGCGTTTGATTTAAATTGTAAAGCATCTCGCAATAAAATGAATTTCCTGAGAAATTAACTTTGTCGGTGCATTAAAGATGATGTCTCATCATGTAATATTTGCCTCAATGCTGAAGATTTACTGCCACTTATCCCTAAGCATTCATTTTGTAACTGAAGAAGAGAAATTCCTCTTCGTTCCCCCGTGAAAAAAATTGAGTTACAATTTATATCAATGAAAAGGGAAATATTGGGATTTTTTTTTCACCCGCCTCTCGATATCCAATAACCGACAATCGATGAAATTCATGCTGAGGAATGCGTGCAGAAAGCGAGAAATGCGATAGACCAAAAAGGCTACCTAATTGAATTTTTGTCGACATTGGAGAGGAAGTCAATTTCTCATGGAGTCCAGATGGGATTCTCTCCACTGAATTGTCTCTAATTCAGTCATGCATTTCGGAGCCATGGCTATGCTGTTATGCTGCAGAGGAAGAGCGATTTGAAATCGTTTCAAGTGCCTTTTTTCCATCCCCATTTGAGCTAAAGTATTACAACATTGTTGAACTGGAGTATTGTTCGTCTAATTCAAGTACACTTCAGCAATTTCATTTCTAATTGCGCCATAATTTTGCCCTCCTTTCGAATTAGAAAAACAACAAAAAAAAATGTTGGATAAATATATTGAGAGCTTTTGAAGTTAATTTGATCTCATTTTTAGAGATAGAATAAATTGTTCTCCCCTTCGACGGTCTTTCGTCAGGAATCTCTCAGGGATCATCAATCTTTGGTCATTTCTTCTGAAGAGACAGTGTATCCGGTGATAGATATCCAGTTCTTAGTGCTGAAGAGTGCTTGAGTGAGAGTCTGTGTCCACTTAATGGGGTGTGTCTAAAGTAAATTGATAGTTTTTGGGTTGAAAAATTCACAGATTTCTTACCATATTGAATATTTCATTTCCGTGTAATTCACAATGTGTTATTTGAAATCGTGGATATATTCTCCAGATGGTGCAATAGAAATGTCACTAGTGTTGACCTAAATCTGTCATGGATTTTATAACAGACACATATCTCGAGAATGGATTGAAAGAAGGAAAAATATAAGTGCTAAAAAGTGCAAGATTTTAACTTTTCACGTGAAACTCAACTTGGTTCGTCTATAATAGTAATTTGATGATGATTGATGCTCGTGAAAAATTTTTAATAATACGTGGAAGAAGTTTAAGGTCAAGTCTCCAGGTGATAGAGATATGAGACAATTCTGGTGAGAATATCTAGATGAGTTTATTAATACAGACAGAATGCGTCACAAGATAAGTTTCTCTATGAATAGAAATATTTCACCAACGAACAACTTGACTTGGGTTTGACCTCCTTGACATCTTGTGGTTATTATGAAGAAAACAAAGGAAACCAGAGGAGTTTGACCCTTAATTATTGACTTATGTTTATGTAATACATAAATTTGTCACTTTAAAATATTTTCTGGGCGTTTAATTGCTAAATTCTCACACTTTTCCACTCACACTTGACTCGCAAAATCTCCCATCGAATCATCAAAGTTATATTGTTGGAAATTTCCATGAATTTCCTCTCTCTAAATTATTCAGAAGCGATTGGAACCAACCCACTCTTCGGAAACACTCAAATAATTACCCAATTGTTTAGCTCCATTGTTTTGGCGCGATTTTCGCGCCCCTCGAACATTCGGTCGTGTGGAAACCATTCATGGATTAAATCTTTATGTTTTTAAATAAAATATTCATGCTGCATAACATGGATATTCATTTCCCTTTCGACATCCTCTCGTGGTGGATTTTGTACACTTGATTTTGTGATTTGGGCGTGAATTGAATGCTGAATGAGTCCTGAAAAGGGAGCGTAAAAAAGAAAGTTTGAGCGAAAACATGGTAAATGAAAATATGTCACATATTGTCTTCGATCTCATATCGTGGTGTGTTTTTGTGGTCCTCGGGGCAAACATATAACTGGTGACTTTAGCTGCGTGATTTCTGTGCTTTCAGAGACCATTTTCTCATGGTCTTGGCCATTTTAACTTGCGATGTAATGAGAAAAGCTATCAAAAAGAGCGACTGGGGAAAATAGAAAAATAAACACGAGGAGAGAAAACAAAGTCTATTCTTTTGAATTTTTGTCTTCAAGATGTGTGGCTTGAATTTGTGATCAATTTTCTCCATTTTATTTATTCTTCAATTTATCAACTCATCCTCGGTGACAGAGTGCGAGATGAACTAGATAGATTTAGGGCAAAGTCATCCGGGAGGATGAGTGAATCGAGAGAGAGAGAGAGTGTCTTTTGCTGTCGCCTGATTGATTTAATAATACAACAATCTCGTGTATAATTTCATGGTAATCTCATTTTCATCTCAAACACGTACTTGTTCATCGCCATTTGCCCTTAATGAGAAATCAATTGGCGATACTCTGAAGGGACTCTGCACGCATGCCAATTGTACTTCCATGCTGCTCTCATTCCTCACAATACCCACGGGATTTTTCCCGAATTTCCACCAGCGTTATCTTTTCGGCATTGTGTCGATAGTATTAGAGGATTTTTGTTCGGCGCATTACACTCGATTTTCAATTGCTTTTCATGGCTTGAATTGTAAATTGATAGCACATGAAATGGCTGTTTGTGATCCGAAAGTTTTAAGGTATTATTATTTATCGATTTGATTCTTACTGTTTACCACTGTTTCCACGTGAAAATTCGCGCATTTGCAGAATTTAATATTCTCTCTCTCGCTCTCTTCGATGTTCTTGAAGCATTTTGCATTTATCATTTCCGTGCAAAATTGCTTCAAGATATTCTTTGGCAACTTTTCATGGAAATTCACTTCTTTTTTTTGTTCGACCCCCTTTTGCATCATTTTCCTTTTTGTGTGCAGCTGCTTGGCCGAGATAACTCTTCTCTATCGAATTTCTTACACATGGCGTGTGCCTTTCATAATAAATTTCGTGAGATATTTTTTCCTTGGTTCAAGAGAGAAAAAACACACGGATGTTGCTGATGGCCGATGAAGGTGGTTTTTTGAATGACTGCCTGTGTGTAGAGTACGAAAAAAAAGACGAAAGCGAGTGAGAGAATCTATTTAGATGGGATAAGATGAAACATTTTGCAGAAAAATCTCTGAAGCTCAGCCACAAAGTGCCTCTTGCCGGATACTTGAGCTCTTCTCACCTCCTGGATTTATCTCATGCGTACGGCGGCGAAAAAAAAGAATCGTATTATGCTGTGATGTGGCTGAGAATGAAAGAAAATCAATTTACATGTTTCAGACATTGCAATATTTATAAAAGATATTTTCGCCACATTGAGTTAATTGGGCGGCCGTTTTTTTATTTCGCACCATTTTGGCGCATGCTCGAATGGTTTATATCGCCACAACATATCGATAACATACATTCTACGTGGTGGAATCGTAAACATTACAGTACAAGTGTTATGGAGAGACTGGCAGGAGAAAAATAAGAAATTCCTCTGCATGTGAAAATCACTTGAACATTCAGAATTCTCCTCGCAATTTCACACCATTGACCTCTTTGTGATTCGCCTGCCAGAATGTTTGAGGGTTGAAATGTATGTAAAACAACCTTCTTTCTCCATCACAACTATAGCTTGCGTGTATTTACTGAGACGCCAAGAGATTTGATGCTTTTGCTGAACATTAAACACTGCCTTTATTTCCGCATGTAAAGTGCATTATATTTTGTGCTGATGTTTGCATAAATGCTCTCCTTGTGATACTTTAAAAGCGCTAAAATTGGAATTTTGTTAGGGGGTTTGATGCAAAAGTGTGTTTGATCTGGCGCATAAATCAGTTACAAAGGGATTTCTCAAAGCCATGAAAGACTTTTTTTGCATATAAATTAGTTATGTACTGTCGTGGCATCTATGTAGCATGTAATTCTATGCGATGTGATTGACTTTGAGAGCAAAGAGCACTCACAAAGAAATTAATCTTGCTCGTCTTTCACAACACCGACCAATTAATAAATCAATTGATTTCACCCTCCATTATTGACAGATTAATTTACAAATTGTTCGAAGGAGGAAAGATTTATCGTGTATTTGTCGTACAACGGTGGGCAATGTTTCTGAAAGGCAGCTGAGCCCCTCTCAATCAGCACCCACTCGAAATAAATGAAGCATTGCGTCTCATTTCACTACACTGTATTACGATAATAGCCCATAACTATGAAAATTTTCCTTACCACCTATTTTTGTACCACATGCGGTGTTTGTGGTTATATTTAATTCCAATATTTTTCACTGTTTATACTCCAACGGTGTGTTTTACAATAGACAAAGTGTGTGTTTTTCTGCATTCTCTTCGGGGAGAAAAGAAAGAGAAAGAAAAAAACACAGAGAAATATAGTTCCATGAAAAGCATGAGGGCTTTGCAAGGGTGAATGAAGCGAAATTTATGGATAATTTGCGGTCTGAGGAGAAATAAGAAAGCCAGAGGAAGTGAACGGCAAAGAAAAGCAATGATGTGGAAAATTTAAGATTTTTCCTCAGTGCTGCTATCGGTATTTACAGGAAAACTCCACCGTTCATACCGGCAAAAACATGCTGCTTCAAAACTATTCACAATGACTTCCTATACATTATTCATATTTCATAGATGTTGTGCATAGATACGTGTTTTCCCAACTACACATGTATGTATTTCTGAAAGTTGTCTAAGTAAAGTGATTTAAATTTTCTTTGGGTATTAATAGTTCCTTTAAGGATACTTCTATAGCAGAATTGCATCAAGTTTCTGTACAAAAATTCAGCACATTTTATTTTTACTATAAAGTTTATCAATATTTGCCAGAATGCAAATATAGAAATGCGCACAAATAGACTTTTCATATTTATCCGACGCTTTTGCTGTACTTTTGTGTGTTGAAAAATTTTCAAACTGCTTCCGATTGAAATACTTTATTTGCCTTTTATGAGAGGATTCCAAAAATTCACTGTGAACATCAATAAACTGAGGTATCGCTACGAAATGTATTTTTTATACTCCCATTGAATAGGATTCTAGTTGAAATAGACAATAAATAAAAATTCCTAGAAACATTTTGTATTCACATTCATTGAAAAGTTTCGCCATTCCCAACAAGAATTCCACAATCATTCATGGAAAGTTGATTTGAACAGGAATTTTCCTCTCCATAGAGATGAAATCTGTACCAAAATTAGTCACACGAGAAAAAGTTTTTCCTGGAGAACATCTCTGATATCATCAGAGAGCAAAAGGTGTTGGAAATTTATTTCCGTGCACCGTAAAATGGGTGAAATACAAAGAGGAAGTTGTAAAAGCGCCCAAAGCATTTTGTTTTGACATTTATAAATTGTCTAGTCTTATTTCAATTCGGGGAAAAAAAAATCTTTGAAGCCGAAAAATAGAAATTCATCAATTCAAGATGACTTTTATTGAGTGACAATGAACTTCTTCTGTCACTGTGAATATTTGCCAATACAAATTGCCAAAAGCCATAAGATAAATTACAAATTAAAATATCTTTAATTTTAACATATTCTGTGTGAATTTTTCTGCTACAGTTTGAGTAATTTTTCACACTCTTCAATATATTTACGCCCACATTCTTAGCTGACTCATTAAAATGCATGCAAATATTTGAGTGAACTCACACAAATATTTTATAAATTGAATTTGCCTCAGTATTAACATTGGAAGTTTTCATATGTAAATGAAATTTCGTAATTTGCATGAGCTCGGCTTTTAAAAATTTTTGCCAATTCCACAAAAATCTTCCACGAGAAATATACATATTTCAGAGGAAAATTCACTCACATCTTGTTTGCATATTTTACAGAGTCTAAAATGCATTCGCTTAATGTTGGGGAATTTTCACGAAAAGGAACACACAAAAAATATTCTTTTGATTTTATCTACGCAATCAGACGAGAATTCACAATATGGAGTTACAAAGTTGTGGATACAAGAGTTTAATTAAGTGTTCGTGGCGACATTCAATCTCAGACATTTCCCAAAAAAGTAATAATGTGGTAAACCTGTAAAAGTATTTATAGCTTGAGGGTTAAAGTCATTATATATCTTATAAGCTCTTCACAATTTGTCTTCAATACGTTCAAGTGACTCTGTTCCTCAAGGCGTTTGTCCTGAAAAGACAAAACACACAATGCATATTGTTAGAAAATGATAGAATCCTGAGAATACGAAGTCTGTCAACTGAATAAGAATCTCATATGCCGTGTTCTCAGTATGATTTATATATCGGTGTAGTGTAAGTATGTAAATACATAGCAAAGCATGTACTCTGGCTAGAATATTTTTAGTTTACTTCCTCGATGTGCAGTCTGTTGTACAAAAATGCACAATTGCATTTGTGCAAACTCACGTGAGAGGAACTCTCCAAATAATACAGTATTACATTCCTGGTTCTCAGTTAAAAAATTCAATGACGTGAAATTGCACGGGATTCGTTTTAAATTTTTAATCATGAGTTACGGTGAAGTCAATTTGAACCAGAATTCATTTGACGGAAAGTTCTTATTGAATTGAGTCGCGTTTTCACGAAAGATTGCCACTCATTTATCATGGAGTTTAGAGAGAAGATCATATAAAAACCGTCGAAGATGATGATGAAGGATGATGATGACGATATGGAAATATTGTCGTCATCTCACCTCCTCGTTCACAAATTTGTGCTGAAGTCAACCCCTTGTTGATGAAGCTCGTGAGAATGAAGAGATTCATCAATTTTCAATAAAGAAGATTTTGCTTTGCATCTCATGCTAAAAGTCTTTGAACAAAGAAAAGTTCAGTTCTATTGACTTCTATGCGGTTTGTTTGTGGCATTTCAATTATTTATTTATTAAATTCTGATGTGATATGAGTGAAAGAAGGGAAAGGAGTTGCTTCTTCTCGAAAATGAGAATGAAATGAAGTGTGGTTAACGAGATTTTCATTAATGGAATTTCAATGAAATGATAAATATTATTACAATCATGTAAACTTTTCGATTGCTTCCTGTAGCATTTATAGATAGAATTGTGTTGTAAATTGTTCAGTCATAAAATTCGATACTCACGCAGAGATGTTTTAATTGAACTCTAATCTTTCATCGATTTATGTGATGAATTTTGCAACTTTTCCTATCACAATTTATCTATTGATTGTTTGAATATTTAATGCCTTTTGTTCTAAATTGAATTCTAGCATGTATTTTGATTAATTGACAAATTACTTTGCAACATTTCTCCTTTAATCCATCAAAAATCCTTTTTTTTTTACAGGATTTTCAATTTTTCCGGAGTACAGATTTCTCAAAATTCAATAATCCCTTCGGCGTTACGCTAAATTGAATGTCGTATATCATTCATTCAATTGAGCATTATGAGAAAATTTCCTCGAAGCAAATATGATGAATTGTGATGGAATTTTTTTTGGGTCATATTTTCACGTAAATGTCTCTGTAAATGCTGGAAAACATCACATGGGACAAAAGCTCACCCAGTGTGCATAATGTGAGTGAGGATGTATTGATGGGAAAAAAAAACATTTTGAATAAATTTGTGGAAAGCTTTGTGAGCAAAAGCGTCTGATGATCATTTTTCACTCATTTCGAGTCGTGTGAAAATTCAGATGAAACCGAAGGAAATTCAACTCATACATATTTTCGCGACGGCGTGAAGTGTGAAAAGTCACGCTCTGACGATGAGAATTGGCAATAAAAATTTTATGAACAAATAAAATTAATACACTTTGCCATAAATCACATAATAAAAGTATGTGGTGTTGTGTTGTATTGTTATGGATGGAGAGAAAGAAATGGAATTTTGTGCCATTGTTGGGTCCGTTTTGTTGCCACCGAGTCAAATGATTGGGAGACGTGGGGAAAATGTGTATTTAATATATATTCCATCGTGGGGGATAAAGTGTCCTTTTCCCACCTCTCTAAATTCCGATGCCGTTCGCCTAATAAACAGCGTGTGAATTGAGAGGTATTGAGGGAACGTCCAGAAGGAAAGCCACTGCAGATCGAGAGTGGCATCGAGAGAGAGTCCCCGGAAAGGTGACGGGGAAAATCCCTCCTTAAGCACCATTAAAATTGATTTCACCCAGAGAGTCATGTGAGTTGAGGCATGATGGGTGCTTTAGTAACCATCTTAAAAACTTTAAAGTGTGTATTAATGAAGAGCTTTTAGCACACGACGTGTCGTAAATAACACTCGTGGGATATTATTGGAAGAGCGTCTGAGTTGAAGCACACAATATCTTTTACTAGCCTCTTAATTTGTTTTTATCATGAGCTATTTTCAATTTAATTTACGACCTTCGACACTTTTGCAAAAATTCCCTTTTTATGATCTGAATTAATCTTCTGCACTTCACCATCATGCCCAGTAAATATTGATTTTTTCTCATCCATAACGCGTGAGCAACATTTACTGTGCAAAAATGCTCTATTGAAAAATTTCTCACGGTAAATTTTCTCTGTGATTTAGCGGAAAAAGACATCGTCTAAGTGGAGAAGGGGCACGAAATTTCACTTCCTGTGGAAGTGGAGATTGAAAAATTCCTCACTCCTTGTGTTATTCACCCCCTTCCAATTTCATTTGCCATGTCATATTGATTTTCGCGAAGAGAAATCCCTCCGAAATCCTTGTTTCACAACTAACTTCGCGGAGCCTCTTGTCTTCATTGAGGACTTTATTGAGGAGATATCGCGTGCAATTGCCCCACTTGTTTTTCTTCACATTTTTTTTCCTTTGTAATTCAATTTGAAATTTCTCTTTTTCAGACACACAAGAGCCGACAGTCGCTATGATGACGGTGAAATCAGTACGCCGAGGATTTACGTAATATTTCTTCTTAATGCCCTCAGAGTGAGGGTTTCATGAAAGGGAGAGAAATCAGTGTTTCACAAGTGAAGACGTATCGCTGAAAGTCTAGCAAATGCAATTGAATTTCAAGACGACAGTGTCAAGGGGTGTAAAGCATTGAGTAATTTGACTAAGTTCGCTACAATTGAGACACCTTCGCTTGACTTTTTGCACCGCACCGTGCAGAGCCCCTTGGCAAGAACCAAGACAAGAATTCTCCCTGATAAGGCACATAAAGTGAAACTGAGAAAGAAATGATCAAATAAGAGAGAGCATCAAAGTTGGAAAAATCATCCAAGTCACATTTACCATTTGGAATCTAAAAATCTCTTATGAATATATGATAGAGTGAAAAATCGCATTTCATCGTGAAATTTAATTTTCAAAAGTTCCTCCAAGTGAAAAAATGTGGTGAGAGTGAGTGCAAACTTTTGTCACCTTGTGCACAGCGTGAATGGGGGGACATTTTTGCTGTGATAGAGATGTGAGGGTGAAAGCAAATCACCTCTAAATGGAGGAGAAAACTGCAAAAGATAGTGACTTGTGTGAATTGATGGCAGTGTGTAAGCGTGGGTGATACTTAGTGCGGCTCCCTTTGAGCTTCTTGCTCGCAATTTTCACTCACTCATTCTCTGTCTCTCTCATGTGCTTTGCACAGCCAGGCACAATGATGATGCATCAATGTTGGCAGCTTTTGATCATACTCACGACAGTGACTGTCTTGTCTTGTGCCTCTCGAGATGCGTCGAATTCAGTCTATCGGAGCGAAAGGCATTCCCAGACCACAGACCATCGAACACAGAGCATTCACCGTGAGCGGACGCGACGCAGTCATCTCATGGGATATTCGGAGTCTGTCGAGCACATCACGGAGAACAATACAGCACTGTCCAGTGAGGATATAGACCAGTATTTTGTGGATCTGATGACCGCACCGGCGGCGACTTCTCACATTCTCCAGAACGCCACATGCATTGAGCATGAGGATCCCGATTGTGTCATCAATCACAATATCACGTGCGTCGGCGATCCAGTGTACTGCAATCTCACCTACGATGAGTACATGAGTCTGCTCTATGACTACATCTATCCCACAATCCCAGAGTGGATTCTCATCTTCTCGCATTCCATCGTCTTTGTGATGGGACTGGTGAGTTTGTTCGGAAGTAAATACAAATGATTCTTAAGCCAGAGTGGAAGACATTTGATTAGACATATTTACTTTAGTAGGGTTTTGTGGTGAATTCTAGGGGAAAAGCATTTCATCTCTCAATTAATACAGTTTGTGTTGCTTCATCGATTTGCAAATTGAATTGAAAATTCCATATAAATCCCATTTCATCAGGCCAGAGAAATGCAAAATTATATGAATAGAGATGCATAAAAGCTCTTAATTTATATAACGAGGTGATTTCAGTGTTATCATCAATTCACTGTGTAACTCTGTATGCAAACATCCAAATTACCAAAAAGTTATTTAACGGGAGGAAAATGTGGTGATAAACATATTGCAAGTATTACACATGAATGCTGAAATAAGAGGATTAGGAGCAATGTTTTTAAGCATGAAATCTCTCTGTAGAACAGTGAGTTGTGATGTGTAAATAACTACAAACACGTGGAGTGATAATTGAAATGAATTTCTTTCTTATTACATCACATGAATCCCTTTTAAATTCTACACACATCAAGAGCTTAAGTCAATTAATTAATGAGTTTTATTAGCAAAGCTATTAATTTTTCAGAAAGGGTTCATTCCCGAGGGAAGTCATAAATTACACATACTCCTTGGCTCTCAGTGTCAAAATATCCCTCCATTTACATCAGCAAATATGCCGATGATTAATTTTTGAGCACAATAAATGTGGGAATATGTTGAAAACACATTCTGGCCTTTTTCGTGTGTGTTTATCTTAAAGCCCCGAAGGCAGAATGTGAAAATAGGTCTCTGGTGCTTCGTCTGTCGTAAGTTTAATGTTATGTCACATTTTGTCCTATATAGATAATCACAATCGATATGGTTTTATGGGGGTGGTCGCCAAAAGAATATTCCGTGAAAGGAAGACTGAACGGAACAGTGTGTCAATAAAATTCCTTAAATAGTAAGACATTGTTGAGCATCATCTGCCTGTTCGACTATGTCTGGGTGTTTTTCTTCATTGGGGGTTGTACAATCCTTGTCCCTTGTTTAATTAGAAATTGCTGTGGTGCTCAAATGAACTCCTATATTATTGGACTAGGAGGCTTTTATGAACTCATAAACGCAGTCTGGTCTCTGTCGCTCATCCTCTCCCCTCAGCTGTTGTGCTCTTGCTGGACCTTTGACCAATTTTGTCGAGATTTTTGGGGTGGGTGGACTTTATTGGGTGTCGATAAAAGCATTTTCAATAGTGCCCCAGTGACTATCGGATGAATTTTAATTAAAATCATGGACGAAACCCCAGCATTTGCATTCAACTGTACAATTTATATGTGCTCTCTATGCTCATTTATAATTTCAATATGATTAAATTCTTCTGCACATATAGAAAAATTACATGAAGGGATTTTCCGAATTCTATGATCAGATTCACTGTCAAATCTTCTCTCTGTTTCAGGTGGGAAATGCTCTGGTGTGCATTGCTGTGTATACAAATCACAGCATGAGAACTGTAACGAACATTTTTATTGTGAATCTGGCTGTGGCAGACTTTTTTGTGATTCTCTTCTGTTTGCCACCGACGGTGGTGTGGGATGTGACTGAAACGTGGTTCATGGGGAAGACAATGTGCAAGATTGTCCTGTATTTTCAGGTGAGTCTTTAATTCCATATATTGATTTTTTTTCCCATATGTTCAGCAGAGGTGAAATATTTTCAGCATTTATCCAATTACCTATGATTTCCCATCCTCTCTGAATTATCCCAATAATTTTTCAATCCAGCTGCGGTGTTGAGGGTGTGAAAATTCAATTGTGTAATGAGGGAAATTCGTTTGGGGGGTGAGATAATTGTGAATTATCAGAGAAATGTGTGGGTGTGAAAATTTGCTGAGTGTTAAATTTAGAGTGATTTTGTTGCTAAAAAAAAATTGTAAAATTCATCTCACACGTGGAGTAGAAACCAAAAATTAATAGACTGGAAAAGCATATATTTAGAGAAATTTCATGTAGGTAGAATTATTTGGCATTCTAATAAATGTACTTCCTCAAAAGAGGTTAAGTGAATGAATGCTTAGTCATTGGAATTCGAGGGAAAAACATTTAATGAATGTTTCTACATATATACTCAAGTAATCACTCCCACTCGCAAAATATCATAAAACGTATATTTTTCCTTGAATTTGACACACGTGCCTTTTTCACGATGGTAAGAATTCTTGAGAACCCTTGTCGCAAAATGCGAATACTCTTCAATTGCTATCGAGAGTGCTTTTCAACATGTTTACAAGCTAAGGGAGAATGTAGCGAAAAATAAGCGTGAAACTTTTCCTTTCTCTCTATCGACAATTCAAATTGAAAATGTTCCTTCAGGGAGGAATTTAGCGATTTTGTTCCATAACTCTTCCTACAAAGTTAAAAGAATAAATGCAACATAAATCTATGTGGAATTGATATTTTTACTTCATTTTTTGCTTTGATTTTTTAACATTCTTTTGCATGAAACATTTTATCCACACCATTCACAAATGTTTCCCAATGATTTTCTCACCCTGTGAAACTGCAAATTTAAATTTATTGGGAATCATACTTGGGGACACAAATAAAAGGTCACCAAGGAAACTTGGTTATTCTGAAGTGTTCTGGATCCGTCATTTTGCCTATGCAACAATTTCTTGCGTGTGACAAGGGTTGTGGAACGTGAGAAACTTAAGAGATGCGTGAGGAATTGTGTAAACAGGAAAAAGAATGTGTTGAAAGTTTTCAGTGGCAATTTGTGGCTTCAGCAAAGGAAATGGTGTGTGTGTGATATAAAAAGGAGTTTGAGAATATCACGTCGAAATGTGATTGATGACACTGCAAAGTTTGCATTCCTGGAGAAATTCGCTCGTAGGTTTGAGAATAAATCATCAAGTCATATCACGAATTGCGTCACGTTAGTATATTTTGCATAAAATATCTCCCACTGGATTCCAATTACGCCTCCAAATCACTACTCCATCCATTTTACTCCTCCGGAAAACGCCCACGGGAGTTATTGAGCTCTGATCTCAATTCCAGTGCTTCTGAAATGGAGAGCTTTTTTTTCCCTTCGCGCATTTCAGCACTAGAATTTTCTCCAATGAGTGCTAATTGAGATTAATAGTCATTGTGAAAAATTAATTATGCAGAGGAATGAAAATGAGTGGAGTAGATAGAGAGAAAAAAATAAATTGAATTAACGCTGCTTCGTTGATTGAAGTGAATTTCAAGGGATGTTGACTTATGAGTTGATCCGTGTAGCACTGAAGAGCTCATGTAGTTTTTTATCGATGCTCTGTACTGTTGGGGAGACTGATGGGGTGAAAACTATCAGTATTGTAAGTGTTGAAGATGATGGAAATCACCACAAATACTCATCCCTTCCGCAACCCCATAATTGGTGGAAGAAGCATCGCCACAGAGTTCGTCAATTCACACACACAGCATAGGTTGTCGGGGAACGGATGAGAAACGAGAAGTCATCAATCCTAAGATGGCTATATATGGGGTAGGAATGTGTGAAAGTCCTGAGGAGATGAGCTGAAATATTCTGTGGCTGAAGGAAATCTCATTTTTTCTGCCTTCACCCTCACTTTACACCCTCTCATGATGTGTTTAGAGATGAACATCCTCGGCGGTGAAAGCATCGGATGATTTCAACGGTGCAGGAATTTCACAGTGAATTTTCTATCCTGTCATAAAGGCATTTATTTAGTGCCTGAGCGACACAATATCAAATACACGCGAAACTCATAAATCAATTGGTCGAAGTCTCATATTTCACGGCAGAGGAGAGAATTTACAAGTTTTTCACTGAACAACGAAAGCTCACATCTGCTCGCGATGCCACTTGGCTTTTTCCTTCAATTTAAAATTAATTATAACTTTCGCCATTGAGAATTTCTATATTGTCACTTAAAACCTTAGTCCTTAAATGTAATTTTATTTTGCAGTTTTGACCATGAAGCACTTCCCGTGCAATCAATTATATAATTAAGCTTAAATTACACTTTGCGGTGAACTCAGTGGGTGAATGACTAATTTATTACCCGGTAACAAGTTTGCGGTGTCTAATACAACTTACAATTATCCTGATAAATGAGCTTGAAGCTCGTGTTGGGATAAAGTGCAGGGATTCACTTCTTTGTTTGTGCTTCACAGCATCCCAAACGTAAGAGACATGCGAGTAATATTCGCTGCTCGTAATTAGTTTTGAGGTTTGCATATGTTCCACATATGATTAATTAAGTGGTGAGAAAGTGAAATACAATGTCGCAAAATAGAATGTGTTTTATCTCCTTAATTGGCTCTATCCTGGCCACTCCTTGGGCTATTCAGACACTGCGACAAAAGGAAGCTTGTTCAGCTTAACACTATGAATTTATTGATTGAGCTCTTATCTTTTAATATATAGTCTCTGCAATAATAATAATAATTTGGAAAGAAAATTCAATGGATCCTTGAAATTTTTCGCTAGCGGAAAATGAATTGTTTAATGGGACTTTTTATGGGCTGATGCCAAATGATGGAAATTGCAGTGATGGTTATTGAAACTTTCGAGGCGCTAGTTTTACTCACCAGAGAATCCTTCATTTCCGGATCTAATTGCCCATCTATGCGATGTTACATTGATCTGCTAGCATTCTCCTCGCCGACACATTAGACGTTTTGAACTTGCGAAAGCAATTTCCGATGTTTTCATTCTCTTCCATAACTCTGTGCTATTGAATTTCAAGGGAGACGCGCCACGGATGCACTCGTGGTGGCTGTTGGAGCCCACAAGCGACCACATTTAAACTACTCAATGGGACGGGTAATGGGAAATCTCACAGCTCGTCCTTTTCCACCACCAGAGACTCACACGAGAAAATTTCTATGTCTGGGCATTGTGCAATTTTCACAATTTATTAGTTCGACTCGTTCGACTTTAGAGTTGGTGAAAGCTTCTTGTGGCTTCTGTCATAAAACTTTCCACGCACGATGACGGCGATGGAAGAAAAAAGAGTCGTGCATCTGACAAGGGAAGAGTCTGAGATGCTCTTTGAGCCATTTTCCCACCCACTTGAATCGATTTTTCGTCACATTTTAATCATCACCGCCGACCCTAAAAGTTTATCTCTCTCTCTCTCTCTCGCCATTGGCGACTGTGACGAACGAAGTGACGGTGAATTCTGTCCCATATGGCTGATTACCATAAACAATTTTCCAGGCTTTTCATTTACGATTTGGTGAGCGATTTAATTATATGTTTTTGTTGTTCATCAACTTCTGTTGTGATTCAGGAACACTTCCAAATTCCTCTTTGGTCAATTTTGTTAGTAATAAAGTTTACAATCAAAGACATTTTTCAAACAGTTCACCTTTAAAAAATGTATTAAAATTGTCGCATATTTTCTTAAAGTGTCCCCGAAAATGAGGGGCAATAAAATGTCCCGTAAATCTCAGAAAATCTTGTGCTGGACCTGGATAATAAAAAAGACATTTTCACAGACTCCTCATCAAGATCTGTTGTCGTCTAAACTAAGAAGCTGTGGTCATCAAATTGTCTTATTTCACGAATGACTTCTCAAGCGTCCCAACAATTAAATGACCTCTTCTAATTTGGAGATAATTGAGTGAATTAATATTCCAGAGGCTTCATTTGGCTAAAATAGCAGTTTCCTCCGCACTTGTAATGCTTTCTGTGACATGTCTTCGCATGCTTGAAGTTCATACCATCAGTGGGTATTAGCAAGTTTTAATCGTTGTGGAAAAAGTTTCTCTTAACATGTGTGTCTCTTCCGTCCCTTCATTGGCATAGAATGTTCTCAATATGGTCGGCTTTTGCTCTCCACTCGTAGTTTTTATTGTGGAATGTGGTTTTCGTCAAAGCTCCAGTACTCCATCTTGTACCACATATATTGTATGCCACGTAAAAGCCTCTCAGGAAAAGTTTGAGAGCAGCACAAGCTTCACATTGACCTTGCCCTTCTGGCCGATCGTCTCTCCCTATCGCAATTTTCACACAGCCGGAAGGCAAATATTTCATACGGATAGAAATTCATATCGCTCAACATCTCTATATAAGGGATGGCAAATGGACTCTGTGACATATTTTAAGACTGTGGAGGGTGTTTTTTATTGGCTTCTCATTAAAGGGACTTTTGCGTGTGGCGGCAGTAAAATAAAATATATCAAATGCAGCACAAATTTCATTTCCCAGTCTTGACGACACACATTAAAATTCACCATTAAAGTTGGTGAAGGAAAATGATGAGTGATCTGGAATTATCCAGCAAATATTTACTTTAGGCACTCATCCCTCCTCGCATGTCTGGGGTGGAAAATTTGTGCAGGACCGTTGGACTTAGAGGTTCACATTCCCACCATATTTATGCCCAGGGAAGAAATGGTGAGAAGGATCAAATAGAACAGCCCATAAATGAAATGGCATTTTGATGGCTTTATGGTTTCACTGTGAAATTGCTTCTGACTTCGATTGCGAGAGCCGAAAATTTCTTACTGAAGAGATGGCTAAAGTGCTGCTCAAGTGGAATTATGAAATTTTTTTTTCGCTTATTCATGATGATATCCATGATGATATCTTTCGAATTTTTTATGACAAGTGCGTTGGGGATTTTAATGATACATTTGCCTCATGGGAGCAATTTGTGTGGAAGTGGTTTAATTTTTGCTCATAGCTTTTGTCCCATATTTCCTGACACAGATTTTTTTCGACGTATTTTTTTTCTTGGTCAGCCTTTGAGCACAGAAAGAAATTACTCGTGGAAGCCGGAGAGGCGCAGATAAGGAAATCTCAAGACGAATCATTTAGAAGTTCATCTCAGTGCCTTCATGTTATCTTCGACATCAGCTCAGTGGGTGTTAAAAGCTCATATGAACAGACCCTCCTTCTTGTCTTTCTGTTGCGACGGCAAAAATACACCCATTTGTCGATATGTTTGTGCTGTGATTGTCTCAAGGGGGCCAAAGTGTCTCTTGTTTCTTCATCACTCCCTTATTCCATGTTATTGTTATGATAAAAAATATGAAACCTTCCCATTTGGTTCCTTTTATCATAAGTAAGTCTCTTTGTTATTCAATTTCTTGCGTCACTCTTCGCAGGCAGTCATTTCTCGTTTGGCACGTTTTAGATATTTCCCTACATTCATCATTCACCTTTTTTTCTGAAGAAAATGCGTTGCAAGAGTAATTCTTGTGATCCTTGTTTTTTTTAGCAAGCTTATGCATTGGTAATTAAACAGATGGAATGTTTGGGAGCATTTAGGAGAGTATTTAAATGCGTCCTTTCTTCAAAGAACATCTGCATAAAATCCTACAAAGAGTTCTTTTAATCGCATTTTATGTTGAGTGAAGATTGGCAATGGAGAGTGCATAAATTTCACGTAAAACACTCTTTTACGATGTTTTCTACACTTTCACGCAATTTCCTTTGACACACCCGCAATCATTGTGTCAAAGGTGGTATTTTGTGTGGAAAATTTGTGTTTATTGCCCTGTGCAAAATTCCTTAAGAGCACTGTAAAGAAAGTGAGTGAAGGTGATTGAAGACTGTGGATCGCATTTGACATAATCTATAAATTGAGTGTAAAGAGAAACACTTGTGAAATATTCTCAGGAGGGAGTATTTTTCATTCTATCTCTTCACACCTCTTTCACCTGTTCACACTGTTCGCTGGTGCCCTTTGGGAGAGGGTTGTTGAGTACAAGAAAATCAGCGAATTTATTCGAAACACTCATGCAATGCTTCAGGGAGTTGAGTAACGGTGTAATGTTGAAGAAATTTCTTCTTGTTATCCCTTTCTCACCTTTTCTCCAGTACACCTGTTATTACCTTTCAGAGAATTTTCTCATTACACTGCTTCTGTAGACGATGCAATTCTTTACAAGGATAGCGTCATGTAATTTTCTTATCTTTTCAATTATTTACACAAAGAGAATTCTTAGGATTGAACAAAAGAATGTTCTTGGTCACTGTGTAACCTTTGATTACGAAATTCTGGAAATCCTTGCTAAATTATGGATATTTCTTAGATTAGGGACATTTTCACTATTTCTTCAGATGCATAAAATTGTAATAATTGGTAATTTGTAAGGATAACAGAGAAATTTCTCGTGCATGAACAATTATGGAAATTCTCATTATATTGTTTGTTATAAAATTGCATTCAAACGTTCCTTTATGTTTGGTAGATTTTTTCTTCTTCTTTTTCTCATTATGAAACGAAGAAAGTACAAAGACATCTAAGTTTTCTTTATGTGTCACGTTTAATTTATCGTGCATTTGCACTGCTCATTATTTCGTATGGAAATTTATAATGAACTTCATTTCCCCATTGTTTTTCCTTTCTCTACAATACTGCAAATGTTACAGAAAAGGACCATACTTTGGGTGTGTGTTTCACTGTGACGAGAGGCATTTCAAAGAAAAATGGATGAAATTTGGTGGAAAAGAAGGAGTACTTTGAGGTGAGGGTATTTCTCTAAAATAGCATCATAAATACAAATCAACAAGCTGCCTCAGGAGAAAGAGAAATCACGGGAAAATGTTGTGAATTGAAGGGATACTACGGGATTGGGTAAAAGGAGGATTTTACACTCCACTGATGGGGCCAGAAAAGTAGCAAAAAAAAAAGAGAGAGAAGAAAAAAAAGCGTCAAGAGGCAAGAAAGTGTGGGAAGAAGAGAGGAAAATTACGATAAGAATGGTAGCTTTTACATCCACCCACCCATGAAGAATATTTCCCACAACTGGAATACATCTTCTCAACACAAAGAGGGTTTCCTCTCCACCATTCTTAGCGCAGCATCAACCACTTGGTAAATGGTCCTCGAGAGAATTGTGAATTATTGACAATTAGATATTTTGCTCACCAAGCCATTTAACTTTCACACACTTTTGCCACCCACTTGGGTGGTGAGAGTGATTCTTGGGACTTCGATGAAGCTCATTTTTATCCAAATGCTCGTTAAACACCCACTATTTGAGCCTTCTTCCTCTCCTGTAAATCACGCTCTCATATCAGTACGCTTCATTGAAAGTTTGCCTTGTAAAATCCACGAAATTTCATTGATTTATCTTCAGAAGTGATTTTATTTTCCAATACAAAATATCTGAAATTTCCATCAAAGTTATTTTAAAGCGATATAAAATTATAATGCGTCAATTCAATAAAATTCACACGAAATGCTTCCGCTTCAACCCTTTTTTTTATCACAACATTCGATGCAATTTTTGATTGAATTGTTCGTGGATATTTTTTACAGCCTTTTCACCACAATATTGTGGGTAATCGTTTATGTCAGATTGTGTTAAATATCAACCAAAATACTGATGTGAAATTGAAAAGCACTTTTGTGGCATAATTATCATGTCAACATTGGGGATTTTCAGTGGTAAATCTGCAATTGAAATGAACTTTCAAGCCAAAACACAACGAAAAACGAAATTGAATGCAATTTTATTGCAACCAAGACAACAATGTGATTCCTCAAATGTCAGTTTTCATAAAACTTTTTCCCTTGCTTGTCAATTTACTATAGAATCTTTGCCATTGTTGTGCTCCAGAATCAATGAAAGAAGTGACAAATGAAGACATTTATCATATACTATTATCACATCTTTCTCCCAAGACGATACACTGAGACAGTCTGAAGAAATGCAAGTATGAGAATTTTTATGGGATAAAGATGGATACAATAATTTATACAATTCACATTCTATCATCTCTTGAATTATCTCCAGACTTCGTTTTGATGATTCTTCTTGGCTCTTTTGGTCCTCCAACTCCATCCAATGTTGTGTTGGTGGGAGAAGAGATGTTGAAACACAATAAATGTATTTGCTTGCTTCTCAAATTAAATAAGTCAATTCTTTGCTTGCTCGTCTTCCCAATTGTTTTTGCTTCAGTGGATAAATGCATTACAGAAATCCCTTCACACTCACTATTTTCATCCATCTTCTTTGCCATGATTTCTGTCTGCTGAAAGCAGGCATTTATATATAAAATACAATTTCTTTTAAGACACATTCCATTACATTTTATAATGAATGACTCAGGAAATTCAAGCCTTGCTGCCACTGATCTGCAGAATGTTTAAAGTCTTCCACACAATATGTAGCTTTTTGCTTCTTGGAAAACAAATTGAGAAAACAGAAACGTTCACCGTCTGCACTCATTTCCCTTCATCCTCAGTACTGTACTTGGGTAGCTTGGAATACTAATTAGACGATGAAAATGCTGGGAAAATTGCACGTATTGGATTACTCTGCATATATTATTTGACGTTCACCTCTGGCTTCGCACATGTTTTGTGCTAAAAATCAAATTAAACACGCCAAAAAGTGTAAATATTTTAATTAGAATCACAAGATGAGTTTGCATTTGTGTATTTGTTTTGTAATTTCAACATCATTTATCACACAAGTGACAATTTTTAACAATAAATCATTTTCAATATTTTTATCAGAGGAATTGTTTTATTTTTACACCAATTTGCATACACCTAATAGAAAACATTTTGCATAATGTCACTCTTTTTGAGTTTGTATTCTTAATCTCCAAACATAAACTTTCCTAACATTCCGACACACAATTTTTCGCAATTTACTTAACACATTCTGTAGAATGTTTCCCTTACACGATATCATTTTCACTGCCAAGAGTTGCTTTCCTTTGTTGGAAAATGTTGCCAGAAGGAAAGAGAGTGTCTCAACCACACTGGGAAAATCTTGCTTATTTATCTCCTCAAGATTTTGCCACATCCTCCATTCTGTCTCATTTCTCGTGGAGTTTATTCTGCACGCCACAGGGAGAAAGCTCACCAATAAATTCTGCACAAGTGAGCAACAGTAGCGAAACTAAAGGTGATTTTTCAGAAAAGGAAATTTAATAATTGTCAAAGAAGTGTGAGATAAACTGAGAATTTATTTTCAAATCGCATATCAAAGCTTGATGGCGTTGGAGCTTTTCACAATATGCTATGTTTGTATGATATTTAGCCATGCGATATTATTTATTCCATTGTAACCCAATTTTGAGAGAAATTTGTCATCAGAGTCACGCCTTTTTCCCCCATAAATTAATGTCCCTCGTATTTTGGGAGAAGTCTGGTGCAATGCGATGCATTTTTCTGTCTCTCGTTGCCGACAAAAAGTTCTCGCCCATTGAATTTCTTGCCAAAATGTCTACTTAACATAGGGCTTTGCATTTTTGCTGAAATTTATTTGGCTTTTCTGACCTTCCTCACACTGGAATTTGTCTAATTTTCTCACCATTTGTGTACACATTTTACACCACAAAAAAATGTACACAGAATCTCAATTTAATAATCATCTAAATGCTTATTGAATGTGAAATAATATGAAAATCATGAGATTCAATTCGATGCCAGAGAAAAGAAATGTGAAGGAAGTTAGAGAGAAAAAAACATGAATGAGAAACATTGAAAGTCAAGAATTCAATTGAGTTATTTTTGTACTTTATACCATAACATTATTCGTTTAATTTCTTTTATATAAACTAATAATATGACGCTGAACGTGGAGATTTGCTGTGCAAACGGCTGAAAATAAGAAAAATCTCTCATGCTGTTTTGCTATGAGTTTAAAGTATTTCGATTTTGTTGACTCTGGTTCTGTTTAAAATTGCGTTTTAATTGACAGAATTTCACGACTTTCACGAGTTCGTTTTTGCTGTTGAACACTTTTCTATCGTTTCTCAATTTGTCAAAAGACGGCACAATTTAATGATTTTAATTCGTCAAATTTGTGGCGATGGATAAATATTTTGTCAAATAATATTTATGAAAATGCTTGAGGGCTGCAAAGCTGTTGTAAAGAAAGCTTTCAACGTGTTGTGATTTTCGTCAATTCCGTTCAACTTCGTGCCAAAATTTCCATTTGAATTAATCGTTGCCAAAGGCAAAGTTATTGGAAAGTTTAGCGGAAATCAAAATTACCCCTTTCCGCTTCCGATAGCGGTCAATTGAATTGTTTAACATATATTGCACAGAGGGTTCAAAATTATTCAATTTTCACAGTGTTTTTATTCAATTAGGTGTCTGTTTTACTACATTGTGTGTGTATGTATTGCAAGATGACATGCGTAAATTGATGACAAAATTGATGAGATTGAATTATTTCGTGCATCGCAAACAGAAAGTGTCCAACAATGGCAGCAGCGGGGATGAAACGCGTGAAAATTGTGGGGAAATTGTTGGTGGAAAACGGATGGAACTATACATTGCATAAGCGCTCCACGTGGTGGCGAATGATGCTGCTAACCAGTAAATTAAACTCTTGTTCGGATGTCAGAGGCATTTGTGATAACATCATCCGGTACACTTGTGCATGCTTACTGTCACTTTCGCCCATTCTCAGACATTCTTCCTCATCTCCATCAGCAGCATGTTAGAGGTGAAAGGATGGTCGGGAATCGGATTTTCACGCCCAGATGCCTTCAATTATTCATTTAGATGAACAGAATTCCCATTAAACTTCCCTGTTGGAATCTCCGTACTTCTTGATTAGGATCACTTTGATGGAAATTGGCCTCATTGAAAAAGAAAACAGCCAGGCGTCTAAATTTTGGCGGACGAATTGATCAGATATTCTGCTGAATAATTTATTTGGCATAAATCGCTCCTTGGCGACGCCTTCCAGACACACACTCAAGGTGACTGAAAGATAAAAGCAATGTGAAAACATCTTATTTCATCCCAAAAATAATTCATTTAACTTTTTTTTCTCTCTGTTCAACAGACTTGCCACCAAATTCTTCTCTCTTGTTCAATAATAATCTCTGTGTTTCACGGAAACTTCTGAGAAAATTTACTGTGCAAAGTTCTTTTTGGCAAAGGAAACTTGAGAAAATCATCATAGCTTAAGTTTCCCTGAAAGTTTTCCTCGTCAAATAGTTCCGTCAGATGATTTTCTCAGGGAATCTCTTGGGGTAAAATTTCAAGAGTGAAAGTTATCTTAACTACAACTGCAGAACGTTTACATTAATTGTTTATAACTAATTTTCCTACATTTAATTTGCTGAAGCTTAAATTCTCATTTAATTAGCTCATTTATTGAATTGTTTTGACAAGCTTTGTGGATTCAATTATTTAATTGCTTTCGTGCTTTATTATTTCTGGTGAACGTATGAAAATATTTACGCATCACTGCAAATATGCTAATAATTCCTATCAGAATTTTCATTAAATTCAACTAATCTGCATGAGATCAATGAGATAAATTATTATTGATTTCTCTCTCTTAATTGCCGAAGTATTTAAAACATCTCGATATCTCGATAAATAAAAGTTATCCTTGTTGTGGAGATATTGAGTGAGATATGAAGTCATGCGTAGAAGTCTGGAAGAGGAAAAAATTCCTTTTCTTTGTCTCTCTCTCCCGGATAATGTAATATTTGTGTAATTTCGCTGTAGGAAGCAATTTGGCATGATTTATTATGACTTTTTAGCTACTGAAACATTTGTCTCTCATGGGAAATGTATAAAATACTGTCGTGATAGGATATTCTTTGTAATTTCCACATTTTTTCAGAGGGAAATTTGTTTATTAAGATGTGAAAGAACAATTTTAAATGACTTTTAAACACATTCTCGTCGGAGCTTTAAGCTCCTCATGCGACCTCCGTCTGTGCCATGAATGGGAAAAAGTCAAGTAATTGAAGGAAGAACCAAAATCTTCAATATTGCAATTTATTTGATGAAAACTCAGGCCCCAACAGCGTGTTTGCTTTGGCAGAGGAACGAAAAGAAAAAAAAAATTGGCGGAAGAGAAAAATGATGCTCTTAGCATCATGCTGAGTTTATTTCCCATTAGATTCACTAATCACGTCGATTTACATATTTTAAGCTTTCCCGATTAAATCGCAGCGCCGCCCTTTTGGACCTTTTCTTTTGTGCAGAAATAGGCGCCTGAAAAAAATTTGGTGTAAATTGAACATTACAATTAATGGTGAGGGTATCCATGAGGAAAGTTATGTGCAAGACTCGAGGCAGCATTTTTGCCATGCGCTCCCCTTCGAAAACCATAAATTTTCATTAATTCTCATTGAATTTGCCTAAGACAGCAGCAAGTGGGATGGAAAAAAATGTTGTGTAAAATTGGTGATTACGAATATTGCACTTGTTTAAAATGCTGTAAAATTTTCCCAAGTATTTTAATACTTAAGAGATTCACGTTGAGGAATTTTCCATCCAGTATTTGAGTGTTAAACGGACATTTAAAGTAAATAAACTGACAATGCTTTGAGGGCAATAAGTTAATTTATTTATAGTCTCTGTTAATTGTTAATAGCGTTAATTACTGTGACATATAAAACATTGGCTAACATTTCAGCTTATCCGGTGTATTTATTTCATGTGCAGCTTCATGACCTGAGGTTGTTTGTTTGATGTGCAACATGTTGAAGTGAAAAAAAACATCAGAATGAAACCCGAGGGTGTTTTTGGGTAATATTCTCGTAAATTGACGCAATTTATCATTCCCTGACACTTTTTGATGGGTATCGATGGTTTGTGCACGACGGGGAAATTTGCGTGTGGGAAATTCAATTATGTGAAACTAGTTGGGCGTCTTGTTCTCGCACTCTGTCACTGGGTGAGAAAAATTTAGCATAAGTGCTGTGAGGCGGAAATGTACGAAAGACATTCTTAGACATGGCTTTCGTATCAATTTGATTAAATAAATAATATTGGGAATTCTAGTGTGAAATACCGACTGTGGGTGTGGAAAAAGTGCCAGAGTTCGGAAAACTCTCAAGAGGACTCACGGAAGTGCTGAGGAACGTGATAGAAATAAAAAGAATTCAAGAGTCACTCACATGGTATTCTAGAATATCGACTGAGAGTGCTCTAGGCTTTGCGAGATTAGTGGAAACGAGGCGCGATAGCAGAAGAGAGAGAGCCTAAATATCTCTCGGAAGTGCGTAGTCAAATACAGCCAGGAATTGAATGACAGTCTAGCCTTTGAATTCAATCATGTAAATTTGATTTACAACACCCGCAGGGATGCCTTGTGGAAATCACTCAAGGGAATTTCAGATTTTGGCTATAACGATATTGACCTTCCTTTGAACTCTATCCAGGACAGTGACGCCTTTTTGTGCTCTTTTGTACCATGAGATTTTGTGTTGAGTAGAGAAATTAAAATACATTTATGCACTATGTGGTTAATACTAATAATTTGTGCAGAGTTATTTGGGCGTGAAACGTGTCCAAAATTGAATTTAAATGCTTTTAATATGTGTTCATAGACTCACTGATTAAATTTACTGTCAATTTATTAGATATTATATCAACATATCACAACCAAATATTAATTTTGGGTGCCCAAAAGCATTCCACACTGAATAGATTTTTCTCATTTTCCGCAACTAAAGGCGATTGACCGCTTATCATTAAAGGTATTGTTCGTTTAATTGAGTGACATGTGTTTTGCTGTGGAGAGGAGAGCAAATGCCCTGAACAATTAATATCAATTTCCGCAGAGTCTCAAGATGAGTGCTTAAGACATGAACTTTGCAGAAGAACACAAACCTGAAGTGATGGTGTGTCTTGAGAGTGGTCGGAGTGTTGGCGGAGACAACATTTCCTCCACTGAAATCACAATGATGAATTGAATTGGGTGTAATCCATGAAATTAATTCCTAAATAAATAAAATGGGCCCTTTTTCATTCGCTGCCACACTGGTGTAGATCTGACGCGATGCGGAATTTCAATTTATTTTAAATAGTTGAGGGGAAGTTTGATTAAAATGTACAGCATCCCAGTGGGTGAGTTGTTTGAGTGTACACGCGAGGAAAGTTAATCAATATGAGCTCTATCAATGTCACACAGAGGCTAGGAATTGAAGAGGAAATGAAAGGAGAGAGAATTGAAAGTGAAAGTCAAGTGTATTTATATATAAATAATCTTGGGGGGGTGGGAAATGAAAAGGGAGAGAACTCATTGATTCTCTTAACGCCTCACTAACTGATGAGTCTGGCGCTTCTTTTCGTGGGTGTTGAAGGAGTGATTTTCTGTGCGAATGAGTGAAAATTAGGGTCAAACACCCAATCTTCCTTATGCCCGAACTTGATAATCAGACAACCAGGCAACTCTCTTGTATAAGGAGAGACTTTTTCGTCTTATGGTGTGGGTGCAAAATGGCAAAAGGGGCAGAGTTAATTGGCACTATGGCCATACTGATTGTAACTCTCGTTGTCGCCCTTCTCAATTTTCGTCTTTTTGCCCAAGAGCCCCGAAGAACCCAATGATATCAATATCACTTGCTACCGCCCCATAAACCTATCATTAATGTAAATTTCCTCAAGCGAAAGTGTCAGATTTAGAATATATCCACAAGAGACCCAGTTATTCAATGGTTTTCAATGAAACTGCCGAATGAATGGATCCGAGGAGGAGATAAAATGTGTCAATCCCATTGAAGGTCTTGTCACTTTTTCACTCAGGAAACTCTTATTCATGTTAGGAGAGACTTTCAAAACACAATTTTCTATTTGTTCTCAAGACACAAAATTCAATTTTGCCAATATATGAAAGTGACCTCAGAGCCTTTCACTTTTCTTCTTCATCTCAGACATTCATACCGCCCTTTCGCACAAGGAGCAATGGTTTTGATACTGTCAGGAGAAGCGAAACTGATTAAATTTCTTCCTAAACTATTTAAATCAAAACTTTTCCGAAAATTTCTCCCCCAAATTCAATAGCAGAAAAGTCAATATTTACTTGTGGGCAGGGATTTTTCATTACATTTTCAATCCCGGGGTGGAAATATAAATAGAAGTTTAGCAGATAAGGGAGCGCATGAGGTTTTGTTATTGACTTTACCTGTTGCTTACATTTTCTATACTTGAAATTTGGACATTTGTTGTATAATTCTGTTTTTCAGAGTCACACAAATAAAATCAGCACAAACAATATATAATAATTACTCACTGTATCGTATGATGTAGGTCACATTAAGCTATTCTTTCTCTCTCTCTCTCTCTCTCTCTCTCTCTCTCTTGAAGCGCTTTCATAATATCCTTTTAAGGAGCACACAATGAAGCGTCATTGACACAAAAAGTCGGAAATTACAAATTGAAATATCGTGCAAATGGGATATTCTTGGGTGCTTTCGAAGCCACTTGAGTAGTCTGGCGAGAGGGATGCCAGGGGCGAATCCGGAAAAGTCCGACCGCCCATTCTGTCGCCACTTGACCATTACACTGTGATTGATTCACCCTCGTTAATTTGCGTCATCCAGTGACGCTCTTTTCATCCTCTTTCTCTCAATTTTTCTGCCCTTAAAGCCCATTGAAAGTTGTCCCATCAGCAGCCATTCACTGGGTCAGCGGTTCATTGGGAGCGGACAATTCAATTACACATCGGAATTACACGGCCTAATTCATAATTTCTTTCCACCTAATCATATTTCGATGGATCACTTTGTGAATTGGCCTGTGCGTGGGGGGGTTTTCACTCAAGGATCGGCCGAAGATTTATGATCCGTAGGACCATAAATGTTGCTGATTCATGTGACAGGAAATTAGTCCTTTGGCAGCATTTATTGCCAATTCTCCTTGTACGTTGTTACTCGTGCAAAGGGGGCCGAATTTCATGCGTTGCTTTCGTCCCTTGTCCACAGGTTTGCTGTAATTAGTCCTTGACACTGGCCCTCAACCTCGACTGTGAGAGGACAGATTATTGCGGAGATCACAGAAATGAATGCAAAGCAATTTGATTGCCCTATCGAATGTGAATGATAAAATGTCAGGAAATCAACACATCTCTGTTCATAGTGTGTAATGTTTCCTTAATGAATCAATAGAGCGATGTTATTGTTAATTCTCTCATCCATATGACAATTGAGCTTTTTGACCGTCTCACATGTCACTCCCTTAGGGGCTTTTCATGCTTTCATCGTGATGATGTCAATTGACAAATGAGTCACGCACCAAAGAAGCCTCAGCCTCTCAGAATAATCAGACAAATTAATTTGATTTCCTCTCAATTATTTCATTATCATTTGACCCCTTGAACTCTGTGTCTACAGGGGCTTTCGCCACAGCAAGTCTTCAATTTGACAATTTTCCACAATAGCCCCGCATGAAGAAACAGTGGAAATTCACAGGATTGCTCTTGAGCATGAGCAAATTAACGTATTTTCTTCTCTCATTCTCTAATTAACGCAGAAATTGTTCATTTGCTTTCTTCCAAGAAAATTTGCAATTTAAATTTTGCAGTAAATTCTCTTCTGAATTTATGGATGAAATTCTTTATAAATAATGTCCTTCAGTGACAAATAAATTTGCGTGTGTTAAAATCTATTGACTTTCGTGCGTCGAAGTTGTTAAATTAATTTTCCTGCGTGCGATTGATAAACAAAAATTTACAAAGAGAAGCTGATAAAAATCATTAACAAAAGTGTCATTCACATCTTGATGAGAGCCTTTTTTCAGACGCTTTTTTTCGTATATTACACTCTTACTTGTTCTGCTGCTTTTTTTCCACTCTCTCTCTCTCTGGAGCAGAAAATGCGTCGCGTGGCGGGATAAGAAGAGGAGGAATCCACCGGAGTGTCGGCGTGGCACCTCCCTCCGGAACAGCCCTCCAGTGAATGCTCTTTGTCACGGCGTCCAGAATGGAAATTAACCCCGCAGTGTGTATAAATTTAAGAGGGAGGGAGAAAAAAGGCACCAAACAGCTCGATTTAATCATTAAAAGGCTCTCCTCTGTGTGCAAATGAATCACACTTTGTCACGTCCATTCTCGCCTTTTTGATGAATATTTATTTTTAGACGAAAAACACCAAAAGAAGATTTTTCTTGAATCTGTCACCAAGTCCTCGACAATTTGAACAAAGAATGTTAACACTTGGTTGATACTTCGTCCTTTATTTTATGGCATATAAATTGAAAAAGATATGAAATTAACTGTTCATTTTTCCCATGAGATTTGCAATTTTCGGATGACAATCTGGTGATTCGATTTTGAAGAAGTATTGCTGAAAGAATGTCCAAATGTACTTGTTTCTGATTGGGTAGTTGATGTTGAAGACAAAGCAGAGCTTTATAACAGTGTCGAGGCACTTGATAAAGGTCGGCAATTGATACAAGATTCCATCGTAATCCACGTAGAATTCAAGGAGATTCTCAAATGAATCGCCCACGGCAATTATTTTCGGCTCTGATGGATCCCACTTCTCTCTCTCATTGTCCAAATTCATAATATCATCGATGACAAGCACAAGATCTCTCTGAGCGTCTGTGATGGAGATCTTAATGCGTCCTGGCAGCACAGGAGGATGCATAACAGCGTGGATGAGAAGAGCAGTAATGCAATCCTTTGTGTCTGAAAGATTAAAGCATTGTAAGCAGAAATTTAAGGAAATCTCATCACATTTAGTACCTTTGTTGACATCGAAATTGTCTAGTAATTCCAAATGCTTAGAACTCCATTTGTCTTTGACTTCTGATCTGTAAATGGGCTGGATTTTCTCACAGAATGTATCGTAATTGATAAGTAAATCCACTGACTTGTCTGGATACATAACAGCAAAGTCCACATCAATCTGCAAGAGTGTGTAAAAGGAGATTATTTACAGGCCATGAAAGTGCATGAAAATCTTCCTTACAAGCTCAAAACCTTGAGGATCGCGATATCTCGGCCATTTCTCAATTGACTTTGACGAATCTGCATCATTGCGGATTTCATTGAGACGATAAGGCGAAGATTTCTTCCACTCACTCACAATATCCTCCCACGGTTCATTGATATTGAACAGCAACTCTTTAATCGCGATATATTCCTCTGCAAACAGATTTAACAATAATGTGGTAAATAAACACAAAAATGTGACTTTAAGTACCTTCTGAGTGTTCCAACTGAAATCTCATGATACTCGGAGTCATGTTCTCATAGATCGGCGTCTGCATTTGGTAGCTTCCGTAGGTTCTTATGTTTTGGACAATTGATTCCTCATCAGCGCGCGTTTGACGCTTCATGTTGCAAAAGCGATCATACAGTTTTCCCCGCGGTGCTCTTCGCATCTTGTAATTGGCTGGGAGATAGTAGGTTTCCTAGAAGCGCAAGGATGTGTTTTTTAAGTAATAATTCAAGGATATTTCAGTGACTCGCTTACTTTGCTCTCCGTTGGGAAGAGTTCCTGAATTTTCGTTGCGTAGAACATGTAAATTTGCGCCGAGAGTGGCATTTTGGTCATCAAATGATAGTTTGCAACAACTCTAGTGAGATTGTTTTGATCAGATTTCCCGAGAATATTGTACTTGCGATAGTTCTCGAGGATCTTCTGTCCTTGGAAGGATTTCCTCAGTTCTGCTTCCAGGTCAAAGTTGTCCTCGAAGTTGCGCGAAATCTCGGAAAAGTCCAGATTTGGCGTTGTGGGCATTTGGCGGTATGTGGATTTGGTGTTGAGTGGAATCATGGGCGGAAACTTGGCTTTGATGCTGGCCGAGGAGGTTTGCATCACATGTGGAGATGGTGGACTGATATTGTGGAGCTGAATGGGTTGATTGGACTTGGAAATGATTGGCGTGAGAAGAGGCATCGCGACTGTTTTCAGGAGCGATGAACTCGCTTCTGGGGATGAAGATCTCGATGACATGGGCGATATGGAGAGGTCATCCTCGATATCTAATGTTTTCACTCTTATCGTGTCACAACACACCAGCGATGGCAGCTGAAGAGGAGAGACGACACAAAATGAGATTTGGCCTCTCGATAAACATTCATTAGATGGCCTGAGATTGGGTCTTGAGAGTTGGAAAACTCCGTCTTAATTTCTTTTATGAGATTTTCCATCAAGTCAAGCATAGCATGAGTTGAGAGATGTGTTTTTGGGGGCTAAAGTACAAAAAAAAGAAGAAGAAAGAAATGAGAAAGAGAAGAATGTTACCTTGATCTCTTCGCGCCAATTCTGCAATTTGTGTCTGAAAAATATTTTATCCCCAATTTGACTCCTCTTTGAGAAGATCTCATTAATGTCGTGCTGGTGCATTTGACGCAGGATGGCCTTATTTGTGATGCCACAGGTGATGAGAGTCTTTATGATGTTCGGCGAGAGTTCCCATTCTTCATACAGATTTATTATGGGATACTTCTTTGCGCTGTATTCTGTCGACTCGACCATCTTTCCGGCACTGAGAAAACGCACCGTCGTCGAGTGATGATGATGAGAACAAAACGTGTTGAGTCAACAAAGTGCGGAGAGTGGCAGAAAATCAATTTGTTCCTCTCTGCGACTTTTATCACATTGGCAATTCAACCAACACGCAATTTCACTCGCGAGATTGTTGATACAACAGATGCCGGCGTGCGATTACGCAAAGAGACTCAGTAGAATTGTGTAATTCACATGTAATTGGCGCATCAAATATTGAACAACAACAATCTTTTTTCCCACAACAAAACACTGTGTGCCACTGCAACACACTCGGCAGAAGACTTTGGCACAACTGACGCTGCCGAGGCGAATCGTTGGCGCACGACGGCGGACCGAGCATGAGCGAAGCACCAAAACAGCCAAAGAAACTTTTCAACTTTACCATCAGACACTGTAGAGCCGCACGAAAACATGTAAAGACGCTCTGTACACTGTCAAGTGCTCTTGGCTTGCTCTCTTCCTCAGCGCCATGCGGCCTTCTCGTGGGGCTCCGTTGGGGAAGGCAAAGATAACACTTTGTCAGCCTTTTGGCCCGCCGCGAAGTGTTTTTTGCAGTGTCAATCGATAAGCAATGCCAGCGAGTTGGGATGTTGAATTGAAAGAACTTTATAAAATCAACGAATGTGACCCGAAGATACATTGTTACGTCGTCGGCGCGAAAGAGGTTTTGTATGTGTTAATTTGAAGGGAGTTTCGCTTCACTGTTCTTCGCACATCGCGAAGGGCTAATCATTCACCGCATTTCATCATTTATTTTTTACGTCTTGTGTATTTTTGAAAAGCTGTTTATTTAGAAATCCTCTTTATCCAAATGACTTAACTTATGAAAAATCGATTATTCATCGCTTACGCCGGACATTTTTTATTAAGAAAATTGTCTTAAATTACATTTATTCACATAAAATAGTCTCTTTGATAAACATATAAATTTTAGATTTTCAGAATTTTCCTAAAAAATTCTTAGAATTTGAATAATTCGATTATTTATCATATTTTTGAATTTTTTCCCTTGAAAACTCTGAAAAGAAAATCATGTTTAATATGAAAAATGGATTTTTTTAGAACTTATTTGAATAAAATGAACTCGAAGACTAAAAAAAAAAGACTTTGGAATGTTTTTCAACTAATTTTTGCCATATTTGAGTCAAAAATTTGAATAAATACCAATAAAATCAACTGTAACATTTATAAAATAATTATTACAGAGCAATATTAAGTGTTTTCAAGTAAATTTGACAAATTTTTCAGCAATATTAATACGAAATTTATAATTTTCACTTCTACAAAAGGACAAATTTTGACTTTTCATGGTTTTC
The DNA here is from genome assembly GCF_947086385.1 of Phlebotomus argentipes. Taxonomy (NCBI): domain Eukaryota; kingdom Metazoa; phylum Arthropoda; class Insecta; order Diptera; family Psychodidae; genus Phlebotomus; species Phlebotomus argentipes. Next base: position 266,998 of record NW_026776174.1, read on the forward strand.
AATCCATGAATCTTATGTGCCCATAAGAAAGACTAAATACAATTCGTTTATTAGTATAATTAATTGGGTATGTTTTGTCATTTCACTTGTAATTCCTTTATCTGCTCTTCTCACTCTTTGCAGACCGTTTCCGTGACTGTTTCCGTGCTAACGCTCACCTTTATTTCCATCGATCGATGGTATGCAATTTGTTTTCCTCTGCGGTATGTGTCGACAAATGAGCGAGCCATCGGATCAATCGCCTTTATCTGGCTTGTGGCACTGATTTCGGGTAATTTCACCATCAAAAGCGAGTGGGCAAATTGCTTCAGCTCTCTCACACTACAACTCCTGCCGATTAATCTATCTTTTGTGATTCTGCAGACATTCCGGAATTCCTCACATTGACCACACAGCACAAGCAATTGAGGTTTGGAAGCACTCTCTTCACGCAATGCGTCGCACAGTGGGATAATCAGACGGAGAAGAACTTCCACATCGCCCGATTCGTGATGCTCTACACGTGAGTTTTCATGTCCATGTCACGGAATTTGCCAAATTCCTGCAAAGGCGCTTTTGCCGAGGGAGTTTTGACTGGGGTTCAGTGATCAAAGTGGAAGCATTTTCCAACGATAATTCCATCCATTTCCATCAAAAGAAGAGCCTTACGTTTGATATATATATTCATTTGAGGAAGAGATTGAGTTCCTTCAAGTCAATAAAAAGTACTTTAGTTACCGTTTAATGGGATTTTTCAGTTGCTATTGGAACTTATTACACAAGTTTTAGTGAAGATATCCTTCAGAGAAACACTGGAAGGACAAAAATAACGACGACTGGAAACTTTGTTTACTCAAACCTTTCTTTCTTTCAATAAATTACAAGTTTTGATAGTGATTTATAGAGATAAAATAGTCATAAATTGAATGGCTAAATGTAATTTTACAATTAAGAGCTTATAATAGATAATAATATTATATTTAATAAAAGGCTCGTAAATTAATGTGATAATAAATATCAAAATGTAATAATTTCTCTGTTATGTGCGCTTATTTGCCTAATTACAATTTTGCACACATACTGAATAATGTATTAATTAGGCGAATAATAATTAAATTCATAAATTTTGCTACATTTGGTGAAATTCAAAATTGTCGTCAAAAGTTTGCATAACTCGAAGATTTCCTTTTGCCAGAGCAAAAGATAGAAATTCATTAGGATAAATTTCCACTCTTAAACACTTCAGCTCAATTTTAATTAATGAATTAATAAAAATGTTGCAGATTTTCAAGGGAAAAGGGTTACAAAGGAGCAATTATTTATGCTTTTCCTCCAATTTAGATGCTTTCTTTCAAAGAAAGTCATCATTCGCTCATTAAAATGAATTAAATTACAATGCAACACTTTCTCAATTATCCTGCTTAATTATTTTCACACTTGTTCTCTTTGTTTCTTCGCCATCAGTTTGCCGCTTCTCATAATGACAATTGCTTACTTCCAAATTGTGCGTGTTTTATGGAAATCCGACACAATTCCTGGCCATCGTGAGTCGCGACATCATCAGCAGTATAATTGTGCTTGTGAGTTGATCTTCTTTAGCAAGTATTTCGCTGAGAATTGAGGCACTGAGACAGTGATTTTTCCTCGTAGATCTGAGAAACTCCGCAGTTCCTGCCAACTCCGGCACAATGGGTCAGCTGAGGATGAGACGAAAGGCCGCCAAGATGCTGGTGGCGGTCGTTGTGATGTTCGCCTGCTGCTATTTTCCCGTCAATGTACTCAATGTCTTAAGGTAGGGATTTTCCATCTGGAACTCCCGGAGACGATTTTGCATGAAGACTGCGACGTTCAATTTCAGATACACCATCGATATTGGCCAGAGTGAAATCATTTCAGTCCTCTCGCTCTTCTCGCATTGGCTCTGCTATGCGAACAGCGCTGTAAATCCAGTCATTTACAATTTTATGAGTGGTAAGTTGAATTTACAGTCAATTTTCCTTCTCCTATTCAAATGTTATAAATTCCAGACGGATTTTAATATCCAGTTTACTTTATGACATCAAATAATTTTCTAAATCCTCAAAGTGAAAAAGCATTAAATTCTGGGTGTAATTCTAATAAGTGTCCCAATTCCCAAAGTCAATCTTGAAGTCAATTGATTTAAGGGCATGGAAGGAGTTGAAATTGAATGGCTCCTCAGGAGAATGTTCTGGGAAAATATATATCTTTTAACCCTCAGTCAACAGTCAACTTCATTGAATTACTTTCTCAAGTATGACTTTGGAATTAATATGTTTAAATTTTGTCAATATTTTCACATTTTACGCTTTGATGCTTCGGCACGCAAAATTCCTCAATATATATTTTGAGGAAGAATGTTACATTTTGGGCTCTTCTAATTTGCTTGCCAAGGTTGAAAAAGTAATGTGAAAACCCTGGAGGATTTTTGCGTCCACGTAATCCTGATTATAACTGAACATAAAGCGGGGAAAACCGTGACAATGTTGGTGAATTTCTTGGCCGAAATTCTCGGGATTACCGCAGAAGGCAATAAAAGTGGATGTTTTATTGTCCATGGAGTGGCGTGGAGAATTCACGCACTATCTCTGCCGGGGTCAAGAGCCGACAAATGCCCTCGTTGGTTTCAATAACACGCCAAATCCTTCCTCCGCAGCATCAGATGTCCCACAAAACAGCCTCCCAGAGTCAACACGCTCTTTGGCAGTCATGCAAATTTGAGTGCTGTAGTTTTGGGGGATAATCCTGCTTGTATCGTGAGATTCAAGGTGTGTTCCTGCTTTTTTTGATACTCTCATGGAGAGAGAGGATAAAAGGAAGGCTGGGGGAAAATTAAATCAGGAAAATCTCTGGCGTTATTCAGTCACTCTTGGTGTCTGGCGGAGCAGCGACAAAAAGAGTCCCGAAGTCTGAATGTGATTTTGATAAAAAGCGACGCTTTGCAGAGGCGCGTGGCATTCTAACCATTTCTTGTGCTTTATCCCCTCTTTATATTCACTTACACCCCAATTTTGTCACTTTTGCCCACTCTTCCCGGTCCAAAAAAGGATAGAATTTATACCATTTCCCTTTTTGTCTCTTGCGCATCGTAATTTGACGGAAACAAGATTTTGGTTTATTCGTTCTCAAGTTTTATACATTTTATCCCATCGGCTTGTGACTGAAAAAATAGGGGAGGGGAAAGGAGGAGGAAGAAAGAGAGTCCTTTGGGGAGGGTTGGGAAAAAGGAGAGAAGATGAAAGGCCTGAGCAAAATCGATGGATTGTATGGCATTGTTCAGAACAGAGAAAGAGAGGAGAATTAAATGAATAAAAAAAGAACAAATTTCTCTCAAATAGAAGACTTCTTTGACGAAAGTGGGGTTTTGTTAGGCTCAATGGACAGATTTTCCTCTTTGACGAAATTGTGAAATATTTTTCTTTCGCCGGACAGAAACTTGTCGTTTTTTTTGACGAAAATGTCAAGAAAGACATGAAAAATATTATTTTGTTACTCTCAAAGCTAATGTGATTCTTTGTACACAAATCCAAGGGGAATATATTATGAGACGAAGTGGTGTACAGCTTTTGTGGAAGTGTTAGGATTAGGGAGTGTTTTAATATTTCAAATATTTGCACAGAAAAAGCTTTTTCTTCAACAAATTTAGACATTTCCCATGTTATTTTTCTTAGGAATATTAATTTTATTGCTTTTATAGGTTATGCAATTGATTTAAGACAGGTTTTTGAGGTTTTTGAGGTTTTTGTAATTCAATATCCCTCAAAATTATCAACTTTATCTTTAATTTGGGAATATTTCTCTTTTTCTTACATGAAGTTGAGCTTTTCTGTTCGGAAAACTTCATATTCATTGAGAAAAATCTTTAAAGTTAAACATAACCTCAAAAATATCATTTCAGTCTAGAAGATTATCTATTTTCTTAGTTATTTCTGCGGTTTTTGCTTCAAAGTGGGAAATTAACCTAGTTATCTTGTAGAGTCAATGAGATATTCGTTGTATTTACTCATTTTTCAGTCTGAAAAGATTAAAATTAGTCCAAGAAGGGTTTTTAAGCTTGATACATAACCTCACAATTTGGTCAGAACTCTTCTAGGCATATTATCTCCCCCTTGCACAAACCCGAAACGAGAATTCAACGTGCGTTTCTTGCGATTTATGTGTCGCAATCAAAACTCTTCCTGAGTAGAATTTGTTAAGGAGTTTGTTGTGTCCATAAATAATTTATGCGGATATTAATTCCTCATTCGCACTGTGCCATCAATTTTATTAATTGCCCTTTTTATTTGACTTGTTGTTCTGTGTGTGTGGGAATTTATGCATAAAACAAGCTCTCTTTTCTATCTTGTCAATTGAGCGAGATGTGAAATGATTTGAATAAAGGAGCATCAATTCAAACGAGGCGGATGGAAAAGGCGGTAAATTTTATCGTTCGGAGGAGGGAAAATTTGCCTCTGGTTTTATCTCTTCAACTCTCCACTTTGGCAGTGAATATCTTTCTCTGGATTCTCTGGACAAAGGCAGTGATGATTGTGCGAAAATTTCTCCTGACCTTTCACCCAATATTGCTCCTTGGGCGAAATCAGATGGAAATGCGTCTCTTGCGCAAGGATATCACTCTGCATGATGTCTCACTGAATTGGGAGTGAGATAAATTTGTCATGTGCATGAAATATGTGAGGTTTTCTATTAAATTGAGTGATTTAACAGAATTCTTGGTGGAATTTTGTCGGTCATTTGGTCAATGTTAGGAGAAATTAAGGAGTTTTAAACACAGCTCGAAGGGCATAAATTATGAACACAGGAAGTCTTGCCAAACCGAAAGTTCTCATTCAATTTTTCAGCGAATTGAATTTTGGAGGAAGTTTCCTAAGTCTCAAAAGGAATTTCAATACTTTTGAGGCCGTTTAGCATCGTCTGGAAGCCAAAGTTTCCCCACAAAATTCAAGGGCAGTGAATCAGCAAGCAAACTTTCCTCATAATTCGCGAATTTGCCAAATTGTTCTCACCCAGAGAACACAAGGAGAGCTTTCAAAGTTCAAATTTGTGCTGAACATAATGCTGTGCTCGGTTCATTGCAGGCAAGTTCCGGCGGGAGTTCAAGAATGCTCTGGAGAAGTGTCGATGTTGTGGCTCTGGCCGAGGGCGCGTGGAGGATCGATCGATGTACCACAGCGCCCACACGCCGGGAACAAGGCTGAACAACGTGAGTCCCAGCTCCAGGAGCAACTACCAATTGGCCAGCGTGCGCGACTTCACGCGCCAGCAGACAATCCAGACGTCGTTCATCGAGAACGGCCACAATAATCACCACCAGACGCTGCTGGGCGCAGACGAGAAGGCGACACGGCGATCGTCACGTCCCTGACGGGAGCGCCTCAAGCTCCGCGTCTCGTGGGTGACTCGCGGCCGTCTCAGCAGCGTCGACGAGTCGCCGCCTCTGGGCTGAGCATTCCTCGCATGCCTCCTGGACGCAGAGTTATTCTCCGTGCCAGAGGGCTTGACGAGGGTGCTCTGAGACCCCTAAATGGGGTGAAATCTGGGGGCATGTGTAGATATAAATCATCTGTGAGTACACAATCTGTGGGAACATTGGTAGAGATTCTAGCGAGACAACAAGAATAAAAGTCCTTTAATGTCGCACTGAAAATTGACAATTTCGTGCTTTCAAATCTGTAGTTTTGATCCTGAAATTTTTGTCAATTTTCAAGTGAAAAATATAATAATTCTAATATGGAAAAAAATATAGTGAGAACAGTAGAACATTCCCATCAATGTGACAAGGAAAGATAGTGCTCAATAGAATTGTTTTTATTTTCTAAATTCTCCGGGCAAAATGCTCACAATTTTCTGTATATACGTAAGACTAATTGAGACTAAATTTTACTAAGTGTAAAAAGAAATTTTAATGTTAAGAAACACTGAAGAAGACTTGAGAATCAAGAGCACAATTCAACCAGTGAATTGTTTTGTGAGTTTCTCAAGAATTCTCTCACGGCACTAAAACATACATATAAATTCTCCTGCTTCTCGAGGACTTTCTTGGAAAAATTATCATGAAAGTTTGCCATATGATGAGGAAATTCACACAAAATTTCCCTGGATATTAATACAAAATTGGATCAATTAAAACATGGAGCAAAATTGAAGTTAGTAAACTTAGAAGTATTTTTGTATTTAAACTTACCAAGGAAAAATCTCTTAGAATTTAGCCTCAAATGTATTACTAAAGAAATAACTCAAGACACTTTGTAAATGGTTAATGTGTAAAAAAAAGAAAAGAAAAATAGTCTCAGTATGATTAGAGCCTAAGTTTTGCTCTCAATGATTTTCCTCTTCAAAGACTTCCAATTAAATCATTGAGACCAAAGAGAGAAAAAATCCTCCTTTCAAATCCTGAGACTTTTTCACAATTTCCACACACCAGAAAATCAAAGGAAATTGTGAAGAAGAACAATTTTTGGCGAAGGAAAAGCACTTCTATTTGTTAGCATAAATAAATTTTATATCTGTTGTCAAAATCACAAATGAAAGGCAGAGAAAAGAAAGAAGCATCTTATTGGTTTTGAAGAAGTTGCTCATATCAAATACATATTTTAATTTTAATAAAATGACGGAGAAAATATGTGTTGAAAACACACAAAATGGAAAATATAACTGTGAAGAATCTCACTGTGGGAGATAATGAAACATTGAGTGGATGTTTTTCTCAATTTCAACTCATCCTTTCGCGGCAAACGGAATTAAGGCCACTCGGGAGAATTGTGTTATCAGGATTTTTCAGCACACTCCTGCCAAGCGCACGCAATGTGGGAAAAGTCACTGGCAAATTTAATATAATAATGGCATTGAAGTCTCTTCCTTTGATTCCGTGGAAGTTTTCCCTTAACTTTTCAGCGATTGTGTTTGAGAAATCATCGAAAACAATTATCGCCCATCAAGGGAAAATACCGCGCACTTAAAATGCTTTTAATGGTGTAAAATGGGGTCATAAACCTTAACCCGGAAACCCAAAATTTCCAGGAAGACTGACTGGGCTAAAGTGTTTTCAATGGAGGAGAGAAAAGAAGAAAAAAACACCCTTGAGCAAGGATTTTCAGGTAAAGGAGGAAGGCAATCAAGAGGATTTGTGAGGCAAATACTTAATAGCTCTTTACACGCAACTCCTCCCTTTCCTTTCTGGGGTGGTTGAGAACTCCTGAAATTCGTCCTGAAAGAAGGTGGCAAGTATTTTCTTCCCACTTAATTTGACGTTCATCTCCAGAAGGAGTTAATTTCGCGGGTATGAATTATCGCGTCAGCTAAGATGATGGCTGATTGTGTGCACTTGAGAACAAATACCCTTCAATTTATCCAATTTCCCAGTGGGATCGACAAGGGGTTGCATAAACTGTGACGCAATTTGGAGGCAAAACAGCAAAGTGACTTTGTTGGTCTGGTTGTGATTTTGAGTGGCTTTCGATGCAGGGTTTTGATGGAACAAAGAGCGACTTGAAAAGCTCTCCCAATTGACTAGATGAAAGGTGAGTTGCGTTTATTTGCATGATTGACTTCAGCTGTGATTCAATTTTATGGCTTTTTACGCTTCACCGACATTTTGTCATTATATAAATGTGTTAAAAATTAATTTAAATAAATAATTCAACGCAGCTTTTTCTCTAATAAAATTCAAATGATATTGTTCTGCTTCAACAATAGTTCTGCTGATTCTCCTTGTGGTGAATGTTTCAGTGCAGATTTTTATAAAATTGCTATTGATTTGTGGTTTCATGTTCAATTGACAGTTTTTGAAACAATTCAGGGCTTTTTGCTACAATTTTCCCTTCATGTCAATTGCAATAGTTTGTCAGAAATCTTGCAAAGTTTCAACTTTCGTCTACAATTGTGAAAACACCAGCAAATTGGCCAAAGAAGTCAATTTTGGTGGCACTGTCATTTCCATTATTTGCACATCCAAAGAAATCAACCCTAAAAATAGCCCCAGAGAGAGAAGATCCTTTTTTCCGATATCACGTTTTATATTAACGTAAAAATACCTTCATATCCTTGGAATTTGTAATGGGAAACCTTGCCCTTCGTTTCCTTGTCAAATTACAGGAAGGTGAAAAGCCGTCCTCGATAGACTCTCTATTTATCAAAATTTATGGCAAAGAAAATTTCTACAAACATTTTTCTGTCAATTGAAAAATGGAATTGAGTTTGGGGGTGGAAAATATGAGACTCACACGTTCCTTCGAGTCATTTCCTGTGGCTTCACAGGAGCAGCTTCAACACACACTTCACCTTAAATACTCTCTCTCTGCTGAATCCTTCTTCTTGAGTGGAGAAATCCACCCACAGTCTAGTCAATGAATTTACATTCAATCATTTTCCAACATTGCCAAATCACTTCTTCATCCAGTTCTTGTTGTGCTAAAACCTTAAGAGTTTCACTGTAATTCAATCCACTCACTGGTTTATCTTGCAATCTCAGTTTGGGGCATTTTCTCTCCGGAAATTCATGCCATCATCACATGATAATCGCTCGCTTGACCCCCGAAGATTGATTCCTTTCACAGACACACAAGGTGATTCACCTCCTCTCAGCATGGGTGAGGAAATGAGAGGAGTTCAGACAATTTCCACGCAATAACAACACCCACGCATGTAAATTAATATTTGAATATTTTTGCAGTTCAGCGAAAAATAGTTGAACAAAAATAGATACGAAGGAAAAAGTTTATGAGATTCGATCAACGGAGAGAAACTTCCTTTCCAGACACTTTTGGGGTGAGTTCGGATTCCGTTGAACTCTCTTCACACACTCCCTTTTGGCGCTACTATTGTGATGATAAGCATGTCAGCATTTTGATGTTATATAATTTCATCACACAAGCATAAAAAGCTTATTGAAAACTTGCAACGGATCAATTGAAAACAAATAGAGCCTTTGCCGATGAGCATAAGAAGTGACAGCTTAAGCTCAGCGTCTGGATGATGACTAAGATGCGCATCATATGCATACAATGCAGACACAGCGTATGCACGACAGCTGAAATGCAGAATTCGCAGAATTCAAAGTAAAAGATTTTGTGTTTTCTGGCAAAAATATTTTACGACAGAACAAGTTTGCTCAATATTTTCACAACTCTTTCATTTATTTCTAAGTAATTTTTTTCTCTTAAACAATCATCATTTTTTTCATCATATAATAGTTCTTGTTTTTCAATTATGTTCATCATTCTAAATTAATTTACGCATAGATTGTTGGTGTGTTTTTACACACACACACTCCAAAAAAATTCTCTAGGAATCGACAAAATCATTCTCTTCGTGCTATTTTTTTTTCTTTTCTCCTTCAACAAAATCTCAACTTTCTTGGTCATTCCCACAAAAAAATGAAGAAATCACATCAGAATTTGTGATTTGTCCATCAGAAAGAAAAATAAAAACACATTTGTGGCTCTTCATCAGCACTTTCTCATCAATTGAAAATATCTATGCTCAGTTTGTCAGATAAAAAATAAACATCAAAATCAAATTCCAAAAGAAAATATTCTTCTGGAATTCTCTTTTCTCTCTCTTTATTACAACTCCAAAAACTCCTTTTACTCCTTAATGCAATACCACTTTTTACTCGTTACTCCTTTTTCTTCTTTGACTCTCATCAGCATTGTCATCTACAGGTAAAGTTTTTCTCAAAAAAAAAATCAAGAAAATTTGATATTATCATGACGTTACAGATAAAATTTCAGGACAAAGAAAAATAACTAAAGTAATGCATGGAAGAGATAAACTAAAGAAAATATAGTAAATTGATACAGGAAAACAACATTTTCTCTTTCTCTCTCTTTCGCTTGTACTTCTACGATAGAACAGAAACAAAGAATAATGCCTAAATAAAGTGGAAAAATAAATTTTTTGAAATATCAAGAATCGTCTTGTTTTGTTTTCTTCATCAAATTAAATAATAGTTTTTTCTTCTCCTCCTTCTCTTTCCTGGATCTACGATTTGGTGTATTATTAATCAATTATACTCATTTTGTAGCTTTTTTCGCCTTCAAAGTTTATATTCTTTATACAATTCTCTCCTAAAATTGAAATTCCTTCCATTCACAAGTTTGATTTACAAAAAAACTACGCACATTTCGATCAATCCCACAAAAACACGGTTTTTTTTTAACACAAATATTTGTCAGAAAAGAAAAATTGTGGAAATTCCTTCTAATTGATATTATTGTTCTTCCATTTTCCACATTTATCCAAACCGTGTTTCTCATTTGTTATTCTAATAACCTCATTAATTTTATTTCTTTCTTAGCAATTTCCCTTTTCATCTCCTAAAAAACACCACCAAAATCAAGATACTTTTCTGTGCAATATTTCTCTCTCTCTAGCTGAACAACTCTAGCCTAGAGCAAATTGTCACTTTATATCAAAATTTTGTCTATAAATCATGCAGAAATCAATAAGTAAAATGTAGTCAAACATTTAGATTATTGCTTGCAATTTTCAATCAATCCAAATAAATTGTGTGTTTTGTGACTGTTGAAATAGGAAAAAACAAAACGCACCACTTTCTTGAGAGATGAAAAGGGAAAGAGAATAGTGAGAGGGATGTAAGAAGGAAGGGCGGAATAGTTACAACTGCAATTGTTTAATAATAACCAAATCGTGCTGAATCTCATCTCGATAGACTATGAGATCGTTCACGGCTGCTATTTGACGAATTTGCCAAATCCTTGTCGGCTAACCGCTGATGTGGCGGCAATTTGGCGAAAAATGGATGACGAAGAGCCTCACCTGCACAGGGAAAAGACATATTATTCACCATTAATCGCAACCATAAGAGGATGACGCGGAAATAGAATGTCGGAAGAAGATGTGTTTTGTTGCAAAATGCAGACAAACGAACGAACGCAAATAAGAGATCCAATTTTCACCTCACCTAATGTCATGCGTTGACTTGGCTCATATTCAAGCATCCGCTTTATTAAGTCGAACAACTGCACGTGATCCGAACTCTTTGACAACATATACTTCTCAAGTGGCTTGCAGTGATCACGCACGTACCGTCCGGCCGATGATTTCTCATCCCAATTCAGCTTTCCATGGTAGAAGTACTTTGTCTTTGTCTTCCTGCAAACGCACAGAGAGAGATAAAGAAGAATATAATGTGAGGAATTGAAATCATCTGCAAGGTTTTCTCAGTGTTTTTTCTGTTCTCTTTTATCTTGTCATCCCACAAGAATTTATACGCGGCGATTGTACAAGTGAAGATCTCTCTCACTCAAGTGTAGATCACCTTGAGCGATCGATCATGTTTTATCTCAATTTATTACCAAAATTATTATTATTCCCAAACCGAACAAACTACTCACTTCACCTACAAAATCCACATGAGATCGAAAGCAATCAACATAATATTGAGAAACCTATTACCTTCCGCAAGACAGGCAATCATGCAAGTATTATTCGTGAAAATAGCACATTTTCGTGCATTCTCTGCCGACTTATTTCCTTTCAAATCATTTATGTAACACCAAACATTCACTCTAAGCCAATCTTTGTTTTAAAGAGAAGAATGATTTCAAGATATTTTGGAATTTTATCATCATCAAGAAGATGACTAAAGACAAGACATGAAATAATCTTTAACATGAAATTGCAGTCTTGACATTCGCATTTCCTCCAAACATGTAATTATCTTAAGTGAAGAAAATTTGTCAGAATCGCAAAAATCATATGTTTCCATTATTTTTCTTCACACGCCAAGGCTGAATGAATGGTATTCGATGTCTTAAAATAACACAAACACACAAAATGAATAAATTACAGAGAGACACACACAGGAAGATCTCGATAAAGTCTAATTCATCTTATAATTGCCTTGACCAGGAAGATTGTTTCTGTCATCTTGTAATTACATGATCGCAAAGAGATCTTCAATGTCTCTCAATGAGTTAAAATTTCAATACTTACTTGGCCATTCGATACGGAATTGCTCCAAGAATTCTCTCCATCATAGCCAAATGTTCTCTGTTATCGTGCGTTTGGAAAAGTGTAATTCCCAAATACAGCTCAAACATGATGCATCTGCAGAAGACAATAAATAAACAATAAATAAAAAGCACAAATGGAAAAAATTGTCATGTTTAATGAATGAAAAATCGAATATTCAGCAAATTTTTCTAAGAAAAATGCCTCAAAAATTGCAGTCAAACGCATAAAACGCCTTTTCAGAAAATAATTTTAGACTTTCAGAATCATCCTAAAATGTTTTTTAGACTTTGAATGAATATTTCTCATATCTTTTAATTTTTTCAGTAAAATCGACTTGAAGACTATTAAAAATTGACTTTGGAAAGTCATATTTTCAGATTTTCTATTAAATTTGCCATGTTTTAGTCAAAAATTTCAATAAATACCAATAAAATCAACTGAAATATTCTCAAAATAATAAATACAGAACAATTATTGCACTTTAACGGACAATTTGAAGGCGTTTTGAGGGTTTTTGAAGTAAATTTAGCACATTTCGCAGCTGTATTAACGCTAAATATTAAAATATCTCACCCAATTGACCAGACGTCGCACGGTTGCGACCATCCGAGTTCCAAGATCACTTCTGGAGCACGATAGTGACGCGTGGACACAATTGTGCTGTGATGTTCGTGGTCAAATGTGGCACTGCCAAAATCAATCAGACGCACATCGGTGCACTTCACGAAGTGAACATCGCGGCTCTTCTTGAGATTGAACGTCGTGCTGTATTCGGAGTCCACAAACAGGATATTCTCCGGCTTCAGATCAGTGTGTGTCAACTTGTTGTCGTGGAGAAACTTCACAGAGTATATCAATTGGTATGACATGTGGCGCACATGATCCAGTGGATAGGGTTCATAGTTGTTTTCCCTCTGAAGGAAGAAAAGGGATGTTAAATTGCACTGCAATAACATTAAAAATATGAGCTTAAGACTCACCAGAAAATCGAAAACACTCAATCCCAGCATCTCGAACGCAATACACATGTGCCCATGATAGTTGAACCAATCCAGCATACGAACACAGAGGCTGCAAAAGAGGATTTAGTAGAGAGAACATTACAGTACTGTTGTTTTGCGTACAATCGTGAAGATTGTGGCGGCTCTTTGCCTCTGCTAAAAACCACAAAATATACTGTAAAATTACCATGAGATGATCATTAAAGACGATAGCGATCGCGATCATACAAAATATTGCATTAGGCTTTTATGTTATTCCCCTACACGATGTTGTCCAAAAAAAGAACAGTGATCGCATATTTCGCAACAATTTTGGCCAATATCAATTAATGAAAATAAAAATATAATATATTTATGCAGAAAAGTATAATTCAAAAGATAGGTATTTTCCTTATTTGATATTTGAACACAGAGATATAGAGAGTGAGAGACTTAATGCAGTCTTTTCTTCTCATTCCGCACTGAACTTCTCTTGGGTTTTGATCTCTTTACTGTTCATTCAACTATATCACAATATTTCTTTTTATTCTTCCCTCACACTTCTTTTAATGATGATTAACACTTCTCAAAAGAGGTATTTTGTATGCAAAAAAATTGTCACTCACTGTTCACAATTTGGATCCTTCTCCGCAATCTTCTCCAATGCATTTATCTCAAGCTTGGCAGCTTCGCGATATTTCTCCACATTCTTGATGATCTTCAGAGCCATACAGTGATCCCTAAAAATAGAATAAAACCTCATCAGCACACACGACAGAGTCAGTGAAACTAATCACATTATGAATTATATATTGTATAGAGAGATTCTCGTCAAAAGTCATAACTATTCTCGTGTCACTAAAAATAGTTCATGAGAACAATAATTAACAAAATATATACTCACATCTGCAAATCCTTGACCTTAACAACACGCCCAAAGGTTCCTTCACCCAGTGTGGCCAGAATTTTGTCTGAAAGAGAGAAATCAAGCGAATTAGTCCCAATCTGACATTGTCGCCTTCCCCAAAAAAAGATATTTCCTTTCATCATTTTTTTCTTTCTTTTCTTTTATCGTTCACTTGGGGAAAACAGGATATTTTGCTTTTTCAAACTAATTAATTAACGCCTCAGTAATATAAAAAAAAATCCTACCAATAACTAAATTTTGGAAGGACTTCTGTGAACCCACAATATTTTCCTCTTATCCTGATCATTTCGCGATTATTCATTTGGCTCTTATTTTCCCCCCAAACATCATCATCATCATCATTCAAGGTTAAAATTTCTTAATCTCTCGATCTTGCCCTACTTTTCTCACTTCCTTCTTTTCTTCTTCTTCGCCTTTATTACAGCGAAACATTACACATTATTATTGCAGAAAAGTGTATTTTGAAAATGAATTTGTGAGTAGAATGAAAATTACCAGACAAATTGTATATATTTCACACACGAATTTCAAATTTTCCTCAGTTTTCTGTAAATATATCGCCAATGGTGAAATATAAATAAATTCTGTGACACCTTATGGGCCACATTTTCTCTCTCTCACTCTCTGCTTAAAACCCACAACCTTGGTACTGTTTCTCCTCAAATGTTTACTAATAAAATTCATCACTATTGAAATTTACGATTCATGTGAAAAAGAAGACTTTTCGTGTATTGGCAAGATGGAGAGGTAGAAATTTTAGAAGCAAGCATTTGTCATTTTCTTCTCTCTTTCTCTCACTATTTTCCCACATCGAAATATATATGTTAAATTTATGTAATTTATATATAAAGAAAACATAGCACGATGAGAAAAAAGTCTGAGAAATTATGAGTGATCGCTTTGGCAAAATTAGCAAAGATCTCACAAATGATCTTGAGACGATCAATGCGCGCAAAAAGTGGTAAATTTAATTAGGGAACAACCTCAAAAATCGAATGTGGAAATTGGAACAGAATAATAATAATCTTAGAAGATTTAAAGGAGTTGACAAATACCAGCTTCTTAATATTTCCCACATTTTGGACGCGATCACTGTTCCCATTGCACAGAAACTGCCGAAAAAATTTCAATGTTAGGCATGGCATGAAAAAAAAACATCAGATTAATATATATCTACTACATATTTCTTCACATCACAACTTGTTTTTGCTGTCTGAGAAAGATTTGTGTGCTAAATTTAGAAGAAACCGTGATCTTCAATGTCTCTCAAAGGATCTACAAAATTGATCAAGCAAAAATTGAAATTTTCCGGATTATCTCACACATGAATTTCTGCACAGTTGGAACAGTGAAATGGGCAAAAAATGCAGTTTATAGTTTGGTTTCACAAAATTGTCACGAACATCTGTTATGCAGAATGTCGCCGGTGTGATAAATCAAGTGTCCCTCCTTATCATCTCGGATCGATGGGGGTCTGGTGGCCTGTGCATCATCATCATCAACATCAACATCATCATCGAGATCATCAATTGATAGGATATCATTCATTGGCCCAGGTGATTTCGCAATATCCATTTCATCCATGTCAGGTTGAGAGAGCGCATTTCACGCGCACATCATTGCGCCCCGTCAAATCGGTCGGAATTTAGCCATCATCCAATCATCAGAGAGTTGAAGAAGGTCATCGTCGATCGGTGGCACATTTGATCATTGGGGTTCCCACCGAGTGGCGCGCAACAAAGAGAGATAAAAAGAGAGAAAATCACGCACATCGGATCCCCCAGTGCAATTTTTTGTCGATCACATCGCATCAATTTGATCATTGTCATCACCAGACAGCGTCCATCATCATCATCATCATCAACATCATCATCATCAGAGGCAGCCGGGCGGCAATGTGGGCGCATGGCATCGCGGGTGTCGGCCAGGTCGATTCAGGTTCACAGCGTCAAACAGGGTCGTTGGTTTCGCGGCGCAAGATGCAGTTGTTGGCCCCATGTTGTGTGTTCACACCATCATAACACCATCATCATCATCACATCATCATCAAGTTCATCATCGAAGAAGAGACACGAGAAAAATACGGTATCGATTTTCGGTAAGAAAATTAGTTTGTCAGGGACAGATATTTTAGAGATTTTATCATGTTTTTTTTTTGGTAGTTCTTTCATCGAGCACCACATTCGCTTAATTTGTGTTTAATCAACAACAAAAATGCTGTCATTAAGCTCTTATCAACTTTTATATGCTCTCTCTCTTTTTTTAAGATTAAGATTGCCATCAGAGGACAAAGAAACAAAATGCGTGCACGATATTTTTGGTTTATAATAGCAGTTAAAGATAGAGGGTGTATTTTTTAATTAAAAGTATGTTAAGGAGGATTTTTTTTCTTCTTCTTCATCAAAGAACAAGGATTATTTGTAAATATATGTCGAGAAAAAAGATATGTGTGTTAAATTGAGAGATGTGAAACATCTCAATTGCAACTCATAATTGTTTTTTTTTTGTTTTCTATCGCTCTTAAAATAGAGAAAAGAACAAACAAATATATAAAATTCATTAAATACACAGAAGCCAATCATAAATGCAACTTGAAGTTAAATTCATCAATTGATTAATGATCATGTTTTGAGACACAACATTAATCAACTCAGCACAAAAGTTTGTCATATAATCATAAACTTTGAGAGTCAATCTTCACATTCAATCCATCATTCGAACCATTTTCTCCGCTGTTTCTTGTTTTTTCTTTACACACACACAAAAATTCGCAGAAAACATTAAGAGGGAAAAGGTGTCCTAAAAATTTCACTAATGTGGCAGATATTTTTTATCTTTACCATGTGAATATTGATAGCTTTACCAAGACTATCGCCATCCACTTTCTCTTCTTCTCGCTCTGTGCCATTTTTATTATTATAACACACACAAAATGTCATGAAAACCAACCAGGAAGAGGAAAGGATGTTTTTTTCTGCTGGCAAAAGGCAAAAATTAAGAACAAAAATCTCATCATTCAGAGTCACAAAACAACAAATATAGCTTATCGACTAAACTCTTATTAATGTCACGCGCTATTTTCCCCCTCAAGGAAATGCTAATGATCGTTAATTCATCAAAACCACCAGAAAAAAATTCTTACGGTAAAATACGATCAGAAATCGCTCAAAGAATGCATATTTGAAGAAAAAAAAAATTTATCACCGAAGCATTTTAATATCAAAACTTCCGCCTTGTAGTTTACATTTTCTCTGACACCTTCTCGCCAAAAACAGTGAAGTTCAAGCGATAAAAGCAATCAAATATAATTATGGAAAAATCAATTAGTAATGAAAAATAGGTTGTCAATAAATCAGAGTGAGAAAAAATAGCGGATCAAGCATTTCTTTTTGGGTGAAAGATTGTCTCTTGATCATTGAACATTTGAGAGTTTTTGCGTAAAATTCTTCGTTATCGCAAATCACTAAATTTTATAATTGAGAAATTTAGCACTTAAAGCATGACAAAAAGCACGGATTCACCTTCACAAATGGTCAATGGAAAATATGTCAAAGCATTAAAAAAATTATAACTTTTTTCCAGTCATATTCCCGCTCTTTTTCTTTCTCTCTCATTCCATTCGTATGCCTAAAATTATTTTCGCATTAATTTTTCACTTGTAAATATTTTAGTTGACAACTTCAGATGCCAAAGAGGATGAAAAGATCAATGAAAAAATTATGTCTTTTATTGATGTGAGAAATAAAATAGCAAAACTAAGACTTTATGGAATGTATATTTTTTTTTTATTTTATTGTGTGTATCTGAGATGATCTTGAGAAAAAATTTTTATATTTTCAAGCGTGAAATAAAACTTTTTCCCAATAAAATTCACCATTGGATCTCAATTTTCTCTCTTTCTGAATCAAGAAGAAGGTTGAGGTGTTTTTTTTTGCGACTCACGATTCTTTTGTATTAATTAGAGTGATCGTTCGACAGAGATATACAATATATAAAGAGAAAAAAAAGACTCCAAGTATTAATATTGCGAGGTATAAAATGTGATTTATAGCATCCAAAAATTTCTCCCATTCACAGTCACACGCCAAAAAGGTTTTTTTTGGGAGATAAATTGAGGATTTAGGCACACTGAAACATATTTCTTTTGCAGTTGTGATCTTATCATATAAATCATCCTTACGAAAGTCATGAGATTCTTCCTCGATCGCATCGATGGTATGGCCATGGAGCTTTGGGTTTTATTGAGTGGCAAAATTGGCACTACTTGGAGGGTTGGCAGCTGACTCTCTGACATTTCGCCGCTCTTGTGCAACTGACTCAATTTCCTCTCCGTGTTATTATTGTTAATCTGATCGTCCATCTCGCGTGATCGTCCATAGACATCATCCAATTGAGCATACTTCATGATAAGACTCTGAATCTCCTTCCTGCGATTCTCCCTCTCACTGTTATCCGAGGATTCGGTCACATTATTCTCCATGTCAAAGAATCTCTGTGTATTTGACCTCTGATAGGCAGTTGCGCCCAAACTCTTGCGTCCCGTCGTCAATGTACGACTCGTTGTTGGTCTATCACTGTCCACCGGATCGACTCGCATCGTCAAGTGTTTTCTATCACCAGGCGTATCACCGGTCCTTCGATAGGACCTAATCGGGCGCTTCCTGAGTCCACTGCTTCCATACAGTGAGTCATTATTGTTAATCTCCGCATACAGAGCATCAGGATCGTACTTCGACTTGAAGACATTCTCCTTATCATATCGCCCATCATAGTAGCCAAATTCTCTCGAACGTCCCACAGGATCCTGATAGCTGTTCTTATAGGAACTCTTGTACGTATCATAAATGGTATCTTTGTATCGACTGCCAGTGCCATTATCAAGATCACCACCAACTCTATTGCGAGTGCGATAGTCAATGCCATTTCTGTCCGACAAGAGTCCCAAATCTCGCGATCGCGTCAATTCACTGTCACTCACATCGAGATATTTATTCCTATGTGACCTCCCACTCAATCTATAAGGTGTTCTCTCCTTTGGCTGCTGATGGCTGGTCGTGTACCCTCCAAGTACTGCCGATGTTGCACTCTTGGACAGCGGATTGAGGGTCAAGGGCCGATCTGGCTCCAGAGTCTTCTCCCTATCCTCCTCTTCCGCCTTCTGCTGGCGCTTTCTCTTCGCCACGCGATCCAATATATCCGAATACTTGCTCTCCAATCGCGATATTGTCGACAATGTGCTACTCTTTGTCACCTCAGCGACAGGTGTCTTCTCATGCTCCTCCTCTTTGATCTAATACAACACAGAGAAGAAGAACCAGAACAGAGAGAGAGAGTATTTTGAGAAAATCACTCAACCAGAGCTCTACTTTAATTCTCACTACTTTGTCTATCGGTGAATCATCACGCTTCCCAAAGGTCCTCATCAGTGGCTTGTAGTACGATGACACAGGACTCAAATTCTTGGAATATCTGCTGAGACGATTGAGGGTTGACAGATTTTTTCCCGAATCTGCACCCTCATATTTAGCTCCCTTACTCGACATTGTCGTCTCTCCACTCTTTGGACTCAAATCACTGTGAATCGTCGTAGTGGAAAAATGATCATAAAGAGATGTGTTTTAATGAACTTTCTTTCTTTACAAGTGTGAAAATTGCACAAAAGTGATTGGCATTCATCCAGGGCTAATCTTTTTCTTCCTCTATGGAAAGTCACCAACAGAGAAGTGCGTCAAATTCGCCAAAACAAAAAAAAACTTTATTATAAATATTCCCGTCAAACAAAGAGATCTTCAGTGTGACTTTCAGTTTTACGTTGAATGTCAACTCGCACGTATTAAATGAAATATCTTCATCTTGACCACGAGATTAAAATATCACGAAATATGCATATATATTTTAATATGAATATAATTGAAATTGATTGATAAATGGTGATGAAATTAAATCACAACACTTTTCCACAAAACTTCATCAACCAGTCGCGCACTCAACTGTCTGCCTCAACGTGAAGAAAATGAGTGAAGCACCTCATGGGAAAATATTCTGTCTCATGCGTTATAATTACCCCGAGTTGAAGAGGAATCTCCTAGTAAAATTAAGTCAAGGCTAACGCGGGTGTTAAATTATTTCATTTTCTCAACTTCTTTTCATTTTCATTCGTCATTTTCTTTTGCTTTTCTTCAATTCTTTCTTTTTTCTCTCTCTCTCTGAATATTCTGAGATAAAATGAGAGTCACACACTTTTCTTTTCGTTTCTTTTCTCGCAGACAAAATGCACATTGCCTGCCTCTCAGATGAGGTCAGTGGAACAAACAAATAGAATTTTTTCAAGAGATAGAAGAATGTGCATTTCTCACATAATATGAATAATTCTATCATCACAAGAAAATTCACAAAACTATTTGAGTTTAAAGTGACAAATGAGAAATATTTGAATAATATTCACTGCACCAGAGCAAATAAGATGAAACCAAGTGTTACATGTTTATTGACCTCGGAACAGAAGAGATCTCTTGATCACACACTTGATGATTTACAAGTTGAAAATCCGCAAAGATCATCAAATAGACTCTCAAACAACTTGTCCATTTTTTCCCTTCTTTTTTTAACAACATCTACACATCAATTTAATTTGCTCTATCATGGGCAATATGTGTGACCATTTAATGGATTCAGAAACCACTTTCTCGATCGCCTGTGCGCACTGCTTGAACGCACTCTGCAAAACTAGATTTTAAAAGACAACGCGACAGACACCACAAGATTAGGTGATCACTTGAGTGAAAATGCAACACGATCAATTAGTTCAGAGGCGATATTTTTATCAATCAATTTCAATTTTTGATTTCTTCACTTGCAACTTTTCACTGCTTGATCTTCATTTCTCTTTTTCTCAAAATGTAACTTCGAAATCTCGCACAAAATAATCATTACGATAAAACTTTCTTCTCTCTGTCTTCTCGTGATCACTTAATGAACACTTTATTGAAAAAAAGAAAGAAAGAAGAAAAATCTCGACTTGAAAATATCTCAAGAGATTCTCTTTCTTTCTCTCTTTCTCTCTGACGATTGCCCTGCGCCAACACAATCACTTGCAATAGAAAATTGAATATTGTGCAATTCTTTTTTCCTTCTTGTCTTTTCTTTACCGCAAAGCCGCACTCGATGCTGCAGACCCCTTATCGGGCCTTTCACTAGGATTCCTGCGGAATCTCTGCAGCAAACTGTTGCAGCTATCGGAGAGCAATTGTGTCACACTAGACGTTGAACTTCGTGTATAGCGATGTCGTCTCGGCGCCGTCGCTTTATTTGTATCTGTTGATGTTGTTGTCTCTGTGGATTCTGTCACCTTTGGCGCTTCGCCTTTTCTCCCGTCGATTTCCTCATCTTGCTCTTGATTTGTTGTCGATGATGAGGAAGATATTGAGGCCATTGTTGAAGAGATTTATCCTTGATTTTCACCCACGAACAACCAATGTCACACACAAAAGCACACGACGTTGTTTCTTATATCTTTTGCGAAATTTCTCCTCAATCTTCCTTCTCTTTGACTTGATTCACCACTGATTTATGGCCATCAAATGGAAAATTCACTTTTCATCCAACACGACCTTTTCCCAATACTCCCAATCTACATTTCCTCTCCCACGATGAAGATCACAACTACACACACTTTCAACTCTTGATCACACAGACTTTTCCCACGCAGAGAATTCTAAAAAAGAATTTTGTCAAAAATACACTCCTTTTTTCACCACCTTTTCCTCAAAATTTTACCGCACAACATCTCACATCGTCGCACACACACACTTTAGTGCGTGGGAAATGCGCTACTCAAGACGAAGGATCACAAATTTCAGCGTAAAAAGTCACTTCTTTTTAACAAAGGAAAAAGAACTCCACTATTTCGCCGTATTTCCCACCAAAAATTTGCTAACGAGCAGCAGGAACAACAAATGAAAAATGAGAATTTCCTTCAATTATAAATACACCCAAGTTTTCTTTTCTCTCTCTTTCTCTCTCTTCCTCACACTCAATTCAATAAATATTTAAATAAAGTCTTTTACATAGTCTTTCGCGGGACACATTTGAAAAATCACAGATATCCTCCTCCTCTTCCTCGCTCACTCTCACTCTTTTGTCCCACCGCCAAATTTTATACTCAACATTTGCGTAGATATTTGTATTTTATATTAATATGACAGTGAAGTGAGATCACTCATACACTTACACATTCTCAAACATTTTATTTATAAAATTTTATAATAAATTACTAAGAATATTTTCAATTTTCGTTGAGTCTCATTCCCAAAAATATTCTTCTTCCTCAGCTCTTGCGAGATTGTAAAGAAGAAGATCGAGAGAGTGGCGTCGTATTTTAATTATTTCTCACAAATCATATCATTTTAAATAAAATATATATTTTTCAACCATTACGATCGAGTTTTCCTATCACATAACTTTTATTTTTCTTTGATTTATAAGCACTCGTGGTCGTAGAATAATTTTTGAAATGTCGTTTTGGAGACACAGAATTAAGAGAATTTTTCTCAATGAACACACTTTTTTTTCTCTTCGCGTTATAACATTTCATTCAATAATCTCTCGTCAATACACTTGATTTGTATATTTCGGCGATCATTATTAATTTTTTATTTCGCGCAAACACTCGAATATATTCTTTTCTCTCACTGGTTTGAGAAAAAAAACGAGGAATTTCGCTCGATTAAAATCAATCGCACAATTGAGATTTTCACACTGACGAAAATGCGAGTGGTTTTCTCTCTATTCTTGCGCCTCACATTTTGCGATCTTCACACATCATCCCATCACCGGGGGGATATTCAACTAATTCAAAATTGAGCCAGTGACTTCATGGGAATAAGACAGAGTGCGCGGCATCTCTCCTGCTCACACGCTTCCTCTCCTCCTCCTCACATGAAAATCTGGCCAGAGTGTTGCCCGATGCTGGCATTTTCTTCCGCGATTCCACTCTGTGTGTTCGCGGTGCTGCGCGCATGAGAGGAAAACACAACCCGATCGTGAATGTGCGGTGGAAATATTCGCGGACTTGCCGTGGGATGGAAAAACCATCACCAATTTCTCAAAACGTCATTTCATTTGTGAAAAACTCTCGCTGGTAAAAGCCTGGGGATTTTACCACTGTGAAAAGCTTCTCTCTCTTTCTCTCTCTCTCTCTCACTTTCCCGATTGCGCACGAAAACTAATCTCGAGAGAACAGAAAGAGGATCATATTAAAATCACTTTCCTACAGTGAAAGAGTAAAAGAGATATGACGATGAAGAGGAGAAAGAGGCTAAAAATATCGTAGAGCATAGGAAAATGTGGCTTAATAAAATGATACACAACAAAGATGTGTAGATTTAGTTGTGAGGTAAATTTTCCTTGAGACAGAGGAGAGATCAAGTGAGGAAGTAATCTTGAGATCTCTTGATATGATGGAAAAATCATAGTTTTTTCTTGTAAATGTCTTAATCATAAAACACCTCCACAATTTCTTCTTCTTTCTTCTTTTTGTCTTCAATTCTACGTGTGTCGCATCACTGTGAGAAATTTACTCTTCCCTTCGCAACCACACGATCGAGGAGTTTTGCACACACAATCAATTGTTATAATGTCACTCTCCTCCGCATTTGAGTGCCAAATAATTCAACGACTTTCAATTATTTAAGACTCTGCCAATCACACACTCTGTGTGATCCTATTAAATTTAAACGCATCTCACAGTCAGCATTTTCACTCGACACCTTCAACCAATCCTCGATCATTCGTCTGATTAGGTGGCGGAGTCGCAATGACGGAAAAAGACAAAGTGCGCCACACATCTTTAAGGTACAAAAACAATACTTCAATATCTTCATCTTCTTTTCATTCTATACACCTAAATAACTCTCTTTCATCGAGGTGTATACAGCACAGAATGATTGAAAAATTACTTTCTTTCCGCCCCCACAATACAGAATTTATATTTTCTCTATGTCTCGGCAAAAGTTGAAGATCATTTTACGTCATATCTATCCTATGCTATGCGCATAGCCATCAGACTGGCACGAAAGAGAGAGAGAGAAAACGAATCATTTTTATCCACTCTCCGCGACCCCCACAAATTGCGCCACGCCAGAAATAATACCGCGATGAAATAAACTCTATATCATTCGTTATAGTGTTAAAAATACTCCACGAGGAAGAGAATTCACAATATAATTGCAAAATTAATCTTACAAAGATTCGCATCTGTGGGTGAGACGAAGAAAAAAAAGAAAGAAATACTCAAGAGGAATATCTCACCTCATCTCTTCTGCAATTTTCACAAAGAATCAATTGGTTGAATCAAAAATAGATGACATTTATGTTTATTTTTCATCTATTTTTGATCATGTGCGTCTTGAGCAATTTTCTCACTCTCTCTCTCTGAGATCTTTGTCTCAAAATTCATTTTCTCTCACTATGTGGTCTCGTCTCGTTCAGTATTAACTCAAAAATTATACGCCAGAGCGTTTACACAAAATTAAACAACAATCTCTCCTCTAGTAGATTCATAAAATTTTACGATTTTGCACAAAATTTTCAAGTACAACAACAAATGGTGTTTGTTTGTTGTTGTTGTATAGTTCAACGAGATTTCAAAGCCTCTTTCTTAATGATCAAGATCACTCCTCAATTTGGTACAATCACTGCGGGTTGTTGAAATTCTCTTGCACAGGCGAGCAAAATTTCCCACTCTTTCTTCTTCTTCTTGATTACAACCAGAAAAAAAAGAGATCAGAAGGTGGTTCGAGAGGAGGGTGAAGGGCAAAGGAGTTTATATGTGAGCGAGAGAGAGAGAGACTTTTTCGTGAAAATAAACCAGATCACAAAGATCATTAAAACTTCTTCTGTGTTGTGTGTGCAGGTCAAACACACAGCACAAAACACACTACTCGCATTATCTTATAAATAGATTTATCTTCAACAAAGGTGACTTTAGATCAGCCTTTGTATATTCACTACTCTGATTTTTTACATAAGAACTACCCATTATTATCCACCCTTGGCATCTACAGTCTTTGATCTCGTAATATTTCTCTTTTTTCATAATTATTATGCTTCTTTTTTTTAAGGCGGAAGACAACCACGTGAGAATCTATCAACTTAAACATCTGCCAACACACAAAAGATCGTCGTCACATTTACTCTCCCTCAAGCAAAACTCCATTCACACGCGCACTTGCTCCACTTGTTATGTGTAATTAAAAATTGAGCATCGCCGGCCATCATTGAGCATCATTAGTGATTACATAAATACACAATGTCCGATGATGATGATGATGGGAAAATTCGTGCAAATGATGGTTTGTGTCTCTGTGCCAAATATAATTTTGGCTTGACCCAAATTTGGAATCAACCACACACAAACACACACATTCGCTACACACAATCCAAAAACATTTATGCTGTGGGACATCAAAACAACAAAATTCTACAAGAAAACCATGTGTGGCATTCCACACAACTGATGGACACAACAAAAGACGCCCGAAAGAGAGAGAGAATTTAGCGTTGCATGCAAATTCTCCATCGCAATCAAACAATGGAGATAAAAATTGAGAAATCACACTCTGGGGGCTTTTCCTTGTTCACATAGGAAAAACAAAAAGATCCACCAGTTTGATTAATTGCAAGATCAGTCAAAATCCATGCACAAACACACAACAACAACAAGAGGGAAGATCAAACTTGGTGAAGAATGAACGACTCTTCTTGTTATATGTCTCTTTCATCTTCAAAAAAATTAAAAAAAAAATCTCTCACACAATTTGGTGAAGAGTTATTAATATTGCGAGAAATTGCATCAAGAATCTCGTTATTTTCTTCTCTGATATATAAAAAAAAATATCGTGAGATTTAGCCAAGAAGCACAAGATTAAATTTAAAATATATTTACAGATTACAGATTATCAAAAATTGAATGTTTCCAAAGAAAGACAGAAAGATCATTGTTTGACAGATTTTAACAAAAATTTCTGATTGTCTTTTTCATCATTGTCATTCCCAATGGAAGACACTCAATCTCAGACATTCTGCAGAGAAAGATAAAATAATGCATAAATACTGAATCAATTTGGCAAGAGTGTGTCTTTGTGAAAAAGGCTACCTCATTGTCGAGACACGATATGAAATCAGTATCGAGATGGAGGTTTTGGGGGATGTTCTGCACTGGGAGATGATCATCAGGCACCATTGGCGCTGGTGGATGCAGAGCTGGGAGGATTGCTGGTGGTTGTGGCGGTGGTGGAAACCACAATTTGGGCTTCGGTTGACTCACATTTGGCGGTTCAATCACGATATTCGCTTTCGATGAGAAGATCGGCGGCGTCGGCGCCGGCTGAGGCGGTGGCTGAACGAAGGAAGTCTTGGACGTTGACTGGGAGAGCTTGAAATTGCTGACTGGAATTCGGGCTTGGGCGTCTGGTGCACCTGAAACTTGATTCACTCTGCTGCCCACTCCACATTGATCCAGTGGTCGCTGAAAGAGATTCACCGTGGTGGACTCTTTGCGTATCTCGTGGTCAGACAGTGTGGGAATGCTGGTTGCACCAGTTGCAGTGAATGAATGTGGTGGTTGCGACAGTAGATCCGTGTATGAGACTTTTTTCCCACCACTCTCACCACCGCACGTCCCATGTGTCGCCGCCGCCGCTGCCGCTGCCGCCGCACTCTGCTGGTGAGCCGACGATGACACAGTCACTGGAGGTGGTGGCTGAACCAGTGATTTATTCCACTCTGTGCCAAGATTTAAGAGTGACGCGATATTTTGATCCAATTTATCATCCAACTTCTTTTCACTGCACTTCCCAACAACAGTCGCCAAGCGATTCCCAGAATCCGTTCTTCCACTTGTCCCACCGACGACGACTCTCTGTGTCGCCTCATTACCATGCAAATTTGGTGCGACCTGTGGAGTCACACTGGCGACACTGGACGACGACGACGATGGACCGCCACATTTTTCACCTTTGTTCTCAACAACGCCACTACTCGTAGACTGGAATGCCGATGGCAATTGACCATTTATCGGGATGTGGATGCTTGAGATTTTCGTGAATGGCGGATAGTTGATCACAACTTTGTTGGGTTGCGGAATATTCTGTTTGATGAAGAAATTATCCGCACACGTTGGCGGCGGTTGTTGTCCATTTCCTGAACCCGAACTCTTCCTCAGCAAATCATTATTCCGCAACACCATCCGATTGGACGTGCTGATATCGCCACCAGAGAGATAATCATTCCACAATGGAGACGTTGCAGCTGTGACAGCGGCAGCAAATTGCTGGTAAGTGGATTCTGTTTTTGGCGGTGGCGGAGGTGGAGGTCCCTTGTTGAGTGTCTCACCTATTCGCTTCCCAAAGACACAAGAGCTGGAAGTGCTCTTCATCAGACATCTCGACGGTGCCACTGGCTTCTCCGTCAACTCTGTCACTTTCACAGCTGGCATTTGGCTGGTTATACAACTGTTTGAGGAGCTCTTGCACAGTATCACGGGCTGTCGCTGCAGCTGAGTTGGCTGCCGGACACTTGTGGTGAGCCATGGCAGGTTCATCTTACTATTCACATAGCTCCTTGAGCCATAACTGGCCACATTACTATTATTATTATTAGCATTGTGCGATATCGGAACATTGGTATATGATATACTCTTCGATATTGGATTAAATTGTTCTGCTGCACTCTTTGCGGTTTCCTGCTTCATGGCAGCAAATTGCGGTTGACTCTCGTGACAAACCAATTTATACAGATCCTCCTTCGATAAATTCCGCAAATTTGCCCCCCTATCGAGGTGAGTGTGGGAAAAATTCTTACGCAGCTGAAAATTACCATTGTGCACATTCATATTCCCATCCTGATTGTTTGATCTCAAATCATCCTTCGATCCTGACATTATCTTATCATAATTCCAACCTATTTTGCTCTTATTCGTACTTTTACTGTTCACATTCTCACTCCAGAAGTTATTGAGAATTCTCTTGCTCGAATTGGGATTGCCTTGATTGTTGTTGTTATTAGCTGGATTTGTTGAATACGGTGTGAAAGCCGTTGATGAGGTACTCTTTTGAATGCCTTTGTGAAATACTGACGGCGAATCCTGAGCCTCACGCGGCACTTGTTGATAGGATCCAGGATATTGAGGCTTAAAGATCGGTATTTGTGAACTGGATGTACTTCGACTGATCTTATTTGATTGCGGAATACAACCACCACTGAAGGGATTTGTGAAGTTAAAGCCTTCTTGCCTCTTTCCGAATGTCGTCATCGCATTTCCACCACTATTCATAATACTGTGATACGAATTTGATTTGGCCAATTTGGCATGCTTCACATCATCCCCCGAATGGGTTGAATTATTATAGCCAAATGGTGTATAAATGGCATCTTGCTTAACACTCTGGCTACTGCCATATCCACTGCTACTCCCATAAATTGTCTTCGAGTCCAAATCACTGTAGCTCGGCAAACTCTTCAGGTAGTTGTTCATGTAGTCAATTTCAGCATTATACATGTCGCAGTTCCTCAGCGAAGTGCTCGCTGATCCTGGTGGCGTGGTCAAATCAATCAAGTCATCATCATCATCCAAATCAGTGACATTGACAATGCTAATGGGTTCACTGGATGTAATTGGAACACCATCAATAATGACAACTTTGCTGTTCTTCCTCACATTATTGCCACCACTTAAATTCCCTACATTATTACTAGTATTAACACAGTTCTGATTGCTGTTATCACAATATTTAACTTGATTCATTATTGGCACTGTTGCAGATGAACACACGGGTCCATTATTTTGGTTTGATGTTGTCACATGAGCCTCCATGGCTGGATACATCAGCATATTCAATGGATTCTCACAATAATCCGCCAAATCGTACGTTGACATTCGATTGTCTGTCTGCAAAAGGTTAAAATTTGTTGCTACTTCAGAACCAAGAGAAAAAAGAAAGAATTTATGACAACAACTTGTGCTCCTTCTTGAGGAAGCATGTGTGTGGAAAATTTCTCTATGCTTGAAGATTTTTCACAATTCTTCTTCTTTACTTTTAAACGCGCGCAACTTTCAGCTAAAAAATCACGCTATTTTTGTCTTTTTTGTCACGCACGACAGAGAGGAGGTGGAAGAAAAAAGAGTGAATCGAGTGAGATGGAAATAGAAAATCTCACTCTCTCTCTCTCTTCTCCACTCACGAAAATAGCCACACACTTTTTTTTCTGGCGCATTGTCTTCCGATGAAGAGACACAAACACACACACACACCAAAGAGTGTGATGAAAATATTGTGTTGTGAACTTCAAAAAAGACAAGAAAATGCCTTTTTTCCGTTCACGCAAATCACGGGGTGAAAAGTTACTGAGATGAAACACTGAATGACAGGATAAATTCGGCACAACACGTAAAAGAAACGTCAACCTTTTCTCTCGCAAAAATTCCCATCAAATTTATCTTTTTTCACAGGCAATTAAAAAAAAAACACGTCCCAAGAAAGGATATGAAATAACACGTAGAGAAATAAATAAAAAAAAACGATTTTCTCTTGAAAAATCTTCAAATACAAAGGAATTAGTTACTTATTTCTTTCGTGATAAAGAAATTATTATAAGAGAAAGAGAAAACCACAAATAGAAACCTTTGTCAATTTGAGCGGTGCGTCCGGAAGGTCAAGTGGCTTCTTTATGATTATCTTCCTGGTGCTTCCGTCCTGCTTGCGAATCGTTATCTTCTTGATCACGTACTTTCTCAACTTCTGCTGCGGCTTCACACCCTCATCAGCTGCTGCCTCGTCCACCTTCTCGTGCGCCTCTCCATTGGCCACACTCGTGTCACCCTTGTCACTCTTGGCGTCCTCCCCCTCCTCCTCCTCGTGCTGCTGCTGCCGATGGCGATGGTGGCGATGGTGCCTGTGATGGTGTTTCTTATCACGCGCGCTGTACTGCTGCTGCTTGTGCGACTGCTGTCCCCCAACACCGTTCACAACCAGCGGAGACACTGAGTGTGATGCTGATCCACAGGATGAATTTGAAGATTTTCGATTGGCCTGCTTCGGCACTTGAAGTGTACTGACGCCATCCATCGGCATCTGAACGCCCGCCAAATTGCTGGCATTGGTCGTCGACGACGACGCCGATGTTGGCAGTGACGGTGATCGAGCTTTAATCGTGCCCGTTAGCGTTGGCACCACCAGCTGAGGTGTCACAATCGCCACAGACTCTTGGGACTCAACGGGCAACAGTCGCGGAGCATCTGGATTAAGACATGGTTGGGAGTGACAGCAAAAGAGAGCATTTCTCGGTGTACATTTCGTTGTACCTTCATCCAAACTCGTTGAATGCATAATTCGTCTTCGTGTTCCACCAAGCACACCACTTTTCACAACACTATATATTTTCCTTTCCCCCTCTCCAAAACACACGTCTCTCTATTCACTGTTTTTCCTCAAGTTCTTCTTCTTTCTTCTCTCTTTCAAATGGAGTTTCTAGCACATTTTCATCTTCTATGTATAGTTTTCGCTCTTCATGAGAAAACTCTTGACTCTCTAAACACCACCCTAAATTACAAACCGAATATCATATTTGAAATTCATACGATGAAATGTGGCTACGATTGAAAGACAAATTTATTGCATTGCTCGTTATCATCATTCCACTCAATTTGCCTCCTTAGCAGTCTCTCTATCTCTCTCTCTTTTTCTCTCTCTCTCACGCCCTATGAAAGACGATCACGATTTTTTGAAGATCACTTGTTAGGAGCCTCTGAAAATCCCTCCTCCACATCTTCACCTCCTCCCAAAACCCCACACTTGGTTTATATCTAAATTTGTAGCACATTCACTTCAACACACAGAGATTGTGTGTTTTAAAAGCTAAAAATACAATATGATTGGGAGGCAAAAATACAACATAACATACACTGTGATGCCTGTATAAATTTTCTGTGTGAAAATACACAAGGAGTAGGATGAGGAAAGAAACTGAAAATTCAGTATATAAAAAGAATCAAGGATTTTTCCATGCGTCCAAAGTGTGATATACACCATGATCTTCAATCGATACATCTGACCTGAACAGCACACAGATCATGGGAATGAATCAAGCCTTAATTACAATTCTCTCGCTAAAAGCTTCAAATAGGAAAGAGACGATCATGGTTGAATAAGTGAATTGTGTTGATTTGCATCCAAAATAATTGTCCAACGATAGAGAGATTGAGAGAGAGAGTCAAATATTGAAGTCAATGACGCAAAAGTCGATGCAATAAAAATTTCTTTCACCACCTCACAGAATCTCCTCTTCTCACGTCCATAGAGAGTCAAGTGAGCGCGCCCTCCCCTCGTGAAAAGTCTATCTATGTAGTTTATTTTAAAACGGAAATTATCCACTGAACAACAGTATGAGTTATGGGTACAATTTTGCACACATACAGAAGAGGAGAAAACACATTTGTGTACAGACAGCAGTGCAAGAATTATGTGATTCATCAATTTAATTTTGTACAATTATTATTATTATTGACCGATGGATTCAGAACATCAGCATCCAGAAAATAATAATAATTGTGGAGTGGATTCATGATCATTCACAGATTTTTGCCACACACTTTAGAAGGAAGTGTGTGGCTCGTAAAATGCGACTAATTTCGTCATCTTGTCAATTTTGTGTCGTGCCTTCTTCACAACCCAGAATTTATCAGGCATTCACAAGATCACTTGAACAGTTTTATAGATCACTCTTGAGTGTTGCAATTCTTTTTCTCTTGCTTGCTTGCTTCACTTCTATCACGAGTTTAGCACCAATTCACAAAAAAAAAGATGAGATTATTATAAATTCAGGCACATTATTATTATTATTATTCCTTCATGTTTGAAAACATGTATGAATACATATTGATAATCTTGTGTGTCACTTTCACTTCACCGAATAATTTTTTGGTTCTTAACTTTTTTAAAATGTGATCTGAATGTCATCTTTTTCCATGTGAAAAAAGCCTTCTCAAGCAGTTCAATGTCTTGTTTTTTTTTAATTCTGTGTGACGTAAAAGGGTGGAAACGACACAACACACACATGATACAGTGAATAAGTAAATGAAATAAATACTAAAGTTGCTAAAACTGCACAAATATTGTATATATATTTTCAAATTGATGTGAGAGATTAGAAGAATAATAATAAAAACTCAACTTTGTGGTGTATATCGATCAGCTAGTCACAGAAGCCGAACAGTCACAGGCTTTCGAGCAGCGATAGAGATTCTCTATAGCCGGACGATCGCGCCGCGAGTAACTCACATGCCACATTTCTCTATCTCTCACACAAGATCCTCTCTTTTCCATATGCACAACAACAAACATTCTCTCACAACCAAACCATGGGTGGATTGGCGCATGTCTCTTGATCCCCCTCAATCGTCTCCATCCCGAGACACCCCCCCATATTTTGATGCCCAACCAAAATATTCAACATCATCCCATGATATACGACGATCATGATCTTTCTCTCTCTCTCTCTCTCACACATTCATCCACTCTCCTCCATTCATGAATGTGTACCGGATGGTTGTCTCTCGAAAAACACACTCTATTTTCCCTACGATCACACAAAAACTTTTTGATATAGAGCAAAAGCTCATTAAATACGCCAATTTTCTCTCTCTCAACGCTCTATTCTCTCTGTCTCTCATCATCATAACAACTACAATTGTGCGTGCGCAGTGGAGTTTCCTCAAATTCAGTACAGTGCATCTCACAGGATCAATTTGGGATAATCACACATCGCATTTGTGAGTCATCTGGACGATGAAATCATTGGGAAATGTTTCAAATGGCCCAGTGTAGACGAAAATATCTTTGTTTACTGGAAATGTGGTGGAGTTTTCCACAAACTCTGTTATTTTACGATTGTGAAATTCAATCTTTTAATTTATCATCAAACATTTATGCACGAACCACACGAATTAGTTTATCAATTTTCACCCCAAAAATAAAAATCTCTAACTAAAAATAGCATTTTATGCATTGCAATACTACACAGAGTGGTATTTCAATTGGCAATCCCTGTGGAATGAAGACTCTCTCTCTCTCTGTATTTCTCATTGACAATTTCAAAAGTAAAGATCATTCAGTGGATTTGATAGTCATGGCCTAAACCTCAATTTGAATATATATTTATCTCTCTATCCGTCATATCAAGTAATTTCTTCAAGAGCCCTTGATCGATTGACTTAAATATCTTTTCTCTCCCCGAATTTATCACCTTTCATTTCACCCACTTGTGTTACAACATACTAAATCCTCTCTTTAAATAGATTTCTAATTATTGATTCTCTCTCTCTCACAAAAAGCTATTAATCGGAAAATCAAGTACAATTTAATTGATTTTCAATGTAAATGAGAGAGAAAGAATACAAATACAGTCAAAGTGCTTCACACTTCCGGTCAATAGAACGGCTATTCTCAATCAAGAAGAGAAGATTATGACTCAAGTGCCAAGACGACAACTCTATAAATATTAAGAAATATTATATTGTTCCTTTTGTACATTCAGTTGAGTTGAAAAGTGCACGAGATCTTTGACTAATAATTCAAATACTTATTAGTTGAATAAATATTTAATTAAGTATCAAATGATTTATTTGATGATGAGATTGATGTACAACCATTGTTTGATATTCCATCTATTTGTGTTGATTGTCTCACACCCTCTTCGGACTTGATCTCTTCTTTTTTTTCTTTTATTCTTAACAGCTAATTTATTGACATGAGAGAATGTTCTCTAACTTCACACAGTTCAATTGAAGATAGAAGACACACAAAATAAGAGATGACTTAGAGACGCCATCGATTTTTCATTTTCAAAATAACATTTGCCAAGTCTTCTCTCACTCTCAAATACACACAAAATGTGCAACTGATGGCGAGATGCTCAAAGGAAAACATACAATGTATTTTTAGGCGCAGTTAAAAGTACTTGTGCCCGATGAAAATCACCACAAAACTCCCTTCATCGCGAGATTATCATTATCTCGATCAACTTCTCAACAATTCAACATCAATTTCACTGCAACGTTTAGTCGATAAACCAATTTTGAAGTGGAGAACATTCACACGCATTCACACACATTTAAAAGCACAACATCATGAGAAGTCAAAATATTATTTCAGTCATCTTATCAGTTGTTCTCGTTTAAATACATTAGCAATATATAGAGAAGTCTCATGGGAAATTTCATCATTCATCATAATGTTTAAGAGCATTTTTAAGTGAATATTTCTCGTTGCATTTATGATTTGGCAGAATTTTTCTTGTTTCTTAATTGTTTTGCAAAATTTCTCTTCGCAAAAAAATATCAGTCATAGAGACAGAGAAATATTATTAATTTACGCAAATATATTTTGTATATGGATAATAATACCTAAACAGTTAAACAACTACAACGGAATTATACTACAATTTGTACTCTTTCTTTAGGGGGAAAAAGGGAATTGATATTTCGGAAGCAAAAAGGAGGAAAAGAGAGTTGTTAAGAAAAATAAATAATAGGAAAAGTTGAGAACCTGCATATAAAATGGAAATGTTTTACCTTGACTGGCGTTATCCTATTTTCTTCCCTCTCTTTAGCTCGGTCCCTCTCCCGGTAACGACGTCGTGAATTACTATGCGATCTCTCATCACGATGACGATGCCTCAAATTCCTACGTCCTGACGTTGGACTACGACGATGATGGGATCTCTTAGAGCGTTCTCTGTGTCGACGCGATGATCTATCGTAGCTGCAAAGGATGCAACAAATCACATTAGTCAATAAATTAACATTCAATTTAAACTTGCAACGATTGAAATTCAATTTGACACTTTACGGTTGAATTATCTCAAGACTATTGACAATGTCTTCCACATCTTTTTCACTATTCTCCAGTATTTCCACAGATAATCGCCCCTTCTCCGTATTTATGCAGAACAACTGAAGAAACTTGTAGCACCACATTGCAATAATAATTCATGTAACAACAACCATAGGTAATTATATTGCAAAGTGCTGTTACTCCCTATGGATGTACAAACACAGAGATTCAAAAACAACTTTTTCAACTCTCCGCCATTGGCACAAATTCAATCAATCGGAATTTATATATTTAAATACAACTCAACATAAGCAGATGCCCATGATGATCGTATGCGAGCAAAATGACAAATTCAACTGAAATTCACACTGCAGCTTCCCTATTTTAATTCACTATCTCTCCGCGTCTCAGACATTTCTCTCAATCTAATTTTTTTATATTATTATTTTCCTTCCTTTTTTCCCTTTTGCACTGCTCAATCTGGCGCGAGAACGTCACTCAGCATCCAATATACTGATAACTCCACCACTATACACAGATCTCAATTCATTCAACAGTGGTAGAGAATGAATATTATGATTCTTTTTTCGCCTTTCTCACAACTGATAAGCAACGCTGTGCGGAACAAAGTGAAACTCATACAAAAGGAAGAACACACAAACTGTTTTAGGTTCTGCTGCAAAATTATGATTATTCAGAAGTGTGAAGAAGGCAAAGACAGCTGGACTGACGAATATACACTTTCCGAAAATCCCCTGCGGCTGCATTATAATGCTTCTATGGTAGAATTGCTACCGAACTTGCCTGAGAGCTTAATCGGTTTCTTAAATGTTATCTTAAAGTACATCTTAATAGTTTTTAGATGCCCAGCACAAAAGTGATTGATATGCTAATGACAATGGTTTTTAATCGTTTGCTTTACGACATCGTAAAATTCCACAAACTTAATTTGATACATCTTATAAGAGAGTGTCTCTAATGTCTCTAGATTTAATACGGCGAAAGGTTTAATGTCACACAAGAGACAAATGATCATATCGAACCAAATAAACATGCAATCAGACAAAAAAAATAATGAATTCTAGTTTAAATTTTTATGGAATCTAAATCTCTATCAGCCATATGTCTCCGATGAAGAAAACCACACAACACAAGACTTGTTGAGAATTTTGTCTTATTGTCTCTCGTTGAAAATGACATAATCACACATGTCAACGTGCCACACAGTGTTTTCGCACGGCCAAAAAATTTCAGAGACGCCGGTGTATTTATTACACAATAAAAGTGTCCCATTAATTAAAATGATTTCACTTGAGATCTCTCTTTTTGGCAAATTAGACAGAGAGGAAAACTCTTTCAGCAGAAGATTGTCTTCAGTCTAATCATTAGCCGGTTTTTCTTACCGCAGCATTCAGAGGCAGTGTGTGATCTTTTTTCATATATTTAAGATTGCCCTCAGTGAAATAGAGGCAAATCGAAATCCCCACAGGCAGAATGATATCACAAGAAGTCAATGACAAGTTCAAA
This sequence comes from Phlebotomus argentipes, assembly GCF_947086385.1. NCBI lineage: Eukaryota > Metazoa > Arthropoda > Insecta > Diptera > Psychodidae > Phlebotomus > Phlebotomus argentipes. The sequence goes on from NW_026776174.1 coordinate 303,297, forward strand.
CGACGCGGAGATTTTTACACACACACAAACACAACACACTCGCGCGAGCATCTGAGAGAGTCAACAAATTAAGAAATTGGCGAAGAAGGAGAGACAACTCATAAAGTCAATAGACTTTTTGATTTTTCGAGATCAAAAGCCGCTTTGTCTCTATTTGGTTAGTGAAACAATAAAATAATAATTACAAGTAGATGAAACAAAAGTGAAAAAGTGGTCTGAAAAACCGTCACAAGCTTCAAGAATGCCATGTGGATTAAATAGTGTCTTGAAACTCTGCTGAATATCTCGCAAGTGATCAATCTTCAGGCAAAGAAGAAGAAAAAAACACATTAGAATTCTCCTGTGTTTCCTCAATTTATGCCACACCGTTTATGCTTCTAGAGTGACTGCATAGTGTATTGTAGATGAGCACAAAAAATATGAAACACATATTAGGCGATTCGTGGCTCAATGTTGATTTTTCACAACTCCTGGTTTTCAACTTGCACACAAAAATTTGCCTTGAATTTTAAATTATTTCCCGCAAGAGCTCTAATTCACCCACCCACGCAGATTCTTCAAACACACACACACACACTCAAGAAGTACTTACAAAACACCCGTAGAACAAAAACGCATGTCAATATAGAGAAGCTGCTCTCTAACAAGTGAGCAAAAAACCAACAACCACTCTTTGGTGTGAAAATTGAAACCACTTCGTTATTCTTTACCGTTTTTCACAAAAACGTCAGCAAAAGTGGGAAAGGTTTTAAAGAATCAATTTCATGATATTCGACATTAATTGCTCAAGAGATCGTCTTTCTTGTGTGTGAATATCACGATCATCACACAAAAAACAACAAGTCTCACTGGGTGAAGAAGAAGCGTGAGTATCAGCTTTTACATGTCAAGTCTTAAGCTTCTCAAGCACGAGAGAATCTTCAGATTCCCCCGCAAAGACTATGTCAAGAATGATTGAGGAAAAACATTGAAAAAATATTACGTGAATTTCCTGGAGAAGTAAATCCAATTGACCCACATAATTAATTTATGAGTTTACCGTTAAACGGTGTCATGCAAAAAGATCGCGATCTTTCGCAATTGAACCAACATCATCATCATCAGAGAGAAAGAGTGCACGAATTAAGAACATATTGTTGGTAAGAACAAGGAACTCTCCTGTGTGTGATTCAAAACACGCAATGAATAAATTGACAAAGACACTTCTCTCCATAGCGATTTATCATCTTCATGTAAGCCACTTCTTTTCTCTGTGCCAACAAAATGGCATTTCACAAAGGAAAATGTATTTAAATGGCATTTGAAATTTCACACAAAATTTTGCACCTTCAATATTGTCACTTCAAACATACGAGTAACTAGTGTTACTTCACACTTTTGCCCAAAAATGAAAAAATTTCTTGAGACTCTATAAAATAAATGTTAAATAAAATGGTAAATATTTGTCCTCTGAAGTTCGCGCCTTTGACACTCCGCGAGCGACTAATTTCAATCCACACGAAGAAGTCATTAAAGAAAAGGAGATTTTTTCCACATCTCACACACTCTTTTACGCCCATTTTGGTATTTATGAAGACAACAAAAAAATACAACATTATTGCCATCGATAGTGAAAATATGACGAAGTGCGTGAATGATGAAATTAAGAAGTAATATAAAAAAAGACTTTACTTGAATTGAATCCAGTGTATAAAGACCAAGGCAAGAAAAAAAGCAAAATGAGTTTAAAGTCGCTCCTCAGTTGCTGTTTGGCAACCGTCCGAGCATAAAAAGCACTCGTAATACCCAACAATCGACATCATACTGTTCCGCTAAGGTCATTCAATTAATATTTGTGAGATGTCTTACGATTTTTAATTTAACAATTAAACAAAAAGTGCCTCTTCAATCTGCACAACTTCTGCTCTTTTTTTCACCCTCTCTTCACGCGTAATCAATGAATGTATCTCTCTCTCATCTTGGCAATTTTCGCTAAAGACATAAATACAGTAATCCCAAACTTCATGCGCGCCTTCTTTTCTCTTTCAATTGAGACAAAACATTGCACACCAAACGAAACACCGAACAGCGACGGCGCATTGCACGGTGACCAACTTCCATGAAAAAGATCAACATAAAAATTTACACTCCGTGAAACATGCCGTATAGAAAGTGATATTCGTGTTTATTTGATAATTTATCACACACAATTCAGTGATTAAATTAGTTTTCTTATATATCGTCTCTCTCTCTCTCTCTCTCTCTCTCTCTCTCTTTTCAACTTGTTCTTCTTTGGTTGTGAATTGTTGCCGAAAAAATGTGTGAAAGTTGCCGTAAATGGATGGAATGTCACCCAAAAGTCTCTTTATCATTTCTTTTGCTTTTAAAACCCGATGCGATATAATGCAGAAAAAAGGATTTCAACATTGAATGGACAAGACTTTTTACGCGAAATGACGTTCTTTTTTTCGTCTTCTTGACAATCTGACACGACTCACGCGTGAACAATTAATGCGTATTTATTTTTTTTTAGGAAAAACCCTGATAGAATTTGTCCCTGAAATTTCCCAAAAAGATTCTCTCCCCTCGACAAGTGATCTTTAAGTGATATTTTGACATGTTCTTTGTTACATTATTCACACACAAACGATGATGATGATGATTACCATTTATCAAGCCCAATTGACTAATGAAAGGAGGAGCATTTCGAGGCATCACCCTCATCAACACAAATAGTAAAAATTACACGTTTCATTCAATCCACTTTAAAGCCATTTATGGACTTCCTTCTTCCTTCTCTATACAGACACTGAACTTCTCTCGTCCGTCAAACACATTCTGCTGTTATATCGAATAGATATATTGAGGCTTTTGACTGATAAGTCACGATTCAATGTAATATAAAGGAAGAACAAGAAAAAAAAATTCATCATCCTATTCCACCCAAAGTCAGACTAATAAATCGATAAAAAGCATTAAGCTGATTAATATCGCGCAAATCTCCTCACACTGTTTCTCTCTCTCTCTCTCATATTTAGTGGATGAATGGAAAGCCATTACCATTTACGGTAATGTCTTAAATTTTCAATCTCTCGTCTCCCTCATTATGGTCTCATTTTTTTAACCCGCGCGCCGCCACTCTTTTCCTCTCGTCTTTGCGCCCCGCGAACGGACACTTGGCCCAATATTTCTCGTCATACATCATTCTTTTCTCAACATACACACTGTTTATGCATTCAAAAATGGCTATGAAGAACTTTTTATGCTGATTTTTTGCCACCACTTCAAGAAGTCATGCTCATACAGACAGATAGAGCAAAAAATATGTAAGAATTACAATTAAAATTATTCATGTGGCACACACTCTGTGTCTCACCAATTTTGTCATTCAGAGACACAAGACTCAAACTACACAGAGAGTCTCTCTCTCAGCTCAATATATGGTAAAACGGAGAGAAGGAAACCTCTTTTTTCTTATTATTATTTTCAACGACTCTATAGTTCATTTGCTCAACGAACACAATATGCTGAAGTTGAATTAATTGTTAGAATTTCTCGCGAAAGAGATTAAATATTAATTTTTGCATGCGAATGTGCCACAATTTTGCAATAATTGCATGTAATAGATAGAAAGGAGAATAACGCACGTGTGGGTGGTTTTAAGAGAAATATACACAATTGTCGAGACTTTTACATGCTCAATAGCCACGAAGAGTGTCTGCGAAACTGGCAATATGGAGCAAGAATATTTATAGAAGAGATCAAATCAATTTTCAAACATGCGCAAGTTTTGCAGCATTTGCAACAAATATTATTATTATTATTCTTATTATTCAAGTTGTTTTCCTACACAATTAAGATTTCTCTCAAAAATTTTTTGATAGGTCTCTTCTCTTTTGATAGGCATAAAACCAGTCGTGAAGTGAACTTTTTGTGAACACTTTTACTTCCAACTTTTCCCTCTGTGTGTTTTTCCTCAATCTCAACCACAAAATTTCCATAATAAAATCCCCAAATGCGCCAATCGATTCAGAAAATCGACGATATTCGATCGCACAAGAAGTCGCAAAGTGAAAAAAAAACTGTTCAAGAGAGAAATCCACCAAGAAGAAATAAAAACAACATAAAATATGCTCTCACATACACTAAAAACACACACACATTCTTCATATAAAAAGCTTCATTGACATTGAGACTAATTGAAGCATACAGATCCAGTTTCACTTCTACTTCTGTGTAATAACAACATCATCAGCAGAATTACACAGCATATCGTCCCGAAAAGAAGTCTTGGATGAATAAAAAAAACGACCACCCAACTAATTGTTTCAATGAATGTCAATGATACAGGAAATTATAAAATTTCTATTCATTGCAAATTATGAATTCTATTGACTCTTTACACACTTCGTGTCACTTCTCAACTTGACTGTCTGTATATTATTTCTTTCCTCAGTAAACAAACACATTACATGTTCTCTCTTTGCTTCACAGGAGAAGCGAATTGTCAAGGATTTATCGCCCAAAAGAGAAGAAGAAAAAAAAATCATTTCATAGACAATTTGTGATTTTTGCCAAAGCGAGTGTATTAATCAATTTTCTATAAATTGCAAAGATACTTCTTTGAAGACATTCTGCGATCTGCACACAATAAATTACCATCATTTAATACTCTGTTTACATTCAAAGTCACACATGTGAAGTTATGACAAGAAAAAAGAGCGATAAAAAATTGCATTGTTAATAATAAAACTCCTCGAGATTGAGAAGAGATGGAAAATGTCCCTTGAATATCGTCTCTCTGTCGCATCTCAGAATGGATTTATCAATCGAGACAGGGTCACAACAATTAATATTAATAATAATAAATTCTTTCTTCTTTGTGCACAATTAAAAGAAAAAATACCTTCTCTCCAACTTGAGGCTGGATTTTAAAATTAATTACAAAAGTCTGTCAAATGACTGGTGATTTTGATAAATGATAGGCACACAAAGCACAGAAATTAATTGAAAATTTCTCCATATGCACTGAGAGGAGATTATAACTTGTGAAATCTGTGAAAATCATACGCTTTTTGTCTCTTTCTCTGTATGTTTTCATTGCCAAAGGTGTGCAATGTCATGTTATCGAAAATTTCCAATCATTTACTTGTGCCCACACAAGAAAACCACCCTCGAAGTGCGCTCAAGAGTGACCTTATCGCGAAAATCATGCTCAATCATTAAACAGTGAAAAATGACACTCTTCACACTGCATTGCTTTCAATGCATGACATTCCTTCAATTGTTGCACATTCACGAGAGTGTCAAAGAGAAAAATCCCATCGAATCTTAAATGCTCTAAGAAAATTGTGTGTGTGTGTTTGTGTGTGATTGTTGTGAAAACTCAGCAATTTGAAATAAATTAGGGCGGTACTGTTTTTCTCAATTCATTGTATTTTTTCCCCCGTGTTGCGTTTTAATGTTTTTACTTTTTAATGAAATCACGACGTGAGAAAGGCCAAATTATTTAATAATATCATAAATAACACATTGTTGTTTCCCTCACTGAATTTACATAAATAAATCATGAGTTAATGATGAAGATTTACTTCAGTAAAATCCTTGTGGTGTTAAAGATTAAGATCTAAATAAATGTAAATGTAAAGGCTCTTTTTCCTTCACCACAATCAACTGTCTGATTTGTCTTTCTTTTGTAAGGATAATTTTATGGTGACTAAAAACATCATCATCATTTCAATTTAGACATTAACCTCTAGTTATAAATTCTACCATTTTTTTTTGACGATGCAAAACAAACAAAGTATGCATAAAAAGTACGAAGGATTGCGAGAATTTGGTACATTTGCTGATGGTTGTGACCTTATTGTTGCAAAATCACTTCAACAATGTCCACTGTCATCAGAGAGTTCAGAGAGGGAGAAAAAGCATCATTTTGCATATTTCTCGATGAATTTTTTCCACCTCAACAACAAGGTGTCTATTTTTTCCACGACACTCTCGATGAGGTGTTGAGTGATCAACACAACAACGACGACGAAGAAGAAAAGAAAAAATAGTAAATTGCAGATGCAAAAATTGAATGGGTTTTTACCTCTTGACTTGTGTCGTGGGTTCCTCAATGCTGTTGTCGCTGCCGCCGCCACTCCGATTGCCAATTGTGGCCACCACTTGACGATCGGTATTGCATTTGGGAACCCACGACGCCACAGCCACATACACCATCGGTTTGCTCTGCACAATGAGACGCTGCTTCCCACCACTCTCGAAATTATAGTAGAAATCACCGTCATCCCTGCAATTCTTACTATTTTTACCGCCAAGTCGCTGTCGCTGCTGTTGCTGCTTCGGATTGCCATTCTCATCAACACTCCCCGCGTCGCCATCAACATCATCCGCACCATCGTCATCCACACAGCTGGAGTCTGGTGTGAGCGATGATGGGATGCTCTTGGAGAAGTCCACATACAGTGGCTCATTCGATGGCTTCCTGTGGAATTCATCCTCAAATCCACTCGTGGACGATTGTCGTTCGTAGTTGCTGTAGCTGCTGTAATTGCTCGATACACCGCCAGAATTGGAGCGTCGATTGCGGAAAAACTCCTCCTCGAACGGCATTCCTTGTGGGAATTTACTCGAGAAAGCCTGACTGGACTTCTTCCTCTCCTCCACATCCTTCATGTGAAAATCCCTCCTTGTTGGGGACTTTTTCCTCTGCACGGCCACACTGTTGATGCCATTGTTGAAGAATTTCGTCGATTTGCCCGCCAAATTGGTCTGATAGGCACGCTTCTGACTGCCACCTGTTGCCATCACACCCCCACGATACTTGGGCACGATGGACTCCACCGACGTGCCACTGCTGCCATTGGGGGACTTTGAGTGGATGGAACACGGTGGTGTCTTATCACTGCTCGTTGTCCATCGTGTATCAACAACTGCCTTCACCTGTTGATAGCGATTTGACACACGATACGTGACACTGGGCCGTTGAGTTTGCTGCCATCGTGTTGTGACGAGTGTCGGCGAATCCGGTGGCAATTTCCTGCATGTCTTCATCAATGGCACCCGCCTCTTGGCTTCCTCATCGCTCCCAACACTCTTGCCATTCCCGCTCACGCCGCCAGCAAACTGCCGAACACTTTTACCGCTACTCCCAAGAGATCCAACCCGTATCCCAAGAAGCACCGGCGAGCTGGTCAATCCACTGTACTTTGTCGTGGAGCGAAATGAGCTGTATGGCCTCTGCTGTACTGATATTTGTCCACTAGACATTGTTTCGATTGGCGCGCTTATTGTGGCTTTGCGAGTCAAATACTTTCTTCTCTGGACAGTGTTTTGTTGTTGTGTTGTGTTGATCAGTTAATTGATTTGTTGCTTTTATCACAACTCCTCAACTTCTGTCTTCACTCTATTTATATATATATTTATTAAATGTTCTCTAGTAAATGCACTTGTTTTATTGATATAAATTCATTCATGTGTTGTTTTATTTAACTCTTTTCTCTATTGTTCTTATGACTTGGAATTTTATTTTATTTTCTTTCTTTATCACATTTCACTCGTTCAAATTCATTTCTCCGCAAATAACTTCTTTTTTTTAGGAATCATTTATCATTGTGCTGTTTTATATTCCAGGCAAAAGAGCGCAAAGAAAAAAAACTAATACAATATCACAAAATTTATGGCAGTGAATTCTTCTAAATATTTTCTCTCTTCAATTCTCTCTCCACAATGCATTTATATATGGTTGCGCGCCTCACTTTAGCTAATTTCAAATTACAATGGATGGTTTTTAGGATTATTAAATGATATCAATTAAGCTTACATGATGGCAATTCTCCACATTTGGCCAAAGAATATCAATCAGACGACGAATTGGGCTAAAAGCCGCTTAGTAAGAAAGAAAAAACAACGCATGGCAAGTGACACAGTTAGAAAGTTTTCAACCAAAATTAAAATACTCGCCCAGGAAAAAGTCATCAAATTTCACTTGATTCTAATTATTTCAGCTATATATATATATCGCAAATACACCTTTGACATCTTTCTGAGAAAACAATAAAACAATCGCTTGCAAATCATTCTTCAAAGTTGTGCAAAGAAATTGGAAACAATTTGTTCCGCACAATGCAATGTGAAGTCAAAATAAATACAGAGAAAAAGAACGATTTTCTTGTCTCCTCTTTCGTCATGGAGATTCAATGATTAACTCTGTAAATGTGCAAAAAAATATTTCACACAATTTACCTTTTCCGCACACCTTTTTCTCTCTTTCTCTTAATTTCAAATCACAACGATAATAATAATGTGCATATTTCAATAGTTGATGTACAGTGCGGAATTAAACAATTGAATTCCAAATTATATTTTAAGAGATTTCTCCCTATAAAAATTCCGCACAGTCATAATAAGTGAGTGTTTAAATAGGAAAAATCCTCACTTCTTTGTTGCAAAATCTTTCACTTGTGATAACCCAATTCTGCAATCATTGAAAAAACGTCACTGAATTGAGTATTGATTCATAAATCTTCCCATGCGTCTGATAGCGATTCCACAAAACCCTTCGTCTATCAGACTATAATGCGATTTTACGCAATTATTCTCTCCGTCTGCGCATCTATCATTGCAATTCTATTCACCTTTTTTCTGTCTCTCATCACACACAAATACCAAAAAGGTGCGAAATTAGGCCATCGTGTCTATAAGTCAATAGAGCGATAGCAAAAAGGAAGAGAAGCATGGAAGAAGCAGAACAAATAGGAAAAAATTGTGTCAATATCATGGATTCTATTGTGGAATTCTTGGCTGTTTTTTTCTCTCTCTTTCCTTAACAAGTGCTTCACTTCCCTTGTCTGGTTTTCTACCTTCTTTATACAACAACATCGTGTGTACTTCAATTGGTGTTTGCTTGAATCACTTTTTAACGGTGTTCAATGTATACACTCGATTGAATTTGATAAGAGAGCGCGCAAAATGTATTGAAAAGGCAAATAGTGACAAGACACGTTTGCAAAAAAGGAAAATTTTCGCTACAACACACTTCCATTTCTCACTGTGTCGCTATTTTTTTTCTTCTCTCTTTCCATCAACATTGCCAATTGTTGTCATTCCCAGCAAAGTTCAAAGTCACATCGTGCAATTGATATTTGTTGTTAAATCTCTCCTCCCTCTTTCTTGGGCATTATGCACTTCATCTTGAATTCCCTTTTCTCACTTCTCATCTCTCTCTCTCTCTCTCTGCGAAGCAAAAATTGCAACCGCGCACAGTGTTGCAAAAGAAACACAGCAAAGAACTCTCCATCACAAAAAGAAGAAAAATGAATTCGAAACTCGCTGGATTTTAAGTAAACTTGAACGAGAAATATATATAATAATGTTGATTTTCCCTCTCTTTTCTCAAGACCTTTTTCGCCACTGACCAAACATGTGCAAAAAAGCGGAACTTTCTTCTTCTTTGCAGACATAATTTTACTTTATATATTTTCCATCTGCAACATTTGGGCCTCAAGCCAAAGACCACCTTCTTGTTGCCATGATTCACAAGGTAAAAATGTTTAAGTGTCTGGAGAATCTCCCCATTAGTATGCCCACTCTGAGACGGTAAGAAAAGAAAGAGAGAGAGAAACACACCAATTGCACGCTGATGTGCTGAAATATATTTTTGCCAAAAATCCAAACAGAAATCTTGAGCGAGTGACGAAAAAATCAAGTGCAAATTTGCAAAAATGAAAAACAATTTCTTTCAGACACACGCAAACAACAATGCCAATAATATAATATTTTGTGGACAAACAAATCCTCAAAGGCAAAATTATTTTTCTCTAAAATTGAACCCAAAAGAAGCACAACATCTGTCACCAACAGAGGATGACACTCTTGCCAAGATTGACCCATTCTTTGTCAGACAAACATCATCTTCCCCATGAGTCAGAGAGAAAAACGGCTCTCTCTCTACGTGCTTTTCAATTGCAAAATGTGACTCTACATCTTTTCTTTTTCACTATTCTTCGACATCTTTTTGCTATTGGAGTGAAAATGCTGGGAAAAAATAAGAAGCAACAGTAACAGCAAGACTTTATGGAAGTGATTCAACTTTTTCTACATCACAATTCTCTGAGTCTCTGATTGAAATTCTCAACAATGTGGAGAAGCGCATCATGTGGTCAAAGAGTTGTCGTTCAACGGAAATTTGCCATCAAACAGAAATCGTCACAAATTTTCAACAAACACTCTTATTAATCTTCTTCTTTAAAACGAAAGAATCTCAAAGGAAATCTCACTTTGTTGGAACGGGGGAGAAGGAAAACTCACTTGAAAAACTTTTAAACACTCTCAATCTAAATGCACTTCTTCTTCCATGTAAAACTGCAGAAGGAGTGTGCCGTTCACACTGCTGCCTTCTGCATGGAACCAGTCGGTGATACTGAACTGGTTGGAGGTTCTCACCAAACCGCAATCCCCTCAATCACTTGAGGTTGTTGTGTTGTTGGAGTCACCGCGAAGCCCAATACAGCGCGCGCCAAAGCCAACACACACTCACTCAACTCAAACACGCACGACAGAATAGAAGGAGAGTATCCAGTATAATCTTCCAACAGTGAGTATATTTTTGATGTGAATGACTGTGTGTGACTCAAAAGTAACCGTCCGTTCGTCTCACAACCACATTTTCTCTGCTTAAAGCTCAAAAAAAGCAAGCAAAAAACTTACAAGAAAGCCTCTCAACTCAATCGAGTAGCTCTAGACTCTCTCTCTCTCTCTCTTTCTCCGTTTCTCTGGAAGTTCCCCCCACTATTTTTCATACCATCAGCAGCATTAGCTTTGGGTACCAAAACTTTGGCTGATTTCTCCAGATTGCACGACAAGAAGAAGACAGAGAGAAAAGAGATGAAAAACCCTCGCAATTTCAACATTTCGCGACACGCAAAATCAACATACTTCAAAAATCCAACGAGGAAGACAGACAGAAAAGCCCATTGAAAGCGTGAAGAAAAAAAATCTCAAGAATCTTCCAGAATCCCAAGGAATTTCATCTTAAATTTCGTGATCCAATTGAAATATACTAATTACACACACACACGTACACATTTTTGAGAAGGAGTCAAAGAAGAAGTGAAAAATTAGTCACAGTTTAGGGATTTAAACCTCAAGCTTGCAACATTATAATATTTGGGCAACTGTATGGTAAGAAAACAACGGTAAAATTGTAGTAAAAGCAAACATTTGTTCTTGTACTCCAAAGAACATCGCTCCTTTTGCTGAGCACATTTTTCACGATGGCTCCGAAAATAGGCAAAAAGTCTGGCGGTAGTTTTGCGATTAAAATCACACCACGACTTGGCTGAATATTTCACAGATTATCATGAGAGATTTGAATTTCTTGCAATTTATATCACTATTATTTATTCCCATCAATAACATTAATACACTCTTCACATAAGGTCAAGAGTAACGTCTCAAGACCCTTGCAACTATCATTAATCAAAGTAATAATTGAATGGATATAGCGTGATGGATCGGCAAAAAGAATTCTCCTCTTGTTCTAGAATTAGGTCAGAGTCGCTCAAAAACACCTACGAACCATTTCTAGACAAAACTCCAGAACAGAAACCATCGCATTCTCTGCAGAGGACAATTAAATTTCTCCTCCCTCATAAATTTTCACACTAAATTTGACATTGAAACAAAACCTCTTCTGGGTTAATCTTTAAGCTTCCCAGAAGGTGAGGTCATTATTGTGCTTTAGCCTTTTTCTTCAACATCACAATCCAAGAGTGGCACTTTTAGCAACTTTTTTTCTTATTCTTATTGCCTATGATTGTTGAAACAATGTTGACATGCTGACTTAAATATTTATTTGTCAACATTAAACTTCCGAAATACGACATTTCATGTCAACGAGATAATTTGACTGAATTTTTATTGAAGCTCAATGTGAAAAACAACATCTTAAGTACCAATTTTGAGTGTCTGTGTCTCTCTAGGCGTTTAGGTATGAAAAGGAACTTCTTGGAATTGAGGTTTATCTGTTTTTCTTTTCGCTCTCTCTCTCTCTCCTCCCAGAATGACTGAGATTTTTCGTCATTTCATCTTCTGACACGCATTTCTTCTCCACCCAATTTTAGAGTCTTAATATGGATTTTTCATTGAGTACAAAAAAAATCAACATTTACAAATAGATCACAGACCATTTTAGATTGATAGATTTGTTAACATCCTCAATGGAAGAGAATACAAAAGATTCCTGAATAATTGGTTGGAGAAAAAAGTCGCCTTCGTAGACTCTGTGATGATGATATGTAGGACAAACGTACCACCCATTCCACCTTCACTCAAAAAACCACCTCAATAGGTGCAATGAGTATATAGAAATTCTATAGAGACGACGCGATGGAAGACGGTGAATCAGACAGTGAAAGAATTTTGAAGAGTTTGTGATGCAAAAAAAGCCACAACGCATAGTAAATTCGCAAAACTCCCATTTCACCGCTACAGTAATAAGATGGGAAGAATAACAATGAATTTGCCATCTCAAAGACTCATCATCACCAGCGTACAAACACAGTCTGTGTGTGATTGATGGAAGAGACCTCGACGGTGGGTAAAAGACGTGCGTGGTGCAGATGAAGCAGTAATTTTTCTCATTGCAGAATACAAATATGCATCAAAATCAACTAATGAAATGGATTTTTTCAATAATGCCTCGGCATTTTCACATTTATCATTAAAGTGAGAGTTTTCACTTGGTGGGAAATAACACAATCATCACACAAGAAGTACACTCAGAGAAATTGCCTAAAATCCCCCAAAAAACACCCACACGACAACTCAACGTGCGTCATTCAACTTACACATTATGCGAAACCATTTCGCTTATTACTTAATTAACGAGAAACTAAAATAAGACATAAAACTATATCCTAAAAGTATAAAAAATATATATATTCCACACACCCTCACGCAACACGCATAAGTAACAGACTGGAGATCAAGAAAAAAAAGCTCCTTTGACTGTTAAAAAAAAACAGCGTCCAAATGATTGAAAGACAGCGAGAAGGAGCGAGAGAGAGAAAATGTCACTGTAATGCCTTTATATCTATTTTATTGTATATTTCTATTTAATTATGTTGAACTTGAATATCAGTTACGTGACACTCAGACTCACCATAATTGGATTTAGAGGCGAACTTTGTGGCAATTTTATGTTCTTTCTGATATATAAAAACACTCTTTTTTTCATTCTCTCTTTTCCTCTCTCTCTCTCTATAAATGTGAGAAATCTAAAGCACGGCATTTTAAGCTCACACACAGATAAAGTCAAAGAAAAATCATTTGACAGTGGTGGTTTATAACAATTGGACAAATAAGAGAATTTGTGGAAAGATAAACTCTCTACCAGTCATCTTTTGATAAGAGTCTTTCATTGAATTATCTCGGCGCCAAAAGAGAAATTCCTGTCAAATTTTTCCACTTAAACTGATCTTCGTCATCACTTTTTCGGTTGATATTTTGATGATATCACAGACAAGAATTAAAACACACTCAAGTTCATTAATTCCACCTTGATGCACCGCAATTAGTGGAAGAGATTTAACCCTGTTCACAATTATAGCAATTTTCCATTATACTTTTTTTTTCTTCTCCACACCTCACTTAATTACCTACCCACAACCCTTTTAATGTCTTCATTTTGATCACCACAAACTTCTCTGTCCAAAGTCACTCTGTCAATATAAATGCGTGTATTTATTTCGCACTGAAACATAATCTGAGGATCGATGATGAAAATAAGAAGACCATAAAAGCAAAATAATCATCTCAAGTGAATCATCTTTTCTCACTCTCATCCCAAGATGTTTAAAGGTCAATGAATTAATTAGGTCACAGAAACACCTAATTCACTTTGCAATTCTTTTTCTCTCTCTCACTCATTTTTGGTAAATTTCCGATTAAAATCTCTCGATTCGCGGAGGTAAAACACACACACACGAAATTGTCAAAATATGGCTGAGACAAAAGCCATAATGAAAATTAATTTGTCCACTTTAGCCAGCGACTTTGCAATATTTTCACCCATGTCTGTTGGCTCTTTTTTCTACTCTGGGCATGTCTCTCTCAGCTCACCTTTTTGCATACAATATATATATGTATATAAATGTTCAATCAAGAGCACAGGATAACCTTGTTCTTCATCCTCCTCACCAGATGCACACATGAGAAAACCAAGCAGCAGCAATAAAATTACTACTCAATGGTGGCTTCATGGCATTTCATGACACTGCACAACACCTCCGAAAATTTTTCATTCAAACACACCAGCGATTAAAGATTGGAACACACCGCGGAGATTGTTTTTTCTTTCTCAGTTAGTTAGTAGGATGTAGAATTTAGAAAGGATCGTAGTAGAAACAAGCAAATGACTCACATTATGCCAATAAAATTGACTCTTTTCCATTGATATTTCACTATTCTCTGTCGCTCTTTGCGCCTCTCAACACACATCAAAAGAGACAAAAATTATCCGAGTTTTCCTTGAGACACACTTGACATGTAAAATTGTCTCTTTTTTTGTGCCTCTGCACTGGATCTTAATAAATTTATGATCTTAAAGTAGCAATTTCCAACAATATTAAAATTGAAGATAAATTTAGTCCATAGTAGACTTATTACCTTCATAAAAATGCAATTTAGAGTCAACTTAAATTAACCCATTGCAATTCAATGTAAAAACCCGCGATCGGTAACACCAAATAAACATATCAAGATCACTCCACAAGTGGATGTGTAATGACAAAAGATCAGGAGGATCACAATAAAAAATAACAAACACTCATGGTCATAACACTTGTTGAGAATATTGAGCAGAATCCTGCTTAAGAGATTACATACAACTTCTGGTTGCCCAATAAGTAGAAATTGCACATTTATTGAACAATAATAACATGTCTTTTGTCCCATATTGTCTGAATAAATTTTAAATATTGCAAAAATCTTTTTTTATTGTGGGAAAAATTGTACACTGAGATTAATATTTCCCTATGTGAGAAAACTCTAAAACTTTGCCAACGCTTATTTTTTTCTTTCTCAAAAGCCACCACGAAAGACTATGAAAAGTTCTCTCTCTCTCCTTGTACGCCACATTGCATCTCTTGGCACTCTTCAACTGTGATCTCTGGCATCACATTCGCAAGAAATAATAATAATAACAACACAACCCGCCATATACGGAATCAAGACGAGAAAATTAAACAAGTTTTCATAAATACTAACATAATATTTTTCTTTTATTATTGTCTCATCTCGCCTTTTTTTCTCCTTCTTTATATTTCCAACTCTTCGCCAAAGGATGCAACACAATTGTCCATAAGAAAAATACCAGGAAAAAAAAATTATCTTGAAAAGTGATGAGACTAGCAATGAAGTGTATTTCTCAATCACAAATGTGCGTCTTTAGCAAACAAGTCTTTGTGCACAAACAGATCTCTGTAAGGAATGATGAGACCGAAAATGAACTTTTATTCAAATCCACCATCAGCAATGCAAGTGCAAATTAATTGAAATTTTACCTCATAAATCAATACGAAAAACTTGCATTCAGAATCTGAATCAAGTTTTAATTATAGAAATTAATTAATTTTTTTCCATTCTCCACAATTGAACCACTTTTTTGTCCACATACAATTTCGATTTATTCTCTCTTACATTTTTCTGCTCTGCCATCGGGATTTTATCAAAAAAAAAAGAGTTAAGTAATTTATTGAAAATTAATCAACCACTGTAGGTTATGAATTTTATGAATATTAATGTGCTTGAAGAAAAATTGTGAATAATTTTTAATTTAGTATTCACATAAGTTGACTTTTAAATTAATTGATGACTTTCAAATTGGAAAATCAGAGCAAATCTTTTTTTTCTTCTTATTCTTCTCTTCTCAACTTCTTCATCTTTTTCACTCACTCTCATTGGGATTTTTGAAGATAGATCTAAACCATATATTGAATGGGATGTGTGAAAAAATTAAGCACACGAGATACACTTATGACTCACATATTATTCAATTGCACAAGAGTGGAGAAAAAATAATTGAGGTAAATCCGCGTGTTTCCGTTTTTATTTGTAGCATTTCTTCGTCACTTTTTTTCTACCTTCATCTTCTCTTCCTACTTTTGATGAATTGATGAAAAATTTCGCCTACAACATATCATTTCTCTCTCCCATTGAAAACACCTTCTTCTTCGCGCAATTGTTACTGTAAAATACTGTTCAAGAGAAGAAGGAGGGATTAAGAAAAATTGTTTATCATACTCCAATTTCACCTCCTCTTATCTCACTGTCACACTTTAATCAACAGTTACATATTATAATGATTTCGAAGCACTCGTGACTTTTACACCGCCGATTTTCTCTATTTCACCATCTCTCTCCTTAATCTTTTTAATGCTCAATCGCTTAAAATTTCCTTGACAAACTATGCCTTAATGTGTGAATAATTTTCTCAATCTCTCTCTTTCTTGCCTCCAATGTGCCACCACTTTGGAAGAAATCAATCAATCAGTTGCACAATTAACATTTTGCACAGATTGTGACACTTTATGAGGAGTTTACATTGGACACGTATTTTTTGCACTCACTCTTATTCCCCTCTCTTTTCCTCTTACAATGTAACTTAACACATATTGCAGAACAAGAGGTTGAATAATTGTCAATTATTATTTTGTGCACCCAGTAAAATGGTGGGTTTTGACAGGTATCAGAGTGCATATATTTCTGCGTTCAGATTCAACATTTTATTTCCATAATAAGAATCACAAGCAGACTTTTGTCCAGAAGAAAAAAACAATTTCATACTCGAAAGCCTTGAATCTCTTTAAATTTTTTTTATCCACTCTTCACACTCTCTTGAATTTTCACTCGCATCAATTATCTCCGCGGATGACAAAGTTGCAATTTCCAAGAGAGTGACAAAAAACACATCGTGATGACAATGAAGAGAAATATACAGAATGAGATTTTTCATAAAAGTCAATCATTAAAGGTTGAAAATTTTTACACAAACAATTTCCTTTTGACTCATAGATAGTATAGAAAATTGCAGCACAAAATACCGTAGAAATTTTCATCGAAATTCCCTCTTAAGGCTTTGACAAGTGCAAATATACAAGGACAATTGTGTTCACTCACTAAGTATTATGTGATCAATAAATAAAAGTATTAAAATCGTGTATAACAAGTCAAAGAGATGACAATTTGTCTCGAGATCACGACATGTGATTAGAATAGGCAATTAAATTGTGAAGAAAAAAATTCCTCAAGTCTGCATTATTATTATTATTAAAAAAAGAAAAAGATCAAGAACAGAGAACACACAAAAAGACAATAAGGATGTATCGGAGGAAATAACGAAAAATGCACTTAATTTTCAATGCTCAATATAATCATTTCAATGCAAATCACTCCATTTTCATCTCATTCTCAAAGCATCTTAAGCGCGCGCGCGCACAATACTTTGCATCGCTGACTCAGATGGAGTTTGATCAAAACACTCTCTATCGGAGTTAATCTTGAAATTATTCACATTATATTGATGGCAAAAAAAAATCACATAAAATAGAGTGAAAAAGCTCAACTTCCCCACAAACACGCGCACATACAAAGAGAAGATTTATGCATAAATGTCAGACAAGTGTCTCAATGGATTTTTCAAAGTTTCCCCCTCAAGTCATTTCCGCATATTTTCACTGCCTTTTTTTATCCACCAATATATATTCACCTCCATTCATTCATTGAATATCAATACAAACAATTGTTTAAACTGGTAAATTTACCCACACTTGGCGGAAAGATATAAAAATCACGCTTCACTATATTGACTTTTCCCAAAAGATTGCCCCCACTGGTGTGAGGGCTTTTCTTTCACGCTTATTTAAATGTTAAATAATAAATCAAAAAATATATTTGCATGACAATATCCTCGGTGTTTCGGACGCCCAACAAGAGAATATAAAAAACAGCGAGTAAATATACAATTATTAAACACTACAAGAGTTGACAGAGTTTAAAGACCTCCTCAGGTAATCATCATGTGTAAAAAGCTCAATAATAGAATCTCTATAGCTTCTCTTCGCACCCTGAACTTCTTCCTTTCAACACTTTCAATGCAAAAATTATCTATACCTTCTAACCGGAGAATTTTCTTATGCTAATCATACTCATACATTTTCCTATAAAAAAAACTCCCCAGTTTAAAGCCTCCAGACGTCGAAGCCTAGTCAAGGCTTTTGGGAAACATACACAAAGTCGCATATTATAATTCTTAAGAGCCTTTCGTGTTTTTCAAACATTCAAATGGGAATAAAACATGTGTCGAGTTTACACACCTTGGATAACAAGCACACTTTTCGCTCTTTCACGTCTTATAATGTACACTCTTTGCACACCAGACAACAACTGCACGTTCACAAGTCATGTCTTATCAACAATGAAGCACAATGTAATGGTTGAATATGAAAAATTGCATATTGTAGTGAAAATTTGTACAATCATCTTTAATTTTATTCCACACACAAACACAATATTCAATCACAATCGCCTCAAGATGTTGAAGAATAACGTAAATAATTGTGTTTTTTTCCCCCACAAGCAATAAGTACCAAAAAATTATCAGTCATCAAGTATCAAAATAATAATAATAATCACACAAAGATCAGTGAAATCTTTGAATAAGAGTAATTAGTTAAATTTTTGCCACTTTCAAGCCAAACGAAGGGGAAAAGAATAAAAAAATCCAGGAAATTCACAGTCAATAGATTTCAACAGCAGATCAATTACGATAAAGAAGACACACCAATAATATTTTAAGTATTCATTGCGAAAGAAGAAGAAGAAAAAAAAAGAAATAACGACGATAAATAAATAAATATATCCAGTCAATGACATTGAACGATGTAAACTCTTCAGTCGTAGAGTGAAGCCCATGTCAATATTTGCTTATAACATTCATTCTGACTAATTAGCCTCATCAATGATAACAATTTTTCTTGAGGAATCTCAACATTTCAAATCTTCAAACTGTGTTTTTCAACTATTGCAAAGACAAAAGGAATGTTCATGGAAAAATACTCATCAAACACAGAAAGAGTGAAACACATTTTATCGAGAGTCATTGAAGGAAAAAGCCTTGAAAAACTCTAACAGACATGATTTTGAGCTTCGGAAAAATTCAAAGTAATGCACTTAAGAGATAAGAAATGGCCGAAATAATTGACTATAAGACCAAATATGGTAAAAACCACATAAATTGCACTCTTACAAATTTACAATTAATTCTCATATGGCACTAATCTTGAAAGCATTTACTTCAACTTCAATTAGTCACGTCAAATATTTTCGGTTAAACTTCACGATCATTCACACCATCATTAAAATTCACTTCTTTATCTCTTTTATTTGAAAAATATGATAATAAGCATTTGTGATATAAACTGTCGGAAAATACACAACTTTTGGATCGCTGATTTCGGTTGCCCAATAATGATCCATCCAGGAGAAATCTCGCTTTTTCCCGGCGCATCATTTTCAAACTAATTTACAGCATTAATCATCAATCGTGAGTGTGCAGAAAAAAACCAGCGATAATTGGAAAAACAACTTGGCGCTCACACAAGTTGTTGATCGAGTTCCAAAAGACCATCGAGCTGGTTTTTTTTTCTTTTACCATCATCTTCCATTGAGAATATATAAACTACTTGAGATTTTTATTTAATGTTCATTGAATAAATATTAAATCGTCAAATGTCTCAGAACGAAGGCAAATATTTTGCACAAAAAAGAACTGTTGCATTTAACCAAATGAGTCACACCAATTGAGAATACTTGTGACGCTCTTTTTTCTACGTGTTTCACCTGAAAATTATTAATTTTCCTGTTCATTCATAAATAACTGGTTTTTATGTGAAACACCATCAAAATGCTGTTAAAATAGAATGCATAAATGTTGCATTAAAGATCACCCAACACTGTGGATTGTGCGCAAATGCACAGTTTTATTTTAAAAGTGCAACAGAGAGAGAGAGAGAGAGAAAGAGAGAGAAGAGAGACAGAAGACACCTTCCGACAATTCTTATAATATTCAATGACTAAATACCACCAGAATTGCCATAAACGAAAGTGAAAATGGCAAAAAGGAAGAAAATCCGCACAGTGAGAATCATGGGGAGAATTTATTCTCGTGTTACCTTTTTCACTCCTCCTCCTCCTCCTGGCGAGATTGTAATCTCACACGAGAGGAGTAATACTGCACATTATAAGGAAAAAAGGTTCTGTGTTAAACGCCAAGAAGAATTTATTGTGGTGAAGAAAAATATGAGAAAACACACCACACAATTTCTTAACCTTCACATGTATTCACGCTCAATTTATAAGAGGAATGAATTTATTGTCCTTGCAGTCATTGTCCATGACTTCCGTGGATTACATACATATATGTATGTATGTGCTTTTCTTAATCATTAGACTCACTGACAATTGACCACATGCAAAATCAATTGCACGCAAAAAAAATAATGATTCCATATAGAAATCTTGTTTGTCATCACCCCAAAATTGGTATGAAATGTGTCTCTCTCTCTCTGGCTGGTGGAAAAATCACAGCATCAGACAAAAGAATAAGGAAATCACTTTTCAATATCTCGAATATTGAAATCACGATGTTTTTCTCTTCCCAATAAAACACATTTATTCACTTAATGCGCTCCCGATTTGTCTTTATACTGCTCCGGCCAATAGTCTAATGACTTCAAAGCTCAAGAATAGGAGAATTTATTGCTCAAGATTGTGTCAAGAATAAAGAGATCGACCTTTGGATTAATCCAGAAATCATTATATTGAATATTCTATTGCTCAGTTCGCAAAAAACAATCTCTCAGGTCGTTGCAACTTTACTTTCATAACATTTAAAATAAGCTGTCAAAAATATTAATTCATAAAAATGCGTTGCAAGATTGTAAGCCAAAAAATACTCGTGAAAATCAAGAAAATTGACAAAAATTACATTTTCTGGTTGATTAGTAGAAATTTATTGGATTTATCTTGACATTTGTGCACATTTCAATGCACTAGATTGAGGTTATGTGTTTCCGGACATCCTTTGACATTTTCTGAGGAAACTGATTGACTTTCTAAAGCATTTGGAAGTAAAAAGGCTATCTTTTGATTCTATTTATTGCTGAAAACGTCTTGTCACTGATAAGATTCACTCTTTCATCCTGTTAAAATGATTCTTTGTGTTTGACAGCTGAAATTCATATTAAATAAACTCTCCAGTGAACTTTGCAACGTTTTCTCGTTCGTATTTTAATCATACTTAAAGCTATGAAAAGCGTAATGTTACAAATCAAATTCGTAGCTTTTACGAATAGAAATACAAAATCTGTAAAGTTGCAACGACTCGTCTGTTACGGAATTGCATTAAATTAAAGGCAAAAACAACCTCTTTTAAATTGTCCCAAATTTCACCTTCGAAATATCATCGAAGAATTTGTAGGCCATTCTGCACTTAAGAGGATAAAAGCGTGCAAAAGAGAGCGCGAGTCTCACGCAGCAGGAACAAAGAGATTAGTGACCCTCACAAATTGACCACTCTTTATTACAGATTCCCGGAATCTGTGACGCACATCTTCAACCGCCGCCACGAGATAAATGCAACACACAAGGAAGTCACGCAAGGAGGACACAAAATATGACAATCTTTTGTATTACATTTCACAATATTGTCCAATTAAACATCATCACAATGAACTCCTTTTTAACCTGTCATTATTATTCAACCTCAATATAAATATCTCTCTTTTTTTTCTCTCTCTCAACCCCCAAATATGTAAAGATTACTTGACATCTCAAAAGAAGGAGGATTCAGGAAGTTGTCAAGTATGATTCTCAAAGTGAGTTAACATTACTGTTCATTCTCTTCTTTGCCGTTCTGCCTTTTGTAGCTCCAGCAAAAAAGAAAACCAGTGAGAAAAAGCTTGTGATGAATTGAAAAGTCAGCACAAAAACCCTCTCACAAACACACACTGAAACACAACGTGAGATGAGCACACTTTCAGAAGAAAGAATCTACAATCAATAATTTGTATTAAAATTCCATCCACACTATGTGATCCTCCTTTTTCTTGATCTCATTCTCTCACCACGCATTTGTATTGTAGAAATTAAGCACAAATCATCCGAAATTGCTGTTAATTTGCACAACCAATAACAGACTTCAAGACACCGCGCGACAGATATTCAAATTGCAAAGAGAGCATGTTATGAATGGAACAAAAAAAGAATGTCTAAATTGGAAGACAAAACAAAAGGTGATGATGAAGAATTCCCGCTCTCTCTCTCTCTCTCTTTTCGCTTGAGAGACATAGAAATGATTCTCAATTTTTATTCTATTCTTCTTCCATTCTTTCTTCCCTATATATATTCGTCATCATCGCCAAAACACTTCTTTTTTCTTGCCTTTCCTCCCATTCTTAAAACACATGCGACGCTTTTTTCTGCCCGTCTGAATATCCACCTCCTGCCAAACGGTACATTATTATTATTATTAATTTAATTGGTATTCCAATTGTGTTTTGATTTACCTCAATAGCTCAATGGACTAGTCATAATTGTGAACGCGATGAAGAAAAAAGAACGTAAAATTTTTTAGCATAAAAACGATCTACAGTAACAAAATTCTTCATACAACATTGCGATGATGTATCATCAGCAAATTTTACGCTTCTCAGACTTCTTTTACACCACAAAGTGTGGGTGTTTGTGGAATTTTTGCATTTTAGACACACAACAACATTTGCGTGAAAACAATAGCAAAAATTTCTTTGATTGAGCAGATTTGAAAAAAAAATCCTCTCTTTTCGAACATGAACATTTTTTCTAACACAATTTCTCATTTATCATTTATAGGCCAAGTTACTTTTTATTCCTCCTCTTTTTACACCAAAAAAACGAACATCTTTACATATTAGGAAGTGCTAGAATCTCAAATTAAAATTTGCCAAATATCCGCGCCCATTATTAATGGATTAACGATAGAATCTCATTAGATTAAAATTTGGATGGAAAATATGGGTCAAATTGTGACTAACATTTCATCACACAAAGAACATGTTTGATTAAGAAGAAGTAGAAGAAAAAAACGACACACTCTTATTGAAGTGTACAAAAAACCAACCATAAAGTGTTACGCCTTGGATATATTTAGAAGTTGTGGTGATAAATTTCGGATTTTCATTCTTCGCTCGATACAAATGCATTTAAAATAGCTTTAAAAGTGTCTTAAAGGTGAATAAATTCCATGAGTAAGCTTTTCATGCGTGCGCGGCTTTAACTTGCGCTGTCCAGACAACAATTTACACATGCAGAAATAGAGACAGTGAAAAAATGTGGTAAAAAGAACACAAAGGAGTGATTAAAAATACATCAACTGCAAGTATTTACTTCTTTCATGTGCAATCATGGTCTTTTTAAAATAAGAGATAAGCTAAACGGAGAAATACAGAAACTCGTCATTATTCTGATTGTCAGTTTGAAATGTTGAAAAACTCGATATTTCATTATCATTCTCTATCATTGCACGAGAAATGAAGTGTCGACACAGAATTGACAGAAGTATATAATAAAAATAAAAATGGAAAGGAGATCTGCAAAATCATTATGAATATTGCATGGCGAAAGCTTATTTGGTGTGATCATCGTAACCAAAAATTGTACTTGCAAGATGTGATGAATGATATAATAATGCTATAATAGTTCCTAATAAAACACTATCGCATGACGAATAAACAATTGTTCAAATATTGTGATCTTCACAGCATGTTTTATCGACTAAACAACATTTAGCGGAAATTATATAATTTTCTCTTTAGATTAAGAAAAAAAATCCTCGAGAGGAAAAGATTCATTGAAGGTGGCGGAGAATTCACAGCGGTTGAGATGCCATGAAAAATATTTATTGAGTGGAAATTGAAATTCATTTTTTGCCCCAACAAACGGCGCAAAATCGCCGCCACAATTCTTCACTATTCATCAGGCAAAATGCAAGTCGACGGGTGAATCGAAACCTGCGAAAAGTCGATTATTAATATTATTCATCTTTTTCGTCTTGTGTATTATTGGAAAGATCTTTATCTGTTGTTCTACTAAGAAAATAGTAAGAAATTCTCTTTATTCAAATTAAAAATTGTCTAAAATTGCATTTATTCGCAGAAAATGGTTTCTTTGATCAACATATTAATTGTAAATCTTCAGAATTTTCCTCAAAAAATTCTTAGAGTTTCAATTAATAAATTATTTAATATATTTTTGAATTTTTTCACTTGAAAACCTTGATAAAAAGTTGATTTTGCCATATTTGAGTCAAAAATCGAACTAAATACCAATAAAATAATTATTACAGAGCAATATTAAGTGTTTTAAGGCAAGTTTGGCAAATTTTGCGGCAATATTAATGCGGAATTTTCAATTTTTACTCCTCAAAAAGGACAATTTTGACTCTTTATAGTTTTCCATTCACCCGTCGAAGTCCAGCGACTGCAGGAAGACAAACTGCGCTGGTGGAAATCATCAAGAAGTGGCTATAGATTGTTGTGCACGCACAAATTCTTCAGCCACCACAATTCGTGTGAATCAGAGACGGAGAATATTCACTCACGTTGGGGGCCACAAACTGCACACCATGTCAATGCACCAATGGTTTATTGAACGTCTATCCGCCCACGATGAGGCGCAGCAGCGCGGCAGAAAGAGGAGAAGAAAGATCTGAGAAATTCAAGATGCACCTCTTCACACTCTCTCATTCAACACGTGTGCAGATTGCACAGCCGATTATCAATCCTTCCATCCACTCAATCATCCGCTGCCGCCGAAGGTGTTAAAGATGAATTACCTCGAGTGGCTGGCAAATGCAACGGATGTTGGACAATTCAAGGACGCGCAGTTACACACTTTTGTGCAATATTGGCTCTATCTACACGTCTGAGAGAGCAATCGCTCTCTCAGTCTGTCTCACTCTCATATCGCCAGTGAAATAAAACATTCGAGAAGCACAAAAGTAACATTTCAACGCTGATAAGGAGACACCAAAATGCCCCTCATCGAGACATTCAACTGCAATTGATAGTTAATTGCATGTGTAAATACGAGAGAAAATGATCGGGATTTAATTACAAGTGACTTAACGTCTCTTAGGCATTTAGTGACACTCGAGCGTAATCATAATTGTTCAATTAGTTTACAAGCAATTATGAGAGAGAGAAAAAATCCGCCTCTCATTATAAAAAACACCCCAATCGATATATTAAATATGCAAAATTAGCACGTCGAATTGGTGTCAATTGGAATTTATTATAAGAATTGCATTTTTAATTTAAATATAAAATAATATGATAAAGATTTTCAGTCTAAGAATGCAAAGTTCTCTAAAATTGAGAGTAAAATCTTAATTTAAAAGACACATCTTCTGGTAAAATCCGGAATCTTTTAACATTGCTTTCAAGCTCAAATGATGTCCCACATTATCACTCCTTATCAATGTATTTGCATAATTCTGCTCCGTGTTTAAACAGAGACAATATATTGGGAGCTTCTTCTGAGTCAACAAATTCCATTCTATGCAAGCCAGAAAGAATTATGAAAATTAATGTTGCATAAAGTGCCAAAAAATACCCCCAGAATTTACGTAATTCTTGCTTTTTCCCCAAGTCTATATATATATCCTATAAATACACGTATTTTCCGGGTGATTCATAAATAAATGTTCAATTAATGAATTGAATAAATTTCACAAGTTTGAGCAATTCTTCTGTAAAATACACACAATAAGCATAGGTGGCGTTTCTACGCAGTAACTCGCCAATAAAACTTGTTCTCGTCATTTTGGCAATAAAGCGTGTTCTGTCGTCAACTTGTTGGGCTGTTTAGGTAAATATTGTGTCCCAGACAGACACTGCCTGAGCCTGATTGGAAAGAAATCTGTGGAATTTATAACGCATCCGGAAAACCAAGCTTGATGAATTTGAGCAAATCAAGCCCAAAATCCTCAGTAAATCAACCGACAGTGTCAATATAATTGCGCAAAGGGACAAACAGGATCCTCAGGACTCACCTGGTGTCGATGCTTTTGTCCCTGGGCGCCCCATTGTCCTCAATTTCGATGCGGCGTCGCTTCTCCCGGTAACCTCCGGAGGACCTCGAGCGAGACCGCGAATGCTGACGTCTTCTGTCCGTGCGGGGCATCTGAAACAGCGATGGAAATAAGTCAGCAAAAATCAATTATGCACTGCCGCGCAGACGAAAATGCCGTTTTCCCACGAGAAAGTGAGTTTTTCCGCAGGAATGCGAGAAAAATGTTTGCATGTTCGGGCATCTGGCGGCCATGTTGAATGCTCTCTTCACGGTGGAGAAAACATTGATTTCTCCTCATCGCCCCGTCGTCATTTGCATGCCACGACACGAAGGGCGCCCCCAGGGGCGGCGTCCACACTCACCTCGATTGCTTGAAAAGGGTAAAATTTTGTCCACAAGATGTTCAGTATAGTCGTGAGTCGCTTCCAAGTTCGCTCTTGAAAACGAATCAACATCGAGAGTCACAGGAGCTCTGTCAATTTTCTCACTCTATTTCCCGGTCTTACAGCAGAGATTGGTCCAAGAAATGCAGTGCAAAGTGAAGAGGGAATCTTGGAGAAAGGTGTTTCAACTTATTTTACACTCACTAGTCATTTATTAGGGTGATTTTTAGACAAATAAAAGACTTTTACTTGCACTCAGAGAAAAAACCAACGCGATCTGTCAATCGGCGACGGCAGCGCTGTGAGTGGTGCGCACAAGAAATGCCACTGTTAATTACTCCACTCGCCACCTGGAGTGTTGTCGCCCAGAATGCGGAGAAATTGAAAAGTGAACGTTAGATTCATGATTATTTATACAATTTATTGATTAAATAACAAGCTTTATAAGGCTCGATGCAAATAAAGTACATTGAAATGTTCAGAATAATTCATGTGATTGGTTTTAGTGGCAATTCCTCTGAATATTACAATTATTATTGAATACATTTCCTCTACACTCACGCTCTGCCATCTGCAGGGAAGCATGTTAGTTGGCATGTCATGATTATGTCATTATGTTGACGGCGTCATGATTCGCAATCGCCTTTGCATCTGCAAAACTGACAATTTGAATCGGAATTCAACGAATTTAACGTTCAGAATGTTTTCCGTGATTTTTATACATTCTTTTATTGTGTCTCTAAAATGAAATATCCTGCAAAAAATATGCTTCTGAATATCGCAGCTTTTAGCGGAAAATTAAAAAAAAAACAACTTCAAGGAAGAACAGATTTGTTTGGCCGGAATGAAGAAAATAATAAAAGTCAATGAGGAACAACTTTATCATCCCCTGACATCATATTGGTTGTAAATTTCCATAATTCAACATAAAAACTTATTAATGAATTTACGATGACAACATATCACGCTTATTGCCTTATTTGCACACAATTTCTGCTCTCATTTATCTATTCAGCAGAAAACACAGCGGGAAAGAAATTTATTAACAATTTCTGGGACATTTTGCAAGAGAAAATTCCACATCAAAATAAAATGGTGAAAACGATATCAAATATCGCTGGTAAAATATTCTTTGTTGCGCGAAAGAAGGTGGACAAATGCAGTGGCAAAATGTCCCGAAGTTGTAAATCATTTGACATGCGAAGCAGATGTATTAAATCAAACTGATTTTCCAATAAATAATGTTGCAAGGTGGAATTTCACATCTCTTTGTGGGGCTAGATGAGTTAGATAATTTGTGTGACTCTTTCTCATTATTCTCCATCCCTGGCAGATGATCATGTTTCGGTCGCATATTAAACGACGATTAACATAATCAAACACGAAGAGGAGGCGCGACTTTTGGAGCCCAGAGCGCGCGAAAAATTGCCTCAAATGAGTGCAAAACGACAATTCTGCCCATCAAAATCCATTCCTGAACATCCATTAGACAACGCACATTTCGCGAGGCACGCGAATCGAAGACAGAGCGACCAATTATCACATGCAAATGCCAAATGAGGGCTCCTTTTTCTGACTTATTGCCGATAATTACTGGTAATTCACTTTGACTGTCGCGACGCCCAAGTGGGCTCCAATTATTCCGATAATGACCGCAGATTAATCTTCTGCTGCTGCGAAATTTCTCCAGTCTCTCTGGGCGACTTCCCACCAAGATGAGGGACCATTTTGGCGTCTCTGGGAATTCCACTTCTTGCCATCGTCTTCATTCTGCCTCGTGCGCGATTCACGTGTGAAAAGTCAGCCAATAAATACCATTTTTTTGTGGATCTCGCGGTGCTTTTATTGCTGACAATTAATTATATTCTCCCAAATTCACTATTTCTACCCTACATCCGTTTTGGGTGTTTTTGACGTCTTTGGGCAGAGGAACTGGGTCATTTTGAGGCTAATTTGCAATTCCAATTTTTGCTCATTCTCCACGTTAATCGTTTCTATTCCTAGAAGAACCACAAAGCACCTGGAAAATCCTAACTAAAAGCAAATAGAGAAGATTTTTTAGTATAAAAACACGTGTTGACATAAAGTGTGTCTAGACAATGAATTAAATTACACTCCAAGGGGGAGATAATATGGTCAGAAGTGGTGTAAAGATCAGTAGGAGTTTTAGAAAGTGAAAGCATTTTAATTTTTGCAATATTTCGCTCACAACTTTGATTTTCTACTTATTATTCTACTCTTAGGAAATAAATTTTTATCCAAGATCACATTTTGACATATTTTTCTAGGTTATGTGACTGATTTAACTGAAAATTGTGATTCTGTAAGTTGAGTATTAAGAAACGATGCTTAAATCAAACATAACCTCAATTTTAGCCGCAAAAACGTCAGTTTTGTAGTTTTCACTTAGATTTTGGTCAGTTTTCAGTTGATATTCAGTTAGTAGGACTAACTTTATCGTTTTATTCAAATAGTAATCTTTTTAAAGAGTTCTGGGAAGTGTTAAGGATTTTCATATGCAATGAAGAAACAATTCTTATCCAATTTATAATTTCGTCATATATTTTCTAGGTTATGTAATCTATTTAGAGGGTTAAAGAACAGTAAGAAACACTAAACATAACCTCAAATTTTCACTTCACAATATCAAATTCGGATCTAGAAAGATTCTAATAAAGAATACAAAGACAATATTCTGTTAAAATTCATTAGGATAATCTGAAAGTTAGATTTCAGTTAGTTTTTAGTCGTGGGAAGTGTGATTTAAGGCATATTATCTCCCCCTTGTTCCACTCTTTATGGTTGAAATTTACGGATTGATTGTCATTGTCAGGTGCGATTATCCGAAAGATACTTTGTTGCATTCTGTTGCATAATGTTGGCTAAATCAAATCTATGAATGAAAAATGTTGGTTGATGAAGAGAAGCACGTGCAGATTAATCAAGATGCCAATTATTCCCTTAAGCGGTGCAGAAAGAGGTGAAAAAAAAATGTGGAGTGATACATCATGACGGAGTCTCGCGGAGTTAATTCCACTAATATTTCTCTCAAACACACGAGAAGACCCAATAATTAAAGAGCAAATTATCAAATGATTAAATAATTGCCAGCACGTGACATTATACAGTGGTGGAGACGCGAATGGGGCGTGATTTATCAGCACTTTGTCAAATATCAAAGTTACAGTAATTTCATGCATTTTGCAATCGATCACTTTTCCAAACACGCATTTGATACTAATTTTTAATTGAATGACTTATGATGGCATCGACGATGCCTGTTGTTGGGTTATAAAATTTATACTGTTTTGCAAGATGAAAAGCGATCTGCAATATTTCACCGAAGATGTGCGACTAGAAAATCACGTTTTATCACATCATCAAGATTTGTGCTGAAGATCAAATTTCAGTTTACACAATATTTCATTTCTCTTCCCTTCTTTTACGTCTTCATCTGTCTCTCCAATTTACCGAGAAAAAAAACCAATTCTTAAGCAGAAAAATGACTGTGAATATTCTCGAAAAACACTTTTTTTCTCCCATTGAACCAGTTTACCAAATAAAAATATGATTTTTAAGCTCATTTCCGGCCACGTTCTCTCAATATTGCCACGATAAATTCTGTCTCTGGCTGGGTTAATTGGGGACTTTGGAGGAAATCTCGAAGGAAATCATGAATGTGCTGTTCTATCAGCTGCTGGACGAACTGGGTTACCTTGCGGGTTAATTATAGCTTTGGCTGAAAAGGTGGCTCTCATCAAAATTAGATGATGATCGTGGTGAAAAAGTGGTTTTAGTCATTCTCTCGTTTCTGCCATTAATGCTCAAAGCATGCTAATTTCCCGTTCGCCCAGAAGATTCTTCACAAGTCCGGGAATTGACAAATTCGCGAACCAAATTTTGCCTCAAATATCTACCAATTCAGATCAGGAGAAATGTGTCTTAGACGATGGTCGCGAAACATGCACAAGAAATGATCTGTGAGACTTTATTGGCGCCAGAATTGCGTGGATTTGTCGTTGAATATTGTGTTCAATTACCAAATCCTCACATGAGACATGTGATGGGCTTTTTTGTTGTATAATCGTGTAACGCCGCGGCGAGATTCACGATGTGTCGAAGATTGGGTGGCGAAAGAAGATGTTGACAGTGTTGAAGCTTCCTTATATGAAAACCCATGATATTTCGCTCGGTATCCTGGACAGAGCGTGTTTTGTCTGCAATTGTGGCCAGACTGGAATGTCGGCAAAAGAAATTGAAAGATATTTCAATGGAAAATACCGAGGCGTTTAGCATGGATC
Organism: Phlebotomus argentipes; assembly: GCF_947086385.1. NCBI lineage: Eukaryota > Metazoa > Arthropoda > Insecta > Diptera > Psychodidae > Phlebotomus > Phlebotomus argentipes. The sequence goes on from NW_026776174.1 coordinate 334,135, forward strand.
TTTCTAATCGAAGACAACTCGCTTAAAGATCCTGAATGTCTATTTCAACTGTCTGCACGTCAAAATGCTTGGCCGACACGATGCGATGTCGAGTGATTTCTTCATATCTTTTCCTCATTGCGATGAAATTCTCCGCGCGCGCGATGATAAAGTGCAATTTGCACATCGCGCAATTTTGCGACAAAGAGAGAAGATGGAAAAAAGCGAAGCAATAAACATTTTGGTCAATTGACCATCGCGATGAATATCAATTTGAACAATTAAGTGTGTGTGTTGGCGAAAAGGAAGATTTCACGCGTAGGCGCAGATTAGGTGCTTTTTGTCATCTCTTCATAAAATACATTTTCCAGTTGTCTGTGAATCTTGGTGGTAAATAAATTTTGGTATTTCAACCGGATGACTTTTAGCAAATTCCCAAAAATCGACGGCATCTCACTGTGCGACGATTGTTGGCTTGAAGACATTCAACAAGGAGTTGTTAGATATTTCATGATATTTTATCTAAATCTCCACAACAAAACGATCATAAATAACATGCTTTGGGGGCGGTGGCAGACACTACAATGACCATTTGCCTGTGGCTGAAGAATGGAAAGGAAAATCTGGAAGCTCATTTTGGATGATTTCAGCAATTAACCCCCTGACATTCACATTATTTCGCGCATAATCTGCAAAAAGTACCCTTTTGACATCCACCATCATTTCACAAGTGTGCGATTTTGTCCAGTGTGAATTTATCATTCTTCGAACTCCATCTTCACTTTTAGGCCACTTCTTGGCGTGATTGATTTGTCGAATTTCACAATCACACTCAGACACCCGGAATACTCGCAATGAACTCAATTTATCTATCGAGAAACTCTGGTGCAAAACACAATAAATCCTCTGCCAGACAGTAAAATGGTCAGGGAAAAAAGCGACTCTCTGTGTACAATTTGGTCAATTGAAATTGCCTCTCTTTTTGCAGGTGATTTCCAAATTAGCATATTATTCAATTCTTCAAAATAAATGTTTCCAAATTCCAACCAACAACTCTCATGGGGGGCAAAAAATATTCAAACAATATTCAGCCTAAATTTTTTTCTCACTCCTGCATTTCCTCCACTCGAAGATAAGATTATACTGACCGATTGAAAATTTATGAACCATAAATTTAGATACAATACAGAAATATTGATTTCGTCTTCAGCTATTAAGTGATTGTGTAATTTTTTTGTATTGATTGTTAAGTATGGACAAGGGGAAGATATTGTAGTCAGAAGTGGTGTACAGCTTTTAAATAAGTGCTGAGAATTGAAAGTGGTAAAATATTTAGAATATTACAATTGCAAAATTAAATAAAACAAGAATATTTCGCTTTTTCTTGGCAAACTTGAGCATTTGTGCTTAAAAATCTTCATATTGATTAAATATCAGCTCAAAAGTCAATCATAACCTCAAAAATGTCATCTCAGTCTAGAAGAATGTTTATTTGCTTAGTTATTTTCGCGTTTTGTGCTTAAAACTAACAAATTTGAGCTAATTATCTATTAGAAGCATTGAGATGTTCACTAAAGATCAAAATTAGTGTAAGAAGGTTATTTAAGTTAGATTCATAACCTCACAATTTGTTTAGAATTCCTCTAAACAACATTTAAATCAATTCATACAATCTGAAATCTAAGCATTTGAAGAACTTAAGCTTCTTGAGTATGAGAAACAGTTGAAAATACCTTTCAAAGTGTCACAAAGTGATGTACCAATTTAACACCGTATTATCTTCTCTTTGAATATGGATTAAGCCCGGAATTTAAATAGATTTCATACAACAAGTTCGTTTCTTTTCGCCGGAATTATGACGCCGCGATGCGCGAATTGCAATTGGACAGATTCACGAGATTCATGGAGGGACTGACGTGACAATTTAATGATAATTTTTATTGTTAATTTATTACGTGAGAGAAGTCACCACCCCAATAACAATTTCATTTTATTCGCCTCGTAACTGACGATGCAAGAGGAATGCAGAAAAAATCTATAGAAAATGATGATGTAAGACAATTATTGGGTATACCTTCATATGAGTAAAAGTCCCATGCTGAGGGACAGTCGCCGAGAGGGAAGCCAAAAGGTCCGCCTAATAGAAAATGTGTCAACATTGTGGTGTATAATTAAGGTGGGCTTTTTTTTTCACGGCGCATCGTGCAAAAGCCCAGGTTGAATCACGATTGCTGAGCGAATGATCGGTGGAGGAATTATAATGACCAAAATTTCCAAGAGTCCTTGCGCCAAAGACAATTCCGAGAGCGACTCGTCGGAGCCGAAATTTGCGCAATAATTGTGAGAGAGAGAGAGAGATGTCAACTGTTGGATATCACACGGATTATTTAAATTGCTCACAATGATATTCTATGAAATTCAAATTATGTTTTGCCTCTGGAGGCGACAAGAAAAAAAAATGTCGCATATTACACATCATAATCTTCATGTCGTTGTCGCGACTCCAGAAGTGATCGTGCTAATTTACGTGCGTATTTCAAATCCATGAGATGTGTTGATTTCATTTTAACTGGCAAGTTTTTTTCCGTCATCCAAGTCAAATTTGATTTTCGGCAGCAAAAGGCCGCGAGATCATCGTCGTGATGACATAGATATGAGCTTCTGGTCCTACGTGCAGCATTTGCACTCTTGGCTGATTCATTTTGTCCAACCGATAGATCATGATGTGGAATTTATGTAAATTCGGCCGTTGATGTCTTTTTGCCCCGTGTGCACTTGCTTACATAACGCACCAAGATGTTCGGCTGCTGCCTTCACAGCTTGAACTTTCTTTCACTTTGATAACCTGGCGATGCCACGGATTTCAATTTATTGGGAAGAAATAATACCCAAAGGAGAAAGACCATTACAAGACAAGGCTATTAAAGTGAGTTAAAATGAGGGGGGAAAGTTCAACAAGATGCAAAAATATCCAAGAATGCGCATGATATAAAAGAAGTTGCTGGTCTAAATATACTTCGCACTGTTTTTTTCTTCTTCATCCCTCCTTGACGGATTTCGCATTTCTCCACAGCATATTTCAGCATTGGGAGTATAAATTAATGATTAATATATCATAAATAAAGACATTAAGCTTACAAATCGTCATGTTGAATGATAAAGCGAAAAGATTCGGACATTAAAGTTCCTTATGAAGTCTCGAAGTAAATGCGCCTCGCGTTGTGTTTGGTTTGATCTGTGATGGTGAATTTACGCAATAAAGAGCGTATTAGGGTTAACAGAGATTCCACAAAAATGAATTTCCCAATATTTCCATGTCATTTAAATTGTGAATAACATTCAACAGCCCGAGATGAAATGATCATGATACAGCGCTAGTGTGATCTTGACAAAATCAGAAAATAATATCATGAGACCCTATTTATCTGCCGATCATGTGATTGATCACTAATTTATGGCGATCGCCAAAGGATTGTAATCTTCTCTCTTGATGATTGTGGATGAATCGCTGGTGAATTTGGAGACTTTTGTGAATATTTCAAATAAATCAATCACAATGAGTATTGAGTAAAAAGCCACTAATACTCATTAAGTTTGATCTCTACTTTATTTATGATTGGCCGATTGAAATTAACCGGCAATAAATAATTAATTAACCCATAGAAAACATCCAAGCAAACACTCACGAAACATTTTACACGCAATACTTTTGTGTCATTGACCAAGAAATATTGATGGGAATTTCATGAGAATTTCTGAGGACTTTCGCGCGATCACAAATTCCATATAACCTTCTGTCGCATCCGGGAGAAAAAGGGGCTTTCCACAGTCAAGGAAAGGAAGTTATGTGGATCACACAAGAGAGAAGAAAATGTCAATTTGATCCATCAAAAGACTCTAAAATATCTTACACAATTTTATGATCAATTAACTTTTATTATAATATATTTTAAAATGGTCTAGAGGTGGAAAATATAAGCTAATTTCATTTCATGTTCAGTCTGAAGGTTTTGCCTCCGTTGTGGTTTTGTGTGTTTATGCAAATGAAAAAAAGGCATTTCGCACATTGAGTCAAAGCCAAGAACTCGACCTTCTTCATCATTTTCATTTGAATTCCAAAACACCTACTGTCGTTATCAAATTACACATCACAGCTAAATTATGACTCAATTCTTCTCGGAATTGTTTATAAGAGCAAATCATTCAATCGATCAATTGATTTACTGAGTTCGTGGGACTCTTTGAAAAGTCTCCTGCGCATCATGATTGATTCCAAAGAAATTATTCACTTGATTTATTTGCGTTGGTGAACTCTTCACGATTCATTATAATTTTAATGTTGCTCAGCCATTTCAAACTTCAATATTCAATATTTACTTTCACGGATTGTCTCCAGGTGATCTTCAGCTTTGAACATTGCAACTGTTCACAGCGTGAGAGTGATAAAATAATACAATCAAGGATATTTGCCACAATTCTTTGGTAACACAAAAGTCACGAAATTGGTTGGTGGTCTTCTAATTAAAAGAAGTTTAAAAAATTCCAAGTGGGAGCTTCTAATATGGCTAAGATGACACAAACACGATTATCTTCTACTCAGTGAGATCATTTCTATGCAGCGGCGTCTGCAAGTCGCATAATTATTGTGCTTTTCATGCATTATTTTAACAAAATATGCAGCCGGAAGGAAGAACAGATTTTTATTACAGCAATAACTCGATTTATCAGTCCAAAATCGCATCCAACATTGGATTAAAGTCAAGTTTATTGAAAAAGGATGTGAAATATTTTATTGCTCAGAAATTCAAGTTTATATTGATAGGTTCGTTGCGAGGACTACAATATAAAGTGTTTAGATTTATGTAGCGAATCATCAAATTGACATGGGCAATAAAAGTGTCTTCAGTTTAAACAGCCTCTTCCTCAGGCTTCCAGTAGCCGAAGAGACGTTTAATAATTTGTTAAGACGTTTAATTATTATTATAATTCATGGCAGTGCAAATATTTTACGTTTATGAAGTGGAGATTACGATCATTCCTCAATATAAAATTGAGAAACGAGTAATTAGAAGAGGCAATAATGTGACATGAACTCTCGAACATTTATTGATTTGTCCGAGATAATCTCAAGAGTGGTGAATATTTTGTCATTTTCAAGCAGTGATCGAGATGAGATAATAAGCATTGCATGCGTGAAGATCAAGAGAAAGAGACAAGTGGAGATGTAAGTGGAATTTAATTGTGGAAAGTGGTGAGATAATGAAATGGGTAAACAGACGCGGAGAGTATTTCGCGATGACGACCGTCAGGTTGGATTTTATTATTTGCAAGTTGGTACATGGATGGCACGAAGAAGCACAGCATCAGGTGAAATTTATCAAGGTCGTCTACGGAATAAATGAAAAACCTTGCATAACAGTCAACAATGTGCTCTTCTCACATACATACAGCTAATTGAAGACGCGTCCTCAAAAAACGAGTGAAATTGTACAATTTCAGTTCCAGTTCTCACACTCGCTTATTATTATTTGTTTCACTGAACTTGCAATTTTTCATCTCTTGTTCACGCCAAGGGGGAGATAAAATGGTGAGAAGTGGTGTACAGCTCAGAAGAAGTATTTCTTAGTGAAAGTGCTCCAATATTTTCTAAATGGTGCGTTCAGAAATTATTTTCAAAAGAAATTTCACGCAATACTTGGAGATTTTTTACACTATTTTCTTGAATAAAAATTACAGTCTTTGTTTTAGGTTATGTAAGTAACTTTAAGCAAAATTTAGTGACTAATTTACATCGCAAAAAAGTAATTCATACACTTTGATAAAGAAATCAGATGAAATTTACAAGTTTTTAATGTTAAAGTCACGTTAATAATGCTAAAATTGATCATAACCTTTAAAATATTGTTTCAAGATACAAAATGGTTTATTTAGAGAGCTTTTCCATTGATTTTCTAATTTGAAATAGCAAATTTCTGAGTCATATTCCCCAAATTTGTCTTTAAAACAGTCCGAATAAGTTTCTTTTAAGGATTCTCTTAAGTATCTCAAGGCAATTTTTAGGTTATGTTTCGAAATGCGTCCAAAACAACGATTGAAAACGTAATCACATCAAAATATCCGTTGGAAACTTGAAGTAAGTTTTCAGAGTCACAAAAGTAAGAAAATGACGTCTGTTTAGATCAAAGACACTTAAATTTGAGGTTATGATCAATAAAGTTCCGACAAAGGGGAAGAAAATAAGGAAAATGCTTGTTTTATGCAGTGTTGGAGTTCTAGCAGTATCTGTGGTTCTTCTAGGAAGTGTCAGGAAGTGTTGTACACAGTTTAATCGTATTATTTCTCCCTTGGTTCACGCTTTTTTCTTCAGTTCTTTCTGGCCACCAAATTGGGTGTCGCGCCTCTGGGCAGACTTCGTTAGGGTAATTCTTCTATTTAAGATTATCGCGCCATTTCATTGGTGAATTTCACACGCAGCGCTGCGCAAAAAGGCGCAAAAAAAGCGACAACCTGGAGGAAATTGTCAATCACACGTCTGATGAAATAATCAAATTTTTTCCTCCATTCCGATTGCGTTAGCGAGGTGGATGAGCGCCACGAAGGTGGAGGTGAAAAAATATGCAGTGGTAGAAACAATTTAACCCTGGGGTCAAGTCACACCGCTTGATATCAATTAGTCCATTTTAATGAAATATCTGACCTTTCCGCCAAATATTTGTGTGATGAACCAAAAGGTGGAAAAGTGGGTGAGAGCGAGACGGAGATTTGGCCATTCATAGATTCAAGGACAATAATCGGACTCAAATCCGTGTGATAACTAAAAATTCGATGAATTCACGTCTTCCTCACATTGTTGTCTTGGAAGATTTTATGACTCCGCGGCTTGCCTCTCACTCTCGCTGACGCACAAGATGCGACCGTTTTGGGGAGAGATGTAAGAAGCGGGTGAAGGAACGTCCTCTCGCCGTAATTATGCAGATGAGCAAAACGACATGGATGGAAAATTAGCGTCAATCTGACTCGCTTCTTTAAGCCTCCCCGGTTAATGCGAAAAAAAAAATGTCGAAAAAATCCCCTCAATTTCGTGAACTTTTCGACTGTATTTGATTTAGCAATTTTCAACATGTTTTAATGTAGGTGGGAAATTATGTGAAAAATGAGATCAATCGAGATAATCAGAGAAAATTGGATGGTCAATCTGTGTCACTCCATTTGGCTTCTCGCGAACTCCAACCATTTTCAACAACCACGAAGAGTTATTATAACAAATATAATGATAAATAACATAAGAAGTGTTAAGATGTGAAATTGAAGACAGAAAATGAAGCGATTTGGTAATATGATTCGTTATTTATCCACTCAATTCGAACACTTTGCAAAGTCTTCTGACTTTCTTCCATTTCCCCGTGACGATGATGTAGTTTTTTTCTTATGATCAAAGGAAAGTCCCGCTATCAAGTGACTATGCGAGAATGATTTGAATTATGTTGCAATCGAGATGCTTTTAGAGTGACAAATCTCCTTCGCATATTGCCAATCATAATGCGTTTTGCCGCTAGATGAAGTCATCGCGGAGTATTTTGAGTTCAACAATTAATTGTGTTTTGTGGTTCATCTGAGCAACAACATAAGAGCGCAGAAAAAAATATGTGCCGATTGACGAATTTTTGTCGTTACGAAGAAGGAAGAAGATGTACGATGAAATAAATTATTCCGTGTTACCTGATAAACACATAAAAGGCTCTTAAATGTTTTATTACGATTCAAATACACAGGCATATATAAAAATCTTATAGAAGATGCGCGAAAGACTTTAAGCAGCAAATTATGTAACTTTTTTATGTCATCATTGTCACAGTTTTTCTTCATCACATTTTTCTTAACATGATATTCAATTCAAAAACTGTTAATTTCTCTTCAGTTCCTCCAGAGTTTGTTGATATTTTCGAAGATGAAATCCGGATACATCGTTTTTTTTTAGCAATTGTCTGTAAGATAAGAGATGATTTGAAGATGCTGTGATAAGAATTGACTCCTTTTTTATCTTTGCTACGCATTTTTCCTATCATTTCTCTCATCTTTGGGCGTTTGTGGATAAATTAAAATGTTTCATTGTGACTTTTTGTTGAAATGACACCCCATAAAATGTATTTTATGGCAATTTGGAGCGTGTCGAATTGAATATTCAATGTGAGATGCCCTTTGCCTGGCTTATTGAGGCCTGTTATCGCTTTTGTGATATGGAGAAACGCCAGAAGTTGTTTGTCGAAGTGAGGAAAATTGGTGATAATCTTGCATAGAGTGTAACATCAGAGATTGACCTTCGATAGCGATGGAAAAATGTTGATGCAATAGGTCTTCAAGCTCATTTCGAATGTAAAACTAAATTGCAAGAATTAAAATAAATTGTTAATAAAATTAAGAGAAATAAACAAACTAAACATTTGACAGAAGACATTTCATGGACCATTTACACCACTGATTTACGTGGTTAAATATTTTTTTTCCAATTTAGCCTCTGGCATTCCAATTTTATTCTCTGGCAAACACCAGAAAACTCCACCGCCGATGATGAGCTTCGAGTCCTCCCACTATTTGAATAAAACATCTTATTGAAAAGACACAGTCTGGATGGCGAGAGAGAGTGAGAGAAGAGATGCAAGAAAGCCATGAGATGTCATGAAGTGTCGATTTTTTTGTCCTCCCGCTATATTTCTCTTTTTATTTTGATAAAAATTTAAGTAAATTTTATGGAAATTTATGAATACTCGAGGTTTTTTTTCTTCAGCATTAATATGTGTCTCTATATTATCACTGAAAAATTTTTGCTTTCGAAACACTTTTAAAGGCATTCCGTGTAATCTTTGCCGCTGAAGATGTTCTGAAAATAAAAACATCTTGCACACGTTAATCGCTTTTGACACACGTTTTGCCCAAATGATCGCAGTTGTGCGGCGTCAAAGACACACCTTTTCTGCAAGATTGCTAAGGAATTTTTTTTACCACCACATGTGGAAGACATCACTTCTATTTGACTGTAAGGCGAGAGAACATTTTAATAGGTGACAAAACAACTTATATTCTTCTATTGTGAAAATTCCCACTTATTGGGCAAACCAACTGGCGCTCAGGATAGAATCCAAAAGGTCAAGAAGACTCATTAAACTCTGACGGATTTAAGACAAGTATTATGCCTTTTATGCTCCTCTCAACCTTCTCAACACTTTTTGATCTTCAGTCACACTTTGTATTTCTGACATGCAATCTAAATTTCTAATTGCGCCACACACAAACTTAAAGACTCATTCCCATAAATGAACACACGCGTGTCAAAACGTTAATTAATTCATCTCACATGAATATTTTTGGCAATAATCTCCGACACTCTAGAGGATCCAATGATTATTTTCTGCGTGGAATGATTGACGTCAAAATATAGAAGACATTGTGAGAAATAGCGCGTCATTTGATCGTTAAAAGATTTATGTGTCACTCCTCAACTTCTCATAGTCATTTATCGATCAATCTGGAGCAAAACGAAGTGTTTTATGTCCATCTGTGGACGCGTGAAATCTTCCGATTTGCTCTTAATGCCAACATTGACACATTTTCGCCGAATATGATCAATAAATATATGGATTAAATGTCAAGATGGACATTTTGTTTGCTCAGAAACAATTCAAAGAAATTCGCGACTTGAGCAAACACGTGAAACACTGCAGCAATTCCCATAGAATGATTCCCGCAAATGTGCGAAAAAGACATTCATCTCTCCTTTGACTTGCTGTCGGAGGAATATATATATATATATATATATATTCTGGAAAATTAGCATTACGCAATTGATAGAAAGCAAATAAGACTTCTTCTGTCATCTTTGACTCATGCAATTGAAGACATTATTTATCGTCAAGTCAGAATCCGCCAATAAAACTTCCTCATAAGAGACACAGAAAAAAGAGGCATTTTCTCATGTATATCAAAATTATCGGAAAATATGTTAATTACAGGTTTCCTTAATCAAAGGTGTTCTCATCAATGGTCAGGGAATGTTCATTGTACAGTTAGTAATTGAAGAACATGCAAAAAAAAATTCCTTGGACAAAGAACACGGATTGGGTGGTGATTTTTTTTGCGTGGCGCCAAATTTAATAATGCTCAAAATTATACACACAAGAATCCATTCATAATCCATTAACACACAATTATGTTTTTATTTCATTCACTTGCGTGGTTTTTTTCCTACCTTTTCCACCTGTCGGCAATTGCAAATCAATATCTTATTATGCTTTTGTATTGTTTTTGCGTTAGTCTCTTGAATACAATGGAGTGTTGCTAATTTTTTTCCCCATGAACACCACACCGAAGGGCGGTGGTGGGGAGGTTTTTTCTCTTCTCTATCGGAAATCAAGGGGAAGATAGTGTGGCTGAAATCTGTACAACACTTCCTGAGACTTCCACAATTTCCAAGGAAAATCCTTAACACTTTCCGGGACTTCAGGCTTCATGGATTGTTTAAAAAACAAGGTTAAAATCATCCGAAAACAACTGAAATCTAACTGACTGAAAACAATTTCTTTTTCAGTACAAGAATTCCAATTTTAAACTCTTTTTCGTCTTTAACGAGGCACATAACCTAGAAAATATCGAAGAATTAGTTTAACTGGATTCGAAGAACGTTGAAAGAAGAAAAAATCAGTGATATTTTGCCACATTTTATGTTTTATTATCATGAAAATCAACCAAAAACTAATGAAAATTTAACTGACAATATTAAAATTTACTAAAAATTGAGGTTAGGTTTGACTTCAGCATAGTTTCTTCATATTTTAATTCCCAAAATCACGACTTTCATTGAGTAAAAACACACAATTCTACTGATAAAGTGAAAATACTTTCAGTTGAGGCACAAGAATTTTAACTTTAAGATGTTATTTAGTCCTTAATCAGTCACATAACCTAGAAAAAATATCTCAAAATAAAAATTTGCTCCAAAATTAATTTCTGAGAGTAAAATCATCAAAGTTGTGAGCTAAATACTGCATAAATTTAAGCACTTTTATTGTTTTGTACACCACTTTTGACCATATTATCTCCCCCTTGCTTAAAGTGTCTATTTACCTATCCATGACGAAATAATTGAACAACTCGATTATCACTTATTGACAATTTGTTGCTTCTGTATCGCTGTCTGGACACTTTTGGGCGATGTTAGGAGACAAAAAGGGGAAAATGCTTTATGGCGGAAGATTAAAACTAAACATTTTTATATAACCAGTCGCATCGACAAATGTGTTTTCTAAATTATAACGCGTTAATTGTTCGAGTGGATGGGATAAAAAAAGAAATTCTCCAAATCTTGCGTCATTTTCCACCTTTGCCAAAAAAAAAACAGCCACCACGGCTCAGATGCTGTATTGATGATGATGACTAATGAGCCGCGGAGACAACATCGCAAGAAGTTTTATCGGAATTATTCTAATTTAATGGGTGAATTCGCAGGATTTTTTTTTCTTCATATCACAACGTCAAGAGACTATCAATGGCCAACAGGTTATCTTTATTTTTATCTCTGGCCATGCGAGAATGCAAAAAATCCCGATAATTTTAGCAATTATTGTGAGACATGCGGAGATGAGACAAAAAGGCAAAATTTATTGATAGTTAGCATAATGCGAGAATCTTGAAATTCTTTCTTGTTTCATCCGTCGCCTCTTCCTTGTTCAGCATCTTCCTCTTCGCCGACTTCTTGGGCATCAAGTTGGGCAGCAGTGTGTTCGCCTTTAAGACATCGTTATCGTACACTGGCATCATGGACATATGCGATCGCCAGACGCGATTGTATTGGTGCTTTTTGGCACAAGTGAAGAAGATGTGCGACGACGGCCAGAGTCAAGTGGGTTAGCGTTTGTGAGAGATCCGGGTTCTCGGATTCTTACGCGAGATGGCCAATTGTGCCTGAACATTTACATAATATCAAAAAATACTACTTCTCTTCCTTCTCCGCCTTTGGGCTTTACCCAAAAAAAAAATACCACACTAACCATCGCGTTCTTTTATCGGTGCAGGAGCAGTTTTTGAAGAATCCGGGTCGATGATTAAGAAATACCACACGAGACTCCGTTCGAAGATTGCCCCAGCGCAAAACGGTAGCAAATAGTGCCAGAATATTTTCGAGTGAAAATCTCATTACATCACTTTTGTGAATATCATTTGAATTAATTAGTTAATTTATCTCATGAAACTTACTCCTCGAGTCTTGTCTCCATCGCCAGCCCATTGTTTACCATTTATTGGTATTTCAAATATTGATTTGGCCACATATAGCGCGAATATTGTTTTTTCTACATCAACAGAAGCGATGTGATATGCGTGAGATATTTGGGAAATAATTACCGAATTCCATTTTTTTTCTTTTGGCGAATATTTGATTTTTTTCCAGCCAAAATCTTACATAAGAATCCACAAACAGCGCGGACGATTAAGGGAAGGGAGACGACAAGTCATTTTGTGTCGAATGGTTTTAGTAATTAATCTCTAAGATGATTATGATTCAATGGAGTCTTCAACACACTGCCAACTTTGGGATGTTCATCAATTTTACCACCGCCAGCAACTGATTTCTGTTTGCTGTTTTTGCTAGTTTGTTGACAAATAGATTCTAAAGTTTATACTTACGGCTCAATTACTCAGCCAAAGCTAGACATTATAAAGTAATTAGCAACATCCCATCAAACATGGTTGTTTGTCAAAAAGTTCACCAAGGGAAGGATAATATGGCAAGAAGTGGTGTACAGATCAGAAGGAGTTTTAGGAAGTATTTCAGCTTTGATTTCCTAATTGATTTTTATTCCAGTCATAATTTTGACATATTTTCTATTTATTATTAAATTAATTCTTATCAGTTCTTAATTTTGTCATATATTTTCTAGGTTGTGTGGTCTATTAAGGATGAAAAAGAGCTTAAAACAGAAATTCTTGCACTAGAAATGCAATTATTTTCATTTATGAGTGAATAATTGCTTATTTGCACTCAATTCAAATCACGATTCTGAAGGCGAAAACAGTTCAAATCTAAAATAACCTCAAATTTTCATTTGAAGTACTAAATTTTAAGCTAGAATAATTATAATTAAGATTTAATATTGATATCAAAAAGTGTAATTAATAGCAGAAAATCTGAAAATCAAAGTTAAAAACTGTTAGTTTGATTTCAGTTAGATTGAAGTTTCATAGAAACTGTGGAAGTGTCAGGAAGTGGTGTACAGATTTTAGCCATATATTATCTTCCCCTTGAATTTCACAGAGTTATCAAAGTGTCTGACAAATGGCACAACAAAATTATTGGTTTCTGACAAGGATTCTCCGCACAATGAGGCAAGCTATTCAGTTTTATCGACTGATATTTTTTATACCATTTACAAGACCTTTTGACTCACTTTAAATTTGGAAATGCGCGAAGAGTCCGTCGAGGCGGAATATGTGATTAATCTAATTACATATCTGATAAAATTGATTTTGATATTTGTGGTCGGCATCTTTTTGCATTCACCTCCGTCGCTAATGTTTCCGAAAGGTCATCAAAAAATGGTCAAACAAACATGCCACGGAGAGATAATTATAAATCCCAAAAAGATAGCACGCCGAAGAATGGCAATCTTTTTTTTTTCACCACCAATGTTTAATCAATTTGCTGATATTTTACACAATTTTGAATGGCTTTTCGAGAGTGGTTACGAGAATTGACATAGGCAATGATGTTGTTGTTCCATTGCTGTCAATATGCGAACAAGCGATAGAGTCAACATTAATTGCATTTTCAGGTATTGAAGTGGTGAAAAGTCCATTTGAATTTTCGGACAATAAAATGGCATTTGGTGTGTGTGTGTCATCTACCCAATTATATTGCAATAAATGTCGACACTAAATGATGATTTTTGCCATTGGCAAAAAAAAGAAGAAATATCAATTTGAATGCCAATTACATCTCTTTCACATTCATCTTGGCATCCCAGAGATGTGCCATTGGATGGGCATTTTCTTTCGACATTCTTGCACATGCCACGCATTAGAAGTCGCGAAGAGTGGCGCGAGGTGATGAAGAGAGAGAGAAGCATTTTTACTGTTGTCAATCATCCAAATGGTAGCGCATAAAAGTAAATCCATCATCAGCATGAAATATTTGACATCGAACTCAAAGGGGCCACTGAGCCCCGAATGGATGGAAGACTTGGCTGAGGATGACAATAAAATAATATTTCATATTTTATGGCCATCAACCAAACTATTGGATAGATTATGATATTATTGACGCGCGCTATTTTGGAATTGGTCTCATCAATTCCGTTGATGACAATCTCATAAAGAGAAAAAAAAACACCCAAACTTCTCAACAATTTTCTTTCGCGCTAATTTTTATTATTTTTATCTATTCACCTGAAGAATTCAGGTCAGGGTGGTTGCCACCACTTCACTTTATTGCAACCTGCTTCTCGTCACATCACAGACGAATTGAGATAGTATATTATGTATTTTGCAAGTTTCCGTCTTCAGCAGAAATTCACAATGAACACTGTGATGTCTCGTGACATCTCATGGTGCAAATGTGACACAAGAAGTTCCTTTTTCCGCACTATAGAAATCCGCAATAATCTAGAATTCACTCTCTTGGAAGTTTGTAAAATTCTGAGATAGAGTCTCGTGATATATTTCGGGAATTTCTACTCGTTGAATTTTAATTCGTATGACGAAATTGAGTGACTCTCCAGGAGATACGCCCAACACAGTGTGATGGTAAATCCATCCAAGTTACACTCAAAGAGATTCAACAATCGGCCAAGGGGAAAAACACTCGCGATTTCAGGCTATTAGCTTTATTTAAATTTTAATTATATTCTCCACAAATTGCCGATAGAGGGCAGCAGTTTAAAAGAATGTGGAAGATCCGATGATATTTCCCCAAACAATCTATACCACAATTTTAACTATAGGTTTTAAGAGGATTTAAACGCCTTTCAATACTTTGCTAACAGTGTTAAATATTATAAATTCAGTGAAATTAAATTTGTAACAAATTAATAAAAATATTTTCTTTATATTCAACATATAAAATAAATTTTTGATTAAATTGAACTTGAATAAATGTTTTCCAAATTTTTCAGTTGATTTTATTGGTAGTTATTAAACTTTTTGACTGAAATAATCTCAAAATTAATAGATAAACTGAAAATATTCGTTTCCACAGTCGATTTTTAATATTTTTCAAGTACATTTTGTCCAAATATCTTCTAAAATCAATTTTTCTTCATAGTTTCCAATAGAAAAAATTAAAATATGTTAAAAATATTTTATTCATTCAAAATCTAAGAATATCCAAGGAAAAATTTGAATTTGTGCTTTTTTGACCATTTTCAGTTTGAGCTTCTTCAATTTCTTCTTCCCATCCAAACACCATCTTGGCTGGGATTGATTGCGAGATCTGCGAATTGTGGCACAAGTGCCAAAAAAGAGTTGAACATCCAGAAGAATTTTTGGGAGAAGAACGGTGTGGCAGAACAGTGAACCGGATCTGGGAATTTCAGACACACATTCAGTGTTATTATTCTTTAAAAGGTAATTTATTGCTTGGCGTGTGCTTTTAGCCAAGGCATCGTCACGACTCAAAGCGGTAGGAGTTCACCAAATTGGCGGATGTGAGAAAGTGCAGCGGTAATTAAAATGGGAGATGACGCAAAAGAATTCCTCTTGCATAATTTAGCATGCACAGATAAAAGTCGCGCGATTCTGCCCTCGCGGAAAGAATTGAGAGAAATTGCACCATTAATAATTCTCCTTCTTGTTGTTGTGTGATTTTTGGGTGGGTGGGCGGAGGTGTTTAAGATAAATATGTGAATCTCCTTATTCTCCACAATCGCCGTGCACTGCCAATGTGACACAGTGCTGCTGGGGGGAAAAAAGGTGGTGAACGTGAATAAAGTGTTAATTGCGCGTGATTCATGACACTGCACGAGGCATAGTTTGGAGGTTTGCCACCTCAAGTGACAAATACACCATGAGTAATATGAAATGCGAAATTAATTTCGCATTGAAATTTTCCACCGCGTGTGCAAATTTCTGAACTGAGAAATGATTTTTTTTTTCGAAGAAAACCACCGACCTTGAACGCACTTCAATAAATCCTACTCACCGTGTTGAACTCAAATATTACAGTAGACACTCGAGGAATTCATAACCTTTTCAATATCAATTAGAGAAAAGATATTTTTTTTCAGTTAAATTTTCCAGCGGTTATTTAATCATGAGATGTTTGATTAATATGTATTTGTTCAAGATGAATTTGATTGATCACTCTTTTGTGCTCGTGTTATTATTGTTTTTCTCTCTTGCTCAACATTGACCCACGAGTAATTTCCCCAAATTATTCCAGCAATGCAGGATTGTTAGAATTGCACCTTGAATTTAATTTAATTGAAACAATCTCTCAATTCCAAAGTTCCAATATTTCTCTTTTTTACGAGGAGATTTTCTGCAATTTCATTGATAAAAAAGTTATTTTCGAATTACGTTAAAAACACATTGCAATAAATTCTGAAATTTTATTAAGCAATTAATGTTCTCCGGGACATCCATTGAATAAAATGAAATGAGAAGTGTTTCTCACAGAAATATCCGAAGCCGGATATGCCCACATAGAGACATTCTAAGAATAATTACTCTCGTAGAGCTACATTTTAGGTATGTGCAAATAAAATGCCAAATTAATGTTTTTTATGGTCCAGGTATTCTGACAATGGCTGTATGAAGTACTTCTTCTTCTTTTCAGGCTCAACTTTCTGACTGAGATTAATTCAGTGAATGAGCCGAAACTATTTGGCGCAAAAAATTGTTTACACGTGGTTGAGAATGATGGGAATTTCTGCTTGGATGCTTGAAATTGTCTGACTATCAACTGTCAGAGTGCATGTGATCCGCATGTGTTTATTTAATTTTATTCCAAGGGGAAAGTCACTCGCAATTTTAGGTCTCATTAAGTTTGTTCATAAGTTCCTTAATTAAATAAGAGAAGAAGTCAGAAAATTTGGCAAAAGCTCGACTTGAAATACAATCAGAACTTCTACATGCCTTCCAAATTGGATCAGCTGATGAAGTCATGATGAATCTGGGCTTTTTCTACATGTAAAGCTTCATTCTTGTGCTTAAATGTCGGTCTCTCCTGGCCAGGATCTCACCAGGATGTCTTAAAGTATGAAAATATGTGAGAAAGGAAAGAAAATTATGCAATAAATGCGATATTATTAGCGTCCCTCACGCTAACTTTGCTGCCCTCTAGTGGCGATATGTGAAGAAAGTTATTGAATATTCAAAATATATTAAATTCATTTTGATTTATTTTTATAAATCAAACTTTGGTTATTTTTATACAAATTAAGAATCCATATTTAAAAATTTGATCGAGATCTTTAAGATTCCCCCAAAATCTGGATGATTTGCCCCTTGTTTTATTCTTTAAGTCCATTACAATTGTTCGAGGTGCTTGCGATTAGTCATAGGTACAATTTAGGCAACATGATGTTTGTTTTTTCTCTCTCGAAGCGCACCCAGAAAGTTCGGCAAGGAGGCATTTGAGATGAAGACTTTGGTGAACTTGTGAATTATTTAATACGCCCACGTGTCTCATTTGCATAAATGCACAAATTTGATCATGACAGCAAAACACACCAAATTCAAAATACTTTCATTCGTTTGTTTTTCATTCTGAGCTCATTTTCGTCATCAACACCCATTATTAGGTATGTTTCAAAATTATATACATTTTGCTCACGTCGCTCAAGACATTCCATATTTTCCGTCGCCACTCATCTCTCTCGCTTGGGATTTTTAATATAATTTTGAGAAAATTAAGTAATCGAAGGTATTCACATGTGATTGCATCAAAGCGACACCTCTCGCGGTAACTTCTTGAATGTGAGAAAGCCTATAAATTGTTTTTGTCGTTGCCACCGAACAGACGAAGGCCACAATTTTTCGGTGACCGCGCGCTGGAAAGAAATTGAGAAAATGACACATAAAGTCTGACACATTAGACGAGTAGTTGAAGAAGGATGGAGAAAAAAAATTGCTGTGTTTTTCCCATTCATTTTGGGAAATTTTTTTCCCTCCCAAAACTCTATCAAGATTCCAAATCGTGTGTGTGGGGAAGTGCAAAATATGTTGCTGAGTGTTTCAAAATTGTTTCTATTTTTATTCATGGTAATTTTTCACGCGATTCCATCCCAAAAATGTGCGTCTCGAGGTGCGTCTAGATTGGAATCTTAATATGTATTTTTGCACCTAGGATTTCATCTCCATTCAAAATTAATGACTGTCTTCTTTTTGGAATGATTTATAAATCATGGGGTTAATGGTTGGCGAAATGCCTTTCCTTATTTAAGAGGTAATTTTCTCTGCTTTTATGTCACTAACATTCTATAGAAGAAGCTTTCTTACGCCACTGGCAATAAATGACGATCAAATTTTTCACGTCATTCATGCAAATTACACACAGTTTCTTGAGACAATTCCCTTCTCATCTGCTTCCGAGATGTCATCCTTGAGTCACGAAGAAATGACTTCAACTCTCCCATTCGCACGTGAGAACCAGGAACCGCAGAAGTCTCCTGACTCTGCACATACAGTGGCGAAAATTAGCTTAGGACACCTAAGAAATTTTAGGTTTTTGCTGCCCTCTTGCGCACATTTTTCTTGATTTTGCAATATCTTAGCCCCGAATTGAGATATCGTCATGATTTCAACGCCATTTGAAAGATCATAAAATTCAGATCGTTTTTCGTCTTAAGATAAATGTCTCGAAAATTGACAGAAATCTCGAATTTACAGCATCAAAATATCTCAGGTGTTTTAAGCTAATTTTCGCCACTGTACAATGCACACACATTTGTGGGAAAATATCTAGCTTGGTAATCATCTAAATGGCATCTAATTGCGATACATTACAAGAGTGCGAAAAATATTTAAGACTCATTTAGTGGCTGCGATAGGCCGAAGGTCGAGCAGTACATCGCACAAATAAGAATGGATAATGCATAATTACACACCGAAGTTCACATGTCTAGCATAAGACTGGCTGAAATGCGATAGCAGCGATATGCGGGAGGGAAAAAAGCCTGCGATTTAATGTGGAGTCTGCGGGTGTCGCGTGCCGGGCAGCAATAGGTGCTCAGATGGAAAATATATCTATTCTCACGTGTTATTTCTTTAAATGCAGGCGATTTTGCTCAAAAATTCTCTCTCTCTCTCTCCGCACATGAATTATTCATGTGCGTTCAAGCCTGCTTTTGGGGGAGGCGCTGAGTGTTTGTACCTTTTGTGTGCCACTCAAAGAGCTTTTCCCGCCATTCCTTGGTCAGTAACGTGTTTACAGGAGAGATCGCAAGATCACTCACGGCGTTTTTTTTTCTCCTGAAATGCGCCAAAAACCCCAGAGACCTGCTGATTGAGTTGTTCCCGCAAAGAAAGCGAGACGCGTGAAATATTGGTCTCCAATCTCGAAGGTGTCCATTTACCCCATAAATCTTCCTTCTTTTTTTTTTGCAAAACTTAGCGCACTTATTGCTGGTCAAAAATTGCGTGTGCTCGTCTCATTTGACACAGTGACTAAAAACGCTTTTCTTCTCTCCATTCTCCTTCATTGGAATATTCATCCGCAATGTGTATTCCAGTAGAAACACAGACTAACAAATCGCCGTCAACGTCACTGATCGCGACTTTGTGAATAAATTCGCTTATTTTAAACCCACAAAATGTGTGTATGTCGTCGGTGAGGAAAAAAATACACCACACAAACACTGGTGGAGACGCACTGAGAATGGGGGAGACTCACTGAGACCCAAAATCTCTGGTTTAGAGCTTCAGACAGATCCTCACCACCAATCTCTCTCGGCCACTATATAAACGTGATCACTTTGTGATCTTCTCACATTGTTTGGTGATCGCTCGTCGTATTCGCATCTCTCATCAATTTTTCCCTCCTGTAACAACATCTCTTTCCGTATAGTTTTCTCGAGTGGTGTTTTAGTGACTCTTTTGGCAGTGTGTCTTGTGAAGTGTCTCACCTAACTGGGATATTATACCTCTCGGATTACACTTGTGAACTTCAAACGGATTTGTAAAAGTAAGAATCACACCTTGGCAGACTCTCAAATCTTTCTCTTCAATTTGATTTTGTGCTGTGAATTGAGAGATTCTCAGTGGATTTATTGCTACAGTTTTTTTTCTGAAATCTGTGTTTGCTTCCACTAGTAAATTGACTTGAGATAGAGAGAAGAAGATGAATTTCACCACCAAGAAAAAAAAGCGACAAAGCTGAAGTGGCGCGAAATTTGTATTAGCAACAATGAACGCAAATGAGATTTTGAGTGTTTAACGCGAATAATACTTTTGCAATTGGCTGAAGAGAGGCATAAAAGGAGAGCCTCGAATGGAGCACTAATATTTATTTTACGTTAAATACTTCAAGTGTGTAATTTGCATCTGAAATGGCCACAATAATTGACACGCAGCGTGAGATGCAAGAATGATTGAGAGAAGTGATTTCGGTGTCAAAATAGACGCGCGCGCGCGAGCAAAAGATCTGGCACAAATATCGTCGCCATGATCATCAAATAGTAAATATTATTAATAAATATAAAATCACTTTGTCGTCTCCGTGAGTCTCGACACCTCAATTATTGTGAATTATTCTATCCAAAGCCAATTTGACTGGCGATGATGTGAAGAAATGCAAATTATTGTGTGTCTGGTTTTTTTCCCCTCCGCCTTCGAATGCAAGAAATTATAAAATAATTTTCACTTTCATTCATGGGGTCAAGTTATAGAAAAATTACTCATACACCGTGCGCATTGAGTAATAACGCCAGATCGAGTATTTTGGCGGTTGTCTTGCTTTTTTTTTCTCCTGAGCGTCTTATCTTGCATTTCTCATCGGAAGGGAGGAATAAACAAAAATTGTGATTCAGGCAAGAGAGTCGCTTGTTACCTCAATGACTCGATGCATTTAACATTTTAGTGCTTTTGGATGTTAATAAAAATTAAATTTAATGAATTACACGAGATATTACACTGTTACGCATTTTGTGAGCGACCAGAAGCACTTCTTTCCCAGATTAATGCTTGAATGTCCTTTGAAAGCTTTCTTCTCTCTCATTGTATCACAGCATTATTTTGTGGATTGATGAAGAGATAAAATCTATCGATATTTATGTTGAGAGACCAATTGAAATTGCCCTTTTTGATGCAATCCAAACACTACAACACATTAAAATTCCAGCCCATAAATTCGTGTAATCTGTGATGAAAGGATGAGGAGATAAACTATAACAACTCATTTGCATCTACAATAAAGTTTCACGCAACACTGGAGTGACTCTTTTTGCATAATTTCTAATCTGCTGGCGCAGGTGATCTTCTCCCATTAGTTGGATTGTCGAAAAAGATCACTCGCTGGTAGAAGAAGAAGAAAAAGAGGTAGAAAAAGTCGATTGACTAATGTGATTTTGATTTCCCTCCACAGATGCATCCGTCTTCTGCGGCCTTGGCTGGCCTGCTAATATTAAGCTGTGTGGTGATTAGAGCTGATGATGTAATTACGCGGATAAATGGTCTCCATGACGCTGGTGAGCTGAGGCAGGATCTGCCCAGTGATACACCCTTCTGGTGGATGAACAACCGGTCGCCCTTCAAGCGCGAGAGTGGCGGATGTGCCAATGGATGCGCTCCCACCACCAATGAGCTCACCTTCTCCGCCAATCCCTTCCTCACGGGCCGCGTCGGGGCGCCGGCGGGCTTCGCCGTGCAGACTGTGAATCCCTCCTTCCCGGGCAGCCCCACGGGCAGCCACAACGGCTACCTGCCGCCCAATCCCCAGCCACCGAGGACTGTACCCTGCCTGGGACAGGGACAGGTGTGTGTGGTCCGTCACGCCTGCGCCAGCGGATTCGTTCTCTCCCAGGATGTCGCCGTGCTCGGTCGAGGCCAGGTGAGCGATTCTGTCCTGATGGCGATGATGATGATGATTTGGTGAATTTTTGTGGCATCAGGTCACAATTTCCATAATTTTTAGTCACCACACAACCAGTGGACATTTATCTTTGAGATTTTGAATGTCAATGAGTATATAGATGAAGAGGCATTTGAATTGAAAATTGTGTTTGGCAGATCATCGCCAAGATTTTTTTTCCCTCCCAACTCTTCACATGTCTTTTTTTGGGCTGTGATGTCATGGTCATATCTTCGAAAAATTGTTGATCACTTTCATTATCACACACACAGCATATTTTTAATGCGATGTGTACATAAATGAAGAAAATATTTGAAGATGGATAATAAGGAAATGTAAGCAATTTTTAAATTACATTTTCATGTGATCGCGATATTTCATCAGTGCGCAATCTCGTGTGTGGAAGAGATGATCTTTCGCGTGTGTGCTCACTGATGAGCCACACGAATATGAATTTTAATGATGATATTTTGTGGAATTTTTGTCAATTTTCAAACTAGTTGGACTATAAATTCTGTCACATTAACTGACCATGCCGCGGCAATCAGAAGACACACGCGCGCGCACAAAGAAACAATTAAGATTTTGCGTAAAATTTAAATAATCTCCCACTGAACCATTTTCTTTGCCACTTTGAATGAGCGATAATTTAAATTCAAAAATCCCCTGAGCGCTTTGCTGACCAAAGCGAAAGCGCGCGATAGTCAAAGAACAATTGCGAGGAAGTCTGCCGACGCTTCTTCCTTCGGTGCCTCTTCCATTGAACTCCTTCGCAAAAATTCATGAAAATTTCTTTTGTGGAAAAGTAACAATAACAATATAAGTACCGATTGTTTCATCGATTGCAAATTCCAACGCGTTACCTAATTGAATAAGAAATCTCTCATGTGTTGGCCATAAATATCTTACATATGGTTTTGTAATATTATAATTAGGATCTAGACCTTGGCTGAGTCTGTGTGTGCATACTGAAAAATTCATTGTTGTTTTGTATGTTGAACAAAGAGGAGGAAAAATCTCGCAGCTTTTCACACCATCGCGAGATATAGAATTCTTTTAGCAGATCGATGCACTTGTGCGTGAGCATTTAGAAGAGAGAGAGAAAGTCTCTAAAATTCACATGGCATCTTTTGCACCTTGTTAGGCCACTCTAGGCCCCATAATCTTGACCAGTTCCACTGCAAGCGAATTGCATTGTGAAATGAAAATAAACAGATTGAAATAAGTTCATTGAGCTCCATGGAGAAAAACACAAAATACGATGAATTGACGAAAGGAGCCTGAAAGAGAGGGAGAAAAGATATTAACAGCCAAGATGTAAAAAAAAGTATGATGATAAATTGAATGACTTGGATGCGATCGAAAACTCGCCAACGCGTCATAACACTGACTATTTTATGCAACTCTTGCACTTTTTGCCCGTGGATTATGTAATTTGAATCTCCTCGATATGGCGCGCGAGAGTCTCTTTTTTTTCACCATTTAATTATTTGGCTGTGAGGAAATTTCAATTAAGTTTCTTCCCCTGAGATGGTGTTCTTTTATTGCATCGCGCTGTTGTTGTTGTTTTTTTTTCCTCAACAACCCGCAATGCACGTCCGATCGGCGTATACAGTAAAATTCCACTGATAAAAACCTCATTTAATATTGACATTCAACCAGAGCATGATCTTATGTAAGGTCCCACGGGTGAAATTTGATTGAAACACTATCTTGTCTTGGGCGTTGCTCAGGGGTTCGTTTCTTGCTCTGCCATTGAAATCTTGTGTGCGCGCTCGCAATTTTTGTATGTTTTCACGATCGGCTTTCGCAACTAAATCATTTTCTTCTCTTTTTTCTCTCTCTCTCTCTCTCCATCTATCAATGCAGGAGTGCAACGTTGATACTGAAGTTTGCTGCGCCGTTCGTGTGCCAACCACGACTCCGCGTCCCACAACAACACAACTTCCGCCAACTCCGTGTGTGGAGAGGAATTACTTCTGTGTGGCTCCTCAGGCTTGTCGCAATGGTGTCATCGTCTCCCAGATGAACAATCTTCAGCCGGTGAGTCGCTCTTGTGCCCTGATTTTTCCCACTCACCATCAATTGCGCAATGTTTTCCACGGACAGTTTTTCCCAAGGGGCAGATATTATGGTCTTAAGTGGTGTACAGCTTTAAAAGAAGTGTTAGGAATTGGATAAGTCTCTGTTTCAGTAAATAGAGGCATTTTCTAAGCTAATTTTGCCTAGAAAAATCAATTTTTATTGCTTTTCTAGATGATTTGATTTTTTTAAACAGATTCTGGTTATTAAACAACCTTCAAAATCAACCAATTCTTCAAATTGATTAAATTTAGTAGTAAAAAAGAGCTTAAAAGTCAATCATAACCTCAAAAATATCATTTCAGTGTAGAAGAATGTCTCTGTTTGCGGTTTTAAGTGGCAAACTCAGCATCAATTTAGTATAAACATTGAGATATTCACAATATCCACTCATTTCCAGGTTTGGAAGGATTAAAATCAGTCAAAAAATGATCTTTCAAGCCTGATTCATAACCTCACAATTTAAAAATGCCTTCAAAGGCGTTCAGAAGTGTCTCTGAAGTGTTATATTATCTCCCCCTTGTTTTTCTTTCCCTTGGAGTGATTCATGACTGTGATGGGTGTTTTGTGTATCACATTGGCATTTTGACGCCATGTGTGTATTTGCCACCTTTTTTTCCACCTCATCTATATGATTTTCAACTTGACTCGCTGGGCAAAAAGAGACACAGAGCCAAGGCCTAGGTCAGCCGAGTGCTGAAAAGCTCTCTTCAGCACCACACATTTTCGCCAGACACTTTTATTAATGCCAACCATGGCGAGATTGAGTGATGATGGAGAGAATTATGCTCAAATGGGTGTCTATGCATGGATTATCTTCACACCAATGGCATCAACGTTAAAAATGCGATTGAGAGAAGGTGGAGATCTGATGATGTCACGTTGAGACCATTACTATTGCCCAATCAACACAAATCTCTTCAGTGTGACCATTGGAGATATCGAAGAAAATCGCACTGGAGAGAAAAAGTTGCCAAATGCAAATATCGCACATTCTTTTTCTGCATTGCATAATACTTTTATTAAGGGTTAAATCAATAAATTTTTATGAGATATACACTGAGATGAAAAAAGGGTGTTGAGAAAAAAAATTGAGATTATATTGGATTTAACTAGTTTTCACTGGTCTTTAGCATAAATTTCAGTCTCATCAGTCACTCATTAAATAATGCCATCATCAAGAAGCCACCGCCGTTACCGGTTTCAAGTTGACACCTGGATCTCTAGTCAAATTAGCCATCTGATGACCAAAAAAAACACTCTCCAACTCGTACTGAATTTCCACGCTAATGTGGCTCTCCTTGAAGCAATCTTATCCTGAACTGTGCGAACATTTTGAAATCACCATCACGATTTCCCTGAGTGCATCATGACAATCAATGCTGGGCAATATGTGGTTTTTTTCTTCTTCTTCGCACATAATAAAATTATACTGCTGAATTGATTTACAGAGAGCTTCAGAGGCTCATCAACACACTTTCTCTGGGGTGAATTGAATATATTGAAATCCTATTAAATTTTGCAATAATCACAGAAAGGACAATAAGCAAAAAACAACACACTTACTTCCATTTTGTGGCGCTTACATAAGAAAGTGATCATCACATTCTCTCTCTCTAATATATGACTCTGTGCTCTTCCCCTTTTGTCCACCCAGTTGGGCAAAGTAAGATAAAGAAGTTGAGATACATTTAATGATCACTTCGTGGAATTGATTGAATAATTTTGTGGCTTTTCTTGCGGCACAGCCAGAGCATGAAGAATGGAGTGGCATTTGTATTCCTGTCTAAGAGATCGCATTCACTTATTTCATGTGAAAATGGGCATGACATAGACATTATTCGGGGCGAGAGAAATGCGAGAAAAGAAGATCAAAAAGCACTGAAGAGGTCTTGAAACTGAAATCTATTGTGCAATCATTGAACTCTCCTCAGGCTGACCGGCGCTCATAGGCAACAATAGCCCAATATATTGAAGAATACAAGACGCCAATATGAAAATCCTCAAGTCAAACTAATAAAGCATAAATGTCAATGCTTTTAATTCTCCTCTTTCTCGGCACTTTGGCGCTCATTGCAGCTTTTAGCAATGGCTCAGAAAGCATTCCTTCCCATTCGGTTATTCTCATGGCGCCGCCGACAGCATGAAAATGTTAGTCTTCTCGGGTGGGTATTGCGGAAAAAATCCCGCCGAGACGACAGCAAGAGTGAGATAATGGAAAAAATGCCCATGGTAAAACAAGCTCCAGAGACGGGCTTATTTTAATCATCCAGACAGCGAAATTGTGAAAGAAGTGGCGTATTGAAAATTTCATTATTTCACTCAATATAATGTACAGACAATTTTCTGCTCATGTGCGCGCAGCATTAATGGCGAAAAAGGGCAAATTTAAATTGTTGCTAAAGTTTTTTTTTATTATGGCACTTTATGAGTGCATTTTAAACTTATTGAATTTTCTCTGACCTCATCGATTGACAAGGAATGAGATTTGTTTGGTGATCTTCGCCATAAGAATGTTTATTGCGTAGTTTTGCTATTACATCAAACAAGGAAAATTAATTTCTGCTCATCAATCTCCAGAGCGAGAGAGCGAGAGCGAGAGAGAGACATTCCATGTGTCTCTTGATGTTGGCTTGTGCAACCTCTGCCATAGCCTTAGTTGAGAATGCACATAAATGACAAATTTGTTTATTTTATAATCATTAAGGCACAATTATACGTTTTAAATGTCGCATAAATTTTTCACCCGCACTTCGCCGTCGCGGCGAATCATTGAGAATTTTGCAGCTTCTTTTGGTCAAATGAAAATTGCGGTGTGAAGATTTAAAAAAAAAAACCGATCTCTCTGTACACACAATATTCATGGTTTATTGACAAACGCGATTCGTCTTGTGACAAGACAACAATCTCCCCACGCGACTTTTCACACTCTCTCGGCAATTGCCATATGAAGCCTGTGTGCATGCGGACGATCGTGATAATTTATCGTCGCATAATTCACCATACCAGAAAGATCTCCTCCACCAGAAAACACACCAGACGACCACTGTCTGCGTCTGGCAGCATAAAGAAAATTGTCTTCGATGTATACAAATTGAATCAGAATTGCCTAAACAAATATACATCATAAGTTGAATTTCTGCGCGAGGTGGCAAGTCAATAAAATATCAATTAAGAAACTTTTAACTGCAACCTCTGTGACATGTATCATCCTGATCTCCAACCGATAATTTCATAATTTTCCATCGCTCAGCCGTCAAAAGAGTTGTGGAACACACAGAGATGCCGATAACTAGGACGCCAGCAAGTCAATAGATGAATGAATATTTCCGAAGGTTGAACATTTAAATCCAATTTCACGGCATTTACCCTGATCCATTGGTGCACTGTGCCAGTGGAAGAAGACAAAAACCTTAACCGAAATTTTGAGGCGCTTTTATCTCCTACACGATCATTAAACAATGGTGAACTTTAGAGAAAAGTTTTTGAAGATCATGATCACGTGTAAGATCAAACCGTGAACCTTCCTGAGGTGTAGATTTGAAGCTTCTTAGGGATCCAAACACTTCCTCATTAATTGAGACTTCACGCTATTTACCATGCCCAAATATTTGATCAAGCATTTTGCATCTTTGGTAGAAAGTTTTGATTAATTGTTTTGTTTAAAATTCTTACTAAATATGTCTATAATTTCAAGCTTGAGCAACAATAACAACAACCAATCGTCATGACCTTTCAGTAACACCTAATTGTGTGCAAATGAAGCACAATAAAATTAGGCAATTCGTAACTATGAAGAAGAAACATATCCAAGAATATATTCCCAATATGCTTAATTGTAATTTTTTTCGCGCAATCAATCAACAGGCATTGCTCAAGAGCAAGAGAGCTCAATGTTGTATTTTCAGAGATTAAATGCCATACAATTGCCGTTCAATGCTCAACAAACATGATCACTTTGAAATGCTAATGATCTCATTCTATCCTTTATTATTGATCAATCTCATGATCGGGATTACCGGGACAGAGAATCAACTGAAGATGTTTGCTTTTATTTGCTTCACATGCCGATGACTTTTTGTCACCTGACTTGCAACACGTTTTCACCATCAAAAATATTGTTTCCTAATTGTTGACAGCGCAAAAAAAAGTGAATTTATTGACTATTAATTGAGTAGGAAGTTTAAGATCATCTCTTTTTTTTTCATTGATGAATTCCAACATTTAAGATTTAATGATGTCAAATGGAGATCTTAAAAATAGTCTTTTTTCTGCTCAGTGACAAAGTCACAGTGTCGCCTTGAGATTTAAGATGGGTTTTTACGATCGAACGCGATCCTCATTTTATTCAATAAAAAAATCTTCACAATATCCGCATCGTCATCTCTCCTTTATTATTATTTATTTACTTAATATCGAATTAATTCAAATTAGAGGAGATACAGTGTGAATATCGCGGTGGATGTGTTAAGAATATATCGCGATGTTTACCATCGCAAGCGAATGTTGGCAGCATTCCATTGATCATGCTGATCAAACGGAACGATATTTTTAGTTGTTTTACGGTAGAAACATCAATTAGATGTCAATTGCTAATTAATTTTCAAGAATGTCTCACTGGTGTGTGTTAATTAAATTGGTCAGGAGGATGGTGAATTTATCGTATGGCTAAAAGAGAGTATTGAGTCAATGCCATACCAGAGATTTTCCACTGACGATCATCACGATGTAATTTCTTGTTCACGATCAGTAGCCAAATGATCATAATCAGGCATGATGTCGATGAATTGATGCCCTTTTCGTATAAGTCATAAAACACACAACTTGACTATGCCCATCATTGGTGCGAAAACACGTGGGGAAGCGCGAGCGCGCGCGCGGGAAAGGTTATAAATTTCCAGCACTTTGTTGTGCAATCTTACGTGATCATTCATGGATTTCTGCTCGTGTAAAATCTTCCCAGTGTCAGCAGAATGTGTGGATTTTCACGTGTGCGATACTGACCTACGAACCCGGATCCCAATTCACTTTTGCACTCCACTATTTGCTCTCCAACCATCGCTCTCGCTCTTTCGCATCACTTTTTCCTCTCCTGACTGTCTTTCTAACACATTTGTGATTTATAAATAAAATTCATGTCTCTATTTGCATTATCTATTTGAATTCTCTTCATCTCTTCGGTTTGGCAAATACAAATTTTCGTCTGACTGCGTCTTCTCAATGGTGATTATTAGTGTGAAGATATTTTTAATGTGAAGCACTCTGTCATGGGATTTTTTTAATGCAATAATTTGCTATAAAATGTCTTGATTGTCATTGACATTATATTAGGAGAAAAAAACCATTGCATCAATTGTTACAGTCTTGGACATGAGATAAATACATGCAAAAGGAATTGTTCAGTGTGCATGAATTGCTGTGAAAATGTGCGAGAGAGGCAAAAATTTTGGCAATTGCGTAAGAAAAACCATTTAATAATTGATTAGATCCACTTAAAAATCGCACATTCTTCACATGGTCGAGAAAAAAGCAGTAGTTTGTTGACATAGACAATTTCGATGGCGTATTTTTTTCCGCCCTCCACTTTTCGCTCATATATCTCGAAGAAATATCAATATTTTCATATTTGACCACAAGTGATCATCACTATGCCGCATATTTCACATTAAATTTATCTTTGCCGCCTCTGTTTTTTCCTCCTCCTCCTCCTCTTCTTCTTCCGAACGAGAGGTGATTATGTGAAAATGATGGAAGTACTTGAGGATTGTTTTTTTCTTACCAATAGCGATTTAATCTTTCACTCCTTCACAATTTCATTTCGTCTGACTTTTTTTGTCAGGGAAAAAGATGCCCACTGGAATTGCTCAAGTGTCTCCGGGATGATTGGTAAATGCCGGTAAATGCTTTAGAACGAAGTGGCGACGATGCATTTGCAAGAGCGAAGGTGTTGGTGGCGTCTTCTGCACGCGATTATTAAGTGTTCGCACGCTAATAGAGGTGTTGTGTGGCAAAAAATTGCACAATACTTGTACAATTCCGAATTTGTTTCAAAAGTCGCCGACTAGTTTTCCAGTGTCATTAGTCCGTTGTGTTGGAGATAGCGCGATTAATTTACTGGCGAAGGAGTCAAATGTGGGCCAATTGGGTATACATTGAAGCTCTCAATGCTTCTGCCTTCCGTTTGCTGCTTAAAAGGTTATCACAGAGTGCCAATATTTGTTGCATGAGTTTATGACTCGCTTACATTAAGCCAAGAGTTGGTGGCACAATTTGAAAGTTGATTTCAAGGAGGGAGATAATATGACTCAAATCTGTACACCACTTCCGAACACTTCCAAATCGATTGAATCTCTTAAGTATCCATTCGATATTTCTGCAAGAATCCATGATAAACGCTTTTTCGGCCATCTTGTTCCACCATAACCTCAAAATATGACTAAAAAATCTTTAAAGATTTTTTTTGAAAGCTTTCTAGATCACAAAATCATATCTTTTGCTTTGCTAATGAGCTCAAAACGTTGATTCAGAGTCAAAATTGTGCAGAAAATAGTCCAAATGACTCTTTTTGAGGTTATGTGCGATCTTAACACTAAAAATGCTGAATCTGCTGAATTCTACCAATGATTGACGATCTTTTGAATTTGAGCACAAGAATTGATGTGCTAGAATACGAATTATTCCAATAATTAGTCACTAAATCTATTTTTGATTTGTTACATTATAAAAATGATTATTGGGATAATTGTGATTTTTCTACCCAAAAATCATAAGAAATCCAAAGAATCGGCATAATTTATGAATAAAAGAAGCTCTCAAGAAAGGAAAAATGCAAATTTAAGAATATTTTCACTTCTTAAGTACTTCTGCTGAGCTGTACACCATTTCTGACTGTATTATCCTCCCTTTGGTTGATTTCACCCCTGATTGAGTCAAATGGATCTAAATGTCTTGTGTTTCTTTGCAGGTTCGTCAATGCTACTCACCTCAGGTGTGCTGCCGATTCGTCCAGGAACCGAGCGAGACCGTCACGAGACCCAGCGTCACACTGCCACCATATCCCAAGCTGCCGAACGAGATCTCTGACTCAACCGTGCTAACGGATGACGGCTACGTGATCAAGGTGCCAGACAATCAGTACCTGCCCCAGAGGGAACCGTCGCCAGACTCGCAGAACCCCATCGTTGTCCCTGCCCCGACGACCACCTTCCGTCCGGTGCCCAGCCCAACCACTCCTCAGTATCTTCCTCCGCCTCCGTCCACCGCGAGGCCCTACGTGCCACCGGTTGCCGTGAGCACAACCGCCCGACCAGTGGTCATCGTGCCCTCCAGCACGCCCCAATATCTGCCCCCGTACAAGGGTGACCAGTACATCCCGCCAGTCGACAGGGAGGGAGAGCCCTCCAATCCCCAGTCCAACAACATCCTCCCGCCCACCACCAGGCGCCCCCGACCGCCGCCGCAGCGCGGTGAGAACCAGCTGGCTGAGCCCATTGTGCCCAGCGGATGCCCCGCCGCCATGAACTGCACCGAATACCAGTACTGCGACGTGAAGGGAGTCATCACCACCACTCCTGTCGTGCTGACCAAGGAGCAGGAGCTCTTCCGCGTCCCACTCACGGACTGCGTCGATCGCAGGAGAGGCTTCCAGGGCAAGTGCTGCCGCGATCCCAACTACGTCGATCCCTGGCCAGTAGGTCAGCTCGGCCAGTACAATCCCCAAATCCTCAATGCCGCCTTCGACGATGGCTCGTACAGGCCCGAGAAGTACCGCACGCAGCAGAACACAGTGATCCGCGGCCAGTCACAGCTCAGCCGACCCATCGCCGCCGGAGCCTCCACGGTCAATCGCCAGGTGCTCACGACACAGCAAAGCCAGCACATCAGCAACAATGTCATCGCCGATAGATTCTCCGTCGGAGCGGATGCTTGTGGAACGAGAAACCTGGTGAGTAGAGCGCATCTTGAAGTCACGACTTCACAACTTCATTGCCAATGAAATGGTGTGTTTTTCTCCGTCTCTGCAGAACACTCAGCCACGTGGCGCTGGACCTCTGGACACCGGCTTCGGTGAATTCCCATGGCAAGCAATGGTGCTGCTGGAGACCAACCGATCCCTCCTCTGTGGCGGTGCCATCATCGAGCGAGACGTTGTTGTGACTGCTGCTCATTGTGTTTCTGGGTGAGTCTCTTAATTATGAGCACGCGGGCACTAAATTACACCCAAAATTGCTGCCAAGCCCGTGAAGCTGCGGAAGTTCATGATGTGAAAATGTGGCATTTAAATCCGTTTGCAGACTGCCTGCTCGCAGTGTGATGATCAAGGCCGGCGAGTGGCGTCTTGGCGTCGATGAGGAGCCCAAGACATTCCAGATTGTGCGGGTGAAAGCCATCACTCTCCACCCAGCCTACAATCCGACCAATCTCAACTCCGACGTGGCTCTGCTGCATCTCGAGGAGAAGCTTCGCTATGACACCCACATCGGTCCGATCTGTGTTGATGATGAGTACGTGACGAGCGCCTCCACCACGGACTGCGTCACCACCGGCTGGGGCAAGGAGGTTCTCAGAAGTGAGTGAAGAAGCTCTCTTTAAATTTGACGGCAATGCTAATTGCGTCCTCTTGTCTCGTTGCAGTCAACATCCAGAACGCCCTGATGCACTCCCTGCCAGTCACTCTCCTGTCCGACGGTGAGTGCCAGGCCGCTCTCTCTGGCTACGGATTCAACTCTCAGACCGGCGTGTGCGGCCGCCCGCGTGCGGACGCGTGCGAGGTGGACGTGGGCAGCGCCCTGGCCTGCTCCAACGGCAAGGGTGGCTACGTCCTGCGCGGCGTGTACTCCACAGAGACCGAGTGCGCCAGCTCCAACCAGGTCGTCTCGTTCGCTCGCGTGGACACACAGTGGCTGAGGCAGGCGCTGAGCTCACCGCAGCCCCAACCCACTCAGACTGTTCAAATCTACGAGCCTCAACCAAATAGTCCTCAACGAGTGATAACGCAGGGTCCAGCGTACTTGCCACCTCATCGAAAGTAATTCCAGAGCAACACAAGTTAATTAATTGAAATTTTCCCCTCTTCCGCCCCCCAATCTCTCTCTCTCTATTGCGTCCCTCAAAACTTCTTTCTTTCTTTTTTTTGTTAATTTGTAAGGAAAAGAAAATACCTTTTTAGAGTGTTTAGGAGTCTATCCCCTTTTCCTCTAATCTGACACGAGAAAAAAAACATTACGAAAGAGACACACTTTTACACGCCCAACATCACAAAATCACAGATAAACACACAACAAATGAAAAGATACCCAAGAAAATACTCAAAAAAAAATCATTACACTCTTTATATACTCTCTTCTGTGGAGATTTGTATCGATTTTTGTGTTTTTTGTACTTTTAAACCTCTTTGCAATTTTTGCAAAAGTTAAAAACCCTCTTTTTGGAACGATTTTCCTCCGGATTTCCTCCACCTTTGCAAAAGTGGTTGAAGTTCAGAGGACTGATGGTGAAAAAAAAAATCAAAAGTATTTCCTAAAAATTTCAAATGTTTATTAGCGATAAGAATTATTATTTAATGCCTTCTTAAATGCTATTTAAAGTAATAAAGTAAATACAAATACTATCCCATGAATTTTATTTTATACATATAGAAAAATGTTTGGACTGATTGGTATTTGGAATTTTTCTTTAGCATTCGCAGAAAGCGAGAGACGCGAGATTATTTCTGAGGCTCACACCTCGCTTGCAGCATATGCTGCAAGACATCGCGACTTTCCGCCCAAAACTTATTGACGCATAGCGAGCAAATACAGAGGAAAAAAACTCCCGACAGAGAAGCAATCAGCGAAATTAAGTTCAAAATAATCTTATCGTATTACATAGTATATTCTTTGACACGCTGCAGCGGGACTATTTTTGGTATGTGCCAATAAATGAGCCACAGTTGGGGCAATAGTGATTAGCATTCTTGCACGAATCCATGCAATAAGGCACACAAACGCATGGCCAGCACCTGAAAGCAGGCGGAGAAGAAGAATTGTAAATAAAATTCTCTAATTCACAATATTGCATTTTGCAATTATAAGTAATTAGCATTGATTCTGAGTGATAAAAGAAAACTCACAGAAAAACACAAAGCAGAATTGCGATCACGTGAGTTCTAGTGGTTGATTCCGTTCTCACGTTCGTCATCACGCTGAGGCGACAGGAAGGGCACACGATGCCCGTGGATGAGGGGCCCACGGCAGGTGCTGCAAAAAAGGCAGAGAGAGTGAATCAGATCAGTGAGTCATGCGAGTTCTCTATTCCAAGGGGGAGATAATATGGTCAGAAGTTGTTTACAGATCAGAAAGTGTTGCAATTTTTACTCTAAAAAATTAATTCTTATCCAAGCCTTGATTTTGACATATTTTACTAGGTTATGTGACTGATTTAAGACTAAATAACATCTTAAACTAGAAATTCTTGCGCTTAATTTGAAAGCATTTTCACTTTATTTGTAGAATTGCGTATTTTAAGTAAGAAATTAAGAAAAGGTCAAGAAAAATACGAAACAGTGCAATTTTAGCGGAAGAAAATCAAAAAATAATTGTATAAAAACGTTTTGGGTTAGATTTGAGTTAGATTTCAGTCAGATTCTAGTTAGATTCCAGTTATTAGTTGATTTTAGGATATTCATAAACAATTCATGGAATCTTCAGTCCTGTTAAGAAGTGTTAAGGATTTTTAATTTTAATATTCTCTTATTTTTCTAGAAGAGCTTGAAAAGCTTCAGAAAGAAAACATTCCGCAGAGCAATGTCAATGACAAATTAGTCTTTAATGGGTTATTGAAGCTTATAACATCTCTATAAGACAACAAATTCACAGGATGTTTCAATAAATAAGTGAGATAAATTGCACTGTTTACTCATTCTCGTCTCTCTAGCCAATTGATTGCTTATTGGCTTTATTTGCAGACCATTTTCTGCTGAGACTTTCTCAGAATTGTTGTCTGACAGTGCAGTGAGTGTAAAATGACACGCGATGATCTCCCACGAAGTTTTAGATAGTGATAAGACGAAGCATAAATAAAACATTCTACTATTACACATAATCACACCTTTTGCGCCTTGCATTTGTCATATGAGATCATCAGCTTCGTATCATCATGAGAGCAGAGCAAATTTAATAATAACAGAAATGTATCTTTGCACAGTTGATAACGAAGATATCATTGTGATAGCAATATTTTTTCTAAATTTATAATTATAAGAATGGAAAGTTTCTCAACACATTTACTATTTACTCTTCTTTGCTCAACGCGATCTACACTTGTGATCTACATCAATTAATTGAAACACACATAAATTAAATTGTCTGATTCACATTCCTCACTCTATTTACACCTACAACTTATCTTGTGTAGGAGCAAAAAAAAAAGTACCTCAAAGTCACAAAAAGTCACTGAATTGGTCGTGCTTGTGAGCCATTTTCCTGGGGATTTTCTAAGTCTCTGAGTAAATAATTTGGCTCATTCTGTCGAAGCGAAGATAAAATCACCAGTGATAAGATAACCGGCAACTTGTTGGTGGACTTTTCAATGCCACGCCTCGTGTTTCAATCACAATTTATTGAAAGAAATTCCATCTTTGATACTCACATGTGACGATGACCGTTTGTGTATTCATGTTGCGTGTTTGGATTTTGTCTGGAGAATGAGAATTGATGCACGAAAAGCACTAAAATTTGCTGGAAACTTCGTAATGAGGCAACTGTGGCCTTACAATGTTCACTTAAGCACGCTTTTTTAGGTTTCACTTGCTCGCTCTTGCGCGTTCTGTGACGGAATGAAGCTCGGCCGAACACTTGGAGGGGCTTTTGTCGGTCAATCCAGACTCTCTTATCAATCTGGGACTTTGGCGAAGTGTGCTATGACGCCACCAATGTAATTTATTGCTATATATCAGGTATTGACGAGGCACTGAGAGATGGGAAGTTGATATAGTTCAGTGTGCACGTTCGAAGAGAGATGAAGAATGACTCACAGCGAGACGCCTTCGCGAGGGGATTTTCTTACGCACACTTTCGCGTGTCGCGAGTGAGTATATGTAGGTGAAAAGCATAGCTTATATGTGAGAATATGCAAAGTGGAGCGCACAGTCGTGCCTCAGCCTAAATACAAACTACATTTTCCGATTCTACTGTGAATGATTGCAGTAAAGCATATGCTGTGTTCATTTGCTCTAGGCGCAACTCTAGGCTAGAGTAAATTGCAAATGGTAAAATATTTTGAATATCTGCACTGCCAGAGCTTCTTTTTCAACAAATTGAGGCATTTTCTTAGTTAATTTTCCTTAATAAAGCTCAATTTTATTGCTTTTCTAGGTTATGTGATTGATTTAAAACAAATTTTAATGCTTGAATAACCCAAAAATATTAAATTTATGTTCAAATTGCAAATATTTCTCTTTTTCTACGCAAATTTGGGCATTTTTGACCGGAAAAACTCCAGATTGATTGAGAAAAACATTAAAAGTCAATCATAACCTCAAAAAATTTAATTTCAGTCTAAAAGAATGTTTTTTTTTGTAGAAACATTCAGAGATTCACTGAATGTTTCACTCATTTCCAGATGTGAAATGATCTAAATTAGTCCAAGAAGAATATTTTAAGTCGAATTCATAATCTCACAATTTAGTTAGAATTTTTCAAAGCATTTTCTGAAGGAAAAACTTAAATTAGATTTTGATAAGTCAAAATTGAATGTGAAAAACAGTAAAAAGAGTCTAGAAAGTGATAGAAAATGCTGCAAAAGACGTTCAAAAGCGTCTGAAGTGTTGAAGCTTCTGCACAGACGCTGTGGAAGTGTCATTATCTCCCCCTTGAGTAAACCTCGAGAAAAGAATATAACTCTTTATACATTTTAGACATCATAGAGTTCATTCTTGATTTCTTACACTTAATTTTCGTACAGAAAACCCAAATAAAAGACACAGAATTTCTCTTTTTCCCATCTTCAATGTCTTCAACGCTTCTTTTGCTGAAACTCCCCAAGGCAGTAGTCACACTTACTGCAGTAGAGGAACTGTTGCTGGATGTTCTTGGCGAGGCAGGGCAGAAAGCAAAGCGGCCAGCAAGTTAAGATGCAATTTGCTGCAATCTGCGATGTAGCGAGCTGAAAATGTCAAACAAGCACTTCATGAAAAACTTCTTCAAACACTGATTTCA
Source organism: Phlebotomus argentipes (assembly GCF_947086385.1). Lineage (NCBI taxonomy): Eukaryota > Metazoa > Arthropoda > Insecta > Diptera > Psychodidae > Phlebotomus > Phlebotomus argentipes. The sequence continues at coordinate 371,443 of NW_026776174.1, forward strand.
AAGTTTCTTCTCCTACTCTTCGCGTGTAAGTCCTCAAGATGGGTCTGCTTCTTTGGCCACACTTGTTGCAGATGATCCTAACGCTTGTTGGTCTCCAAGTTTCCACTAAGAAGACAAGATTAATATTAATTATGCTAATGAAAAATAAAATTTCTATGTTTACCAGAAGTTATATAAGATTTCCTTTGAGGTTCTGAAGCTTTCTGTGGAACTTTTGCCTTCTGAGCTTCGACAGTTTGCACACTTTTGCTCTTAACGGTGTGTTTTTCTTCCTCAATCACATGCTTCTCATCTTGAGGTGCTTTCTCCGCCTTGAGGACTTCTTCAAGCGATGCTTGTGATACATTTTTAACGGAGGGTTCTTCATACAATTCAGCCACTACTGATTGCTTTTCTGACTTGCCTGTGTACTGCACATAATCCTTCACATTGATGGGAAAGGAAGGAGCACACTTGTCTTCCGGAAAAGGGGGCGTTGGAATTGGTGGAGGTCGAAACTTTTTCTCTTTTGCATCTTCATCTGTTGAATTTGATGATTTTGTCGATCTAGAGTTCTTTTTCACCTTCTTCGGCTCGATTTCGTTGGGAGAATTCTTCTCCTCAGATGTTAAAACATGCGCCACAATTGTCACTTCGGGTTTTCGATTGAAGAATTTCTTATAGAAATTTGTTGTTGAATCATTCTCAGATGACAATTTTTGATTATTCATTTCTGTTCACTGCAAAAGAGTCTAAAATATTCACTTATTCGTCAAATGTAGATTTTGTTTAACTACTCACATCCTTAAATTTCTCTGTGATTCCCAACATAGAGCCACAATTTGAACAGACGTGAACTCCCACTTGGAGTTTAGGACAATTGCAGAGACAGCATCGATGCAGACGAAAGAATTTGACAATTTTCCTGTATCTTCTCTTATACGGAGTGTTCTGTGTGTGTGGCAAAAGAGAGAACAATAAAATTCAGGTGACTCTTCTTTGTCAATATAAACAATACTTTGGTCACAATGTTTGTTGCAACGCCTGACATGCAATTGTAGCAAGTGGTAAAAATGGGATTCGGACCAATAACATTCAGAGGAACAATCTTCTTGTGGCGCTTCTTGGTTTGCGATTGATTTCTCTTCCTCCACCGACTCAAATTACCCTTTTCACGGGATCTTTTCCACTTGTTTTCCTCCTCTGAAGACAGAAAATTTCCCATTCAATCGCTTGGACACACAAAAGATTCACACAGAAAATGCACCAATTTTTTTTTTGTATGCAAAATAACAATGAGACAAAAATACACTTTGTCCTCGTTGCTACTTTGATTATAAAACACAACAAAATGATATTCTTTCTCTGTTCTTTATTAAAAAATATAACACTATTATATCTCTTTTGACCAAAATACTCTGCCATCAAATTTGCAAACCTTTCTCAACAATCTTTCTTCTTACAATCTTTCCTAACATGCTTCACAATTTCATCATCTCTTCTCAAGTAACACAATAACATGATGAGATGTGCTATTATACATATAGAATTAGGGGAAATTCACCAGAGATTTTTCCATCGACGCTAAATTCACACGATCATCAAAAAAAGCACCTCAAATTAGGTGAGATGGTGAATGTGAGAGCTTTTTTCTCTCTCTCTCTCTAAAATAAATTACATAAATAAATTATAACTATATTAAAAAGCCATTTATATCCGAGTCAGACAATTAAATACCATTAAGCAATCAATTGTAATTAAATACAAATTGCTCAAACAATGGGAAGATTAAATTCTTCTGTGGATAGCAAAAGGTGGATTGAGATTCGATATTCAATACTGGTAAGAATACTAATTGTGCTACTGGCATTCTGGATCTCAACCTAAATATTGTCAATTAATTATATGTGACGTGTATGCAATGCATAGAATAGTTTTTAATACAATTGAGATGATAATTTCAATGCATCATTCGTTCCTTGAGGCTCCATTTATTCACTCTGCAAGTGAATTGATTTGTCAATTTAATGGAATTTATTATTTCATGGCAAAAACGTGAGGATATTTTAAGCATTGAAATAGAAAAACCTTCATTGATAAATTGTATATTAGGAAATGTGATCAAAAGTCGATGACTTTTCTTATTCGTCTGTCCTTAAGCAGCAAAATACACAAAAGAAAATCAAATTTAAAAATCCACCATAAGATTTTGTTATATTAATTTCTCTATACAATATATAATTTGAAAAATACTCCTTATTAATTGACTTTTTAAGGTGGTTTTCCTTCACAAATACCAAATTATACTAAAAATTTATGCCATAAAACTTGCACAGCGACATGACCAAGAACTTGAGACATTTTCCCATCCCTTCTCCTCCTCCTTCTCAGAAAGGAGAAGCTTTTCCAGACATGACTGCGAAAGAACAGCAAAGTTGATCGTGTGAAATGAGCTTTGACGGCATCTGATAAGACTTTCCCCATAAAATTCCATCCCATAATCACACAAATGACTCTTTTTTTTTAAACTCTTGAGGCACAAAGAACATTCTCCAGTTGATTTTCAAAAGAGATTCTCCACTTTAAAATCTAATTTTACACGAGAAGAAGAAGAAGAGAAAGAGGACAGAGAACTTATATGTTTTAGAGAGAGAGTGTGTGAAAAAAGGGGGAATGAAGAGGAAAAGTGGGAAAAAATTTCACAGTGTGTTCTGTTTGTTGGTCGATGAGGCAGACGATGCACGTGATTTCCGCCGACGTGGCTGCAATGATGAATGGATTCGCGATCTCTGAATTCTGCTCTGTTCATCGCCACATGGCAATGTGCTGCTGCTCAGCGGGCGGGGGTGAAAAAGGGGTAAACACAGTGTGAGTAAGTGAGTCAATTTCCCATGTTTTGCTGTATTGGAAAATGGAGGAAAAAAGCGCGCCTCTCTTCTCACCTCAATTCCAATTTTGCAATTCTCTGCTTCAATTTGGCCTGACTCGCCGAATATTCTGCCAAGAGACGAGCGAGGCGCAAATTCAAATTCTCAACAGCACTCTCCAATTTCACGACGCCACTCTCAAGGGAATCCTGCACTCGCTGCGAATCTGTAGAAATCGAGATAATGAATAAATTAATGACGAACGTGATTGAGGGAAATCACAAGTATTTATTGATAAGCACGCCAATAAAGGAATTTTCGCACAAAATTATATCAAGTTATTAGATTTGATGTGAAAATAAATTTAGCAAAAGAAACGTGCGATGTCTTAAGCAAAAAAAATATAAGCTTCTCACGATTTCTTATTCACTATTAAAATTGTATTGGAAAAACTTTTTCTTCATGATGATGGATTTCTATCAAATATGATCTTCTGTGCAGCACAAAGATTAATCTTTGCATCTCTGAAGAAATTGTGCTCATGCGAAGTTTTCCACAAGTTCATTGGCACAAGAGAGAAAAAAAAACCAACGACTTCAAGGAGCCAAATGCTACTTACTGGCAAAAACTTCTTCATCAAGTAATCCGTCCTTTCTAAGCAGTTGACAACCACGCTCGGTGAGGGAAGCTCTCGCCTCGGGATAATCTGCCAGTGTCTCCCACAAGTCACGTTTCGCCAGGCAGAATAAATCCGAATAGCCTGCAAAGGAAGTTTCCAATCCCCATTTGAGATTCTCCGGGCTAATTAAGTCATGCCAAGGAATGCATTGCAATTTTGGGGCAAATGTTAAGTGAAAGTGTCACCTATTGATCGGACGTTCGCCGTGCGACGATTCCCAGTCCGATTGCCGGCTATTTCCAGCACAGACACTTCGCCGAACACAGAGCCCGCGCCCAGCGTCGCCAGCACCATCACGCCGTCGTCACCCACCACCGACAGGCGACCGCGCTTCACGATGTACATCTCCTTGCCGACGTCACCTTTGCGGCAAATGTAGTCGCCCGGACTGAAAACCTGCCGAAGAAACACAATTTAATTGTTTCAATTGTATTTCCCAGCCACTCAAGGGAATATTCCACAAGGGGGAGATGTTATGGTCAGAAGTGGTGTACAGATCAAAAGAGAAGTGTTCTTTACATCTTTCTAGGTTATGTTACTAATTTAAGATAAATTTTACAAATAAATAACCTCCAAAATCATTCATTTTTTCGTCTAAAATGATAAAATTTGAATGAATCTGATGAAGCTGTGTTCATCATGCTAAAACTGATCATAACCTCTAAAATACTGTTTTAGGATACAAAATTGACTGTTTTAACAAATATTTGATTGATTTTGTACTCAGAAATGGCAAATTTTAAGAAATTCTTTAAGAGATGTCAAGGTAATTTTTAGGTTATGTTCAAAATTCCTTCCAAAAGAGCGATTAAAAATTGAATAACATCAAAATATCCACTGGAAACTTCAAATATTTCTAAAATATATTATTTCTCTGCAAGTTTTCAAGGTCATACAAGTAAAAATTACGTTTTTGTAGGTCAAAAACTTCTAAATTTGAGGTTATGAGACTTTAAGTGGTTGAAAACATCTCTTAAGTATCAAAAAAGGGTGAAGGAAGTATGAAAAAGTAATGTTTTAAGCACTGCCAAAGTTCTGGAAGTGTCTGTGATTCTTCACAGAAATTGTGGAAGTGTTAAAAAGTGTTGTACACTGTTTAACCGTATTATCTCCCCCTTGATATTCCACAGCGCACAAACTGTAATTTTCTGCATTTGTATTTAATTTTTTCTTTACGCAATTTGTTAGTAATGCTAAGCGATAAATAATAGATGGTAATTCTGTGTGATTGATACATAATCCACGATTGATAATACTTCATGACGCTTTGTTTCGCTATCATGAGAAATGCTTTAATTAAAACCTTCTCAATTTTTCCCAACACTTTGCGCACTATATTTAAATTCAGGGAAATTGCAATGGGAAATTCGTTTCATTTTTAATTAATGTATTTTTGTGGTAAGTGAATTAAAGATTTGTGTAATCAATTAATGTGTTTTTCATAATTATCTGGCGATTAAAACCACAGATTTATTTGCTGATTTACTTTAACCGCAAATGTAATCAATCCAGTGTTTATAAATAATTTATGATGAATCCATCATATAAATATGAATGCACGAATGTACATATAGTTCTTGTTCTATTAAAAGAAGATAAGGAAATTTATATACAAGTGAGTTTCATGCGAAATCCCATCACTTTTTTCCCCACCAACGCAAACCGATGTTCTCAATTTCTGAAGGAAAAAGGGATAATCAAAGAAATTTGAGTCAATTTCCTGAGGATTACATTCATTCTCCGTGGAATAAAAATGGAAGGAAATTTATCTCTCCAGCCATTCAGTGCGAAAAGGTGCCTTTTTTCTCCCTGCGACCCACGAAATTACTTTAAACACGCCAAATATTGAACTTTTCACTTTAAATATTGAGTGCTTCAATATTTAAATGAGAGAATTGCAGCATTTCATCTCCCACGTCGTGTTTTTTTTCATCCTCTTCTACTTGTGTGGCTTTCAGAGAAAATCAATAATTAAAATAATGATGTCGGAAATTGCTGATCTTTATTTTTTCCCGTATTACTCAACAGATTTCCTTTAATGCTTGATGGCCAGAAGGGAATATTTTGCTTATTTGCAGTTCGTAAGAAATTATTTTGTGTGGAAACACAATTATTCCGGATGAAAAACGTTTGCAAATGAATTTTATTGCAAGAATTTCATTCATCACAATCATAAATAAAATCAGGGCAAGTCTTATCAACTGTCTAGAAGTGGGATAATGTGCACTAAACATCTCTAAATCATCTCTAAATATAGGACGCGAGCGGGAGAAAATTATTAATCGCAGCGGGAGAAACTTTTTCAAGGGGATTCAACTCGTCAGACACAGCATTAAGTTTCCACAGGCAGTTGTGGGATGGGATAAAATTAGTGCAAAACTTCTCACCTGGAGCTTCAATTTAAGGACAAGCGCTTCGAGCAATCCGGGCTCGCAGTCTTGGAAGATCCTCACTTGCTTCAGCGTGTCCATGTGCACTCGAATGGCAATTTCCGCCTTGAGTTTGTCCGGCAGCGCCGCCAACACGCGCTCCTCGTCGAGTGCCCCACTTTGGGCCCACGTGTAGGCGAACCAGCGGATCACCTGAAAGTGATGCGACCTTTTAGCATCAGCACACATCCATCGGTGTCATCGACAGACTGTCGTGACCATTTACACCCAGAATTAGCATCGCAAAAGTGCTCCCACTATAGAATACTCACTCGTGCCTCGAGTTCGCCGCCAACCTTCCTGAAGGCCATATATTGTTTCACACCATCCATTCGGTTCTGAAATTCGACCCTCGCCACATTCATATTGGATATCATAGAGCCAATATTTCCTGTGTTGAGAGGAGAGAGAAGAAAATACACCGATCAATCACTGAATCCTTCCCAATAATTCCCTTTCTCTGCGCGCGAAGGCAGAGATGAGGAACATTGAGAGAGAGAGTCAATTTTTGCCCACTGATTTACAGCTGAATATTTGAATTCAGAGGCGAAGGTGAGATACTGTGTAATTTCTATGCAGATGCCATTATAATAACTCTGAACAATAGTATGCTAATTTAAAATTGAAATGAAAATTGGATTATGAAGACATGGAGAGAGAAGGACAGAGTGTGATGCGAATAAACTAGTTCAAAGATGCGTACAACATTGCATTATTACTTCTAGACGTGGAATAAATAAATAAAAAAATAATACTGGAAGATGTAAGAAAAGGGATTTCAGCTGCAACTGCTGAAAAATCGCGCAAATACAGTTTCCAAAGCGAAACAATGCGGAAAAACAATTACATGAATTGTGAGAACAATGCATGTGTTTCTGACATGTTGGTTAATTCAATTAAATTTTAGTGACGACAGAATTAAAAATAATAATATCCAATGAAGGCCTCATGAATTGAAAGAATTGATAGAGATTAAATAAATAAAAATAAATTTAATGTGATTTAAATTCATCAACCGCACTTCTTTGGAACGCAATTATTTCTAATTTTATCCTTGTAATTCCCTCGCGCAGCAAAGGAGTGGCCGCGACAAATTTAATTAATCAATTCTGGAGACATCTGGCTGTAATTTTATTGAGACCAATAATAAAATTAATGAACTTCTTTAATTGTGGTGTCGGTTGACCTACATTACACTTCGCAGAGAGATTTTCTTCTCGCAAGGAGAAAAAGGTCCCGAAAAGAGGTGTGCTCTCCATTCACCGCCTCAAAATCAGCCTCTCTGTGCCAAGGGGGAGATTAAACTGTAGAATTAAGCCTTTAAACTGTACGATTCCATGGTAGAAACGCTTTTTGGCCATCTTTTCTTGACCATAACCTCAAAATATCACTAAGAAATCCTCAAAAACACCAGTTGGAAGCTTTCCAGAGCACAAAATCATCTCTTACAATTTGGAAATGTCCTTCGAATTGCTGATTCAGAGTCAAAATCGTGCAGAAAACAGTCCTAATTACTCTTTTTGAGGTTATGTTTGATTTTAATACACTTTACAGTGTTTCTTGGGTTCCTTGGCATTAAAAGTTCAGAATAGAGATGATTTTTGCGACTTCAGCATAAGAACTGATGTGATAGAAAACAAATTATTCACTAAATCTGTGCTTTATTCATTACATAACCTAAAAAAAATTTTGGGATTGTTTCAAGCGAAAAAATCTAAGGGAATCCAAAAAATTCGTCAGTAATTCCTCACAAGAGGAATATTTTTAGTTTTCGAACACCTCTTCAAGCTATATTATCTCCCCCTTGCGCTGTACATCCTTCGCAGTGAATTCAATTTGAATTAACGACTCAGAGTGCACGACAACTAATTCTGCACTCCACCAGCTCTCGTCCTAATCTAGATTACTCTGTCGACGGTGTCATCGCAACTCCGCTCTTATGAATATATTTACCGACAATGGTGGCGAAGATGAGTACGCCGGCGAGAAAGTCCGCCACGACGAAGAGGTACTCGGCGTCGTTCTCCGGCGTTGGGGTTTCTCCAATGGTCGTGAGGGTGAGTGTGGACCAGTAGAAGCTGTAAATGTACTGACGTGACAGTGTCGAGTTCTTCGGTCCATTTAAGTTGTACACCCAATTGTCTGTGCCAAAGCCCAGAGCGTAGCTAATTGCAAAGTAGAGACACGCATTCCAGTGGATGAGCACAAGAATGGCCAGAACAACCTGTCCGGAAAAAGGGGGAGAGAGAAAAAAACACCCGCAAAAATTGATTTGAGTCCAAAGTAGATAAAAGCCTGTGGGCGGTGATGGTGAGGGTTGGGAAGAGAGCAATGTCTAATTCAATAGAAATTTCATTTGGACCTCCTCCACAATCGTGTGGAAATCCCTCCTGAACACTTTAGATATCTCCTCTACAATCGTCCTCTTTTCTCCATCCAGTCAAACAGTGAGCGCCCGCGAGAACGCGTGGCATTAGATGACTTTTTCGGCATTTTAATTATCCTGTGCTTTTGCACAGAAATCAATTTGTCAGCGAAATAACTTGAGGGAAAATTGACGCCTTGATTTTCGCATTCTTGACACATTTACTGAGAATAAAACACACACGCGTGACTCAAGCTCTCACTGTCCATCTCGTGAGGAGTTTATCACAAGAAAGGAGGGAGTGTTTGAAGGAGAGAGGAAAAAAAGGAGCGGAAAAACCCCCCGTCCAAAGGGTGAGAAAGAAAAACATATCGGATATTGAGAGAAGGGAAAATAAAATACCCACTTTGCATATTCGAAATACATTCGGATAGCCGGTAGCTGTTTCTGTCCTATCGAACCATTCCCACATCCTCGGCATACGCAGAAGTCTATTGATTCGCACGATAACAGGACACGGCACACGAGCATTGCAGGAGCTCGGCGGCCACCACAAGTAGGCAATATCGGTAGGAAGAATTGAGAGCAAATCGAGCCGCCAACCCTTCGTGGAGAAGTAGTGGCGACGCAATTTTGCGGCATTTCGCACTAGGAGCCCCTGCTCTAGGTAACCTGCAAGTGGAGAAAAAGGTTGAAAATGATCACATGTAGTCACACTGAATATTTTATTCCACTCTCTCGTCCTCTATTTTCACCACTCTGGGCTTCACATTGTCGTGGAAAAAGACGAAGAATATGTATTGAAACATCGAAGAATACAATGGAGGGTTGAAGAAGAAATCAATATTGCAATTTATATCGTGTTTTGACGACCGCATTTTCTAAGATTTCCCCCTTTTTTTTCATCCCCCCATTCATTCTCTGGACTCACACAGCATATTCTTGAGGGTGAGGTGATATCTTCACTTGTCATTCCTTCACCACAATAAACACGATATCGAGCCTCTGGGAATTCTTTAAATTGCTTTCAGGTTAAGTATCTTCGTCGCAGTAAATTGAACTACATCAACACATGGAAGACTATTAAAGAACGCTTCGACGGGTGAATCGAAAACTATGATAAGTTGATTTTTCGTGTTTCCCAAGAAATCTGTCTTAAACTGCAGTATTTCGCAAAAAATGCTTCTCTGATAAACATCCTAATTTCATATTGCCAGAATTTTCCTCAAATGTTTGTTCTTGAAAGACTTAAAATGAGGAAAATTTGGCATATTTTCAATTTTTCTTCAATACAAAACTTTGAAAAAGATCTATGAAAAGTTTTATAAATTAATTTCTTATAATGTGTTTGGATAAAATGTATAAAAATATATTAGAAATCGGCTTTTGGACAGTAATAATAAACAATAATTAATAATTATTGCAATTATTGCAATTATTGCATTTTTAAAACTTTTAGCGACTGTTTCGGTTAAAATTTGGCAAATTTCGCAGCGAAATTAGCGCTAAATTTTCAAATCGGTTTCCTAAAAAATGACAATTTTGACTTTTCATAGTTTTCTATCCACCCGTCGGCTTGGGTAATTCTAGAGACATCAATTGAGAGAGCATTAACTAAAATTGTATGCAAAATTTTCTAATTATTAATCACTTTTTATTATTAGATTAAAATTCCAATTTGCCTTTGAGAAACTATATCTTCTTCGGATGTAATTAAACAATGAATATTCATTGCTTATTTAAAATTGCGGGAAATAAGAATCTGGAGAGTAATTTATTTTAAAACGGATGCAGGATGTATGGCCATGTGACAGATAAATGAGTTAATTTAGAGAAGAAAATGTGTCAGCGGAAGAAAGTAATTTGCCTAAAAATTGCACAATTAGGCGGTCGAATGAGATAAATTGCCGTCTTTTGTTTGTTAATTGGGAAGAAAAATCCCTCAATTTTTTTTTACTCTATGACGACAATTGAACTTTTTGCGATGAGTCAACTTTCACTTAGGAAAAATCGAATACCGCATATTTTCCGCCATGATAAGCATCGACACACACGTAAAGTGTTGATTAAAGGCAATTCGTGTGTCGATTGTTGGGGAGCAATAGAGAAAAAACTCTTCAAGATTGAAACTTAATTCAGTGTATAAATTTTCCAACAATTTCAATTAAGTCCAGAGGAGAAAATCTCCCCACTAGCGGTGAAGCGGTTGCGATGTTGAGAAAACCGAAAAGCTTCAATCATTTAATGGTTGGTTTTGTGTGTATTAAAAAGAGAGACTGTGGAGGGTGAATTATTTACTCAATCCCCACAGAGCACATGTTTCCACTATTATTTCCCAGCACACACACACAAGTATAGTGTGTGCTGAGGAAAATAATCCCCAGAGTGAGAGCGAGAGCTATAAAGTTAATTGCTCAATGTGGGCGCAGTTTCAGCAATTTGTACTCGAAGCTCTGCGGTTTTTCTCCGTGGATAGAAACTTGACAAATTCAACACTATAGACAAACCGCACAAGTACAAGCGGCTACGGAAAATTATTCTCTTCCCTTTTTCACCCCCACTGCAAACCCTGTAAATATTCTTTCGCAGGAGGGAAGCCAGAAAAAAAGAATATAAGAATTTACGTTGCGGCTCCCAAGGAGTTACTTCTCCACATGAGACACACACACACAGTGCTATTGTTGGAGACATTATCCATAAGAAGCATCCTTTAGGGCTCATTTGAGGATGTTTCTCACCCTTCTGTAAGCCCCCAAAGATGGCTTGACATTCAAGGGTAACGTGGGTAACATTTTCTCTTCTTACCTTCGTGACAGTGAACAAGTGTATCGATGATGTAGATAAAGTCACACGTGTAATCAAGAATCCACCACAGAGCGGGGGATTTCTTGTTCAACTCCCAGAAGACGGCACGTCCTATCACAAAAATGACATTGTAGAGAACGGCGACGGACACAACGAGCAACCACTGGAAATGGGTGAAAGGAAGAAAAAAAAGAATCGCATTAGAGCCCAATAAACTTTTCCATTTTCACTTATATGATGGCGGATCACATTTGAATACTCCTCAGTGTATTGTTGGAATTTTAATGGAATCCATTTGATTAATTTCTCTTTTATTTACACACTCCTCAGCAAATGAACACACCATTTCGAGTGTGAGAAAAGGGTCAATTTTGCACCATTAACCAGATTAATTGCTGAGAGTTGGCGCTGTGAGTTTGACAAAGTTGCGGATGGTGTAATTCTCTAAAACGCTCGATTAGACACTGAAAGGGTGACAATTGAGCTCTCTATGAGTCAACAAATGTGTGCGAGACTTCTCAAGGCGTCAACAGAAAAAGAAACTTTCTTCTCACGTGAGTAGTTTTTTTTTCTCTCTCAAAAATCCCTTCTTGAAAGCTAGAAACTTCTTCAATCACACTTCATCGCACTTTTATGGCCTCTTCTCATTGAAATTTTTCTTTCAATTTTGTGGCTAAATTCACTCCTCATCTCCTATCGGCAATGATTTTGCAGATTGTGAAGCGATAAAATGTGATTTTTCATCGTACAGCCAAAAGCCCATAAAAGTGGCTCAAAAGGACATTTATGCAGTGCGCTGAATCCATTATTGTAACCATAAATCACAGAAAAGAGCTTCGCTCTCACGACTGCCTCAAAAATGCGGATGGGAATGTTTAATTTAGTTCACAAAAGACGCCCTAGACTGAATTTAGAGACTCTAGAGTTGGAGATAAATTGCATATTTTATAGCGATACCATTTTAAGATTGTCCATGATTCAATATTTAACAACAAGACACAATTTCCATCTGTCAAATGAGGCTCTAAATATACTAAAGTCACTTTGAAAAGCATAAGCAGACTCTCTATATTAATTTTCCGTATAGTAAATTCAAACATATTACATGGAAAAGATAAAAAATATGCCGCAATTTGTAACCAATTTTCGAAAGCTCAAATAACTGTGAAATTTCATTAGGAGCATCCCCTAAAATTGTGATAAATTTCTCCACAAAGCCTCTGTTATGAAAATTCAACAAATATTCATGAGATTGTTTATTGCTTCCCCCCAAAGAACCCCACACTTTCCCGCATTCAAAAATCATATGATATATAATACGGGAGGAAATTACTAAATTCATTAATAAGAGGGAGTGAGAATTAAATTAATTTGCGTGTGTTTCACTAGAGTTTGTGGAAAATTTACCCTTGAGGAAGGAAGTGCCTTTGCCTCTCTAAACTAAGGAGCAAAGAAAAATTAAAGAGCAAAGCCTGACATTCTTGTTATGAATTGAAAATTATACTCAAATGATGAAGAGTATATCAAAGAACACGGAAAGAATGTTAGAATTCCCATGAGTTTCAAGTGTCTTTTCAACTCCCAATATTTTCACAGAAATTCCTACGTAAGTCATTAAAAATACCACGACGTAAAAATTACCCCCAAATTGAATCCAAGGGTGGGAAAGATTTCTAGTGTGAGAATAAATATTGAGAGAGAAAATATTGTCCTTTCTCATTAGCAATCCCTCCTTGGGCGGCATGAAGAAGCAAGGAGGAGATAATATGCCTTAGATAAAGTTTTTAGAATGAATTATAATGAATTTCTTATGTTTCTAATCAATATTTGTGTAAGAATTCGCTTCAAAACACATTTTTGCATATCTTTTCCGAACATAACCTCAAAAATATCGCTAAAAAATCTCCAAACACTACGCTTGGAAGCTTTCAGGATCACAAAATCATCTGTTTTGGTTTGCCAATGAACAGAAAACACAGATTCAGAGTCAAAATTGTTAAGAAATCATTCTAAATACCAATTTGTCATGTTAAAATCAATATTTTTTTAGGTTATGTTCAACTTCAACACGATCAGAAGTGTTTCTTAGCATTCTTAGCCTAATTCTGCCAATGATTAACGATCTGTCGAACTTGAGCAGAAGAATTAATGCGTTAGAATACGTATTATTTTCTAAATTTATCCTTGATTCATTACATAACCAATAAAAAGGATTATTTTGATTGTTTCCAGCGCAAAAAATCAAATGGAATCCCAAGAATCGGGATGATTAGTCAGCAAAAGAAGCTTCTTCTGAGCTGTTTGGTTTGGGGGTTGAGCAACTCACCCTGTAGTGTGAAGGCAAGGACGGATCGACTGACAACCGATTGCAGAAACTATCACCGTTGGTTGGTTCAGATGGTTCACCAGTGGTCTTCTTGGTTGCTGGGATGTTTGAGAATTTGTCCAGGAACCAATCTTGTGTGTTGGATCGGCCCCTCTTGGATAGTCTAAATCTCAGTGCATTGAAGGAACGACGCAGTGCTGTTAACTTTGACTGCCCCGATGTTTCCTGCAAGGGATTAAGAGACAATTTTTGGTATAATTAGTCGCAATGTAAATGGTCGTTTTCCATCCGACACCATCGCCATTTTACCCGCCAAACGGCCTAAAATGTTAATGAGAAAAGTTGCATTTAACGACTCATATAGTCAGTTTTGTGATTTTCTTCATGGCATAATAATGAGTGTTTGTGTAAATATATCCGCAATTTGTATTCATAGCTAAACAACTAATTAAGAGATGTTTTTGGTGAGAACTCTTGGCAAAATAGACTCGAGGGCAATTCTGGAAGACCATAAAGGAAGCATTTAAGCTCTACAAGTAATGTGCCAAAGCGTCTGCCTCTAATGTTTGTCCCTCCCTTTAAAAACTTCCACTCATTCCACATCTCCAACTGTGTCGAGGAATTCGACAATTTTATTTATTTTGTCAACAATTCAATATATGCAAAGTTGATGGATTTCCCCATCTGGTAATGTTAGATAGATGGGAGACGGGATTCTTAGGAAAATTCCTCCGTGCGGGTTTGTTGAACTTTAAAGCTCCTCGGCATGGATTGATGAAAGCTCCATGGAGAAAATTCGAATGGCAATTGAGCTCTCTCTCTCAGGGCTTTTCCTCAATTTAGAGACAGAGAAAGAAGGATCGAATAATAAGAGCTTTAAGTAAGAAAAAAAATCCGTGAGTTTGTTTCAGTGAAAATTGGGATGAATTTCGTCATCATTAGATGACGAAACAAATGATATTCAGAGGAATTCAATCTCCTTTGTTTGCTAGAACCAAGAAAAGCCACGGAATTTCGGATAAAATGCAGTGTTGCATGTGAGGATTTCAATTCAAGGTGCCTGAGAGAATGGGAAGGAACCTAAAAATAAATGAATTCCTCAATTCTTCACACGCAATTTCCAGTCTCAACTCCATCAAATTGATACAATTTTCTTTATTGCATTAGCGGATAGAGGCAAAAATAGCCAAAGACAATTAAAGTCGTGAAAAAATAGCACTGTGAGGAGAGAAAAAAAGATGTTCTCGTCAATTAATACATCACATTCCGCGCCCTCTCACTCCCACTCGCGGGCGTTTTGTACAAAGTGCCTGAGGCAATTATTGAAGGAGAAAAAAAACTAAGATGCAGAAAAATTGCTCGCACTTCTAAGAAACTATGAATATCTTTTTATTCTGCCGTGGAGTAAAATATTAAATAGGCATTTATTGCATTGTATATTTAAGAAGATGAGAGTGAGAGAGAGATGATTCGCTGGAGCATTACAAAATGATACAGGAAGTGTGGAATTTTGCATTCAATTTTTCATCTCACATGGGGATAATTACCCGAATATTTTCACCTCCAATCGCGGATATGTCAATCTTCTGAACCATTCTTGGCTCGCAAAGGGAGGATTCGGAGTGTGTGTGGTTATAAGGCAGCACGATCACTAGATGTGGGCTCACTGAAATCACTTTCAACGTCACTCACTTCTAATGTGTAAACTTCCGGGAAGATTGGCAATATCATTATATTTAGTGCACTTTCTCGGTGACTTCCATGCTCTTCTTAAATTTATACTTCACTATACAAAATAACTGCCTGTTTATCACAGATTCCTCATCGAACGCCCACACTTTCTGTCCTGGAAGGAATGATCGCTCTGACTTTGGGCATTTAGTCGCACTATTGTTGATTGAGGCAAATTAAACAGATAAAATCGCACTATTCACTTGGCGCACTTCAAGAATTCTCGTCGACCTGAAAGCTTTCACAGCTTTAGCTTTGCTCTCGCGAACTGCGAGCACTGAAGCCCAGTAAGATCTCTCGAAGTCTGTTCACCGCACACGAATTAGACTAGAATAGATTATTTTCCCACAATTACACCATTTTTACTGAAACATGAAGAGAGATTAGATGTATAGGAGAGAAATAGAATAGAATCGATTCACTTTTTCTCTCTGTCTTCGCTAAAGAATTTTTCACTTTGGAACACGCGAGATGAGGAAATGCGGCTCTTGAGAATCACGATATTCAGTTTCAATCCAATTTTTTCATCACACGTTGCATTGATTTATTTAAATACTTTAAATGCTTTTAGATTAACTAAATGTGTAACTGTAAGATTAGAATTGAAACCCTAAAGAAGAATTAGAATTATGTTGTTCATTAATATTTGCAACTCTATCACACCCCGAAGCCAATTAGCGAAGAGCTTTTCACCATTTATACGGAGGGAAAAATAAAACTGACTCTCAAATCGCTTTTTCATGTTTTGTTGCAAATGAAAATCGCCCGAGGATTCTATTTTACTTGCATTCACAATAAAGCCTCTGGGCAGAAGCTCTAGTGGGAGTATTTTCAGCCCAAACAGTGCGTGTTTTAATTCCGATTTGATGCCTCAATTGTGATGCAAATGACTGTTGCATTTTTTTCGTTAATAACGACTAAATATGCTTTCAGTTTTGCATCATTTTGCCCTGGAGCGAAAATTCATCAAGAAAAAGCTCTCCTATTCATGAATGTGAAGCAAAGGCAAAGCGGAACTAAGACGCATAATATACTTATTTACAATTTACAATATTCTCCGGCATTCAATGTGATTTCCTCGGAAAGAAATGATATGGAATAGTGCGGAGAAACACTAATTGAATATTGAAATAGACATGAAAATTCAGCCGAAGATGTCAATGGAAAAAAAATCAGGAAGATTGTGAAATTTGCATTGATTTCACGTATTTTATTATTGTTTGATCGCTTGATTGTGCAATTGAGGGTGACGCACTTTGAAGTTCACTTGCTTGATGAAATTTCAATTAATTAAGCATTAATGTGACAATGTTAAATTCAAGTAAATAAAAGTATTTGCTGTACGTGACACTTTTTGCTAAATGCAAACCCAGTGAGACAAATTCCAGTTTTGATATTTCACCATGAATATTCCATGGATTTTTGCTCATTCAATTTTCAAGCCTTTGATTTTCATCTTACATGTGTGATTTTGAGGTCATTTTCGGATGAAAATGTGCTGTAGAAACTTTGGAAATTTCAACACAACGTCGCAGGGAAAATGATGACACAGAATGTTTGTTATTGAACATTCTCTGACAGAGTTTGGAAGCTTGATTAGAATATCTTGTGGTTTCTCGTGTCAAGCTTCAGGCAATCTTGTTTCATTAGAGAGCATACTTTATCGATATATACAAAGTCACGTGAAGCTGTAATATGTTTTTGGCAAAAGAAGAGACAAATCCACTGGGAAAATCCTGATGGTGAATTTTCAAATATGAAATTAACCTATAATCTTGAGTTTAATTGAAAATGTGTGTTTGATATACATTTTCACCCGGACTTTCATTATACAAAACTTACTTCATCGCACCCAGATCACCCTGGAAAATTGCCATAATAGCTGTTTGATAGTTTTCATAGCAAAATAACAGAGAAAACAGTCAAGACAAAGCTTGGAAAGTGGAACGATAATTAGCCCCTTGTGCTGAAGCTATTCCTCCTTACTCGTGAGAAAATCTTGATAAAGTGAATAAGCTTCGGATACAAGTAATTGTCGCATATTGAGTTTCAAAGTTTTGCAAATATCATTTTGGAAATATGTCACATGCAAACCACACGATAAATTCCCCCAATCATGAACTCCTTCTCAGCTTCATCATGATGAGATTTTCACACATGAGAAGGTGAGAAAAGTATCCTTTCTATGGTCAACTTCAAAGGACGCCACAACACTTCCACTCCGAGACCACTTTGAGAGTGTGGAGAACTCGTTAAAAAACCATCACACAATTCGGGATAGCGAGCAAAAAAAAATATGTTTACTTTCAATTCATGAGGCACAAATTGGAGTGAATTCTGTCTGCGTGGAATTTAGCACCGGTGGAGGAAATTTCTCAAGCATTTACCGGGTATACGGAAAAGTTGCGATAAGGAAGAAGGGAAAAAAAGCCACGCAGCGAGTTAAATTGATGTTAAGCGGATAACTAAGCGGAGACGACTGAAGTGCTCAAGACACGACAATTGATATCTAATCCCATTCCCGCTTTTCTGCCTTGTTGTGTGTTTTAACAACGAATTGCCTCTGTCAGTGTATTGTATTGAGGTATTCTCGACGGCCAACCCTCTTGGGTGCCTCACCTGGCCGCCAAACCACCCACAGAAAGACCTCAAAGGCATCAATACTGAAGCGGCTTTTTACTCTCACACTCAAAGTCAATTGGAGAATTTCCTTTTGCCGCCACAACCGCATGACAGCCTGAGCTTTTCGCATAAGCTTCATCCCCTCGAGAGCACTTTCCGCTGCACAAAGCACTCATCCAATTTTCTGTGCTTTTGCTCAGCACAACAACCCAATAATTAACATGCTTCTTAGAGACACACACACAGACAGTGACTTGAATATATTTCTTTCTTCGCCCAACAGGAGCTGCTCAAAAAAAATCCCAAGTGCTTTTCTTACCCGCAAAAGTAGTTACAACACGACGGTTTCGTTCGCCAGCAAACAAAAAAAAAGTAGCTGCCAACACTTGGCCAAACATCAAACTTTCCCACTCTACTTTCACTCTCTTTCTCTGGGCGTTTACATATATTGAGCAGAAAGATCAACTTCTTGAGATTGCCACCAAGAGAGCGTGCCTTGGGAAACATCATGAGAATGAGAATCTAGTCCAATAGCAATTCAATCAATAAAGTTGGCCATTTTTTAGTCTGCAAGCAATTCAAAGCAGTGGAGTTTGCTGCTTAATTCACAAGATGCTTGAAAAAAATATTTGTAATATATTTTAATTCATTTCACTTGGAAACTTTGAGGAAAAGTTGATTTTTTAGAAGTCTTTTGGATAAAATGTGCTCAAAAAGTATGAAAAATCGACTGTGGAATTTAATATTTTCAGTTTATCTACTTATTTTGCGCTTTTTCAGTTAAAAAGTTTAATAAACACCAATAAAATCAAGTGAAAAATTTAGAAAACAATTTTTACAGAGCAATATTAGTAGTTTAACGAACGATTGAAGATATTTTGAGGCAAATTTGGCCTTTTGTAAGGGAAATTGTAGTCAAAAATCAAACCCTAAACATCTGCGGTATCAAACAACAATATATCTACACTTATAATGTAATTACAAAATTTAATTGTGGTTGCGAATGGCAGTGAAATCCACTCACACATGTGGGTGAGGAAGTTAATTTGTGAAATCGCATGAATAGAATAGCAAAATGTGGATTAATTAATTAATCCGATATGCCATTGAGAAAGTCACGTGCTCAATAATTTCAATAGCAATAAAAGTTTCCACTACAACTCCACACCCACCCCATCTCCACCTCCTCCATTAGTGTGATTGACAATGAAGCCCCGCAGAATTGCTCCCCCGGGCGACAGGAGGGTCGCAATGTATCAATCACAAATTTTAATTAACATCAAACAATAACCGTGTCAATTTATACCCATAGTTGAACTCATTTGAGCCTAGCATAATGGATTTTCGGTAAACTGGCGGTTAATTATTTTAGTGTGACTTTCAGTCATGCCGCTATCATCATCATAATCATCGTGCTGTAACAGCCCCAGAGACAGAACCAGAGACATTGTGCAGAGGGCTGGGCAACATAGGCGATTTCCGCCCTGCACAAGTCAAGCGTTGCGGAGATGCTTGAATTAATGCGGAAGTGGAGCTCATTCGTGCGTGCCGCAAAGTGCGAGGGCGGTTATGGGGCTGGTGAGGGATGTTTTCACATGCGACTCGAACAGGTGTCTGACATAAACCACCACCCACGGGACAGGCGAGTCTCGCGGCGCACAAACAATCACTTGTGTATTCGGAATTGATGATGGAGTCACCATTATATATCCCCACTATTTGCTGAATTGATCAAGTGTTG
Organism: Phlebotomus argentipes; assembly: GCF_947086385.1. Lineage (NCBI taxonomy): Eukaryota > Metazoa > Arthropoda > Insecta > Diptera > Psychodidae > Phlebotomus > Phlebotomus argentipes. The sequence goes on from NW_026776174.1 coordinate 390,987, forward strand.
GTTAAATGCGTCGTTTATGCCATCAAGTGGCGTATGTTATTTAGCAATTCTCCTTGCACACTCAAAGATATTGAATATTGCATCAAGGAGTCAAGTAAATCCAAAGTCTGGTGCTTTAAAGTTAAGTTTGATAGAATCTCATGTCGCTGTGCAAGTCTTGCTGAAGAATTTGTTCATTCTGTCCACTTTTTGTGAACGGACATTTTTACGAGTGGGCAGTTTGCGTGAAAATTTATCGATTTGCCTCCCGGACTGTCCTCTCCACCACACTGCTGTTGGCCAATAAATTTGATCTTGCACACGAAATTGAAATGAACTTAACCTTCAACTTGTGTTACCCTTGAAAGGTAAATATTTGACTCATCAAGATATAGTGGCACTTTTCCCACAACGTGCGGGCGCTTTGGCATTCACGTGGCGGGAAAAGTGCCCCTGAGAGTGTGTACGATGGCGATGATTTACCTTATTTTGCGCCTCATCGTCGTTGGGAATCTCCAGTCCGGCGCGAATGTCCTGCATGGAGAGTGTGGCGTCTGGACCCATGACATCTGCCAGCTCGAAGCGCCGAGTGCAATTGGCGAGGGTGGCATTGGTGAACTGGGACGAGGGGACTGTGGAGGAGATGTTGGTGGCACCATGGAAATTGCTCTGGACGTCTGCAAATGACGTCGTGCTGTACAGTGGTCCATTTATGGCTCGTATTCGATGGGGATTCTGATACAGTGCACTCGGATATCTGCAACAGTGACGACACGATGTGTCATTGCACACGAAAACAGGCCAGCAAATTGGTAAATTTCAATGCTAAATGGGAATTAGCTTGTGTTTCACTCCAGAGAAAGAGACACAGAGCATTTATTAAGAGGAGTATGCTTTGTGAAATTGGATATATATACACCGAAAAGACACCCTCTCGAGAGATCCCATAACACGAAATGAATATAATCTCATTTCTGTAAAGTCAATTGCTAGTTATAAAAAATCTCATGGGTTATTCCTATCCATGCTTCTCCATTTCTTCCACAATAATTAGATTTCTTGCAATTTTCTTTCAATTTCCCATGCAATTTATGAAGACTTTCTTTCAAATTGCTCCCCATATTCTCCCCAGGGTTCAAAGCTCAGTAAATTGAATTAATTGGAATGTACTGAAAACTTTGAAAATGCTCCAAGATAAAGAAATGTGGATTCATTAAGCCAGATGACAATATTTAAATGAAAGTTATCTGTCTGTGGTATTTCTATTTAAAGCATGAATTTTACAAGAAAGAAAGTTCCTTCCAAGAGAGATTAAATTGAATTTCTACTCTTGCAACTGTTTCTACGCAAGTTCCTATCAAAATACCTCAAAACTTCCGAACATTGCAGAGTGAGCAATCAACCATAGCCCAGGAACCGTCAAACAAATAATCAAAATCATCTTGATATTCACCAGGGAAACTCACACACACGAGAGAGTTACCCATGAACCCTTAAATTGATTATTTGCATTCCCGTGGGAACAGTAATATTTCATCTCGACCTTTCTCGCTCAGGTGCTTTTTCCTGAGTGAAAATTTCAATTGCAACGCTCACGTAATCTGAGCGGAAATACCCAGGATTTATATATAATTTATCTTAAGGGATGCAATTTATAGAGCCCCATTCTCACCTGTAACTGTATCTGGAGAAGTCGTAATCGCTGGTCTCATTAGTTCGGCGGGCGTTGATCATGGAAATTGCTCGGTCTCCACGAGCCGCTGCCATCATATACGTCCACATTGCGTTTCATGGCACAGGCCAGCTCCCGCGGTGTTAATTGAAGAAACACCTCGCGGGAGGGACTCTCGATCTAATCTATATATAGAGTGTCAACTTCACAAACTGCAAGTCTTTCGCGTGCTTCAATTGAATTCACTTAGACTGGTGTGAATTTACAGCTGAGATCCATGCCTGTTGCCGAGGGAGAAAAAGTCATTAACATATATACAGCTCAAGGCTTCCCCATATGATTATTTGTGTGGATAAATCCGCCCTCGGGCACTACAAGATGCCCATCGAGGGCGCTCAATTAAATAGGGGCGTTGGTGATGTGTGTGAGAGAGAGTGAAAGGTCATTTAATGGAATTGTGCCATTGATTGTGATTCAATTTGGCTGAATTATCACCAGGCGGCCCCATCAATTAGTGAATAGGTCTCTGTCCTCAAATTACACCCAATAAAAATTCAGCAGGGAACCCAATTTACTTAATTAATTTGCAACTTGCAACTTTCTCGCTCTTCCCGTGCGCCAAGAAGCAACACCACATGAATCGCTTAAGAGCGTTGAAAATGCGGGGAGTGTGCGATGTTTGTGAGGAGAAATTACATAAAAACACCATAAATCACTGAATGCCCTCAAGTGCCTTTATCTTCAAAAATTCCTACGTGCTCTGAAAGGTAGAAGAGATTTTTTTTTCGTCTGGAGTATATCCATTTCAAAGAGAATAAACGTGCTAAACATTTCCTCGTCTTCGAGCGCAAAAGAATTCAAATTTTGGCCTCACGACTCCTCAGCATCATGCGATATCTGTGCCAAATAAGCTTCCTTTATCTGCTCTTTTTCCCCTTCCTTTTTCCTTAACACTCGAGGGAATTTTTATTACAAAAAATTTGTCACTTCAATCGATTTCAATTACTTAAATGACTCAAACACACACTGCAATTTATCACGGGCGAACTCTTCAATGCAAATAAGAAGATTAATTAGCAAAGAAGACACAATTTAATCTCCAATGAAGGGCGTTCAATCGTTTTCTCAAGAGCAAAATGGGTCAAACATTGTGAAAATAGCAATTTCTCCACTGTTTAATGTGTCGAGATATCATCTCAACATGATGACATTGTATAATTTTGTTGTCATCAATGCAAAAGACGCCGGAGCATCAATTTTTCATGCAATTTTCCCACCAATGATGCATGATTTTTCCAGCAGGAAAAATCACACGTTAAATGTACATTTTGTAGCATCTTGTGAAATTTTTATTGAGAATTGCACTCAACTGAAAAGTGACTGAAAACTACATTCATTATTAATCACCCTTTCCATCAGCCTCAGTCTTTATTTAGACAGTGTGCAGAGTTTGTGGAGTTTCCCTCGAACACGATTCACTTAAAACCATCCCCGGAAAATCCCCACAAAGACCATTAAGTGACAGATTATTGTGTAGCGCAGACGACGTGAGTTCGAGGCACAAAATAGCAAATCAATTTTTCACACACATAACAAAATCCTCCTATAAAAGAATTTCCTCGTTAGGCAACTCCCGCAGAAGTACGTGATTGTTTTCCGTGCTTGAAGGCAGCAAAACGGATTTTCTCTGGGCAAGAAGCATCATGACTTCAGAAGCTCAAGTTCACAGTGACCAAATAGTCGAATCATTGCGGAGTTTCATAGAAATTTCGCTCTTGAAGCGAATTCCTTTGCTCAAGTGGACACCATCATTTCCTGGACAACACTACATTTTGTGCATTAATCTATTCATAAGTTTCCTCTGTTCATTCTTCTATTTGATAACATTGAGAGATTTTGACGACATCCTTGAAACAGCTCTTCTGCTCGTGATGTTTCTCATGCAGTATCAGGCTCTATTCATTTATTTAATCCTCATTTACTTGTACAGAGATGATTTTATGGAAATGCTGGATTATTTTAGCCACTTAGTGAGAGCAAAAGAGGAGCTTTTGCTGGAGTATCGCGAAGAAATTATGTCGCATTATCTCAAAATTGTGAAATATGTTGGAAAGTGAGTGAAAAAGTACTTAACGAATAATCAAGGGGGAGATAATACAGCCAGAAGTGGTGTACAACTAAGAAGAAGTACTTAAGAAATGGAAGTGTTGAGAAACTTGCAATATTCCTTTCCTGAGTGCTTCTTTTGCTGACAAATTCTTCTGATTCTTTGAATTTCCTTCAATTTCACGCGGGAATCAACGTAATAATTTTTTTCTAGGTTATGTAACGAATCAAGGACATATTTAATGAATAATTCGTATTTTAGAACATTAATTCTGCCGGTCCTTGGCAGAATAAAACAATTACAAGAAATTAACATTGCTTTTTTGATCCTTTGACGCCAAGAAACACTGGAAATTGTGATAAAATCACACATAACCTCAAAAATATTGATTTGAGCTTGAAAATCTTTTATTCAGAAAGCGTTTTGGATGATTTTGACTGTATATCAGCAATTTTGTGACCAAGCAAACTTCCAAACGGTGTCTTTGAAAATCTCTAGGCGATATTTTGAGGTTATAATAAGAAAAGATACCAAAAAAACGGTTTTGAACGGATTTTCACAGAAATATCTAATGGAAACTTAAGAAATTTCAATTAAACAGTCAAAAACTTCAAGTATTGAAAAGGTTGTACAAATTTAAGGTGTATTATCTTCCCCTTGAGAATAATTACAAATGTCCACACAATTATTAATGTTCTCTTTCCTTTTTCACCACCAGTTTCTTCCTCTTCAGCGTGAGAATTGTTGCAATCAGTTTGGGGTTATTTAATTTTTGCAAATCCGATTACACCGGATTCCTTTTGTATCGCATACCTTTCATCCCGGAAGACTGCTTCCTATTCAAACCAACCAATCTTGTAGTCCAGTTCTTTGCCTTCATTGTCGGCGCGGACACATGCCTCAACATAATCAGATTACTTGTTCTGTGCTCAGGATATTTCATATCAGAATTTTCGGTTTTGACAAAACTCGTGCTGAAACTCGTAGACGATGTAAATGTGAGCAAGTGTGATGTTATTCTTCGCGTTATGTGTTGTAATCATGTGGCCGTTCTGAAGAATCTCAAAGTAATGCGGAATATTTACTGGCACATTTCCTTTCACATCTTCTTCTCATCCACCGTGTATTTGTGCCTTCTGATCTACACAAGTCAGTCAAACAGCGTCTCAACAATCATCTACATGTGTCTTATCAGTGCACTTGCCCAGATATTTCTCCTCAGCTTTGTCGGCCAAATCATTCAGAATCACTCTGAGGCGTTTTATGACACTTTAATTGCCACAAAATGGTATGAAATGTATGTCGTGGACCAGAAGAAACTCCTTCTGATACTGGTGATGGCTCAACAACCGGCAGTCTTGACATCATTTGCGTTCGGCAATGTTTCCATACAGACTTTTCTCCTTGTAATTTCACACGAGTTAGCGAATATTTTGCATTTTAATCCTTTTATTCTACCATTGTAGATCCTTAAAACATCCATCTCATACGCTGCAATATTGTACACGCTCGTTAACTGAAGCATCAGGAGACAATTACTGTCGCTGCTTTCGGAAGTTCAACATAAAATCGTCACCACAAAAACCATGCAAATATTTCACGACATTCGCAAAAGAGTAAATACCAGACATTGTCTATTGGATGTTAGCAAATAAAATAAACTGCTGTAAAATGCTCAAATGCACTGAAGCTTGGAGAATTAAATGCAACTTTATTTCGATTCAACACCGCAGATTTCTGTTTAATTTCTCTTGTAGCAATTGCGATATTCCTCTAACCATAAAAAAAAGACTTGAAAACTTTCCTCGCAAATTAAGATCTCGCCGAAGGCTTCCCATAAATCTTTCATCTTGTTACCACACAGCGCCTCCGAAAAGTACAGCCCAAGATTTGTGAGTGATAATTCAAATTGGGGTATCGCGTGAACTCAAATCCCTTGGGAATTACACAACTTGTCTTTTTTAGCGCCCAGCAAAGAAGATGCTCAACACCATCTTATTGCCACAAAGTTCACCCAACATCGCCAAATTTCCATGAGATTTATTATTCTAAGCACTGCAGAAAATTCCGCGAATAATTAAGCAAATACCCAACATTTTCCCAACCCACGAGAAGAGCGCGCCAAAATGTTGAAAATTTTTGGAAGAAAAAGTGTATTATCTTGGCAATTTGCCGCCTATCTTGCTGGCTCAGGGCGCAAAATGCAGACATAACAGTGGAAAAATGACGACGAGGGCGGAAACTGAAATTGTCTGCAAATTGTCAGTGCATGAAGGTGCAAAGTGGATGTAATTCAGGCTACTACTTTGCACCCCAATCTCCCACATTTATCGCCATCCTATCCTGGTGACACTGGCGAGGCTGAATGACGGAAATTGGAATGTTGCGTCCGAGAGGATAAATACATAGCGCATGTATCGTGATTTATGGGTGAGGGGAGAATGTGATTTGGTGTGAGGATATTTTCTTATTAAGCGACGAGGCAAAGGAAAAATAATAACTGGGAGATGCTAAGCTGAGCAGCGAGAAGATGGAAAAGTCATTTAAGCTCATCTACATGATGACGACGACAGTGTAAGAGGAAAAATCAATAGGAGTTTATGTGTCTTATTCGTTAATATATATCACAGCACAAGCCATGTCTGGTGAACACGACATAGTTTGTAGTTGCTGTGATTAATAAACCCAATGAATGGAGAGAAAAAGCTTCTTTTTGGGTTTATTTTAAACGTTTTACAGCCAAGAATAACAGCATGTTTGAGAAATGTTCCTTATTTCTCGAGCATTCTTTGAGTGCAAATCGTGACTCTCTTTCGCCACAATTTCTTCACAATCACTACATCTGTGACAACATGTGAGACATTCTCAGAAGCTCACCAACCAACCACCTACATAAAGACACACGATATTCCCTTGGCAATATTTCCCTCCCCTGTTCGATGCGACCAAAGATTATCGTGGATGGTTTGTGATGCTGTTTTGAGCTTTTATTACATACAAAATTCACTGTAACTATAAAACGATTTATTTATCATCTTTACACATTTTCCACCGACACAAACCCTCTGGTTCAGAAGACTATCTCTCATTCCTCGCGGCGAAATCCTTAACATTATATGTCAATGTTGGTTATTCACCAACGAAGACGTGGCGAAATGATATGAAAATCCCACCAAAATGAGGCGACCATAATTGATAAATATTAAGTACGAGAGAAATATGACAAAAAGGGAAAATATTTCACTCAGCATTCGCACAAAACAAGATGAATTAATATTGCAAGAGACACAACAACAGAGTGAATGTAATACCAAATTATTAAATGGGGAGCCATAAAAAGGCCAGTCTTGTGAAAAAAAAAAATTCACACTGAGCTCATGAATATGAAAAGAGAGCATTTTTGTTGATCATAAAGTCTTTTATAGGATGAATATGAGCCTAAATGGTACAATTTGTGGATTATTGAATTTTTTTTGTCTCTCCTTCAGTATGAAAAGGAGAGAGTTTCAATTTCACTCAAATAGCATGGAAAAATATAAGGATAATCTCCGGAGAAAGCACATGAAATATGGAGCTTGAATGCAATCGCTCAAGATTCACCGACTAAACTCAAACACTACATATACAACTATGTGTGTATTTATCATTGAAGATAGGATCTATATAGTGAAGATATTGTGTGCTCACGCGTCTGCAAATCTTTTCACTTTGAGTATTATGTACGAGAAATATGGTGAAGATTCTGCAAAAGCTCCTTTTGTTATGTAGGAAAGATGTATTATGAATAAAATCACGGAGATTTGGTTACTATTTGTTATTCTAATTTGATCTCTTAAAACCCTCCACATCACAATTTACCTCCAGCACAAAAACCTGAAAGAAGATAAGCTCGCTTTGGTGGTTTCAAGAAGGCTTTTTTATTGATTAAAAAAGTCGCCTCTTCATAAATGAAGCGCGATAATACTCTCAGGAGAAGTTGCAATGACAAAAGGTTCAAGTTATCACCATCATATTTCCTGGGAAATTAATTTCATCTCTGATGTTATATCCAACAATAAAAGCCGGCAAGATTTCTCGTTAAGCGATAAATTTATCTGCGTTGAGGCGGGACAATGGAAAAACCACAGATGCTGGTGGAGGCGCACTTTTCCTTTTCCCTGCCATGCTTGCCCAAATCGGGCAAATTGAATTCGGCTGAAAGGAGGGAAAAAGAGGGAAAAAGATGCTGCTGAATTAACTCAGCAGGGAAATTACAGGCAGCAAAAGTGCCGTCAAAGCGCCTCACCATGTTAAGTGAATTGTTAAAACGTCCTCCTTTTATGATTGCCAGCGAAGAGAGACTCTCATGGAGAGACACCCTCTCTCTCTCTTCCTTGCTGAGGACAATGCGAGGACGATAAATAAAACATTGTTTGATTTACTTGCAATTAAATGATAGAAAAGTCATTCAATTTATGCTGTCTTGGAGTGGGCGCGATTACATCTGCCCATCAGGGTTGGGATATATTTGAAATTGGAGAAGGTCAATTTGAGTTGTGAGTGCGCAAATATAGAGCATTTGCCATATAAAATATCCTCTGCGTGCGTGGTTATAAAGTCCTGGGGATGTGAATGAAGGAGCAACTGGGACAAATAATATAAATTGCGCTGGAAATTCATGACGCTCCGCACAAAACCCTCCGAAGAATCCCTCTTTCTCAGCTATTTCCATTGGATAGGAAAACAAGCATTGAGAATTGTAATAACTTATGACTTTGTGCGCTCCATGAATGAAGGGATTGTATTCATGGGGTGATGTGGAGAGAATCGGGGTTATATGGTTTAGGGTGGTACACAAAAGAATCATCAATTCATGCAATTCTACCTCGAACCGCCCATTTCTCATCCACCGACAATCGTCAATTTAATATGCTTTTTATTGACCATCGTCATGGTGAAAAATTGTCAAGATTGTGTCCTACAAAACTGTCCATCCTGTTGATTTTCCTCTCCGGCGGTGACTTTCAAATAAGCACAAATTCAAGGTGAGATAAAACATATATTCTGCTGAATTAATAACACTAAAAGCTCTTACTCACCCCAATGGAAATTCACCAAGAATTAATATTAATTAATATTTCCTCACTTTAGCCTCAATATATTCCCATATATGAAGCATGTGCGTGTCTCTTTTACCCCAGCTGAAGTTTCAAACTACTCATTAGAAATTTTCACTTGCAGATACGGTGAATATGAGACTAATTTTTGCCAAGTCGACGTGACTGATATCTCTGTACTTAATTAAATTTGCTTGTCAACACTCTCAGCGTTAAATTTCCTCATCTTTTTCATCACATTGCAATCAACACGTTGCATAACTAGGAAACAACTAGAGCAAATTCTCTGCTCAGATAAATTTCTCATGTAATTAATCTGTATCTGTCAGCAACTATTGATTTCTTGTGTAATAAACTCAAACTATGCGTCGTTTTTTTCTTTCTATATCTTCAATTTTTACAATCTCCGTGGAATTTGAATGCAATGTTATCTCTAAAGCCAAAGTGTTTGGGCTTTTCTGAAAATCCTCCTCATTGCTTCTGCCTTTGCACCATCAGGTAACATTGCTGACGGTATTGCCTGATGCTGCGTAAATTTTTACGGTTGGGCGAAACGATAAAGGGGCGGTTTTTACAGTCCTGTGAAATAGGTTAATAAAGTTCGCGGGAGATGTCCTAAAAATCTATAAGACTTCATTACGACAGATATTTAAGCCCTGTCCTACTTCAGATTCTAAGGTACACACACAGCCATTAATGATTTTGTACACGACAAAATTCATTATTTCAATGGAATATTTTAAAGATTTATGCAAATTAAATTGCGTCGTATCATTTTTCTATGGAATATTTCACAATAAAAATTACATCTTCCAAGAGGTTTGATTGATGAGATGCAAAATATGTCTTGGGCTCACAATTTTCTCTGGAAAATTATCACACCACCAGAGAGCGACGGAAAATATGATGATTCCCAAGAAAAGTTTAATGATGATAACACGATTTGGGGCGAAATTCTTTTTTTTTTCCTTCAATCTGAAGAGTTATCAGAACACCCAGATAGTCCGATAGACACAAGCCAAATAGAGCGATAATTGTGTGTTGATGATTTATCTCTTTTGCGCTGAGTTGAACTAATTGTTTCACTGCCGTCATCATTTATCATCACGCGCAGGAAAAGTGCTTGGAAAATCTTCGGCTGATCATTTATTCGGTCAAATGTCCAATGTATTAATTAAGTTAATATCTAAGTTTTTCATCTCCTGGCGTGATTGTCCTTTTTCTTGGAACTTGTCCAGCATATCTGTGACTGTCTTCTCTCCGCATTCGAGACACTCTATTTGCAATAAATTTAGTGTTTCTTCGCGCCAAGAAGTGGAGCAAAAAGTCACAGACAGTCCTCAAGACAGACTTCAACTTTCATTTTGCATCTTTTGCAGTTCTGACTTACAAAAAAGAACTGGATATCTCTGGCTAAATGTCACAGTGTCTACGAAAATAAATTGGTGAAAATGAAATTAAAACTTTCTGTGTGATTTTTCTTCCGCTAATGATTGAAAGATGTTAAATTAAATTGACTTTGAGAAATACGAGAAGTGCGCTGATCAAAGTCCTTGCAAAATCTCTAAACTTTTGATATAAACGTGATGTACTGAATTTCCAAGGGGGAGATAATATGGAAAGTACAATATTAATTTCCTGAGTGTATCTTTTATCTTTTAATGATAAAATAACCAAATTCTGTGGAATTCATTCATTAATGATGAATTTAGTGAATAATTCTTGTGCTAAAGTAGAAAAAATCAACAGTAAGTGGCATAATTAAGCATTTTCCAGCAATGAACATTGCTATTCTCTATCTTTGATGCCAAGAAACACTGCAAATTGTGTTTAAATTGAACATAACCTAAAAAATAGTCACTTTGACTCTGAATTAGCAGTTTTCAGTTCATTAGAAAATGATCTTTTGGTAAGATTTTTAGGTTATGATCGTAAAGATACCGAAAAAGGAGCTTTTAAATGGATTCCTTCATAAATATTGGATAGAAACTGAACAGATTTCATTCAAAAGCATATTATCTTCCCCTTGGAATTTTCCACACTCAATATTTGCTCTCCAATATTGAAATTTTCTTGTCGATTCTGTCAATTCTCTATATCTTCAAAATTACTAAAGTATATATAGAAGAAAGTAACATCTCGGAGAGGAGCTGACAAGAAGATACACAAACTTTTCCGTAATTGATGTCGATTTCTCTGTCTCTCTCTTTCCAAAAACGCAATTTGCAAATAGTTGTTTGTGCTTTGTGAGAGAGAGAGAGGGAAAAAGGCGAAACTCCAACAGTGACATTTTCCGTGACCTAAAGCACGGGAGTGGTGGAAAAAGTGGAATTTAATCATTAATTAAATCGTGCAAAGTCGCTTCATCACTGAGGAATATCTTCTTCCCTGCCAAAGAAATCTCAAGTGCTGACTTCAAAATTATTTAAGCGGTGTCTGCCACTGATACGGAATGTCACCATCAGTCTCACTTCAATTTTTCACTCCTCCCCCGCCTCCCATTTGCCACTTTCAAGCAAGCTTTCAAGCCAGACTTTTCCGCCGTCGTCTCGTGATATATGAACTTTCCGTGAGTATGATTAATTACATGCAGAATAACACAATGTGGCAATTTGCTGCGAAAGAGAAGAGCGCTGGGAAAAGACACGCTGCAATTACCCAGAAAATATTGAATTGGATCTTGAGGGTTACCTGGAAACCGCTCAATTGAGCGAAGGGTGAAACGTTAACCCTTGTGGATTTTGCATAGGGAGATTTTGTGGTGAAAACCAGTGCAATATGCAAAATATCAAATTACAATTCGACGGTTGAATCGAAAACTATAAAAAGGCGATTTATCATAGTTTGTGAATGAAAAGTTGAATATTCATTATTTACGCCGAATAATTTTTCTAAGAAAAATGTCTCAAAAATTGCAGTCAAACATATAAAATACCTTTTCAAAAAATAATTCAGAATTATTCTAATGTTTTTTAGACTTTAAATGAATATTTCTCATATTTTTGAACTTTTCACTTGAAAAATGTAAATAAAAGTGGATTTTTTAGAACTTGTTTGGATAAAATCGACTCGAAGACTATTAAAAATCGAATTTTCAGATTTTCTATTAATTTTGCCATATTTCAGTCAAAAATTCCAATTAATACCAATAAAATCAACTGAAATATTTTTAAAATTAATAAATACGGTCAATTTGAAGAGTTTTGAAGTAAATTTGGCAAATTTCGCAGCATTTTTAACGCTTAATTTTGATTATGTTCTACTGAAAAATGATGATTTTGACTTTTGATAGTTTTCGAGACACCCGTCGAATTGGACTGCATTTAACGATTTGTAACTCAATTATTGTCCTCCGCATTTCATCGTTTTTCCTTCCTGCCAAACACTCTTCCGCTGTGTGTGATTTATTGTGAAACTCTGTAATCAACTTAACTTGTACATGTTTTTTAATAAAATATTCACTTCTTCCTTCTGTCTATTCCGCCTAATGATACCGACAATTGAAGACAAACAAGACAAGACGCATTTTCCCTATGGCTCACCACAGGGGAAATTAATTCCTTTTGACTTCTGATACGGTGCGCTTATTCAGAGTGAAGAGGAGCGGAAACGACTGACAAAACTCCACCGTCGGTCCTCTTTTAATTCTATTGTGTGGGGAAAGTTTGACAATTTCTCCCCCAACGCCGGTGGAAGTTGGGCACAATAGCCGGGGAAAATTGTGCGGAACAATTTTCGTTAGGGACATCAAAGCCCATTTCAAAGTGGGACACATACTTTTCATACTTTTTTTTTCCCCTTACCACCTTTCAAGTTCCTCTATATATATCGTCCCTAATCAAATATCACGCAGCGGACACTTTTTATCGCCTTAGGAGGAAATTTTGGGAGGTGTTTGGGAAATCAAGCGTGATGATGAAATTCAAAAATCACGCACAATGTTGGGCCAAAAAAAAAGAGAGACCTTTTTGTGGACGAGAGAGAAAATGTTGTGAAAGGATGTAATTTGCGTTTTGAGCGGCAATTTTTGGGCATATTAAATTGCTCACAAAAGCACTCATAAGTGTCAAGAAATAATGATGTCTTGTGCAATTGGCACCGTTTTCTGCCAACGTTTAAATTGCGATAGTGCTCAGCGAAAGTTTCCATAGAATATTAATTAAAAGCACATTTTACATTCATATTTCTTCTTCTATGAAGCTTTTCTCTAACAGCACAACTTTTAAGCTTTCTAGAGGAAACAATTTTCCATAAAACTTTCAACAATTAATCTGTGTGTGTCCAACACAACAGCATTCTCTGCAATCAGCTTAATAAATAGCATTTTTAGCATTTCTAGCATTTCTCTGGGGTTTCAAATTGTTTCTCGCGAAACTTTCTATAAACAAGTTGAATCAATAAATTTCCGAAACCGCATATTTCGTCAACAATTGCACAAAGTGTGGAACTCCAAAGCTCCCGAGTATTGTAGGTAAGGAAGAAAAAAGCTCCTCAATGGATTCTTTGTTGGGCAAACAAACTCTTGATATAATTTGTTTGATTAATTTTTCAAGAACTCTTTGGTGAGTGTCGAAGAAACAAAACCCACTCAAATTGAAAGGCGCTTTTCCCACTTTTCCTTTCCCTCCCCAAAAAACATCCCCTCGCTTTCGCAGGAGTCAAAGAGCACTCGGAATTAAATTCCACACACAAACCCACTTCTCCTTTCCGATTTTCCCTCCCAAAACGAACTTCTTTACAACAAAAAAAATCCCCTGGCGTGGAAGGAGAGATGTCTAATGAAAAAGAAATGCTTCACGAGTAAATATTTGATAAATGACATACGCAAATGTTTGCTTATCGAGCACGAGTCGCTTCAGAGGAAATTCTGTAAGTGTCGCGCCTCATCTTCTCACCCACACTAGATGATATAATATTATTTTTTTGAATATTTATAGCTCTTTTAATTTATTAGCACTGCCCATCGGCGCACCTTTTCGAATTGCCAATTGATCAATTAATTGAGAGGCAATTTTTGGGCGATTCTGCAAGTGACAAGTAACAGCTTAACAGTGGTAAATATTGACTTTAGATCAATTTGGATGTTCAACAGAAGAGGTCTTCTGTCGTCAAGCGTTCTCAATTACTCTGGCATATAATGCAGAAGCCTTAAATGCTATGTATGTACATATTTATCACTTCGCACCTCATTTGCACATGCATAAATTAGTTGAAAATTTGTGATATAACTACAAATTGGAGCGTCAATTGTTGTTTTCCTTCCGAATAAATTCCACGCTGAACTTTGTGAATTTATGCAGAAAATATTACCATCGTCTTCAACTGCATGACTCTTGAAAATATTCCATTTCCTAAACCTCAAGAGCGCGATATGAAATTTCTGCTTTTTCCCTTTTTATAACACACACAGAGAGAAAATCCTTCAAGAATGTGGAACTTTATATGCAATGCGATGAACATCCTTTTGAGTCAAGTCGCTGACAAAGTCACTGGGAAATGGTGAACAAAATAATCTATGGATATTTTTTTTTTACTTCTTTTGCAAAATTGGTAAAAATTCTCCACGAAGGAATTCAAAAGCTATAAAAGTGAAGAAGTTGTAAAATATTTTATGATATATTATTCTCTTATGGATAGAAAAGTAAAAGGTGGGGATAAATGAGTAACTTTTCCTTTGGCGAAATATTGGTTGATTTTATAGAATATTTCTCGTTCGACGTTTCAGAGGTGTTAAAATCTCAATTAATGTCTTGTGTTCTGTCAATATTTTATCAGATTATCTGCACTTCTTGAGCAGATTTTAAACAGGTCAATAAACTGTCGAGACAAAGACTAAAGTGGCTCTTAAAGATGTGAAATGTTGAGCATTCAATTAGAAAATGTGTCAAACCAAGGGGGAGATAATTCCACTGCAGAATCGTCTTTAAAGTCATTTTCCATCGCTTTTTAGACTTCTTCAACTATTTCTCACATTGAATTCTGACTTATCACAATCTATTCTAAGTTTTTCCTTCAGGAAATGCTTTGGATTAATCTGACTAATTTGTGAGGTTATGAATTCGGTCTAAAAAATTCTTAATTAGTAATTTTAGTGAATTTAATTCAAATTTAAAGCAAAAACCACAAAATAACTAAACAAAGAAATATTCTTCTATGCTGAAATTAAATTTTTTGAGGTTATGGTTGACTTTTAAGCTTCTTCTCAATCAAAATGAGGTTTTTTGGACAAAAATGCACAAATCTGCCAGGAAAAAGAGAAATATTCTCAGATTAAACACAAATTTGATGATTTTGAGGGTTATTTTAACATCAGATTCTGTTAGAAATCAATCACATAACCTAAAAAGACAACATTTTTTAAGCTTTCGACCATAATATCTGCCCCTTGTGTCAAACTGGGAATGTTTTGCACAAATTCATCTTCACAACATGTGAACAATTTGTAATCTATGCAAAGTGTTTACGGACACTCTTTGTTCGCAATGTGGAAAAATTTGTGATAAATGATTGCACTCTGGAAAGCGTTGATGAATAATTTTCCTAGTGAAAGAATTCAAATATGCGCTGAAGGAATCTCTTCATAAGTGGATCTCATGTGTGATCGATGCATTTTCACAATGAGATTTCTCCTCCTGGCTCTCGTCCTTTTTTGCCGTTTGTCCGCTCTCCTCAGGAGCATACACACACAGCAAGTGGTGGATGAAAAGTTGGTGGCACATGAGGAAAAAAATGTGTCGGAGACGATGGAGCAAATAACATCAGAATGATAAATTGTGGAATCTGCACACATGACTGGCCAAATCAGTCTTCTCTTTTTTTTGTCTCACTGTCTTCCTCAATCTCTTCACTTTTGGGTGTTCAATGAGGGAATTTTTCTCCTCGACTGACAAAAATTTTCACCACTTACACGTGCGCCAAACCACAAGAAAATAAATTCAATATTTTCCAGTGCTGGCGAGGGAGAGTTTTGTGTGTTGTGTGTGGGGAAAAAATGTTGCACGCGTGAAGGGAATAAATTTCACGCTGTGGTACAAAGTGCTGAAAGATGGTTGAGGAAATACACACCATGGAGTGGGTGTGAAAAAAGTAATAATGAGAAAAACATAAGGGAATTAAAAGGGGTTTTTTTTCTACCCGTGTGGCCCTTCTTGGCCATCAGAGACGCATAAGATGCGCACGGGGGTGAGAAAAGGCATCGCCTCTCAAAAGGACGCGCGCTTTTGCTTGCGGAAGAGAAAAGAAGTTGCGAAAGAGAACCTTTCTTCGTGCCACCCTTTTGGCGGCGGCAACTTCAGGCGTACACACACACAGACAAAAACCCCCGCATGAAAATCTCCCCGCCGCAGTCGTCACAAGTTTTTCCCTCCGCCCACCCACTTAAATATGAAGAGAACGTGATAATTTCTTATAAAGAGCCCCGAGCGTGTGGAATTATTCGCACTCACGGAATACAATAAAATCTCTCACGAGGATGCGAAAACAATGACAGAGCGCCCAAGTGGGAGAGGGGGGCGGCTTTTTTTCTCCTCTGTGTACTCTGCCACGAGCCAAGAACTTGCCATCGCCCAAACCCACGGCATCCTGTGCCGTCAATTGTTAAGTATTTTCGCAAATTCCGTCTATATCATTAAATTCGTCGCCTCGACCCAGACACTTCTTTCGTGCGGTGAAATATATTTGTTCTTTAAAGAAATCCACCCCAGACGGGGTTGAGAACAACAGTGAAATCAATTGAATCACGCGCTCTCTGACACGTCAATTGACCCTTCGGTGCCCATTAATTGAGCAAATAATTACATTTCACTCACAATCAAGTGAGAATGGACTTCCGCTGAGATGAGAGGGGAATTTCTCTATTGCCTTTCCCACACACAGACACACCGAGTCATTGAGGATGAAAGGAATCTCGCATCAGTAATTAAACAGTACAGAACAGGACTAAAAACGATAGAACAATTGATGTTCTTCTTCTTCTAATACATAATTTTGGGACGTGATTTGATCAAGGGGATTTCAGACTTCATGGTTTGTTTATAAGAAAGCTAAAAGCAACTAATAACTTACTGAAATCTGACCAAAATCTAACTAAAATCTAACTGACTGTTTTAAAACTCTGTTTCAGATTTTTATAATTTCGTTATCAGATAAAAATGGTTTTCTGCTTTTAGTTTCTCTTTTAGATATCAATTTTTGAATACAATTTCCCTAATTTCAATTTAATAACGTGAAAATCTGACTAAAATCTGACTAAAATCTAACTTACAACTTTGAAACTCACTTTTTCATACAATATTTATTGATGTTTCCTTCTAAAATTGCATTTTTGTGTATTTTTTTATTTTAAATTTTTGTTTAGTGGAAAATTGAGGTTATGTTTCATTTTGGAATTGTTTCTTAAAATCAGGATTTTCTGTATAATTAAAAAATATTCTTAATTCTACTAATAAAGTAAAAATGTGTTCAGTTTAGGCTCAATAAGTTATGCTTTAAGATATTATTAAGTCATAAATTAGTCACATAACCTAGAAAAATATGTCAAAATGTGGACTTGGATAGGAATTAATTTTTCAGGGTAAAATAATCAAGAGAAAATCAAATTTGTGAGCCAAATATGGGAAAAATTGAAGCTTTTTTACTTCATAAAACTTCTACTAATTTATACGTCATTTTTGACCGTATAATCTTCCCTTGGATTTGGCAAATTTCGCGTCAAAATTTCCTGTTCTTCTTAACAAACATAAACATTTCTCTCTTATCTTGACGTGTCAATCGCTTCACGACAACTGTTGTGGCGCTTTTTTCCTCATTCACCATTATAATGATGACAATAATGATCATGTAAAA
The DNA here is from genome assembly GCF_947086385.1 of Phlebotomus argentipes. Classification (NCBI taxonomy): domain Eukaryota; kingdom Metazoa; phylum Arthropoda; class Insecta; order Diptera; family Psychodidae; genus Phlebotomus; species Phlebotomus argentipes. The sequence continues at coordinate 408,685 of NW_026776174.1, forward strand.
ATGGAATAATAATAAATTAAGGTCAAAGTCCGCGTGAAATATTTCGCAACACATCTAATTTCAATTAAACAATTTCACTCTCTCTCTCTTTGTGGAATAATTGCGTTTGTAGCAACATTTCTTGCTGGATACTGTGTGCAAAGAGTTATTTACCAGGTTCTGTCCTTTCCCTATGATGAGTTCCACCTCCGCCCAATTTGCAATCAATTAAGGTTGAAATTAAAAAGTTATCACCAAGTGTTTATTGACTTTTCCACCTTCTGCAGAACCAGCCTCTTGCGCCCTTTTCACAAACACCTCTCAACTTGACGCACATTTCTGTCCATTGCATGAAAGTCTCCTGTAATTAAATTCACTCTATTTGCTCACAGTCCTTCGGCGCTCTGCAACATCATCTCCATTCACAGTGTGTCCATGGAATATTTATAAGGATTTCAACCACATCACATGAAAAATGAGGAGTGAGAGAGTTTACTAAAATTACACACTTTTGATATATATATAATTCACTCTAAAATTATCTCACTCACTTTGTACTCATTTTCTTATCACAAAACTCCATGTCACATCCCTTCATCTCCAGGTAATGGTCCAAAATTGCTGTCATTCACACACACACTCAATGCCGAGATATGGTAATTTTCAGCCGGAAAAGCTCTTGTGCGTGAGAAGAAGTTGATCTTCGCAGTGATGCGCCACAAAAAGAGTGCAATTATTGAAAGTGTGTGTTTTAGAGCTTTTGCCAAGCCACTCAATAAAAACTCTTGCGCGCCTCTTTCGCCAAAAGAAAAGCACTCAGGGAATCCTTTATTCTGGCGTGAAATGCGCGTCGCAACGCAGGCAGACTTCGCATTCAACTGAATTATCAATGTAAAGCTCCATGTGAGACAAGCGTTGAAAGTCCTCTGAATCCTCGTCACACCATCAAACTCTCCGCTCTCAAATTGAGTCTCAATTGCTCTCCGTGCTCTGGCATCGCTCTTGCTTTTCTGCTTCTGTGAGGAGATGAAAATCCTCAAGGAATATATCCAGTGTGAATGAGAGACGCAAACTCGTGCCTGTTTTCCCTATTTTCCCCCACTCTCTCTCTCTGGCTGATGGTCTCCGTTTCATTGATAAATCGCCGAGAGAGAGAGAGAGAGAGAGAAAGAGAGAAAATCTCTCCTCCTCATCGCTGGAGCGCGGCTAAAACGTGTCGAACGAACTCTAAATGCACATTTCCCGTAAAAGCGACCCGAAAAAAAACCCACCCAGACGATGAGAGAGAGGAAATGCCTTGAATCTGTCCTTGAGATTTTATTCTTATTGTATTTGCCCTCTGGTTTGCATTAGTAATTCCTTCTCCATCCACAAAAGCAACTTGATGGCCTCTACATGAGAATATCACAGGCGCGACCGTTGAGATTGTGAATATAGGAGATTTGCGGCGATGAAATGCTCCATTCGTACCACACTCGCCTCTGGGCAGCGCGACGCCAGAAATTCACTTCAATTTCCTCGCCAGCCTTCACATTTACTGGATTCTGGAAGAGAGAAACAGGACATGAGAGGAAATACGCTAAAAACTCCTCCTTTCCGCATTGGCGCGAAGATCGTTCGCTAAATATTGTTTTTAATATAAAATAGTGTGTAGCATTTTTATGATAGCTTAAGTGTGTAAATAAAATTTCAAATGGCTTCATTAAAAACTCCTTCGCGCGTCAGCTTCTGTCGCTGTCTGGGACAAAGAAGCAATATATCGAGCGTATAAACAGACTAACAAATCGAAGTGCGCAAAGAAAAAAACACCCTAAAAGCTTCATTAATTGCAAATCTCTGAAATGCATGATTAAAACACACCCAGGACACTCAGTAAAACCATCTCCTGTCTGGCAGAGAATCCACGAACAGCTTTAACATTCAATCTATATATCAACACCCTCTTCTTTTCCCAACCGCAACAACAACAATCACGTTTATGACCATGAAAAAGAGATCAAAAATAGCATCGGAATCCATGGAATGAATCCTTACTAACACGACTTTTTATGAGCAATTGTCCACAGAAACCCTATCAAAATGCATTCATGAGTGGGCGAAGAAACGTTTACATTCTCATTTACAATTCTCTCATCTGAGGAAATCCCCTGATGATTTTCTCCACCCCAAACACAAAGAGAGCGATTAGAGCGATTACAGACTTGTCGCTTATCCTCAAATCAGCGCAAACTGGGATCAATCCTCAACTGTGGCGCTGTACACAGTCAGGAGTTATTCTTCTTTGTCGACACTAGCGACAATTTTTCCTTTGTGTGTCGCTCAAGCGTGAAATTTTACGATAAAATTGCGAAAATGGAAGATTTGCAGAAGCAGGAAATTGCAAGAAGACAATTTTCTATGGGAATCGATGAGCTGTTGAGGTTATGTTTGCAACAACCTTCCCTGGTCGCTAAAATAAGCAACTAGAGAATATTGGCTATCATTTAAATGCGACAAATGACATCAAAGAGTTGAAATTGATATCAAAATGTCGACTTGAGAGCCAGAATCAAAATCTCTGCAGCATTAAGTCTGCTTTTCAGGCCTTGTTCTAGAGAAAAATTGAGGTTAGATCGTTTTTCATGACACATTTCGGCAGAGAAATTAAAAATTCTTGTGTTAATTTGCATTTAGAGGCAATAAATAAATATTTTCGGCTGTTTATTGTCCTCTATGACACTGAAAACCATGAAAAACTGGGAAAAATCAATTGATATATCGAGAAATCGAGTTTTTGTCACTAATTTTGAACGTTCTGCAATTCTTTGCGCAGAAAAATTAATTGATTTGGCGAATTTCGGCAGAGCGCGCTGCCATCGCTGCTCTCGCTTATCCTCCCGTGGTTCACCCGCGAGTCTGTATCTACTCTAAGGCTAGAGTGAAGCGAGAGGAGATAATTTCTTGCTCCCCAACTTCTAATTCAATTACAACCATCCTATTGCGAAATATTGGCGAAGAGATTGGACAGACGGACGATATCAATTATTCAAATGGTAAATTTTCAAGGATCCTCTCTCTTTTTCCCTGGGAATTACGCCAAAAACTGTCTCGTCCTTGGAGCAAATCTAACGTGGATAAACTTTCACATGGAGAGAGAGAAAACGAAGAGAGTTACTTGGCATGAAAAGTCATGCGGAAAATGTAGGAAATCGAAAATGCATAGCATTTATATTTCACATCTCCTTCAAGCCTTTTGATGTTGCAGCGAAAAAGACACATTTTCCCCTGACATTCAGTGAAAAGAAGATGACATAAATAATCTCAAAGGAAATGCTGAAGATGCAAAATTTTCTCATGTAGATTTTCCAACTTTCCACTTAACATGTTTATTTTTAGGGTGGAAAATTGTTAGCAAAACCATTCAATTATATTTTTGTTTGACTGCAAAGAAAAATAGTTGAAAAGAAAATCACTTGAAGAATTTTTGTGGATAAGTTCAAGTGACATTTTTCAACAATTTAACAAAATGTCTTGAATAAATTGCCTCGATTCATGCAGAATGAGATGATATTGATTCTCATGTTCTAAGAGGCTTTGTGGGAAGGAAAATCAGAGCCTATTAACCTAGATTTCTTGAGAAATTCCACTTCATTCTTATATAGATAAAACTTATTATTCAACTTTTCAGTTGTTCAGTTTGTTCAACAAAATTGTGACAATTTAATCAATTTATATGAATTGAATTTCCACAAAATATTTCCTCAGACAGTCGTTGAAAACACTCTTGAGAAATTTATATTTCCTATCAGTGCACTTAATTTAATAATATTGCCACAAATCCAGCAAAATCCGCAACATTGAACCGGAAAAAATAACTCTAAAAAGGAATTGAGTCGAAATCCTCTGTGTGAAAAATTGTATGAAAAGATTTTTCGCTGGAAAATGCAACAAATCCACAAAAGTCGCCCCAAAACTTCTTCTCTCTTTTTCTCTCTTCCTCAAAATAAGCTAAAGTGATTTATCGAAAGTTGATTCTTTTCCACCCAATGTTCTCTTCATTCTCTATTCCAACCATTCCACCTTCGACCATCCCTCGGACATGCCATCAAATTCATCTAATGGATGTTTCATGGAAGGAATCCAACACTTTTCCACACAATATTTGGCCAACAATTTTTGCAAAGCTTCCGTTTTACAAAAAATGAACAGAAAAAGGGGGAAAATTGGCTGAGAAAAGCGAGCATCACTCACCGAAATGGGAATGTACAGGGAGAACCACGAGAGCAATCCCTTCGTGTGGGTCAACGGATGAATGCTGAGCGTAATGTCCTTGTACAGCACAGCATCGAAGTATCCAGCAAATCCATGGAGAACCGCATCGAGTCTGGCTGTGAATGTGAGTCTCTCAAAGCGATTATTGTTGATGACTTTCTCACGATTTGGATGCTGAAATGTGAACAATCTCTTCGGCTCGGCGGCAATGTAGAAGACATTCTTCATATACACCACATAAGTCATCTCCGTGATCTTTCCCTTCACGCGCTGCTGCAGAAATTGATCCTCCGTCTTTGTCACTGAGCGCACTTGATTGTACAACTTGGACGACATTATAGGTTCAATGTGGGACGAATAGGAACTGGGAATACTAATTCCGTCCTCCTTCAGATGCACCTGAGCTCCATCGAGGCATTCTGGCGAGAGTTCATTGTCACCAAAGGATCCCAGCAATTCCGACACAATAATGTCAGCTTTCTCAGGTGGTGAGAAGTCTCTCATGTCGGAAAAGATCAGCTGCACCACTTCCTGAGGCCACATTTCACGCCACAGCGCTTCCAGTGTGTTTCTGGTGTTCTGATTCTTCTCCACCACGTAAATCTTCATCTTCCGTCCCGTATTGGCGCCCGCATTGAGCGCTGAACGCACCAGAGGACCTCTGCCAGCGCCCAGAATCATCACCGTCACCGTTGTCGTTGCCACACGATCATCAGGGACTCTGTCCCTGAGTGCAGCCTCAATGGCACGCTGATAGAGGATGTACTTCACTGGATCCTTCTCGAAGATCTCATAAGTGTACGTGTCGAGGTTGTCGAAGAGCGGCTGCAGTGGAATCTCGATGATGTCATCGTATCCGTCCATCGGATCGGCCTCCTTGAACTTCTCCTGCAGGTGCGTGAGGTATTCGGCGTAGTAGCGCAGGCTGGGATCGTGCGGATTGGCTTTCACGATGAACTTGGCTTTGGTCTTCCGCAGGAAGCGCCCCAGGACGTCCTGGTGTGCCTGCGAGAGGACAGGATAGTTGGCTCTGTTGAAGATGAACACATCGTGCGGCACCACAATGTACTCAATCTGCTCGCCCAGCCACCGGAGGATCTCCTCGTGCGACGGAATGTCCGCCGAGAGGACGAGTGAGAGACGATGCTTGGGATTGTAGTCACAGTGAATGCGGAATCTATTCCACCACGTCCACGTGTCCTCACCAGTGAACGTCTCGTCCTCCTCCACATCATTCCGCAGCTGTCGCGCCACCGCTTTGGGATCCATCATGGGCACTTCAATGAGAATCACGCCTGAAAGATGCAGAGAAAGTCAGTAAGATTCCCCATCAAACAGCAAGACATCAGTGCTTCTCACACTTGCTGTACGTGTTGAGGATCCTCGAGAGGTTAACATTCTTCCCCTGCTTGAGCTTCACATAGATCAGCCCCTGTTGAATCACATGCTCAGCAAAGTCCATCTCCTGAATGAACTTCCTCTCGCTGTTCTCCCGAATCCGCGGATTGTGCGACTCCAGGTCAATCTCATCGGACACCGCGGCAATCACGAACTTCTGCCACAGCCTGGCGGTCAGGACAATGTCCGCCCGGGAGAAGACTTGATGGCGCCTCGCGAGCGGCTCCTCTTGAAACTCCCGGTCGAAGTCAGGGTACACGAGTTTTGTGGTTATCGAGTCGTACAGATTGCTCTTGGCCAGATTTATTGCCTCCCGGATGTCCACACACATGTTTAGGTACAAATTTACCATTTTCACCGCGGTATTGCTGGTATTTTCAGAGAAAAACAGAGAGAAAACAGCGTTTTTTCCAGCACCACCTGAACTTCTCTTGAACAAATTCACCACGCTGAAGTTTTCACCACTTGTCAATTGACGATTTGACAGCGAAACGCCGGCCCGCGAAAATTGAGCAAATGCGCCTTCAAAAACACCGTTTTATACAATATTCTTTAATTTCTCCTGCAATTCGTCATTCTTCTTGCACTCCAGCTGCAGTTGCTTCACTGCTGTGGCCAATTTCCGCTGCTGATCAACAAGAATGAGGAGTTGTTCATTGTAACCGTCTCTCTTGGCCTTCTCATCGTCACATTTGGTCCTCATCTGGAAGCCAGAAAACACAGCATAAAAACCATAAAAACACCTTGAAAATGATTAATAATTTCCACTGAACAAACCTTATTCTTCATCTGACGAATTCCTTCAGCCAGAGATTCGAATTGCTTGAGAAATTGCGCTCTGGAATTCGCTGAATTCTGCGTTGCGCTGTAATTCTCATAAATGGAATTCAGGAGCTCCAATTCCTTGGTCAAATACGTCTTTGTGTCCTCGAGAGTGTTGTAAAGTGTGTAGAAATGTTTCGTCTCGCGATGCTTGGCACTGACTGAAAGGAGAAAAAACTGTGATTTCAAGGAAAAACACACGAAAAGAAGCCTCTTTTCACCCTGATTGTAGAGCTCAAGGAAGCGTCTTTGGTACTGAGCCAACTCCGTTCTGTCCGGAATCGCATCGAGTTGCCTCTGAAGCGTCACAATGGCGCGATTCTGCTTCGCCAGCTGCAGCCTGAGATCCTGCAGTCTCTGTTTCTCCATCTCCACTTCATTCCTTATCGCCGTCTCCTCCTTATCAGGCGTTCTTGCCTCCGTGTCCACAATCTTCTGCTGCAACTCAGCCAATTCCTTCCGGCACTTCTCCTTGAACTCCACCTCTTCCTGCTTCAGAGCGTCATTCTGCAGAACAAGCTCCTTAACTGTGTCCAGAACACTGGAATCACTTGACTCTTCGCGACGACGCAGATCTTCAATTTCCACCCTTGTTTCCTCCTCTTCCTGGATCAGAGCGTTCCTTTGCTCCTTCAGCTGCTTCAGAGCCTCATTCAATTCACTGTTTCCATTCTCAATCTTCGCCAGTTTCTTCTCCAGACTTTGCTTCGTCACCAGAAGAGCCTTAATCTGGTTTTGCTGAGAGATTTCTTGACTGTCTATCGAGAATTCCGCCTTCAAATCCTCATAATTCTGCTTAATTCTCTCCCTCTCGGCATCACTGAGTTGCGTAAACTCCAAATAATCCTCCTGCAAACACAAAGAAAGCATTAGAAAAGCATCAATCACATCCCAAAGAAGCTAAATCAACACATTAATTAACAAATTAAGCAGAAATTAAAGAATACCTGACTGTCTTGGACAGATAAATGAGAAAATAAATGCTGAACATCACTCTGAAATGCAAAAACACCGAATAAAGCAAAAGCAAACACTCCAAACGCACAAAGTTAGCAGAAACCTCATCAACTTCCGACGCCTTGTCCTCAATCTCTTCAGTGCTGAGGCTCTTTTCGGTGCTTTTCTGCCTGTTTGTGGCCAGAAGACGTCCTTTGTCGCCAAACTCCAGCAATGTCACGCGCACTCTCGTGAGTTCATCCTCTGAACTGCCAGCAGAAGCCTTCTTCTTGAACTCCCGCCGAGGAGCGTACAAATGCGTGATCTTCTCAATGTTCTCAAGCACTCGCAAGTTCTTCTCCTTCACAGCTTTGTCCACTTGAAGCTGGAAATGATTGTGGAATTGTCCCACGGCAAAGGATTTCAGTCTCTCCGCCCTCTCAGCACGATTCTCCACGGATCTCTTCACCAACCACTGAATCACCGGGAAGATGTTGATGAAATCCAAGCCCTGAATTTGATGCGGCTCAATCAAGTGTGGACACGACATTTTCGGCAGAACAGCCACAATTTTCTCCGTCAGGGCGCTGCAAAGGGAAGAAGCACAGTCAGACACTGTTGAGCAACTGCTTCCGGTGACTCACATCTTCTGGCCAATGATGAGATTCTCACTGTACAGCAAATCGACGTCCACGTCGAAATCACAGGCTTCCATGCACCAAACCATGCCGCCGACGATCTTGTCAAACGCCGACAAGCCCTTTATCCTCGCCCGGAAGTAGCCTGCGGCCACGAGGATGTCGAAGATCTCCTGCTGCTTCAGATTTTGCTCCTCATCCTCGCGCCGTTCAACCTGAATTGTCCGGAAAGCACTTTCAGTCAACAAGTAAACATTGGCGAAAGGGGAAAAATACCTGTATTTCTCGTCCTTCAGCATCAAATCTCGTAGCCAAGTTGATATTGGGCAGATGTTTGGAAAAGATATCCTTCCCTGACATGATTGGAAGGGATAATTGCACAATTTAGGGTGAAAAACACGAAAAAAACAGGAGTTTATTTTCGCAAGATCAATTGTCACATTTACTAAATCTCCACGCGTGGCGCTCAAGTCGCAAAGGTGTCTAAAACTTCCCGCTCAAAATTCCCAGCAAAATTCTCTCTGAGGCACAATTTATTAGTAAAATGAAGTGTTTTTACCAAAAAACTGTAGCAAATCTCATCGCTGTTGGCTGTGGAAGAACTCAAGGATGATCTTGAGTGGAGAAACAGACAAACATCCAGAATTTATTAGAGTTCAATATGATTTATTACCAAATTAATGCCAAAATTAAGAGCTAAAACAGCTAAAACTCTTCATAATGCTTCAACAGATAAAGAGACACTCTGCCATTGAGATTTCCCACTGCCAGATATCTCCCTCCAGGGGAGAATCTCAAAACATTGGGCTTCGCCTTGGTCAGATTGTTGCCCGGAAAGTTGGAGAAGACTTTGGCGCTCGGGAATTGAGCCAGCTTCAGCGCATCATTGGCTTCACTCGAGCACATCGCCAGGAGTTCCGATGAGGGATTGAAGGTGGTTGACGAGATGGAAGTCACCAGGTTTTTGAAGATCTTCGTCGGCGTTGGCATTTTGCTCAGCAGCACATTTTCCGCATCATAGACGTTCACGATTCCCTGGCCACTGCCCGTGGCGAGGAATTTCCCACTGGGACTCGTGGCTATTGACGATCCAGACACACAGCCGTCGTCCATGAAGCGATGCATCATCTTCTGGGCAGTCAGATCGAAGACAGACACTTCGGAATCTCTGCTGTGCACAAAGAGCTTCCGGGAATCTGGAGAGAATGCCATGGCAGCCACGTCGTGCTCCTGCTTCAGCGTGCAAATCCACTCCTTGGTTGTCACAGTGAGCAAGTGAATCTCACCAAAGCGTCCGGCAACGGCGAGGAATTCGCCATTTGGAGATATCTCGAAATTTCTCATCTTTGTCATGCCTTTGGGCAGAAAGTGCTTCTGCTGCTGTCCCGTGATGAGGTTGTAGGTGAAGAAGCAGGACGTTTTGCTGCCCAGAATCGCCTCACTTCCATCCAACGACAATCGGGCGCATCTCAGTGGGAACTTCTTGAACTGAATGCTGTGCAGTTTGTCGCACTTTGTCTTCTCGATGGAGTAAATCGAAGCTATGCCCCTGAGCCCGGTCACCAGAGCGACACTGGACGTGGGATGGAACTCCACAGACGTCACGAGACCTTCGCAGTAAGTGGATTTGTTGAGATCTTCGAGTCTCTTGAATCCTATCGTGTTCTCGCCAAGTGCGCCTCTTTTCCCCTTCAGCACATGACCGGCCGTCTTGAGGAGCTCATCGTCATCCGAGTCACTCTCAACTCTGTCCATGTCCGCCCATTTGGGCTCTCCCACGATCTTCTGATACTTCTTGCTGAGGTATTTCTTATACTCCGCGCCAGGATCCAGCAAGAGGGACTTTTTGTGCGTCTTCTCGAGACCCTGCTTAATTGTGACCTCCTCATCGTCAGAATCCTCCCAGGCATGCTTCCTTTTCGTAGATTCTCTCTGGGATTCACTCTCTCCGGACTGTTCTTTGAGGTTCTCCAGCAATTTCTCCTTGTTCCCGAAGAGAGACTCCATCAGGAATGCCTGTTCGTCTTCTGGCTCATCTTCTGCCTTTGCTCCTTCCGCCTCTAAAGCTCTATCAACGTCATCCTTGACGACATCGGTGAATCTGAACCAGGATATCTCAGGAAATTCCTCATCCTCAGCGTCCGAATCATTTTTCTCACTGTCACTGGCTAATTTCACAAAGTCCTCATCAAATTTTGACTCCTTCTTCTCCACCACATTATCTTCCACCGCCACATCCATAATTTCTGCCAATATTGTGAATATTAGCAATGAAAAACCCTTCTTTTGCGCACACGAAAAACCACGTGAATCTGTTGTTTACTTCCGACCGTCTGACACTCAGTTTGACATTTACACCACGGCGTGAAGTTGGCAACGCGTGATGGACGCGTAAACAGTGGCATGCAAGTTCTTGTTAGTATTGTTTTGGCTTCACCTTCCAGGTGTAAATTTCCCATTTATCCCCGTTTTCCGTGAAAATATCAGCTTGAAATGTAGTGCAGATCGTGCATAAGTAATCTATGTCCTTGTTGATGGTGTGAATTTTGCTGTTCGTGCGTGATCTTCAGTGTTATCGTGAAAACATCAAGCGAACCCGAAAGTGGGGTTATTTGAAGGAATTTCCCGGTTGACAGCAACTTGTTATCCTGATGCGAGTGAGTTGTTTTTCTTGTTTTTCTCAAAAATCTTATTTATTTATAATGATCTTTAACTACAATTTTCATACAAAATAGACATTTATAACTACTTCATACAACGATATTTACAGTATAATTTTTATTGCTACATTCTTAAAAAGAAATTGGTTACAATAAATCGGCAAGTTTTTTTTTTCCTTCAATTTGTCAACAATTTATCTTCTATTTTCTTCGCTTGTTCTTGATCTTAAAAAACTCCACCTCCTACATTTCATTCCTCTCGCTTCTTCAACTGGGATGACAAAATAATTATAGATTATATAAAAAAATTTCTAAAAGAGATTTTACAGACGAGTGGAAATGGTGTTTTTTTTTGTCTTGCATCGCGCGATTTGCTTTGAATGAAGTTGTGATAATAAAATGGGTCAACATGAGTAAATAATTTATTAAAAACAATATAAAAAAAAACACTTATGAAATCGAATGAAATGATGACACACGAATTAGTTTGAAAGAAGAGAAAATAAGGAGTTGAAATAATTATGAAGATAAGAAAAAAAATACTGAAATCCACAGAATCCCTTTTTTGTGCTCGTTTTTGTTTGCAACTTTTCTTTTGCCTTGTTCTTTTACACACATTTTTCTCTCCTCGAAAGGGGAGAGAAAAAAAAATCCATCATCTAATTAATAAGTTGGAGTATTCTTCGTTGATTGTTTTTATACTTCTTTATATCCTTCAATTGCACTCAAAACCATTTGAATATCAACTAAATTTCCATCTCTTCCTCCTCTCCGTTGGCGTTTCCCTTTTCTTCTTCTGCAAACAAAGAGAGAGAGAGAGAGAAAAGGGATTCCGATCGGAGGATCATGGGAAGAGTTTTTGTGCTCGAAAGGAATTTTGCACACAGTTTGAGAGAAAATGAGACAAGTTTACAACTTTTCATTAAATAAGAGTTAGTTCTTTTGTGCATTTTGTTCACCTAAAAAACACTCCTTCGCCGCCCGCTTACGACGTCGTGAGTTGAGGCCTGGGTCGGATCATCATTGTGGCCTTCTTCAGGGTGTAATCCCAGCCGCGCCAGCGGAACCACACGATTCCCTGTCGCGCCGTCAAGTCTTGCGGATCGTGCAGATACAGACCGTTGAGGCCTCGGCCGCAGGACTTCCACCACCAGCCGCCCTGCAAAGATTGAGAGTGTTTTTCATCCATTTCCTCCGAATTATGGGTCGTTGCGACTTTACAGCTTATATTGACGGCCGCCCGGCGGCGCTAGTGTGAAGTACGAATGAAATACGAACGAGAAGGCGTTGTGAGGCCAAGTTTGGGTTTATTTAGTACGAATTTAAGCTGTCAGAAAAGTTATTTCATTGCGTCTAATTTTGAGGGTGTTTTAGGACAGAATATTCAAAATTCTGTCCAGTTTCTGACCATTTTCCTCCATGGGGAGGTTAAGAAATGTTCTTCCCTAAAAGAAGAATGTCTGGAAACACATAACCTCAATTTGGTTAATTGAAATGTGCTCAAATGGCCAGAAAAACCCAATAAATATGTTGTTTATTCTCATAAAAACATCATTATTGTCTATTTCCTTGGTTTTCACGTGAATTTTCCGGCTTTTCTTGTCTTAAATTCCTCTTATCAGTAAACAATTACGAATTAATATTTTTGACATCTTATTTAAAATGTTATGAAAGTAAACTTGCAACGACGAGGCCTTAATTCGTCTAACTTTCAACGGAAGACAATTCTCTTGAACTTGCTGAACTTCCTCGTCAAAGGACAAATTCATATTTATCAATTAGCTGAGATGGCCTCAAAATTTTAGAGTTATTTCACACGAAGTTGCTAAAAAATGCGTGAGAAATAAAAGTGACAATTTATGCCAATTGTTGAGGTATAATTTTAGGAAAATGCAAATTATAGAAAAAAAAGGTTGGGCAGCATTCAATTTTTTGCCTATTGTCGCATTAAATTGAAATGATTAGTGTGATTATTGTTGATTCTCCAAAAGGACTACCTTGTTTTTTTTTCATGTAGGAAGAATTAATACAATGCCACTAATAATATATTTCTATAATTGCTATTTTTGTCAATTTTGGAAATCTTTTGATGCGAGCCGATTGTGATTATTCGGTTTTTCGTTAATTAATTTTTATTAGCAATTTGGTGGCATTTCTTGAGACACATTGCTGATGAATCACAAGAGCAACATAAGATGTGTGGAATTTATGTTGATATACGCTGATCAAGAGAATATTTGAAATTTATGCAAATATTTTCTGCCACATCGTACATCATTTCTTGATGCTTTTCGCACGATCTCTCAATGATTCTCTAATAAGACAATATAAAGTCGTGAGATATTGGAATATAAAATCCATAATCGACAATATGAATTCTCCTCATTTGACTGATGAGGATGAGAATGGCGAGACATTGAGAAATAATGGTGTATATATATGTGAGAATTAAGGTAATAATTGAATTATTCGGATATACAATATAATAATGTAGTTAAATTTTTATAATTGAAAAATTCCATCCAAATAAGACGCGCATTTTTTCATCACCTCACGTTGCAAATAAGTCACGATTTTTTGGGCTTCCATGAGTGAGTTTGTGTGTTTTTGTTGTATAAGAAGATTTCTGCAAGTTCCTCATCTTCTTCGGCATCCTATTGTGTTGTCATTGGGAGCCGCTTTGGACACAACAACAACAGCAACAAGAATTGTCGGCAGCGGAGGAGGAGGAGGGCATTATGTGTATATTTGCGGACAATCCAAACAACTCACCTTGAGCATACTTGCGCAGTTCAGGGAACTTCTATCATTGTCACGATTGTATGTGGAGAATGGACTATTATTGGATCCGTACCACGGATCGTTCAGTGAATCACCGGCATTGCCTTCGTATCCGTCAATCTCGAGTTTGTAGTAATCAGCTTCTGAGTGAATCTTGAAGTGTGAATATTGCGCGTATCTGAAAAGACAGATGATTATTATCCGTTCGGCACGATGAAAATATCAATTGTCTTGCCTCTTGTTTCCCTCAAAGTCCTCCAATTCCACACGCAGAGCGTAATCTTCATTGTTTGTCAGCATGTAGATGTTTTCATTGCCCAACCAGAATTCCTTTGATGGATCGCCAAAGCCATTCTTGTAATCCGCCCAATCGCGATTGAAGTTCTCGCGGGGTTCGCCAAAGTCGTCACGCCGCTGAATTACCTGATAATTCGAGGAGGGAAAATGATTAACCGAAGTCTGAGAGAGAGAAAACACCCGAAAAGTCGATTTTTCATCTTTTGCGTCTTGTGTATTTCATGAATGTTTCCTAAAATGTTTCTAGACTTTGAATTTTTTAATAATATTTGTGATATTTTCATTTTTTCCACTCGAAAACTGTAAAAAGGCATAAAATGGTCTCTTTGACAAAAATATTAATTCTAGATTTTCCAAATTTTCCTAAAATATTCTTAGAGTTTAATTTATTAGATTGTTTGTCATATTATTGAATTTTTTACTTGAAAACTGATAAAAATTCACGTAAAATATGAAAATTTGATTTTTTAGAACTCATTTGAATAAAATATACTCAAAGACTATTAAAAATCGACTTTGGAAAATAGAAATTTCAATAAATACCAACAAAATCAACTGAAAAATTCACAAAAAAATTATTACAGAGAAATATTAACACTTTAATTAATGATTTGGTGTTTTAATGTAAATTTGATACAATTCTCAGCAATATTGACGCGAAACTTTCAATTTTCTCTCTTGAAAAAGGACGATTTTGACTTTTCGTAGTTTTCGATTCACCCTTTGGTATGCAAATTTCTCAACACACTTTTTGGCTGAGCTTCTCTTTTTCATTTGAGACTTTCCATTACACGAAGGTGGTAGATTTTCCCATAAGATACATTAAGCAACCACAACAGGCAATCAAGGTGTTAATGTACTCTCTTTTGAATCTCCCCCGAAAGATTATTCTCAAGAGAATATTATATCAGAAGAAAAATGAGTAAAAAATTTCTCACCGTCCATCCGCCATCGCCGATCTCTTGCTCGCAGAACACTTTTAGGAACCAATATGTTGTGCCACGAATTTGCAAATAATAAACTCCAGATTGTCGCATTCCAGCATTAAGTAGGTCCACGCATGAGAAACCCTTTAATTATATGAAAGAGGGAAAAAAAAGGAAAAAGCGTATTAAAAAGTAAACAATGAATGGGTATTATGAAAGCATAAATGAGAGAGAGACAGAGATGGCTTGTGTTCGTTGATGGGGAGAGTGAAGAGTGGAAGAAAGTCTTAATTATTGGGCGGCTTCTTTATTTAATTTTTTACCTCTGCGCACTGTTTAAAAAAAAAAACCTACAAGAACGCTTTTTGTACGTCGCGGGGGCTTTTTTTCTTGTTGTTGTTGTTGGTTGTTGCTGGTCAGGCATAAATTGAGAGGATGAATGTGATACAATTATTTCATTTAACATTCTCCATTCAATGAACATTTCTTTCACATTTTTATCTGCTCGTGTCCGATCATACATTGTATATATTTATATATTATACTTATTTATGTTATCTCGAGTGTGTGAGGCCTTTTTTACTGCTCTTACAATCGATTTGAAAGCCAGCATTTAAGAGCTGTATATTCACCAATGTATCAATTAACTTTTTTATCGGGCGGAATTGAATCCCTTAAGCACACAATGTTGCCAGTCAATGAGGTCGAAAAATGATCCAATTGAGGATGTTAAACCGCAAATCGACGGGTGCCTCGAAAACTATAAAAAGTCAAAATCGCCATTTTTCAGCAAAGCGAGTTCAAAATTTTGCATTAAAACAGCTGCGAAATTTGCCAAATTTACTTCAAAATACTCAAAATGCCTTCAAAT
Source organism: Phlebotomus argentipes (assembly GCF_947086385.1). NCBI lineage: Eukaryota > Metazoa > Arthropoda > Insecta > Diptera > Psychodidae > Phlebotomus > Phlebotomus argentipes. The sequence goes on from NW_026776174.1 coordinate 424,244, forward strand.
CGTTCGTTAAAGTGAAAATATTGCTCTGTATTTTTTATTTTGTAAATGTTTTATTGGTATTTATTGAAATTTTTCACTAAAATGTGGCAAAATTAATAGAAAATCTGAAAATATTACTTTTCAAAGTTAATTTTTAATGGTTTTTGAGTGGATTTTATACAAAAAATCAACTTTTCATATTTTACTTGAACTTTTTCTTAATGTTTTCAAGTGAAAAAATATAAAAGATATGAGAAATATTCATTTAAAGTCCAGAAAAAAACATTTTAGGATAATTCTGAAAATCTACAAATATTTTCTAAAAAGACGTTTTTATGCATTTGACTGCAATTTTTGAGACATTTTTCTTGGAAAAATTGTACAGCGTAAATAATGAAAATTCGACTTTTCATTCGCAAAACATGACAATTTTTTTCCATTTGTGCTTTTTCATAGTTTTCCATTCACCCGTCGATATATTAAGACTTTCATTGTACACTGCTTTTTTTCCCAACATTCTCTTCTTCTTCTTCACGTGAATTTCGTCAAAGACGCGGATTTTTTTCCCAAAAGCAAAAATTTTTTCGTTTTAATATTAATTGAGTGATTTCACGATGAAATATTGCCTTACTTTGGCATCATCGTGCGCTCGCGCGTCAGGGAATAATTTTGGGGCACACATATTAAATTGAATTATTCATGCTATATAATAATAATTCCGGAGTTGAATTGGAAAAAAGAAGGTCTAATTAGCATTTTCTGTCTTCACTGGCCAATTAAACTGCAATGTATTATTTTTGTAATTAAAGGCGCGCGCGCGCGACTATTGAGAATTTTGCAACCGTTTAGCAATTGAAACTATTAATGATAGTAGAGTGTCATACATTAAATTATATTCCATTCCACCTACTCGAGAAATATACACAGAGAGAATCAAGAGTTGAATCATAAATTCTTGAAAATGCATATAATATTTATTTGCAAGATTGTGCAGAGAAGAGAATTGCTTGAAAAAGTCTCTGTGCTCTAATTGAAAAAAGAACTTCTCTTGAAAATTGATTGGAAAATAGTTGCAAGTAATTTTATTTGATTCTAATGGATTTTATTGAGTTAATTTAGAAGTCATAAATTTGTATTGACTCTCTGAACTCCTAAATTGTCGCGTTGTGTCTTTTTTAATCTTGCTTTCTCCCTCCTCCTTTGGTGTGTTTCGCTTTTAAAGTTGTACATGTGAAAGAAAAAAAATTCAATGTACTGTATTTTGTATGGCTAAAGCACAAGAAATTTACATAATATATATAAACAAAGTTGCAAAGCGCGACAGTCACGATGAAACCGTAACAATTTGTCCATTTATTTGCAAATTGCAAGCGAAGAAGAAGATAAATACATGTCGACGGATAAATAATATTGTCGTGAAAGATGAAATTAATCGCATATTCTTCATGGATTTTTCATTTTCATTGTCTTGTGAACAAATCAAACATGATTATGGCTCAATTACTATTCTTGGGATGATTTTCTTGGGTGTCATAAAGAATTCTTTTTTGTATGACAATTTATTGAAAATTGGATGTTTTGTGTTGCTTGACTTTTACGAAGTGAAAGATGTTCCTGCTTAAAAGTTGACTCTCAATGACTTTTCTTCTTCCATTTGGAACGTGTTTTTGGAGTTTTCTCTGTGCGCTCTTCGTGTGTGTCTCGATGGTAACTCGATTTTGGAGTATATTGGGAGAGAACTTGTTAGAAATTTGCGTGATTTCTTAAACCAGACTTAAACCGGCTTCTTTATTTTACCATAATAATCAATTGTTAATAAATTATTGTGTGAATAAATATATACATTTAGAATAATCGACCTAAGAAATGCGATATTGAATGCAAGTGAAAGAGGAATATTTAATATTCTCCTCTGTGTCATGCTTGGATTAATTAGAATTGCAAATCTGTGTGAGTTTTTTTTTGCGGCTGCTGCTTATTGAAAGAATTCAGTGACTTAAGAGTGTGCTAAATATTATCTAGATTGAAGTGTTAATTTTCCAGATATTTCTCTCTCTTCTGTCTCTCTCTCCTGATTGGGGAATTCATAATCATGAGTACATTAGAAGTCTTTAAATTCTCATCTAAGTTGATTAGTCATATTTTGTGGTAAAAGAACAAGAATTTAATAAGTGTCTAAGTGGCTTGAATGCGAGAAAGAGAATGATTACCTTGACATCCTTAAAGCTCAAGATATCGGTAGTAAAGGTGGTTACCACAGATGGTTTGTTCTTAACACTTGGGAATATTATTCCACCTTTTCGTGACAGTGGTTTGGAGGTGGTCGATGAATTTGACACTGAGTTCACCGTGTTCACAGTGATGCTCGGTGAGCTCTGTGTTGTTGTTGATTGCGTTGTCGTTCGTTGTGTGGTTGACGTGCTGGCTGAAGGATATGTCGTTGTTGGTAAAGCTTCTGTGAAGTCTTCCACGACGGAGTACCTTTTTTGAGCAAAGAAAAAATATTGATGATGTTTCAATGCTAAAAGAAAAAGGGGGGAAAATCTCTCCGCTCACCGATTAGGATCGTATTCAACGAGACGATCAATTGTGGGATCCATGAGGAGTTCAGCTGGAACGGGTCTCTGTGCCAGCACGGCAACATCGTCCTCTTGCTTCTTCAATCTCTTCTCGACCATATCGAGATTTTCAATGATGAGATTCGTCTTGGCCCGCAAATCCTGATGAATTTCACCTATGGCACGCTCCTGACGCTGTGTATTTGTGAGGAGAGCATCAGATTTTGGCACGAGATCATCCACTGAGCTCTTTGTGCCCACAACAACGTCCCACACTTCGTCCATCTTCTCTGACACGGTCATAATTGGGCGCATTTGGCGCACGAGAACGTCGATTTTGCTGGCTTTTACCAGCGGTGGTGGGGCAGTTGTGGTGGTTGTGTTGAAGAGTGGCATTGGGAGTTCCTGCTGATCGACAACAGCTTCGTGGATATCATTGAGTTGTCTCAGCATTTTGCCCAAATTCTCTGAGGCGATATTAATGTGGAATTGCAATTTCTTGTCAATGGACTCGGTGGAGGTGCGCAATTGATCCAATTCCTTGGACACGTGCTGAATAACTTCGGCATTCATTGATTTTGTTATTTCAATCACATTCATGCTGATGGGCTTCTTTTCGCTCGCCTCGGCATTGATATCGTCCACTGGTAGGAAATTGGAGTCTATTTGATTCTTCAGCACTTCAAGCTTGCTGTCGATCTCGAGGAGCTTCTGATCCAGCAGCAGCAAGCGTGTGTCCAATGCGCTCCCCTTGGCGGGTGGAGTTTCGCCTGTCTTGCCGTCAAAGGCCAATCGATTGTCCAGGGAGAGTAATTTCGAAATGACAACGTCATTCTTGTGAATGTTGTCCGCAACACGACTATCGAGCGCCTCAACTCGTCTCATTAGATGTTCAACCGCTTTGTCCAGATTGTCGATTCGCTGCAATTTTCCCTCAAGTGTTGACACCACGACTTCAAACACGTTGAGAAGTTGCTGCTCCCTGGAATTTGTCGAGAGAGAGAGAGAAAGAAAGAGAGATGTTATTATGAAAAAAAATTGTTCTCTTGTGAAGCTCTATGAGAGAGTGAAAAGAATTGCATACAACGAAATTGAATGCAAATCTGGGAAAAATGGATGATTTTTCATGATGGTTGAGTTTGGTGAAAGAAGATGTAGAAATGAGAGACACAAACACACCACAAGGTGGGTGTGAAATTGCTTATTTCTAATCCACTCGTCATTTTCGTCTTTCCCCATCGTCAATCCATTTATCTTGTGAAATGTGACTCTCTTGGGCTTTCACAATAACTCATGAAAACTGCTCATAAGATGATTTTTATGAATATATCGAAGAAATATATTTCTTTTGTGCATTTTTTCTTCTTCTCTCTCAACTCTTCTCCACCCTCAACTCTCATCTATATATATATTTTCTCTTTTTTCTCCTCTGTGTGGCCACAGTAAATTGTGTGCGAAGTGAGATGTCACGATATATAGCGATGGAATGTAGCGCGAAGAGATATGCTGGAAATTGTATGAATTTACTATATGGCGAGATTGGGTGATTGATGAATGACACGCCTCAAAATGATTTTTCACACTCATGAAGTGAAAAGAAATGGCTCAAATTCGCAGTGCGGTGAAAAAAAAGCCACTTAGACGAATTCCGATTAATTTCAACTCTTTTTTCTTCGTCGTCTTCTTCTATTTTCTACCTTCATGACAACTTTATGCAATGCATGTCGAATTCTTCTTCCTCTCTTAAAGTGTGCAAAATTTGTGTCCAAATTTGTGTGGCGGAGAAAAAGTCGTCTTTTGTTAAATTCACCCACGTGAATCGATTTTTATGTGTTCAATAAAAATTTTTTTGTGTACAATCAAATGTTAAGATAAGGAATTTTAGATCAGTTGCTTCCTATTGACAGTGTAACATTTTTGTAAATTTGTAAATTCAAATTGGCATTTAAATACGTTTTATATTTTTTATGTGCGAATTGGAGACTTGAATTAGAGATTTACTTTCGGAAAATATCAAAAAAAATACCGCTTTTTCCCAAAAAATAGACAGAGAGAAAATAAAATGTGTCACAACTTTTATGAGTTATAAAAGATTTTTTTTTTCACACGCCTCACCTGAAAAGCTATTAAAGTTCTGTAAGATCTTTTATTTAACACACGGTGGAAAGAAAATGGACAGAGTGAGATTTGTGAATTATTCAATCACAACACAGATAATGTATTTCTAATGAATTTTAATTTTCTCTTCTCTTCTTCGGACAAAATTTTCCCTCGCCAACTAATGAGGTGCATAAGATGTTCATTTTCTTTATGGTATGTAGAGCAATAAATTTACACGCACTATTGTACAATTTTTTTTTTCTTTCTTCATATAACAAGAGTGTCAGTCGGAATGTGAGATGTATTTTCTCATCTTCAATTTGCAACATCGGCATGTTGATGGAATGCTCAGCTGATGATGCCTTTCTGTTTGTGCTGTAATTACTTGATCACTGTCGAGGTTGAAAAATTGTATCTCATAGTTTTTTTTCCCTCTCGATGTTCTTCTAATTGTTCAATTTTGTAGGCGTTAATGCGATAATGTCACACATTTAATTTGTTTTTCCTTCACAAACACAGCAAACAATGGAGGTTCTTTTGAATTGATCAATTTTGCCGCTGCTGTTGAAGCTATTGTCACATGTGTGATAAAATATGTATGTATATTGTGGAAAATGGGTTTCCCAACCCATGAATGGTGCGACATTTGACCATTTATTGCTTAATTAAACATTTATTTCAATAATAGCTGTGGTGAAAAATGTCTAAAAAAAATCACAGAAGATACAATGAATTTCCATTGATTATTTGCTCAATTGTTCATCAAACGGTTTTGTCTGTTAATAAGAAATGCGCGCAGGCAAAATGCAAAGATGAATTGTGTTTGACTATTAAATATTCTATTGAAACCTTTAACAGATTATTGTTCAGTCGAGAAGGTGAACGAGTGGAAGATAAAAATTGATATGGTGTGTGAGTCAAAAGAGCACATTTTCAATGTGACTGTGGAAAAGTTTTTACAGAGGAAGGCATTGGAAAAGCTGAAAGTCTCTTTGGTCTATCTAATTCAGTGGCACACTTTATCTAATTAATATTGTCGAATTTAATAAGTCTCGATTTGTAATTTATGCATATGAGAGGGAGAAGAAGAAAAAATAAACTGAGCTTGATTGAATGTCTCAATCAAGTGTAAGAGTGTTTAATGCTCTAACCCAGCATTTTACCTTTAAATTGGTATGAAAATCGAGATGGATTATTTGAGCAAGACTGATTCGCTTTCCAATATACATTTTCTCGTTAGTTTGCGAGTTGAACCACAACGAATTTTCCTCGAAAAATTGATTTGTTGTGGCAATTTTGCTGAATTTCATCCTTGAAGGAATCAAAATTTTTATATAAGCCTTAACCTAGAATTCACGTGTCTGAGGACAAGTGGAATTTATGTAACAATCTGGAGTAAGTGGCCGAGTCTAAACATGTTACATAATGCACCTTTTTGTGCCTCTCTTTTGAAGAAGATCAATGGTCTGTGATCATTGATTTTTGTGTAATCGCGAACACACAGTGAAACCTAACTTTGGCCATTGTAACCTCGACCGACGCTTTGAATGCGCGCGCTTCCAATTAATTTGTACGAAATCTCTTGAGGTGATGAAAAGCATAAACGGAGAGATTGAAAAGAAATTAATTTCCTGTCGATTTCGGTGAAAAATCTTTCTCGTTTTGCACTCATGTCAAAAAATCTATACGCTATGATGTGTTATGAGGTGTTAAAAGTCTGTGATTGAAAGCTCAACATGAGGCTGTATTTTTTCTTCGTCAACGAAACTCTTCTTCACACTTTTTTTTCACGCTACTATCACTCTCATTCATGGTGTTGTCGTCTCTTTGGTAACTTGAGAGTGTGATATGTTTTTCTTCTTCTTGTCTAATTACATATCGGAGTTGATTTGATTACTATGGCAGACGAGTGACGGATGAAAAGAGTCACACCTGATTGAGAGAGAGAGAGAGAGTATGTGTTTTTATCGGCGCAAATTTATCTGCGTCTGCTTGAGTTTGAGGAGGAAGAAGAAATGCCTTGAAACGTTCATTTTCCATCATGTGTGACATGGTTGCACATTGATTGATAATTAGAGAAAGTTTTTACCATTTGTGAGGTCTATTTTATGACTCCTTTGCGAATCTTACAAAATGTCTTATCGAATAATTTATAGGCATATAACATTCTTGAGATTAATTTTCAATGCATGAACTGTGCAAACACGATTATTGTATAGGGAAAAATTATATACAGAAGGGAAGAAAATTTTATGGTTGTGACAATTTTTTTTCTCCTTCTTACTCAATTTCCTTCAACTTTCCAACCGACAAACATCTCATGCCAAATAATACATATTGATGTGTGGTGCGTGAGGATATAATAAAGAGAGGCATTTTCAGATTACATTCATACAAATCACGGCTTTTCATTCAATAAATTCCCCCCGAGAGAGTCGCTTGGAAATGAGGAGGAGGTGGAGTCATAAATTTATGCTTCACCCCAAAGAGAGGAAGAGGTGAGGAAGGTATAGAGGGAAAAAAATGGTACCTGATAGAGCAAAAGAAAGGCAATTGTAGCATGTCTGTCGTTACATAAAATCTCCTCAATATTATTATTATTTAATTTTACAATTTGAGATAGATACGGGAGTGAATACACTCCTCTTTATATAACACGCAAGCTTATAATTAATTGATTTTCCATACTTCCAATGCGGTACCCACATTGCCTGTGTTGTGGTCCAGTAAATTAATTCTTGGATAATGTGTACATATGTTGGTAAAATACACCGTGAACACATTGTGCGGTAAATCATGTGTATATGTTCCGAATGACAGACAAGACGATGGCAAAGAGAGTTGGAAAATGACAGAAAAAAAATATCGCCAATAATTTCAAACAATGTGAATATTGAAGGAAGGAACAAAAAAGATGATTTTTTCCTCTGTTTTCGTGCTAAAAGTGCCATTTTTGCCTTGTTATGTCAACTTCCTGAATGTTTTGAATGTTTCGCCATCAAATGATTGCAATTTTTTCTGTTTTTTTTTCCTCTCAAAGAGGTGAATTCACTTGACGACGTTTGCTTCGCTTTTGCTCGATGAGCTTGAAAATTGTCATGTTTGTCTTATCTATAATATTATGGCTATGAATATACAATTTATTTCAAATTACCGTAGGGAATATGATTCAACAGAGAGGGATTTCAATATTTCCTGCCACTTCTCAATTTTGTCTGTTTGTTTTGTTTCTCAATCAGAAAGCGCAATTCACTTAATTGCGTCCAATGCAATAATTTATTCTTATCGGAATGGTGCCATTAATTTCACACCAAAGTAATTTTTGGGTCACTTTCGGAGTTTCACCGAAAATAATAGTGAATTTTTTAACTGCCAACAATATTTCAAGACATATTCGTGGGAAACTATAAAGTTAAAGACTTAATAAAGCCCTTTATCAATATATAAATTGGGGGAGATGTGTGAAAATTGATTGGAATCAGACAGGAATGGTTTTTTTGGAAAGTGTAACTCGCAGTTTAGATTTTTTTTTGTCTTGCACTCTTGGACAATTAATAAATTTAACCTTTAACAGTGGCTCATGACGCGCGTGAGAAAGAGTATTACAAAATATTCACACAAACAGCCACACAAACACCTTAATGAAACGTGCTAAATATTTTTATTGAGCGACGCGGTCTTTTTTCTCGCCGTATTGAGTCCCCGATTTTTTTTTTGGCCATAGATCTCACACATCATTTGATGATATTGAATATCAATAAGGAGAAGTCGCGTGTGGAGATGTCGAGAGAGAGAGAGAGAGAGGGTGGGAGAAATCTTAAAATAATATGAGATACAGCGTTGTGGCTGAGCAGCGAATGCATCTGAAATGAGACGCACAGCGAGAAGACTGCGATGATGGCTTTAAAGAAAATATATACACACCATGAGATGTGCAAATAAAGTCGATGAGAAGAGTATATTTTGACTTTCTTCTTGTGTATAAAATTAATTAATCCATATGTGGAGAGATTCAACTCTATGACCAAATGACTAATTACACAATTTATAGACTTGACTAATTAATATAAATAGCCAATCATGGCGGGGGGACACAAATTGAATTTCCTATAAGGCGTTCGGCTCTTGAAGGCGGAAGTTATGTTGTGGGGAAGTCTCCTCTTGTGCCAATGTGTGATACACAAAGAGGAGATGAAGAAGAAGAAAAAAAGCGACGACAAACATGGTAAATATGTAAAAATTTTTATCTTCCACTGTGATTTTTTGTTTCATTTCACACGAATTTTACGAACTTTTTTCCGCCACCTGAAGCTTGAGGAGTAATTTTTGGATGGAAATTATCGATGTTGGTGGCCATTGTAAATGTCTTATTGATCGATACTTCTTCACGAAGAAAAAGAAATACAAGTGAAGCGACTCAATGTCTGGCAAGCAAAAGTGCATGAAGAATTTCCGAGGTGCCTTTCTGTGTGTCCTATTAAGTGTCAATTAGCAACATCTTTGGTATGTCTTTAGCTTTGTAATCACACACTAATTAGCGTACACAATAAATTTATTACAATCGTTTTGCATGGATAAACTCGCGAAATGCCGCGGTTTTTCCATCTTATAGAAATAGGTTTTAATAATCTCAGATGTTGCTTGAGGTAGGAAAAAAGACTTTCCCCACACCAGCAATTATCGCAATGACACTTCTTTTCCTTTTCGCGTGGATTTCGTGGCTTTGTTTGTTTCTTTTTCGCGTGAACAAAAAACAGGTGGCACGTGACGTCATTTATGATTAATTATAGCTGTATTACCTGAGAGAATTGCAGAAATTTGTGTGATATTTGACCTTAATGTCGTAATTTTCAGATATTATCACTGGGTATATCGAAGTCTGTATCAGAGTGTCTTTTTTTATCGCTCACAATTTGAATATCTCAATCTGCATCTTTGATAGTGTTGAGAATTTTTTTTTCCAACACCTTCAGTCGCTTTATAAATTGAGTAAGCTTTCCAAATTTGCCCAATAGAATTAATATTCTTCGATGTCAAATGAGAGACTAATTTGAATAATGAGATAGTTATCCTGATTTGTGAATATTGCAATTTAATTGTGACGATTTCAATCAGCAATTTTCAGACTAAAATGTACTAATAGTGTTTTATAATTCATGCTGATTTCAATGCTTTTATATTTATTTCTTCCAAATTTTCGCATGTCGATCAGAAAATGCAAAATAGGAAACTTGAATTGAAACGGAACGAAGACAAGAAATTCCAAGAGCAAAAATATGTGACTCATAAAACTGTATAATATAATGTTAATTGAGATCTCATGATAATTCAGAGATCATCGCGTGGTGTAAAAAAAATAAATAAAACGCGATCTCTTTCCTTATGTTTCGACAAGGCGTAGCACAAAAATTCGTGGCGATAAGAAAAATATTTTTATCAAGCAATTTCCTATTTTTTTGCACCATAAAATTGTAAGTGTGATTTTATGTGGTGAATTGTGAAGATTGGCATTGTTAACAAATTATGCTAAAAATGCAATTGTTATTGATTTGCATTGATCATTTTGCAACACACACAATTTGCGAGCTTCGACAATTGTTATCGCGGGTTTCTGTGGTGCTGCTACACCCTCAACATCTGGCTAATAATCATTTAATTGCACATCAAAGCGCTATGGCAAGGGGATTTCCTTCTTATGCATTTCTGCATCTCATGCTAGCAAATGTCCAATGGGCAAATACCGCAAAATCGCATAATAAAATCGTGCAGTCGGACAAATGGGGCTTGAATGCATGGGAAATTGCATGTTTTCAGCATTAATTCAACTTTAATTCTTTTCAATATCACACATAATCTACTGGCAAGAGAGTGCAAGATGGTGAAAATGTGATAAATTTAGTTTATTTGTGGGTTCTCCGCCATATAGCCGGCTAATATTATAATATTTTACATGAAGGTGGGTTTGGTTGGAAAAAGTAACGAGGTTCAGTGGAGGAAAGAAAGTGAATTTTAGTCATTGAGAATCTAAATCACTAGTTTTTCAATAACAATACGCTGTAGGGGAAAATTTGCATGGCTTTTACCGCCTTCTGTCGTTTCTTTTAGAAAATATTCATAACATAGGCTGACAAGGTAAATTATATTTGTTTGACGGACGGGGGGAAATTACAGATATTACCTCGTGCGGTATTTTGTGATGATAATACAAGAGGAGATAGACTATGATGTGGTTTTTCATTCGGTAGTTGCGACATTTAAATTTGAAATTTAAATCTGTGCGTGTGTTTGAGTCTGACGCGAGTTCAAAGCTAGGCTTTAAATTCTAAACTGCGCAATGAAGTGAAGATGGTCAAAAATAAGTCAGCGGATTAGCATAACTTCCATGAGAATATTGACAAGTGGCCGTTGATATTTTGACTGAAAGTGGGAGGAAGAGGATTAATAAATATATGTGTTTTGTGCCTTTTTATTAAGACTCACTCGTTGGTGTTTATCTCTGTGTATTTTTTTTATGAATAAACATACCTTTTTTAGCGTAAAAGCGCACGCATTGAAAGCGATTCTTTTTTTTTCGAGAGTATTGAAATGCTGATTGACCCTGATTTTATTACTCTTTTTTTTCTCTTCATCGTGTGTGGCGAATATAGAAAAATTATATAAGACTCCACTAATACAGCGGAAAAGGCACCTGTTGAAAGTGAATTTTGATTATGCATTCAAATAAGTGTAATAAAAGTGGTAATATATAGAGTTTTTTTTCTTCATCATCAAGACTTCTTTGCTTCGCGCACGAATTCAACATCCGTTTTCTTTGGCGGTTTGTCTGTATATGTAAGGCAGTATAATCACTTCGTGGTGATATTGTATAAAAATCTAGATCAATTGGGTGTGATTTTGCGCGCTTGTCGTGGTCGTTTTGCTATTTGTTTGGGTGAGAAAATGGTAGTGCAAGAAATATTGTAAGACGACCAACAACTTTTGCATGTCCTTCAAGTGACGCTAAATTCGACTCCACCTGCTTAAAGTTCAACAGGTAGGAACACTCTGGCGGTGTGTGTTCTAATTGAACTTAAGTGTGTTGCTGTCTTTTGCCGACAATCACACGCCTTGGAAAAAAACTAGATGAGAGATGGTGAAGCCCAAAAAAAGAGCTTTTTGAAAGGCGCGATAAGTTGATTTACAAGTTTTTATGTAAATTGTTGTGTTATTCTGATGAAAAATCGTCTCAATGATAAGATAAGAAGCGCAATGACAAGCTTTGTAGAGAAAATAATTGAAAATTATGCATGTATTAATTGTATAATGATTGATCTTGAAACAATTCCATCAATTTCATCCCACAATCGAGAAACTCTCCTACTCGAGAATTGAAGTCTTTTGTATATATTTTTTGACTTCTGTATTCTCAGGGTAATAAATATGAAAAATTGATTGATTTATTCAAAAATTGTGCGAAATGGTTATTAATGTTCATGGGTCGGGAGATGAAAGGATTAAGACTGATCTATTAATAACAACAAAATATTAATGTGTCTCAAAGTGTCACTGTGAATTTATTTAGTTGTCTCAATGGGCTTTGGCCAATTGTACAGACGTCCAACAATTGACTGTGAGGAAAAAAAAGCTTAAATCCAGATTTATTTGTTGGCAAAAATTTTTGCGTATGGAAGTGAAGGGGAGAACATTTGTCAAAAGTCTTGCTGTGAATTTTAATTAATTTGAAAAGTGAGATATCAAGAAAATATTCTCAATTGGCACATTTTTGTTCTCTCTCTCGTGCGTGTCAATGTGCGCGCGCGCGCCCAGCAATGTTGGGAGAACACCTTAAGAAGTGCAATAAAATTAAATTGTTCACCATGTTCCACATTCACTTCGACAATCGATCGACCACCAGAGAGTTGCGCTTTATTTGATGTTTGACTCCCATTTTTATTTTGTTACCTTCTTTGTTTGTTTCACTTTCGAATTAATTAAATATTCTATCGACAATGTGATTGATTTTGATGTCTCTCCCGAAAATATCACTAATGCAACACTGTTGTCTTTATGCGTTGATATTTCAAGTTTGACACGTTGAGACTGTAAATGGATAAAAATTGACATCCAAGAGAAGAAGGTAAGCAGAAAAAAAAATTGCAAAACATGACAGTTTTTTTTGGTCTTGCCTTTTGCTTTCAATAAATCGCCAATGAAGAAATTGATCGTGAAATTGAGAAACTTTCTTGGGACACTTTTTTTTTTGGGTTGTGTGTTTGCACGCGGACACACTTCTTTTTATCGGTCGTCGTCGCCACACACCGTGGCGCGATGGCTAATGGGTGGCCGAGAGGAGAAGAAAAATGCAGAAAAAAGGCGGGAAAATGACAATGCATATGCAAATGAGCAGCAACTAAGAAGAAATATACTCTTTTTGGGCACAAACTCTTAATTCATTCATAAAATGCCACTTTTCATTTCACTCTCACATTGTGTGTAGACACATTTTAGATGTTTCTCAAGAGGGAGAGAGAGAGAAACCTTTGAAAAAGAGGGAACGAGAGAGAGAGAGAGAGAAGAGAAGAAAAAAACGGCAAATATACAGATGAAGAATTGAATGTGAGGAGAGAGAGACAAGAAAGAAATGAGTAAAGCTGTGTGGCGTATACAGAGTGTTACAAGAAGCTACACGATATTTATTTCAATAGCAAATCTCATTTGCATACGAACGACCTTCATAAATTGTAACTATTTAGTTCAGAGAGCATTATATGTATTGTCTTTGCATTGCTACAGTTTTGCTTAAGATATATTGAATATTGAACAGAGAGAGAGAAAAATGTCGCGAAAATTGCAAATCTCATCTACATATAAACCATATACATATATCACAGGTCTCTCCTGTCAATCAATTTCCTTGATATTTACTGCTGATTTGCTGTCAATGATGAAAATTTCCTTGAATATGTATAATTGTTGTCCATTTCTGCGCGACATTCATTTATGATCCATCATTAAATGTAATAAAGTATCGAAGCATAGCATTTGTTATTTCAAAGACACCCAAAATAAAGTTTGCCCGTCACGCAATTTATGAGTTTTCATAGTTTTTGGTATTTGTCAGAGCAATTCGACGGGTGAATGGAAAACTGTGGAAAGTCTAAATTGTCATTTTCAGGAGAGGAAATTGAAAATTTAGCTCCGAAATTTGCCAAATTTACTTCAAAACTCTCAAAACATCTTCCAATTGGTCTGTAATAATTATTTTGTGGATATTTCTGTTGATTTTTAACAATCTTCGAGTTAATTTTATATAAAAAATCATCTTTTTATTTACATGAATTTTTCTTCAAGGTTTTCACGTGAAAAAATAAAAAAAATATTAGAAATATTCAATAAAAGTCTAAGAATATTTAAGAATAATTCTTAATATTTAAAATTATTTCTCAATGAGGCGTTTTATACGTTTTTGACTACAATTTGAGACGATTTTCTTAATAAAAATATGCGGCATAAATGATGAATAGTCAACTTTTGATAGTTTTCGAGGAACCCGTCGATTTGTAGAGCAATTATGCGATGGAAAATGAAATCGAAAAGTCATGTTACGAAATGTTGTCGCGAGATAAAATTCTGAGCTATAAGAAATTATTCCAGAATCCTGTTTGCGCCGAGCCGCGGTGGAGTTGATGCAAAACATTCAGTAGGAAATTCACGACCATATTAAGAGCAAAAGAGTGGGAGAAATGACATGCCCTAAAGTTGAATTGAGACTATAAATGTGCGCATTTGCATGCGCGGAGAAGCATGGAAAAAAGGGTTACAGAGAGGCAAAGGTAACTTCTTGTTGTTATGCCAAGTTTAAATTGTTACGTACGTTAATTACCATTTGAAATTCACGATTTATACAAAAGATTGTGGTGTCTTGTGGTCCTTTTGCGCGCTGTTGGCCTCCTTGGAGCGCCACGTGGTGATTTAAGAGAAAATATTTCAACTAATAGACCCATAATTCTCTTGAATATGTTACATGTGTGGCATTTTCACGGTGTTACACTTGATATGTCTCCGAGGGATTTCAGTGCGGTGCATTATAATTTCACTCTCTGTGCACTAATTTGATTATATTTCGATCTTTGCTCTTTTCCCTCTGTGTCTTTTTTACCATTGGAAAATGTCGTTGGATAATTTTGGTGTTTTTCGCTCTCGTGGGAATTCTCATGAATGTCTAACGAGCAAATTATTTTAATCAGTGATTGCAAAAATTGAGCAATAATTACCAACAGGTGCTAAATGGGTGTTAATATTGGTGCCAAAAATCACCTTTTATTTTTCACTTTGCAATAAGTTGACTTCGTGAGTAAATTAGATCGTGTTAAAGCGCGCTCTGTGCCATTTTCGCCATATGGCGAAAGGAGTTAGAGTTTTTGCCAAAAGAGGTTCACGTCCTAAGCGCTCGCGGTCAATGGTATATATGAGATTTTTGCATATTGGAGGAGTATAGCAAATGTATTTCTTTCATTGGCATCTTAAAACATCTTAAGCAAATTAAACGCGTTGTTACTTTTTGGTGAAAGCGAAACCTCTTGAACATGTGTATTTTTATCAGTACTTCTGACACAATGTTTATTCCATCGCTTAACAATTTAATTAAGCCTCTTTTGAATGCCTTGAAATATACTTGCTGCCAATGAATCAATGGTATTTTATCGTTGTGGCAAAAATGTTGACTTCTATCTCTTTGGTGTGTGTTTGTGGAGAAAGTGATGGATAAAAATCCTTAGAAATCTTTGCAAGTCTACCAGTGTCAATTAAATGTGAAATTACTTATAGATTTTCGATGGCTGCAAACTGTGGAAATACTCCTTGTCTTTAGCAAAGTGAGATATAACACACAATAATAATGAATGAGTGTGGTCAAGAGTATATCATTCATCTAATGTGGAATTCACTGCGAAAGTCCGCAGTGGTGTATCTGAAGCGGGAGATGAAAATAATAAGCAAAACTCACGAAATGTGCAAGTTTTTGAACTCATAAAGTCAAGCTCATAAAGCTCAACACCTCACCCATTTGCAAGAGATTTACAATGTTCAATAAAACTTCTTATATTCTTGACACAAATCCTTTTTTCCAAGATTGTATCGTGATACGTTAACGTGTGCTAAATGGGCATTTGAGGTTTTGGAATTGCTGGGGCTTGAAGAGAGTGTTTGAGAAAAAGAAGCTGCGAGAGCGAGAGAGAGAGATGAAAAATTTTGCATCGCTTTCCGAGAGCTTATACTTTGTTTAAGATATAATTGGCACAATGTCTTATTGTTATCCAACTTTTTTTTTCGTTGATAGCCTATGCAGATTTTTTCCAACCATTACCACACTCGTGTGAATTAAAACAGTAAGCAGAAATCCAGACATATTCGACAGCGCGATTGTTGCCTGGGTTTTTTTTGCTATTCATCTATAAATCAGAATTGAAAATGTTATAGTTTAACTTTTGAATTGAAGTACACCGTGATGTCCTTGTAAACAAAACGATGGCTTTTTTTGCAAATATGTTCATACAAAATATTCTCTTTGACGATACTAATTAATCGCGGACGAAAAAGATCAAAAAATTGAATGCAATCAAGCAAAGAGACAAGGTGAAAATCGTGTGAAACTGGTAATTTTCCCCCCGCGTTGCACGGTAAATTTGCAACAATTGCTGCAAATATTGGAAATCACTCCTCAATAACTTAATTGTCCCACTTTCTATACTTATTTCCTCGATTTTAATCTGAGACACAAATATACAGAAAATCCCCCAACGCCATATGTGCAGATTTGGCGTGGGTGGTATGATAAACTTCTATTTGATCCAACATATAAAAGTCGTGTGGTATATATTTTAAATTCACATCCGCTCTCTTCACTTTGGCTTCTATCACAAGACGTTATATTAAAAGTGAATGAAGCAGAGATATATTTATATATGTATTTTACTTCAGTGAAGGGGAAATTGGCAAGTCTATAAAGAATCGTTTCGGCATTGCATAATGTTTTGGGTGATTTTATTTTGTCGTTTGCACCCAAACTCATGTTTCAAATGATAAAATGTGAAATTTTTCAGCGAAAAATTGGCAATTTGTTTGTAGATTGGGTGGGAGAGATTGGCTAAAAATTACCTTGATCACGATCTTAGCACCAAAAATATACTGTATCGCGAGTTCTTGAGTAGGTATAAATAAAATGTGAAAGAATACTTGTGCTGGTGCACTTTTGTGTCAATTCTCTCGCATATTGAAGTCTGAGAGTGAATTTTGCAAGAAAATACTCGGTCAGAGAGTCACGAAGGTGTATTAAATACAAGGCGATATTAATCTTATTACATCCATTGCTTGAGCTTAGTGAAACACCTAAAATTGATTTTTTTTTCCTTCTTCTGCATAGGCAGGCAAAAACTCAGGCATGTTAGACATTTAGAGGCACGATCAGTGTGATTTGAAAAACTGTATCACAGAAGGGAGTTTAGAAAAATGTGGTGAAATTGCGAAAAACAAGAGTATGAAATTGAAGTTGAGTCAAATTTGTCTTAATTTTGACTTGAGACATTTAGTGAGAAAGAAACTCTATATCAGTTGGCTGCACAGAAGGAGCAAAAAGGCTGTTTCATAAATGTCTTTTTTTATTGTCTAGCCATTTAACAAATCACTTCATTTTTCGCCTCCAGTCCAACACTATTTTAACTGCGATGTATTACAACTCTCAATGAAAAATGATTGTGTGAAAAGTAGGTATCGGGTTTTTTTTCTTCTGGTCGGCGTACGTTATTTCTAAATTTCATGGCAATGAAGTACATCTTATTTCTAAGTGAAGATGCTAATGTGCTCATCGGCATGTTCAATTTGCTCATGAGATGCCATGTAAGCAGAAGGTCCAGTGATTGAGTGACTTGAAGTGTTAAATTTTGTATTTTAATATGTCTATTTTTTCCAATATCTCAACACACTGGGAAGATTAAACAACTCTTGCAGCATCACTGAGAGAAATTCTCCATTATTATTTTAGTTAATTTACTTCATAAAAAAAATCAGTGAATAGGATTTGGGCCGCGGTTTACGAAAGGAATGAAGAAATGATACAAAAGTGTTAAACGGTAGCTAAAAACATACAAAAGGCAAGCTGACAAGTCCAAATTGTAAGTTGAATTCTTTGTATCAATCGACAAAACACCCAGTCCTGTCCAAATAGTGTCCCTGGAAATCTTGTGGCGGGAATGCTATTGTCATGGCGGCCTTCTCCTTCTGACGAGAATCTCGCTGTTAGCATTTTTTGACGGTAGGGGCACATCTCCCTGCATTTTGCAATATTTCGGCCCCAAATTGAGATATCGCTATGATTTTTACGTCATTTGAGAGATCATGAAATTCAGATCATTTTTCGTCTTAAGGCAAATGTCTTGAAAATTGAAAGAACTATCGAATTTTTGGCGCCAAAGGGGAAATTATCCCAATAAATTTTTTTATTACTCACTTTACGTGAAATTTATCTCAGTGATCGTGGATTAAAGTGTGTTTGAGAAGGTAAACGATTGTGATTGTGTGCGAAATGTGTAGAGATATTAGAAAAAAATGGTGTATATGGAAAATATCGGACAAACAATACTTAAAGGGTGTATTGTCTCGACTTGTCTTAAAGGTTTTACTTTATGACTGCAGCACGCATATCGATTACAACACCTTTTCCTCCTTCATTCATTTGAATATTGAGAATTTTCACATCAAAACACCGACAAACAACATGAGAGGCAGCAAAAGCAAATAAATTGAGAGGTTGAGACTCTGGGATGGAGTGTAATAAAAAAAATATAGTTCCAATAATAATTGAGAAGGTGTTTCTTTTTCTCAATCAGCTGAAAAGGAGACATGGTGAGTGAGAAAAGGTACATTTCTCACCTCAATCACTTGTTTTACCATAATATTTTGATTTACTGACTTCTTACTGTGCACCCTTGTGCCCTCGCGCCTCATGCTGAGCCTCTCTGAGTGTGTGTGTGTGTGAATAATGAATGGAGGTGGCTTGATGTGTAAAAGTACAACGTGATAATTTTTATTGAGATGATATAATTCATTTACTACTTCTATCCACTCGTTATGGCTTCAACGCATCATCAGGAGTGCTTTTGTGCCCTCATTTGCTTCATCATCTTGCTAAAAGAGCAATTACTGTAATTTCCCCAACTTGCATCATCGAACTGTGGATTATGCTTAAAGAAAATGTAATAAATTGTTTTTTCAATTGAAATTTCGACTCTTAGGCCGTGCCTAAAAGTGGTCATATGGGTAATTTTGACTATTCAAAATTTTTCAGCATTTGTACCTTGTGCGCACATGGTCAATTTTTCCCTATTTACACAACAATAAAATTGTGCTTACTTGCACATTTTTTTCAGCCTCTTATCCATCAAGTCTAATTGCTGTTTAATTTGCACCAGAAAATGTGCACCGTTTTTATTGTTATAATCGAAAGACGAAGAAGAAAAAAAATTGTGCGAACGTTAATGTGGAAAACCTTGAAGATTGTGATCAATTTTCTGTTTCCATGATCTTTCTGGGTGTCTGTTATGACAGATTTAGGTCTCAGCAGAGCGTCAGACTTTCGATCCAAGTTTCTTCCTGCAGCACAATTTCTGCGTGGTTGGCATAAAAGTTGTACATTGAATGTATCGATACATTGCTCAGGTGCAAAAATGAAGAAGATAGAGTTGAAGAGAGTGGTTTTCTTAAGAAACGCTTTTTTGCTTCGTGAGCATTGCATACTTGACTGGTCAGAAAGTCATTTGCGAATCGCATTTTTCACTGATCGTGGGCAATTGTGAGGAGGAAAAGGCTGGTAATTGGTAAAAAAGTGACAAGGGATTTGACACAGTCTCTCAATTGATTGCAAATCGACATTCATCATTACAATTCAAATTGGATAAGATGAGTGCTATACGATCACTGGTGATGGCTGCAAATGGGCATATATGTGAGAATCTCCAAAGGCAATTGAATCTGTATAAGATTTTTAATCTTGCCACTACTCCAGGTCATTAAGAAACATGAAATATGCGTTCATATTAAAGTGACGCTCGGTAATTGGTGATTGGATTGTTGCGAAATGCGTGTGTCTGTGCAAGAAAATGAAGATGAGTTGAATTGGAGTGTATCGCGCGCGCGCATGAGTGAAAGATGTCTTTGAGCTCTTGGTTTTTTCTTCTTCTTGCCCTCCTGCGCGACTCTTGGTAACGTGAGAAATACCATACAAAAATAGACACCAGAGTGGAAAAGAGTTTCTCGGTGGCATTTTGTCCAATATTTTGTGTGTTTGCTGTCGTGCTTTTGATGCAAGTGTTGAGATAACGCGCTTTTTTTTTGGGGATAGTCAATGAGGCGAGAAAAAATGCATGTAATGTTGGTATAAATTAATTTAAATTGGACAGTGAGAAAAAGTCTTTTCTG
This sequence comes from Phlebotomus argentipes, assembly GCF_947086385.1. Classification (NCBI taxonomy): domain Eukaryota; kingdom Metazoa; phylum Arthropoda; class Insecta; order Diptera; family Psychodidae; genus Phlebotomus; species Phlebotomus argentipes. The sequence goes on from NW_026776174.1 coordinate 444,331, forward strand.
TTGGCACCGGGAGAGGAGTTAAAAGTAAAAGTGGTGTATATCTTTGAAACTTGATCATAATTAATGTAAATGGAATTGTTGCGATATATATTGTCTCGCTGATTGCAAATTTTTGTCACAATTACTATAACTATATGCTTTTGTGGGGCAAAGAGATTCCGCGCAAAGGAGTGAGCGATAAAATAGATGAAAAAGCGAAAGGAAGTTAATTAATTGCTGGATCTAATTTCGCCAGCAATTAATATCTCTGTGCTTCTTTCAGTTTTTCATCTCGAAAGACAGTTTTTCACACGTGCTGATGAGGAGGGAAGAAAAAATCATCATGTAATCTAATTATGAGAAAGAAATTGAGAATTCTACAGAGCGGGTCAATTTGATATGTGAAATTTTTTCGAGAAGAAATGCATTGTTTTAATTTTCATTCACTCCACTAACCGAATGTAATAAAGAAACATATGTAGAAGCATTTAGAAGCTTATATAAGATGTATAATTAATAAGTGAATAGATTGCAAAATTTCACACTTTAATTATCCCAACACAGTCATATTTATGTTGCTGACAATTTTTCACTTCTTGCATTAAATAACAATGTGAAATATAATTTTTTAAACACTTTACGATGGTAAAAAGATACTTTCTTGTGGACAATTCTTTTCTCTCCTCTCTGGTGAAGGAAAGGCGAGAATTTAATGAATTAACTGAAATGCTAAAAGTATTTTTTTGTGTAATATTTTAATTTCTTTCTCTCATTATTGCCATCATAAAAAAAATGGCAGCAATTATATTATTATAATAGGTGTCTCGAAAAAAAAAGAGAAATGAAAATATACTCTCACAGTGTGATGTTTGAGGAAAAATTAAGCTTTTATCACGCTTTCATAAATTTAAGAAATTCTCCCCCTTAAGTATTTCTTGTTGCATTTTCCACGCCAATTTCTGCTTAATAACATCCAACAATGCAGCGCGCCTTCATGCAAAATGCATGTCTGGCCAAGGGAAGGCAATAATTCTATGAAAATTGCTCTCAATTGTGATGGAACGGAGAGAGATGCAACTCTCTCGGAGTTTCATTCGCCTCTTATGGGCGAGAAAATGAAATTTATGATGGCAAAAAAGGTGTGATAAATTGATTAAGGCTGATACTTAATTTTGTGATAAATTTTGTGTCATATAATTCGGAAATGATTAAAGGAATCACTTTATCATGGTGAAAATTGCTTCAATTAACTTTCATCATGTCTTTTTCACCTTCATCGAGGATGTGGAAGTCTTCACACACACACAACACTTGAAGACTTTTTAGCCATGCTAATTGCTCAGGAATTTTTAAATTTTCCGCTTTATGTTGAATTTTGATGAATATATACAGAGAGGAGTGCGACACAAATTCTTGGAAATGTACATAAATTGTAAGGGCTTTTTTTTCGGCCCAAACCGCTCAACTCAATAGAGTACAATGCCTTCATCTTGAAGATGAAAAATTTCACTTTCTACCCATCGTGTTGAATTAAATAGTAATAATTATATATGATAAAAAGTAATTTTCTTACATGTACACGGAATATTTTCCACTCGCTTTGTATGGTTTGCCAATGTTGTTTCTTGTTTTCCCAAAGATTATTTAATAGTGGTAATTTCTATGTTTTTATTCCTTAATTGATACTAATTGATAATATTAGGAGAATTTAATTTTTTACGATGCGTTATAATGTTTTTCTGTTTTTTTTTGCTGTGGAACTTTTTTCCTCCTTTGTTTTCCTACAAAAATATAACTAACATCAGCATGTTGATTGGTGGTTTGAAGAGTGAGAAAAATATTGGCTTCACATAATAAATTTGGACGAGAAATGAGAAAGGTGCTAAACGTTTTTACGCCACTTAATGAAGTTAATTTATATTGGTGTTCAATATATCTTGAATGTTGATGAGTCCATGAGATTTCTATGGTGCTTTTGAGGGACGCGAACCTCATCATTAAAGATGTGGGGCAAAAAGTGTTACAAAATCTCAAACTCAATCAAAAGTTGCTGAAGTGAAAGATTCTTTGGTGGCTTTTCAATTGATGTTCTGACAAACACTTCGAATTAACTAATATTTTCATTAAATCGTCCCTAAAAGTCAATTTGAGCTTTAGTAAGAAGAGTGTTATGTAAGTTGATGTTTCAAAAATTTAAGCAATTTACATAAAAACATCAGCATTTTCTCTTCTAAATTGTGGTTGTTGAGTTATTGTTTTTACAAGATTGAATCAGTGTAATTGATTATTGTAAACTACCTCTGTGGTCATTTCTGTAACCAACATAATTTAAATTACCCGAATTATTTCGGGGTCTGAAGTGTCGTCATGCATTTAGTTTTTAATCCCGAGTATTTTGCAATGTCTCGGCAAGTGTGCGCGAAGTGGAAGGTCTGCAAAGGGAAAATGCAGTACTGAAGTTGAGTTGTTCATCGCGTTTTGAGTAATATAATTCAAATATTTCTCAGACAATTTTCTCCTCCTTGTTTTATTTTCTTTAATAAATAACACATGAAGAGTGTGAGTGAGTATGAAAATCATTGATGGTGGATTTAATTAAAATTCGTGGGTTTGTCATCGTGTGTCATTGTGTTGACTTTTTATTCAACTATCCTTCTCACTGCGTGCTTTCAACTTGTGCCTAATTATATGACAGAAATTATATTTTTAAGCATATGTATTGTGAGATAGTGTGTAGACAGAAAATTGGTACCTTGATCTACTCTTTTCATTGCTCAACATAGAAAAAAGCGCGAGAAAGAGAGGAAAGAAGTAATAATAAATTGTCTTTTAATAAGAGAGTGTTTCAATGTCACTGACTTTGAGTGAGAGAGAGAGAGACTGCATAAAATAAAAGAATTAAGTGTTTTTGCGCTCTCATGACCGACTAATTAAACTTAAAAATACAGTTTTGTGACTGTCTGGTTGATATTAATTCAGTCTCTCTTGACTTTGTGCTCTTGTGCACACTTTCAGATGCTAGAAAGATCATGGCAGATTTGAGATCACAAAGTGGAATTCTTTTCACCTTCAAAACTCTCCTGTCAACTTCCTATTATTATATTGTTATAGTTGCGAATGTCTCGTGCCCTCATTTCACGAGGAGGCGCATAAATTCATAAATTTTGCTATTATACCTTTGCTTCTCACGTTTCCGGAAGTATTTTTCGACAGTGAATTTATTTTTAGAGCCACTTAGTGGGTGATTTTTGTTGAAAATTGCAACCTAAAGTAACCGAATTTAATTGAATTCATGATTTTATCTACCTTGATAACAGTGTATGAGATTCTTTTTACACCCTTGACTTGTTTTGTGCGGAAAACTTTGCTGCAATTGTGTAATGAAATATATATTTTCCTTCCTGATGCTCACGATCAATCGTGATCTTCACCATGTGATAAAATGTATGAAAGTTCATTCACCGTGCGTCTGAAAATTAGTAGTTTTCTGCGAAAAAGACAGGTGAATTTCTGAGAAATTGGAGCATTTTCGCGTGAAATTGCCATGAATAAGTTTCAAGAGAGTGAGAAAAAAATGGAGAAAATATCACAAGTTTTGCGAATATTTATATTATCATATTGCTATAAAACATTATTATATTATACACATCTTGTGTATAGTTTATAAAGTGCCTTGGTGTATTTAATAGCAGTCGTGAAACCCACTAAATTGTCATTAAGTACATATAAAAATGTCCCAGAAAGGTGTGAGTGTGGATATATTATGTGTATATAAAGTTAATGTATGAAATTATAGTATGGTTCGATCGGATTTTTTAAAGGCCTCTTTTTAAAAACATCAAAAAGAGCTACAGCCGCTCCGAATAGAAAAAGAAAATACGCCGCATGTGTGCGAGTGAGAGAGTCTCAGCGGCAGAGAGCATATTATGCAATAATTTCTTGGGTGATCTTATTTTTACTCTTTTCTCTCTTCATTAAACTGGTTGCAATTTATTTGTGGTCGCGGCTTGTTATTGGTTATGTATGGTGAGATGTGAGACATGCTCTAAAATCATATTAAAAACTTCTCTTTTCGGACATTTCTCCTGAGGCACCGCCAATTTTTCACCTGTGTGTTCACCTCACATGTTCCCAAATCGAGGAAGTTGTGTCTATAAATTCTCTGATGTGGTGTTGTGTTGTATTAGGGGGGAAAATTTATATGGTGACGCGCCGCAAAAAGACACCATTGAAGATGAAAAAGACGAAGAAAGTGAATGAGAAGGAGACAAAAATCGGTCAACATGTTGTTATAAAATCGTGGTAGCTTTAATTGCTTGATTTTTTCTCACATTGCCTGATTTAAAAATATATTTGAGCAGCAAAATTCCAGAATCCCCAATGAAATTGCCTTTAGTTGTATCTTTGTCTATCGCATTTTCTTGTCTGTTGTGCGAATGAAAAACATGTAAATTCTCTCCTTATACGTAAAATTTTAATTAATTTCGCTCTGTGACTGCACCATATCAGCTTTGATTTACAAACTTGCTGGCTCTTGCCATGCACTATAAGAGCTCTAGATAAATGCTGAACTTTCATGTACGCTCCATCGATTTATCCTTTTTCGGTGGAGTTTTCCATTGCACAGCTTCCAATATTGCAAATTGAAATGCAGTCTTTTTGTCTCGCCTGACATATCAATTGAACATACACACAGGAGGAAATGGCTGAATTGAGTAATTGTGAGTGTCTTTTTTTTGCATTTTCAATTGGAATTTCTGTGAAATTTCACTGAAGAAAACAAAAAAGAAAAAGGCGCTTTTTTTACCAATTAAATATTCGCATAATTTTTGGCAATTGCTTGAGATACACGAAATCTGTATTAGCGTGTCGCGGAAACGAAAGAGTTGAACGCCACTTGAATAGGAAGGAAACCTGACTTTGTTGATTCCAATAAATTTCCCGAATTGATTCAGCACTAATTCAAATATTAGCTGTGTCAATTGAATTTATCCTCAATTGCATTTTATTTCCTCAACAATTGTGCGCATTTTCTCTCTTTCTCTCACTTTTGAGAAAATGTCATGCACGAAATTTCATTCAAACACATAAATAAACTGCTAATAAGTGTCACGAAATTGTCACGGCTATTATTCGGTTTATTTGCCATGGCTTTCATTTAGGGCTTTTCTTGTCTATATGTATGTTCCAACGATATATAGAAGGTCAGGAAAGGATGGAATTTCGATGGGGTTTTGTGACTCTAAAAATGTAGTGAGTTATATCAATTGGAAAATTATTGCGATCGTTTTCGTGACTGAATCACTGTTGCAACTCATCATAAATGGTCAATTATTCAAGAGGTTTCATATACTTGCTTCTCTTCTGTCATCAATTGCGCGATATGAAATTTAAATTCTTCTCCCATTGTCTATTAAACTCAAGTTGGCAAAATGGAGATCGAGTTACATTTGGGCGGCAAAATTGGTCAATGTGAATTATCTTCCGTGAGATGGAAAAATTGCGATGACAAGCCATTGACTAATCATTAGGCAATCGTAAATCTATTGAATATATATTGAGCAGCAAATTGCTCTATTGACAAATTTGTGTGAATTATGGGATAGTGAATTTTATGTAAAACTTCATGTTTCATGATTTATGTCGTGTGAATAGCATGAGTGATGGGCAAAATTGGTAAAATATAACTTCATGCACATTCTTTTCTTTCACCTCAAAGTATGATTATTGGACAGTTTCACCCGCAAATGTGGGTGAAATTAATTAAATTTGATACGACGAAATGATACGTGAAGTGAAAAATTGCGTCAAAGAAATTAAGAGTGGGCTTTTAAACTTTCAGCTCTGCAAACAATTGTAAATGAATAATATGATGTGACGCCATGGCATGAAATGTGGAGGGAAAAAGTGACACAAATGATGAGTCTTCTCAATGAGTTTTGAAGCTGAGACATTGCGGACTTCTTTGATATAATTTCCCTTCTTTTAGCCTCTTTCACCTTTCTCTCTCTCTCTCTCACTCTCCTCAAACCATCTGTCGCAATGGATTAATTGCGTAGCTCCAGATGTGCCGCAAAATGCATTTTAATTAATGACACATAGGTAATTACTTGAAGAAGTTAATCGTTGTCGTCGCATTTGACCATTAAGATTATATGTAAATGATTAATTATGATTATGTCGCTGTTGATTTACACACAAATTGTCTCTGCATATAAAATCTATATCACACCGGATTGGCAGATGATGGTGTGATTGCGCGGTGAAAAAAATATATATTCAACTAAAATATAATCCAACATGTGGCGATTGCTATCGCGCAAAAGTGGTCATTTCTGCACTGACTCACTCTGCTGGGGGCTTCATATAACATGGAGTTTTTCTTAAAGAAGAAGAAGAAGGAAAAAATATGTGTAGCTATTCAAGATATTGTGTTAGATGAGAAAAAAAATATATGAGTCAAAATAATGATGATAAAAAGAGTCTCTTGTGGATCTTATGCAACTGTTGTGAAAAATGATGTAAAAAAATCAGTTTTTACAATAGTGAGATGCAGTGGTTTGCTTCATTTTCCGAAGACCCAATTACTTTTCTTCAAAAGACAATATAACACACAGTCTTTTATCAAGTGATGCGCATTTAAGTTGTGGTGAAGAAGAAGAATTTCATGTGTGAAGAGTGAGAAAAAAATGAAATCAATATTTTCGCACTAAAGCAGCCCAGACGAGGTGAAAAAAGAAAGAGAGTAACATGCGTAAGCATACATATATATATATATATATATTTTTTTTTTTTGTAAAAACATAGTACATTATATGTGCAGTAATATTGAATTATATATTTCACCCAAGTTGATCTAAATTAGTAATTAAGTAACGAGGCAAGTCTATCGGCTCGCCATACGTTTATAATATCATTAACATGGTATAATATTCATCTAATTTGACTGGGTCATTAAGGGAAAATGAAGCGAGAAATGGAATTTTGTACGTGTTCAGCTACTTTATCAACAAAAATATCTTTCGAATCTGTGAACAACTTTTTTTTTCTTAGATTAAATTTCGCAAATGCAAAAAACATACACTCGAGGGAAAAGGAGGAAGATGACGAGTGGCAAATTAATTAAATTTCACGATCGATTGTATGCTATGTGAACAATTCATGATGTGGGATGACCAAGAGTGGGTTTGTGAACTTCTTTCACTCACCTTGTTCTCAGCGCTTGCCTCGTGTTGTTCTTGGCCTGCGGTGGTGCTTTAAATCCCGTCGAGTTGGCGTGCAGAAGTTGACTTGCACTGGTTCTTGGGAGTCGTGGTGATGGATTACCTGTGCCTGGCCGAACTGGACCAGCTGCTGACACTAGCGCGAGGAATCCAAGGAGAACACTGGCCCTTAAGGCCCACATTTTCATACTTATTGAGGATGTAATTTTGTCACTATGTTTTTTCCGTCTGTCTCTACAATCCTGACTTCTAGTTCCACTCCCTCTTGGCTTACTCTTCCTGCTGTCTCTTTAGAAGTGGAATCAGTTTGAATTTGTCAATTGAAAATCACACGCCAAAGAGAGGAATTATTAATTGGCAAATATCGAAAGAGAGAGAAGTTAAATCTCCGACTATAAGCAAAAGATATATGAATAAAAGTAATATGTGTAAAAAAACATAGGATTTCAATTGATTTTTTGCAATACGCGCTTGTAAGTCAATGCGATAATGCAAATTTGCATAACTCGGGGTGTTTTTTTCTCTATATATATATTTTTTTTCTGCTTCTCGCACTTGAAGAATTTTGTATTTATTATTGACGCTGAATGTGATGCGTGGTTTTCTTCTCGTGTGTCCAGATTGACCGGAAAAATGCACCAAGTTATGCACTAGATACTTTATAGTACGGTTGAGATGGATTTTGTGAAAATATATGTGTGCGCGAGACGGTGAAAACAACTTCAACACTAATTAATTATATTCTCTTTTTTCATAATTCAACTCTTTCAATTTATCATGACTCTCTCGAAACTGTTCCACTGATTTTCTTTTTATATTTTTTACCAAAACATACCATTAAGGGGGTGTTTGCTTTTGACACTATGGAATGCAATTGATTTTGGGTTCAATTTAAAAACACACTGAAACTCACGGGATTTTGCACAATATTTAGTTTAATTTAGGGTGTTTTTTTTTCAAGTGTTTTTCTTAGCGCTTCTGTTGCTGCATTGAGCATTAGTAACACTTTCGGTATTGTACGAAATATATCGGAATGGGTTGGTTGGTTTTTACCCAAGCTTCCTCGACAGTTGAAATATCCGGCTGTTTGTGTGTGGGTGTTTTAAAAGCAATTTGATTTATTAAACTGTGTGTTATTATTATTTTTTTCAATTTATTAACTCTGCTATCAACTTTCTTATTGGCCAATTGTACTTCTGCTGCGCTATGATGAATCACACTGCATAGTTTTCTGTGTTTTATATTCCGAATTTGATGGAGAAGAGAAATGATCACTGAAAAATTTTTTTCGGCACAACAGTTGTTGAGGAGTTTGATTGATTTAGGGTGATTTCTTGGTGTATTGTGAAAGACACTGAAGAGAGAAAAACGGAGGTTTCTTTTGGGTGTCTCTCACACACTTGTCTGTCTCTTTTATCCTCGGATTTTTGTCGATTGTTAAATGATGTGGTGAAGGTGCATTTTGTGGCAAGGTAAATAAATAATCAAAATGTGTGTTGCTACAAAAGGCACAGATTGTAGAGTCCAGCCACAGGAGTTGCAATATTTTCTTCGCACTACACTCTTTGATTGGTGAGAGAGCTGTGGTGTGTGCTCGAAGGCACGAGAGAGATCCCAAGCGTAGTGGCAAAAGCACAACCGTCTCGAATCGCGGTTCAATTATTTCTGTGGCGGCTGGTCAATGCGATAGAGTCTATTCCAGCGAAACAACAAAATTGCTCGATGGTTGATGGTGGTGGTGGTGGTACGACTGTTGCCGTGGATTTCATATGACAGGTAATAGCAGACGCAAAAGATACTAACCAGCGCAATTCATACCATTCATAAGCCAACAACTATAGGCGATGTGTGTAGTATTTTTTCCCTCCACTTTAAATATATGCCGATTCCGTCTCTTTTCGCACACATTCATTCAACCTTCTCTTATGGGTAGTGGTTTGTCTCTTTTTTTTTCTCTTAAATATATTTTTTCCACCCATGGTTGGGACTGTATTGCCAACAATATATACATATATGTTGATATGGAGAGAATATGGGCGCTTTACTCGGACATCCACATGGAGTGTGTGACTCCGCCGTGGAGTGAAACTCATGCCAAGAGAGCCCAAGGAAAAATGGTGCCTGTGGTGCACGTGGTAGGGCTAGATTGAGGGACTGAATGTGGTACTATTTTCCTAAGCATCAGCACTGGAATAATATGTAGTATTGTAACAAAAAGCCACAGTTGTCGACTTTGCGCCGTGGAAGAACTTTCACTAAAAATTGACGATTAAGATGACTGTGTGAGTGTTCAATGTGGTGCGCGAGTAGCAAATCTTCAACCATACTTGAAGAGATATTAATATAGGAGATGAAAAGACACTTTTAGGATGGTTGTTAGGTGGATTCGATGCAGATTTTGTGTGCAATGTTTTGTCTAGGGGGAAATTTAGATGAAAAATTCAGATAGATTTCTCTAAAAAGCAACCTTAATTGGCCTCCAGTTGATTAGGATATTAATTAGCCATTCACAATGTTCAGTGCGAATGCACGTTTACCGAACTTTCCGGATGACCTGCGCTGGCTGGTTGTGAACTCGAGTGGTCACACACACACACTTGATGAAAAGTGTGTGGAGTGTGTGAAAAAGAGAGTGTGGCAAGTGCGAAGGAGGAGAGGAAGAGGCAATATTCAATGGACTTCAAAATGACTTTTCATGCAAAGAGCGATTTAAGAGACAATATGTCTCTCTAATCTTATAAATATTGAATTTCTTCCTGCAATGAGAGACAACTCTCTAATCGCATCTCCTTTCCCAGCCACTCTCGGACCACTCTTGGTGGATAATTTTTTCTCACTCTCAGTGCGCCATTCCTTCTGGGTATTATAAGCGTCTCAACCTCCAGATAACCAAACTCTGCATATACTGTGTTTGATTTATTGAATACACAAGAGCCTCTATGGGCTGAGGAGATACAATGCAGAAAATGAATTAAGTTTTCCACACTATCTAGTGACACTTGAAAGAGATTGAGGTAAAATTGAAGAAATATTTTTGCATGTGCGTAAAGTGGAATTTTCAGTATGTTGGAATTTTCATAATGGAGAGTAAATAACCTCTTTTGAGTGCACATGTTGAGGATAAGGAGTTGGGGTGACGGCAAAAAGAATCCAAATCAAATAGTGTGGTAAATACAATTTTAAAAGAGAGGAAAAATAAAAAAGATAGAGCGACACTGTGAGTGAGATAGATACTCTATGGACATACCAAAAAAAAAATATTGAAAATGTATGGAGCGCGTGTATTAAGAATAACTATTTGAATCACGTAAGATTGAGCACCATCGCGAGGAAAATTGCCTCGAGTGATTAAGTTTTAATTTAAAATGTTATAGCATAAAGAACTGTATCGTGTGTCAATAAAATATGCCTTCAAAATGGTAGAAAAGAGTGGGAATGATATTGCAAATTTTCAATTTTTGAAGAGTGTTATAGAGAAAAACTGACACTTTTTTTTTGCACCTACCAAGTGTGCAGACAATTGAGATAATCACGCATTTTGCAGTATTGAGAAATGCCCTTGCCAATAATAAGTGTGGAAATTTTGTAACTTGTCCCTAATATTGACTTGCTGACGTCTCGATTGATCTTGAAGTTCAACACATTTGTCAAAGACATTCCACAAATTTCACTCTGGCATGGAAGGTTTTTTTCGTCTTCTTTTTCACTCTCTGTCTCGCCCAAAATTATCTCTACAAACATTTTTTTATCTATATCACAAATAATTGCATTTCTAATCAAATGATCTCTCGAATAATTTGAATTACTCAGCATTTTTCGGCAAGACAGAGAGTGTGTTTCTTTGACGAGTTGGAGAAGAACAAAAAAAAGAGGCCCATGTAGTTAAGAAGGTGTTAAAAATGTACGAGATGAAAAGTGATTATTGGGTTTCACTCTCAGTTGGGTGTTTAATTGACAAGCCAACTTACAGATGAGAGTTCAGTATATTGTTGGAAGTGAAAAGGTGAAAAGAAAAGATAAAACACACTTCATTTGTTCCGATGATTTCGCTCTATTTTCTTCAACAGCGCGCAATCAGAAAGGGTATTTAAACTTGATGGATTTCTATAAATTGCATTTGTTAAAAATTACCTCAAGTACCTGCAATTTGCCTTGTCTACATGTACATCTATTGCTACTATTACAGTGTGGTGTACAATGTTTTTATTTCATTGGCATTTCACTGAAGCTGAAGCTTCGAGAGATATACATATATTAGACTATCGATTTTAATTGCATTCAATTGATTGCGAGTGATTTCTCCGCTGAGATCTCTGCTGTTTTATTTAATGTATTGTACAGAGAATATTTTGTTGCTGTGCTGAATTTTACTAACAATGCACAGAAATGACTCTCAAAGTGGAAGTGAAACACAGAAACCTTTTATAGATCCGTTGTGTGATGATTATTACTACAATTGCACTCGAATATCCCTTCACTTGTAGAGCAATTTGCCGGACACACGAATCTTATACTAGAGTTTTTGCTGTTTCTATTTAGGTCACCTGAGCAAAGAGTGTGGTTTTATTTACACATGATGTCGATTCTTTAGGTAAGAAATGTCCCGAAATAGAGATTTCACTCTGGGTACAACATAAAGTCACTCGTTGTTTGCACACTATTCTCTTGACCTTTGTGTGAAGTATGACATTAACCTCGCATTCTTCAGGGCTTGGTTCGTCTGAGGGTTATGTATGTATGTGCCTAGCCTAGTATTTTCATCTTCCAGGAACTGTGTTATACTTTCTCGATGATTGCTTTATTTTGATACAAAAAACATGTAATTTATGGCGTTTCAAATAATTGCAACTCAATCATGAACAGTCGCGAAACTTTACGCTACATTTTGAGGGGAGGAAATTTTATTTTCGGAAAGAATTTGAGTTACTTTAAAGCCAGAGAATGCAGGAAATCAGTCTTGAACGATGTGTTAATCGACTTCACGTCGACAGTTTTGCAGTGATTTTCCTCATATTTGCCACCTCGTTTGATCACTATCGAAAGTATATACGTTGAAAATCAAAATATCACATTACTGAAGGTGTTTTGATTTTTAGCCATGCTCTGGTATTTTGTGTCTTTCTTCCTCATGCCGCCAATATATCTTGCTCTTGCACACTTTGTACTTTCAATTTCAATATTATCCCATAATGTGACATGGTAGCAGACCATGAAGGTAATTATTGTAAGTACCTGCGAATTCACATAGCAAAGCAAAAAAGGCATAAATGTATTTCATAATAGTCTAATGTTCTTTTTTTTTCACCTCTTATTCTCACACTTTGCTGGGCCATTTTTCTATGACATGCGCGCCTCGTGGTCACCCTAACTCTGCGGCGTGTGTGTGGTTTTAAGTGAAAATGTGGTTCATGTCCTTGAGCAGTTAGCATTGCTAATTAACACGAAAAAGTTCAAAATGTTTAGTTATTATATTAAATATATAAGGTTCTACCCACAATTAAATTCAAGTGTGTGCTTTTTTTTCTTGTAACACGAGGAGGTAAAACATCACATGTTGGTGTGCTTAACTCTTCGGCGCTTTTTTTTTAGGGGAATTTTTCCATCTAATCATTCATTTTTGTTGGTATATTTAATGAAGAAGTTTTTCAAGAGATTTGACTTTGACAAAGACTTAGATGAGCAGTTTTTTTTAGTAACTTTTTGTTTAACATGGCGTGTGAAAGATTACTTAAATTAGCCAAAGTCTCGAGATTCGCACCAGTCTTCCGATATAATTCGCCACTTCCCAGAATATTAGCGGGAGAGACAATAAATAAATCACATTGACTTTTGAACTTTAGAGACGGAAACAAGAACAAGAAGCGTCTGTCTTCGCGAATCACAACCCGTTCTATGTTTTATTGTGTTCTATTATTCAATTGACGCTGAGGAGAAGAAGAGTTCTGATGGAGGGTAAAAAAAATACAGTGAAAGATTTGTGAAAAAATGTGGATAAAATTGCGACTCGCTTTTCCTCTAAAATTCCATTGATCTTTCCAAAAGTTGAAGGTAACATTGGTGATCATCTTAAAGGTTCCGCATATATGATATTGATTTGTTGTGAATCGCGAGATGTTTTTTTTTCGATGTATTTCAATAATAAAAATCATCTTACGTGAATGTGGTGTAAAGAAAACAAACTTATACACACACACACGATTGAAGAAGCCCGAATGGATAACTGGGTGGGAAAATATACGCCCAAAATTAATTAAATTTATTTTTATAGGCTACAAGCGTGAGAGCACGTGAACTTGGTGCGAAAGATGGGCATTGTTTGAAGCGCGAGCACTTTTTTCTGCTGCTCAAGTCAATTTATTCAGGAAGCCAAACATGCCGAGTTGGTTGCATTAATTTGTTCACAATATTTACATAAGGCAAGTTTAGCGTGTTGACTTGCGAGTCTTCTTTTTTTTCTGCACCATCTCTCGAAAAATTTTGTTCATTGAAAATATTTTCACCGCGCGACTCTCCAGAGAAAGAGAGGGAAAGAAAGATGGTATCATCTACTTTGTACTCCATCTATTTACTCTATAACTACCTACTGTTGTATTTCCTCGCGCGCCTCTCGTCGTGTGTCGATCGGACAAGCATTTTGGTGTCCAGAGACATTTCAAAGTGATTTCTATTAGCATTTTCAAGTGGCGAAATGGCTCTGAGTTCCCCCTTTGATGCTCTGTGTGTGTGTGAAAAGCCACATTTGCGGTGGCATTAGAGAATTTTCAATTCACAGCACTGCTTAGACACTTAGCATAATCTTCATAGAGCTTTCTAACGGACATTTTCGCATAATTTATGGCTGCATTTGACCACAAGAGACCAAACATTTTAAAATGATTAATAAGATCGATGGACTTTTGAGACTTCCCTCAACATTTTCCATCTCCATATTTTACGAAATTATTGTGCATTAAAGAAGTGAAGAATACAGAAACAATGTGACGACATGCGGCAAATTTATTGAGATACCGCGTCTCTCTCTCTATTGCCAATGTGTTTTATGCAAAAATTTGCACAGAAAATAAGCGAGAGCAGTTGTGGTTAAAGTGTCATGCAAAGCAGTATATATATATTTCTAAGTATAATTTCTTCAACTCTCTGACTGGCTCCTTGTCTCATGGCACACGAAATAATTTTGTTATGGAATGTTTCATGTAATTGCATTTAATTACTGTTCTTTTCAATTTTGCGTGTTATCACGAAAATGAGAAGGTGAACAAGAAATATTTCTTTAATCAACACCAAGTGTCGATGTGGAAGCTTTTAAGTGTGTTATAGAGTTTCCCTAAAAACTACTGCAATTATAAATTGTGGGTTGTTTGTGTGTGAAGTTGCGAAAAAAGATCGTGTTGATATTTAAAAGAAATTATTGGGTTTCCTTAAATTTGACGATATATAGAAATATAAATAAAAGTTTGTGTTGTTGGATGGTTAAGTTAAAAGGCATGACTAAAAGGTGTTGTGTTGGATAAAAAGAAGTGTAATAAAATCTCCTATGTGACTTTTATGTAATGTGCATGAAAATGACGCACGTGGAACTTTAAAAGGTGTGCAATGTTTGAAGTGCTTTGGAAGCCCTCAGTGTGACTTTTCATAGTGTTGCACACGAGGAAAATATAGTTCGAAAGCATTTTATATTGCATTATGTTTCAATGAATTATAGTTATTAATTGAGTTTGAGGGGAGAGACAGAGACACTGACTGTGTCATGACACACGTTTGGCTTGATAGACAGAGAAAGAGAGGCACTTTAAGTGCACGGAAATGTGCAATTGTAAGGTACACATAGGCGCTTGTTGGGACTAAATGGATCAAGTTTCACCGACTATTAAACATCCAATATTTCAGCATATTATAGAATTTAGCATTTCAATATTTCATAGTGCGCTGAAAGTATGCTTGCAAGACATTCAGAGAGTGAAAGAGCGCGTATTGCTATTTAAATCAATAAACTCCCTCTGTCGGCTTTCAATGGATCAAGTGGCAAATTCTATGTAATTATAAACCATTGCGAATTTTCAACAATAAATATTATACATTCTGGTTGAGAATTGCCTAACAATTGAGTATATTTCTCTTATTCATCCAATTCTTGAAGCTGAAAATAAAAAAAAAGTATAAGACATGTAAGTCAAAAATTTTTCTAAAGCACACGTCAATTGTTGCGGAAATTTGAATGTTTGTGCATTCCAATTTCCTCCATTCAGTTTGCTCTATGACTGCGTATGATCTACAAGAATGGAAGTTCGTGGGAAAATAAAGCCAGTATGTGTGCTTTTTGATTTATAACTCCACAATAACAGTGTTTAATTTATTTGCAAAAAAATAAAATTACATTTATTATATGTATAATGAAAATGAATACATTTCATGTACAAATCTCTTATTTCTTTTTCCTCTTTCTCACTCTCTCGTCATGTCCAATTTTTAAAGAAAGAAAAAAACATTATAATTCGACTCTATTTCCCCTCTATTCTTCCTTTATATACCACACATTTTGTGCCATTGCACACATTTTGCCACTTTGGTGAAATATGGAATTTTTGCAGTAATGAAATTGAGCACGGTCAGAGAATTGAAAAGAAATAAAAATATTGCGAATAACAATTAATCTGGTAGAATCATGAGTATATGAAAGAAAATTTCGCTTGTGAGTGTTTAAAAAAAAAATATGAGGTGGAACTTTTTGGCGCGCGCATTCTTCCAAAAAGGCGCGTGATGTGTTTTGTAAGATTTCTGTGAATCTCCGCGCAAAGAGTGTTGAATTTCGCTCAGATGTTACTTCAAATAAATTGCACAAATATTTGCCGTTGATTCGCAATTTTCACTTGATGCCAGTTTCCCATCTCAAATATGTGCATAATCCATTCATCGTGCAAAAATCTTAATTGATTTCACGCGTGGAGGACTTTATCAATTCCACATATGCGTTTTCGCGCACACTTACTTTTCATCGATAAATATTTTTTGGCCAAGTGTGTGATCAAATTTCAATAAATATGAACGTGAAATGTCAATTAAGATGGTTGGAATTTTTGGGGTCACAGAAGAGGTTGAAATTTTCTAGATTTAATACGTAATGGTTAAATTCTATTTGATATCAAATATTTTGCGATTCAGTATATATGATCATTGCGGCGTAAATCAATAGGCAATAATAATTTTCTCTCTTTCAATATTCGTGATTCAACTTGTATATAGTTAAACACTGACAGCCGCGAAGACCATTCGATCATATTTCACGCATTATTAAATCACACACAAATTATCTCTCAAGTATTATTATTACTATTGGGTGTATTTTTTTTATTATTTTCCACTCAATGATCCCCTTTCTCACTTATTCAATACATCGACCATCACGTCAGCGTGAGTATGATCTCATGATGGATGTGGAAAAATTGATATGTCCATGAGAGAATGAATGTTGGCGTCGTGCAGCAAATAGAAGTTATGTTTAACTAAGGAGTGAAATATTTTCATATGCTGGCTTCTTCACCGGAAACAAAATGTACACAAGCAATTGACTGGCCAAGGTTGGCGATTGATGATGAATCGTGGTGTAGGAGATTTTTAATCATGAAAAATATCACACATGCAGGATGTTCTCGAGACTCCTCCCAGAAAGTCTGGAATCCACGATCGCGCAGCCTTCGTCCGGAGCTTGAGAAAAGTGATGGCAATAAGGAAAAAAAAGTGTGTAATTCAATATTCCTGCACTGTGCAAAAGCATGAAAATCATGACTATTGCTTTTATTATGTTCTTGCGAAATATATCCAATAATTGTGATGCTTATCGATTGATGTTAATTAAATTCATGCAAAAAATCCGCCATTGTGCATGAAGGGAAATATATTTTAAATAAAATATCTGCCTCTCTTGCCTTTTCGTCGTTCGAATCAGTTGAATTTATGTCGTGATTTGCAAATAAGATGAAATCATTGGGTTGGCTGATTTTGCAACATGAAACCATTGATTGATACGGCTGATCATTAAACCACTTGTCTCATTAATTGATAAATAATTGATATGGGTTGATTGCGAAGGGGGATATTTGCATTTTTTCGTCTGCATAACTCCAGAATTTATCTCAAATTACTAGTTCCACTCGACTATGGGTGGATAGAAAAAAAAAATAGCTACAGTAATAACCTTTCCACATTATATACGTGAAAAAAAGAAAACCTTAAACGCGTTGTTCTACATTCAGCCTTAAAAGACAAATTAATTGCACATTTAATTGTATATTTTTCTTCTATTGAACTTTCTGTGTCGCAAGAGTAAATTGCTCATATCAATACTGAGGCGTCAATTAAAGTGAAGACAGAGTGAGAGAGAGAGAGTGAGGTGTTTTTGCCTGTGGAAGGAGGCGCAAAGATTATAATTTAACCTATAAACACCGGAGGTGACTGGCGCTACTATTTCACCGATTTCCAATTAACTATATTATGCTGCGAATTGTTGAATCACACATCATGAGGGGGATTTCGTTATTATTATTATTATTATTTTAAAAAGAAGCTTGACAGAATCTTAGTGAGAGAGAGGCGCGCGCACAAAAACTCACGCGAATGTTGCAAATTTTGCCTCATAGTCGGGGCGATATAATTGAGGTTGAGTGAAAGACTCTATAAAGAATTTGTCGTTCACTTTGCAAAATGGTATGTGGCAAAATTTCAGCTTACAACTCTTTATCACGCGGAGACAGAATGCGTAACTAATCTCTGAAGAATGCACAATAAATTAAGCGAGAAATATTGCTGTGCAAAGAGAGCTTAAATGGTGAAATGGTTTATTAAACGCCTGGCGAAGAGAGAGAGAGAGAGAAAAAGACTCTATGAAAAGTGCCGCGCAATCCTATAAGCTTTGCAAGGGAAAATTGGTGTAAATATTGATTGATTCTCTGGATTGACAACAAGGCCAGGTGCCATTGAAATGTGGATGACTTTTGATCTTCCTTATCAGAAACATATTCTTGGTTCAGAGGTGTATAAACATCTTGACGCGAATTCGCAGATGTTCGGCACTTTTGAAACACTGATTGATCCATCTAATTTGAATGAGATAAATATGGGAAGGTGAATGAAATTTGAATAAATGTCATAAGTTAATGGTTTAATGTTTAAAAGTTCCGAGAAAAAAAAAACAACAACTTGAGAGACTCAATTCACCAAATGTCATTAGGTTGGGCTCTCTGGGCATTGCTGTCTTTCGTTCTGACAGTGAAATTTTCCTCGTGTTCATCAAGATAAAGGTGAATAGAGAGATTTGTGGTGCGAAATCAGTTGGATAAATGAGCTGACTTGGTCAAGTGTCTGAATGTTGTGCATAGTCATCGTATAATTGGATACAGAGTGATTTTCTATCACATCAAAATCGCCCACCATCTCGCGCTCCCCAAGTGTCTCACACGCTCCGCGGCAACTTGGCAGCCGCACACAAAATGCATATGAGCACAAGAACACTCTCTCAAAGGAGTTGAAGTGTAAGAATTTTTTGCTCACTCAATTCGTCGATATTTTGTGGTGTGTGCAATATAATAAGTTAAATTCACATAAGATGAAGTAAATGAGATAAAGATTCAAAAAGTTGTGACACTCTTTCTCCTCTTACATTGCAACATTGTGTAAGATATATGTATTCCAACATATGTGATCGCGACAGTCATAATCGCATCAAAATATGAGATATGACTTTGGGAAAAATGGAAGTGTTCTGTGTGGTGGAAAATGGCACTCGGACATGAGGTGGAATCGTGCTGATCGTGGGGGTTGGTGGGTGTGTGTGGAGAAAAAAAAAGGACAGTGGTGGTGAGATGGGTGGAAGATATTTTAGTGTTATGAATTTATTGCAGCAGCTGGAAATGGGGCGAACAGCAGTAATTACGTGGCCAATGTACCGACCAAATGCGCTCTGTTTATTGACCCACACAAGATTTGCGTAATGCCTTGTATTTCTTGGCTCGCCACATTCATTTAACATACGACTATGTAGGTACACATAATGTGGCAAAAAGGTATACATTATATGGTGGCCAATCTATTTATATATGGACAAACACGATCACCAATATTGCGCGCACAGCACACCACTGAAAGATCATGTAAAGTGACCAATTTAAATGGGGATTCGCGGGGCGAGAGTGAGAGTATAAGAAATTGAGTGAGTGAGACAGTTGGAAAAATTGGCTATAAAAGTGAATTTACTGGGCAATTGCATGAGATTAAATTTTCAGAGGAGGAATAAAACATTGCTACGATGATTATGGCATAAATAAATCCGTGTGCGGTGCGATCGCGATGGGAACAGTTCAGGTGGGAACTCAATGCAAATTAGTCTGATACAAATATGGAGGAAATAAAAGCATCGCGCGTCCCGTTCGCTTTCGTTCTCTCCGTCGCTCTAAAAGTCAAAGAGAGAGAGAGAGAGATGAATAATTAAATATGTTGAGGTGTTGAGGAAATCCACCCTCAAGCGCACAATATTGCGAGTCAAATGCCGGAGATTGATAAGTAAGAGCAAATTCCCTCAAAGCGCCAGATTGAAGCGATAAATTCACAACATGAATAATTCCCATTAGCATTGATGTAGGGGAATAGCGAACAATTTAACATGATCTTTTCTCACTATGCCATCAGTCGGTGCCATCAAATTAATGGATGCTTTGTAGGTAACGAAGAAGACAAATGTGCCGTGTAAACATCACGACATCTTCGTGTATATATTAATTATATGGTAAGAAGACGCTATGTGAGATGAGTATTTTCTAATAATGCTCCGCGCCACCTCATTGATGACAGTCAACCTAGACCACGAGCATAGGAATTAGTGTCAAAGGAGTTTCTTGAAGATCATCATTATGGCTCTTAAATGTAAATTTTCTACCCATAATGACTCACAAGAGTGGTGCAGAAGAGGAGATGATTTGATCAGAAGAAAGGTGACAAATTGATGCACCTGCACTTCGGCAGTCGACTTTTGTTGTCTTATTGTTCACTGGTGAACATTTAAATGACACGGATAAATACCATATTTGCATTGAGTGTGAGTAAATATAGAATTTCACATATGCAAAAGACCAACATCAATTATTTAATTTCTCATTAAAATATAACTTGTAAATCCACTGGGAGATTATATCACCTGTGAATTTGTTCGCGCATGTATTGAACGCGTGTGCTGCACGAGTGGGGATAAAAAGAACATGCTGAAAAAATGCCTTTTATTGCATATATGGTTCAAATTTCACCTGCAATCAGATGAATTTTGCCACAAAACCCACTGAACTTATTACATCTTTTAGGAGCGTGATTCGTGCCGTAAAATAAATAAATAAGAAAGAAACAAGACCGCAAAAGAGGCGCAAAACAAGTCCAATAAAACTGCGAAAAAAAAAGCCACGAGGAGAGATTCAAATTGGTGAATGAACAAGATGAAATAAATTGCAATTTGATTGGCTATGTCGCATTTAAAAGTCGTGGTTGAAATAATCCTTTCAATCTTCTATTCTGTGGTTTTTTTCTTTAATACATTTTTAATGCATTACCGCAATTTTGAACAGAAAATATCTGAATGCAGACACTAAATTTCCCATTATCCCTTATTTTGCTATGAGAAAATCACGCGATGACGATGAAATAAAGGGCCATCAATGGGGTTTTTCTCGCTTACAATTCCTTCCCCGGTGACACAATTACGATGCGCGCGGTGTGGAAAAGTTAAAGTTGTTTTTATATCCACATCGCAGTTGACATGAATCCTATAAATTGTTGTTAATACGAAGCAGAAAATGTGGTACATTTCACACTCTCAGTTTTATAATGCTTCTCTATTGCCATTTCTACATCTCATAAATAAATAAAGAAAATTTTCTTGTGTATTTGCTCAAATTGTTGCTATTCATTTTATTGCGATTGATCCAGATTTAACACTTTACAATTGTGTGTGGAACTTTTTGTGTCACATAAAACGCATTTTACCGCAAAAGGATTCAATGTGTTGTGCAATAAGCATTTGGCTTTTGTTGGACTTCCTTTTACAGTCACACAGCGCAACTTGCGAATATCTGCACTTTGGCTGGACGTCTGAATTTTTGTGATGCTAAAGAGAAAGATGTTGGAGAAGGCTGGGATAGATAGAGTAAACTAAATAAATGAGAAGTGTCTGGAGGTGCTATTGATATTAAAATTGATATACAGAGAAGCGTCTGTGGTATATCTTAATGGATATATCAAATTGAAAGGCTATTGAGTATGAGAAAATGCAAAATTGACCACATAATCAGTATTGACGTGTCTCTCTCTCTCTCTCTCTTTCCTCTGCATCATGAATATTATATTATTTTGTGTTGTGGAATGAATGGCAAACAGTGAAGAAAAAAACTTGTGCAAAATATATTTGCTAAATTATGTTTTCAATATCTGAAGAAAATATTGTCGTCTCTCTTTTCCACCGAGACACACAACACTCTCAATTGCATGGCAATTATGTAAGAGAAAATGTGGAAGAGAGGAGATGACGATGAAAGGTTTGCGGGCAAGAGTAGTACGAATTTTACACGCTATAGATGTCGAATTTCCTGGGAAATTTATCAAAATTTTACTATATAGAAGAATTGGGGTGAAGTTTTCCGCTGTATAAATTTTAATGTCTTAAGTCTCAATCAATTTTTATGACTCTTTCAGAAGAGTGGCTGTCAAAAAACAGAATATAAATTATAGGGCTTTGAGTGCTGAAGATTAATTGAAATTTTAGCAATGAACTATGAATAGTTGGAGCTAAACTTGATGGTCTGTTGTGTGATTTATGTCGTTCCGGTATAATTCTGCAAACATAAGTGAATGCATGCAGTTTGACCTCTCGGGAAAAATCACACACACGAAAAGTTGTGGAATGACTGAAAATGGCCTCAAGGGATTAGATGACGTATAAGGAAAGAATAGCTTTTGTCACATCAAATATGTGTTGGGATTTTTTATCATCACCGCAATTTTGTACAAATTTATTGTTATTGTTTACTGGATGATCAATCTCTTCCGCAATTGCGAGAAGGAATAAGTAGAGGTAGTTGCTGTGAAAGATGAAGATAATGACACTCTTTGGTAAATAGGCATCTTGTGTGAATCTCCTCTCTGGGTGTCTTTCGGGGCAGTTGTTGGGGGAAAAGAAATGCAATCGCCGAACAACAGTGATCGAGCGAGAGAGATGGAATAATGATGAAGAAAAAAAAAGTCAGCAACAAAAGGCGAAGAATGGCATACACGATTTAATGATGGTGAATTGGAGAGAAATGCTGGGTAATTTGCAGTGAAAAAGATCACCTTTGAGCTAAGAAAGTCATTTTCTGCACATGCAAAAATATCTATGATTTCGAAGGGGAGAAGAATGCACGAAAAGTGGTGGGAAAAAATCACGACAAATACCAAATTCATGCATTTTCAGGAGACTTTTATATGCTGCCTTTCCTTGTTGTTCACTTGAATGTGTATTTAAGACAGAGAGAGAGAGAGAGAGAAAGAAAAAAGCTCCAACTCTTTCTTCTAGTGGATGTTCAGACTATGTGAAATTTGCAATTTTGATGAGAATAATTGACACGATGCACGCTGAATGCTACCTTTTCCGGGGAAAAATTATCGCTCCATTGCATCATATGGCAGAGAAAAAACGGCTCTCACAGTCACACAAAATTTATCCAAATGCTCTTCTGTGCCTTCCTCTATCACGCGTGGATTACATTGTTTCAGACAATTTTTGCATGTGGAATTTCACGTATGAGAAGCATCTATTAATAGACGGTACACCAGGCGCCCATTAGACATGTAATTTATTGATGTATGAAGAAATATTGTACCCTTGGCGGAAAAATTTCTGAACTGGTTCTTTAGTCTCACGTTGTGCCCCGCGCGCAATTCAGTTTGTCCACTCTTGCAATACAAGAATGCCGTCGAGAGAGAAGCTCTTGGCATTAAACGCTCCACGGCTGGCCAAAAATGGCTTTAATCCAGATGAAAGATGGATTGCATAAGAAAGAGAGAGAGAGAAAGAAAAACCACACAAGTCAAATATCAATCAATTTTCTCACAATTGAAACGAAAGCACATTGTTAAAGACCTCTCTTGCATTAACTCTCCTCAAGCTGAATGGCAATTCAATATACTAATCCATTGGATATTTCAATTAAAAACTGGATCACATATTCGAAATATTTGAATAACGAGTCTGTAGATCAAAAATATGAAGTGATAAAATTGACTATTGACAGATAATTACTTGCACAACATTCTTCATTCACAAGAGAGTCGATTTTGAGAGCATTTTGCAGAATTCTACCCACTCTTTTGCTAGCATTCTTAACCTCTGACTTTGACGAAGGATGGCCAAGATTTCAGTGCAATTGTTATGTGATTCCCCATAAATTGTTTCAAGTCAAGTTTTATATTGTGAAATTGTGGCGTTTGGAGAAAAAGCAAAGAAAAGTCGATGGAGGGAAAAATAGAGAGCAACAAGTCATTTCGAAAATACAAAAACAAACAATTTGCAATCGATAAATGGTGAATTTCCTGGAAGAAAACACGAGATCTCACATATTTCGTAAAAGAAAAATTTCTCAAGATAGGCATTTTTCTCTCTCTCTCTCTCTTCACTGCCTAGGGTGAATTTTTCCGGGAAAACCTCTAATCTTACATTTGCTACGCATGATTGCAGATGAAAACCATCGTGTTTGTTACACAATTTATGGCTATTTATTTATCGAATAGATTGTTATACTATAGTAATTATCATGTGTATGCAGATGGATTAAATCAAATAATAATAATAATAATATGCAAATAAAATTTAATGCAAGATTAATTTTTTTGAATAATTTATTTGATGAGAAAATTCACTAAAAACTCTTCCATCATTCACCATAATTTATGACTAGATTGAATTACTATCGTCTTTGCGGCGTTTGGTCACAGAAAATATGCTGGAAATTGTTTGAAGTTGTGCAACTTAAATCGTATAAATATTTTCCTCTGTGTTCTGCATCAATGCCATGTATTTTGAAGATTATTCAGCACAGCTGGTGAAAGATCTCATTACTGTAATCTGCTTAAGACGTTCATCTGCACACACAATTCCTTTTTGTAATTAATTTTTGAAATTAACACACCGGAGATTGAGGTAAATCCGCAAAGCGCAATTTCGTTTTTCCAATTCTTCTCACTGTCATTTGGAAATTCATATGTATTTTGTGAAATTGTCCGTCAACAAACAAATCATCGAGAGGATGAGAGAGAGAGACACTTTCGAGGTAATCCCATCGTCATCTTCGTGCTCAAGAGTGCCGCGCGTGGTCAGTTTTTGCCACGAATCTCATGATCAATTCTCACCGTGCTTTGGCGCAATTGCATTATTTTGTCAATTTGCTCGCAGGAAATTCTGTTGAACAAACAAGACGACAAATAATAATAAAATCCATTTGCAATTCTTTTCGAAGCATTGAGCACATACTTTGTTGGCATTCCTAAAAGGAGCAACCGCGCACAGAGACACATTGGCAATAATAGCCATCTAATGTGTGTATGTAAAGTAAAACGTGTGGATGATTTTGCAACATTGAAGCGGCCAATAGTACACAGAAATCACGTTCATATAGCTTGCCGAGACATAATGATGCTTGGCTAGTTGAGGAGGGAAAAAAGCTTAAAATTTATCTTATAATGTTCTCGTTATGCAGCAACAGAAAATATTTCAACATTTTAATATACAACATCCTCTAAGATAAATTTCCAACTCTTTCACAGCGCCGGGGACTTTTCCAATTGGGGGGTTGACAAGTTTTTGTTGAAAGTGTTGTGCTGAGATATTTCGGTTTGGAAAATGCATCACATTTGCAATTGAGAAAACTGGTTGTATTTCTGCCAATTTATTGTCCAGAAGCCAAGATGATTTTCAACACAATTCACGTGAAGATCTTCTTGGAGTTTTCGGTTGATTTGTTGATGGAAAAATCAAGGAAATGTGCATTAAATTGATAACTTGTTAACCTCTTTGATGAATTTTTCTCCGTGCTTTTCAGTGCAACTTATTATCGCAAGAATACAAGTGCCATTCATTAGGGCATCTCACGGCTATACTCTGATGGAAAACTTGAGTATGTGCGCGCACTCAAGACAAAAATTCCACAAGAGAAATTGTCAGATGCATTAATAAATATTCTAAACTTCCTGTTGCACTTTTTACAGAGTCAATGTTTTGCCTTTTTTCTTTCGTTAAGCGCAAAGAGCTACTTAGGCTATTTGGTGTTTGTTTTTCCTCTTCTTTCCTTTATTCATTAATTAGTAATTAAATTTTATACCATATTTCGCAATCACACGCCTGTATTGATAGTTCTTTTCGTTTCTTATTACACCTCAACAATATAAATTAGGAGAAAATTTATTGCTGTACGATTGAGTTATCAAATTCGATATTTGTGTAAAGTTTTCACTGTGGCAAATGCCTCGAATCACATCGAATGAAAGTCTTCCACAGATATTAATTATGGACTTTTTAGTATTAATAAAATACCATGCACTATATGCATTTAATGAGATGCGCGCTTTATGTTTGACCATTGAGTGCATTTGATGCATTTCCATCTCTTTTCTCTCTTCGCCTTCGTGTTGCTCATCGCGATGCAGTGAAATGATGGTATCTTTGCGCAAAAGATCTCCTTGCATTTCTTTCTTTCTTCATTATTATTTTTTTTTTACTATTATTGCGCCTTCTCTGGTTGAGATTATTATTACAGATATCAAATCTCAAGAATGCCTTTTGAGTGAGGGCAAAGAGAGGTGAAAATTTATGGCAATGCTGGTCTGTCCAATTGCCAACTAAAAAGAAGTTTTTTAAATAAATTTCTCAATGCGAAAAGAGCTGCTGTAATGATTAATTGAGCAAATGAACTTTGTGCGCTTACGCCGTCTGATTCAATAAAACTTTTCACTCTATGAAATGTAAATGACATTTTTCTGTATAGTGTATTGGCAATAAGGAAATCATTAAATTTACCGCATTATTTAATACCCTCTCTTGGATATTGGTTTGGTGTGTATTTGCGCGCGCCCCGAATAGAAAAATCCACGTAAAGTGAGCACACAAAAATAACGCTAGAGACAAATTAAATTACGCTCAAATTAAGCTTGACTGGAAAATCTACTTCGGGATAAGGCGGAGATACTTTTTATATTTCGTATATTAACCACTCTTTCTCCTCTCTTAATCATTACACTCGACTGTGTTTCCCAATGTTTGCATACCTTTTTTGCACTCCGAGAGTTTCTTGACTTTGAGTGTTGGGGAAAAAATCTGCACAATTTCCTTATATTTTTTTCACTGTCGTTGCGCTTGTTCTGCAGAGAAAAGAAAGAGAGAGAGAGAGACGCTGATGTTGTGGTCAAGTGTCCAAGAAAGTAAAAATATAAAGCTTGCATGTTTGGAACAAAATGTTGGAGTGAAAACGCAAAGATTTCCGAATGAGGAAAAATGTGTGTGTGTGCATAAAAAAAAGTGTCTTTAATGGAGCGAAATGTGTTATTTTACAATGACAGATTTTTAATTCAATTTGCACCTCTTTTGTTGCAAAATCTCTGTTTCTTGGTGATTGTTTTCTTGTCCGTTTGGCGACCTTCTGGGCAAACAGTGCCTGAAGCTTTAATATGATAGACCCCTTACAAAAAGAAAATTGCCGGCTTGGCCATGTTTGAAGAGTGAACTTTGCAATTTTATCGTCATTAATTTGATGTGGTCTCGTGATAGAGACGCTTATAAAATTTTTCTTCATGGCTTTTCTCTTTCTGGCCTTTTTTTCTGCAGACTCTCAACCGTCCACGTTTTGCGCTGGCAATAGTTTGTGGCACGTTGGCGAAATGAGGAGGCAGCGCGGCGTTTCGAGATAGAATCGTGTGCACTGTTGTGTCAAATGGGATGTGCGACGACAATGGAGGAGGATTTCGCGAAGATGGACGTGATGAAAGTGTCTGAGGAGGATTTGAGGCGACGGAAGAGGGACAGAGAGAGGATGAGTGAGGAGTTTCGACATTTTCTCCAGGAGAATCTCAAAAAATCATCATCTCATGATGACAATAAATCACAAATAGAATGTGAACAGTCGCAGCAGAAAGTGGTGAATTCATTAAATGTAGCAGAAGTTGTAAGAAACTTGAATGAATCACCAAGGTCTCCACTTCGTCTTTCACCTCACGATGGCGACGGGATGAAGGCACAGCATGGGATTTCATCATCGGTGATGAGCATTAGAGAATCACCGACGAAGATGGTGAAGCAGACACCGCCGCATGGCGGGAGGACAGCTGATGAGGAGCCGACGACATCGGCGTGCAAGAAGGTGAGGAGTTATGATCCAATCGAGACGCGGAGGTATATGCGTTGTCAGCAGAAGAAGCGCCAAGTGGAGCTGAGGAAGATGCTGACGGTGGATCAGGAGCGCAAGCAGGAGATCCAGAAGCGTCTCGCGGAGCTGCAGGAGAGCACACGGCGCATCCTGGGCAAGAGTGTGAGGCAGAAATGTGTGGTGGGAAAGGTGGACAAGAGCTCGACGGGAAGTCAGAAAGTTGCTGTCCAAGATGCAATAAAAGGCAGCATCAAGAAGCCTCCGCGCACAAGTGGCACTGAAAGTATGGATGGAGGGAACTTTCATCGTGTGAGCATTGCTGGAGCGCCTAAAGTGCCTCGAGGTGTGAACACAAATGCTGTGGATAAGAATCTGGTCAGTGACAGAAATAAATCCAACAAATTTGAGGATAAATCAAGTCGGATGAAAAGTCCACAACAGAGAATTAATGTGAGTGCCAAGAGGCCTCCGGAGGAGAAGCTTGAGGTGCCGTCACACCTCAGCCTGTCACCGTCACGCGGGGACAAGAGCAGCTCCCGAGGAGTCGTCCCGCATTGGCTGCGACCCACATCTGTTAACGCACATCCCTACAACTTCATCACGGCTGTGCGGGAGAAGCTGGACGCCATCTCGCACGTCCAGCCTCTGGAGAAAGCGCCAAATGTCCAGGGAAAGAGCAGCATTGCTCAGAAGGACTTCATGATGACGACTGTGTCGAAGGGTGACAAGTGGACGGACCTCAATCGCTGGTCTGTGCAGCAGGAGCACAATGCAAAGAGAGGAAGGAGTGTCTCGCAATCCCTGGACACGCCGCTCAAGCCGTCAGGAGTGAAGAAGAAGTCAGAGACACAGAAGAGTGTCTCCGAGGGTTTGCTCACGCATCTCTCTTCGGTGTCCCTCCACGTGCCGGAGTCCAACACAATCTCAGACATCAGCAGCATTCAATCTGAGATTTTCCCCTCGAGCATCCGCCTCAGTGGCAGAAAGAACGCCGTGAGTTGTGGTGAAAGAGCTTCCGTGTCGGATGGCGGAAAATCTCCGGAGGCCCGCATGAGTGTGGCGACGGTGGCGAGTGGATCAGTGAAGGGAGTGGTGGTGACTGGTGAGTGTATTGCTCCCGTCGCTGCACGAGACAATAATCAATTGAGTCCACTGTCCACGGAGTTGGTTAATACAATGAGGATTATGTCACCGCGAGGGAAAAGAGAGGAAAAGGTGGCGATTGCGAAAGAGATCAGTGACGATGATGGGAACAATGATGGGGGTGGTGGGAAAATGGGTGAATTCAGAAGTCTATCGAGTGATAAATTCCAACCTCTTGACACATCGGCCAATAAAGTGGAAATCCACGAGGGGAATCTCACGGATTTACTCGAGGCATTCAACCGGAGTCTCACTCAAGTCATTCAAATGAATCAGGTAAGCTGCCTTTTTCTTCCCACCCACACAGTGAGGGCAAGAAGTGCATGATCACGCAGTGTTCTTTCTTATCCACACTGTGTTTTTTATTCTTTTCTTTCTTGCATTCATGAATTGGGCACAATCAAGGGGCAGATATTATTTGTTATTATTAATAATGATATTATTATTTGCACTGCAAAAGCTTTCGATTGAACAAATTGAGACATTTTCAAGATTATTTTGCGTAGAAAAATCAATTTGATTGCTTTTTTAGGTTATGTTATTGATTTAAAACCGATTCTGGCGATTAAATAACACTCAAAATCACCTAATTTGTGTTTAAGCTGGGAATATTTTTCTTTTTCTTGGCAAAATTGAGTATTTCCGTTCGAAAAAAAACTCCAGATTCGGTGAGAGAATACTTAAAAGTCAAACATAACCTCAAAAATGTCATTTCAGTCTGTTATAAGCGCGATTTATGCTCTAAAGGTGTAAATTCAACCCTATTATCTAGTGGAAACATTGTAATATTCGCCATATTTACACATTTCCATTGCTTGAAGTATTTTTAAGCCGAATTCATAACCTCACAATTTGATCAAAAATTGTTTTTTGGCATTCTCTGAAGACTTTTGTTTATCTTAGATTGCAATAAGACTGAAATCAATAAGAAAAACAGTTGAATGAGTCTAAAAAGCGATGAAAAGTCGCTCTTGAGACATTCAGAAGCTTCTGAAGTAAACAATATTCAAGGCATATTATCTCCTCCTTGGGTAAAATCGGGTACAATACATTTTTCTTGCACTGTATGTTGTGGTGCAGACAAAAACGGCGGAAAATTTTAATTGTGATTAATTGCTTTTTCTCTCTCTCACTTCTGTTTCAATTTCTCGTAATGTGTGGAAAATTGCAGCAATTGTATTCGGCACTCAACAAGTCACCAAATAAGGCTATCGCAGTTCACAATCCTGCTGAGGCGGAGGTGAAAAGTGCTGCTGGGGAGGCAGAACAGATGCATGAGTATGAGGAGTCCTTCGAGGAGGAGGAAGAGGCCAACTCGACGGTGAAGAGCGCCGGCGGGGAAGCCCGGAAGGCGTCAGATGATGCAATTGGTGGCCAGGAGAGCGCCAGAGAGATTGACAATTCAAAAGGCGACAAGAGCGGTGAAATTGTTAATTGCAGAGCCAACAAATCGAGCGAAGAGGCCAATGGGCCCCAAGCGAGAGCCATCGAAGGCAACGTGATGGATGCCAGGGAGACAAATAGCACTATAGGCAGTGATATATTTGCCGTGTTCAATCAAACCGACATGGAAGTGTCGTACATTTCATCTGGCGGCGATGAAGCCAGAGAAACTTCGATTACTTACTCAAATATTGGTCTCGTGAGTATTTTTGCCTCTATAAACTTCCTAATCACTCAATTGAGCACTCCTTTTTGGTAATTTGTTGTCTTCTTTCTCTCCGATCAGTTTGAGCAGATGATCAAGACGGAGAAGATGAAGGGCGATCGATTGTTTAAGATGATTCGAACGCGTGAGAAGGCATTGATTGATCGCACAAGAGGACAAATTGCTTGGCTGGAGTTGCAGAAGAAGAGATTCAAGGAAAAGGGTGGAATTCTCCAGATTTCAGCCATTCGGAAGAAGCAGCGAGCAATTTTGCTCAAGTTGGAGCGCGAACGTGGCGAATTGCAGCGTCAGATGCGCTCACAACCCACGTCGCCGACGAAGAAGTCGCCAAGTCACCGGGTCAGAGTGGTGGAGAAGACAATCTCCAATGTTGTGAGTCTCAGGCGATCGCCACTTCCGGCACTGGAGAATCGTGGAGCTGTGAAAGGGTTCGAGATGGCGGCAGGAACGACACTTGAGAAGTATTAATGATTTATGTCTTTCCAATGGGGATTTGTGGCTTTAATCTCTGGACTTTTCTCTTGTAGATTGCTGGAACAGAGGGAAAAGGAGCTGCAGAAGCGTCGAGAGCATGTGGAATTCCTTCTGCAGTGGCATCAGAGACTTGAGCGGGAGGAGAAGAATGTTCGTGAGATGGAGAATAAGTTGCTCAATAGTAATTTGGAGAGAATTGCTGAGAAGCAGAATCTTCAGGCTTTGACTGATGGGAATGAAGAGGAGGAAAAGAGTAGCGAAGCTATGAAGAGAGTTGAGGATATCGATAAGAGTCTCGAGATTCTGCACAATATTGTTCAAGAGAGTGGAAGTGAGGCTGATTTTGTGGCAGTTCGAGGAGCAAAGCTCAATTATCTGTGGAAGAAGCTTGTTGGGAAGGAGGAGGAGAAATTCTCACCTGAGAGTGTCATCAAGATGACTAAAGAGGATTTTTCACAACTCTACGAAGATGCGAAAATCAGAATTCTGAGAGAATTTGACGATGAGAAGAAGATACGACAGTTGATGGATGAATCTGTGGCTTCAGTCACGCGGGAATCGAATTCTCAGCATTCCACAGAAGCGGAAGAAGAGGAAGAAGAGGAGGAGAACACAGAGAAATGTGAGGAACAGCCTTTTCCAGGATACTCTACAGATGACTTTGAAACTGTTGCAGAGTCGGAAAAGGTTGTTGAAAGTGGTTTAGAAGAGGCGGAAACGAATGTAGTTAAGAGTCCGGAGGAATCATTCCAGGAAGAGTGTTCAAAAAACGATCAGACTGAGGATCAAAGTCATTCCGAAGCCACAAGAGACAGTATCAATCGTGAGGAAGCATTGATAACAGCAGAAGAATCCGTGAAGAGTGAGATGAATTTAATCAGTGAAGCTTTTTCTCCGGAGATTCTCAGTCAGGCGGAGGAGGAGCAGCTAATCAGTGAAATAACACTGCCCTCATTCAGTGACACAACAATTGCGGATGAGACGATTGTTGAGGAGGAGGCTGAAGGGCTGGAGGAGAGTGAGCAAACAGAAGATAGAAGCGACGATATTGTGGTGAATTCTGAAAATAGTCCAAATTCTCACGACGGAGACGCAGAAAATGGTCTAGATAGTGACTTATCAGCGCATTCCAAGCATGAAAATCTCGATAAGACACTCAACATATCTCAGGAGTCTCTCAACACAGCCCAAGATGTTGAGTCAGTGACCCTGGAGAGCTTCGAGGATGACGAGGGAGGCGAAGAAGTACAGTCAGAGTTGGAGAAGAGGATCATTCAAGTGGATGTGAGTTTGAAGGATTTGAGCAGCGCCATGGAGAAATCACCCATTCTGGAGGCTTTGAGTCCTCGTGAGACATCATCATCAGCATCAACAGGATCCTCAAATTCCTCCCCGGAAGCTTCTGTGCAATCCGGCGAGGAATCTCGCGCCTCAACGTCGAGTGAGAGATTGGAAAGTGTGGCAAATGGTGAGGATAATTCATCTCAGGAGAGCTCAAGTCGCTTCATTCAGGAGAATTATGCGGAAGTTTATCCTAAATCACCAGATGATTCTCAGGGCAGTGGAAGTTTCTCACAGCAGAAGATCAGAGACTACAAGATTCCCAATAGAATGCCGGATATTATCAGCGAAGCTGAACTCCTGCGACGGCAGCAAATGCAGATTGAGCAGGAGATTAAGCAACTGGAGCAATCAGTTCCGGCAGTCTTTCTCAGGGAAATCCCCAACAAACCACCGCCACCGTATGTGCCTCCTGCCCAAGACAGTCCCTTGGCCACGATCTTTCCCTCCGAAGACAGAGTGATGGAATTGGTGAATGATCGCACGAAGGAATTGTACTTCAGCGTCAACTCAGGTGAGAATCGCATCTTCACTGCCAAAAGGCTTCAAGGAAACTGATTAAATGTGTGCTTTTCAGGGAAAGCAATTGCCGAATCTGCGTCTGACTGCTCCAGCATCACGAATGTCTACGAGAAGATCGTCGTGGGCATGTGTGAAGAGATCTTTGGGGACATCAATGAGACTCTGGACACACAATATGATGCGCCTTTTCAGCGCGTGCGTCTGTATCGCAACAAACTCGCCTTCTTCAACCCTCCAGATCGTCTGGCGTGTATCCAGGATCACATCCTGGAGTCCATCGCGCGAATCCTGCCCGGCCTGGGAAGCATGCCGCGGCAGACGCTGCAATTGCCGGCCAACAGTCGACGGAAGAGGGATCAAATCGATGAGATTGTGATTGAGGAGATGCTGGAGGATGACTGGAAGTGGAGTAACTTCCAGATTGAGGAGACTGAGGTCCTCGACACGATGACCGAGACGATCTTCAGCACACTCCTTGAGGATGCCATCCGGGACATCGACGTGGCGTACACGAAGAAGTTTCCTCACAATTCCTAGGACAACAACAACGATGATGATGATGTGCCTGACACTTGATGATTTTATCCGTGTGCCTGTATTCGTCCTGTTTTTTTTTGTACTTTCCCTCCAAAGCGAGGAAATCAGACATAATAATAGTGTTTTTTATGCAATTTCCCTTGAGGTTTATTTTCTGCGCTAGCACATAACCTCAAAAACACACCGCACTGTTTACTTCACTTCCTTGACCTGCAGGCCTGGCGGCAGGGATTGCTTCAGCTTCTCCGCCTTCTCCTTGTCCGTCACCACGAGCGTGTACAGGAATCGGGAGCAGCGGATCTTGAATTTGGTGTTTTGGGGATTCTTCTTGATCTTCACCGCACGGGCGTCTTTCCTGCGCGCCTTGATCAGGAAATCCTTCACCTCCTTGATTTCACGTGGCATCCTGCAATGGCAAAGGGATCAGTGCACATTCTGCTGACGATTAAAATTCACAAACTACCTGTATTAGGGCGGAAAATGGGGAATTTTCACGAAAAAGTGAAACAGAAACGTGCTGACGCTTTGACGTTTCACACGAAAGAGAGCGCTCGCCGGAAGTGGTGGAAAAATGTGGCAAACACTATTTCGGCCAGTCACCGCTAGAGGCTTGCAATCTTTCAAAGCATTCAAATGATGCTTGACAATTTCACAGAAATATGATTCTTCGGGAAAATATTCACGGGAAACTGGGAAAATATCCTTTATTTGATGCAACTTTATATTGAAAAATGTATCTACATTTCCTTACATATCATGTGAAGGGATTTTTCGCTGTCGGGAATGAATTTCTCAAGCCATTCGCGATTTTTTCGCAGCATCAGTTACAATAGCTGTGACTCTGCCAATCTGTCCAATGCACTTTTCATCGATTTGTCGATTTCCCTTCGCCGAGTCGCGTTTCGCGACGTGTGTGTGCGATTTCAGTCGTTTTCATTCAACTGATCGGAACGGAGGTGCTTCGCATTTCACCCTAGGAGTTTACCATTTTTATTTTCTTTGCGTTTTTAGTTGAATTCCATTAGACAAGCGTGGAAATTGTGACACGGAACACTTCCACAGTATTTCCAAATATAGACACCCTTCTTGTGTGTGATTTTTCTTGGTGCAAGAAGTCTGGAATAGAGAGAGAGAAAGAAAGAAGAATTCCTGCACACACAGTCTCGT
Organism: Phlebotomus argentipes; assembly: GCF_947086385.1. NCBI lineage: Eukaryota > Metazoa > Arthropoda > Insecta > Diptera > Psychodidae > Phlebotomus > Phlebotomus argentipes. The sequence goes on from NW_026776174.1 coordinate 478,806, forward strand.
GGCTCAGCAGCGCTTTTCCGCGCGAGTGCGTTTCGAGAAAAGCCCGTCGTCACTTCCTCGAAGGGCAGTGTGGCACCCGTGGCGGGGGAAATCCGCGAAAATCGGCCAGAGAGACTGCGGAAAAGGGGGCGTGTGGATTTATTTTTGAAGTGGAATCGCGCAGTGGCGGCGATTGAACTTTGTACTGCGACGTTCATGTGTGTGCGTGCGGATTTGTCAGTGGCTGAAGAGTTGTTGCTGTTCATGTGAGGTGTGAGCAGAGAGGCGATAAAGAGGTAAATTGAATTGTGCATCAAGGTACATAATAAAGTGAGTCAATTTCTGCATCTTTTCTTCAACTCTCATCATCGCGAGGACACACACTTTTCCTCCTACGTCACTGGCGCTCGCGCGACGTCACATTTGGCAACTACACACGCAGCGCGCAGTTCCACTCATTGACACCTGATGGCGACACGCATGTGTTTATTTTTCTTTCACCTGTCTCGCCATCTCGCTCACACGCACACAATCCGCCATCGTGCTGTCTCTGTTGCACTGTGAATTGTAAAAAATCATTGACCCAAATTAACCCAATTTCTGTGTATGTCAACAATAGTGTGTAAACAAACGACCACAAAAGCACTTTTCCGCGAGTAATTCGACTCTTTCCCGGCGGCTGCACATTTTTTTTTTGCCCCAGGTCAGGAATTGTGTGCAGTTGTCACTTTCCCTCATCGAAGCCGTTGGCGTTGCAAAACACTTTTCCACCCGAATATCTCCCGTCCATCCGCGTTGCTGGCTTTGCTGGCTTTGCTGCAGTTGTTTTGCAAGACATTTTGGAGGAGTGCTGAAGATTACAATCCTTGGCTTGGCGCGATTGCAGCAACTTTTCAGCTCTTTTTTTTTGCTTGATCTCTTCGCCTCTCCGAACAAAGATATAATGTGTATTTTTTTATTTGCGATATGTGAGAAACACACAATTGACGAATCAACTTTGTACAATTCAGACGCAATTTCCAGACGTGGTTTTTTTTATTGCCTTCCCCCCGTCAGAAAAGGTGGTTTTACCTGGTCAGATTGGCACGAAAGACGCGGATGAGAAGTGTTTTTTGAGAGACAGGATTAAGAGATTTGACAATGCAGCGACAAGTTGGCCTTATTTGATAAAGTATTATCTCGATGGAACTTTTCGTCACAACATCCGCAATTAATTAGCGAGAGAAATTGTGTTATCAGAAGGATTTGAGCCTATCAGAAAAACACTGAGACGATCAAATGAATCGCATTCGAATCTTATACGAAGATTTCTTCTCAACTTGAGTTGAGATTTTGTGAATTTCTGCCTCAACTGGACATTGACCATCTGTGGAATCATTCACCTTGACCACAAGTCGTTCTGGACAAACCTTGAGATGAATTTTTTAATGTTTGCGCGTTTCATGTTCGTAAGAAATTGCACTGAGAACATCATGATCTTGACATTAAATTCTGCTATTCTGTTGCTTCACAATCAAACAGAAAGTCGTGCACTTTTCGTCTTTAAAAATGTTAAAGAAAAAGTCTTTATTGTGAGATGAGAAATTTGTGATGAGAAAAGACACTAAAAGTCGTGTTTTGAGTGACACTATTAAAGTGTTAAGTGGCTTAGCTAATAAAAATATCAGCAAATTACTCTTTTTAGCCTATGAAAGGAGTTATTAATAGAATTTGTTGGCATGTTTAAACCAATTACATTTTTTATACAATATAATTAGTAAGGAATTTTATAAGAGTTCTACTTTTTTTTCAATTGCTTCGGAAGAATTTGTATAAATTTATTTAGTTATTCTCAAATTTCCCTTTTGTTTGTTATCATTTTTCCGTCTGATTTTGCGTCGAAACTTTGCTCTAATTCCACATCTTCTCAATTTGCTTCTTCTCAATTAAGAATAATTCTAATTTTAGCCTGCAATGAAAAACATACTCGTTGAATCATTTGCTCAACACTTGTGCCGCCGAAGGAGGGAAAAGTCAACTGAAAATTTAATAAATTTCATTGTTCTGTTATCACTTTATCCACTCTCTTTTTTATGTACTGCGCGACTGTCTTTTTTGCCCATCTTGTGAACTTGATGTAATCTTGGATTTTTCCAACTTGTCAGTTCACTTTGGACAGTTTTTTTTTCGGGCTTGTTTCTTATCAAAATGACCGCTTGAAGAATGTATGACTAGAGGTGGATAAAGTGCGTTCTATAAAAGTCTACCTGTGATAACGCAGTGATCGCGAATAAGGTGATTTTCTCCTCGAAAAATTCGAAATGGACTTTGACAAATAATCGCTGAGACAAGAGAGGATATTTCGTTGATTAGGCGGCGTGATAATGTGCGCTTTTTCTTGCTGTTGTGTTGAATGAGTTCGTGAAGTGTCGCTGAGAGGGGAGAAAAGATTACTCGTGTGCCCCAGAATGAGGAAGCGCAATCGAGAAATTTTTCTCTCTATCAGACAGAAGGTTACACTCGACGAGAAACGACGCTCAGTGTCTGAAATTATCGCGCGCGCGCGGAAAAGCTTTGCAATTTGCGCGCACAGCTTCAGTAAAATCTATATCACTTAAGCTCTTGTTCTAAAGGAAAGAAAGAAGAGAGAGAGAGAGAAAAAACGGGGAAAAAATTGTCAAGTTCCGGGGAAAAATTTGAGAAATTAATTCAACTTCACCGATAAATCCAACGTGTGTGTTGTTATTGAAAGCGAAACAGAAGAACTTGTTAATATGTGAAGTTTCAGAGCCTCTCTTGAGTCCGGGTTCGTGTGCAGAGTGCAAAGTCCAAAGGTGATTCTTCTTCTCTTTTCTCATTTGCTCACATGCTTCATAAATTTTTCCCCACAACGACGACGGACAAATACACACGCAAATATGACGCGAATTTATACTTATTTTTTTTCATGGGCGAAAAAGAGAGACACGGCAAAAATTCACTTCTTTCTTCATTCCTCTTCCAAGTCATTACTTCAATTTTCCTCTCTTCACACCCACAGAAGCTCTTTTATTCACACTTGAGTCACTGTAACGTTGAAGTTGTTGCTCAGACGACAAGACTTTGGTGGCAAAAGAGTAGGAATAAAACTTTCATTTCGAGCTAAATATTTGGCCTTTTGTTGTTAACCAATTGTGCTCCAAAGTGATTTTGATACTTTATTGTATTCTTTAGGCTGTTGTGAGTGCTGTAAAAAATTATGCTAATTGTGTGATTACTCAGTTTTCTTCACGTGTATTTCTTGTTTTTCTTGGCAAAGTGATTAACTTGACCTGAAGAAAACACACTAATTTGTCTCTTTTATTGATGCAATATTTTTATAGATTTTACAGTCACGTTTTTCCTCGATGTCTATGAAATTCTTTGCTTATTAAATGCTAATCTCTAAATAAAGAAAAATCAAGCTTTTACACCTTGTTTATGTAAATAATTTAATAGTTTTTAAACTGTTTTGTGATAAAGAAATTTTACATTTAATATTTGTATTGTTGTGTTTTTCCCTCCTTAATTTTACTGAATTTCTTCTCGGTGAAATGTAAACAACTTGTTGAGTAAAAATCACTCGTAATGTTCGCCACGTGATCTTGGATTGTGTGTTTGTTGTTTAGGGGGAAAAATTCAGTGTAGGAAGTGTATTTTATGTACATATTTGGTCTATTGTGTGTCTGGACGATTAAATGGGGGGAAAAAAGTATTTGCTTGCATGATTCTGATAAGGCAACTCTTGTGACAGTCTGACTGCATTTCAGTGTGGAAAATTCTGTGCGTCATTTGACTGAACGGCAAAAAAACGTGCTTCACTTCTAAATAAATGCAATTCAGTGGTTGTTTTCTTCCTTTGCCCATGTTGGAAAATAGACGCGAGCGCGCGCGCGAATTGAAGAGGGACGTTATGTAAGACAATTTTGTCTTGCAAGTGTGAGAAGAATGCTGTGGATAGACTTTGTCTCTCTGGGGGTAATAATAAATTCAAATGGACAAATTGCTTTGTCTTGCTCTCTGCAATAATACAGCGAGTGATGCGAGAAAAGAGAGTTGCGAAATAAGTCATTTCCGGCTTCAGTTACAGAATGTGTTAAAGCATGGCCAAATTCATGAAATCTGTTCCTCACGGTGGTTAAAAGGATTAGAGGGATCTTTGGGAAGAATTTCTAATGAATTTTAGTAGCAAACATGACAGAATTCGTCTTTATTATCTGAAAAATTCATATTCATGCGCTCAATTGCGCTCCAAACTGTCTTTCTAGAATAAGAGGTGCTTCTGGTTATTTCCCTGATTAATGTCCTTTCTTAAACAGCTGATAAATCTTCGTACGATCCTCTGGAGTCGTGTATTGTTCCCACCTCGTAACTTGATATTCATTTCATCAAATTTTGATGCCGAACACTTCTAAAGTTCAGATAAAATATTAAAATTTACAGAATATTTACTTATTATTTCTTTGGTTTAGTTTTCATATCATCAAGACATTAAGGATTAAATCAAATGTCTTCAAACTTGGCACGATAATTACTTATTAATGAGGGAAGATTGGTGAACAAATTCAGACATATAGCTTTACGTGGAAATACAGTTGGCCCTATTTAATTTGGAGTCACTGTATATATTTTTCCACTCGACGGGGATGGAAAAAATGTCAATGATTTGTTGTGATTTCAAGTTCTCTAGAAAAAGTGCCAATATCACTTGAGAAGATAAAAGTAAATTTTCCTACAAAACTGTTTACTTTAACTCGTCTATCAGTTTGAACTCTGTCTTTGCAATTGAGGGAGAGAGATTAGAAATGTCTTGCGTACTTTGTCGATCACCTTGAGACAGTCCAAAGCGCTCCCAAGGAATCACATGTTGCGGCATCTTTATCGCCGATACTTTGGCCGTCAAGGCAGCTCTTTTTGTCCAGTGTTTATGCGCCAAATTTCGAATGCATTCAAGTGATATTTGCGTGACAGAATTGATCTCTTTGCTGACTTATTTAATTGATCTGTTTTTTTCCTCTCTCAGTATCTCATTGCCTATGCAAGTATAATAAAACATTACAAAAGGAGTTACAAAATATCAGTGCGACCTTCGGTCTCGTGTAAAAATCGACCTTGCAAATTGATCAGCATTTTTTTACGCGTTTCTCCCTCTCTTTTTCTGTGTCTTCTCTCTGTTTTCAAATTATGCTCTTATGTGTGTATGTTATGTTATGTTCGGTGGTGGAGGAAAAAAAAGAGTGATCGTGATCTTTTTTCTTTCTTGTTGCGTCAGCGTGAAAGAAATACGAGGAAAACAGGCGAAATTGGGTGAAAAACAAGTGACATAATTTTCATAGTCAGACATTTCCTCTGTCAAAAACAGTAAAACTGTGTTTTATTGAATAAATTAGAATAACATTGGCATAAATGTTGAATATGCAAAATTGTTGACATTATGAAGAACATTCACCTGGAATTGTATTGTTTCCTTTCTTACTTCACTTTGTAAATCTTTGATTCTTCTACTTGTTCTTCTATGAAGTTGATGATATTCTATTGTGAATTTCTACTCTACGCATTTCCCTATCAGAGCACGAAAAACTGTGTGTGTTTGTGCGTGAGAAAGTGTTGGTGAGAGATAATGGAAAAACAGGCAAAGCTTATAAATAAAGTTGGAAGACACATTCTATAGAGTAGCGCGACTTCCATGGAGAGTCTTTGACCTATTTTTTCGAGTTTCTTGGACTTTGAACTTGCCAACACGTTACTTAACAAACATTCTCGCGGATTTTATCAGTGGTTTTTTGTGTGTGAGTTCTGCTCGCGTCTCAACTTGTGGTTCGGTTCATTCACTGATCATTTTTTTTTGCTCTTTCTCTCTGCTGAATTGCTGCACTTCCACCCGAGATTCAATGCAGAATTGGCACAATTCTATTCGTTAAACACAAACACACACAACACGACAAAAGAGGACGCATTAATGGCTTCTTGCAAAGCATTTTACAAATATCTAGTAATTTAATACTCGGCTGCAGTTGTGGGTTGATGAAATTGAAATAATAGCAATGAAAATGGGGGGAAGTTAATCCATTCTGTGATGTAAGCTTGGAAATTGTTTAAATAATCGCCCAATTTTTTTGGTTTTGAAATTAATAATTTTTCCTACTTCACTTTTTGTTGTTTGTTTTCTGTGAAATTGTGTCAATGTTTTTAGAAATACTAGGAAAATTTACATAAATTTTTTTTTTAATGTCATGAAGCAATTTTTCTCTACACTAATTTTTGGGCCATGTGAGAATTATATTATTATTTTTCTCTGTGTGTATTTGGTTGGTAGAAAAAAACATGGAGCAAAGTTTACCCAAAAAAAAACAGAAAAATCGAAAGCTCTCTTGCTGTGTCATTGAAGATTATTTTGACGGTAACCTTTAGACCGGTATTTACGCAAAATCAGACACAGAAATTTTTGGGGAAAATTGAATTTGGAGGATTTACAACTGTTCAATGCAAAGTTATCAGTGAGAGAAACTCTCATGTGTGAAGTAATCCGAATCACAACGCATGTGCGTGAAATGTTGTCATAAATCTCTGTGCGCACGCTTTAACGAGGGAGAGAGAATTTGATAAAAAAAAGGCTGCGCTTTGATAAAATGTAATCATTGATATCGGGGTTAACCCATTGTCAAAAAGGTGAATTTCGGCTTGAGAACAACTCTCCAAGACAATAGAAATGATTAGTCGACATCTTATCACACTTACGCGTACTTACTTTTCACCCTCAATTCACTAACGCGTGCTCAAAGTCCATCGGAAGATTGTCAAACAGATGTGCGTTTTTGCGTTATCACAAGCAGTAAATTCTCATGATAAGACATTGATTTGACGTAGAAATCTTGAAATCAGACTATATTTATATTTTCCTATCTTGCAATGATTAACATTTTCTTCCTTCTTTCTCTGTGTGTGTGTGTGTTTTTAATGGGTTAAGAAAGTAACATTTTTCTCTCTCTCTCTTTTGCAGAACACTTCATTTTATCATTTGCCTTCCCGCATTTCAATCCGGGAGGTTTTGTTGGCCAACGAGTGACAAGTGAAAGAGAGTTAGAAAGATTTTTAGTGTTTTGAAACTCAGTGATTAACACCAGCAAGAATGGCGGAAGCACATTCGGCCGTTGCCTTTTCCTTCTCCATCACTCACGAGGGCTTCGACATCAACTATGACCAGGAGGTGTTGAATCTCGTCTGGCAATCTGGTGTGCGATCGTGGAAGAAGAGAATTGCGAGATTTCGCGTGAGTGAATTGTTGCTAAGCAGACAATTTGGTCAAAAATCTAATTTTCTCTCTCTCTTGATTTTTCCTTTGCAGAATGGCTTGCGAAATGGAATTTATCCGGCACATTTGCAGAGTCTGTGGCTGGTCATAGCCATTGCCGTGGCGTTGCATTTCTCTGGCAAACGAGTTCCGTTTGATATGGTGAACAACATTAGGCCAATATTGCCGGGTGATTCTGCTGTGTGGCAATTAGTGGCCTGCAGTCTCACTGGCCTGGTGTTTTGGCTCTCAATTTGCTACACCATGAGATACTCACTCAAGTTATTGCTCATGTACAAAGGATGGATGTATGAGGCACGCGGCAAGGGGAAATCCGTGTCTGCAAAGGTAAAATTCCCCATCTTTCAAACACTCTCTAATTGAATAGGGAAAAATTGATATTGATTGCTAATTAATCATTGGTTATCGTTGCTCATGATGTTAGTGATTAATGGAAGCATTGTTGGCAATGTTTTCTGTGATAGTGCAATCAGAGACTTATGAAAGAATTAGAGAATCAAGTGAAGATAAAAGAATTTGCTAAACTTGACTAACATTTTGAATTCTTCTCTGTTCTACAATGTAGTTTAAAAAAAAACTACTTTCACAGTAAATAAACAGAAAATATCGTCACACAAAATTCCCAAGAGCACACAAAACAATTGAAGATATATTTTTGGTGTCTAAATGTCCCTCGCAGACTGTTTGTTGTGGCGATTTTGTGCAAGAGAGACATAATTGGATGAAAAAACAAGTTTCACAAACACCACAAAGTGCATATTTCCAAATATTCAAGCCACACAAAGTCACATTTTCAACTTCACACATGGCTTAATGCCTCAATTTGGGTCTAATTTTGGTTGAATTTGTTGCTGTTTCAGACCAAATTGTGGGCAGCGATCGTGAAGGTGCTGTCAACGTGGAACAAGCCGGGCTTGTACAGCTTCCAGGGATCCCTGCCGCGCCTGCCATTGCCTTCGGTGCACGACACCATGACACGGTACCTGAGATCCGTTCGTCCGCTGCTGGATGATGACAACTACAGCCGGATGACGCAGCTGGCGAAGGAGTTTGAGAGTGGAATTGGACGGAAGCTGCAGCGCTACTTGACGCTGAAGAGCTGGTGGAGCACAAACTACGTGTCGGATTGGTGGGAGGAGTATGTTTATCTGCGTGGACGCAGTGGTTTGATGGTGAACAGCAATTTCTACGGCATTGATGCCATTTTCACGAATTTAACCACGAATCAGGCTGCTCGGGCGGCCAATATCACGCATCTGCTGCTCAATTTTAGACGCATCGTTGAGCGACAGGAGCTGGAGCCGATCCTCGTGCAGGGTCTCGTGCCGCTGTGCTCGTGGCAGTACGAGAGGATCTTCAACACTGTGCGTGTGCCGGGAATTGAGACGGATAAGATTGTTCACTATCAGGACTCCAATCATATTGTTGTTCTGCACAAGGGATGCTATCACAAAGTCATCATTTACCATCGTGGACGATTGCTCAGACCTTGTGAGATTCAAATGTAAGGAAAAGTGTGCCAGAAAATGTCTCTTTATTGTGTGATAATTGATTTTTCTTCTCTTCTGCTGTGCAGACAAATGGAGCAGATCCTGAAGAGCGACTGCACGCCATCGCCTGGTGAGGAATTGTTGGCTTCACTCACGGCTGGAGATCGTACAAAGTGGGCTGAAGTGCGCTTGAGTCAATTCTCAAAGGGTGTCAATAAGCAGTCGCTGTACATCATCGAGAGTGCCGCTTTCATTGTGGCTCTCGATGATCAAGACTATGAGTTTGATGTGAAGAATCCTGCTAAATTGGATCACTATGGAAGGACACTTTTGCACGGAAATGGTCACGATCGGTGGTTCGATAAGAGTTTCAATGTTTGCGTTGGGAGGAATGGAAGGGTGAGTTTCTGTTGATGTGCAAAAGAATTATTGCTTAAATTAATCTTCGCTGTCTTTTTGCACAAGGTTGGCTTTAATGCTGAACACACGTGGTAAGTATAAATGTGGAATTATGAGCAAAAAGGAGTCATTTTAACCCCATCATTCTCTCTCTCTTTTTCCATATATTAATAATACATTTTGAAACATTTTGCTCATTATCATCATTTCATGATTTTTCTCATTGTTTTTCTCGTCTTTTTCTCTTTCTATTACATTTAACATATTTAAAGCAATGTGTTGGATTGCTTTATGTCATCAAATTCTGTGTTATCATTATTTGCCATATTTTTCTTTGGAGAACAAATATTTTCTCATCTCTTCAACAGCAAGAATAATTTTCTTTTACATTTCTTATTATTTTCTTCCTTCATCATTCTTTTTTAGTTAGTTTCTGTTGAAAGGAAATTTGAATTTATATTTTATACAATATTTCAGGCTCATTTTTCTTTTAATGATCTTTGTTCTCTTTATCTCTCTTTTTTTTCTTCTTTCTATGTGTCTTTGTCTCACAAAAAAATATATGCATTTGCAAAAATGAAAATGTGTAAAAAAAATATACAAATTGATACGAATACAGGGCGGATGCTGCTGTTCTGTCACACATGTGGGAACATTACATTGTGGAGGAAAAATTATCGAATCGGTAAATGAAATTGAAATTCTACCCCAAAAAAAAACATTCAATTATAATGCAATGTTAGAATGTATTTTTTAATTGGCGATTGAAGCATTGGTTTTTCTTTTGAATTTATGATTTTGGAATGATGTTTTGAAGATTACTTTGACTTTATTCACTGCAAATTGTGTAAGAATTGAATGAATATTTTTGATAAAACTATTCTTTAACAGTGAAAATTGTCAATATTTTCTTCATTACTTTATTCAACTGTAAATATTGTAGTATTTTTCTTTCTCTTAATCTGTAGCTCTTTGTAGAATTCTTGATTGACAATCTTTCTGTAGAATTTTTTTTATAGATTTCTTGAATGTGTAATCTTTCAACAGTGGTGAATGTAATTATTTCTCTTATTAGTTCTGTTCTTTGTTCAAATGGTGAAGGTTTCAAAGTTATTTGTTACATGCAAATGCTTCTTATATCGCAAATCCTTTCTCCATCTTGGTGGAGGTTTTTTCCCCTTTTCTTTTCCCCTTTATCAAGACAAGAAAAACACACACACACAAAAAACATACTCAATTCACATTTTATCACTAAATCAAACATCACAGACACTAAAAAGACATTTTTAATGAAAAAAAACACACTTTAAAGACAACAAATCACAATTTTATACAATATTTTCTCTCTCCATATTTCTCTTTATCATTTCTTATGATTTCTTTTCTTTCTTTTTAATCTGTATTTGATGTTGAAGGGCTGATGCTCCTATTAAGGGTCATGTTTGGGAGTCTGTCGCTGGGCGCGAAATAAAACTTCGGTAATGGACTAATTATAGTTAGTTTAATCTCTTTTAAAACACCTAAAAGAATTGATAATAATAATAATAATTAAACATACATAATTATACGAGAAAAAGTGATATATGTGTATATAATTCCTGTTAGATTTTCTTTGCCACTTTGTGTTTTGACAACAATCTTTGGAATGAGCATGCAAAGTAATATATTTTTCTGTTAATGTTGTAAATTTAGAAGCGTGTTCTAATTGGAAAATGTAATTTTTTTTTAAATATTCTGTTTTGCGTAAATGATTGCTTTGTAAATAGATATTTAGTAAGCCAAAAATTAGTGCTTAATTTGTAGAGATTGATACTAAATGAAAGAGTTTGTGAAATTTTTCCTCTGCAACTCCGAAAAGACACAATTTCTAATCTTCCTGTCTTTTTCCCTCCCTCTGAACATCTGCAGATATGCCGAGGATGGAAGTTGCCTGGGAACGGCAGAATTTCAACCACCGACACCAACGAGATTGGCGTGGGACTTAAAGAATCCTGTTTGCTTAACAGCCATCGAAGAGGCGCACGAAGCGGCGCAATTAGTATTAAACGTGAGTCTCTTTTCAAGCCATTAACTCAATTAGTATTTATATATTCAAATTCTATTTGGTAGCAGATCAATTTCTGTGGTTAATCTGTAATGACAGTCAAGGACGATCAATGAACTGTTCTTAAGCGGTTCGTTGGAAAAGAAGTGTTTTTGCTTGCAAAGCACGAATAGTAATTTCAGTCAAGTTAATTTCATGTTTTAATCACAATTAAATTTATGATTAATGGATTTTGACCGAAAATTTACAGTCATGAAACCTTTATTGTGATTATTTGTGAATTTTATTTGGCAAATTCGTGTTATTGAGAATAAACCGACAATTTTTGATACATTTTATTAGGTTTTATCATCAAAGAGACTGTGAAGTAATCAATATACAAAACCCTCAAGAATTTATTGAACAATTAATGAAACAGCGTTGAAATTTTGAATTTCCATTGGGTTGTCGACTGAAGATAAGTGCGCAAATGGTAATATTACCCTTCTTTGAATGGGTATCAAAATGTTTATTGCGCATTCTTTTCGAGTAACTTTACAACACTTCTTAAAGATCTTTTCCAATGTCTTCTTCCTCTGCAGGATCTCGACCTGAAAGTGTACATGCACAATGCTTATGGGAAGGGATTCATGAAGACTTGTCGCGTGTCACCGGACGCGTATATCCAGATGGCACTGCAGCTGGCGTACTTCCGCGATGCGGGACGCTTCAGTCTCACGTACGAGGCGTCGATGACGCGTCTGTTCCGCGAGGGACGCACGGAGACTGTGCGTCCGTGCACGATTGAGTCGGCGGCGTTCGTGCGTGCCATCGATCAGAAGCCCAAGTGGAATGCCGAGGAGTGCGCCAAGTTGATGCAGAAGGCGTGCTCGCGCCACCAGCTGGCGTATCAGGACGCCATGTGTGGCAAGGGCATCGATCGCCACCTGTTCTGTCTGTACGTGGTGTCCAAGTACCTGGAGGTGGAGTCGCCCTTCCTCAAGGAGGTCCTCAGCGAGCCGTGGCGCTTGTCCACCAGCCAGACGCCTCACGGTCAGACCACAATGTTCGACTTCGCCAAGAATCCCGAATACATCAGCGCCGGCGGTGGATTTGGCCCGGTGGCCGATGATGGCTATGGCGTGTCCTACATCGTGGCTGGTGAGGACTTGATCTTCTTCCACATATCGGCGAAGAAGAGCTGCAACTTGACGGTGAGTGCAATTGTAAAAACACAAGTAGAGTTCACTGCTCTGGATTATGCGCCAAATATTGCTCTCTTATGATATTTGAGCTTGTCAGAATGGAGAAAAGGCAAAGAATTGACGCCCCTTTTCGGGCTTCTTTGCTGCTTTTATCGCTCATGTGTGGCAATTCTCATTGCCCAGGGATGCGAAGATGATCTCTGAAGTGCTGTTTGGTTAGGAATTGGCAAGTGATGAAGTTCTTGGATGTTTGAAGCGCTTGTTCGAAGCCTCAAATGAAGCAATTGCTACAAAAATCATCTTCTCAAGGCTTAAAATCTGTCCAAGAATGTAGTATATGAAGCTTGCTCATTACAAGATGGACATTCTGCTTCCTTGCTGGAGTTTCTCGATGGTCAATTGACAGCAGAAGCATCTTCAATGCAAAGAATACACATTCAGTTGGCCAATTTGCTGGTAAAATTAGGCAGTAAACCTCAATTTCATCATGAAAATGTCTTATAACTTTAATTCTTTCATTTGACAATGGCTTATCTGCTCAATTACGTCCACAATTAATAGATTTCCACGAGGTTACATGAGACATAGAGGGCAAATTCCATGTGATTGGCGCAGTGAAATAATAATTATTGAATTTATTTGCCATTTGCGTCACATTTGTTATCAAAATAGACTGTTTGATGCACTTTGCAATCAATTTGAGTGATTATTTTTGCCTTGCAGGACGCCAGTCGCTTTGCTGAGCGCATTGGTCAGGCTTTGGCGGACATCAGGAGTGTTTTTGAGGAGTACAAAAGCCTTTCGAGCAACGGAACAGCCCACAAGGCCTCCAATGGCGTTGCCAATCACAATTGAGGCGAGAGACTTGCAGAGGAAATCACACACAGAGACACACACGAAAGAGAACTTCTCCGTGGTCAGGAGAAGAGTCACAAATCATCGTTCTTTCACTTCCTCTCTTCATATTCAGTGAGAGCAGAATCGAGCGAATGGAGTGAATTTTACTTTATTTATTGAGAAAGAAAGATTAGAGAGAATTAGTTTTTAAGGGAGAGAAAGTGTGGGAAAAAATCAAATTTATTAGGCCCTTTATTTTTTTAGGAAATTCTCTATTAATGACTTTTATAGTCTAATTATTTTTTTTGTAGTGAAAGAGAAATTTTTCGGTTGTTTTCCTTTTTACACTTATTGTTTTATTTTTTGTATAATGATTTTAAAATGTTACAGATTATTGTCACTATTACTGTGCTAATTTAGGACAAGATTTATATATTAATTATTTTGAAAGAAATCGTCGTAAGGAAACTGTGAAAGTGAGAAGAAGAAGATGATTTATAAGACATTATATTGTATATGAACAAAAAGTGATGAGAAAGACACTTTCTTGTCTCATTCCAAATGCATCATAAAAAGGAGAAGAAAATTGATTAAAATCATCCACTAAAGAAAAAAAAAGTGCAGGACAATCTTCTTTTGCGAATGAAAAAAAAATGTGTCCAACGAAAAGACACCGAGAATTTAAAGAAAGAAAGAAAAAGCTGAAAAAGGGCATAAATTCTGTAAATATCTATTTAAAATAGTTGTCATTCTTTTTTTTTTGGTAGCGGAACTTCGTTGTAATATGTTTCAGTAGAATGATGAGAAAATCTGTTTCTAAATAACATCTTATTAGTTTCTAGGGCAGAAATCAATGCAAAACTCTAATACTTGATTAAACTTCAACGGAATGTGATTGAAAAACTATTGCAAATAAATTATCGAAATCTACAAAATTTACCGTGTTTGCGTGTTTCACAATTCCAGTCCACAGATGGCGCTCGAGGCGTTGTTCATTGCGAAATATTCTCCGTCTCTTAAACTTAAGAGATTGGCACAGGAGGAAAGAAAAGACAAATTATTTTATGGGTTTGTATACTATCAATCTTTATTGTTTTGCGATTTTTCTTCAATATACATAAGAACATATAATTGCGATATTTTTTCATATTATTTTTCTTCCTCCTCTCTTTTCATTTTCCTTTTTACTTTCTTCCAATAACATTATCAATGTTTGTAAACTTTCAATAAAAATTATGTCTAAAATGAATTTTAATATATAAATTGAAAGAGTTTTACTTTTCTGGTTATTATTATTATTATAAAATAATAAAAAAAAAATCCAAGATTAAATATCCATCATGTGACAAATAAAAAAAAGTGTGATTTCTTATCTTGTTGTGCTTGTCAAAGAATGAAACGGAATGAAGATGATTCTTTTTTTTTCTACTTATTTCCTCTCTTAGCACTTTCTTTTGCAGAATCCACTCAGCAAGATCATAATACTTTTCAATTTCCTCGTTCAGACTCTGCAAACATTCATCCACCCACTTTTCTCCTCTCCCTCTTTTCCCTGACCAAAAGAAAAAAAACCCTCCTTTATCGCCCCCATAAAAAATAGTCTCAGTGTCTAAAGAATGGGATGAAATAAAAAGGACACAAAGTAAATTTCCATAAAAGGAGAAATCAAATCACGGAACAATTCATAATTGCTTTGATATATATATATAATTCTTATTCTTCTCAGTTTTAAAATCTAGAGATTTATGTCAGTAACATTTCTTCTTCTTCTTTCTTTCTTGTTTTTGAACTCAGAAAAATATAGTGTGTAAAAAACTTCAGTAAGTTGGCATTTTGTAATTCATAGAAAAAAAAAATAATAATAATAATTGTAAAATGAAAGAAAAGTTAAGAATTCATGTAGTTTTTGTTTAAAAGTTACAAATAATTTTTTTTTGTTTGCCACTTTTTCAAATGATTTTTTGATTTTTTTTTCGATTTTTGGTGCCTTTTATTAATTTTTTTTACATTTTGTATGGTTTTTTCTTTGTTCTCAATTTTTACCTTCTAGATAAAGCGCTCTTTTCAGCCTACAATGTGATTATTATTTAATTATATTATTTACTACAAAAAAAAAAAAGAAATCGCAAACACATTTCTGGATTACACTTTATGTTCTTTTTTTCTTCTTTTAACCATTTCATTAAATATTTCTTATCTTCTTCTTCTTCTTCTTGTGAATAATGATGACTTTTCTGTGGATTATTTCTTACATTTTCTCCTCTGCAAAATCTCTCTATATATTGTTATTAATGTTAATCGTATGGAAAAAGTGTGGGAATTACGAAGAATATTCTTTCCTCTTGTTATTATTTAGATTCAAAAAATATTGTCGTGTTTAATTGAAAAGAAATGAAGAGACGTTGGATTGATTGTGTGACTGTTTTTTTTTCTCAATTAATGAAGAGTATAGAAAAGATGTAGAATTTACGCAGTGATAAACATGATCATCTCAATGCTGTCTGGCTGACTGACTGTTTGGCTGGCCAACTACTCCTCGTCGATGTTGTATATGAGGAAGATATTGTTCCCATCGGCAGCTTGCGGTGGCACAAGATCGGATTTCGGCGCCAATGGCTGGAAGCCGAGGAAGAGAAATGTTCGCACCAAATTGGCACGATCCTCGCGATCCTTCTGCATGCAGAGAATCACGCTGTTGCACTTGAGTTTCTCCTCCGCAAAGTCCAGCATTGAGATGAATGATTGTTTCGACGCTGCGGGCAGCAAAATTGATGGCAATGCAACATACAGGATGCTCTTGCTGCGATCAAGTATCTGTGAGTGGAAAAATACAGTAGAAAAATGTTAGATATTATCATGACAATTTGCACAATATTCCATTGAAAGATATATAATAATCAGCAGAACAACTCTTAATGAGGCTCTTAATTATAGCCAATTAATTATTATTTTCCAACTCTGTCCAACAATTCATACTCTATTATTATTAACTAATTAATTTCTGTTCTTGTAACATTTTCCTTTCACATTTTACCACAAAATGTTCATGACAAAGCTCTTTAATAAAATTAACCAGAGATTGCTAAAATAAACAAAAACCTTTGGGGAAAAATTGCAAATCCCGTGGAAAATAAAAAATCAAAACTCATGGACTGGAAAAATCATGCGAATGTCTTGTTTTTTTTTCAGCAATAGCAATGTCTCAGCAAATTGCCTCTGCGCGTGTCAGACACCAATATTTCTCACTTAATGCCTCTCTACAAGATAATAATAATAATAAATAATCAGAAAGAGTCTCAGTTGTGGCACTTGATTGAGTTGTCACACACATTGTCTCTCTCTCTCCTCTCTTGAATATTATTCACATCTTTTACTGAATTTGTGTCAATCTTCATGCTATGCAATGATTTGTTTCAACAATTACAACAATCTCACACACAAAAGAGAGAAAATATAGAGTAAAATAAATGGAACAATTCTCCAGGACAGATTGAGAATAGATTGAATAGATCCAATAAATTCAATATATATATACTTACAGTATCCCATATGCTGTAAGTATTCTCTGTCACATAGAGCTTCAGAGAGATCCTCACAGGATGCTGCTTATTCAAGATTCTCTTCAAAATATCATTGTAGTCATCATTATCATATGTTGGTGTCTCATTGTAATCAATATCTGAACACTCTGAAGAGCTTGTTGAATCAAGAGATGTTTTGCGATTGCAATCAGTTGAAAAGGACGCTTTATCGTGATCGGTTCTTGAGGTAGGTACATCAGGAGTACCTGAAAAGAATGGATAAACATCAATAACCAAACTGTCTCATATCATAGCGAAGAGAGCAAATACTCACCACAGAGGCCCTACACCGAGAGAGATGGAGTAGGACTCATGGTCCATCCCGTTCGTAGTAGAGCGCTTGCCACCGCTCTTACTACTACTACTACTAAACATTGGCTCACTGAAAAGAAGAACAGAGAAAGACAAGGAATTAGTAAACAACGTCTTTCACTCAACACAGTTGGAAAAGGAATGATTGGCTTCAATTTAATTCAACAAAATATTCTTCTTTCAAATCACATTTCAGATTGAATTTCAATAATTCAAACCTCTTTCGTGCAAAACTTTCCTCATTTCTCATTCTTCTTTCCTGCGTCACTATTGTTTTCGACAGTTGCCAAGAAGACTTCAGAGGATGTTTAGAGACTTTATTTTTTCATAAAAAACACAGTATAAAAGCTCAAACAAGTCAAGCAATTAACCCCAAAGATAGACCAAGGACTTGTGACTCATTCGCAACCCTTTCTCTCTCTGTCTTTTCAATTCTCAACAGAAATTGCATCAGCTTCCACACAAGGACACAAATCCCCCTAAAATAATGTCAAGATCGATGTTGGCTTTTCCCCCCCAATTCACCCCTTCGAACACTCATTTTTCCATGCTCTGACGTTATTATTATGTAAAATGCCACAACAAAATTCTATACTTTATGACAGAAGAAAAGAGCCAAGGAGAAAAGCAACTTTTCCGAGACGTGCATTGAAAAGAGCTTTAAAAATTTGGCTCTTCAAACTTGTCAAGTTTTTCTCTCACATAAATTTCCCTCCTTTTCTTGGTTAACGACCCTTTATTTTCTTCTGTCGTCACATAAATTTCTCATGAATATTTCATATTTACACACACAAAACACAACAAAATTGCTTCTCAACACAATTTCTCTATTGATTTCCCATCGACGCATTAAATTGTCTCTGGAATATCAATTTTTATCAGTTGATTGTTGCAACAAAGTCGGAGAAAAAATGCATTGCGAAAATTCATTTGTAATATTTAATCAACACAGCAAAAATACTCGTCATTATTCAATCATGAACCCTTAATAAAAATTTTTCACTTCATTGTTGCAAATTGGCAACTTCCTTGTTATCATCAAAGACACCCTCTAAAGCCACAGAATCTTTTTGCAGAAAGATCTAGAATATTTATTTGCCCTCAAATATTACCCAATCATCACGAATCACGCGAGTTTTCGTCATGCGCATGCGCAATTTAATTATTCTCATTTCACATTTTGATACAAAAACATTATAGCTTTATCACTTTAAAAAGTCTTAAATGATTTAAATCACAAACAATTCTAGAAATAATCTTCATCAACACTATATAATGAGTAAATTTAGAATGAAGGAAAATAAACAATAAATTCGCAACAACAAACAAACATTTCGCGTCCCAGAAAAATCACGTCCAACTGATTAAATCAAATTGTGATTAATTTGTGCAAATTGTCTCTCACTTTCATCACAAAAAAAAACCATCTTCTTTACCTCAAACAGTGACAAAATTAACCAATTAAAAGAATCTAAAATAGAATCTTGTTTTTATCTTTTTGTCCGCGAACCAGAATTTTTAGACATTCCTTCCTACTTAATAATCACATTAATACAAGAAAACAGCAATTTCTTATCCTCATAAAATATCCCCAAAGAGAAGAAATACCACACTTTTCTCGCTCGTCATTTTGCTATAAATATTAGAGTGTTTTTTTTCCTGTGACAGAAAAATATTTATTTTATGTAATAACCTTTTCCCACTTTCTCTTTTTACACAGTAGTGAAGAAGAAAAAAAAAAGATGTGAAACACACTCGCCATTAATCACATCGTGAAGACACGAGATGTGAAGGAAACCAATTTGATGATCTTGAGCAAAATCTAACTGCGTCATTTCATTTGACTTTTGCCGCACATTCACGGCAACACAAGAGACAACAAACTGCGGCTACATTATCGTAATCAGTTGAGAAGAAGAGAGATATCAAAGAGTGTTACTGATAACAATTGTGTCATGACAAATATTTACATGATAATGTGGGCAAAAATAGCTGATATATTAGCAAACTTATTTGGCTCACCGAATCACATGAACATTTTCCCAAGACTGAGACATCTTTCTTTGCTTCCTCTTCTTTAGTCTTCCGTCAAATATTTGTACAGAAATTTATATTTTTTTCAGTCTCTCAACAGAGAAGAATAATGAAAAAAAGTAGCTATTAAATTTGTTGATTAGTTGAAAAATAAGATAATTCTCTGCGATAATCACATAAAAACTTTATCACTCAATAAACACACTCTTTGGCTTGTAATCTAATAGGAAAATTTCCGCTTCTGGATTTTTGTCTTTTAACTGCTTCTCTTAAGCACCGCGTCTTGATGTTCAATTGTGGCTTATCCCGTCTGATGTCGATCAAAGACTAACTCAGCACAGCTCATCGCATCCAGGTTTTGTCTTAATTAAAATTATTCACAATTGTTATCGCCACTGCGCTCTTCTCTTTCTCTCCCGCACACACCCAATATTCCCTGCTTTCTTCTCTCTCTCTCTCCCTCTGTCTCTTCACCCTTCATTTTTTGCCAACAAAACACTATTACACAAATATTTCTCTTTATTGCCCCTTTTTCGCATATTATTACCACACATTCACACACTGAGTTTTATTCTCGGCGCAATGTTTTGCGATTTACACACGCCAAACGAAGAGACGAGAGACGAAAGATGAGTAAGAGAGAGACTTTGTTGTATTTTAAAAGACACACACTCACAACGTCATCAATGTCGGTCAGTGGCTGATGCTAATTTTCCCATCAACTTCTCTGCATGAATAAAATATCCGGGAAAATTGAGATTCATCTGAATTTACTTAAAACGTTCACTTATTCCAGCTGGTTTAGAAATATACAACCAAAAATACACAAAAAAAACCAACGAATTATTCATACTTGCAAATTGATGAACTAGAAAAATCTATAAGATTTTTTTTTTCGCTTTTACACATAGGAATTCCCCAAGTTTTTGCATAAACAGTGAAAAATCATTTACACATGACGTCAATGGAAAGGTTAAATAAAGATGTTTTTAGAGACTTTTCCGTTTATCTTCGCTCCAACCGTGAAATTGTGTGGCAAAACAAGCCAAAAGTCTCACAGATTCTAAGCCAAATGTTTTGTCTTTCAACTTCCAACATCCCTTCTTTCCTCCCCTTCTTCTTCTTCTTCTTCTTCATCCCACCAATTTCCTATGAGATATTTTCATCATTTTATATTCCAATTCAGTCGTGAGCTGAGCTTGCAATTCCCCATCAATATAAATATTTACTTGGCATAACAAGAATCTCCACTCAAGTTGAGAATCTACAAAAGTGATAGACTTGAATATAAACTGCGTCAAACCTTAATTTCATCCAAGACACATTTCTTCACATTCTTTCTATCCTGTTTACAAAGAATTTCCATGAAGGAATTTCAAGACAAATGTGTGTTTTATCTCACTTAGTCGATTCCACAACGTCTGCATTCAATTTGCGATAAATTTTAAGCACCACACAATGTAATCAATTACAAAATGTGCGTCAATTATTGATTAGATAATATTCCAAAGTATATTTCTGTGGTAAAAAAAAAACACCCTCGACAGAAGACAAAAAGAATTTTGTCTATTAATATTTGTCCATTTGAATGCCAAGTGTTAATTTTAGGCCATTGCGACAATTTCCACTTATTGCGCACAAATTTCATGAGAATTTCTCTGTACCAACGCTATTTTCTTTTTATTGCCACCAAGAATGGTATGCAATGAAAAAAAATGTGTCAACAATCAAAGTTGACGTGAGTCAGAAAGAGACTCAAAGAAAAGGTTCAATACTTGGCTTACAATTTGTTGCAACATTTGCGCAAGAGTATTTTGCAATTTCATCAAGCGTTGCTATACAATAATAATGGAAATCCATCTAGGCGATTGATGTTGAGAGCTCAAGTCTTTTAGACAGAGTAAAATGTTGATCATTTCCATTTTCAATAAGTCCAAGAAAACGAAGCAATTTCAGCAACTTCTCAACGTAATCTTGGTAATATTTTTTTCCTCAGTATTCTCTGTATCACGAACAACTCATTTAGCTGGAAGCCAAGTGTCATTGAAAGATAATTAGTCACACATGCGAACTTCTTTGTCTCTTCTCGTCAACAAACTGTGAAAATACTCTCAAAAATTGTCTATTTTTCTGTCATTCAATACCGCGTGATTCTTGTGCTGATAACACAATGGAAATCAAACTATTTCTCTGTCTATTCAATCCCTCATTCGCTCTGCACAATTCACACACACTTTCAGCTGCAATTCATCGTGGAAAATTCCACTGTGATTCTTTCTCTAGACCGACCGATTTGTTGATGTTCTCTTGTCACTCTTTCACACTCGATGAAACCCACAGAAATGCATCACTTTCTGCCGCACAGTCTCAACGGCGCGCGACACGCGGAAGGCGAGGATTATCACGGGGGAATTGATAAAATGGCATTTTTTTCATAAACTCCGCATGTCTCGATATTTCTGTACTTTGGTGTTTTTGCCAACGAATGATGTCTATTAATAGAGCTTCGAGCTTAACAATTAAAACACATTCACGCGCGCCATTATACACATCATCACTCAGAACGTCCACACAATCTCTCTTTTCTCTCTCTCGCTCTCTCTCACTGACTCAGTGAGTTGCGAGGGAGAAATATCACCATTTGTAATGGAATTAATTAGCAATTTTTCAATGGTGCACTGGGCAGAAAAATGTCGATCTCACTGACCTTTTGTTGATATTTTTTCTCCATATAAATTTTTCAAAATTTGTAGGAGGGGGAAAAGTCTGGCATGCAAATTCACTTTCTCCTCCACCTCACACAATTGCACTCATGCAAAAACTAATTATAATGGATCAAAAGGCGTCTGAAATTTGCACAATATTCCCGATGACGTCACAGGCTTTATCATCCAAAATGTGACACGGAAAAAACAGCAGAAAAAGGGGCACAAGAGTGCGAGTGGGCACGCAATATACAGCCGATAAGGAAGCTTTCCAAGAGAAAATCACACTCTCTGTCTCGCTTCCACTCATTCGGGGTGCACTGAACAAAGATGGCTCCTAAGGATTCAGACGAAATTTCACAAAAACTCCACTTTTTGCACCATTGCACACCTTTTCCGGCCACTTTCCACCACCCAGTGGCCCCAATGGTATGCCCAGCACGTGATGCAACATCACCATTGACTCCCGGAAGGGAGTTTCAGTGCGAAAAGTGAGGAAAAAGTGGGTCAGGGAAAAGTGAACAAAGAGCTCAAGGACGAAAGGATACGGCACTCCTGCTGTCTACTTACAGATTATAATCCATTATTGAAGGCATGTTGATGCTCAATTTTTGCGACTTTTCCGATTACACACTGAATTAACTGTTTATATGCCGTGTGGGGCGCACAATCATAGCTTTTCTCACTTACTGATGAGGTGATAGTGCCGTAGGTTGCTTTCAACTTTCCGCAAGATGGCGAATCGATCAATGTGGTGACGATTGCGTGCCCGGTTTCCCGAATCGAACCCGATTTCGCACCGAAATCCACCCGATGAAAAGTGCCCTCGTGTGATGCGTGGCGACGTGTCACGGGAATTGTGGGCACTGGAAGGAACTGTCAGTGCGTGAGAAAACAAAAACAAAAAGTGCGTAAATCTGTGAAAAATGTTCGGATACAATCCAACTGACTATGAGATTCGGGCTGAATTGGCGACATGCTGCAATGGGATAGCGTCTGTCTATCTCGCCAAGCACACTTCTGGCCAATTGGTGGCCATGAAGAAGTTCCGAATGGACAAGGCGAAGGAAGAAAGTGCTGCTATTCGAGTGAGTTGCTGCTTTTCCTCCTTTTTTCCTGCACTTTATCAAGTGGTTTTGGATGTTTTCCTCCACAGGATGAGATACTGATAATGCGACAGTTCAATCATCCCAACATATTGTCCTTCTTCACGGCGTTTGTGGACAATTTTGATGTTTTTGTGATCGCTCCTTTCATACCCTTCGGCTCCTGCAGGGACACAATGACGAATTCCTGCGTCACAGGTGAGCTTTGTCTACATCTTTCGGGAGTTTTCTTTGTCATCATGTTATCACTTCATCTGTTTTTTCATGTGCTGTGAAGGTTTTCCCGAAATTGTGGTTGTCCTCATCGTCAAGGACATTCTCCATGGCTTGGAGTATTTGCACAAGAAGGGCTTCATTCATCGTGCCATTCGCGCAAGTCATATCCTTCTGAGTCACGACAGGGCGGTGATAACGGGCTTCCGGCAGGCGATAAGTCTCCTGTCGCACGGTGAGCGCGTGCGAAGTCTGCACAATCTGCCCGGGAATGCCACGAAGGGGCTCAATTGGCTGGCACCTGAGCTGCTGGAGCAGAATCTGCTTGGCTACACGGAGAAGTCTGACATCTACAGCGTTGGCATTGCCACATGCGAGCTGTGCAACGGCATCGAACCCTTCGCCAACATGCCCACGACTTATATGCTCACCGAGAAGATCCGTGGCAATCAGCCCACACTCCTGGACTTCTCCACGCTGCCGTCAGAGGAGATGATTGTCCAGGGAGTGGATCCGACGGACACTTTCATGGCGCAGGCGAGGAAAATCTACAGTCAGAAGAAGTTGTCGGACAACATTCACAAATTCGCCGAAGTCTGCATGCAGAGGTGAGAGAATGAATGCAATTGTGGTGACATTGATTGCAACGATAAGGAATTGGCTGTTTTTCAGGCAACCTGGCGACAGGCCAAGCGTGTGTCAGCTCTTCAATCATCCCGTGTTCAAGCAGACCAAGCACACCACACTCAGTGAGCAATTGACCAATTTTAGCATTCAGGCTGTGGACTATTCGCGACACTGTGATGAGAATCTGAAGCTGGTGCAGGACCTCTCGGACATGAATCTCAGCACTGGGAGTGCCTTCGAGTGGGATTTCTGATACGACAACGGCGGTCCTGCCCATCGATGATCTTCCATTTTTATTTAATAAACACACACATCATAATTGGGGTAGAAATTATATCCAATAAATTCACAATTTGATAATTTATTTTTGTTATAAGTAAAAGTTAATACTTGTCCTTTTATTTCAGTTTTATAATAATAATAATATTATGGAAAGTGAATGCCTGGGGACAAAATGGGGCAAGAGGGGATTGTTGTGTGTAAATTCAAATCATCAATTTTTGAAGGATGAATACAAGGAAGTATTCGCAAAATGCATCAAAATGCTACCCATATTGGTGCTGCTGCTTCTTCAACAACTAACCACTCATGACCATTCGCACGAACTCCTCGTAATTCACATTTCCCTGGGAGTCCTCCTGATTGCTGAGCAGCTGCTCCACCTCGTCATCAGTGAGCTTCTCGCCCAGCGTCGTGAGAAGGTGTCGCAACTCCGCCGTGGAAATCAGCCCAGAAGCGTCCTTATCGAAGTGCCTCAAGCCCTCAATGAAGTCATCGGCCGTGTCAGCGGAACGCGCCTTGGAGATTGCCTGATAAATCGGCAAGAACACCTCAAAGGAGATCCTCTCGTCCGGCTTCAACTGATGCGTGCACTTCTTCACATCGGACTCCGTGGGATTCTGTCCCAGAGCCCTCAGACATTCTCCCACCTGATTCAGCTGGATCTTTCCATCGCCGCGATTGTCAAAGAGATTGAAGGCTTCCAGGAATTCTGCCAAGAAGGGAAGA
Organism: Phlebotomus argentipes; assembly: GCF_947086385.1. NCBI lineage: Eukaryota > Metazoa > Arthropoda > Insecta > Diptera > Psychodidae > Phlebotomus > Phlebotomus argentipes. Next base: position 503,634 of record NW_026776174.1, read on the forward strand.
AACACAAAAACCACATTAATTAACACACACACGCAACAGATTAAAATCAACTCTTTGCGACACCTTCAACGGAAGAAAAGCTATTTTTGTTTGGCGGCTCGTACATGTACATCATCTTGAGTACAATTTCTTCTTACAACACTTTCTTATCAGACTGTGAAATCCTATCAGACAATTTTCTTTTTACACTCTTCGACACTCCCGCACGCGCACACCACGATCAATTGCGATATTCTGATGGATCTCTTTGGCTTCCCTTTCCACCACACTTTGTGAGAATCCCTCACTTTGCGCGCCTTCGAGGCAACCGAGCAAAAGTTGCCAGTCGCTCGAAGCGACAAAGCTGAAGGCGAAGAAGGCAATTGCAATGCATGATTCTCAATTAGGCCAGCCCAACAGCTGCGCAAATTGATGATCAAGCAAGAAATGAGTGCAATTTGGCAATATTATGTCGGCAAAAGGTGTGTTTTGTAGCTATTTTGATTGCGCCTCTCATCGCTGATTGCGATTATGATAGCTTGTGTATTTCAAGTGAGTGTTAATCACTCGTTAATTGATTAATTCATGAGTGCATTTGAGCCGGCGATTACGCATATCGCGTAGAAAAACGTCATAGATTGAGCTCTTCACGGATTTCTTTGAGAATTCAATTGTTCGCTCATCAAAGAGCGTGGCAACAGATTTTTTCACAGCAATATGAAATTGCGTATTTGCGTAAAATGCTCTTGAGGAAATTGCCTGTCAGAAGACACTCAAAATCTGTTATTTTCGGAGTGAAGAAGTGGCTCTTCTCGCTCTTCAACACTTCGCAGAATTTCACACATTTACAATATCACGCCCTGATAGCTTGACGAGATCAGCGAGACGTTCTTCCATTTATGGCAGCTGAATTTTCGATCGATCGCGAGCAAAATATGGTGAACGAGGGCCTCACTTTGAGGTTGGCCGCCAATTGTACAATCACGATGACTATCAAAGTGTGTCAACCCAATCGTGAACGCACTCCAGAGCGTCTCCCGATCGCCCCAGTGGATCCTCCTGGGGCGCTTCAAGACATATGGGACGGCGATTGGCAAATGGTGTCAGCGCAATTCGCTGGACGCGACGACACGCACTGCAGTGCCTGACCTTATAAGGAATGTGGGACTCCAATTGGTGTGTGATCGGCTTTGACAAGTGCGGAGAAACTTGATTTGCGCTCGCTTCTCCTTGCATCTGATTCTCGGATCAACTTTCGCGTCTCCCCCCAAAAATTTCCAATAATTGCCAGGCCTCATCGCCAGTTGCAGTGATGAATTGGCTGGGCAGTGACGAGAGTCTCGTCCGGGTGAGTCATTGTGGTGTGTCAACGCGCTGAGAGAGCCGCGGATTGAGCAGCCACATCTCCGGCCAAAGGTTATTTCCACACACACACACTGACTTATCTACGGGGAGGGCATGTGGGGGCTTTATCGACTTGTGCACCCCCCGAGCGTGTGGGAAAATACGCATTTTCTTCGCGTGATAATTCACACTAACGGACTCCGTTTGGTGATGTCATCCATGAGAGAACCGCGAAGGAATTCCACCCAATTCACTCACCTGCCAACTGATCTTCCGTGTAGTTTGCCTGGAAAGAGACAAAGAAACACACAGCGATGAGTTTGACAATGCAATTGGGGGTGTTTTGGGGGTGAAATTACCATTTCTCCGGAGATTATTGTCCGACGTTGGTGATTTTCTCTTTTGTTTTCGCACGGGCGGAATGCTTTTTGGGGGCGCTGACAAGCCAACAATGGCGGAAATGTCATGCGAGAGAGGCGGAAATATCTTCACTGACGACAGCGCCCGGCGAGAAAGTGAACCTCCCATATGGCAGAGTGAGCGCAGTTTTGTGTTGTTGAGAAATTTTACTCTTTTTCGTGATCAATTGCAACATCCCAAATTACGTGTGGTGCGCGAAAGTGATTGCAAGAGGGCTGAAGATGAGCTACGCCAGTCGACATAGATATGAGGTTAGTGGTTTGGGGTGCAAATGCCACTGATAAATGGGGCTTTTTTCGCAAAACTCTGGGGGCTTTGTGTCCGCGACGATCGTTGTGTCTCACTCAGATGCACTCTGTTGCCGCTGGTGCTGTCTCTGTTGCACTCACAGTGTGTATATGATGGGAGACGAGACCAAATCGAAGACAGCTGATTCGGGGGGTGTTTATCAAACGACAACAAAGAAATTACTGAAGAACGCAATTCTCTTGGAGAAATCACACAAAACCCCGACAAAATGCCACACGAGGCGCTCCGTGGTGGCAATTGTGGGGGTCCAGAAAGTCTGAATTCTCGGGATTCTGTGGGCTTCTTCTTGCACTTCACCCACCAAAATTGCTGCGTCGTCCAGACAGAAAAATTGCCACTCTCTCGGCGGTGGGAATGCATGAAAATTTTACATGGCGATGGTGGAGGGACGACAGAAAAAGAAGACTTTTCAACCCATCCAGACGGGCAATAAGAGCATGAGAAAAGCTGTGCAGACTCCTGCAGTCGAGACGAGAGCCGGAGGAGTTGGAGAGAGAGCGAGTGTGGGTGGGATGAAAATGAATCAATGCGTTGGTATCCCTTTGTCTCGAGCATCTCATTTTGTGTCTTCCAACACTCTTGGCAATTGCGAGGACACTCATTCTGTTGTCTTGTGCAAGAGAAATTACCATTTTAATCACTCAATTAAGGAGTGAAGGAAGAAGAATAGCAATTAGCACCATTCTTCTTCCTTTTCAGACACTGTGTGTCGTCCGAATTCCGCACTTTTTGGGACGCATTTCTTCCCAGGCTCAAAGCCAGAGCAATTCGGTGGAAATGACCCGGGAAGTCCTGAATTCGAGGCTGTCACATGAAATTTTCATTGAAATTTCTACCCCAAATCTAATCTCTTGGAAATCATATTTAATTTCTTTCGAAGAGTGAAAGAGAGGGAAAATTGTGAACAATTTTCTCGTCTTTTCTCGTTTTTGGGATTTGCGTGTGTGTGTTGGGGGATTTTAGGGGTATTTTTTGGGTGATATTGACCCAAATGGAATTTCCACACGGAGGGTTGGGGCACGTGAAATGACGTCGTTTTCAATTACAACACCGAGGAGTGTCCTAAACGCGATTCACAGCCTAAAATCTGGGTTTTTTTCTGTCCGTTTTTTTGTCATGACAAAAATGGAAGGGAAAAAACAGACACTCTGCGATTTCCAAAGTGTATTGCATGATTCAAAGGAATCTGTAATTTGCTACTCAAAGATTTATATTTACAGTTTTTGAGTGAGTCAATTTTCTTCCAAGAATCATTAATATTTGGGCTTTTCTTTTCCCTCTGGTTGGTGTGTGTGTTGTTAATCCAAACATTTTCGGTGATGATTATTTTGCTTTCCTGGCAAAAGGAAAACAACAAGAGATTGCGGCCTTTCACATTGAATCACCTTACAATTAATCATATAAAATTAGGGTTGTTAAATTAATAACATCTCTCACTCTCTTTGTTGCCGTGTTATTGTATACCGAGATTCTCAAAATTCATATTATTAAATTGCGCTGGAAATTCTCCTGAATGCATCAGTGGCAAATATAGTGGTAGTTAAAAATGGGTGGAAAATAGCAAGTGTTGAAAAGTAATTCCATTAAATACTCCATCTCTCTCTCTCTCTCTCACTTTCAACAGCCAAACAATTATCCCTGAAGTTCAATTAAAAGTTTTCCAGTGGAAATTTGTGTGAACAATGATATTCCTCTGCTTGTGCATAGAACTTTTCCATGTTTTTGCATAATCTCGGCCAAAGACGTGGAATTACCTTTTTCCATTTCATAGCATTACTTGGAATTAATGCCGGTGTTGAAGGAGTGGATGAAAAAATAAGAAGTTGAGATACGTCGTTGATTGTTGATTTTTCTCCAGTGTTTCTTCGAGGGAAAAATTACACAAATGCTAAGAGAGAAAGAGAGAAAGAGTTTCTTCTGGATTTTCAGTGCAAAACATCTCAAATAGAGTCTTATAAGAGGAAGAAGAAGAAGAGATTGAATAAGAAATATGGTTTTACAAATAGTTTTTCTTTAGATATGCAAATTGTGATGCGTAACTTTCGAGACTTCACGAATGAACACATTTTGATTATACACAGAGAAAGAGAGAAAGAAAGACGATGAAACCTTTTCCCTTTTGGGTTGTATTTGATGAAATTCATGGCTTTTCCAGAAAAGTAACTCTCGTAAATCAAAGTGCAAATTGCCAATTCAGGAGGTTTTTACCTCTTTTCTCAATGTCTCAGACTTCTTCTTCACTCTTTCACAATATTGTTTCTTTATTTGTTATCACTTTTTCTGTACAATTGGGTGATTTTGTTGTTTTCTTGCAGAACTACTTCTTGGATCCCGAAGATGAAATATCAAAGAAGCTGCCCAAAGAGATTCTCTTTCGAATATTCTCCTATTTGGACGTCGTGTCGCTGTGTCGATGTGCTCAGGTGAGCAAATACTGGAATTTACTCGCTCTGGATGGTTCTAATTGGCAAAAGATTGATCTGTTTGACTTTCAACGAGATATTGAGGTGAGTGTAATTTGGGCAATTGCTGCTGCTGCTCTTCTTGATGTGGGGAGAAAATATTGACATTATGAATTCATATGTAATTTCCAGGGCCCAGTGATTGAAAATATTTCCCAAAGATGTGGCGGTTTTCTCAAGTTGCTCTCACTGAAAGGATGTCAATCGGTTGGTGATCAATCAATCCGCACTCTGGCTCAGCACTGCCACAATATAGAGTATTTGGATTTGTCTGACTGCAAGAAAATCACAGATTTGGCGATACAGTCGCTAAGCAAACATTGTCCAAAATTGTCCATAGTATATTTAGAATCATGCGTCAATATTTCCGATTGCAGTCTTAAGGCAATATCAGATGGTTGCGCGGTATGTCTTTCCAATTATTCCACCCACCGCCCATGTCAGTCACAAATTCTAATTGGCCGCAACTCTCTTCTTCTTCTTTCTCTCTTTCGCCGTTCGCAATATAGAGCCTGACGGAAATAAATATATCTTGGTGTGACTTGGTGACGGAGAACGGGGTGGAGGCCCTGGCGCGTGGATGCCACAAAATCAAGAAATTCAGCAGTAAAGGTTGTAAGCAAGTTAACGATCGTGCAGTTATTTGTCTAGCTACTTACTGCCCCAACATTGAGGTCTTAAATCTACACAGCTGTGATGTGAGTGCATTTGAATTATTCAAAATCTTATCAATATTTTATGCGCCACACATTCTTCTTTCTGTTCCTCCAATCGTAAAGAATTGCATTGTCAAGACGCGCGCTGCAGTCGCGCAGTGACAAATTTTTACACTTGAAGCGCCGCTCTTTTGGACAATAAAATGGATTTTATTGTCTTTGCGAGCTTGATATATTAAATTCGGCACTGCAGAATATATTGCAAAAGTATCTATAAAATATCGATGGGTGAATCGAAGAGCAAGAAATTTTATTTATCCACAGAGGAAGAATGTAAAAAATTAATGCTTTGCTGTGTTAAATATGAAAAGTCGATTATTTATCGTTTACGACGTACATTTTTGCTAATAAAACCGCCTATTTGATAAACAAATTAATGTTAAATTTACAGGATTTTCCTAAAATGTTCTTAGACTTTGAATCAATATAATATTTGACATATTTTTAAATTTTTTCACTCAAAAACTGTAGAGAAAAGTTCATGTAGAGTATAAAAAGTTGATTTTTTAAAACTTGTAAAGTAATATTTTCAGTTTTTCTATTAACTTTGTCATATTTTAGTCAAAATTTGCAATATTAGCACTTTAATGATGGATTTGAAGGTGTTTTGAGGTAAATTTGGGAAATTTCACAGCGATATTAATGCTAAATTTTCAACTCGCTTTGCTGAAAGTTTCATAGGTTTCGATTCACCCGTCGAATAAAGCAACAATTATGCAATGAATCAATTAATTGTAGACAAAAAAAACGATTTACGCGTGTCTGAAATATTTAAACTGGTATCAAAATGTGTGGTATTGAGTGTAAAATATTTTTATAACGTTTAATTTTTTTTGACTTGGGTATATTTTTGATAGAATATTGTGGTATTTTTGTGTCACACACAATATGCAAAAATGTAGTATTTTGATGAATTTTGTGCCTATAATTAAAACGTGTGGACACGATCATGTCGCACAAGTGGGTTTTATTTATAAACTTGATTTTATGTGTGAAATAATTAAGTCAAATTTAGAGGGAGAGAGAGACACACGACTGTGTTTTCAAGTATAAAACAGCATTGATATATTTTTGCATTCTTTATTAAAATATTTCTTTCTTTCACTCTTCTCTCAGTCTGTAACAGACAATTCGATTCAGAAGATTTCGGAAAAATGTCTCAACTTGCGTCAACTCTGCGTGTCCAAGTGTGCCCAGTTGACAGATCAGACACTCATCGCCTTAGCCCAGCACAATCCACTGCTGAACACCCTGGAGGTGGCTGGATGTCATCAGTTTACGGATCTGGGTTTCCAGGCGTTGGGCAAGAACTGCAAATATCTCGAGCGAATGGATCTCGAGGAGTGCAATCAGATAACTGACTTGACGCTGGCTCACTTGGCCACAGGATGTCCGAGTCTTGAGAAATTGGTGAGAGATTCAAAGGAATGGGAAAAGGAAGAGCGAGATTCTCACTGTGTCCTTTCTTTGCAGACTCTGTCGCACTGCGAACTGATAACCGATGATGGGATAAGGCAATTGGCAGCTGGGAGTTGCGCTGCTGAGAGTCTCTCTGTGCTGGAACTGGACAATTGTCCACTCATCACCGATGCGACACTGGATCACTTGATCTCGTGTCACAATCTGCAGAGGATAGAGCTTTATGACTGCCAGTTGATAACGAGAAGTGCAATAGGGCGGTTGAAAGTACTACAATTGATATTGATTTTTGAATATTATCACAAATTTATGTGCAGATTGTGTGTGGTTTTTGCTGAAAATGACTCACGGTGGATTTTTTTCTTTCTTTCTTTGTTTCGTAGAATCATCTGCCCAACATTAAGGTGCACGCTTACTTCGCCCCAGTGACTCCGCCACCCACCACGGGGGGACCGCGACCGAGATACTGCCGCTGTTGCGAGATTCTCTGAGATCAGGCTGTCGGCCTGGCCAGGAAGATTCTGTGCAAGGGTAGAGACGACTGATATATTCATCTGTAGAGGGAATGTGGAAGCTGAACAGGGCAAGGGGGCTGTTATCCAAGTGTCGGAGACGAAAGAGAGGAGGATTTCACGTTGTGGGAGCACAATTCGGGATGGAGATAGACAGACAGACAGAGGGAGATTGAGGAGTCTTGGAGACGAAGCTGAATGAGATTGCAACTTTCTATTGAGCACGCCATTATCATCCATTTCTTTAACACATAGGATTTTACACATTGATAAGACCTTGTGCATTTTTAAGCAAGAAAGCAAATCGATGAATGATTGCTTCTAATAATTTTAGTGAAGGGAGGAAGGAAGAGTAAGATGGTGAGCTAAGGAGGAAGTCAAATGTATTTTGACGATGAGTAGTAACATTTTTTCTTCCGTTTTTTTTTTTCTATTAACCCAATATTTTCTTATGTAATTTTCGTTGTATTTTCGCTGTTCGGATAATAATGTGAAGTATAGAAGAGAAAGAAAAAAGTGTTAGCGAAAAGAATGTGAAGTAATTGTGTTTTGAAGATGTTTTGTAAAATTGAAAGAGAGAAGAAAATTGCATGAGGATGAAGAGAATTAATGTGAGTGAAGAACAAAATTTTCAGTTTATTTATTATCATTTCTTATATGAAATACTATTTTTTTTTTTACAAATTACAACTGTAACAATTTTTGTGATTTTACTTTTGACAAGAAATGTTGGTACTATCGAGTTAAGTTTACACGTGAAATTCTGATTTGTAGATGTGATAAGTTTAAAAATCTATAATAATAATGAAGAAAAAAAAATACAAGAAATATTCTTAGTATTACTTGATAAAAGGCAGATAAAATAAAGGAAAAAAACCTATACCTAAATATTTAAGGAGTCGTGCATAAAATTATTTAACTTTGTATGATGGCTAAAATCTCGCTGGCATGAGAGAGAAAAATTCCCATTTACTTTTAGAAGAGCATCAAAATAAAAAAGTTTGATAAAATTTGGCGCAAGTGAGAGGGGCTGGAAATGTAGTGAAAAGTGTCATTTCTCTACGGTGCTAGTTGTGTTGTCTGAAGGAGGAGAAAAAAGAAGATGATTTGCAAGAGGAGTGAAAAAGAATTTTGTCGCAGAAGAAAGTTAATTTTAAGTGCTTTTTTCATGAAGGAAAAGAAGAACATATATAAAATGAAGAGAGAGAAAATTAAAGGAGGAAAACATACATTTTATGCATTGAGTATCATTCTAATGATATTTAAAAAAAAAAAAACATACTTTTTCTTAGTATTATGAATATTTGATGTTTTTTAATACGTTTGTAAATTAAAAGTGACGAAAATTCGACGGCATTCAAGTATTCGCTGGTGAAAATGTCTCTTTTTTCACAATAACACCGCGTAAGATTTTTTACTCGGATTTTTCTTTCACTAAAAATGTCGCTTTTGTACTTTGGTTGCTAAATTTGCAGTGTCTTCAATTGCTGAATGCGATTTTTCACAGTGCAATTTTTCATCTCCCTCCTTGTTTCCCATTGAATCTAGTGTGCCAGAGCGAGACAAATATAAGTGCTCTCGCCAGTACAGCTGATTCTGTCAGGGCATCACCAGTGGAGGGGAACATTTTCTCTGCACACTTTGCTGATTCGTCTGAAGAAAAATCATCAATTTTGCAGGTAAAAATCCTTGATTAGTCCCTAAAAATCTGTTCTGGACTCCTTGGGATGCTCACTGAGATCGCCAAATGCCCTGGGAAAGCCTGTCTCAAGCGATTAGGACAGTTTTTCAGCGTGAAAGTGACTTTGTGGGGAAAAGGTTGCTCAGCCCTGGTGAAAAGTCATTTTTCTGGATTCTCGCTGGCACTGCCTCGAGTCGTTTCACTGGCGAACAGATGTAATCGTGCCTCTGAAGTGAGCGAAACACTCTCAGCAGACATTCTCTGTGTGGAAACTTTTTTTTTTCAAGGGAAAAAGTGTGCAAAAGTGCAGAAAAATGTTTAAATTGTGCGAAAAAATGTACTACAGTGACTATAGTATAGCTATTGGACTTTAATAGTTGCAATTTCCACGTTCATTCGCCATTCGGATCGCAAATATCGTCAAGGTAAGCCTGAGAAGGGACCACCTTACCTCCATTGCTGTCATTAGAAAAGCACGAAAATCTCCCCCGAAAACTCATCATACTCAACATGTCTGTGGTCCTAATCACCTCTTGGTGACCTGTGATGGTGATTTGTGTCCACACAGGGTGGCTTGAGTGGTTAATTTGGGTGGAATCTGGAGAGAAATTGTCAGTGCTTGTCTTGTGTGTAGTTCCACTGACACCGTAGAGGGAGTGCTTGGTTAATGGAGTTTCGTACATTTTCCACCTATTGATTTCACACAGAGAATGAAAGCATCTCTGAAAGTCGACAAAATGTCTCTCAACTCAGTCTCTCTTTTCATACAACCAACATCTCTTCGGGGGCTTCAATCATTAGATTTAATTAATTGACGAAACGCAATCGCGCGTCTGACGGAATCTTGGCGGGGTGTTGCGAAAGTGAAACAACTTTCATCACAATTCTTCCTCGAATTTCTTCGCTCTGTCGCTCGGTGGTGCGCTCCTCTGTCCCCCATGGGGGCCCCCTTTTCCTGATGTGTGAATTTGCCCCCAAAATTCCCATACAATTCATGGCAATTGAGACGTAGATTGAAAGACTCGAGAGCGTCATTGTTTCGCGTGGTGTTCTGTTATATTCTATATTTTTCCCTCTGTGACCCAGGAAAAGAAAGAAAAGCCCCCGTTACCACTGGCTCTCGTCAGTGTGAATGTCCTGCCAAACGGGCTGAGCTCTCTGGCCAAGGAGAAAGTGAGAGAAGGAGGACTCTGGTCGAGGGGTTGTGTGTGACTCTCTCTCGTTCGCTCGTGCTCAATTTTCGATCCGAAAAGTGCGTCAGCAGACGACAAAGAACACATAATGGACTCAAAATACATAATATAAGAGGAGAACACACGAAAAGTCATACGGAGAAGAGGTGAGAAAACTCACCAGAGATCCTTCTTCTCTTGTTCTTTCTTCTCTCCCTCAAGGCGCACACATTGGATTCTCGCGAGATCCCCAGAATCTCCCCAGTTTTACTCTTGTGCACAACAGTCCACCAATGTCCGCATAAAGTCTCGCGAAAGATTTGAAACATTGCTGAAGTCAGCAATTTGGGTGTATATAATTATTGGCAAATGTCTGGATTGCAATAGCCAACAAGAGAGAGAGAGAGAGTGAGACATGATGAAAACCTTCGAAGAAGTATGTTTCTTATCCATTGTGATTCGCTTAAGAGAATGAAAAAAAAGCTGTGCAACCAATTGAGGATCTAATTTTAGCTGAGTCCGCTGAGACTGATTGAAAAGTGAAGATCAGAAGAAAGTCCCAGAGGAGTTTTTGTTGCTAATGACGGAGTTTCCGATTTTATTAGTAGTTTGCTGATGTCTTTGTTGCGCTCTTTGTTCCATCTTGGCAACCAAACCACGTTTGTCCCGCAATGAACTGATATCATTCCCCATTGAGGGGAAAAGCCCCTCGTCTCGGTAAAGATATTCATAGATGTTCCGTATTTGCTTTTAGAGAGACAGAGGCCTTATCACGGAGAAGGACAAAGAACTCTTGTCTCGTCCTTGTTCGGTTAATGTACTTATGGTTTAAGGAGTGAATTTGAATGGGAGGTAGTTTTGCATTGATTGTTGCTCTCATTTGATGCCTTCATGATGGGATTATGTTCATTTTGTTATCATGGGTTAATGAGTTTTGGCCAAAATGAGGGTTTCTTGAATATTTCAAGTGAAACCGGACATTTGAAATCTTTCACATGAGGCGAAAACCTCGTGTGTGACTCAATTCTCAACGTGTCTTGGGCGCTTTGAGGAGGCCAGAAACATGAAGAAGAAGAGGAAGAGGCTTGAGAAGAGGCAACCAAAAGTAAAACTTCATCAAACACATATTATCTCTGGGTGTCTTTTCTCGTTTGTGGGCTTTTTGTCTCTTGGGCATGAGCACAAGTCGCTTGTGCACTTTGAAATGAGGGAAGTTTTTGCAAAATTTCCCAATTGTTTCACGTGTTTTCCTCCTGGTGAGCCAAGATTTCCAATGGTTGATAAATCAACATCGCATTATCAACTGATAATATTCGCACAATGGCGTGCACGGCGGAGAATCGCGAGGTGTTCTCTGTGCTACTTTTGGAATCATCATCGCAAGTTGAAAAAAAGAAGGCCCACAAGAGTGGGAGAAAGAGAGAAAGAGCGACATTGGAGTCTGGTTTTATTCTTTTATTTTCACTTCATTTATGTTATTTTTTAGTTATTCTTCTTCAATTTCAAACGAAAGGTGCGCAATTCCCGTTAACTTATTGTAAAGCTCTCGTGGGCAATGGTGGCTTCCACGTGTGTGTTTCTGTGTGTTTTTGTCTGTTGGGCACATGGAAAAAAAAGATATGGAAAATTTTTAGGCATACTTCCTATTAGACAATCAGGTATAAAGCGAATTTGGCTTCTTTTTTTCACTCCTAGACTTATAATACCGAATCACCATTGCCGTGCTCTAACCCTTGTGCCAACCCGCGACTCGATGTGGTTCGTTGGCCTCGAACACGGTCTTTGTACACCGAAATCCCGACTGAATATGTCCAGAGAGTGAGAGAGAGAAACAGAGACGCAAAAAAGCACACATTTCGCCCAGAAGTTTCAATTGCCAAGACAAATTTAATGAATAACGAGATTCTGTGTGGGTGGGGATGAGTTCAAATGCAGATTCTCATTTTACCACGAATGGGATTGCCTCACAGGGTGGTTGGTTAGTTTGTGTCAAGGATGTCTGCATTTATTGGCTATCTTTAACCATAAATGGACCCAACCCTGATGCCAACATGTCTATTGATATGTTCCCATTTTGTGCTGTGCACAAAGTGTTTGAGAGGAACCTTTGTTGGGAAATTACGTTGTGACAATTACTAGGTTGGATTTCAGTTCTCCAATTTCAACAATAAACCCTAAAAATAGTAAATATTTGAGATATTTCTCTCCCTGCCATTACAACCAACTTTTGCGCCTTGTGGGCTGACGTCAGACACACGCGGCGTAGAGACTTTCGTAGTCTGGCAATACCACAAAAATCATCTGATTGATGGTTCTCAACATGTTTTCTCGTGCTTGAATTTCACACATTGGGAATCAATTGCGCACTTTGGACAAGCTCTCATTTAATATACAATATCTTTTTTTTTACTGGCCTTTCTGCGCTTGTCGACGATAATCTCGTCGAAATTCAAGAAGCATTAATTGCAAAGCAATGTGCGCATGAGACAATGAAAATGACACGTAGCTTTCGTAGTATGTATTTTATTTATATATTTCTTCTTAATCTCTATTTTTTTTTTATTCTTTATTCTTTTCCTCAACCCGCTTAAATATTCATCATTCATTTTTGCATTTGAGTATTGCCAAGAGAATTGCGTTCTGATGTTGATGGTGGAAGAAAAAAAAGTTGACACAAGGAGGTGGAATATTAATTTAATTTTCGCATCATCATTTTCTGTAATCCGCATATGTGTTGCTGGATTATGCGAGAGACTGTCTTGATTTTTCTCTCTGTTGCCAGTTGCCACACTATTGCGTTATTGTGGTCTTTCGGACTTGAAGGTGTGTTGATACATTATGATTTTCAAATGGGTGTAATATATGGACCTTGAAACATTAGAGGTGTGTATATAAAGAGAAGACATATATATATATTTTTTCACTTTACATATCGCACACACAACTCGTTGAGACGTCATATGTAAAGTTTCTCATTTGCCATTTTCCCTTACATTGTTTTTTTATGGCTCTCTTGCAAAAGTGCCTTTTGAATATAGTATAAGACTCTCTTATATGCGCAATCAATGGGGTTAAAACAGAGAGAGAGTGAGAGAGAGACAGAGAAAAATGTCTATAAATGTACTTGAAGGAATTGTTTGGCTGAGGCAAAGAATATTTTGGCAAATAAATCCCTTCGTGATTTTTGCTCCTTTGTCATTTTGATCTTTTATATCACTTCTCTTGGCCTTTATTTGCCTTTATTTTTTTTGCTGGTGTGTCTCACCCCTAAACGCCCTCGTCATTGCCGAGAGAAGTCAAAAAAGTATTAATTTGTGTTGTGGGAAAATTTATACACACTTTTGAAAATATATCTTCATCTTCCGCATTTCTTTATATCGTATATAGTTATTAACGGAAATCCAGTGAATGATTTTTGGTGTGAAAATTCCTTATGGTTTATTGCGTAACAACACACGATGGTGTAAAAAGAGATGTTATATGTTTGTCAGTATAGTTGAAATATTTCAGAAGTGGGATGTTATTTTTATTCCGTGTGCTGGACAATCTTCAAAATGAGGCCTTCACTTTAGTATCAGTTTTTCTGTGTTGGCACAGAGAGTGAGAGAGAAGGAATATCAGTGGGAAAATTGTGTGGTGGCGCAAAAAAAAAAGAGCAGCTGATTGTGCGAGTGATGTGTTGTAGTTTTTGAGAGTGAGATAAAGCGAGGAAAATAGGGAGATATATAGCAATGTCTGCAATTAATTAATTTGACATTTTATATAATTTTTTTCAATGTGATATTTCTGCTCACAAAAGAATATCACACACAAATACACACACGGCAAGAAAAGAGTGTGTGTTAGCATGAATTTTAGGCTTCCTAAAATGTCTCTCGAAAAGTATGTCAGAGGCAAGAGAGCATATACATAGCGAGTGGGAATGGGATGGTGAGTGGCTCAAGTTGGCTCTTCTGGTTTACTTCTCTTGGAGCCTGATTGAGAAGTCTGGTTGGGAGTGAGTGAGAAGATGATGGTGGATAAATGTTGCGTTATTGAGTTTTCTCTTTCACGTCTATTTTATGCTGCTGTATGTTTTTTTTTTTATTATAATTGACTGAGAGGAAAATATAGCTAGCGAATTGATCAATTTGATAAGAAGAAAAAAAAGTACCACCTTGAGATGGATTAATATAGAGACAAAACACACTCAAACTCTGTATGAATTTGATGAGAAATTAATCTCTGATTCTTTCTGAAATGACGTTTCATTAATTTTAATTCGGTTGAGTTTAGCTTTTTGTCATGCAAGTTTTGTGTGAAGAGAAGAGAGCAAAGAGTTGATTTTTTCCCCCATCAAAGTCTGTGAGTTTAACAGGGATAGCTAGTTTTGGACTCTATCCTTATTACTCCATGGCATGTTAGAGCGCAAATTTATGCTGAAAGCTGATGTCTTATGCAGTTTTTGTGTGCGCAACAAGGACAACCAGTGGAGCCTTCGGCAAATCAGCTGTTTAGTTGGAAACAACGCAGTCTGGTGCCCCCCCACCAATGTGATTCGGATTAGATTGTGGAGCTGCTGCGAGTGAGGAGTGTGGTGGTGGGAGTAGGAAAATTTCATAACAAAACGTGGGGAAACGTGAAGTAAGAGAGAATGCACACACATGCTCAGTGCCGTTGGCAAGAGTGTGCGCAATAAAAATAGAGTAGAGATGCGAAAGGAAATCTAATTTATGATATTTCGCTATAATCTTCACTTGTACCTGTCTCACTCGCACGCACGCTAAATTGCTATACAAGCGCACAAATATACTGACGTTTTATCCGAACATATGTTTTCTGTTTACAGTTGGGTGTTTTTATTTTTTTTTATTACTTGACCAAAAGTTCTTTTTTCGCTTAGGTCTCAATACTTGATAGTGTCTGGGAAGAAAATGATTTTTCCTACAATCATCATTCATTGGCTCCTTTTTAACGGGGAATTTTTATGGTTTTTCTTTTTGCTTTTGTACAATTCATTGGTTTTTATGGCATTAATCTGACATAACAATAGTACACACAAATGGTACTTGAAAAGCGCGAGCATTTTCATTTTTTTTTTTATATGCAATTACCTTCAACACACATTTCATTTTGCTTGAATAGTTTCAATTAGTGTTACTGGGCTCAATTGTATGATTTATTTATTCACTCCATGATACCCTTTTTTTTCTTCTCTTCTGTGTGTTACACATGCGAAAATTCAATTTCCTGTCTTCCAAATTAAACAAAAGCAACTGTAATGCTTCACGATTGGTGCAAGTGAGTGAGAGACGCGTTTAAGTTGGAGTTTACAATTCACACATTCGAAACTTCCTATGGATTTTCACACACAAATGTTTCTTCGCCATCAAATTTTCCTTCTTGACTGTCAGCAACACACACAAGTTTCTCTGTAGGGCTTCTCAAGCCAGCGTGAACAAAAGTGTTGATTTCATTGGGGGGAAGAGACACAGAATACCGTGGAGTTGATATCTTGATGATATAATTGACACAATTACTTTCATACACCTCCCAAAGTACATATTAATTGCGTCAGAGGAATTTAAAATGTATAAACTTTTCACTCTTTGCCATATCACGTAACGAGGAGATTTCGTGGTTTAATCCCTTGTGAGTTTGTGTATAGACTTTGGATTTAAACTTTTACCTTGTATTCCATTGAGAATTCTAGGAAAATCCGGTGAATTTTTAACTACAATTCAAATGAATACATTCTACTGTGGAATCCAAGGGAAGGATAATATGGTTGAAATCTGTACACCATTTCCTGACTGGAATCTGACTAAAATCTAACCGAAATCTAACCAAAAAACTTTAAAATCCATGGTTTTAATTACACTATTGCGTATTTTTCTTGATCATAATCTTTTAATTAATTTTCTTTTGTTATTTCTAACTCAAAATTAAAACAGTTTATTAAAAACAAATTTAGGTTATGTTTCAATTAAGCATTATTTCCTAAAATCATAATTTTTATTGGGTAAAAATACGCTATTCTATAGATAAAATGAAAATACTTTTAGTTTATGTGTAAAAATTTCTAATTTAAGATGTTTTTTAGGCTTAAATCACTCACATAACTTAGAACAATCAAGGCAGTGAATTAAATATTGCATAAATTGCAACATTTCTACTGATTTGTACACCTTTTGACCATATTATCTCGCCCTTGGTGAAACCCTTTAGATGAATTATGTAAAGTAAGAAATCCATATTTCATCACTGTGGTATTTTAAAAGTCAAATATTTTTTTGGCTGTGTGCTTGCCACATGCCTGTTTCAAGACATAATATCGTGCTAATTTAAATAAATTCTGCTTACACGCTTATAACACATTTTCAACGTCTGGCTGATCATACTAAATTCATCTCTGTCAAGTCTAGGGTAATGAAGAGTGCTATAAAACAGCCACACGGTGAATTCACCAAATTTTTCCCATAACAATTAAAGTGCAATTTCAGGGAAAGATAAAGACAGCGAGAGAGAGAGAGAGGACGAGAAGGCAATTGGATATGGAATTCTTTTATTTGTGGCCTTTTTATTCGTTGAATTCACACGCGAATGACATAATTTTGCACGTTTGAATTGAAAGAGAAGCAAAGGAAAAAGAGAAACACGTTTAATTCTTGGCCAATTTATTGTTTTGTATCTTGAACTTGGCAAAAATGGAATTGTAGATTAATTTTTCAATAAAAATTGCCACTTTTGTGGTGTTTGAGGAGTGGACAAGACAAAAAACTTTGCTTCTTGTTCAAGGTTTAGACATGTGAGTGACGTTTGAAATGGTATGATTTTTTTGAGGTAATTGAAGCTTTTCAGTAATGCAATTTGTATATACGTTGAAATGCATGCGTCAGAGAAGTGAATAATTGATTTCTGTGTGTCTGAGGAGATAATTGGTGTTTTGAGAAATTGGCAAGATTGCAAGAGATGATGGTTTGAAAGGAAAATGACGATGTGTGATTGATTGAAGATTATTCAATCCTCTCTCACTCTTTCTTACTCTCTCTCTCTCGTGGTACGACTCTCTGCAAGACTTCTTTTTTTGCACTTCTGCAGTGCAAAATGAAAGCTCTGGCAATGCTGTTGGTTGATAATGATGGAGAGAAGTAAAAGTGTTTAAAAGTTTCGCCGACGAAAGTCAAATTGGATTACAAAATGTATTTGTAATTTTACCTCTCTCTCTCTCACACTGTGTCTCCCTTCTCGCGATGGGGATTATGAAATAAATTCACATGCACATAATTGAGTGAAAAGAGGGTGTTATACTTGAAAACTTTCCACATTATTAATACATATAAATTGAGAAGAGAGCTTAAGTGCGTGTGGATTTTTTTTTGCATACTGCACCTTTTTTTACCACTCTGTTGCAGTTTTTTCTTTTGTATCGTTTTCTTGTCTTACCTGCTGGATTAAAATTAAAGTCGGTTAGTATGATATTTTCTCACTGCATAATGAAAGTGGAGCAACAACAACTTATGGCGATATAAAGTGTGTGTGTGTGTGTTTGGTGTTTTTTTTTTGGAGCGCGATTAAGCAGAGATAAAGAGGCCCAACGAGTTTTTTGTGGTATAAAAAAGAACTGACAAGATTTAACCCTGCGATTTATTATTTTTATTATTATCTTTCTGTGACATTTGTGTTCACTTTTCTCTCTTTCCATGTTATCGTGAAAATGGTTTGGGGAAAAGAGGAAGTGTGTACCGCCGAGACTGATGCTCTCTCTCACTCTATGCTTTTTTTTTGATAAGAAATCAATCACTCTGTGTTGAAGTGCAAATTGCTTTAGAGAATTAATATTTTCCATTTCATCAGATGCTTAGTAACAACAATATGTGTTTTAGTATATAATATAAATTGCAGGGTAAGCTGATGAGGTTATATTGTGGGGAAAGAAAAGAAGAATAGCGGTTATTGTTGGACGTGTTGTGTGGAAACTATGTAATGTTTAATCATATGAAAATGCGCTGCGTGATATGGTGCGGAGTATGTTGATAAGGAATTTGTCACGTTATATTCCAATGTGCATATTTATCACTTTCGAATGACTGAAAAATGTGAATACACTGAAGGGGAGCAGAAAAAATACAAAGTTCACCACATTTTCTACTTTTTCTCCAGGCTTTCTCTCTCGTATATCTCTTCGTACACCCTGATGAGATACGTTAACTCATCTCTCTCTGTGTGTGCTTTTTTATTCAACACCACAAGCACAAGCACAAGAGAGAGACTTGCAAATTTGTGATGATATAATTTTTTGTATAAATGCATCAAACAGAGAGACAAAAGTTATAAATTGCTATTTTTCTGTTAATTATAGTGAAAATTCGAAAATTGCTCATCGTAGTTTTTTGCACATGATGAATTTTCATTACAATTATTAAGTCGCTATGTTAATATTTATATATATATATAAATGAATTAATATTGTATAAATGTGTGCGAAACTCGTGGAAATTGCATGAGATATTTTTTATGCAGAAAATTCCACACGTTCACAATGGGAATTAATATAAATACAGTCAAGTATTTTCCATGGAAGGAAATTGAACAGAGAGAGAAAAATCACTCCCGAGGGGTTTAGTAGTGCAGTGATTTTTCTTTCTGTTCATGAAGTTAATGAAAAATCTTATATGTTTAGCGTCTTATTGTAGGAATTTGTGGTAAATTGTGGGACTTTTTTTTTGGGTGTTCATAAATGGGCTTTTGTGTCGAATTGAACTTTTATTTCCACTTCATGAACATGGCCAAAAGTTGGAGAAGGTTTTTCGAGTTTTTTTTTCCGTACATTTATATTATTGCCTGGTGTATTTTATACATATTTTATATATACAGTGTGAGGCAAAAGCAGCATGAATTGATCAATTTTAGTCGACCGTGTGCTACTTTCAAATGAAACTTGTGCTCGCAGCATAATGTGCAATGCTGAAGTGTGGCTGTTTTTGGCTTTTCAACTTTTTCAGCAATCTCACAACACCCTTTCAAAAATATGTTCCCTTCAACTCTCTCTCAAAAGCGCGAAAGGAAGTTTTGTGACGTTGGAGAGAAATATCGCGCGAGACTTTTGAGCTCTGCGGGTGTTTGATTTGCTAGAATATACGAAAGCTTCTTTGTGACTTTAGAAGAGAAGTAATGAATATAAATGGCGTGCTGAAAAGTGAGGAAATCTTTTTTTTTTGCAATTGCATTTATGCACACTTTTCAATTGAATGACTTCTATGTTGAGGGATTACAAGCAAAAAGAGAGAAGAAGAAGGAGGAGAAAAATTGCACACAATTCAATGAGCAATTGTGACTCAACCTTCAATTTGTGTAGTTGCACACTGTGTGTGGTAGAAAGTGTCATTGAGGAATGCTTATCACGTGATGATCATTTTATCGCGAAAGGGTATCTCAGAAATTTCCCTGGCCTTGGCATCATTGACCTCAAAATATCTATACTATTCAGCTGTTAGTGTGTTTTTCCTGTATTTGCCGTCACACTTTCATTGAGGGAAAATCGTGGATGAGACGATGAATAAATAGAAGACACTCTTGTCAATTGAATGGTGTGATTTTGTTGTTTTTTTTTTCGTTGTTGTTGCTGTTCAGGGTATTAAGTCATTGTGTAATGTTGCAATGTAGGTGAGACTAAAAATTGATTCACGCCTGAAAATCAGTGTATTTCAGACAGTGAAACTTTTAGTCACGTCAATTGGTCAATATTTATTTGATCAATATGTGAATTTGCAAACCTTTTTATGCTGAAGTGCCTTAAATTTTCCATTCTGTGCTCTAGTTCAGAGTCAGTTTTCATCTCTGATAGAGGCGAAAGCCCAATTTACATTGCAGAATGTGTTATTGAGGATTCTGTGACCTGAGAGTGAGCAAAGTACATTGCGCTGCGGTACAGAATAAGCAATTTACCATGGGTGATTGATCTGATAACGACCTCAGGAGAAAATTTGACAGTATCAGCAAAATACTTAGAGTGAACATAAGATGGTGTGGTCAAGGAGAAAAGTGGTAGAATGTCTCTCTCTCTCTTGGGTGTGGGTTAAATTCTTGCCAAAGATATACGAAAAAGCCTGCACTTTATCGCAATTGAAATTTTGAAAGTGCAGAATTGCAATATGATGCAACATTTTTAGCATGCAACTCATGAACCTGACCGCAATAGTATATAATTCTTCGATAGAGCAAAGAGAAAATTGCGCCAGAAGTGCATTAATGTGCGTACGTGAAAATGTGCCTCACTTCTCTCTCTCTCTCTCTCTCGCTCTTTCTGTTTCTTCACTTTTATCAAGTCAATTTATTGGTTCCCCAATAGGAGGACTTGGAGCGCGAGTGTGTTTTGGGGAGAATTGTTGGGAGTTGTCGTCTTTTCCCAACCACTATATTCATGATAATTAATTTAAATCAGTGAAGAGAATTGAATAATGGTGTTTCCTTAATGATGAAATACGATGACTTAATCTAGCGCACATTTGAGTTAATTAGGTGAAAAAAGCAAACAATTCACGGAGTCAATTTGATGTGAAGAAATGTTTATTCACCTTTATTTCTGAGGAAAAAGAAAATTCAATCTTTTCACATTCGCAAAAATTGTGCTAATGACTTCGATGATTAAAAAAAAGAAGAAGAAGTCAATTGTGTGGCGGAGAAGATGAATAGAGAGCAATGAATGATAAGGCAAATTGTGTGACAAAATGCGCTTATGGCGCACTTGGCTAACCACAGTGACACATCCTAAATAAGGAATTCTAGAGCAATTGTCGGCGATATCATTCGATTTTGACCGGTGTGACATTCTACTATCTTTCGATGGGTGGAAAGTGTAATATAAATTTGCAAAGTGTGTCACGAATGTGTAAGATTGAGCAATTTTATATTGTGTATTTCTGGAATATTGCGGTGATTCTTAATTTTAGACTTCCTCTTTCTGTGTGTCAAATGATACCATATCTTTTCATTTATATACACTTTCCAAAAGTGTCATCAAGGGGGAGATAATAAGCTTGAAATCTGTGCACCACTTCTAAAAACTTCCAAATTGGTTTGTTTCCACATTAATCCTCAAGATATATTGAATTTCTTGAGTTTCCATTCAATATTTCGATGTTTTTCGATCATAACCTCAAAAATATAACTAAGAGATCTTCAAAAACTCCGTTTGGAAGATTTCTAGATCACAAAATCTTGTCTTATGATTTGCCAATGATCTTAAAATTGTTGATTCACAGTCAAAATTGAACAGAAAGTTTTCTATATGGACATTTTCCAAGTTTAAATTACTATTTTTAAGGTTATGTTTGACTTTAGCGCAATTTGTACTGTTTATTGGCATCAAATGATCAAAAAAGCATTGTAAATTGCTTAATTCTGTCACTGAATAGCAATTTCTTTGACTAGAGTGTAAGAATTGATGTTCTAGAATACGAATTATTCATTAAATCTGTCCCTGATTCATTACATAACCTATAAAAAGACTCTAACGTTCGTTTCTATGTAAAAATAGAATGAAAATCCAAAGAATCTTGGTGATTTGTCAGTGAATTAAGCATTCAGAAATGGAATATTGTAGGTTTTTCAACACTTCCACTTCTTAAGTATACTTCTGACTGTATTATCTCCCCCTTGAGTGACACATATGTGTTATTTTTAGGTGTGTGTATATTCTTGATGTGAATAATCATATTGTCCCTGTTTTGTCTCCAGATGCACAGTGGCACCTGCATCGCCCCAACGAATCCGGCCTTCTCCGTGTCCATTGGGATTGCGTCGTTGGTGCTGGAGGGACGCTCAGTGGTGAATGACGAGGATTCACGCGATGCCGCCGCGAGTCAGCAACAGCTGGCCTCGAGTGCGGCAGCATCGTCGTGGGCAAAGTCGGATTCCGTTCAGAATATCCATCGGCTGAAGCAGAAATTGCGTCAATTGCGATCGGCGCCGAGCACGAGCAAAGATTCAGCGGAATTCTACCAGACCACAGCCGCCGCCGCTGCCGCCGCGATGATGACATCAGCTCCAGATGATGTGGACTCGGACAATGATCTCGATGTGCCCATGATGAAGTCGGCCACGTCGTCCAGTGCGAGTAGCTCTGGGGGAAGTTCTGGTGACACGGCGAGTCTCCTGGATTCGCTGCAGAATCTGGCGTCGACGTGTCTCAAGTCAAAGCCACGATCACTGAAGGCGATGGGATTGTTCAAGACGGTGGATTTGGACACGAGTTTGTCCACGTTGCTCGCCAGATCGGCGTCCACGTCGTCGGTGATGTCGAAGGAGATGTTGAAGGGACGCAGCAATTCCACATCGCGACGATCGAGCATCAAGTGTGGCTTTCACTGTGAGCAATTTCTCAAGAAGATCGGCGTAATTAAGCAGGGTCAGGACAATGATGCTGAACACCATTGCAGTGATCTGGCAGAAAGTGTAAGTGCGACGAATTGTTGGAAAGATTGGATGCAAAGTAAATGACTTTCTCGATGATTTGCAGTGTTGTCGTTGGCAAATGCAGTATAAACAAATGGCAGCCATTCTCAGTCGAGGCAATGGAATTTGCATTGAGGTGTATCTTGGACCGGAGACGCAACCGCTGCTCCTTGAGCAGTGGATCATACAGAAGATCGACAAGTGAGTTTATTTATTTTATGATTTTGGCTGGGGAAAGTTACAGTGCAAATTTGTCGAGACTTTTTGATGCCTTGAATAACTCTGAAGTCACTGAAACAGAGCTGAGAATTGAAGATGATTAATTGTATTATGTGTAATAGATTAATTTCTGCTGTTTGCGGAAGTAATTCTCAATGTGGGTCAAGAGGAGAGTGAGAAAGAGAGATGGTTGTTGAATGTGTGTTTAATCTTTGATAAGGTAAATTAAATTTGGAAAATTTTCATGAGATAAGCTTTAAGTCCAATTTATTATACACACACATATTTTTATTTTTAAAATCAGAAAAATATGTGAAATAATGCGAATCAGACACACATGATATACTTGAACCTTGTTCACTTGATTCACATTGGTTTTTCCTTCGCAATCTACAAAAAAGTCACTCAACTCAGCTCTGGCTTCAGGAAGTTTTCAAAAATCATGGCGTGGCACTAATAAATATAAGATGCCAAGTGTGAACCTTGGATTCCTTCAAGCTTTGTGATTCTCCAAAAAAAAATTATGAGTGTCTTTTTAATGTTTATTTTGCAGGCCCGTTGAACCTGGAATGACTCTTCCGTCGCTCTGCACTGCCATTCGTAGTCAGTTGCACTTCTCACAGATCACAGCGTGGACGGATTTGCTGTCCAGCGGTGTGGAGTTGCGTGACAATCCGCGAATAACATTTGGACAATCGCTTGGACCACGTCTGGATATTTACTATCGTGTGAAATCCTACGATACTGTGTCGAATTTTGAGAATCAACCGCTGATTCACACATTTCCCAATGTGAAGCTAGACGACGGTGTGGCAGTTCAGGTGTGTCTTAAGAGTCTGCCGCGCCTGGAGATGATCCCGAAGTTGAATGAGGAGCGCGTGTTGGCGGTGAGTGAGGAGCGTGAGATGATTTCGGTGCCATGTTGCATGGAGAAGGGGAAGCATAGGTGTACATTTGATGAGGAATCACCCACGGAGATGATGAGCAGCATGAACATCCTGCCGTCGGTGTTGCATCGGGAGAAGCAGCTGCAGAAGTACAAGAAGCGCCTGATGCGGCGGGACAAGAAGAAGATGCGACAGAGTGGTGAGGAGGACAGGTGGATGCAGAGTGAGGAGGATGTGGCGGTGGCGGCGGAGGTGGAGGCGCCGCGGCAGATGATGATGACGGCGACGACGACGAGGGTGGAGGAGAGGCGGCAGTATGTGGGTGAGAAGATGCCCAAGCCACCGATTAATGATCTCAGACCACCGCTCTACTTCACATCGCCGTGTCTGGAGCCCATTGCGCCGCCGGCGCCGCCGCCGCGGAGTGCCACGCAGGCGACACAGACGGTCACGATGGTCCATGACACGATCACCGTGTCCACACAGACGGATCTCATGGACTGCTTTCCACAATGTGATCTTTGCAATAATGAAATGCAATACATATGCTGGAACTGTGATAATAATATTATTGTGAATCTGGCGTCAGAGGCGAAGGTGCCGCCGCTCAACAAGGCGGATCTGCTGCTGCAGGCGATGCAGCGCACGGCGCTGGCCAAGTGTCGCACGCCCGAGCACACGTGCGACAGAGGATCCTGTGATAGCGCCAACGGAGACTTGGATTGTCGATTGTGCAAGAGGCAGAAGATTCAGCACATCTACGGCGGCGAGAGGCCAACAGACGTGGCGCTCAGTCAGTTTGACGAGATGAGTCTGGATGTGGCGGACGATGAGGCTGGCGGTGTGGCGGAGTTTCGTGCTGAGGATCAGTACAGGACGCCACAGAGCAATGGCACAGCCGCCGCTGCACTTCATGTCAACACAACGCCGCACAGAGTGCCGCCGGCTGAGACGCTGACGACTGGCGGTGTGATGAATACGGTGAAATCGTCGCTGAGTCGCGTGAGGAATCTACCAAAGATCAATCTATCGAGTGTGTTCGGGGAGGCGGCGTCGCTGCGTGCGCCGACGATGACGACGCAGGAGCACAAATCCTCCCCAATTCCCATTAGGAACATCTTCAATTTCGACATGACGCCCAATGTTGGCTCCGTCGTGCCTGTCCAGAAGTCAAATTCAGCGCCCACATTCAATGGTTCGCACACCCTTTCGCCACGCTTTATCAAGTCCGCCGCGATCTACAAGCGCAGATCGCGACATTTGTCCGATCGATCGTCCGAGAGATCATCAATAGGATCAGACGAACAGATCTCCGATGATGATCTCACCCTTGATAGTCCAATGACATCGCCAATTAAGCTCTCCACCAGCTCAACGTGGAAGCTGCCATTTGGTCGCAGAGGACTTTTAGGTATGTGTTAAACAGCTGTCTTTTCGTGGGATATTTGATGTGAAAATTGCATTCTTGCAGGTTCTCTGGAGGAATCTCTTCTGCAGAGACGCATCGTTCCAAAATTTCAAGTTCCTGGCTTTCGTATCTTACTGGGAGCATCCGGAAGTTTCTGTCCAACTCAACTGACAATCCCCGCTAAGACTTACTTCTACGAAATGGCAGGACAAACAATCAGTACTCCTTATGTGGTATGAATTCTTTCTACTGTTTAAATGGCTTTAATGTTAATTTCACCTCATTTTCTGAATATGCAACAAAACACTTTTTATAGCTTTCTAACAAAGTGGTTCAAGTTCTTTCCTGATTCTTGCAATTGACTAAGCAAGATCTCTTTATGGTGGAAAAACCTTCAGTTTTCCGTTTTGGGATGAGAGCTTATGGACAAGGGGGAGATAATGTGGCTGAACTTCAATCACAAACACTTCTAGACCTCTGACAGTGCTTAAAACATGTGTTTTCCTTATTTTATTCACATTTTTCGGTGACTTTATATATCATAACCTCAAATTCAGGGGTCTTTGACCTAAAATGACGCCATTTTTGATTGTGTGACTCTGAAAACTTACGCAAAAACAGTATTTTAGGAATATTTGAGGTCTCTAGCGGATATTTTGATGTACTTTGTAACATAACCTAAAATTTACCTTGAAAGAAACTTATTCGGAATCTTTTAAAGGCAAGACTAATCGACAATGAGCTAAAATTTGCTATTTCAGAGTAGAAAATCAGAAAATCAATCAGAAAGCTCATGAAAAAGATATTTTTGTATCCTGAAACCATATTTTAGAGGTTATGATCAATATTAGCATAATTAACACGAGTTTAACATTGAAAGCTTGTGATTTTTATTCGATTTCATTATTATTGTGCCGGTAAGCGCAAAAATGAATGATTTTGAAGGTTATTTAGTGGCAAATTTTGTCTTAAATTCATAACATAACCTAGAAAATGTTAAGAATAATTCTTTTTCTCCAATTATTGCATTAATTTCTTTTGAAAGTAACTTTTGAACGCACAAATATTGGAAAGATTCAAGCACATCCACTTCCAAATACTTCCACTGAATTGTACACCACTTCTGACCATAATATCTCCCTCTTGCTTATGGAATGATTGACATTGTGAATGATGTAAAAATGCCTGTATTTGTTGCAGAGCGAGGTTCGTCTGTCGCGGAAGGGATACTCAATTCCACGATCGGGCACAATCCAGGTGACGCTGCTGAATCCGCTCGGGACAGTGGTGCGGATGTTTGTGGTGGCGTACGATTTCCGGGACATGCCCAACATGGCGACGACGTTCATTCGGCAGCGCGTTCTGGCCTTCGATGAGGATCTCAATCCGGGCCGCGAAGTGGCTCAGTTGACGACGTGCGAGCAGATGAAGCTCCTTCGCTACGTCATTCATCTCAAGTGAGTTTTGGGGCAGTTTTTTACTTGTATGCGCAATTTTGCTGATGTTGATTGTTTTGTGCAGATTTCAGACATCACGCTCGGGCCGATTGTCGCTGCATTCGGACATTAAGATGCTCATCTCCAGGCGCACAGACTGTGATACAGCAGCTGCACACGCCAAGGATGCCCTCGAGAGTCCCAACGAGCTCAAAATTCTCACCATTCAACCCGACAATCCGCGCTTCAGTCTGCGAGTTGATAAGAATTGACGCATCATTGGCTCAGTCTCAGAGTGAAATATCTCTGAGAAGAAGAAAAAATTGTACGCAAAGAGGCGAGGAAAATTTATCGATATATTTTTTAAGTTAGGCGATAGACACGATAATAATTTTTAGAGAAGAAAGAATTATTAGGTTTTAATTGTCGATGTCTCATCACTTTTAGCGATTTGTGATTTGTTTAATGTCTAATTAATATTTTTTTTTTTAGAAAGTGGAATTTTTCTCATTATCGTCGCGAAAATATTCAATGATTTTTTTTTTCTTAATTATTATTATTATTTAGGATTTGCTTTTGACCACACGAAAATTTTTTTAGAAATTCGTTTCTTGCAATATTTTTCTTTATTTTGGATTAAAAAAAAATTATAAATTATGTCTTGAAGAGGAATTTTTGAGGAGGAGAGAATTTAAATGCAATTTGCCAAAAATGGGCAAATATAGAGAGAGAGAGAAAGAGGAGAAATTGTAAGTTATTTTTGAAGTAGATGCGTGTTTAGCTGGAAGTTTCATATGACAAATTTAGAGAGAAAGAGAGTTTGGGAAGAAGAAAAAATATATCTTGAATTGTAGAAGTTTCGGTCACAAGAATTGTCAATGTTTAAATGCAATGTTTGATGAAGCAGAAGCTGAAGAGTTAGCTGAAGACACAATTAACACAAAAAAAGTCCTTTTCTGTCCGCTTCTTTTCCCAAGAAAAAAGAAAAAAAAACACCCCCAGCAATATGTCAATGTGGTTCAATGCTTCAAGACAGTGGTTATGAAATACATAAATTATTGATGGAACAGAAAATATATATCTCTAGCGACAAAAGTAAATGTAGACACTGCCATAGAGAAAAGAATTGATTCTGGTCGTTGACGTGAAGCAGCGCACGTCGTTTTTTCTTCGCGAAAAATATATTAAATCGATTTATTTTAATTAGAATGAAGAGAGAAAAAGAGAGTTTAACAAGAGAAAGAGAGAGAGAAGCAAAAAATGGTATATTGAATGTAGTCAGTGATAAACTATTGCCAACGTGTATATAAAATGCTTCTAGTGGTACAGAGAAAAATAATAAAAAAAAAATCAAGCAGAATATCGTTATAATCAATATATTTTTCGATGAAAAGTGAGAGAGAGAGAAAGAAGAGGAAAATTCAAATGAAGACCCTTTTTGGCGAGTTTTCGGCTCTTTTTTCCGAAAACTATATAATAAAAATTTCAAACGATGAATTAAATAGATGTTTTGTTGCATTATTTTACTTGAGAATTGTAAATGTTATGAATAAAATGCGTATCAAAGTAAAAGAAACACGTGTTCTTGACTGTTTGCTTTTTGAATGCAAAGTATACTCCAGCGCCTCTGGTGTGGCGCAAGGGAAATTGTGTAGTTCTCGGCGCCTGAAAGTATGTAAATTTGAGCAAATCGAGCAAAATTGCGCGTTTTCTGTGCCCGAATGACAATCTAACCTAACTTTTTACAGTATTTGATGCCATGTTTGCTCTCAAATTGCTCTGTTTTCCGTGAAAATACTCGATAATTTGGTGACGAAATGGAACCAGGAGTTATTAAGAAGCTCGATGAGAATGTTGTGAATCAAATTGCAGCAGGAGAAGTGATTCAGCGTCCGGCAAATGCTCTAAAAGAGCTCATTGAAAATTGGTAAACAATTCCCAGAGTTTCCCGGAATACTTAACAAATCTCTTGTTCTCTCACAGTCTCGACGCCAAAGCCACCAACATTGAGGTGACTGTGAAATGTGGGGGCATGAAAATGTTGCAGATCCTGGACAATGGCACAGGTATTCGGAGGGAAGATCTGGAAATTGTCTGTGAACGCTTCACGACGTCAAAGTTGGAGAGATTCCATGAATTGTCTAGGATTTCTACTTACGGATTTCGCGGTGAAGCCTTGTCCAGCATCAGTCACGTCGCCCATCTGCGGATCCAGACGAAGACGCGCGACTCTGTGTGCGCCTACAAGGCGCAGTATGAAGGTGGGAGATTGAGAGGAGATCCTGTGCCTTGTGCCGGCAATCAGGGCACAATAATCACGGTTGAAGATCTGTTTTACAACACACCACAGCGGAGAAACACTCTGAGGACGCCAAATGATGAGTATCAGTTGATTTACGGCGTGATAAGCAAATATGCCATCCACAATCATCACGTTGGTTTCACGCTGAAGAAGTTTGGCGAAAGTCCAGCCATAAGAACCACAGCGAAGTCTTCAGTCTTGGACAACATTCGGGTGATTTATGGCAATTCGGTGGCAACTGAGCTGCTTTCCGTTGAGTTCGCAGATCAAGCATTGAAGTTCTCAGCCAGAGGTTTTGTCTCCAATGGAAGTCACGCGCTGAAGAAGGGCATTTTCTTGCTGTTCATCAACAATCGCCTCGTGGAGTGTGAAACCCTCCGGACGGCCTTGAATGAACTCTACAGCGCATTTATTCCCGCGGGAAATCATCCATTTATCTACATGAGTCTCCAAATTGATCCTCTGGCCATCGATGTCAACATTCACCCCACAAAGCACGAGGTTCGCTTCCTCCACGAGGATGTCATCGTGCAGAGAATCGTCCAGAAGATTGAGGAGAAACTGCTGGAAGGGAAGTCTTCGAAGACTTTCTACACGGAATCTCGATTGCCGTCGCAGAAAGCGACGAAAAATCAACCTTCTACTTCGGCAGAGCCCAAAGAAGAGCGCAAAACCACGGAGGAAAGTGCAAAGATTGTCCGGACGGACAGTCGAGAGGTGAAGATTGAGAAGTTCTTCTCGCAATCCTTCACTTCTTCTCCAATCATCACGAAGAGTGAGCCAAAGGCAGAAACATCAACAAAGTGAGACATTGTGATCTTCTTTTGCCTGAAATCTCTGAAATTACTATCATATTTCCTTCCCAGATCACCAAAAGCACCAATGCTGACCAGCATCTTGACGCTGAGAAAGACGGTTGAGGATAATTGCAGCGATCCGCTGCGGAAGATCATCAATGAGTCGAGTTTCGTTGGTGCTGTGGATAGGAAACACTTCCTGATTCAATCGGAGGACAAGATGTTCCTCTGCGACACCAGGAAGTTGTGGTGAGACGAAGGATCTTCTCTCTGGCGTGATAATGCACTGAATTCTCTCTTCTCTCTTTCCAGTCAGGAACTCTTCTACCAAATCCTCCTCTATCACTTCAGGAACTTTGGGAAAATCGAACTGGAGGAACCCCTGAAGCTGGAGGACTTGGCCATGATGGCGCTGGACTCTGAGGAGAGTGGCTGGACGCCAGAGGATGGCGAGAAGAGTGATTTGGTGCAATTAACAGTGGAGATTCTGTGCGAAAAGGCGCCAATCATGAAGGATTACTACAACTTGATCATCAACGCAGAAGATCACACTCTGAGAACTCTTCCATTGCTGCTGGCCAGTTTCACGCCGCCCATGAGCTATCTGCCCATGTTCATTCTGCGTCTGGCCACAGATGTGGACTGGAAGAGCGAAAAGGAAGGTTTAGAGTCGCTTAGTGAGGAAATAGCGCGCTTCTACTCAGAACCGGAGTTCTGCGAGGCTGAAGAGCAAGTTTATGCCATTCTGGAGCACATCCTTTATCCCGCCATGAAGGAGTATCTCATCCCGCCTCGGAGTTTTGCCTCCAACAAGGCATTCCTCGAGGTTGCAGCGCTTCCGGAACTGCACAAAGTCTTCGAGAGATGTTGATGCGTGGTTCGTAATACATTTTATATTCACAATTTTCACTGACTCTTCGACACTTCACCGAGATCAGGCTGTTTGGATCTCACTTCTCGCGGCGCATTCTTCACGTGCTCCCGGAGAAGAGTCATTATTTCGTTGTCATACTCAGTCGGGATGGGTTTCTTCTCCGTGGCCCAGTAGTAAATGTCCCAGTCATTCGAGGGACCATTGATCAATCTGTCATAGAGCTTTGTCTGCTCCGGCGTCATCTGCTGAAGGTATTTTCCGGCAAATGTGCTCAGCAGCAGGTCATTTTCCAGCATTCCGCGCTTCCGGGACTGATAAAGCAGTCTCGCTTTCTGCACTGCCAGCGATTCGTTCTCCTTGAACGGATACTCAGGAATCATCACCAATTTAGGGTCCTCAATATCAATGCACGGCACCTGATCGGGATTGCCCTCCTTTCGTGAATCGCAAAAGGACGCCAGCCGGAAAACTTCCCTCCGGCGGAGCTGAAGTTACATAAAATTGAGGTTATCCAGTATTTAATCACTTTTCAGGCAGAATTTTGAGAATGATTTTACTCACCGTGTGTTGAAAAATGATGCGAAGCATCTTTGTTACGAGTTTAGTTAATTATTGCAGAGTATTTGTTGTTTTCTCTACGCGAATTTCATCGGCAAAAAGACCCAACAAAACAGCTGCGAATTTTCCTAAACAAATCGACTAAAGCGACACGCAGCGATGAACATTTGAAGTGAATAGCGAAGACACACCCACGATTCGCCAGTGATTCTCAAATTCCGTGGCGGGAAATCATGAGAAAATTACCAGCAAGAAAAATACATAAATTCATTGCTTGTCTAAGAAAAATTTCTCTATGCAAATCACACATTTTCAACAACTTTCATTTCACCTTGTAAGAAATTTTCCTGGATGTTTTGTGAGCTAATATAAATTCCGATTGCGATAAGTTTAACATTTCTCGCCACTTTAATCTGCTTATCGGTGGTGTAAAATCTTTCAATCTCGTGGGAAACGTTTCATTGACAAAAATCCCTTAAATCTCATCTGCTGGAGAATGTAATTTTCTCGTGGTGGCAAAAAAAGGGCGGCAATAGAGATGAGAAAGGAGAGTCTGAGACAAGAAGCCATCGGATGTTTCTTGCTGACTTCCACTTCCTCTCTCTCTCTGTCCTCTAGTCAACCTCTTTTTGTCATGTCCGCCCAGGATCTCAATTTACCCGGAGAGACACTTTCTTCCTGGACGTCGAAAAGCTGGCCTGAAGAAGGCGGAGGACTTCTTGCAGTGGAAAATGTGCCAAAGGTGGTCGATGAAAACTATTAATTATGGCTCTTTTTCATTATCCTCTTCCCTTCGCGTGCAAAAGGAGGGGAGGAAATGTCTTATATGTGATTTTCAAGGGGGAGATAACATGGTCAGAAGTAGTTTAGAGATCAATTGAAGTTTTAGGAAGTGAAACTGTTTATATTTGATTC
The DNA here is from genome assembly GCF_947086385.1 of Phlebotomus argentipes. Classification (NCBI taxonomy): domain Eukaryota; kingdom Metazoa; phylum Arthropoda; class Insecta; order Diptera; family Psychodidae; genus Phlebotomus; species Phlebotomus argentipes. The sequence continues at coordinate 535,479 of NW_026776174.1, forward strand.
AAGAGGTTTGATTTTCTGTTCATTATTCTACTCTTAGAAATGAATTTTTATCCAATACCTAATTTTGACATATTTTTCTAGGTTATGTGACTGATTTAAGACTTAAAGTAGAAATTCTTGGACCTAAACTGAAAGTATTTTCACTTTATTGGTAGAATTTCGTAGTTTTACCCAATGAAAACCGTGATTTTTTAAACTAAGTTTAAATCAAACATAACCTCATTTTTTTTAATAAACTGTTGCGATTTAGAGTTAAAAATAAAGAAAGAAAATTAATTAAAGGATTATGATCAAGAAAAATACGCAATATTGTAATTTTAGCGGAATAAAATCACTAATTATTGTATGAAAACGTGACTTTGAAAGTTTCTGGTTAGATTTCAGTTAGATTTTAGTCATATTCCAGTCATTAGTTGATTTTAGTCTTGTTTCAAACAATCAGTGAAGTCTGAAGTCCTGGAAAGTGTTAAGGATTCTTCATACAAACTGTAAAAGTGTCAGGAAGTGGTGTACATATTTCAGCCATATTATCTTCCCCTTGGTCTCTTTTGTCGTTGCGTTGGCAAAAAGCGCGCACATGAGTTGTGGCTGAATTGCCGTGCGGAAAGTGAATTTGGGGATAAAATCAGGGGTGCAAGAGTGTGAATGTGAGCACGGTTTTTGGTTAAACTGCGATACAGAGTGAGGGAATCGTGCCCTTTGACCCTCTTCGCGTCACAATCATGCACACACACACGGAGAGAGCAAAAATCCGCCCACACAAAACACCTGTGGATGATTTATAATAATTGTGCGAATTTTTGGGACCTTTTGCCGTGGCGGAAGTGTTGGGAATTCGGCGTGGAGTCTGCGTGTGTCTTTTGCCACTCTTTCCCACCCACTTTTCCCGCACACAGTTCGCATAGACGCGAGCATCATTCCATTCTCCCTCCCCAGAAATGGTCAATTAGTGGATGACGTTCGAGGATCTTGGCGTAAAGTACGGTAATTAATTATTTTTTGCGCGCCGCCTTCGTGTCTTTCATGCCTTCAAAATTAGATTAACACGGAAATGATTACATAAATGGCATTTTCAGGTGATGTGACCTGTCCTTCTCTTGCTTTCTGACCATTTTTCTCAGTCCGCCTGTCCGGTCTTTTAGCGGAAGCGCAAATTTACCCTGCCTTTTATCCAATTACTTCAAAAAGGGGCTGTTTTTTTCCGCAGGCACAAAAATTGAGCGTGGGTTTTTTCTAATGTACCTGCTCTTAGCGATGGAAGAGCACAGACACGGCGTGATGCTGTAAAATGAATTTGGAATTAGCAAAAGAGTAATTTCTAGTGGCCAAACAATTAGCATTAAGCGCGTGGGGATGTTTGATAAGTAAGATTATCTGAGTAATTGCAATTTAAGTAATAGTTTTATGAATCCACAAATTTTACTGAATCTCTTGAGTGTCCATTCGATATTTCAGTAAGAATTGACTTAAAATCGCTTATTTCGGGTATATTTTCCGACCATAACCTCAAAATATCATCAAAGGTCTTCAAAAACTCTGTTTGAAAGCTTCCTAGAACACAAAATCATCTCTTATGATTTGCCAATGACCTTAAAATTGCTGAAAGTCTTCCAAATGGACATTTTTAAGGTTATGTTTGACTTTAGCGCAATTTTCAGTGTTTCTTGGCATCAAATTATCAAAAAAGCACTGTTTATTGTTGCAAATGCCGAATTCTGTCAATGTCTAGCAATCTCTTCGACTAGAGCGTAAGAATTGATATGCTAGAATGCTATTTATTCACTAAATCTGTCCTTTATTTGTTACATAACCTAGAAAAAAGATTATTACGTTTGTTTCCGCATGAAAATCGAAGTAAATCTTAAGAATCTTGATGATTTGTCAGTAAATTAAGTATTCAGGAAAGGAATATTGTTGATTTATAAACACTTCCACTTCTTAAATATACCTCTGACTGTAATATCTCCCCCTTGATGTGATTTAGGGACGGAAATTACAGGAAAAAGGCTTGGGAAACGCAGCAAATTTGTTGATATTCGAATTGTCCTTCTTTGTTATGCGACAATATGTCTTGTTTTGGTTAAATATTTGTCAATTATGTTGCATGTTCACATACTTTCCTCCCATGGCTTTGCTGTGATGAAATGGCAAATAAACAGAAAAATCTGCCCACAAGGAAACGATGATGATGTATCTTTTCACAAAAGCCAAAATGCTCTGTGATTCATATTTTCCCCGGATTTATTGAGGAATTTTCTAATAATGGAATGGATTTACCCGCAGCAGAATCTCGGGCAGAGAGCGAAAGAGTGACCTAATGAATTTCTCCACATATATTCCACCCTCATTCATGCCTCATATCATATGCGGTGTGTAGAGAATTTCCTCATCATTTTCTTCTCTTTCTTGGTCGGAAAGTTGAGGCTTCCACACCGAAAGGTCTGTCAGTGAATTTTCCTTGGGATAAATGTCATGATTATGCGAAAATGATGCTGATAATAGTTGATGATGTCGACTTTCATTCACTCATCCTTTCAGCGTCATCGAGTTCTCAAGGGGCCTTCTTGGGTGGGAAGAATGTTGGGGCATGGGAAAAGTTAGTAATTACTGGACTTTTCGAATTTCGTCACTTTGATATTTTCCTCCCCCCACCCCCATCCCAGAAAGCTATTATTTTACAATCTTTTGTCTAATTTATTGATGAGAATGTCGCACACTTTTGGCAGCAATTAAAACTCGACAGAATTTTACACAAGGACAGGAAAGGCGTATATTGTTCTCTATTAACAACAGAGGAAACTAAAACTTGTGGCAGGAATTTGTCAGTTTCCTCTTGGATAGTGCCAAAAGCTCGCTTTGGTGGAGTTTTGAGCGTGCTTTATGGGGACAACTTGAGTTCAGCAGTGTTGGACGGATTGTTAACATTTTACCTTTTGCTACATTCTTACACAGGTAAAGAATGTATAAAAGGACATTTTAACAAATTAAATATATAATTTTGATAATTATATTTGCCTAATTTTAACGCTTTTGGCACATCGAGAGAATTGTGTCTTGAAAAAGAGTAATTTTCGACTGTTTCTCACCACTTATCTACTCATATTTCCCAAAATTCTTATCTAATCGTCAAAAGTAGAACAGATTTGGAAAGCTGATTTCATTGCCTTTAACTCTCTAGAATATATAAAAGTCGAAAAATAATTATTTCTGGCCAAAAAAGTCCGTCTTTTGTATTTTTATTCTAAAAAACACTCAGAATTGTGCTATTTTCCAGCACATTTTCAAGATTAACAGTGTTTTAAGAAGGAAAAAGCTAGCCTACAACATGTATTCTTTACGAGTAAAGTGCATTTCTTACCACGTAAAGGCACAACACAGGAACTGAGGCGTAATGCCATGGAGTTTCTCATCGTGTAAGATTAAATGTACATGTTGTTGGAAAAGTAGTGTTGAGTGTCTGAAATTGGCGGGAATATGGCATTATAGTGTGTGAGTGGGTGGGAATATGTCAATACCATAGTAACGCTCTCTTAACCTTATAAAGACTGTGTGTGCGGCTGAAACTTTGTTTCAGGGAGGACGCTGAGCTCTTCCAACCTTTGGGGACTTTATACTGACTTTGTCATGAGACACTCAATACATCCCATTTGAGGCTTTTCCCGTGAAACTTCCTCATTGAAAACTTGCCATTGATGCAAAGAGAACGAGTCGAACACAGAGAGGGACACTCTTTGTTCATCTGCTTAGCACTTGGCTGGAAAATAATTCAGTTTGGAGCACACATATTTGGTTCTGATGACGTTGACAGTCAAGTTTGAGGGTGTGTAAATTTTCCGCATTTCTTTCAAATGAACGTCCAAAAGATGTAGTTTCTGTTCAGTGATATTCACAGTCTTTATATGGACACACTGAGAAATTCAAAGTTCTTCAAATAGTTCATGAGAAAATAGATTTTGAAGATGTTTCACTTCCAGGAAAGTTTCTCAAAAGGGAAAACGATCCTAATTTGCATGAATATGAAGTGAGATATTGGCACAGAAATATTGTCACGTGCGAAATATTACATTCATATACATATTTATGTATATATGTTAGATAGAAGAGACTCTTCTTTTGCTGAAGAAGTTTTGTTGGATCAGTGGAAAACATTATAATTCTCTCAGGTGTGCAAACGTGTGAGAATATGTTGACTATTTCTCTCCATTCTGTATTGACTTGCATAAATTTCCCTCCAGCCCATCGCAGAGTATTAAAAATTCCATCATTCGCCGCGTGAAATGATGAAGAATCGTAGATGGATGAATTGAGATGGATTTTCAGCAAATTTCTCCTCAATCCTAACATCTTTTCGTGTGGGAATTTTCACCATACATACAAGGTTATCCTGTCAGCAATGTGGAATGGGTGGAAAAGAAATCCACCCATGGACAGAGTGTGTGTGTGAGTGTGTGTGGGGGGATGGGAAAATTTCACGGATTGGTCAAGAGAATCACGTAACAATTTCTTGTATGTTTCCCTTATTTCCGCTGTGTGTTTCGTCATGAGGATGAAATTGTGTGGCTGCTGGGAAGGTGGAAAGGACGAAACTCAAGACCACCACTCGATGTGATGCTGGAGGAGTCAGGGAGAGAGAGAGTATAAAAAGCCAGCAACCCCTTTGAATAACACATTCACTGGCAAACGTGACTGACACATTCTCACTCATCATCAACCTCCTCAGGACTGTGGAGCATGCGAGAGAATCTGGTTGTCACTATAATACATCATCAATCGAAAATTGAACTACCTCCCGAAAAAAGGAGGGAATGTGAAGTGCATTGTTAAGTTGTTGTGTGGGAGAATTTTTGCCTCCCACCCTTTGACTCATGACCAATCTTCGGAGACAATTGATGACTCTCTCTCAATCTTGTCATCCTAAATGTGACTATGATTTAGTGCCTTTGACTCACTCTCCCTGTGTGCATTTAATCTGTGGACCAAATTGTGTATTCAGAGGACCAAATAGTGGTCAATTTAGTACAGGAAATAATTCTATTTAAACATGTATTGAATAAAGAAGAGAACCTTCAGGAATTTCCTGTTTTAACATACAATCTATATTTAATTTGTTTCTGGTTTAATTCAATGTTGGCGGATTAGAATTGACAGTTTGCACGCAACTTAAACACAATGCGTGGCTTTTTAGAGTAATTTCCTAATTAGAAATTTGGTCTTTTCATTTGAATTCGTTGTGGCAAGGATTGTTGATGAAAATGGTGAGCAAATTGATTATTTTCGCGTTAAATGTGGAGCATGTGAGGTATTTTTGTCCCATCTGACTGAAGCTATTGTTCTGCAAATTGGTTATTTTCCCCTCTTCAAATGCCCACATTTTCTACCACACATACCTATATTTATTACATGTAAAACATAATAAATTTGCAGTGAAAGGCCAACAAAAGAGAAAATAGTTATATAGAATAGATGAACTGAAAAGCTCTCTCAATAAGTGCAATTGTGGACTTTTGTATGAAATGAATTGCACTAATTTTGAAAGTGACAAACGCAAAAACGGAAAAATATGTCTCACAAAGTCTATTTGTGCTGATGATGGGTGAGCTTTTGAGGAGGGAAAAAAAAGCTCTCAACTATATGCGCGTCTGGAGAGAGAATTTGATTGTTTAACTAAACGGTTCATTAGTCTATTTGACATTCTATTGATTTTCCCTCTTTCTCTTTGTTGGAATTTTTGTTTTGATTACTTCTCCCGCCCACACATCAAGCTACGTGTTGACTTTCCAGGTAACTTCCTCAAGTTATTTTGATTCATATGCATCAGAGTTGGTTGTAGTTGTAGAACTTGTGATATATGTTTAGTGTGCTTTCGGGTGAACGACTCAGTGGCGGAAGCGCGCAGAAAATCTCAATTTCCCATCTAGAAGGGCAACTCTTTCCGTGCGACGTTTGGGGTGGAGAAATCAGGAAGGTGAAAGAGAGGAGGTACATGACGGGATGATCTTGTGTTTTATAACCAGGTTCGTCGCACACCTAAACTCTCTCTCCTTTCCCGCGCGCGCGCCATATTTAATAAATATTTGTGAATAAATATTCATTTTGTTGACTAGAAAATCTCCAATCTCGAGACATGGCGCGCCAGAGTTGTGCCTCGAAGGTTGAAGTCGGGGAAATGATGATGGCAGTGCTATTTATTTATTTATTTATTTTGCGAAACTTCCTCTCGAGGAGCTTAAAGAAAGTCACGCTGAGTGGAAAACATTGAACTACTTTGATCTCACTCTCGCGTCGTGTCCTCTGACTCCTTTCGGCAACATCAAGGATATGCCAAAAGCAAACTGTCGACAAATACTCAATTCGAGGTACCAAATATTAACTTCAATTTTACTCTTGTGCTGCTTTGCCAGCATATCAAAGGGGGCGGGGGGGAGTGAAAGAGTGTGACAAAAAGGGAAGATGCTGAATTGTGGGGATTTTTCCTTGGAGCTTTGATCCATTTCTCAGTGTATTTTCACAGGGATTAATCATCATATTAGGAGATTTCTTATTCTAAGGAATGAAGAAATTCTAGAAGTGCAGCGACGAAATTGAAACGCTGAAGAGTCGCAATGATGGTTGAGATCAATATGCTTTTATTGCATACTTAAGAAATGCTGAAAACGTAAAATTTTTATTATTTCCCACCCGTTTTCACATTTTATTCTTCCACTTTACTCATCTCGTGTACAAAGTCTGTCTAATTGACATTTTGTGGGGTGTCTCTTTCCCTTCGATTATCAACAGTACGATATATAAACTCAATATCTGTCTCTCCATCCCTTAAATGATGCATTTTTCATTGCTAAGTCTTCTTCTTCTGACCGAACGCATAATTAATTGGTTGTCAATTAGGGATGTGACGGGAATTGAGTGCAAAGTGGATGAAAAATTTCTCACGTGAATGATATCTGCCACAATAATTTTCCATCATCAACCACCTCCGCTATTGCCTTGAATATAAATTGCATTATATAGTTTTTCAGATTGTGGTTGAGAGCAATTCTTCTGGAGAGATGAGAGCCGGGAAACTGCTCTTGTGCCAACATTTAGCTGTATTTTAGTGATATTTTTACAGCATAAAAATAGCAAATAGTCTGTTTTTCCTTCTTAATTCTTAGCATCTCCAAAAGATCAAATGCACAAAGTTCTTTTGGGAGAATTCAAACGCCGCTGAGTCTCACAAATGTGCTTCATTGCTTTTCCGCTAAGTGAAAACACCATCAACCTTTTGTGACCCACACAAGGGGGCCAGTGACGCCAAAGTGGGTGGCACTTTTGTGCAATAAAGCTCTGATGGATTCCATTTGTTGGTTGCTCGGCGAGTTCTTTGGAAATGCATATGTGCGAGGGTGAATTGTGGAGTGTGTGACTGAAGGAGAGAAATCTTCAAGTTATATTGCCAGAGACTCAATGGAATTCCTGGAATTTCTGTCCACCTCGAAACTCTCATCCTTTTCGCATTGTTTAGAAGGAACAGTTCCAAACATATTCCCATATCTTCACACGTTTGAAATACTTGGAAATTATTGGTTCTCCTCATCTCATGGTGGATATGAATTGTAGAAATTATTAATATGTCGATTGTATGCCAATGTGGGAAATACAACTCTCAGTCAATTTTCTCCTTACTGAGGGTATATTGAGAATTCCACAATTTTTAATTCAACCTCTTGAAGCTCTCCAGAAATTTTTATTGCTTCACCCCATTCCAAACAATATGATTGCAATTGACTTCGCTCGGGTGCTTTTATTGACTGCATCAATAGATTCCTCAATAGGGGGACACAATTACCTTCAATTTTCCCACCCATTTTTCACTTATCGTAAAATTTTCTAATATTCCACGCGTGAATTTTATTTGCTGCCATTTAATTTATGTGCAAATTGGAAACCATATACAGACCTTGTCATGGTTATTAATTCACCTTTTCCCGCCAACTTGATATTTACATTGTGCGCTGGCACAATAAAATGCACATAACAGAATTTATATTGAAATGCAGCAACCATAATCGTGGTCAGGAGCAAAGTGCAGGTGTATTTTTATGACACAATTCAGTTGCGGAAAAGGTTAAATTCAATATGGAAAATTACAATTTTTTGATATAAAATACACTCAGAGTCTTTCTTACTAATCTGGACTTTAATTGAACAGCCATAAGAGAGATTGAAAATTGATAATTTAGTCCTATTTGGAGAAGAAAAGAATAAGAATGACAAGATAAAGACATGCTCATAAAATATAGAAATCGTGGGCTTTTGAAATTCTCGTCACATCGATGCGAATTTGTTTTCTTATTTTGGCATTTTATGCCATATATTGTATAATTTTAAGACTTTCATTTTATATCCCTCAATATTATTTCGCCTAACTGTCAATCGTCCCTCTTCATCTGCTTCCTTTTTTTATGATTTCCCTTGGCTTCTCGTCGTGCTCGCGTGCTCCCTTTTCAGCCCTCGAGACAATGAACGGAAATACTTTGAACGGAAAGAAATCAAATGCAGCGCCAGACAACTGCGGGGAAAATCTGTGAAATTGCTTTTCGTTATATTCGACTGAGAGACTCTGATGGTGTTTCGGAGGTGGGAGAGATGTAGTTATTTTTTATAAAGACAAAATTTCTGTCTAAATAAAAGTAGGAAGAATAAGAAATGTGTCACAATATCTTGGGTGAATGTTTTTTCATTACTCTTCCTATTCACGAACCAATCACTGAGATTGTATTGTATATCTTGTCAACGGGAAGAATTCTCACATTGCTGATGAAGTGCAAATTCACGGAAGAAGTGTCAATGAGAGATAGTGAAGCCCAGGAATGGATAAGGAGAAAAATGTGAGAAACACAAAATGTTTTTCTTTCATTTCTCTCATTTTGGCAAAAACAACTTTTTCTAATTCGCTCCAATAAATATCAAGTTTCTGGGTTATTTTACGTTGAAATTTCTCTTGTTATTTTTTCAGTGGAAAGAAAAAAAAATACTCAACAATCATCATCATCATCATTTTCCACATGAAGAGAGAGAGGGTGGGATATTAAAAAAAGAAGATAAAATTTAGCAAAATTATTTGGGGAATCTTCTCCATTCCCCAGACTTTGCCCCAGTGTATGTTATGTGCGGTGCAATTTGAGACGATGAAGGATCTCTTTGCATAATGAGAAATCACATTATAAAGGTAATATCCTTCTGTGACATTCCCTCCAAATGTTTTGTCCACAATCTGCTACTCTTTTGCTTTTATTACTTTCATTTTGAGCGTTGCCATCGTCTTTTGGGCATCTCTCTCTCTCTCTCTCTCACCCCCGCCATCAGGCATTCCACCAGCTATCTGGCAAGGGAGGAAGCACAAATAAACCTCGGGGATGATCATCAATCTTCCCCCGAAGGAGACACAGTGGCGCTGTGGAGGCGGTCGAGCGCCAAAATGAAGGTATGGAAGGCAATTGTGAAAAATATCCTTCAGAAATCCAGAAATAATTCTCAATATTGCACCCACTTTTGGGGATTCACTCCTGTTGGCAGGACCCAAATTTCAAATAGGTCAGCATATTTTATGCTAAGTGGAAGTGAGATGATATTCCCTTTTAGTTCTTTTTTCTGTGGGGGGATTTTAGTTGCTGAAGTTCATCGTCTTCCGCACTCATTGATGAACTGTCGCACTGCGCGAATTGGAGGGAGAAAATCACGATGCTGAAGAAATATGTACATACATGTATGTATGAGGGAATCTATGCTCCCATCTAGCAGTGGCATTCTTTAAAGATTTACAATGGGTTGATTCTGCGGTGGATGGAAAAGGAAAATGCATCATTCATTCATATAATATGATTGCATGCAATTGCTCGTGCTGCTCGATCATCATCCGTTGCACATACAACTTGCAACATATTGTTGGAAGTTGTCTGAAGCTGCGGAGGGGCTGTGCGACCTCCTCTCATGGCTGCAAGTCTCACCGCCCCAATGATGGGGTTTAACATGAGGTTTGTGTGTGCGGGAAAGTGCAGAATTTCGTTTCGTGATTGGAATTTTGTGGTGCTGGCTTTCAGTTCATGCCAACGACGTTATATACGACTGACTGACTCACTGTTCAAGGCGGTCTCTCACCCACTCTGTGTTGCATTTGACGGTTTGGACAGGTTAGATCCATCCGTCCGTCCATTGAGCCACCCACCTGTGATTGTGTGTGTTGCCTGAATCCTTCAGCTCACTGGGGCGCAGTGTTGGAGCTCCTCGAACGTGGATGAATCCGGGAGCGGTGAAAGATGAAGTGTGCACACTATTTTCCCACACCCTCAACATTGAGCCACTCTTCAGTGTCTTAAACATCAACTCGCGTATTTGGAGAACCCATCGAGGGCTTCCCTCACCCATCATGTCACGTCAGCGGAAGGGAATTTTAGAAAAGAGAGTAACCATGGCGCATGAATAGGAGGTGAATGCTATAGTAAAATGTGATTGATAAACAAGAATTTTGCGCAAATTCACAATCATTTGCATGTAAAACTCCACACACAGAGCGATGCAAAAGCATTTTGAGATCGCCTGGATTGGGTGGAATATTGTGAAAATGTGCTCGTTCTACAGGTCAGACAAGGAAAACCCACACAAAACATACCATGCTAATCAATATTCAGTTTCCCCACTAAATTTTACATCCATTGTCATGTATTGTGTGCCCTAAACGATTACTTTGGTTTCATTAAATGTTCGCGGGTATTTTCCGATAGTGCGCGCCTAAAGGCGGGAAATTGATTGCAGATTTTGAGTCATGATTATCCTTTGGTCAGAAGAAATTGAATTATCCAGCAAAGAGAGTATCCAATCTTCTCTTCTGATTGGAATTAGTGGCAAATATATGTACATGTGTTTATTTCATGCTATTTACTTGCATTTTCGCTCAAAATTTCATCCTTCTTTTGATGTTTGTGCACTTAAAAACACTGCAGAAAGATTGCTGTGTAGAGATAATAAATTGCAAACCAATTCATTGCAATTCATAGTCACTTGAAGATGTTAGTGCGCAGAGTTTTGCTGTTTGTCTGACATTTCAATGGACATTTTATGTATGAAGAAATATGAAAAAATTCACATAATTTCTGCTCGTTGTTCAATTTTAGCTACAAAATAGCTGTGCTGTGAGTATTTTGGGGCTGCGCCCCAAATTTTCACAGGCCAGAGAAGAAAAGTTACATGACATGCGATGGATATAAATATGACAAATTTTTTTATTTTTTATGACACCCACATTTTAATGTAGGGAAAATTGGAGTGGACTTCCTCCAGAGACGCTTTCATTCTCCCGCAAACAGCCAGGGAATAAGGCGAGTGTTGGAAAATGTCTCGAGAGAGTAAAATGAAACATGTGGAAAACTGCAAAGTCTAACAGATCAAAGAGCAAGTTTGCGAGCATTGAATGTATTCATCTTCACCAAAGAGCGCCAAAAAGTGAAAATTCAGCACTATTTGATATATTTTCTTTCTCATGCAGAGGAGAATTTCATGCTTAAATGTTTGTTCTTTTTGTATAAGAATAAGAAAAAAAAATTTAAGTGCACAAGCGAAGGAAATATAACTAATGGTGAAGTCTTGAAGGTGAAAATGGAGGAAAAAAAAACAGTCATCGAGAAGTGCAAAATGAAGATTGTGAAAATGATTTATTTCCTCACCACCTTAACATAAATAATTCCATATTTATTCGTCATAAGTATAATAATTCTCATCTTCTGTGTGCTTCTTAATGTGCTTCGGGGGTTGCTCTCTCGCTCTTGCAGCCGGTGGGTGTCCCATGTTCATCAGGAGCGAGTCCCGGAGTGTCCTCCACTTGGCTGCCAAGTCGCTGTGCTTGCAATGATAGAGGAATTTCCTTTGGGGTGAATGGGGGATGGATGGGAAAAAAGTGCTGTGAAGAATGTGAAAATTCCACACAAAACTCATCAGTCATTTGTCTCTTGACAGTTTGCAGGGATAAATAAAAGACGCTGGAGCGTCTCCTCATAATTTAATCATCGTCATTATGTCAATAACACAGAGAAAATTCCATTAGGGGAAAATTTCCATACAAATAATTTACCATTATGAGAACTTTTCGATGGGGCTATAATGACTAACGAAAAATAATTCGTCTTCCTCTCTTGCATTTTTTTTCTTCTTCCACCATCCAAATCGCTTTTCATGCGGCGAGTGAAAGGAATTTTTTTTTCCTTTCGTGGTCATGTGAATCTCCTTCGGTGTCCCCGCACTCGCCCAGTTTATCTCTTCAGGAAGACGAAGGCTGGTGGGGCGAAGGGGGGTGAAAATGTCATAAATCTTAGTTTGTATTTTGTTCCTTTATATGTGGAAAACATTGGATATGTGGCTTTTTCCATGGCTTTCTCTTCAGCATCCCTGGCTATATATAAAAGTTGGCTTTCCTCTTGTGCTTGATGTTCATGAAAATTCATGTACTCTCATTCTTTTTCACCCAAAAAATTCCAAAACATACATTTTACATTTACTTTGGAAAGTGGTAGTTTTCTCTCTCTCTCTTGCCATTTTGCCACTCTCAACCCCTCTTTTGTTCAATACATCCCTTTTTTCCACTCATCCCCTGCTGCTAAATGAAATCTCTTGCAGCTAAGAAAAACCCCTTTTCACACTCACACACTGGCAGCTGTATAATAAAATACCATATCGAAGTGATGGTGAAGAAAATTTCAAGAAGCCAGAATTGCAACGTCTCAAAGTGAATGTGAAAATGCACTGGCATGAGATTTGCATTTCTTTATCAATCACTTTTCATCACACTTTCAATCATATATGTGTGTGTGTGTGTTCTGGTGTATATTAATCCTGTCAGTTTCAGTACAATGTTTTCGGCAAATGCACACAAAATGCTTCACGTCTTGAAAACTTTGAAAGTTTTCGAATAAATTACACACTCACAATTTTATCTCACTGAACTTGTTGGTAAATTGATGTGATAATTTTATGACTTTCAACGTGTTAATCTTAAGTTTTTGACTCTGAAAGGAAAATCAACAGAAGAGCTTTTAGAATTCAACATATCATTTGAGTAATAATTATATTAATTATGTGAGAAGCTTTTTGAAAATATCCATTTCCGCATATTTTTCTCCGTCCTTTTTCGTCCACTGTGAAGTGTCCTGCAAATTTCTAGTATTTCTAGTGTTCAAGAGAAACAGTTTCCCAGTATCGAGTTAAAGTATTAATTTACTTGAACTCTGTGTGTGTGTGTTGGGCAATAAATACAATTATTTTGGTGAGGAAATCGAGTTTTAGGTGTGACACGAAAGAATCTTTTGCCACTGGTGAAATTCCCATGACAATGGCATGAAAAAGTGCAACTACATATGAGTCACACTAATTACATGTGTCACACTTTCATTGCATTCTCAAACTTCACACCCCTGAATAATGAATGCAAATTAACTGGGGAGACTTCGTTATTTGGCCACATCCTCACTTTATACTCTTCTCAATTCTCTCCCCCTTTTTTCTGTGCTCATGATGGTGTTCATGGTGTACATTCTGGGTCGCCATCGAGTGTCGCAGTGTGTTGAGAGTGCAACAACCAAAATTCCCATGTTGTTTACTTTGGTCTTACACAGCACCGAAAGCTCAACTGGAAGTGGATAGTGCGGGTGAAGTGGTTTTACTATGTAGCGAAAAATGAGGGTTCCATCCACTTCCATGTCAAACTGTGTAGGGTGTTTCACTGTGGCCAGACACCCCAAACGTTTCATCCATTTACCATTATTTGTGTACATTTTTGCATAACTCTTGCAATCTCCATCCATGTCGCTCAGACTTCTCTCGTGACTCGTGTAGCATCGCAACTCTTTGGTGAAAGCTCTCGATAAATACACACACTCTAGATAGCGAGAGAGAGAGAGCTTGCCCAGTGGAGACGCCTGGTTGGGTAAGAGGCGTAAAGTGAACGATGAGCAAACAACATGTAAAAGTCAACAATTTTCCCATGTGAAAATGATTGATTTACACACGAATGCTGTCAAATCTTTTAGTTTGAGAGGATATGCTAAAGTGTGAGGATGTGTGAAGGAGAAAAAGATCCCTCAAGCGCACTTTTTCTCACAACATCAGCACATTTTCCTTTTTATATGAAAACTTTTTCTCCCATTTCTTCTCACAAATCTATATACTCAGAGAAAATCATTGTCTACGATGGTCTAAATGGGTGTTTTTTTTTCTCTTCTTCTCTCTGACCGAGAGTCGCACATACTGTGGAGCTTATTGAATTTTAAAACATGAGCCATATTTTGTAATTTTGAGATGCTGTGATCCATCGTCAGCGCACTCTCTCTCTCGCCCACATCTAAAAGGGGTTACTTGGGATACATATAAAAAAGTATACCCTACCAAATATTTAATGCGGTATGAAAGATTAATAAGTATTAAATGAAGATTTCTCTCAGTGTACACTTCTTTTACAGCATAAATATTAATGTTGCTCCTTATGAGCAGTGCAGAGAGACTGCTCGGCACACGGAAAACCTCCTGCAGAGGAGACGATGGGCATGAGAGAAATGTTAGACGAAGAGTTTTATATGGTGAAAATGATGTTTTTGCCATCCAATGATGATTATGTCAATGATGATGATATTGTTATGTCTCTCTGGCATCTTTACTTTATCAGTTTCTATTCTGCAGGGAATTTCTTGTCCACACAGAGAGCGAGAGAGAGTCAGAAATGATAAAGTGGCGTGTGACTTTTGCACTAAACTTAGCGCCAATTATTCTCGTCTTTTATCGTCACCCCAAAATGCCCTCTGTCTTTTATATATATTCCTCATCTGGGGAATTTCTTGTTAGTTGAACCATCGCAATACTCTTTATATTGGGATTTCACCCACTCAGTGGATGAGATGTAAATTGAGTACGTGATTGGCGATTCACTGAGATCTTCTTGATGATCTGAGCTTTATTCCATCGTTCTCGTTTTGCGTCTTTGTGAATAGTTTAATCGACATCATTTATGCATGTTTCCACACAGTTTTCGCCCCTCTCTTGATGAATGATGAGAGTTTTGGGCGAATGGAGGAAATTCGCAAAGAAAACACAAAACAGATGAATAATTGAAAAAGGTGAATAAAATGATTAGAAAATAAAAGAAATGCTTTTTCCGCTCTAAAGTCAGCAGGAGGTCGAACGAATGCCTGGAATGATTAATATTCTGTTTTTTTTATCTCCGCACACCTTTTTTTTTAATAATGCCGCTCAATGTATGTGTCAAACCACCCACTGAGCCGGGAAACGACTGCGGGGACAGCAGCGGAAGCATCCGGCATATGATGGGAAAAGCTCTCGAATGAAACACTTGCGTTGAAAGCACTCTTGGAAAATGCTTCTCGTCTCTCACACTAAGCAAAAACATAAACATAAAAGCTGAAACAACACTTCCAACGCGTACCCAGTGTCGAAGTGTACCCGCTGCCACCCTGTTCAATTCCACATACGCCCCATCAAACATGTATTAAGTGTATATTACACAAATCCACCCAGAAAGTGGCGGGAAAAGCGAGCAAGCTCGCAAGTTCCTCAACGATATCGCCAATATTGCCAAAACCCCTTTCAATATTATCTTGTACACAACACTATGTGGAATCCACAAGAAGCACATGCATTTGCGAATCATCAAAGAAACGCTCAATGTGCTCCTCCTGAACACGCTGTGTCAACTTATTGGCGTCTGTTAAGTTGTGCACGCATATGAATTATGGTAAATTTTGTAAACACTTCCTCTTTTTTTCTACCTTGTATTTTGTTGCCAGGCGTTGGATTATCTGGGTGTATCTCAACAACAAAAGTCGCAGTATATTGTCGGCTGTGTTGTTCAAATATTTGACCAACATTAGCAAAATATTTGCCAACGTACTGGGCTTTTGATAAAACAATTGTCCTTCAATGCAGTGTCGAATGTGCCATTGAATGGTGGAGAATGTAAATGAACATCGAGGGATAAATTTAAAACTAGAAGCACGTTTTTTACCCCCTAATTGTGAACAATGTGAAAATGATGGAAATGCAATGGCAAGGCGTAGATTTCCGAGAAAAAATAATACAAAAATTGAGTGTATATTTTGAAATTGATGAAAGCTGTCAGAAGAAAAATCTGCTCACTTTGGTAAATTGAAATTTAATTAAACACTCTGTGATGTGCAAAATAAATTGGAATGCTTCACATTGAAGCTAAATAATCATGTCTGTCTTGTAGTGGAATTGATAGGCGCCCTTTGTAAGTAGTCTCATCATATTTGGCAAGGCAAATTAATTGTTTTGTGCAACACAATGGATCCCCAATCTTCATGGATATAAATTGTTTATCACACATAATGCGATTATTTGTCCTCTTTAGTGCCTCTCCCATATAAGGCCTTAATACATTCTTGAAAGTCTCAACGGAATTCAGCAACATGAATTTTGCAGTAAGTGCCTTTAGTATTTTCTCAAGATGCTCTCTCTCTCTCTGTGGCTTCTCCGATGGGGGGATGACGACCCCAATAGAACCTCACCATAGGGGTTAGATTTTAAAGTTGCATACGGTGTTCCATTCTAATAAGTGAGAGTGAGAGGGAAATCCATTACACTCATCCCTCTCACTCTCTCTCTGTAGCTATTATATCTCAATTTGAATTGTGTGGAGGGTGAAATCAATTACGGCTATAACAATATTATGGTGTCTGGAGGGGGTGTGTGGGGTGGCTGGCGGAGGAATCTCTTCTTCGTACTGCAGACACATTTACGAGTTTTCTGCATTTTCACCTTCCTCAACGGCTTCCTCGTTCAGCCATTACACGCCACACAGACGCATATGTGCGATTTTCATGGCAGCTTTTACATCGCTCCGCAGTCAAGGGTGTATCCTCACGCCCTCACACCCCTGCGCATTGCTTTTTTCTGCATCCGACTCTCACCCTGTTGTTGCCGTTGCTTTCAATTATACGTGTGATACCGTACCCCAAGAGAAGTGGATCACACAGAAGGGTGGAGAATCGTGGCGCACACGAGGAAGCTTTTAAATTGCCACTAGTTCATGATCGGGGGAGTTTCACTCCGTGTTGGAAGCTAAGTTTTCACCCTTGCAGCGCTTTTCTCTCTCTCTCATCGTCTCTGCGTGCGAAATTTTTCGCATCCATGCTTACTGATATAATTTTCTCCGTGCTCTTTATTAAATGATTTCAATCACTAAAATTATCTTCTATTGAACACACGAGAGCGCAACGCGGGGATGAAATGTGCCTTTTGCAGGTGAAAATTTTCTCTTCAAATATGGCCTTTGGGTATTTGCGTGTAATGTGCAAGACGAGAGAACAAATCTGTGCGTTTATGTTGTCTGTGGGAAAATTTAATTAGTAAAACATACAGAGTAACAGAAAATAGTGGGTAATTACACTTCTTGACAATGCGCCGTACAAACTGGCTCTCGGGGCAATTTTCCTCACTTTTGCAAAAGCTAATTCCATCGATATTACTTCATATAATGTCCCAATAACGAGTCTCTTTGCCAGACTTCGCAGTTGGATGACACTTTTTGCTGGAGAGTTTTTGCATACTCACTGCAGCACTCGCTAAAATTATTAATTTACCATTCAGTCAGACAAATTCCATGTCAATTGTAAATAAATTACATGCAGAATTTTTTTTCCACAGCAAAAAATACTGTAGAGTTGCCTTTCGCAAATACATATGCAATGCAGATTTTTTTTTCCACGCGAGAGAATATATAAAATTTTAATAAAATCCTGATTAGTTGCTTCATTATTCATGATTGTTGAGCATTTTTGCAGAAAGCTTAGCACACGGAAATTACCTACTTCAAATTGAATGCATTTTTAACATATAAAATAAAGTGACTAAATGTTTGTCGATGGATGAACAAAATAAGCTTTTATGCGGTGGTTCAGTAATTATTTCCCAGGATAAAAGGGGACAAAATGTGATTGAGTTGAGTATATAGCAAAATGAAGTGCAAATACAATTTCTATCACTTTTATTTGTACTTGTTCAATTTAACTCTATTTGTTCACACATCAATTACATTTAACTACAATATTATTCGGAATAGTTGTATGGTTGAGTGATGTAAAATGTGGCTCTATTAAGCGACCCCGGAATAATTTGGGTACGGCGAAAGTTTCTCTCGAGATGCTCAGCGAGACGGAGTTGTTTGGAGTGAAAAAGAAAGAATATTATACCTTCAACTTCGGTCCTCTTGTGAGGGTCTTTCGACAGGGCGGGCAAAGGAGTTGTATGAATTTGCCGTGTACACCATCCGTTATGGAGGAGGATGTTAAAATTCCATGATTACGGATTCCATATATATATAAATTTAATAGAGAGCCCGAGAAGTGCCTACAAATGTGTGTCCTCATCGCTTTGCTGGGGGGTTTTCGGGAGATACACACACACACACCCGACGATGGAAAGTTAGAAGTGGCGGTGGGAGTGAAAGTCGAGGAGAGACCTTTGCAGCAAAATTTCCAACTTGGAGGAGTATGATTGAATTATGGAGACAAGAATTGGAACACATGTTCCTGCCAACGTGCTCTTGCGGAGGCGAAACTTGACGATTTTCATCTTTAAAAGGACGCATTGGGTGTGGGTGTGTGCGAGCAAAGTGGATTTATTGTGCATTGAAGTAGATCCCTACTTTTGAGATAATTTACGGATACACGCGCACACACTCACGGGGACTCAATGGGGATGAAGAGGGATTGGAGAGGAGAACAAAGGTGATAAGGGTCAGGAAGTACATCTTTCCCCAGCATCTTATCTCTCTTTTGGCTTCATCATCTCGCCGAGGACATACGTAATTTCTGAGGGAGGGGGGAGGGGGGGTGGAAAGGGTTACACTCCTTGGCACACTCGAGGAGTTTGCAAAATGAGTTCTCGGTGCTGCATTGAAGGGTTGATTGATTTCTCATTAAGTGCCACATTATAAAAGGCGATGGAGATGGGTGAAGTGGATGGAAAAGATGCTCAAAATTACGCTAGATTGCCCATTTATAATAAGATTGAATTATTAGACCTTACATTCGAGGCCTCGCGATGTTCACTTCTGCACGAAATTTCACCCAAGAAATCTCAATCAATATTTTATCACGCGGACGTTTTTTTCGTCCACAAATTTGTACACATTTTCCAAAAATGCGCCCTTTTAAATTCTTAATTGCAAGCGAAAAGTGGGACCAAAAGTTCAGCAGCAAGTTCTACCCTTGCGGAAGATATCCCAGTTTGTGAGAGAACAAAGACGTTAAATTGCTATTCATACGGGAAAATTTTGTCCTAATGACTTGAAGAAACTTTAATGTGTTTTCGATGGTAAACTTTAAATTAAATGCTAACCAACTTGATATTGTAATCTTGAATATGTCATCGGGATATGACTTCAAGTTGAGCGTTGCTAACTTGAGAAGATTAATAGCATGTGTGTTGGACAGGAATTAACCATCCCCTGGAACATATCTTCGTCTTCTAGGCATTTTTTTTTAATTGACTCTTTTGCATTCCTGCTGAGGATTTGAGACGCCTTTGGAGGTTGAGAAGAGAAATCCGTGGAATTTTGTTATATTGGAATTATTTGGAGTGAAGTGGAAGGAAATTTGCTTATGGCTAATTAAGAAACTTCTTGAGCTAATTGAACTAATCTTGAGGTACTTCATATCTCAATCAGGAGGCACTACAAGCGCGCCAGCGAAAACACCAATTTGCCCAAACCAGGAGAGAGAATTGAGATATTTTTCCGCACTGCCAAGTTTTTGGGTTGGAGGGTTGGAGAAGAAAAGAAAGTCCAAGTTAAGGGATGAAGTTTCAAGCAAGAAATATTTTAGTTTTCCGCTCTCTCTCTCGCTCTCTCGGGGAGTGAGAGTTGGAAAATTTATTGAGTTTAGCAGATTGAGCATTTCATAGATTATTATTTAGCTGAGTAGAGGGAGAAAGTTTAATGTGAATTAGTGGCTATGTCTCTTGGAGTTTATGTTCAACATCTCACTTTCCTCTCCGCAGAGCTCGTGAAAGAGCGTGTAAAGCTTGTGGATGGACACAAATATTTCAGGAAATGACTCTCCCAGTGTTTTCCTCTCCATTCGCCCATTGAAAGCCTCAGCATGTTTTTTTTTTCCTCCTTCTTCTTCTTCTGGGTCTCTTCTCTGGGTGACTCCACACAGAATAGAGGGTGAATTGAGTGCTTAATGACCAAAAAATGCGACAAAGAGAGCGATTTACTGGAGCACATGCTCATGAAGGAGAAAGACTCTCAAATGGTTTGGGGGAAAAAACTTTCAATTTAATTAAACCATTCATGGGAGATAAGTGCTGCAGAGCAGCAGCAAGTTGAGCGCACCGTATAAATTTGCACTCTCAGAAACACCCACCGAAAAAAAGCAGACGTTTGTCCGAATCTCCATGAGGATCTTTAGTTGGGGAATAAGTTGAGGGCAAAGCCGACACACAATTTTGTTCGGATAATCAGTGGTTTTGCTGTGTTTAAAAATAGAGTTGGTGAAATTTTTGGCTTTAATTTGAGGTTTTTCGAGGTGTTTTCGCACATTTTGTCTCAGCGATTGTGGACGAGAAAGAATTTCCCCTCAGTGAATTTGTGTGGTGAATCATTTAGGAATTTCTAATGTTTATTATTTCACTGAGTTGATGATAAAACACAAAACTTCACCTCCTAAATTTCCCATGAGTATATATTGGGGAGTTTGGGGGTAATTTCCATGGGAAAATGCAAATTTTTTTTCCCTCATATCGATAAATAGCTCCTCTCTCGCCCCTGCGAGCTGTGTGCGGTGGAATAAAAAGGAAGACAATCAATGCATACTGAGGGGTGGCTGGGGGTGGAGGTAGATTTCGGCGGGGGTTTGTGCGCTATGGCTCATGAGAATGAATTGCTTTAGATTTATAAAAGAGCTGACATGGCACAAAATATTTGAGGGGGTGCTTGAGGGTGGAAAATTACGATTCTATTGTTTGCATGACCACCATGAGCGAAAGAAAATTTTCCACCATCCCCCATAAGAGATCTCTCTTTGGGTGAAATGCGAGTGGAGAGAAGTGGTGAATGAGCTTTTTTCGCCTCTGCCAATGCAACTTTGGCCTAAGTGGAGGGATCGGTTGGGAGACATTCTGAGTGGGTGGATGTTGAATGTAAAATTTATGTGGGAAATCACGAGTGGAGCCCATAATGTGGAGTCTATTGGCGCATATTACGGAAAGAGGGATGCGAGAGGGTGAGAGGAGTGCGATGTAAGGAGTGAAAAAGGGTGGGAAATTTGAGATAAAAGAGATGATTTTGGAGGTTCACATACAAATTTTTAACAGCTAAATGCCCATGGCAATGTTTCAACTGTCAAAGAGTGGGAAAACCAATAAATTCATTATGATAAATTTTCCCCACCACAAAAGTCGCCTCTTTCGTTCATTGGAAATTCTGGTAAATGCCTGAATTTCCTCAAAGAGTCAAATTAAAATCACTAAAGGACAATAACTTCTCAGACTTCTTATTATATGTGTTTTTTTTGTAGCTTGTCTCTTGTGAGGTAATTTCATGATTTATTTCCAACCATAGAAAGCACAAAGAAGCTGACTTTTGAATTACCCTCGATGACAAAAGACGGGGTTGAAAAATGTCGTCGTAACAATTTTCCACCTCGCAAACTATTTTGTAATCAATTACGATGAGTTGTATGGAAAACTCATGAAAGTATCTCATGTGGTATCCATAAATAAATAATTGAAAGAACTACACAGTGCCAGTGAAAATTTCACGAACCTCACCGAGTAAAAACGGGGAAGAAATATATAATTTAATGGAAAGCAAATTGGCAAAAAGTCAAATATATTCACCATCAGCATTCAAACTACCATTACTGATCTTTGCCACTTAGTTATCACTTAAGCGACTTAATTATACAGTAATTTCACTTTCGGCAAAGTGTCGTCTTGCTTCACAGCGAAACTCAATATGTGTGTATCGACCGAATATTGTATTGCAAAGTTTTTCTCGCAGTTGCGCTGAATTAATTATGCATTCAATAAAGTTTGTCATTTAATGAAAGTTCTTATGGCAATATTGGGTTATATTGCAGATATGATAGTTTAATTATACCTGAAGAGTAAAGACTGGAAAGACGGTTACAGACTTTGTGAATATTTTCCATATTTTCTAACGTGTAATATTCAATAAATTCTTGGAGTTTTGATTGAATATTTTATGGTGATTTGCGCTGGGCAAGTGTTGGGAAATTTTGAATAAATAAATAAGAAAGTTATGTCTAATATGAGATTTTTAGGTGATGTTTTTTTTTTGATCCCTTCAAGTGTACAGATTATTGTTTGCAATGGTGTAAATGTTAATGTATCGTGCGATCTATTGTTTGGTGAAAATATCAAGTCATTTGTCACACACCACGAGTTATAATTTGTACATGAGGTTCTTCTTCTTCTGCCATGTCATTTCGCGTCGTGGCATAATCGAAAATCGGCAAGAAGAATTTCATCCTCGTTGCTTCTGCGGTGGGTGAATGATGAGAACTGCCTCTGTCAGGCATTACAAAAGGATCTTTGCTTAATTAATAAATCATTTGGATTATAATTTGTGTTCTCTGGGCGAAGAGGAAGACAGGGAGAGAGAGGGAGAGAGAGTGACATAAAAGAATTCACTACTTTTTTCCCACTCAGTATCAACTTGAGTGTGAAATTCTGGTGGAGGGAAATCGATAATTGGGGGGAGGGTGGAAGAGAATGGGGCGAAATCATTGTTAGACACGGTAAGGAGAGTGTTCACATGGGTGGATGATATAAGCAAATGGGCGAGTCAGCCAATGGGTGGTCTTGCAACTCCCGGAGTCACTTCAAATTGCCACTTGAGCAAGAATGTTGACCCATCTCAGTCAATTCAATTTTCAAATAGACTCAAGTACAAAATATTTACAATCGAAGAGAATAACATATTAGATTTTACGAGATTATTCTCCTGCACTGGAGCTTTTTACGATGATACATCAGACAATATGGTACTCGACGGTGTGTTGTCGGAAGCAAAGAGGAGCTTTCAGGGCTTCGCTCACATCATTGTTCTTCCAGCTTCCTTTCTCATGGGTTGAGAGCTCGATGGGATAAATTTAAAATTGAAAGAGTCAAAGATTATCATAAATAATCCTCTCCATTCTCATCCAACTCATCGTTTCTTTCTTGTAAGCCATATCCTATGACCATTAAATCTCTGGTGGATTTGTGAGTTAAAATTAATTATTACTCTGGCATCTTCTTTCCCCTTTCATCTCGGGGATTTTCAACCCATGAGTGGGCAGCTAAGTGTGTGAGAAACATGATTGTGTTCAGGTAATTTTCGCCAGAGGCGCCGCTCTTCAAGTAGATATCACATGGGTTAGTTCAGGACTGGAGAAGAAGTTTCAATTGTTAAGTAAGGAGCTTTCAGAGATTCTAAATATTTTATCAATTCACTCTGTCCTCTTCATCTTCTATACATTTCCCAGTTTATTTCACGCCTTGAGCTTCACAATTAACCAAGTGAGGGTGGATGAGAGACGAAATACCTTCCTTTTTAATCAGTTTCGTGTAATTATCAAATATTCATCGGGAGTTTTTTTTCTCCAGCGATAAGACAGATTACACCTTGTGCACATGAGACTTGTGAACCATCAAAATTTCTTAAGACTCTCCCGAGAACATTTTAAGATAATCACACCTAATTAAATATAAATCAGATCAACAAAAAGGACAAATGTGATTGCTTTGTGCATTAGTCTCATTGCACTTTATTCCTCTTTGCACTCTGTTTCTCTCTCTCCTTAAATGTACCTTTATTACTGCTCCTGAAATCAGTCGATTCACTCCCAACCATTGCTGGAGTGGAGAGAATTTATTGAGACTGTTAATTCCATTGAGTAGAAGCAATCGTCTGTTATTAATTGCTGTTAATCGGGAAAATAATCTATGTGGTTTAAATAACAGACTTCTGCAGAATTTTCACCTGATGCTTTGGGTGCTTTTTTTATTCCACGTGCAATAAATCTGTGTCTTTGACCTCCATATATACAATCAACCATTGATTTTCTCTGATTGCCACAAGAAATTTCTTCGTGTGGATTCAATATGATAATTTTCAAATTCTAGCAAGATTTCCCAGTATAAGTCATGAGCTTATTTGCTCTTCTTGCAGGCTGAAAGTTTGCTTTCTTAGCAAGAAAATTGGTGCAAAAAGCTGAGTCTCTCGAGAGTCGCTGGAAACAAGTGAATAAAATGAAGAACAATATGCAAGGTTTCTTGCAATGAACGAGAATTACACAAACACACTGTCAAATACATATTCACATAAGGTTAGCAGAAGGGTTTCGCTATGCTTATCACAAAGCTACGCGCGGGTTAGTGCAAGGGGAAGATAATATAGTCAAAAGTGGTGTACAGATTTAAGGCATATTATCTCCCCGTTGGGTTAGTGTGAAGTTCCATAATCCACTTGCAGAGCACCATTGAAAATAACGATGAAAACTTTTTAATAAATGCTGCTTGAAGTGTCTCAAATAATTTTTTATGGCGCGTAATTATGCAAATGCCGAGGAGTGAGAGTGATGAGCCTCCATCGCGAGTGATGAACATGATTTTCTTTGTATTTCACTCTTGCTGTGCAGTGTTTGAAGAAAATCATCGCCTGATGAAGTCGTCGAGGGTGAGAGAGTGTCAATTGATTGGCGCGAGTGATTTTGAGCATGGGAAGCAATTTTCCATTGGTGAATGTTGGCCAAAAGGGGTGTGAGAGGCGCGCGAAATTAAATGTGAAAAAAAGGTGTATTGGAAAATTTTCACCTTTCCACCCTCGTCGCAACCTAGTCTTGGTGTTCCATGGAATTCGGGTGTAAAAATTCCCTCTTTGTCGACACAAATAATTTTTTTTCTCGCCATTCTGCCGCGAATGCTTCGTCAGCGTAAACGACGAAATCTCGAGTAATTCATTCAAATGGATCAAATCGTCTGTCACGGAGGTTGGTTGGGGAAATGGATGTTGGTGAAATAAATATAGTGATCAGGAGAGATTCGATGAAGAAAGCTTCGGAAGGGGGAAGAAGAGAGAGAGACAGGTGAATGATTGTTAATGAATTGTACAAATATTGCGCTCTTCTGAATATATTTCTCTCCATCGCAGTCTCTCGCGTGTGAAAACTCATTCCATACACGCGACATCATCAGTAAAATGTAAAAGGGGTTTTATCCAGATTGTCATTGAAAATAATTTGATTTTAATCTGTATGTTGTGTGGTTTGAGTTGTGAAAAGGGAGAGACGCAGAATTAGTACAAGAGCTTTTGCCAGCATTGAATAGGATTTTGCTATTTTTATCCACTCCAATTAATGGAATTACATGCATGAATTTGAATTTAAGTAATTTCCACCAGATATTAATATTGCGCGCTGTGGGAGAAGACTTTGGAAGAATGATTTTGATGATGGCTCAGTGAGAGAATCTGAAGCCCCAAACAGCATAATGTCTAATTTCACAAATTACACACGAAAGGGTGGCTGAATTGGGGGGTGGATTTGTAAAGTGAGCATTGAGATGAATTACACACAAATGCCCAGTGTAGAGGAATGATTGTCGATTGATGATATTCCACAGTGAATGTAGTTGAAGTTTCAAATTGTGCGATTCATAAATTCTCGAGAGAGAGACTCGCGGGAATGGGCGATGGTGGCATGGAGACACCATCAATCTAGTCAATAATTGATTAACGCATGTGTGAAATCTCATTTTGCAATAAACGTAATATATGCAGAGCGGAAATTCAGCTGATACTTCGCCCCAGAGCGAAACAAACAGCCCCAATGTCACCCTGGGGCTCTGTTTATTGAATATCTGGGTGGGTGGTTGGGCGCGTTGCGTGTTGTGCACGACGGTGGGTGGGTTTGGTTTGGGAGCATGTTCACTGTAACACGAGACAATGTTTTTGGAGAACGCGTGGAAATCTCAGTCTGTCACAACGGTGCCTTCTGCACAGCAATCCCCATTGAGTGGATCTGTTGGCAATTTCAAAATATACACCCCAAATTCCAATCTGTTCGCATTTTGGAATGTTTCTTTGAGCCAAACACCCTTCAATTCTTCAGATCTCGCACTTACTTTTCCATTTCTTCTACACTCTTGCTTAAAAAAGGAGCCAATATTATACAAGAGATGTACAATAATTTGGATGAGAATTCGATTACGACAGATTTACGATAGATTCCTTGTAATTTCCCATGTTATCAATGTTTTAGAAATGCAAAGAGACAGTTGGAAATTTAATGCAAACATTAGTAAATATCCAAGTAATTATTTATAGCAGTGGAATTAATGGAATAATGGCTACATTCGAAGTTATCAATGGAGACAGTAACTAATAAACAGCATAGCGATGGAAATCGATATGGGTAGAAGCGAGTGGAAAATGTGATTTCAAAATTTCACTGCAAAATTAATCACATTTCCCGTAGATGGACTCTTTTACGCTACAAATTGGCTCTCACGTGGATGGAGACTTTCTTCTCCCAGAGACTTTGCAATACATTTCACAGGGTATTCAAGCATTTTTGTGCCTGAAAGATGCAGTGCGCTGGGGTATAGTGAAGGAAATGAAAATACAAGAGCTTTTAGGCAAATTGAGACAAATTGCAGAAATAGAGTGCAAGGCAGATTTTCCAGTCCTCTTCCGCCCTTTCCTTATTGAAATGAATTATGTTCATGGCTCTCTCCTCTGTTTAATGCAATAGTTGAAAGCATTTTGCCTGTATTTTTTTTTCAACAATGCTTCAGCATATTTATGATTTTCAGCAAGCAATATGCAATGCATTGGACACTTGTACATATTTCAACGGCGAATATATTCATATCTTAATGGATGCATGGCATCTAACCAAAGTCTTTGTAAAATATCCCTTTGTTAATATGGGAAATTTTGTGAAATGTTACTCACCGAGTCACCTGAATATGAAAGCTTCTTTCAAATACATGGCAAAAGGGGTTCACATGTGACTCACCCAACCTCAAGCTGTGCATGAAGTTTCTCCCCAAATTTCCCTGTTATTTATACATGTCACATGAAAGCATCGATGAAGGTAAGTTTTGTGTGGATTGAGAGTGATTTTTGAGAAAGATGAAAGAAAATCGTTCAACAATTTTCCCTGTGCACCACAACCCGTGGAAGTTTGAGACTGTTTGTGAGATTCGAAACTTTTTTCCATCGGAAATCATGATAGGCTTTGTCTCGCAAGAAGTTTGCCAACGTCTTAAGACAAAGAATATTCCGTAGAGGTATTAAGTGGCGGTCTATTGATTTTTTATACATTTTTATGATATATATTTCAGGGTTTTGGCTTATATTTTCTTTGACTAATCCTCAGTTTGTCCTTATCGCGTGTTATTTGACCTTCGGGACACATTTTGGGTGTTGAGATATATTGAAAAGCTGTAAACAAAATTGTCCATCCATCATGTTCAGACGCTACGACGTGGCCTAGGCGGAATTTCTCTTTAAGTCTGATGGCATTCATTTCGCCAAACCCCCTGCCAAAGCCACCCCCGAAGCTTTTTGTGCGCTCCTTGTAATCTCAACATCCCGCTGAGTGCATATATTGAGCCGGCGGCTGGTGGGTGTCAAATTATTGCCGCAATCAACTACAAAATTTCACGCATTCACCTAACACCGAGGGAGACAACACATAATTTATCGTGACAATTCATCACACTCCTTTGCAGTCCTTTCGAATCTCTTCACCCCCTTCGAATGGATCACTTTTTATCACACACACACACACACGCGGGATTGGCTGGCAATTGAGATTCCCAGGCGTGAGACACGCGCAATTTGCCATCAGCAACTTTCACCCTCAATCCAAATCGCCAATTCAATGCGAATGGAGTGCATTTCATTCCGCATGCACTTCTCCATTTGTCTCCCATTGCAAAACAATTAATTAAGCATGTACGGGAAATTTCCTTGAGACAGGACATGTGCAATAAATTGGCAACAGTCGAACTATTAGGGGTGTAATAAATTAAATGAGTTGGGTGGTATTAAATGGAGCGTTTCAGTCGGAGACACGTTGTTGCACTAAAATTCCTGGCAATTTAGCAATTCGTGGGTTAATTGATATCTTACAATTAAATTGATGGGCTTTTGGGTGCTTTAAGAACTCACCATTAGCGTTGGAGTGTAATTTCGATAGGGAGAAGCTTGAAGGTTCACTGCAAGCTTACTTATTCTACAATATATATATTTTTATAGCATTTCGTCAGAGAGACTTTTGCCCACGTGTTTTTCGTTTGGAGAATTATGACTTTGAGAGCTGAATACAATATTAATTGCTTTTAATTCAGTTCATCGCCCGGCGTGTGTGTGTGTGGGAGAGTTTTGGGAAGAAGTATGTTTCAATCTTATTAAAATAGTAGTGCTTGGAGTTTCTTGAGTTATTTATGATGCGAAAACTCATGGAAGCTCCTCTCTGCCTCAACATATATATCCCCAATCCCATGTGGATGTCTTCAAAGTACAAATACAATTGTGGATGGTGAGAGCATATAAATCCTTAAGGCGGAACCCCAGGAATGGGGGGCGAGTATGGTTGTTTAGGCTCATTATTCCATGGGATCATCGTCAGGAGGGAAATCTTCGAGGGTGAATAGCATAATTATCTTCTCTCCTTATCTCTTTATCTTACTCAGAGGCCCATATATGGATTGTGTAGATGGTGTCTCAATGGGTAAACAGTTTGGGAGAGAAGAATGTGGATGGTGATTTTAGCACTTGAACTGCATACGCCACACATGTGAGCATTAATCTCCAATTTGTGCCTAATTTATTGTACTACTTCCACGCCACTTGATGTTAATTAATTGCACCATGGAGGAAAATTGAAAATAAATTGGAAAATTCTCAACTCCATCCATCCAGTGACTGGTTATATAGGAGAGATTTTGGGCGGCTTAAGAGATGGCACGATATGCGGTTTATCTCGCAGTTTCTTTGTCATTGGCGAGAAGAGCGATGAAGATCTTGGCGTCTCTGACACGGAATTCATTTTATAAATCCCCCCAATCGAGAGGCATCAAAGTGAAATTTCTCGCCTGATTGATGAGAGTCTGTCAATAAAAATTTTTGCGACTGTTGGTCACTTCAGGTCGTTGAATTTTGACCTTCGCGCGCGCCGTGCAAAATTTGCCAGAGCGAAAGACGGAAAAAGAAGTGGGAAAAAGAGTTATTCGCGCGCAGCGGAATGAGCGACAAAAAATTCGCGACTTTTTCCCCATAACTCTCCCAACTACACACCTATGCTCAACTGCGGAGATGACAAAATGATTGTGCCGCACATTAAAGAGGCTCGTTATCAAAAAAGTCGTGATTACTGCAGAATTTGACCAACTTTCGAAAAATCTTATATAACGATCGCATCGCTTCTTCTTGTGCGGCATCTCAAGGCGTTTATTGACATTTTCAAGAAAGGCAATCACCAAAATGAGGGACGCTGGCTGTTGTGAAAATTGTGTATATGATTATTTCAACAGAATCAGTTTGAATGCTATACAATCGATTAGGCGTCTTTTTCACGCCAAACATGATTATGATTTCAATCAGATACGATCTTGTTGGTCCGCTCGGAAATCGTCAATATTCATGCTTCTCTGGCCACTTTTCAAAAATTGTGTTGCTTGCAAATTTCAGTGCCACTTCTGACATTAGACAACTCGTTAAAAATCAACAGATGCTCGAAATCATTCACACTGTCGCAGTGATGATGAGAAATTGTGATGCAGATTAATTCAGGGGAAAATGTCACAGAGTAAACATGGTTTTTACGGTGTGCCAAGCACAAACCTTGCAAATTCATGCTAAATTTCAACCATGTTTACTGTATGCCCAGTAAAAATTACGAAAAACTTGTGCGATTTTCAATTTTATTGCTTGGCCCAAAATAGCTTTGCACAATGAATATTTCATTAATGTTTTTATTTTCTATATAGTAACTTGAAATTACTCTTGTGCAGTTTCTAGAATAAAGCGTTAAGACAAATATTTATTTTGCTGGCTATTTGACATTCGCTTTAAACTTGTAAATAAAATTTTTTTAGGTGTGAATATATAAAATATTGCTAGAAAAATATTTAATTGCTCTATATTGACATACAAATTTAATGTTTGTCGCAAGGAGCAGATATTATGGTAAGAAGTGGTGTACAGCTTTGTGGAAGTGTTAGAATATCTTGAATTTTGCACAGCAAAAGCTTCAATTTAATCAAAATGAGACATTTTCTGTATAATTTTATTGAGATAATCAAATTTTATTGCTTTTCTAGGTTATGTGATTGATTTAAAACAGATTTTGTCATCAAATTTGTGCTTAAACTGGAAATATTACACTTTTTCTACACACAATTGGGCATTTTTGATTGAAAAAAAAAGCTTTAAAGTCAATCATAACCTCAAAAAAAATTTAATTTCCGCAGTTTTTGCTTTAAAATGATAAATTCAACCTCATTTTCTAGTAGAAGCATGCAGAGATACACTATATTTACTCATTTTCACGTTTATGAAGTTCTAAATCAGCCCCAAAAGAATATTTTAAGTCCATTTTAGAACCTAAAAATTTGGTAAGAATTTCCCAAAGCATTTTCTGAAGGCAAAACTTTGGTTAGATTGTGATAAGAGTTAGAAAAATGAGTGTGATTCTGCAGAGTGGAATTGTTGAAGTGTCAGAAAGTGGTGTACAGATTTGAGGCATATTGTCTCTCCCTTGGATTTTTGCACATGTAATGAACGAGCATGTTTATGTCGTTCATGAAAATCTGGGATTTTCAGTGCTGCTGATGACAAATTGTATTAAAAAATCGATCTGAAAACATGAGATTAATTACAACTAATTGACATCCTGCCGTTGGCATATGAAGAGAGAAATGGCTAAAAAATTGTTTCGTCAAAATAAAATTGCCATCGGTTGTTAATCAATAGCGAAGGAGTGATCGGTGCTAAAGTAGAAAATTGTGTGAAAAATATTGCGTGTGTCCAGTGTGATGGGAAAAGCTCTAAATTCCGCGATTTTATCCACCCCGCAATGTGCGAAATTGTCTCTAGTTAATTATCAACGAGTTGATTCCTGTGTCATGGCAGAAATGGAGGTTCAGTCGCAATGTCATTTGAATCCATTTGCCCAATATTCGATGTGTAATTTCATTTTTTTTTTAATTGTCCCTCTCGTGCATTAAACCATTTGAATATAGGAGAATTTCGGGAAAATGCGCGGGTATTTGTGGGTGTGAGAATCGGTTGCATGTTCGTGGCATGGAAACTAGGCACGAAACTATACATAATCCTTGTCCTGACTATTGTCATGAGCGTGAAAAAGTTTTAGGCAAAAGAGTAATAATTTAATGACATTCTTCCACATTAATCTCATTATGCACCACCACGTAGGCAAATTAATTGGAATTTCTTTGACAATGTCAGGAAAAATTGAATTAGTATATGAGCTGAAAATTAAATTTAAATTAATTAAGTAGAAAATTTCGCTATATATCCGGGAGAGACACATTTTCGGCCCAGAAATTGCCAGAGAAAATCACGTGGTGAATAATAACACGATGATGATGATGGTCGATTCTCAAGCTGAAAGGCTCTAATCTCAGCCATCTCCACGGGATTTCCCATCTCTTCGCCACCCACAAAACATGAGACATGGCATGTGTTTTGCGAGTGTGTCACATTCAAGGGAGTAAACTCCCTCTCACCCATTAATATTCCATATAGTGAAAGGAATTTCTCTCTTGTGCTTTTCTCAGGAGGATTTACAAAGTCATGTTTGACTTAGTTGCATGGAATGCACTGTATTTTTCCCCACACTAAATCACACACACACAAAATATGCTTTTCTTCATTTTCCCCATGACATCTACACTGTCACTGGGGGTGTTTTGGGGGGGTGGTTCTGCCAGTTCTTGGATCGCGAAGGGCGCGCAGATAAATCAATCCTCGCATGTGTGAAATTTGAGATGTTTCAACAAAACATCCAATTATTGTGATACTTTTGACCAAACGGACAAATTTACCACATTCAGTTGCACAATTGTGACGGCACAGAGCATATAATTTACATAATTTAACGCATAATTTGACACTCCTGATGTCAGTGGGAATCATTGCAAAGTGCGAAATGCATAATTGTGCAATTCCTCCTGGAGGTCATTATACATTTTCCAAATTTGAATGTCAAATATATTTTTATCGCTATTAAAGTATAGGAATTTATTCACGAATTTCGTGATACTGAAGATGCTCACGATGTTTCTTTCCAATAAATTGCACACAAGCTATCATGAATGTCATCATAAAGAGATGTTTAAGGGATTGTGCTAAACATTTTATGCAAAATTTGAATACAAAATTGACTGAGTAATTTTTCAACTGAAAGAAGAATTCTGCTGTAAAAGTCGATTATCGGAACGCGGTGGAAAAAGAGCTCAAATATAATCTTTGGCAGAAGGCAGAGCTCAAATATTGAACTTTGTGATATTTTTGCTGGCTTTTGCCAGAGCATTTTGCTTCGGTCCAGCTCAGTGAGATAAGAGGAAAAATATTTTTTCCCCCTTGCAGAATTCCTATTTAGTGTTTGGCTTTGCGAGTCCAAAGCGATGAAATGGTATTGTTTCTTATGCACATGAAATACTCCTCGATGAGATTGCGAAGGAGAGCCTCTTGTTTACCTGACAGCATCACGTTCTAAATTATCTGCTGGAAATGGTTGATAAAGTGATTTCCCAAGAGTTTCTCCCACTCTGTTGCCGAGTGCTTCACATTCAGTAAGCTTCTTACCCATGAAAGGCACATGGAAAATTTCAAAGCAAATATTTCCCCGATATTATTGTCACGGAGGATTTTTTTCTCTTCCTCCAGAGTTTCCATCTCCCAAAGCTGTCCTACTTGTGTGGCGTGCAGGAGATTATTTAGTGAAGTATTTTCACGAGAGGGAGTCCTCTTCATTAAGATGTCACTCTTGGCTGTTCTGGATATTGTTCCATTCGGAGTCTTGTTGACAGAAATTGTGTTGCGAGTATAGAAGTGAATAATTGAGAGTAAAATTCCAACCCCAACTCGCAGTTTCTCATAGTTTTGCAAAGGGGCCTGAAATCGACTACGGCAGGTTTAAGTACATATTACAGGCACTGTGTGCGTGTGTGAGGAAAACACAACCTTGAGTGGCGAACCCAGTGTTATTATTAATATCCAGGGACGCAAGACTGAAGTATGGTTT
This sequence comes from Phlebotomus argentipes, assembly GCF_947086385.1. Classification (NCBI taxonomy): domain Eukaryota; kingdom Metazoa; phylum Arthropoda; class Insecta; order Diptera; family Psychodidae; genus Phlebotomus; species Phlebotomus argentipes. Next base: position 568,823 of record NW_026776174.1, read on the forward strand.
ATCAATTATGACGATTGCACTGTTGATTTTAATTGAAAGGGCGTCGAATGAGAAATTGTTTTCTCTTTCTCATTCCAACTTCGCTTTTTCCTAGTCATTTTCGCACATGTTATCGAGAATTGCTGGCAGATGAAAACTTTGCGACTGGATTTTCTCATCATCACTGGACGAGAAAATAAACATGTCTAAGAGCAATTACAGACTTGCGGGTTATCATCAAATTGGCGCGAACTGGGATCAAACCTCAACTGGCGCTGTACACAGTCAGAGGTTATTCTTCTTTGTCGACACTAGCGACAATTTTGCTTCGTGTTTCGTTCTCAGCTGTCAATTTATTTGTTTATTGTATCGAAAAGCGTGAAATTTTACAATAAAATTGCGAAAATTGAGGATTTGTGGAAGAATTTGATGATTTTGAGAATTATTCTCAAGAGATCCGCCATTTTGTCCGTTTTGAGTTGTGAAATGTCGTCGAAAACCCCATAAATATCGGTTGAATCTTCGATATATCGAGGGATCAGTCGCGTTTTATGCCTCAACTATCTGTCACACTTGCGCTCTCGCTTATCCTCTCGTGGATCATCAGCAAGTCTACAATCGCTCTAAGAAATTCCAGCAGAAAATCAACACGTCTCTGACGCATTTCTAGCGAGGATCTGTAACACATATCCTTCGGGGGAAAAGTGTGTGTTAATAAGAAAGTGAGTGTGTGATGTTGAGAAAGAAACATCATCAACGCATTTTTCAGCGACAAAGGATGGTGTTGATGATAAAAGTCCGGTGACTAGCTATATAGAGGCGAACTAATTAAAGAGAACCAAAGAAATTTAATTAGGTTTTCCCCTCCTGTATCCATATCCTGTTGACAATTTTCCTCGTCCACTCGTCTTCCTTCATCTTTGGTCGAGAGTTTTATTTTTGTATGAAGAAGTGGCGCAAGAAATGACGACAATAAAATAGAAGCGACACGTAACGAAATCAACGAGCAACCATCACAACGCATCCTCGACACTTTTTTGCTCATCCCAAGAGAGGGTGGGGGGGCGTGGGTCGGCTGGCTGGTGATGGAAGGACAAACTTCCTTTTACAAACCTTAACATTGAGCACACGATTAGATGGACCATATTTAGTCGTAATTTGAAGGAAATACCCAATTTTCGTCACGTTCCAAATTGGATTGGATCTCTTCGCCCTCCAATTTTGGTGTCTTACAAATCGTCTTCACCTTCAGTTCTTCACTTTCTCGCCACCCCCAATACTCATGGCCTGAGCAGTGGTCAGAGAAATGGTGGCTTGCGAGAGATGGTGTGAGGGCGTGCGAAGAAGAAGCCGGGAAAAGACAAGAATAAATAAAACATTTACTTCACAGAATAGCATTGGGTTTGAGGATGGAAAATGGACTTTATGTGGCCTTGCATGGTGTGTTTTCTCGTTCAAGGAATTTTCCTCTTCATTGAAAGTCACTTAAATTGATAATGAGGATTAAAATATGCTTCTGTGACATTCGATGTCAATTTAAATTGCTTAGAAGGAATTCCATTGCCACAATTATATTCAAGTCACATCGGATTCACGTCAACTTCTGTTAGTTTGTGAATTGCCCGAAGAAATGATGTTAAATTGTCACTTTTTATGGATTATATTGAAACTTTTCTCCTCACTCCTTTTGGGCATTCTCACGTGTCTGGCTTTACAAAATCTTAAGCGTGTGTAGAGAAAGAATCTCTATTTGTGGCTCGATTCTGGTGAAAAACTAACAATGCAGTTTAATGAATTTGTCTCACGATATTTCGTTGAACTTCATTGGAATATTAAGTTAAACACACTCTGGATGATTTTTATACCAAACACACTGGCTTTTTGCTATGCTTCTGTGAAGTGCAGTGAAAATATATAAAGTTTACACACCTAATTAGTAAGATTTTCCACCGAAAATTCACTATGGTGGGAAAAGTTTTCATTCGCAGTGCAAACACTTTTTCACAAAGTTTGGGGAAAAACTCACGGTGCGGAGTTGATTTCACTGTGTGTACATTTGTACATTTTCAACCCAAAGAAATCTTTTCACCTACAATTTTGCTTAAATAGTTTGCAATTCGTGTTATGAACTTCTGCGTCAGATTCACAGTCAGAACATTTTCATGTAATGTGAACAATAATGAGATACACAATATGCAGAGTTGTTCAGAAAATTGTGTGTACTTTCTCTCAAAACATCCACTTTCGGATGAATTCGAAAAACGCTTTACTGCCTCCGAAATGCACATCAAATTACCCAAAAAAAAACTTCATGCATTGAAACGAATTGCAGTGATTTTTTTCTGTGTGTGATATAACTTATGAAAATTAGGAAAAAAAGCGCTTCAGCTGAATTAGTGAGCAAGACGGAGTGTTTGAAGAAAAAAAAGAGCCATAGCGAAGAAGCATGAGGAAGAGGAGGATTAAATATTGAATAATTTTAATGAGATATTAACATAATTTTTGCCTCATTTCGCCAATTCGCTCTTCCTCTCTCCCCAATTGTTAAGTTAATTGTAAGTGTGAGATACAGACGATGAATCCAGTGGAAAAGCCAACGAAGAGTGAACAGCGTCTTGGTGGAATTTCTTTTTAAAGCATTTGCAATTGAAGGTGAAAGATTTTTTTCTTAGAAAAAAGGGTAGATTTGATTTTTACCGGTAATTTACACGGAATAATTAATTTTTCATCACTTTTTTCTCTTAGTCTGAATCAAACGTGTAAAAATCCTCTTTGAAAAATAATTATAAATTTTCAGAATTACTCTTAAATGTTCTTAGACTTTGACTGAATATTTCTCAGATTTTTGAATTTTTTCACTTGAAAAGTTTAAAGAAAAGATCTTGTTCAGTATAAAAAGTTGATTTTTAAGACTTGTTGGGATAAAATGTATTCAAAAACTATTAAAAAATTCAGAAAATAATTTTTAGAAGTCTTTTTGAGGGTTCTAAGGTATTTTCGGCAAATTTTCCAACGATATTGATGCTAAATTCTCAATTTGCTCTCTTGATAAATGGCCAATTTTGACTCTTTTTTAGTTTTCTATTCACCCATCGAAATGTTCCTTTCATTTCTACACAATTTCTACATAAATGTTTCATTACCTCTTTGGTTGCGGGGTTTTTATGCAAATGAGATCCTCTGTCAAAAATTCTGAAGAGTGCGGAATGACAACATTGTTGTGAAAGAAATGAGGAAAGAATAGCGACATTTTCCGGGAGGAGATAATCGCGGGAAAGAGTGAATGTTGGGTGCGTTTTGTAATAACAACATTTTGCATGGTGAAATAGCAGCATGAGTTGTGTGCGAGAGAAGGAAATAATGTATTCAATGAAGTGGTCTCATAAAGTTTGGCATCTCTCTAATATGATTCAGCTGTTGCCAACAAGATTGCTTTCGCTTTGTTGCAGAGCATCTTCATCCTCGGCACACATTCGCAATTTTTGATAAATTCCCATCACCCTGGCGCGCCTCCCTCTCACACCGCCGCCATCCGAGGGGGAGTCCTGCGCCAACGGGGTGGCGGCGCTCTCCATTCTTCTCTGTGGGCGCGCCTTTTCGAATTCGGGCGTAATAATGCAGTCACCGCGATGATCGCTGGATGGGGATGATGTATGAGAGGAAATATTGTATGATGATGATGCTATGGCGCAAACAAGAGGAGAGACGGCCGCCCATGCAAAAGACAGAGCGGATGGTTGGCGGCACAGGAAAGACCGTAAGACGAGATGCGCAACAGGAAATTTTGAGAAATTGTTTTTTTATTAAACAACCCACTGAGATGGGCCAAAAGTTGCTCGTCATGCTGATGAAGGAAGCCACACACAGAGTCTCATAAAATTGAGTCGATTTGTGGGTTGAATGTGAAACATAATAAATAGAATAATGATAGACGATCCCCTAACACACTCCATTGCCTCATCGCACACCATTCCCCATCAGGAGCTCCAGAAGGACCACAGAGCGAGAGACAGGAGCTTCACACACACACGCAAATACACTGCGACGTGGAATTCCTTGGCATGGCGGAGAAGCGTCAATTTTGTGGTTGTTAGTGTTTTATTTTATTAGCTCATACTCTCCAGAGTAACGATCCTGAGTTTATTGCAACAGTGTCACCGCGAAGGGGAATCAGTTGAATGGGTGGTGGGTGGGTGGCGTCCCGTTGAGCTTTTAATACACCAAAAATGGCAAAAGCTCTTATCACACAACAAGTTCAGCGCCAAGGAGAGTGAGTTAAGAGTCCAAGTACTGTGTTTAATGTGTGACAATTTTGCGAGTTCAAGTCTACCATAAATGGTAGTTGCTTGTGAATATATTGCTAATAACTCTTTGAAATTTATCACCGTGGAAGATGAATCTTCGTTTAGAGGTGAAGTGGCTTTATATATGAATCCTTGCCTAGTTGTACGTTTCATGGGAAAATTTATATATAACGCTGATGGAGTCCTTAATTGATCATTTTTTTTACGGGTAAAAATTGTTATTTTAAACACTCCAACCGTTTTTGGGAGAGAGAAAAACCTGTTTATCAGTCATCTCATGCTATGCGCAGCATTAAATATCAATTTGCACTGTAAAAAATGGCAACAAAGTATTTATAGCAATTTTCAGTGAAACACACACACACGCCGCCAATGACTCAGGGCATTTTGTCAAGGAAAAAGCAAACAGAAAATTGTGTAGTAATGAATACACTCGAAGGCGAATGTGTTTTCAATCTGACAGCGTACGTGTTCATCGTGACAGTCAATATTTCCCCTTCGGTTGGACGCAGATAAAGTCTTATGGTGTGGTGATAAGAAGAGCAGCCAAAACCCCCAGTTCAAGATAGAAGAGCATTAATCTCTGCGTATGAGCAAAGTGTGAAAGTGGAGAAGATAAAAGTCTCGTCTGTCAGTGTTGTGAATGATGTCGAACACAATTGTTGCGCGAACTGCTCTGGGCCCCATTCGGGGGCTCCACAGTGAAAATCTCTGGGGCACAAAGTACCTCAGTTTCTACCGAGTTCCCTATGCCAAGCCTCCAATTGGCAGCCTTAGGTTCAAGGTAAGTTCTTGCCAGTAGAATTTTCTGATTAATTGAGAGACCTTCAGCGTAACGCTGTGATATTTTTCTCTAGGATCCAGAACCTGCTGAGCCTTGGACGGAAGTGTTGGATTGCACAGTGGAGAGCCAAGGATGCAGCCAGAAGATGATGTTCCTGGAAACATTTCAGGGCGAAGAGGATTGCCTTCATTTGAGTGTTTTCACCAGGAATGTAAGTGTGCAATTGGAGTACTTTGGCCCGATTTGATAACAAATGATTTATGCTATCGCTCTTTCTGACAGTCTGACCCTAAGAAATTGCTCCCAGTCATGGTTTTCATCCACGGCGGTGGCTTTGTGTGCGGATCAAATGAGACGCAAGTCTATGGACCGGATTTCCTCATTGAGAAAGATGTTGTTCTCGTGACAATCAACTATCGCCTCGGCGCTCTGGGATTCCTCAATCTGCACGATCCCAATCTCAGTGTCCCTGGCAATGCTGGACTGAAGGATCAAAGCATGGCTCTGAAGTGGGTGAAGAATAACATTTCCTACTTCGGCGGAGATCCCAATTGTGTCACAATCTTTGGGGAAAGCGCTGGAGGCGCTTCTGTGCACTATCATTTGATATCAGAACTGTCGCGTGGTCTCTTCCATCGGGCCATCGTCCAGTCGGGGTCTGCCTTCAGCAATTGGGCCTTGTCTCCTGATCGAGACTGGGCAGGACGCTTAGCCCAGGCTCTGGGATGGAATGGAATTGGCGGTGAAGCGGCGATCTTACAAACTCTGATGGCTGCTGATCACATGGAGATTGTTACAGCGCAAGAAACTGTGCTGACGCCAGAGATTAAGCAAGAAGGCACCATCAATCACTTCGTCCCGTCCATTGAACACTACCAAAGTGATCAATGCATGATTCCTCGGCATCCGCGAGAGATGTGTCGAACCGCGTGGGGAAATGCAATTCCAGTGATGGTTGGAATGACCAGTGAGGAAGGATTAATATTCTATCCAGACATCAAGAAGAAAATTGAGAAGAAAGATCCAAGCTTGACAGATTGCATTCCGTTGGATCTCAAATTACCCATGAACAGTGCTGAACGCAAGATTATCGCAGACAAGATTAAAGATTTTTACTTTGATAAAACGAAAACAGCCCAAGAAAAGCACGACAATTACGTAAATGTAAGTTTCCACTGGTTAATTGTGTGAAATATTTATATTAATTGCCTTTATCTCTGCAGATGTATACTGATAAGGACTTTGCACACGGAATAACAAGGCTAGTGCGATCCAGATGCGAGAATTCCTTCAAAGTTCCAACTTTTCTCTATCGCTTCAACCACGATTTGCCGACTCTTGTGTTCGTGAAGCCACTGTTCTGCCCAGAACCTGGAGTGTCTGGAATTTGTCATGGAGATGAATTGCCGTGTCTATTCAAGAACTCCTTCACCGAAGTAACAATTTCCAAGGATAGCACAGAATACAAGGCTATCGATCGCATGGTAACGATATGGACAACATTTGCTGCAACCGGGAACCCGAATTGCGATGCTACAAGACCAGAACTCTGGCATCCAGTGGCAGTTACTGGTCCTCCTTTCAAGTGTCTCAACATCTCTGAGAGATTGGAGTTCTGTCAGCTCCCAGAGACAGAGAGAATGGCTCTGTGGGACTCCTTTTACACCCGTGACACCCTGACATGATGACGATGTGTATTGATTTTGGACGGTTGAGGAAAAAGATGTAAATAAATGATTGTGGATTTTTTGAAGTGACGAAAAAGAAGTATTAACTAAATTGGTCTCCCGCTGCAAAATGACCAATTTCGATCAGGGGAGATAAAAGGGCCTGAAGTTGGTGAAGGAAGTGAATGTGGCCCAAATTGAGACAAACTAATTAATGATTCCAATTGATGGGTAGATGGTAATGATGATGGTGATGATGGCAGAATAGAAAAGAAGTGTTTGCCCGGCTACAAAAAAAATTTGTAATGCACTTTACATAACTGCACACACACGTTTTGTAAGAGTTTCTCAGACGGGGGAGACCAAGAGAGGTGGATTTAGCGTTGGTAAAAAAAAGCACTAAGAGCTAATATAACCCTTTGAATATTAATGGAGTGGATATATGAGTAAAAGAAGTGTTGGTAAGTCAAGAGGAAACTTCAAACATCACCAGTCATTTTAATGAATGGCTATTTTATGCGCAATGCACAGTCAATTGTAGGCGCATTCACTTCAATCTCTCCCTCTCTCTCTCCCGCGCGCACTTCTTGGAGGTCTTATCTGACCCGTTAAACAATTCCAAGACACCAAAATTGTAGATGGTTTGATGGCACATTCACATTTTTTCAGGGACTCTGCGTGGAATTTCACACAATTGTACTCTTTGCCTCTCCATCGCGGTATCAGTGCTGGCTAATTGAATTCTAAGAAGCGCACCGGAAGCACGGATCGCACGAGAGATCTTGACAATGTTGCGACGACCAGTTTGTCGGTCATTTCCTAATCACCATGTGAATTTTGTCCGCCAAAAGTGTCTTGGAGAATATATTTCGGGGCAGTTTTTTTTGTCCACTGGTCAGTGGAGCGAATTGATTGAGGTGGGTAAATGGCGTTAAAAGAGACAAAATAAAGTTCCCAGCGTGTCCGAAGAAAAAAAAATTCAAGCGTTGAGTGAAATTCATTGAAAATCAAGTTGAAAACGTGAAAAAGTCAATGTCAATACCAGTTTAAAAATATGTTTAATTCGATCATTTCACCTTTTTTGAGTGTAAAAATCGCATGCCCTGCAATGGCAAAGGCTTTCGAATAAATTGAAAGCACGGCAAGATGATATATATTCGCGTGAATGAAGCATTTTATCGCCCAAGATCCCAATGACAAAGGAGCAATTTGCATTTTCACATCTCTGAAGACTGCACTTTCCATCTTTTGCCGGTGTTATTAATCGTCTCACAAGTCGACGGGTGAATCGAAAACTATGAAAAGCCAAAATCGCAATTTTTCAGCAAAGCAAGTTCAAAATTTAGCGTTAATGAAGCTGAGAAATTTGACAAATTTACTTGAAAACCCTCAAAACGCCTTCAAATCGTCCGTTAAAGTGAAAATATTGCTCTGAATTTATTATTTTGTGATAATTTCAGTTGATTTTATCGGTATTTATTGAAATTTTTGACTAAAATATGGCAAAGTTAAAAGAAAAACTGAAAATATTACTTTACAAAATCGATTTTATCCGAACAAGTCCTAAAAAATCAATTTTTTACACTGTATTTGAATTTTTATTAAAAGTTTTTAAGTGAAAAAAATTTAAAAAATATTAGAAATATTCATTCAAAGTCTAAAAAACTTTTAAGATAATTCTGAACATCTAAAATTATTTTCTGAAGAGGCGTTTTATGCGTTTGACTGCAATTTTTGATACTTTTTTTCCATTTGTGCTTTTTAAATGAAATTTTTGTACAGAAAGAACTAATAAAAAGCTTTTCAAACATTCATAAGACGAAAACTATGATAAATCGACTTTTCATAGTTTTCGATTCACCCGTCGAAGTGCGAATTATGCCGAATATGATGTTTTAACGTTGGGCGATGGAAAAGAGTTGTGATTCATGTGGCAAAGACGGCGGCAAATTAACATCGAGGACATCTGAGAAGTCTGCGATTATTCCAAAGCGTCTTTGCACCGCAAAATACAATTTCAGACGGTCAATTTTCTGGTCACACATTTTGTTACATTTTCAACGCCACATTTCTCGTTTCTCATGTGACTCAGCATGAAATTATTTTTAAACTTGGTGGTCAAGCAACTTGAAGAATTTGCCTTAATTCATATGTGAAAAAAAGGAAAAATGCTAACAAGGTTGTTAATCAATTAATTTTTGAGAGGTGATTTTACACCCATTTATTTCCTCATGAACTTTTCCTCAAGCATCTCGTTGCACTTTTCCGAGGTGGGAGAAAAAAAACAGCGATGGAATTAATCTCAAAGGTGGTGACTTGTCTTCAACTCAGCACTATTGAGATCTGTCTGTAAATCACGTGGCGTCAGCACTTACTTAATTGCTGAATGCTCGAGGTTGAGTTGTAGATCATAAAGCATCTCTATTAAGTTGACAACATTTTGTGCATTGCTGATTTTTTCTTCTTCTTCTCTCCTTGCCAAGCGCGGTTTGTGGCTTGATCTTCCAGAGAGAGAGAGCGAAGAGATTTGTCGGATTTTTTGCTGAACAGCGAGACAGTCTGGGAGGCCAGTGAGCAATTTGCCCTGTAACTTCTTTGCACTCTTACTCTTCACTTGCACGATGACGATGGTGTTAACCTTGGGCCAATGTATGTCGTCTGTGCAATTTCGACACACACAAATCGCCCAGATTTTTACTGTCGCGCAGGAATTGGCGGAGTTTGGTCTGAATTCAAGAGCCGAAAGACGATCCCCAAAACTCGCAATATTAAGCTGTCGCCACATGACATGTGCCAGGAATAATTGGGCAGGGCGATCAAGAATGTCTGTGCGATTAGGGCGGGCGATGCAGGTGGCAGAGATGCACAAGAGCGTCCGTGGGGGAGACTCCCCGGGCTGAGGGTTGATGGGGCGTTTAGTCGTCCCGAGAGGTGAACTGTGAGCTGCACGGCTGCAATTGCAGTCGGTCATTTCTGGTTAATTAATCCGACGACTGCTGGAGAATGTGGCATTGTCCTTGGCATATGAATGGATCAAACGCAAACCAAAAGCCTCAGTCATGTGTGCCACATGGAATGCTCGTACTTTTGGCTCCTGGCGAGGCGCATTTAAATGCAACACTCGAAATGACTCACTGGAATTGCAGATGGAGATCTCCATGTGTTTTTCCACCCTTCGCCTGTCTTGTAAGCCCTCTGTCGACGCCACGAAAATTCACCCGTAATCTCATCTATTCCGCACTCAACCATCATCGCGTGATGGCAGAGAGAGAGCCAACATATGTGAAATATACTAGAACAATCGCACAATTGTCGATGAATCTGGATTTTTAGGCGCCGCATTTTTTTTCCTCTTTTCCGCGCACAAAAAAAAACTTTCAATGGCAGAAAAGTGCTGAAGTGGAGAAGAAATGATAAAAGACAATGCAATACTCTCTCTCTATCTGAAATACATCTTTTTTTCAAATATTCCGCTTCAAGTGTGTGATTTATGCCATCATTAAACAATATCACATTGAATCATTGAAAAATTATATCTCAGTGAATCGAAAACTATGAAAAGTTCTTTATCTGTTTTACTACTGGAAAAAAATCTGAAGTTTATATTCTATGGGATAATAGAAAAAAAAAGTTTTTTTTATCCAAAAAACGATTCAATTTTTCATCAAATTGTCCCAAACTTCAGTCAAAATCGCCCTAAAACGTTCTTCAATTTTAAAAGAAAATCATATTTGGCAAAAGTTGATTTTTGGGAACTTGTTTGGATAAAAAATACTCGAATATTTTTGAAAATTGCCTTTGGAAAGTAATTTTTTCAGTTTTTTCTATGAACTCGCAATATTTCAGTCAAAATTTCAATTAGAACTAATAAAATTAACTGAAACATTCACAAAATATTATTTACAGCGCAATATTAACACTTTAATGAATGTTTTAGAAGGTGTTTTCAGGTAATATTGGCAAATTTCTGGCAAAGAATTCATTTAATACACTTTAATACAAACAATTGTGGGATATTTTAAAAAGAAATCAAGTGAAGATGCTGAGATATTTATCAGTTTTTTAAATTATAGTTTAAATTTGTACGGAAAAATTGCACTGAATTGTATTTAATTCGTGAAACCTTATTTCGTCGAGCCAAAATGAATATGATTTGAAATATTCATCAAAATCAAATCACTGCAACACTTTTTGGCGTATCAACATCAAACCCTTTACGATATGCTTGGCAAGCATTGGATTTGCGTTACAAAATAAGGGCAATGTTACACATTAAACACGGCAATTGCATTGAAGTTACTCTATGACCAATTTTAATTGCAGAAACATAATTTTACATCCCCACATTTTACCTATAAATACTACTTTACGAACCATTTTATTTACACCATAATGATAATTGTCTGAAATTGAAAAATTTACACCTCATATGCTCTGAAGTATTTCTCGTGCCCAGACGCAATAGACACATTTCGCTCGAGGAATTATGTATTTAATAATGTTTCATCAAAATCGAGATAAAGTGAGTGTGTCTGTAATAATTGATATGAATTTAAATGTTGGTTTTCGAGCAATTATGTCATTTGGATTGAGAGCTTATTTCCACTCCGCCATCAGTGAAAAGTGTGTCAAAAGGAAATTCACGCTGAGTATTTTTTATTTATTTATTTATGTAAAATCCACCATGTAGTCATTAGCTTTAATATGCCTCACTTGATTTTATCTGTGATTTCAAATTTAATGGAGTACGGTTCAATTCTCAGCCCGAAGTGAACAATGAGGAATTTCGATAAATACATAATATGAATCTGCCGCGGTGGAGCACCTAATGAGATTACGAGCAGACTCAAAACAATATTGGATGTTTATAGTATTAATGCTAAATGAAGAGTATTGTGCAAAAGAGAGGAGCGTGATTTCTTTTTTGCACCAACTGATCTGTGGAGAAATGTAAGAGTTCACAATTGGTTACATTTGCGATCACACTTCTTTCCTATTGTGGGGATTTTTTTGCAGAACATAATAATAATAATGCAGAGCGGAGAAAGAGTCATATTGAATTGTGAATTGAACTGAATTAATAATGCAGAAGAATCTTTTCCATTCATTTTGTGCATTTTTAATTGGAAAATGTGTGAACAAGACGGTTTTTTTTGTTAAATTTCTCCGTGTCCTCAATATTTTTTGAATTATTTATACCTAAATTGCTCACAGAACTTCTAAGCGTCTTGAAGAATCAACTCCTTGACTTTTCACCATGAATTTCTGCGGAGTTTTCAAGCATTTCTTGGGCGTATCAACAACATAAACTTCCCAGGTTAAATATTCATCCATGAATGGTGTATTTAAATGCTTCCCACCATGTGTTGGAAAAAACGCTTTCACGTGTATTGATGTCGGAGATGAAATGATTGAGAATCAATTAGTGGTGCAGAATCAATTTAATATCTCAATGGAGGCATGTTCTGCACGATGGGAGTTCATGAGACGATCACAGAGGTGAGAGGGAAGCGTAATATATGGAAGTGTATGTAAAATGTGAGAAAAAAAAGAGAGAATTCGTGGTGGTTCACATTTCAATGCCGTGCGTCGTCAAATGAAGGTGAAAAAGTGCTTGGGGCTAGGTGTTTCCTTTCCGATTTGTCCAAGAAGCTTGTTGTTACCCGTGACCGGAGACAAACTCCCACTTCCACCTTCCCTCCATTTGCGTCTCTTGCCGCAATCAGGGTTTTCAACATCGTATACAGCCCATAGTTTTCCCCCGCACAGTGAAGGGCATTTCTCCGACAAAACCACCTCTTCTCAATTGCGCACACCACAACCAATTTATTACGTAAGGTTGCAACGAAAGCGGAATTCACTCATTTTCATGTCTCTCCTTCTAATACGCCAACATTCTCAGTGTCACAGACTCTTTCACGTGCAATAATTGCATTTCTCTCGTGCTTTCGGAGTCCTTTTACCTCCAATGTCTTTTCACTGCCTGCAGGAATGTGGCAATTGTCTGCCGTCCCTTTGCCCACATTGTCCTAAACTGCTGAGGAAGGAGAAAATTGAAGAGTGTTTCCTCTCAAGTGGCGAGAAAGAAACTTATTTGACTGCTTTCTTGTGCACAATTAACACAAAAATTGTTTACTCAGAAGTTTTTCCTCCTGGTTTTTTCCATGGAAAATATGGAATTTGACATAGCAAATTATGAGATTTTTTTTTTCCTTCTGAAAACTCTTCAAATTGATATTTATTGTGCTTTCTGCAATTGCATTAACTTAAGAATGTTTTCATTCACGCATTGTTAACACTGTGCGGCGTCAGAATCACGTCAATGCTCTGGTGGTTCTCAAAGCAAATAATGCACAATTGTAAAATGTTGGTTATTGAGAAAAGAAATTGATACAAATGCACTCGCATGAAGACATTTTCTGTGTCAATGAATACTCATTTTTTCTCCGTTCAATTCCAATTTACCCAACAAAACAATCACTCGCTTCCCACTCTAAGTCAATCAGCCCAATTACTATTTTAACTAATCAGTGCACCTTTTAGCTCGTCAAATTGTGAGAAGACGAAAGAAGAGAGAAAAAAAGGCATCAATATTCAACTTCACATGGAAACTGGATTAACAATTTTTATTATTCACTTCTTGTGCACATTGACAGTGTGTTTGGCTTGGCAGAGTGTTGGTGTGGTAAAGTGAGATGAGGTGAATTCTTTTGGTTGAAGAGGTAAAAAAGAGGTATATAAATTTCATGCGGTTGGTGGGAATGTTGGTAAAATACAGTGAAAATTTTCATCTTGCGGCCAAGGGTGGGGATGGTGACATGGGTGAGTATTGAATGAGTTGGAGGAAAATACTTGGAAACTTGATGTTAAAAACCAGTGAACAATTGGTTAATATTTTTAAATGTGTATCGTACAACTATTTCTTCTCTTGGCGTCCAACACTTTATCTATATAGTGTTATGAACTTATGGATGGAGCCCCACTTATTTCTCGAAATCGCCTTTACACCTTTACCTGGGTATAAAAAGAGAATGGTAAAAGTTTCACAAACACAGTTGGTTATTGAGTTGTTGCGCGAGGAAGACGTGTGTTGAGACCGATATTCATTCAGTTCAATCACGGGAGGAAAGAGACACTTTTTGGCACCTACAGCGAGTTTAGGGCGCACATCAATTAAGTCGTATAATTATTCTTGTAAGAAAAAGGAACACAGCCAAAATGAGACAGTGTTTAATTGTGGTTATTGCTATTGTCGGATTCGGTACGTACAAATGAAATTTATTCAATTCAACTCCCTTGCAATGGACTTTTTTTCTTCTCTCTGTCTGGATTAACACACATCACATAAACACCTCAAGTTCTGTACAATCCTTTTTTGACGAAACGAAAGACAATCAAGTGCGATATGGCCCAAAAGCATTGAAATGAAGAAAGAACTGTGCGCAAAGAATTCAATGAGACATGAAAATTGTTTTGAGTTTGCCAAGAGAAAAGAAAATGTTAATCAAGAAATCCGTCGAGGAGAAAGAAGAAAAAGTGAGAGGATTCGTGTCACTTTCTCATTCTTGACTCGTTTTCATCGGCAAACCCACGAAAGCTGCGAGGGCTGATGGGATGTTTGGTACTTGCGTTGCATAATACATTTTTCGCCTCTCTCAGTAATATATTTCTCGTCTCCCACCCTGAGCATTATATGGCCAAAAAGTGTTGATGAAAGACTGCATCATGAAATTCCAAACACACCCAGACTTGCTCTCCACTTTGGCGAAACACTTCTTTCACCGCGTCTCCATGTCCGATGAAAGTGAAAAGTGACTGAATTTTCGAATTCCATATAACTCTAATCTTGCCAATTTTGCATTGTGCGACGATTTATTTGACTCCATTAGGATTGCATAGTCTATATAATGTGGGAGGAAACATAATTTTCACTGATTGGAATATAATTTTCATCAGCATGAAGAGCAGGAGAAATAAATTCTAATTCCAATTGATTCAATTACTCGTTAGATATAAATTTGCAGCACACACAGATCCTCTTTGGAAACATCCTAAAGGATCTGTAGTTATATTCACTAATTGAGGTATTGTTGAATCTATCCAAAGATAGAGCAAACAATGAACTTTTACTGGAATCTATTTGGATTGTTTCTCTCAGTGCAGTGCACAGAGAAGAAAACGACGAATTTCTTGTGTTCATCTTGCAGAACCAAAAAACACTTCTTTCTCCCGTTTGGAGCGTGTTTCTTCTGACCATCACGAGATGCGAGAGAGGCAAAAAAAATTTTTTTTTGAAATAAAAAGTGAAATTAGTTCAATCAATTCCAGTGGCTGTTGTACCTTTGCGTGGTTCATCATCCGCTGAGCACCAAAGATAAATACCAATGAGAGAAAATTGCTCAAACTTGCACGTTTTCTTCCTGAAATTTGCATAGAAATCTGTTTGGATGACTTTTTTTTCGGGTGGTTCATCTTCGAACTTCACGTAACAAGTCGCGGCAAAGAGTTTTTTCGGGTGACAGAAAGAAAAGAAGAAGACAGACGACAGTGAAGGAGTGACGTGCAAGAAAATAGCCATTTGATGAGATAAATACCGTGGAAGAGGTGGAAAAAGAGCACACAGCGCATAATGAAGGTGTCGAGGTGGTGGAAAGAGCTTCTCAGGTTCATTGACAGAAATGCGTGAGCTCAATTTTAAAATTCATTGAGATTTTTTCACTCAATCTTTATTATTCATCACTATCATTGTGCATAGTGTCTCATGGAGTTGAGGCAGAGAACGAAGAGCGCTGTTTCTCAGACGCCAAATTAAGGCGCGCGCGAGCGAAGAACGGAAAATTCTCCATTAGAGTCATAATCAACGGTCGGCGCGAAGACAATGGCAGGATGGAAGTTTGATGTCCACAAGAATAGACACGGTCAATGGGAAGAGATTGACACGTGACAACCGTTGACACTCTTTTTCTCCTCTGTTTGTGCAATTTTCAGCACACCTTCGCGACATGCCATTGATATTCGCGAGCACCGCGAGCACTCTTCCATCTTACCATATTCTTGTGGCATGCAAGAAAATCCCTCCACACACATCTTGTGAATTATCTTATGAAATTGTATGAAATTCCAATGTGATGTTTCCACGGTTTTTCACTCACATCGAACACCTGTGATCTTTTTTTCTCGTTGAATCAATTTTTCAATCAAACGTAAAAGTGAAGTGCACTTTTTCCAATCTGGAGCAGCTTTCTAAACAATAAAGTCAATCTCTAGTGGAGAGAAATTTTAGTGCATTTCTTCTAAGTGCTGAAATCTCTTTTTATCACACCATTTCACTAGAAATCGATGGGTCACACCACCAAATTCACGCCTATTTGAGGCTCATTGGGCAGCGGAAAAAGTGTAATATAAGATTGCCTATAAGTCTCAAAG
The DNA here is from genome assembly GCF_947086385.1 of Phlebotomus argentipes. Taxonomy (NCBI): domain Eukaryota; kingdom Metazoa; phylum Arthropoda; class Insecta; order Diptera; family Psychodidae; genus Phlebotomus; species Phlebotomus argentipes. Next base: position 584,983 of record NW_026776174.1, read on the forward strand.
ACAAGTCTCAAGATTACATGAGAGAAGGTCTGAATATGCGTTTGTTCCTAATGCATTATAGGAGAGGTTATAAAAATGTCTCTCTTGTGATCCGATTGTTGGATAATCTTTCTTAATATTTATTACTTAATGGTTGTCATTTCCTGTATTTAATGACATTTGTGTGTCCGGAAATAACTTTGAAAAGAACCTCAAAAGTCTAATTCTGACTTGACACTCTTAAACTCCATCATTTTCATCCTTTTCATCCAATTGAATGAACAAATATGCAGAAAGGATAAGATTAATTGAGTTCGACGACAGTCATCATAGATAAGACACTTCTCTATTGGCTGCAAATAATTCAATAAAGTGACTTTTTCTCCAGTTTTCGCACACACGAGAGAAGTGGCAGTTTTGTGTTCAATGCTGTGTGTCATTTGATTACCCTCTTGACATAGTTTGAGATACTTTTTTTTCCCCGAACTGAGCGCGTTTCCTATCCGAGATCAGTGTCAAGATTTGACCATTTCATCCTCCTTTAATGACCCTGTCAAGATGGATAAACTGCCTGATGCTTTCTGACGAATTTTATTGATTTTTTTCCCCTCTCCAAGTCATTACCGAAAATTGAGGTGAGTCAAATTGTTTGGAATTTGCTTGCATTACAACTTGTGAGATGGTTTTTTTTTTGCATCGGCAAAATCATCAAAACTTTCTCCTCAAACAACCAACTCCGCGTGTGAAATTGTGTGTTTTTCTTTCTCACACCTTTTTTTTCTTTATTCTCCCCATCGAATCCATGTTTGGAATTCCTTGCTGAAATTCTAATTATTTTTGTGATTTTTCTCGCGCGCATTCGCGAGCTTTTTCGTGGCTTGAGCTGCAGACACGATTGCAAATGGTTCATAATGCCGTCTTTTGCATACTCTCTCGTGCTTCAGCCACCTTTCTTGCACCACGCTAATGTCTTCGTTACAAAATTAACGTGTGCACCTCGCCATGGACTCCCGTAGGAGGGCATTTTGCACGGAAAAATGATGCGTCAGAGATGAGATGGTGCAAGAAATTGTGCTTGAGGTGCCCAATCTTTGTGGGCCATGACTCTGTGTGGCGTGTGAGTTGTGAGGAGGAAAAAACAATTAAGATTGCGCTGCACCTCCGTGTCCTCGATCAATTGAGAAATCTACTGAGAAAAATTCTTCAACAATTTCCAATTATTTCCCTCCCGCGTATCTCTCTTGTTCTCTTCCATTGGGCAGCTGGAAATTGCTATAAGAATTGAAGTTGGAAAAATTGACAAATTACAATCCGTGAGTGCGAGAAAGAGAGATAAATTCCAAAGTGTAATTATGTAAAATATTGTGTCTCTGGCAATTTTATATTATCTGAGGCATACGCCAAGGCGCTGAAAACGAACCAAAAGGGAGGCATGAGTTCGCTGTACTCCACAAAAGAGAGTGAGAGACATGTGAGCAAAGTCTCTCTATGTATAAAATGAAATGGAAAGTAATAAATGCGACCGCGACACACAACAATTCTAATGTTTATTCATTCATAACGTCATGCAAGTTTCAGCCAAAGTCGTGCTCCAGCTTGTGAATGCTTTACATGAAAATAATACACTTTGTCTCCCCGCTCTTCATATCGACTCACATTTGCATTCCTAATTGCACTCTTACCGAGACACACACACACTTACGAAGATGGAGACATAAGAAATGAACTCGCTTTGCCTTCGGAGTCACCCACTGAAAGGTGTTACTCAACGAAATTCACGCACTTAGAGACAATTCATTTTCTCCCCAAAAAGTTTCATCAAAAATTTCAGGCTCAAGATTATCGGAGAAATGCGCGCTCTGTATGAAGATAATTTGAAGATAATCACCCAAAATGTTGTGCGGGGAATTTGGTAATAGAGATTGAGGAAAGAGACCAACAGACGGTAATTGGTGGAGACGCAGAAATGGTAAAAAGTCTTATGATACATTCGATCGACCGGTTTTCGATAAAAGTGAAATTTTCAGCATTGCACTACACAGAAACCCATTTTAAGCGATATATCTCCCAACACTGATTTACCTGTTCCTCTCCTGCAGACGCTTTGCACAGCAAAACCACAAATAAGCGATTATTTCCGGATAAAAATGTACATATTTCACACAACACAGTCGCAAATTTGACCTTAAATCGTGAAAAAGTTTGAATTGTTAAAATTCAAATTAGCCTCAAATGCTCTGTATTTTAGCGGTTTCTTGTGAAATTTAATTTTAAATTGTCACCAATTTACTTTAATCGGTCTCATTTGTCTTCACCTTCTCACGCGGTGTTGTATTTTCCGCCGTTGCCGCCAAATCATCACCACGTGGTGGAGAAATAGTCAAAAATTCCGAGAAAAAAAAACGGGCAAATTGAGTGGGAAATTTGTGACTTTTCGGGTAGACAAACCACATTCTTTCACTCAACATGTGAAATCCTGGACATGTTGGGCTATTTTTCGTCTCTCTGCAACATTCCAAGTCTTCTCGGCAATTTTTCACGCCTCTGTTGAAAATCATCCAAAAGGAGGAGGTGAATTTTACCACACTTGTGGCTCTTATTTTTTTTCGTCAACATGCGTCGTTACACAACCGATTTTGTCGTTAGGCCGGATTACAAAATATCCAAATCGATAGTGAGCAAATTTATGCACATAAGAGTTACATTTTGAGTGAATACATTGGCTGATATGCCATAAGGAAGTGCTGATTAGTATGCAAATTGGTGGAGCATCTTCGCTTTCGCGCAACGCCTTTGCGCGCACGGTGATTTCTTCAGAAATTGCCTTTTTCTGCGCTGTGTTGTAGAGTCTTCATCATTTCAAGGTAAAATTATTTCTATTTCTTCGTGGAATGGAAATAAGATAAACGGGTTTAAGGCGTTTTTTCTTCTTCTTCTACTTCTTTTCATACTTCTCTGACGATCTCCGCTTGAGATCACTGGGTTATTGTCTTAATGGGTCACAACGCGTCTGTTCGCATGCCATCTAGCTGTCCTTCGGCTTTTGGAGACACACACACACACACACACACACACACACACACTCTGAGTTGCTGGATTTTCTCCAATTTATCACATATGTTATGCAATTGAAGAAATATTACGAGAATGTGTAATTTTTCTACCTTCTCTCAACGCGCGCCGCCCGCCTGAGCGGAATTGAAATTCGCGCCTTTTCTCTCACTCTCTCGCATGCCTGCAATATCTAATGACGGCCAATAAATTCAATTAGAAGAAATTGTGTGATTTTACCACACTTTGTGCCTCTTCAATTATTCTGCTTGCGCCACGGAATTGCACGTAAATTTATCGCCACGATTAGCATCGTTCAGTGTTGAGCGATTGTTTACACAAGTCGCGTAGACTTTGCTAAGAAAAGAGATTTCTCTGGAAATTGTCAGAAGTTTGGCTATAGTTAGTGACCTTGAAATGATACCATTTATCAATTTTTGATATTCCAGAAAGTTCTATCGCTCAATTTGTGTTCTTTTGAGGATTTCATGACCTTGATCTTGATCTTGAAATTGAGATATCAAAATCATTTTACCATCGCCACTCAGTCGATCAAAATTTGATAACTTCTTGACTTTTGCAACTTCTGTGACAAATTCTTACACAATCTCTCAACGTCAATTGTGCATCTCTGCAAATCTCTCACCTTTGCGCGGTTTTTTGTGTGTCTGTGTGCAGAGAAATAGCAGTGTTTGCACAAGAAGGTGAAAAAATTTGTCAAACATATTTGCTGAAGATTTTTTTCACTGATAAGTCTCTATTTTCCCATCCACTTCTCTTCCTCGTGCCTCACCGCCGATCTCAAAAGATTGGACCACACCTCTAAGCTATGGCACGCTGGCGGAGAGCTCTTATGTAGTTGGTGGTACAACCAGTTGCCGAACTCCACATCGCATAAGAATAAATCGAACACACAGATGTTAATATTATGTATATTTATTTATTATTTTACTTTCACTTTCGAAAATTACAGAAGAGAAAAGTGAGGTGAAAAAAAAGTACACACGACACTGCTTCATGTGAGATATAGGCATAAAAGATTGTAATTTAATCACGAAATTTTCATGTGCTTTTTCATGATGTGTGCAGAGCAGCAAAAAACGATCGATTATTTTGCACGCTGTAATGCGAAATATCAGCCGAAAAAAAATTGTCTGCATTCCACGCGAAACTATAAACTCTCACCGGAGTGTGATCATCTTTCGGGGGTCTTGTCTTGTTCTCGGGCGCTGAAGAGGCGCAGAAGAGGAGACGAAGTGCGGAAAATGAGTTAAATTGATAATATACCAGGGGTGTTCGTCTCACCTTCACGCCACGGTGGCTCATTTGCCGCGAAATGCCACAACAAATGAGATGAAGGATGGCGCATTTCTTGAAAATGCCCCCCAGGGAAGAAGACGCATAATGAATCACCCACTGAAAGAAGCGCCAATGACAGACTATGGGTGAGGATGAGAGGAGAAGAAAAAAAGTTGTGAGATAAAATATTAAATTACCATGGTGATAAATTAGTTTCAGTGGATTCTTCGGTGTTGATTTATTGTAATAAAATATCCATTTTGCGCTAAGGTGACACAAAGGCTCACCTCGAACGGGTGAATGAGAAGAGCAACCTCTTTCGTGGTTGACTCTTCTGCAACTTTCCTGCAACCCATTGATAATAATCTCCCCCGCCCCGTGTCTCTCGGATGCGACGATCTCAAGGAAAAAGCTTCAAGTTACCATCCGAGAGAGATTTATCTCTGACAAAGCATTGTTTGATCCTCAAAGGTGGCTCTGCAGTGGCTGCACTCAGAGCAAAGTGACGGTAATATGAGCTCTAGATTGTGCACACTCATCAACCTACTTGAACTACATACATATTTTAAAGCTCTAATGCCACCAGCGGGCAATTAATTTGCCTTCTTTCTCAGATTCAAATCCACCTGAGTTTGATTTATCAAGCATTGATTTATCTGAATGCAATCCAGCGATGAATGCGAACACCTTCGCTGCCTCATTGATTTTCTCGTGATGTTTTTCCAGTAAAAGTTTTTTCAATAGCAAACAACACTCGAAGCCACTTTATAGACTGGTTGACAAACAGAAGGAATGAATATAAAAAAAGTGCTGATTCCATTACTTTCCCGCACTCAACATGAGAGTGAATTTCAATGAGACGACAGAAGTTTGGAGTGAGGAAGGCTCAAGAGGCCACCAGAATTTAAGCACAAGGCGATCCAATTATTGACCATGAAAGTTTCTTATGCTCGTCCCTCAAGCTTCTAGTTGAACTTGATTTGTCCAATCATTGTCATTGAGTATGCAAAATTCGTGAGGGGAGTTGTCGAAAAAAAAGCCAGTGCACACGACTGTGTGTCAGCGATGTGAGTCAAAGCTTTATTAACTTCTTCGGAATGCGCGCTTTTTTCGCAATACACTCACTCGCGCGCGGGTCCACTCACAAGCCAGAGGACGAACGAGTTCTTCAGTGAAACGACCAGAGAGTGAGGAAAAAAAAAACATTTTTTTTAACGACAAATTGCGTAAAAATTGAATTCCAATTTTCTCGATGCAAGACATCGATTGAATTTCACTATCGTCTGCGGGGCTAATTAAGGCCGATATAGGCGCTCATTTAAAGTCATCACATGGAGTTGGATGCTTAAGGTGACATTTGGAAATTGGGTCATTCGCACAAGATTGTCTCTCCGTGCATGTTGAGGAGTTGTGAATAGTGACAACTCGCGGATGATTGAGCTTTGATCATATTCCAACTTTCGCTCGTCTATCGCGCTTTGCAGCGTGTGTTTAGGTGTGTTTAAGATCAATTGTCTGCAAAAATCCCCCCAAACAATGAGTCGAGAGAAATGCCAAAAGACTAAGCATCTCTTCTTCTTCCAACACCATTGTCTTTTGCAGCCGCCGCCCAGGAGAACTTCAAGTGCCCAGATGACTTTGGCTTCTACCCACACCACACATCATGTGACAAATATTGGAAATGCGACAATAACGCGGCCGAGCTGAAAACATGCGGAAATGGCTTAGCCTTCGATGCATCTGATTCAAAGTACCTGACAGAGAATTGCGACTACATTCACAATGTCGACTGCGGCGACCGCTCCCAACTCGGTAAGTTGCAATCAAATTATGGCGACACAGGGAGTGTTGACATTCCACTTTCCTCCATGCATGCTAAAGTGTTCTTGCATTCACATTAGAACCACCAATTGGCACACACCACTGCCCACGGTTGTATGGCATTTTCGCCGATGAGAACAAATGCGATGTCTTCTGGAACTGCTGGAACGGCGAGGCTTCGCGGTACCAGTGCTCACCTGGTCTTGCCTATGATCGCGAGGCTCGCGTCTGCATGTGGGCTGACCAAGTGCCAGAGTGCAAGAATGAGGGTGAGTCCGAGGCAGTTTTGCAATCAAATTTCTTGAGAATTCAGTGGAATTCCAGTGAATTTTGCGCTTAGGAGTCGATTGAGTTAGAGCGATTACAGACTTGCCGGTGATCCACAGCTGGCTGAGCCATGAAACGCGACTGATCTCTCGATATATCGAAGGCTCAACTGATATTTATTTAACTCGCATTCTATTTCCGCAATTTTATCGTAAAATTTCACGCTTTTTCATAAAATAAACAACTCAATTGACAGCTGAGAGCAAAACACGAAGCGAAATTGTCGCTAGTGTCGACAAAGAAGAATAACTCCTGACTGTGTACAGCGCCAGTTGAGGATTGATCCGAGTTCGCGCCGATTCGAGGGTTTACCGGCAAGTCTGCAATCGCTCTTAGCGAAATTTCGGTTTTGCACTCCATATCAAGGCTGCTGAACTTGTTCCGCTCTTGGACTTAACTCACCTCGTGTGTTTGACATTGCAGAAGTTGCCAACGGATTTGCTTGCCCAGCCCCGGGTGAAATCACAAATTCCGGCACATTCTCGAGACACGCTCACCCTGATGACTGCCGCAAATACTACATCTGCCTCGAGGGTGTTGCCCGCGAATACGGATGTCCCATTGGCACAGTGTTCAAGATCGGCGATGCCGATGGCACTGGCAACTGCGAGGATCCCGAAGAAGTTCCCGGATGGTAAGTGTTGATCCTTGAAGCACATGGAATTCTCACAATTGGCTTTTTCTCGCACAAAATTCTACCGCATTGGCATTAAGTTTCAAAAGAAACCATTTATAGCTACTAAATTACTTGACACTCTTTGTGCTAAACTATTCTTATATCTTTCGGCTTTCTGGGTCTTCTAACACCAAAACTCTCTCTCTCTCTGATGTGTGTCTAATTCAATGTTTCTAATCTTCACCCTCCAAATTGACACAAAATGTCTCGCAAATCCCAAAAACATACGCAGGACACAAGATTCTTGTACATATAATAGGATTAAGTGAAACTATACTTCAGACACACCTGTTCTTACCAATTTTTGTGTCTTGTCCGGAGTCCGGCAAGGACTGAAGAATTGCGATAGGCGGGGAGAGATGGAAGTGTGAAGGAAAAATTGGGGTTAAAGGAGCTCTGTGAACATTGTGAATCGCGTCGTCCAATTGTTCTTCTCATTGACCCATTGCAGTGAAGATTATTACGGCGATCTGGACTTGAAGAGCATCCGCAAGAGTGAATTGCTGGCCGGACTCAATCAGGATGGACCTCGTCCAGCTACCAAGCCCAACAAGCCACGCCCACAAGGAATCAAGGAGAACTAAGAGTCCTCCATGAGGCACCCCCAATTTTCAGCCACCTTCTTGTGACTTTTCCTCTCCCCCTTCTCCTTTTTCTCTCCCCCTCAGTCTCTCTCTCTCACTGGAAATTCAAACTCTTCTCATCCTTATCTCCCTTATCACTCTCTCTGTCGCTCCTTTTAAAGTGTAGGAATTTCCACGAAAGAAAAGCAACTATTACGTTTTTGATGTAGAAATTCGAGAGTTGTCACCAATTCGAAAAGATTACTTTTTTACAATTTAATTTAAGTCTCGATGAAAGAAAAAATGTAATGGAAATTTTAATTTAACTAAAATGAATCAATGTTAATAAGAATACAACTTATAGACTGTTTTTTTTTTTAAATAATAAATCTTAGATCTTTATGTCTTATTGATGATCATTTAGAAAGATAAAATGCATAAAAAAGGATTTTTTAATTGATTTGTAGAGACAAACTATCACTAAATACTTTACTTGCAGATTGTAAGATACTCAGAAATGAAAACACTCAGAAAATATTAAGAAACTTTGTATATTTTTCGATGACACTCAAATCTTATTGAGATTAATTGCAGAAAATTAAATATTATTTTTTTTTATTTATTGATTCTATTTTTTCCCCTCTTTTGCAAATAGAATTTTTTTTACTTTTGCAGAACACAGAAAATTCTCTCTCTCTATCCATGAAACATTTTTTGTGAAAATGTAGACAGAAATTGGTGAAAAATAAATAGAAAATAAAAAACACCGATCAACACTGTATGATGAAGTGTAGTTGGTAGGTTGAGAGACACAGCACACAAAGAATACACACAGAGTCTCATTAATTGAACATTAACACTTTTACACGTGATTCAGACACAATGAAAAAGAAACAGAAAAACACACAGAAACATGCAATGAGATGGAAGGTAAAAAAAAGAAGAGAAAGACATTTCAAAACAATGGAGAATTGCATTGAAAGAAGTCGTACATGATAATATTTTTAATTAATATAAACAAACAACAAATAAATGAAACATCACAAATTTCTCCTCATTTTTATTCTCTATTAATTTGTTTGTAATAATGTCTCAAAGTCATTGGCCACTAACTCTCTTCCTATCTGTTGTAATATCTTCTTTTTGAATGTCTTGTTATCGTTGCAGTATAATGTTGTAATTCTTGTGGGAGGAAAATTTCATTCACAATAATCAATTCTTGGGAATGAAATGATGTTTGTTTATTCACATTGATACATTGTATTGTTCCTCATTCTCTCTATATTTACAATGTAATGATTCAGCTTTTGTTGGAGCATCTTTCTTACACACCTTTCTGAATGTATTTTTGAACCTCTCTCAAATTAATTTGTTATCATTTTCTCTATAAAGAAATGTCCAAAAATCTATTCAAATCTATGTTCCTCCTAAAAAAAATCAATTCTGTAGGTAAGCAAGATATAATTTATATCATTAATTTCCATTAGTTCTTGTAGTGTTTTGATCACAAATTCTCTCAATTTCAGTGTAATGCACATGAGAATTGCCGAATAAATGATCCTCTTGTCGTATATTTCAGTGAGGATTACTATGGGGATGTGGACTTGAAGTCCCTGAAAAAGTTGGGCTACTAAATGACCGTCAGCGAATGTGCTCGCAGCAAGACTGAAAAGAAAAGCTCAAAATTGCCACGCTTTTGCTTTTGATGATGCACCGAAGAAGTACATAAAAAATTTCTTCACAATCAGGATAATACCGCAGAGTTTAATCAAGTAGTGGACAAATATTTGCCAGGATTTTCCGAAATCCCCAACAGAAATGCCTTTTATGCTCAAAATGACAAATTATATGGAAGTAAAGTCATGTAGCTGTAAACATTGTGCCTTTTCTTGACACCCAAACCTCCATTTAGAGTCACTCATGAATTGCAACAATTGTCCAGAGTCAAAATCAGTGAATGGAATCTACACAGAAATGTCAACAGTCATTCTATGGGAAAAATTCTAGTGAGATTGTCACCCTTTGGCTATTTTTAATGGTCGTTTGTCGTGCTCCTCTCTCTTCCCACAGTCACCTCGAGATGTTTACAAACAGTCCATCGACAGAGCCGAATTGCTGCAGGAAAGCTTACTTCACTCAAACAGAACGTTTTCAGAAGAACACAGATTATAGAGTTTATTGGGACGACTTGAAATTTTTGGCGGGTGCGTGCAGCATAAAAAAGCGAGACTTGTCGAGGGAAAACCCTGTTTTTCAGGCAGATGGAGAAGAAATATCGTTTTGGCATATATGAGGGAAATGTAGCCCCAGAAGTGCTCTACATGTAGGAAAAATAATCTGATATAAAAGTGTTTTCGTTTCGAAGATATTTGATATAATGTGCTGGTCAAAAAAAACGGTGATTTTTTTACCGGGTTGCGCACAAAAGATCATTTTGGACCAACAAGAAGTGTTTTAAAATTCCCATAATGTTTTACAAAGTAGTAGATAATTTCAATAGCTATCATTGGAGCCTAATTTGAAGGAAATCCATGAAAAATTGGGCGAGATATGAGCACATATGTGCGGCTCCAGAAGGAGAACCTTGAGGATTGCATTGTTGGAAAGCTGATGACTCAGAAGGAATCTAAAGAAAACCACATTTCATAAAAGGGCAGACAAAAGTGTGATTTTTGTTCCTTAGTGAAATTAAACTCAACACGCAGAACTGTTGAATATTCAGCAAAAATACATATTTTCAATCTCACTTCAATGCGAGGAATTTCCCATCTGAACTGTGGTAATCCCTGTTTCAGTAGCCTTCAAGTAATTTTTATCCGATTCTGTGGGGGATCTTTTTAAAGCGGAGGGACAGCAGGAAGCTCACGCCTCAAAAGTTGGACATTTTAATGCAAAAGAGTCTCCTTATCGCGCTCAAATCGACATATATGGGCCTGCCGGCGAGGGTTTGAGGTGAATAAAGGGCGTTGTTACTACAATAAAAGTGTCTATAAAATACCCTAATAAGTGTAAATGACGGGAAATGTTGTTTTTACCCTTTTCCCCATGACTTTTTTTTCTCTCTCTCTCTCTTCTTCCACTTTGTCCACCCCAAAAATTCACGCTCAACCTCCGAAAGGCGTTTCTGGGGGTGCTTCAGTTTCATATCCATTTCGAGCCGTCGAATGATGAAACCTGAATGTTCGAATAAATAAAAGTTATGCTTTTCGTTTATTTTACTACACACTGTCTCTCTCTGCTCATCGCACTTTTTTTTCACATTCACTTTATGTGATATAATTTTGTTTAATGGGCAGCTTGAAGGGGGGTGGGAATGTCGCTAAAAGGATTCACAATTTTTCACTCTTCAGAAGCATGTATATAATTTTTGCTAAATAAAACTTTTAATTGCAATAAAGTTGGAAGAATGAACACGGTGGAAAATTGTGATTTATGCTGAACGGTTGGGGATGCAGATAAGGTGGCGGAGAGGGTGACATAAAGTATACCTTTTAAATATTTTATGCAAATTCGCCCTTTTTTTCTGTCTGTTTGATTATTGTCCCATTTGGCGTGTCTGTGTAAACAATTTAGCATCAAATTAGCACAATTGAGATTAAAATTTATTGACGGACACCTAATGAGGGTGTATTGAGGGGTGAATTGAGTGGTGTGGCGACGATAAAAAGCAGCGCAGAGAGAGAAGGTAATAAATTTAATTTTACGTGTATTTGCTCCCACCGTTCTCTCCGGAGCATCGATGCCCCAGTGTCAAAGGTGATGGCCCATAAGAGGCGGGTGGATGTGGAAAAACCGAATCAAAGCAACCAAACCCCTCACTATGTCATGCCTGGAAGGATTATGGTTCGTGTGTTATCCTCAAAGAGCACCCTTAAATTGCAGGAAATACCCTTTGCCATCCCTCAAAAGGTACTTTTCATCGTTGTGTCATCTAAATAAATTCGTGATGCATTAAAACTTTGATCAATCAGCCGAAATTCAGTTAAAGACACCCTTCATCCTTGCCGTCATCCTTTCCCATCCAGACACAAAGTTTTCCTCAACCATCAGACGCTGGGGAGTCGCTATATGTAGTGTATTTCAATCCCATTTGACTTGATGGAAAAGACACACACACGCGCGCGCTTCTTCAGTTTTAGTCATCTTCTCTCATTCTTGTCAAACTCCGCAAAAGTTTTATTCATTTCAATTTTTAATAACCTAAGTACATTATTTTGCCATTTATTTTTTAAAACTTTCATCGTGATAGTTTCACTGGGAGTCTGAAGCGGAGGAAATGAACATCATACTGTTTGTGTTTTCATCAATTTGTAACATATTGGCGCACAGCTACCGGCAGAATTCGCTTTTCCAAATAACACACATTTGACTAGACTTTTTTTCTGTGCTGCAAAATGTTATATGATATTCTCTAAACAATGGCTCTTGTCATGAGCTTCAGCGATGTGCTCATTAATTGTGTGAGCATGATAACAATGGTACAAAAAATATTGTGAAAACGAAACTATATTTCAACGGATGAAGCAAAAACTAGGAAAAGTCGAATTTTTGATAGGTTTTTGATCTGATCAACAAGTGCAAAAATTTTTATGTGTCTTCTTATGACTGAAGCTGTTCATTTTCTCCAAGAAAATTGTTCCAAACTGCAGAATTTTCTTAAAATATTATTGAATAAAATATTTGTCATCTTTTAATTTTTTTCACTTGAAATCTTTGAAGAAAAGCTCATGCAAAGTATGAAAAGTTGATTTATTAAGAATTGCATTAACTTTGCCATTATTTCTGTTAAAAATTTTATTAAATTCTACTGAAATTAACTGAAAAATTCAGAAAACAAATATTACAGAACATTTCAAAGGTATTTTGGTGATTTTGAGGTAAATTTGACAAGTTTCGAAGCCAATATGAACACTAAATTTTCAACTCGTTCTTATGAAATATGATGATTTTGACTTTCCATAGTTTTCCATTCACCCCCTGAATTTGAGCTGTTGGAAATAGATCAAATCATAAAAGTGAAACTTTTCCAAATATGGCACGAAACAAATATTTGATCAAGTAACAAATTGACTGGAAATAATCCCGCCTAAAGATGTCAATTTTCGAAACCCCAAGGCAACATCTCGAGTTGTCCATAGAATATACTTTCCCTCTTGCTATATATACCTGTCTTTTCCGCTGGAAACAATGTCACAGAAGTAATTGGAAATTTGATTCAATAATTCAATTTCCCCCTTTCTTGAATTTTCCACCCCGACAATTTCTAGAAGTTTCAGCATCTCGATTAGGGCTATTAAGTTCCCTCGATTCTGCGGTTATGTTAGGTGGCAAATATGCTCGAGGGGAGGCGTTGTGAATACAATTTAAGGAGATTGCATTAAATCACAATTATTTGCCATATAACTTGGGGTGTTTGAAGTATTTGGTCACGGTATGGTTGAAAGTCATTAACAGCTACAGAGCTTTGCGAATATATATGTGCCCAGAGGACATCAATCACGACCCTCGAGTTTACCATACCGTGCCATTGTGTCGCTGCAACACATGAAATTTGTTCATGATTCATCTCACATTGTGCACCTTTTGCCATTCATCACCTTCAAGTACAATCCCAAAAGCATGGCTTGAATTAAATACAGAGCGATTCACATATAGAAGCATCTTCTCTGTCTTCTCTGTATCTCGTGGGTTAATTTATCCATGGAGAAAGCATTTGCCTTCAATCTACCAAATGGAAGGCAAATGCTTTCTCTTCAGGAATGTTTTATTTTTCTCGCATTTCCCATTATTTTGACGCACATCTTTCGGCGGGGCCAAAAGAGATATACCTCCATTTAAGCACCCACGAGAAGAAGGGCAAAAATGTCACAAAAATTCAATTACAAGTTAATTAGAAACAATTTTAAGCGGAAGATGAATTCTTCATGTAAACAGTAAATAAATTTTTTTTTGCCTCAGCAAATTGTTTTTGTCCTTTTCTTCCTCTTCTCATTACACCAAATATACATATATTGTTCCGTGGGAAATGGGAAGAAGAACAGCAGGGGGAGGGAGGGTGGGTTGGAAAATCTTATGAGTGTCGTCTTAAAACACTTGTAACTTTCCCTATGAGAAATAGGATACCGAGAAGAAAAATAATGTACTGAAAAATATAAAGAAACACCATCCGGAGTCATATAATGAGAGGACGGTGCACCCCAGGATGGGTGGGATATGGCAAGAAAGGAGTCCATAATGGTCTTGAGAGTCCCATTTAAGGACTTAACTGATTTATAACTTGAACTTTTACGTCCATTCCATTATTTTTCTATTTGTCGGGCTCTATAGTCTCTTCGGTGATGGGTCGCCTCGCCAAACGCATTGAGCATCTCTCGATGTCATTGTGGACTCTTGGCGGCAAAGATGCTCATATATTGAGTCACACCAGGACGCGCGTGTCCCTGTAATCCCACAAATTTCATTCTGCGCCATCCATTGCCCGACGAGAACAAATGTGAAGCCAAAATGAGGAAACAGTGAGGAAGCAAAGTGAATGCAAACTCGCATGTCGAGCCGAGTGACAAGGGCTTCAGTGCGAGGCCACAGGACTGAATCCCATTCGGAACCCCTTTTCATTGAGATACGGGTGAAAGCAGGACACAAGGCTGCTTAATGAGCACACTATCAACATAAATTTCGTAATAGATTCCATGGTGTACTCGCTTCTCTGTGAAATAACACACCCTGGAATCATTGGAATATCATAGATCTTTCAGTGTGCAAAATCATTGCTATTTGCGACTTATGTCGTTGCATTAGACGCTTTGGATTCATTCATATGAATAAGTGTTTATTATGTGTAAAAGTTTATTCGCATAAAATAGTCTCTTTGATAAACTTTGAATTTTCATTCATATTTATTATATTTTTGGATTTTTTTCACTTGAAAATTTAAAAAAAAGGTCATTTAAAGTATAAAAAGCTGATTTTTTTAGAATATGTTTAAATAAAATGATCCCGAAGACTTTGGAAAAAAATATTTTCAGTTTTTCTATTAACTTTGTCATATTTTAATCAAAAGTTTAAAAAAATATAATTTAAAAAAATTATTGCAGAACAATTAGGTGTTTAAAAAGTAAATTTTGGCAAATTTCTCAGCAATGTTAATGTGAAATTTTCAATTTGCTCTTGTGAAAAAGGATATTATCGATTCACCCGCCGAGATTCAGTGGTAGAAAAGTGACTATCAAGGACGCTACTCAAGATCAAACTTAAGATTTTGTGTTAGTCGATTGACTGGGAGAACACATAGTCAATTGCCAACATAGAAAGTTCCGGTTCTCTTGCTGTCTTCCCGCATGCCTCGTGATTGTGAAACGCGAAGAAGTGTCTCTGAAAGAAATAAGGGCAAAACTTGGATTTCCACTTTGAAGCCAGGAGAAGAAGAGAATCGGGTGTGACGGAGTTGGGATGAGAGGGAAGCTCTATGTGAAATTTATCCCATTCACCTCCACAATTTGGGACTTCCGGCCACGAGGGTGAAAAAATAAATTGTTTTGTTGCCAACTATTGGCTCAATGTGTGCATGTGAATTGGGAAGTGGGGGTGTGTGGGTGGGAAAAAATGGCGGGAAATGCTCACACATCATGCAGTTGGGGAGATTTATGGGCAACACCCAGCGACTTGGACTGATTTTTATTGGTATTATTTTCACATGGCTTTCCAATTGTTTGCTCCACATCCACATCACGAGGCCACAGACACACGCCGACCACCGCTTGCCGCCCACAATTTTCCCATTTACTAATGGATCCTCAATTTTCACTCAAGTGCATCTAAACAGAAGTGAATTTTCGGGTAGAATGGCATCCACTTTCAACCCAATTGCTCTTCCACTACATTTTTCACCATTTCTCATGACATACAATCCTTGTAAATAATTGAATAATAAATATTTGCAATGAAATGTTTCTTTGCTGAATTATTTCTCGCTCCTTCCTTTTCTGGCCATGGCGACATTGGTGGTAAATGTGGGAGACAACGAAAGGCACCTCTGGGCGACTTCCTCTCCGTATTTCATCACGGACCACTTGAATTATTCATGGAGGTACTTGATAAAATTGTTTTCACGTCGAATTTTATTTCATCTCATGAGAATTCCCTTTTATTTTGAGCAGACTTTAGTTAGTGCAATCACAGCCATTTGCAGAATTACAACAACTCTTCATCGTGGAATAATTTCTTGTAATTTTACCTTCACTTGCCAACAGAGAGTCTCGGTGAATTTTGTTTAATTAAATATGATTTGTCAGTGAATTTTCTTCTTATCAAAATAATTAATGCGAATTATTTGTAATTGCCACTGGAGATTCTTTTGTGCGGTTTACATCGTCTTTGAGTATGCATTAAAAAAAGGGTAACTTCAAAGGGTGAATTATGAAAATTACACGAGAGGTTCGAAAAGTGGAAGATTTTCTAACAGAGTAAAAGGTGAGATTAGAAGAAATTAAATTAGCAAATACGAGAAGCTCTCTTGTGGCAATTGAAGCAATTAAGCAATTATAAGGCATTATAATTCTGACATTTTGTATACTTTAAGCATAAAGCATGGCATAGCTCTTGGACGGGTAGAGAAGGAGAGCGAGCCAGAAGGAGGCAAAAGCTCCAACAATAAGAAGCATAGGAGCGTTAAAAGCGTTCCTTTTTTTCCTGCGTGCCCTTCATTTCCGTCTCGGCGGCCAGGAGGAAAAAAAAAACTGGGAAAATGAGTGAAATTAAGAGAGGATGAAATTTAAATTCACTCAAAGAAAAATGAAAAATCTCTCCATTAAATGAAAGGATAATAATTTTTATGAAAAGACAACAGTTTCCATTTGCTTTTTCTCAATGAAACATGCGGAATGTTTTGGCATCCAAACAAGAATATCCCATTGAATTTTTCGGTTGCTTCTTGCCATTGAGAATTTTGAGTGGAGAATTGTTGGGCGGATGAAGAGAAAAATGGAGTGGCGGATAAATGTTGGAAAATCTCATTTTGAGTTTTTAATGTAAAATCAACAATACACAGATTTTCAGCTACTAAATCGTTTTGCATGGCTGAGAAAATACCACCACGATGGGGCTGAAAATGCTCTTGAATCCAAACAGTGAATCCCCACTCAGGCACACGAAACTTAAAACCACCCCCACACCCTTAAGAAAAAGCGTTTGAATTTATCCATAACGAAAATGCCAAAGCTCCACAGAGTGTGTGTCGAGGGGGTGTGGAAGATACTTCAAATTGAATTTTCCTAAATACATTTTCTCCTTCTTTTCTTGCCTCGCGCGCCTTTTGTGCGTCTTCGTCCCACAGGCCATTCCCATTGGAATGCTCTCTCGAGCAAGAAACATGCCTCTTGAGAGGCTCGAAACACCCGCAGAGACACACACCGTTGGCAGACGATCTATTAGTTTTTAATCAAAATTTCCACCAATTTGCATTAACATCACCTTTATCACACTTTTCTCTTAATGGCCACATTTTTCATCGCAGCATTTTTAATCATCATTAAAAAATGAGCACCCGGCGAGGATCCCGAGGAAAAGTTCAAAATTTATTCAGCAGCAGCATCAGGAGAGCCTCTGGTTTCTCTGGCTAAGTTTTTATGACATTTTTATAAACCATCTCCAGACTGTTGATGAGAATGGTTTGGGATGGTGTGAGGAATTTCCTCGGCAGCATGGGAAAATATATATGTGTTTCATCACCACAAGTCTCCTAGAACGAGCACGAAAAGCCACAAACTGAGAAATCCCAAGGGATACACATTCCCCACAGTTAATTCACCAAGAAGGAGAATTTCAGCAGGACAGAAAGAAATACTCCTATTTTTTCGATGTCCGCATGTTGAATTTTCAATTTATACACACATTTATGGTCTAGACAATATTACATTGTATCCTGTCAAGGAGCATTTCTGCCACTGACTCCACAGCAAGGGTGGAACAGATACAATTCTTTTCACATTTTACTCTCAGGCTTGAAATCTATTTGTGCCGTTTTAATAATCAACCCCAAAAGGACCACAAAGAAGCTAAATTTGTGCATTTCTAGAGTTGGACTAAAATCTTTACTCTCCTTCGAAACTGGGAGATTTTTCCTCTTATTTACGCTTGCCTTATCTCTATGATTTTTCACATCTCCATCTGGATAATTTCTCGGAATTCATGGAGCATCCCTAATGGCGAGCGCGGGAGAAAGTCAGTGGCAAAAGGATAGAGCGAGTGTATCCTTGTGGACTATCAATTTATAATTTGTTTCTCCCCTTTTTTTCACCCTCGTTCTTCGGGTGGGCGCAACACGAGAAAACAGTAACTGGCAACAATTTCATTATCCTTAATCTGAAAAGCTCAATCAAGCAATAAAAAAAGTATTTGGAATGCGATATGAAACTTTTCTTTTTCTCTTGCCCTTTTCCCCCAATTCACCCCCCCAAATGTGCGTCTCCGACCACGATCGTTCGACCCCCAAAATGCTGAATGTCTCGCACTCACACATCTCCTTTCTTTCTGGGGATATAATTCACAACAATAAATCTCTACTATTTGCAAGAAGAAAAGGGCAGAAAGCTGTGGAGAAAGAGAAAAAGACGTGAAATGGTATATAAATCGATTATTTCACTTGACCGATTTCAAATTTATCCAAAAAATCGTTCGTTTCACCAATTTCACTCACTGTGAGACGTCAAAATTCAGGGATGATAGAAGGAGAATTTCTTCCTCACGCATCTGATTTTCTTGCTTGAAAATATGTGGAGTGTTAGCAAGATGGAATTTTATGCCCCACATAAAAGGTTATTATGTGTTTGTACAGAACTTTTTCTCTTGTAATTATGTGTTCTTACAAGTCAGTTTGTCTTAAATTTCTCTTCATACATTCTTCGTACATCTAAAGTTACTTCACTGTTTTCCGTTTCGGAGGAACGTTGGCGTAAACCAATTGATGTGATGAGTGAAAAGTGGAAAATTCACTTCTCTCGATCTTAATTTGGCTGTAAGTGGAGCAAATTTGACAAAATTGAACACACAGGGAGTCAATTTCCCTACTCAGAAAGAGAGAGAGAGAGAGAGAGAGAGAGAGTGAGGGAGATGAGTCGAAAGTATTTTGGAAGATGAGCCAATAAATCCTGAATCTTCCTTCAAGTCTTCCTTTCTTCGTCTTCGATTTTTTTTCCACCCCAGAAAGACATGTTCATCCCCTGCCATGACTTCTCCTTAGAAAATATTAGTTTCGCCCCATATAAGAAAAAATAGATTTTTTTTCAGTCTCATGGGTTATAAACCGTAAATAATGTTCAGTCACCCGAATATCATCGCAATGTGGAGAACATTTTTATAATAATGGCCAAGCGTTAGGAAGTGAAGCGAAATCCCAGGGAAAAAAATTAATATTGATTCCTCTCAGTGGAGTTCACTAATAAAAGCTCACCCATTTTTTCTCCCAGTGCGCGAATCAGTGCGAGGGTGAGAGAGAGAGTGAGAAGGGATGAAAAAGCTCCCATTTCTGGCTTCTACTCTCCACACTGACGCGCGGGTCCTTTTTTGCGTTCCGCTCTCAAATCCCTTTTTGCGCTGTCCCACATACTCATCCTCGCCCAAATTCAATCCATCGTAATTCACATGATTCATTGTGATGAAGTGCGTTCTCAGTATTTTGTCATATTTTCCACCAATAAAACATTTATCTTGATATTTTCCATTCAGCCAAAAATTTACATCTCAATCAAATTATTTGCTCTTTTTTCTATTTTTCCATCTCTCTGCGTGTCCCTCGGATGTTTGTTCACCCTGCCGTAACCAAAGTACTGGCTTGCGATCCACGTGCAAATGATGAGGGTTTACAGGGGCGGGTTTTTATGAAAAAAAGAGAGAGAGAGAGGGAGAGAGAGAGGGAGCACACACCATATAAATCTCGTTGCGAGTTGAGGAAAAGTCTCCATTTGGGGAAATAAAATTAAGTTTTTTAAACGTGATGTACGTGAATTTTCAAATCGAATTTTTTCGACACCCTCATGGGCAACTCTCTGTCGTGGACGAGCGTCGTAAACAAGATATAAATTTGAGAACATCCCTTTTTCGCACCCTCCCTGACCCCACCACCCCCACATTGCCGTGCTCCTCAACCCTCCACGAGGCGGCGCCCCTCAAACACCGACAGCCACGTCAATATTTATTACCATACATTTACCTTCCAACACTCTCTGGCACAGTCTCTGATAAACGTGTGGAATGTATTGTTAGAGGAGGTAATTTATTCCACCGCCAAGTCATATTCTGCTCTTTTTTGCTGTCTCGTACGCAGATATTTTTTTCCCTCGCACACCCCCCCCCCCCGCCACCTACCGGAAGAAATAGAGAAATAATAGCACTGTTTTCCCCGTGTGCATTCCACCCATCACAGTGTACAGGGCAAAATAAATTCAGCACGTAAAGAAATTATTCCGAAATGATTTCCATGGAGGGAATATTTCTCTTTTAATTGTTTCTTTCTCGTGGGAAAAACACCCTCTTCTCCACCATTTCAATAGGGGGTGAGGATTACTAGAATGTTAGTGTGATTAAATTTGCGTACATTTGCAAGTTACTTTATAGTCTCAAGAGCTGAAGAAACTTGTTCTCACACTGAAGAAATTTTCAATGGTCTTCATTGCAAAAATCGTAAAAGCAAACGGTTTATTATCATCGTGAATATGGTGTGAAAATTGATTTTTTTTGTAATTGAATTTGTGCATATTTTCCGAAAATTGAAAGTAAAAATAAAATTTGACAACAAATCTTGGTTAAGATAATTAACAAAAACAAATTTTTTTTTGGGAGAATTTAGTGAAAATAATCAATACAATTTTAATCATATGTAATTAATTTGTATGTTCATGAGTTTTCACGCTGTAATTATAATTCCCCAATTGACTTTTGATTAATCTCTGGAGTTGTGGACGCTTTGTTCTGTTAATATGAAAATAGCACTCAAATTTACTCGCTGCACAGAGAGCTTCATTTGCAGAGAAATTAAATTATTCAACAAGCCATAATATTTATTTTTATGTGGAGATTTGATTTGAGCACCAAATAAATATTTACTTTTTTTCTGTGTCCCAAATGTAAACATGACATAAGGGGTCAACATTTGTGAAACACACTGCAATTGAGTGGTGAAAATGCCATTGGAGACTTTTCCCCAAAATTGTTTTGGTCGGTTGAAAAGTGGCGGTAAGTTTGTCTCTGAAAGTTTGTTCCGGCGGCGACATATTTTTTGGTTGGAGCCCTGAAAAACTTTCAGCAATGTAATATTACACGATGATTTGCCTCCGCATGCTGTGTAGTTGTTCTGTTACATCATCCACGCCACAAATTTGAAATGTGATCACGATATAAAAGAAAAGTGCCACACTATTGTGTTTACATGGGAAAATTTTTATCCATTTGCCGCCCCATCCCTTTGGAAAAAGGCAGATATTTTTATGCGCCTCTATTCCGTCCCACCAACGCTCTTGTCGAGTAACATTTTTATGAGCACCAGGCGCCCCCACTGCGATGACCTGTCGATACATCACGTTCCAATTTTCATCCCAACACACAACTTTTCTGCATGAGCACAAACTTTGGGTTGTAAAATGGTTGAAAATGCTTTTTTTTTACATAAGAACATCTCTGGGCTCTCTCGCCCGGATCGTTCGACACTTTGCCCGCGGGGAGGGAAAATTCAAAGTGCCACGATTTCATATTTCAAGTGCTATTATTTGGTGTGAAAAACAACTTCAATCTCAGCAATGTAAACAGTGGGGAATTTATCGAATATTGCAAGCGCTAATACGTGAACCATATCAAGGTACAAAGGGCACGTTTTCGCTGATTTCTCATCTACAATAAACATCTTCTTTCATCAACTTTGGTTAATCACGAAGATGGAGATTGTGTCATGAGATTTCGGTTCAGCAAACTTTCCCGCGTTGCGATATTCGGTATGATTAAGTAAATTGTATTAACAAATATTCTCTAATACAGTTCACAAGGGGAAGATAATACAGTCAGAAGTGGTGTACAGCTCAGCAGAAGTGCTTAATAAGTGGAAGTGTTGAAAAACCTTCAATATTTACTGACTAATGATTCAGATTCTTTGAATTTCCTTCGATTTTCACGCGAAAACAAACGAATTAATCGTTTTTCTAGGTTATGTAACTCATCAAGGACATATTAATTGAATATTTCGTATTCTAGCACATAAATCATGCTGGTTCTTGCCAGAATTAAACATTTGCAACCAATAAACTGTGCTTTTTTGATACTTTAATGCCAAGAAACACTGCAAATTGCGCTGAGATTGAACATAACCTCAAAAAAGTCATTTGGACTTAGTAAATATCCATTTAGAAATCTTTCTGGACAAGTTTGAATCGGAATCAGCAATTTTAAGATCATTGGCGAATCATAAGAGATGATTTTGTGATCTAGAAAGCTTCCAAACTGAGTTTTTGAGGATCATTTAGTTATATTTTTGAGGTTATGGTCGGAAAAGTTGTCCAAAACAGCGGTTTTTAATCGATTTTTATAGAAATATCAAATGGAACCTTATAAGAGATTCATTACAATTTGGGAATCAATGTGGAAACAGACAAATTTGGTAGTAGTGTGCAGATTTAGGGCATATTTCTCCCCCTTGACAGTTCAATTGCAGAGGTAAACTTTTCAATACCGCAGAGTCTGGATGATAATTATAAAGTAATTCTAACTGGCCTTAGTGGGGAAGTTTTGTTTGCACAGCGCGCGTAACTTTTGAGAAGGCAAAAAAAAAAATTGACACCAAAAACACTTTTGAGAAAATTGAGCGTGTCCCCAATCGACTTCTTGGAAATTTTAGATTAAATTTTAATGAAGTCTGAAATTGCCCAGACTTTAAATGATCTTGAAGTAAATTAAATTTTTCTGCCTATTAAATTTCCCGAGGAATTCCTTTGATTAAAAAGTCTCTGGGTAGAAAAAGCTCTGCGTTATTTCACTTTTATGTCTTTTCCACTCCCAAAGACATTTCCTTTTGATCAACTATTCCACCCGTAGTTTGAGAATTTTCCTCGCACACAACTCTTTTGTAAATTATTAATTTGACATCTCATGATCCAATGTGGTCTTTTGATGTCACTTTAGCTGAGAGATTTTCTTCACCGATTTTTAATTAATGTGAGCACTGCTCTCTTCTTCAGCAATGCGCAAAGAACTCGAAGCATGGTTTCGAAGAGATACAGAGAGCGAATGGGGAAAATGTGGGTGATGGTTGTAATTCTGCGGAGATAAAATTTATTGTTCTTTGAAATTATCAGTCGGCAACTGTTGTGAATTGTAATTGGGAGAGAGAAAAAAAGGGAACGAACTGCTGAATGGCTAGGAAGCATCGGGAGCCAAAGAAAATTTTGCCATGGGGATACTCGACTGTTTATCTTTTCTTACTCGCCTTCCGGTGTCTTTGATGGTTGCTCGGCCAAAAAAGGCGAGAAGTGCTGAAAATTGTATGTGAAGTGAATTGCGGTGGAAGCATCTGAACGATGGCGTGAGATTTTCACGCTATGGTGAAAATCTGGCGCTCTAGTTTTCCGCCTATTTCTTTATCATGCAATTGTTGTTGTCTTATTTGTTTTATTTTCGTCTTAATTCGCACCATGGCTTGGCCACAGCGTGTATAGTTAATTCATTGTACTGAATGATGTCAACGCCAGCAGGTCTTCGACTGGAAATGTGGAACATTTTCCACCCTCGGCATTTTCAAAGGGAAATCTCCACCGCACGCACATTTTGCAGTAGGAGAAACTTTTTTGCCATCAACTTTTTGCACACACACACACAGAGAGAACGGTGGCAATTTAGAATATGTCAAAGAATGGCACGGTAGATTTGGAGGAGATTTCAAGCTGCGACCATCCACCTTGTTGGAAAATTATAATTTCTTCTATATATAGCACGGCGCATTTATATGTATTCCTTTCACTCAAAATATAACTCGATTACCCCAGGGAGAAAAGGAGAAAGTGGCGAGTGGGCGGAGAGGGCAACTTAATGAAGAAAAAAAGCTTCGAGAAAAAGTGTCGCCCCCCCGCTCTTTTATGCCACCCTCTCTGCGCCCCTAATGTGGCCTCGGTGGCTCGACGAACAGCCGGGAGTGCTCCAATTCTGAAATTTTTACAGCATCCACCAGAGAATATAATCTGAATTTACCATTCATTCTATGACACACCCGCACCCCGTCGATGTGAACAGAATATTTAAAGTGAAAATTGTTTTTCATAAGCAGAAACATTCACATTATCCTTATTATATTCCCCTTCATTCTGCTTTACACACTATAAGCCCCATTTTTTAAACATCTCACTCGAGCTGAGCGCGCGGTTGGAACCTTTCTTCTTCTCGCACTTTTTGTAATTATCTTGAGGAAAATTATGGCGCCAGATGGTGAACTGAAGTGCTCAAAAATTGACAGAGCTTTCAATGTCGCTTCTTTGGTTCTGTTTTTGCTTAAATCCTATTAAAAGTATGCTCATTTTTAAATTTCAATGACCGACATTAAGGCTACAATTAAGGGCTGTATTTGAGATGGAAAAAAAATGTCACGGACTTATTAATATTGCTATCGTAAAAATAATTATTTTGCCTTGGAATTTTGTACAAAATTGTACTAATTCGGAATGTAATCACTTGGTTAAATTCAAGAGAATCATAACTATACTCTTAATGTGAATAATGTGTGGTACAGAAGATTATACCCAGAAAATTATTTCGCTTATTTATTCGACTTTGATCTCCACCACCACTGGCGGCAAGAATTTAAATGCAAACCCTCAAAATTGTGGTGCGTCCATGTGAATAAGAATTGTTCGGGGCAAATGCAAAATAAGGGAAAAGTGAGAAGTGGGAATGGAAGAGAGAGAGAGAGAGAGTGAAAAGACAGAGTGGAAATTTTCAAGTTGTATAATATGCGGTTTGGAAATTTATTGACTTCATTATGATATAAATCAAATATTATGATTCTTTGTTTATTCATGGTGCTGAAATACTCACAAGAAGTCTATATATTTTTAGCGGGGGGAGGGAAGGAGGGCTGAAAAGTAGGTGGGAAGTGCTCTGTGTATATCTCATGAAAATTGAGGGGGATGGCAACCCGGGTGAAAATCGCGAAAGTTGTGATTCTCGCTGATTTTTGCCGGCAAGAATTTATTTCTGCACACATAAAGGGGTTGTGTACTCCCCTATATTTTTGGCGGGTCACAGCAGAATTGCGCCACGCGATGGGGGAGGTGAAGAATGTGAGTATCCAAAGTGCTGACTTATTTAATTCTATTCTCCGTGGCAGTTTAACTCCCGCCACAGACACCTTTCTCACCATCCATTCTCGGAGAATTCCATTGCGGGGTGTGCAAACAGTAATAAGACGATCAGCCATGAATTTGAATTCAGGTAAATAACACATTATGAATAACTCAATACTTGTGTGTGTGTTCAATTCCTTATTTTATCAACTTATACCGCATGAGATTTATCGGAACAACTAGTAGAGAATAAAGCAGAGATGAAATTGTGTTTATAGCAAAATTGGGGCACAGTAGGGAGTCAAAGGGGCTCCAAATTTTGTCAGTCTTACCTGTGGAAACCCCGTTAAAGCATTTTAATGTCCCATTAAATGTGAGTCTCTGTGAAAATGTGCACTTGGACTCAGAATATATTCCACGTAGAGTTGCAATTTATCGATGAGAGAAGATTTAAATCCCAGATAAAAGTCGTTTTTAAAGATCCACTAAGAAGAATTTCACAGTAATTCAATGATTGGGAAAAAGTACTTTATTTGCACATATAGAGAACATCAAGTTTTTCCTAATCTATCTCGATTTTCTGGCTTATATTTCGCAACTCAGTTATGACATGAAATATTATTCAAATTGACCCAGCATAATTTACAATAATGCAAGAGAATCCAATTACAATAATTCAGTATAGTGTTCCGCCCGATAATTTATCAAGGGTGCAATTTTTCCCATATTACCTTACCTGAGAGTTGTATTTTTGCATAGAGAAACAGTGCATTTTCCTTCGTGCATCTGCAAATGAATTGCCTTTCCTTGCCATTTCCGAAATTAACCTCCAGGCAGAACAACAGAATTCTACCACAGTGTGTGTCTCGGTTGAGATTAGACGGAAGTGCAACTGATTCTTCTTTGGCTTGTCCGGGAAATTTGATCTATTCAGTGCGATATGGCAGAGGGAAAGTTACACCGTAATGCTCATGCATCAATCAATTTCAACCGTATCTTGTCAGTCTCTATACATTTTCCGCTTCTTATCGCAACATTTCATCACCCAAAGTCGTCAATTAATTCTACTTCACTGTATGTTTCTTGCTAATAAATTCCCAGAGACGTGCGGAAGCTTTATTCAAAGAGATTTTTGAGGCAGTCTTTTCTGGGGCGGCTTTTTTACGCTGTTGATTCTTAAGCTCTGATTTTGTCGGCTGATATCTTTAGGAATTTCTCACTTAATGTGATTAATTCCCTGGAAACATTGTAAAACGTCGCCATATAAAATTACTATACTTTTCTTTCCGCTCAAAATTGCCTCACGAGGCGTCAATGGGATAGAAAGAAAAAAAATGCGAAAAAGCACTCAAGAAACATGGCTTATGGGTTGGATGGTATTTGTGGAGAAACTTGGAATGTGATAAAATTGATTGCTTATCAACAGTACTGACCAAATGACAGGAACGAACGTAATTCATGACTTTTCATACTCAATTTAAGCATTTCGCATCGTGTTTAGTGAGTTAGATTTAAGAATCGTAACTTGCAAAGCATGCAAAAGTTTAAATTACTTGAAAGGAAATCCTACACATTCTCATTTGCTGCCAAAAGACGAAGAAAGCGACTTGACAACTGTTTCTTCCTCTCAAAAATTCGCAGCTATCGTAATTGGCTTACGATATTGATCTTTAATTCACAACTAAAGCCAGTTAGTAGAGTTAAATTGTGGTGTTAAATTTACTTAAAACTCTCCAGTTGTTTTGGTTTGAATGGAGAAAAACCATTAAAAGTGTTCCACTTTTAGCGGCTATTAATTAAATTGATAATGCAGAAAAAACGACTTTTTGTGTCTCAAAATCATCATTCTTGTGAAGAAAATGTCTCTTATCAGAGGCTATTACACTCTTGGCTTGGGGAAAATGGAATTCCATCGACGGTGGAAATATTTAGGAATTCCATCAATGTGTGAAAAATGCTTTTTATCGCAAATTTTAAGGAAAATTTCGCCTCAAAAGCCATCGAAGAAATTTATTTTATCGCACAGCATATGGGGATGAGTTCATGTGTGTGTGTGTGTGTGTGTATGTGGTGAATGAAGATTACAATTTGGAAATGAAAATTCATTTTTATTCGAATGGTGAGAGGTGTTTGGGAGGTGCAAGAGAGGAAGAAAAAAATAAAATGGCGTGTTAAAAGCCATCCACCCGGAAGTTTTAGATAAAAAATATTGCCTCCTGAAGGAAGGCTGGGGGTTTGGCAAGAAAGTGCTGAGAGAAAAGTGAAAAGTCAACCACACATTTACTCACATCTCACACCACGAGGCGCAGCTCAATAGATTTCCTCCTCATATGCGCGATGGCGGGAAAAGAATGGTTCGAAGGTGGCGAAGGATATTAGGTGAGAGACTCCTTTTTCTCATGGCGTGTGGAAGTGCGTTTGGAAGGGGAGGAAAAAGCTTCTACAATTTTTTACCCCATGTTTGGCATTAATCATCATTTAGTCACATGCAGAGGGTTTAAATTGAAAATATCTGTGAAATATTGAATGGCAATTCCCATCGAAATGGCAAACAGTCGTGCAATTAATTAGATGAAAATTCCAAATTGATATTTTTTCCCCTCCATTTGTTTTTCGGGGATATTAATTATTGTAATTTTCCAGGAAACAATGCGCACATCACAGACATATTGTAGGAAAAAAAAATATTGATAATGTATCCCTTGTGAAATTCACTCCTTTTAACCATTGGATTGTCATCATGTGTCCGAAAATTCAGGGTTTGTCACTATAGCTTTTCATCTCTTCGCTTTCTAGTAAAATCAGGGGCGGAAAGTTACAATAAAGCACCGTGGCATAAAGGTAAACTTGCGAACAGAATTTTGTGTTTAATTAATGTCGAAAATATAATTTAACCCTCACACCATCCTTTTTCCACCCTTTTCGCAAAAATTTGTTAGCTTCATCATCAAGTGAAAATTGAGATTCGTTTCAAAGGATTTGTCGCGCACTCACTCCATTCTCCAACCCTTTGGAGCAACCCTTCAGCTTCTGCTCAGCACACTATGCTGTGAAATATACACTGGGCGAAGGGTTGAACGGAGTTTTGCTTATTCTATAGTGATGCTGAGCAAATAATGAATCTACATTGGGTTTCATTTCAGCATAAGACTTAGAATTTTCACATTTCCCAGATTGGATGTCAAAGTTTATTGTAGGTGAAAATTTTGTGCCTAACTTGTGACTAATAGGCAAAATTGTGAATGAGAAAATTAAGAAATTAGTAGTCTTTCTTTTACACCTTCTTTGTATCTTTTCCATTGCAATATTCCCAGCTAATCCGTGTGGTGGAAAAATTAATATGCTTATTGATCCTTCTGCATTCCCTGTGAAATTCCATTTCGCCCACGGGTGCGTTGAATTTTAAATTACTTCCTTGGAGGGTTTTTGAGTATTGGCGAGCGGAACTCCAACAAAAGCTCTTGACGGCGCGGTTTTCCTTGGGAAAATTTTGCAATAATTTTTATTATTCTCCAGAGCAATGCAATTTTCCTCGAGTTTCTCCCATTTAAGCAGGGATTTCTGCGAAGCACCTTAGCATAGACCACACACAGTTTCACCAACTATGAATGTGGAGAATGGAGGCGGCGAAGAAAGTGGCGTAACAATGCGCCAAAAGAGGGAAGGAGCACGAAAAAATCCGGAAACCCAACCGAGCAGAGTCATCCTCTCTAATGATATATTTGTAATGCGGGGATTTTAATCTTTTTTTGCCTCCACTTCTTCTTCCTCCTTTGGGGTGCCACAGGAGGGTTTTCGAGTGCGCGTTCTGTGAAATCGGACGAGGGCATTCTTATGCTCGTGCCACCCACCATTTCCACACACATACACACAATTATTGTGCCTCGGCTGTTATCCATGGCGAGGATGTGAAGAAATCTACACATCTGAGATATGAGTCCCCAAATGTGTGGATAAGAAAAGAGTTTCTCAGGTTTCTCCGGCGGTGCTGAACAATTGCAGTGGGGGTCGAAGGGTTGCTCATGGGGAGCACATGATGGGTGGGTATAAGAAGTGGCATTCAACAACAATAGATTTCCCGGATCCGCCACCATCGCGCCCACTCTCCAGCCCGCCATACAATCTCACATCGTGCCGGGTGGATTCTCCGGCGAACGGTGGAGCCATCCATTTCCTCCGAGTCCCCCCATCTCAGCTCCGGGGAGCTCCGCCGGAGCCCGCATTCATCTTGCCATGAGAAGCGCCAAACGAGATACAGATCCTCTGGGAGAGGGATTCGCGTGTGTATAAACATTTTATTTGCAATTGTATAATGTATATTATTTTCCTCTCTTGCGACTCTATTTATCGGCTCCACCAATTTTCCGCCATGGAATTTCACGTTTTGGCATTTGCAGGCGAGAAGGAAGTGGGAAAGAAAAGTAAAATTTATATTTTTATTAGTCACAAACACCCCTTCCTGCGCCGCCTTCATGCTATGCCTTTCTTCTGGCCATGCCTTTTCACACAACACTTTTCCACCCCGCGCACAGTCGAGGAAATACTGACTTGGGAGAAGAACAATAAAATGCAAAACGACCTGACAAAGACTCCTTATCAAGTACATTTAATGCCATTTCTGGGCTCTTCACATTTTCCATCACACAATTCACATTTATGCACTTTTGCAGAGATTCAACAAACAATTTCTACACGGAAAAATGTACAATTATTTAAAATTTAAATGTACAAATGCAGAAGGAGTGAATTAAATGCTTTATTTCCTTCGAAATACTCAATCTAAACCCATCACAACACATCAATTAGTCAAGCTTGTTTTTCCATTCCACTGTCATGCAAATATGACGTACATGTTTATATGCTGTAATAATGTTTATTTGCGAAATCATAAATTATTTCTCTTAAGAAGAAACACGCATCTTCCGGTTTCTCATGACTCTCAACTGTCTTTTGTATATCCTTTACCCAGGAAAACAGCTCCATTTCACCCATATATGACTGGCATATGGTGTGATGCCTTGAAAAAAAAAAACATTCGAAATGCTCTCCTTTACATGCCCATCAACATTTCCCCAGTTAAGGGGAATACTTTAAAAATTTTGTACATCATCGAGAGAACTTATGAGTTCGACAAACATCATTATGTCGTTAGAAGTTTCCTAATAGTTTCGCCTCAGTGGCAAATTCAACAGTGTAGAAACACCCTTCTCGATCTCATGGGAATGGTCGCAAGGAGTCAGGGAACTTCCCCAACGGGGAGGGTGAAGGATGAGGTGGAACAGGAATCGATAAGAGATGAAGTATCTTTTCACTTTTTGCGTCATAACGTATTCCCAGAGACTCTCTTGCCATTCCCTCAGCAACAATTCCATTGTCTTGAGTCCACGTAAACTCTCCTCATCGTCTTGCCTCAAGACGCTCCTAAGGATACTACATACATATGTTTCATTATATAGAATGAAATATTTACAATGCGGAGAACAAATCACAAGTGAAACAATATAATAGAGTTATATTCAGTTGGTTAGCTGGGGGAGTGAGGGGAAAAGTAGGGAAAAATGTCTGATAAGACACTCGTTCGGTGGAAGTTTATTGAAACTCTAAACTATCTCTCCCGTATAATAAATAATGCTGTGCTTGCAGAGGAAGGATTCCTATATTAGCACCGCGGAGTGAGGACAATTGCACTTCATCATTGTTATTATTGCATGATGGGATTTTTTTATTTGCTTCAACTATATATGGCAATAAAATGTTATACAATTCATTCTTAAAGTGGACTTAAACTATTGGAATTTTCTTGAGCTTCATTCTCAACAAAAGCTTGACATTTTTTAAATTGACTTCCGTCAATTTGCCGTACAAAAACATCCTTTGTCGCTGTGCGGGTGGCAGAAAAAAAGGAGGAACTTTCCCGAGGCAATCAACAATGGTTTGTATAGAAAATTTCCCATGAGATTTTCACCATTCACCACCCCTATCGTGTGCCCACATCGTAACAATGATTGCACAAGGGTTGGAGAAAAAACTTCTGTATGAAGAATGTTTCCCACTGAAAGAATGCGAAACTGCGAATGCGACACTTTCCCCTTCTTTTTCATACATAAATGTATATTAGAATGAATAGTTTTCATGTGATTCAATAAATTCCATTTCAACTTCACCGACCTTTGTGCTATGGCACAATGGGTGAGCGCAGAAAAAATTATTAACCCCGTTTATTCTTCATTTCCCATCTCAATGCCGCCCCTATGGTGCGGATGTTGAGTGAAAGGGGAAATGGGATAAGTGGAATAAATAGTGGGAAAGTTTCTCTGATTGTGCCATAAAAAATATGTGTGAAAGAGCTTAAGGATCAATAAAATTGATTACTAATGTTCATTTATGGAATTGGCATGGGACAATTCTCACGGATCGCCTTGTTTAGTGCGATATGAGTGCAAAAAGGGGGAGATATTATGGTCAGAAGTGGTGTACCGCTCAGTGAACGTAGTTGGGAGTGGAAGTGCTTGAATATTTTCAACATGATGCGTTAGAAATGCATGCAATACTTTAAGAAAAAGAATTGTTCATGACATTTTTCTAGGTTATGTGATTAGTTAAAAACAAACTTTATTACTAAATAACCTCCAAAATCAATAATTCTTGCTCCTAAGCTGGTAAAATTTGCAAAATCACAAGCTTTCAATGTTAAACTCTTGTTAATTATGCTAAGATTGCTCATAACCTCAAAAATATTGTTTCATGATATAAAATTGTCTATTTTAAGAGCTGTTTGATTGATTTTCTACTCTAAAATAGCAAATTTTAGCTCATTGTCAATTAGTTTTGCCTTTAAAAAATTCTGAAAAAGTTTTTCTCAAGAATTCTTTTCAATATCTGAAGGTAAATTTTAGGTTATGTTTCAAAGAACATCCAAAACTTTGTTTGAAAATTGCATCACATCAAAATATTTCTAAAAATACTGTGAAAATGTCGTCTTTTTAGATCAAGAACTCCTAAATTTGAGGTTATGATACTTTAGACAGTTGGTAATATACATAAAGTTCCAAAAACCAAGAAGAAAATAGAGAAAACGCATGTTTTAAGCACAGTCAATGTTCTTGAAGTGTCTGTGATTCTCTCACGGTAATGGTGAAAGTTTAGCCATATTATCTCCCCCTTGGAGTGCTATATATATATAGTATGTAGCCTGTCTCATCACTCTCTGGCATGCCCAGAAGAGTGTATCGTGTCTGCTGGGATGATTCAATCTCTTCCTTCACTTCCACATTTGTCCCCTTTCTGTCTTCCACTTTCTATAGAGAACAAACACACAATCTTTTGAGCCAAAATGTGTGTGTTGAATTATAAATTTTTCTCCACTACATTTATTTTGAAATTTGAGAATATATTTGTATCAATTTATATTCATAAAGTTTCCTCCTTTTCTTCATATGTTCACCCTCACCAACCCGTCTAATCTCATGATGTTTCATTCTGAAATATCACACACAAAGAGAAAAATGAAAAGCTCAGCTGTGTGAAGTTTGTATTGTAATTCATCTTAGGGGGGTGAGTTAGGTGTGTGTGTGTGTGTCTTCGTCAAGTGGATGAAGTGGAGAAAAAAGAGAAGTCGATTCTGAAGATGGTGTGTGAGCTTTTCCTATACAAAATTTCCTCACAAGACACCTGTTTGATCCGTGACGAGTGGAGGAGGAAAGGCAACGGCGAAAAAATATTCCCAATTTGATGCGATATTCCCAAAGATGCTTCACCCAAATTTACCGCATTCACACTTGTCACGAGGCGAAAATTGATATAAGACGAAATATGTTAGAAAGTCAATAATTTTCATCCCCTATCTCACGACCCTCGACGCCTCATGGCGCACACAGAATCGCACATATTGTGAAGTTTGCAAACGATCCAATACTCTGCCAGCCACATGATTGCTCTCCGCACCTGTAATTGGATACACATCGCTGGAAAACGTGTAAGTCGAAGAGTGAAATGTGTTTTTTTTTGTACTTTGCTTTAAAAAGGAACTGCGAAAAGTACGAAGTATCCCGAAGTTTTTCTATCACGGACGCTGTACTCATCTCAAGTGTAGTGAATAACTCAATTACGGCATTTCCCCGTTAAGATATTTCCTCGCGCGTTGCTTTATTTATTGAGAAAATTTCACTATACTTCGGCAAAATAGTGCAAGACGTTCGTTCGTGAGTTCTACAATAGTGTGGACTTCTTCGAACAACTCTCTATAATTATTTTACTTCATTTTGCAGATTGTTTCGGAAGTTTCGTGCTGGGAAACACTGAAAAGTACTCTGTGATTTTGATCTCGTTTGAAGGATTTTCTACAGTTAGTTATTGATTGAAGTGGAGCACAAAATGGTTTTTAAATGAAAGGATAAATCATAGATTTTATTCAATTATAGATATGATTCGAATGTAAATATTTACTGTAGATTTTTTTTATGAATTTCGTAGGAATTCTATCACTCATTTCAACATATATTTCCCAATATATAGTGCGACCTATATTCCAGGGCGTCTATCGGGACTGTCGTGAGAAATTTCAATAACACGTGAGTTTCAGAGGTGAAAATTGGGTTTTCTGCAAAAATATTTGCGGTGAATGACAATCAATTTGGTGGATATTCAATTTGAGTCTATTTATATCCCAAGATTTTAATTACCGTCTTCGTTCATTATCTCTCGCTAATTGTTTTTGCTTCACTTGACTTTTCATCAAGTCACCTTGTGCCTTTTGGCAAATGAATACACCCACTCCGTGTGGCAATCGGCAAGAGAGTCACCCCGTAAACCACCCTCCCACCCCCCGAAAGCCACGTAGAGAGACACACAATTTCCACCGAGTAATCTAAATGGTTTTCGAAAAACCTAATTATCGTCACGGCGTCACACACAGAATGGCTCACAAAAGAGGGGGTGTCGCTAAGGTATGGAGGGTGTGAAGTCTGCTGGCATGTGGATTCACGGAGAGTTCTAATCAGAGGCAAAGTGAGTAACAGTGGAGCGTCTCGGGATTGATAATAGTGCGAAAACGAGGAGGGATCAGCCACAAAAAGTCTCCCAGAGTGACTCACTAGTGCCGAGGGAAGCTTTGTATTGTATGGCGAAAGATGAGAACTCACTTCTTATAGCATCCACACCACAGACTACAAAATGCTCATGGTGGTCTCTTGGCGTTGGCAAGACGATGAGGGGTTGGGCGATGCCGAAAGGGTTGAGAATGGCTTAATAGCTCTGCCAAAGACTGGAGGGTGAAATTCTATTCTGTGGAGGTCTGGAGGGTGGTCTTGCCGCAGATGAAAACATGGTTACACACATATAATCAGTGGCTGAAGAAGGTCCCTTCTATTATTCCATGTTGTCAGCGGAAAACATCCCGAAAAATTCCACAAGAAAATTGCCCAGACTCTCAATCTTGGCGCACAAGAGACAAAAGAAAAACCCCACAGTCACATTTTCCTCCTCGCATGCTCGCCCAGATCTCCTTCTCATTTCCTCATATACCTAATGATTCGTGACTTTTCTCTCGCAAACTCCACTTTTCTTCCTTTTTTGTCCCCTTTTTGAGCATCCGGAAAATCAAAAAACGCAACCAAACTCCGCAAGAGCTTCACTTTGAGAGTCAATTCTGTGTCTCAATGAGAATCTTTGTATGAAATATAAAGTCTTTCACATCCAAGCTGACGTGAGTTTGCTTTCAGGCTAAATAACACACTGAGCAAATAGTTATCATAAGCGCAATACGGAGATATTTGAGTGTTTTACGCTCAGAAATAATATTAATTAAATTTTTACCTCAAAACATAACATTATTTGTAATTAATATTAATTAAATGGGAAGAAAAAAAGCAGCGATGAAATATATATTAATTCAAAGGCCAAAGGAGACGAAAACCAAACTTCTGCATAAATTAAATGAGATGAGAAGGAAAGAGTGAATAATAAAAATGCTGTACAAAAAGTTTTCAAACTCATCTGTATCCTTCTTCATCTCTTGCAATTTTCACCTGGACTTTTTTGTCCCTCAAAGCCGACCCAAAGAGAGATGGAAATGTTTGCTATTTATGTTTATGTTCATATATACAAATTCAAAGCGTAATGAAGTCTTGAGATGAAATTTTAACTATGAAATCTCTTTGCAATCTCGTATCACTTGTCGGATCGTGCAAAAGCACATTTTATATTGGACACTTTGATGACACGGAAAAGAAGAACTTTTCCACTCTGTTCTTGTGCGGATGTCTTCAGCTGTAATGTTTGGCGACATTACAGCAGCCCAAGCGGTTGACTGTTGAATGTTCCAGCCTTGGTCTAGCTGAAACATACGCTTCACTGGAATTGTCTTGCCCTCTGCCCTGATGTACAAAAGTTTTTCCGGAACGAATTCGTTCTTTCAGTAAGCTTGTTCTGGAAAAACGCTTCTCACAGTATTTGCAAGCGAATGGCTTTTCGCCTGTGTGAGTCCTTATGTGAATCTTAAGTCCTTCACGTCTGTGAAAGGCTTGGCGAAAGTGTTTAAGGCATTACATCACATATGAATTTCGCTACCGAATGTACGCCTCCGATCTGGAAGGATCGCTGATGGTCTTTGAGTGGTTCTTTTGATGATAATACATATAAATATGTGATCTTTTGTAGATTATAATCTTCAGATGTAACGCCTGGAGACAAATGTTTCGCGAGGAAAAGCACACTTTAATTTTTCAAGAAATTTCTATGTTTCACCTTTGAATTTTAGGGAATGTTTCACGTGATTTCTGGAGAGAGTTTTGTGAAAGAGAAATAATATTTTATTTCCAGTTTTCACTGCAATATGGACAGAAATGTGTAGAGAAATATTAAAAGAATATATGTGTAGTCATTGTTGAATAATATAAATATTGAATCTGTGATTTTTGAATACTGAAAAGTGAATAAAAATAAAAATGCTCAATCATTTTTTGCTCAGAACATAGAATTCGTGTTCAAGAGAAAATCATTTTATTATTTTTTCAACATTAGAAAAATAAAATTGCCACTTATTATGCTTTGTATATTTTTCCTCTTTCAAAACACTGCTAAAATTTTAGTTTATTTGTTTAGAATTTATTGCAAATAAATAGAATTTAGAGTCAAATATATCCTTTTTTTTCAATATCTCTGTAATGCACAGATTAATTATTACTTGTTAATGGTGTGTAAACACTCCGTGAATAAGTGATTTGCCGAAGCCACATTCATCATCACCATGGCGCACCGCCAATCAGGCTCGCCGTGCTTGAGTTCAACTCTGTTGGCTGTTAACATTTTGCTCATAAAGAATTCATGTGCGGAGTCGTGGGTGAGTTTTGACTTTATTGACATGATAAAATTGCAGAATGTCACAAATGCATTTATCCGCGCCACATTTGCCAGCCACGAAGAATGACCAGGAAAGTGGGTGGTCTTTTTTCCACTCCACAAATACCAAATGAAACGTGGCGAATTGCACCTTTTTTCCGCTGTTGCGACTCCCCAAGTCATCCTCTCTCGCTCTGCCTCGCTGCCTGATTTTTTTTTCCAGTCAGGTGGAACGGATATTTGAGTCTCTGACCCAAATACCTAGTTGGAATAGTCGATGGGGCATTTAGGGTGAGTGTCGCAATTTGCGCACTTCGAGCGGCCTTCCAAGAGTCAGACAGACTGGAAAGCACCTCTCCAGGCCACTTCCCCGCCGCTTGCGGTACACGGGGGTGGCTTCTGATGAACCCCTAGCACTGGTGGTGGCCGAAAAGCCGGTGACTGTTGTGCCGAGCAGCCAGCGAAGTGCGCCGGTGTGGCATGTCGACTCTCAGCACACATTTTCCAGCTCGAATTGCCATCCACACTTCAGTTTCGTGTTTCACGCCAATGCGAACGGATACGGTGCACGCTCCCCGTGATTGAGCCTCGTGCGGCAGTTGCGTTCTCACGCTTGCAACGACAGTCATATCGAAAGTGTGCGAGAACATCCTCTTTTCCTTGACCCCGCGAAAGTCGGCAGTGCTGCAAGGAGAAAAGGGAGTTTATGAAAGAAATTGAACAAGGAGTGCAAAAAGGTGGTGACATCGTGTGATTGTGAAGCCGGGAAGAGAGGTGGAAAAAGTTGGAAAATTATGTGAATGGGAATTCCATATGAAATTTCCACCTTGATGAATTCTCGTGCTGGAAAATTCTCTTTGCCACATATCCATGAGAGTATTTCAGTCTGGGCGCGTGTGCTCTTTTTCTCCATAACCAAAAAGTATACACAAAAGGAAAGGAATTACCCTGGGCGAGAAAGGGGTTGCAAGTCCGATGGTTTTTGGGTGGAAGAAGAAAAAAAATGTGCGGAAGAAGGGTCAATTGTTGGAGCTTTTGAGGGTCCCAGTGTATTAATTTTCAAGAGCTGGTCATCTGCCCAAATTGCGCCATCACCTGAGAATTCCTCACCTAATTTTTCATGCCAATAAGCCCCTATTTTCTTACACATTCTCCACTCTTGACGCGAGCTACGTCACAACCTTCAAAAATGCCTTCAACCCAGCTTTTCTGTTTTCACCTGCAAAATCGTGAATGGTGCGGCATTGTGTGAAAGAGGAAAGTTTGGGTTGAAATGAAGGGTTTTCCACCAAAGCCCGGTTTTTTTTTGTGCTTCATTTTCACCATCGAAATGGTGTTGAAGCATAGCAGCGCATGTAAGAGAGAAAACACACACCAAAAAAAAAAGAAGGATTGTGAAAGTGCGTTTGAAGTTTTCATAAATATAGCAACAAAGTGCGGAAATTGAGCAATTATGCTGGGAAACAAACACAGAATTCTCAGTGGACGCCTTTTTTTTGGTCTGCTCGGCTAGAGACAGCAAAACCATGCAGTTGTGGAAATTTTACCGCGTGAAAAGGGGGGAAAAGCAAAAGCTCGACGTTTCAATTGCAATTTAATGAATGAGTTACCTTCTATCGTGTGTGTGTATATATCAAAAGACTTTCAAGCTTGCTTTCAAGTGATCTCGAGGGGTGAATTGAATTTAATAAGAATTTTGTAGTAATTTGTGTCACTTTTATTGCTAAATTCTTTCCATTTCTTGAGATGAAAGAAGGTGTTTTCTGAAAATGCTCATGAATTGAGTCTCGAGTTGTGCAATAGAAGCTCTCCTTGCCCAAGTTACGATCCCCTCGTCATGAATATTCCCAGCATTAATTGCTTTTTAATGTGCTACCATTTGAAACTAATAAACTACACACATTTGTAACGCTACCATGAAATTCAACAAGGTATATCTCACTCACGATGGGTCTCGGTGAAGTGCTTGGGCGCTTTTTTCCCATCTACACACTTCTATTTTCGCATTTTTCACCCGTTGATGCTTTGGCTTTTCCCATGTCAGGCCATCCTCTCGATCCATGTCATTGGATAATCCATTGGAAAACACTACACAGTAGTGCAGAGAGCTGTGTGGCAGAGGAGGAAAAAAAAAAACTGGGGTCTTCTGTGTTAAAAGTGAATGGCAAAATAACTCAAATTTCTTCGGTGTGTGAATTCCTCGAGGGGGTTTTCTCGCTGTCACTCCCAACTCCGCCGATGCCTCAACTCACCCCTCCCCATGACAATAGGCAAAGCACAGAAGCTACAGAGCGAGCTTTTTACTCGCCGCGTGCGTCTGAATGCGTTGGTTGGTTGCTGAAATTAAAATTGAACGAAATGGGGTTGAAATTTCAATGAAAAAGCGATTTTTTCACGCCGTAATGGTTTTGTGGGACGACTTCTCATGGTTTGGGGGAAGCTTTCTCCCCCACTTGAGGGGCTCCATGCTCAATGGTTGTGTAATAAAGTGCTACTAACATCGTTGGGTGGCCCTGCAGGGTGGCTCGTTCTTTTTTTTTCGTGAATATTCCAGGCAAACTCACCCTCGCAAATCAACAATTCTCCATACTACTAAATCAAGTCATTTCTCGCATATTTCTCTCCTCAGCTCAATGGTAAAATTGAAATTTTATTGAAGTATTGGAAGCAATTCTTCCCGTCTCTTCCACACCCCTTAGCTCTCGGCCAGACATTTTCCATGTTGCTCACCCCCAATCAAATGGTAAATTACAATTCTCTCACGAGGCGGGTATATTTTCTCCCCCCCGCGCGTGGAAAACGTGTGTGAAGGAGAGAGAGAGCCTTTTTTCGGGAGGACTGCCAATTCGGGAAAAGCTTCTGAAGGTGAAGCAATTTGGGAACAGAGAAAATGAACGTTGACAGAGGAAATTTCCTAATAGGATTAAATATTCGATTAAATTCACGTTGAACGATTCTCTCATCAAATTGTGTGACTTTTTCTCCTTTTGTCATTACGCCCAGCAAAATAATCAGATGCAATGGAACAAAATGGGAAATTTTCATCCATTTCCGCTCATTGCTTCGCTGTCTGTCACGATATTTATAACAGGGAGAGTTAATTCACTTTTTGTGAACTTGAAAAAAATCACACAACTAGTGATGAATCGAGTCAATCATATAAATTCTTCCCTAATTGTATACAAAAAAAACAATGAAAATATCTCTGCAATTTGACCCAATTTGAGAATAACTGAAAGGATTTGCTGTGTATTTAATAAAATGCTGCAAATTCCTATAATTAAAGCTTTGATACAAAAAATTACGTGATCGAACTTCTTTCAAAAATTCTCTTCCTCTGACAAATCAATTCCCCGAATATTTTGCTCTTATGGGAAAGTTTAGAAATTTTTCCTCAACTTTCCGAATCACTCAAACCCAACATCTCCTTTTTGTGCAAACATTCACCTCTTGATCCTGGGAAATTCCCATTCGCACAGGCCAACCTTAAAGTTGATGGAAAGGCACCTCTTAAGCTTCGGAACACCTTGAAAAAATTCCAGATAAATTTTCCCCAGACGTGTGTGTGTTTTTCTCCACCTCCTCTTCCTTATGCTGGGTAGAATTCCTCGAGATTAACCACACTTTGACTTATTCCTCCTCATTCTTCCCCGAGTAAATCGCTGTGAGGGATTCAATCGAATCTTTCTGATTCCGGTGGAAATGGCTCACATGAGTGCGAGTGGGGGAATTTCAACCCCTCCCGAGGGAGTCTGGGATGCACTTGGGAGAGAATTTTCACGGTATGGAAGCATTTGTGGCGCAAAGAGAGGAAATTCATTTATAGCCAAATGAAAAATAAATCGCAAGAATGCAGAGGGCAAATTTATTCGACGGTCGGCGTGGCGCGGGGGTGAAGAGCGGAATTTTCTTGGTGGGATTTTCCCAGGCCAGAGCCAATCTGCCTGGGAATTATGCTGTGGGATTTGGCCTTCCTTCCATCGCTTGGGCCAAATTTACAAAGTTTAGTGGAAGTGATTGGGATAATCTGATGTGGCTGGCGGTGTATTTGGAGAAGTGGAACATGAATGACAAGGGTGGTTCGGGGTTTGGAATACATGAAAAACAAATAAAGAAATTATGGCGATCACCCAATGATCCTGCGGCAATTTCAAATTCCATCCCTCACAGAAGACGATTTTCCTCGCTTGTGCAGGGTGATACCGAGTGGGGGTGGGTGGCGAAAGGGGGGGCTCCGACGCAGCGTAGGAGTGCTTTTTCTATGGAAGAGAAGAGCTAAGGAATATGCCAGAGAAAAAAGTGGAACGAGGGAAAGCGGAAGACTCACTAATCTTGTGGGATTAAATGTGGAATGACACAATTTAGGGGTCGTTGTGTTGTTGTTTCCATTTTCTTCATCTGACTTCGCCACGGCCTCGGAGTCATTTCTTTTTATACCGCACACAACCACTTTGTATTCATTGTAAGCAACTTATGATGAAATTTCAGGAATCAACCTCACCCACTCGAATCTCGCGATACCCAATGCTCGCGCTATCCTCACACCATCTGCTCATCATAATTCCAATTTGGCGGAAATATTTATGAGACACTTTTCACATTCATACAGTGGGTGCCAGAAGATGGTGGGGGGGAGGGGTGAAAAAATGGCGATATTTTATCGGAAATGTGTCTGTAAGCCTGTTTTCCACCTCCCGCTCGCCGCCAATTTTCTCGCGCAAGAATTGCAAGATTCACCTCTTTCAATATTTACAGCTCTGCGGGTGGCAAGGAAATCGTATTTCTGCCACCT
Source organism: Phlebotomus argentipes (assembly GCF_947086385.1). Lineage (NCBI taxonomy): Eukaryota > Metazoa > Arthropoda > Insecta > Diptera > Psychodidae > Phlebotomus > Phlebotomus argentipes. The sequence continues at coordinate 626,137 of NW_026776174.1, forward strand.
TTACACTCAATATCGAATGTCTGTTCCATGCATTACGTATGGGAGAAATTGCTTATGATGGAGCTTTGAAATATGTTGACCCGAGAGAGGGTGAGGTCTCTCAATTTCACTGGCTGTAATGCTGTTTGAATAAGTTCTAAGCGGATTCAATTGCTTCTCACTTTTTTTTTGTATCCAAAAAGGGGAAATTCCGAGAACAATATCACTACAATATATATTTCCCATATTTATTTCCTCTCTACATAATCCACACTTTCAATTAGACGATATAAACTTATGGTAAGTAATATATTGCGATGTTGATGGGGGGGGGGGGATGGAAAATCTTAATAGAATATTATATTAGGGAAATCGTATGTGGAATCTCACGAGACTCTACTCCCACGAGATCCTTCCATCATGTTGCTTCATTGGGCATTTAATTAGATGAGAAATTAAACAATTCCCGACCATACGGAGATTCAATCCTGGGGCACTCTCAAATCCCACACGAGATGTATAATTGATAGGAGTGGCTGCAAATTGAACTGGATAATGTCCAGAAAATAATCACAAAGCATTCCACACATTGAAAACCATATGGCAAAAATGAGCTTTTAAAGCCACGAGAGCCCAGAGTAATTGCAAGTTTGGCGCTCTCGTGTGCTGATTGCTGGCTATTTATGTGAATTGGCTATCCACTTTTTGGCCCTCCATCTGATGGGGTGTTGTGCAAAAATTTCCTGCAGCATTCCAATCAAAAGAGAACGCAGTATTTCGCTGATGTATGGATCACAAGGGGCAGAGAATATGGCTAAAATCTGTACAACACTTTCACAATTTGTATGAAAAATCCTTCAGATTTCATGGATTATTCATTACAATGAGTAAAATTAACAATAACTGAAATCTAACCGAAATCTTACCGAAATCTAACCCAGAATGATAATTCTACTAATTAAAGTTAAAAGTTGTGAGCCAAATATTGCATAAATGAAAGCAATTCCAGTTCTTAAAACTCCTATTGATCTGTACACCACTTCTGATCATATTATCTCCCCCTTGGGATATCATAAGAACTGTGCAATGCCGAATATTTCTTGCATTTGCTTCACCAATGCTTTCCCAATTAATGCAATTCCACCGTGATCATGATTGTTTACGCCTAAGGGAAGATGTTCGTACCTGGCTTTGTTTCCAACCCCCTCCCCACCCGGCAAAAGAGTCCCCGGGGAATTGTTTGGTGAAAAATTGAAACTAAAGAGAGATGAGAATCCATCGATTTTACGAGACTTTTCCACTTTTGACTATTTCCCTCTGCGTGGGTGGGGGAGGAGACAAGAGCAAGTGATATGGAGAAGAGAATCCCTCAAACTTTTCCCACTCCGCCCCGTCAATATCCATTGGTACTTTGTCGTTGTGCGCGATGAGAAAGGATGGGTGGATATATTGCTGGAGACATGGGGAAAAAATATCGAAAAATGTTTTAAAGTTTGAGTAATTTTGCTCAATTTTTATTCATTCTGTGGGGTGATTTCTTCCAACACTTCTCGGCAATCTTATTTTTTTTCTTATACTTCTCACCATATATTCGCTATCACATCTTTTATTGCAACTTTCCACATCTTTCCCCGGGCCTCATCTTCGTCGCCGCAGCTTCGCTTTTTCCCACCGCAACTCAGCCAAACGTGTGATTTATGATTGATGTGGAAAGTTTCCTTGTTCAGGGCTGTGTAATTCAATTTTTTAGCACCGCACGAAGGGAATTCATTAAAATTCATTTGATATTTAAACTGGGTGGCTCTCAATCAATTTTTCTCACTGGCTGTTTGTACACCGGGGTGGTTGGAAATTGATTGAGGGGAAAAGAATTGCGCCGGGAGGCAAAAGTAACAGGATGGGTGTTAATGAGAAATATTTCTGCAATCTGAACTTCATTAGCGCGCGCGCGGGTCACGAGCAAAAGAGGGGTAATGAGAGGCCAAAATTAAAATTCCACCATGGGGATTTTCGGGCGCTCCGCCTTTTTTGCGTCCTCACATTTCCCATAGACTCATCATTTTCCCTTCTGTGTCCAGGAAAATGCTAAGCTATTAATTATCTTTATGACGCTGGGATTTTCTCCTTCCCCAAACGGAGACAAACCATCCGCACCGTCTCCACTTTGCCCCCTTTGCGCCCCGGCCAAAGTATCACTTTACATAGGAGACAAAAAAGCAAATTAATTACTTAAATTTGTGTATTTTGCTATCCTTCGGGATCACGACAAGATGGAAGGGTTTGAGTGATGAATAGAAGAGCCGACAGGAAATGTGCTCAAAAGTCCATCTAAATTGGATTTAATGCGTTCAAAGGAGACTGAAGCTATTTGCAGAGATGATTTGAGATTAGATTTTATTGGATCTCCAGCACAGTGAGAAGTGTGTACTGAATTTGTGTACAATTCTTTGACGAGAGATGCATTTTTTGCTGTATAGTTCAACATATATATTCTATAAATGCTGGCAATAGAATTTTTATGATTCCCTCAATTTTTTTCCCCCACAGTCAGTGTGCAGTGATTTTTTGCCCCCCCGGGGAGGGAAAAGCGTCGGATAACCGAGCTACGAGTGGGCTGAAATATTTCCACAAAGAATAATGGGGTTGAATGGAAAAACAAAGAGTGGAGAAATGTTATTTGTATTATGGATTATGCTCTAGTTTCATACCAGCTGCGATTGTCAATCATTGGATTTGTGGTTTCATCCATAGATTTTTATGTTGTTCAAAGTCGATTGATTTCAGGACTGAATTTGTTGGTTAAACTCATGTCACTCAGTTTAGCCATGAGTGGTAGCTTTCCATCACTCATTGCTAACGAGATTGCTGAAAAGGCCTTTGTATGCGAGAGAGGTGAATTACCTTCGTGCAGAAATTATGAGCATTTGTTGAGGGGGTGGAAAAAAATTAATTTCACCACCAAATGCAAAGGCTGCAAAAATTGGAATTCCACCAAAATATAAAAAAAAACATTCGGGGTAGTAATTATCGTGTCCATTTTTTTTGTATTTCTCTATCTGCCTCTGGCGCTTTCGCGTCTCTGAAAATAATAATAAAAGTGTTTCGCAATGAAATGTTGTGTGTTTGCAAATAAATTTTACCAATTTAACTAAAAGCCAAAGAGAATATTTTTCCAACTCTCGCAACTTAATTTCAGTAATTCCTTTTGTTAAAAAAAAATTATGTGGCTCTACTCAATTTAAGCGAAAGATTTTCAAGTATGGTTATTTTCCACTACAAATAATAGAACTAATTTTCGTCTCTGCACTCGCAGTGATAATTATTTTAAGTACGCGTACAATTTAAGATATGTCTGTCAACAGAATCACCATCGCAGTCAGCTTCTCAAGCTTTATTTATGCCTTTTTTTCTCTCTCATATAACAAACCTTCGAAACGAGAATGAGAAAAAAGCCATGGCAACAAATTTGAATCTTGTTAAATTTGCGTAATCATAAATCATGATTCAGTTAGGATGACGACAACGCACGCTACGTATACAAATGGCGGAGGATTTTCCTGGAAAAGAAATCAGTATCTCTCCAAGAACACAAGAGATACCGCAAAGGTGTACGATAGGAGAGGCGAAAAAGTACCCAAATAATCGTAAAATCTACTAATTTTATACATCTTCTAACGCCCCAAATCTGCGGAATGTTTATCCAAATCCCGTCGATTATTGGAATGCAATAAAGTAAAACATTGCGGAGTGAATGGAAAAGTCTCTAAAGCATTTACTTGGTTATTAAGATTTTTGATAAGTCACTTGGGGGTTGCCTGGCAAACTTTCCATAAGAGGGGTTGCCTTTATGGCTCTATTTTTTTCCGCCCACCCACCCACCGGAGCTCCCCGTGATTTTTGGCTTAGAACACGAGGAGAGATTTCTTCTTTTTTTTGCCCTCCAAGGGATGGTCCTTCGTTCTGTAAACTTTGCATTTTCTCCTTCAGTCTCACTAATGAGGTGTTTTAATTACATTCCATGCTACATTACCCAATTTATTTCTTCACTGGTCTATTCTACTTCACTTTCCTCATCGGCCACCCTCTTTGGGGTTCTTTGTCTCTCGTTTTTTTCGCGCGCGCCTTGTTGGGCCCCGAAATTGAGGCCGCGCGCTGGCCTCAAGGAAGCACCATTGAGGGGGAAAGGGGTGGAAAAAAAGAAGTAATTAAATAAATTTAGTTGAAGAGCCCCACGCACAGCTGAAATATTCGAGTGTAAAGAAAAGTTTGGCATTGAGGTACATTTGCATAAATTGCAAATAATTCCAGAGCCACTTGCGGAGGGGTTGTGCGTCTCTCTCGGCCGAGAGAGCCTGGGCTTCTGGTGGTGCGGAGAAAGGGTGTGTATAGGGCCAGTGTGTCTCAATTTACGACGATGCATCTGACAGTGGTGAATCCCCCGAGCTAATGATTATAAATGCGGATGTGAGAGACTGTGTTGGAAGCCCTTATGCGATCCTGTGAGTCTTATCAGTGGAATTAACATTACACCCAGAGTGAAGGTGTTTTTCGCCGCTTTTTTGGCTCATTGCCATCATTTTGAGGGGTGAAGGCAGGAGTGTATAGTGCTAGTTTGCCATAAGACTAAACAATCCCTCACCACTGGGGTGTATAGTGAATTTTCCAGCCATGTGTATGAGTTTAAATTCTGGTCCACGCTATATTTAGAAAGTCCTCTTGTGCCGGGGTGAATTACACAGGACCCGAGGACACGGGTTACGGGGGAAAGTTTATGCCTTGGACTGGAGAGTAAAACTTTCCTTTACGCCCCAGTGCACATCATTTTCATCACCCTGATCGCTCTCTCTGCCCTCTAATGCAAATAGCACGGCCGTCCGTGGGGCTCCATTATCAAAATGATGTTCAACTATGTTGGGGTGGTAATTAACTAGCCTGGAAGGACATCAAATAGACAGGGCCGAAAGAGTGGATTTCTTAGTGGAAAAAAAAAATTGACGACTTAGGAACTCTCTCGCTCTGTGTGTGACTGTCGAATCATCCCCATCTGGCCCAATGGCCAAGGTGCTGTGCAAGAGATAATACCCGCAGTTGTGCCGCTGAACAGTGAATAGTGTCATGTTTGGTAATTACGCCATCACGGTCAGTGCTGGGCTTCGCAATTTATGCTCATAGTGTTCTGAACGGTGAAGACACACCACCTCTGCCGAGCTCACCCTGATCGGAGTCCGGAACCCCAAGTGCGAGTGGTGAAATTTTTGGAAAGAACAATTCAAACCCGAGCTCAGCATCGCAATAAAGGCACCCTCGCCCACCCTTCCAACCAAGAGTGAAGAAGTGTTGGTGAAAGGCGGAAGAAAAGAGGCGAGTGGGCGGAAGCGAGAAAAAAGAGAGCAGAGGAGCAAGTGGAGTTTTATGGTGACCTCAGTGTAAGCGGCCGGAGATGGGTTTAAGATTAGCATTAGTTTTGCGGTTGGCCATCATCATTTGTACAGCTTTCGTATGTTTCCCCATTGTTTCCACCCAGATGGACTGGGCCGATGATGATGAGGATCCGGGTAAGTTTTATGTTGCTCAAATTTTGATACAAAATCATTGTTTAACACACTCAAAAGGCATTTCACACACACATCTCCCGAAATCCTCGTTTATATCATTTGATTAACTTAAATTTCATTCTCACCGCACTTTCTGCACAGCTCGCCGCCCCCCAGGGCAGATGGGGTTGAGCTGGTGCGGACAGGAGGGATGGCGCAAAAAGGGGTGACATGGGTTTTCGGTGAATTAATGTGTAGACAAATAGTGCTCCGTGCGATTGTGCGCCAACCCAAGCCCTGAGAGACTCTTTCACACACTGCCAGAGTCCTGCTGCAAATGAGATAAGGGTAAATTGTGTCAAAATTTTATTGCTCCGGAAAATTTTCCACCCCCCCGCAAAAGGGGTGCGCACAGTGGCAAATGCACTGAGAGTTTTCTTTCATACACTGGAGAGGGATGGTTATCAAATTGGACGAATTACCCAGTGAAAGCGCATAAACCAATATTTGACGTATGTACTTTCATCATAGTCTAATCTAATCATGTGCATAATTACATATTGTGACAACGCACGAAGCATATATGCCATATATGTATATGTGATGGATATAAAGGATACTGCGGGAATCTCATGATTCATGCATTAGCGGTAGAACTTAGAAGCCATGCAAGAGCTTTTGACTTTGAGATTTCATGGAAATTTGCGATCATATTCGCTCTATGACGCTTTAATCCCTGCAGCTACACGAGTTCTGAAATGTTGTCAATGGGCGGAAATGATTTTGTTCCATGTCATGTGGAGAATGCTCTGGTGAATGGCCGGAAATATTGTCATCAGCACTAACACTCAACGCCAGAGGCGGATGAAATCTTTTGTGCGGCGTTCGCGGAAAGGGTCATTCTCTCCCCTCGTCGTGCTTTTTTTTCCTCACCACCACCCCTTGACTTCCACATGTACATATCATGCGTCGAATGGCACAACCTATTTACTTACATGGGGGGTGAAAATATCTGGCAAGAGAGAGAGAGAGAGAAAGATCCTTTGTGACGCCCCAGACATGCACAACAATTGACGGCGAATGTTGTCAAATATTTGCTCTATGTGACTAGTTTTCATCATCACCAATGAATATCGATAGAATCCGCAGCTCCTGCGGATTCTGTGCATGAATGCAGAGCAAATTCCTCAATAACCCAGTTTAAATAAATTTCCATTGAATATCTTGACTGGAGAATTGTTGAGTTTTTCTGTGCGGAAATGTAAGAAATCTATTTTAGTCAATTAATGATATCTGCAAATTTATCCCAGCAGTTTCTTATACACGAATCAACAAGCTCTTCACGGAGCTTCCTTTGCAGGAGTATCAACGGTGCAAAATAAATTGATATTTCAGGAAGTAGAGAGAAAAGTACGCAAATTGAGTTAACTTTTGTACGTTAATGCGTATCTGGAGAAAGTTTCTGGTGTTGTTTCTCGATGCTTTATTCCCTGGCGAGAGAGAGAGAGAGAGAGTGAGTGTGTATATATATCTGGGGGGAGAAGAAGAAGTGTTTATAATTATTTCATGAGAAAAATTCCTCAGTAAATCTTAAGGCTACACATACACAAATCACACCATGTTGACTCCAAATAATGTTAAGAGGAGAAACTTTCTCATGATGATTTCACTGGAGAAAATACACTTAGGAATCTTCCACGCCTGATGAAAACAAAAACGAACTTCCTTTTAACTTAATTGAACTTCCTGCCAAGGTTACTTTCCTCCCCACAACACCCCAACACATCCCCCCAGAGGAGAGAAATAGAGGATCTGAAAAATAAATTTTGTACATTTTTTTTTCATCTCCACATTTGTCCACAAGTTCGCAATTCCCGCAAAGTTTTCACCACCACAAAGTGCGTTGGTAATTATTTTGTGAGATATCACGGTTAAACTTTTTCACGTGTAAAAAAATTTAATTCGGTTTTAATTGAAAATTTCATTACAATTGGCGTCATGGCATGAAACGCTGAAGGGGTTGAACACAGATATGTATGCGATGGTGCGAGAGTTGCGCGGTAAAAATATTAGTTGACACGCTTAAGCTTTGACCGCCTAGCTGGACTACCAAATAGGTCCATCGTCAATGTATGCACAGGAGAGTGGCGCAAAAAGCACACGCTGGGGTCATCATATGGAATGTTTTGTTAAATGGCCATGTTTGGGGTCGTGTGAGTTTCGGAAGAGGGAAATTTTGTGTAGATTTGTAAATAAAAAAAAAATTGCCAAAAACACGTACCACCTTACAAATAAAATCGCCCCAGAGCATAACAGATTAATGGGCTTTATACGTTCCTGCAACATATCGTTGGTGTTTTGTAATCTCTTCCATGCGACAAAAAGCACCTCAGTCTCTCGTTTTATTTTCCTCTGCATTGACATGGGAAGAGAGAGAGAGTCTGTGCTGATATATACAGTAGCGAAAATTAGCTTAGGACACCTAAGAGCGAGAGATCAGCGAAAATTCGTGGCTAAACTGGCGCTAAACACACTCAGGGATTGCGAAAATGGAAGATTTGCGAAAGAATTTAATGATTTTGTCCGTTTTGAGTTGTGAAATGTCGTCCGAAACCCCATAAATATCGGTTGAACCTTCGATATATCGAGGGATCAGTCGCGTTTTATGGCTCAACTATCAAAATGTTGTAATTTTCACGACAACATGATTGTTGTTAAACGATCAACAACGATTTGATGTGGATTTAATGGAAATTTCATTGTCGTTTTGCGCACTTTTCCGTGCATTTTACAATATCTCGAACCCAATTTGAGATATCGCCATGATCTTAACGTCATTTGAAAGATAATGAAATTCTGCTCGTTCTTCATCTTATGGTAAATGTCTCAAAAATTGAAAGAAATGTCGAATTTTTACCATTAAACTAAAAGGTGTCCTAAGCTAACTTTCGTCACTGTATTACTTCGCTCAGGGATAATACAAAAATTACATAGAGGAACTGGCAAATTGCTGTGCGGTGATTATTCAGGTAAAAAGAGATTTTCAACGTTCTGACTATTGATGAAGTATGTCGCACCAATTATAGTGGAAAGTTTGGAAAAGTGCATAGAAAAAGTTGCATGACAGTGAAATTGCTTTAATCATTGAATTTCTCGTACTCCCCAAAGCTATATATGTACCTTTTCCAACACGCTTCTCAACTCTCCCCGGCGGAAGTGACGGGGATTTCGCATTCGATATTGCTTGCATCACGAATCCCTAACGTAGAGAGACAACAACACGGAATAATGGAGTGGATAGATATTGAAAATAAAAATCATTATTCCAAAGTCATAACTCCAATATAAAACTTTAACAGGAAATGTTTTCTTCATCCCTCCTCCGATTCTGTTCAGGGGGGGGAGGAGAGGGAAAAAGAGTCAAACTTTTTCGAAATGCTTTTATAGAATTTTAATGCTTCCCGTTGTCGGGATATGTTAACTTTGCCATATAAATTTCTCACTCTTTTTCATGCCTGCGCCTTTTCATGTTTGATTGGGAGAAAAGGAGAGTGAAAAACTGGGTAGACGCGGAGGTGTTCAGAGCCTCAGGAAAAGAGAGAGAGAGAGAGAAAAAAAACCTTTCACGTGAATGAAAATAAAGTTTTTTCCCCTTACCTTTTTTTTCCTAAATGAATTTATGTCAAGAAAAATCAATATTGCCAACCTCAGGAAGGGAAAATTTCTGGTTAAACATTTAATAATGATGCGATATTTGATATTAAATGCTCTCAACTTTCAATTTCTCAGAAAAAAAATACGACGCGATGTAGATTTGAGGAAGGAAAAGCTCTCCTTGTTTACCGATTATGGCAATTAACCGTCATTGGCGGAAGTTGAGATTTCCACGAATTTATCTCAACTTCCGGAAGTGACGGAGCAATAAAAAAAATTCCTCATAATTTTTAAATGCGCTTTTTCTTAATTATTACGGCACGTGTTGGGAAATTTCTGAGAATTTCATGACAAACAAAATCTCTCAAGCTACAAAAAAGCGAGATATTTTTATAAAAAAAGTCAAGAGAATTCAAGATTTGACTGTGTGAATTTTTAACGACACTTTTCGCTGTTTCTTGAGAAAGAGAGATTATAAAATTTTCATCTTCCGAAGATGATTCATTCTATACTTTAGTTTTTTTTTCATCTTCTTCTGTGACTTCTTCCCGTTTTGGCATCTGTCGTGTATTTCACTATCGCATGAATTTGCCGAAAGGAAAAGCACGATAGAGAGATGAGGGAAAGTGCGATGGTATGAAAAAGCTAAAGAAACTCTATCGTATATTTCATCACCATCCATTCTCGTTGTGTACATATACTGTATCTGTTTATGTGAAAATGTATTTTGAAGCTTATGACACGAGCCAGATGCAAACATTTCATAATGTCATATCACGTTCACATGAAGGCATTCACAATGCAAATGAAAGATTCCCATTGAAAGAAAGAGCGAATATATGAGCGATGATGTTCCACTTTTGCACATGGGAGAATTGAAAGAATATCGTGAAGGTTTTCACTGTGTCTGTGTGTGTGTGTGGAATGGGAGGAAAAATTGAGACATTTTCGCGTGGAAAATTGACAGAGAGAGAGAGAGAGGGAGGAGGAGAGGAAAAAGCTGAAGATTTTTGAGCTTTTACTGTCAAGCCCACGATGAGAAATCAATAGCGCATTTTCCCACATGTGTGCAAATGTACAGAATATTTCATATGATAGTTACTCAAACACATGAATATTTATGGCCTCTTTATGTCACTCATGTTATACATTGATGATAAATTTATTAATACAAAATCAAACAATTCCCGTTTGTAATTAAAATTGATATAAAACCATCAGAATAACTCATTACCTATTTATATTTGTGTTTAATTTGAATTTACATATTTTTATTGGACAAGTTATACAGCATTTTTATCACTGCGTCACACATTCTCCCTTTGATGATACAATGTGATTAAATTTGGTTTATCATGCATAAATATTAGCAGAGAGTCATTTGCATAACCGCGATTCTTCCTTTTCGATCTGAAAGCGTCAAAAACTTAATTTGATCATATTTTTTTGGGGGCGAACTTTCAATGCGAAAACTCTTTTGATGGAAGTTTTGGAGATATTTTGCCTGTCAAATTGAAAGCCGAAAAAGACTTTGTGGCAGGAATTTGGACATGGAAATTCATCAGGATAATAATTCCTCTCTTTCTCTCTCTCTGTCTCGCAGAAATATACCAATTTGTCAGTTGCAATTAACTTATCCAATTGGCAATTGGGAAGTCCATTGATGAGAAGCTCAATAACTGACTGGATAGATTATTGCGTCATACACATAACCCACTTTTCCCACCCCCAGAGCTTGTGTGATATAGCAACTCTCCCCATGGATATAGGAAAAACAGGGCGGCAAAATGCTCTCTCTGGAGAGGAAAAAGCGACGAGGAGAGAATTTATTTTGGATTATGCAGCAGATTATGTTTTAGTGGCAAAAGCATGGCGTGTTTTGTGTGGTCAGAACGGAACAAATTGTACATAATTCAAAGCTCTTTCCAGATGGAGCTTTTATACTTAATACATTGGCTAAATATTCATAAATAACGAGAAGATGCTTAGGGGATTACTGGACGAAGTAGAGCAATTCCTGGTCAACTTTTATTTCCCAATAGTGACATTAATTAAGTGCTGGGAATTGTCTTTTCTCACCCACTAACGAAAATTGTTCGTGAAATATTCTTTTAATGGAGTCATTTAACAAACTTTCTCCCTATTTACTATACAATGGCGCAACACCAAAGTCAGTGACTCTTCGTTCTATTCCATTCGACTCGGAGACGGATAATTTTGATTGCTTTCCCTTCCATCCACCCCCCGATTTTCTTCTCCCTCTCTCCCTCTGGCATTTTTTTTTGGGGAAATAATTAATCATAAACTTTCCCTTTGTTTCTTCCACAAATAAAATTGAGCTACTGTGAATAACACCACGATAAAATATTAATGGCAAATTGGCCCACTCTGGGCTTCGTGTGAACTTGAATATTTACCTGGAACTTTGTCTTGTAGTTTCTCCACTGTGTTTTCACATTTTATTTTATACCATATGGTACCCAGAGATCCCATAAATAATATCCAAAATGCAAACGGCCTGAATCAAATGAGTCTCCCAGGAAATATTTATGGAAGTCATTTGAAAATGGTGGGTTTTTTCTCTATAAATTTATTGTGTCGCTATTATCCAGAATTTTGAGAAGGTTTGGTTAATAATATATTCAATTGTTTGATGCCTTTCAGTTTTCTGACACATTCTATTAATTGTATGTAGAAACTATTTCCGTAGCTATGAATCAAATGAACCTATTATTTGTGGATATCAATGAAAATTAATGATTTTCAATTCATCAACACTTTGATTTATTATTTGAAAATCAATCCAAGTCGTCCAGTGTGAAGTTATATTTGCTAGAGATTTAGATATTTAGGCAAAATAATCTATTATTGCTTTCAAAATGCATTATTTACTCCAGTGAAATTTCGAGCAATTTCCCCTGGAAAGTTGTACAAAAGCATAGAAGAATTACTGGGCAATTGTATGTATTTTTAATGATCTCTAGAGTAGAACTGTCCATTTGGAAATCATCTCCAAAGTTAATTGCCGCGTATTATATTGGATGCTCCTGGCAAATTCTCCCCTGTGAATTTATAATAGCACACCACCCACGGCTGAGGGATTTCCCTGGGGGGTATTTTTAGCAAGGAAATTTCGCCCCAGTCGAGTGGATACAGTAAACAGCACTCATTAGGCGTGCGACAACTAAAAATAGGTCTAAAAGGCAAAAAGTTGCGTGCAAATCATTTTCTACATGGCGAGAGTGTTCATAGTTCTGTGATATAGTATACATTACTCATATTACACATTTAGCTTCTTACGCCGATATATGTGCAGGGAGAGAATATGAAGTTTATAGAGGGTGAGTTGTGCGACAGAAATATGATGACAGAATGTAGGTAAATTGGTAAAATTTCCATGCTCTCGGGGAGAGAGAGAGAGAAAATTAAATCCCTCAACAAGGATGGGGGCGAAGAGAGTGCGACTTAAGAATTATTAGTTACAACATTGTAGGATATATAATAAAATAAAATATTAAAATGGAAAATAGTGGTAATGAAGTTCTCTTCTCCACTCGTAAATCAAAACACCTTAATTTACTGATGGCACGTGAACAAATTCCACCCTCTGTGCATGGCTGACAGACAGAAGAAGAAATGGAGGGAATATCGCGGAGGGTGGATATTTATTGGGTGGAAGCACAGCCAGTCAAGCCAAGTGTGAGACGCGGGGTTGTGCCTCATTTTAATCGCAATTTTATCTGAGGAAATACTTGCTTCTTGTTTGTATTAAAATCTCATATTCTCCGAGAGTGCGGCGCGCGGTCCCACCCTCTGCCATCAACACGCATGTAATCTCGAGCTTACATCGACGAATTTCATTACGTATCGCCCACCCATGCCACGGAATCCACTGCCACTGTAGCTGTCTTCGCCTCACCCGCCCATCAATTGAATGTCTTGGCGTCGAACAATTTCACGGAGTGATCATTTTCCTTATGTAACTCCCGGTTGTGCTGTTTTATAATCGGATAACCGTACATGTGCGGGCGAAATGTAATACCTCCGGCCGTGATTTCTCCGGCTGCCTGCCACCCTCTCGTCAATGCGGGGAAAAAAGCAACCCCCACACCCCCATGGGGAATATGTAAACAATTTTCTCATGGCTATGAGTTCAAAATAGTGCACAATTTAGATTGAACAGAGGGAGAAAATTGCTCTTCGATTTTTCATCCACAAATTTTCTCGTCATTTCATCGCCCTTTCCTCTTCGACAGCTCACAACACTGCGACTCCATTTGGTTTTTTTTTCTTCTCTAGCAGAGCTTATACAAAGTAAATACATTTCGCCACAGACTAATTCGATAGCACACTGATTTCTTGAAAGGTGATTTCCCAATTTAAAACCATGAAACATTCCAACAAGTCCCAGTCTTGGATTTGTCTTGGATCGTTTGTGTGCGAGAGAAGCGATTTCAGGGGCTAATCATGCAGTAAATTTGAGGTTAATATCTCCCAGAAATTGTACAATAAGAATATTTGCATTAAGAACAATATCAGCTTGTATTCTAACCATCTTATCGCTTTTCTTCCAACAAACATTAATAATTCGCAAGGGAGTGAAATCATGTCAAGTGATTTGCCCTTCTAATTCGGTGAGTCTAAAAGAATATTACGCTTTAATTGAAATTTTGTGTACATCCCAGGGATAATCCCGAGAGCTTAGAATGAGATTTTCCGTGTTACCGTCTCGCGAAGGAGGAAAAAAAAGGAAGGAATCTAAAGGAAAACGTTAACAAGGAAATTAGATTGAAATTGTTTCAATTTAATACATTAGTTTTATGTATATTCTATCATCCATATGCAGACTTTCTTTTATCTTTTTGATGTGTGTTTGCAAGAATGGGAGATTTTATACTTTGTGCGAGAAAATAAGAAAAATCTGAGATGATTTGTGATGGAAATGTGAGATGAATATTTCAATTATTCTTTCATATCTCGTATATCTCTCAACTTGTGAATTTCGCCATGTTGAATTTTTCCTGAAATATCCTTCAGCACTATGAGATTTTCTTTTTTAGTCTTTAATCTTACATTTTCGTGTCTTTTCTTGTATCACGAGGAGATTATGATAAAATTACGATTCTCTGGAGGAAGTCAGCAATATCCATAAATGCGTTGAAGTGACAATTTTTGTCTGGCAATTGAGGATGATTTTTATCCCTCCTGAGAGATATTGAAATGCGATTTGAGTGCCACAAAAACCAACCACATTCTCAGCGCCCCACGGTGATAAATGTTGGGCAATAAGACGCTCAATCTCCTGCACATTGACTGCAATTGGATGGGAAGTTAATATTATTGCAAAATGAAATTCCATTTTTTGGCCACAGAGATTTACAGCATTGTAAGACGAGATGATGCCGCTTTTTCCCCCCCAAAGACACCATCGCACAAGAAACTGCAATAAAAAGCTAAAGATGACGGATGAGAGCGATTGAAAGTGGTAATTGCACATTCCGGCGAGATGAGATTTTATAGCTTCTCTCCATATTTTGGGATAATGCTTCTTAAATTTATCGTGATTTGCTGTTGGGGCTTTGTGGTTGTTGGCAACATTCACAGACTTTTGTGCGAGGATTCACTCATGATTTATGACTTTTGCTTAATTAAAGGGGTATTTTCCGTGGGCCACTGAAATTGCTAATAAACCCCTTTTCGTTCATTACACCACCATGTTTGGCATGCATTTGCCGGAGGCAATGAAAATTAGGGTTTAGAAGAGAATCCTTTTTTTTCCTGCTAAATAAGGTGAATCGCGCAATATACAAAACGACTATTGATATTTCTTCACGACCTTCACACGCCCACAGAAGTCGCAGAAACTGGGGTAAACGCTGAATTTGCTATCAAATGAATTTCAAATGTGACACACTATATAGTGCCAAAAGTGGAGGCTCTTTTTGGCATGAAGCTGAGCGAATGAGGAAAATTCCTAATTTTCTTTCTCATGCATAAATGCAAATGTATTCTAAGGAGGAGTTTGGTCTCGCAGCGTAAGAAAAAAAAAAGAGGCGAATGGAGGAAAGTACATATCGGTGTCTTAAACGTTTCCATTTCGAACGGGTGGGCGAGGGATGAAATGAAAAGACTGTCATACGTCTTTTGCACACCACGAAGGAGGGAATTGAAAGGGAACTCACCACCCGGAGGAAGTAGAAAAGTGAATAGAAATTTTTGTATGTGCTCTGATTGAAGATTATCTTTTCGTGATAAGGGATGAAAAGATTTATAAGTAAATACCAACGTCGTATCGGTGATTGCATTTGGGGGGATTTTTCCCTCTCTAACTCACTGCCGAAGCTCTTCTTCCCCATCCATTTATCTCCCTGTGTGAGAGGCACAAATAAAATTTCAATGTTTATACATTAAGCAATGTACATTTAAACATAGAGTATAAGTATGGCAAGGGAGAAGTGAAAATCATGGGGAAAAGAGAGCTTACAAGAAGCTTTCCCGGGAAAAATTCCCCGTTAATGAATGGAATGAAGATGGGTATAATTCTAAAGTGGATTTTTAATCAGTTAATTAAACCAATACAGCAGAACAAGAGCCAACGTTCATGCTTGATTCTCACGTTTAACGCCATCTGCTCCACATCAACTTCGCATATCACATTCTCGAAAGCTTCCGAAGCGAATCTCCTTTCTAATAACACAACCCACTTCTTTCCACCCCGGATAAAGTGGAAAAAAAGTTCAGAATTTCATTATGAGTGTATATTATTGAAAAGTATATTAAATGATTTTGCATTGAAATGAATACATGTAATATGCAGAGAATTATGTATCTTGGTTTTGATTAGGAGAAATCGATAAAATGTAGGCAACGTATTTCTATGTGACGACGCACAGAAGGAGAATTAATTTATGAGTGAAATTGAAAAGTTCTTTATCAGAACTCGTAATATGTTTTACATCTGTTGACAATTTGCAATATCGGCCAAGAGAGAGATAATATAGTCAGAAAAAGCGTACAATTCAGCGAAAGTTATTGATATTTACATAAAAACAATCGTAATAATCGTTTAGTAGGTTATGTAACGAATCAGGGACAGATTTAGTGAATAATTCGTATTCTAACACAGTTTTTGAAGATTTCTTAGTGATATTTTAAGGTTATGTGCGGAAAATATACTCAAAACAAGCGATTTTGAGTTGATTCTCACAGAAATATCACACTGAAAGTGTCTGCAAACTTCTTTCTTTTCCAGAAATCTTAAAATAACTCAATTGCATGACTTTAAGACAAACTCAGAATACTTTAAATTTTCAACAGTGAACCGAGAAGACAAAAACATTAGCCGGAGGACACAATTTAGCTGTCCATTCCGTGTCTGAGTGTCTGTTTGCTGTGGGCTCCATCTAAGTTGCAAAATTAATAATTCATATTGTCACAAGAAAAGTTCGTGGAAGTCGAGGCCGCACGGAAAGTGGAGGTCTGACTCCCTGTGTACCTGGAGGAATGAAAGTCAATATTAAATAAAGGGAAATGAAGAAATACATCGTAAATTACTTCATAACGTTTTCGAGGATTATTGCTGGGCGGGCAGAAGAGTCAGATTCCATTCTGCGTTATTCATTGTTTTCCTGCTCCTTTTGACAACATTTGACTTGAGATTCCATGTTGACAAGTGAATTAATTCAATGGAATTATTATTTGTCTTGAAAGCAATTACGTGGCACTTTAATTGCAACTCTTATCTGCACGTGTGTTTGGGCGACTCAAGTTCGCCAATGATGCGCGAGAGTAAATTGTATTTATGAATTTTCTGCACCGAAACACGCGTTTCAATGGGTTTTGAGAACTGCGGCATTCGCGAACAGAGTCATTTTATAGACAAAGTGATTCTCTGCCAAATGTGCGCTGGTGTGAAAATTGTGAAAACAATTTGAGAAAATTGTTATTAGAAAATATCTAACGAAGAATATAGTTTTCATCTTGAATTTTCCTTCTTTCAAATTCATACCTTATGAAATGATAAACATTGAGAATATGCTGAAGAATGCTTTTGATTTCTATGGAACTTGTGTTGGTTTCATTTCAAAGATATAATGTGAAAACTTGAAATTTCTCCACATTATTCCGTACATTTGATATCGTCTTATTACTCACATGTCTAGTTCTCATCACAAGTTCGTCGAAATGCAAGATAAAACACCTTGTGAAAGTGACTTGGTGGGTGATGTTGAGTGAAATGTATAGGTTTGCGGATTGAGAGGTGAGATGGGAGAATATAGAGAGAAATTCAAGTAGATATTGATGAAGAGTGGAATGTTGGATTTATTCCTGTGCCATCACATAATACGTGATTCTATTACAAGAATTCCATTCCCTTATCCCTTATTCCGCACTTGAGACGCCTGTCTACATTGTTTTACATGGTATTTTTGCCACACGAGAGCCGGAATGGCTAAAAATGCTCAACAGAGCACAGAGAATGGGTGGGAAATTCACAACTTTGCAGTGCCACCCTGTGTATGTCGTTTCCATTTTATATTGCCAAGGTGTTCGCAATTCCACCACCACCACCCCTCAGAGACTATGGTCTCTGACCGACGATATGGCGGGGAATATCGAGAGACTGAACCGTAAGGCAACAATCACCATACGGAATCGTCCTTCCGCGACTTTGCAGCCGCACGTCGAGACCGAAAACACCCTCAGCCATTCGCATAAATTTCCCACCACACTGCATTCCAGTGCGGGGAAAATATTTAAAATTGCATACAAGGGAATTTTATTTTACTGCAGATGTAGTGGAAATTATTGGGAAAAAGTGTGGTGGCGCGATGCAATTGCAGGTGAAGGAGTTGCTGCGGTTCCTCCCTGTCTAATGCAATATTTTCCACTCTTACGTTGAATTTTATTGTTCACTCACCATCATAGTCTTTTCACTTCTCTGGAATAAATGCAATCATTTGCCGAAGAACCGCATTTTCTACTAGACTGACAACATTTCTTATGCGGCGATCGTGAATGGAATATCAAACTTTAAGCGGAAATATAGATATTTTAAACGACATCACGTCGATTGTGTACTTTAACTATGAACTAATCATATTCAAACACACAAAAGTGATTGTTATTAGCACAGATTAATTTTGCAAATTATTGCGTGTTAGAATCATGATTAACCATTTAGAATACTGGTCGATATTGGCTGTCATTCGGTTGGCACAAAGTTTATAATTTTATTTCCAACATTTCGACGGCTAAATAGAAAACTATGAAAAGTCAAAATTGCCATTTATCAAGAGTGAAAGTTGGAAATTTGTCAAATTTCCTCAAAACACCTTCTAATCATTCATAATAATTATTTTGTGAATATTTCCGTTGATTTTATTGGATTTTTTGATTGAAATATTACTTTTCAGGCAATTTATAATAATCTTTGAGTACAATTTTATCCAAACAACTTCTCAAGTAAATATTACATTCATTCAAAATCTAAGAACATTTTAGGAATATCCTGAAAATTTAAAATAATTATGTTTATCAAAAAGGCGTTTTTATGCGTTTCACTGCAATTTGAGGCAATTTTCTTTTTCATAGTTTCTGATACACCCGTCGATAGATCAAATTTCATCACATTTTCCTAATTAGTTATTTGGAATAGATCAATTTGAATAGTGAAGGGATGATAAACAACAATTTACAGTTCTTTCATTAGGCTTAATATTTGTTTTCACACTGATTACACAAGCAGTAAAACATGGCATTTTCACTCTAATTTTGAAAGCTTTGTATGGCAAAATATGGACTAAAATAGAATGATAAATACGAAAGAATTACAAATCAATATGAATATTCGGAAAACTCCTGTCTTCAGTGTGGATTTTGAGGTGGAAACACTTTAATTATCAACTCTGCGGATTCACAATAAAACTTTCTCGAAGAATGGCGACATCGGAAGAGAGTGTAAGAGAGAAGAAAAGCACAATGAATATTATTGGCGTGGAACAATTTCGCCTGCATTCCCTATAATTTTGTGTGCAATCTTGTTGAAAGTTTAGCAAGGGTTTTTGAAGAAATTGCTACTTTTTCCAGCGGCTGTCCGAGGAGGAAAAGAGGGTATAGATGTATCAGCGGATGTTGCAAGTTTAGCCATTGAAATCCATTTGGCGCACTAATGGGGTGGATATTTCGCAGTGAAGCCATCGATTCGGGGGAAAGTTGAGGATTTCCAAGAGTATAGTTTCTCTGCACGGTCACATCATCATGTTGGGAAAAATCTTGTGTGCAGACAAGAAGGAGTATTGTAGCATGTTCGTCCTCTGAGGAGACATACGAGAGACAATTTCGCATTAGAGTTTACCTAAAATATTCTTTTTATCGCTGTCACCATACGTAACACGGAGAAGTTTGCGAGACAACAACTTCCGATTTCATCAGTAAGGAGAGAAGGAGAGAGAGAGAGGGCTTTTCATGCTGCTCCCTTGCTAAGTGGATGGGTGCAGTGCCAGGGGGTGGTTGCCTCCAAGTTACCGGTATCGGCGGTTGTTTGTGCACTTAGTGAAAACTTTCCCCATTTACCACTGCACTATTGCCGCCCTCAACCATTTTGGCTTTGTTAAATATCAAACTGTAGACTTTGTCTCTCTCACTGCTACCCAAGCCATATTTATCTTACTCAGGGGTTGTATAAAATTTCATTGGGAGTCTTATACCTGGGCTGAGGAAATGCGCAGCCTTTTAGAGCGTGGGAAACACCGTAAATCTCTCTCTCATGATTAAATTCCCCTTTTATCATTTAACATATAAACAGTCATGTGCAAATACGTGAAATACAACGCTCTCGTACACTGAACAAACTTCTGTCAAATGCTCACTTTTCATCACATGTTCAGCTCCAGGCATGAAATTTATGAAACTCCTTTCAAACAAATGTACAGAATTTTCTGTGTGTTTGTGTTAAAAATTTGCATTTAAGAAATTAGTGGTTAATTAAAAGTATCCTGCCACTTATTTTATTGTATATCATCAATTTCTCGTGTGTTTCTCCATGATTTCCCAAGCATTGAATTAATTTCAGCCTTAGAATTCAGAACAATTACGAAAGTGGGTAATTTATCTAGGAATTTATTTGGTGAAGACAAGAAGAGACGAAAAGTTTACAAGCAAATCAAGCAAAAAGACGATATTGATATTTTCTGGTTAATAAATACGAATTGATTGAAATTATCTGTCTTATTATGCACATCTTGATGCATCAGATTTGAGATTATGTGTTTCTGAACATTTTTTGACTCTTTCCAAGGAAACTGATGTCCTAAAGCATTTCATTGAGTCCCTGAAAACTCCTGGAAGTTTTTCGAGATTATTTCAGACAGAACTGAAAAATAAATCTGTAAAGTCGCAACGACGCTTTAGTTAGTCTGAAGATTGAGAAATTAACCGGAATTATCAAGTTGCTTACACAGTGATTTCAGTGGGTGAAATTATCTCCAAGATATACTTATAGCATGAGATAAAACTAATAGTGAGTTGACGGTAATTTACGACTGGAACTCCTCAGGATTTCATCCCATATCGTGTCATGTTTTATTGGACACCCACAGAGGCAAACACATGTTGAAGTGTGGGGAGACAAAATTCGAGATTGTGGAGTCATCAAACTGACCATGTGTCCCAATGGGAGCCTTTAGTGCTTAATACGACGGAGTCAATTGTTAAACAACTGTGGAGTATGATTTTCCCTCTCCCACATTAGGTGAAATTATTTGATTAAACTATCGGCAACTCTTTGATGTGAACTTTTCCTCACTCTTTGAACGACTTTCTCTGTCTGGTGGTTTTTGAGATTGTCAGAACTTTTGAGCTAATCTGCCGGCATTCCTGATTCACCCTTTCAACTCACGCTTAATCCATCAACATTTGCATGTGACGCTGAAAGTTGTGCAATGTTGGACACTTGATCTCATGACACGTCCTCTATCAGCAGGACATCTGACAAATTTAATCTTCCACTCCCACTAATTACACTTCATTTTTTCTTCATTAAATAATTCAGCAGTAATTAACTATAACGCCATTAATCACCGGTCATTCCGAAAAGTTCTGCGCTATCTCTAATCTCGTCTCGTCGAATTCATTAACTTCGGGCGACGGATTTTAATATACTTTCCCTGTGACAAAATGAAAGTCCATTTACACCATCATATGGTAAACTCAATTAAAGTGATGCATAAATAATATTCAAAAATTTTCACACACAGATATGAAGCATCCTCGCAAATTGTGTTTGCTAATACCTCCGGCCCGCGGTGGCGATGCTTTTTTTTTCATTCTGGGACAACATCACCCAGTTTACAATTTATATTCTCCCGGTTATTAATTATTTTTTCTCTCTCGCAATCTCGACAATGTGTAATTTATTCTTTAATTTGCGCATCAGCTTCGGATGATGCCCCTTGCTGTGCTTAATAACCATCATCACTAAACACTGGGCGCCTCTGTCTGCTCATGTGTGTACATAATGTGGGGGTGGCGGCGAATTGGGGGTGTGAGGGGGTGAAGCCAATCTCCGAAGAGTGGATTGCAAATTTATTCACAACATTGTATTTTGTGGATGTTTACACAGGAACAAGATGACACGTTGTATTGATAAACAATAAATTGGATTTCTGTCTTCTCCAAAGAAAATGCATTTCACATTCAATGTCGCTGAATGAAGAAATAAATTCTTGCCACTTTATTTCTATTCCTCCACCAACGCTAGATAATTCATATTTATTCTGATGGATTTCGTCTGACAGACACAATTTTCCCTCACTTTGATTTATTCGCACCCTTAGGAAAATTGTCACTGATGGATCTCCGAATCATCATTGTATAAGTAATCGCTGTTGTGTAGTATGACTTTCCCTGGAATTTTACCACAATTTATTGGCTGAAAAGAGAAAATTATTATGCAATATTTTCAGAATTCTACAAGAGGGAAAGTCAAGATTAAATCATTTCTTCATTTCTCGTGATTTTCATTCAAAGAGAAAAAGACACAAGTTAGATTCGAACGCTTCAAAGGTCAATGTCGCCTTTGAGAAATACAATCGGAACTTCTTCATGCCTTTCAAACATGATCTGTTCCTCGTATGTTCGGTCTTTTCGTTCTAATCCTGCCCAAGATCACACCAGGAAGTCTTAAAGTGTGAAAATGCGTGCGAAGACAGAGAAAATGGCGAAAAATGCAATATTATTAGCGTCCCCCACGCCAACATTGCTGCCCTCTTGCGGAAAATTTGATTTCTTTAAATATTTTGCTCGAAAATATTCAATTTTTGGTAATTTAGCAGTTTAACGTGGAAAATAATTCTTTTTTGTTAATTTTTATTCAAATTTTGGTTACTTGATTCCTCCTTAAATGCCGAAACATTGATTGTGCGGCATCTCTTTGGCGAAGCGCGTCTAATTGATATGAAATACACTGTGGGGAATTGGGAATCTCTTCATTGATCAATGGCTTATTCGATATAGGATGATGTAGAGAATGTAGCGCCGAGGGAAAAAGAATGACCCAGTGACGCAAACACGGCTGGCACTCCAAGATTTTGACTCCCATAATCAATTTGGAACTTAATGATTCATAGAGAGGAGATGCCAGGGGTGAGACTCAATCCCGGACATCATCTATACCTTCTTGCATGTGTGGTTCTCGCCGGTCGCAAGATAGAAAGGCAGTGGCTGAGGGGGTTGTATTATTTATTGAGAGGCGGATGGGGTAAATTAATGAAGTACATTTACCTTGACAGCAGCCGTTGTAATATTAACGGAGCGAAATTTATCATTTCACAGCATTGGTCTTCTCCTTTTGCCACACATGCACTTATCACACAAAACATTACGCCGAGGACGCCCGTAATGTAATGTGAGTGAGTCTATTGGGTGTTTTATCACTACGACTTTCACCTCAAGCAACTCCACAACTGACTCCTTCATTACAATATTTCCTCACACTGTTACAAATCTGTCCACAATAAATAATCACCAGGAATAAATTACTCTGTGTGCTTTCGGTCAGTTGTGGTTCCTTAAGAACACCTCATTTGTTAGAGTATTACGTGAAAACCATCCAGTGTTCAGCTCGAATTTACTCAAAATTCTAACTTTAAATCTTCAAATAGGTATAAAATACCCCAATTTAATCACACCAAGGTTTACATGTGTTCAGAATATTTGCCACAATTCTGACCCGCGCCATTTATCTAAATTGCATTTTATCTATGGGGATTCCACTTGACCAAATATAGTTGTGTGGGGCCAAATAAAAAGTGAATTGTTGGCCGTCTGAAAATGAGTGGAGAAAGTTTTCATTGAACCAATAAAGCAGCGCTGAAATATTACTAATTTTCTGTCTGCAAAGCTCCGCAATGAGAAAGTTTTCCCAGAACAGGTTCAAATGGATATTGGCATCGTGGAGAAAAGTGCTGATTTGGCTTTCGTGCACGAAAAAGCTCCAACGGAAACATTTTCAATTGCATATTGATTGAAATTTGCACTTAGTCATCCTTCCTCACTTTGGTCTCCTCGTGCCGATCAATAATTCCACTAAATAATTGCTTCATTTCTTTCTTTTCGTCCACTTGGCGAAAGTTAAGCCCAAGAAATTCAGCTTAGCCTTGACAAAGTATATATAATCAATGGGGGTAAAAAAAAGTATTTAGAAAGTAAGAATTTCACTTCCAGCACATTAAACTGTCTGTAATGTAATAAAGTGTGTTTCTAGCATGATTTAAATGCAAGTGGCGAAGTCAATTAAAGTTGGATTAAAATGTTGAGAACCACATAGTGACTTTTTTTTATAATTGTGACGTTTCAATTGGCGCTTTGGGGGGCGTGAAAAACTTCCGTATAAAAGTTAGATTTATGTATTTGGATCGTAAGAGTGTCTAAAAATGTGTGAAAATACTTGTGTCGCGTGCAAAGACACTCAGAATGGTCATTTTGCATCAAAGTTGATGGGGTGTCTCTAGATTACGACACAATTTCACTGTATACATGCAATAAAACAAATAACTAAATTATTGCCTTGGCTTTATACGGTGTGTGTTAGTCGAGGGGGGCATAAAATTAATGCTATAAATGATTGAAGTTGCTATTTTACAAACATTTTTGCTAACATTTTAAATCACGCAACCCTCTGTGGGTTCTTTTGCATCGCAAACACCCAACACTCTGGCTCTGGTGAATTTGTATACAAATTGCCACCCCATACTCAGTGGCAGAGAGAGAGAGAGAGCACACAGAATAGGAGCGAGAGTTTGAAATTTGCAAAACTAAAACATCGTGTTGAATGACCCGTTAAGGATATAATTAATGTTGCCTGTCGTGGTGCTTAAGGAGGGCACGAAATAGGGCTTTCGGTGGAGAGAGTTTCACCAAACTTCCAAACCATGATGATGGAATTAAAAGATAATTAGTATTAATTGATAAATCGAGAACACAAAACCGAACCCACCAAGAGCAATTTTCAATTCACGCACACTTTGAACTCCTCTGCTCTCCCCTTTTGACCCTCATTCCGATGAGTTTTCTCGAACTCACACCGTCTCGAAAATGCTTCTCTCTCTCTCTCCGTGTGACAGAAACTTTCCTTCGATAATCACTTTCTTTCGGTCGGGCAGGGACATTTTGCACAATCACCAATTCACGAGGATTTAAGTATCATTATAGTTTCGGGGAAGATTTGGGGGTGTTCAATTAAAAGTGCATTTCACAGGGAGATTAATATAACCATGGACGCCTCAGAGCCAGGGAAATGTGGATGGATACTTCGAAACTGCTGTGACATCGTATCAAATCAATTACTGATAAATCAGAGAGAAAGTATTACTTGCATAGTAATTTTAAAGGTCGTTGCAACTTTACTTTCATCGCATTTTAAATAAGCTGTCAAAAATACAAATTCATATCACTTACGAAAGAGGAAAAATTTATCTTTTACGATATGTGAAACGTTTCGTTGGGTGAAGAGGAGAATAATTGGAAAATTCACGTGAAAACCAAAGAAATACACAATATAATGATGTTTTTATGTAGATAAACACATATTTATTGGATATTTTCAATCCTTCAACAATTTCCATGGAAACTAATGGGTTTCTCAAAGTATTTTCAAGTAAATCAAAAGCTATATGATTATATTCCATTTATTTTTACTCTGTAGAATTAATTTTTTGCATTTATTAGCTGAAATTTGTATTAAATAAACTCCCAACATTGCCTTGCAACGCCTTTTTGTATGTATTTAATCCTCATTTTTACACTAGCGCCGTCAGGCGGCTGCCCATATAAACTATAAAAACATTAAGGTATGCAACATCAAATTAGTAACTTTTACAAACAGAAATACGAAATCTGTATTGTCACAACGACTCATTATTCTGCTGCTTTAAAGCATATTCTATATGAATTATTTCGCTTGATGCAATTAGTCTCAATGTTTTTTTTTATTCTCTTGCTGCAAAAATCAGCTTTGAGAGTAGATTTTTTTCCTGGAGGAAAAATTCCCAAGTCCAGTACGTGGAATGTTTAATTTGGTGCCCAAAGTGCTTCTGGTGTGAATGTCCCCCGGAAGAATCCCACACATGTGATTCATTTCGTGTTCAAATGGATGATACTTGTGTCTCAGAGAAAATATGTCTAACCATATAAGTAGTGCGGATGGGGAGACATTTGTGAGCTCTTGACATGCATTTGGGACACAGAATTTCTGCAAATATTTCACTGTGAGTTTCTCTAGCCATTCCTATCTTGTCCCAGCACTCTGTCTGAGTCGATGCCATTTTGCCTGAGAATTGTTGTTCATCCACGAGAATTTTCTGCAGATATTTTCACTTCATGATGGTAATTTTTTTCCCTGGGATTTTCTGTGAATATTCTTTAAAGAGTCTAATTGAAATTTCGGTCAATTTTTCATTAATGCATAAATGTGGTAAGCGTGGCATAGTTGATTTTCACATCATTTCAGAGATAGCAGATTTATGTGTCATATTGAGCTTTTAACACATATTGACTGTATTGAAGCTATTTATTTTGGCCATGTGCCAAAGCTCACCGAAATTTGCATATAAATTCACCAGTATAATGGCTTCATCATTTGAATATCCGGCTCGTGGGCGAAGCGCGTGTGAGCTCATGTGTCTTGATTAGGTGCTTTCTGTGAATTAACTAATTAAATAGCAATTAATTGAAAGACTGGCCGCACACTTTTCGAGAGAGAGAGAGCAAATAGATAAAGCTACATTAATTGGATGCCACACTTGAAATTTGAGCCTCTTACGTATTCAAATGCTCCATTGAGAGCCACTCACTATATGTGTGCAGTGTAATTTGAATAATATTGAAATTATCCCCGGTGCACTTCCCACTCAACAATGTGGTGGCATTGTTGCAAGAACATTCATGTCTTGACTCTCTAATATTTCTTGTCGAGAAGTCTCTGGAATTCCTTTTTACTCCAGCACTGAAACCAATTATTAGCTTTGCTGCAGAGCACATTTTCACTGCACACAAGCTTAGAAAATATCTTTGAGAGCAATTCAGGAGTGCTTTCTGTGCTAGAAGAAATTTACTATGTTTTTGAAATACGATAACTCTGCTCGATGCTCAGCTTTCTAAAGCTTTCTGTCTTAACTCTTACGATGGAATGAGACACTGAAGAGCAAACGCAACTTGAACTAAAAAGATGAAATATTTATTCAATACATTTTTTTGTTATCTCTTTGTGTCTTCTTGAGCTTGTCTCTTGAGTAATTACATGAAAATTCAATGCAGAATTTACTGAGAAGTTCATAAACAAGATGAAAATCTTTGAGGTGTTATTTATTTATTTTTCTGCATTTATTTCACAACAACCCAAGATATTTAAGCTTGACTTAATCGCCCTTTTGGCAATATTCAGCATGAGGAAAGTTGTATTTCTTTTCTTCCGTGAAACTTTCGCATTGCAGAGATATTGCTGTCTCCATTCTTCAGCACATAATCTTTATATTCTCCTTCAATATATCCAACGAGAAAGTTGTGAAATGTGTATGTTCACTTCCTGCTGGTGCATTATTAAATTCTACATTGTGCCATTTTCTGAGACTTGTTTTCAGATATTTTAATAACAAATATTTGATCACATCGAATTATACATTGAGATATTAAAATTTTCTACCTTTTATCCACTGAATTATGTAAGAATGATAATGTGATTTTAATGCATAAAATAAACACAACATTTTTCAGAAAAATTGCCGATGAACACAATTTCAAAGCTCTTTTTCCAATCACATAAATAGGGGAAAACTGTCACAATAAAGTGCAAAATGTAATTTACAAAAATAAACCGTACAACAAAGCAAATGGAAATCATTGAATGAATTCAAAAATATATTATTAAATATAGTTTTCCTCATTTGTATCATTTATGGTTTTATTTAATCAGAATATTGCATGATTTACACACTGAAAAAAGCTTTCTGTAGCGAGAATTTCGTCTCTTTTTCTATTAATTAATTATTAAAGTATTGTTCTATATACGCCACAGCAATTGAGGTTAAACTAGAGACAGGAAGTCATTCTGTCATCTATCAATATTATAAGTCTATTACAGTGGCGATGGCAATAGTGGTTACATGAATACTTAATAAGGAATAATTCATTGTTCATTGTGCATCAATTTGGTTATTAAATTTACTAATCATAGAAATTCCATTCAGACACACAGGATTTAATGTTGGCTCAACTAAGATTCAATTATGTACATATAAACGTCAATTCACGCACTTATTGAATCAATTTCGCAAATGGGAACAATGGTTGGATTTGATATTAGATTTGTGCCGAGAAAAAAGTCAACAAATATTTATTTAATCCAATATTGTGGGTGAAAACGTGGAATTACATGATCATATACAGAATATATTGGGGTGTATATGGGTGTAAAATTACAAGAGCAATTATATTTACAGCACGAGTGAAATTAATTGTATGTTTCACGCATGATTTATTCCTATAATGTTCTATAATTTATACACTCAATTACATTTAAAGTATAACATGAAATATCGTGGGTGAAGACGTGATAAGTTGTACGTGGGAAAATAGAAAGTTTTTCCCCCCATTTTCTTCCCTCTGCAGTATTAATTAAATCAATTAATAAAGCCGGAGAGAGAGCTGATTTACTGCACTTGCCACTTGATGCATCGAAACTCACGCTGTGGGAAGCTTTACAAATTTGTTTCGCTGGTGGATGATTTTATGAAAATCCATTTTCATGCGATTTTACAAGAATATCTCTTTTGAGAGTGAATTGGTCATATTTTATTAATAACGCCCCCGGAGAGAAAGAGAAGAAGAAATCAAATTCAATCACTTTAAAAAAAATATTCCTTCAATCTCTGTCTTTCCATCCTTCTGTGAATATTTCATTGGCTGATGTCCTATATTTTTGGCATTCGATCCGTTCACGTCTGCCTCGTGGATAAAGGGGACAGACTTGGCGGGGGGCGGGGGGGCGGGGGTAGCAAATTGGGTGATTCTGAGTAAAGGTACACGATGAAGGGGGATACTTCATATATTATTGTATCAGATATGCGTGAGTATAGAGTATATAGCATTTTATTTATGATATTCGATAAGGAAATCTCATACTTTTACCTACCTTTTCTCCTCATAGTTTCCCTTCACACTATAAAATTTCCCTTCACGTTTCCCTGTGCGTGAGCAAGTTTTCCGTATTCGGGGGAAATTGAGTTAAATTCATCGAGACTCGGATGGTATTTCACTCATTAAATGCCACGTGAAATATTAACAGTATAAACATTATGATAAGCTTTTCTCTACGCACAAATGCACTGCCTGAGCTTCTCTATAACATTCACAGAAAAGGGAAAGCGATTAATTATCTCCTTCAGTTTTCATCAAGCTTCAGAAGTTGTTGTACACTTTTGTCCTCATTCGTCGTGACTTCCCACTCAGATGGGTTTTACCAAGGGGCAGATATTCTAGTCAGAAGTGGTGTACAAATTTGTGGAAGTGTTTAAGAATTGAAAGTGATAAAATATTGGGAATATTTGCATAGCAAAAGCTTCAGTTTCATCAAATTGAGGAATTGAGGAAACAATTTTTATTGCTTTTCAAGGTTATGTTATTGATTTAAAACAGATTTTGTTAAATTAATAACCATAAAAGTCATCAAATTTGTGCTTAAACTGGAAATATTACACTTTTTCTCCACACAATTGGGCATTTTGATCGAAAAATACTTGATATTGATTGAGAAAAGCTTAAAAGTTAATCATAACCTCAAAAAAATTTAATTTCTGACTAAATGAATGTTTCTTTGTTTCATTATCTCATTATCTCGTAGAAATATTCAGAGATTCTCTATATTTATTAATTTTTATGTTTATGAAGTTCTAAATCAGCCCAAAAATGACATTTTAAGTCCAATTCATAACCTAAGAATTTAGCCAGAATTTCTCAAAGCATTTTCTGAAGGCAAAACTTAGGTTAGATTGATGATAAGAGTTAGAAAACTGAGTGTGATTCTGCAGAGTAATTGTGGAAGTGTTAGAAAGTGGGTGTACAGGTTTTGAGACATATTATCTCCCCCTTGGGTTTTACTTAAAACTTCTCTTTGCCCTTTCATCGCAGCAGCCAAAAAAATTGCGACTTTTTTAATAAAGCTCCTTTTTCACATTCAATGACACTCCGCACACGGAAATCATATTCTTTTCCCAAAGCAGTCTCTGCACAATTCACGTATGATGTCTCTTGAGAGTGGAAATTTACCACTTTTTGTGCATTAAATATTTTGAAAGCCTCTCTCGGGCTCTGGAGAGGCGCTTGAAGGAAGAGGGAAGAGGACATATGGCAACTGGATCCTGTCTGAGAATGCCGGCTAAAATATTGTATAAGAATATTTCACGTTAGTGAATGTGGCACCGAGACGTCTTTTCTTGTTAGAGAAAAGGGAGATAATATCCAAGCGACTTTGTGAAATTTGACATTTCAGGTGAGGTGGGTGGGTGGGGGTTGGGGGAGGGGGTGTCAAACTTACAAGACTCGTAAAAATCGTTCCATATTTTCCTCTCGAAAAACCTACATTTGCCATGGCGGCGCTTTTTGCTCTGCTGAGGAGGAAAATATAAAATGCCCCCAAGATTGGAAAGGATAATCTTTGATATTTCCTTGAAAATACATTCAAAAATAGAAATATATTCTTCCCTGAGCGATTTGATTTTTCCTCAGATCGTATTATCATCCATCATCCGCAATTGTTTGTTGATTTCTACACATCTCAGCATTCCGCACTGTTGCTCCACTGCAGCATTGAATAAACCAGAGAGAATATGGAAATTCTCACTCATTCTCCTCACAAACCATCGAGACAAATCGATGCAAATTGACTGAGAATGTGTCATGTTGATAAATATCACTCCAGTCTCTTTTTCAATGTCCATTTCTCTAAAAAGCCCCACAACTCTTTTCAACTTTTACGCTCTCTATTCATCTCTCCGATCCCCAGAATCATTCGATTTTATTGTTGCAGCACAAAGAGTTGTTGCTAAAAATTTATTGACATAAAACGTATTTTCAATTGTAATTTCAGAATCTATGTTTAATCATTTGCAATTATAATGTATAAATGAGTCATAATTAAATAAAAAAAAAATGCTGTAAATGGTCCCAAATTTACTGATTGCAACCAATAAAGCGGAATAATTTATACACATTAAAAGTTCATGTAGTTCAAAATGTCTAATTTCTGGCAAATTGAATTTTTCACTATCAGATTAAATATTGTACGAGCAATATATATATTCATGAAATATGATACATAAATTTTTTTACCAACTTTCCGTATTGCGTACTTATTCCACACGATACAATTGAAGTTGATTTTAACCTTCTTTATTTTCTTTCATTTCACTCTTAATACTTTTTCTCGGTTTATTTCTCGCTTTTTGTGTTTCACACAAATTCTTTCCGCAGTCTGAGAACGATGGTTTTTGTTGGGGGTTTGAGGGGTGGAATGGAGAGGAATTTAACTTATTTTTCACCCCCTGAAGTCCAATTGCAAAGTTTGATGTACGTTTGCCGTACAGGAAATGTGACTTGGAGCTGAGAGAGAAAAGTGGGAATTTCCCTACTTTTCTCTCACCACACACACACAAGTCTTCCTAGCGAAAATGCGTCTGTTGCTAATTTAAGTCAACCCCCACCTTCCCTTGTTCGCTTTTGGAAAACTTCAGGATTTCATGCTTCATCCATTGCTCACTCTCAATAGACCTTCTTTATATAATTTTCCCCTGTCTACAACTATTATCGTCATGAAGTTGGGTATACACGATATTTCAACATGAATCCGAATATGAATAAGTTTACTCCCTCGTGAGGTGTTTCAGCCAAAATAATAGGATTCACTGTGCCATCGGGTAAATTTTGTGTTTCTGAGCCCAGAGAGAGAGAGAGAGAGAGAGAGGGTGGCTGAATTTTCGTACTTAAATACAACAAAGTTTATCTCCAAATTTCTCTATTTTACAACCCTCCTGCAGCACATTTTGCTTGGAGCTTTCACAGGGGGACCCAGGAGGAAGTGCCTCAACTTTATCTGCCACTTCACCTCGGCAACCTTCTGTGATAGACATGACTCAAACATTGCAACAATTACTCAGATGCACGTTTTTGCAAAATATTGCTGGGAAGCATAATAAACTAATTATATCTTAACATTTCTTGTCTGATATGTTTTCTCCTCGCTCGCTGGCTCGAGTGACACCCAGAGACACAAGAGAGATAAGATTTAAATGCGAGGCAATAACGGCAAAAGTCTCAAGAATGAATTTCTTGCAGCATCTCATTACAAACTCCTCCGAAGGGACTGACAGCGAAGCGCAATCGTGTCGACGTGAATATTGGGGCCCCAGTGAGTTGTACGAAGGGTTTTGGTATCTTCAAATAACTCACGAATGACTCATTTGCCCTCTATCTCTCATATTACTCAAGGGAGGAAATTCTTCTCAAAACAAAAACACACTTTACTCCCTCGCATTTCGCTGCACGGATTTGCTCCAGTGTTTTTCGCGGAAGAAAGTGATCTGTTTGCCAAACGAGTCGTTGCAACTTTACGCATTTAGGCGGTGTTAGTATAAAGTAAGAATGAAATAAGAACGAGAAAGCGTTGCAAAATGCAGTGGAGAGTTTGTTTAATATGAATTTCAGCTGTTAAACGGGAAGAATAACCTCAGAACAAGCTTCAGTTTCCTTGAAAAAGGTTAAAAGATGTCCGGAAACACATAACTTCAATCTAGTGCATTAAAATGTGCACAAATGACGAGACAAATCCAATAAATTTGTATACTAATCAACCTGTAAACGTCATATTGTCAATTTTTACCTTGATTTTTACGAATTCACATTTTAAAATGTCATGAAAATAAAGTTGCAACGACTGCACATTTACTCAAAGAACTCGTCAGAGTTTATCTGTGTTTTTTCAGATACATTGTGCCTTAATGAAATGGCTGAGTTTGCGACATTAGCAGTATTTTATCAATTACGATTTGGGGTAAATTTAAAGTTATGTTTGAGCTGAAGGCACAATTCACTGGCTGGTCCATTACTGTCTCTATCTCGGCCTGTTATAAGCCCCTGAATTCTTGGGGCACCCATATAATTCTGCAGACCTGTCAAATTCCTGCGGAGTTCCTTGGGATGTCGATCGATCCCCAAAAGATTGGGCAAATTACTGGCAAATGATGAGTCCTCTCTGGAGAGGAGTGAATTGAAGGGTCGGAAGTGGAAATATTCATCTGACCCTTTGGATTCAGAGGCTGTGAGCTTGTAAATTTGCCGAGAGGAGTCGCATAAATAGCACAGGAAAGAAATATGTGGTCAGACTGAGTGCCGACCCGATGTGAGGTGTATATATTTTACAAACTCAACTGGATGCCATTAGTGGGGAATATTGAAAGACATGGAAGTACATAAATTTTCACTACTATAAATGTGGGGAAAATGTATGCATTGGGAGAGGCTTGAACCAGAGCCAGAGCACTGGCATTGCCATTACGTGACCCGGCCGTCTGATTCGATTTTCCCACCCCGGCCGAGGTCCACCCAGTGCACTCCAGCGCCAAGAACATGGCACTCGACAGAGGCAGAGGGCAAGGTGAAAATCATCAAATCATCGTGATATCTGGCTCCACAGTATTCACTTGTTGTTGCACTAAATCACTGGAAAAGTGGGATAAAATCACACAACTTCACTCACTTTAATTTCACTTAGAGATCAACAATTAATCCTTCAAGGGGAGGATAATATGGCTAAAATTTATTTCAGAAAGTGTATGAAGAAATAATAAGACTAAAAACAACAAATAACTGAAATATTACCGAAGTCTGACTATAATCTAACTATCTAACTTTAAAACTCGCGTTTTCATGATCTTCTCCCTCTAAAATTGCATTTTTGCGTATTTTTCTTGGTTATAATCCTTTAATTAACATCTCTTTTTATTTCTAACGCAAAATCGCAATAGTTTTGTGAAAAAAAAGTTGAGGTTTTGGTTTGCTAAAATACGCAATTCAACCAATAAAGTGAAAATACTTTCAGTTGAGGAACAAAAATGTCTATTTTAAGATGTTATGGTGTCTTAAATACTGCAATAATTGAAGCTTTTCCACTTCCTACAACTTCTACGGATCTGTACACCACTTCTGAGCTTATTATCGTCCTCTTGGCATCTTCACCTATTAGACTCAGACTATATATATGGGGAAAATCCATCGCCAGCATTATTGTCTGCATTCTGCAGTTTCGTGAGCAATTATGTTACAGTGGAAGTGAACCAGCCATGAACATTAAACAAATAAAGGATTTTTTTTTCCAACGATATGAAGAGGGATAGGGAAGCCGGAGTGACAACAATTCCGTGCTGCATGACATCGGATAGGGTGAGAAAACCAATATAGCGAAGCCAAATGGGCAAATTTATTAGGATGGGGGCGAGAAGTCTTATGAAATATTCCGTGGATAAAATTTAATTTCGCCCATACTTCTCGACTTTCTCGCCATTGTACATGCGGTATGAAATTTTCAGTGAAGTGATATAGCTGATATAAGGAATATTAAGTAACGATAGCATTTTGAGGGCTTTTCGCGCTCTTTTGGCACACATTCATATATTTCACTGGGGGTACTTCAAGCCACTGTCATGAGACGTGCTTGTGGTGAAATTGAATAAAAATTGCATTTTTATAAATTTAAGGCGCCCCAACTTCAAATGGAAAAGGGTTCTTCTCTCCTCACACAATCCAAAAAAGTCCCCAACACTTCTCAGCTAACATCTCACTGACAGCCAGTATTTGCCCGTTGAAAATGACAGTGAATAATCATATTATAAGCGCCAAAGTCGTTGGGTGAAATTGAAATGCTGCCTTCGTGGCATTAAACGATATCCTAGATCACTCTTGGCTATGTAATTTAGCTCAGCAAATGTGGTAATGGGAAAATTTGTGCATTTGGGTTACAATCGACGCTTTTCACTCTGCCATATATGTTGATCGACTGCTGATTTGGTATCATCTTTGACAAGCAAATCGAAAACATCCCCAAACTAATTCTCTGTCTGATGATATTAATCTCAATAATTCTCCACCAATTTTTTTTGTTTGCTCAATAATAAATTGTCAGCCCTGATAGACAATTAATTAACATTCAGCTTGACACCATACGAAATCGACAGATATCTATTTTGGTCTGCAATAAAACAAGCCGAGAGCGATTGAGTTCATGGCGATAGAGAGAGAATTTGGGGGTGAATTTGTTGAAGAGCTTAATTAGTTTATTTAAAAGTCAGGAGTACCTATCGAGGCGTGTGTGTGGAAATAATGCAGGAGAGCTGTCTGGGGAGTATCTGGCTGATCTTCCATCGATACTGTGGCAGTGCTTTTGGTTCAATTGCCCCGAAGGTATTTTAGTTGTGTAAATCTATTTAGTAACCATATATCCTTGGTAATGTCAATTACAGCAAAACTTTTCCCCATCGCCCCCATGGGTGGATGACACATTTCCATAATATATTTATTTATTGGAGTTTTCTGGCACGATATACGTGATACACGTTGACGGTATATCGTGAATAAACACGGCGCGCGGTGGATCCTGTTCCGAATGGTGGGTGTGGGCAACAGGAGACAAGGAGGTACATAGAAGTTGGTGAACAGAGAGAAAAAAAAAGAGTGGAAGTAAATATGGATTGTGCAATAATAACGTATAATAAATTCTAGCTTCTTTCATGTCTCTCCGAGACTTTGCCTCGCCACTTTGCCTCCATTTCCTCACTCTCCTCACCGCGAATAGATATTTTGCGATGCCGCTGAATATTGTTAGTATGTAAGTCAGTGGCTCGTAGATTTTCTGCACACCATTACTGCCACCAATATCTCACATGGAATACACGGGTGAATTGATAATAATGGAAATAGCGTGATGTGGCTGGGTTATTTGTAAAAGTAAAGCGATAGCGTAAATGCTATTATGGTCTATCGAGAATCGTGCATGGACTGTTGCTTGTACACCGGATCTCTATTTTAAGTTAAATTAAAGAATTTTCCCTCCACTCGCGGTGTATCTGGGCAAAATCAGCTTTCCCAAGTGTAATTATATTGGCGTGACCAGATGCAACTATTAGAGAGAAGGCCTCGTGCAATCTCTACACCATATCAGACAATATTCCTCAATAGGGGATGTCTTAAGGTGCGCCACTTCACTCCATCATCATTCATCCCTCCGCCACCATTCCCTGGGCATATATACATAATTGGGTGGCCGACGGAAGAGCATGAAAATACGATATTCGATATGCAATGCAAAACGCCCTCATTCGCACACACACACACTCCGAAAGTGAGCGGAAAAAGCATCTCTCGGTGGTTGTAAGCAATTACGGTGATAACAATGATCTGCTTGTCCAACAAATTCGCATTAGTGAGCATTAGAAACTTGTCAGAAGATGGATTTCCTAAGCCTCCCGCTATGCCCATCGATGCCCCACTATATATGTACACCTTTGTTCCCCCGCACACATGTGATCAATGTATTCAGCACCCTCAAGAGTAATTTATTGATTATGGCAGCTCTAAGCCTTTGCCAAGATTTGTGATTAATGTTGAGATTATACCCTTTTGTATATCGGAAGCACATTCACCCCCGCACATCGCTGTACATAAGGGGTATGTGTGAAGGGTAAACACGGTACACCTCAATTTAATCAGGAAATAGAAAAGTTCACAATCATCTACGTTGATTACGGCACAGAGAAATTAGAGATATAGAATACAATCCTCCTCTGTCTCTCCACCAATCAACGATACGACAAGCAATTTTCCCCAATATTTCAACATACAATATACAAAATATATGTAGCAATTTTGGCTACACACAGAGACTCTCTCTCTCTGGCGCTATTTCTGGCATCATCGATTTTTCCCACATTTTTGCACAAGCCGTTTCCATAACCGCAAAAATGCAGAAGACATCCTGACTGCAGAATATTTTCTCCTTGTGTTTTTTTCTGTGGGAAATTTATTGAAAAACTGTGAATTTGCAATAATTGTCTTTTCTCCTGACAATTCACATTTTTGTGCACAAACTAATTGCATGATAAATCATACAAAGAATTAACAGAAAAAAAACAAGTAAAAGAATTCACAAAGCTCCCAATTAATATCCAGACGAAAGCTTTTCTAGCGTAAAAAGTTGCTCCATTCGTTCTATTCAGGGAAAATGGTCTTGAATATGAATAAGGCTTTTGCTGCATTTTAGTTCCATAATACATTGTATAGTCTGGTATTTGTTTAAAAATTAAGTTAAACATTTTTGGATGTAATACTGAGATGGTAAAAGTTGCGAAAATCTGCAATATATAGTTTGAAAACTCTTGCTAATTACGTGGTGTTTCATTTCTGTTATTTTCTTCTATATTGCAGAAGCACTTTTCTTCTTTTTTTCTCGCTCTCTTCCTCAGACAGAGGTGGAAAAGTTTCTCGGCGTTTGTGGGAAACTGTAGAACTGACACAATTTCACGGTAAATGAAATTTCATTTCGCCAGAGTGAAGAGAAAGAAAAAAAAATCCATCTCATTTTCCTGGGCATCGAATTTAGGGGAACTAAAATTGTGGTGGTGCGCTAATAGTTGGCGAATGAATTCATGACAGAGAGAGAGAGAGAGAGAGAGAGGGAGTTTTGTGAGAAATTGTTTCTCTCTAATTGAAATTCATTGTATTTCAAGCGTAAATTTTCATCAATTGTGCGGTGAAGTCAGTTGAGTGCTTCTCGAAGAATTAGAGATTCCACTTGACGACAATTTGTCTGTGTCACGCAACATTTTCAAGATGAAATAAGTTCAATTGCCGATGGAAAGTGAGTAAAACATTTCGTAAATTAGACGCCCATGCATTTCTCAAGAAATTTGGGGGTTGTTTGCTCAGCGCCACGCGCGCAAAAATATATCTCAAGTTGACGATTATTAAGCATAAAGACTGTGTTATGCTCAGAAATTCCACATGAAAGCCCCATTGATTTAAGTGGTTATGTAGGATTTTATTTGTCGACAGAGAGAGGTCATTTTTCTTCCCAGTTCAAAGTAAATGAAAAGTTCATACATTTTGAACTCGAAGAGATGCGAAAGTCATGGAAAATCTTTTTCACTTGGGGGATATTTTGCCCATTGAAAAGCACTTGACGAATTCAATGGGAATAATTTAGAGTTGAAGCACTCTCCCAATTTTCCCGATTTTCCCTCTCAATGGTGCCCTTTTTTAGGATCGGAGAGTCTCTTTTTTTGTTCAAATTCTATTTCGAGTAGCATGAAAATGAGGGGTATCGGAGGAGAAAATTGTATTATTGAATTACCCATTGAGGCATTTGATATAGAACAATTTACTTAATATTCCCCGATTGTTAGTCATTTTAAATGGTTGTCACATGCCACTCGAGCGAACATTGAAACCCTTCAGCCACTGCGTGGAGCTTTTTGGGAGCTTTCACGACCGATTTCAGCTGCACTCGATGAGAGTGGGTCACCCGCCGCCCTCCGGCAGACAGACAGTGCGAAAGAAGAGAAGTGGGTGTTGGGATAATTTCCATATTCTATCCAAGAGAATACAATCGCTGTGAGGCGCTTCACTGATTCAATTGTAATCGCCTTTTGTGTGCAGGAGGGGATCAGTTGATGTGGGCGGCGGCGGCGGCGTGAGTGGCTTCTCCCCAGGATGAGATGTGGAGGAATCAGATGATGATGATGCTTGGTTTGCATTTCATTTAGTATGGTGAAAAGGCAAGTCGGAGGAGTGAAAAAGAGCGAGAAGAATTTATGCGCTCTCCATTCATTTGTAATCGATTAAGGCGGGAAGTTCTGTGTGTATTCATTTGGGGATTTCGAGTGTTGTGCAATCGAGTGATGCGTAATTCAACAATGACCGTCAATGGAAATGTCTGGGATGAATTCCCACTTTCCCCTGCGCATATCTTCAAGAGCCGCATCTTGGAAATTGAGCGCGTCTTCCGCGCAAAAATCAAATTACACAGAGAATGCCAATTGCAGTCTCTCCTTCCTTCCCCCCAAAAAAAAAAATCAATGGTGCAAAATTTTTATCGACAGCTACACATTTTTTGAAATTGACAAGAAAATGTTGAAGGATTTTATATGATGGGAGATAAAAAATATTTTATTTTCTATCCCACCATGAAGAGAGGAACAATTGTGAGACATGATAAAATTATTTGCATATTTCTGTAACACCTCGTCGGTGAAAAATATTCTCACACACACATTTCTCTCCTTGTCATAAATTTCCCGGTGGAATTTCAAATCGATTTCCATATATGCGAAAAAGGGAGAATTATATTCACTTTTATACGGCTTATTTGCATTTGGAGCCGTCGGGGAAATTCGTGAAAATTCTTATTAGGTTACCATCCATACACTTCCGGTATAACATTTTATTTCATACACTGCACGGAAATGACTGTTGAGAGTGGATAAAATTGAATTATGACACACATTCGCGATGATGTTTTATGCTCACATATTGAGCCACCCTCTGTCACTCTCCATGTTTATAACAAAATTAAATAGCAGCAAAAAAAGCGCGCGCGCTCTTTACCCAATAAGAGGTGAAATCATAAAAGTTCGCATTCTCCAATAAACTAAATGGGAGAAATTGCTTTATTTCCCACCACACAAGAAATTACTAATGGATGTTTTTGGGGAGGGGTGGGGGTTGGGGGGAGAGGTGAGGGGAAGTGCAGGCGAACATTTCGATTTGCTTGTTCGCCTCCACTTTTGCTTATTTTTCCTCTTAAAATAATTAAGGTAAAATACCCCTCGAGGGCAAAATGTATCACCGTCTGAGTTGCACAACAGAGCGTAAAACAATATATAAAGTGAGAAAACGGAAAATTTTCTGCCCGTGGGGAAAATTGCCACCCACAACTATTCATTAATTCATGAAAAATGTATTCTTCTGGGTGTTCCACACCGGCAACATGCAAAATCTCAACTTGAATCTCATCAAGACTCCGCTTCGCTACGTAGAGAATCTATATATATATATACATGTAATGAGCATAATGATACATATATAGTGGGTGATTTTATAATATCTATTTTTGTCGATTTTCTTGTATTCCACTGAATAACCAAAAGATGATTAGAAGTACATCAAAAGGAACTATTGATTTTTATATAACATCGCAAGGCTTTGTTATCCCTGTAAAAAGTGTTTCGCATCCATCAGTGTGGAAACAAAGACTGCGGCTCCTGTGTAATAAAGTGATAAATAATTGATTTTTCAGACAATCACATGTGACTCATTTTTTCCCATAAAATCACTGCAATATTCCAAGACGTGACACACGTAATTGTCAATCTAATGATAGTGGATGAGAGTGAAAAGAAAATCGCTGAGCGCACATTTCAGGTAATTTGTCCAATGAAATAGAACGATTGACATTCTCGTTCACTTTTCCACCATATCCACATCGTCATTGACAATTTTCCGTCCATATTCTTTTTTGTGTGCGCCTCCTTCCGCCAAAATGGGGGGGGAGAGATTTCTCATGAAAAGTTTTCAATATAACACACTGTTTTCCGTCACGGTTTCTCTTCTCCTCACACTCTTCCTCTGACTTGTGGCAGAATTATCTCTGTGAAATGAATTTTCCATTTCTTTGATGCTTCACCACTTTGTGTGACGGTTTTTTTTTCTTGATTATTTGAACGCTTCAAAAGCAAATTGAGACATTCACTGGAGGATTTATACTATGTCATTCACATTGGCATGTGGGGTGGATGGAAATAGTCATGGAGATGCCAATGACAAGTTCAAAAATCAAAGCGCACCACATAAAGACACTTACCTACCCGACTGACGAAATAAATTTCCCTTCTGACTCTCCTTTTCCTTGTTGTCCTCAACATGAATGAGGGCAGAAAAAAAGGGCATGTCGGGCGGATAGGAGGAAATTTACCCTCTTTACGCAATGCCACTGGGGAAAAGTCAGTGAGTGTGAGAGGGTGAAAAACACACCCACTTGGCTAAAGGCTTGCGTTTCTCCTCTTACTGTGTAGTTTTACTAACAAGGCATAAGTAGTTTTCTAAGAGTGTATGTTTAAGATAATTACTCCAATAAAGGCGACTTTCTGACATAAAATTACATGGGAAGCTTTTTACATAAATTGATAATGTCTGACTGTCTGAAACTGTGAGAGAGCTTCCGGTGCCTTGTGCTCATGAGCTTCACAAGAGATTCATGAGATTTTCACCGTCACCATTCACACGTGTCTTATATGATAAAAAGATGAAGATTTCACGTTCCATATAGCATGAAAGGAATTCGTTTTTATTTAGTTATGCGGATTGCGTAAAAGCTCCGACTTCTTTGGTGGAAAACAAACTCCACTTCTCAAGACACAGATGCTGTGCCGCAACTTTCCACCCCTCCCCGTCTAAGCTTCTATGCCCTTGTTATACAGACAGCAAGCAGAATCCACACCCCCGCAGCTGATTGCAATAAAAGGGCGAAGAATATAAAGGTGAAATGAGGGTTGGAGAAAACATTCTAACATATACACATGAAGAATAAAATTATGTTACCCAGGAAAAAGTTCCTCCAAAGCTTTTTCTACCCTGATTTTCATCCTAAATGCCACACTGGAGAATTTTCCGACAGTTCGAGAGTATGTGGGTGAAATTACATTTGATGGGAATTTTTTGATTTCGATCCAATTACGCGTTTTCCGATTTTAAATGCACACAAACACACGCGATGTAATGAATGTTGTGATACAATGTATGCAGCTCTTTTTTTTTGGTCAAAAGCTGAATTTGATGATGAGGTCGAGTTGAATTCGACTGCAAGCGTTTATTTATTCATGCAGTATATATACAATACTCAATAATGTTTAAAATTGTGCGGTGTCAAAGGAATGGACGACATGCAGCCGAATTTCATTATTACAAATGTTTAATTTGTGGCTTTTGCGTTAGTTGTTTGAAAATCTATTGATTTTTGTATTGCACAAGCAATTTTCTATCCATAAAACCCTGCAATCACTCCATGGCAACAATTCCCAGAGTGGAAAATCGCAGCGAGCAGTCTCGATAATTGTCACTGGAATGTGTCAATTAGAACGGCAACTTTTTCATTGGCCAGAAAGGAATATATTTTGGAAAATGACGCCTGGGAAAATCAATAGCTCGCCTATTCATGGAGAGAGTGTGTGGGGGAGAAAGAAAAAAAACCAAAAACCAGCACAAATATCATTCGACTTTTCTCATCTCACCTCAATTTCCTCGAGGGAGAAATTGACGTGAGTCGTAATGTCTTCACCTTTGAGGGATAGAATTTCATACTTTAGAATTCCAATATGCATCTCAAGTCACATGGAAATTCAACTCCCTTATGCAATTTTTTTGCCACCACCTCCGCCGCCACCGCCCTCGAGATCCTGGGGTGTCCCTGAAGGATCATCTTGAGGTATGACTGTAGCGGAATGTTGAGGTTGAAGCCTCAGGAGAAATGGAAATTTTCTATAAAACATTTCCCCTTTGTCATTTTATTGCCTGATCAGCAATTTTATTCAATGTGCGTCGTTGGATTTTCCACATTTCCTCAACTTTCACGTGTTCTCTCTTTTCTATCTCAACACTTCAACAAGAGCGGATTGAGAAAGGAATTTTCATAGTTACTCAAGTGGACGATTCTTCCCGCATCGAAAACTCTTTTGATTCCCGTGCAATATACGTCTCGCTTGAGTCCTTTTTTTCCCAGAGACAGACATTCAGCAAAGTTGTTAAGTTACACCAAAGAGAGAGGAGACATTTCTTGCTGGACTGAAATATCAAGCTGACTAAAATGTTTGCGTCATAAGTTTTTTTTTCTGGAGAGTTTTCAGGCATTTTTCTGTGCGAAAAAAAGCTCCATAAAAGCTGCATAACACACAATGATACTTTCACGTGGCAGAATTAACTAAAATAATCTTTCTTTTGCTTGATTGTGCTTTTATTTCTATCGCCTCCTGCGACACAGCCGCGTGAGCACGTCGAGAGCGTGGGGAAAATGTTATTGTCCAGAGTTTGTGTTGGGAGGATTTCCATTGTTGGCTTGTTTTTGACAGAAGTAATTTCATTTTAAAGTCAATGCTAAATGGAAAGCTTTTTGCCCACTGCAGTGGCAATTTTCACCAGTGGATATTGTACGACTGTTTGTGAGAATGCATAATAAAAGCGAGGGAGCGAGAGAGAGAAGTTTTGTCAGGGGTGAAAATTTTCAAATGATAACTGTTGGAGTTTTCTCACATGAAGGAGCACATTTCACCATAGTAAATTTTACGATTGCTGATGGGGCGCATCA
Source organism: Phlebotomus argentipes (assembly GCF_947086385.1). Taxonomy (NCBI): domain Eukaryota; kingdom Metazoa; phylum Arthropoda; class Insecta; order Diptera; family Psychodidae; genus Phlebotomus; species Phlebotomus argentipes. Next base: position 669,256 of record NW_026776174.1, read on the forward strand.
TTTGTCGCTGTCAAATGCAATAATTTGCAAACAATGTTTTTTTTTTCTCTTCTCTCGTCCTTTTTAATAACAATAAAAGAAAATGATATCAGAATTTTATTCACCATGAAAAATTTATGCAATTTACCCAGAGGAAGCGAGAGAATAGAACTGAAGAGGAAGAAAAATACGACAACAATTTTAATAAGCGTGGATTAAAACGACCAACGTCATCGTCCTTATCCCAGGACAGTTTGCAGTTTGTGAAAATGGTGGCAATATATATATGGCACTGTTCGTGGTGCTTCGCAAGAGAGAGGGATATATGGCTGCATTGAAGAGAAACCAAGTCGAGATTGTGTAAATATTTCCTGCATGTAATTAATGTTTACATACTCAAGAGTGGGGCTTCTGCGCCACCCACCCAGAGGGACACTCATGAAAATATTTCTATGCGCCAAATTGTCCGGCCGGACACGGAAAGAAAGCAGCACAGCCCAGATGCCATTGAGCAAACTACCATGCCCATGCATTGCTATAGAGATTTTATTAGGAGATATCGAATGTGAGTGTACACACACTGGGTTCCATCCCACTTTCAGCATGTGAATATATCTGACATGCAAATAGAAATCACCCACATGATCTCTCCTCCGCTATCCCCATCAATTTGGCGCCAGATGACGTGGAGAAAATTTATAAGTGTGTACAGTGGAAGAGAAAAATGCACCTGAGCTCTCGTACCTGAGCACTTCATCTTCGCCTTCCTGGCGAAGCAAAAAAAAAAATACGGAGAAACACGCCAAAAAGGACTCTCAATTGAGAAATCAAACTTCGTATCGAGTATGCTTCTGAGTAAAAGACTAACAATGTTGTTTACAATTTCCGACCTTTCACATTTTTCATGCATTGGAAAGTGGATGCTTCTTTGCATCCTTTTCTCAGTAAGAATAATGGCACGGCACTTGTGCACTGATAGGAACGTCTATCACACTCTTGCACTGACACGATGCTTAAATCATTGCTCACGCATGAGTATTTAAAATATAGTAGCTATGAATATAAAATTCCAAGGGGAAAATAACTTTGAAGGCATTTTCCATCGCTTTTTAGACTCCTTCAACGGTTTCTTGCACTCATTTCTAACTCATTACAATCTAATCCACGTTTATCTTCAATTTGAGATTTAATCAATTATTCTTAATGTCTTAAGATTTATTCAAAAGCAATTTCTGTCTTGATTTCCTAATTTTATCTGCGGAAAATGCCTAGAAACATTCTGACCAAATTTTGAGGTTATTAAAACCGACATTAAAACCTTCTTGGACTAATATAAATCCTTTCAACCCTGAAAATTTGCAATTTTAGGGAATATCTCAATATTTCTCCAGGATAATAAAGTACAAACCTCAGAAATAACTAAACAAAGAGACATTTTTGAGGTTATGTTTGACTTTAAAGCTGTATTTCCTTCCGATCTTTAACCAATCTGAAGTTTTGACAAAAATTACCAGTTTAAACACAATTTTGATGGTTTTCAATGTTATTTTAACATCAAAATCAACACCAAAATTGATTTTCCAAGGATTTTTCTAGGCAAACTCTTCTTCTGGTCATAATTTCTCCCCCTTGTGTAATTCATTACAACTTTTTTCCAGCCTTTGATGTTGAATATCAATCATTGGATGAAATGTAAAATATTGTGAATTCATGAGAAAGAATTTTGCGATGCAAATCGCATGGAGAAAGTCATGAAAATCATCAATATCTTGACAAATACTAATGATGCATGGAGTATTCTCCATTCAGATGGTCTCACAGTGATTTTCCCTTAAGAAATGCATTTGCCAGAATGGTTGGTGTCCAATGAATGGAAATATTCGAAATTTGCCTCAACGGAAGAATTGTGTGGGAAAATGTACATGAAGAGTGGGCGGTTGAAGGTGAATGTGAGAAAGAGGGAAACCCTTTTGTATCACTATCCTTTCAATTTTTGCTGAAATTGGACATTTTTAAAAGCGGTGCCCCATGAAATTGTCGCTTTTCCCTTTCACCACTCAGATGATGGGCGTATAGGTGGGGTGAATCCATTAAAAAGCTTCTGTAGAGTGGCTTTTATCCGCGTGTTTCCTCTTCCCCCACCCACCCACGTGATCGCCCACCCGCAATTTCACACATATAGGTGGGATCGATTCATCTTTTCTGACATTGTATGTGACCCAAGGATTTCAATTCTGGCGCCCAATGTGAAAGCTTTCTCCTCGATGGAGCGCTCTCTCTCTCTCTAGTCCATGTGTGGAATTTTTATTGTATCATTTGATTCCATCCTTGCTCCCCTATTTTTAATCGAATCTCGAGGTTTTCACGTGTTCTTCCCATGCGCACGAGGCAGAAAAAAAACTGCTTTCATTTCCAGGTCTCTCGCCCAAGGCCTATTCATCACACTGGGGGATACAATGGCACACAAAATTGCCAATGAGTATTTACCATTTTGTGTCTGGAATTCTCCTTGATTTATATTCTCGCTTTTTTTTGTGTATTGCAAATTCGATAAAATCATCTTATCTCACTCTCCATTTGCTCTGTGCGTCTCATAAATTTATTATTTTTGATGCAAGGATTACTTGGTCAATTGAATTGAATGTCTTCATTAGTGCAATGCGTTCTGTGTAATGGCAATTTACGATGGGTAATCCCATCTGACTGGCTAATGAAGGTACAATGGCAAATTAGATGCATTATGGTTTTATCAATGAGAGCTGGGATAAGCCATAATTGACTCAGTGGCCAGAACATAAACAAGACAAACACAATTGCAAGGAATTTTCCTCAGCAAATTACAATCTCAAGCCACCCATTCGTTAATTCACTGCAACTACACAAAGTCCAGACAAATGAGGAGACACAACATTCTGTCCACAAAAACTTTCACCGCAGAGACATTCTATTGAAAGTATGCGAAAGAAGTAAAATCACAGTTTAGTGAGCTTATATAGACAGACTCAATAAAATGCCCATAAAAAGCTCCGATGAACTTTGGACTTTGTTGGGGTTTGGGAAACGCTCAAAATCACATTGATATCCTGAAAACTCTGAGAACATTTTCAAACTGTTGATGAATGTGACGGAGTTGCAAAGAAATGCTGTTATACAAGGGGAAGATATTGTGGTCAGAAGTGGTGTACAGATTAAAGGAAGTGTTAGGAATTGGAATTTGCACTGGAAAAGAATCTTTTACAACAAATTTAGGCATTTTGCAAGTTGTTTTGCCCATTTTGCCTAGAAAAATTTATTTTATTGCTTTTCTAGGTTATGTGATTGATTTCAAACACATTTTGGTATTGAAATAACCTTCAAAATCATCAAATTTGTGTTTAATCTGGAAGTATTTTTCTTTTTCTCAAAAGAATATGCATTTTTATTCGAAAAAACTTCATATTTGTAGGGAAAAAAACTTTGAAGTCAAACATAACCTCAAAAATGTCATTTTTGAGGTTAGAAGAATGTCTATTTTCTTAGTTTTTTCTGCGTTTTGTACCTGAAAATAAGAAATTTAACCTATTTATCTTCTTAGAATCATTAAGATATTCGTTATAGTATTTATTTTCTAAGCTGGATTCACAATTTAAGACTCTTTTTAAGGCATTCACAAGTGTCTGAAATGGTGTACAGATTCGAGGTGTATTATCTCTCCCTTGTGCTGTTTTAGTCAAGTAGTTGACAACTTTATGAAAAGTCAAAAGTTAATTTAAAACACTTTTGCGTTATACCCAAAATCCAATCATATATATTTTGTGATATATATAACCTGCACAACTATGTTTTCTAGCGAAATTCTTGTCAACGTGGAACAAATAAAAGCATACATGTGGTAAAATTCTATCAAAAAAGCGCAGGGAAAGTTGTCTGTTGCATTGAATCCACCCTCAGGGGTGAGTTGGTGGAATTGTTGTAAAAACCCCGTGTCTTGCAGTTAGCGAATACCACCAATTTTGTGTGTGAGTGAAGGCTGTAGAAAGCAGATTCCCTTTGAGATTGTCCATGCAATTATTTTGCTGCCAGTCAAGATCATCCAAAAAATACTGTCACAGCGACGAAGAGCCACCACACACTGTGTTGTTCCATGGAAAGTTACTTTTTGTATAATCCACCATCGCATTCCCGAGAACTTTGTTACACGATATCACACAAAGTGTCAGCTTTCCAACTCGTTTTTTTTTCTCTCTCGCGCGCGCGTTGAGCTTTTTGTTCACTGTCACGCGGTGCATCTCGAAAAATTCCCCGAAAAAAACTCTCTCTCACTCTCTCGTAGTCAGAAATTTACGATTAGTTGCAAACGTGTATTTGTTTACCTGTGCAGAGTCCGCGGCGTCCGTTTCGGGGGGCGGGAAGAGTGTGGAGGACGCGCAAGGACTCGACGTCATTGAATTATAACCATTCAGTGGCAGCATTGCTGGCCATTTGTGTTCCTGTAACGAATTCAAGCAACAACAGCGACTGGCATTCAAGGTTGCACAGGTAACTCGATACACCACGGTGCTCATGTTCTTCCTGGGAGGCAACCGGCGGCGAAAACACCCCTCCCCACGAAGTATCTCCGACGCCAGTTAGCCATGTGTGGCTTCCCTTGGACGCAAAAACGCCAGTGACCCACCAAAGTGGATGGAACACTCAAGAGCACGGCCGTGAGATGAGGTGCTCGATTTGCATTTATACGAGCATCACACAAACTGTACGGCGTGTTTTTTTTCTTCTCTTGTTGGCGGACAGTGAAAAAGAGCCCTTAGAAATTCACTTTATATGCATCCAGCAATTACAAGCACCGACTCGACAAGACTCTGCACAGGAGGGAAGAAGAAGAAGAGGGAAAAAGTCTCCGAGGGAGAGTCTGAAGAGTAATTTCAGTTGATAGAGTTGAGCAAATATCTGCTGAGGATTACTCCAAGTCGCTTCTTTGCCATCAATTGCGAAAATTTGCAGATCAGTCAACACAATTAACGTCTTAAGGATGCATTTAGCACTCTCAACTCTTGAGTATTCTTGCATACCCAACAGTCGTCTGGGGGTGGGAAATGCTTAAATCCTTCTGCATTGTGTGGTTCATATAGTCCTTTTCCAAAATATTTGTCTGTCCTAAATTCATATTCTCATTAAGCTATTCTGGGTGTAATCTGTTGCTTTATGCCTTGGCAAACGTGTTTTCTCAGCATTGCTATCAATACAGATAATATTGAGTGAAAGCCTCGAGATGCTTTCAAATTTACATCTCATTTTACATCCAATACATCCTCCTTGAGGACATTATGACGATATTTCATGCTATACAGTCCAGAAAACTGAGACAGAGTGAAAAGCAGAGATCAAAGCGTCCAGGGATGTTTTAATTTCCTGCAAAAGTCTGAGGAGATTCATCAGAAATTTGCCTTTTTCAGCTCTCACACTGCATTTACCATGACTTTTATTGCAACACGAGTTAATTTACAAACTCCTGTGCCCATTCCCTGTGACCAAGTTGACAGTTGAGAGTTAATTATCACCGTATGGGGCTGATGCACAAGTTACCCATTCACAATGCCCCACTTCATTTCACGGAGTCAGTGTGTGGCCAGGGTGGAAAATTATAAATTAAATATGAATGGAAATTCAAACAGAATGTAATTATTCTATCGAATAATTGCACTTTGGGCGGTGGATTGTTAAATTGTTTATTCTCTTGCTTACATTGTTTGTGGGCTGAATGCTTAATCCGTAGATTATCGTTTTATAGGGGAGATACACACCGGCAAATAATTGCATAGCTTGCGATTTACCATGTATGAATTTGATTGTTTAGCTATTCACACACCATAATTATCCTAACAGACTTGTGAGAGAGTGATGGGTTAGTCTGCCTGGTGGCATTTTAAACTTTCATTTTATGTGCTGGAAAATCGAGAGAGAGAGAGAGAGATTATCCTTCCAAGAGTCAGTGCACATCCGACCTGAACTTTAAATATACAACACACTTTGCTTTCTGAAAAGCTTCAATCAACTTCCTGTCTGACATGTGCCAATGTTTGCTGAACATTGTTTAATTGTTGGACATTTTCAATGTTGGTGTATTTTTCCTGTGAAATGAATTAGTCCTAATTTAACACGTCGCCTAAATATGCTCGCCAGCGGGTGCTTGGAAAATGAGGTGAGAGATTTAAAGCTGAAAGTTGATTCAATTAATAATTTGCGTGTTTGCATTTTGGGTTGAAAATTTGCATACATTGGTGGTCAAAATGGATGGTTTTTGGTGTGTGTGTGTGTGAAAAAAACCTCCCCCTGTTGATGGAAATTTTCAGGAGTGTTGCAAGACTGTAGAAAGAAAAGCTTTGACCTACTCTCAATAAAGTCCCAAGCAACACAATGGGCCGCAGAGCCGCCAATGGCCCACTTTGGCAGGCAATAACAACCCAATAGTCATGAATTTTGATAGCATTTGGTTATTTGTTTCATCTTTTACCTGATCAGAATATCATTACTTTGGCTCCGGGGGCATTTGGGGAATTTTCCCTCTCACCATCTTCACCAAGCGAACACCGCACATCCAGCAATTCCCTTTCAACTCATCTGAATCACACGGAAAAGTCTTCATCTTCCTCTGACCTCTTGAAGCATTTGTTCTCCGTGTGGTGGTGAGAATTCCTCGGGTGGGGTGTGGGGGGATGGACCAGTTTTCTCGCAACTTTTCAACTTTTAAACTCAAACAACACAAAATACTTTATATTATCTCTCTCCACCAACTTCAAATCCCCATGTGGACTATGTATTTGGGGGGGATGTTTCAAACCAATTTTGCACGTTCCCCGTGCTAGTCTATACATTTTAACTCATCCATTTAAATTCAAGAGTGCACCGAACCAATTTCAGTATGGCATCATGAATTGTACTACAAATAGCAACTGAAATGTTCCGCATAATGGAGGAGAGATTAGTATTACTGACGATTATAAGAAATGAAAACGGACGAATTACTTAGAATGACTCCTTTAGAATTCTCCCATTGATTGAAATAAAAAATTCATGATAAAGTGTTATAACTTATTGGAGCAATTATATCGATTTGTTCCGATTCTATTCAAATCAAGGGGGAGATAATTGTGTCAGAAGTGGTGTACAGCCCAAAAGTGTTCAGAAACTGGCAATATTCCTTTCCTGAGCGCTTCTTTTACTGATAAATTGTCCAGAATCTTTTGGATTTCCTTCGATTTTCACACACAATTGATCACAAAAGTCTTTTTCTAGGTTATGTAATGAATCAGAGACAGTTTTAGTAAATAATTCACATTCTAGCACATCAATTCATTGGCAGAATTGGGCATTTACATACAATAAACACTATTTTGAGCTTTTAATGCCTAAAAATATTGCAATTTGCATTGAACTCAAACATAACCTCAAAAAGACACATTTGAGCTTAAAAAATGTTCATCAAGATAAATTTCTGCACTATTTTGACTCTGAATCAGCAATTTTGAGATGATTCTGTGATCTAGAAAGCTTCTAGATGAAGTTTTTAAAGCAATCTTAGTGATATTTTGAGGTTAAAAGCGTTTCTTACCGTGGAATCAATCTAAAAACTTCAAGTTCTAGAAGTGCTAGACAAATCTGGAAGTGTTTGGCGTATTATCTCTCCCTTGGTTCGAATTCTCGGTCTCTCACCTGATTCAGAATTTGAAATACTCCCGCGTGGGAGCGAATGAATGAGTAGAATTTCATTCATTAGAGGAATATAAAAAGAAAATGCCACAACTCCACAAGCGTCCTTCATGTGTTACCTTCTCTTGTGGAACCTCATGAAAAGGGGTTGATGGTGAAGAGAATTCGCCAGCTTTTGTAAACATTCCTCACAGTTCTCCAGCGGAATAAGCTGTGAAGTGTGTGAAAAGGCGCCTTTCCGTGGAGTGACTTTAATATAGGATCACTGTGGGTGGATAATATGGAATTTTTCTTCACGAAAATTGTTTTGTGTGGTGGAAAGTTTGAGAGAGCGAAAAAATGAGCTGTGGAAGGTGCATTTTGGTGCAGAATTGAGTTGCACGTAGCGAAATTGCGCACTCTCTCGTGTCTGCCATGAAACTGCCTCTACGCGCTACGTGTTCTCATTTCTTTGATGTATTATTGGCCTTCTTGCAGCAATTCTAACATCATATACAGCCGCCATATCATGTCCGCATGCACATTCCATTTAGTCCTCAAGTGTGCCAAGAGAGTTGGAAGGCATTTGGCGGCGAGTAAGTTTGGCGGGTTAAGAGAGCGTCTCTATACACAGTGCAGATGTTTGGAAAAGGCGCCGCACACTGAAATTCTCCAGCACGGCTTGGTATATATGGTTGGAAAGGCAAGAAAAGGGGGACAAGAGAGCCTTCCATGTGTTCCGTGCAAATCGATATTTTCATTGCGGACCTCATTCTCGGCGGAGATTCTCTGCCATGAAAAAGATTCCGGGAGGCAGGTTGGGAAATTGTGTAGAATATTAAAATGATTTTTATTTATTCATATTGAAGCTCCTTTTCTTCATTCTTCCCATTTTTCTTCACCTCCCACTCCCCAACCCCCCAACCCCCGTCGCGTCAAGTGTTTCGTCTGCCTGGAGAGACACTCGTGCAAAATGAACTGAAAACTCAAATATTGAAAAGTTTGCCTCACACTCTTTCAACACAGGTTTTTGGTGTCCGACATAACAACAAAAACACGAGTCAAATAAAATATTTACATGAAATGGATTTTCAAGTGGGAGTGGAGGATTTGTACAACCCCCATAGTAAATCCCCATATGAATATGAATGAAGAGCAAGCAGACCCATTCTTACGACTGCCCTCGTGTGGGCATCGCTAGAAATTCAAGCCATATTACTATCTCTTAAATGGCTTAAACAATGATGATGAGCCGAATCAATAATCCCTTCTGCTAAATTAACCATACTTTCACTTGGTTTTGCTCCACCACAATCTCCCATTATTCACAACCACCGACATTAATAATGCACATGAGAGGATTGCCAATGTTGGATATTTAATACCCATTTTGCTATCACTAAACTTGCACATAACATTATTATTTTTAATTTGCATGCTTTCTCTGACTTCTGTTTTCCTGACTTGCTCAAAGTTTAGCTTAAAATTTGGGGTTGTAAAGTAACAATTTGAGGTTATGTTTGATTTAAACACTCATAAATGAAACTAATTTCATTTTTAGTGCAAGGATTTCTATTTTAAACACTGTTTTCATTCTTAATAGAACACTTAATCTAAAAAATTATGTTTGAATGAAGAACATGGATAAGAATTCATTCACAATTCGTATGAAAAATCCTTAATATTTCTCAAAAATCTGTGAAAAAATTATAATTAGACTTAGTTTTTTAAAAACTAACTGAAATCTAACCTAGAAAAATATGTCAAACTCAGGACTTTGGTTAAAATTAATTTTTAAGAGTAAAAATCAACAGAGAATCTACAAAAATTGAAACATTCTCACTTTCTGAAACATCTTCTAATCTGTACACCACTTTTGACCATAATATCTCCCCCTTGGAGAGTTTCAATAGATTTCCAGTGAAAGAATTTTCATTCAACTAGGAATTGGGTGATTTGCGCCATAAAGAAGTGTAGCGCTTGTAATGCAATATTATGCGTCGAATTAAGTGATTTAACATACAATTCTGTGTGAAAATCCATTTCCAGAAGATATAATGCAATTACATTTGACTGAAATTGAATATTGCACTGAGATTCGATGGAGATTCCACTGGAGAAGGGAAAATCCCATTGGCAGCTTCTCTACCAATTAACATGCAATAGAACTTTATGCGGCAATATTCTCTGTTGTAATGGAGAAATCGATTCCCTCCCTTTATATAGAGCGCCAATGGTGAACGCCAAGGGAAAGAGCCTCCCGTGCCATATCTCCACATAAACAATAAACTTGTATCCATGCCAAGGGGTAATCTTAAGGGGCAGCGGAGACAATCCAGCACACATAGACCCGGAGTCATTTCGTGTGTTACATTGAGTTTCAGCTGGAAATGTTATTGCTCCGAAAAGTTTTCGAAATCAACAACGGATTGTTAATTACGCTTGTGTGTGTGTGTGGGGTGGTTTAGTCCGTACGAGATGACGCCTAATACCCTTGGAAATGTTGATACTTGTCACAGATTAATCCCCAAAATTTATATAGACACACACACACACACACACAATGGAACACGGAGACTTTTATCCTTTTGCCTCAGTCTTGCGAGAGACCAAATGAGATTTTCAATTCCTGTCACCGGAAAGATTCACCACCACATATCGTAGCTAAAAGCTAGGCCATGTAATGCTGGGAATTAAGGAAGAAATGGACTTGACATCTCTCAGTTCAATCGTGCTCTTTTTATAGCCCATGAGTAATTGTACTTGTATTAATTTCTAAATCTTGTTCTTTTGGGGTGAAACACCAGCAGTAAAGTTTGTTCTTCACCTTTAAATTGATAAAAATTGGACAATGAACAGTTTCTGTCATAAGTGGATTAAGGGTGGTTTGCAAGAGAGGAAAATACCGCCCAGGAGAATCGTCGCATTCACCCTCGCAGTGTGTCACTTTTTCTGCATTTCTTCCACCGACCCTTTTTTTCTATGTATACAATGTACAATTACAGAGCCGGCAAATGTACATCTCACCCATTCACTTAGGGGTGGATAGCAAACAAACTGATGCATTTTTATGTAGATACACTGTGGCGCTTTCCTTCCATTAAATGCTTCATTTCATACTTACTCATCGTTACACTTCCCGCCGCGACTCCCCAACAGAGCCCCAAGTCACCAACATCCATTCATTTGCATACTTGCACGGTTTTATTCTATTGCCGTGCTCCATCATCCCTTTCCCACTCGTGTGTGTGTGTGTATTTTTTTCTCCCCAACTATTTTCCACACTTTTTTGAGAGCACAAATGGCAGAAGCAGGAAATATTCCACCACATCTCACCCCTTTCGCCCCCTGAACCACTCCACAGAGACACACAGTGTTGTTTGTTGGAAATACAATGCGCAGGGTGGGGCGAGAAGACCCCTTGTCACCCCCATTCCCCCGTGATTGCTCACTCCTGACACACTACTTACAATATCATTTAGAAAATACTTTTAATTGCGTTGGCATTTTGTGCAAATGCCAACGATGCTTCCGCTGTAATTAAAAGTTTGCACTTGAGAAACTCCTTTGCGCGCTGCTAAGAAATGCAGAGAGAAACTTCCACTTGGAATTCTCTATGAGTTGTCATTGTAGCAGAGAAAAAGAAATTGAGAACTCTGTCCCAACACTTTTCCTCCTATTCTTTCTCACCCCCCTGGAGAATTTTCTCACATGACTTATTGCAAGAAAATCGGGCATCTTTAATAGATATTAAATGCATTTTCCACTTTGTGCCAATGAAATTCACAAATATTTAGCACGGAAAGTTATAATTGCATCACTGTTTATCATCTCAATCAAGATCATCTGATTGCATTCCTCCACAGGATAAGTTGTATCAGTCGAAAATCCACAAAATCCATCTCCAGTGGTAATTTTCTCCAATCAATACTAGAAGCTTGAATAAGAAATCGAATATATGCCTTGATGGAAGCAAATCAATGGGAAATTCTCCGGTAAATGGAGAAGTCTAAAACATCTATCTCTGTATGAAATTATCAGCAATTCTCTGTTCGCATTATAGATTTCTATTTGCTGGCAATGTCAGGTTATTGCCTAGGCTCTCTTCTGACGCATCATTCCTTGCAGTTTTCGCTCTTTGTGCAAAGCATATGAGCATAATTTCTCACTTTGAAGTTCATATGGTATCGAGAAATTAGAGCACCCAAATATCCATCACATATCTTCATTATACGACTCCCCAGCAAATAGCAGATAATACATCAGACAGATGGAGTCGGGTTGTGATTTGTACTGACAGTGGGAGGACTTTTCGAGGTGCCCAAGACATCTGGGGGTTGGGGAGAGACGCCACACTGTGTGCCACCCAATAGTAATGCATGAAATGTGAACATCAACAGAATGAGATTTCATAATCAAGTGCAAACAATATGTGCAACTGTTGGAAGATTTTCTCTTTCATTGCATGATTCCAACTAATTCGATGCTCGGGTATCACGAGTGAGAATAATCCCTCCTCGACAGTATCGCACTTGCATTTATTCACTCTGTACAGTCTTTCATTCCCAGCCGCACAGTCGCAAAAGCAAGGGCGGGGGTGGGCAATGGCGGGGGGTGCTCGATGGGGCTGGAAAAAGAGGAAGCAAACAGCTCGGAAATGCTACAAAGTGAAACACACGCCATGCTCTAAATACCCTCCCCAAATCCGAGAGATCCCCAGCGATGGGGCGTCATCGTATTAAGTATGATATGAAAACAGGAACTAATTAAACTTATCTCACATACATATTTGTCTTCGATATAAATTCCATATCAAATTAAACTTTAAGTAATTAGCTCAATTAAAACTTTTCAAATGGCTGCTAGATATGATTTCCTGGGTGCCAGGGGGCCAACATGCCATACAGCTAACTGATTATTAGCCCTTTAGATCCCATCCATGATTAATGTGCATATGTGGCTTAGCGTGTATCATATCTGCTTGGGAGATCATCACTGAATCACCTCTGAGCTAACCTAGGACAGCATTGCTGTTATTGTTCTTCGCATAATGAACGATTATTGATTGTCTAAACGGCATTCTTGGGGCGAATTTCTTAAATAAACACCCATTTTTCCCATAGAACATTCATAACATTGAATCAAGGGTGAGATAATATAGTCAGAAGTAGTGTACAGCTCAGCTGAAGTACTTAAGAAGTGTTTAAAATCTTAAAATCGTCCTAATCATCCCGATTCTTAGGATTTCTTTTGAATTGTATGAAGAAACAATCAATTTTTTAGGTTATGTAACGAATCACAGACGGATTTAGTGAATATTTCGCGTTTTAGCGCGTCAATTCTTATGCTAAAGTCGCTAAGTTTGCTAATCTTGGTCACAATTAAGCACTTTTATCCAATTAACATTGCTATTTTGAACCTTTGATGCCGAAAACACACTGAACATTGTGCTTAAACCGAACATAACCTCAAAAAGAGTATTGTAGATCTTGAAAATGATTATTTAGACCACTTTTTGCACGGTTTTGACTCTGAATCAGCGATTTTGAGTTCATTGGCAACACATAAAAGATGATTTGATCATCTAAAAAGCTCCCAATTGAAGTTTTTGAAGATTTCGTAGTGATTTTTTTGAGGTTATGGTCGAAAAAGACGCTGAAAAAGGCAGTTTAAAGTGGATTTTTACAGAAATAACGTGTAAAATCTTATAAGATTTTTATTATAATATGCAAAATACTGTGGAAACAGTCTAAGAATTTGAAGTGCTAGAAGTGGTACTACAATTACCCCAGGATCATGATTAAGAAATTATACATACAATGGAAGGAAGTGATGATGTCCTTAAGGTGAGGATGTGTTGCAGAAGTTTACTTTCATTCCATTTAACACATGGAATGCGTTGCTGTAAAATCTCCCAAAGAATCTCTCGAAGCTTCTTGCAAGACATTCCAACTCACAAGCGATAACAATACAATACATTTTGGGCAAATCATGTGGGCAAGGGTGTGAAATGTTTCGAAAACTATTCAAAAAGGCATCCCACACAACTACTTGCGCCTATGCAGGAAATAACTCTTGTCGCCGACAACTTCTCGCGGCAATTTATGCGGAAAGTTAATAGGCGATTGGTGGGAAAATTTATTATGTGTGTAATTCCGCAGGAGAATTTATAGCTTCCGTCTTCTTGGCAATCTCCTTCTCTGTCTCTCAGCACCTTGTGTCAACTTCACCCATATAGTTAGTGTTGAGGAAAAGGAGTTGAGAAATTCTTGGAATTTGGTTAATTTCACTTCTTTTCCATCTCATTTTCCCTGCAATTTTTTTGCCATCGATACACAAAGCTAGTGGAAATGTGTTTGCGGTGATGTGAAGTGCCAGAAAGAGGATGGAAAATCAAAGGGAAATTAAATTAATAGTGTCGTAATCACATCTAAAGGCTCGTCGCTCTCTCTCTCTCTCTCTTTGCTCACCACAAACGTTAATCCAATGTAATTCTGTCCGAATTTAATGAACAGAATTTTCTGTAATCTTCAGGCACATCAGGCAGAGCTATGTGGAACAGAACAAGCCACTATGTGGTGTGCCTTTGAGACGCAAAAGATAGGATTATGAATTAAAGAGGAAAGGCATGGGCTTAGCCTGCTTCCAAACACCTCATGACATTTTCACTACGAACTTGTCCAGGCTTATGCAGATCCTAATCAAATTGTCCAGTGTTTCTCAATATAAGAACATCTGCAGGACCTTTCCCAGGATAATTGGCTTAAAGGTTTTTGAGGGTGTATATGTGTGTTTATACCGCATAATCAAGAGAAGATTTCTGGGGAAAATAGCCTGCGGTTTCTTTTAAATTGGAAGCTTTTACACACACCTTAAGAAAGTAATTGAGCAATCAAAGAAAATACTCCACTAGAAGTTCTTTCATATGTTTATGCCTAGTTTCCACTCGTGAATTTCCTGAGTTGAAAAGTACATTCTCGAGTAGCTCGTAATAATCATCATTTGAAGGCCATTACGATTGGAAGTGGCAGCAAAAGGCCACAAATGAGTTGGCAATTTTATTGGCTGAATCAAGTAAATGTGGAAATATATATATATATATGGAAAATTTGACTTGGTGGGTAAAAAAGGCTTCCGCGGAAGCTTTGGCTGCTTTAGGCAAAAATCGTGCACTCTTCTTTATCGATTGTGGCGGTGGAAAATTGCGAAAATACTCTCTCGCTCGCAGCTATTGACTTTGTAATTTCTCCCTCACCACTGACACACTTGCGGTTACAAAGTATATTATTTCAATTGGATGAAATTATTCTGCTGGAGAAACCTGCAATTTTGTCGCTTTTTTTTGTTCATCCGCAAGTGCCAGAGGAAAAATAAGGGGAAAAAAAAGCGACGAAGAAGGAGGAAAATTGAGATGAGCAAATTGCAGAGTCGAAAATTCTCTTTTTTACAACTGTAAAATGTTTATGGGTGAGAAAAGCAGGTGTCCATTAATTTAATTACACTATTAAAATATAATCAGATAAGATCATTTGTACTATCTAAAATTATTCTAGAGACACTGCGGGTATATGTGTGTGCTTTCAGGCATTTGGGAGAGAAAGATGACTAACAGAAACACTTTGTATGACAAGGAATTTCATTAATATAATTGCATGAGACTTGAGCTCGTGTAATTAATGCGGATGTGCCCGGACATAAAATTAGGAGTACTTTCATTTCACTGTGTGTTAAAACCACTCACAAAATTTTTCACTCTGTCTCACTCTCACTCACATCTCTTCCCATCCATATTGCTCTCTCTCTCCTGAGCCCACCACCCGCAAAAAAGGTATAATGATGAGCATTTTCCCACAAGTGGAGAGAGCATTAAAGTTCCTCAAGCACCGTCGTTGTAAAAGCGTTCCGTTGAAATCTCAATTTTTCTCAAAAATTTCCCACTACACGTGCGATTGATGCTCTGAGTCTGTGTCGGAAAATTACATCCATTTTAGTGGTCGATACACCAATACGGCGGACTAATCTTCGCCATTGAGTAAATGATGGCCCAGAGAGAAGATAATTTAGTCGCATGCAAAGAATTAAGCTCATATGTGAGTCCCATTCTCTACGTTCTGGGGCAGGACAATAGAGCCGATTAATGAAACGATAGCACCTCTTTCGCATTGTAGAGCCCGTCCTCGAAATCCGATTGAGGCAGTCGCAATGGTTTCCCCAGAAAGGATACTTTGGGTGCTATGACATTTGATTTTATCACTCATATGCTCATCCTTTTCATAACACTATACACAATTTCCTGGGCAATCCTGGAATATACGCTTTGCTTAATTCTCAAAATGTGGTGCATAAAAAGCTTTATCTCAGAAATTGCTGCTTTTCAAATTCTCCACTTCGTCCTGCAGATTTCAGTGTTTTTGTCCACTTTAAATGAATCCTTGAAAGAGTTTTTTCCCTGTAATTTTGTCTATTTTTGAGGTGGGCGAAACCGATATCAATAATCTCTTCACCGAAAGACGTGTTCTGGCGCCCTTAAGTAGGCTACACTCATAGAGAGTCATAAGAAGCGCCGCCATTTTGAAGAAAAAAACTTTGAACGCCTGTATCTCGGCAACTTGACTGTGCATTTTCTTTAAATTTTGGTATGTCGCAGTCCAGGTCAGGACGTCTCTAAAAATAGGTTATAACTTTTTATTGAAGCAATAGAACCAAAGTTATGACGGTTTAAAGTTTTAATCTTGTTTCTACTATAACTTCGGTTCTATTTATCCGAATTTAATAATTTTGGATTCGTTGGAAAGCTCTAGCAAACACCTACAACTACTTAGAATATTAGAAGTTCGTCTGACCACTCAATCTATTTTGTAAGAATTTTTTGAATACTTTGATAGTCCAGATTGAGACGTTTCCAAAATCATTTCGAGTTTATTCCGTCGCTCAGCTCACTCAAGTCTTGGCGTTCGCTTATCACGTCCTTTAAACTGCGGAAATCCTTGCCAACTTTCCATAATTTCTTCGCTTTCTTTCTAACTCTGTATAAACTTGCTGAAGAACTCAATTCCTTTGTTGGTATGAAAAAAACATTTGGTGTAAATACCTGGAAAAGTTTTCCTGCTAATTGTGCGAAAGTTGAGGGATGAATTCAGCGTGTGTGTGAGTGTTGAATTGCTGACACAGAAATGCGCGATGGTGTCAGGAGAAGAAAGGTCAAGCGCTGCGTGATTTTCAACAATTCAATTATACGAAATGGAAAATCCATTTGAATAAATATGTTAACGGGAGCCACCGCGGGGGCGAGACGCCCGGTGGGATCTGAGTGAGAGGGCGAAATTGAGCTATTTCAGTCACTCTCCCTTGTCTCACCAGTTACACTTTCCCCATTCATGGCATGTCGAGGACTCATATACAAATTGAATTTTGTGCCTTGGCGAAATTCTCTTTTTTTCTCTGTGCATGTGACACACATAATCCGTCTAATATAAATCTTGTGATATAAATACGCAACGGAGAAACATTTATTAATTTTATTTGCATTCTCCGCCCAGCACTTCCCTACTCTATATTGTATATGTGGAAGGGTGTGAGCGTCGCACCAGGCGTCTCCACTGGCAGTGGAGTCGCCTGGTAGGAAAGTTTGCAATTTGCCTGGGGCAAGAAGAGCGACTCTCTGCTGAGTTGCCCACTTCATTTTCCACACCATGATTGATGAAGTCCTCCACGGTAAAAAGTGCGGAGAGCAGAGACGCCAGGTGGGTGGACTGTAATCTCCCACACGTAGAATTTTACCACTGAGAGAACTTTACTTAGGCAAATCCTGGGCGCTCATGTGGGTATTAAATAACATGTGAGCTTGCATGTACTAAAGGACTTTGGGGACGCTCGCTGGTCAATCTGTGTGTGTGTGTGCTGGTTATTGGGACTGACAATTTATTGCACAACACACAACTCTCCTCTCTCTCTGACTCAACCACCATCGCAACCCTCCACGTCTCATGATTTTGTTGTTAAGCAGCTTCTGCATGAGAGCAAGATTCTTCCCGCACAGAGTGTGAGCTCGATGTCTGTGAACGAGCACATATGCTCTCTCTGCACTCTCATCCTTTTTAAGTCGTATTTCCTGGTGCTGACTCATAAAAGTACACCACTGACCCCCCAAAACTACCCACATCGCCCTCATTTTCTGCCGCCTGTATGATTTAAAGAGGTCTGTGATTTAGTGTCGTGTGAGATTTTATAGTGACCACGAAAATAGAAAAGTCACTAGCATGGTGATTTCGTATGGCGAATTGACTAAACGAGGAGGACAGCAATGAATTGCACGGACAAAGACAACCACTCAGCAAATTTTTAAAAAAGGCTTTAATTGTGAAGAGTCAGCTTTTGCGTGAAGAGACTCTTGAAATTACTCAAAATTTCTCTGTACAAAAAATGACATATATTACGTATATAATTCTCTGAATTGAAAGTAACAGAGAGCTAAATAAATACATAATTATATAGTAGGATTTTCTGCCACTCTTAGCGTGTGATATGGAAATGTTGGGCTGATTTTCGTGCACACGAAGGCGTTTTCGTTCTGGATTACAAAGAGAGAAAAAAAAACAAAAAATCAACTCCCAACACGTGAAACGATTCATTTGAATCTATTAAAATTAAATTGTATTTACAATAAATTGTATTTACAGTTGACTGAACCATTGCCTTTCGTCTTTTTTTTATAATTATTATACCCGCACACGTGTAACTGAAGCAACATTATACACACGAATTCTTGCGACGAAAATGGATTTTAGCATGATTTTCTCTCTCAACTCTTTCTCTCTTTCTCTGTTTCAGTGTCGACAGCGAGTGTTGAGGCAGTTCTGGGAAAAACCGCCTCACTCCCATGCGACATCGAGCCCGAGGCGAGGGATGATAGGGTGTACATGGTGCTGTGGTTCAGAGAAAGTGCCGGAAAACCTCTCTACAGGTGAGACATTCTTCCCGACACACATCAAAGGGGCACTTGGGGAGCCCACTCTCTCTCTCTCTCTTGCCCAAGATCCTCTCGCAAGGAACCGTTGTGGGCATTTTCTCAAGAAGATGTGCGCCTGGAGAGTGGGAAGATAAATTAATTACCAGTAATTCAATTATGATTGAACTGGTTGGGCGGGTGAATTGGAGGGATGTCTAAATATTTGTAGCTTCAGCCACAACAGAAAGGACTTACTCCAAATTGATGACCACACATTTCCTCCCCAAACAATTCACTTTATTTCTGAATTAGGGAAATTCACTTTTGCACATTTCTTACACATCATCCCATCTACTATCGTCTGATAAATTATACATGAAATCACGCAGACTAATGTTTTCTTAATACACCCTCATATTATTCTTCTTGTGATGGGAAATCCAGTGTTGATCAATATTCATATTCATTTGCAATTTGTCACAGAAACCATCAGAGAAAAATTGCATTAAAGAACTTTGAGATGCAAATATTTGCATTAAATCACTTTAAACTACAATAATTATCCTCATTTGCAATTGTGCTGCGTAGGACGTTGCGAATGGTGACAAATCACTCGTGACATTTGAAACGAGGAGCTCTTAAGTTCACCCAATGTATATGATATATACACACATATGCATAGCGATGTATAGCGATGTCTTATATTGGTTGTAAGTCAAGAGGTATAACTCATATTGAGAGAATTTCCGCATTACTTAATTGTAAACATTGCTGTGAGCAACAACAAGTAAATTTTGGAGTGCAATCTGTTCGTTAAACACAAATATAAATATATATTATACACACATCATGTATATTATGTTTGGGGTGGCATAGATGTTTAATGCATTGCTGCCACCCGTGCAGTGCTGCAGCATAGAATATGCCTCCGGGACGGCTGTTCTACAGACTCCACAAGATGGAACAGAGAGGCAAACGGCACAGCGAGGAGAGTATATTGCAAACTGATATATTTGTACCTCAATACATCTCTTCGCCCACCCCCGCATGTTCGTTTGTTTACCCACCAAAATACACTCATGTAATCAATAATGAATCAATTCATCTCATACGATCAAACACATCTGGGATGCTTGTCAGCCCACTCCTGTTCTGTGCCAATGCTCCGGCCCAATTTTCCCCAAGTCATCACGATCAACTGTGGGGGATGTTGCAGGGTATGAAACAATTTGTATTTGCACACAAACTATAAGTGCCACACCGACTCGTGCTTGCTTAATCAATATACCACTAAAATAATAATTAATTACTCAAGTGTCCGGAACACAGGTTCAACCATACACCAAAATTTCCCACACAAATGCTCTTTAGTGTGCCATATTTTTCAATTCACGGCCTTTTGCTGCTTTAGAATACCATTTGAGGTATCAATTAAATTTATTAGAAATTGTTCTCTATGTCGAAAATGCGCCACAAAAGGTACAAGAAAATATCAGCAAAGGTGAATGCTCAGGACGTATTTGAAGATATGTGGTCACAGATTCCAATTGAATGTACACATTTATGCAAATGGTCAATGGTTGGGGTGAAATCGATAGTCAAAGATGGAATATTCAAAGAGATTCAATGACCTCCATGAACCTGTAATTTGCAATAGTATTTCAAGATGGAATGGATGATTTCACATTGAAATTCTGCGTCTCATATCAATTTCATATTGCTTCACATCGATCAAGGGGGAGATAATACAACCAGATGTTGTGTACAACTCAGCAAAGAGTGTGAAGTGTTCAGAAACATTCAATATTCCTTTTCTGAGCACTTCTTTTACTGATAAATTCTTCAGAATCTTTGGATTTCCTTCAATTTTTACGCAGAATCAATGATAAAAATATTTTTCTAGGTTATGTAACGAATCAGGGGCAGTTTCAGTGAATAATTCGCATTCTAACACATTAATTCATTAGCAAAATTAAGCATTTGCATGCAATAAACACTATTCTGATTTTTTGTTGCCAAAAAAACACTGCAAATTGCTTTGAACTCGAACATAACCTCAAAAATAGTCATTTGGGCTTAGAAAATGTTTATTTAGATCATTTTCTGCACAATTTTGACTCTAAATAAGAAATTTTGAGATGATTTTGTGATCTAGAAAGCTTCCAAACTGAGCTTTTGAAGAATTTTTAGTGATATTTTGAAGTTATGGTCGAAAAATATGTCCAAAACAGCGTATTTCAGTGTAGAATCACTGTAAAAACTTCAAATTCTTAAAACAGGCAAATTAAGAAGTGTTTGGCTTACAGTTTTACAGCGTATTATCTCCCCCTTCATATCGATAATTGATTGAGAATTGAAAGAAAAATACGTGATAAAAGGAATCAAACAGATTTTTCAAGTGAGTAGACTTTGAGGGTAAATTTATCTGCAGCTGAAATTCATATCTAATTGAATTTCAAGTTTTCCACGACTTTTTCATTGAAGCCATGCATACAGAATGCTGACATTATTCCTCTCTTCGTCCATTCTGGTGTTTGAAGGTGGAGCAAAAAGCTTCTGTGGAGTCATCCAAAGTGGACCAGAAAGTATATTTAAGGACAGATTATGTCACATCATAATGGATTACAGTGTCAGGTGGAAAAATATGTGAATTGAGAACGGGCAACGTAGTGGTAATATTTCACCCCACGTAAAGTTATGACGTTGAGATTCTCGTAGATTTAGAAAATTGACCCTTAAACGTTGCCTGCGCTTTAGTTGCGGAATCTCCAACTATAAAGACTGCATCCACACTCTTTTTTTTTGGCGGGCAGCACCGCATTTTCCGGACTGTTGGACGGGCAGTTGCGGGCAAATTGAAAATAAACAAACTCATGAGTCATCAAATAAACCTCCTCCCCTTTCCTGGTCCACCACCACCGGGCGGTGGGGTGTGTTTGTATTCAATGCAAATCAATATGAACATTGGGCGTGTGACACGGTTTGAAAAGTAAAAAGAGATACAATTAGATGGGATTTTTTGCCGTTGTCCTATATTTTGGTTGCATTTCCAACTCGAAATGTCTGTGGAAAAACGTGAGTCAATTATATTTTTTCCCCCAATTGTGTGTGTGTGTGTGTGTGTCGTGAATTAAAACCAGCAAATTGAATATTTCGCACCAGAGACTCCCTGTGGAAAATTCCCCATGCAAAATTATTTATGATGATGATTTAAAAGCTGTACACGGTGAGATGGGTTTCGGGGTGGCAACCATTCACACAAGGCATCCATCGTCAATTTTGGGGCCAAGCGTGAGCGAGAGAGCGAGTTTCTCGTGTGGATGCCAGTGTGGATTTTCAACCGCAGCCCATCCACGATCCAACCCCATTTCGGCGCCCCTTTCCCCACGCTCCCCAACCCCTTCGCCGAGGGTGCACGGGGTCTGGGGGGTGGTGCCTTGAATTCAAGAGCAGCGGCCCAGAGTGGCAGCGATGGGTGACAAAATTGGATTCGGGGGAGAGAGTGCGATGTCCATGAACAAGCCAAAATTGGTTCCATCATAGAATCATCACATACTGTTAGTTTGCACATCAGTTCAACGATAATTTCCGCCACAGCTCCGCCCGCCGCGAACGCCATCAATGCGAAAACCATCTCAGTTCATGACCCGGAACTCGGGAATGTGTTTGGTAGTCTGTGTATGACTCCGAAAATTAGTACAATTTTGCCGACACAGCAGTGATTTTGTACACAGAACATTTACAATATAATAATATTTGTTTGTGCAGCTCACGGAGGAAGGATTTTTCATCGTGACTCCGCACGTTCGTTTTTTACATTGGGCTCTGCTGAACTTCCGCATGCCCAAAATACTCACTCTCACCCCCTATCGTAATTCCACCACCATCGAAAGCCATCTCACATTGCCATGAGGACCACAAGAATGGGAAATGACTGTGATACAAATCGTCATTTTCCACCTCATTTTCCCTCAAATCTGATAATCATTTTGGCAACCAATGCGAGAACCTTCAAAAGTGTTTGCTTATGAAAATATATGCAAATTGCCACGTTCACTATCGCAACTGATGAAGGAGAAGCACTTAAAGCTTGCAAAAATCAACGATTTCTCAGTCAATTCGCTAATAGATAATAGAGAAAATTCAATTCAAAGGGTGATTAGAAAATCCATGAAAAGTCAAAATTGCAATTTTGACAATTTTTGGGATGAAGTTTGTCGAATTTTAATTCAAACACCCGCTAATAATTATTTTATTAATGTTTCTGTTAATTTTATTGAGATATTATTAGAATTTTGATTAAAATATTGCAAAGATAATCTATAAACAGGAAATATTAGTGTCAAAAAGTAGATTTTAAACAGATTTGAGTACATTTTGTCCAAACCAATTGTATGAAATCAATTTTTAATCATTTTCATTAACTATTTCAAAGTTTTTTTTAATAGAAATTTAAAAATATACGATATTTACTCATTTAAAGTCTTTCAAAGAGAAATTGATGTTCGTAAATAATGAAAAGTTGATTTTTAAGAAAATTTTTAACATTCGGGTTTTTTTATAAATTATAATTCTTACTATTTCTCCGTAAAATACAAATTTCAATTTTTTTTAATAGGTAAACAGACAAAAAGCCATACAAAACCCGTCGAATTGACTTTGCCAGAGTTTGAATTTATTGAATCATTCATTGCAATTTGAATAAATTTTTTTTGAAAGTTTTTTCGTCATGACTGTGTAATTTATGGAATTTTTTTCCTCTTCAAAATATCCACTTTAGTTCTCTTCTTGCGTGGCTGTGAATACTTCCTACAAGATTAAATGCAAGACTCTGGCAGCAATACTTTAACGAGCTTTCCACTCTATCAATAAGCTTCAAGACTTGTTCGCCGTATGGCTGAAAGAGTGTTTCTTCAGCACTATCACTGCGAGCGTGGAGAAATTCTGCCAGTGCGACACAATATAGCGTTTTAAGTATAAAATTCGATTAGCAGCTTCCGTGGAGGCATGAATGAGGGCATTTTGTGAGTCAGTGCCACTGGCTGAGTGGGGATTTGTGTTAGTGTTAGCTATGGAAAAGTTAGCTGAAGAAAAGCCAATAAGAGCTTTTGCACTTTCATCACGAAAGGCAAATATTTATAAAATGTTCCATCGCTCCCGTTCACCTCCATATCACTTTCCGATGGTGTACTTTAAGACTGGGGAGGAAATTAATGCACATAGAGAGACAGAGAGAGAGAATATTGAGGGATGGAAAGTCTGGAAGTCACTCTGGAACTTAGAATTTTGAGAAGATTTCTCTTGAACTCTGCGGTTCACTTAAATGGACGTGAAGGCAAAAGAAATTTGTGTAATTAGAGTTGAGTTTGCTGTGGACAAGATGAAAATTGTGGCTCACAAGCGACTGATTTTCCATGTCATAGTGAAACTCCTACAATTATTTCTGTTTAAAGTCTCTCCACCGCATTCATGGTTATTTTGCGAATGCACTTGAGGTCGGTCAATGGGAGAAATTGAGAGACGTTCTATGGCCAAAACTTGTAAATTTCAATTAATTTTATGAAAATGCTTCAAATGCGAATCATTCTCTGACCAGAAAACTTTCCTAAGTTCCTCACACAGAATCCGGGCAGAAATTTTCTCAACCAGATTCCTCAACGAGATATTAATTGAAACAGTCGCATTACCCATAAGAATAATTAATCTCGTGCTGGGAATGTTGCCAAAAATGATAAAATGCTCAACTAACGAGGATTTATTACGAATAATTCCAAAGTATGAACTTCTCTCTTGGATTTTGCATTATTACAAGTAATTTCTAGATTCTCAAAACTATTCCTTAGTCTCAAAATATTCCAGAATAGAGTGTTGAATCTTATGGATTTTGTTGATTGAATTGTTCAAATCAATCCTTTGCCTTTGTCCGCTCCAATTTCATCGTCACTCTAATGGATATCTCAAATAAATTGATGCTCTGCCAATCATTCATATATGTTTTTGATTGACAAAAGCATAACTGACCCGACAGAAGTCTCTTAAAATAGAGCCTTGTGCAAAACTCTCAAAATCTCCGTGGGTTGCCAAAAGCAAATCAAATCGCCCAATCAATATTCCTCGTCAGTCGAGGAAAAATGACGATAAAGCGTCATAATTTGTTGAGTGAGAGGGAAAATCCCATTTTCTGTGGTGCCCCGACAACAAAGGTGAAAATGAACAAGAGTGGCAGGCAAATGAAGTTAGCTTGTCATTTAATTTTCTGTTAAATTATTCATAGACAAATTATTTGTGTGTTCTCCGTGGGTCGGCAAGTGGCTTCGCACAGTGTAATGAATTGAATCAAATGCAAATAAAACATGCCAAAAACTTTTCTTCATGGACTTTTTGTCCGTGTCTCTGGGGAGTGAACAACAAGTCTGCCTGGGCGGAGTATGAATTGAAAATGATATGTAAATGCAACGAAAATTTTCTCAAGTGCGCCAACAAATATGTCCACATTCAAGCATTTCTCCTGCCTATTTTGCCTCCTGTATTTCACTCTGGATGTGCATTTTCTACAACTTTGTTTGTTACTGTTTGGAAGTTAAATTTGGAATTTGAGAAAACTCTTCGCTGTAACTTTACTTTGCCCCAATAAATAGCCCAGAATTTGTTGACAATTTTAGAAAATATTACAAAGTGTAACCACGCAAATTCAACAGCACAGATTGACGTTGCTTTTCGTGTGAATGTCCTTTATTTATATTATATTTAAGGGGGAGATAATATGCCCTTTATCTGTACACTACTTCCTGATACTTTTGAATGCCTTTGAAGACATTTTTCATCGCTTTTTAATCCTGTCAAACCTAAAAATGAGTAAATATAGAGAATATCATATGTTTTTACTGAATAATTAGGTTAAATTTGCCAATTTTAAACACAAACTGCTGATATATCTTAGCAAAGTGATATTCTTTTTGACTGAAACGAAATTTTTGAGGTTATGTTTTACTTTAAAGCTTTTTCTCAACAAATATATGGAGTTTTTTCGAACAAAAATGCCCATTTCTGCCGAGAAAAATAGAAATATTGTTAGCTGAAACAGAAATTTGACCATTTTGAGGGCTTTTTAGTCGCCAGAATCGGTTTAAAATTATATTTTTGAGGTTATGTTTGACTTTAAAGCTTTTTTCAACAAATATGAAGTTTTTCCGAACAAAAATGCTCATTTCTGGTGAGAAAAAGATAAATATTCTTATCTCAAACACAAATTCGATCATTTTGATGGTCATTTAATCCCCAGAATAGGTTTTAAATCAATCACATAACCTGGAAAAGCAAGAAAATTGATGCAATGCAGCTCAGTTAACCACTTTCAATCATAATATCAGCCCCTTGAATTTATTTAACAATAAAACATATTGATCTAAATTAATTACCCAATCATGTCAACTCTCCATTGGCACAATTATTTATTTTCCCTTGAAGCGTCAGTCAGAAAGCTGTGCTTTCGTTCGTCTGTGGGGCCAAAATTGAATATGTATGGCAGCGGAGAACGGCGAAGGGGTCGAAAATGACACAGATGAGTATTGAGCGATGATCATATGCGGAAGTAAAGCTTAATTAAGTTGTTCGTCCCAGTTGTCAGCAACATGAATAATTATCATGTCGAAGCATTGATATCAGATGATCCATTTTGCCCGCCCGATTTCATATTTATGTATTCGACTTGGGTTGGCGGAGAGTGTTGAAAATTTCAGCAAAAGAGTGAAACACACGCGCGCAGACTTTGTGGAGGGAAAATTGTCCATGGACATGAGGAGCAGTTGGGAGAGATAAAATCAAACTAATTTACCAAATTTACTAAATGAACGCATATTGGATGGATGAGGGACACTTAAGGGTGGGGCGCTTGTGCCATGAAATCCCAGGTAACCATCATGTCATGCTTACCTTGCCAAGCATCTAATGTATAATGTTTGAGTAATCCAGCTACAAATCTGTCCCAAGTTGAGATTATATCGCTCTCTGTCTCGCATTCTTGCCCTCCTCGTCTCACCCATCCTAAGCATGGGGATGTTTTTGGGATGTGAATTCGGACTGGGCGGCACACTTTGCCCATGAAGCTTTACCGCCTGTTTTCCGTTGATGTAAAATCCATGAACATTGAACATTGATATACCACCTACTTTCTGCTGATAGTTTAGATTACTTCCACATGAAGGGGCCTGAATAAATCTAGACCTTCTTCTTCCCCATTTTATTTCTCTCAAATGTTTCCATGTCACTCTGACTTGTCGTTTTATCCTTAGTCTCCCTTAACTTATTCAGAAGAACACCCGCAATGACACAAAAATGCCAAGAAGTTTTCCAGTGTTCTCTCTCTCGTCTGCAGATGAATGTGGGAAGTCTTAAAGGGCTATTTCTCCTCGTTTGCTCTCTTTGAGTTGTCTTCAGTTTAATTTTGTATTTTAAATTCCAGCAATATCGATCCTCTGAAGCACAATTTCCCACTTGATTCTCGATACACACACCCAGTAAAATATTCCATTGTCGTGTGCTAACAACAAATTTATCTGCAATTAAATGAAAACAATAAATAATAATTTTCCACTCTTTGACGATGAAAATGAAGAAAGTTTTGGCCATAAAATTTTTCAACATTAGAATTTCATGAGGCGAGAAGAAAAGTTTTTGCCAAATTATTGCTCTTGGAGAAACATTGTTTCAACAGCTGCATTTAATTCAATAGTCATCCATCAATGGCTTGTGTTTACAAATTGTGGCGTGGGAGTGCCATGAAAATATTTGGCAGTGCTTCTCTTTAAGCACAGAGCATGTGTTTCACTGGGTGTAATTCCCGAACCTTTTGGAATTCTCAATAAGGGTATTTGAAATTCAAAGTCTCACTCCTTTAACCGAGCGGAGAGGAAAGCTTATTGTACCAAATTTCCTTACATCATTGCTAAGTGTTGCTTCAGCATCGAACACACACACACTGCGCTCAGCACATTGTTTGAAGGAAAATCCCGCACTTTTGCTCGCCTTCCTAACAAGATACTTTCAACTCATGTTTGGAATATATACTTTTTCCTCAGTACTGTTTTGTGTTCTACTTTCCCACCTTCGGGAGTACTTATTTTCCTGTTCTACTAACGAAAAAAAGAAGAAGAAGGAATTTTCAAGGAGAGCAAACATTCCAGCCAAGAGAGAGAGAGAGAATATCAATGAAATTTCTTCTTTAATATTTTATCAGAGCTCCTCGTGGTGTTATCTTTTGATATTTGAAGTTGGCTCATAGGAGAGATATCCATGAGTGTTTTCATGATTTCCTGAACAAGGCGGGAGAAGATATTTTCCGTTTTTAGCAACTTATCGCATTACAAGGGATTTTAAGTGTGGGCGCAAGAGTCTCTCGAGGGAGTCTTTAAGGAGCATACCAGAAGAGAGCCTCCCATTTTTGATTAAAAGTCACCCAAGAGTGTGTGACAAAGTGTTTCCGGTCCGACTGGGGATTTGAATACAAAATTGCGTTAAATTTCACTGGGAGAACGCTTCCATTTAGAGGTTGAGAAGGTTAAATGACATTGTCTCTATGTTATATACTTTCTGCTCCACAATATTCTGGCCGATGATAGAAGAGGACACGAATTGAGCACGGCTTTTGTCCTCTTTTGTGGCGACAAAAGACAAAATTTAAAGGATCATTTTATCTAGATTTCTCCTCATTCTATCGTGCGAATGCAAGAGTTTTGGGTACTTTAGATCAAAAATCTCTCACAAGGATAATTTTGGGTGCTCTGAAAAATATTATAACACACCCCTTGGCTGAGTGAGAGGCTCGAGAGCAGGAAATTTGTACACCCCCTCGAAAGAGAATCGTCTGTGTAAATCCAGAAATTTGAATTGATTTTAATTAACAATACAAAATGTACACTTTGGGATATTTAATTGTATGTGAGCGAAACAAAACATATTTATTTATCACTAATTGTATAATAAATTACATTTTATTAACAAGGTTCATGATGGGAGAATTACACCCATTGGCACAGTGAGGATGTCTTGAGGGCTTCTCCGCCCATCTTTTCACTCAAATGTAAATATTTACACACATTATATTGACTGAAAAGTTTCATTTTGCGTATTTCAGCGATTACGGAGCTTTACGTGGTGAAGCGCTTGCGGCTTCAGCACAAATTCCTATGCGAAGAAGGAATATGAAAATATTTACTTGCTTCAGCATTTTATTGCAATTATAAATTATTCTATATAGCAATATATACTAATTGAAAGAAAATGAGGGTTAGACATGTGACGAGAATTCATTGGAAATATTTTTCACGACACTTTTTATCAGCAAATTCATAGAAATCTTAGCATTTCCTTAGCAATAAGACAGAATCTTTCATTGGAATTGTGATTGTTGGACGGTAAAAAACACATCTATAGTTATTTATTACCTATCTATTTATACATAATAGGACTTTATTGAAAAAGTTTCAGCCTTTAGTTGGGAAATTGCAACAAAAAGACCGAAACGGAAGAGAAGTTACATAATTCGCAGCATTATTATAAAACTTTTTGCAGCATTTTCAATTTTTTTTTTGTCCAACAAACTGCACACAAATGCATTCTATACATGTCACAAATGTGGTGAGCGAGATAAAGAACAAATTTTCCCGTGAAAGTTTCTTCTCTGCGGGTCTGAAATTGCTGTGGAAAAATGCTCTTTTTCTGTTTAACTTATTCACAACAAATCCTAAATTGACAATTCAACAGGACTTAGTGCTTCAGCAGAGCAATCTTGCGGTGCATGTGCGGCAGAGGAAAAGAAATCAATAGAAAGAAGCTCAAAATGCTCAATGGTCACGAATGATCGTGCGCCTCCGTGGTAGGAATTTTCTGCGTGCCTCCTCAAAATCACTCACGGACAGTGCGGCAGAGTCTGAGGAAATTCGTGATGCCACTCAATGCGTGTCATCATGAGTGCTGAGACAAGGCCAATGAGGTTCAAATGAGAGGCGCAAGCGAAAAAAGACGCTTGCAAACTCCGTCACGTCTTGGTGATCATCTGTTATATTGTTGTGAATTAGTCACCATCGCTATCATTCGCTCAGCAGCTGTATAAACACATTTCCGTCTGCATTTCACCCCCGCAAGCACCATTCGCTCCGTCATCGGGAGACTCTTCTTGGGAATGCGAGAAAAGTTCGTCTCGCGTCCTCCCCATCGAGATCACCCGGGATTTATTCACAATCAAAGATAAATTACCACATTACTTTGCAATTTGGACGACTCACGCTTTCCCCGAAGTTGAATTTATGAAGCTTCTTTCCCACCCTTCCACAATAAATTGCCCCTTTGATCTCGAACTGAAAAGATATACAAATTCCCCATTTTCAGTCATTTTTCTCACTGTTCACCCCTTTATGTGCAAGGGTAAAGTGCTATTTATACATAAATAAACTTCTTTTTCATAGTTTAGGCGATTTTTGAGGAGACAAAATCAAATTTGAATTAAAATTATCAAAAAATGATCATTTTCCACGTTTAATTGCAAAATAACCAAAAATAATAATATTTTCGATAAAATTTTAATAAATCAAAATATATTCTGGATATTTGATTATTTCCCTCACATATCGTCGCCAGAGGGCAGCAAAGTCGGCGTGAGGGACGCTAATAATATCACATAATTTTCTATCTTTTCTCGCGCATAGAAAAGCACGTAAAAGTTCCGATTGTGTTTCTGAAAGGCAAAAAAGGTCTTTGAGGAATTCGAATTCCAGCTTGTGGCAAATTTAACACTTTTTCTTTTTTTTCCAAAGTTGATAAGCTTATAATATTGCCAAAATAAATAATATAAATCAAAATTAAATAAAAATAACAAAAATCAAGAAATAATTGAATAATTTCAAAGTTATTAACCCCTTAAAACTGCAACTTTCCACAGCAAAATCAAGGTTTCTAACAAATTTAAAACAAACATGTTCCAATTGGTCATCCAAAAATACCAAACTACTCGGTGAAAATGATGGTTTTCATAAGAATTTGATTGTATATCCTGTGCAAACATTCTGACCAATGGTGTATTGATTCAGTAAAGCACATAATTGAATTCGTGATTCAATTTTAGTATGGCGTTTACTTGCAACATTTGCTGAATATGAAATTAAATAGATGATGAAGAGCAAATCCCAAGCATTTTGCAATTGAAACTCACCATGCTCACCTTAATGGTGTATTATCATGAAAATAGTTTCACTTGGGCCCAAAACCTCGTGCCACACACTCAACTCCAATGACACTCCCATGAGCATTTTCCAGCAAGGT
Source organism: Phlebotomus argentipes (assembly GCF_947086385.1). NCBI lineage: Eukaryota > Metazoa > Arthropoda > Insecta > Diptera > Psychodidae > Phlebotomus > Phlebotomus argentipes. The sequence goes on from NW_026776174.1 coordinate 700,163, forward strand.
TTTTCCCACACACACACGGCGAATAAATTGCCATGTGATTTCTCTCAAGTTAAAAATTGGTGTTATTCTTTGATGAAATATTATCAGGGAAATATTTCATTTTGATGAGCGCTGGCAAAGTTCTGGTGGAAAATTGATTTCGCTGCTCTCACGTCATCTTCATTTTGGTTAAAGTTTGAAATTGAAATATTCCACGAGGATGCATTTCGTACTGAATTCCCAGTGTGATTTATAGGAGAATATTTCAAATATTTCACATAATTTACCTATAGCAGATTTTGCAACGAGAATTTCTATCACTTTAGCAGTGATATTAGAAATTTATAATCTAAATTGATTTTACAATTTAATTGCCAAAGCTCTGTGGCAGTTTGCTGTGTTGAAAAATTAGGCAAATGGGCAATAATGGGCAGTAATCAATACACGGGCTGACCATTGGTGTTGAAAATGTAGTGAAACTTTATCGTGTTCAATCAGAATTCAATCATTCGTGCAACTGCAGCGTATTTTGCAAGACTAACACTAGAGCATTGTGCGCCTATTTGTTGGACAAATTATATATATATGTATGACAAACTTATTGATTAACGCATGATGCGGAATATTTGCCTCGATTGTTCAATCTAAATTTTAATTAGGACAATAAATTCACCTCACAAATTCAGTGTGATGAACAGAATTCAATGGGCTGATATACACACCGTCATTCCCATCTCAAATATCCCCTAGTTCGCGTTGTTTTTCCACGTTTTTGCGCGGAGCGGCGTGACGAGGAAGCGCTTTCCCGGGGAAGATTATGGAGCACACACGTGTATGTGCGATGAAGAGTTATCTCTGGTGTGGAACGTGGTGTGAATAAATTGCCGAGACGGTGCGTATTCCACTTGAAATCTTAGCACGAAGTCATTTTCATGAAATTTCTGTCCGGCACAATTTAATTTATGATTAATTTCTCTACTCTGAGCGCGTTGGGAAAGAATTCTGCCCATCACACATTTCTCCCACACGAAGACATTTTCAAAACTCTATCGAGGGGTTGCAAATGTCACTTGGTTCGGAATGTAATTTAGATTTTTTTCAAAGAAACAGACGAAGCCATAAAGAACTTGAATTCCATGCAAATGCCTCAAAATTTCATGTCGACAAAGAAATGAAACGACATTGAAGATATTTCGGTGTTGAATTAACCGAAAAGCTTAAAATAAGAGTTGAATAAGTGTCAATTCATCAATGTTTATCCCAAATTAGTGATTCTGATGAGCTTAGAATGTGTTTTCCTGTGAAAAATGAGAGTTATAATGTTGAATTTGAATTTAAAAAGTCTTCGTAGATAGTTTTAAACTTGATCAGCTGAGAAAGCTTAAAAACTTTATTTTCGCGCTCAAATTCCTCAAATTTTCGCACTCAAATCAAGCTTTATTCTTTTTAGACTAATTAATAGTGGAAAAAAAAGTCTTCAAGTCTCACCTTGTGCGAAGCCATTAAGGCAATAGTGAAGCTAATAAAGCGATATGACCTGTAACCCCCAAAGCACGTAAGTTGCAAGAAGTTCAGAGTCAACTTTCACTTCCGCACACGAAAGCTCAAAGTAGATTATTAATACACTAGTTGGCTCACCTAAATCCCGACCGAAAACCACTTTGTTGTCTCCTTTCGAAGGCGCCGAGGGCGATGGAGAAAAGGGTTTTCCTCCCGCACTGCAATTCATTCCGTTGGTGTGGCAAAAGAAGGCACGGGAAAAGAGATGTGAAATGGTTGAAAATATGGGGTGTGTATTTGTTTGGGGGGGGAGAGGGTGAGAAGTGGGGAGCCATGTCGAGCGTTGGTAGTAGTTGTTTCACATATATTTTCATCCCATTAACAAGGACTTATTTTAAAGTGCCTCCCATTTAATATTACATGAAGTATCATCTAAGTCTCCGGGTATAAGTTCCTTCGAGGGTGGAAGAATCCTCCTTCAATCTCCTTAGGCAACAAAGTGTTTTAGAATGAGCGGAGGGGCTGAAAAGTGTGTGTGTGTGTCTGTGCCTTTCTTTTCAGCCAAGGGATGAGATGAAAATTGATGCTCCTGTGTACCTTTATCACTTTTACTTTTGCACCACATCCAGGGGCTTCGGAATCATTGGGTCCTCTCGAGCACACCACCCTACATCACCACCCTCCTGTGCCTCCGCAACCACGCATTAGAGATTGTTGCTCCCCAGAGTTGTTCTATCTCTCCTTGAGGTGTGCGCCATGCAAATGTACACGCTACATGGCAGGGATGCTCATCGCCCCTGCTGTGGCTTTTGGCGGCGGAAGGGGCGAGTTTTAGGTGTGGATAAAGACAGCGAGGGTGAGAGTCTCTCAACAAACCACTTTACCATTAGCGCTATACCAAAAACTCATGTACCATTTTAACTGTTATTAGTGAACCAGCTGCTGGCTTCACATTCATAAAGCTCCATGCGGTTAAATGTCTTCTATTCCATCCACCCCGACTTGCGCGCGCTCTCTTTCGCGCCAGCACGGGCTGAAAATTGGATGAATTACAACCCCAAATTTTGGGCACCATCAATGTGCCACGAGATAATAGGGAAGATTGCGATTATGACTCGGCGATAGATTTATTTTCGCTTCGCCCCTCCACTTCAGGAGCCATACAATTGCCTGAGATATTATTAAAATTGAGTTAGAGTCCATTTTACTGGTATACAACACTCCTAATCTCTCATTTCCGACCAAATTGCCTCCATCCCTCAACTGCTGCACTCTCGGGGATTATCAAAATGTTTACGATATGCTTTCGTACACTTTAAAATATTCCCCCCAACTCTGATGGGCAAAAGTCACCTCTTGCAAATGACACATTCGGAGTCACGCCAGTGCCTCGTTTTAATGCAAATTTACAATGGAAAAATAGTCAATATTCACACCATGGCAATGCAAATATTATACTCTGGCTATTATCCGATTGGATTAAATGTTTTACAAATATTATTTAATTTGCAAATGCGAAATAATGTGAAAATGATATTTTGATGTAGAGAAAATTCTCATTTTGTGGTTAAAATAAATTGTGCCAAAAACCCTCTAATCAATGGTTAATTGATATGTATAATGAAGGTACATCAGAGTGGATTTTTAGCCAAACAGAGTGCATTTATAAATATTTAGTCCATATTAATCCATGCCATAAACAGATGTTTTTTATCTGTCAATTTTCATCTGAAAAGTGTAAAATCTATATATAGACAAAGTGCAAGTTAATGTATGAAATTGAATACCAAACATTCGAATTGAATTCATTTATAACAGTGTGAAATCAATTGAAGTGTTTCAACGGTAGCAATTAAGGTGGAAACAATGAAAAACTTTCACGTAAATTGAATTTCGATTTATCGACTTGGGAATCTCTCAACGATTTTCCGCGAAAATATATTTGTTTCCAAATAAATTCTCTTCTCTCTCTCTGGTTAAGTGAATAAATTTCACGTGAATTAAGGATTGTCACAGATGAAAAAACAATATGTAGAGTTTATGTAAACAAATCAATACTTTATCCGAAGGTATTGATTTATCAAGGGGGAGATAATATGGTTGAAATATGTACGTCACTTCTTGACACTTCCAAAATTTGTATGAAAAGTCTTTAGACACTTCTTAGAACCACTCTTTCAATAGAACGATTTATTGAGACTAGAATTAGCGATATTCTGCCAAATATGATGATATTTTTGGTTTCACGACTGAAAATTGACTGAAAACTAACCAAAATCTAATTCACAATTTTATAACCGAGTTTTTCAGGCAACTTTTAATGATTTTCTTCCTCTAATTGCCTTGTTGAGACTGTGAGCGGCTTCTGAACATGAATCTGTCTATGTTCAGCGCAATAATTTTGTATTTAAACACAGTTTTTAGTCATAAATGAGTCGCATAACCTAGAAAAATATGATTAAATGTAGTTTTGTATAAGAATACATTTCTGTGAGTGTAAAAATAATTAGAAAATCAAAGTAATAAACTATTAAACTTCAAGGCAAAAATTGCAATGAAATTATTGTGCATTTTGACTTCTTCTTCTGCTACACATAAATTAGCAATATAATTTAAAAAACATGTAATAAGTTTTTTGCTTGTGGTATGAAAAATTTCTCAGAGCATTAATTAATCTTGTGGGGATATTAAAAAGGGCCCAGTATGGTAAATGTGTGGTGCTTTTTTATCTTCATTGCTGATTTCTGTACTTCTCTGGCATACTTTTACTCTTCACCATTTGCCATGTGCAATAAATAAGCGATATTAAAAGTCGCCCAGCGTAAAATTTCCGTGGGAGCATTTGTCATAAATCTCATCCTCGTTCCCTGGGAATCCCTGAGAAACACAAATTGTGGCACTTTTCACTGTACTATATATGGCTGGGAAATATTTCACTGTTTTCGCATACTTTAGAGAGTCCTTCTGGGATGCCTGCACATGTCCTTATTATGGAGATATCATGTTTTTTTTTTGCCTGGAATGCAACAAACACGAAACTATTTCACTGAATAATTGTGTACTTTACGTGCTCAACCGAAGTATCTCCTGTGGGTTGATGTGATTTTGACTTCCAACTCCGCCGTGAGACGGATGTGTGGGAATTAATCTCATTTGCTGTCGGAAAGTGACGTGACAACGAGGATACGCTGTGCAGGGGGAAAAAAAAGTCCTGCTGTCAGAGCAGCATTCTCACAATTCTTTCTCTGTCTTTCTTTCAGCTACGATGTCCGCGGCAGGCCTTTGACCAAAGCTCTCTACTGGTCAGATACAAATTCCTTTGGCCCTCGAGCATATTTTGTCACAGTCTCCAACCCAGCCGGCCTCAGTGTAGACAACGTCCAGCTCGACGACGAAGGGGTGAGTCCTTTATAATATTTCACTGATATGAGAGACTAAGGACATGTTCCGAATACAATCTCACACACATTTCCTCATGTTCACACTCCTCAGGTTTATCGATGTCGAGTGGACTTTCAGAATTCACCCACGAGAAATCATCGAATAAATCTCACGGTGATAGGTGAGTGTTTAAACTAAGGACAATGTAATATTTCCCTGCTTCCCACGAGTCAGATAAATAATTTGCTGTCCTTCCTAGTGAATATTTGATGCATAATTTACTGTCAGTTTTCCACTGGGGAAAAAGTGGTAAAGTTGTACGAAATAGAAGCTGATTAAAAATTACCATTGCATGAAATATAATTCAAATTTCCCAAAATGACACTCTGAATTGCAGATATTGGACAGTGTAGGAAGTGTGGGAAAAAAAATTTTAATTGATTCATTTTAATATTTTTGCAAAATCACTATATGGAAAAATGGGAGAGTTGGAAAATGTGCAAAAGGCAGATAAAGTGCATGAATAATGGCTGATTATGAGGGATTTATAAATTGTGATCGCGATCGATCAGCTTAAAGCTTCATCCTTAATGCTTTCTGACCAACCAAAATGATTTACTGTCCATAATCTCCATTTACTATACTTTCCCACTGCAAGGAGGGATTTACTATCAGTTCGACCATAAATAAGTCACATGCACAATCTCAAATTAAATTTGTTAATTAGTATTAAATCAATGTCGAATGTAAGCATATCTGCACGGGTGGGTGGATCTCAAGGGGAGGTGCGTGCGTAGGATTCTGCTTGTGTGGCATGAGTGCCGAAATGGGGGATTTATTGGTGTCGAAATTGAGTTAATGCCTTGGGTGCTGCTGGGGCGGGACTGACAAGAAGCCACCAAGTCCAAAATCCTTCGCTGTCAAATACCATTCAACCATTTCGACAAGTTGTGACTAATTCAATTATCTTTTCATACTAAATCACCCAACACACGTCTTGAGGAGCTCCACGAGAGAGTTCAACTCAATTTACCATCACTCTTTTGCCAGCATCTCGTTTTGTCTCAAGTCCTCAAGCTTCCCCACGTGGTGAGAATTTAAAACCGTCGAGAGGCGACACTTTTGAACAAAAAATGCGAGAATTCAAGGGGAAGATAGTAAGCTTAAAATCTGTACACCACTTTCTAACACACCCAGAACATGAAATTTTTGGACTGTTTGCAAAATATTCTTAAAATATAATGAATCTCTTCAGTTTCTATCCAATATTTATGTAAAAATCCATTTAAGAGCTCTTTTTTAAATATCCTTTCGACCATAACCTAAAATTATTACCAAAACATCTTTGAAAACTTTCTTTAAAAGATTTCTAGATCTCAAAATATCAATACAAATTAACTGAAAATTTGTAATTCAGAGTCAAAATCGTTTAAAAAGATTTCCAAATGATTATTTTTGAGGTTATGTTCAAGTTCAACACATTTTGCAGTGTTTCTTGGCATCAAAGTTCCAGAATAACGATGTTGATTGCTTGCAAATGTCTAATTATGCCAATGACAGTTGATCTTTTTAATTTCAACACAAGAATTGATGTTGTATAATGCGAATTATTTAATAAATTCATTACATAACCTCAAAAAGGATTTTAATTATTGTATCTACGTAAAATATCAAAAGAATTCCACAGAATTAGGATAATTTCTCAGTAAAAGAAGCAAAGAACATTACCACTTCCTAATAATTTCCGTTCAGCTGTACACCACTTCCCACCATATTATCTCCCCCTTGCGAAATTTAAGGAAGAGCGCATTGTGAAATTCTCAAGTTCAGAAAGTATATAAATACCGTTGATTGTGGAAGTTCGTCAAACAAAAAGGTCCTTTAAGACGTCTTCATAGTTAAGCGTTTACAGAATATATGTCACTGGGGTAAAATACGCGTAGATATTTGTGAATATATATTTTTTTAATTCTTTTCTTCTTCCTGGAAAACAAATTTATTTTTCCAGTCAAACAAAAACACAAATAAAGACCGCATTTCTTGATAGACTTCTTCGGAAGTATAATTTCTTGGCGAATTCTGTGTAAACTGGTTGATATCTCTTGACTTTGGGATTAAAGATCGCGATGAAGAAGTGTGAGCAAAAGTTCTGCAATTTCACATCCTAAGTCAAGTCTTAAGTTGTGCTGCGGAAAAATGTTCCCCCGAAACCTCAGCATTGCCCAGATAAGAGCAGCTCTGATGCACAATATGACGTGGAAGCTCACGGGCTTAAGTCAACATCATCGAAACTGGCAAGAATGAACGTGAAAGTGAGATAAGGAGCTCACGAATTTGTTCCAAATTCACCATGATTGATCTGTGACGGGAGAAGTAGTAAATTTGGATTACGGGGTGAAGTGGAAAATTGTTGTCAGTTCCCCAGTGGAATTCCCTGAAATGGCAAAAGGATGTCTATTTGAATAATTCCCAACACTTACTATTCGCATGGGCGGAACCTGTGCAGCAAAACGTTCAATGTCTGTGCAAAAATTACTCCATGGTGAAATCTTCAGCAGCACGGAGTGTATTTAGGAGGTTCTTTTCTATTTTTCTCCGGTGTCAGAGGAGGAAAAGGGGGATAAGAAGAATAAATGGAGAGAAGCTTTACATGATTGTGGTAAATTTCTCGAGTAAAATGATAAATAATTTCACTTGAGAGTCCTATTATGCAGATAAAGAAGTGAAAAAAAGAAGGAAGACCAAAATAGGAGAGAAATAGCGAAGCTCTTCTCACACACACACATTTTCTATCCAAAAAATATTTACACATTTCATATCCCCAACCCGAAATGAAAGGGCGAGAGAATCGTAAAATATTATGGGATTCTGCACAATGTTGAGAATTGAATGCGTTTGTTGAATGATATAAAAGTTTGGTGTATTTTTTCTGCCCCACCATTTCTTGTCGCTCTCTGTGCATGAATAAAAAAGGCACATTCAGTGAAATTGTTTTGCAAATTAAATGAAAACTTTTTCAATGGAAGCCAAGTTTTTGGTCTCTCTTTTTTTTTCATCCTCCACTTTTTACCGCCTCGCTCACATTATTCTATATATCTTCTTGCTTCTCCAGAGGCCTAAATGCAGTGGTGCTTCTGGCCTATTGAAGGTTATGCTTTTCTTAGACTTCCAGAGGAAAATATCCTTCCCAAATTGAGACAAAATACAATTGCCGTCTCGACTCCCACTGTGAACATTCTTTAGCCTCTGTGTTGCTCCTTTTCTGTCGATGACGAAGGAAATTATTTAGCCTCTATTTCATCTCAGACATCTCCTCCAGACATACAAGCAACCACCCTCCTCCCAGGGGGTTGCTGCCTAATCCTGCCGACTCCCCGATACGGCAGATTCTGGCACAATCGATCCGGGCAGAGAGATAAAATTAGAATTCTACTTGACGTCTTAATAATTTCATTAAACATTTCTGACATTTATCTATTGCTTCTTCTTCCGCGTCTGCCTAAAAGTTTATCCCCGAAGCAAATTCAATTAAATTTGAGGTTTTTTTTGTGTATACTCTTGCCATGGGATAAAAATAACTCCAAGTTGAATCACTTTGTGGGCAACACAAGGAGGAAATTCCTTGCCTACATCTTCACCATTCATGCATGTCTTGCGCTTGAAATTTCCACCCCTTCCTCTCATGTCTACATGAATTTCATCACAATGAGCATGGGTTATTTTTTTTCACGATAAAAAATAGCACATGTGAGCTGAGAAGAGAGTAAATATGTAGACCGACTTTGCGATTGTATAGAGAATTACAAAAGAGGCACTTGTAGAGCTTTCAAAAGCTCATGTACATAATTATACATAAAAGACTCTCTTCTATTGCTCAGAGTATGAAGGATTTTAGATCGAACAGAATGCAAAATATTCAAATTCTGTAGTCTTCTTTAAAAATATGGGCATTTTCTCAACGAGGATTTTATATTAATTGCCTATTTATAAGTAAAAAAAGCAAAGGAAAGATCACTTGCGATTGCAGACCATTAATTTTGTGATTATTCAATCATTTCTTGATTTTTCATTATTTTTATGTCAAAAACTGTGAGTAAAAATAAAAAAAGATAGAAAATTATCCAAAAATACGATATTATTAGCGTCCCCCACGCCAACTTGACTGCCCTCTGACGGCAATATTCTAAATTTGATTATTTTTCAATATTTTTCGGGAAAATGATCTTTTTTCTTGTTTTTTTTTCAAATATTGAGTAATAAAATAGCCAATTAGCTGCAAAAAATAGATCTTATAAATTGGCACAGATAGAATGTCTAAAGCATTTCAGTATTTTCAAAATTTTCGTAGGTAAATTAATCCTTCAACTCAAGTGCATTCATTTCTGGAGCACATTCTGTGGGGAAAATGTGGAAAAGGAGGCCAGCGATGTGGTCATAATTAATAGAAAAGTGATATAATTAAACTTGCTGGCGGAGGCGAAACGAAAATGGTACAACTTTTCATAGTTTAATTCGCTTCTTTGATTGTCGTGTGTGGAAAGTGGAAAGTGTGCGCGGTAGAGAGGCAAAGCGTGGGCTCAAGTGGGTGGAAAGGCCTGGACGGGAGTGAAGTTGGATGACTGAGTGTGGCTGAAGAGCACAAAATGTGAAATGAGAAGCTTCTGCATCAACTTTTGCCCCTCTGTCCAGCGGTGCGCCATAGTTCAGCTCTTTTTGGCGTCCCGGCCGAGCACATATATACTGTGAGTCCTGCCAGAGCTGTACACAGTCAGGCTCTCGCACTTATTCGACCCTGCTCCATGCCATACTTTCATTATCCTTTCTATGCCCCACACAATGATATCACATTTTACGCTCGGAAGATAATTTCTGAAATTCATCCTCACTGACCACTGTTTGCCTCCTTCCACACGGCTCGCAAATACCTCCTTCATAGGGAGCATATGGATGCCCCTCTTGAAGTACCACGTGAAACTGAAACCGTGGCTCTTTTTGAGCAGGGTTTGTGTTGAAAGCTAAGAAGAAAATTAGTGAATTAAGCTGCGAGCATTTAATATAATGTACACCATATTTTAATTACAATTAATTGCCCAGGAAGAGTTTAGCAACAAATTCAGTGCTATCGTATTTAGTGTTACGTGATATTTCAATTATCTTCCTTTTAGGATTTCGAAGAATCCCGAGAGAGCGAGAGAGAGTTTATATTTATTCCCATTATGTTTAAATGAGTCTTAAGCAACACTTTACGCACTATCCATTAGTGAAAAATATTTGCATCCGAATGAAATACACGAAATATCATTAATCCCCTTGATCAAAAGGTAAACAAATTGGACACTATAATCCTCTTTCCATGATCTCTCATTCTATTTTTTCGCTTTTCATATTTTATCTACTGTTTTCCATCTATTGAAAAATTGCATCCATTTTTAAAAGCTTCACACTCATCAATGCTCTGTCTCCTGATGACCTGAGTGCAATTAAGCGAGAGTAAAATCCCTGTGCATTGGATGAGAAGCAAAATAGTGGGTAAATCCTCGCAATTTTTCGCATGCAACCACGCAAATCGCTGTGACCTGGACTAAATGAATGAGTGTTGCCTGGCTCGGGGAGTTTATTTTATCGCCGCTCTCATTCACGGGCCGTGTGGTGCGATATTGAATAAATTTGAGTGGTATTAATCTGCGAACAGGTTAATAAATCAAAATTAAGCTCCATGTGTCTGCGGGTGGAGGTGGCTTTCGTATGAGAAAGCGGGGTGAAGTGGTCGTTTGAGCTTTTGGGGCGATAAACAATGAGGGTGGTCAGTCCATGTGACTACGGGGTCGCCGTGGTCTGAGGTCCTGTGGACACACGAGCTTTCCACATGCAGCATTGAGAGAGGTGAATATCATCCAGAAGCTTTTGTGAATGCGCGGAACTGGAAACCTAAATAAAGATAAATGGTTTTACTTTATAAATTGGGAGCTTTTGGGGTGCTTTCCTGTTCGTGGAAAAATTGCCATTTTCCTCCAATTTGACGAGAGTTCTCCCTCACACACCTGTGAAAATGTGTATCTTCGTCACCTTGCGCTGGGTTGTCTTTGAGAGTCAACCCTGTCATTTGGCTGAAAGCCCAAAGTTATGTGATGAACACAAAAGAGACGAGCGACATGGTTAAACACTTTAATCACGAAGAGCTGAAAGTTCATCATGTTAACACATTTTTAGTTTAGAGACGATAGCCGAGAGGACAGCGTTTCCCCAACAATTTTCTCTCACTCTTCACGGTTAGCACAGACTTTCCTCATGACTTCACTAATGCACTTTGACATTTTTTCGACCCATATTCATCCATTTCCGCACTGTCAATGAGTCAGAACGCACTTGAATGGAGTGTTTTCTTTGTCACACACTCACTTCATGTACATATGATGTAATGTGACCCTCGAGGATTTTACTTTCTTACAGTGTTCATTCTCATTTCATCAACCCACTTCATCTGAGGGATTTTGCAAATTTTCAAGAAGTCTTCCAGCACTCAAGACTGACTTTCTCCTCTTCTGTTTCTCTCCCCCATCAAGAAGGTAGAAAATCATGAATGACCTTCCAAGACAATTTATGGGGACTTTTGTTGCGTGTTTCTTCACTTTTACACGCAAAACTCTCACGCATGAAAATGTCGTCAATGTCACATCAGATTAACAGATGTGGTAACAAATTTTCTAATTCATTTATCCAATTTGATATGATATAAAATTCAATTGTCACTGCACTCCTGATGATTGTGGAAGGACGTTGATTCGACTGATGAAACGACAATATGACAATATGTCTAAATGTGTAGTATAATTTGTTGGCATTTAATCTCCTTGTCAAATAGAAAATTATACTTTCATATAATCCGAATTATCGCGTGAAAGCACTATGACAATATTTAATTGATTGAAATCACTGTTAGTCCCAGATGTGAAATATTAATTAAAATTCTCCTATGATTTTTTTTTCTCTGTGAATTTTTCAATTCATTTTTCACCCAGAGATTTAGCCCAGCTTATTCCATTTTCCCCTTTTGTGGACAATTTTGTCAGCTTCACTATTAAATATCCATAAATAAGTAGACCAGAAATAAATTTGTAACAATTTGGGAATTTTGAATAGCCATAAATGTCGGAGTGGAGTTAATGGATCGTGAATTCTAAATATCATTCCCACGCCCCCAAAACTTTTGCCATACACATTACTAATATCATTAACAGTCACGGCTTTTGGAACATATGCCACACCGCGAACAGGAGTATCGCGAAGGCTGAGCCAGAGTGCGTTAAACATTTACAGCTTCGCGGCGATTAAATAGCATTGCAGTATCATTAATGACATCCATACCCATTCTCTCACCTACACTTGTGAGGATGCACTTAACTGGTGAACAATATTTCGTGAAATATATCTGGTTTTGCATGCGAGACTGGCCACTTTGACCGCGGCTTTTCACTCTCATTCGCACAGTAATATTGCGCGTATTCATAATTAATCTATTGACATTTGAGACGCACGGATTCATGCACGCGCGCGTAATTTCATTCAACATTAAACCATATTCTGCGGAATTTATGCAGCATTTACATATAATTTTCGACACAGACAAATTAACATTATTTGCTACAGTGTTAGGGGAAAAAATATATTTTTACCAAAATATTCGACGATTCTTCCACGAAATAAGTCGCAATATACAAATTTTGATAGTGTGTCTTCTTTTGGCTGGAAAGGGCGGATTTGGCAAGTCGAAACCCACCCAAAGAATGTGGAGGCAAAACAGCACGATGGCAGCAGTAATGTCAAAAGATTGGTGGGTGATTTATTATAATTCACCCGGAATAAGATTAATGTTTATGGGCGACAAGGGGTAAAAATCGCAAGCAACTATTTACCAATACGTCGCACATTTCTTCTGTATATATTTATCAAATTATTGATCCCTTAAATCGTCCTCCAAAATACCAACGTTTCCTTTTTAATCGCGTGGCGGGAGTGGAAAAGTGTGAAAACAGCGCCACAATTGAGGCTGAGAATGATATAAAATAAACAGATATTTCAAGATTTATTCAAAATTGATTTTAAAATTTTTGTCCTCAAGCTTACAAAATTCTGTTAATATACTACATCACTTCCTGACACTTCCACAATTTGTATGAAGCAGTCCTTAACACTTCCCAGGATTTCAGACTTCTTGGATTGCTTAAAACAAGACTAAAATCTGACTATAATCTAACTGAAATCTAACTAACAACTTTGAAACTCACTTTTTTGTACAATATTTTATGATTTTCTTCCACTAGAATTGCAATTTTGCGCATTTTCTTGATCACAATCGCAACAGTTCATTTGAAAAAAAAATTGAGGTTATGTTTGATTTTAGTATTTTTTCCTAAAATCACGATTTTCATTAATTGAGTGAAAATGCGCAATTTTACTAATAAAGTAAAGAAACTTTCAGTTTAGGCGCCAGAATTTCTACTTTAAGATGTCATTGAGACGTAAATCAGTCACATAACCTAGAAATATTTGACTGAGAGTAAATAATCAACAGAAAATCAAAGCTGTGAAGCAAATATTGCATAAATTGAAGCACTTCTACTCTTCCAAAACATCTTCTGATCTGTACACCACTTCTGACCATATTTTCTTCCCCGTAGAAATAATTGCATAAATACACAATGCCACATAATCAATATTTGAGCAAGAACTTTTAAAATAATACATTTTAGAAGTTATGAAATAGTTGACTTTCACACACATGCATTTATTCCATATAAATGCGAACATTGAAAAGTCAACCAATATGCGGTATAACTGAAATTATGCTACAGAGTTGCATATGTGGCTCCTCTAGGAAAGCCATCAACATGACATCATAGCAGCAATTGTGCACAATATAGAGCGGACGTTGTGGATATACACATTTTAATAAACAAATGTAGCAATTTAATTCCCACTTGAGGTCAGACAGCGTGAAAAAGCTTCCGTGGCTTCCTGCGGGAGAACTCAATGCGCTCGTCGTTGCACATAGTTAAGCGTCAAATGTCTGGGGAGCGGATGAAAGTTGCCGATATGAAGTGGATTTAGAATAGACTGTAATTGTGTGAGACGGATGTCATAAAATGTGGTGCAACTTTTAATGCGCCACATCATCGGATGGGTGTCGCGGGGTGAGGAAAAAGTTTCACCATATATAGAATGGAAATCCAATAAAGCAAATGTTAATTTAATGCAGAAAGTTTGTATGAAAATTATTATGGGTTTTTGATCTCAAAATTAGTCGCAATCTCTTGTGACTATGTAGATATCATTAAAGTGAAAATTTGTCGACTAAGTATGATAAGGGATTTCTGGATGCATGGAAGATTTCCTCGTAGAATCCCTCCGAAGCTTATGATGCTTTGGGGGCTTCCATTGGCATTCTCTCGTCCTCAATTACAATTCAAATAGAGTGAGAGGAAGTAGTTCAATTTGATGGTTGATCTTCGACAATTGGGCAAAAGGGACTGCCACTTGAAAAGGGGTTTAGCAGCAGAAGTATTTCAAGTGCTTCGGGCATCCATCTCACACACGCACACACAATACCATCCAGAGTATAGCAAAATCACTCCTCCACACAAACTAATTCGCATTCAATATGATTTACCATGGAGAGGGTCACAAGGCAACAATGTCGCCATTGAATTTAATAGTTGATGGGAACAGAAATTTGCCATGAAAGTCCTCGTTTCACCTTAAAGTTCACCCTCCTTGAAATAGCATCACACGCTTTATTGTCACATTAATCCAATATTACGACTAAAAGCTCTCGACTTTTCCCTCCATCCACACAAAAAGCTCTCCTCCTCCTCCTCCTCATCCTGCCAAACCTTTAAGAGTAATGACTTCACACACACACGACAAATTCAACCCATTTTCAGCAAACTGGAACTGGATTTTTCACAATGGTGAAACATCCTTTGATGTGGTTTGGATTTTAATTGTCGGTGCATCATATTGATTTCAATTTGTCGCTTTGACACATTGGTAAAAGGATAATTGCCTTTCTTCTTTGAAATATGAAAATGCCAATTAATCACGCGAATTAATTCATAGACCGTCAATTTAAATTTATTACATAATGTATGTCTGATCGATTGAAATTGATATTTCACTTTCAGTGTGGTTTTTTTTTCGTTTGGCATCATGTAAATGTGCACAAATTAATTAATAAATTATTCATTGTCACAGAAATTTACACGCAAATTTCTCCTCTCTCATTAGCATCCAATTTTATTTTATTTATTTTCATATGTTGTTCATTTTTCCCGCGCGTGAGATCAAAAGGAAATTCTTCTCTTGGAAATTCTAAATTTAACACATTTTTTTTCTCCTAACTAAATATTCCGTTGCAAAAGTGCTGAAATACATTCACCTCTGGGGGAAAAAAGGGAAAAGGAAAGAAAACTAAGCTGAGTTGAGGGAGGAAAACGAGGAAGGCAATAAAATTAGAATTTCAAACAAATTGCAATAATCTCCGAGAACATAGAAGAAGACGTAAGAACCACTATGACCTCAATAAATCTAATAAAAAAAAAAGAAACATTTTCCACATCTCCGATCTGGAGGGAGAATGTGGAAATTTTCCGCACACACACACACACACGTGAAGGAAAATCTCAAACACATGTCACAATGGGAGCCACCTCTAAATGGAATCAGGAGATCTGATAAAATCGAAAGGTTAAGTCAATCTGCACATTCTCCCCATGCGACACAATATTTAGATGTGAATTTTCGTGTGGCAGAAAGGATCCCCACCTTTTTGGTCTATTGTCACACAATCCCATTTTTGCCTTCAACGCTCCTGGAGGATTTTTCCCTTCCACCCTCGCACTCACACCTTCAGCCAGGATATCACATTCCTTAGGCCTCCGATGTGGCAGGAAAGTTGATGGAGGTCAATTCGCTTTGCTATGACATGTGAAAAATATTTTTTTTCCTCTCCCTCAGCTCACAACACACCAGGAAAGGAAATATTCCGCCTGAAGAAAGCTCACAAAAAGGCGTCCAAAACTGTAAGATTTTTCGACGCTGTCAGCAGCGCAAAATATACCGGAAAAAATATCATATCTTCTATTATCCTTTTCGGCACTGCCTCAAGTATTTTGCCTATTGATTTCAATTCATTTAATATCATGCTCAAACACAGTCATAGGTCTACCAATTAGCGGCATTGTAATCCAATTTCGTGCTATAGATGTACATTTGATGGTTTAATCACGAGAATTGAACCAGGCGTCTCCATCGGAGCGGAAATTACACTCGTTCGAATAAACATTTTCACATTCAGAACATCAATAAATGGTTCATTTTCAACACAAACCACCTTCCATTGCCTTCTGCTATATGCTCGTGTATCGCTCACAGCCATTATATTGCTCTTTGCATACAACACTCTGAGTTGACGAAGACCTCCCCGATGTGGGTGGATTTATAGGTATAAACAGATCGTGGGGAAGAGGAATAAGGGCTTTTTAGGATGGGGCAAAGCATACTCTCTGTGGGCATAACACGGTATTTATAAAACGTATTGTCCGAAAATATTCACAGTTCGTTGAATTTCCTATGAACTGTAATGGTCTCATTGAGATCACAGAATCTCACTTGCTGCTTCTGCTCTTTCACACGAGAACATCATGCCAGATTTTCCATGAAACCCATCCAATTTGCATGCGGAATCTCCAATGGGGCGACCACAGAGTTATTTTTCGCCATTTGAGAAATTTTTCAATAATAAAATCCTCCAAAGAGCGCCGAAGATTGGTTTTGTGTGGGATATTTATTAAATCCAGAAGATGCGCGGGCTTTTTCAATAATAATAATAATAATAATAATTATCTAAAGGGAGTCTGAAGAGGTAGCAGAAGAAGATTTCTGCATTGACAGTCTCAAAAGGGTTTTTTTTTCCCCTTCTAGAAAATTCAACGCGGTCAATGCTCTCAAGGATAATCCGGTAAATTAAGAAATCTTGTTCCACGACCTTTCATCACGCGAGAAAACTTTCCTAAATTGTCCAGATTGAGAAATTTTGAGCAATTACTCCGTCATCGTTGGATTCATTGAGCTTTTTCCCAGCCATACAACTACCCAGAGTGAAAAAGTTTTTCCTTCACTCCGTGTGCCTTTTTGTCTCACTCACTATTTGACAATATAATGTTCTCCGAAAGTTGAGCAAAAGAGAGAAAAGAACAAAATTTCCTCTCGGCGAATTTACATAATTCGCCAATTCATGTTCAAGAAATTCAAGTCAGCGAAAAACGTGGCTCTTCAATATTCTCGAGCAATGCAGAAAAAGATGTGAAATGGAACGACGACAACGAAGAAAAATGTGCACAAACAGTGGGAAGCTTTCATCGAGCTCCTAATATGTTTCTTTATCCCTGCATTTCATCGTCCTTAAGACCCACATTACAACTTTTCCTTTCTTGGCTTAAAATTCTCCCTGGCAAAACATCCAATTGATGTATAAGATATTTTGCTATATTTGCCCATTAGCTTCCAGATTTTCATATGCCAATTCACATGGTCAAGTTGTATACTTGTGTGGCAACAGAAGGTACACCCAAATAGCATCAACCCCCAGCGAATGTAGTGAGAATGAAAGTTTAATTGAAGCAATTTGCAATGTGATTAATCAATAGAAGTTATACCCCCAGTTTAATGACTTGCCCACTTCCCGGAAATGCCTCTTCGATAGATATTCAATCCCATTCAACTGAACATCCGTCGATGGCTCTGTTTGTGTTCTTTCCCCATCATTTGATCTCCACTGTATCTCATTCAGCTGACTTGAAAGCTCTTCGCCCAGAAGTGAGCCAACGAGTGGAGATAAATTACTCTTTCAGCGATTAAGCACTACAGTATCACAGTCTCAAATCTCATGATTTCGTAATTAATTCATTTTATTCCTTTTTGCCATATCTTCCAGGATGAAAATACGGAAACTTTGCCTATGAATTGTCTGTGAAATATCGAGATTTAAATTCGACGATGATTTAAGACGTTCTAGACCTAATTTGAGGTCACAGAACTTTATCATACAGAGAATCTGGAGATATTTTTCCTCTATTTTTTTGCACTTACGAATAAGCAGAAAGTTGTGGTGAATTTTCGATTGAGCGAAAAATCAATATGAATGTAATATTGAAATTGTACATGATGTATCTCCCTGCCATGATATTTCTATTTTTCCATTCGGTGATATATTTTAGATTGCTCGCCGTTCTCCCGCAATGAAAATAAGAAATGTTATATGCGATAGAAGGAGAAAATAAATTCGTATGTGTGTCATCTCTAAATATTCACCCTTTATAACATGATTCAATTTTATCGTATTACACACATATGAAGCGTTTATGGGTGCAATTTTGATGGGTGGCAGGAGATGTTTCGGTGGGATGGATATCTCTCGAGAGGATGAGTCAATAAATTCTATGATACCGAGAACCTAAAACACTTGAGGAGCTTTACTCCTCTCTATCTGCCACCATTTTCACTGTGCACACAATTTCTCACACAGCTTCGCAGCGACGAAAGCTCAGAGATGACATTCGCAACCGTGCGGGGGTGGCGAGATATGATAGAAGGGGTGCACAGAAAGCTCCACGTGAGGTGAACGAGGGAGAGAGGGTGAGAGAACGGGGTTTGAGTGTCAGAATTATAAAAAGCTCAATAAAGTATTGTGCAGGACTTGTGAGTATGGCGAGGGTGGAAACTATAAAAAGTCTCCATTTCTCCTCATGGAACAATTTATCCTTTCCTCGCTGTATTTGTTATGGTTTCCCAGCCCACACCCAGACGACGACAATACTTGGCAGTGCGGGAGAAGCTCTGGCACGTTGCGAAAAAGCTCACCTCCAGACCAACATGAACTCCGCTTCGTGTTCACTCTGCACTTCCACGTTAGTTTGATGCTCTGAAAAAGCTTCCGTAATGGTTGCATTACAGCCATTTTGTCACTACATATACAAATATAAGTTGAAGGTGACCGGATGTTATGTGAATGCGAGTTGATTCAATCGCTGGGCGTTCTGGAGAGACACAAAAAACACACACTTCCCGGTGAATACTCCTGGGTCAAACAGACATTAAGCGAAAGCCAGCCAAACTGGGTAGGAAAATGGATCTGGGACAGGGGAGAAAGAATCACAGAAGAAATCTGTGGAAAATGCACCGCACAGTATTCA
This sequence comes from Phlebotomus argentipes, assembly GCF_947086385.1. Taxonomy (NCBI): domain Eukaryota; kingdom Metazoa; phylum Arthropoda; class Insecta; order Diptera; family Psychodidae; genus Phlebotomus; species Phlebotomus argentipes. Next base: position 719,272 of record NW_026776174.1, read on the forward strand.
TTTGAATTTCTCAAAACATCATTGCATTTCAATAAGTTTTTTTCCATGGAATCTCAAGCGAAAAACTTTTGAATGGTTGTTAGAGATTAGTTTTCATCGTGTTTCCTCGGCACATGTGGATTACGGGAAAAACACCATAAATATTTCCCAATTCCAACTTTCCAGTTCAAGAGTCTCTGCATGTCAATCCCGGAAGGTGTATTGTATTGACGTGTGTCGAATACGTTCACTTAAAAACATTTCCTTTTCATTTCTCAAAGAAACTTCTAAAGAAGTGGAATATTTATAGAAGTGTGAGAGAGATTTTTAAACTATTTGTACTCCTTAATTCAAATTTTATTTTGTGTAATTTACAGTAGTGAAAATTACATTAAGACACCTTAGCTTTTGTTGCTAAAAATTCGACATTTCTTTCAATTTTCACGACATTTACCTTAAGAGAAGAAATGATCAGAATTTTATGCTCTTCCAAATGTCGTTGAGATTATGGCGGTATCTCAATTGGGAGCTGAGATATTGCAAAATTCAGAGAAATGTGTGCAAAAGGACAGCGAAAATTTAGTTAGGACATTTATGTATATTTTTCCTAACTGCTCTAATTATATAGAAATCGTCACACTGTCCATATCTGCAGTGCTGAAGCGCCTGATTGTCAGTCTCTCATGGTCCTATCGAAGATTATCCTGGACGATTTTAAAGAGAGCGAAGCTCATAAAAATATCCCGAACGGAATTGTGTCTGTTCAAACGCGAACATCCAGCTTCCTCCACAGATGTTGAACTTTAACCACTGTTTTTTCTTGCCTTTTCCAGTTCCACCACATCAGATTCTCGTGTACGATGCTTCCGGACGTGATGTGGCTGGCGCTGTGGGTCCACTGCTCGAGGGCGACAATCTCATTCTCACATGCGAAGTGCGAGGCGGTGAGTATCTCCCATGAGTCTCAATGTTTGGCTCCCGAAGCGGTGGAAAACACTGCGTTTTTTCCCGCCATTTCGTCTCCAGTGGAGCCAAGCTTATCACTTTTGGCGGAGTGTCGGTGAAATTAATTTTAATGCTGAAAAGCCTTGTGCGTCGAATTTGCATCATAGAAATCTGGAGGTGCTTTGTGGAATATGCGGGTGAATCGTGTAGGAAAATGAGGGCAAAGTCATTAGTTGGATTTGCTTTTGCATTTAAGTAAGTTGAGGAGTGGCTCTGCACTGGAGGACGCACCAAAAGTGAATTTATGTACAAGTTCTTGGCTCGTTTTGCAATTTTAAAACTTTTAATCAGATTTTGCAAGTTTTCATATTTACAAAATATCAACTTTAAACAGTTTAATGCTGTTTCTCCTCTTCTATATTAATATCCGTTAACCATCAACACAACTCAACTCATTTTCCCAAGTTCCCGCAGAGCTTTTCAGCACAAGGAGTCAAATTCCCGCACCATCAGCCCCAAAACTATCTCCTTCCTCCCCATATGCGTTTCCATTTGTCGCCCAACCATCTCATTACCATTGGAGGATCAAGTGTGGGGAGTGGTAAATCCATGAAAACTTTGCGGCTTGAATTGGATTTTGATGAAATACCCCGAGAAAGGGCGCCAAAGTACTTTCCCTACAAATATACTCCGTGCGCCTTTCCGGGTGAGGAGCCAGAAAAAGCTCACAGGCTTCATTCACTGGGGTAGATTAAGTCCTACAGCAGGGCAGGGAAAATTATCTAATCATTAACTCCTTTTAGTGGATGTCGTTTTTTTACGACCCTCTCCCAAAATGACAATCATTTTTTGGGCTATTAAGATGGAACACATCCAAAGTTTCAGTCCTAAAGCTCACGAGACTTTTTCCATGAGAAACTTTGGGCATTTACTCATATTTCATGCTTTTACTTTGTCTTTAAGTGCCACTGGGAGAAGGCCAGATAAGCCAAAGGTGTCTTGTAGCATTCACGATTCTCTTGTACACCATCAACATCCAGTTTATATTACTCAACAATTTTGCATTGAGAAGCTTTCCACAGGCAAAATACATATTGAATTTCGAATGATAATAACAAGTCCTATTTTTATAAACAAAAATTCTTTATTCGTGGCAATTTTTCCTTCGCTCACAATAGCTATAAAATCTACTAACAATGTGTCGTGTGGAAAGGACGAACAATTTTAGACCATGAAGATGCGTAGAAAGTTTTTCGTGATTAAAATTTTCCCAGGGATAAAATTAAATTCCTTCAAGACTTTTCTCAACCGACGCTTTTTTGACTCTCTTTCACCGTCATTTGGCTTTCAACCGCGTTTTCTGGGAGAAAGTTTCAAAAGCACCAAGATAGAAAATGGTATGCTTTTAGTTCGAAATTTGATTCCATTTCTTTCATTCAAAACTCCGGACTGAGCCAGTGATGAGTGGAATGTTGAAAGTTTTTCTTAGAAAATGGGATGTAAGTGAGAAAACTAGAGCAAGAAAGCAAATTAACAATTTTAATAATAGCCTCGGGTGAAAGGAGAAATATTCTAATATTTTATTGTCAATGTTTTTGTCTCTATTCTAAGAAAACTACAATTGTTCTGAGCATACGTCTTTTTGGTTCACGCGTTGCCCCTCAAGCCAGGAAGTAGTGCTGAAATGGTGATAGAATATTGAGATTTCTCTCGAGAAACACTCCAAGAGGTATTTATTTACCGATGGATCCTCGGTTTTCCAGCACTTGTGGAGCCAATAGGCCTTTTCGCATAAATCGTCACCAACTGGTTCCAAGCATTTGTCAATAACTGCCCTCGCTCGATCCTTCAGCTCCGCCGGAAGGCGATTGTAGAGCTTCTCGAAGTGCACATGGCCAGTGTCATCGACCACTTCAAACTCGTGGAAGAGGCAATTCATGTAGCACTTGAGAGCAGGATCCTCGATGGCTTCCCCATCGCTGAACTCCTTGATGTGCTCTTTTCGTCATTTGCAAAATCAATAAAACGAAGAAGAAACATTCAAAACTACACAATTCGGCAAAGTGTAAAAGGGTTTTATGTCATCGGATATAAAATTATTTCGCCAACAGAACCATAACTTGGTTAAGAATAAGTATTTTATGGCGTAAAAAGAGACTGAAGAATTATTGTAAATTAACCAAAGTAGTAAACACACGGAGAATAAGTTGCATTTTTATGTTGAAAAGGAACGATCAAAAAGTGCTAATATCTCTTCACGGTGTTATTTACGCTGTTACTCGAAGTTTTTGCTGTGAGAAAAGTTTTAAGTCAGCCAAATACCTTCCTTTACACCTGTTTTAGGCGCACATACATCATGTGCGATTTTGATGACTCTCAGCACTGCCGGCGGAGGATACTGTAAGAGACAGAAAGCAAACGTGGTTCTTTCACAGTTGCACAATCTTGAGAAAGTATGGAAGAAAATGATTGAACCATATATATTAAAAATTCACACGTTCTCTTCTTGTGATTTCCTCTGGGATATTTTCCCGCCACTTTAAGCCACGCGATGTGCGCGGTTGTTTGCGGAAAATGCTCTCGATAATTGTTTAGTTTTAATTAACTTGCCTGGCAAATGCACTTCAACTCACCGATTCATCTCGGCGCAATTCAACACTCAATGCACTACAAACTAGAGCACTTAAGAGTATCACAAGCTTCATCATCTTGAGAATATTGATTGTTCACTTTGCATCTTCCACTGTTCAAATTTGCGATCATCATCTCCAGGATCGCCTTTTTATACACTTTTCTGTTTGAAGAGTTGCGTGAAAAGAGACCTTCACAGCGGAAGTGTGGTTTAATGGTTGAGGAAATATATGACTTTAATTGCACACGGAATTAGCAATCATCGCGGTTTTTTCTTTTAATTACTAACTAAATAGTAAGCAAAATGAAATTCTCCGTGTCACTGTTCGTCGTCAGTTTCTATCCATATTCTGTTGTTCTTTCTTAGCACAGCATAAATGCTAATTAATCACGCTCTAATTACTGCAATTGAATTTCTAACGTAAAAGTGTAAGTTTTTACCTGTTTTCTACTCATGTAAAAGTGAATTTTTTGTCCACTAATCATTTAATGATTAATTTAATATCGTGGATGGAGAGAAAGTAATTTTTCTTACAACATGACAGTGCAAATTGCGTTGGAGAAAAGCTCGAACCCTTTATCATTGGGTGTAAGTAGGGAAAATTTGCCGGTAATTTTCACTCATTCCACGCAAAATTCAATCAATTAATCACGCTTTCTCGTCTGTTGAAAATAAATCGACAGGGAAAAGTGTGGAGATGGACATAAATCAATATTCATCTTCTATTGATGCTGATTTATTCTACCCTTTTTTCATGAAGTTAGTCACGAGAATTTTGACTTGTCTTCCTCTGCTTGACAGTTTGCGTTAGTGACAAAACTAATGTGCTCTCATCCAAAGTGATTCGCCTCATTCCAACGTCGTTGAGACTTGTCTTGAGAGCATGTTTGTCCTCGACATCTGGGCTATTTTATATTAAGAAATAATGCTGAAAAAGGGGATGAAAAGATGGAGGAAAAAGAAAAGAAGTCTCATTAATTTACCATTTCGCACAAATAAAGCGTTAAGAGGAATTTGGACAAACAGAAAAACTCACTTTTGGATCAGAGGTTTTCCAGCACTGAAAAGGAGAGGAGAAAATTTTTAATTACACTCCTAATTAATTTGAGTCCGGATTGTTTTCTTTTTCACCTTGTGCAGCCAGAAGGCTTTCTCGCAGAGGTTGTCGCCTTCGGGATAGAGGCACTTCTTGCCCATGTGGAGGGCAATATCGTGCATTGAGGCCGGTAGTTTATCGTGCAATTTCTCCAAGTGGACTTCGCCGGCGTCATTCACAACCTCAGCCTCGTGGAAGACGCAATTCATGTAGCACTTCAGCTTCTCGTCCTCGTGGATTTCCCCGTCGCTAAACTCTTTGATGGCCTCTGGCGGAAGAGACAGGAAGTTAATGGATAAGATCAAAAAACTAGACGGAAAGTAGGCTTATTTCCTCAACCGGAAGAAAAACACCACAAACAGAGTAGTTTATCCATGATTACTTTAACCACTTATTTGCCTTCTTGGGCGAAAGAGAGCAATTTTCTCAATTTCCTAATCAAGACGGGAACTTTTTTCAAATAACTCTGCCTGTCATAATGCTTTATTTCTGCATTTTTTTTTCCTTCATATCGATTTTCACCTACAAATGAGATAAAATTGAATTCTCAGAAATGGGAAATGCAATTTTCATTGCGCGTCTCTTTTGTACTTTTCATGTCAATAAAAATTTCCTGGGAAAACCATTAACAAGCTCTACTTCTGAGGTACAAAATGTTCACTTAATCTTCAGCAACATTGATTTAAAGCACACAATTTCATGACTTCACCAGTGCTTTTTCCACGCTTCATCCCCGCGCACAAGATCATAAAACTTTATGAGGCTTATCAGACTGCGTTTATTTTTCACTTATGAAATCTAAAACTCCTCCCGCCCGCCCCCCAAAAAAAACACGCGAAATTATTGTGAGAAAATAAAAAAAAAGCAACACAGACATTTTCGATGCACAGAAGATATGCGAAGTGATTCAGAATTATCTAATTTCGCATTTTATGCCAAAGTGGTTTTGGGGAGTTACAATCGTGAAATTTAAATTGCTGTTTACCGTCAGTGACGCCTGTTTTCTCCACGCAAATGTCATGAATTGGTCTCAGTGCCCTCAGCAGTTCCGGCGGCGGATACTGGCGAAGTATAAGAAAAGAAAAATTGTCATCAAAAGGGCGAAAGAGGAATAAAACTGGGGGCAATAAAACTTACATGTTCATCGCGTCGTGGAACAACTTTTTGCGACATTGCACTGTGGAATGCAACTTGAAGAGCGATTGCAGTGATTAGGAAGAGCTTCATTGTGATCGATTGGATAAGGGAGAGAAAAAAAAGGGGCAAAAAGGAAAGGCGCGGAGGCAATAAAACTCCCCCGGAATGATTAATGTGGATTCCCAGAACAGTAATGAAACTTTGAGCTCGTAAAAGGTGTCATGTGTGTTATTTATATTGCTCGTGAAAATTGCCTGAGCGTTTTTTATGGACATCCATGCAACTCTTAAGTCAATTAATCAATTTGTACAATTAATTTTCTTGTCGCCCTCACCCTAATTATCTCATCAAATTCATATCAAATGCGTGCGAAATCATCTCTATTCTCCAACATTTTCCAGAGAAAAAAAATATTGCCACAATGCATGTGAAATTCCTACAATAATCAATTCATTAATGCAACTGACAAAATTCAGTGACTCTATTCTATTGAATCACCCACAGTCAATTACTACCTTCGCAATCATGGAGAGTGTAAAAATATTCCCAGTCATGAAAAATAATAAAAGTGTAAGCTGTAAATTATAGCATATGTCATTGTGATTAAAATACCATCGAGAGTATCGTCAATCATGCAGTAATTCGTGTGCTTTATTTGTACAAAGCAAATATGACGAGTGTGAATAGATTGTGAAGACGACGAAGCAATGCATTTAAGCACTTCCTTCCCCCCCACTTGTCTTGAGGAAAATCATTCAGCCTAATTACGGAGTTTTCCCTTTGAGCAGCTCGCGACCTCCCAAAGAATGGCTTTTCCCCATAGCAATTACCGAATGATGTCTGTTCTTTGCCCTCGATGACTTCGTGGTGAGATATTTTTATCCAATATAGAATGGAGTCTGGTGGAAAGTCAGCGTGCGATAGTTTTCATATGGCGTGAAGGAAATTGTTTGAATAAATTACCCCTTTTTTGGTCGACGCCGCTGTCTCTCCTACCAAAGAGGTGGGTTTTGAGGAGTTTTTGGGGGGTGAGTTCGAAACGACGAGGAAGTTCGGGAAAATGGAGAAATGGGCGATGGAAAATGATGAGAAGGAGAAAACTCAAAAGGGGGTTATCTTACGTGTTTCTTTTCATGATAGCACGGTGGAGAAAAAGAAACGATTTACTCCTCTTCAGTTTTCAACTTCACGAGCCCACTTCGAAAGGGGTGGAAAATTATCCTTCTCCGCAACGATGGCCCACAAAATTGGTTGAATTTCTCCACTATCTCACCCAGATGTTTCAAGGAAAAAAAAACCCGTGACTTTGTATGCAATCAAAATATGTCTAATGTAATTATTATTTCCACTCATTAAAGTCTAACACTCTCTAGCAAATTTATTCGCCCTCTGGTTGCCCACTTTTCCCTCGTTTTTCATCTTCCACATTTTGTTTCGCTTTTCCTCTGTTGCAGCATTAAATGAATTCTCCGGGTTCGGAGCAAAACACTCATGAGGAGAGTCCTTTGGCAACTGTGGGGCGTTTGAGGATGGAATAACAACGTGAATAGAGAAATACATGGTGAGAAGCTGGTGGGAGAAAAAAACTAAATTAGATTTTCAATTATACGACTTCATTTTTAATTAAGTCATGCCCCAACTGGGGAGACGCGGTGTAAAATTTTTAGGGTTTGCAGAGTCTAAATGACTAAGTGTACAATCCCAGGATCTGGAGAAGGTGTTTTTGCTGTGGCGCGAAAAGAAGTGGAGGCAAAATAAAATGAAATGAAATAGAAAAGTTGGTGGATTGAGTTAATTAGAATATGATTGGACTCGTGCTCAGCAAGTCTTGGGGCTTTTACTGTCATCCACACTGATGCTCTCCATCCTCCCCCCCGCCTTGGCGCAATTTTTATGGAGATAGCGCTTCTGGGAGAGAGACCTTCCCTCATCCGGACATGGGGCGAATGGTGAAAATAATATATTTGAGGCCTCTTCTCGCACACCTCACCGCACTTCTTCAACCAGGACGAGAGAGAGAGCAAAGAAATGATGGTCGTGGAGGTTGTAATAATAATTCTTATAGGTAACAAAATGGTTATTGCTGTTTCTTATCGCGAGCGTGTGTAATGTATAGGACTGTGGGTCATAAATTTCACTGCAAAATAACAAATCTCGCAACTTCTTTTCATGCTGGGCTGTGGCTTTCCGCATCCATCGCACCGAAAACGGTATGAAAGTACACCTCAAGTTCCTCTCTCTTTCGGCATTGCCCCGGTAATTCACTTGATGTAACATTTTCCAACCGAATTATAATCGTAAAATCTCAAAACAGAGTCCGCTCAGACTTCCCTCGGGAGAGTCATGTTTCTCCCCCAAACACAGGGGCTCGTTAATACAATCAAGATAATAGATGGAGTGTAAAATGAATTGCAAGGTATGGAAACCTCATTATAATGGCCTCTCTCACTCAAACCCCTTTTCCATTCCACGGTTAAAGCTCCTCCAGCAATCCAATCATGCGCCTCAGTGGCAAAAAATAACTTTCAATGCGGAGAAAAGGAGAGTTTTCCTTTTGCCAAACAAATTTTCCCAATATCGCAAGAGCCAACGAAAATTTATTATTGCTGACGCAATTTGTGCCTTATTGAATTATAGTCCTGCCAAAGATCATGAGGATGAGAGCGATTATGGGCATCGCTGAATGAGGAATTAGGACAAAGCCGCATGATACAACTTAAACATAACCACCGAAAAACTTTTCCTCATCGTTGACAAATTTGGATTCACACACACACTTTTGTCCGAATATTGGCGCTGGCATTTGTGGTGAAAGACGCCGGGTGAATAGGAAAATTCGAGGAGCACAAAAAGCTCCTCAATAGATAGTTGATTGGTATTCAAATGGCGTTTCTTGCGGCACTTGGCAAAATGGACGCAACAGCGAAGATGGTGAGCGTGGGGAAAAACAAAAAGTCATATAAATCAATGTTTTGACATCAATATTGATGATGCTGTGAAAATACACACACACAGAGAATCTGTACGCCAGAGTGTGAATTTCATCCCACGAGATATATTCACCGGAAGTGCGTCAATATTGCATAATGCGAGATACTCACTATGCAATTAATTAAAATTTCTGGAAACCCCGTAACGGAAATATTTATATTTGATTATTTATATTTATTGACTTTTATCTGCGGAAACCAATAAAACTCACATTTCATCATCGTGGAAAATGTTATTCAATTATCACATTTTGCATATGCTTTGCTCCACTTTTAATACATATTTGCACATTTGCCGCATGCATGCTTTCTTCATATCCGCTTCAATGTTTTTATTCGTCGTTTTTTTCCCATTTGCCACATGCTTAAAACAATGGCAGAAATACAAAAAAAACATTGCGAGAAACCGAGAAATCACATTTTTCTATGTTATTCTTTAAAATTTTGCAAACTCCAAACTTCAGTCAAATAATTTGTATTCATAGATTTTTCTGCACACAAACATTGCGATACACAAACAGTACGTGATTTTTCTGAAAATACTATTCAATATCAAAAATATATTGCCTTTAGCTGTACTTGATTTTCATTTCAGAAAAATTTAAAAACTGAAATTGCTTAAACAAATGTCTGAAATATGAATTCGGCTTCGTTTATTTAATTAATTTTATTAATCAATTATTATTATACTTGATATTTCATTTGGGAATGCTTTCTTCGGATCCGCATTAATATTTCAAATTTATTTACACGGTTGGTTCCATTCAAATTGCAAAGATATATAAATACTTCACCTGAAATTCAAATATTTGATTTTATATACCTTTCGACGGATGAATCGAAAACTGTGAAAAAACGCTTCTTTAATATACCCTAATTTTAGATTTCCCAGATTTTCCTAAAATATTCGTTAATAAAACACTTTAAATAGGAAAATATATCGTTTTTTAAATATAATTAATATAATGTTTAAAAACAGTATTAAAAATTGATTTTTCCGCCAAATCTATTTAAATTCGACTTTTGGACAATAATATTTTTTGTTTATTCATTAACTTTGCCATGTTTCAGTCAAAATTCTAATAAATAATAATAAAATCATCAGAAACAATCACAAAATAATTATTATTAGAGCAAAAATTATCATTTTATTAAATCATTGGCGAGTTGTTTGAGCTAAAATTCGGCGAATTTAGCAGCAAAATAATGCAAAATTTTTTAAATCGTTCTCCAAAAAATTGTAATTTTGACGTCTGATTCTTTTCCATTCACCCATCGATATCACAGTGAGAAAATATAATTTTCCAACGATGACAGAAGCAGAGCCTTCAATATTTAACCTTGTGTATCTCTGCTTTTTAAAAATACCCCCAAATGACCCACATTTTTCACGCCCAACATTGTCGTTCGAAGGGGTGGAGATGATATTTTATCATTTGCCAATGGCATGTGTCTTGTGGTCACAATAAAAAAATAAGCATGTGGTTATAGTTTTTCAAAGCCAACGGCGTCCATGTGATGGGGAGAGAATCTTCACTTATCTCTGGGTGTGGCGGGGAGAGGGTGAATTTTGCGATGTGCCAAATTTATGGGAATAAAATGAAATAAAATATGTTGAAGAGTGTGAATGGTCGATGGCGGGGAGTTTTCTTGGTTTTTTTCCTCGATGGCCAGCACCCTCGGCAAACATTCAACACTCATACGTTTTGAGGGTGGCTGTGCGTTCGCCAGCGATGGGGTTGAAGATTTAATGCTACAGGGTGATAAATCACTATAGAAAGTGTTCAGAATGTGAGGCATCTTTTCTCATTCCGCTCGTCTGCCCTTCCTGCGGCAGCTCCCAGGATATTTAGTGGCTTTAAGTAGATGACATCGCATGGCAAAAGGGGTGCTTCTTCTTCACTATTTGCCCATTTGTCGACGTGTCGACCACCCCTCGCTGCCACGGCGATAGTTGGGTGGCTCTATGGATTTTTCCTCATTTTCCACACCCGACCTATGACCCCTCGTGAGCCATCTACATAAAATATACATAAATGGCGCAAAAATAGAGGATAACGCCCGGAAAAAACGATGACGTTATTGTTCCCAGAGGAGGCATCTTGTGGCATTTCTTCTCCTCGAGAGCTCCATCGACCCATTTCGATGTCTCCCTTCCATCAGTTCTTTGATTTATTATCCGGCGATTGTCAAACAGTTCCTTAACGCTTGTTATTTATGAAATTCACACTGACTGCTTTTCCTGCGTTGTCTCTCCACTGCGAATCCGCATCCAATTCCCAAGCACACTCTTCCTCTCTTCCAACTTCTAGGCCGCAAAAAACATTTCATAAAATGCAATAAAATATAGAATGCCGAAGGAGAGAAGTTGGGGGGATGGAAAAAAAAGCGAACGTGTGGGTGAAATTTTACAATATTTTATCTGAGTTTGTGCTTTTTGCTGTGTGAAATTCCGTGCAAAAACTCTCAGGCTCAACATTATTGATGATTATTTTCCCGTCATTTCTTGTCTCTCCGCAAAATCAACTTTAAGGTAATTTTCTTCACGTGCTTCACATAAACTCAATTTATTTCCCACCCCGGGGCCAACTAGTCCCAGGGCTCTGGGGACCACAAAAGAGAAGAATTTGCGCAAATCAAGCTAAGGGGTTAAGAACTGTGAGACAAATTAATCCCATTTCTAATGCTGGAGAAGTTGTGTCTTTAATTCTATACCCCAGAAATGCGGATATGACTTTTGATATTTTTCATACACACTCACACACGCTGGGGGGATGTTTCGCAACTGTACATATAAAACACAACCCCTCGGCAAAGTTAATGCCTTTGCTTAATGCTTAAACTGTGTGGGAACTCGATATCATGGGAGCTGTCGGATAAATAGTGGAAATAATTAAAATTTCACTTAATATTTTCGTGAGATCTTGCCACTAATTTGCCCCTGGAGGTGTTTTACAATGACTCCCACAGTATCATTAGTTGGCGCGATAGCGGAGGGTTGAAGAAGAATAGAGTAATGACGGATACCGGAAGCGAATATCATTTTGAATATAAGCCTCAGGTTTCGGCTTTTATATGTAATTGGGGCTCCTGGCACACATACATTAATGGTTAGAAGGATTTGCCTTTTCGGGATGCAAGAGAGGTGAGGCAGAGGTGGTGAACGTATGCGAAGTTCCGGTCGTTTCAAAAACACACTACTCACACACACACACACTGGGTGAGCGACCTCGTCCGGAACACCATGGTTTCCGGCCTATAAAAGAACATTTTCCTCACATTCAAATCGACAGAGCGAGAGAGAGAATATTATTCAGTTCATGTGAATAAAACGTGTGCGATATTGCCAAGAAGGTTGATGATATGGATTCGGATTTGCCAATGGAGAGATAATATTTCTTCAATTTGTACACCACTTCCAGACACTTCTTTAGCCTCTGTGCAGAATCTTCAGACACTTCTGAACACCTTTGAAGGCATTCAGAAAACATTGGAAGAGGTTTAAGCTCTTCAAATTCTTAGATTTTGGATTTCATGAACTTATTTCAATGTCTCACAATTTGTTCAGAAGCAATTTCTGTCTTGATTTCCTGGTTTTATCTTCCGAAAATGCCTAAAAACATTCTGACAAAATTGTGAGGTTATGAAAATCAACTTTAAAATCTTCTTGGATTAATTAAAATCCTTTCAAACTCAGAAATGAGTAATTTTAGAGAATATCACAATATTTCTACTGGATAATAAAGTACAAAACGCAGAAATAACTGAGGAAAGAAAATTTTTTGAGGTAATGTTTGACTTTAAAGCTGCTTGTTTCTTCTAAAATTCAAACAATTTGAAGTTTTTAGAACACAAATGCTCAATTATGCCAAGAGAAAGAGAATTATTCTGCATTTAAACACAATTTTGAGGGTTTTTTGAACACAGAATCTGTTTTAAATTAATCACATAACCTAGAAAAGCAAGAAAATTGATTTTACAAAGTTACAATTAATTCCTTAAAATTCCCAACAACCTCTGCTAAATTGTACACCACTTCCGACTGTGATATCTGCCCCTTGAGATTTGCACTAAAAGTGTGGGCGACGAAAAAGCTCGGGCAAAATCTCTCCATGTCTTCTTCCCATTGTTGTTAATTGAGTGAAAAGGAGCGGAGGAAGACTGGGAAAATATTTGCCTACCACCAAAAATTCATATTGAACTTCCTCTCTTTCTCTCTCTCTCTCTCTCTGATTGAACTGCTCTGGCGGAGGATACTTTATTGGATTCCCACCTAAGTGAAATCAGCTCTGCTGGTGCTCAGCAATCTGCAATGAAGGGGAGAGAATATCAGCGCAAGAAATTAACAATGGTGAAAGTATCTTAGCAGATGTCACCACAGAGAAAATATCACACAGCTTCTTGATTCTGTCATCCGTGACGACACAAATTAAATTAAGAGGGAGACGCAAAAGGATTCGTCAGGACTTATGGGAGAGAATCTTTATCTAATTTTCTCCTCGAGGCCCTGCGGCGCGGCTCAAGTGAAAATCATTGCTGGAGGAATTTACACCAAGCCAAATTACATTCTGTAGTTCAGTGTCACATCAAATTACAACAAACAATATTTTAATAGGCAAAAAATCCCCGCGAATACCCTTGCCATGTACATATATTGTCTCCATTCGACGAAAGGGTGCGAAACAGACGCTCGAATGGTGAAATAAAATGCATAGTCTCCTAGGAAGGATTGGTAATTGCATAGACTTAATTCCAATCTACTTGAAAAGTAGACAAAAAGAGGGGGGGTTTAAAGCTCTCACGCCTTTAGCCCAAGAGTTTCGCAGCATCCAATTTCATGTTCTATCTTGAGTTTCAAATGGAATTAAAATTTTCATGCTGGGAGTTTTGGCTGCTGCTCGATGCTGCCGCGAGTGGTGATGATGGGGGTGGGAATCAAGATAATTTCCTCTCGCTTCATCCATACGAAATGCCGAGAATTTGTTACATTTGCTATTTATGCGAAAATACGCTTATGAGATAAGAATTGCTAATACATTCTTTTCAATATCGCTGCATTGTTTATTTTCATTTTGGACCAATTTTAGTGGAGATTCAGAAGCAAGTTTATGGCATGAATGAATCTCATTAAGACAGCATAATTACCAATTTAACAGCCAAGGAATAACAAGAGCGAAATAAGTGTTTTTTTTCTATATTTTTCACTTCATTGAATATTCATGCGTATAAAATAATTTTCTCACGAAATTCAACTACGCAATTTACAATTTTTGATTCAATTCTCATCCTGAAAATTTCCGATACAAAATGTCCAGGAAAATTGTTCTTTACTCGTGCTCAAAAAGCGATAAAACGAATTACTTTAATTACGCGATTCTGCATAAAAAAAAATTTCATTTATCTCCCGTATGTCACACATGAAATTTTGACCATATTTTCCACTCCACTTGCTGCCAAATAAAATCAATTACCGATGCAAACGCAAATGAAATCGAATAATAAAATTGCTTTTCTCCGGACGTGTGTTTTTTTTCCCTGCCCACTCTGAGCCCTGTTATCTCCGTTGGGTGGAGACAAAAAAACCGCGCGCCAGTAAAAAGGGTTGCAAAAATGTTTGTATTTTTTATGTAGTCTCACCACCACTTGGCTTTTTCCGCCGAGTAATAATTTCATGTGTCATTTGCAGGTAAATTCTGTGCATTTCATTTCCTCTCACACACACACACACTTGGCAATGGGCGCCAAAGTGTTATGTCAGCTAATGTCTTTTAAACGATGACAGAGCATATTTAACTTTCGTCTGCAGGTGCATTTGAATCCTCACGATCCTCACGAGGCGCCAAGGGAGCGTCGCATTCCTAATAAAGGTGGGCGCGATGCAATGCCACCCACAATGCTTCCCACACACACACACACACACAAATATCCAATTCGAGAGTTGAGCTCTCAAACTTTTATGCGGGATTTTTTTTTGTGTTCATCCTGGAGTGAAAATGAATTTGCACCATTTGCGTGGGAATTTCCATTACCACCAGAGGGACAATTAAAGAGCTCTCCTGGGCGCCCAATTGTGTGAGACCTCGTGGAATTAATTGAAAAAGCTACAAATGAGGAGATGGAAAATTATATTGTGTAATTATTTATTAAAAAGCCATTCTCGGCATGAAAATCATAAATCTGGAGGGGGAGGGTGAAAATGGCACAGGGTCCACGTCGCGAGTAGGCATATTAAAATTGGCGTGCATTTCGCGCCCCCATCGGAATAATGTTTTTCAAATGAGAGCCACTCCTCTTCCACTTATTTTATGCCACCGGTAATGGTACAAGTTTTAGCGTTTTCGGCATATGGTGAGTTATGGAAAATAAATTTTGCGCTATAATTAACATTTGCGAGCGCTTTGCTCGGCCCTTTTCCGCTGGTGGAAAACTTTATGGTCGCTGGTAACAGGAAGTGGGTGCACAAAATGAATTTCCCGCCTCTGGTCGCGATGCTCACGCACAGTCTCTCACTCACTCTCTCTCTCTCCGTGTCACTACAGGTCGGCCCGAGCCCAGCGTCGCGTGGTACAACGGCGTGATGCCCCTGTCAACCGGCACGGGCATCTCGATGGGGCGCCACGTGACGGTGAACCGCCTGGAGATCAACCATGTGAGCCGAGACGCCCTCAACAATACTTACAAGTGTCAGGCGTCCAACACTAAACTCGTGCCACCCGCCGAACGGAGTGTCCGGTTGGAAATGCTGTGTGAGTATCTGATTTCCACAGATCCGTGACATTGCTGCTATTCAGTTGGTAGTTTTAGAATATATTTGAAATAACCAAGGGGAAGATAATTTCAGATTACATGTTTATAACAAGACTAAAATCAATTAATAACTACAATCTGACCGAAATCTAACTCAAATCTAACTGATAACTTTGATATTCACGTTTTCTTACAATATCTTATGATTTTCTTCAATTAAAATTACACTTTTGCGTATTTTTCTTGATCATTAATGCTTGAGAAAAATTGAGGTTATGTTTCACTTTAGCATTTTTTCTTAAAAATATAATTTTCATTAAGTAAAAAGACGCAATTGTACCAATAAAATGAAAATACTTAAATTTGAGGAGTAATAATTCCTTTTTTAGGGTATTTTTAGTCTCAAATCAATTACAAAACCTAGAAAAATATGTCAAAATTAGAACTTGGATAAAAATTAATTTATGAGAGTAAAATAACCAACAGAAAATCTGAAATTTCCGTATTATCTCCCCCTTGTGTATTAAAATCCTCCAAATAAATAAGAATTTGAGTATATTTTTGCAAAATATAGTGAGTAATATTTTCAAACAAAGCACAGTTAAAGTTTGTATATAAAATACTTACGCGCTCTTGTAAAATATTGAATTTATCAATATGACAATCCAGAGGGGAAACATGCAGGAATAACGTTTATAATACATTTCAACGCAGAATTTCCCTCTGAGCGATTTCATTCAATCGCATTTCCACCAAATTACTGCATGAGCTGTAAAAGTGCGTGTATTTGGTATAATTTTGTGAGCCTGAAGTGATTTCTATTGTCAAAAATGTACTGAATAATTTGGCGTTATTGTATTTTTTCGCCATGGTGAAATGCTTTGGGGTGGAATTTCATGAATCGACAATCACTGGCATGTGAAAATTGAACTTCGAGGAGAATGAGGATAAGTTCATTTGAGCGAATATCTTTTACATGTGCTTTCTGGGGCGTCAACGACAATGGAATTGTAATACGATGGTGGTTTTTCTTTTTGCAGTAAAACCACTAACCGTAAACATATCGGAAAAGCCAAGACAGCTCGTATCGGAGGTGGAGTACAGCTTACGGTGTGATGTCAATGGCTCCATTCCTGACACAGAAGTCAAATGGATGCAGAACAATCGACTCTTTAAGCGTGGGAAGGTGAGTGACACAGTAAAATTTGCGCCATAAAAGATCATGCGTGCTTCTCTGGGTGTGACTTTAATTCGGGCAATATTCCTCTCTGGCAGATAAATCAGATGACAAACTCGAGCGTTGCAACGTCTCAGCTCACCTTTCGCCCAGCTCCAGAGGACGATGGCACAATTCTCAAGTGCGAAGGCTCCAATCCACGCCTCCCAAATTCTGCCCTCGAGGACTCCATGGTGATGAACATAATGTGTAAGTTTATATTCCTTCTTCAACAGCGTTACATCTCAAGGGTGAATAACTCATAAACCTTAGATTAACTTACGAAAAAACAGAAAATATGTAAGAATAACTCTCCCAGTTGGAAAATCATCGAATTTTAATGAACACTTATCAAGAATCTCACCTGAGAAATACTTGGGAAAAATATAATTTAGTTCTTTTTCGCTACTGTGTTGCCCCTTAATCCATCTGGCCAATGTCTGTGCAATTTTTCTTTATTACTCTTATATTTGTCCACAAAAAATTCACCACTACAATAACTCAGAGTGAGTAGGTAGGAATTTCATTTTCCCTGTGTTTACGACAAATAACTTGCCCACTCTCTCTCTCCTTGAGTAGGTGGCAAAAAAAAAGATGAAAAGAAACGGCCACAGAAATGAAAAGACCGAGAATATGGTGAAAAGTGGGAAAAATACAATTTTCTTGACTGATGTTTTGGTATTACTCAAGAGAGAGGTCACACAGTGAAAAGCCAAAAGTCCATTATCTCAGCAAACACCTTAAACAAAATTCCTTAAATGCTTCCACATATTACGCAGAGTTCTCAGTGTGATGTTGAAGAAATTTATATTCATTTTTTTTCTTGCTAGAAATTCACGACAAAGAAAGCAGTAAAATTGCGCCGCGCGCGTGAAGTGCATGTAATTGAAGAGAAAATTCAAAATTTTTCATTTCCCCACCGAAAATGGGTGACAAACAGCGGTGAGAGGAGAGGTAAAATAAGCTTTCTGGGCGAAAATGTTAAGGGACATTGTAAGATTTCCATAGAGAGTCTTTTGTCATTGTGAAAAATCCTTTAACATCAGAGAAAAAAGTAAATTGTGGCGAAAATATTTTGTGGCCTCGGGAATTTTCTATTGCGAAAATTAACTTTGCAATATGCACGAGAGGTTTCATCCTTCCCTCCTCAATTCAGTTAGCAAATCTTCCATGGGGTGCTCAAGGACAGGAGAAGTCAGAAAAGAAGAGTGGCATGGCATAAAATACCGGAGCATTAATTAAGTGAAATTGGATGGAGATAGAGGGAAGATTGGTGGCTGGCAAATTCCCCAAAATTGATCGTTTTCTTTCCCATTCAGATGCACCGCAAGTGAATTTATCCCTGGGATCAACGCTAAATCCTGACGACATTAAGGAAGGAGACGACGTGTACTTTGAATGCCACATAAAAGCCAATCCCAAGGAGCACCGCATAACTTGGTCACACGATGTAAGTACATTTTTCATCGGAGCTCGGGTGGAAGCCATTCACCAGCCATTTACCACGCTAATTGATTGAGAAGCTTCACTCTCTGGCACAGCTTTTCTGCCAAGAGGTGTGCGCCCTCTTTTTCAGGGGTTCTTTTGATGTCGAGAGATGTGACACGTCAGTTTAAGGGGGGGAGGACTGGGAAGGTGGGCGCAATTAAGAATGAAGTGTGGAAGTCATCAGTGCTGCGTTATTTGCAACTGCAGCAAAACTCAATTAATTCAAACTCATTTCCGCTCTTTTGGCCATTTTTCCCCCAAAGTGTCTCACCTTCAACCTCTTCTCAATTTTCCAGGGAAATCCAGTGGTGCAGAACGTAACATGGGGTGTAATAATTTCTACACGTTCACTCGTTCTTCAGCATGTGGCGCGATATCACGCAGGTCAATACACATGTGCTGCAGCCAATGATCGTGGAGAGACGCAAAGTTCACCTGTCACCCTGCGGATCCACTGTAAGTCGAACACACACATTTCATTCTCTCAAAATCGACAAATATATAAATCACAGAAGCTCCCCAGCAAATATGCCGTCAACCCCTTTTCTGCTCTATGCAAATTTTCCACCACACCGCGAAAGCTCCGTGGAAGCGCCTCCGCGAGATAAACTCCCCAACTTTGTTATTATTTATACCGCAGCGTGTTGACGCAATTTGAGATGTATTAACTCACACGAAAGGGGAGAAAAGCGATGGGGGTTGAAACTTAGTGCAGAGCAGCAGCGAGACCACTTACGCGTAATTAACAGTTCAGCTTTGGTGTGAAGTTTTGCCCACCCTTCTTGAGACACAGCTAAGCGATAGCGCGTTCGACTTCCGGAGTGAAAATTCTTAATTTTCCACGCTCCATTTCGTATATACTCTGGCATTTTTCCACCCCGCAATCCTGTGCGCCAGTCGCACATTTCAATTCCCCCTGAATTATTCATGCAACAAACATTGAAAAAGATGAGACCGTGAATGGCGAAGAAATATAAATGAATAATCAGCTTCTTTTGCAATTCTTTCTGCAAAATGCTAATTTTGCAGAATATTTTGTCCACAGAAACCCAACGTTTGATGTTCCCACGATATTTTGTCGTAATTGTTTAATGAATTTAAAATAAAATTTCTCCACGTGTATCAAAATATAACATTTCCACCCACCTTTTGACCTTTTGAATTTAATGTGCAAGAAAGCAAGAATTTCAAGAATAATTGGAATCAAGAAACGTCGCGACATAAAGATTTTAATAAACATGCCTTTGGTCGATTTTTGCTGATTAAATTCCATCATTTCGCTTCAAGTTCTTTGCTAATTGACTCAATAAAAATCCATATTTTCACTCAACCTCAGTTTTATTGAGATCATAAAATATTTAATTTCTTACTATGCGTCTAAGTGCGCATAGTCATTCATCAACGTTTGAATTTAGGGGAAGTCGAGGCCACTAATCTTCTGTTTCTTGTAGTTTCAAAAAGTACTTTTGCAGACGAATGGAATTTTTAATTTCATATTTAATTGTTCAATTTTTGAGCTTTCAATCCAGCCTTTAAGTTAACCTGTGAATCGAAAGCAATGAAAAATCAAAATCATCCTCAAAATTTAACTTAAAACACCTAATCATTCATTAAAATGCTTAAATTGTTCTTTAAGAATTATTTTTTGAATTTTTTCAGTCGATTTAAATGGAATTCTTATAATTTTTTAGTGAAACTTGGCAGAGTTATTAAAAAAACTGAAAATATTATTCTATAAAGTCTTTGAGTTCATTTCATCCAAAATAATTCTAAAAAATTAATTTTTCATATTTTATAATAATTCTTTTCAATTTTTACAAATGAAAAAATTCAAAAATATGACAAAATTTGATGAAAATTCATTCAAATTCTATTTAAATTGTAGAAAAATCCTGAAAATCTAGAATAAACATAATAATAATAATAATAATATTAATAATAACTTCAGCGTCAAATCCAACGATATTGCGGTCAAAAATGCCCTCATCTCCCCTAACATCTTGAATAATTGCACCGAAGGAGCTTTAATATTGTCAGCTGTGGAAAATGGGAAAATGCATAAGAAGGGAATTTAGATGCAATCTAATTGAGTCACGGTGGCGAATCTCAAGAGCAAATAATGACACACCGCACACTGTGGGTAAAAAGGTAAACGCTGAAGGTGTGAAAGTGTCTCGGTCGGGAGAAGAATATGAAAGAAAATTTCGGTGTTTATTCAACACCAGTTTTCATTATGGCTGGCGCTCGTTGTCTTTTCATCAAATATTTATTAGTGCTCCATATAGAATGAATATTGTTTGGGTGTGCTCTATCAACATCCTCCGCCTTTATTGCACCCCAAACCCACCCCTCGCTGGCCCATGAATAAAGGAAAACTTTCCATAGTGGGGCACCCATTTGCTTTGGTTGTTAACAGCGAGAAATTTTCTCCCTTTTGTAACCATCAGCAGAGGGGCAATGAAATCTTTGCCATTGTAGTATTCTCACTCTTTTGGATGCCTTTCATACGCCGTTCTTCACCATGTAATTATTGATCCCCTATTCCTCAGCCCTCTCACCCTCTCACCCTCCCTTTCTCTCTGAACACTGATTTTATCACCAGCACAAAATTCATCAATATTTTCCTTCAATCATTATCCATTTCATCCATCTCAGAGATTTATCGACATTTCACGATTTTCATCCACCTTCTGGTGGTTTCATTAACTTAAGCATCTCACTTTTGTGACCGATTTACTTTTTATGTCTTCGTATAAAATGCGACGAAGGGTGTTTTATAGAATCTCCCTTCATTGACACATCCCGTGAGCTGTATTTTCGATAAGGAGGCAGTAAATTTTTGATTTCAAATGAATGGCGATTGCATTAATTGACTCATTGGTGAGGCTATTTTGGGTGAAGTTTCGCCAAAAGCACCGAAAGATTAATAATAATGAACGACGCACAGAAGGCAAATTTATGCGGAAAATACTGATGAAAAATTCCATCCAACAATCATTGCTGAAAACACAAGTTTTCTCACAGACTTTTGCTCAATTTATAGTGCGCTTAAATATTTAATCTGCGCCCAAGTCGTGGAAGTGAGAAAAGTTCTGGAGAAAGTCTGTAAGATTTTTGGAAGATATCTTGAGCGCAAGAGTTGAAAAAAAAAAATTGTTAACAAGACAAAATCATCTCATCACTAGAAAAGTGTAGGAAGAAGTTTTCGTCAGTTTTCACACAACTATAAAAGGGAGGGGAAAAAAAGGGATGGAGACTTGAGGAAGGTTGACGATTCCCACGAGAATTATTCAGCAGTATGCATCGCAATTCGTCTGGAAAGTCTCAAGAAGTCTATGCATGTATTTTATTCAACAATCCCCATGACCCTGCCCTCAACCCAAATCCCCACGTGACGACATACACACTTGAGATGGAAAATCATGCAAATATTCCACATAATCTCTAAAGTCATTTCCCACTGAATTTTCCATTGGAAAAGACAACAAAGAACCATCAATTTTCCACAATGTTTAGCATCCACTACTTTAGAATGCTTGAGGAAAACAGTGCAGAGATACCAGATGCTCTTCCTCTTCCCCATACAGCATACAATCCCCCAAACAACTATCCTTGTACTTTCTCCCTTGTCTAATTGGAAGAAATATTCACAAAGTGTCTGCTGAGATATGGTTCACGATGCAAAATACCTCTAAAAAGCTCATTCTCGCCCCCACATCATGGGCGCTCCACGTGTGCGTCTTTCCAGCTCTTCTCCGCATACAATTTTGCAGAAGGAATAAATGTGCTAAAGTGTTTTGAAATTTACATCCCAAGTCAAGGAGTTGTGCCATTGTCAGAAGAAGGGGGCGTAATACTACCAGACTCCGACCTATTTCACTACATTCATACCATATACTTTGTTTTCAATTTAATGCACATGGCAAACAAGATACAAATTTTCCTCCATATGCTCACTGTACTTCTGCATTCTCCACCCCAAATGACTCTTGTGCCAGTTTTCACTTGTGCACCAATTACGATTTTTCCCTTTTTAAAACTTATTTGCATTTCAAATAACATGTAAAGTCGCTTTTGGGATAATTATAAAATTCTCAGGAAGAAGCATAAAATGCTGGGTGTATATTTTTAAGTATGAAATTCAATTGTGTAGAAGGAAAATGCAAACAAATTCCCTCTAAAGCTCAATCGATTTTTTTTTCTCATGCTTTGTGTGTTCTAGAAATAATTAAAATGTACTCGAGAATTTTGTGAAAATTGCAAAGGACTTTTATAATATGAAATAATTTCATTTCAACAGAAACTTTTTCGTTAAAACTAACACACAACGAAGTGGATTTAGAGTTCCATATAGTGTATTTTGGCCTCTGTGCGGAAAAGTCTATCATGTTTACCGTCGCAAGGAGCTAATATTGCGCTTTTAGGTGGGGTTAATGTGTCAGCAGGAAGTTGATGTTAATTGTGAGAGTGAAAATCTATGAGGCTGATGGCAAATTTCCGCAAAAGGCGTGGTGTCGGACAATATTTGGCTGGGCTGATATTCTCCCTTCACTTAAGTAGTTTATGAGCGCGAGGACAATTCACCCAGATCAAGAGTCCTGATGGGCAGGACTGCCTGCCATTCTTATGAAGACTAATGAGTTGTCACTCACAATCACGGTTAAATTTTCAACACAACACTGGTGGGATTTTCTTGGCTGGCTTTCGAGATCTCACCCAGAAAACCACATAAGAAAAGTCTGGATAACTTCAATGTGTACAAATACTCCGATTAATCCACACCAAATCACTTTTATCCCCTCCAATTAATTCCTTCTCCTTCTGCTTTTATTGCGGGAATACTTTTTTTTTACAATAAATAAAATAAATCAACAGCAAATAAGAAAGTAATAAAATGTATTAAATTGTGGCTCGTGCGGATGGACGAGGACTCACACACGAAACTTTATTATTCCATCCATTGAATCAACTAACATACAAAATTGTTTATTTATTTATTCCTTCAAATCTCGAGATTTTCCGATTACGCACACATTCCGCCCCGTCGACCACCCACAAATCCGGAAGGGAAAGTGAAAAAGAAGCCGGATGGCGCAAAGGCACCCGGCGTTAAGCTGTGGAAACCTCAGGGAAGTGTGTGATTCTCACGAGGGACAAATGAAAAAATTACAAATACAGGAAAAAAAAGGATTCTAATATACGAAAAACTATCTTCATATTAAAGTGTTTTGCATTTATTTTTTTACATACAGCGTGAAGTCATTCTTTTACATTTATTGAAATATATCACTGTGAATCCTTTAAGGCTCTGTAAGTTCAAAAAAAAACTGAGTAAAATATTGTGGCTTCCTTGGTATGGAATCCACGGAAAGGGAAGAGACGTGCGCAAGGAAGTTTCTTGCTCATGGACGTGAATATTAGGGGGTTGGTTTGGGGGGCGGGAAAAATTGCGTAAGATGTTTTGAGAAATCGAAAACAAAATGTACTCTGGCAGTCTACATATCGCATGGTGAGCGGAATAAATTCTCAATTGATGTTCCATTTTCCCTCCATATCATCTCGGATGGCGTGCGTGCTGTTCCGGAGCAGCCCTTGCCACCCCTTTTCTGAATTTTCACACTTTTTATTTTGATTTTCATCCCAAGAACGCCCGCCGAAGCGTGGCGCAGAAGATCCCTCCCTCTGTATATATACCCGCAGTTCTTTGCGGAATTTCCTGCCGTATCCAGATAAATGATGTTTTTCGACGAGTGAAATCGTGCGAGTGAAAAATTGTCAGGATTTCCACCCCAGAGTCCAGGGGCGGCCACCCTTGGTGTGATCTTCTGGAGCGAGGGAGTGTGTCAAAGTCGCGCACGCAAGAAATATGATGAGGGACATTGACAATGACTGCGGAGTATTAAGTCATTATATCCCTCGAGAGGGGTGTCACATCAGAGATACTTCATGTTTCACGAGGGGTTTGTAATTGGTCGTGTCACAGCTGTTTGGATAGTGATTTTCACGATTGAAAAACGCCTCTTTCTCATGGATAAACAGACCGACTTTCACCCCGATTTCAGCCTGAGACGCCACAACTCGCGAATTAACAGCCCCTCGGTGGCGAACGGCCTCCTCGCTAGGGGTAATGAGGGTTGTGGTGCTCCGTGAGGATGGCACATGAATGTTGGACGAGAGAGAGAGAGATTTTTTGCGCCTGTCACATCATACAATATAAGCTTAAAATGATAGCTCAGGAACCATCTGGAGCCCTGAAGGGTGGATGTCGGCATTTTTTGCAGCGCCTACAGCAGCCCTCACAGCAGTCGCTCCTTGTCCACCTCTTTCGTCGCAATTCTTTCCTCTCCTGCTGTCATTTGGCGCTTTTGTCGCCGCAGCCTAATACACCCCGTCCGGACACCCCAGACCAGGCGCACAATGACAATTTAATTTTGCCCACCCACGCCGACCCACTCTCATTATAAAGAAATGAAACACACAGTGACACACAGTCGCTATATAAATTTATACCGTCATTACAGATAAAAGACTTACAACGTTATTGCAAAGTTTATTCTATAATGGTTTTGCTCTTATTAGATCCTTCTTCCTGGGCGCGAGGAGGCCCTTTTTTGCTGCTTGCCTCGTCCTTCCCCATTCGCATTCGCCAGTGGCGCACACAATCTTTTAATATTAATTGAAGAATAAGGAGAATAATTTTATTTATTACAATATAATTTAATTACAATTCACTGCTCTGCTAAGCACGTACTGTGAAAACTTTTCACCAAAGACTCCCAAGCCATGCTTTATGGCAAAAGTGGCCGGAAAACTAATTAGAAATTCCAAAATCTAAAGTGAAATATGAGATCTATTCCCTCTGGTTCTCTGGGCGTGAAAGAGGGAGAAAGCATGAAATAGTGGTGGGAAAAAAAAGTTGAAATACAATTATCTCGCAAGGACATGAGGAGAGCAGCAGTCTTTTGACCTCTGCCTCCAATTGTGCAGACTCAGGGGTTCTCCAATGTACCCCACAATGGCATCGAGAACATGTTAGAAAGTTATTGGCTTCGGCACTTGTGCCTGAGAAAGGGTATAGAGAGTGTGGGAATATCCTGTGCTAGCAGAAAGGATCAATACGTGGCCTTCCTTCCGCATTAATCAATACAAGAACGGGAAGTGCGTTTCTCAGGCTACAAATACATTTAGCACCCGAGGCGGCTCAATGTTGAGTGTGTTTGGTAATTGAGTCTCATTCGGGGTGTGGGGGAAAATGGAAATTTCAATTTAGATATCATTTGGGGAGAAAATGAAGCGCAACTTGGCAAGTGATCGAAAATCTCAGGGATGAAAGTTGAATTCTTGGTGATTTTTTCATCCCTTTTCAGAGTTGAATGAAGAGACGAATGATGAGCTAGTTTAACCCATATTGAATTCTTTAAATCTAATAAACGAATATTGGATAGCCATAACTTTGCAAGATGTAATTAAAAATTCCATCTCCTTAAAGTGGAGACTCATCTTGAAGTGGTGATTCAATGGTGCGATTAATAGTTAGGGAAATCCTGGTGGGATTAATCAACTCCTCCGAACGATTAAATATTGCAAACTTCCTCGTCGTTGCGCTCCAAAATTCATAACTTTTAAAATTTAGCCCTCGGTGGAGAAGCTATAAAACACTAGAAGAATTTCTTCCAGGGAAACTTGAGATATTGCAGCTGGAGAATAATCTCATTTCGCTGGAGCATCGCTACTAAATTGTGCAAAAGGGTGTGGAATTATGCATATCTCGGTTTGAGATATTTCAAGAATGGTTTCTCAACTATGCACCTTGATTGTTTGGCGGAGTGGAATTTGTGTGGTGAAGATATTGGGTGGAAAGTTTGCAATTAACCCAATGAAAATTCCTTCTTAAATTCTTCTTCCAAGCAATCTGAATGTTGTGAGCATTTTCACTATGCACCTCACTTTCCGCCATTAATTAATACTTTGAGAATTATTTCACTATCAGATGCTGTATCAACACCAATTTATAGTTGTATGCACAGGTTCTCTCAAGTGTACGTGAGAGAAGCAATTAAGACGCTCTGGGGGAAAGAAGGGTGCGGACTAGTTGGAATTGTTGAGAACAAGACAGTAACTTCCACTCTGACCATTAGTCTGTCTTTCTGTCTGGTAAACTGGCCAATTATAGATGTATTTGAGGATGGGAAAAACTTTCTGTATTTACAAAGTTAAATGGCAAATTGTTCCCTCTGCACTTTCTCTCCAACTCTAGATTTTGCAGTTGTGATTTTTCCCCGAGAATTGGGGATGAAAGCTCTGGCTTGAAGGACAAGATTCTGCATTAGGGTAATGTATTCATAGGAGTGCTTATCTATTCATGTTCATTCACCTGAGAAAACCAATAGTTTCACTGAAAGCGCTCTAATCGTAATTACTGTGAGATCTGAAGAGAATGGAAAGATGTTTCTTCTCAAAGAGTCCCATTTTGCTAAGAAATCCTATGGGTGGTTCAATAACGACCAGAGCTTTTAGAGCCCCTGAAAATTGATTTTGCAAATTGCTTATGAGGAATTAAATTGCACTTTCTTGGCAGTTGTGGATCAGAGTTGCCACAGAGTGCCAAATGAAAATCCTATAGCATGTGGAAATGTTAGCAAGAAGAGGATGAAGGAAAACTTCCTGCTTCAACTATCGCGCAAAGTGTTGGGGAGAAAAGAGATCAATTTGAATTGGTTGAAAAGTTAAAGGATTTTCATTTCTTCCTTGCGTGGAAATTTCAATTCTTCGTAAATCTCCTCCGTGGCTGTTGTGAATTTTTCTTCCATGCCAAAAGTTCGTCTATCGCACTTCCCAAACACCACCCAGACTTCACCTCACTCTCTCTCTCTCTCTACTTTTCTCTCCTGTGCACAAGAATAGCGAAAAGAGAGAGCGAACACCCAGAGATTTGCCAATAACTTGGTCCCTTTCCAACCCCATAACATGTGATTTATCCCCCAAAATGCCGCATTGGCAGCATATTGTCTTTTTTTATATGACTTCACCCTATCTTACCGTGCTCACCAATGAATCCGTCTAGGAGAATTCTTGATGGTGAGAATGTGAGACACGACTTTGCTCTTCTCACGAAGAGCGCGCCTTGCATGGCTAAAAGAAGCCTTTGACATGAAATCTTTCCCCAAACATCGACTCGAGGCAAGAATTCACACACTCACCACATGAAAGGATGAAGGGAGGATTTTACATCTTGTTGCTAACATTCATCTGATTCACTATTGGCTCAACACTTTCCACCAAAGATCTTTTCACACTTGATTTTCCACTCTTCAAACTTTCTCTTGCGCTGCCCATTTAGTGGAGGAGAATTCTGCATATTCATTTCAAGGCGTTTTTATTGGAATTCCACAACCATTCGTATGATTTTCATTACATTTATTACCCACTAAATAATCAGACAGAACTTGGAGTTTCGAGAACAGATGCTTTAGTTTGAGTGAATCCTTTGAAGGCCTGCCCAAGGATATGATATCTGATGGAGATTATTCATCTAGCCGATTGCCAAGAGCTTCACAGCTAGAGAGAAAACTGTCTAAGTTATTAATCAATCAAGAATATACGAGTCGTTGCAACATTACGAATTTTGAATTTCAATTCATAAAAGCCACGATTTTACGTTACAACTTTATGCTCTTAATAGCTTATAATTGATTGGGAGTTTATTTAATACAAATTTCAGCTGTCAAAAATCATTTCATATATTTTAGGGTAGAATATTCCAACTTTCGCCCAATTTCTGATCATTTTCCTCCACGTTGACGTAAGAAAATGTTCTTTAATGTCAGTGAAGCGTATTTTTCCGTTTTGCCGAAAGATGTTTTCAATGCCAAGAGATGCAAATGCTTTGGAAAAGCAATCAATTTCCTTGGCAAGGCTCGAAGGATGTTTGGAAACACACAAAAGGCCAGATAAATGCCAACAATCTGTATTTATTGACCAGAAAATATCATCAATATCGTCTGTTTTCTTGAGTTTCACATGAATTTTCCGGCTACTTTGCCTTCTCACGACGTAATATGTTAATTGCCCTTATTAATTAATTGGAAATGAATTTCCCGCTTTCGTAAATGTTATGAATCGCAATTTTGCAACGCAGTTTTACGAATTCATAACTTATTCAAAATTTGATTTTTTCCTTGCAGATTCTCCGGTGTGTTCGGCACTAAATGCTGGCATTGTTGGAGCCTCTCTGGAGGAATCTGTCACCATTCCGTGTCGTGTTAGTGCAGATCCTCCCATTGTGGACTTCGAATGGACCTTCTCCAGCAGCGGAGAGCGCTTCGAGGTGCCGCCTGGACACTATGTCACAATGCAAGACACCCAATCAATGGGTCACGGCGATTCGTCGCACACGGAAATGGACGGTAAAAAAAAAGTGGGAATTCTTTGCTGGGCTGTGATTTAGAAAAGTGGACATTGAAAGACTGGGGCGAGGGTGGCGTAAAATGAATTGGGGGATCAGATGGAAAATGTGTGTCACATGATTAATCCAGGTATTCTTTTGCAGTGCGAAACTCCATTGAAACTGTTAGTGAGCTGGTGTACACGCCGAAGAATGAAAGGGATTATGGTACTCTTGCATGCTGGGGGAGAAATTCAATTGGGAAGCAGACAGAACCATGCATTTTTCAAGTTGTTCCTGCAGGTAACTTTTTCCATCTTACCCACACCCTTCAGCGTCCAAATACTGTTTCTCTGTTGCCCGTAATTTCACCACAAAAGCTTTCTCGGTGGATGTGCGAGAAAAATTCATGGCAGGTGGAAGTTTCTCTTCGTGCCTCAACCATCGCCACACGCCAATGCAGTGGCGAGGAAGTGAGAGAAAGAAAGAGTGAAAAGAGGCACGAAGACATGAGGAATTTCCTCCAATTGTTGGAAAATTTTTAGAACAGATTCGTGAGTGAGAAAGAAAGAAAAAAAAGAAAAGAAATTCAATCCCATATCAATAATGATTCATTTGATTATATTTCACTTCTCTCCACTCTTCCACCGACCAACTCTGTCAGCGCGAAATGGGGAGAATGTCGATGGAAAAAGTTCAGTTGAATACACCTCACACGTGTAAATCATTGAAAATCACGTGTGTCGATTGGAATTTCTCTCTCTCACATCCACAATCATCTATTTCAAATCAAATTTTCCCAATTTTTCCCGCCCCCCACGAGCCCTATAGCACTCGTGAGGGTGAAAATTTACAGCACATTGCTAGCACTTTGGGTGAATTCTTCGAATTGCTTGACCTTCATAACTTTCTCTATTTTTTTTCCCCCATTTCTCTATAGGAATTTTTTTTACACCTCATATGATTTTTGAAGAAAAATTCCTTTCTTTAAGCAGCCCAAAGTGTTTCTCCCTCTCCATCCGCCATCGTCCTTGGCCCGGGATGAAGAGATTTCGGGAGAAATTCACCTAAAAGTGTCTGAGTGTTTCGACACTGAGGCAACCAAGTGTGAATTTTCCATGGAAATTTCTGTAATGTCGAACCCAGGGTGAAAAGCTCTAAATTTTATTTTTCATTCTTTTTCCACAATTCACCCACCCCTACACTTCACATAGATATTGATTGTGTAAATTCATACTGGATACTTTTTTCTACATTTCTTTTTTTGCTATTTCTATTCTTGCAAGGATACACAAAAGTCGAGAGGTTTCTAGATTCAATCACATCAAAATATCTGCTGGAAACTTAACATAATTCTTAAATACTATTTTTCTATCAGTTTTTTAAGGTCATAAAACTAAAAATTGAGTCTTTTTAATACAATTGCAACCTAAATTTGGGAAGAAAAAAGGAGAAATGCATGTTTAAAGCACTTCCACCGTTCTGAAAGCATCTGTTTAGCCGTATTATCTCCTCCTTGTTATGTTACATATTTATCCTTAAGCCTATCTACAATACTGGCAACTCTGGAGTGTCTATCCTCACTTCATCTTTTCAGCCAAACCATCGCCGCTGAGAAACTGTACGTTGCGCTCGTATCTGATGTCGTCGCAGCAGCAAATGATGAGCCCGGGCAATTCGACCACTCTGCACGGTGGCCAGAATCACCGAGAGAGCAATTACATCAACACGCAGTATGTTCGGGATCGGGCAGCGCCGGGTGGGGCCAGGAGGACGCATCAGTCTGATAGATTTAATCAAAAGAACCTCACGGCGCCGCGGAGGCGCGACCAGGAGGGCGGCAAGAGGGCCAAATTGAATTTGCCGAGCGGCAGCTCAAGGGCTGACGATAGGAGAATGTCGAAGAGGCAGTCGGGCGGGGGCGGCGCAGCAAATGCCACGGATGAGAAGGTCAGGAGCTCAGGCGTGACATCCACGGTGAGCAGCGAGCCGGGGGTGCAGTTTCTCAAGTCTGAGGCGCGGATCCCCGTGGAGCCCGGGGGTGAGCTGACGCCGTCCATGTCGGCATTCGAAACGGCTCCCACCGCTATGGAGCTGGAGTGTGTGGCTGGCTATGACGGTGGCTTACCGCAATTTTTCATCCTCGAGGCTTATGATTCCCGGACAAAAAAGCTCCGATTAAATGTTTCAAGTGCCTTTGTCGACATACCGCTGTTCAGGATAGACCTGGCAGGTACGCTGGCATTCTCACGCCCACCCAAACTCACACACACACACCCCTGACGCCCCGTGTTGTCGTCCATTTCAGATCTCACCCCATCGGATTCTGCATACATTGATTCAGCCCCCATGCTCCATCTTGTCGCATACAGTGTAAATCAGAAGGGACGCTCAGAAGCCACTGTGCTGGAAGACATTGCCATAAATGAGGCGGAAAAGAGAACAGGTAAACGACAATTTATCCACACACTTTGATATTTCCTCCATCTCTATGGCATTCTATTTCATCACCCACCACGCCGTTTGGCTACACGAGCCCCTATCTTGCCAACTAATCGACAGTTGGATTGTTGACTCATGTCATTGGTCAACAATAATCATTTTTCTGACATTTTCATTTAACACCCTCACCGGCCATCGATAAATGGTGAAAAAGTCCCAGATATTTCTACCCCATAAGACAAATCCAGTGACAAATTGCACTGGAGAATTAGAAATCATTGATTTCTGAGGTGAACTATAATTTCATGAGGGATGAAAATCAAGTTTTGAAGATGTAAATCAATATTTTCTTGTCATATTCCCGCTAGAGGGCAGTAAAGTTGGCGTGGGGGACGCTAATAATATTGCATTTTGGAATGATTTTCTATGTCTTCTCACGAATTCTCACTCTTTATGACGTCCTGGCGTGATCCTGTCGAGGAGAGAATGAAATTTTAGCGCGAAAATAAAGATTTTCGCTGGTTTCATCATCAGATCAGCTGATCAAACTTAAGTTTAGAATTAATATACATAAAGTAATTTTTTAAAATTCAAAATAACACGAATAATCACAAAGTTTTCGGTCTGAAATTGCAAGTGAATTTCCCCTTGGTGATTTATGATGTTGACTGAGAGATTCGGAAAGCTCAGGACACAACAATTTAAATGATAGTTGAATTGTGCTCTCAGCACGAGGGCCTCAATTTATTATCTCAAGTGCAATAGTTGACGCAAAAAGTGTCTCCGGCGACGGTAGACAATGTCAGTGGGAGTGACAACTCTGCATTAGCCAGTCACAGAGGAGACATTGAGGGACAACAATGGATGGTACATGGAGAGGAAGAAAAAACAGTTTTTCTAAATTGAATTATGTTAGTTAGAGGAAATGCTAGACATAAGCCCCATCATCTGAGAAGCGAATTCACAAATAACAAACTCCGCTTCTTCACCATTTCGAATGGCATGAAGCAAGACAGCGCCTTCTGGGGCTAGAGAGGGAAAAACGAATGTTATTACCACTTTTTGCCATCTCTTTTTTCTTCCCTCTTCCTCGCCCCCCGTCCGTTGGGGGATGTTTTTGACTCCCATCCTCCTCGCCGATAGTCAGGACAGATAGAGAGCACTTCTTAGCTTTTAACACAACGAAAAGCTCAAAATATCGTCACGAGAGTCATGCGTTTCGCCTTGTCACATCATTGTGTCCCCCCAGCCTTTGGTGTTTTTAAGAGTGGCAACCATCATCCCCCCTGACTCCATTGTTGTGCGATCCTCCTGGTCTGAAGTGTATTTATGGCAAGTGTGTGTGTGCCATCGCACTGATATCGTCGTCAGAAGCCACCCCAAAATTATCATTTTTCCTACTTTGCACACTGAAGCACGAAGAGAAAGTAGATGATTTGTGCAAATGTGATTGAGTTCTGCCACTGACAACGTAAAGCGCACCATCCCTTAACAGTGCGCCACCTTGAGAGACTGTCTTAGGGGAGAGTCGCACTAAAAACCACAAGTCAACTTTAATCCTGATGCTGCGATTTTCTTTTGTCACCCAGGAATTAATGTGTCTTAAATTTTTCTTGATTTTGAAACGTTGATAAGAGTATTAAATAGAAGTTTTCGCTTCAATTCCTCTCATAAATTCAAGATTGGCATTAAAAATCATAAGTTGGGAAATTTAGTGTTAATATCGCTGTGAAATTTACCTCAAAATGCTTTCCAATTGTTCATTCATGCGCTAATTTTACCCTGAAATAATTATTTTGTGAATTTTTCAGTTGATTTAATGATATTTTATTGTAATTTTTGACTCCAATATAGCAAAGTTAATAGAAAAAATGGAAATATTATTTCCCAAAGTCTTTTTTAAATAATATACAAACATTTTATTCACTTAAAATCTATGAGAATTTCAGGAAAATCCTGAATATATTATTAGAATAATAATAAAGAGGTATTTTGATTGTATTTTAAGACAATTTTCTACTATGAAAAATCGACTTTTCATATTTTTCAATCCACTCGTTGAAATTAAAGTTTATCTATTGGAAATTGAAGCAAGCAATTCTCAAGACACTGTCAAATAACTCCTTTTATTTTTATCGCAAATAAACTCTAAAATTCATCATCCCCTCGTTAGATCCATGGTGTTTTCCTCTGGGAAATCTTTTTTCTAAATATAATTACTGGATGATCATAAATTTCAATATTATCTCTGTCTTCCACTGAAGTGTCTGATATCCTTTTCCCCTCGGTTTAAGTGCTTCAAAATTAGGGGAATAAAAGAAGATAATGAAAAGCTCCTCGCAACGAGTGGTGAGGAGGCAAAACCGCTGAGGATTTTGCGTGTTGGCGAAGCCATAAAAGGGGCCCAACGCAGCATCCCTCTATTTCCGGTGATGCAAATTGAAGGCCGGCCTCCGTCGAGGGGGCGGTTGGGAAGTGGGCGCACAAAAGGAGCAGCAACAGCCCCGAGATACTTAATATTGTGTTTGATACAATGATGATGTGTATTGTTGGTTGTGTACTATGGACAAATGATGGGGTGAATGCTCCACTAATCTGCCCTCTTCGGCCGCCCTCCGGATGGCAGCGCTATATAGCGTAAAGTAAATATAAATCACATTTTATTACACTCAAACAAGAGAGCCTACCATCTAATGGACATATGGCAATATTTTATCGACTATTGTAGCATATTAACTTTCACTGGTTGGGTCACAAAACTTTTTCTTTCCTCGCCCTCATTCACATCTTTTGCTCAGTGCTCTTGAACTTCCCTTCTCCGGCCCCCACCCCCCCACACACCCCCACTTGATATGTGGAATAACATGAGAATATTCGTCGACTCCACATCCATTGAGCAATTAAGGAGAAACAAGAATTTATTGTGTTTTCCTCTTGTGCCAGAGACTCCAAGAGTGACTCTCGCTCTCTTGGCATCGCCAAAGGAAAGGAAAGGAATATTATTTTGGCTACACTTTCTGTCATTTATACTCCATGGCCGCACATGGAGAGATTTACAGTGGCACCCAGCAGATTTATTTGCACAAACTTTGCATAATTTCGTGCAGGAAAAATTTTCAGCGAATCGAACACCGCATGAGAAGAATTCCCCCCCCCATATATGATGAGAAATTGTGTCAATGGAATTTATTGCTATTTCTCGATGCCGCAAAAACTGCTGCAAAATGAGGAGATAAAATTCTGCTGAAAAAAAAAATTCCATGCGGTTTTGCAGCGTGATTGAAAATTTATGATATGATTTTTGAGCATGCTAAAAAAGGAGCGCTCTGAGCCTCTTTTACGTAAATAGCCATTTAATGGTTATGGGGTGGTGAGAAAGTAGTGAATTTATGGTTACAAAATGATAATGTAAAATTTATTGGATAGTGATTTAAGGATGTTTGTGGAGGCAAAATGCTCTCGCATACATATGTTAAGTATGTTGAATGCAAACTAGACCAAGTAAAGAGGAAAAGTGTGAAGTAATTTTTCCACAAACTGTACTTTGTGTTGAATAAAATCTCTCAATTTTGCAAACTTCAGTGGATTCAAGACACATTTTGCACGTTCAGTGGAAAGAAACAGAATCCAAGGGGGAGATAATATTTCCTTGATTTGTACACGACTTTCTAACACTTCCGGCACTTGAAATTTTTAGACTTTTACGACAAAAAATCGCAAATTATAATTAATATCTTAAGGTTCCATGCGACATTTCTGTAAGAATTAATTTAAAATCGCTTTTTTCAGCGTCTTTCCCAACCATAACCTCAAAAATATCACTAAGAGATCTTAAAAGGCTTCAATTGGGAGCTTTCTAGATGATAAAATCTATCTAAATCGCCGAAATCGTACAGAAAATAATCTAAATTAACATTTTTCAAGTCTCAATCAATATCTTTGAGGTTATGTTTAACTTCAACACAATTTTAAGTGTTTTTTGGCATCAAATACTTAATTTGGTCAGTGACTAGCAATCTTGTCGATTTTAGCATAAGAATTTACGTGCTAGAATTCGAAATAATCACTAAATCCGTCTGTGATTCGTTACATAACCTAGAAAATTATTGCTTCTTCGTTTAATTCTAAACAAATACAAAGAATCGGGATGATTAGTCAATAAAAGAAGCACACAGGATAGAAAAATTGTAAGTTTTTGAACACTTCCACTTCCTAAGTACTTCTGCTGAGCTGTACATCACTTCTACTGACTATATTATCTCCTTCTTGGGAAGAAACAGACTCGAGTGATTCTCAATGAGCTAAGAAAGCCGCATGTGAAATAAATTCACCCTACAAACAACCCTTCAATTAATACCCGTGAACACGAGCTTATTGTGAATTCCCTTTTAGGAATCCTCGCGAGAATCCCAAACATGTGGAATTATGTGAATTTCCCTGGGAATGTCAGTGGGTGAGTGGGTCAGGAGAAGGGGGAGTATGTGAGGTGAAATGGGGCTTACTGGGAAGTGAATCAGGAAATAATGTTGACAGAGTATAATTTTATTTGTACTCGATAATGAATGATTCCGTGTTCTTATATTTTTATTCCCTCATTCACTGTTTGTTCCCCACATTTTCTCAAACTGGGGCGGATTTGTTGCTGCTCCTGATGGGAAGGAAAAAAAAGAAGGGAACATGAGTGGGTGGATAAAGCAGGAAGATATTTATGTATTGTCCTGACGTGTAGCAGCAAAAAAAGACAGAGAGAGAGGCTAAGAGAGAAGAGGTTTTCAGAAGACTTCCTGGGGAATGTGATGACATGAAAGGTGAAAGCGGGAAATCCTACTTGAAACTCAAAACTTTTCCCACCTCTTGGCCATCATTTGTTTAAATAAACTGGGAAATTCTTCTAGCCAATTCCCATTTCACTTCTCCAGTACATCTATGCCATCTTCACCATGGAGATAATCTGCTTTCTTCCCACTCACTCTTCATGGGGGTTTTTCGTCATTTTCTCCCTTCATTGGAACGTTCCTCTCTCGGGGCTTTTTGCTGTCTCGAGAAAACCTCTCTCTTGTGCTGTAATAGTGGGGATGTTAAGTTGAAATCTTTCTATTTTCCAACACACAAAAGCACAAACCCAACAAAATAAATCATATCCATTTTATGCTCAAACAGAAGCACTTTATACTGATCTAGAGACCACATAAAGTGTATGATTTCGGTTGCTCCGCATCATCTCAACTCAAACTCATTCTCTTGACTATTCTCCAATAATAATGCCCTTCTTGGAAAACAGAAGCGTTTCACTTGCTTCATTTCTTGCGTAACACAATTTTCACTGCACAATCTTCCCTGAGAGACGAAGCCATATCTATAGGGAGAGATAGAGAAGGGTGAAAGACAGAAAAGTATGATAAGGAAAAATTGATAAAATGTTTGCTGCATTCTCCATCCCTTCCACCCCCTCCCCATTCCCATTTCCCGGCGCAAATTCTTCCTTCCTCTCCTTTTGTGCACACGAAATAAGGAGAGACGACGCCAAGACTGCCAAGGAAGCTCTTATGAGATACACGCTTAAAAATTATCGAGCAATTCCCCTCGAGATTTCCCATTCAGATAGGATCTTTCAATTGCACGGCTTTCGACGGGAGATAATCCTTTAATTTTTATTGCTTCCTGGCGTTGTTGCACAAGCACAACTTGTGAGACTTTTTCACACTCTCCAGAAATGCATCTTTTCCATCTTCTCCATTGCCAAAGCACGCGACTTTGTTTCAGAACAATTACAATTGTTGGAAATTGAAGGCGTTCTTTGCAAAACAAAGAATTTCGCTTAAAGATAAGATTCTCCTTCTCGCTTTCTTCAAATACGTTCGCTCATTTCCTTCCTTTTCGACTTTTCCGATTGTGGAAGTGTTTGTAAGTGGAGAAAGAAAAAAAGGGCGGCAAGCAAATTTCATGTCTTTACTTAAGCGCGCGGCCAGAAAAAAAAGTTAATTTGAAAAACAACCCATAAAACGCATAGCATTAAACCATTTTCAGTAATTTAATTAGCACAATAAGCTCTATCCAGAGCAATAATTGTCAGATTAAGTACTAAATTAATTGTCAAACAACAGCCAATGAGCCATTAAAAGTGTGAGAGGTCAGCGATTTGCATTTGCAGTCATTAAAATTTATTTATAAAAGTACCATCGCGATATTATCTCTCTAATTATATTTTTCTTTCTCTTCACTCTCAATGGCTTTGAAAAGCACAGCCAAAGGACACACTCTCGCCTATAATGTGTATAAGGAAATCTCAGGAGAACAAAACATTCTCTCTCTCCTAAGTGGTTGTAATTGAATTTTATTTTCTAATTTTCACGAGGGGAACATTCTTTGATATATAAAAAAGGAAGCCAGAGAGAGGAAAATGCGCGACAGAATGTTTATGCAGAAGGTGTTTTGTGGCGAGATTAAGTAAATTATGAGGATTAGCGTGGGGATGAGATTCTAGATAGACATTTGAGATGGTCTTTCGCGCCGCGCAGATGATTTACAGTGTATTCCTGCTCCAGGGATAAAAAGGAGCCCTTGACAAGTCTTCTGGCTGTCGCGGCTCTCGCTGGTGTATTATATGTGCATTTCATCACATCATCATGCTCTTTTTCGTCCATGAAATTCCTTCTAGTGGTTGTGAAATTGAAATTTCAAGAGAAATAGGATTTCTGCGGGAAAAGTCAAGGGGGAGATAATATGTCTTTAATCTGTACATCACTTTCTGTGCAGAATCTTTAGCAATTCAAATACTTCTGAACGTTTCAAAAGACATTTTTCATCGCTTTTCGACTTCTTCATGTCCCAGAATTTCTTCATAAACAATTTTCGTATTGTGAGGTTATG
This sequence comes from Phlebotomus argentipes, assembly GCF_947086385.1. Lineage (NCBI taxonomy): Eukaryota > Metazoa > Arthropoda > Insecta > Diptera > Psychodidae > Phlebotomus > Phlebotomus argentipes. The sequence goes on from NW_026776174.1 coordinate 757,198, forward strand.
AATTCGACTAAATAATACTTTAATCCTGAAAATGAGTAAATTTGGCGAATATAAGAATGTTTCCACTGGATAATAAGGTTGAATTTGTCATTTTAGAGTGGAATTTGCGAGAAAACCTAAGCAAAGAAACATGTTTCCAGATTGAAATGACATTTTTGAGGTTATGGTTGTCTTTTAAACTGTTTCTTAACCAATATAGACTATTTTCCGAATAAAAATGCTCAATTCTTCTGGGAAAAGAAAAATTAGATTATTTTAAAGGGTTATTTATTCATCAGAATCTGTTTTAAATTATTCACATAACCTAGAAAAGGTACAAAATTGATTTTTCTAGTAAAATCATTTAGAAAATGGCTCCATTCGTTGAATCAGGAGCTTTTGCAATGCAAATATCCTAAATATTTTACCACTTTCAATTCCTAACACTTCTTTTAAAGCTGTACATCACTTCCAACCAATTTCTATCCCTTGGAAAGAGTCACGAGATGAGCTTTTCCCTCTTCTGAAAGAGCAAAAAGTTCAGTGGTTAGTCAAATTAAGAAAATCCAAGACGAAAAGTCACAATAAAGAGCATTTGTGAAGAATCTTCAATTCTGCGAACAAACTGGGCGTAATTTGGCAATTTATTTGCTGCAAAATATTATTCCAACATTATCAATCTGGCTCGTAATGTCATTAAAACCTATTTACGCTCATCCCTTCATAATCATGGCAATCCATTCCAGTTTAAAAGCGTGCATTACATGCGTACATCCTCCTCATCCTGTCCACCTCATTGCGGTCTGCATGTGCTCCAACTCCTGCACACAGACTGGCCAGATAATCCAGATGGAGTGCGCCAAAGCGCGCACTGATCCCACCGACACACTCGCCGAAATCACTCGCCCCGCCTCGCGTCTAATGAGCTCCCCATGCCATCCCTTTTGCAGATGGCTCCGGAGGATTGTCCGTGCTGCCCGTGGCCGCGCTGCTGACGGGCGCCCTGTTCACCATCGGCATCGCCGTGCTGCTCGTGGTCGTGCTGACGGTGCGGAAGCGCCGGGAGCCGTCGACGGTGTGCGACGGGAAGGAGAAGCACTTGGGTGAGTGTGTTTGGGCTATGCTGGGGAGTCTGTGCGGGATGGCAACTGAGGTGTGGACTCATTGCAGGCATGGATAACACTGTGACGACACCACTGGAGATGGGAGTTGGTCAACAGAGATTTGTTGTGGCTTACACGCTCAAGCAGGGTGTGGAGAAGCAACCGGATATCCTCAGTGCACAGAAAGGTGAAGAGCACTTCCGTGTCTTTTGATGTCCATACTTGCCAATTAACCCCTGAGGTGGCCAACATGGAAATTCCCAGTCGATTGCACATCCTTTACACATCTTCGCTGCTTCACCCATTCGATATGGTTGGAACAACAACCCATAGATTGTTTCACTTTTGGTTTTAAGCCTGAATTGTGCAGAATTTAACACTATATATGAAATCATGTGTATTATTTGAAGCTTTCCTCGCTTTTGAGAGCTTACAATATTTGTCTTTTTTTTCATTTCAAAATTATACACACATTTTCCCTTTCAATTAAAGCCGAAATACGCGGCGCTGAGAGTGAATCCTGGGTTCATTCAGTAAATGTGCTCCCTTTCAAAACGCCTGCCGCAAAGGAATTAACGCACGCAGGAAATTTGATGCCGTGGCTGAAGTGTGAGAATATCTGGTGGCGTGTGGCCAAATAAATCTTCCCTAATTGCTCTCACACTTCAGCCTATGACACGCTGAAGAATCGATGAGAGAAGGATTTTCCGGGAATGCCAAATTCGTCCTCAACACTCTCGTGACAGAAATGGGGTGAAAAGCCTTAAGCGTGGGCCTCGCGATTGTGCTTTTGTCAATCACAATTGAGAGCAACTCATTAATGTTTTAGAAAATTTTCGAGAGGCACTCCTAATTTTATCAAGTGTCATTCAAGTAGAAGCATATTAAAATTCAATTTCCTGTTTGACAAACACATTCTTCCGCGTGTTTTGACCCAGAAAAGGGGTTTTTCTTGCTCCCCGAGGGAATTATCATGGGCTTTTTATGGGGTGTGACACACAGACAGTCAGGTAAAACGATGTGAAAATGACTCACGTTTAATTGAACTCCCCAGGGACGTCTGATGGGGGCGTGAGAGACTCGAGCTTGCTCGGGTCACCGGCTGCAATTCGTCCCGAAGGTCTCTTCATGAAGCACAAGGAGAGCAATCATCTCAATTACGTAAGTGTAACCGCTTATGGCATTCCGACAAACTCGCAGAATTTCACAGCTTCGCCCCTCCTTCCCACTGCAGATATCACCCACGTACTCGTGCCAAGATTTCGAGCAGAAGCCGGCGAATCATCAGCCCGCCGGCCAGATGGAGAGCCTCGTGAGTTACGCCACATTGAGGCCATCGGCCTACGGAGCCAGCAGCTCCTCGGCGATGGACTACACCATCCAGCAGCCGCCACTCTACACAGCCATCAGCGACTCCGGCGGAGGCGTGCAGTACACGTCGAGTGCCCAGAACGGCCTCCTGCCCATCAACGGCTCACCGGGCGGCGCCGCCGAGGAGCCCACGCGGCCGGAATACCTCCACTTTGAGCGCTCCACGCTCGACTACCAGCGCATCTACACCGAGGCGGAGGATGCGGACAAGGTGGCCAACAGCAAAGCCCTCCACGGCGCCGGACAGGACTTCCGGCACGCCGACTTCACCGCCAATGCCACAGAATTGTCCACAAGCGTGGGAAATCACCTGGGCGCGAAGATGCCACGAGTCAACTCCTCCTCACTGCCCAAGAATCGCAACACGAGGAACCATATCATCACAGACACACTCCCTGGACCAGAAAGTTGCGTCTAAGGACTCAACTTACATCACACACACACATAACCAAAAACGCAGTCAGAATATCGTCACAGCGACCACATATTTCACACCCTCAGCGAGTCACAGAAAATGCGTCACTATTTTTTCTTCGACTCAAGACTGTGCGCCGCCATTAGTTGGAAGAAAGAAAAGAAACACTTTTTACCAAAGAGAAGCATAAAAGAGTGGAAGAGAGTGAATTTTATCAAATATGTAAACAAAATATAGGAACAAAAATAAATATTTATGATAATAAATTTAACCCATCGGATAGGCGCAATATGTGCAGAAAATATTGCAAATTGAGGGTGAAAGCGACAAGAAAAAAAAAACTTCCTGTTGATTTTAGCGCGAGATAAATTTTAGGCAGAAAAAAAAACTGAGAAAGAAAGAGAAATAAAGCGTGTAAATATTTTGTAAATACGATTAATATTTTGGGCCTATTCGAGAAGATTCATCAAGAGAGAGAGAGAGAAAAAGGATACTCAAGAACAAACATCGAAAGAAATTTTCATCCAAAAAAAAATGTGTGAAACTCGAAGAAACCTAATGAAAGAAAGAAAGTGGTGAAGAGTAGTATTAAGTACATGTTTATAAGTAAGCGAGTGAAGATTTGATATTAAAGAGAATTCATGAAATGATTAAAGGAAGACACAAAAAAGGAAAAGAACTTGCGAAGAATGTGCAAAAAGAATGGAATAAAACTCAATGAAGAAACAATAACGAAATAGAATTCTCATTTCTGAACTGATTATAAGGAGACATAAAAAAGAAAAAAAAAACTTGAACAGTTAATAGATGATAAAAGAAAAAGGATGAAGATTGTATTGTAAAAATCCTGCTTTCCAGCTCCATGTGATAGCAAACAATCTAAAAATGATGCGTAAATAGACGTGTTTTGTCATATTTCTTCGTCTTTCACTTCCGCTTTCTCGTCTTCCTTCTTTTTTCCTGTGACTGGAGAAAAGGTAAGTGCAATAAAACTCTCTTGTTTAAGTCAGAAATGAAATTTTAATAATAATCTCTGTAATATAAAAACCAGCTGTATAAGTCAAGTGTTCTTTTCTGCATTTTACATATTTTTTTTGTTTGTTTTCTTCATCTTAGATTTAAAGAGTTAATAGAGAATAGAAACTGAAGATGCTCAATGTTTGCTTCATATTTCTCCTTTCTTTCTTTCTTCATCTTTATCGCATTATTTGTTATCATTAACTATAAACAGAAGATATATAAGAATTAACTTATGACAGAGCAAAAATTTATATCCTAAATTTACATAATTGATAAATTTTCTCCTGTTTGCATGTGACAAAATTTATAAAAAATATCTCTTTTTTTTCTCACCATTTAAGTAATAGTTTTATGCTGTGAATTATAATAATTAAAAAAAAAAGATGATCGAGGACGTAAAATTAAATAGTAACGGCAGAGATTGAAGTGTGTTTGTGTGTTGTGATTACAGGAAAAAGATGTTTTTGTGTGTGTATATAAAATATTACAGCGCGACAATGTTTGCAATCTCACTCACTATATTTTCCAATCAACACAATAAGACGATGAGAAAGAACATATAGTGAGACTCAAAATAGTGAAGGAAAAAAAACATTACAAATTACTTGCACAGGAATTTTTTTCTCTCTCTCATTAAATAATAAATTTGATTTCCTTTTCCTAAAATTCACATTTTTTCATCATTTTTTTTTCTTTCATTTTGTAATTATCATAGCGAGGAAAGTAAAATATTGAAGATATAAATTCACATATCCGCCTATTCAGTGACATTATTATTAAATTTCTTACACTTCATCATCATTATCATCATGATCAGGACAAATCCACGCGTCGTCGAGAAGGGAAATCAAATATTGTGGACGAACAAACAAAAAGGGGAGAAAAGGAAGTGTATATGTAGGTAAATAAAATGGGAGTGAATTACTTAAAGTCCACCTGTGATAGGACAGTCGTCAGTGGTTGCGCCTCAACTTCCGGAAATCTCCTCAGATGATTGAGTAGAATTTGTAAAACCTCTTTATCTAAACTCTGCTCAATATCAGTGTGTGGCTGCTTGGCAGCACACGACGCGAGCGTCACCATGAATTGCCTCCAGATCTTGCCATTGATGTCCACCTCAGGCTCACCCTCGTACAGCTCATAAATCGCCTCCGCCGTCACCATCATCGCAATTATCGACAGCATGCCAAACTGCAAACAGAGGAAGAAATTGAGTTGCTCTCCATTGTGAAAAATTCAATCTAAACACACCCCTAGAGAGCCACCCACAATAATTCCGACACAAAAACCACCCCAAAACATACACGAACACAGAGTTGTTCAACCCATTGGCAAAGTGTAATCACACTGCAATTGTGCAATCTAATAAGAACGGATAAAAGCCATGATATACCGAATTATTCTAAGCACACACTCCCTCTCTCTCTCTGCCTCCCCATCCAACACGAGTGGAGGATTCACCACTGAAATCCCCTCATTTATAGTTAACCAAACTCCAGTGATGGTCCAAAATCAATAAATGCAAATTTGGCAGTTACAAGCGAAAGAGCAAGTATTTGCTTGTTGAAAGAGTCCCAGTTGAAGCATTGTTATTAAATATTGCGCATTGTTAATTAGTGGTAGTGGTTGCAAAAGTGCTCTGCATGATGACAAAATTGCCATTTTCAAGTGGACGCCACTCCACAGGCACAGCCGGACAGGTGCACTTTGTCACACCATTACTATGTAAATTGCAGTGTAAGTGAAATATAAAGCCAACGATGCTTCTACACTACAACTTTTCAAGTCTCTTTGCTCTTGCACAATTTCATTTCATCAACAAAAAAAAATCCTCCACTTTAAGTGGTATTGTAATGACAAAAAAGAATTATGCAATAAAGAAAAATTTCTACATCACATTAATATTGATAGAAAGAAAGTGTTTCGACGAGTGAATTCAAATAATATGAAAACTCACAGTCAAAATTGTTCATATTTCAATCAAAATTTCAATAAATATTCACGAAATGAACCAAAAGTTTTCATAAAATAATCAGAATTCAGCAATATCAACACTTTAAAACACAATTTCAAAGAATTTAGATTAAAGAATCGTTGCAACATTACAGATTTCAAATATCAGTTCGTAAAAGCTATGAATTTCATAGTTTCTATTGGCAGCCACCTGGCGGCGCTAGTTTCAGCTGTCAGAAAGTCATTTAATTGCAATTTAAAGGATTCTGCTGTCCAGAATGTCCGGGAAGATGTCTTTGTTATGATATTTCCGCACCAAACCCATTAGTTCCCTTTGAAAGAGTCAAAAGATGTCCGGAAGCACATAACCTCAATCTGGTGTATTGAAATGTGCATAAATGGCCCGAAAAATTCAATAAATATGTGTTTATCAACTTTTCACGTGAATTTTCTGGCTCTTCTTGTCTTCTGGCGAGGAAATAGTCTTGCAGAAGATAAATTCCCCACTTTCGTAAGTAATATGAATTCATATTTTGACAACTTATTTAAAATATTACAAAACTTAAGTTGCAACGACGCCAAAATTCTACAAATTGCGAATTGATCATTAAAGCTTAATTCCCTGCAAAAACAGATGATTTAGACTCTTTTCACACTCTTCAATTCACCCATCAAATCAAAGATTCTCTCTCTCTTCGCTTAACATTGATAATTTGAACTCACCTTATTTCCAAAGATGTAATTAATCTTTTTGTTCGCCGCCACAATTGCTTTTGGAACTGTGATAAAATCACTAAATTTCGCCACAATCAGATGATTCTTGAACTCCGGAAAGAGCGCCACGAGACTCCCATCGGATTCATCTCTGTCCTTCTTCGCAATTATTGGCAACACGGTGAAGATTGCGTGCCACACTTGCCACTTGTGCTCCTCATCCACAAGATGTGGCAACGAGCGCCTGATCAGCGTTCTGCCCTTTCGCACATTCATCATGCCCATCACCTTGTCCATGCTCAATCCCGCCACCAGCTGTGGCAGGAGATCGTCCAGCTTGTCCGGCTCTGGGTACTTCTCCTCAATGGCATCGAGCACCGCCTGGCGACTCTTCTCATCCACATCCACCGCAGCAGCAGCTTCGCTCTCCAGCTGCTCCAGCGCCTGCTTCCGCTCGCGCTCCTTCTTCCCCTTCACCACCAGCGCCGTGGCCATGGCGATGGGATTCTTCAGGTCCTCCACCTTCAGCATGATCTTGTACAGTGACTCAATGTGCAGCAACATCTGCCGCGACTTCTTCTGCGTCGACAACTCAATGTTGCTGCTCAGCTGATGTCCCGTCTCCGGTCCCATGATATCCATGTCAATGATCTTCCTCGGCGCCGTCACACTGCCACACTGAAGCTTCCCCAGGCTGTTCTCAAACTGCAGCGGCGTGTACGTCCTGGGCGTCATCTCCTTCTCACCCTTGCTGTTGTCCTGATTCTTCTTGTCACGATCATGATTCCGCTGATTCGTCCCATTCTTCCCCATCGACAGCAACACCAGCTGTGCATGCCCCTTGGGCTGCGTGAGCGGATGATTGAGCTGATTATCCCTGTGCGCTTTGCTCTCGCGCTCACGCTTCATCCGTCTCTCCTTGAACACCGTATAGTAGTAGTCATCGATGTAGGGCGTCTCCGTGTTCAGCTGCAGCAATTGAATCCCTATCAGCCACTGCTTGTTTCGTTGACTCATTAAATTTGCATATTCATCGTATTCCTCCAAATTCTGCAATTGATAGATAAAATAAACATTCAGAATTGAGCGCGCCAATATAATTCAACAGCAAACCCCATCGAGAAACTCTTATTCCAATTTATAACTTCAGTCCTTATCCTTAACGAGAAAGCGTGTGTCTTTCAATATTCTCAGTTACCAATCAAAGGGGGAGATAATACGGCGAAACTTTTTAAACCACTTCCAGAACTTTGACAGTGCTTAAAACATGCGTTTTTCTTATTTTGCAAGTGCAAATGCAATTTTTTTCAATTGTTTTAAGTATCATAACCTCAAATTTAGGAATCTTGGTCTTAAAAAAACACAAATTTGTACTCATTTAACTTTGAAAACTTACAGAGAAACAGTATTTTAGAAATATTTGAAGTTTCCAGTGAATATTTTGATGAGATTCAATTTGTAATTGCTCTTTTTGATGCAATTTGGAACATAACCTAAAAATTACCTTCACTTACACTAGGCAACAAAAATGACACTTTTTTCTGCCCTTTTTTTGAAGTGTGGATTTTCTGATTCCTTGAGTCATCAGCTTTTCAACGGTACCTTCCTTTTTTCCCTAGACCCTCAAGTTTTCCTTTTAGAGCCTATTTTCCATTTTCCACTATTTTCACCCACTTTGCCGCACTTATGTGCTCATATCTCGCTCAATTTTCCACGGATTTTCCTCAAATTAGGCTCAAACGATAGCTATTGAAATTACCTACTACTTTGTAAAACATTGTGAGTGTTTTAGATCACTCCTTGTTGGTCAAAAATGATCTTTTGTGAACCACTAGGTAAAAAATTCGCCGGTTTTTTTACCACTTTTTTCTAAATATCTCCGAAACGAAGAAACTTTTATGTTGGATTATTTTTCCTATGTGTAGAGCACTTCAGGGGATGCATTTCCCCCATACATGCAATTATTGAAAAGAAACCTATTCGGAACGTTTTAGAACGCTATTTTAGAGTAGAAAATCTATCAAATAGCTCTTAAAACAGACAATTTTGTATCCTGAAGCAATATTTTTTGAGGTTATGTTCAATTTTAGTGTATTTAACACAGTTTAAAAATTGATAGATTGTAATGTTCATTAGATTTCAATATAATTGTGCCAGAAAATGTAAATTATACCATTTTGGACGCAAGAATGAATGATTTTGAAGGTTATTTAGTGTCAAAGATTGTCTCAAATTTTTTAGAAAACCATTTTTTACTTAAAATATTGCATTAATTTCTTTTGAAAGACACTTTAAAACGCATCAGATTGATGATATTGGAAGACTTCCACTTCAAAATACTTCCATTGACCTTCTATACCATCTTCTGACCTCAATATCTCCCCCTTGATTGAAATTCACCCTTTCATCGGGCCTTCAATCACTTGTGCAAACGATAGAGTCTATCAAAATCCAATCCCCGGAGACAGAGAGAGAGCGCGATTTCACTCACCAAATTTCCATCTCTATGATGCTGCTGTTGCTGCTTGAAGCGATGCTGCTGCTGCTGCTGTTGGTGGTTCTGATTGTTATTCTTGCCGCCATTCATTTGGTTTTGGTGATAAGAATTGTTTCCCGCGTCGAAGTTGTTGATGCGATTGAAGTACAACATGGGATGATTCTGCTGTATTTCCTGCACTAATCTCTTGTTGTATTGATTCACACTGACGGGATTGTTCTGCATTGGCGGCGCGGGCGGCGGTGGCGTGGGAAACGGTGGTCCATTCATGAGTGGATTCATTCTGCCCGGCTGCTGCATCGGTCGAACGCCACCAAAGTTCGAGTGCATCTGCGTGAGAAAGAGTCATTCTGTGAATTCTCTTCCCAACCACTTTTGCTCACAGCAAATGTGAGCACAAAATCATGCCAAATCACTGTTTGTGTGTGTTGATGTTTATAAAACATTCACTCCTTCAGTGCACTCACGAGGAGAGCCGCCAGAAATAAGCTGCAGAGTGTTTTTTATTCATAAAACAACAACTCAGAGAAACACCAGAGCTGCAATTTTATCATAAAGACGTTATTTTGCAAGGAAAAAAAGACCTCTTGAGAGCAAAAGAATACAGTTTAAAAGAAGAGGTAAATCTATTGTTGATCTTCAATCAAAAGCCCTGCAAATAATGCCACTTGATAAGCCATATCATAACAATAAACGTGTACTTTAGCTCTTGTGCACTGTTATCATCGCAGTTATTATTGGCGATATTGGTCATTATCTCTGCGATTATGAATCTCTCTGGGGCACAATTTCATTCACATTGGAGGAAAATCTCTTAAATCACATCTTCCTTTGTGTTTCTCGCGGCAATTGCCGCCCAATCAGCACGACGTTATCACACAGTGACGACAAAACAGTCTCCTTTTGGGCATTGATACTCACGGCGAGGTTGTTGTAGGCCATCTGGGGCATGTTGGCGGGCGGCATGGGGCGCGGCATCGGCGGGGCGCCCATGGAAGTCATCAGGTGCATGAGGGGAAAGTCCGCGGGCGGCCGGAAGGGCGGCTGCTTGGCCATGGGCATGTTGAACAGCGGCATCTGCGGGGACGGAAGGATGCCCGGCGGCGGCATGATGGGCCGACAGTTGAGGGGCGGCGGCTGGCTCGGCGGCTCCGTGGCGTAGTGCAGCGGCGCCCCGAGGGCCTCAGTGGGTGGGCCGCCGCGCGGCGGGGGCGGCGGCGGCACCTGGCGGATGTTGCGCTCGATGTCCTCGACGGTGAACATCTTCGGGAGGGGCGATGGCGAGGCGTTGCCGGGTGGCTTAGGCGCTTTCGATGTGTCCTTGGACAAGGCATTGAACTCATTGCGACGCATCGGATCCATCGGCGACGACCACACGCTCGAGTCCAGCGCCAAGGGCAGATCTGACTCGTCCAGAAACTCGCCCAGACAGGTGTTGAGGTTGATTTGCGAAATGTCTGGCATGCGCATCTTCTGGAGCCCCCCGAGCGGCGGATAGTCGTCGAAGGGGGCGCCGTATTTGCTCCTGGAGGAGCCCTCGGCCCGCGCGGGAGTCTTCTGGAATGCATCGTCGCCTCGCTTCAGCTCGTCCTCCAGCTTCACCAGGTTCTCGTGCATTCCCTCCCAGTCGCCATTGATTGCCGCCCCGAAGGTCTCATCGTTTAAGGCATCGTACTCCAGCTCATCGTCATCCAGGCCGCCAATATCGTCGTCCGGCTGCGGAGAGAGAAAGAACACCCAAACTCTCAGTCACCACAGCACACCCGCAAAAAAGCCCCATTTCCCACCGCCCACGCCACCCAAACCACCCTCAGACGGTCCCCAGTCGCCCACAAGGCCTCCTCCGGGCGTTTATATAACAGCCAGTGGGTTAAATAAACGCAGAAAACGTGGAAATTCCAGAGAGCTGTGACCTTTCCGCTGTCACACTCCCCGAGCAGATGCACTTTTCCACCCATTTCACTGTCCCCAGGCGCCCCAATGCGCCCCCACCGCACGCCCAGCGCCCCACTCACCGGCAGTGTGGTGTCGAATCCGAAAAATGAGTCTGCCATCAGTAGAAAAACTTAATTTCTATTGTAATTTCACTAAATGTCATAATAAATTACTTTTTGACTTTTATCGCCATCTTTCTCGAGAGGGAAATTTCACGCGCGTGTGTGTGTGTGTGTGTGTGTGTGTGTGTGCCAAAAATCCCAATTGGGAAATTTCTCACCGTGCGCGCGAATCGCGAAATTCCCGATTCACACGAAGCCGCCGCCAATCGGAAGGAATCGGCTGCGGCCGAAAGTGTGGGGAAAACAACAATAAAAATTCATAACCTCACTGAGAGCGATTGCGGATGCTGATTAGGTTTTCCAGCTTATCGCCGCAATTCGCGATAATCCACCGGCGAGAGCGAGTGTAATCATTCCACACCCAAGTGCTTAATATCTACATTGTGCCTTAATAGTGAAATTACGTGCTTAAAAATGACTTCAGCGGAGAAGGAAACTTATCTTGGATTTGACCTCAGCACACAAAAAGTAAAGCATATTTTCCTCCTGACCTTTTTCAACCTCTTCGCGCGTCTGATAAGATGTTTTGCTATTTTCGCTAAATTCTCCTCTTCTCTCTCACCTGCATGCAAAGGTGGTGGCGAAATCTTGGGCGTTGGACGGCAAATGCGAGTAAAAAGACATTGATTCGTGTGGGAGTGTCGAGTTTGCGGGTTTCGCACGCATTTTTATGTCTTATTTGGATCTTACTTGATTGCTTTGCCTTTTTCTTTGCGAACGGAGAACATGCAAAATTGGAACACGAACTCCTTGGAGAGTTAATAATTTGCAGATAAGTGGCAATTGAAGGGAAATAAAGTCATTAACAAGAAAACCTCGATGTTAAAGACAAAGCAAGACTTCATTCGCAGAGTGCTCGATCTTTTATAATTCTCTTCTCAATTTAGAACTGTTCTTTTTCATGGAAAACTAAACAGAGTTCAAATTGCATTCATAAATGTATTGTGAAACCGTTGAAATTGTGTCTAGATTGAAAATCAGACTCTCAATCTAGTGAAAGTTCAATGAATTTAATAAGAAATTCCAAGAGAATTCCATTAAGCGGATTAAACAGACTCATTAGCAAAGCTCTGAAGTATTTTCTACGCATATTCAAGACTCGGCAGGAATTAATGAGTTGCGTGTTCAATGAATTTTTGGTTTACACTCTTTCACTTGTGATCCACTAAAACGTCTTCACCTGTGAGACGATCTCTTCGCACGTGCAAAGACACTTTGCATTTGTGTGATTTTGAGCGGCTTTATCTCTGTTATCTCGCACTAGATCGTCTCGATCGCATGCTTCTCTGTCCTCGTTAACCTTCCCGCGTGTTGACGCAGTCGATCGGCTGTTTATAACTATTGATTCTTCGCTCAATTCCTTCCCTCTTCACACACACTTTGCGTTGCAGCTCAAGGCGGTGCAGTTATCTAACAGTCTGGAAGTGCTGGCTCAGGCCGAGGTCAAGTTCGACAGCGATTTGCAGGGCTTCCGGACATTTGGGGGCGTCAATGCGGGCAGCAAGAAGCAGGAGTGAGTGTCCTGAAGAGGGGCTCTTCCGATTTGATTCGTTTCATAGTCTTTCAAGGAAGGTTTGCTCCAGATTTGAAGATCTTAGAAAGCCGGAAAATATGCTCAAAATAAAAGACTTGAGAATTCTGTGCGTAAGTTAGAGAAATTGTGAAAAATGAGAGAGAAAAAATATATTTAAAAGGTCAAAAATTCTCTTCGGCAGAAGATTTATGTCTGAAGAGTATTAAAAGGATATTTTGAACCAGTTTGGAAATCATTTATAGAGGCTAAATCTGTGTAGAATACTAAAATTAGGAGAATATTAAACAATTAAAGGACATTTTGTATGGTTTTTCGACTCGATTCTCGTATTTTTACACTTTTTATCGTAAAACCTTGCGTAAAACCGTAAATTTCCGATTATAGATTAAGTATTTGAGCAATGCAGTCTATTTTAATTTAATTGTTGAGATAACAAGATAAAATATTGTTAATTTTTCAAGAAAATCTGCAAAATCGCCTCTTAGAAACGAATCAAATGGGAATTACACGAAGCAATCCCTAGTTTTGGGACCATTTGCTGACTGACTGGGCTTTTCAGGTTCTTCGTGCAGCCGGTGATGTGGGTGAAGGCGCTGGACATGGTGCTGGATCGTCTGGTGGTGCAGGGAGCGGATCTCAGCACTGTGGTGGCTCTCAGTGGAGCTGCTCAGCAGCACGGATCCATTTACTGGTCGCGCCATGGCGTCCAGATCCTCGGGAATCTCGATCCGGACAAATTCCTGCACATGCAGATCGACGATTCCGCCTTCACGCTCACGCGCACGCCCATCTGGATGGACGGCACGACGTCGAAGCAGTGCCACGAGATGGAAGAGGCCATTGGGGGGCGCGAGCAGATGGTGCAGCTGACGGGCTCGAAGTGCTACGAGCGATTCACGGGCCCGCAAATCCGGAAGATCTATCAGCAGAGGCCGGATGTGTTTGAGCACACGGAGAGAATTTCGCTGGTCAGCAGCTTCCTGGCGTCCATCTTCTTGGGCGCTGTGGCGCCCATTGACTTGTCCGATGGCTCTGGCATGAATCTGCTGGACATTGAGAAGAAGACGTGGTCGTCGGAGTGTCTGAACTCGTGTGCTCCGGATTTGGACATGAGATTGGGCGATCTTGTGTCCAGCATTGCGGTTTTGGGTGAGATTTCCTCGTTCTTCGTGCAGCGATTCAACTTCTCGGCCAATTGCAAGGTTGTGGCTTTCACGGGTGACAATCCTTCGGCCTTGACGGGGATGATTCTGGACAGGGATTGGCTGGTATTGTCCCTGGGCACGAGTGATACGGTCATGATGACACTGCAAGAGCCGCCAAAGTTCGAAGAAGGACACGTTTTCATCCATCCCACGGACACAAGGAGCTACATGGGAATGCTTTGGTGAGTGCAAAGAGATCCTCGACAGTGTGGTTGTGGATTAACCTTGTGTGTTCTTCAGTTTCAGGAATGGTTCACTCGTGAGGGATAAATTTAAGCACGCCGAAGGCAATAATAGCTGGGATTACTTCAGTGAATTGCTGGAATCGATGCCGCGTGGGAATTTCGGGAACATGGCGCTGCATTTTGTCAATCAGGAGATCATTCCCAATGTCAAGGGCACTCTGCGCTGGAATAAGGATTCGTCCTCGAGTAATCCCGAGGCTGCCAAGGGTATTGCCAAATTCTCGTCGCCACAAACGGAAATCCGGGCACTTATTGAGGGTCAGATGTTGCACAGAAGAGCCATTGCCAGCGACATGGGCTTCCTGTTTGGCGAGAACACGCGGATTCTGGCCACTGGCGGAGCGTCAGCCAACAAAGCCATCCTCCAAGTGATGGCAGATGTGTTCAATGCGCCAGTTTATGTCCAGGCGGCCACCGAAGCGGCTCTCCTGGGAGCGGCTTATCGTGCCAAATATGCCATGTACCTGGCCAGCGAGGAGACCAAGAGACTCGATCCGGACGACATTGAGAGCTACTCTGAGTACTTCAATCGTCTCCTGCCGCATCACGCTCAGTGTGTTTGTGAGCCGAGTCGCGACAGTTACGAGATTTACACGAAAATGCAGACTCGATGGCGCGAAATGATCACTGTTCTGATGACACAACAGCAGGATTAGGATTCCATTCCGGCTTCGATGTTCGCACACTAAAAAAAAAAACAGCTTTAAAATGCTTTCGCATTTAATGGCAAAAACCACGGGATATTTTTTGTGTAAATGAAGAGAGAGATATTCTTGTTTTATACTCAAGACTAAATTTTCGTTTCTATTTGAACGCATTTTAACAATGCTTGTTGTACAATAAAATCTATTTATTAATTGTATTTCACGTTACATCAATCCCTGAGCCGTTTGGATGGCAATCTCTTGATCCTGGGCATTCATTAGGGCATAGTGACTGTATTCCATGAACAGCGTCGCCCGGCCGGATGTGAGAATCCTCAAGGAGCTTGAGTAATTGGATAATTCCGCGAGAGGTGCGTGAACGCGGAGTTGCTTGCTAGATTCACCCTTCGGCGTCATATCCACAATCGTAGCTCTTCTCCTTGTCAGATCAGGAAGGACAACAGGCATGAGATTTGCCGGTGCGACAATTTCCAGGGACATTATTGGCTCCAGAAGACGACAACCAGCATTCCTGAGGATCTGCAAAGCAAAGAATCGTTGAAGATTTGAGCAAAAATGCCACAATTGAGACTCACTTTCTGAACACATTGAGCCGCTGTTGCGATCACGAAGGAATCAACAGCTCCTGAGCCAATGCTGATGTCGTGAAGGACAGCATAAGTGTCAACAACCACGCCGCCGAGCTTTGGTCCTCTCTCTAATCCCGTCAAGACGCCTTTCTTCAGCAGATTCAAGTGTCTCGGGCGCAGAGAAGTCAATCCTTCGCCAGCATCCTTTGTTGTGTCCAAGATGAACTTCTCCTTCTGTCCTTGTCGCAAGGAGAGCTCAATGGAGACCTTCTGCTTGCTTCCGGCGATGTCCTTCTCAACCAGAAGCGTTTCTCTCGCTTCCGCCACGTCCAGAGTTTCTTTGTATGCAATCTGAAGAGGTCCCAAAATCACGTCCACTTTGTATTCCGTGAGAATTCTCGACTTGACAATGTCCAGGTGGAGTTCACCCATTCCGCCAAGGACAGTCTGGAGAGTTGTCTCGTCGTAGCGAATTCTTAGACTGGGATCTTCTCGCTGAAGCTGCATCAGAGCCAAGTCCAGATTCTTCTGCTGCGACAATGAAGGCGGTTCGACAGAACAGAAGTAAACAGCGTCTGGTATTTTCGTCTCAACAGAGAACACACTTCCTGTCCTCTCTTCCTCCTCAACAGGAGAATCCTCATCACTCTCAGGAAGGGCTTTTGGGAACTTCTTCTGAAGCCTCTTGAGAATCGCGCCACTTCCGACCAGAAGATCTCCAGTCATTGTTGTCTGTGAAATTCAATGCAAATCAACACTAATCCTTGTTAATCAACCAGGAACTCACCTTCAATCCCGCACAGATTCCAATATCGCCCGTGGAAACCTCATCAATCTCTCTGTACTCATTAGCCAGAGGTTCGTAGATTCTCTGAGCGGCTTCGGCACCTCCTCTTCCCGTTGTCACCTTTCCATTTCTCTTTAGACTGCCAGACAGGACGCGGAAGAGTGTCAAAGGACCTCTCTGCTTATCGTGCATGATTTTGAAGACTCTCGCAATGAAATCTCCCTCAAACGACGCGAGTTCTTTGTATCTGTCGCCAGGATTGGGGAAATAATTGACAATTCCGTCCAGGAGACTCTGAATCCCTGTATTCTTGTACGCTGATCCGAGGAGAACAGGAACGACTTTGCACTGAATTGTGGCTCTCTGAATGGCTTTCTGCACAGTGTCTATGTCAATGTCTGTGAGTGAATCCTTGGAGATGACAATATCCGCGAGTTCATCATCAACTCCCGACAGTTGATCGATTATTTCACACCTTTTCGCGTCACACTCCGCCTTCAGATCTTCAGGAATTGGAGAGATCTTGTAGTTTGAGCCTTCAGACTTCACATCCCACGTGAGAAGCTTCCTCTTCACCACATCCACAATTCCTGCTAATTGCTTCTTCCCTCTGATTGGGATTTGCAGAGGCAGTGGCAGGACTCTCAAGTGTCTCCTCATGTCCTCCAGACAACCCTCAAAGTCCGCATCCTCTCTGTCCATCTTGTTCACGAACACAATCCTGGGCAAACTGTAGCGATCCGCTTGTGACCAGACAGTCAATGTCTGCGCTTCAACACCTGCCGAAGCGTCCAGGATCACAACAGCGGCATCCACAGCGCCCAAGCTCAACTCCACCTCCATTGTGAAGTCAATGTGTCCGGGAGTGTCTATCAGATTGATCTTGGCAGTGTCCCAGGGAAAGGTAACGGCAGCACTGCAAATCGTGATGCCACGCTCGCGCTCCTGATCCAGAAAATCCGTCACAGTGTTGCCATGATGCACTTCACCGAGGGATCGTGTCTTTCCCGAGTAGAAGAGCATCCTCTCCGTGGTTGTGGTCTTTCCGGCATCAATATGAGCCAGAATTCCGATGTTTCTCGTGCACGACATGCCACGAACATGGAGTCGAATTAAGGGTTTCAATTTACACAGGATTCTCGATGAAAGACTCAAAGACATCTTTGCAATTTATCGAAATATCACTCTAGATTAAATACACTGCAAGAACACAATGTTTTACTGGTGATAAGTATCTTATTTTCATGGATTTTCAAGGAAGAATATTTGCTTGTGAGACTCCATGATTTCGTCCAGAATCAAAACATTGCGACATAACCTCATTTTCGTTCAACGGTTGAGACGAAATTTCCCAACCGATTCACGAACGCGGCCGAAGTTGCGGCCGGAGCCGCGCCGTGCTGTCAGAAGCCATCCAAAATATGGTTATTGATCGCATTTAAGGTGAAAATTTTCTCACATTTACGCCCCAATTTCACCCAATTGAGGCACCCGAATGTAGTGCAGCACTCGTGAAGCATTGTAAGATTGCAGTGATTGCGTTATCCTCGTCGTGGAGTCATGAATAATTGCCTTTTCAGATGACCGTGAATTCCGACTCTAATGACAAGGGGGCTTCCGCCTCCCGGGCGAGATGCTTCTTCGACATCTCAATTGGCGGCCTTCCGGCGGGCAGAGTGGTGTTTGAGCTGTACATGGATGTGACTCCCAAGACGGCGGAGAACTTCCGGGCCCTGTGCACGGGTGAAAAGGGACTGGGAAAGTCCACCGGAAAGCCTCTGCACTACAGCGGAGTAATTTTCCATCGCGTGGTGAAGGACTTTATGATACAAGCCGGAGATTTTTCCAACAAGAACGGCACAGGCGGTGAATCCATCTACGGTGGAACCTTCGAGGGTAAGCTGATGGTGTGTCAGGATTGTCAGGATGCTGAATTGTGTGATTTTTGCAGATGAAAACTTCAACTTGAAGCACGACAAGCCATTCCTTCTCTCCATGGCAAATCGAGGAAAGAACACAAACGGCTCGCAGTTTTTCATGTAGGCCCTCAACCTCTCTCTCTCTCTCTGTCTATCCATAGTGAAACATGTCTGGAGAAGAATGTCCGCAAAATCTCACACTCTTTGTTATTTATTTTTAGCACCACTCAGCCTGCGCCTCATCTGGACAAGTAAGACCCCAAAAACCACCTGCAAATCCATGCGGAATTGACTAATTATCTCGCTATTCTCTTGCAGTGTTCACGTGGTGTTCGGGCATGTTGTCTCCGGACAGGATTTGGTCACACAGCTGGAACAATTGCCCGTGGACAGGAACTCAAGGCCTCTTCAGGATGCCACAATCACAAATTGTGGTGAACTTGTGCGCCAGATTAAAGGTAAAAGTGAGAGAAAGAAGGGAAAAATACCAGAACATATGGGAAAAAATGCGCATGAGAGGAATTTTTTTGGTGCGTTTCATGCAAAAATCCAGTAGCAAAGACTTAAAGTCCAATTCATTCGATACAGAGTTCTTGCATTCAACATTCCAGCTTTCTATCGCATCAGCGCAACATTTACCTATTCCGCATTTTCAATTTATTATATGCAAATTATGGTTAATTGGCATTTCTGATCTACTTTCTAGCCAAGAAAGTCAAGAAGAAGAAAGTCGTCTCGTCGGAATCTGAGGAGGAATCCGACAGCGATGAGTCAACGGTGAAGAGTAAGAAGAAAAAGAAGAAGGACAAGAAGGAGAGGTAAAATGTCTAATCAGAAAATGTGTCTAAAGAAACTGAGTGTTGATGATTTGTTGTCCTTTGCAGGAAAGATGATTCTGTGGAGGAAGGAGAGCTGGAAGAGAGCGAACAATCGCTCTTTCCACTGACTAAAATTGATCCAAAGGAGATTCCTGATGTGTCCAATAAGTTCCTCATGCGAGAAGTGGCGGCAAAGGAGAAAGATGACGGTGACAAGAGTGAGGATGACGATGATGATGAGGATGATGATAAGGACAGAAAGCGCAGGAATGAGCGTGGGCAGAGGAAGTGAGTCTGAGTTTAAAGAGAATCCTTTTTTCAACAGAGATTTTAATTGATTTCTTTCCTCTGTATTTTGCAGCTTTGGCTGGTCAAAGAAGCGCGTTCCTCTGTCGCGCAGTGGACGCGCTATCAAGGGCAGAGGCGTTTTTCGCTACAGAACGCCATCGCGCTCTCGCAGTCGCTCGAGGAGTGTGACGCCGCCGCATTGGAAGCAGGCGCAGAAGCGAACGATTAAGCTGTCGGACTTTGAGAAGATCGAGGAGGAGAAGAAGCAGCGCGAGATGGAGATCAAGAGGCGCGAGGTGGAGCGCAAGAAGCGCCACGAGGAGATCGCCAGGGATGCGAAGAAGAGCTTCTATGAGCTGCAGCAGGTGAGCAGCTATGGCGGGAAGGGGAAGAACAGTGAGAAGAACAACAGTGGCTCCATCATTCCCGGTGACGATCCCAAGGCCGGCATGATGGATCTCAATGCGCTGGACTATGAGCATCATGGCAGTGATGTTGAGGATCAGCAGGAGGCGCACAAGTCCTCGACCAAGTCCGATGTGATGGCGTTGGCGCTGGGCGTGGAGGTGAAGGCGGGCGAGGGGCAGAAGAAGGCGCCTGTGAAGGTGGCTGAGACAGCCAAGGGCAGCAAGTACGATCGCTCGCCGGACAGGAAGCGTCGTCGCTCGCGATCGCGTGAGCATCGACGCTCGCGGTCGCCCAAGCGCGGTGGCGGCGGCGGCGGCCACAAGGAGTCGTCGCGGAAGAGTCATCGGGAGTCCTCGCGGCGGCACGGACACAGCAGCCGCCGGCGGGACTCCAGCGATCGCTCACGATCGCGCGAGCGACGCAGACGCTCGCGATCTTCCTCGTCGAGGCGGCATCGCGGCCACCGCAGCCGCTCGCCGCGCGACAGCAAGGAAAAGAAGCACGCGGAGGAGAAGCCGAAGGTGCTGTCGAGTGAGGAGAAGGCGAAGCTGCACAAGGAGAAGATGCTGAAGCGTGCCGAGGCGCTGCTGCTGCTGAAGGATCACATGAAGAAGGAGATTGAGGAGCAGGAGAAGCGCCAGGCGGAGCGCGAGCGCGAGCGCCTGCGGCAGCTGGAGGAGACTGACGATCTGGCGCGTCTGGAGAAGATAAAGCAGGAGACGCTGCAGAAGCTCCAGGCGCACGATGATGAGCAGCTGAAGAAGGTGATTGACGGCGTGGTGTCCAGTGTGAAGTCCTCCAAGGGGCGCAAATCCCGCAGTCCGCCGAGTGACAGGAAGCGTCACAGGAAGCACGCGAAGACACAGAGGAAATCTCAGAGGATGAGGTCAGCTTCCACTTCGTCGGCCGACTCGAAGAACTCCTTCAAACTCTAAGAAAAAGTCGCAGAGGAGCGTGGAAATTTCATTTCTTCAGTAGTTTTTCTTTCATTTTTCAGTACTGAGCCTCAATTTTCATTAGAATTTGCGCAAATCATTTACTTTTAGGTTTCCCTCTAGAAATTGTTTGAATTTAAGTCCACATTTGGAGAATATTTGTTTGGACACAATCGTTGTTAAATGCGCATTGTTGAAAGAATATGGATTCTAAATTAAATGCTAGAATCCAAAACTCACTGTCCAAAGATATTTGGAGTGGAATTTCATATTTTACATATTCTTTGCCCACAGAACAAGTGTTTGAAAATTATGGAAATGATCATAATAAAGTGTAATAAAACAGAAATCTCATTTTTCAGCTGCAGAATTGGAGTAAATTCTTCTTTTTGAAATGTAAAAAAAGCGCGGAAAATCTCCTTGATCACCACTAGCGCCACGGTTTCTTCGGGAAACACGAAATACCTGCAGAAATCTCTTGGAATCCCCGCAATTTGTGCGATATTTTGGAGCAAAATTAATTCATAATTGCAAGAATTGGTGGAATTCAAGCAATTTGAGGATTTCCTATAACTCTCCTCGCCGCAAAGAATCAAATTACTTATGAAATGAATTGAGAGAGAAATCTGGCGGGTGAAAAGTGTGTGGTGTTTTTGCGAGGCGCAGATCCCGCTATGCCTGCAGATTCCGCGGCGGTGGTGTGCATAGTGATTCCGGGAGTGTGTGTGTTCAGTTCTCCGGAAGAAGCTGAAGAGTTGCGTTGCTGAAAATCGCATTTTCCCCGAGTGACGGCCTCAGAAGTTGTCGCTGATCCGCTCACGCAATCCCACTGCGCCTCTCGACCGGTCATTCGCGTGCATTTGGGGGCGCTGTCAGGACGTGGCGGTGATCCTTGAGTGGTGTGTGTTCGGTGG
This sequence comes from Phlebotomus argentipes, assembly GCF_947086385.1. Lineage (NCBI taxonomy): Eukaryota > Metazoa > Arthropoda > Insecta > Diptera > Psychodidae > Phlebotomus > Phlebotomus argentipes. The sequence continues at coordinate 778,594 of NW_026776174.1, forward strand.
CGTTTCGTGGCCACCAGAGAGTGTCCTTTGTTGAGCGGAGCGAAAACAGAAACGCAGTGGCAGCAAACATGGTGATTCTGCTGGAAGTGCCCGCGCTGTGTGCACTCTTTGGCGGTCTGTTGCATGATTTTGTGCCCCAGCGGGGCACTGTCGGCGGTGTGATTTGGCGGTGAAGGGGCCCCGTGGGCGCCGAGCGGTGGAAAAACGTTCAATATCGATGAGGAAAAGCTCATTCGATACACATTTCTATGGTTTTGTGACTGTGTGTGCGTGTGTGTTGATGAAAATATTTTGCGGTGTTTCTCGAGGCGGCCACATGCCGTCGTCTCTCTCTCGCCCGTGGGCGGCCAATTGACGGTGGGCCACTGTTTGGCGTGCGCGAGTGAGAAGGAGCAGCAATAAAAGCAAGAAACTTCTTCCCAAAACACACACACGCGCGCCGCTGGCTGAGGCGAGTTGAATGAAGAAACTCGCAGTGTGACGATTCCACAACCCCGCAGAAGAGCGCGCACGAGAACACAAAAAAAAAAATCAGGCACAGGAGAGCCACCAGAAACTATTTCCGTGTGATTTTCTCTGTTCCAGGGCACAAAACATCTCCTTCGCCCCGGCGAGCCAACTCTCCACGCCGCGGAAGACTTCCCTGGCCGAGGCGCACACACGCTGAAATTCCCCAGTGCAGTGATAAGTGACTTGTGTGAGCCGTGAAAATAAATGAAAGTGCATCGATTGGGCATTGTTGGACGCTTTTGTGGCAAGAAGCGCATTAAATTGATGGATAGAGCACCAAATGACTAGAAATTCATCTTATATGGCGCTCTCATTCATTCGCCTCTTTGCTGTGTTTACATTTGGATTATTCCTCGCCAATGGATCACTATCAGGTGGGTTTCTTCGCTCTTCTCCCCCCACTTTTTTCTCCCCCCCTTGCACTGCTATATTTGTACCTTTTCTCGCGCCTACGCAACCCAAGAGTGCGAAGAGTTCCCCCGCCGTGTCGACACTCCTCTCTCTTTCCGCCGCGCTCCGCGAAGAAAACCATGGGAAACACACCAGAGTCGCGAAAATCCGAAGGGCTTCCCACGGTTGCCAACTGCCGATTTTTTTCTTCTTCTTTTGCTTTTTGAGAGGGAAAATTTAGCGGAAAAATCGAGGTCAAGTTGTGGGCTACTTCGATGCACAATTTGCAATTGAAAGCCAGTCGCAGTGCAGAGCACTTTTGTGGCTATCAAAAGCATTTTAATGGGGTTTTCTGTGCAGCACACTTCCTCTCGGCCACTGTGGTTTTGCCACACATTCGAGGGTTCGGCGTTGTCCTCATCGAGCAGTATTATATATGCTGAATTTATGGTCTTGAATTCCACATCGAGAGTCTCTAAAGCACACAGAGACGAAGTTAGATTTGCAGGTAGAGAAATGTTGTCCAGATAGAATTCGTAGAAGCACAAGTTATTTTTTCGGTCTATATTTCACGCCATTTTCAAGAAAAAAGCAGGAAAAATTTGATTTGGATGACCAAGAAAATATGCTTTGTTAAAATGTCGTTACAACATTACGGATTTCGTATTTCAGTTCGTAAAAGCTATCAATTTGGTGTTGCAACTTTACGTTTTGCTTGTGTGAAGTACGAACGAAATGCGAACGAAAAGGCGTTGCAAGGCAAAGTTGGGAGTATATTTAATATAATTTTCAGCTGTCAAACGCGAAGAATGAATTCAACAAGGCAAAATAGTGAATCGCATTGACAAGACATCTTCATTCGTGACTGTCGCTGGCATTGGATGTGCTTCAGATCGGATTCTTTAAGGATTTTGCTGTCCAGCATGTCCGGGAAGACACATAACCTCAATGTTGTGCATTGAAATGTGCACAAATTGTCAAAAAATCCAATAAATATATGTTTATCCACATAAAAACATCATTATTGTATACTCCCTTGGTTTTCACGTGAATTTTCCAGCTTTTCTTGTCTTCACGCGATGAAATAGTGTCGCAGTAAATAAATTCCGCAATTTCGTAAAAGATATGAATTGTAATGTTGCAACACCTTTTCACAAATTCATATTTCTGACAGCTTATTTAAAATGTAATGAAAGTAAACTTGCAAAGACACCTGAAAATATCAAAATTTAAACAAATCGTTAAATGCTTTAGAATGCAATGATCGTATTTCGTTTTTAAGTCAATGAAAATCTTCATTAAATTTATCTAAAATCCACGAAATCCTTTGTTGTTTATCATTAAACGTTGCGAAGGACACAATAAAAGCCAAAAAAAATTCAATACGTTGAAATATTCTGGCCGATGATTAGATTGCTTGTGAGATCGGGAAAAATCTTTACGGTGTATTTAAACGAAGAAAATCGTGTGACTAAAGTAAGCAAGAGAGCAAAAATAAAAGTGATGAAACTCCTTCTTCTAATTGTTATCACAAAAATCCGGCATCTTCACGGCAGCAAATGCCTAAATAAATAGTAAGAGAAATAGATTTATTGCACGTGATCAATCTTGTGGAATGGAATTAGAACATCTGTGTTGAGCTCTTCTCTTGGCTGGAGAGTTTGCCCTAGATAGTCTAATTGGGGTTCCTTTAGCGGTGCAAACACACCGGCGATAAATTGTACAAAAGCTTTTTTTTTACACCCACCAATAAGATCTCTTCAGTGATGGTCACGAACTTGACTTGAGAGTCAAGTTTAAATTTTTTTTTCATTTTATAGTAGAGGAATTACGCTTGCGATGGAGTGAGTGAGAGAGAGAGCGAATGACTTAGATTTTACCTTGAACTTTCTAATGCAAAGTCATAAAATACAGCTAAAATACACAACGTAGTTCTTATCTAATCAAGCACAGAGAAAAATATTCCCGACTAATACAATTTTGAGTGTGGAAGGCGTTGCGCTGTCACGATCTTGTTGTCTCTCTTTAATGCTGTCTCTCAGAATGTAAAACAACAATTAAATGATACGTTTTCTCATAGAGGAGAGCAAAATGAGGTGGTTCAATAGATGAGTGGCAATAAATTGCACAATGTTTCATGTGCAAATTGTTGCTATATAATGTGGAAAAATTTGTATATGGCCAATAAAATGGCCAATTTAATTGCAGGTTTTTGAATAAATTTCCCTTAAGTTATGAATGTGGTGTCATTTTGCTGTACATATAATTTTCCTAAGACGTTTGTATTTTCACATTTGTAATGCAGAATCTCAATATATATATATTTAGTGTGGCTGTTGTGTGAAAAATCAGTGAAACTTATGTAAATAACCACAGTTGTTTGTGTGTTTTAAAGTTCAACAAATTTACACTGGGTTGTTATACAATTATTTGACTTAATTTATTGGATCTTTATACATTTGATAATTTTGCCAGGCACTGACACAGTACAAGAACCTCTCCCGGATTAATCACACTCTGCATTTTCCCTCGCTCACGAGATTGTCATCTGCAGCAAGTGTGATCACTGGATTAATTTACTGTATAAACTGAAGAGATTCACGGGAAATTCATCGTGTGAGAGATATTCTTTGAGGTTATGCACATTGACAGCAAACTTTAGTTGGGGAAAAAGCTCTGTGTGATAAGATTGTTTGTTCCCAAGTGAAAGTATTTATTCACACTTGCGTATGACGTAAGATCACGCCTTTGCTTCGACATGAGAAACTATATTTTGATCTCCTGGAAGTGCTTAAAGATGAAAATGGTGTATCAATTTGACGACCAGTTTAATCAATTGAACATGATTTTTATCACACAAGTCTACACAGTCTCGTATTGAGTCACTTGATGATTTGTGTGTCTAGTGCGTCTAGACTAGAAGAAAGAGAGAGAGTGAGATGGCTTGGGTGAGAAAAAAAAGTTATGCGAATCTGAAATAACTGATAAGACAGCAAACAAACAGTGCGAAATATGTGCTTGAGAATCGGACAAGCTTAATGAGAAATTAGGATGAGAGGCTGCTTAGTGGTTTTTTCTGTCTGTCGCGCATTCTTTCTTGCGAATTGCGACCATTAAAGACGCTTTTTTTTGCATAATCTACGCACTTATCTAATTCGCAAATTGTGCGTTTCACAAAGTCACATTCAACATGAATGTGAGCTTGAGAAGTGATTTCAAGATCAGAGAAAAAATAGGAAGATTTATCAATTTTGGTATTTGAGGCAATTAAGCGCAATCTCTAAGGATTCTACGCGAGAAAGTTGGCTAGATTGAAGAATTAAGATGCATTTGTGTCTCTTCGCAAAGAGTTTATCGATAGATTTCCAATATATACTTCAATACACGATGAGAAGACAGTAATTTCGAATCAATTAATTGAAGCATTGATGATAAAATATTTCACTGCGTAAGCGGAAAGTGCAATTAAATTGATTTTTTAATTGATAAATTAATATACATTGGTATCAATTGGATTTCTTTTGCTTGTCGCATGCAACTCAAATGGGAAATAGTGTTGTGCTTGAGTGTGTGTGTGTGAAGGAGAAGCCAGTGGAGATGAGTGTCTAAGAAAGAGAGATTGAATGAGATGTGGAAAAAAAGCGGTGTATTTCTTGAGGATGAAGAGACTTCTCTTTTTTCACACTGCTAAATCCTTATGCTGTGGATTTTATTTGGTGGATGGGAATTGGGAGAGGCAGAGCATAGGAGGAAAACACTTGGCGATGGATCAAGAAAACAGAGAGTGAGAGAGAGCGGAGAACGTGGCAGAAGAGAGTGTTGGCCAAGAGGGTAGAGAAGAGGCCAAGGAGGATGGAAGGCGGTGATATGTGAAGAAAAAGAATAAACACCGCACACAGAAAACTACGACATGAAATCTAGAAAATGAAGTGTACAAGGAGAAGAGGAGTGTGTTGAAGAAGAAGAAAAAATATCCACAAACACAGTAAAGAAAAATACGAAAATTTGTGATATGATTGGCGATGTGTGGTTGCGGCGCTTTTTTTTCTTCCATCTGCATGTATACATATGCTGGAAGATACACACGGAAGTTGAAAATTGGTGATACAAAGAGAGAGAGAGAGAGAGAGAGAGAAGAAGAAGGTGTGCAGAGGAGAGAGAAGAACCATACCATAGATTCTTCTTTTTTTCTACCTACCAAACTATATGAGCCACGAAAAGCATCAACGAGAGAGCGGGAATAATCTCCCGAAAGTTGGGCTGATGGTTGTATATATGTAGCTATTGAGATGATGCCTAGATTCCGTGTAATTTTGTTTAGAACAAGAGAATTCTCCTCTATTCAATAGATTTCGCTCAACTCTGGATTCTTTCACATTCGCAGCTTGATATGACGCGCGCGATTTGGATGTCTCTCGAAGCGCGATGATTGTGTATTTCAGATGAATTTAATCCCCTTTTTTAGATTGTTTCTCTGGCTTTTGAAAGATCTATTTCGCGGGATAAAAAAAAATTGATCTACAGCCGCGAAAATTGGGTTTTAGAATATTTTTCGCAATACTTTCGACATGGTCATGGTGAACTGGCGAGCTAATTCTTGCGTGAGGCAGAAATTGGGTCAGTGTATAAGTAATGCATTATTTTTCATTCAAAATATTCTCTGTGGTGTTTTATCAATAATAAAAATTAAAGCGCAAAATATAGCCAAAATTTTGATGATATTTTCTTCAGTAAATCATATTGAGAAACTACAGTTCGTCCCCAGTAATTACACACTGTGAAAAATTGAAATAAATAATGTGAGAACGTTGGAAATTTCAATACAATATTTCCAGATTTATCATTTGTATAAATTATTCCACTAATTTAGAGTTAAATACAGGTTAAAGTGTTTTCCCAGTAAAACACACATTGAGGGCTATTATTAAGTGAAATAAAAATTGTTGTATTATGTGAGCGAACAGAGAAAAGGCACACGAGAGTTTTTATATTCAATTCTCTCTTTCATTAATTACTTCATTCCGCCACTTTCTTTCCTCGACCCCCGGTCAGATTCTTCGTCGCGCATTCAAAAGTGATATAATCTTTATCACAAATGAAATGAGAGAGAAAATGGACATAAAACACGGTCAAATGTGATCTTATGTGGCGTTTAACATTAAACTTGAACAGCAAAGTGGTGAAGGAAGAAGAGACCTTTCAACGAGTTAATGTGCTGTTTGTGTAATTCTTTCAAGTTATTTATCAAATGTAAACAATTTTTGGGTGAATAAAAATGTCTTATCAATTATGCAAAACATTGCGAAAATGTAAGTTTTGTCTCGCTTCGCGAGTAATGGGCAATGTTTAAATAAAGACGCGCTTTAGATGCAGGAAAAGATGGGGTGAAAAAAAAATTGCTTAATATGTATAAAACACTTGAATTGAGTTGAAATGTGGTCTTGGCAGATAAAAATACACTAATATACCACAAAATGTGTGAGGCTCAATTTAGCGGGTAATGACCAGGTACTGTATTTATGAAAATTAAACACAAAACCACACGATGCTTTGCTGAAATAACAAACATTGAGTGGTTAAATGAAAATATTATTGTTTTTGAAACAAGTTTTTTTCTCCAAACAATGCATTTTGCACAAACATGAAAAAGCTATCAAAGAGATGATGGAAATAAATAAATAGTGTGATGAATGATAATCCTTTAAGAGAGACATTCTGTGTCCATAAACTGAAAATTGGCAAGGAAGATGCGGCATAAGACTTTATGTTTAATTTTATTGCACAAAGTTTTGTTCGTTTCGTTGTGTATGTGTTAATGATTAGGGGTAAATGGGGCAGCTTCAGATTGGGGCAGCTTCAGATTTCTTAATTTTCTCAGAGATTTTTACATGAATAAATTCCTGGTCTTCACACAATGTTTGTAGTCCTTAAGGACTACAATTGACGAAAATTTGCACAGGATTGCCTTGACTGTTTAGATAAAATAAGTGAAAATTGAAAATCACTCACAAACTAGAATTTTGCTGCCGAATTGATTGCGTGTTTTCTCCATTAAAAAAGCCACAATTCGCGTGAAACACAATCAAAGGTTATTGAGAATTAAGTAGAGATTCTAAATATGCCCGAACTTTTCCTCCTTGGCACGGCCTTTTCAGTGGGTGGTGGAAAATGCACAAACACTGCACACGGGGCAGTTCGGATCGCCACGGACTGACAACAGCGCGCTCTGACAGTCTGACGCAACATCACGGTTGAAATTTTCTTGTGGCAAATATTGAAGATTTTTCACAAAGTGCCGTTCTGTGCTGCATTGCTTCATCACGTTAAACGACTTCTTAGTGGAAAAGTGAGAAAATACACGCGAAAATCACTGATTAGGGCAGAATTTTCGAGAAGCACATTTTGCGCGGAACTTTCGCGGCGCGTCAAGTTGCCACCACTCACGCATGGTGGCGTTGCGATACAGGAAAAATGACGGGCAACTTGCTTTTCGCTCAGAAATTTTGACAGTCCGTGCAAGGGTCCAGAAAAGTCGCGAAAATATTACTTTAAAGGCGATTTTTAGCGAAATAAACAGTGTCAGTGTGTAGAAGAGATATCAAAGTGATCATTTGCCCGCGATTCTACAATTCCACAATGGAATTTATGGTAAATATAAGTGAAAATCTGAAACTGCCCCACAGCAATCCGAAACATCCCCGTGCGGGGCAGTTTCAGATAAATTACAATGTTATTTTCATTCTCCTTTAGAGGAAAAACGATCAGTTTTAATGCCCAATGAAAGGCATTTTCTGAAGCTCAATAGACGAGAGTTTATTTGAGCGTTGTGATCATTTCAATATATTCAGCCGATTTTTCAAGAAAAAATCCTAAAGTTGGAACAGCATTTTGAATCTGAAGCTGCCCCACTTACCCCTAATTTGAGAGAGAATGACATCTTTTTATATAATTAAAGCCAGGTAAAAGTTACAGAGTTTCTTCTTCCTTTTTTCGTGAGAAATTATAGACACACGGTTTATTCTTGGCTAAATTTCTTGGTCTTTCATCAAGATTCATGAAAGTTGAAAGAAATAATTTATCAATATTGACATTAATTAGCAAGAAGAAAAAGAACCGGAGGAATGATGATGATATACATATAATTTTAGGCTTGAAAAAATTAACGGAATCTAAGAATGTTGTATTTCTTCACCTAAACGGCGAATAACTTCTTGTAACTGATTTAACAGACGATTTCACTCTAATCTGGAGGTTTTCCCGCCTCTAATCTGCATTTCGCAACATATTAAAATTCATATATATGAAATTATACATAAATGCAAAGCAGTTTAACATGACAATTTTCGGCTTTTCTCGTGTCATTCTGCCACAATGTGTCGTGGTGGTTTAATTGCAGAAACAGGGAACCAGCTAAACAACATTTTTAGCAATCCCTCAGGGCATTGTTAATGCCACAAAAGAGATCGCATTTATGCCGTCATCCATTCTTCTTGTTCATCTCTCACAGCTTCGCAAATCCTCAAAATCTTATGTTTTTCCCTCTCTTGCCCACATTTATCCTGAGTTTGAAGATTGGGTATTATATTGAAATTGTTTTCCGCATATTCTCAATTGAGTTTTTAAGAGCGTTTTCTTAACATCTTTCTTGACATTTAATATTTTGACGTGGATGAGATGGATTTTCTAGAATCTATTTTTAACACATAAATAATCAAGGGATGGAAAACAGTTCATTAGAGGAATTTCGCAATATGTCGGAATTGCGAAAAACCCCTCTTTGAAAAGACATCTGAAACAGACTGGCCGTAATTATGAAATTGTTAATAGCCGAATTGTACTTCTAGCTCTGATGACGTGAGTGATGGTCTCTCTTTTTTTTTGGGGAATTTGCAATATGAAGAGGGTAAGACAAGGCGGAAAAAGAGTTGACACTCTCAAGAGTGTGTGCGAGAATGTGTCAGAATGCGATGGAGAGTGGATGTGGAAGACGGAAAAAGAGTCACAATTATCATTTTGATATAGCATAGAATAGCAAATGTTTTCTCCCCTTTAGAGATCGAATAGTTTTACATACGGAATGAATTGTATGAAAAATTCTCGTCTCAATGTCATTGCTGAATGTGGAAATTTTCTAGCCTGTAATGGAAAAAGAGTCTGTTTGGGGAGACAAATAGAGATGACAGAAGAAGACACACCGCGCAAAGGAAGACAAGTTAGCAAAAGTATCACGCGGAATTCGTTTGGTGGATTCAAGTCGTAAAAGAAAAGAGAGAAAAGAAAAAAAAACAAAGGGAGTCTGTGAGCTGCCGAAAAAAAAGGCTAATCGAGATATTCAAGAAAAAATCTTTGATCGAATAAAATCATCATCAAGATCAGGACCACAATCGAGCAGTGTTGAAAATCAAATTGTCTCTCTTCGCGTCAATCCGAGGTTGAGACTTTTGCGGTCAGTGCGCGAATATATGTATGTATTTTGCAAAGAGGCTCAGCAACTGTTTGACGAAAACTGAAAAGAAAAAAAATTCATCAACTTGTCTCACGAAACAGACCAACTAGAATACATTTGACTATGAAATTCAATTAAAGTGTCTTTTTCCAGATCGATGAAATAGAATAAATTATTGAAACTTGAAATTATTTAAAAGTTCTCTTTTATCCTCTTTACATATAAATAAAGTTGTGAGTTTGAGCTTCGCAACTGGGAAAACTGCTGCTGCTGCTGTTGTCTCAAAATACTCAATTTGTCACTCCCATAAGACATTTATTTTGTCACTGGGAAATATTGCGTGGGCACTCAAGTTTCCAGCAAAGATGATGACTTTTATATGAAATGCAACGTGGATTTTTTTCTTCTTTTCAATCAAATCAATAGATTTTGGTCTGAGCCTAATTCTATTGATTGATTTCACTGGAAAGGAATGCAAAATCGACGGGTGAATCGAAAACTATGAAGAGTCGATTTATCATAGTTTTCGTCTTATGTATTTTTGAAAAGCTTTTTATTTGTTCTTCCTGAGAAAAAATTTTGAGATTTCTAATTTATGAGACAATAGTAAAAAATCTTATTTATCTAAGAAGCACAAATGGAAAAAAATTGTCATGTTTTACGAATATTCATTGATTACGCCGCACAATTTTTCCAAGAAAAATGTCTCAAAAATTGCAGTCAAACGCATAAAACGCCTCTTCAGAAAATAATTATAGATTTTCAAAATTATCCTAAAATGTTTTTAAGACTTTGAGTGAATTTTTCTCTTATCTTTAAAATTTATTCACTTGGAAACAATAAGGAGAAGTTCAAGTAAAGTATGAAAAGTTTCGATAAAATCGACTTTGGAAAGTAATATTTTCTGATTTTCTATACTTTTGCCATATTTTTGTCATAAATTCCTAAAGATACCAATGAAATAACTAAAATATTTACAAAATAAAAAATACAGAGCAATATTTGCACTTTAACGAGCGATTCGCTGCTTTTTAAGTGCTAAATTTTGAACTCACTCTGCTGATAAATGGTGATTTTGACTTTAGGTAGTTTTCGATTCACCCGTTGAAATGTGAATTTGTATTATTAGTAATAATTGTAGAAAAAATCATCTCACAGATCTCGAATCACTAAATTAGCGTTATTTTGGAATCTTAAGAAACATAACTGTCACAAGTTGCTACCAAATTGGACTTGGTCGTGGGCATTGATGCTTTGAAAAGTGTATTCTGAAATATCTTCGCACAATTTACACGCAATAAAACACGGGGTTCACAATAAAGAACAACATCAGAGAAGAATGAAGTAGAATTTGATACATTAGGTGGCGAGTGTACTTCTAATGAAATTGTTTATTTCCTGTCCTCTATTTTGGTGGTAGAATTGCCGAAAAAAAAAGTAGCAATTAAAAGTCAACAATCAACAAGAAGAATATGAGTTTAATTGGACTGTTGCCGTGGTGAGTAAGAAGAAGAAGTGGCGGTAAAAGGAAATTTAAAATGCTATATACTTCCTCAAATCACAAGTGAGACGCAGATATTCTTGAAAGAAGCGTTGCTTTTGCACAGTGAATGAACATCATTAATAGGCAACTAATTGTGAAGGAGATGAGCAAGAAAAAGAAGTATATTTTTCTCCTATTGTGTGTGTGTGAGTATGTGAAATGAAAGACACTGTAAATTCATAACCATAAGTGACTCTTCGTGTTTGTTTTGCGGCAAATTTTCTTCTTCTCTTCTCATTTTTGTAATTTTGCAAATTGATATCCTCCCAATTAGGCAAGAAATGAGACAGATAAGGGATAAGAAGAGAGAATGATAAATTTTCATACAATTTCACTCACCAGGAGAGAAGAAGAAGAAAAAATGGTTTTTGAGCACGTGTGATAAAATAATGAGGAAAGTAATAAAAGAACACTTAGCTGGAGATGCAAAATTGACGCGTAGTGTTATTATTTATGGTGAGAGTGAAGAGAAAAGGTAGCAGAAAAAAAATTGTGCGAATGACATAAAAGGTGAATTCATGGAATTTTCTATTTTCATCGCTGTTTATCATTTTCTAGAGAGTGTGTGTGTGTTTGTCCTTTGAGGAAATCTCACTGTGTTTCTTATTTCTCAGGGTTTATTTGTCCCTTGTTACACACTCGTGGGTGCTTTCTTTCATCGGTTACACCGAAGCATAATGCGAGAAAGATGGCAAATATTGATGAGGAAAAGCATAAAGTGTGTGGATATGGAAGTGTCTGAATGTTGCTCTGTTTAGTATTACACAGTGTCAGCTGAAGAATATTATCACCATGAAGGGGAAAAATGGAGGATTTTGCATGAGAAAAACTAGACACACAATTGTTGTCAATTCAACACCGACACAGTCCTGTAATGTAATATGTTGCGATCTCAAGGCTTCTTTTTTCCTCTTGCCGTATTCTTCAGTTCCCAGTCTTGGAAGAGTTTTTTTTTAATATGTCTCGACCTTGATTTTGATAAACAAATTTAATATGATTCTCAGTTCCACTCTCTTGATGGCTTGTCGATCTTCCATGTGAGTTAATTTTCTCTATCTCTCTCCGTCCCGTTCACACTCTGGCGTTTTTCCCCAAACAATCAACCAACGAGTTGATGATGAGGAATCTCTCCATCATCATCTCAATAAAAACATATATTTATGCATAAAAAGAGTGAGAGAGCAATTTAACTTACAATAGCAATAAAATGATTAAGACCTGAGAGTGTGATTAGTAATTGTAGAGTTGTGGATGAGGCGAAAGAGTTTGCAGAAGTGGTAAGATTGCAAAATGAAATTATAATTTAATTTATATACAATGAAAATTGTGGTGGAATAATTAAAAGATCTCCCATGTGTGTCCGCATTACACTCATATCTCTCTACTCTATCGTCAAATATTATTTATTAGTGAATGGTTGGCGCGCGGAGTGTGGAGAAGAGGGGTGTTGGAGGTAATTTGCTTATTAACAGATGAAAATTGATTTCTTCCGTGTTTTCTACCTTTATCGTCCCACTCCTCTGCAAAACACCCCAAAGGCGCGGGTTGAATTGAGCTCGATTGAGCTGGAAGTGTTTGTTTCTAGCTGTCTGTGTGTGTGTGAATGTGGTGAATCTAAAATATAGCGCACTTCCATGTGCATCGCGGTGAAATATGATAAGAAAATTGTAATGTTGTGTATCGTAAAATAAGACGAAAAAAAAAATATGTGGAGAAGAGATTGCATGTGGGGCCTGAGAGAGAGGAGAGGAATGAATGAGACGACAAGACACGTTCATTGAGTACTCCAAGTTGATGGTGTGTGACACATATATAAGGCACATCGTATGCCTTCATCAGATTATTAGGTTAATTTCTTCATTGAAAACAATTTTGAGTAATTTATCCACTTGAGAGTGTCTAGGTCTAATTTTCTTTTTTGGAACAATACACGATATATGTTATATATATATATATTATCCGTATGGAATGGAGTGGAAAAGGAAGGAGAAAGAGAGAAGAAAAAAAAGAATTTGCCACCCGAAAAGAATAGCAAATAGTTCTCCAAGGTTCTAACTATAAACAACACACTCCTCAAACTCATCTTGCTCTCGCTCTTGGCCTCTATAATCTTTGCCCATTCTGCGCTTGTCCACAATGCTGCTATTTCGACTCGCAATTAATTGTTGGTGCTCTATTTTTTTGCCCTTCTCTTGCAGTGTCGTCCTTTATCAACAAAGATGGACCGGGCCCCAGATTAAGCTTCGCCCGGGAGCCGCCATCCTCTGGTATTGTCTCGAGAAAAGCGCCTCTGCTTCTGCCATGCACTGTGAACTTCACACGTAAGTTTTCAATTAGTCCATCAATGCATCTCTCGTCATGGTCTCTAGAATGGCAGAATAGGGACAAACTGATGGTCAAACTATCGTTATCCTCGACCTTAATTGTTGCGCTTGGGCTGAATGTAATCTTCTGTGCGTGTGTGTAGAAGAAAAATGTAACTTTCACAATCCTGACGAATAAGTTTAACAAACAGATGGGTTAGCAATTTTATATCAAACATCCCAATTATGTCTAAAACTTTTATGTAATTAATTAATCACGGGTGTTTCAGTAGTAATTTTCCGTCTCTGAATATTAATCACCACCAGACTTTCGATAGAGAAGAATTGGAATTAAAGCGAAAAATTCACGACTTTTGTGCAAAACTTAATTGCTATCAGAAATGAGTTTTTTTTCGGGTGAATTCCGTGAATTTATAAATTGTATCTCGTTTGATCTTGATACCAAATCTGTGATTGAGAAACCATTTAAATCAAGTCGCATAAATTGTCTGCATATTTAGCAATATATCATCTATCACGTATGTGTATGTATAAAATGTCCATATTAGATTTGGATGCTATTTTGGAGGATTCTTTTTTTTTCGGCGTAAACACGAAAAACATTTTGCATTTCAAATGATTCTTGGGTGAATTTTTTTGTGCCTCCTGTCTCTGGGCGAGAATAAATTTATTGGTGGGAATACAAGATGTGAAATTTGTTGAAATTATGGACTTTAGCGAATTGCGCTGGACCACTTGGGTGATTTTTTTAAAATATATTTGCTCTGGCAAAAGTGGAGAAGAGAGTTCATTTATCAAGAAGATGTTTAATGGGCCATTATTTTAATTTCAGGTGTTTTTTCTTACGTCGGCGAAGATATCAACTATGACGGCGATGAGGAAGATTATGACAATACTAATGATGAGGATGAAGACCTAAATACTAATAATTACGAGGATAATCCAAATGTCTTGCTATCTCACGTGAATTCAGAGGATTTTCCGAAATCTACTGACGACTCGAGTGTAATAAATGATGAGGACAATGATGCGAAAGAGGACACTGATGATGATTTTGATGTATTTCGCTTTCGTCGTCAAATTTCCGTATGTTATTTTCTTCATCTTTTTAAATTCACTGTAATCATTTGTAACTGTCATTCACAAACTGATCTGTCTGTCTTGCCTGTATTTTCTTCAGGTCCCATCATTTTCCTATACGTGGTATCGCAATGGTGAACCTGTTGTGGAGGAAAATCACATTTTCCGCATCTTTCCCAATGGGACACTCAAGATTTTCTACTCAGACCATGCAAATGGCAACTATCGATGTTTGGTCAATGATACAAAATCAATTTATGGCGCTATTATATCTCGGGAGAGTAAAATTTATAGGACAGGTGAGTGTGGACCTTTTTTCCCCGGCACTGCATGAGCCAATTGGACTGTGTGTAGTGTGTTGAGTGAGGGTTTTTTTTTATTGTTTTGGAGGCAAATCTGATGGCACTTCAATTGGCTTAAGCTGTGTGTGTGTGGAAAATTTTTGCAAATCACATAACTTCTCGATATGATTTTCTTTTCCCTCCATTGACCAAATATTTGCTCTTATTCCCTTTTTTTCTATCCATTGCCTCTCATCCACCTTTCGGACCGACACGATTTGGACGATAGAGTTTCAACGTGGGAGTAATGAATCGAGCATATTGGTGGAGACTGGGAGTCCTTTAGTATTAAATTGTCCGTTTAGCAGCACCCCAAGGGCCAATGTGACGTGGACGTTCAAGTTGAAGACCATTCCTCCGTCCGCAGGAGATGCAGAGTATCAGAGAGATAACAGGCGAGTGAAGGTTTTATCATTCACAGCACGAATTGAATATGAATTTAATTGCCACTGATGAGTGATAATGGAGAGAAATATTGCACTCTGATTCCCACTATGTGTTTATTAACATTGACTCCCATTCTCCTCGTATCGACAGATTCTTTCAGCTGCAGAATGGCAGTTTGCTCGTGGTGAATGCTAAGAGCACAGATAGTGGCAAATACAAGTAAGTTTTCTCATTTGCATACAGCTCTCCATTAGCCATTTTTTTTCTACTATCTAGAACAGACAAATTGATTAAAATTAATTCATTAGTTGCGGCTTCAATAATTCTCGTTTATGTATATTTATTCCTTCTTGTTTTATTTTTCTTTCAAAATCATCCATTTTGTATTTTATTTAGTATACTTTTTTCCATATTACTCTCAATGTTTACAAAAGCTTTAAATTTGGTCTTGTGCAAAATTCACTCATTCATTTAGACATTTAGAGAGGAAAGATGAAAGATTGAGTAGTGAGATGAGTTAGGAGAATCACTCATAAGAATAATTTTGTGTATTTTATTTTAGCACCAGCTGTGGCTCTATGTAATGCTAAAAAAAATCTCTTAATAGTAAGCTACAAATAGTGTGTAAATATTTTTCTTTAAGTCCCCCTTTTCCTCGGCAAAAAATGCCGGCAAACAATGTCAAGTTCTTTTATTACTGCATTAATTCATTTGTCATCATTTTTCCGTTTTTTTTTTTGTTGGTATCTCTTGATCACAAATATTTGCAAATATTTCCATTCAACTTTAATATTGATCTTTTCTCTATTTATATATATATTTTTCGTTCATTAATCTCAACAGACACATTAAATAATCACCTTTTTTTGCTTGTTTTTCTAATCTCGTGAGAGAGAAGAACGATTAATACTGTTTTTTTTTTCTTCTGTTATTGTTTCTGCATTCTGCTTTTTAGAAGTGAGCGATGATTGTGGAGTTGTGAATGTTTGAACAATGATTGAGACAGATTTGAATGTGATTTCTTATTCCAAGAGGATTCACCCAAGTTGATATTTCATTTATTTGTTGCATGCGAAGAGAGAGGATAAATTCTCTCAGCCTTAATATGATATATATTGGAGGAATATTTATGGTTTATTGTTGGGTAAATGAGAAAAATATTGGACTCATAACAGTATTATGGAGAAATTACTTCGACCGAGAGAGAGAAAAAGAAACATAAGGAGAGAGAGATGAAGGCGGAATCACTCATAAAATCTTCCACATTATCCTTTCTTGGATGTCGCTCTTTTATACTAAAAGACTCGTAGAGAAGGGATTTTAAGGGAGGGGTTTTCTGTGGAACAGCAAAGCGAATATGTTGTGGAATTTTCTAAATAATCCCTAAGAGAAATATTGAATCCTTGGATTACAACAAAATTTTTAATAATATTTCCACTACAGAAAGTGAATTTTTCCCTTCACATGTGCCAAGAAATTCTCTGAAATTTGATGGCAGAAATTTGATTAGTAGTTTTGCTAGTCTGATTTTTTTTTTCATTAATTTATGTACATTCAGTTCAGCGGTCTGTGCTTTGTGTTCATTCAACATAATCTTCAGTAGAATGTGCGACCTTTTTGCGAAATTTTATTAGAAAAAATTCCAAGAAAATGGTCAAAAGTAATTTTATTTTCTGTCCTCTTTGACTCAAAAATCTCCAATGTTGGAGTGTGATTCAGTCTTTTCAATGATGATGGAACAAAAGCGCAAAAGTTTATCGCGAATAGCAGAATTTAATACGTGAGTGTGCGTGTGATGTAATAGAAATGGCATGAAATCGAATTTGCTCTCGTGCTCATATACATAATATATGGTTTATTTCTTTTTTTTTTTTGTACTTCCTCCTTAATATTACAAAATTATTCTTGATAACCATGAACGAACTTTTTTATTTTATATATATTTCTAGCGATTTGTCTCTCACTCTCTGTTAATGTGCAAAAGTTTGGAATTTGGCAATCATGCTGGTGTGTCTCTTTTTTGCCAATCTTTTTGCAGGTGTATCGCGAAGAATGAGTATTTGCAGAAATCCGAGAGGATTTTCATGCCACAAGTCACAGTGATGTCTTCAAGGACCAATCGCCATGGATTGTTTCCGGCACTGCAAGAAGTGGAGCAAAAGATAATGAGTGGTGACACATTGCAGCTCTTCTGTGTCTCATTTGGGGGCGAAACTGTGAGTGTGTGACTCTTAAATTGTGTATTTATTTGTTGATTTTCATTGGAAGTCTGAAAATAACATATCTTTATTTATATATATTTTCCCACTGTTCAGGTTGAATGGAGTTTCACGCCAAGTACATCATCAATACCGATAAAATTGAGTGGTGTTAAATACGAATTGAAGTACACAAATGTCTCACGAGAACGTCACGAAGGAGTTTACAACTGCTCCACTGCGGCATCTTATCAGGTGAGCGTGCAAGAAAAAAAAGAAAGAAATGAGGCATTTCTCCCACTCGAGCAAATTCAATTATCTCCAACAATTTATTTCTCTTGCCTTTAATTACATAAGAATTTGTACTTGATTTGCGCTATTTTGCCACTCAACTTCACCTTTTTTTTTCTTGCAATTATTAATCAGTTGTATTTTCACATTACAATTTCTTTACCTCTTCTATTCCGGGCACATTACTAATCATTGCTCTCTTCATCTTCATTTTTCCTAACCATTTCTCATTTTAATCTTTGTGTAATTATTGTATGAAGAATTTATAATATTGCAGAGGAAAATTTCTTCATTATCTCACTCACTCTCCTTTAAAAATACACCCGCGCATTAATCTCTCACATCTAATTACTCCAACCAACTGCTGCTTGTACAGAATATTCCGAATATTATGGGTGAATGGGGGTGAAAAGAGGAGGGAAAAAAGAAGGCCTACGCCGTATCGGAAGTGTTGTTTTGATATCCATTCATTTCGATAACACGGTTAGTTGATGATATAAAAAAAGCGTGAATAGATAAGCAGTTATTAATTAATTCATGAGTAAATATTGATCAATAAACCAGGCAATAAAATCATCATGAAAAAGTGACGAATTGCTCAGGAAGAGTGAATTACTGACACTATTTTAAATGTGATTTTTGGGAATTTCGTCAAAATTTCAACAACAGCCAAACCTTTATTAGTTCAGTAACCTCGTGATGATGTTTTTTCTCTGGTGATACAGTTGATTGCGAAAGGTTGAGAAAAAATGCGTCTATTTGAAGATTAACAGCTTTTAGGCCTAAAAGTGCTGTTGTGAATCGGATGAGATTTTGTTTTTTATAACAATTTACCGGTTCTGAAACACCTTCTTGAATCATAAAAACCAATGTGAATGTTTCATTATGTTTTTGTGTGTATGAAAAAAAATAGAAGAAAATTCACTTGTCTTTTCCCTTTATTTTTCGTGGCGTAGTGAAATTCAATTCCAATGTTGATATCCAATAATGCAATCTTTCACTCCTCAATTCATTATTACACCCTCTCAGCAAATAACGCTCATTGATTGCATTAATGAAAGGGAGAAAAGAATTACTGAAATATCATGTTCTTATGAGATATTTTCCACAAGTCACGGTGCTTTCTGCGTAGATTTCTCATGAATATTCTCTCTTTCTCTTGTATATCCTTTTTTCAGTTGTACAACGTCATTGTTCTCAGTGAGCCAAGATTTCTGCAGAACATGTCCTCGGTGGCCACAATTATGGGGGCCACAGTGGCGCTTCCGTGTGTCGCCAGTGGAAATCCACCGCCGGTGATAACGTGGTATCACAACGGAAGACTCCTCAAGAATACTCATGCCATTCACCATGAAGAGCAGCAGCTGAAGCTGAACTCAATTGATCCGGAAGATGAGGGGATTTATCAGTGTTTTGCGAAGAATGACGCTGGTGAGATTCAAATGTCGGCTAATTTGTCGCTGAGGAAGAGGCGGAAATTGTCACGGTTGAACAATGTGAAATGCTATCCCGTCAACTACACCACAGTTCGTGTACAATTTGACTCACTTGAGCCTATTCATGTGGTGAGCTACTACTTGGCCACGGAGGATCCCTACACGTGGCTGTCGCCGGGTCCGCTGGAGATTCAGCGCAACAACACCATCATCATTGCCGGCAAGATGCGACCCTTGAAGCCCTACACGCTGTACATGAGGGGCCTGAAGAGGGATCACACGGAGACAATTGGGAGGGATGTGAAGGCGCACATGGTGATGGGCAGTCTCACGAAGGGCATCAAATGTGCCACGCAAGGATGTGAGTATATCAGTCATTTGTCATTCCTCAGACTAGATGAAGGGAAAGAAAGAAACACTCTCAGAGCCTTCAAAGTATCATTCGCACTGTCGTCTCAGCGTCTGGAGACACACGATCGCTGGCGTAGATCATATTCTCAAAGCTCTGATAGTCTTGGGAACACCGTGAATTGTGAGACGCAATAGTGAGGAGGGAAGTAATTAAGTGGGAAAATGTATGATTTTAACTTCTAAATATATTGTGAACAGTGTAATGATTGAGGCCGGCGGAATCTTCACAAAATTATACACATTTTGAAAATATTACGGCATCATCGCGATGAGGAGAGAAGCTATGAAATGGCAAATTTTATGCACGCTAGCAAACACGTGGAAGTATTTAATTGTTTATAGTTATTTAATTTATCTCATTGGCATTTAATTCTTTTGTAAATAACGTGTGTGCGTGTGGGAAATTAAACTGCAACATTGTTGTGTGAAAAATGTTATGATTGTTCGGAACATATAAATGTTCTAATTGGATGAATGAAGACCTTTTTTTCACATTACATTTGCTAATATAAAAGAGGGTTTTTTAAGGGTGGAAAAATTAATATCTCAAAGAGGAGACTTTTATCGATATTCTTCAAGTGAATTGATAATCAAATATGATTGTAGATTTGTCGAGAGCGTCTTGTTTGCAAAGAAGAATAGAAATTGTTTATCAAGCTTTCAATTCTCCTGTTTTTTTCGTCATCATCAATTGCAAAAACACTGGAGGATTTAAATTAATTGAACATCAATTCAAAAACATTTATTACATTTTGATTATACCTTTCGGCGAGCTTTTATCGTGGAGAAAAAAAATCTCTCAGTTCTCATCTATGTTAGGAATGTGAGTTGAGGAAAAAAAAAGAGGCCGACAAATTTGGGAGGAGGAAAATTGCGTGAAGAAATGTCTATGGCTGGGAAGAATTTTTGGTGGTGGAAATCTCTCTGGAGACATGAGTTTTTCCTCATGTTTTCCAACTTGTGATTTCGCTTTTCACCCTCTTATTCTTTCTTTTTTTCGTGTTTACAGTGGAAATTTTCTCAACACCATTTCCCAGTGGAATCTTTATTTGGTGGCCTCACGTGAAGGATCTCCCAATTGAGTCATTTAGGATTCAATTTCGTCACCGCGACATGAAGAATCCCATTGTCTTCTCGGACCAGATCATCGGCACCACGTGTGAATTGAATGAATATCGAACGTGGCAGGAGATTGAGGGCAATCTGACGAAGATATCGGCTGAGACGAGCATCGTCACGATGCCACTGTTGAGGCGAGATTTGCGATCACTCAAGGAGACATCGCAAATGCTGGATTCCACGGAGAATTTGAATGTGTCAGGCGATGATGGCGATGGTGGGAGTACAACACAAGTTCCCACCAGTAAATTCTTCAATGTGGCCCACAATGAAACGAGGACGGAACTTTTAATCCCGGGAAATGTGACCGGAATCCTCATACCAAATTCCAGTAAGATTGAAGTGAGGGTTTTGGGTGCGACACCAGATAATCCCATTGATGAGCAGGATTTGGACTATATCCCATGGAAGATGGTGAGTTTTTAGTTGAGAGAAGAGAAAGCATTGTGGGCGAGAGTTATTCGTGAAATTTGCATGGATATTTCTGACAAAATGTCGCGATTTATCGATTATCCCGGTTTTTGTGTCTTAATTCTTACCATCAAACCCTGAGAAAATATTTACAATCAATTATTTCTTCTTGTTTTCTCTGCAGATTGAAAATTCACCGAACGGTGTTTCGCAACTCCGGGTGAATTCTGTCACTACCACAACTGTTCAGCTCTCGTGGAACTCCTTTGGAGCCAAGACTGTCAATTCATGCCTCAAACTCTGCTTCAGGAACGTGAATGTGGATGTGGTTTTCCGCGGTGGCAGAGCTGATGAGTGTAAAGCAATGTAAGTTTTCAATCTTTCTTGTGCTGAAGGGAAAAATTCAAGGAGAAAATGGAGCAATTTTCTTCATCATAAAACATACAATGTTGCATTTACTATCGTAACCGCAAATATCTCGTGTCTCTCGTGTGGTTTGTGATATAAATCTTAAAGAGAGAAGGAGAGAAAGAAAGAGAGAAAAGGGATATTTTGCACGTTTCGCCTTGGAAAAGTTTTATTTGCAAAATTTTTTGCATAACGAAAAAGCTTCTCTCTATATTTGATGAGAGCTTTTTTTCACGTTGACACAATTTCCACGAGTGTTTTATCTTTTCGACGGGGCATTCAATGAAATTACTTTATTACTTTATGATGCCTATATTTAGTCTCTTTGTTCTCGTAGAGAAATAATGCCCATGATGATGAGGAAGTGTTATAAGATTTAACACATGCAGATTGGGTGAAAATCTCCTGTGATATTGTTTGTTTATTTATTTGTTTGAAATTGAACACTAAAAATTACTTTTATCGCATTCAGTTGGTTGTTGATTAAAATGTGATTTTTATTAAAAAGAGGTAATTTTCAATCAATATTAATCGAAAAGGCATAAATAAAGGCGATAATTAATACAAGACGCACTCTCTGTTTGAACTTGCTGCGCCGCTAGCAGAAATTGCCTTAAGTATTATCGTAAGTTATGGGGTTTTCTTAAGTGAGAGGAATGACAGTGGTTAATTGTAAGTTTGCTCAAACTGGATTTTTAATCCATTTAGCAGAGGCAAAGAGACTGAACGTGCGAAGATAAGTGTGTAAATTGAAATTCATGCAATTTTTCGACTAGATAAATAAGAAAATGGATATTATAGAAGTGTCTTGAAGTGTACCGTAATACCAGTAGCTGCAATTCCTCGTGAGATGAAGTGTGGAGTGAGAAGATTGAAACCACAACTCATCATTAAATTCCTATTGCCAAAGTGGACAATGAAATTATCGGCTTATGAGCACTTAAAGTTGAAGGATTTGTTGTCAAATTGTTGCTCATGTCAGCACATTATTGGTGTCCTAGCAATAAATATTGGGCATTA
Source organism: Phlebotomus argentipes (assembly GCF_947086385.1). Lineage (NCBI taxonomy): Eukaryota > Metazoa > Arthropoda > Insecta > Diptera > Psychodidae > Phlebotomus > Phlebotomus argentipes. Next base: position 800,909 of record NW_026776174.1, read on the forward strand.
TTGTCGCACGTTGTGTGATAAAATTAAAAATTGATCTATTTTTTTCTACTAATCCACACAGCAATGCAAATCGATCGTCAGTGGAGGTGAAATCATTACCGCCATTCACAAAGTATCGAATGTACTTGAGAAATTGCAATTCCACGCAACCAATCACCGATGTCATTGTTGTGCAGACACATCAAGATGTTCCTGGTCCAATTACCAAACACCATCTCACGTATGATGACGGCATAACACTCCATTGGAGTCCACCCGTGAATATCAATGGTGAACTTCAGTATTACTCAATTGTGTGGAATAAGGAGCAAATGGAGATGTCGGCAAATGTGAGCATCAATGAGAATGCCTTTAAGGTGAGGAGATTTGATGCTTAATTGGTGGTATTTTCCAGATCATTGGTTAATGATTATTATTTCTCTCTCTCTCTCTTCAGTTGCCGAATGTGACGAGCAGCGAGAGGGTGAATATAACAATTCGCGCTGTTGGAAGTGCAGGAATTGGTATTCCGATTTATATGAATCTCAAGGGTGTTGAACAGGTGGTTGGAAGTGGTGAAGAGAGTTCGAAACAGGCAAAGATTTTGGGGATTATAATAGGGATTGTGTTGTCATTTGTGTGCATCTCGATTTTCTTCCTCATTTTCTTAAAGTTCAGAAGTTGCACAAAGAGTCGTCAGAATGCGATGAATCACAATCAAAATCTGGCATACGATCAGTCACTTCATCCCTGCAATAGGGACAATCATGAGATGCAGACACTCATTCCGCACACGGGATTGACGACAACACCGTTCGTGAGTACGCCGAATGGCAATGCGAAGCACGTGATCCTGGATAGCTTCACGGGAAGTGAGTCTAGGCGGGAGAATGGACAGCAGATTGCCCTGAATTCGTCCCCGCGGATCGACAGGGGTGTGAAGAGTCGATGTGAGGGTGAGGGTGAGGAGGAGAGCAGTGGCAATGGGAGTAGCAAGTCAGAGAACACTCTGAGGGTGGATGATTGCTGTGACGTTGCTGTGAAGACGGAGGGCATGAATGGTAATGGGAGCTTAAGCCATATGAATGGAGCTGTAAAGACGCTGAATATCACACCTCAACATTCCACAACACCACCGAATCAGCAGATTCCCATTAACAACAATGTGCATGAGACAACAGTTGACTCTGTTGAGTTCAATGATGACAGTCAACAGCAACTTTTGGTGCATTCAACACCAAAATTGGCGAAAACAGTTCCGAATTGCATCGATATCAAATATCACAATGGCTCAAGTGATATTCGATCTGCGCATCACAATGGCATTCCAAAGTGTGATGACACCTTCAATTGGATTGTCAACAGTGTGGCGAGTGGGAAGAAGAGTCATCATCAGAACAACGAGAGCGCCTATCGAAGACCAATTGTTGGACCAAATGGATAAAGGAGATCAAAAAGAGAGAGAAAGGAAAAGAGGAAGAAGGAATTGATCGCCATAGCCGGGAAGGTTAAGTAACAAACACACTCCATTTTCACCAGCTCTCCCTCATGTGCCACAAAACTCCCCTGCGCCCCTGGAAATCTACACAAAAAAAAATTATCGCAGTTCTTCGTTAGGGTTGTGATCATGATCTTCGGATCTGCCTGAAGATCATCACCGTCAAAGGAAAAAAAAAACAAAGGAGTGCGATCACATGACTATGAAAATTGAAAAACAACAAAAAGATCTTATTTTGGCTGAAATGAAACACCCTTAAAATTTGTCCTTTTGGCATATTTCTTCGTTTAGGATATGTATTTATTACTTTTTTTTTATTGACTTGTGATCTAGTGAAGATCATGATCTTAACATTCTTTTGCCAAACACATCGACTAAAATGGAAAGAAAGAGAGAAAAGGAGTAAAAAGGAGGCTAAAAATATTGAGATTGATCACAATTTTACACAATTATTTTTGTTCATCTCCTAATAAAGAGAAAGTGTGTGAACAGTGAAAAGTGAAAACACTTCAAAAAAAAATATATATAAAAGAAGATCAAAGAAAATGAGAAAGATATTAAAACTGTTGTGTAAATTTTCACGTGATTGTGTGAAAAAATTGGTGGAGACGAACCAATTGGAGAAAAATGTGTGAAAAACTCTGTAGTAATGATTTTTCTTTTTTTTTAAATAATGTAAGAAAGGTATTTTTGGAATTATGTTTGTCGGTAAGATTTGATAAAACAAACTACTATCGAATGATTGCAAAGTAAGGAAAGAAAAAAAAAAATTAATTCTTTTTAGTGACGAATTAAAAAGGTGGTAGAAAGAAATCTCATGTAAGTTATTGGATATAATTTTTTTTTCTATATATATTTCGTATAAATTCTTATTATATAAATGAGAGGAAAAAAATCATAAATATCAATAAAAAAAAATTACAATTTCGCTCAATTTGATGAGAAAAAGTGTGGAAAATTAGGAGTATATTTTAAAAAAGAACTTTTTACCTTTAGATTTTGGATACATTTTGTCGTACTTTTTATTACTATTTTTTCTTTGTGCTGGAAGCAAGAGTAGTGAGAGATACTTTTTTTCATAAGATAGACAGATAGAGAGAGAGAGAAAGAGGGAGTAAGATTTTTTCAAAGGGGCTACTAAGGGAGATGAGAAGTTAGAGATACGTATATATGTTAATAATTACCGTTAGTTCTTGTACCTGATTACATCATATAGATATTTTTAAAATAAAAACATATATTGCAAAACATTGAGTATAAAAACATAGATATTGAAATAACAACAGAACACAACACACACAGAACAAGATTTGAAAGCGATGCACAGAGAAAGGTGTTTCACAAAAGGGGTTCTTTTACACTCTCATCATTGCAGAAGCATGAAAAATATTTATGGTTTAAATAACTTTCAGAGGGAAGGAAAAAAAAGAGAAAACTTTCAACAGCTTTTTGAGTTGATGTTTTGAATGTGAATTGGTCCATTGATAACGAAGTAATTGGCACTAATAAACTTACACAAACAAGAAACTTACACTTGAATAAAAAAAATTGGCAAAAAATACGAAATGAGATAAATAAAATTTTTAACTTCAAAATTAAAGAAAATATTAAAAACTTTTTACTTATGGGACGAAATTAGGTCAAATCTAACGGCAAAAAAAGAATATTTTATTGTGCCTTGAATGTACAAAAAAAAAGAACAAAACAAAGAAAAAAAACAATGTTTGAACAAAAGAGATAAAAAAAAAGAAATTTGAAAGAACAGAACTTTTTTGAGAGAGAAAAAAAAAACATTAAAATTACTAATTAACCAGTTGATGCAAGAAATGTTATTTGAAGAGATTGAAGAAACCAAGATTGAGAAAAAGTGACAATTGAGAGAAAATGGACGAAGGATGATGGAAAACAGATTTATAATAATATTGAGGATTTATTGAATGGGCACGAAAAGAAGAAAATGTTGTATAATGTAGATGATCTTATGCAAAATGGGGATAATTGAGAGAACAAAAAATACTATAAAATTTATCTAAACTTTCTGTCATTGTGTAATATTTGTGGACAAATTTATTGAGTGTGTCTTTTTCTTAAGTACGTATTTTTTACTTTTCATATGTTTAGCTATTTTCCCCCGAAAAAAAAATTGGTGGTAATCAAAAAAAGGAAAAAGCCAGGAGATGAGGATGAACTTTTGGAAACAAGTACAAAATTTTGGATTTTTTCTTTTAAATATATAATGAATGATGAAGAGAAGGGAAAAAAGGAAATTTCACGGTTAAAATAAAATCACACAGTGCCAATGTCCATGATAAAACCCAGATAAACCCGGAGTTTAGCCACAATAGAGCATTTTGTAAGACAGTTGATTTATGTTGAAAAAGCAAAGAGAACACATGAAGAATCAGATTAAAACAATTAAACATAGGAAATATAGACATAAAAGTGCAATAGACAGCTTTAAGCTTTTCCCAACCAACATTTATTCGCAACACACAAACTTCAACCACTTTATTTCCAACCAAATGATTTTCATTCCTTTTTATATACACAGCAAACATGTGCATTTTCACTGAACGATGATGATTGTTAGATTAATTTTCTTCGATTTTCCATGAAAAAAAATTTGCTCAAGAATACGTACTTTTATTGGGACTGAAAATTTCTTGATTTTTTTTTCACTATATCGACGGGTGAATGGAAAACAAGAATTTTAAGATTTGTATCTTATGAGACAATAGACAAAAAATCTTATTTATCTAAAAAGCACAAATGGAAAAAAATTGTCATGTTTTGCGAATGAAAAGTCGAATTTTCATTGTTTACGCTGTACAATTTTTGCAAGAAAAATGTCTCAAAAATTGCAGTCAAATGCATAAAACGTCTTTTTAGAAAATATTTGTAGATTTTTAGAATTATCCTAAAATGTTTTTTTTTTGGACTTTAAATGAATATTTCTCATATCTTTTAAATTTTTTCACTTGAAAACAATTAGAAAAAGTTCAAGTAAAGTATGAAAAGTTGATTTTTTGTATAAAATCGACTCAAAAACCATTAAAAATCGACTTTGAAAAGTGATATTTTCAGATTTACTATTACTTTTGCCACATTTTAGTGAAAAATTTCAATAAATACCAAGAAAACATTTACAAAATAAAAAATAGAAAGCAATATTTTCACTTTAACGAACGATTTGAAGGCATTTTGAGTATTTTGAAGTATATTTGACAAATTTCGCAGCTGTTTTAATGCAAAATTTTGAACTCGCTTTGCTGAAAAATGGCGATTTTGACTTTTTATAGTTTTCGAGGCACCCGTCGATATATAAAAACAGAGATATTAAGACAATTTTTGTGATTACCACTTTTGTAGACTTTCCTCAATTCATCTTTTGGAAATTCTGTTAAAGATTTCCACTTTTGGGTGAATATTTTTGCAGAAGAGAGAGAAAAAAAATTATCCCTTTAGTTTGATTAAGTGATTTAAAAGATAAAGAAAAATCCTTCATAAGTATATATTTCTCATTTAAAAAAAAAGAGGGTTTTCGCGTTTAAAGAGGAAGTTGAGGTACTGGATAGGATGTTTCTCTGTGTAATGTTTGTAAAATGTAAGGATATTTGTAAAAAAAAAAAATTAAGAAGACAAAAGATAAGAGCTATTTTACGTATTGGCAAGAAAAAGAAACACGAAGAACAAATGTTATTCATGTTAAAAATGAGTCGAAATGATTGATGAAAAGAAATTTTTGGCACTGAAAGATTTTTTAGAAAAGAAAGAGAGAAAGAAATTATGATAAATTTTTTGAAATGTTGCAGATTTTTGGACGCATTTTTTAATTTTTGCAAATTGGATTAAGAATTGAAAAAAAAGAATAAATTATGAGAAAAATGTTGCTTATTATACCTGCAATAGAAATGGGGCAAAGACAATATAAGGAAAGGCTAGAGAAAATTTTTCAAATATTTCCAATTTAATTTATTCGAGAAGAGGCTACAAAGAATATCACACAAATATTGCTATTATATATTTTTTTCTTCCTGCAGGATTTTTATATTCTCTTGAACTATGACTATATTTTTTTTTATTTCAATGGAAGAGCGGTATTTTTTGTGTAAAATGTTAACAAGTTTTTTTTTATATATATTTATATATAAAACCCAGATTCTCAGGATTTAATATTTTTGTGCACGCTTTTTATTTGGCTCTTCTGCTGATTTTTCCGCAAAAGTTGTTTTTGATTTTCTTCAAAAAGAAAAAAAAATTCCTCTTCACAGAAGAAGCTTAAAGGGGAAAAAAAAGTGTTGGGAAAAATTGTAGAAAAATATAAGATTTTCAAGCACAAAAGTCATACAAAAAAAGAGAGTTTTAAATGCACTCACGTCTTTTTTTATAGTTACCATTTTTTTTTGTTTTAGTGACACTTTGAAGAGGATTTAGAAGAAAACACGGAAAAGCAAACTAAAAAGATGAATTATATATATTTTGTAAATATTTTAATTAATTTGTATTAGTTTTTGTTTCATTGTAATTTTTCTCTAAAATATTTTTATTATTTTCTCTAGTGTATTTTTGTAATTTGTGTTTTTTAGGTTGAGTGAAGAAATAATTGAGAAATCTCCCGTTTTTTTTTAATTTTGATAACGAACAATCTTCTAATTTCATGACAAATTTCACTGATGAGATTCTTTTTCTGAGGGGTTTTTTCTTCTTCTTCTTTCAGCTTGAGATGGTTAAATAATATTGTAATAACAAAACATTCCGGTTATTAGAAAATTTTTCACCACCAAGAAGCATTTTTTTTCTAATTTAAAATAGAGTTCTTGAAGAAGAGAAAAATGAGAAACAGAAAACATAAAGTTACATTGAAAATACTATAATATTTGTTACTTGATAATTAATTCATTCTAAAAGGGCAGCAGAAACCAGAAAGAAAAGATATATTTGTTTTAATTTTACAACTTTATTGATAAATATAAATAATTTTATTATCTTTATTTGATAGAGAGAACAAACCTTGTTAATTTAAGGTTTTTTTTTTAGAGATGAAGAGCGAGTGTCGAAGAAATAATTTACCTTTCGCGCAGATGCGAAAGTTTGTCTACCTCATAAGTTTCAGATTTAATTATTTTAATATATTTATTTTATAAAATATTTTTCACTATTCTCTTGTTTTGTTTAATTCTTTTTTTTTCATCTTAAATTGTCTTGACGGTAAAAAAAAATTTCTTATGTCTTAAGAGTATTTTTCTTTGCAACGAATAAAACGGCGGCATTTCGGGTGCGTGTTTTTTTTCCTTTTTTGATAAGAAAAAAAAAGTCAAACATAAATTGAGTCAAAAAAGAAATTCTCAAAATTTTTCTAAAAAATGCGAAGATTTAATGAAGTGTGAAAAGGAGAGAAAAAAAATTAATGTTACTTGTGATTTCATAATTGCAATTATGAAATGAATTATAAAAGATATTTTTGCAAGTGTAAGGAAAAAAAAACTATTTAAGGAAGGAAAAGAAAATTCAATTAATACTTTTGTAATATGGATAACAAATTGGAATAAATCGTATGTTAATGAGAAAAAAAACACATGTTTTTGGATGAATTTTTCCTAAAATAACACTCTTTACCTGCGTCTGACTTTTCAATTTCCGCCCCGCAGTAAAAGAAGAGGCCGAAGAATCTGTGAGCAGAGTTCTTAAATCGTCGCTTCGCTTCTGGGCAACAGCAATTCCCCGAGCAGCAATCTGAGCTAGAGAGTGTCAAGCACGGAGATTAATTTGCCATTCTCACGACGCCACTTGATGGAATGCCCAGGAGATTTTGGGGAGAAGATGTCGTGGAAATATCAATGAGAGATCAGAGGCATGAATTTTTGTGTAAAACAAGTGTTTTTTTCGTTTTATTCAGAATCAAAATCCACAATTTTCTCTCTTCTCTCCCACTGTAATTTTTCTCCTCTTTTTCTTCCTGCACAGGTTGAAAAAAAAAGCCCATTTTTCCCCGACAGAAACTTCCTTCTTCACACAATGCGCATTTTTTCATACTTTTTTTCTCTCTTTCTACAGTTTGTGGTAAAAATGGATCGGTTGAGGGATGATGCTCTATAAGTCTATATAACAATTTCTTGTGTGTATATTTCTTCTGATCAAAGTTTAAGAGACATGATGAAAAAGGAGGATTAATTATCTGTCCGGCGAACAAGCTCAACTCTTATTCAGTAGTGTTTTTGATTTCCTGCAAGACAAGACAAAACAAACAGCATTACTTTCTCTTTGTTCAATTCTTTCACAACAATTTGCCACTCACTTTAAGCTATCACAGTGTGGCTTATACTCCATAGGAGTATTCGGAGGTAAGTTGAGAATCCGTCTGAGTGTGTCCCTTATTCTAGCTGTGCTCGCCTGATCTGTCGCTGTGCGATTCCACACGGAGAGTAGATCCTCCTGAAACTCAAGCCATGCAAAATGAGCCCCATTAGTCCATCGCCCTCGACAGCCTCCTTTTTCTCCAAAGAAGGCGCGCGCAGCGTGTGGAAATGTGATGAAAACTTACCGGGAACTTGGTGCACAGCACAACGCCACAGATTTCAGGTCCGACAAGGAATTGCTCACCCAGCATCGCCATGCAGACAGTCTCCCAGGCACGATCGATCTTATTCTTCCGGAGCTTTATCACCCACTTTCCGCCTTTGGCATTGCCTGGATCCTCCCACATTGGCTTTATTCCGCTCTGCAAAAGGGGAGAGAAAACCCCCAGTCATTCATCCACTGCCTCAAGATGAAATTCTTCAAGTGGAATTACAACTTTCCCAGAGAGAGAGAGAGACAATTGTAGGGAATAAAACACAAAAGTGACCGAGTTTCATCACTGAATTATACAATAAACAATCCAAAAGGGTTGGGAAAAGGCATTTTCCCCATTCAAGCTTTCCAAGCTTCATTCATTCAAGCTCAAAAGCACGCGAAACTTCATTCAATAAAACTCAACAATCTAATGAAGTTTCTACCACCCAAAAAACACTCTCTTCCAAGAAGAGGTTCATTTGAATATTCATTAATTTTGAGAGCAAAACGTGTTTGGCCGGCCGTCTAAATCAAATTGAATCCCAAATATACACAGAATACACAGAAAAGACGCCCCTTTTCCACCAGCGCGCGCGTCCAGCAAAATTCACACACGTGAAAAAATACTCACGAAAATAAATATACTTTTTCGCGGGAATTCATTATCACGACAACACTTCAACAGACTATTAATTATGACTGATAAGGAGGCAAAAGCCTAATCAGTATACTGAGCTCGATTTTCTGGGAATTTCTGTGCCAAACATTTCACCACAATTTCCTCATCGCCCAATTTTCCTCTCTTGTTGCACTCGATGCAATTTCACGTGCTGCTCACTTGGAGCGCTGAATGCACTTATTGTCCGGGAAGCGGCGCTTCGCGTGAGGAGGAAAAGCGACAGAAAATAGACCATCCAGAGCCTCCACAACCATCGGAAGCGCCTTTAGAGAGAGAAATCTCCGTCCGGGAGAGATTTTCGGCACGAAAAATGCTTCCGGATGGGCAGAAAAGGGCGTGAAGCGTACCTTGAAGAGATGCAATTCACGATAGGGCTTCAGCGCAGTCGGCTTGATGAGGTGACAATAGAGTGACCACCACTGCTCCACACTGGCGCATCTGCCCACGACATGCAGAGACTTCCCGTACTCCTGCTGCGGATGGAAAGACAGAGAAGCACGTGAGTGATCGCGAGGAGACGGAAAGAAGCTGTCCAGGAGCACTTACCTCAGTGGCTTTCACCTGTGTTATGGATGTCCGGTGGCAGCCCTTCTTGGCGAACCACAGACAGTAGTTGTACTGCAATTTGTGCTCTCCAGGCCCAGGTTCCAGTGGTCCAAGCTGTTCTATATCCTCAGTCTCAATGTCACTCTCATCACTGTCGCTTATGTAGGGCTTAATCCTGACCGGAAAGGGTGGAGAGAGTGGAATGTGTGATTAGAGCTCCGGCATTCACATTTCCCAGCAATTTGGCAGGCAAATGAGGTGAAAATGCCCGAATTTCTTAACCTACATCTTTCGAGTGTGACTCTCTCACTCTCTCTCGCCATTACTTACATGTCAAACTTGGACATCTTTGCTGGCTCTTCTATCACTCTTCCACTATTCGCAGGATCACTCCTTGTACACTAAATCTCACTCTGTACACTCAACTTTCTGCTTTTGGCCACTATTTTGTCACAAAATTCACTATATCGCGGGTTTTCCTTAGCTGTCTTCCTTCAACGCAAGCACTCGGTTTCTCTCTCGCAAAATTACTTGACATGTCAATATTTCCGGCACGCACCCGAGCTTTCTGCCATCACCGCTGGCGCTAGTGCGTCTCGGATGCCGAAGTGAAACTGATTGCACGCAACTCGCATGAAGAAATACCCACGAAATTGCATCGCAACCATGCAATTTAGGCAATTTATCTCACAAATGGTTTGCGCTCTGACTAAATGGAACTTCCACGGACCAAACCGGAGAACTCTTCCGGATTTCCAGTGCATTCTCCAGACACATTGGCAATAGAGCATCCGGCAAATTGTAATTCCATCGCATCATATGAGTTGGAGAATTCGGTCGCATTGGAAGTGTGACTGGCATAAAGTGATAGCAAAAAGAGTGGCAATTAACACAAAGTGACAATGAGTTTGTGCTGCAGATTGCTGAAGAGGTTTCTCTACTTTCTGGCCTTCTTCTTCCTCGTGGTGCTCCTGCCGGGATTCCCGCCACACACCACCTTTCCCTTCGCACCATTCGAGTGAGTGTGTGCCACAGCGCGCGCCCCCTTGACCTTGGACCCCGCGAAGAGCCGAAATTACGGAAATTACAGCTTAATAGCGGCGGAATGGGAGGCGCGCGCGAGAGGTGCTCTTGAGGTGATGACGTTTGCTTGTTTTTTTTTCATTGCAGAGTTGGCCAACCTGTCGAGCTGAAGGGCGTTCTGGAGCTCAATGGGCATCTGAACAAGGCCGAGAGACTTCTAGAGGGCCGCGTGCACGGGCCGGAACACCTGCTGGCCATTGGGAACACCATCTTCACGGGCATTCAGGGCGGAGAGGTCATCCAGATCAATGGGGACCACATTACACACGTGGCAAAGTTTGGGGCGCCCTGCGAGGGCTCCTTCGAGGAGTCCAAGTGCGGCCGCCCACTGGGCATGGTGCTGGACAACAGGAAGAACCACCTGATCGTGGCGGACGCCTTCTATGGCATCTGGCAGGTGAATGTGGAGAATGGGAAGAAGCAACTGCTTGTCTCGATGAATCAGGAAGTCAAGGGAGCGACTCCTCGACGTCCCAAGATTGCCAACTCCGTGGCGGTGCACAGCTCCGGAGACATCTACTGGACAGACTCCAGCTCAGACTTCGGCATCGACGATGGGATGTTCACGATGCTGGCAAATCCCTCAGGAAGACTCATTCACTACGACAGAGCGAAGAATGTCAGCACAGCGCTGATCGATGAGATGTTCTTCGCCAATGGACTGCTGATCAGTCCCGGCGAGGACTTCATTGTGGTGGCAGAGACAGCAGCCAATCGCTTGAGGAAGTATCATCTCAAGGGGGCGAAGAAGGGAACGTCTGAGATGTTCCTGGAGAATTTGCCGGGTGAGTTTCTGTTGCCAGCGAGATTTGCACACATGAATTTATGGAAATTGAGATTCTGGGGGACAATTTTGCAAGCGAAGCACTTGAAATTTACTTAATGGGTTGAATGATTTGCAATTCTCTACGCTTAGCTTCTTGTCTTGTTCTTGCTGTGCGACAAGATGAAGTTTCTCAGTTGAATACAGCACAAGCGCTTGAGTTAATAGCATTTCTACACATCAAAGTAAACACAGTGTTATCAATCTTGGCTGTTTATTTACACGGAGACATGTTTAAACACCTCTAAATACCAAAATGATTAGATAGAATTCTCACCAGCTGCTTTCTCTTGCAGGCTTGCCTGACAATTTGTCTCCCGCTGATGATGATGGTTTCTGGGTGGCTCTGGTTGTTCCTTATGACAAGGACACTCCGTCGCTCACCAACAGCATGGCCAAAGTGCCTCTGATCAGGAAGTTTCTGCTGCGCATGCTGTATCTGATCGAGACGCCCTTCCGTCTCATCTCCAGCTCCCTGCCCAACATCTACACGCAGAAGATCTACCACGCCATTGGGCACTTCGAGACAACTTCCGCAGTGTTCGGGCCGCGCGTCACGATGCTCAAGGTTGACTGGTCCGGCAGGATTGTGGAGGCTCTGCACTGCACTGATGAGTCCATGAAGGGAATGAGTCACTTGCTGCAAGTGGGCGATTACTACTATCTCGGGTCGCCGTTCAGCAAGTACATGGGACGAGTGAAGGTGCCGCAGCACTTGCAGAGCGTGAAGAAGGAGGCTCCCAAGCCGACCACCACAACTGAGCGACCCACAACGACGACCACAACGACTGAGAAGCCAACAACGACGACCACAACGACTGAGAAGCCAACAACAACGACCACAACAACTACAACCACCCCTAAACCGACCACAACCACCCCAAAGCCAACGACAACCACTCCGCCACCCACGAAAGCTCCGTCGCCGCCGCCGACGAAGCCAACGACGGAGGCTCCTAAGAAGGAGAGCATCCCAATTCACGAAGAGATTCCCAATGACACGAAGCCAACGCCAGCGCCGAAGCTGAAGGTGATCAAGAAGGGTGGCGAGCAAGGAGAACTGTAAAAAGGGGCTTCCTTGACAATCAAGCAACATTTCGAGAGAACGAAAAATAATCTTCCTTCGCGACTGACTAACTTTCCGGCGGAGATTTTGTTAAGAAGCAGCTAAAAAACGGTACTTTTGGGCAGCGGATAGGGAATTAAAGAATGCAATGTTTACAGGTAAAAACTTACGGTGCACACAAACAACACACACACTTTAACACGTTGTGATTACACATCTCAATGATACTCAAGAAGCGAGCAAATAATAAGCATTTTTTCGGCTCTTAAAATCTCATTCCACACACACACGGTTTTTGGGCAATCTTGACCTTTTCTTACCTTCAAGATATTTCCTTAGTTTTTTTTTTGTCTTATTAAGAATATAATTAAGAAAGTTGTTGCATTATTATTTGTTACTTATCTCTGTGTCTATTTTCTTAAACATTTACCTCAATTCTATGCAGAGATTGTTAATTGCATCTCTTATCATTTTCTTATAGACACATTTACTTTTTATTGCTGTACAATAAAGCTACGAAATGCTATCGTAAGAAGTGAGAGAAGCACAGTGACTTGTGTAATTTTTTTTTTTGAATAAATAATGATGAACAATTTAATAGAGATAACGAAGAGAAAAAATTAAATTGCGATTTAACTATGCGAATACGGCTTTTTTGTGTGTGAGAGGAAAAGTTGTGAATTCCTTTTTACACAGGAGAGTTATTAAAATGTCTGTTAAGCTATTCAGGAGTTTTTTGTAATGACATCACGCGAATGTTTTCCGCCAGACACTCGCGCGCTTCAGCCAATGCATATTATCGTCTGCTGTTTGGAGGATTCATCGGAATGTAAATATGATAATTTGAGAAAATGAGGCACACAGAAAGTTGAGAGAGAGGAAAAGTGTTGATGGAATGCAATGAATGTTTAGTAGAGGTGAAATTACAGTGATAGAGAGTCTGGATTTTTTATAGAATTTGCAAATAAAATATCTCACTTTCAATTATCTGTGTTTGTATTTTGTGTGTGATAACTAATTTGCAGTGGCTTTAATTAATCACAATTGATTCTCTCTCTGTGTGATGAGTTTTTTTCCACGAAAAGCTTTGTAGGTTTTTCCCAATTCCCCGGAAAAACCAGTGAAAGCGTCAAATTTCTGAGTAAATTGCATCTCTTTCCTCAAATTGTCATTTTCAGGCCACGTCATGCACTGTAATCACTGCAATCCTTTGTGCATTTCATAATTGAAATTGATTTAATTGATGCAAAAGCTTATGTTGTCATTTTATCTGGTGTGTGTGAAAGAGGAGTCAAGAGGACTTTCCTTGTGATTAAGTGGTGAAAATTGATCACTTAACAGCCATCATTGTTCAATATGCAGTTCGCACTAAGTGAAAGTTCAAAGACAATTTCCAGCGAGATTGAAAGCAAACATTGCGGCGATAGTCTCAGAATTGTGGTCTCAATTTGCCAAGTCAACAGACAAAAGAGAGGAGATCTTCCCAGTGTTCAATTGATTGCGAACAGAATGCCATTTGGCAATTTTCAACATTCATCAAGAGGATTCGCAAATATTTGCCATCTCGACGGCGTGAGTTTTTCGCGTGAATTACGTGCAATTGAAGATGATACCTGGACGAAGTAATTTTCACCCCACCGCGGTGAGAATGTGCGAATTTTCTTGGGCATTTTATTGTTATTTGCCAGCATTTGAGAATTTAATCCTAAACCAACAGCATTTTCAAACATTTAAATATTACACCTCGCACTCTCGCGCGACTGGCGATTTCTATCTCACGCGCGTCTTCGCGCCCCATCCAGACGCGCGCTCTCCCCGCGCCTCGCCTGGTGTCTGGTGGAAATTTTTCTCACGCCGCCCGAGCTCCGCGGAGGTTGGGCCGCGGGCCGCCGGGGGATCCGTGTCAGGACTCCGCTCCTGCGCACAGAGCCACCGACCAGAGAGACGGTCGTCCTGGTGTGATTGAGACATGGGGTGGTGTCGTGTGCTCCATTCAGTAGGACACTGAGCACTGTCGCGCGCGGAGGCCTTCCATTGCCACGCAGCTGTTACGCGGTGTGAAAGGGGGTTGAAATCCTTCCTTCCCAGACGTTTTTCTTCTCCACAACCGCTTCGCAGGAGCACAAGACGAGGTGCTGCCTCAGCCAATTCTCGCGGTTGTCGCACATGAGGACGTAAACTTATGTAATAACAATCAATAAGTCTGCATTCGAAGAGACACACAAAATTACAACCACCCGTTCGCCTCGTGAGGAGAATACAAGTGACAACGGAGAAGCCCCAGAGAGTGTTGAGGGAGTGTTTCAGCAGCGGATGAGGGAGGAAAATACGAGATAATTGCGTGTACAAGTTTTTCCTCGAAGGCCCAGCAGAGCGACGCTAAATTGTGCAGAAGAACCTCTTTGTGGACGATCGTCATCCATCTCATTCATTGTCCGAGAAAAGTGAGTGTTGCGTGGATTGTATGGCATATATATATAGTCTGTGTGACCGAAAAATATATATATTGTACAAAAGTATCACACTATGACCAAAGCTTCCCTCACCAGTCGAGCCTCAGTGGGGCAATTTCTCATTAAAAACAGCTCAATTGCAAGATTACTTGAGGTCATTTTGGGGGCGCTCAGGGGGTGTGGGAAAATGATAAGAAATGTGTGAGATTTGGGACGATTGAGGCGAAAGAAAGATACAAGAAATCTCAATTAACTATCCCCGAACACAACCATTTAATTCACTCGGCAGGAGAAAAGCTCAAAAGCACCCCCAGAGAATATCCTTCTCCACTGGTGGCTTTCTATGAATTTTTCGGAGGGTGGTCCATTGATACAGAGAAGACACAGAGAGCGAGAGAGAGAGATGGGGGATGGGGTGGAAAAGAAAACATCCATTCTCTGGCAGTGATGTTAATTTACATGTAATTAATGGTTTTTGCATATCTCCAGAGGTGTCGCTTTAGCAGCCCCCCAAATTGAACAACGACGAGATAGGATTTATTTTATTATATTGCTATATCGCACTCACAGTAATGCTGTATTCATGTAAATATGACAATTTGATGGCTTCGTTCTGACGCTCAATTTTGTAAACTCCCAGAGATTTTATCGGTGATCCAATAACTCGAACAAGGGTTTGTTAGATGTCTTCCATCCAATAAAACTCGAAACTATTCGACTTCAGGCACTTCAGTTAGAGCACTTCAAGTGGCCTATCTTTGAGGAGTAGTTTGTAATATGTCGTTTCGATATCCCTTATGACTTTTCAGCTTTCCCTCTTTACACTTCAAAAACAGAAGTGAAAATTGTGAATGAATATTGGCAAAATTATTGATTTTCACAAATTCCGGTGAGAATTTCAATAAAATTCCCATTCATTACACCACAATCCCGAAAATATTTGCCACACCGCAAAATTGTAAGCTTAATTCCTCATAATTCTCCAACTGAAGACAAATTAATTAAGAAAAAAATTCTCACTGGTTGACAGTTTGTGTGGTTGTGGAGTGAAAAAGAAAAAACATCTAAAATCTATTACGGTTGCCCAGAAATAATTAAGAGCGAAAAAAAGTGTAATTAATTTGTGAAAATTGCGAGAGGAAAAAGTCTCCTATTGCATTCGCGGGGGTTTTTGATAATTAAGTGGCTCGCGTTTGGATGTGAATTCGAGTGAAATTTAAAGTGTGATTTTCACTTCTCCACAGGGAGAAAACAGCAGCAGCAGCTGAGAAAGCCACAGAATTCCTGGGACAGAAGAAGGTGCGCGCCAAAACGACATCAGCCATGTTTTCAATGTGCTCAAAAGCCCTCCCGAATACACCCACAATTAGGACGAAAGTTGATAGGACGGAAGTAACCACCAATTATGATAATAATAAAGAGCAATACGGTGAGTAATAATTTTCAATTTCACCCTCTTGGACATTGTGGCGGGGCATTTGGGGGTAAACGGATGAGGGCAGATGGAGAGAGCGAGTTGGCTCCTGGGTAATTTCCTCGAGGACGAGAAAGTTTTCCTATGAGCCTCCACTTCTTGTCCAACTTTTCCAACTTACGAGCTTCCTCTTGTGAGACACTTCAGCCTCTGCTGATGCTGTACTTTCCAGCTCAAGTGTCCTCCTTTTTCACTCCCTCTCCCACTCCCCCAACACCCATGTAGTCCTGGAAATGCTCCTGCGCATCCAGGATGCACTTCCCACCCTTTTGCGCGCGTGTGTGCTGTGTGTGTGTGTGTGTGCACGGGAAAATAGACCGAAGGAATTCCCAGACGCGCGACACTGTGATCATGTGGGTCAGTCCTCCGGAGGATGCGAGGGGTGAGCAAACTAATCGAAATTCAGGTCAGGAGGACAATGAATTGAATTTTGTGCACTCTCTCGCTCCCCAACCCACCGCATTAGCTCTTCTCCTTCGCTGCCCACGCAAATTTACTCAGCCCCCAAACTCTCCTCCAACATTGATCGTCGAGGGATGATTGTGGAAAATCAATTGCTCAAATATCTGTGTTTTCCTTTTCATCCTCGCTCCCCCCCCACGTCCAGACACACAAAATTCACTTAAGTGAAAAGTGAGTCGAATTTCCCAGAGTGTTTTTTATCTCTCTCATTCTCGCATATTATCCATTTTCAAGTGAGAATTCCCAGAAATTCAGCATCGATCGAGGGGACAGCAACTGTCACGGGAGATTATTCAAAATAATCGCTTCATTAATCAAATATATCGCTTAGCCTGGGATATATGGTTGCATGGAAGGGAAAATGTTGAACGGAATTTCACCACAGTGCGAGAATGCCAATTAAGCTCTAGATTGAGGATGAAAGAAATTAATAATATTGGGACTATTTTACATTCAGGGAAAAGTTTCAATTGACCTCTTAATATAAGTATTGACGGTAAAATTTTAAATGAAATTGACGATTTTCATCCTAAAAGGCTCATTTCTCAAACCATCTGTGAACATTTAGAGTTCTCTCATGCAATTATGCCACAAATAAGGATATTAAAAAGTTACAAAAACTGTTGAAAAACTGTTAAGTGTCAGTAATATGTTTGTACATTTACTCGCTTTGCCTCAGGAATATCATTTTCACCTGAATTTCCATCTGAAGTTTATTTAAAGTAAATTCTTCTAACATCTTACAAAGTGTTTCTAAGGGAAACTTCTCTTTGTCTTCTCATGTGACTAAGAAAGAAATATCTGTGGAATAAGATGCAAAAAAAACAATGAAATTCGACTATTCAAAATATGGAAAGAATTCTTATATTTGACAGGGGAAAAAAACGAGAAATTACGACGAGGCAGTGAAAATTAAAACATTTCTCAGGACAGAAACAGAGGAAGAATTAATGTGAAATTAAAGAGAAATGCGAGAAAAAAGTTGACCAAAAAGGAATGGAAGAAAAGAGGAAAGGTTTTGATGGTGAAGGAGAAGGAAAATTATAATTTGGCCCAGCAGAGAGAAAGGAATTTTCCACCCTGTAAAATACAATGGGGAAAATACAGGCTGATGAAATTGAATATTTGTAAACATACACTATGACTTTTCTCCTTTAACATCTTCAAAGGAGATTGAATGGAATTCGGGCCCGCAGAGAAAAAAATCCCTGATTTTTTATGAGGGTAGAAATATTTTAGACAAGGGGGTAAATCACAGAGGAGGAAAAGTGTACAAATTTTCTCGCTTCATGGGATCGAAAAATTCTTCCACTCTTTCTCACTCGTGCTTTCTTTTTCTTGTACATTAGTGTGGTGGCATTTTCTTCTAGTATAAGCATTATTCCAAATTAGTTTTTCGTCTCGTGTTTTTTTCTTCTTCTTCTGCTTTTTTTTTAGGATTGGAAATTCTTTTTGGGCTTTCACGGGTAAAACTCCAAATAATTTCTCTTAGTCTATCATAAGATTTTCCTCTTCATTGAATTTGCCGCCTTGGCATGATGGAATGAGAGGGAAATTAGTGACAGTGTGATGCCTTTTTCACTCAGTCTTTCAGATTATGAGGGAGAAAAATTCTTGAGAAAGCAGTTTTATCTCGTAGAGACACTCTCATCCGCTAATGGGATCTATCGTGAAATATTTCAATGTTGAAAATTCACCGAGAAAATGTACCAACCGCACACACACACACACACACACACACAACACACGAGAATGTCAGGGGAGAGATTAAAATTTCAAGAGACAATCCTGACACCATTTCACACCTGAAAAGCTCTATGGCGGGCGTATTAGGCAGAAAAGGTTAATAGAGAAATCCAATTAATAATGAGTTGTGGGTGCTCTCTGACCTCCAGAGAATGCAATTTTCCTCTTGGGGGATGGCAAAACATATGAATTAATTCATCTCTTTTTTTCCACATCCCTTCAATTCGTCCAATCGCAGCATCGACCGCAGGAAAACAGATAAAGGGCGGATATTTGCTGAGATACAAAAGTGAGTGCAACTCTTTTTTTTTGCCCCTTGCTAACCCTCTCTGTTCCATCAACCCAATTCCATGGTTGAAATTTACATTGGAAATTGTGTATGAAATTCTTTCTAGGACAATTGCTGTGGAATCGATGGGAGGAAGAATGGGTGGTTCTGTATGATGATTCAACAATGGCCTGGTTCACTGTACGTTGCATTCATTCCTCTTTTAACGCCACCTACAAAATCCCATTTATTTACTAAACACACACACTCACTTTGGCTCGAGAGCAAATAGCGAATTTGGTTTATACGGAATTTATAGTATGGAATTTACCTCAGAGAAGTGCGGTATTTTCCAAAGAACTCTTGCCTTTCCTCTTTCCGTAATTAATATTGAAAAGACATGCTTCAATTTACACGCACGGAGAAATACACTCTCTAGAAATACAGAGAAAATAACTCATAATTAATAGGGAAAAAAAATTGCACAGAAATTTCAAAGCACTTAATTAGGGAAAAATTGAAAATTGTCAAAGGTAAATAAGGTATTGAGACATAAAGCTCTATAGCTTGGCATGTGTAGAAATTGGAAATTTTCTGAAAATGTGCCCTAAAGCGCAGCAATAAAGAAGAAATTCCTGGAAATCAGTCCAATATCTGCTTTATAATGGCAGCAAAAGTGCTGTCAATCGCGAAGCAGAAAACAACCATGATGGACTCACGAGAAAAGTCCATATATATATATAGTATATGTAGAGCACGAAATGTTATTTGGAAATGCTCGCAGGTGAGCAAATTGAAAATAGACTTGCTAATTGCTTTTTCTCTGTGATTTGTGCGCCGCGGCGCAAAAAGGAGCCCGGAAGGTCATCGCCGGCGGGCAAAATCCTGGTGAAAGAGGCACCGGAAATGCTCGCCATCGCTCACTGGACGGGACAAATCCCGCGGCGGCCGCCGCTGCCCGGCAACTGCACAGTGTCGCAGCTCATTGCGCTGGGATCGCGCCGCAAGAAGTCCAAAGTCTATTGGATGCTGGCGAAGTCGGAACAGGAAGTGGGGTGAGTCCACATGGCAGCGGAAGAGAGCTTTGGAGTGAAAGAGGGGAAAATTGAAAATTTTCTCTTTCACTCTCGAGGAACTGTTTGATTTATAGTCCCACTCTATTCCACCCTCATTTCACTCGATTTAAGCAAACAAATAGCGTGGACGAATTGAACTGTGAGTTATTGATTTTATGAGCAAAAAGTACATATGTATGGAGGGATGTTTAGTGAAAAAAAAACCCAGCATAGAATTCTTCCACATAGGGAGGCTCGATGGAGAATCACTTTGTGGAACATTACATAGCACGGCTGGGTGTAATGAAATTCCATATTGACCGTTCAATTAGTACACTCTATTCACACCTTCCTCCGCATGCCAAAAAAGCATCCAACATTCACAATAAGCACTCACTCTCATGCGCTCTGCGCACGGATTTATTAATAAAAATCGGAAATTTCCCTCTTTCATTCACCCTGAGAGCTTTTGAGTGAGAGAGCTTCCGCGTGGAGTGAAAAATGCTCTTCTCACTCCACGAAATCGCGTACGACTAATACTTTTTAATCCCATTAATAAAACTCTTTTCTCAATTTTCACCCTGTCTTCCGCTCGATTTTTTCCCCCCGAAATGCCACACTCTGCCAAATGATTTCAGTGAATGGATTTCAGCCATTTCGAAGACGGTGTGTATGATCAAATTCTCCAAAACTGAATTTGCGTTCAAGGGGCCACAGGAGGAAATCAGCAGAATGCACGGAAGTAAATGAAGTAACAAAAGGAGCGTCAAATTAATTATTCATACTCCACATTGTCTAGTGGAATGAATGGGCTTTAGGAGGGAAATGTATCTGGCTTTTGCATACCCAGAGAAAACTAACAAAAGTCCCTAGGAAAATCTCCCCTATCACTTGCTTTTCAATTCAATGGATCCATATTCAATTGAGTGCATTTGTGTGTCTTCCTTCTGTTAGATGCGAGGATGAGAGAGGTTGAATTACAATGAATTTTCCCCAATAAAGTTGCACAAGAGAGTGTGAATTTGAGATGTGGAAAAGCTTCCAATATCTTCACATTTTATCATCCCAGCGTCTCAAATCCACGAATTTATCTGAAAATTTCACATAAGAAATTCAACCAAAGTGCCATCACAGAATATAAAGTAGAAATTCTCCACATTCCTCTGGCTAGATAGTTCAGAGAATAAGGATACTCGAAGGATTGCATCAATTCAAGAATGCTAGTCTAGAATGCACATATTTAATGTACTGAATTGAGAGGTGCAATAGAAATTTTAAAGGCAGATTTTAGCAGAAAATAAACATGAAAATTGACTGCTAAATTAGCACATTTGATAAATTCTATGAAAATTAACCCGCAACATTTTCATTTCACGCAAATCTCTGTTTAGCTCCTGAATAATGGCAGCGTAATTTTATCTATATATATCATTTTCAGTCAATTCAAGTGAAGCGCATTTGAACAATTTCCGTCCAGTGACATAATTTTCATTTATGCATATTAATAATAATATAGCGTAGATAAATCTCCATTGTTTTCGCCACAACAATAAATTTTCGCAAATTGTGCGCCAAAGTTTGTGTGATTCATCTGGATTTGGGTGAAACTGTGAGTGACTATTTTGGCTCTCTTACTCACAATTGTTTACTCTTTTGATCAAAAGCTTCGATTTCCTTTCACTTTCAGAAGGTGAAATTGCGTCTCACTCTTGACAAATATGAATAATACACTTGAGAGAATATAATCTGTTTTATATTTTACATATATAGGCTTCTTTTGGCACGCACACACACACACAGAAACTGGAATTGTGTCTGTCGAGCAGTGAAAAAAAGTGCTGAGTTATGATGCTGTGAAATTCTCATATTCGCCTATGAGAAGTTTCACGTAATTGCGCCTTTATACATACAAGCCATATAAGCAATATAAGCTTTTAAGGATGCTTCAGACATTCTCTTATCTTCTCTGCATGTCTAAATTAAAATTAAGCATTATTAGGGAAGTTTTCCGCATAGTCAGAGGATTTTTTTTCTCCCTCGCTGTAAATTAAATTAAACTCTGTGATGTGCATTTACTTCTCGTCTCCGCAGGTGGTAATAGTATACCTTTTGCTAAAACTAATTGAATAAATTGATTACATTTCATGCAAATTATCACCCACCGCAAATTAATTTGTAGCTCCTTTCGCGATGCGCGGAAAAAGTTTTACCATCACAATTACTTCTGTTCGAATCATTTGCATTCCTAATTCTCTAAAGTCGCTCTGGATATTCTCTGGTTCTCCGCTGTGGCCTATGATTCTATCATTGATGGTTTGTGATTTTAAAAATAATGCCATGATTCAATGAGTGTCGATTTTCCATTTGCGCAGCTTCCGCCTCCGCCGCAAATTGAATTAATTGTTGATAAACCAAATCTAATAGGCGTCCTCAAGCGTCCGCTGGTGCGAATCCGACGTAAGTGTTTACAGCAAAAAGGGGTCACATTGCAGTGAAATGCGCCAACATTTGCGTAATTTACGCCTCTGCTATCTTTCAGCTGCAACAAGTTCCGAGATATTCGCACGGAAGACGATGAGTGACAATGGCGTTCACAATCCAGCCGTGAGCAATGATGCAGCCGTGGCGGTTCTGAAGAAGAGCACTGGCAATCAGGATGATTCATCATCACGTGGATCGCTGGCATGTGTTCTGCCATGGGGGCACGGCTGGGGTTGGTCAACACTTCCCAACGGCGTATGGAGTGGAGGTAAAGAAACAGAAAGAACGACAATCGATCAGAATTGTAATTGCCGTAGATTGAAGATAACGTCTAAGATTGCTTGAGATTCTATAGAATTGAAAGTAATGTTTCTCATTCAATGCATGACAAAGTGTGTGATTTTTAAAAGAATATTAAGAAACTAGAGATTGAGATTGATTTGTGGCAACTCTGGGATAGTTATACTGAGTTGCTAAACAAACCGCACAAATCGATATGGGAATCCCTCGCAGCCCTTAAACGTGTCTCGCTTTTTTCTACCCCCTTCTCGAGAAGCAACCGCTCAGCATCACTTTTTCCTCTCTTTTCTCTCTTGTGTCCACCCACAGAACTCACATGGTCACAATGTGAAGACTCCTTCACACTCCACGCTCTGCCCACGAATCACTGCACGAACTATGCGGACACTTCCATTGCTGGCATCTATCACACGGATGTGGAGACTGGCATAGATTTCCATTCGACAGGCGTTGAGGAGTTGGGCGTCGAGGATTTTGACTACGCCATGGATTGTGGAGATTTTCTCTTCTAAATCCCAGGGCCACCAAGAATTGGGGATTTCCCGAGTTTCCCCCACAAGAGGAGGATGGCGAAAAAAGGAGCGTATTATACTAGCCAAAATGTTAGATCACCACTGAGAAAGCGCATTATTCTCCCTTCTTCCCAACCCCCCCAAAGAATCACCCTCCGTAGATCAATCGTCATGTTAGATTAGAGTCAAGAGAGAGAGTAAGATGGAGTACTTCATAGGAGATATTATATTGACATTGTAAAAGATTATAGTGAGCAATTTCAATGGAGAACATTAGATGAGAGCCCTTTTTCAATCTTCCATGCGACCCACTTGGACAAATGTGGCGTCTTCCCAGAAAGAATTTATTTTCAAAATTTTAACCTATGAGAATTTTAAAAGAGATTTAAAAAAGAAAAACATTTTTGAGAATATGACCGAATCGTGCGTGTGTGAGATATTTGACTTTTCTACAGCAAAATAAGACCGAATCCATTTCATACGAGCGTCTCCAGCTGGAATGGATCGCGTGGGAAGGTTTTGAACTGGAGAAAAATGAGGAAGAAAAAATGTCACAACCGCCAGAAAATTCATTTATGACTGAAAAAAAAAATTTATATTGGAATATTTACTTAAATACCTTTACAGTTGTTTTTCTATTTTTATACGCTAATAAAAATGATATTTTTTAGAGAGAAAGATTGCATAACTGAACCACTTATAGTGCGAGGAGACATTTTCAGATGATTGTAGAGAGCAAGAAATAAAAAAACAACCGAGAAGCAGAACCCAAAAATTAATATTTAGTGGTGTAAAATGTATGTATGATATACAATACATTCTTAGTGGCAGAACATTATGAAGAAAAAATATATGCAAATTGTTTAAAGAGTATACAAAGATGCTTCGGAAAGTCTCACCCTTCGTTCGTACAAAGGATTTCCTCACGTCTGTACGCAGGGTAACACAGAGTATTCTTTGATGTTTGAATACAAAGTGGATTTTTTGGGCATATATTGCAGCATTATACACCAGAGAAAGAAAATATATTACTTAGTGTCAACCCTAGATTAATTGATAAAAACCATGAGAAAAGAAAAATACGTGTAAAACAATTCGTCATGTTTAGTCGTAATTGAGTAATAGGCGTAAAAAAAAATGACAAAGCCATGAATATTTAGTGAAGAACCGAAACGAGAATCGACGTTAAAAAAAACAACTTGCTATAAACTGGATATATATTTATTAGAGAAAAATAAAAGAAACCCTCGGAAAAAAGCGTAAATTAGTATAAATGTAATCTGACGTCGTTTGTAATGTCTATATCGAAAGCCCTACAAATTTCCTTGTTTCAAACAAGAAATTGACAAAGTTCTAAAATAATATATTATAAATGTTATAAAGAAAAAATCCATGAAGACCATTGTTTCAATTCTAACTTGACACTATATAGTGAACATCCACAGAATAATTATATATGAGATAAGATTGTATTTTTAGAAGAAACTTGTTAACACGGATAACTTCTCATGAGGCAGAGGAACAAGTAAAGAAATATCCATGCATGAAAATATATACAAAAAAATATTGAAAGAAGATTTAAATGAAACGCATAATGTGAGAAATATTAATGTAACATTACGTGTAAGGAAAATATGCACTAAAAAAAAATATGACTTTAGTTAATAAAAGACTCTAACAGTGTTAATAGAGAGTAATAACATATTAACATCAATTTTCAATGTATAAAATCGCTGGTCGATTTATCAAGTTATATATATAGATGTTACACTAAAAAAAAAGATCATCGTATATTTAATATTGAACAATATGAAATGACGAAACTCTATCACCTTAAAGTTATTTTCTAATTTTGTAATAAGGTTACACAATTACTAAAGTGACTTAGGGAAAAAAAATCTAACAATGAGAAAATATACTTTGCGATGATAAAACCGATAATGGAAGATTAAATGAAATCCTAAATCAAGCCCAATGTGTTCACAATTTATCAGAGAATAATTTTTTCGTCAAATTAACCAAAACATATAGAGAATGTGAAAAAATGTTGATTAGACATGAATATATTTGCCAAGATGCAAATATTTTTTAGCGAAACACACAAACACAAATTTTGAGATGAGAACAGAAATGAGGGGTAGAAAACACGTTGGAATATACATACGTACATTGTATGTCTATATTGTTTCATTTTAGAATGCAAATCCAATATGTAAATGTTAGAAAAAAAGGCAAAAAAATCAGAGAGGATAATACCAAGGGGGAGATATCATAGTTAAAAGTGATGTACAGATCAGCAGAAGTACTTGAGAAGTGGAAGTGTTCAAAAACTTACAATCTTCCCTTCCTTCTTTGCTTCTTTTACTGTCTAACCATCCCGATTCTTTGAATTTCTCTTCAGAATTGTACGAAGAAACAATAATTTTCTAGGTTATGTAACGAATCACGGACGGATTTAGTGAATATTACGCATTCTAGCTCAACAATTCTTATCCTAAAGTCGCTAATATTACTAGTCATTGACAGAATTAAGCATTTGATGCCAAAAAACACTACAAATTATGTTGAAGTCGAACATAACCTCTAAAAGAGTAATGTAAGATAAAAGATAAAAGATGATTTTAACCATCTAGAAGCTCCCAATTGAGGTTTTTGAAGATCTATTAGTAATATTTTTGAGGTTATGGTCTGAAAAGACGCTGAAAAGAGCGGTTTGAAGTAGATTTTTACAGAAATATCGCATGACACCTTAAGATATTCATTACAATTCGCAAATTACTGTGGAAACAGTCTAAAAATATGAAGTGTTAGGAAGTGTTGCACAGATTACGAACATATAATCTCCCCCTTGGATAATCAGTGTTGCTTTTTGGGACATTTTTTTTAATAGAAATATCCTCCTTCCAGCTATACGAAATCAGTGAAAGAGAATATACGTACTCATGCTGAAAACTTTTCTGCACTAACAAGAAAATAAATGTTTTTCAAAGCAAAAGGGGATAACCAATATATAATACAGTGTACACGAAACTTACCGCATTGTCATGAATTCAGTGGACAGCATTTTCAAAGTGTGTAAAACGTTCAAATGATTCACCCCTTTGTGAGGATTATGAAAAATAGCTGAAGGAATGTTGATTGATGGAGGAATAAGAAACAATTGTGAAAAAGGAGAAGTAACATTAAAATGCGGGTCAAATGTTCACAAACAAAAAAAAAACAAGATGAAAACGTATAAGAAAATTAACAATAAATTCTGTGTGTACATGTTTATGACAAAATGGTGATTAGCAAATAAAAATTTCTGCAAAGAACAAGGCAATCAATTGTCATCAGTTTCCAGCATCGTTTCCCACGCATCCAGGCCATCTCTGGCAGAGACTTCTTCTCAACTCCGTTGATGGCTGCCTCGCAATCAAAATCCACTTTGAAATGTATCCCATTCGTCGGGATGGGTGTGCGGGAACACAAGATTCACAAACTTCTCGTATTATTTTCTGCTCTTTATTGACACTTTCGAGTGATATTAAATAAATTATGAGGCAGAAAATTGAAATCTTTTCTCCGCTCTGCACACAACAAGGGTGAGAGATGACTGATTTCACAAACTTCGTGCGCGTATCACTCAAACTATCCAGGGCAGAGTCAAAAACTTTCTGACACGACATTCTTTTTCAATTTTTCATTCAGGAAAAATATATTGAAAAATTCATTCTCATACAAAACAAACTTCATCACAACAGTGGTTGAGGAATTTTTCCGCTCACCTGCAAAAAATAATTAAGAATGAAAGTATGATACGTAAAAGAGAGAAACCCCTGGCACTTAATAATGCTATTCCAGACCTGTGTTACCTCACTCAGGTGAACTCTTTTTTTCTTTCTGCGGAAAAAATTCACTCAACAAGCATTATTCCTCCACATAATAGAGGGACTTCAATAAAAAGCGTGCGGGTTTTTTTTCTTACCATCCAACATGGTGACAATGCCATGAAAGACATTTCGTATTCATAACATCTTGTAAAAAAGCACAATATATGACTGTCAACCACGCACTCAAGGGTTAAAGAGGCGCTCATATATTGGAATCGCTTGTAACTCTCCGAAGAGCCATAATTTTCCGATCCTCCCAGATAATTTCATAACAATACATTATTTGTCCAATACTTTCTCTCTCTCTCTCTCTCTTGAGAATAAATTTATGCCCCAAAACTCTCAATAAAAATGTCTTTCGCCACCACAATTAATCGTCAATTTAAGTGTATTTCGGTGTTTTGGTGTTTTTTTTTCTTCTTCGGGGGTTTCATCGGCGATCTTGAACCCATTACTGGTGCTTTTATTGGGTAATTTGGTGGTCAATATTCACATTAAATCATAGTGAATCTCAGAAGCAATAAATAAGAAAATCAATACAAAGTTAATTAAATAAAGTGAACTAGATTCGAAGGCAAATAGTGTTCAAACTTTTGAAACTTTGATGAGAATAATAATCTTATTCTATCCTTTGGAGTGTTCAAAGTGTTTCCGTTCTTCGGATTAGTAAAGATCGATATTAGAATATTGACCAAGGATTATCAGGTATCAATGTGAGATGTGGTTGACCCAATTATCTGAATGGAAATGTTTCGAATAACACACATATTTGAGTCATTATGCAGTAATTAAAGTGTGAATTTCAAGCATCTATTAATTATCTACAATGTTTTATAGCAATTTAGCTCTTAAAATAAATCCTTTCTCAAATTAATTATTTACACACTGAAGCCTTCTTTCAACAAGTTGACCAATTTCCCCTAGAAATGTAAGAAAATTTAATTACTTATATTATTCCGTTAAATTGAATAACTTGTGAATGTTGAGAAGCTCTTTTATACACACAAAAAATACTCCACGTGAGTCAGATAATGTGATCATCTCATCGAACAAAGTCTTTTCAGCTCTTCAAACTTCATTAGCCTTTTTTGTACCTCCGACGACAACTTCTTTGCTCCTCCAAGTAAAGTATATACAGATTGGAAAAGCGCAGGAGTTTTTGAAGATAATGAAATGAAGGCTGCAGGACTGCATAAATCACTCATAAATTATGAATAGTGCTTCATTACCGCGTATGGCACCTGACCCAATTCACCCCATCCACCCTCACCCTCACCCTCTGTTCACTTCCGCACTCTCTCTCTCTCTGGGCTAATAAACTGTCAATATCGAAATGATATGCAGAGTGAGAGAGGAAGGGAAAATAAATGTAAATTGCTCTGAGTCACATCAATACAAAATTTTCTCGCGCTTCGAGGAAGGAAAAAAAGGTCATTAAATAGCATGACAACATCGCGGACAGTTGGGAGAGACAATTGAAAATTGCGTGTGAGTTCAAGGATTCACCATATATGCGATCTGTGATGGCGAAAAGTTAATTCCACAATTAAACTTCAGCGGCAATTGGCGCGCAAGCACTCACTCTTCCACCGGGGCACTCCTTCGCGAATCACACCGTGTCCGGAATTTGCCAGTGCCTCAGTGCGCGCCTCCAAAATACACGCGAACGCCAAGAAGTGTAACTATAGTGAACACAAAGCCGGGGAGAGCGTATAAAATAAATAGTGGAGACTTGTGCGACAATGGCAACAACAGCACTGACTATATTGGATGTAGCGACGTCTCGGGCTGTTCAGTTGGTTGTTGCCTTCCTTGGCGTGTGTGTCGTCTTTTCGCGTTGTCGCGCCTCATTTGTGTCCACCACAATTTTCCATACAGCACTCGAACAAGGGGCATTTTTCCTCTCCTCCTTTTTAGTGGGTGTGTGCATGCTGTTAGCGCCGGTTCATTAATAAGTAATTGCAAGTTTTGTCCGAGAGTGACGGAGAGAAGAAAATTGTTTGGTACATTTTAGTTGCTGTAGCAACATAGTTTGAATGCATATAGTCAATTTGATACAGAAACATAGTGAAAATATCCCAGTGTTTTCCTACCAAATCAATGTTTTTCCACACTTCCACCTCTCACGTGTGTGGATTTGTCCAAACATTCATGTAAATTTCCCAGAGGAATTTTCACATTTCACCCAAACTTCTCTCTATTTGGCCAAAACCTTTTCCACTTGTTTCCACCACATAAACTTTCCAAAGATTTCGAGAAAACATTCATTCAAAATTAAAACAATTCTCTCAAGGCTGAACGGGAAAAAGCTGGTGGAAAATCACAGTGAAGAAACTTCTCAAAATCAACTCCACTCTCTCTCATTTGCTAGAAACCTTAATAAACTAACAAGCTAGTCAATTAGAGAGTGAGAATTGCAAAAAGCCGGGCGCACTTTTGTTCCTCACATAACAAAGTGGGAATGTTGCTTGAGAAAATAAGATCCAGAAATTGACTATCGACCCTAAAACAATTCCTCGTCAGAAGAAACACCCAAAATCATCTCCATCCTCTCTCTCACTCACTCTCAGCGCAGAAAGGCAACTGAAAGAAATTGTTTTCGGTATTGAAAAGACACTGGAAATGGCAACTCAAGGCAGTAACACTTCAAGGCTCACACAAATGCAGGTGGGATTACATATGATGACTTTCTTGCTTTATTCACATCAAGCGCGTGCTTTAAGTGCGGAAAGAGAATCGCCCAAAAAACCGCTCAAAATAAGAGAATTTGAAGGGGAAGAAAAATATGGTGACTCTCTGGACATGTCTATAAATTATCTTCAGCTGTAAAAAAATATCTTTTTAATAAGACTATTGTGTAGGTTTTGAGATTCGACGAGGTCTCTGGCGATCAAGCTTGCTGATCGGTGTTGAATTTTATCCATTTTCGCACAAGGTGGGCTTTCAGTAATCTCGCCATCGAAATTTAGTGGCTAATCCACTCCTCATTAAAGCTATCTTGGAGTCTTGGGTGGTTCGTATGAGTTCATTGGGTTCAGTAATCTCACTCTCAGGACAGACAAATATGTTGGTGTTGTGTTAGCACGCGAAAAAGAGGCGCAATCATTGGGTTATTCTATAATTAATGCGCGCTGTGTTGAATGTTAAACTACTTTTTTTTTCTTTTAAATAAATTATATCATGTCGAAACAGAAGCGCTCTCTTCTCTTATTTATCAATAATAGCTAATTGAATTTTAAAGCAGCAACGAAATAGCTGAATTGCGCATTTGTCAAGATTCTGGGATGTCTTAAATGCCGCATTTATTGCAAAAAGACCCCAGCAAAGACACTTTGTTGCGGTCAACAAATGTTATTTGCATGTCGTTTTGCACCAGTCGCCTCCACTGTTTGCAGAATGCGTGGTTTAGACAGCTTACAGAGGCAGAGACAGTCAGCACACAGAAAAAAAGCATCTCAGGCAAATTTTATTATAATAAAATTAACTCAAAACACTCTCCAACATGACGCAGTTCCAACTCATATTTGCTGTCACGATGGCATTTCTATCAATATTTTTGTGTCTCTCAATGTAATTTCCATCGAGTAATTCATCAATCAATACATTCTTTTGCATGTTGTACAGAACACTGACATGTAATCATTATTCTACAATGTTCTGTGTGTTTCCTACGAAATGGGTGAGACAGATATAAAGCGTGAGATAGCCATAGAGAATAAATTCATTGCTAAATTACTCTCTTTCGCCCATTTAAAGCCTTGGTTGTGTGTCGTGATATTAATCGGCCGGGGAATAAACTACATTTATTAATTGAATTGCAAGAAAAACAGAAACATTTAGTGGATGTCTCACTCTCTCTCTTGCCATGTATCTTGACCACTTTATCGCTGTTAATATTGGCGTGTGGACATATAAAAACAGTGAGAAATGAAATAGAAATGATCAAAATGAGCGAAAAAATTACTACAAGAGAGAAACGTGGGCAGCATTTAATCATGACATGACTCATTGGTAATGTCCAAAAAAGGTCTTGCGTCAATGACTCAGAGATGTCACGGAATGAAAATTCAAATTTCACTGCCTCTCATTCGCAGTCACTTTTTTTTCCTCTCGTTCATTCGTTCTTCTTCTTGTGATGTTTTGCGAGCAAAAGTTTTGAGGCGTTGCGGATGAAAATCCCTTATTTTCCATGCTCAGTTTTTGCGTCTCTCTTTTCACTCTCATGATGGTTTTCCACGTGGTTTGATGGAAAATGCCGTGAGAGGAGAAAAACATGACTTTTACTGACGTCACGAACACCTCCTACATGTTAAAAGTTTAATAAGTGTGAGAAAATTCTCAATGAAAAACACTTTATGAAACTAATATTGGCTTTATCCAATCGATGGGGAAATTTGGAAAGTTTCACTGAAATATTTCACGAAGGAAAGTTTGAAGAGCAATAAATTTTCCACCCTTTGAAAAATTACACACATCAGCAACTCTAAATCGTCGATCAGTTGAATACCTAGGAAAATTAAGCGGAAAAATGTCTGTAAACAATCACGAACAGCAAGAGCTTCACTCGTCAACTCACATCAGAACTGTGTGGAGTTCCTTCGAGTGGTTGAGCACATTTGGAGGATGTATTTGGATTATTTTGTAAATATTTCCATTTGACGTGAACATTCAGTGGAAAATTACACTTAGGCCAGTGATTTGCTGGCGAATTTAGAGACTCTGTGTGCGCTAAAATCGACGAGCAAAGAGTGATTTTCAATTATTCTGTTATATATTTTCCCCACATATAGATGCGATTCCAGCAGAGGCAGCAGCAAGAGAGGATTCAGCGTAAATTGGAAATGAGCAGTGCACCATCCATAATCAATAACAATAGCATTAACAACAATGGCTCCAGTGGATTGGAAATGGACACAAGTTGCACGCCTGGAAAGGTAACTATGCGGGGCGGTGGAAAGCCTTGAAAAGCGCCTCCTTCAAGGGGAAAATCACTCGAGATTTTGCGATTATTCAATCAATTTTGGACTTTTTGTGATTTTTATTGAATTTTAATTATTTTCTCCACAAATTGCCACTAGAGGGCAGCAGTTTAAAGACACGCAAAAGTTCTAATTGTATTTCCCAAACAAATCTTTACCACAATCTTAAGAATGAGCTAAATTAGGGGGGTTTAAACACCTCTGAATAATCTATTAAATAACTAATAAAGATATTTGCAGTATTTTCAACATATAAAATTTTTTTTTGATTATATTAAAAAGTTAAACATCTTAAAGAGTAATAAAATGTGAGAAAATCAGCCAAGAAATGCTGCAATTTGTGGAGAAAAAAATCAAATATAACAAATTTTCTGTGTTTCCTTGCAATTTACCTTGAAAATAATGATTTTTTTTATTGCATTTCCTCGAATTTTGAGTAAAAATCATATATTTATTTGAGTCTATTGTAAGATTCCTCCAAGAACGGTTAGTGACTTTCCCTTTGGCCTTCTCCTTTCCACCCGCCCTCCGAAATATTAATGTGGATCAATGTCAATTCTGGTCAAACGACCGTTCAATAGTTCAAGTTGACGGTTTTGATGGTTCTATGTCAAGTGACAAAACGCTAAAAATAGACCCAGAAAAAGCGGAATCGTAATGGAAATTTTTTTCTTCTTCTTCTTTCACCCGAGAAAAATGCCAGGGGAAAAAAAGGGGAGCTCAATGGCACTCCGCAATTGATTTTCCGCACTCACGCTGAGACAATAAACATTCGCTGGGAATTTGAATTGGCAGAGACAGAGCATTATGAATGTGTATATTCGTATTGGGGCAATTGAAGGCTCCAAAAGATGAGCATTTCAAGTGTGATTACATCTCTCTCTGGGGCGTGCATTAAGATTGTTACTGAATCTCCATCAATTTGCAATTTCCACTGATAATGGTCTAAATGTAAATCTTTGATTAGGTGTCCTTCTTGGAAATCTCTACAAATTCACAAGATACTTTACACATTGGCTCGTCTCTCGAGGAATAATACATAGATATAGGTATAAGAGAATGTGAAGAGCATGAATATTTCATGATCGGGTCGAATAATACTAAACATTTTGTGGAATAATCCTCAAGCTGTGCTTTTAATCAATTTGTCGTCTAGCTTTCTTTTTATTGCAATGAAAAATTGTTATGACATCTACACACTTTCAAAAATGGCACAAAAACGCACTCAATTGCCCAGCAAATTCACTCATCCATGGTGAAGCTCTTGAGGTGAAAAAAAATTGCGCAAAAGGCCTCATATTGTGAATTTTCAACAAAGTTCAATGCCAATAATTCAGGTGTAAATTATCCCAAATGGCTGTTGTAACAGCAATTAAAAGCCCACATTTATTTAGCCCGGAAATGCGTTAATAAATTACTCAATTTTTTTGCTGTGCGAAAAAGGTGAGGCAATTGTTCGAGGAGCGGCGCCAGCGGAGCATCGGAATTGATAAGAGCTACCCACTGCAGCCGATTCAGATGAAGCAGAGCCCCAAGGCGACCAGCAAGACGCCAACCAAGACATTCTCCACATCGCGCGGCGACACCGACAATGGCCTGGACAGTTGGTCAACGGCCAATAACAACTACGGCGGCAAGTTGTCCAACGTGGGCCGCCTGGCATCGCTCAGCATCAGCAACAACAATGCCGCGCCCGCGAAGAATGGCACAGGAGTGAGCAGCAATCCGGTGAAATTGAGACCTGTGATCGTGAAGAAGGCCGCCAATGTGGCAAGTGATAGCGGACAGACGGCCGGACACGTGAATGCCACTAGGAATCTAACGAATTTATCCAAATTGACCAACAAGAGCAACGATGGCATCAATGGAACACACAAAGTGCCACCAAAAGCTGATGCTGCAGCGCCTGCTAAGAAGCAATCTCCGGCAAAAGTAGCCAAGGTGAGATTTTTCTACAGTTTGTAATTCTCAGCAAGCTGTGTTTGCAAGTGTTTCAATCGTTTCAATGGCGACAAATCGAAGAAAAACAGTCTCTGCTCGCATTATGTGGAAATTTAATTAAGCACACACTTAATTTATCTCTTTCTTTGTCATCAATTTGCAGAGTGGTCCACCTCCAGATGGAATGTCTGAGTGCAATATCTGCGGTCGCTACTTCGCTGAGGATCGCATTCAGAAACACATTGCAATTTGTGCCAAGATTACGAGTAAGAAGAGGAAAATCTTTGACTCCACGAAGCATCGCGTTCAGGTAAAGTGTTGACAAAGAATTCAGCACAATCTTCAGAATGATTACAAGGTGTCTTTCTTCCAGGGCACCGATGCTGAGACGTTTGTGTTGAAGAGAGGTCCTCGAGGTGCCCGAACTGTCGCCGCGGCTCCTCCCAAGGCGCAGCCCGCGGCCAGCAGCAGCGGCGGCTCGGCGGGCAAGAAGAACAACTGGCGGCGGAAACACGAGGAGTTCATCGAGGCAATTCGTGCGGCGAAACAGATGCAGGCGCACCTGGCCAAGGGCGGCAAGCTCTCTGACTTGCCACCACCGCCGCGATCAGAGAATCCGGACTACATTCAGTGTCCGCACTGCATGCGGCGCTTCAACGAGGCGGCCGCCACGCGTCACATCCCCAAGTGCGCCACGATGCTGCACAACAAGCCCAAGCCGCAGCCGCCCAAGAAGCGCTACTAACTCCGGCTGTCTGACAAATACTCATTCACACCATTTAACTCCAGCGCCATGCCTTAATCCCATATGCAAAAAAAATCTTATGTGTGTCTCTTTTGGCAGTTTTTTTAATTTTGGAAAGAAGACGAAAAAAAAATCTCTTTCTCTACAAGTGATAAAAGAGCCCCGAAATATCCTAATAAAGAAAAATGTTTTTTCACCTTTAATCAACGTTGCCAATGAATTTCTTCACCGTGTCGCAGGACTCCAGCATGCCCAATCCCTCGAGGATGTACGCCAAATTGTCCAGACTGGCGTCCATGTCGTCATCGAACCAGATCTGCAGCATCGCGTGACACTGTGCGGACGCAGTGGGATTTTCCGTCTCGAAGAAGAGTATCTCGTCGGGTCGATAGCCGAGCTTGTTGGCCAACTTCTTCCAATCCGCCCCAATGATGGGCGCCAACTCTTGCAGCTGCTCCGCCGTGATCATGTTCGGCTTGTGGTTGTTCTTGTCCTCCGGCGTCAGTTGTTCCGTCTTCAGCAAATCCGCCTCAATTTGCTCCTGCTCATCAGCAAAATTGTCATTATCCGCCTCCATTTGCTCCACCACCGGCAGAACCTCCTCCATGGGCTCCTGCTTCGCCTCAGAGCGATCCTTCTGGATCTTCTTGCGCACACTCTCCAGATAGTCACTGACTTTGTACGATGGCGTGTTGAAGAGCGTGAAGAAGTGCGGCGACTGTCTCGCCATGAGCCTCAAAGCTCGCCACTCGTATGACGGATCATTCTTGTCCTTCGGATTCTCCAGATAAGACTCCAGCGATGGCAGGAAGTTCCTGTCCGATCCCTTGCACGCTTGGAGATTGTCCGGACAGAGATTCCAGAGCTTCGTCAGCTCTGGATTGCCCATGTAGAACTTCCCATGCTTTGTGGCCTCCTTGATGGAGTCACCAAGGAGTCTCTTGTACTTCCTCTGCGGCGAGGGCGCCTTTCCCGTGTCACTGGGATGCGGATCTGGACGCTGAAACTCCTTGCAACCCTCATTCTTCCAGTTGTTCCACATCTCCTCGCGCTGAAGCATGTGCTGCACACTCTTGGAGAACTTCGTGCCATTCGGCGGCGTCTCATCCAGCAGACGATACACCTGAGCCTCCGTCTCCTTGATCCAGTCCACCTGCGCCTGAGCCAGCGTGTACATGTCCATCTTGAACTTCACCTGAGACGGCAAATAGTGGAAGATGATGAGAAACTGCACGAGAACGGAGCGTCGGAAGTTGGAATCTGAGAGCTGAAGTGCCAGGAGTTTGGGATTCGTGAGGAATTTGGCAAAGAAGTGCTGTGCTCCCTTGTCAGGATCGAGAAGATTCTTCTCGTCCAATTCATCCACATCCATTGCTTCGCTCTTCTCTCGACTGCTTCCCTCTCTCGGCTCCTCAAGCTTGAATCCCCTAAATGCCGCCAGGACGCTGGACGTGTGCTGCAGAAGAAGAAGGAAGAGATTTTACAGTGAGAAAATGCACCACTTTAGAATGAAACACGCGAAAAACTCACGCTCACGAAAGTCTTCCACTGAACTTTGTTGTAGCATTGATTTGGATTCCTGAAGAAGTCCTGCAACGCCCAGAATTTGCAGTACAAATTGTAATCAATCTGCAGCTGAGTTTCCACTGAATCTCCGGCGAGATTCTCATTCTTCCCATCTGTGCTGTATTCCGTGAGATTCTCCAAATTGAACTCAGAGACAATGTTCAGTCCTGATCTCTCGGAGAAGGGGAAGAATTTGGCCAGGAAGAGGAGAATTCTTCCGCAAAACACAGTGTTCTGAGATCTGGAAAGCCTCCTGAGCAAGTCATTGCACATCCGCAGGATGTTATTCTTGCAGGGCGTGAAGAAAACCTCCTCCTTCCACACGGCCACATTGTTCTCCACATACGTGAAGAGCTGCTCGCACTGATCCAGTGTCACAGCATCGAACACATCGCCCAGGAGGATCACTGGAATGGTGACGGACACCAAGTCATTCCGGGCAGCGTTCGCGGACAGCGTTATGAAGTCTTCCACCGCCTTCACATCTCCGACGTGGTCCGTCAGCAGCACATCTCTGAACACCTGGTCTAAACTGGACTTCTTATCAGTGTGTGCGCCACCGAGATGCTTGAAATCCGCCTCTAACTTTGCGAATTTTCGCTCCTTGAAGGATTCCCTGAGAATGTCCTGTGAGGCAAAGAGAAAACTTCAATATTTCACGGAAATCTCCCATTTCTCCAGCATTTTCTTACTGTAAGCTGTTCTCTGTAGGTTTGAAAAGTAGGTGTGCACATTTTACTACAAGAAATCTCGAGAAATCAAGGAAAATCAACAGGAAAACGCTCTAAACAAGCTTTCCCGGAAACCAAAACAAACTTTTTGACAGCTCTAAAGTCACGCCGTTCTAACCTCAAACACCAATCGAACACGCGTTGTTTTAGTAAACAAAAACATTTCTGAGCAGGAAAATGAGCATTTCCGTGGAAAATAGTGTGTACATTCTGTCAATTTCCCCCTTACTTATTACCTAAAGAGTTCCTTTATCGAATTACAGGCATAAAACTCTACATTGGTGCTGATAAAAGTCATTTTCACGAGATATTCGTGATTCCTCATTCTCTGAGACATCCTGAATGGCCAGGAGAGAAAACCATCTGTTTAGTGAACATCCCGGCATACATAACAGAGGACAATCTCAAAGGATTGTTTTCCAAGTTTGGAAATGTGGAAAAAGTGGCAATTTTCACTAGCATAAAGGACTTTCAGGCTTTTACAAAATCTCCGGATGATCACAAGAATTCTCAGGATTTCCGCTGGAAGATCGCCTTTATGGCCTTCAAGACAACCACCAGTGTGGACAAAGTTCTCCAGGCGAAGAAACTCATCGCGGAGAATGTTCTCCTGGGTGTCCAGAGATGGATTTCAAACTACAAAGCACAATATCCGAGTAGTGAAGAAATGCAGAGTGAAATCGAGAGTTTCATGGCGAAATTTGACCAGGAAAAGCGTGCTGCTGAGCAGGTGGCGAGAAATCAGACAGCCGATGACGAAGGATGGGTGCAGGTGTCACGAAAGTCCAGCAGAGATGCTTTCAAACTCACCGAGAAGAGTATTCAGAACGTGACAGAGCAGCAGGAGGCGAAGAAGAAGCGAAAGGAGCTGAAGAACTTCTACAGATTCCAAGTCACGGAGTCCAAGAAGCAGCGGATAGTGGAGATGCGGAAGAAGTTCCAGGAGGACAAGCAGAAAGTGGAGAAGATGAAGTCATCTCGTCGTTTTAGACCATTTTAGTGGCCCTTTTTTGTTCACTCAATACAATTTTGTTCACAAATCCTGATTAGTTGTTTCCCAGACGATGTCCTGAGCCCCAATTGCTGAATCTCCCGCCGGCGGGTCTTGGCTGGTTGTTGAGCCGAGCGCCGCCAAAGGCGTACACACCGCCGGTGACGTCGGGAAAGTAGTTCTTGAGGATCTGCGGCGTTTCCAGCAAACTGGGCGTGTTTCTGAGCGTGGGATAGAGGAACTTGAGGGAGTAGTAGAGATGTCCCACGACAATGCCGATCAGGGAGTACGTGATTGAGGAGGAGAGCAGCAAGTTCACGCCCAGCAGAACCCAGGGAAGATAGGCCGCCTTGAATTGCGTGCCGAACCAGAAGTTCACGATGGTGTCCGCGTTGAGTTTGCACCAGACGTAGAGCACTGACATGACCATGGGATCCATGAGGAGAGGTACGTTGAAGCAGACGCCCAGGATGACACAGTTCGCCCAGTTGAAGATCAGCATGAACAGGTGGTCTGCCGGTGTGTTCTTGAACTGCTCGCGCTCCAGGCGAACTGAGTAGTTGTACAGGAAGTAGCAGTTGAGCATGAAGTGGAATCCCGTCTGGGGCGTCAGCGGGTAGAACAGGACTGACGTGAGAGGTCTCCAGATCTGCCCGGAAAAAATCACATCAATCATAACCACCAAACACACCATGAAGATGAGCGCAATTTCGGCAATTTCTCACCTGAAACTTCGTGTAGACGAATTTGAATGGCAGGAGGATCAGGTACTCGCCCGGAAGGAGTCCTATTCTCTCCACCAGGCTCATGATCACGGTGGACGAGAGCCAGTATCGTGTAAATATTGGCACGGAGTTGAACCAGCCTGAGAAGTCCATCGTTGCTTCGGATTCTGCTTCTGTTCTACGCAAGAAAAGAGATTTTACTACTTAAGATGCAGGAAATTATCTTCCAATGATTTATTCACAAAATGATTCGGCACTTTGCACCACAAACTTCCAGTTTTTCATCACCAAAACACAAAGTGACAATTCTGAAATTCTGACGTGTCCAATGCAAGGTCAACGCGCTGGGTTGTATGCTCGATGAGCTGCGATAAAGCGTCATGCGCGCTTATGGAAACGCAATAAGTCACAATACTGCCTCGCTTTATTCTCTATCATGGTTGAGTTTGCCAAGAACCCCCCAAAAAGGGCGCCAATTCAGTGTTCGTTCGCTCCACGAACGGCCTTATCACGTGTGTCTGTTGCTCTTGATGACCATCTGCATGAGAGT
The DNA here is from genome assembly GCF_947086385.1 of Phlebotomus argentipes. Lineage (NCBI taxonomy): Eukaryota > Metazoa > Arthropoda > Insecta > Diptera > Psychodidae > Phlebotomus > Phlebotomus argentipes. Next base: position 839,986 of record NW_026776174.1, read on the forward strand.
GCACGGGGGCAGAGCCTCCAGGCGGCACAGGAGCTGCGGAATGCTGCCGTAGACGCAGTGCGAGCTCAGAGCCACTTGAACGGCTTGGGCGAATCGCTCCAGGCACAGCTGGAAGCGTTCCTCGGTGTCCTTGGACTTGTTCTCTGGCCTCCTGATCTGCACGCACTTCCCCTCGAGCGTGGCCACGATGAGGCAGAGATGCTGGGCGTTGATGACGGTGGGTGGGCCTGTGTGCGACGGCGTCTGCTGCATGGACTGAATGATGGCCAGATGGAGCCGACTGTAGGACTTCCCCGGATCCAGCAGGGGCGCCATCACGCACCAGCGAATAAGCCCAGCCAAGGGCGTGAGCACGGGCATCGCGATGGCGCCCGAGGGCAACACCAGCGGCTTCTGTGAGGACAGACAGAGCTCTGGGCTGCTGGAGACCCACTCCGTGAAGGTTTCCAGCAGGATTTTCGGCGGCACGGCAGCGCTGTCGTGCATATCGTTGAGGTACAGCTCCGCCACGGCCGTGATTATGTTCGCCGTGAAGCGGGGAGCCACTTGGGGAAGGTACTTGAGTTGCTCTGACGCCTTCTGGGCGAACACAATGAAATCCGTGACGAGATTCTGTGCCAGATCGAGACTGGATTGCGATGTGCAGCCCAATTGCTGCATCCACGTGCCGGCGGCGCACAAGAGGGGCGCAATGAGGGCAGAGACGGACGTGCTGACCAGCTTCACGAGCACATTGATGCGCGTGATGGACGTGGGACTGGCGAAGAGTGAGAGAAACATGGCATTTCGCGTGGCCTCAGATCCGGGAGTCTGGAAGTATTCGCAGAGAACCACAACGAGCTGGAGTTCCTGGATCAGCGACAGTGTGGCAGGAAGTAGTTGATTCTGAGACTTCCGCACGTCAAGATCTCGTGGCTTCTCGCAGAAAATCTCAGCTATCAACTCCATCATGTGCTCCTGCTTCGTCCGGGTGTTGATCATTGTTTCTGCAAGAGTGACAACAATGAGATATTTTCCAGGATTGTGTGGCTTTTCCACTCACCAATCCTCTGCAGAGTGTCTCGTACACGCAGAGAATAGTCCATTTTGTGATATTCTCGCTTTGATGAACCTCCAAGAGACATATTTCCCCAGAATTTTCACAATATTTTATGCCACAAGACAAGAAATCTACAAGTCCAGAAATCAAAACAATCAACATAACCACACTTTCCGGGGAGTTTTCCAGTCTTTCGTTGAGTGGCAGGAAACTTGACGAAAGCGATTCAAAAAATCGATACGGGAAAGGAGAAGTGGTCTACAGTCACTTTAGCTCCTGGAAACACACAAAGTTCTTCCATTTCCTTCGCATTTTCCTCCGCTCTTCCTGGCTGGTTCAGGGATCAAACAGTGTGGTAGAGAGATGAATTCGGTTGTGCCAAATCACGAATTCATGGAGTTGCGCACGATGCACCAGGTGCCGTGCAAGCAGCAGTGCTTTGTCTACACGGACATCGATCTTCCACCGGAAATCACAAAGTTCTCCGAGAAGATCAAGAACGGCAATGTGCCCACGTACAAGAAGGAGCACTCGTCGCCCCCGCCGGTGGTGCACCGTGGGAAGAGTCGCAAGGTGGTGGCTGTGTTTGGTGGGTTGTTTGTCTTCATCGCTCTCGCCATTGGGATTCCCATTGCGCTGCAATTGCGGAGTTCTTCGCTGCTGGAGGCGCGACTGGCCTTCATCAGGCGTCTGCTGTCTGAGAATCCGCCCCTCGTGGAGGGACACTGGCGGCCACAGCTCGGCGGCAACTTCACCAGCAGCGTCGCGGACATCACGCAGAACATGGTGGGCGCTCTGGTCTGGCCTGTGGCTGTTCCCTGTGGCGCCCAGTATCTGGACGGCGTGCAGCTGGCGCTCGAGGGCATCGACGAGGCCAAGCGACTGGTGCGCACCAATCCCATGCTGAAAGTCATCGAGCTGGCGGATGAGATTGAAGAGACGCACGCCGAGGGGAAGATTGGCGTGCTTCTGGGTCTCCAGGCGGGTCACGCGCTCGGCTCCAGTCTGGCTGTGCTGCGCTCCATGCACTCCCTGGGCGTGAGAGTCATCTCCATCACGGGTCTGGGCTGCACCACACCCTGGGCGGCGGCCACCATCAAGAGCGACATGATCGTCCTGGACGATTCGCAGCCGCACAGCTTGACTACCTTCGGCGAGGTGAGTCTGCAATTTCCTCCTCATTTTTCACTGAGTTTCCAGAAAGGCATTGGAAATTGAGAAGCAATCGAAGCAATGATAAATGGCGAATATTAATGAAATCCTCTTATAATGATGCTCTTAAAATCATACAACTTTCCCATCTGTGTGTTCTTCTGTTGCTGTTTGTTTGTCGCAGAAAGTGTTCTCTAGCTAAACATAATTATAATACTTGCAGAGATTCTGGAAAATACTGCATCAGAGAAACTGAATGTAATTATTTATCGAAGAAACTTAAGGAATGAAGAGAGAGAGAGAGAGAGAGAAGTTTCAGCAAACAATTTATTTATTATTGTCAATTTGGAAATTTGTGTTTACTTCAGTTATTGGGCAAGAGAGAAAGCTTAAATAATTCTATTGAGTTTTAGAGACCATTTAGAGCAGTAAAATAGAACTTTGGGTGAAATTCAGCAAATATGGAAAACTTCCTCTTCATCTTCTTTCCCAAGATGAGACAATTATATTGTCTAATTGCTGTTTTTACGCTCCACAAGAAATACTTACTAAATTCTATTCGGCAAAATTGTTAAGTAAGATTGTAATATAGGAAAAACTTTGCATTTCCATTGCCCTTAATCCATAGGAGATTTTGAAAATGTTTAACTTTCTGTGGGTGAGAAACTTAAAAGTCTCACGGGAACTTTGCAATGTCTTGCATAGAGAATTTCCTGCATTAATAGAGGTAAGAGAAGAATTGAGGAAGAAATCTTTTCTATGCCACTTTATTCTGGTTTAAGTCTCACGGGGAGAAATGCGTCACTTTTATTTATCAATTCAGTTTAGCGCCAGAATCAAATGCTCGTGCATATAAAAGTTAAATGCCGGAAATACACCAAACCACCCATGCAAATGAATATAGAGGACCATTTATTGAGGCGACCAATATGAAAATTATGGGATAATTCAGTGTGAAATTAGAGTAAATTTTGCTGCATAAAGCGAGAATTTTATTGGTTATCATGTGAGTAAAAATTCACATTTAATTATTTGCATTCATCATAGTGTAATTATGGGTGACTAAATATAAAATTATTGCACTATTCATGCCATTCTCTATTGATAAAGCTCTTTTGTATTATAAACTCGCATTCTACGATGCGCATTTCGACGGGTGAATCGAAAACTATGAAAAGTCGCGATTTATCATAGGTTTTTTCTTATATTTTTTGAGATTTGTGTCTTAAGGGACATCTTTAACTTCTTTTGGGGTATTTTATTCGTTTAAAACAGCCTCTAAATATTGAGGATTCCTCTAAAATGTTCTTAGACTTCGAAAAACTTACATATAAAGTAATGAAAAGTTGATTTTTAGGACTTATTTGGATAGAATTTACTCAAAGACTATTAAAAATCGACTTTGGAAAGTAATATTTTCAGTTTTTCTATTAACTTTGTCATATTTCACTCAAAAATTTCAATAAATACTAACAAAATCTACTGAAATATTCACAAAATAATTATTACAGGTCGTTTTGAAGGTATTTTGAGGGTTTTCAGCTAAATTTGATTAATTTCGCAGCGATATTAACGCTAAATTTTGCTCTTGTTCTGCTGATAAATGCTGATTTTGACTTTTAATACTTTTCAATTCACCCTTCGATATTGTTTAATGATGGAATTTTTGTGTAATCAGAATATTCTGTGTTATTTTATGTAGTGATTTTAGTACTTCAGTGAATTTGCAAGTGTGAAGCACAGAAATCTCCTCGTGAAATCCTTTAAAGAGTGCCAAAGCGCAATCATTTATGTCTTATCGTGTGAAGATGTAAGAAAACGATTGTGTGGATCAAATAAACTGCAAGTTGCAATTTCATGAAGAGCTGAAGGAAATACACAACAATTAGGAGACTTCTCGAACTTCGTTTATATGGCGTTTTGGGGGAAAATCATGTCTCTAGAGAGTGTCTTAAAGAGTTTGAGAGAGAGAGTGAGAGAAAGGGTAAAACTTGCAGTAATTAAGGATTAAAACATTGAATGAAAGTCTCTCGCGGAACAACGGAATTGGGATTTAACTGAAAAGTACACATGGGGTGAAATGTATGGGGTGGAGTGAAGAGGGGGAAAAATGTGAATCACAGAATGCTTGGGTTAATAAACGCACGATTTTCCACAAGAAGTAGCACGTCATATTCTCTTATTTTTCTTCTTGCTTTCCACGAGTAGAGTTGGTAAGAAAAAGTTTTACAGCTGTTAACAACATTATTATCATCATTTAATTTTTAAGCGAGCATTTTACATAAGTTTTAATGAAGTAGAGATGAAAGCGCGAAGGGTGAGCATTTGGGGTGTTTTACAATGAGAAAGTTTTGTTGGGGGGGTGGGAAGAAAATGAAGATTTTATGAGGAAATTCAATAATGTCGAATTACTATAAATATTTAATTTCACGACGTGTGTTACAGCTTCTCTCAGTCTACCTTGTCTTCACATATATAAAGTTCTCCTTTTTCCACACACACACACCGAATGCATCCTGAGCGGGAGATAAATATTTTGCAAAGTTTATAGCAATGAGAAACATCCGTTCTAACTTTCCAAATAAAAATGTGTGTGTTGTGCGCGCGTTCAGAGAATGAGGGAATTAATGGAACATCTTATTTCTTTGTTGATTTCTTGCTACACTTTCAGGTCAAAGCATGCGTTCTTATGATAAAATAGCGTTTGGCAATTAAGTGCCTAATAAAATTACTCGAACGTGAAATGATTTAGTGTATTATTCTGCACAGGATTTATAGCATTTCTGAATGAGTTGGCTGAATTTCTGGCCATCAAATTTCCCAAATGAAAATATGATTTGTGAATATATTGTGACTAATTTCAGTCACATCGCGCTATTGTTGACCTATTGACATCTCACTATTGGATCAGGATTTCCTTTTCTCACTCTCTCTCCCTCTCTCTCTCTCTCTCTCTCTCTCTTCGGAAAAATGTGTTTGGTTGAAAAATAAGTTGAGAATGGAGTTTTTCCGCAGTTGCTTCGTTACGAAAAGTTTTTGGAAAAAGACATAACTTATATAGAGACTTTTTCCTGTGACAAAAGTTTATTCAGAGCCAAAAATATTTCTTTCTCTAACACTTTTCTTGTCGGTCATTCGAGCAAATAAAAAGATTAAATTATAGTTTATTTTTTAACAATACTATTGATACTTTGAGACAAAAAATTCAGCGGACAATTTTCTTTTAGTTTTATGTGTTAAATAAAATGAGCAATGAAAGAATATTGAGTTAAAATATGTAAAAGCTCACAAATGTGTGTTTTTTTTTAACAATTTACAGGAATTAACTAAAAAAACTGTAATTATATTGGGTCGTTGCAACATTACAGATGTCGTATTTCAGTTCCTAAAAGCCACCATTTTGGTGTAACAAATTTACATTTTCATAACTTAAAAAAAGTACAGATGTAATACGAACGAGAAGGCGTTGCAAGGCAAAGTCCGGGTTTATTTAATACGAATTTCAGATGATGAATAGTGCAAGATTAGCCCGTGTGAACGTGTTTCCGATGAGATTCTTTCAGGATTCTGCTGACCAGAATGTCTGGGAAAATATCTTAGATGTTGAAGAGTGTCCAGAAACACATAACCTCAATCTTGTACATTTAAATGCGCACTAATTGCTAGAAAAATTCAATAAATATGTGTTTATCTACATAAAGAAATCATTATTGTGTGTTCCATTGGTTTTCACGTAAATTTTCCGGTCTCACAGAAGATAAATTCCGCACTTGCGTAAATGTTATGAAGTCTAATCTTGCAACACCTTTTTACGCATTCATATTTTTGACAGCTTATTTAAAATGTTATGAAAATATAATGTTGCAACGACGCCTAATTTGTAACACTGCAAATACACCTGAGCTACTCTGTAAGTTGCAAGCGATATTTCTTGCTGTCGCAAAAGTGCATAAAGAGCGAGTAATAGGGGTGGGATATTGACTTGTTCATCACAAGGGAGGGGGGTGGAAAAGGTGTTAAATTCTGTGAAGCATGAGGGTGATTTTTACACGCGCTCAAACTATTGATTCATATATAAAAGTTGCAAAGTGATAAAATTCAGGAAAAAATATTTTATATAAGAAGCATCCTCAACTTCCCCCCCCCCGTCACCTTATAGGTATACACATTGTGCAGAAAACTGGAAATTTCCTCTCACAGCATAAATTTATGTACACAGAAAAGTCCAAAACTTGCCTCACTCTCGAACACACACACACCCATCTCTCTTGTTCACCTTTTTGCCGGAGATAAAATGCATATTCATGAATATGGTTGGGATTAAGATAGTATAAACTGGCATGAAGTGGCGAATGGTGGACCTGCGATGAAAGGTATGGTGTATGCGAGGGTATTTTGTATTCTTCGTGTATTTTTCACCCACACCCGCGCCCTCGCGTTCTCAACCCTATTCGCTACCCCGCACAGATAGAATAGCAGTTTTATCATACTTAATATTGTTTACGGGAGGAGGGAAAGAAAAAAACGCCTTTCTAAATATCAAACAACATATTTTAATAAAATTGTCTCACAGTTTTCTGTTTGTTGAGGGGATAAATATAATATTCCATGAAGGATTTGGGATTGTTGCATTCATTTAAAAGAATTTATACTCTCTGTTATTCTTGGTCAATTTTTTTTCTTACGAAATTTCTACACTGAGAGAGAGAGTGAGGCTTTAGCGAGGGTATTTTTGAGGAAATCTTCCTTTTTTTCGTAGCTACAATAAGGATACTGAATAAATTAGGATCATTAAATATTCAGTGAATTCATATGAACGGATTATGTTAAGATGTTTACCCCGGTTTATTGCTTTAATACAGTTATACTTCAATGATGATATTATTTGGTGAAATGTTGTGAGAAAATAAAAAACACTTACATTTATGCTTTTGTGAGCTTTTCGTGAAAATTATATTACCCACCAAAACTAATGTACTATGTTGCATTGCGAGATATTTATGGTATTTATATTTTGTACTTGGTAATTGAGAATGAAAAGCACAGGGGAAAATGCATGAAGAGAGTATTTTCGGCATTTTCACGGAAAGTACATCTGTTAGTGTTGGAATTGAAAGAAAAGTTGAAAGGGAAGCGACATGAAAGCGCATTTTGTACTGCAAAAGATACTCATCACACAAAAGGGGATGCAAAATATCATCATGCCGTGGAGAAACAGTAGAAAATGTCGCTTTAGCTATATATATATATTGCAATGGGAAACTTTTAATTGGTAAATTTTCGGTAGATGAAATTGCATTTAAAATGAGAGAAATTTATTAATGTGAATTAAAATCTTTCCTACAACAGGATATTATCCACTATATATACACACATTTTTCTTATAAATGTATGCATTTTGGGTTGTGGTTGCGAATGTGGAAAATAACTCCTAAATAATAAATGCACATGCATTCTCTTAATCCCCATGCATATCGAAATGCATACCTACCTAATTAAATATTTTGATAAAGATATAAATGTTTTATATATATACATTGGTTGGAATAATAATAATGGGGATAATTTATATATATATATAAAATTCCAGTGGTTTATACATGTTGTTACGTCTCACATCCAATTTAGACTTTTGGGGGTTGAATTTATAAATTCATTGAATGAGTGGAAATTAAATTTTACGTATATATATATGTGAGCTTTTAGATATTAGGAAAGTTAAATGCAATTTGCATATAAATTCACACCTGGCTCATATTCTCTCTCCACACAAACATTTTCCTGTGTAGCCAAGCTATTTTAACTAACGTACACTATATTAGTTATCACATCCCTTCGTTGTGCCCTCCAACACGCTGCGCTCCTTACATTTGGTGACCTCAACTGACTAATTCATTAAATCTCTTGTGGTTCTCACCATTCCGGGGGCCCACAGATAAGTGTGTGTGAGAGAGAGATTCCCAGTGGGCTCAGAGCTGAAACTGGCGCATAATGAGGCACTTGTTCTAGCTTTCCATGAGGATTTCTTATTTGAACATAACTTCCTTGAATTGGCCCTGTGATCTGCTTAATTCTGATTTGTGTGCATAGGAAAATCATTGCACTCTCTCTCTCCATTGAATTGGGCTTGTCTTTGATTAGGTGATTAGTTGAAGTGGAAATCATGCAGAAGTGCCAGAAGCAAAGCTCATTGTTAGTCAGTTTGATGGATATATCAGCAATTCTATGTTAATAATCCATATAATTCAAACTAAAAGCTCTCTCTAATCACTCCATTTTTGCTGTTTTGACAAACGAAGCAAGTCTTAGAGCGATTACAGACTTGTCGCTTATCCTCGAATCGGCGCGAACTCGGATCAATCCTCCGTGGATGAGCCTGTAGTGTGTAAAGGTCAGATCAGCGATAAATCGTGGTTGATCTGCACCTTTACACACTCAAAATATGGATCATATGAATCAGATCATTCTTCTCTGTCGGCACTAGCGACACTGTGCTTGATGTGTTCAGCTGACAGATGATTTGCATACTTCAAAAGCGTGAAATTTTACGTTAAAATTGCGAAAATTGATGATTCACAGAAGAATTTTTAATGATTTTAGTAATCCAGGAAATCATTCGTAAGAGATCCGCCATTTTGTGCCTTTCTTGAGTCGTGCAATGTTTCGGCGCATTTTCGCATGAGCGCGCTGCCGTCGGGAACTCCAAGAAAATCGGCTGAACCTTCGATATATCGAGGGATTATTCGCTTTTTGGCTAAGCGAACTGTCAGTCGTACACACTCGCGCTCTCGCTTATCCTCCCGTGGATCATCAGCAAGTCTGTAATCGCTCTTAGTTGTGAGCAACTCTGTGTTTTTCCCACTGTAAAAATGTTTCAAATGATATTCCTGCATGAATCTGTGCCCCAACGGAGATTCAATGTAGTTCTCTCTCTCTGTGGATTAACACAGACAATAAGCAGAATTTTCATATTAATTCACCCACTCTTTCTGTCCAACTGCAGACTGTGCTCCATGAGATGAATCGCCTCGGTATTCTTGTGGAAATCTCGCGATTGTCTGAGCCAGCAATGATGATGGCGTTACACACAGCGAGGGCTCCGGTCCTTTTCTCCAATGCCGCACCACTATCGCTGTGCAACAGTAGCTCAACCGCAGGTGTTCCTGACCACATTCTCGGGATGCTCACGCAGAATGGTGGTGTGCTGATGATTAACGTGGAGCGCTGCGGGGAGAAGCAGCTGAGTGTTCGCGAGGCAATTTCCACGATAAACTATGTGCGGGCGGTGGCGGGTGTGGATCACGTGGGTCTGAGTGGATCACCCGGCACGTATCCGCCTCTGCTGGCGGAACTGGCCAGAGATCGACTGTGGGGCAATGCGGCCATCAAGAAGCTCGTCGGTGGGAACTTCGTGAGGGTGCTGAGGGAGGTGGAGGTGTTGCGGAATCGTCAGCCGCTGCACGAGGAATGGATCCCGAATGCGGCCATCGAGGGCAACTCCTACTGTCGCTACTCAGAGACATAAGCACCATCGTGCAGGAGTGCCATTTACATTGTGCATCACACCAGGATATTTTCACACACAGAGAATTTTCCTTTCCACCTTTACACAACACAGGAGTATCCATTTTCCCATCAAGTGACCCGAGTGGACACTCGGAATGCGTATGATACTATTGCAAAATATCCTTTTTAACCAATGATTTGTGCAAAATGTGGTTCAATGTTTGATATATATATCATAGATTAGATACAAAATCTCAGTTATCATGGATATTATGTGTACATTTTGGGTGAAAATCAATTGTATGAAGCAACGGAACTGATAGAACAGTGTTAGTTTGGCTTTTACGATAATTACACTACGTTGTGTAAAGTTATTCCAAATCTCTTTTGTACAAAATAATTTATACATCCATAAAATGTGACAAGAAACAAATATATAGCTTAATTATATATAAATATGTATGATAGAGATGATGTTATATGTTTGTAGAAGAATAGCGAAGCTTGACTGTTTTTTTTTATTACAATCATTGTTAATTTAATTTGTTCTAGAATTAGTGCAATTCTGTAGCACATTATTAAAGAATAAATTGTAAAACAAAACATCGGATTTGTTTGGAATTGTGTCAAGAATGTTGATTTTTCTAAAATGGGAAAAGTGGTGTGACTAAGAGAACTTACACAGATGATAAGTAATGAGATGAAAGTGATTCAATAGGATACTTTGTATTTGAATTTCTTCTCAGCATTTAAAATGCTCCAGCAATTGTATATCATATGTTGACGCGTAATATGAAACCAAAGCCAAAAATTTGCCGCGAAAGCTTTTCAATTTTTCACAACACTCAAACTCCTTCCGGTTGAAACTACATTCGCTGGTTATTCTTATTTTTCATTCTCCCCCCCTTCTCGACACTATTACTCCATTCTCTTGTCTGCTATTTTTCATTTTTTGAAAATATATGTCACAAAAATAGTGCTTCAACGTCCAAAAAACTTTATACTTTTGCTTCCCTCGCGCGTTTTGCCCTTCCACCGAGATGTGCGCGACAAGTTTATGAAAGTTGGCGATACACCCCATTGTGATGGTACTTGTTACACCACACTGCATTCCTTTCTCTGTTTCCCCATGATTTTATTACAGCCAACACACACTCGGATGGTCAAAAAATGTTTCGGTCGAATGATATATTCTTCAGCAGAATGTTCTGGGCAGCGCGGAGGAATCGTGGGAATAAATAGTGGGTGTGAAGTGTAGACAGGAGACAGTGCGGTAAAAGTGTTAAAATTTTAGATAAGACACATAAATTTTGTGTTTTGTATATCGAATGGGGTGATAATAGTTTAAAAAACCACAGAAAAAACACCTCTTTGTCAGTGGAAATCGTGTATTTTCTTCATATTCATCCAATAAAGCAATTTCTGTTCAACGTGAATTGATTGAAAAATTGGAGAATATTTTATGATAGCAATCTGTAATTAGTTTTGTTAATGACATATTGACAAATGTGTTTATTTAAAATTAGTTGATATTTCTATCTGCTGCAAATTTAGGTTTTATCCACTCTATTTATCTAAAAGCTTGGAATAATCATTGCTGTACTGTTTAATTTCCTAATAGTGAGTCATTGTTTTAGTGTATTTTGGAGGATTTCGTTTTTGATAATGTAAAAACATAATAAAAACCCTTATTTTGTCCCTAAAATTGATATTTTTTTCAGATCAAACTTCGCAAGTTTATAATTATTTAAATGATTTTTTTTCAGGAACTATAACAGGATGAGAGATTTCTTTTTCTCATTTCGTGGTAAAAGAAGTTCAACTTAATTTAAATGCAAAAGTGCTTTAAAATAAATTTAAGAGATTTCCATCGGCAATTATTGCCAGTGGGAAATGGACGGCGTTTTGGCTGTCAGATAAGATGAATCTCGCGCTTTGAGGGTGATTTTCGTATGAGTGGCGTGGAAAAACGAACAGTACAAATGATCGTGTGAATGCTTGGAAGCCTTCTTCTGTGCTCTTTCTCTCTCTCTCATCTCTCTGCTGGCCCTTTTTTTCCGGTTGGGAGGGTGGGGGCGACTCTTCTGCGGAATTCTCCATTCCCTCGCAGCATTGGAGTAACGAATTTTCTGTGAATGATGTGTTTTCTGTAGCGATTTGAGCAGTGTTTTTTTCTGTTGCCTCACTGGGTGGGCGCCCTCCAGCGCCACCCCCTCACATGGTTTCTGTGCGCACAACATTAGTGCTGCGTTTAAGATTTCGATGCTCTCTCTCTCGTTCGCCCCATGCCAGTTCAGTCGGTGTTACCCAACTAACCATTCACTGTGCCACATGCTCAGTCTCAGTCTCGTATTGTCCTCCGTACCTTTCGCATCGCTCCCGCTGGATGCGACAGCGCGAGGAGATCCTCAAGAGGCTGCCACAGCAGCTTGTGTACACCACGACTAGAGTGGCATATGCTGCACGTGACGGACAAGAAATTAAGCCTTCCGCTGGGACCCGACGACCGGAGCTGAAGAGTCATTTTCCTGATTTTTCCCTCCGTCAGCGTCAGTGTTGCGAACAGTGAATAATTCATAAGTGGGCAGAAGTGGCCAAAGAAAAACACACACACAAAAAATAATTAAAACTCACTCCTCAACAGTGACCGAAAAGCCGGAAGTGGTGTGAATTGCCTCGAGAGTTTCACCTCTGCCACTGCATCCGCAAAAGAGGTGAACAAGGCAGAGAAAGAGAGCGTTTGGCACAGTAGAAAAAAAAAACAGAACCAGAGACAGCTCAACTCACCTTTTGAGGATGATGTGAGAAATTTAATAATGTTTTAGTGAAGTTGTCGGCAAAAAGGTAAATCCGAAGAATTTCACTCTCTCTCTCTATGTGCAGCCAACATTTTAGCGATTTCCTTCTCTTTGAGCGCACTTTTCGTTGAAATTCATACACAAACGCGTTCAGATCTTCTGACTTTCAGTTTTAACGTTTGACTTCTCCTCTCTATATATGCTCAGCATTCCCATCTATCAGAACCATAAACCGCACATGTGAGTGAAACATTCAGATGGAAAAATTGTGCTAAAAGAAAAATGCTCTTGCAGATCGTAAATTCAATTTTGTGCGAAAGGAATTTATCAAAAAAAAGTCTCAATAATAACATTTCAAAAGGAACTCGTAATTTGCTGTACTGAATTTCTGTGCAATGCAGAGGAATGAGATGAATTCGCGGTTTTGAGTGATGAGTCAACAAAAAACGCAACAAAATTGAATTACTTCCATCAGAAGCGCGTGTGTTGTCTAACTACTTTGCATGTGCGGGTAAATAAATGTTTAAACATGTGTAAATAAATCCGATAATTGCCACACATAGATTATGCAAAATGCAATTTAGGTTTTAAATTGTTAGCATCATTTCCTAACGTTTAATTTGGTAGAAGTGAAAAGTAAACCATCAATTAGTTAATTGCTTATTTTCAATATGAGACTGATATATTTTTTTACAGCTAAGAAAAATAGAAGAAAGCTTCAGAATTCATAAAAATCTCTCATTTTCTATTTGAATTTTAATTAGAACAGTTTGAATTACCATTTTTTTTCCATAGGATCTGAACAAATATAAAAATTGTAATATATCTTTATAAAATTTATTGTCATTCTCTGGAAGCTGTTAAATATCTCTGTTAGTGAAATGCGGAGAATACAAAGTGATACTTTTCCGTTTTTGGGATGGGAAAAGAAGAGAAACGACGATGATTGCTGAAAAAAAAAGTCCTCATGAACGGCAACAGAGAGACAGTTGGTCAGGAAAAAAGCGCATTAATTTGTCAAAGCTGAAGTTTTGCGGATTACAGAAGCTGACGAGATGGAAAACTTATGTAACATTGATTGCAAAAATTCTGTACACAGACTTTGGAGAGAATTTTCGCCAAATATTTGATTATCACAGCAAATAAGTGTGAAGGATGACTTAAAGTGGCTATTTGTTCATTGAATTATCCCCAAAAGTTTGCGTAGCCGTTGACATTTTGTAGATGTTGGAAAATTCCGTGGAAAAATGACGAAATTTCGACAAATTTGTTACATTTTCACCAATTAATTATCGCGTGTGTATTTTGTCGTCGGGCGGAAAATTGAGTGATGTCTTCTGCTGGGTGGAAAATTGAAACTTTTGGCGGGAAATTTCACACTTTGTCTCACTCTGAAAGTCTACACATAATTCACTTGATACATCGCGCGGGTAAATTAATTGGATGGTGCGGGGAAAAATGAGAGGCTTGAGGGGATGACGAAAGAGAGCGAGAAAGAATGCTCTCATATCAAAAATCCACTCGGAAAACTGACGGATGATTATTAAGCTCATGATAGGAAAGATGCTTCCAACTGTTTTAAACGACTCTCTCATAAATCAACCTTATTCTTTCTGGCTCCCCTCGCACTTCGACGCCCAAAACCACAGCGGCGACCTACACACAACACCAGAGGGTGGATAATTTTCGTGTGCAGAGCACTAGGAGGGTGCGCATAGGGAATTAATTGACACTGTGATTAGTGGTTATGAGACTCCTGTCGAGATTTGCAACATTATTTCAAAACACTGTGCTCAGTTTGCCCAGAGTTTGTCCGCAGTTTTCGCTGGTAAAGAATGGCAAATGAAAATAAAATTTCCCATTACAAGCAATTGTGTAATATTCTTGACAGTTTGAAGCTTTTCCTGATGGTGAATGAAAAGCAAGACTTAGTAATTCCTCAACAGCACACATAATTGGTTTTGTGCTTTTAAGGATAATTCTCATTTTCAGTTCATTCTCATTTCGTGACAAAAAGGATCGCGAGTAAATTTGCTTTGCAGCCTTCTTATTTATTTTCCTATCGGAATTGTTCCAAATTAGTCTGCCTGATGGTGTGTTTTGAAGATGAAATTATTACAAACATGACTCTTCAGTCGATAGAATGTAATTCTAAACAGTCTCTAAAAGTCAAGGGATGATTGTCATTCCATCCATTCGCTTAACAATGCTTTATTTTAACGCGTGCAATGCTTTATTTGCTCCACTTTTCGCTGTGGTTGTCTTGACCACACGTACTTGTAATTTCCATATGATTGACCCTCTGCAGAAGGGGCGAGAAGCTTTACTCGCCCACTCTCCGCCACAGCAAAACCACCCTTGGCGAGAAATTACAATGGAGAGAGTGTCGTGTGAAAATAAGCGGCAATTTGTTGGAAGGAGGAGAAAAGAGAGAGAAGTGGCACAGAATAATAAAAGCATCTTTGGCAAACATATTCAAAATGTCCAATTCTTCGTGCTGTGAAAATTGTCTTCCTTAATTCCTCTTCTCTGCCACTTTTTTGTGTACTCTCGGTCCACCACCTCCGGTAGTCATCGTCGTTGTCTCTCACAGTGAATATCTCTCTCGCAGTTCCGTCTTAATTACCAATATAATTCGAAAAGTTCTCATTATCTTCCTCTTAAGCGAATTTTAAGGGAAAATTTCCAATAATTTCAACTCATGAGCGTGTCTTTTTCACTGGCTGAGCGATATCATCTCTAGCACACAAAGTTGTAAATTTATTTATCAGTCGGATAAAAGCATAGAAGAAGCCACACGATGTAAAGCTCTCTCTCACTCTCTATGAGACGGTATAGCGCTTTTTCGAGGGGTGAAAATTATGTGGGATGAACAGCAGTAAATTGCAAACTTAGCTCTATGCATAATTTTTCATTTGAAAATACCCTCTAGAATTACCCAATAAAATGCAAACGGTGTTATATAAATATATATGTCTACCCACAAGAGGGGGGCGGACTCGGAAAATGAGAATGAACTTTGGCATAATGTGAGGGAAATTTTGTTTATTAGCCATGGAAGAAGTGAGATGTAAATCAATGGTCAGAGCTTTTCCACTCAATGCGGAAAATCCTTTTTCTCGCCATTTCGTGGCCAAACTCCAACCACTGATTATTATATGTGCTGTATACAGTGGTTTAAAGGGGAGGAAAAGCACACCACGTGTTTAAACATCAACATCAACTTTCCTTTTTTCGCTTGCCCACTTCTTCGTCCTGTTCAAGGAGAAATCATCCCTGAGAAGCTCACAAATTCATACACTCCACACGAGTAATATTTCAATTAGATCCCTCAATGAGATTTTCAGCGTGAGGAAGAGCTCCAAATTATTCATGTGCCTCCTCGTGAGTTGTTATGAGGCCTCAGAGCTCCGCCCTGTAACAAGTACATTATGCTCCAAATGAAAAAAAAGAACTCAAAGCCACGTGAATTTTCCCCCTGAAAAGGTAAATAACATAATCTCAGCATAAGTGTGTGTGAGAAAAGTCATAAGGCTTCAGTCATGGTAAATTTACCACCCAAACTCACTCACAATTTGCAGTTTTCCTACAGCTCAACTTTATGGAATTTGTGTGTTTAGGGAATTTATTTAAAATTTGTCTTGGAGTGTTATGAAATTCACACAGATTTTTCGTTTATTCCCGAGTGATTTTATTTGTGGTGCTAATGATATGGCTTTCATGAGGTTTTTCCCTACTTTATTCCCACTGTTGATTCTGTTGATAAAATCAAGGGGGAGATAGTACAGTCAGAAGTGGTGTACAGATCAGCTGAAGTGCTTAAGAAGTTCAAGTATTTAAAAACTTAGAATCCTCCTTTTCTGCTTGCTTTTTTTTACTGACTAATTACCCAGATTCCTTGGGTTTCTTCTGAATTGTACGAAGAAACCATAATTTTCTAGGTTATGTAACGAATCCTAGACGGATTTAGTGAATATTTCGCATTTTAGCACATTATTTCTTATGCTAAATTTGTCAAGATTGCTAGTTCTTGGCAGAATAAGATATTCTGATCTTTTTATGTTAAAAAACACTGCAAATTGTGTTGAAATCGAACATAACCTCGAAAAGAGTAATGTAGACTTGAAAAATGATAATTTAGATCACTTTCTGAACCATTTTGACGATTTTGATTGATTTTATCATCTAGAAAGCTTCCAATTGAAGTCTTTTAAGATCTCTTAGTGATATTTTTGAGGTTATGATTGAAAAAGACGCTCAAAAAAGCGGTTTGAAGTGGATTTTTACAGAAATATCGCATATTATTTCCCCCTTGGATGAAATTCTCTGAAATATTTACTGTCAATTTACTCTGTTAACTATTCTTCATATCATAGCATAAGTTGGTGTAGTGAATTTTTCAGTCGGTGGTGAATGAACGTGATGCTATGTTAAATCAAATGATGTTGACTTTGACCACGAGAGCAAGTATGCTGCAGTATGTTTATTTTCGATTTAACATCTCAAAATGTTCCGCCACAACTTCAGAGCATATTTTGACTGCGTGGATGTGCAAAATGGGGAGCATAATCAACAATGACTTTACCCACATTCTCTCTCTTTATCATAGCAGAAATTCTCCACGAAATTTCCTAAATTGACAAGAAATAAGCGAATAATGAGAAATTCGTGAATTCGCATCCTTGAGTTTTCTCTCAGTTGCTTGGAAAAATGGCTTAAATAAATACGAAATTTGCCAGAAATGGGATGATGTTTTTGGAAAGTCAAAATTGAGTGTGTCTCACTCTGAGTGCGGAGGTGTGGGCGTGAATTTAGAGAGAGAATAAGAGTATATAATGCTTCAATGGCATGAATAATGCTCTCATATATGCCCCAAAGATGCTGTGACAAGAAAATGTGGGAAAAATGGTGTCTCTATCAAGAGTCCTGTAAATTATGATTTTCGGAGAATGTTTCCTTTGTGCCAAATGTAGCCACATAAATTATGGACGAGCATTTTATCATGCTATTGCATTAATTTTCATTCCCTGGGTTGTGAGATGCTACAAGCACAGCGCGACTATCGTGATGATTACGAAATGAACTTGTTCTGTTGCAGAGTTTTTTGGTTGTTGTTATAACAACAATTTCATCCAATTACAATGCTTTGGTTTCCTACATTTAAAAAAAATCCTGGGAATCTCTTTTTTGGCCTTTTGTAAGATTTAATTTGTGCTGAATTGAATAGGATTTGTTTGCATATTCATTGCGCTCGCTGACTGATTTATTGTTATTTATTGTATGTATGGCGAAAAAAAAGGACAATTGTCAACAAATTTCATCAACAAGTTTTTAATTGTACAGCAACGCCGCTTCCTGTGCTGTCCTTTTGCGAAGAAAAGGACAACACGGGCAAAGAGAGCCGCGCTGTATTGACTGAAGCGAACGGAAATTTCAAATAAACATGCCCGCCAGCGATGGAGAGGGTGGTGAAACATCAAAGTTTACTCTATTGTTTACGCAGACAGGAAATGTTACACCATCGGATGGAGGATTTTGATCGGAGTGATACATAAATTTGGCGGGATTTGAGGGCTTTTCCTTCAAAGAATAATTCCTCCCCCCCTGATTTATATTCATGATTTCGTCTGAGTGTGAGAGATGTTAGATGTGATTTTAACAATATTTACGTAATAGCTGAGATAATATTGGCTTTATGATTGTATTTTCCGTGGTAATCACGTGTGTGCATACAATCACTAAAGAGTGTGTTGAAGCAACTGGAATTTGACTTTCACCATATTTCACACAGACGGAAAAGACTACTAAGGAACTGCATGATTGCGTTTCTGAGCAAATATAATTTCAGTTGCAGTCGTTGAGCGTCAAATTGCTTTTTAATAGGAAAAAGAGGAGACGATTTGGTGCATGTGAAAGTCTCCTTTGTAAGCCTTTATATACCGGATGGAATTTGTATTGATCAAATATTTAAGATTTGAAGTTTTTCCAGCGCGAATATCAGAAATCGTTTTGTGCTTGAAAAAACATTTTCACAAGCAAAATCAAACAGTGAAATGAAATTTTCCAGGATATAGTGACGACAACATGACATTAAATACGCGTGGATAAATTTCTTTTTCCGAAATCGGTTTGATCGAAGCAAATTGGGTAAAGATACACAAACTTTTCCCAAGAATGCGACTGAGTCTGGGAGAGGATAAATCTTCATCCTCCAGTCCACGCATTTGTTTACCATGGCAATTTCTTTTTTGGAATATTTATCATTCCACCTTTAGGAAAATATGTAAGAAGTTCACTTTTATACAAAAGATCTGACATTGTGATTTAGAGGGGTGGAAAAGGCTCACTCGGCATGAGAGCCTTTAGGGCTTGACCTGCACTTCCCACAATCTTCATTTCCACTTAGTCTACAATCTTAATGTTCATATGTTCATATGGTGTTTCTTTTGAAATTATCTCCAATGTCTTGCGGCAAAAACGGCACAACTTCAAGGCAATCTCAACCATCAAGATCTCCTCTGCAAATTCCTCGTATTTTGGCCAGTTGAGCAGTTAACATATGTTTCGAGAATGCAACATTTCTCCACATGTATTACCATTATAAGGAGGATATGATTTAGTTTAGTTTCTCTACAAAATCTGTCGGTTTCTGAGAAATATTAGATGGAGAACAGACAATTCATGTGAAGTGAAGCAATAGGAACTATTTTGCATTTATATCCCAACATTGGGTTGATTCGCTGTAGAATATTGTAAGTTCTTGTTTATGTTATACCCAGAGTTGATAATGAAATTCCTCTTTTCCCGTAAACTTTCGTAAATTTTTAACCATGCCATGAAAGGCTGCCTTTTTGGAACTGTGTAGCGACCGAACAGCGTCGCTGTCTATTAGCCCAATTTCATGTGAAATCCACATAAGAGAGGCGGAATGTGGGATTTTATTGCGGAGGAAAAGTGAGAAAATGCGGAAATAGTCCACCCAACAAACTAACGACTTTAATTTTTCCTCCATTCCTGAGTGGCGAAAAGTATGCACATGTATCTATTTAATAGTAATAAAATAAATTACTACAGAGAAATTCTGTGAATGTGTGGAATTTATGTAAATTCAAATCTCCGTATCGCATATTCTCGGCCAACATTTTAAAGTGTGCGGACATCAAGTTGATTTTCTTGAAGGATATTATTGTATTTAAATCCTTTTCAGCATTCCATGGTGTTTCATTGTGGAATTTTTGGGAGTTGCTTTTCTTCCACCATCTGACCAATCTTCGTAAGATATTCTTCCGCCACATATTGTCAAGAATTCTTACTACACATTCACCACATCTGACAGAAATTCTATCCCTATCCGTTTTCATCCTCGAAGGCTGGAAAGAAAAACTGGCGCGCGGAGACCGCGAAGAAGAGAGGAAAATTACCTTATTTTTGCAGTTTTCGTCACCCAAGATATAGTGTGGCGTTGCTTTGGGTGAATAGAGCAAAAAAAAAACGAGCTCACAATGCGAAAAAAGGCAAATAATTTTAAAAGTGTTTTTCTTGAGCTGCAAACAATAAATCATTTGGCAGTTGTGTGGACGGAAAAAGAGTTTTCCCACCGCAACGGCCCACACACACCCGCACAGAAGCAATTAATTATTTCTCCAGCACTATTTTCACATGGCGGATGCTCTGGATATTCCACTTGGACACACCATTCACTTGCATACATCCACGAATCATTCATTAATGGTGTTTCTGCGCTTTCAGAACATGCCACTTGATTCCCTTTCGCACACGCAGCTTTTTTCTGCTGTTGGCACAACACTTGGGACAAATGTTGATTCTGTTGCTCGGTCATGTGTTGGCAAAATGCATTTTGCGCCCAATTCACGGGGCGGGGTGGGAAAGAGCATTGAAAATACCGACGCCTGCCCCCAAAAACTATCTAGTGGGGCGCGGGCGGGGGAGGCTCTGTAGCACTTAGATAGAGTGATGCTCCGACGCGTCAATGCCTATCCATCTTGAGTTCGGAGAAATTCTTCTTCCCATACTTTATTGCTGAGCTTTCGCCTGAGATTGAGCAATAAAATAGCGACGTGGTGGTGGGAAAGTGGAAAATTCAATTAAATTGGCGCCCCATCAAATAGATTAATCAATTTGTCAAAGTGCATTATACACTTTCCTCCAGAGTAGGATTGCAATTAAAGAAAACATTTCCTCAAATTACTATACAAGAGAAGGAGGATTCATATTGGATTATCCTTCTTGTAGCATTAATGGCGTCTGTAAAGCATATCATTTCCCTTTTCTAGAGGGGAGGGGGATGAGATGTAATATTTTCATTTGTATTGCACTCAAAATTTGAATGATGTGCAGTATAGCACACATAATGTGCATGCACACAGCATATACATATAGCATATCTCTCTTATTCCCTAACCTTAGACTTGTATCAGTATTAATTACGTATGCATGTTTGAATTCCAAAACAGAATCTCGATGTAATTTAATTATTTACTGTGCGAAGTCATGTAATTCAATTAAACATGATTTGCACAGTGAAAGAGATTTCGTCTTCTCGAGGTGGAGAGTGAGAATTCAGGGGCACATTCAGGATTATGGTGGGTTGTAAGAGAAATTTCTGTTTATAATTATTATCATAATGCCGGGAATAATAATTGTGTAATTAAAACAGCAGAAAAACAAGCAGCATTCTCGCTTTATTGACTATTGCTAAGAACAGTGTGAGTAAAGTCAGGTGCTTTTTATAATTATCCACACGTTAAGAATCGCCTTTAAATTTCCTTCTCATCTGCAAAATGATAGAAATTGCGTCAGTTAATGTTTTGAAAGTCAAATACTCAGGCTGATTGTTGAATTTGTGTATTTTTTTCAATTACAAAGGACATCTAGATCGGAGCAGTTGGTTATTGCCTTGAAATGAGGCACACGAAAGGGGAGAAATTTCAATTTTCTCCCTGACAAAGAAGCGTATAATATTCCACATTTCGGCTATTTGTATGAATATTTTGTAATCTATGGTAAAATCGCATGCGGTCGTCGTCTCTTGGGGAATATTTTGGGGGGGCAGGCGCGCAACATAGCGAGCATATTTTTGTATGAACTCCCAGTGCCAATAATTGCTGTAAATCATAATTAACCGTCGACCTCTGGACTGAAATCGTGGACCGGGTGGAAAAGCGTCCCGGGAAGATTTTGACCCGCTGATAGTCACACTCTTGCAGTCACACAGGAAAAATGGGGAGGAAATTAAGTCTCCCTCGCAAATTATTATGTATTGCTCGAACGGTGAAATGTGCGCTATCATTTTGCCTTGGCGTGTCTTTTTGTCGATTGTGGAAAAATCCACGTGGAAATGTCTCAGAAATGCTCTCTTGAGAGCTTCATAACTTTTAAAAACATCGCACAAGCATCAGTGAATATTATTTTATTCACGGTTTGGAGATGGAGCAAAAATAATAATAAAAAACTCATTTGATGAAAATATTTCTTCTCCACCAGTCTCGCATTTTTTTTTCTTTGGTTCCACAGTGAGGAAAAAAAGACTCCAAAATGATGTTATTAAAAGTCCCCCCAAAAAAAAAGAGAGAAAGAGATATGAAAAATATGTTGGATGAATGCAGGAATTTTTCCGTGAGCTTGGTGAGGAAAATGTTCTTCTTCCCTCTCTTGGTGTCTTCATTAAGAGAAAAACTTCCTAATATTTCATTTTTATGCTGAAACTGGAGGAGATATTTAGCGAAGAAGAAAATCATTAAAAAAAAGAGAAAACATGTAATTAAGTGTTGTGCCTTGAGGCATTTCGCACTTTTCCTGTCCTCACTCCTTTTTCGCTAATCGTCACGTGGAAATTTATACTCACAATGTTTGCAGTATCATGTGAGAAATAGCAAAACGCCTCCATGAACTTGAGGAAAAGTTTCCCTCATTCTTTTCTGGCTGTTGTGCAATTTTTGGCACATCGCTGTTCGGCACACTCAGGAGAATAAGAACCCATTTGGAGGCACTTTGGAGTCAAGAGGGAAATAATTAGCCATTCTTGTGCAAAGTACTCGTGAAAAATGAGTAAAATTTATCTCACAGGCTGCAAAATATGGGTTTTTTTTCTTCTTCTTCTGTGTCATTGCAATCGTTCTTGGAAGAGAGAAAACAATTATATTTGATGTTATATTTAACTTTCCAATTTTTAAGGAAAATCCGGAACATCGTGAAATCCCCTAATGCCAAAATCCGTCAATATATTGGGAAATCAAAAAGAGAGAAAGACTGTTTGTAAAATGGAATATGAAAAGTGAATTTCTTGTGAAATATGCCACAATTTTCACAATGAATAGGACTCTTGTCGTGGCAAATATTCGACAGGGAAACTTTATCCTCCAGGGAAATTCCTCATCTTTCAATTTTTCCCTCTCTCAAAATCCTTTCACTAGAGGGAATTCACGACTTTGAGTGGGAAGCTTTCTGTCGATTTATATTATTTTGCATCATCAAAGTAAATTCAACACGTATAAAACACTTGGAAAATTGTGACACAAAATTTGCGCTCTCGCTTAAATGAAATTAGATACAAAACATTGTAAACTATTTCGTCTCGTGGAAATCTTGCATAGTCATTATTTCTTGCGTTTTCCCGCTAAATCAATTGAAAGTGTGTACTATTTATTCTGGAGAAACGTGAGCGAGCTATTTTCACTGCTGTTCAAGTTTGGATTAAATTTAATTTGATTTGAAATTTATGTGATGCTCCTCGTCATGTTGATGGATTTATTGTGAAAAGCAAGTGTGTGTGAATGCTTTGGTGAAAACTTACGAAATACGTAATGTATTTTTGCAATTAACATCGTTCAAAGTTTTCGCCTTCGTCTTTTTGCACTGAGAAAGTGTACCAATTCTTTTTCAACTTGTTGCACCGCCGCCAGCAAATATGGTACAAGGAGAGGACCGAAGGTGCAGGATCTATCGAGAAATAAACACTTGTGCCCTTCTTTACTTGCAAGTCAGCGGGGAGTGGAAAGTTTTGAGTCGTTGCTGCTGCTTTTTCCCAGCAATTTCGTGAATTTCTTTACACTTGCAGAGAGAGAGAGTGCCAAGTCCTTAATTTAATACTTAATTAGTGTTTGAAGTGATATAGGGTTGAGAAAATGCAATTGCTGCGGATGAGAATCATTCCAGTAGGTACGTTCCTCCTTCTTGAGTTCTTTCCTTGGATTCTTTCTTACCCCATCATGAGTGATTTACGAATTACCGGACAACGAGAGGGAAAAAAAAGTGTGGGGAAGTGGAGAAGGAATGAAGGAGAAGAAAAGATTCTTGAAATTATGTTCTTTGCAGTGGAAGAGAGGAATGTTATTAATGGGAAAATGTCTTTTGTCGTGTGAAAGATTCATTGAATCCAATGTCCTTCTTGGTCCCATGTGATCAATTTCACATTATTTTTCTTCGTTCTTCTGCCCAGCACTCGACGCCACCCCCCCCACACCCCCCCATCGGCGTCTCACAGTGGACACCCCGCTTCTTCGTGGCGCTCCAAGTGTGTTTTCGGGAGGGGGCGACAGAGTGAAAAGCTCACCCAAAGTGCACAATTCTTACTCACTTACATTTTATTTAATTACATGTGGAGAAGGGAGGAGATCCATTTCCACTTGCCATCCCCCAATTTCCGCTACTCAAGCTGTTATCCTTCCTTACAGCGCTATTTACCTCCACTTCTCCTATAAGAATTTATACACACGAGAAGAAGATGCTACATTAAGCTCCAAATAGTGTCTAACATCATGTTATTTATATTTGCACTTTGGTCCCTCATTCGAGCAGCGACTCCACTGTCTCTAAAGTGCTCTCCATAGTCCTTCCTGCTACCACTTCTCGTCCTTTTAATTCGGTGACACCACAAGAGAGTGTCTGTTTGTGTGCGGAGGAGTGGCCCGCAAAAGGAACTCCTGGGGATGCAGGAAAAGAAGGAATTGAGTCAAAAATTGCTCTCACCACAATTTAGCCAATGTGTATTGAATTCTGATCTCTCTTGGTTCTCCTATTTCGCCTATACAATCTGTTAAAGGGGTGGATCACTATCAATGTGTGCACATTAGGTGCAAACAGTGGTTATTACTCTGCAAAGAGTAACTGAATTGCTTGTATTTTGAATTGAATTCGTTAAAAATTACATCATTCCATAACTTCTTGATTTTTTACCTTTCAAATCCAATTTCCTGTATTCTTTTTCTGTGAATTCCAATCAAAAAATAGCTTCGCAATGTTCCCAAACACACGCTCCGTTCCTTGCACTCTTCGCTCCTTCATGTGTACCGGCGGGTTTTTTTTCCTCTCCTCCTGTTAGGAAATAAAACACAAAGGCAAAAACAATATGACTAAATTTCCATTTTGCTTAGCCGTCAATTTGAAGAAACACAAGAATGGAGAATATGAACGCTTGTTTTTCTGAATGCTCCCCCGCCGTTGGAGAATGGAAGGGTAAGGCAATTGGGGCAACGCTGGAGGGCCGCAAAACCGCCCTTTCCTCGCCAGTTGAGTGTGCAAAAAATGCAGAAATTTCAAATATGTGGATATTGTGTGGAATATTTTTTTAATATCCCATTTTTTGTCACTGTGGCTTTTTTTTTGCTGGGACATGCTGGGTTTGGTTTGAATTCCTAGGGGAAATGCGGTATTTTCTTCGCATTGTGCGTGATTTTGTGCCGGAAGGCAGAAGAGAGGAGAGAGATTTTGGAGGTCATCTGAATTGGAAATGCTGTGATGGGTCAAGTGGGTGTGGATGATGTCAGGATGGAGCGTAGAAATTGTACATTAAATGCATGGAGATTTTCTCGCAAAAAGTCCTGAAATTAATTATCATTGGGGAGTTGATTTCTCTATCATCAATATTATTTAATTAGTGGCGGGGAATTAGGAAGGGTAAATTTACATCGGTCTCTTTTCCGGCTTCCGCCCACAAAAACATCACAGCTTCTTCCTTTGAAATCTGAGGGACATTAGGAGGGATGATTCTCTCCTTTCTCATCCGTACAGTTGGATGAATGAGGAGAAACGACATTTATTTATTGATGGTCCATTGAGTTCTCGCTCTCGACGGTCGGATGATTCTAATAGAAAACAAATATATTAAAGGGGAGTTGCTGGATTTTATTATTTTTGCCGATTCGAGAATCTCTAGCAATCTGTGTGAAGTAGTAAATATAGCACCGAGCCGAGTGAGGAGGGATTCGTTTTGGGGGTGGGGGGGCGCGCGAGGGTGGAGGAAGCGGAGAAAAATTTATATATATCAGCCCTGAAGACGAACGGGAGGCACAGTTCAGGGTGGACGAAGATAGAGGAAGGGATCTCTTGTGCTAAAGCGCCAAATCGACAACAGTTATTTGTCTAGTCCGTGAGTCAGACAATATGTCTCCTGCCGTTTATTGATATCCATCCACCCATTCATTTGATATGTTCTAACATCCCAGCAAACTTCCATGTTTGCCCCACACCCCCAAGCATCTCATGAGCAGAGGGGATGGGCCCCAAGGAAACTAAACACACAAGTGAAATAAAGACAAGTGTTGAGTAAGGCGGGCATCCTTGCGAGTGACTGACTCCTTTTCTGGCACAGAAAAAACACACACACAACTTTCTCAGATGCCCAGTGCCTTTGAAGTCCTTTCTTCTGGGTGCAATTAGGTGTGAGATACTTTGGGAATGTACACAAAATCAATTGAAAAAGAATGGAAGGAAACTATAAAATTACTTTCGAAGCAATACTATTGGTGGAGACGCCGGGTAAAAGCTCTGCATTGAGAAATGAACTCTTTAAACCACCAGATTTCGTATATTTTTGCATAACTTCATGCGAAATCGCACTAAAAGCGCAAAACAATTGAGATAAGATGAAGAAAACTGGTGTGGTTGTGCTATGTCGAGCTCAAAATTATTATATGCTGCATTCGAAAATGCTTAGCTGCTGTTCGAGTGGAAGCCGTGTGCAATAGTCAACAGCAGCACGGAAATTAAATCTCTTATTTCAATATGGATTTAAAACAACTTCCTCTGGCAAAGTACCTGGCATTCGTGAGGACACACACGGTCAACATATAGCTAGACACTTGGCGATGTTGTGGGTCAAGTGGAGGATTCTAGTGTGGATATTCCCATGCAATCTCTCTCTCGATATGCACAGAGACAGAAGGAGTGAGATTTTTCTTCTATCGCTTCCAACCAGTTAAAATCTCTTTCGCCATAGAAGGACCCTTTCCAGGGCGCGCGCGTGTGTGTGTGTGTTATCTTATAAAATGGTACTTTCACTCCTTCTCCACGTCCACCCTTGCAGCCCTCCACCGATGGCGCCTTCACCGAATGAGAGGAGAATCCCCTAATCGCACCAATTTACTATCAACCATAACATATTGTTGTTGATTACTCGGAATCATTTCCGATATTTTATTTCTCTCTTCCACTTTGGACATGGGATTATGTAATTTTTTCCCCGAGAGGGAAGATTTTCAATAGACTACAATTAGATAAATCATCATGGAATGTTGGATGTTGCGCAAGATAGGGAGAAGAACTCAAGAGTTTCTTATATCACTTTGATGAATTTTTTTCTTTGGCGCGCCCTCAAGAACCCCCGAAGAATGCGAGAAGGGCGAGAATATTGCAAGTTTGCGTCTGATAAATGTGAATATAAATTGGCATAGAAATTGACCTCGGTGAATGGATTAGGGATGCTGGACAAGGGGATTATGTTGCAACTAATTTATGTATATGAATCCGGTTATTTATATGTGAGTATTGCTTTGTTTTTCATACAACTTCTCATGCCAAAAAAGAGGTCAGAGACACAAAGTGTGATGCAAAGTAAAATACACTTGTTATCTTTTTCCACCACAATTCCTTTTATATTTTGACCCAATTCTCTCAGGTGAACTAGCGTCATAATCACTTCTCCAGCGGAAACAAGGAGAGAGAGAGAGCTTATTAGGAAATTTTCGGCTATTTTCTGCTCTAAAAGCTTCTTCCTAATTCCATTAAATAACGTTCCTCTCAGGAGAGACTGAATCTCCGAGGACACTTTTATATTCGCTTTGATTCCATCGTCGGTCCGGAATAACATGACTTTCATTATGTCTCAGTAAAATATTTACAAGTGAAACGAGGACAAAGAGAGTGAGAGAGAGTCATCTCACGCCTGTGGAGTGGTTCTCTGGTGGCACTGCGGGTACAAAGTGAGATATATGAGTAATTTAATATTCACAAAACATTTTGGAAAACTTTGTTATAGTTTATTTTTCGTGCAACGGCGGAGAAAACAGAGTGTATGTATATGGTAAATGCAAATGAATTACAATTTTAAAACAAATAACATTTGATATATGTATCTAACATTGCTTTAATTCCTCTCTCTCTCTCCGTTCTGTTCTGCACAAACACTAAAACATGGGAATGTTTTCCGCACCCAACGCGCCAAAGTGAATTGAGTGAAAATACGATGAACGTCACTCGTCGAAAATTGAAGAAAACTAATCAACGAAATTTAATTTGCATATGCTCGTGTTTGAAGACTTTGTATCGGAATTTATTTTAGTATGGAAATGTTGGTTAAAGTTTTTCGACATATAATCAATTTTGCATAAATGATGCCAAGAATTCCACCTCGATCCATATTATTATTATATCGTGAAGCATATTAATACAGCTATAACCAAATATCCTAATTTATTGGTATAATTGGGTAGAGATACCAAAACATACACATTAGACATATTATGCATGTACAGAGAGGCACACTTCATCAAATATTTAGGAAATATTATACAAGGTTTACACAGGCTCTCGATATTAATTTAAATACCAAATCTTGTTAGATTGTGTATGAAAATTACCAGGAGATTTCCTTTCCCCCCAAAACCCCACCAATCTATTCTGGGATGATGTCATTTTTCGCCAAGAAATCCACGTAGAGATGATAAATATTTTATAACAAGCTACTCAATTTTTACAACCTTCCAGTAAAACTGTGTGATTGTTACAAAAGTTTTTCGCATTGGCATGAAAGAGCCAAATAACAGTACGTCAAATGCACATTTCGGATATTTTATTGGAAATTATCGCAGCAGAATTATGTACACACACACACACAACAGGCGCTTTTGTAAGGAAAAATGATGAAAATCAATATAATATGATTTGGATCAGAAAATAAGACGGGACATAAATTGAACAAACCAGAAATATTTTCTCCTTACATCATAAATTATTTACGGTATGAAAATAAAAATATTAATTACCATCTTATTCTTTTTCTCTCTCTCTCTCTCTCGTCGTCTATTGGGCAAAAATTAATCAAGATGTTGTGCACTTTATTGGGCGCAATCGCATGGAACGAGTCACTGGAGTCTTGGCAATTTATTGCAAATTCACGAATTATATTGGATGACTTCTTATGATTTTTCAAGTGAAAAGATTGTCAGAAGTTCCAGTGAGAATAGCAAAAAGGGAGTGTGGGTTAGCCAATTGATTTCTATGGCATTTCCCATTCCAATTCCTCCCCCGTGTGGAGGTAGAAAGTGAGCCAGCTCGAGGCTGTGTGGATACATTTTACATGAAAAGCACCTATCCATGTAGCTATTCATTGAAATGGCTAAATTGTGAGTGAAAATAGCGGAGCTCTTTTGGGTGGTTACGATAAGAGAGGGTAAATGCCACTTTCTATGCCGACAAAATGTGAACTAATTCATATTTATACGCGTTTGTCTGTTGATTACAGTACCCACAGCAACAATAACCACACATGAGAATTGCCTCCCTGGGTAATCGAAAATTATTGTCACTGTCGCCAATGAAATTGATTAATCAAGTGAAAATTGTGTGAAGATATTTCATCTTCATGCCATTGCCATAGTGAGAAGAGAGCATCCAGGAAATTTCTCTATGACACGAAATAGCGCCCCATCATTCTCGCCACACGCATTTATTCTTCTCGAGGAGGCAGCCGGATGATCGTCAGAGTGGCTGTATCAATCTATAGATCATCCTATCTCTCAACGCTACGCCACAGCGACTGTTCCTCTGACGCGGTTAAGGAGCAAGAGAGAGAGCTTTTATACCGCATCCATAACCCCACAGCGACACTGGGCTGAAAGTGGCTGAATAGCATCCAACACAAAAGGATAGAGAGAAAAGGCGCAAAAATATATGACTAATGTATGTATTACATAATATCGTCTAATATGGGGCCATGTATAAAAATACATTGAAGAAAATGTATGTGTGGAATAGGATTTTATGGGGTGTCCACCCATCCCCTGGAGGAGGCACGTAAACCTATAACAATTCATAGACTTCCCATTTCATTCGCAAAACCACTCTTTCACACCCCCCAACAACCCCCAACCCCACCTCGCAATCGGCCAAGCCGTTGATTACTTCTTCATTCGCACCCATATAATATTGCGCCCAGTTTTCGGGGGGGCAGGAAGAAGCGTATATCTCTTATGAAGTGGGGCCTCTGCAACGCATGAGAGACGAAAGAGAAAAAGATGGAATATGAATTTTGCGGACGTGAAAATAATACATAAAAATTATATTAAAGGTGATGTCTTCAATCATAATAAAATCCAAAGGACTCCACACGCAGAATGAGAAATGATTGGATCAGAAGACACTGGGAAAACCACAATTACTAAGCTAAAAGTTCATTTTCTCCGCAAAATGGGTGAGAAGAGGGAGAAGTCAATGACAAAGTATAGGTAGTAATAGATGAGGAGAAAAAAAAGCACAGAAGTCACGTTGAAAATGACTGAAGAAGCCGGATTTATTAGAAAATAGCGCGATCTGAATGTCTCGTTCTCTAAAAAACACTCTCATTTCTTATCTATAAATTCTTCACTAAAGAAATGTTTAATTAATCATCTGTTATGCATGCGAAATGGATTTTCTGTTTTCCGATCATCCCAGGAAAAGGGTCTGTTTTTTGAACTCGCACAGATGCAACAGCAAAAATGGACAAACAACACTAACCCAATTTAACGCGTTGTTTCGAGAGAGAAAAAATTCCTCTGATTAAGCTGATCCTGGGATTGAGTATAATGAGAGCTGCAGTGACAAACATTATGCCCAATGAATGACAAATATGGCTCGAGAGAGGCATTAAAAAATCATGCGATGATAAATGTGTGTGAATTTCATGCAGTGCATCCAATTATGTAACCAAGAGGATGGCTTTTTTTCTGCTCTCCAACATTGCGAGCAAACAATTGATAATTGCATATCGCCACACATTTTTTTTTTCTTAACTCTCCTCTCTTTTTGCTTATTTTCACAGACTCCGTCTCAACAATGATAAGGAAGAAGAAATATCTCTTCATATTCTATTGGGCAATTCTATCAGACGTGATACTTAATGGTGAGTTAATTGGACAATCTTTCGCATTTTTTTTTCTACTCCCATCATCACCTTTTTTTTTGTTGCTCTTCGCAACACTCGAATCACTCCCCCCAAGAAGAAAATGATCTGTTTGTTTAATGGTGAAAAAAAAGGTCTCCTTATCGCTCTCACTCGCTCTGCTATTTTTGCGACGGTTACGAGAGGAGAAAATAAAATTGTGTGAATAACTCGTGATGCCTGTATGTCTGAATTTTGAGCATTTGCATGACTTTGAAACTATGGAGCATAGACGATAAGACAGCATAAAAACACATGAACGGTTGTTGACCTCAGAAGAGCGCAAAATGGACATTAAAGCACGTGTGGTGATCGCTTTTTGTGCGCCCCCAGAGTGTCACCCTTTGATGTTGGCTAACCCTTAGATTAACTACGGCTCCACAATCACCATAATGTTTTAATTAGTTTGGCACTAAATATTCATTTTTTGCTACTCGATACGCCTACGGATTAAATTTATAGCCAAAAATAGAAATAAATCTTCCACATTTTATGCCATACATCATATCAGAGGAGGGAGTTTTGTGTGTTGGCGGATTAAACAGCCTGTTAGAGAATTACTGTCCCGCGGAGGGAATATATAGCTAAAATACAATAAATATATATTATTTATTTTATAGAAAATTGCAAGCGCTGCTCTTGTGAATATAAAATATAATAAAGTACAAAATCAGTGATATATTTTTGCCGGAAAAACAAATTGAATTGAGATCAATGGTGACAAAAATCCAAGCATTATTTTCTTGTCAGCATCATATCAATGATGGATCTCAAATTGAGCATTTTCTGCGGTGCGGAAAAAAGCATCTGTGTGACAAAGTTCATGAGACAGCTTGTATTTTGATGGGCCAAAAATGATGAGGTTTTTTTGCGTGCGAAGCTTTCTCTCTCTCTTTGTTGGCATAAATCGCAATTCTGGAGTATGATAATTAAATTATAATGTAACTTTCCTCAGTAACTTTGCTCTTTCACCGTCGACCCAGGGTGGTTGAAGGCAAAAAGAGAGCACAGCATCTGGGAATGTTTGTGACATTCTTCCCAACATTAATTGTGTCTGGCAAAAATATCATCTTGCACCGCATGGAAATTGGTTTTGGGGGGCTGATAAGGTAATTGTAAAGTGGGGAGTAGGAGCGCGAGAATGTGATTAAGAAGGAGAATTGAGCGATAACCTTCGATTGTCATTTCGCTGGGCAGAGTATAAATACGGTGGCGGTGGCATTGGATGGGCATCAGAGTGAATTTTGTGCTGAATCCACGATGAGATCCATCACAATTTTTGTGCTGGCCTGCGCCACGCTGGCCATGGGCTACGTCGTGCCCGGACCCACGGTAAAGTACGCCGACAAGGACTTCCTGTACAAGCAGAAGGCTCTCTTCGAGGTGCTCCAGCATGTCCATCAGCACGAGATTCACACAAAACTCTGGGATGAGGCCAAGGCTTTCAAATTCGAGGACTACTTTGATCACTACACCAACGTGACGGCCGTGAAGGAATTCTACACCTACTACAAGTACGGACTGCTTCCCTTCGATGAAGTATTCTCTGTGCTTGAGGACACACACAGATACCAGGTCATCAGCCTGTTCAACGTCTTCTACTACGCCAAGGACTGGGACACGTTCTACAAGTCGATGGTCTGGGCCCGATTCCACGTGAACGAGGGCATGTTTGTGTACGCCTTGACTGCTGCCGTCCTCCACCGCCCCGACTTTGCCGGACTCGAGCTGCCCGCGCCCTATGAGATCTACCCCTACTACTTCTTCAACAGCGAGGTGATCCAGCTGGCGCAGCAGTACAAGATGCAGGGCTTCTATGGCATGAAGAAGGTCGAGGATGTGTACACTGTGATCATCCCATCCAACTACACCGGCTGGTATGTGCACACCACTCCTGACCAGAAGGTGTCCTACTTCACGGAGGACATTGGTCTGAACGCCTACCACTACTACTACCACATGGACTACCCCTTCTGGATGGGCGGCAAGGAGTTCAACCTGTACAAGGACCGTCGCGGTGAATACTACCTCTTCTTCTATCAGCAAATCCTCGCCCGCTACTACCTGGAGCGTCTCTCCAACGACCTCGGCCACATCCCCGAGTTCAGCTGGTATGAACCCGTGTACACTGGCTACTACCCCAACCTCCGCTACTACAACGGCGTCTACTTCCCATCCCGTCCCAACTACTACAACTTCTACACTGAGGAGTTCTACTACGATGTGGACACACTCTGGACATATGAGCAGCGCATCCGCGATGCCATCGACCTTGGCTTCATCTATCTACCTGACGGAACCCACGTTGACCTCACGAAACCCGAATCCATTGAGTACCTCGGCAATCTGATCCAGTCCAATCCTGACTCTGTGAACAACCGCTACTACAAGTACATCGTGCGCTTCGCCAAGATCCTCCTCGGCAACACCGTTGACTACTTCGGCAACTACGATGTCGTGCCCAGCGTGCTTGAGCACTACGAAACCGCCATGCGTGACCCACTCTTCTACCAGCTGTACAAGAAAATCATCAAGTTCTACTGGCAGTTCAAGGACAAGCTCCCATCCTACACCACTGAGGAGATCTACTTCCCCGGAGTGAAGATCGAGACTGTTGAGATCGACAAACTGGTGACCTACTTCGACAAGTTCGATGCTGACATCACCAATGCCGTCGATGTTGAGGTGTACGATGAGAAACTCCCAGAGTCGCAGCTGAAGAAGTTCGGCAAGATCGCCCACTACCAGGGTGAGGACTTCGTGATCAAGGCCCGCCAGACTCGCCTCAACCACCTGCCCTTCACCGTCAAGCTCACCGTGCAGTCCGAGAAGGCCGTGAAGTCGGTCGTGCGCGTCTACCTTGGCCCCAAGGTCGATGAGTACGGTGTGGTGTACGATGTGAATGAGAACCGCGAGAACTTCGTGCTCCTGGATGTCTTCCCCTACGATCTGGTGGTCGGCAAGAACGTCATCGTGCGTGACTCCATCTACTTCAGCCAGTTCGTGAAGGACCGCACCACATACTTCGAGCTGTACAAGTGGGTGATGACCTCCTTCAGTGGCGAGAACAAATTCCCTCTGGACATGACTGAGGCCCACAATGGCTTCCCCAGCCGCCTGCTGCTGCCCAAGGGCAAGAAGGGTGGCTATCCCTTCCAGTTCTACTTCATCGTCACGCCCTACTACGCCCCCAAGGTGCCCCAGTACACCGGCTACGACCACTACATCACCGCTGGCGTTGGCTCTGGCGCCCGCTACGTGGACTCGCTGCCATTCGGCTATCCCTTCGACAGGAAAATCGACGAGCACGTGTGGTACACACCAAACATGTATTACCAGGATGTCTACATTTTCCACAAGAAGGAGGCCGATGTCAACACCGTCTACTAAACGCGCTCAGCTTTACCAACACCACAACATCATTACAAGAGAAGCATAAATGAAAAAAAAACCCCAAAAAAAAGTCTCAATTAGTGAAAAATGAATTAGAAGTGCAGGTCAATAAATTATATCGCTGTGCCAGGACTGCGTCCAGGATCTCATCCGGGGTGCAGTGAGGCGCACACAGAGAAATAAAAGGAATTTAATTTCACTCTCACGGTTTTATTGAAACTCTCGACGGATGGTCGGCAATAAGGGGCGGAAATGGAACTGTAAAAGCTTCATCAAATATAAATTTGATGCAGTTTTCCAATTGACAGAGCGAGAAAGGGCGCATAAATTTGTTTGCGTCTGGAATTCTGCAGATTCACTGGAGAATTGCTTTGTGGACACGCTTCTGTATTAATATTAGAATATTTTGAGACATCAAAGGATGCATCAGTGGAAAAATTTTTTCCCGATTCTCTCTGTGTGACTTCAAATTGATTAAATTCAGCAAAATATTTCTTCTCCAACTGTGAAGTGGGTGTATAATTAAATTCCTCAACCGCGAATCTCATGAATCTTATGATATTCTGCCAACACAATTTTCCATAAATGCCAAGAGACAACACATGGAATCCATACTTAAATTTCCAGTAAGGAGAAATGCGTGGATTTTCGATTGATGCGTATTGTGGGCTGAGTGATTGTTTGCTAATTCAAATTGATGGATTCACCATTAACACATGGAAACCCAAAACTATTATGTGTCGATACCTTGATTAGGGAGAATATTCTATCAGGCAAATCACCCATAAGCATGATCCCAGTGGGTTTATCCCATGTAAATTCCAAATTTAGCTCCTAATTCAATTTCGGGTTCTACACATCAATCCAATCATGCAACCACTTTCGAGGGAACGGAAAAAGTCGTGAATTTCAATTAAAAATCTCTCTTATTTTGAAACTTTAGGGGTTTAGTGCATATTATCTCCCCCTTGAATCGTATTAAGAGAGTTGAAAACTTTTCATTTCACATGACAAACAAGATTGTTGGAATGAAGATGTGCATTTTAGTCTTTCTGAGGTATTCTCAAATGTGTTTCTCCAGTCATCATCATGTCATGTTTAAGGTAAAGCCAAGAGTAAAGCATTTTCTTAAGCTGTGGGGAAAAGTTTGTTAGGACTTTAACCAAAGAATTGTCATGGGAAAACTGTTCAGCATAGATTTGTTACTTTCACAAGGAAAAGACTCTGAGAAATTGTGCTTAAACTCTTAACTTCTCTTTGATTGTATGTTTTAATTCTCTTTTCATCTCAATTTTTCACATGATCAATCTTGAATGTCAGTGTAGATAAATTGGAGAACAATAGTGCAGAGAGTTGCATAAGTGCTCGTCAATATCCTTATTAATTAAAAGTTTTCCACAATCTTGATTTGGCAAAAGAGCCTCTGGCATCTCTGAATTTCTTGCCGACTTGATTTTATCAGCACTCAGCTCACAATGAATTTTGTCACATTCCAAATTTGCCCTCGTAAATGAGCTTAGCAAGGCGTTTGCTTATCTTATGTGCTATTATTAATCATAACGCGAATTCACATGCCAAAGTTTTCATTGGTTTTACAATTTCTCTCCACGATGAGAGCTTTTCCTTTTTGTGTCATAACGTGTGTTTCTGTGTGTGTGTGTGTGTTTGAGGGAAAAGAAAAGGAAAGGTGAAGCGCGTCAGTTTGTGTTTTTTTCTTGCTTCTTTTATATCCACACAAATTTGGCCCCTTTTATGATCTTCATTCCCGAAGACAGCGAAAAAGATGATTGTTCTCGTATCAAAGGGAGAATTGAAGAAGAAGAATTGAAATGAAGGGAAATGTGGGTGAATTCCCTTTTTTTCTTACACACCGATCCATATTTCTTTCTGCATTCTCTCCTCACTTTCCTGCCACTGTGAAGACGATGCCATTATGTGGGGAGGCAAATTTATACCCATATCAGGGAAAGAATGGCACAAAAAGAGGAGAGGAATGTTGAGAGAGAGAGAGAAGAAAAAAAACGTAGGTACTTTTACCTAACATTTTATACTCCTCCGTGTGTAATACCAGCAGAGTTATCTACATATTCTCAGTGTGTCTGCTGAATGGGGAATTGATTGACTCCGTGTGTGCGAAAATACTTTACAATATGAACACAGATGGAAATTGAATTCATGTTAAATAAATAAAGTGGGAAATTTATAGAAAATCACGTTGAACTTTGCATTTTTTCACCCCGCAGAAAGATCCATTGAAACGCACTTTACTTCTTGAAGCTTTCTTCCCCGACCTTTAATGAGATATTGAAGTGGCGAAGATCATCAAGGAAATCCATGGAAATGCAATGAAATCCCTTTTTTTATTCAATTCGATTCAATCAATATTCCTTGTGCAATCCTTTACGGAAACTAAACTTGTTCAATGTAGAAAATTCTTAAGAAAAGTCTTTGGAGAGCTGCACAATTGTGAATTTCTCAGCGTACTTCTTGTTTGGCATTGAGTTTTACACACAAAACAGTGATTTTTTCGAAAAGATTGCAAATGCAAAATTGTAATTAAGTAACAATTTGCAGTCTTATGTACAATTCAGACCCGTGAAAAGGCCACAAAATTATTTTTCCTTACTGTTCTATGCGAGGAAGAACACGAAAGCCGCATTTATTAAAAGTCATCATGAGGTGTAATTATCGTCTGTTGATTTCAATCTCTCCTTGATTGATTCGATTCCGTGTGCGATGCTTTTCTATTGGAGCAGAAAAAAGTGAATTATTTTCACCAAATATTATTTATGATGATTTGCGAGGAAAAACTGTGCCATAGACATTGGCAATGTGGCTGAGAAGAATAAAAGACATGCGAGAGGCCAAAAGAAGAAATGTAATCATAATTCTATTTCTAACATTCACACAATTTTATCTTTCTCCTCATATTATCTCCATAACTCCAACATAAATTCAACCATTCGATCTCTCTCCCTGAATTTTTCTTTATTTACCTCTCCAACATCCCGTCGATTTTCCCCATGGCTTTTCCCCGTCAGCGAAAAGATCCTTTATATTTGTGCGGTGTATATTGTTTATTGAAAATGAAAGAAAATGAAGGCACCTTATAAATAATGCTTCCACTATATATATATATATGTTCTCTCTCTCTCTATTTTCACAGTGTTTTGCTTAAAAGACTTAAAAATATTTGTACCAGATGCCGTCATAGTGGGGAATGCCGTTACTCTTTCATGTCAGTATGACTTGGAAAAGGTGGGTAGAAGAAAAAGAAAAAAAATGCGTGTGTTTGCAATAAATCGACTTGCTTTTTCGCCCTCGTTTCACCCTCTGGCAATTCTATCACCTTAGAAATTGGAGTTGCTTGTAGCGAAATTGAAAATAATGCACCATTTTCCTGGGGCAAATACCCAGTTTTTCTCTCATGAGACAAAGAACAGCCAGAAAGTTTTATCGCTGGAACTATTTTCATTACCAATTCCAACAGTCGTCGCACATCTCACAAAACCCAGCCAGTCTCGTGGTGCCAACTTAAACTACAATAATAGGTTTTATTGGATACATTAAGGGAAACAGTGCATTTCAAAACTTTACGTGGCACGACAATTAAAAGCCAGCTGTAACGCTAATTGGATAGGTCTTTTACATTATATGGCTGGCAAATCGTTAACAAATTCACCAAGAGCAAAGTGCAGAGCTTTCACTTTTTCCAAACTTTATTACTTTACTGTTCCAATAACGCATTTAAAGAAAGTGATGCGTAGAAAATTGAATTGTTTCCTTAGCGTGTACCTAATAGAAAAAGTTTTTCCCATAAACAAAATATCTGTCAGAAGGAATCCTGTTTAATTCACAGGGAGAAATTTTTAAGCTTGCACTATTTAATGTGGTTAGTTTTGTAATATAGTAATTTACGCTGGTGTAAATTACGAAAGAGCTTTATAAAAGAGCTATAATTTATTTTTCATTGGGATTTGCAAACTCTCATCAATTTCCTGTTGACGGTGGAGTGTGGGGTGGATTGCACATGCGAAGACTGGGGAAAATATTGCAATGATTTTTCAATACTATGGGTCTATACTTTGCAAAGCAATATTGGACAAAAGATTGCTCGGAAACGGAGTGCAATTATATTTTGTTGGTGTTATTTTTTTTCCCAGGCATCACTTTATGCTGTGCGATGGTATTTCGAGAAGGAGGAATTCTACAGCTACGTCCCAAAGGAATCGCCACCGGAAAGAGTGTTTCCCGTGTCTGGAATATCTGTTGATGTAAATTCACTTTGCCAGCTATCTCTCTTTTATTTCTCCCCATGCTCTTGTGCAGCTTTATATTTATATGCTCCTAAATTGATACACACATATAAAATTAAATCACAAGTAATTTAACCTCCCCCCCCCCAGTCGTTGTGCAATCGTGGCTGATTTGTCTTCATGTTTGCTCCTTTCTGCTCTTGTTTATCCTCTTGCAGCTCAACATGTCAGATAAACATTCAGTGACACTGCGAAGTGTCACGCGTGATTTAACGGGTCAATTCGAGTGCGAAGTCTCCGAAGATGCACCGCTCTTCCACACAGCCATGAAGAGTGCAAAGATGATGGTGATTGAGCTACCCAAGGAGGAGCCAATAATGCAAATTGATAAGAAAACTGTGGCGCCGAGTGGAAATTTTAAAGCAGCCTGCTCCATCGGGGTGTCTTTTCCACCTGCCAATATCACATGGTACATGAATGGAAGACGAGTAAGTTTCAAAATTACTTTTCACTCCCCTGTTGCGGTGTCAGATGAGAAGAATTGGAAGTGAAACACAGTGGAGAGGATGGAAATACACCCCATAAACTACGCATCAAGTGAATTTGCCGGTGCATTTTACAAAATTCATGACTTTCCCAGTGAGCCAAAAGAGCTAAGAAAACAACAGATATTTTAGCTAAAAAGAGCTAAAGTGACTGAACTAAAATTTCAATTAATTCTTTTAACAATTTTCTGAATTTTTTGCAATATATTTTGCTAAATTTTATGCTTTTTCTGATCAGAAGTTAGCAAGGAAACAGGAAGTCTATCTTTCACGGGATTTTCTTTATCCCGTTTCCCGTACCATGAAAATATCTCATTTTTGTCGCTAGTGCGCTCATCGAATTTTAGCGAAAGAAAGCGTGAAATTTAGCTTTTCAAATCTCAACGTTGATTTCTTAGCATCTTGTGCTCGCTGGGTCAATTCACATCCATTCAAATTGGGTGTATTTCTCTCCTCAACACTGTACAATACGAGCTGAGACGAGAATCTCCTGTGACTTTGGAGAGTATATTCACTGACAAATTTCTCAATGCTATACACCCTCTAAATTGAGGGATGTGTAGAGCAAAAAGTAGCGTCATGCATTAAGGTAGACATCTCCGGGGCTACGAAGCCTGAGACCAATGTTACTTCCTGATGATTTCAGATATACAAAACTTCATCCCAACGAATAACGTATCGTGCATATGAGAGTTCTGGCACATTTTCCACATTAGAAATTTATCCTCATAGTCAAGTGTTGCAAGCAATATTCAAATCAAATCCACAATTTCAACACGTCACGGTTGTGAGTCTCCTGTGCGAAGTCTCCATTCTCAACGTGTATCACAAGAGTGTGCAGGAGAAGATTGCCATAACAACCAAGTCTATGACCACCATTTCACCTAATCTGCTGGGCCTGGAGGCGCCGCGACATCCTCGAGATCCCGACAATTCTCCGCTCACTGGACACGATTTCAAATTGAAGCCCCCAGTTTGTCTCTTCCTCCTTGCGCTCTTGCTGCATCACCTCCTTGCATTATGATATGTTTAAAAGTGTTGTAGCTGATCGTAACCATACAACTAATGATCTTAACGATTTTGAATACACTCTCTTGTATGGTTATAGAATGATGATGTGACAGAATTTGACACCTCATCCCAGAACTATTGAATTTCAATCCACTTTTGTTGGATATAATTAAATTTGTATATGAAATACAAATATTCGAGTCTTGTGGTCGCTGTTGAAACACATCAGATTACAGAGATATATTCAAATAGAAGACAATTTTTCCTTTAAATATTCAAGCGATTGGTGGCAAATGAGAAAAAGGACACTCTTCCTGAGACATGAGATGGCGTGGAGAGTGGGAGATCATGATGAATTCTTCTACCCACTTCGCCCAATTGAGTTGATAAGGAGTGGAAGAAGAGGAAAAAAAACGAGAAGAAATCCATCAAATCTCAATTTGCCATTTTTTTTTGATAAAT
Source organism: Phlebotomus argentipes (assembly GCF_947086385.1). Classification (NCBI taxonomy): domain Eukaryota; kingdom Metazoa; phylum Arthropoda; class Insecta; order Diptera; family Psychodidae; genus Phlebotomus; species Phlebotomus argentipes. The sequence goes on from NW_026776174.1 coordinate 880,584, forward strand.
TGCGACAAATTAAATCACACAGAGAAAAGAATCAAATTTTGTAGCGGAGGAAGAGAAAGATACTGGTAAAGTTGTATAATATATTTTTGTGGATACGACATCCAGTCCAAAATTGATCTTGTATCTTGTAAAGGTGTGTTGATAAAGATGATTTGATAAATTTTAGTAAATGTAAATACAGCAAGAGATATTCAAAATACGTACTTATAATGTTAATGGAAAATAAAATAAAGAAAAGAAAAAAAATCCCATTATAAATGATAGAAGAATTGTAGGCAATATGCTAATGATGAGCCGTGAGAGTAAAGTCAGACGAATGTGATACCATCGTTGAAATACTCACTCAGAATTCTCCTTCGACGGTTAGATTTGCGATGCTGTGTAGTCGAGAAATGTGTGTTGAGCTGAGATGAGAATCAAAGAGAATCCCATTTTAATCTTATGGTAAAATTAAACTCAATCAGGTGTATAATATAATTTGCCGTATAGAGGATGGCCTGGAGAGATAACTTCATTATGGGCATAAAGATGAGATGAATTTGTGTACATTTTTTGCCTAGTCCTTAAGCGATGTGAGATTAAGTATATATTGTTGTCATGAAGGTCGAGAGAATGATGAGAATATTACACTATATGAGATTATTAAAGAATAAGTTGAAGGAAAAAGCATTGAATTTTCAATTCCTTTCTTCACAATTTCAGCATCTGCGACAAAAGGAGCCAATGTAAGTTGCAATTGTAATTCAAGCGAACACCATAATATGCTGCAATACGAAACTCTCTGAAGCTTTGGTTGGTTGGTGGAAATTGAGATTGTTGAGATTTACTGTGACCAATAAGGAATAAATCTTGGTAAATTCAAATAATTGTTCTGCTATGGTAATTTAGCTCCTTTTTTGGTGGGAAATGGAAAACAGCGCACTTTCCAATGTAAAACTCCCAACAGTATTAAAATACATTTGATTTCATTTTACTTTTTTGTATTTCTTATTCTTCACCTTCGCCTTTTTTTGTAGATTTTTTCATTGCATCATCTTGCACACTTAATGAGAACTAAACTACTGTCATGGGGGAGGGGGTCACGTCAATTTCCCTCCATCACAGAGGGAAACGGAGTATCGGATGTTGGATGAGATGCTTTAGTACACAGCGTTGATCTCTGTGTCAGTCTTGTGGAAGATCAACACATCGTAGTACTTCATGTTGGGCGTGTACCAGTACACTTCGTTAATCTCACGGTCCAGCGGGTAGCCGAATGGATAGGCGGAGTTGTAGCGAGCGCCAGAGCCAACACCGCAGCTCATCGTGTAGTCGTAGGTGGAGAAGGGTTCGACCTTGGGGGCGACGTAGGGCATCACGTAGAAGAATAACTGGTAGGGATAGCCTCCCTTCTTGCCCTTGGGCAGCATCAGTCGGCTGGGGAAGCCGCAGTGGGCCTCGCTCATGTCCAGAGGGAACTTGTAGTCGCCCTTGAGCGCCTGCATCACGTACTTGTAGAGCTCATAGTAGGTGGTGCGGTCCTTCACGAACCACGTGAAGTCAGTTGACTGGTGCACGAGTTTGTTCAGGCCGACCTTGAGGTCCACAACCCAGCTGTCCAACTCGAAGAAGTTCTCGCGGTTCTCGTTGATTGTGTAGATGTTGCCATAGCTGTCATACTTCGGTCCAATGAAGACCTTCACGAATGCCTTCGTGGCCTTCTCGGCTGTCACGTCCAACTTCAGAGTGAAGGGCAGATGATTGAGACGGTACTGGCTGGCCTTGATCACGAAGTCCTCACCCTGGTAGTGGGCGATCTTGCCGAACTTCTTCATCTCAGACATGGGCAGTTTCTCATCGTACACCTCAACATCGACGGCATTGGTGATGTCAGACTCGAACTTGTCGAAGTAGGTCACCAGTTTGTCGATCTCAACAGTCTCGATCTTCACTCCGGGGAAGTAGATCTCATCGTAGGTGTAGTATGGGAGGTGTTCCTTGAACTGCCAGTAGAACTTCAGGAATCTCTTGTACAGCTGATAGAACACCGGGTCGCGCATGGCGGTCTCGAACTGCTCCATGATGCCAGGGATCATCTTGTATGTCTCGAAGTGCTCAGGTGAGGCCGACAGGAGCATCTTGGCGTACAATTCGAGGTATCCAAAGTAGCGTGTGTTCTTGCTGTCGGGGTTGGCCTGGAACAGGTTTCCGAGGTACTCAATGGACTCAGGCTTCGTGAGGTCAACATAGGTTCCGTCGGGCAAGTAGAAGAATCCAAGATCGATGGCGTCGAAGATGCGCTTCTCATACATCTCAATCATCTGGATGTAGTAGTAGTTGTACTCAGTGTTGAACATGTAGTAGTTCTCACGGCTGGGGAAGTAGACGCCGTTGTAGTAGCGAAGGTCAGGGTAGTAGCCAGTCTTGATGGGCTCGGACCAGCTGAACTCGGGAATGATGCCAATGTCGTTGGAGAGACGCTCCAGGTAGTAGCGAGCCAGCAGCTGCTGGTACTGGTAGAAGTAGAACTCACCGCGACGGTCCTTGTACAGTCCGAATTCCTTGCCGCCCATCCAGAAGGGGTAGTCCATGTGGAAGTAGTAGTAGTAGCTGTTCAGACCAATGTCCTCCGTGAAGTAGGACACCTTCTGTTCCACATTCGTGTGCTTGTACCAGCCGGTGTAGTTGGATGGAATCGTGACACTGTAGATATCGCCGTACTTCTTCATGCCATAGAAGCCCTGCATCTTGTACTGCTGCGCCAGCTGGATCACCTCGCTGTTGAAGAAGTAGTAGGGGTAGATCTCGTAGGGAGCTGGCAGGACGATGCCAACGAGGTCCTTGCGATGGAGCACAGCGCTGGTCAAGGCGTACACGAACATGCCCTCGTTGATGTGGAAACGTGCCCAGACCATCGACTTGTAGAACGTGTCCCAGTCCTTGGCGTAGTAGAAGACGTTGAACAGGCTGATGACCTGCTTGCGCTGGTATTCGCTGAAGATGGAGAAGATCTCATCGAATGGCAGCATTCCACTCTCGTAGTACATGTAGAACTCCTTCACAGCCGTCACGTTGGTGTAGTCATTGTAGTGTTCGTAGATCTTGTACAATTTCGAGTCCTCCCACAGTTGCGTGTGAACCTCATGTTGGTGGACATGCTGGAGCACCTCGAGGATGGCCTTCTGCTTGTACAGGAAGTCCTTGTCGGCGTACTTGACATCCTTTGTCATATAGTACCCGCTCGCTAGCGCGAAGCACGCGAAAACCACCAACGCTATGGCTTTCATGTTGACTGACTGAAGATCACTCCCAGCGCAACACCCTTTTATACGCCAAAAAATTGCCCATATTTTTTTATCAAATTCTTCCCTACCTCGTTTGTTTTCACTCCGTGGCAGAATCATATATGTGATTGCCGAGAAATCGCAAAAAAAGGTTATCGGCGGAGGCATTTTACACACAGTCATGGTATTTCCATGCAAGATTACAATAGAATTGGGAGAAATTGAGATTATAGTATCATCGGCCGGTTACGTTGAGGCTTAATCAAAGGAGCGTGGGGATTTATGTGCTCTTGAACCATATCCAATAAAAATGCAATCTGTGACCTTTTTTCTCTCGCGTGATCAAACATAATGACACATTCTTTTAGGGGTCAAATGAGGCGAAATGTGAGAGTGAAACTTTGCATTGATGCCTTAATCAACTAATGATGTATTAATTATCGCTTCAAGAAGAGGTAAATATGCTGTAACTATTCGATTAAAATACACAAGGGTGTGAAAAATAATTTAGAAAATATCTCAATTTGTTGAAAGGGAAGCTTTCAAAATGCAAATATTTTGCCACTTTCAATTTCTAACACTTCAACGAAAGCTGTACACCACTTCCGACCATAATATCTGCCACTTGAAAGTTCTGTTTCAAGCATAAATGAGGTAAGTGAAGATTCATTCATTTTTTAGACAACTTATTCTCATTTTAAGTCTCTCAACGCTATCTGAGGAAAGTTGCATGAAACAATGTTGCCGACAAGTACCAAAATGCATGGTTGTGTGGTGCTAATACGTCTCTATCTTTATAATTAATGTGTGTATACTATACATATATAAGTACATATACTTAATAAAGCATACTCGTAAGAGATGCTGTGCGAAAGGTATGGAATAGAGATATTTCCCCTGATTAATTATGATTTTCCAGTGCGTAGAGCTGAGTGTGTGCAAAAATTCAATTTCCCAATATATTGTCAGACTTTTCCTCATTTCCTCCCTTTCGATGGCATATTTTGTGCTCCAGCAGGAATTTCATCCCCGGATGGTGGAATTAATTAATTAAGCCACCACTGCCACAGACATCAAATACAATTTGCTGTGTCTCACCCGATTGAAAGTTCAAAGTGAACGACAGGGAGGAATCTGCGGGGTATGCTTGTGACGGATATGTGTTTTTCTTTCTCTCGATTCCGTCTTTTGTTAATCATCCCCCAGATAGAGAGCTCTCTCCACCACCCGGAAGTTTTTTTTTCACCCAATTTCACATTTGACTTTTCCTCCATCACCACCATCACCAGTTTTCTTTTCCCACTGGCGCTTGCAGGATTTTCTTTCAGCATCCAGAGTGTGAAAGGAGGTCCCCAGCAAGGAGCCATCGCTCTCGTACTCACCATGTCGCGCCTTTGTCACATAATTAATTCCTCATTTCACAAATTTATGAATGGATTTATGCACGACGATAGAGGAATAAAGACATATAATTCTATATAGTCTCATACATTATTCACAGTGGCTGGTGTATTTCTTCCAGCATTTCATCTATACTTTGTTGAATTTCTCACTCGTAAAGAAGATTTTCATGATTCTTAGAGAAATTAAAGTAAAAAAAAAATGCCACATCGCTCCTTTTCCAATCTCATGAATTGCCAAAGACGCCTGGGATTAGGGTGAGTGAACCTAAGCCACAGAATATTTCATTGCATAACATTTCTTTCTAGTGCCTCGTTTGGCTTTTCATTTGAATAGGAAGAAGCCACACATCGTCCGGATTAGATGTCAGCCTTTTATGATCTTTTATGGTATATTTTGTAAAAACTTTCATGAGCAACTTTAAGCCTTCCATTATTTCGACCCAAATTGACATCATTGGCATTAGCTTAATAAACCGCTGTGTAGTTTTGGATAAGGAGGAGGAATTAGGCTGTTTATCTCGGCGCTATGATAAGCGCATGAGAGAGACTTCATTGAGGAAGGCAGTTAAGGCAATTATGGATTTGAAGTGAAATTTCAAAAATCAAATCACCGTTAACTTTGCAAAGTACAGAAAATATATATGTGATTTTCAGCAAAAAGTTACAGTCATAATTTTGCATATATATTGCGCTGGAGGGAAGAAAAAGTCCCTGCACAAACATCGCGCATAACAAGTTGAGTTTACTCTTGAAATTGTCAATTTCTCTCCACGTGATCCTCCATCATCGGCGCCTATTAACGATTGGAATTTACATACAAATACCTCACGTGGAATTGAAAATAATCTATTTTTTCCCTCTTTTCCGCGTGCATCTGTTTAAATATATACAGAATGGGAGGGGAGGGGAGGGAAAATGGCTCGCAGCAGAAAAAAAATGTGTGATATGATGAAATCGAGAGATGGAATGGAGATTCGATCTGACGATGAGAGAAGGAATAATTTCATATAGACAAACAATATAAATTGATAGGATTATCATTTTATGCGATGTATGGAATTGACGAGTATCTCCTTAAAATTCTCTAGACCGACACAAGTTCACTTTCACATCATCTGTGTCTGCTCGACTACAGATGCTTTTCCTCTCTGTCTCAGTTCACATATACCCAATATCTCATGTCATGTAACAATTTGATTTTGCTTTTCCCCTGAATTTTTCTTCCATTAATTCATAACGAGACTCCGAGCCTTCGATTACAGAGCATTCATTATTGTTCCTTCGTTTGGCATTAACACGGAGTTTTGCAAGAAGATTAAATTTTTCCTTGAAACTTTTTCCTCCTGTTCGCCATCAGCAATGAATTAAGTAGGTTGGGAAGGGGGATGCGGGGGGTGCAGAAGAAGCCATTTCGAGTGGTGGCAATGAGAGCACAAAAAAGTCCAGCCAGGTAAGAAGCTTTCTTCTCTTATAACTTTGCAATCGTTGATTGTGATGAATTTTCCACCGCCACTCCCACCCTCTCTCTCTCTCCCTCCCTCTCGCTCTTTACAGTTACACCCGCTAGAATTTCATGGTGAATTTTCACGGAGAAAACTTTCGCAAGCAGTTTATTAAATAGACACACTACACAGTGCTGAAATGCACCTCTAAAAGATATCCCATGAATAAAGAGTTTTTCACTCTTACTTTTCGCCACCATGACTCTGGCGGTTAGCGAAAAAAAAAGAGGAAAAACTGTTTCAACACGAATTTTTGCTGGTTTCTGGGCGGTAATTAAATTTGCTGCTGCGAACTTTTGCAACTTGGAATTAAATAATTACGCATTTCAAACACTTTTCAGGAGAAAAAAAACTTCACGTGGCTTTCAATTACGTACGATGTGACCCTCACTTTGTTATTTACTACTTAATACAGAAACTATGTAGACAAATATTAACGGTTGTAACGTACGTTCCACTCACTGAGCACGCTTGAATTAGTATTAAAATTTCAAGGAATGGCAAGCATAATTGCACAGACTGATGTACTGAATGAAGATAAATGAGAGTGATGTGAAATTAATGTTGAAGAGGGCAGCTGCATATGAATAAATGAAAAATTGCACGACAATATTAGCAGAACAGTGTGGCATTTTCATAGTCTTTCTGGAAAATTAGGTGCTGCATTTTAAATTATACTCCTGATTGATGTTGGAAGAGTTCCTTTTTTACACTTTGCTTTTGATTCATTTCGAAAAATTGTGTCTTTTCCTCTTGGGAATTTCTAACTGACAAGCAACTAAATATTTAAAAAGTAATAAAAGTTTCTAGACATGTTATAATTAAAAGGCAGTCTTGCATATGAAGCAATTATGAAATTAAAATAATATAAATTATCCTTATTGTCTAGAAATCCTTTGAGGGTTTTTCAGAAACTATTATATTGTTTTTCCCAACTTTTCTTCGGAAAGAACAGAACTCCAAATGCAATATTTCAGATTGAATTCACCCACAAACAGTCCTTTTTCCCTTCCGCCCTGATTTCGTCAACATGAAAATATTTCATGCTATTTATTTCGCAGAATTTAGATGTTTTTTTCACGTTAGTTGTTTTCTGTCTGGCATTTTCTCTTTTGCGTAGCTCACATAAAATACGGTTGATAGAGAAGTAGATTTGTGGAAAACCGATTGATTTTTTTTCTGGGTGCTCCTGAACCAGAGAAAAATCTGCAGTGAATTTTTCCCTCACATGTCAAATGGGTGAAAATGTAATTCACCCTCAAGGGATGGAAAATTTCTCTGTAGCCATTGACGACGAATTTTATTTTTCTTTATCTTAAAATTCTTTACTGGGGGTTTTCTTGGACATGGCACGAAGTCGCCAAAGCTTCTCCTTCAAAGAAGAAACAAACACAGACAGAGTGATCAATCTATAAGTACTGCACAAAGTCTAATCATTTGATGCATTTGGGGATAAGATGTTCTGCAGAAAGGAGGTTTCATTAAAATGAGAGGCTTTTGTGGGAGTGAACAAATATGAAAAGGGCTTTCTCAAGAGGACTTTGGCAGAGAAGTGTTGACATTGCACGCGGAGTTTCCCTTTGACAGTGCGTGAGGGAATGAATAAATCACATAGAAATAAAAATAAATGACTGAAAAGATATACAACAACTTTCAGGTTGTAAAATACATTTTGAGGCATACAAAGGAATATGGGAAAAGCCAACTCTTGTGATGTGAGAGGAGCCATAGCAGTAATTTCTATCATTTCCTTCCATTTTCCCGGTGCTTTTATGCTGAAATAATAAAAGTATCTGTGCGCCTCTCCAAGAATTGCGATAAAATTTTGTGTTTTTCCGTGGGTATTTCACTCCTTTATTTTGGCCCATTCATTTTATCACACGCTCACGAGGAGAGAATGGAGAGAATAGTTGCTCGCGCGCTGCTACTTAGTGGATGATATTTCGCCCCTTTCTAACCACCTCTATCCATTCTCATGCCGGCAACTAATTCAATTACTTGCACGTAATGGAGTTCACATGAGGTGGAAATTTGAGGGATTCAGTGTGAGAGGAGAGATTGTAAAACACCCTTGCAAGAGAGTCAACAAACAAATATCACAACTCAATGCCTGCCAGGGATATTTCCACCAGGAAATCCGCTATACAGAGTGAAAAAGTACATATATATCGTTTAGGTGGGAGATTCAGGAAATGATATTCCAAATGTATTCCCCTTCCTTTCGTTCTATCTACAAATATTGCAAAATAAATTAATTTGTCCCCATATCAATTATATTTACATCAAAAGAGCAGAATGAGAAGGTAATAGAAAAGCTTGCACTCACGCTTTGATACATTCAAATGTAAATGCTCAGCAATTACAAAATGGAATTTTTGGCAATTTTATTGTAACATCACGATAAATGTACATATTTCGTGCGCAACATCAAAGTCATTCTTTGGAAGGAAAACTGGTATATTGGCGAATCATCGGCGAAAATTGTATGTTTGCGGAAACTCTCTAATACAAGTTACACATTGTTGTAAGTTCTGGTTGTTTGAACTATTATTTGACGAAGCGTAATTGTGCTGGGGTGGAAATAATTAAACTAGGTCATCCAAAAATTACATGGAACGGTGCAAAACTCAAGGAAAATTTGCCTTTGAGTGAATTTCTATGTGATTAGTTTTTCTTCAATTTCTGCCACGTCATTTTCATACTATATTAAAACAGAAATATTGAATACTATTATGGGATTATTTTAGCACTCACACAGTTCATGTCTTGGAATATATTCCTTTAGTTTTCAATTGCAGGAAAAACATCGCACTTCATCAGTAAATTAAGAGTAACAATAATTTTCATAAGAAAAAAATATCCATTCATAAATTCTAGGAGTAATTTAAACGCCATTGTAATGACACAGAGCCATAGAGCACAATTTTCAATACAAAACACCCTCCATTCAGTGGGTTGAAAGAGGGAATGGAGAATGGTGGAAAAAGAAACTGTATGACTTTCCATTTTCCACATTTTAGGCAGACGATGATTGATGAAGTCTATCGAAGAGAGACAGAGCCACGGCTTCTCTGCCACCGTTTTGGTGGGTGCGAAAAAGATGCATTGAGGAGATTGGCACAGAAAAAAAGGCTGTGTAATACAAATTACTATCCCAACAGCTGTAAATTCGAGCTTCCTCAATGGCTTCTCATCACCAATTGCTCGTGCTTGATGTTTAGTCCGCTAAGCTCACCACTGTCGTTCGCATATATGCAAAGTGTGAGCATCGTCGCTGTGTGAATCACGCGCGAAAAAATGTGAAGTCCGCGAAAAAAGAGAGCATTTAACAGGGCATTTGACAGCGAAATCAAGTCATTAATAGTAGATGTGTAATTCTCTTTCATTGGAATTTAATTTTTTTTTATTCTTTTTCAACCTAATTAATTTTTAAATTTGCAGATTAATTTATGCATAGTGTGTGTGTCGGGTTCTATCAAAGGTTCGGTCACAGTGTGAGAGCGTGTTAAATAATAAATAATTAGGCAACAAGAATGAATAATTCAATTTGCATGCATTCACTGTTGTTAATCATTATCGCGGGATGTTTATGTAAACTCTCAAATCCAGTTATAATTAGCAATAATGAAAAATTGGATGTGACACAAAAAAATATCCGAAGTCAAGTAAATAAAGGTAAACCATATTGAAATGTTGAATTGAAAAGCAAAAACATATAATTGTAAAAATTACGAAAGGTGTGTGCGTGTGTGTTAGGGCGACATCAAAGTGAATTTTAATAAATTTATTCATTTTTGTCATACAAATTGAAAAAAAATTCAATTGACTTTAATACAATTAAAAGAAAATACCATATATTTTATTGTAATGCATTTTGTGCTTCAAATTTTGCCACAATGACCAAAATTGAATGTAAATATTGGCGAAAACATCTCTCTGGCACATGTATAATTTGATATGCTTATCGCTGTGTGAGTAATCCTTGCTGAGAACATCCCCTTTGGGGCCAAGAAGAATATTGGAACAAGACATCCTATATGTTAACAGGCATATTGCCCTGTCCTCACTCCACCGGTTGTCAATTTCTATTGCAGAATGGAGACAGCAGTGCCATTTTACACGTGATTGTCGTGCTCTGGCCTACAACTGCGTCGATGGATTGTGTGAATGTGCCTCAGGCTATCGACCCGACTCCACCAATGAGACCTGCGTGGGGGGTGAGTGAGGTGATCAAATAAAATTCTACAGAATGTGCAAATTGAAAGGCTCCCATGCGATGGCAATTTCAATTTTCCACTCCTTTCCTGCCCAGGCATCGGGAAGCGCTGCATGTATGATAATCACTGCATAACGAGGGCATATTGCAAAGGTCAGCTGCTGTGCATGTGCAAGGAGGAGTATCCCTACGAATCGGAGGACGGTTGGCGGTGCGAAGGTACACACACACACATTGTCCCGTCCCCTAAGACATATCCTCCATCTCTCTTGCCTAATTGCCAAATCATCTCACGCTCAGCTCTTCATTGCAGATGAACCCAGTTCGCAGCAATCAAACCACCTCCCACGGGAATCCCTCACGCTCTTGCTGGGACTTGCGACAGCGTGGCACTACTTATCGCTGATATAATATTCAACATGTTCGCAAACAGAGCAGAAAAGTCTCCTTATTAAATAATGTAACCCTTAACGAGAGAGAAAGAGGGATTCTTGTCCAAAAGCCCCCACCCTGCGTTGCTCCTCTCGTCTTGCACGGAATTTTCGATCAAACTTGTTCTCACTCAGTGTCTCCGGCGCCTCAACAACCTCAAAAGCCACTCCGACCCTTTCTCCGTCAATCAACCCCACGTTTCGCCAATCAATAATGAGCTGTATTGTGCCTGACGTAGCGATTAAGTTTCGAGAGATACCCTATCGTCATCGTTTCTGTTGTTGTTTTTTCTGGGTTACCTGCCAAATAACTCAAATTCTCACGACTAACTTTGTCAATAACCCAGTGAACTTCAATTGCAGACTTTGTTACGTATTTGCATAATATCGCTACAGCACTGCGCTGATTGCCCGTATATCAAATGAATCAAAGGTGAGAATCACTCTTGTACAATTGCCAAGTCTATTGATACTCATTCACGTTAACATGCCATCTACAAGAATTCTTAAAAAACATATGAAACTTCCCTACAATTGACTTTCAAAAATCCTGACCTAAACAACCACTAGAGATTGAAATTTCTTCTCCCAAAAGCTTTAGCACATGTTTTTCCAGTCAAGGCTGTAAAAGTTTCTCAACAAATTTAAATTTCTCACAAGTTATTTGTGCGGTATTTTATGCTAAGGGTAAAAAGGGAAGAAGCACAGCGCATTGAAAAAAGATTCACTCGTTAACTTTTCACCCCTTGAGAAACTTTCATTTGCTCCATCAAATTAACTCAATTCATTGATTTTTCCGCAGCCACTCAATGAAACTTGCCACCATTCGATGGCGGAGGCCTCTTTGTCTTGCGATATCCCACTCCGGAAACGTGGAGAGTTCAAAAGGAATTCTCCGTTGCGGAGTGTTTATTGGGTGTATACAAGTCAAAAGAATTTCCCTTCATCAGTCAAGTGCATGGTGTAGTTTTTCCTCGTCAGCACAATTCAATTAGAAAATTGTTTTGAAACACAAAATGAAAAAATTTCTCGCTCTCTCTCTCTTCAATTGAGATATGATTTTGATTATTTTTCCAGCATGTCTGGCACAGTTTTCGCCAACCATTCAAGCGTAAGGAGATTTTTTTTTTCAGTGACTTCCCTCAGTGTGATTAAAGTGTGAATTTATTTGATTTGAACATGCACAGAAGACGAGAATTTTTAACAACATTTCATGTTTCTCGGATAATTTTAATAAAATAGTATTTTATCGATGATATCATAGTTTACGGACACTCAATACGAGAGTTTCTACGGTAACATCAAGTGTTTGTGTATAGTTTGTTGTGACTGCAAAAGACAAGGAGCGTCGCTTGGCTGCAAAGCATTCCGACCGGAAAGTCCCCATGAACGATACTGTATTCTAACGTCGAAATTGTGTGTTTTTTCGTTCTTCTGTGTGGTTAGTTGGGCAGCAAATGGGCTAAAGGAGGAAGTATGGAGCCCAGATTTCTCTGGCTTCGGCAGAAGTTATCGCACTTCTTTGGTGTTTCTGACCACGAGCGCATCGACATTCTGCTTAATGACAACTTTGAAGCTATCACGGAGTTTTTCGAGGCGGAAATTACTGGTGCATGGAATATCGAGAGCAGAGTGATATTTATCTATCGAACCTTCTACAATCGCCTGGTTGAGACGGAAATCACAGTTGTGGAAGAAGGTAGAGGAGACAAGAGTACAGTGAGACGCATTAATTTCCCATGCTATTTCCTTTGAGAGAATTTCGGGATTGTTTGTGTCGCGTTGCATTTCGCTCAGTACAAATTTGCCAATTAAACTCTCCACTTTTGCCAGTGCCACACGTTCAGACACCGGAACCGGAGCCCGTGAAGGAGAAGAAGAGGAAGGGCAAGGGCAAGGAGAAGAAGGGCAAGGACCTGAAGGAGGAGGACGCCGAGGTGAAACTTGATCATGATTATTTATTAGATCGTCCAGATGCTGCAAAGTCAACTGAGAAAGATGGTAAAGATGTGTTTCCCATCCCTTTTGGCGAGTGAATAGATTTTTCACTTTCGTCTGCGAGATGACAGAAAAATACTATTTGAAATGGATTTTCTTTCTTCACCCACTCATGCACTCACACACACGCGCGCGCTCGCGCCTGAAGAAAAGGCAAAAGGAGACGAAGAAGAAGGTGCTGGAGCAGGTATACTGAAGAGAAGTCAAGTAGCATCTGACAGAAAAATTATTAAGCAAGAAAATGTCTCTCTTTTTACACCCACACACTCCTCATGATCGACCTTATTGTGACCATCATGCTTTCTCTATTAGGGATCAAAAAGAAGAGGAGGGCCAGCAAAAAGAAAGGTGAGAATTTATTTTTCGTGTAAAAAATTCCATCTACGTGATTCTTAGCGTTTGGAAATTGCTTTAGAGCCATTGCCATTAAACACCGACACTTTAATATCCTAACAATTTGCTCTGGCGCGGAATTGGGTTGAAATTTTCTACGTGAAAATTGGGTAAATGCGATGGAGAAAATAAGAAATAAAATACATAAAATTCCTCCTACAGAATTTACTCTTCTATTCTGTCTACTTAAATTGAAAATATCTCTCTTATACAACTTTCAGCGGATATCGAGGAGGAAGTGGCAGCCGAACCTGAGGTTGACTATGTTGAGGTGAAGAAGATCATTCAGAATTACGTGAAGACACCGATTCTCAACTGTCACTTTGGTCGCATTCCACTGGAGACTCTCGATAAGAGCATCAATTATGTCTTTCTGGTTCGCAAGAACCCCTTCCCGGTCGGTAAGCAGAAGCATCTTGTGTTGGCATAATATATTTTCGCCGTTTTTTTTTTCTTGATGCGGTGGTTCGGCGAGTGTTGCAACATAACTTAATCTCCCCGGGAAGCGTCGAAGTCTTGGGCGACGCCAGGCGTAACTGATGGGTGCGACAGATAAAAATGCTCTCCAGAGGGGTGGAAAGAGCGGGGGCATTTTTCAATGGACACCGCAATATTATTGTTTCTGCAAGACAAACACTTTTGTCTCATAAATTTTTGGGCACCATTTTGGGCACGAAGAGGTGGTGAGGTGGACAAAAAAGTCCAACACATTTGGGGGTGCACAGCAGAAGGAAGGGGGTTGGGAGTGGTGAAAGAGTGGAGCCAGCAGAAAGACTTTATCTCTCTGGGCGACTGTATAAAGCATTTGCATTTTAATCCTCATCATCGTGGTGGCAATCTCCGTGGTCGAAACCACTGAAACCACACAATTCCGCGATTGTCTAACACTTGTGTGAGACACTGAGGGTGTGTGGGCTCCGCCAGACTTTCAGCCCACCCTATGTTTTCACTATAGTATATAGTTTTATTTATAATGGACGAGAGAACACCCAACAAACCATCCTCGAATTCATTATAGAACGATTCACATCGGCAGAGGACTGCAATGCGGAAATGCCTCTCAACTTTATTGTTGGCTCATTAAAAGGAATCGCCTTTCTCACTGTGAGAAATCTCCTCGTGAATATATTCCATGGGACGGCAAATTATCATTTTCGCGAGCCCACTCTCGAGCAACGTGCCACCATTGAGGATTCACACGAAGGTGACTCGGGAAAAATATCACCAGGTAAGATAAATAATCCTTGGTGGAAAAACTTTATAACTTATTCATTACTCCTTTCCTTGAGGAGAAGAAAGTGCGACAGGGAGAATCTTGATGGAAATTTTGATTTATCTCAACTGTCCGTAAAGATAGTTTTTTCTGCTCTTCTTATTCTTCGACAGTTTTAATGGGGGGATTTTAACGGGGGGAAAAAAGAAGTCTGAAAAGTAAATAAACTAAGGGAATTTAAGACCCATTATCATTAGGCGGAAATATACATGTTGCGCGGTTTGAAGTTATACATAGAAACTCAATAATTCTCTCTTGAATTTCCTAGAAAAAATATGTTATATATCTGGGATTCGGAAGCGTAGAGATTGACGTGAATTTCATGAATATTGAATGCATATTTCAGGGAATGACATAAATCTTGATGCGATAACTCTTCCTCAGGCTTCTCAAAGCCTCTTATTTACCGATGCACTCAAGTTTGCACATCTGGGAGTGTTTTATTATTCAAATGATTGGCATTTATTCAAGGAAGAGACAACAAAATACTCACTCAAGCCATTAAGAAGATAGAGCACGAAATTTGTCAAATTATTAGATAGCAAACAGATTGATTGAATATTTTCCCCTGGATTTTTATTCTTGCGCAATAAGAGAAAAATATATTTCATATTTCTCACAAGGTATTTAGTTTAAATCATATTTGAAATAATGAGAATTGAAGTTGTATTGAGGCGCAGAGTTGAGAAAATTCTCTTCTGCGGATTTCTTTGTAGACGACAAAATAGGAAATTTCATTAAAACGTCAATGAATTTAACAACCTTTCTTGCCCCGCGAGCGTAAAAGCATGATTAAGCATGACGACTATTCGTGAAATTTAATTTTATGTGCTCAATTTATCAGCCTAAGAGGCGGCCATTCAAAAATCATTAACAGCCGCAATTGTATTTGGTTAGACGGCGTCGGCGAGGAGGAGGAGCGCGAGGACAAATTGGACCTGACGAGACCGTCGGAGTACTGGAATGTTGCAATCTCGGCAAAGCGAGCGGGGTGAGGTTAATTGCACAATTTTCACCTTTCCACCGCTGGAATGAGGCGCACAGACAATTTTCTTATCATATGAATTCCTTCCACACAAAAAGATTCTCCGCCAGCGGTGATGACAGCCACTTGGAGTCGACGAGGAAATTATCCCTGACTCCGCAGGTGATGCCAGAGACATTCGCCCCAGAGTCCAAGCGCCCAAAGAGGGAGGAGAGTGCGGAGCCACTTGTTCGCAAGATGCTCCTGAATAGCATTGAGATTATGGACAAACAACTGGAGTGGACAATCTCGTGTGTCACCTCCCACTTCACCATCCCGACAGCGTATAATCAGGCGGGGCAGGAGTATATAACGTTCGATGAGGACAAAATAAAAATTGCCATCGATCCGGAAAATTGCAATTTGGACAATTACACCCAGCTGCAGCTGGAGGATGTTGTCAATGGCTGGATGAGATATACCAACAAGTTTATAAAGATGTACAGCGAGAGGGAGCCAGATACTTTTAGTCCAATTGCCGAGTACGATTTGTGGCGCGAGAGAGAAAAGGAATTCAACAATCTCCTCGAGCAACTCAATCACACTTTTGTTGCCTCTGTTCTTGGTGAGAATTCCAATTTCATACTCACTTCTTTTCTCACTCACAATTTCACCCCCTTTTTTCCTTGCCAATTCACTGCAAATTGCCCTTCATTGGGTATTTTGCATTAATTTTGTCGAGCCACTGAGGCTCAACTGAAATGTGTCATTTTCATGCTCAACAGCCAAGCTCAATGAATTCAAATCGGACATCGAGAACCTGTGGTCACCATGCTTGGAGTCTCTTAAATCTGCATATTTATTGGCGAGGGAGAATTCTGAATACCTCAGCACGCTTCAGAAGTATCTCATGGTGAGTCTTTGTTAGCATTTTCACAATCACAGAGAATTTACGCAGTATTCATACTTAATATTTCCCTAATAAATTATTTTCAGACCATAAAAATGAGTGAAAATTTTCAACTCATCCACACACTTTTACCGAATTTGATGCTCGCTCTTCGTCACATCTGGACAATGTCCAGCTACTTTGGCAGGGATGACAATATGCTGATACTTCTGCAGAAAATCTCTTTTGTGTTCACTGAGAAGATCAAAGATCTCATGACACTGAAGCGATTATTCGAAAATAATGCCATTTCCATCAATAATCGAGCCACAGAGTCGGCCACACTTCTCAACGCGTGGAAGAAGGCCTACATTGACACGAGGACTTTCATTGAAGTGTCTAACATCAGCTCTCGGTGGGAGTTTGACAGGAATCTCCTGTTCCAGGACGTTGATCACATAGCACACATCAGTCAAGACATTGCCGAGATATCTGAAATATTTATTGAATTCGAGAATATGTTCAATGCACGCCTCAAGTCGATTATCACAGACCCCGAAGAGGTGGACAATATCATGAAGCGAGTGTACAGCTTGATTGATTTGATAGTTCAGATCGATTACGACGTCTTTCGCAGTGGAAATCTTGAGAACTGGATGGCAACACTGGATCTGTTCAGGAGGAAGATTCAAATGTGTGAAACACAGGGCAAATTCGTCCTGGACAACTGCATAGATTCACTGCGTTCGGCAGAATATGGTCTGGAGTTGATTGCCGACTTGCCAACTGTAAAAACACGACGAATATTCATTGAACATATGCAGAGAAAGTACGAGAATGTGCTGAAGAAATTCGTCACGGAAATCACTCTTGTCGAAAATGAATTTTTGGTGAGAATCGCAGCGCCAGAAACTCTGCCTCGTGACCCAGTTTAGAGTGTGAGTCTGTGTGTACTTTCAATTTGCAGAAGAATATATCCAGTCCACCCCTTCTGCGGGAGCAGCCCCACTGTGCCGGCACAATCATCTGGGAGAGATTGTTGTATCAACACTTGCGAAAGTCCGTGGTGGCGTTCCAATTGATTGAGGCGGATCCGAAAGTGGCGAAGACATACTTAAGTCAAATCGCAATGACGCAATACTTTGAGCTAACACAGAAAATGCTGAACTACGAGAAGCAATTCTTCAGTCAGTTCGAACAAAAGGCTGTGTACACTGTCAATAGGATTCTGCAGGGAAATATACTCAGGCTGGAATTTATAGATTCATCCCACTGTGAGTAACTACAGTTGTATTCACTCAAGTCTCCCAAAAGCCACCTGACTTATTGTTCCCATTGAAAACTCAATTTATAAGCTCATTTGAAATTGATTGAGCAAAGTGAATATGATTTCCTTCAAGGATTATTTGAGAGCTGAAGTCTCAAGAATCTATCTCTCAATGCATGAATATTATTCTATCAAGTTGCTCTTGATGCTCTCTCTCTCTGAATAACATCCCGTTTCCCAGTAACTTTACAAATGAAACGTGAAAGTATTGCCAGACACTATGTACGATGATTCCTTGTGCAGTGTGAATGATAAACAGGATATTCCATGGAACTCTCAACAACTCACCTGCTTATTATTTGGATTTCTCAGAGTATTTCAAGTAACTCTGCACATGTTATTTCACTGGCTGAATTCTGTGTGAACTTTGCTTGCACGCGACATGATTAGCAATTTGCCAAAATAGCGCCATTTCACATATAATCCACGTTTTCTTCTTTCTCTGCAGTTGTGCAGAAATCAATCAATAAGACCGAAGAGAGGCAGACGTACTCTTTGGTAAGTTCCTCCACTAGATTTCCAATTTAATGACTTTTCTCCGATCTCAAGGTGCAATTCAAGAAGATTTTCACTCTCTCTCTCTCTCGACAATTTCTCACCTTTTCTATATATTTATATGTGTATGTGTGTGTGTGTAGAAAAAACGACGAGTGATTAATACAAAGTCAAAGGCCATTCGAAAGTTCATCTCGACGGCAAATACGCTGAAATGGCTTTTCTGTCGTCCCGAAGCGTCAAATTTGGATTTGCTGAAAGCCAATGAATACATTAGGGGAGCGTATAAAGATGCAAGAAACCATCCGCAAGTGAAGGAGGCGAAATTCCTAATAACAGCGACGAATCAAGTGAAAATTCCAACATGGACAGAAGTAATTGGGAATGAGATTCTCGTAAAATTTAATGTGAAATTCTCAGTGAATTTTTCACATGACATTTTCAACGTTATTGCCGAAGGGCATCAATTTGAATATTTGGACTATAAAATGAAGCCCGTAATACGAATGGCAATTATGAGAAAAGACACCCTCTATCTCGATCTGATTGCCGTTGGAGGTATTATCAGGCGCTACAATGAAATCATCGAGAAGCTCTCAATTGCTGAGGTAAGACCAACTTTCTCTCACTCCAGCCAGCGGGTCTGAGAAAAAAATATTCCATTTCTCGAGAAGTTATTTTAGTTTCTCTATCCATGAAATTCCATACCGTGCACAAGTATTCATTTCACTGCTTTTGACGAGAAATTGCACAAAGGATTTTTGAGTTCCTACAATACATCCGCGCCAGTCCAATTTATACTCCAGTCTGCAAAAATATATTGATAGACAGTTTGTGGTTACAGAAGAAGTTTTAATTAAAAAAGCTCAATTGGAAATGAATTTTTAGCCATTTTTTCTCCACACAAAATGCATAAAAAAATTCATTTGAAGTTACATAATTATGCACATCGTGGTATAAATTTGTTAAATAATGCAAATAAATTCTCATACCTGTGCATTTATATTCAGGACATTCGAGAAAAAAAAACGACTAACATTTGTAAAATCGAGAAGATATCGTCACATTTTCGCACCCCTGAGACCACATCAATTCTTGTGCTGTTCTCCTTCTCTCCACGGAGTGGGAAACCACTTCGATGTGAGTGAGAGGCCCCCAAGGAGGAATCATGTGAAAATTCTCGCGAAAAGTCTAATATCGTGTAAGATTGCAGAGCGGAACACTGCGTGATACTTTATTAGTAGTTCATGTAGTCAAGAAGAGAGATGATGCAAGAAATGAGAGTGGAATTGAATGATAAAGTGATGTATTAAAATTACCATTTTATTTCGCAGATCTTCTTCCTGAAGGATCTCCTCCATGAAATAGAATCAATTATTCAAGCTGGACTTGGCAGATATACGTGGCAGGCATTTAATATTACTACTTATTGTGCGCGATGTAAAATGGTAAGACGGGAAAGTGAGGAAGATGATGGGTTTTCTCAGCTTTCACATGAAGTAGGATTAGTGTAGTATCACTCAATTTCACTGTGATGTGCAATGTAAAGTAGAAAGTGGCAAGATTCCTCTCAGTGCATTTTTTTCCCCTCTGCAAGCATTTCACCTCTGCGATCTGAAGGATCAATTTTAGCAATGGTGCAAATGGAGTGAAGACTGCACGAGTCATGTTGAGTTAATCATAAAAAGCATTTGCAAGTTTTCTAGGCAATTTATTCGTGGTTTAACGACGTACAAGTAATTTTCTCCTAATGCCCAATCACGGCTTGATGCCAGAAAATAGTGTAATATTTGACCTCCTTAATTATGTTTGTCATTACCAATTTGATCATATTTTTTTTCGAATATCCTAACCTAAATTTTCAGCCCTTAATTTGCTATTATTATTGCGAATTGACCCTCAGAAAGCAGCTCATCCATAAACTATAGGTTAAGTATTTTCTCATAATGTGTTTCTCTCTCTTTTTCTGTATTTTGCCGTCTCGTGACAGCTTCTAAAGCACTTATCGGCCGTGGTATTGCAAATCGAATACATAGCCAATGATGTGAAGGAGCGGGTGTCGCGAATTGAGGGTTTCTCCCTTATGATCTTGGGAAATGAGATATTTGGACGTGGTGAGGCGGGACAGGAGGCACGAAAGAGCTCATTACGGAAGCACAGCAAGGAGTTTACCACCCGTAAATCATCAAAACGTGACTCACGTGTAACGATTGTGGAGCCAAATTCAATTTTGCCCTGTCACGAGTACTTTCGTGAGCTCAATAATCGACGCAATGAAAAAATGAATGTACTCCAGCGCCAGTATGAATCAATTGGGCCACAATTGATAAAGCTGGAGTCCCTGGTGCTCGGCACCTACACAGGTGACTCGGAGAAAATGTGCGAATACTATGAGCACTGGCAGCGTGAGATATTTCGTGCTCTTGTTAAGTTCACCCAGAATAACCTCAATCAATTTGTGGGGGTGCTCCGAGATAAGCCCATTTTTCAAGTCGACGCCACACTATCAATAACGGAAATAATGCTTCGTCCCACCGCCAAGGAGATCTACAACATCGTCCTGCACTCGGCCAACGACTTCCTCAGTCGCACGCGGACTTTCACGCGATGGATGCAGGGCACCTGCATACCCTGTCCCGTGCCCGTGCGCCCAGAGCCCATCGCGGCGGAGGATCTCGCGGACGATGCGCCGCGAGACACGGAGCCCAGTGTGTCCTTCTTCGAGGACATCATTCAGAATCCCACCATTGCCAGTGCCATCAAGCAGATCGAAAACATAATCGCCCAGTCGATTGCCGACATCAAGAAGTACTTAACACGGTAGGTTTCGCGATTCCACTCTAGGTGTGACCCTAATAGGTAAATTGCAAAGTCCGAGGCGAAGTCGCTCGGATGTTGAATGGGAAATTCATGAATGATTGACATGCGGTTGGTTGTCGGAAGAAGGTTGTTTACGGCAAAATTGAATGCTTCAGCGGCAGATTGCAAAATGAATGTTTTACATAAAACTACCTCCCCTGCAGAGTTGCTTCCTGCTAGGAGCTTTGCTTGAGATTTGCGTAGTCAAAAATAGATGTGATAATACACAATATATTGTGTGAAAACTTGAAAAGTTTGCCACAGTAAACACAAAGACAAGGGGGAGATAGTATGCCAAACACTTCTAGAACTTGAAGTTTCTAGACTGTTTCCACATTGATTCCCAAATTATAATGAAACTCTTAGGATTTCATCTGATATTTCTGCAAGAATCCATTTTTAAACGCTTTATTGGGCATCTTTTCCGACCATAACCTCAAAATATAGCTAAGAGATCTTCAGAAACTCAGTTTGGAAGCTTTTTAAATCACAAAATCATCTCTTATGATTTGCTAATGAACTCTAAATTGCTCATTCAGAGTCAAAATAGTCTAGAAAATTTTTTGAACAAAAATTTTCCGAGTTCAAATGACTTTTTTGAGGTTATGTTTCACTTCAATACAATTTGCAGCCTTTATTACATATAAATGCTTAATTTTGTCAATGATTTACTATCTCTTCAACTTGAGTATAAGAATTGATGTGCTAGAATGCGAATTATTCACTAAATCTGTACTTGATTCGTGACACAACCTAGAAATTGACTATTTTAATTGATTCTGCATTAAAATTAAAGAAAAACCAAAGAATCCAGACAAATAGTCACTCAAGAATGGAATATTGCAAATTTCTGAACACTTTCACTTCTTAAGTACTTCTGCTGGGCTGTACACCACTTCTGACCATATTATCTCCCCCTTGCCCAAAGATAAAGATAATAAGAAGCGTCACCTGTTCAATTTAACACAGAAAATCCATTGAAATTCGCAGATGATTGCGGGAAAACTCTGTGTTAAGCATTGTGGGCTCTTGACTTGTACGAAACATCCTACTTTAATGTCTTACTGAAGAATTTATGGTGGCGAGTGATAAAAATTTAGTGCTTAGGAAATTGCATTATGCAAATGAACTTTGCGTCGATGTCTGAATTTCGTGTTGCATTTTTCCCGCTCGTGTTCACTCTTGCGGCTTTGTGCATAAAATTGAATAATTCGTCTTGTCGACAGAGAATGTAACTTTAGATTTATCCCATTACGATGTACTTCATGTTGGGGGATTATTTGAGTGCTTCGCGAAACGCGGTATCATGACGAGGTAAATCACTTCAATTTTCCTGCTATGCGGTTTTACTTATCTCTTTCACAGGTTATCTCTATCATATTATCACATTTCACTTATGCATTTCATCCATAAAAGCTCATCAATTTGATGAATTGCTCGGTAAATTATTATGAAATGTGGTATGACTGTGAAAATGTTGAATCAAATAACTCAAAGGAATTTTATGAAAAATAATTATGAGAAAAGTGTGCTTCGAGGTTTACCACAATTGCAATATTTGTATTTAATAAAGTTAAAACTCTAAACACATAAAAATGGAGCAATGGATTTTGCATACCGCACTTTTTTGGTGAAAATAGTGCGTTTATTTCAATATATTCAATGGTCTTTTCCCAGTCTTTTTTTCTGTGCTGTTTGATATATAAATTACAACAAATTGAAGTGGATTAAATCCACTGAGAGTGATAATTTGAAGTGTCATAAATTAAAATGCTTTTTTCCGGACTCCACAAAAAGCACTTTCATCCATAACTCTTCACGGGGAAAATCGTTTTTTTCCCCTCTTTTGTGTGGCTGTTTCATGGTGATGATAATGCTTGTGAATACTCTGGAGTTTGTTTGACCCATAAAAGAAGCGCACTCTTCGGAAAAATAACATATGCGACGCTTTGAATCTTTGGATTGAATTATATGCGTTATATGAATTTTTTGCCTTCTTTCTCTCTCCACAGCATTGCATTATTTTGGTGTGCTTTAATGACTTCCTTCTCTTTTTCCTAACACTTCTTTGCATATGTCTTGGCGGAATATTTGGAATATAATATACTGGAGCAAAGTTGGAAGAAGTATAAAAGTTTGTGGATGTTCGATAAGGCGGCAATATGTGAGAAGTTTTTAAACAAGGGAATGCCATTGATTCGATTAGATGAGAAATTCCTCTTCTACATGCAAATCGTCTCAGATCTTGGAAAGCACAAACCCTATTACGACGTTAAAGCGATTAGGTAAGATATTGCCCTGAATATTGTTCTCCAAATTGTGGCTTGATTAAAGTTCATGCCAGAGAGAGAGAGAGAGTGGGTGTCAGCCAGAGTGTGGAACGTGAAAATTTTGGGCGAATGAATTAAACCGAAAAGTTTCATTAAATCAGAGAGAGAAGTGAGCAAGAGTGTATTGGTTGATTTGTAACTTTTCCCTGGTCACCCATTTTCCTCGCCTTTGAGCATCACCAGCACAACCAGTTTCCCCTAAAACCCTCATCAAACCAATCTCTCTTGGCCACATGTTAGCCCAGGTTCGCAACTGGCTTGAAAATTTTGCACAAAACATATTGAACTTATAATTAAATTGGAATTTTCTCTCACAGGATCAACCTTCGTCCATTAATTGAGAGCATAAAGAGTCATGCAATTGAATGGAAAAATACACTTGGCAACATTTTGGCCGAACGTACACGGAACAACATGTTCCAACTGAGGAATCAAATTAAGGTATGTAAATTCATTTCCACCCTAAAGAGTCCTGCTTCTATTGAATTATTAAGTGTGCAATTTAAGTTCTCTGCACAAGCTATTCAAGAGAACGTATTGCAGATTTTTGAACAGTTTAAAATCCCAAATCACCTTTTTATTTTACACTCAGAGATTTCTTAATTCCTTCCAATATATCAACAATGAAAGTGCTTGAGATTCTTCTGCACTTTCTGCATTTTTTCCCCCCGATTCGATGGCTTTTAATAAAATTAAATTGTAGCACAAAGTTTCAATCACTGGCAATTATAAGAACCACTGTGCTCCTGACGATGTTTATATACTCTCTAACATTTGCTTTACACCAACTAATTAATGCAAACTAGCTAGTTTTGCACATACTACATATACAATTAAATAAATCACCCTTAAAGAGTGTGTTTCACTCAAAAGTAGGTCAAAAATCGATGGGGGGGTGAAAGAAAGTGTGTGTGGTTGGGAATTAAATCCTTGTAAATGTTTCAGATACTTAAGAGAGATTTGGATCGCAATATAAATGGTTTGGTGGATTTTAAGACCGTAATGCAGACTATAAGTGTTATTCAGTCAACAACGCTGACGGTTGAGATTCAAGTGAAAGAGATGCAGGAGATCTTCAGCATTCTGGAGGAGCACTGTATTAAAGTATGCTGTCTTTATGTGAAAATATATATATCTATAAAGTGGAGACGATTGTGCATCTGTGACTCACATTTTTCCAGTTCTCCTTCACGGATATGCTAATGTCATATGAGCTGGAGAAGAGGTGGAGGAAGCTGTATAAATCATCGCTATATCGGTCAGCAACATTGGAAACAGTTAAAGTGAAATTTGCAGCGCTAACGTCAGTGGAAATTAGTTCGTTTACGCTAAATGTGAGTCGTAGTGTCATTAGACTATTTGTGCTAGAATGGCAATATGCGAATTTTGCGGGGGGGGAGAGAAAATGGGTGGCATAAGGGAATTTCGGTGGAGTTGATTTGAATAATCTTAGATTATGTTTTTGTCATTTCATCCAAAAACTCTCCACCCCCTTTCGGAAAATGTTCCTTTAATAGTTAGCAACTCGTGTGTATATGCCATCTAACTCACAGAACACTCCACACATTGCAGTTGGATGAATTCATTAAAAAGTTTAACGACATGGGGCCAGGATCTGTTGGTGACGACATGAATCGGGGACTCGACTTGATGGAAACATTTGACTCACTCTTTGACACATATGAGGCGCAGAGATTGGATTTAGGTATACTATTGACTGTATAAATTTTAATAATTTACATTTGGAAAATTCATTTCAACCTCGATCTTTTTTTTTTATCAAAATATTGTTTGTTGCTCGTAAACATGAAAAAGGTCAAGTGTGGTGGATTACGTGATTACCCATCAGATAAATTCGATAGTAAATTGCTCACATTCTCGCATCCCCCTATTCATCAGATATGTACATACTAATTGTCTAATAACTTTTCCAATATATTTTACAGTGAATGCGGAAAAACTTTTCGATATGCCACTAACAGACTACACAGAATTTTTACATGCAAAGAAGGATTTTGAAAATTTGAGAATGGTAATTTGAGCTTTTTCCTGAGTTGCGCCAACACACAAAGTTTTAGCGATTTGGTGCACACGGAAAACAGACATAAAATTTGAAAATGTCACCAAAATGACAAATGCACACAGTGTGTTGGAAAAATTTCCCTGAATAAACCATTAATATTTCCCTTCTAGCTAAAATTCCCTCCCCTTGTTTTTTTTTTAGATTTACAAATTATATCGTCAACAGCGGAATGCAAAGGAGAATTGGTCGAAGACGATGTGGATTCACATGAATCCAAACACTTTGACGAATGGCATGGAGAATTATATGCATGAGTTCCGAATGTGGCCAGAGGAGATACAGGAAATTCCCGTGGCACAGACGCTCCAGAGGAAGATGGAGCATTTCAAGCAGTCCATACCACTAATGTTGGCGCTCAAGAATGACGCTCTAAGACGCCGACACTGGGAGCATCTTATGACTGAGACAAATTGCATATTTGACCCTGAGTGTGTTGAGAAAGTCCTCCTCGAGAGCATCTTCGCCATGGCGCTGTACAAGCATCGGGAGACAGTCCACGAGATCCTAACTATGGCAGTTAAAGAACTTTCTATCGAGAATGCGATGCTCATCATTGAGACAACATGGGACAACATGGCCTTCGCGGTCATTGAGCACTTCAAGGATGGCGCAAAGAGGGGGTGAAATCACTTTGTTCTCCTCTAAACTGTAAATCACATTATGCAGCAATCTACACATTTTCCACTCCCATTTTGGGGTTGAATTAAACATTGTGCATGACCAGAGGGGCTTTTAGCGTTGAAAGCTTTGAAATCGGGAGATCATGGCCCATATATAGTGTGTGTCTTCTGGTAGGCTTAATTCTCCTGTCTGCCCGCATCGCATTTAATTGTAATTTTATGCTGCATCTACAGTTGTACTAAGTTTGGAATTTAATTAAATGGCATAATTGAATATTCACGACTGTATTGGCAATCACCAATGATTCTCCTCATTTTCCCACAATTTTGCTGTAACAAATAATATTCCTATATAGGTTCTCATTACTCTCAATGTTCGAAGGAGAAAGCTCTAAATGAAAGCACATTCGAAGAAAATGCCATGTAACACTGTAAATATTGAAGTAACACGCTCATTTTCACTCAAATATTGGAATTGAGTTGAATTTTAATTTAAGATCTTTTCATGTTGAATATTACTTATGTGTTTTGCAGAAAGTGGCAAGATTTCACTGCTTTTTTCCTCCCTTTGCAGGTTCATTCTCGGAAATATCGACAACATCATTCAAGCTCTCGAGGATAACTTTGTAAAGCTGCAATCAATGTCATTCTCACAGTGAGTTTTTCCGCTGCAAACATGTCAAATATTTCACTTACCGGAGTAAATATTTTCAGCGTTATCGGTCCATTTCTGCACGATGTGAAGGAGTGGGAGAAGAAATTGTCTCTGGTATCTGAAATAATCGATGTGTGGATTAATGTCCAGTGCAAGTGGCTGTATTTGGAGGGAATCTTCATTGGAACCAATATTAGTGATGAATTGCCCAGTGAGGCGGAGCAATTCAACGGCATTGATAGGAGTTATCGTGAGGTAAGTGTTCGCCACACGATCTCGTAAATTCCCTCGTATTGCATTTCCCAGTTGATACATGGCATTTGCACTGTTCCTGGAACGCATTAAATTCTCCCGCTGTAGATTTGCTTAGTCTGTGTAAATTTCACTAGCAGATATCAATGCAAAAATCACAGCACAAACGCCTACGCCAATTTTTTTTCTCTGGACAAATACATATAAAAAAAAGCCACATGCAATCATACAAATTCAGAAATCAATCCCACTGAAAGCTCTACGCTTCCGCGTGGGGATTAATTGGAAAAAAATAACTCTTGCTGATGTCTATGTGCATTCAAAAACTTCAAAGGTTGTTCCAGGCTGGGAATTTGAATGAGTTAAATAAAAAACCCAATGTGTAAATCTATCCTTTTTTTTGTGCGTGACGGATTGAAATTGGAGATTGAGAGAAAACCTCCAAGTGTTTGTGATTTTGTCAATTAACATCACACACACACAATTCAAAAAATATATATTAAAATATCCTACGATCGCGTGGTCAAGGCAAAGTGATAAATTAATTTAGTAAGCCACACTATAGCAATTCAAAGCAATCCGAAACATTTCATTCTACGCTTATTCATTAGAGTATTTTAGGGAAAATCTCACAGAAATCCCCTTTGAATTGCTACTGCATATAAATCCTCTGTTTCAATTGACATGATACCTCGGGCCGCTGAATGAGTTGAATTCGTTGGAAGCTATTTATTAAATAGTTGCAGGGTCATATGATATTCCTCTGTGAATTTTATTCAACCAGTAATCACAATGAGTGGTAAATAAAAAAGCTTTTTCCAACACCTTTTTTTTTGGGGCATCAAACGCTGAGTGAGTTTCGAATGTTATTTTGTATCCATGATCCGGTATTTGCCAGTGTTTATTTAATACCCGAAAAATGTGTAATATGCTAAAGACATTTATTTTTTGCATTATTTTATAATTCGAAAAGGATTTCGCATGTAAAGCAGTGCAGCAATAATTGAGAAATATTTTACAAATTTATACACACACCTCTACGTATTAAAAAATTCACTGACAGTGAAAAAAAATGTTTGCGTGAGAAGTTTTCATTGCTATGTGTATGTATTTAATGGTGAAATTTGGCAAATTATCTCATCAGATTATGCAACACTGTGCCGAAGAGCCGAAAGTGATTTCCGTGTGCATGATGCCAAATCGGCTGGAAAAATTTAAGAGGCTCAACGTGGGAATGGAAGAGTGTCAGAAGGCATTGGATGACTTTTTGGAGCGAAAGCGACAAAAATTCCCACGATTCTATTTTATATCGTCGGATGAACTGCTATCGATTCTGGGTCGAACGCGAGAGGATCCGCTCACCATTGAGCGCCACATTATAAAAATGTTCGACAATGTCAGGGCGCTGAAGACCTCACACCCAGATGATGCATCAGCCGGTAGCCAGCAGCAGCAGCAGCACCTGACATCCTCCCCGCCAGCCAAATCGACGGGGCTGTCGGGGCGGCAGCTAATGTCTGTGGTGGGCATGATAGCCGAGAACGGTGAGCTGCTCAACTTCCGCAATGCCGTGTCGCTCAGTGGTGGTGTCGAGGAGTGGATGAACATTATACTAAGTGAGATGCAATTGTCAAATCGCTACATATCGAAGAAGGCAATTTATGACTTTGGCATCCACAAAGAGTGCTCCAGGCACTCCTGGATCCAATCCTATCCCACCATGGTTGTCGTTGTGGCCAATCAAATTTGGTGGACGGCACAAGTTGAAGAGGTGAGTCGCATCCCACATAGTGTTGTAAACCTTTTTTTCTGGCACTCATGCTCTCCAGATCAATAGCCCCAAACTCTCTCTCTCTCTCTCTTCCCATTGCACCATGATAAATCACTCGCACAGTGGAAAAATATCAATTCGGCAGCCTCTTGAAAACAGAAACATCAACCATTTTCACTCCCTCGCCACCCCGGCAGCATCTAGATAATGGTGCTGGGCTAAATTATGAATTCATCGTATTGTGGGATATTCTGTGAAATTCCATGTATGAGCACTGTCACTGCCAAAAGCATGCAATAACAGTAGATATAATCTATTGGCGGAGATGGTAGCCCAGGGACTATCACAGGGAAAACACCAATTTGATTGCACATTTTGTAAACAAGATTCTGTATTTATGCCACATATTGATGCGACAAAGCGCTAGACATTTGCCCTACATCAAATATTTGGAATAATCTGAAATATCGATTAGGTTGCGCGACATCAGTTTATCAATTTGCCACAAAGGAAACAACATAATCTCTCAGAGTAAATTAAAACTGCATTACAACTTCACTATCGCTCGTGTTTGTGGATTATAAAATACTTAGATGTCACTCTAGATGATGTTTGAGGAATCCTAATGGTCTCAATAAAATATTTAAATATTAATTTTTAATTTCTAATAATCAAAATTTGAATAAAAATAATCAAAAATGATTATTTTCCAAGTAAAATGGCAAAAAAATAAAAAATGAATATTTTTGATAGGATTTTCAAAAAAAAAATTAATCAAATTTATATAGGTACTTTTAGCATATTTATTACAAATTTATAATTCAAATAGCAAAAAAGTCAGAAAATTTGCCACAAGCTGGATTCGAACACCTAAAATTAGGATAAAATACAATTAGAAGTCTAAAATGCATGTAAAGTTTAAATTGCTGCCCTCTGGCGGCAATTTGTGGAGAAAATATTCTATTGTTTTAATATTTTTTGGCATCATCATAAAAATAAGAGATTTAGAGTGATTTTTCCTTGCTTACTAATCACTGTGCTTACTTATGTTTTTTTGAAATTAAACAATTCAATACTTCTCTGAAAAACTTTTCGTGGGTGACAAATCTCTGGAATGTGGAAAGCAATTTTGTTTGTGCCCGAAAGCCTCTCGTTTTCGTGAATCGTAGATTATTCCTGTGCACAAATTAAATTTCCCGCACAATGCCCAGCGGTGGCAAAAAGTTGAAATATTAGAAATTACTGTTCCCTAATCCGGTGGATTACGGAACGACACGAAAGTACAACTTTACACTTGACTAGAGGATTTCCCTGCTCTTTTCACCTGAAGCACATGAAAATCGACTCAGGTGCTGTGCGGCCGAAGGACAGGCGGAGGGCTGAGTGGGTGTCAGGGCGAGAAATGGTGCGAAAGATGCAATTCCTCTCCACGTACTTGGAGGAGTGTAATGTGTTGTGTCACTTCTTCACCCTCGTTTTTCTCTTCTCTTTCCACCCCAATTGCAGGTGTTCGCCAAGATGGAGGGAGGAAATAGAGATGCCATGAAGGAGTACCTGGAGACACAGAGTGCCCAACTCGAGGCAATTGTCGGTCTGATTCGTGGAGAATTGACACCGTGTGAGCGGCAGAAGTTGAAAATACTCACGATAATTGATATTCACGCGCGTGACACCATTGACGGCTTCGTCCAGGACGGCGTGTGCGACAGCCAGGAGTTTAGGTGGGAGCGCCAATTGCGCTTCTACTGGCTCAAAGAGTTCGACAACATTGTCATTGTGCAGTGCGGCGGTCGCTTCATGTACGGCTACGAGTACGTTGGCTTGACTGGGCGATTAGTAATGACTCCACAGACAGATCGGATTTACTTGGCCATCACACAGGCTCTTACCCTGAATTTGAGCGTGGCCCTAGAGGGCGGAGCGGGCACGGGCAAAACGGAAATTATCAAGGATTTGGCGAAAACGATGGCGCTGCTGTGTGTCGTAACAAATTGTGGTCATGGTCTCGATTACCCAGCATTTACGGCCATCCTGTGTGGACTGGTGCAGTGTGGCGTGTGGGGCTGCTTCGATGAATTCAATCGCATTGACATCACCCTGCTCAACGTAGTGTCCACACGACTGCAAGCAATTAGAAGTGCATTAGTTATGAAGACCTTTCACATGATTGTAAGTTTCTCCCAATCTTCATTATTATCTTCATGCAAAATGCCCCACACTCCATTCCTATCATTTGTACATCTACTACCACCGCAAACATTAATAACATACCCCATTCACTGACACTGGGGAGATAAATTGCACACATTCATGCCCATTCTCAAGCCCTTCAGTCCACCACACAAAGTGCTTCTTAACACAATTCCCATATAAACCTATTGCTACTTTCCCTCATCTCTGTGTAATGCGAGTCTATGAGACATGATAAGTACAATTCAATATCTTAATTAACAGTGGCCAGGATATCCTTTCAAAAATCCTCTTTAAGATCAACCTGATGATATGCTTGTGTTTGTGTGTGGCTTCTGATGAATCGATGATATAAGGAAGTAGCTTTCTTCTCTCTATTCATTTGAATAATGTCATAACTATGACTAATTTAGCATTCGCCTTTGGCTATAAGGCAAAGTTTATACAATCACCTCACGTAGTGATTCCAGTACGAGGTTCTAAAGTTCATGAGGCAGTGAAATTGGGTCAGAATTAAAATGTGTATTAAGAAATTGCGATGGAGTCCTTTTGAAAAATCTAATGAATATTAGTTTAACAGGCTTCTGTTGTCCAATTTTGAGAATGTCCAGTAATCCTTCCTCCTCTCTTTCTCAATCCTGTTGTAGTTCGACGACCGCGAAATTCAATTGGACAGAAAAGTCGGTATCTTCGTGACTCTGCACCCTGAATATGTGGGCCGTATTGAGCTCTCGCAATCAATCAAGTCCCTCTTTCGGCCCATAACGTGCCTGGCACCGGATTACGAGGCCATTTGCATGATCTCACTCGTTTCGGACGGCTTCACGGCGGCCAAGTTGCTGGCGCGCAAGATGACAACGCTGTACAAATTGGCACGGAGTCAGCTGTCGCGTCAGAATCACTACGACTGGGGCATCCGGTCACTGATGACCATCCTGCGGCAGGTGGGCGACATGAAGCGCTCCCACCGGGACAGTGGGCTGGAGTCGACACTCGTTGTGCGGGTGCTGCGTGATGTGAACTTCATCAAGCTCATTCCGGATGATGTGAGAATTTTTCTCAATTTAATCAAGGATCTATTTCCGGGTGAGAGCATGGAGAGCCAAAGTGGTGACACCGAAATCAACAATGCCATTGCGGCCAGCTATCGCACACTCAAATATACAGTGGTGGCCGAACAGGAAATTAAAGTACGGCAACTCTGGGAAACAATCACAAGTCATCATACTGTGATGCTTCTGGGCGGCTCAGGTGGTGGCAAGAGTGTCATGCTGAAACTGCTCCTGGAGGCGCTCAATGGCCACCTGAATTGGCCCACAAAGGCCATTACTTTGAATCCGAAGGCATACACAATTGGTGAATTGTACGGGCGTTTTGCATGTGAGTCGCACCAGTGGCACGATGGTCTCATCTCAAAGATATTCCGTGAGGTAAATACCACGAGAGTGAGGTTGAATGAGCGCAAATTTATCTGCTTCGACGGAGATGTTGATCCGCACTGGATAGAGAATATGAACAGTGTGTTGGATAACAATAAATTACTTATTCTCACAAATGGGGAGCGTATTCAGCTTCAAAATCACTGTACGTTGCTCTTTGAAATTGGTCATCTAAAATATGCCAGCCCAGCAACAATCTCACGTTGTGCTGTGATTTATATTGATCCTATAAATCTGGGCTTTGTGCCATATTGGCGGAAATGGGTGGACGAATATGAAAATAATGGGGAAAAGCAACAATTAATAAAACTCTTTGACCGATACATCTCGCCCACCCTGAGGATGCTCGCTCAATCGGCGCACGGCGACGCCCAGGAGGACACTGCGGACATCTCGATGGCCATCGAGAGGAGTGACTTGAGCCTGGTGGTCCAGTTCTGTGACATATTTTCCACCTTCTGTCCCGCCACTTCATCTTACACCGCAGATGTTCTTGAGTGTCACTTCATATGCTGCCTGTACCTCTCCCTGGGCGCCACAGTTGCCGAGGGTCATCGAGAGAAATTTGACCAATTTGTCAAAATGAAAATCAATAGAAACACCTTCGTGGACACAAAGGAAAATCCCGCAAATGCCACACAAGTGCCCATCAGCAGGAAGACCCTCTACGAGTACTTCTTTGATCCTGGCAAAAATTTATGGATCGCCTGGCAGTGGATGGTCCCTGAGTTCACCCACAAGCCGGGATGTTTGGCGAGATTTCAGGTAAGAGGACTGTTTTCCTCTTCCGTCGTAATTTATTGCCTCTGCCGTCCCACTCATATCATGCGCAGAAATTAATTCATATCCATTTTATTGGAAATTTACAAGCACAAAAAGCCTCTTGGAAATTGACTTGACAAGTATTTCACAGGGAAAAATGATCAGAAAGTAACCAATTACCTGATTAGGGATCTTCTTTTAACAGTCAGATTAAGTCAATTAAGCTGAAAGAGGGCGTGGCAAATTGCCACCTTTGATTCTTCTGCAAAAGCAACCCATTTCTGTCTCCAATTCCAGGATGTCCTCGTGCCAACTGCCGACACCCTTCAAATTGATTATCTCTTCAGTCGCATAAGCAAAATAAATCGACCCATTGTGGTGATTGGCGATGTGGGAACGGCAAAAACCACCCTCATTAGCAATTATCTCATGCAGCAGGATGGCAAAAAATACGTAAGTTTTTTCTGTTGTTGCTGCTGCTGCTTTTGCTCTCAATTCCGCACAAAACCAAACACTCTTCACATCTCTGGCATGCCTTGTCAGAAACATCCCCATATACTATGTGTTTTTAATTAACTGTATAATTTTTTTTATCATTGCATGGACAATATTTTTTGCATCCGCGGAAATCAAACGGTGGATATTTTTCTATGTGTAACTCCGCGAATAGGTGAAACTCAATTTAAATTTTTCATATCGAACCAAATCAGTGGATGTGCAGAGAGCCATTGAAGGGATGATAGAGAAGCGCACGAAATTCATATTTGGACCAGCCATGGGCAAACACGTTTCCGTGTTCATTGACGACATGAATATGCCGCATGTTGATGAGTATTGAAATTATCTATGAAATGCTCGTTTGAAGTTGTTTTTGTGACTGAACGCGAGTCTCCCATTCTCTCTCTCTCTTTTTCCACAATGTGTATTTGAATAGGTATGGCACTCAGGAGCCAATTGCATTGCTGAAGCAGCTCTTGGAGTATGGAGGACTCTTCGATCGCACTAATGATCTTCGATGGAAATATATTCGCGACTTGAGCTTCTATGCTGCAATGGGGCGACCCGGAGGCGGACGGAATGACATTGATCGGAGGTTTCTCTCGAAATTCTTTGTTCTCCACCACCCACCGCCCACTGACATCACCCTCAAACACATTTACACCTCCATCCTCCGGGGGCACTTTGCTGAATTCGCCCCATCCATACAGCTCATCACTGACGTCATTATTCAAATGACACTGAATCTCTTAAGGGTAGGATATCGAACTCTCTCACATAGACTCAGGGTAGTGGCACGAAAGATATGAAAATGTTGCGCTCTGCTGAGCTTCAGTCATTCAATGTGTGTGTCCTCCCGTCAAAGGGGGTTGAAGTGAATGGAAACTCGCACAGTCAAATTACATCACCAGCAGCGTGCACTTGCCAAATAAGACACACGAGAAGGTTGGGCGAGTCTTCTTAGAGATTAGATTCTCCTCCTGACCTCGTCGTGGACTGCACAATATACATTTCAATATTGTATGTATGACGAAAACAATTCATATCTCTAGGCGATCCATCGAGACTTACCGCCGACTCCTGGTCGCTTCCACTACATCTTCAACATGAAGGACTTATCTCGGATTTGTGGAGGAATCCTGCTCACTCACCCGGATTTATTTAAAGAATCTCGCCAAATCCTGAGACTCTGGCGCAATGAGTTCACTCGAGTTGTTGCTGATCGCTTTATATCCAAAGAGGTGTGGGAATTAGTTCAGTAAACCTATCCAGGTTTATCTCGTAGAAATTTCCTTATGTGCATTTAATTTAGCGTGTCAAATTGTGTGAAGTGGCCAAAGTTTCATTTCCAGGATGCGAATTTATTTGCCAAGCACCTCCAGAGTGAGGTGGAGCACCACTTCCCGCCGCCCCC
This sequence comes from Phlebotomus argentipes, assembly GCF_947086385.1. NCBI lineage: Eukaryota > Metazoa > Arthropoda > Insecta > Diptera > Psychodidae > Phlebotomus > Phlebotomus argentipes. The sequence continues at coordinate 915,611 of NW_026776174.1, forward strand.
ATGCGACAGTGCACCGGTGTCGCGAAGGGAGGTTGATGGAGTCGAGCTGCACCTCAGACAAATGGGTGACACTTCATCAACGGTGCACTCGTCTGATGAGGGCGACAATAGATTGCCAGTGAATCAGGAGCTGACAAAAGAAATCCCTGTGCACGAGTACGTCCTCAGGGATCCGCTCCTCTTTGGCGATTATCGCAACACTGTGAACGATTCGAGGCGCCGCTACTATGAGGATCTGCTCGACTATGAGGCCATCTACTTCCTCTTCCAGGAGATTCTCGACGAGTACCAGCAGCGAAATCACATGAGAAAATTAGATTTGGTACTTTTCGAGGATTGCCTCGAGCACTTAACACGACTCCATCGACTCCTGCGAATGAATAGGGGCCATGCGACACTTGTGGGACACGATGGCTTCGGCAGACAGAGCATCGCTAAATTGGCGGCCTTTGCAGCTGAATGTGATTTATTCAAGATTGTTATCAACCACAACTACTCTGAGGCCACATTTAGGAGTGATTTAAAGCGACTTTACCACCAATTGGCCACCGAAGGGCGGAAGACTGTCTTTATGCTGACTGAAAATGAGGTTACACTCCAATTAACTATTCACCATTCAACCCCTCGCTGGGTCACCCTGGCGTCCACTCTGGCTGATGGTGTCCCCATTCGCATGAGAAATCAATGCGGAGTGGGAGAAATTAATATTTTCCCATTTTTCCACTCTCACGCAGATCCTCGATGACACATTTCTTGAGCATATTCACAATATTCTAACCACTGGCTCTGTGCCAACACTGTTTAGTGACGACGAGATGAATCTTTTAATTGGAAACCATCAACAAGTTGAACAACAGTCGGATTATCAACAGATTCGGTGAGAAAGTTTAACAAATCTTTTATTTAACTAATATTACGCCAACAAGAGAGCATGTAGGAAATATGTGTGCCACAACTTTTCCCTATTGTGCTGTGACAAAAATTGTTCTCATATCATCATTTTCCTCTTTTGCACCCACTCAACGAGTTGGAAAATGTAGCTAAGGGATAATCTTTATATATATTTCACTATTCTCTCATCCTTTTGTTGATTTGTCTGGGATTTTAGTTGTAAGTTTGTCATTTTTATGTGTGCATAAAGTAGAGAAAATGCAAAAGATCCTTTAATCTTTCATAGCGCATATTTGATCAACTCTGGATGGAGACAATATGTATTGAAGAATTGATTATGCAATATAAACTTATGGACTTTGCAAATTTCTTCTGCTAATATATCAACAATCAGAGTGGAAATATACTCAATATTTGATCAAATACAAAAACGTGAGCAAAGTGTGGTGCAGAAATTGCAACTTCACACTCTTATTATATATTGTCACGTGGCAGGGCTTTTTGGATTCAGCACGAAGGGGTAAATTACCGACTGAAATACTTTGCTTTGTTGTGTCCTTAAAATATTTATACGAACAGAGGGAATTCTTCTTTCTAGACGAAGAGGCAAATCTTCGAACACAAAATGTTCACAGGGTGAATATGATATGACAAAGAACATTTGAGAACATCAAAGAAAATCCTACATTCGGTCACACTCACAGACGACATGGTTATCCTCTCCATTGATATGGGGTCTATATTTGTTGCTTGAAAATTTCCTTTTATCCAATGTGTGAAATGTGTGCGGAGAAAAATGTCTGTGGAAATGCTGTTTGGATTATGTGAAATACATTTTCTGTACACATTTGTGGAGAGTGAAAGCCACGTGCAAAAGGATTAATTTAGCACTAAAAAGCGTGTGTTTTTTTTGTGTCGCTCTTCATAAATGAAAATAATAATTACTTCTGCTTTTCAGACAGGAGCTTTGGTCAAAGTTCTTGGAGAAGTGCATGGACAATTTGCACATTGTGCTTTGCATGTCACCTGTCGGCGACAAATTCCGTCGACGATGTCGATATTTCCCAAGTTTAATTGGAAACACCACAATCAATTGGATTTTTCCCTGGCCAGAGCAAGCTCTCCTCACCGTTGCCAAGGTTTTTCTTGCGGAGCATCCCCAGGTATTCCTACCATACACACATACATATATTTGTGTGTAGCTTTCGAGGGGATTGAGAAGCTGTGAATACAACTAACCCATTTCTATCGTTCTCGCAAAACATCCCGCAGATTCCTGAAATACACAGAGAGAACATCATTTCACATGTTGTTCATGTTCAGAAGACAATTGTACATTATGCAAGGGAGTATTTCGAGAAATTTCACCGTAGATTCTATGTGACTCCGAAACATTATTTGAATTTTTTGCATATGTTCCTCAATTTAATTGGTATGTGGATATTCCCCAGGAAATCCCCTTCTAGACAATTTCACATGGTATTTCACTTGATTTTCGTTGCTTTCTTGGACCGCGTCCTTTTGTCCATTGTCTATTGTTTGTCGTAGAGTTTTGTGGAGTAGAATTTTTATTTCTTTTTTTGCCATTTGCCATGCATTTTGGAAGCTTGTTTTCACTTGATTTCTGTGTCCGCTTTTTCAGAGAAGTATCAATTGTCTATGACAAAGCTGTACAACAAACTCTTGGACGGCATCAACAGAGTGACAGAAGCTGTTGAGCAGATCGACCAATTGAAAATAATGGTGGAGGAGCAGAAGAAGAATGTCGTGGATTCATCGGAGAAGTGTGCATCGGTGTTGCGAAGCATTGAGGAATGTAAGTCATTTGGCATTTAAAGTTTTATGTGTATTGAAATCATTGAACGACATGCAAGGCATTGGGAAGAAGGGGAAGATTGGATGAAAATGTCGCCCATTCTTCATTTCTCTGCTGCAAGTAATCTCCAACAGTGTCCCGGCATTCTTCCCTCACTCAATATTTTATATGTCTGTTTTTGTTGTTTTTATTTTCTTGGGGACTTATTTGTTTACTGGAATTCACTCCAAGTCCACCCGCACTCACTTCAACCCCCCCAGAATTCCACTTTTGCTTGTTGTATATTTCCCAGTGAGAGAGAAGATAAATTTGAAGCAAACTGAAATATCATTGAAATCAATTGATGTGAAAGAAAGGACAAAACAAATTGAATTGGAAAAAACAACAGCAGAAGAAGTTTTAATGGCTGCAATTCCATTATTGGAGAAGGCACGTCTAGCCCTTGGTGATCTGGAGAAATCAGATATTACGGAAATCAGAAGTTTTGCTACACCGCCGGAAGCGGTTCAGGTAATTTGTAAAACGTTTTTCAGTATCATTTTCCCCTCTTTTCGCATTCACTTTTTCCCCCCCCCCTCTTTCCGCCGTTCTCCTGCGTGGAATTGTAACGTCTTCGTCTCTGTCGCAAAAGCAGCCAACTCAAGTGTGGGTTTGAGAAGTGCGAGAAGAGAGGGAGAAATGTGAAATAAATTTATAGGAATTATTGTTATAACCAGCTGGAGAGATTTTCCACGGAAGATACCACAGAGAAGAATTCCATCCCATGGAGAAACAAACACTCTCGCGTTACACGAAAGCTCTTCTCATTCTCACACTCTCAAGGCGCAAGAGAAATTCCTTCATTTGAGAATCCCGCTCTGGATTGTCGCCATTTAGTCACCCGTGAATAGGGCGACACACAAAGACATTCTCTAATCAATTAATCGATTAATTTCTTTCCACTGCTTTAATGACCAGCAAATTGATGACTATTTCGCGCAATGCTAACTCTATTAAAGTTTAATTAAAATCCAATACTTCACTCATTATACCACCAACTATTGCTATTGTAATAAAATCTCAACTGATTGATAGTTCTATTGGTGGCTGTTGTCATTACATAAATGTGCACAAAGGAAATAATTAATTTCGTGACACGCTGAATTATGAACAAAGTTATCTATTAATGGCTTTTCACATAAACACGAAAAGGACTGTTTTCAGGAGGAAACTTTGTCACTATGCGAGCAAGTTGATCTTAAACGTGATATGTTGGAGTTTAGAGCGATGCTTTTGGAGTGTTGTTTAGTGTTTTATCACAGATTTGGCTCAAATTCTAAGTTCCGCAAATTTAGTGAATAACTTCAAAGGGAAGTGCGCGCTTAATTAAAATTGACAATAAAGCGAATTTAGCATAAATTATAGATTAGGTAAAATGGGTTTTTGGCTTCAAATAGATGCATAATGAATTATTATGACGCGTTGAAGAGCAAATATGATGACAACTCCATTGAACTCTTGCCACTCTAGCACATTACAATCATTTCTCATCTCGAGACTCTCGAGAAGTTAACACTGTCTGTCATACGGTGTGAGAAAATTAAGAAATTGCTCAAATAAATCAGTCAGTCTGTGATATAAATACGACACTCTTGAGATGTAATCCGTTTTGGTGTATTTCACAAGAGTATCGATGCATTTTCTATGGGTTTTGTATCGATTTTCGCTGAAGTTTCAGCCCACAATGCTCCGGTTTTTGCTCACTTTGTTGAGATGTTGCTATTTTCCACAAATACATAAAAGGAGAATATATCATACTTCAGCCATTCAGCCATCTATGTAAAGTCCCCATTTATCCCTCTCTCGCCCAAAGACACCCCCTCTTCAAAAGCTTCTGCTTGTGCCTTTTTTAGGTGCTCTGCGAGTGTCTTTTAATATTGAAAGGCGCCAAAGATGTTTCTTGGAAGTCCGCCAGGGCCGTTATGGCTGAGACAGACTTCTTGAAGAGCTTGCAAGAGATGAATTGTGACACAATTAGTCAGAAACAATTGACAGCCGTGAAAAATCACATGAAGGTAAACAGATATGAATACCCTTTTAACACCTTCCGCTGAGGAAAAAAAGGGACATAATCTTGGGCAGGGAGACTTGGAAGATGAGTGAGTTGTGTGTGTGTGTGTTGTTTTGCAGAAAACCACCAAAATGGAAGATATGAAGGCGATATCGAAAACTGGCTACGGATTGCTTCTCTTCCTCAAGGCGGTAATTCAATATTGCGAAATGCTGAGAGAGGTGAAACCCATGCAGGACAGAATTAAGAAATTGGAACAGGATCTGTGCGAGGAGAAGGCAGTGGTGAGCGGTATGGATGATGAAGTCAAATTGACTCAAGAGGAGTTGTCCAATTACTCAAGCGAGTATCAGAAACTAATCGAAGAGAAGCAAATACTGCAAGAAATGTTAGAGCAGGGAGAGAGACGATTAGTAAGTACTTTTACTCCTTCTCTATACCATTAAATGCAATGTGTTATTTCAATTCCTCTCAATTTAACACACTTGCCAAGCGCGCTTTTCCACCCCCAGTGGATTCGCTATATATATACACTTCCAATTCATCCCCACAAATGAACTAAATGTATTCTTTCTCTCCTCCTTTCTTCCCGTCCAGTTCACATCTGATAGACTGATGATCGGCTTAAAGTCTCAACTGGAGAAATGGTCAAGTGATTTAAATAAGTTAGAAGTGGATAAATCGAAAGTTGCCGGCAATTGTTTGCTCTCAGCGTCTTTTTTATCATACACCGGACCCTTTTCTTTCAACTTTCGCAAATCTATTGTGTATGACGATTGGTATTTGGATATACTTGCCAAGGAGATTCCCATCAATGACCCATTTAAAATCCAAAATGTCCTTTTAACGGATGATAGCGATATAATTTTGTGAGTTTATCACCCCTTTCTATATTTTCGCTCACGCTTCACATTCGTCCGGCTTTTTTGTCCGGGACAATGCGAAGGGTCACAAACGATCCCTCGTGGTGTGAACTAATGACACAAGCGAAGAAATAGCACAAAGCAAAATATTTCTTATCCTACAGATGAATTTCTTTATGTCCCGTCATAAAGGTGGAAAATCACTTTTATGCTGATGTGTTATTATTGATCTTGTGCCACTGTTTTCACCTATGTGCTAAATGTGCTTTATCGACGGACAAGAGAGCTTTTTCCCTCCCGTTTCAACATTCACGACTTCTTAACTTCCGCAGATGGACTAAAGAGGGTTTACCGAATGATGATTTCTCCCAGCAAAATGCAATTCTCACACTCTATTCAATGCATTTCCCGCTGTGTATTGATCCTCAGCAACAAGCGCTTGAGTGGATAAAATCCATGGAGGGGAAAAATGATGTGAGAATCACAAATTTCAGTGACAAGAACTTTCTGCAGGACCTAAAGAGTGCCATAGAACATGGACGTCCGTTTGTCGTGGAGGACATCGATGACTATGTGGATTTGATGATTGAAAATGTCCTCGTGAAGAATATAATCCAGCACGAGGATGGACACTCATTTGTCATGGTGGGCCAACAGGAAGTGACTTACAATGCCAACTTTCGACTGTACCTCGTGACGAAGATGGCCAATCCACACCTATCGTCTGTCATATTTAGCATAGCGTGTGTTATCAATTTTACACTGATTCACAGTGGTGTGGAAGAAAAGCTGCTCACGATTGCCGTGGCAATGGAGAGGCCAGACGTCGAAGAGGAGCGCAGTGATTTGGCCAGCGTGATTGTGACACAGCGGCAGTTGCTAAGGGAGCAAGAAGTGTTCATCCTGCATGAACTGGCCACAACCATGGGCAACATTCTCGACAATATAGCCCTAATCTCAACTCTGGAGACGACCAATGCCAAATATGTGGATATATGCCAGCATCTCACCGACATATCCCGCATGATGGCAGACAATGACAAAGTGCGGAGCCTGTATCGTGGCATCGCCTGCCACGGTGCATGCATCTTCCTAGTCATGTTTGACATGGCTCGTGTGAATCGGATCTATCAGTACTCACTGGCAACTTTTGTCACTATCTTCCGTGACACGCTCACGCGCACCGACGAGAGGTCGTCCTTGGACGCCAGGCTGGAGTGCATCAAATTGAACTTGCTGCGGAACACATACAATTGGTGCAGTGTTGGCATTTTTCAGCGCGATCAATTGCTCTTCACCTTTGGCATAGTGCTCAAATTGGCTGTTCGGCGTGGCAATTTGCATCAACATGAGATTGATTTTCTTCTCTCTGGCTCATCCATAAGCAGCAACCGCACGGATAATGGCGGGTAAGGTTGCGAAGTTGTGCCGGATGAGAAATTCTCACTGAAACATTTCACGAAACTAGCGAATTTTCCAAAAATGTCTACAGGGAAATTAGAATGAAACTTTCATTTATGGAAGAGTATATTGTTTTTGGGTTGAATGCGTGGTGTTTCAATTTTGAATAATTCAAATTAGGACACGATAAGGACGTGTGTTATGTAATCTAGTCAATAGCTTGTAGTGAAATTCCTGAAATATTTCAGCTGAGCTCTCGCTGGTGTAATCCCAGTGGATGAATTTCCCAAAATCTTTCAGTCCTGACGACAGGCACGGCGGATGTGACGATGAAACGGTGCCCCAATTAAAATTCATGACAGTGAGTGGAATGGATGACGCTCAGAGATTGGTGAAAGAATTCCCAGGGAAGTTCTCCGCACTTGTCGCAAATATTGAAATGCAGTGCGATTTGTGGGAAGCATGGTGCCTCTCTGAGACACCAGAAGATTTATCAATACCACTGATGCCACACTTGAATAATTTCGAGAAATTAATGGTGTTGCGATGCTTCAGGCGTGATCGACTACATCGCGCCATTCACAAGTATGTCATCAGTGAATTGGGTGAAGAGTTTGTGGCGCCCTTAATCATCAATTATCACGAAATCTACGCGCGAGCATCACCAAGTACTCCCGTGGTTCTAATCGTGGCGCCAGGGACGAATCCCACAGAGGACATTGTGAGGTTCTCCACATCGCCGGAAAGGGTGCGGATGATCTCGCTGGGGGTGGGACAGGAGGAGAGGGCGTGGAGGATGCTGGAGGAGTGCAGGAAGTCTGGGCAGTGGCTTCTGTATGAGAATGCTCACAATCTGCCGAAATTTATGCGACAGGTGGAGCAACATTTCCATCAAGCTCGTGTCGCCGATGAGAACTTCCGACTCTGGATAACAATGGGCGAAAGTGAGGCATTTCCCACCGGTCTCTTGGAGAAGGCGGTGAAAATTGTGACTGAGATCCCAAAGGGGCTGAAGTACAATCTCAAATCCACCATCAGTCGCATTGAATTTGAGACACTGGAAGCGTTTGACCATCCCGCCCTGAAGCCCCTCATCTTCGTGCTCACCTTCTTTCACGGTGTCATGCAAGAGAGGCGCAAGTTTGGCAAAATTGGCTGGAACATCCCGTATGAGTTTAACGACGCCGACTTCAGCATCTCCTTGCAAATCCTCTGCCTCTACCTCACCAAAGCCCTCACGTCGCGGCAATCAAGAATCTCCTGGGATGTTCTCAAGTGCCTCATCGGTGACATTGTGTACGGCGGCAGAGTGTTTGATGAGTACGACAATCGAGTTGTTGCGTGCTATATTAGTGAATATTTTGGGAATTTCCTCTTTGACACCTTTCAGCCCTTTCACTTCGCCCATGACTTTAGCGTTCACTACACCTTTCCTGTCACAGCAACGCAGCAGCACTTTATCGGTGAGTCTTTTAGCTCTCTTAGCAAGGAAAACCTTTCTTTCTGCCATAGAGATAAGGGATGATAGGAAGCGAGAGAAGCAATTTTACTTATTCACAAATCGCTCTTTATCGTTTCATGAATCAATTTCATCAATAATTAATTATTATTCCTCGTAAAAGCTCTGTCTTTAATGGAATCCAAGGGTAAAAACACATAATAAAAGCTCGAAGATTGTTTATCGTGAGATTGCAAGATGCTGAAGACGAATATAAAGATATCCTGAAAAATATTAATAGCCCAGAAATTACTTATTCAATTCCCACTCTTGTTACATTTTCCAGCTATAAAAATAAGAACTAATTAGATGTGATTCTGTGGAAGTGATCAGAGTTGAAAAAGGGTCAATTTGGACAGATAACTGCAATAATTGAGATTATACATAATCCGATTAATACCTCTAAATGACTTCAGAAAGTTATATTTTCACAAACAATATGCGTATAATCTGAGAGACAGTGTTATATTGTTGTCTCAAGTGCACTCTCAGGTTACTATAGTGAATTTTCCAGAAGCACTCATTCCTCCTCTTCTGTCTTTTGTATGTCAAAGAACTTTATTAACTCTGCTTTGGAGAAAATGCTCTTTCGCTGAGAATATAAACGTTCACCTAACCACAGAAGAGTGTAACTTTTAACGTAAAATGTGCTTGAGCAAAACTCAATTATACAGTTTTGAGAGTGCATCCACGATTTTTTTTTGTTTATACACTCTTATACAACCATCAGGAGCAGCGCGAGAGGGAATTAAAGGACTATATAAAGGAAGGAGATCGGACAATTAAAATAACGAACAATGAGAAATATCCCAGAATCAAGAAAACTAACGCCATAATTTTAGCACTTTTGAATTATCTCTCGCTGCCTTTTCTCAAATTACATGTTAATTAAAAAGTGTCGAGAGTTGGTAAACAGAATTGTATCGTATATTTTGAAAAACAGTCCAAAAGGTGACAGAATGAAAGGAAATTGTGATAGTTTCAATTCTATTTGGCGTTGAAAATACGCAGATAGAGAATATATAATAACATAATTCCATGCTTTCGCCTCTCTCTCACTCTCATTCGCTCTCTTTTTCTCTCTCTCTCTCTCCGAAGGGAGAGACATTATTTAATAAATAATAATAAAGCCAATATGAATAATAAAAGCCAATGTAATGCAATTCGGAATAATATCGGGGAGAATTCAGAGCGAAATATAAATTTCTATCGTATGTTAATCACATACACCGCAAATGGATTGCCTTTTACGGGAAAATGTATAACATTATTGTAATAAACAAAATGCAATTACTAAAATTCAGATGTAATTTCGCGGCAATTAGTGCAAATTCTGCCAGAATTAGTGTTAGGTGTTAAGCTGCCAATTGAAGCATTAGACATATTTTCCTCAACATAACCACTGGATTGGCCAAATTGAAATTTACTGCAGTTGACCATGTATCTGTCAATTAATTAGATTTACATATAATTGTTGCGTATATCTTTGACTGTAGATATAATCGATGGATTGCCTTTGATCACATCCCCTGAACTGCTGGGCCTCAACTCAAATGCCGAGATAAACTACTACAAAGCCTCCATGGCGGGGATGTTTAGGAAAATGGTGAAGTTTCAACCCAGAGAAGGTGACCCACATTTTAAAGCATGCTTCTTAAATTAAAATTGTGTCCTCACTACACTTTCCAATTGCTTTCAAATCCCTATAACTTTGCAAACTTCTTCTTTTTTTCCCCCCGTGTAATTGTTTCTCCACTTTCTTGCGCTCTCTTGACCTCATTCATCTGCGACTGCGACTCTGGGCGACGCTAACGTATGGAAAAATAATAAATACAACATTATACGGTATCCAAACCAGTGATTTTATGGCAGCACCTTTCGGGTGAGTAAATTGAATTTAAATTCTTTCACGGAATGAGACAAAAATTCAATTATAAAACGTATAACTCCCGAGTGAACTCCTTTTTGCTCTTATACAACTGGGAACATTTTCTCCCTCTTCTCTTTGCCTTCATTCTATTCGCTTCTATTTTTCAATTTTACTCCAATATTTTCAATTTTTTGCTAATTTTTTTTCTCCACACTCAAATCCTCACACAGTCCAAACCCTTTTTCTCCCTGTTTTTTTTCTGTGTGTCTTTGGAAAGCAATCCAAAGTTGTTCGCATTCGAATGAACGATTTTCAGGAGAAATTGTGTCATTTGTGAAGCCAAAAACAAAGTGGAAATTTTCTTGGAATTGCAGAGAAGTTTACATATTTAAACGGTCTCATTAGGACAACTTTGCATTTTGCATGAACTTTTTGTTGTTGAGTGAGGGAATTTTTTTTTTCAAAATTTCCGCTTTGCATATTCAATTTTGCTCATTTTGGGCAGTGAAAAAAAAAGCCACTCTCGCTTCCAATACGCTCAATTGAGAAAACCTACCTTTCCGCGTGTGTGAGCATTGCGGCAACCTTCATGGGAAATCCCTTCAGACAAGCTCGGCATGAGCCAAATCCCAAAGTCTGACTGGCGGTTATGTTTTGTGCGAAATGAAACGCAAAAGCGGTTGAAGAAGATAATTAATATGTGATTTTTTATATGACTTTTTAATTGTTTTGTTTGCAAAGCTAGGCTTTGCTGTGAATCTTTTGGGGTGAGACGAGAAGATGCTAAGCCAATGCGTAAGAATAAGACTGATGATGAGTTAAGGACTGAGACATGAGTGCGCTGGAGTTTTTCCACTGTTTTCTCTCTTGTGCGTGTTTTCCAGGTGAGACGGACACTGAGGCAGATGATGTGACGCGAGAGAGTATTATTCAGGATATTGCCAGTGATATCTTGGGTAAATTGCCAAAGCAATATGACATTGAGAAGGTGAAGAAGGCCTATCAGATTAATATAACAGCCACGGGGGTGGTGCTCATTCAAGAACTCGAGCTGTTCAACACCCTCATACGCCACATAAAGGAACACTTAATTCTCCTCAAACAGGTTGAGACAGACAGTATCATATTATTTCCACGAACACACTAAATGGTTTGATGGCATTTGATTAAATTATGATTAATTTGCATCAATATTAATGTTTGACTCTCGCTCTCTCTCTCTCGCTCTATAGGATTTTCATTAAAATTTCAATGGTGCTCCAAAATGGGAAAATGTTCTTTGCATTCATGGGAAACTAATAAAATTGCTCATTTTCATTTTAATTTTGCACCAAATTGCATTTCCAATTGATTTTCTATAATATTTAAATCGAGGGCGTGATGTCAATGTTTGAATTTGAGCGAAATTGCTTGCTTTATCGTACGCTAAACTAAACAATAAGAGAATTAACAAAATATTTTTCATCCTTTTTTCCACGGATTTCACTTCAGCATAGAAGTCACACCAAAACCTATTGAATTGAATTTAATTCAAATGATTTTTTTTCCCGATAAACATCGCGAAACTCATTTTTTATGCACCTCAATGACGATTGGTGTTATTAATTTTTGATTGAAAATCATTATGAAATTAATCAATTTAATTAATGTATTATTTATCGAGAATCTGAAGTGAACACTATAAAAATAAATTATAAAATCACATTTCGCTATTCGGAGAATTTTTCATTGACAGTAAAGTAACAGAAATCGGTAAAATTATTTTTATGTCATCTAATTTGAATTTATTTATTTTTTTAAATTCAATTTATCAAATTATCTCTTCAGTCACAGAGAGTTCAATTGTGGGATTTCATTGAATTTAAACAAATTCACATCGAAAAGCCATCAAAATTAATTTATTTAAATGCATAAATGAAGCCATTCATTCTCGCCACAGGCTTTAGCTTCCCATATATTTTAAAGTCCAATAGCGCTTACAAACATGCGAATGTAAGGAAGAAAGGCAGGGAAGAAATTAAATACCTTTTCTCTCTTCAGGCACTTTCCGGGGACGCCCAAATGGATGAGGTTCTGGATGATGTGGTTGAAGCGCTCTTCGCTGGAAGATTGCCCAACGAATGGAGGAAATACGCCCCGGAGACGTGCAAGCGGCTCGGCGGATGGATCGATCATCTTCAGAGGCGGAATCAACAGTACAAGTACTGGTCACTGTCCGGAGAGCCACTCGTCATTTGGCTGTCAGGACTCCATGTGCCGAAGAGCTACATAACAGCGCTCATTCAGGTACAGAAAGGATCAATCTCGATGGCGTTTTTCTCGGAATTTCCCCATAAGACAACCCTTTAATCCGCGTATTTCCAATTTCGCATATCGCAAAGCTGAGAGTTTTCCAAATGGATTTCTAGGGTTCTTCAGATAATTTCAATTAACGCTTCCTTTCTTCTCTTCAATTGTTAAAATCTTCCTACAAATGGCGGAAAAAAACATTTTCCGAATGGTTGAATTTGCTGATGTTCACAATCTGAAGAATTAGTTTTTATCATTCTTTAATGACTTTTCTATGACAATAATACAACTTGATTAAGAATGATTATCTTCGTGGGCAAGAGTGAAACTTGGGAGAGGAAGGAACTTCTTGAACCCTTCAAGGAGTTCTCCTCTATAGCTTCCTGTCAGTGGGGAAACGCCACATTACACAGTATGTGTGTGGCAAAAGTTACTTCACCGACCCAAGAGAGTAAATATTTGACAACCAAGAAGCCAGAATATGTGCTGAAAATTAGAAATTTCAATACTGGATAACTATTACTGAAAATTCTTGGTAAATTAAGGGTTATTTCTCCTTTGTTGAATCATCCATCAACCACTGGCTTTATTTGTGGTTTGTCTGAAAATCACACCAATTGTGATGGAGTTTCTGTGCTTTAATACATTGCCGGAATTCGAATCAATTCGTCTCTTGAGGAAAAGGTGAAGAAAAAGGGCAAAAAAGTGAGAAAATGCACTTTTATGACTTTCTCACTTTTCTCATGTCTGCGCGGAAACCCTTCAGATTGCCGCCCGAGAGAACAATTGGCTGCTGGAGCGATCGACAACTTTCACCACGGTCACAGATGTGCTCATTGATGATGACATCGAGGAGCGACCGAATTGTGGCTGCTACACAAGTGGTCTGTTCCTCGAGGGCGCTCGGTGGGAATCCACCCTCAACTGCCTGGCCAAGTCACACCCGAAAGTCCTCATGGAGCAACTGCCCGTGGTTCTCGTGACCCCCATGGAGGAGCACCGTGTCAAGTTGCAGGTAAAGTAAAAGCAGACAAACTTCTCTTCTCGTGCTCATTCTGCCACCCAAAAACTTTGCAGAACATTTTTCAAGCGCCCGTCTACACGACCTCAAATCGCCGAGATAAAAAGGAGCAGGGCTTTGAGTTTCAAGTGGAGCTGAAAACCAACGTTCACGAGAGTTTCTGGATACTTCAAGGAGTCTGTCTGCTGCTGAATACTGATTAGGGAGCCACTGTGTCGCTCAGAGTGGAGTGAATTCACTTGGAAATTGATATTTTCCACAAATAAATTTGTAACGAACGCTATTTAAATGCAATTTAAACTAGCAAATCGCGATATTTCCCCTCATTTTTCGCCGGGAATATCGCCAAAATATCGGCGGGAAGAAACATAGAATGTCTGGGGGCGGATTTTTCGCGGAGGAAACGTGGGGAAAATCGATTTTCTCGCAGTGCCCATTCAACTTCAGCTGTGAGACGTAGATTTGTGAGATTCTCCTGGATTGAAAAGAGTTTTGGGGCGATGGAAGACAGTGGAATTGACAGTGGAGAGAAAAATGTAAGTCAGGAAGCGCAGATTGTGATTTTAACGATTTTATTGAAAGCTGATGAGCGCCAAATGTTGCAGGAAAAGATAGTCCTCGGTGGTGTTCGCGAGAGTGAGGAGAGTTCCTCCAATGAGGACGAGATTGAGGTGATCTTTAGAGGTGTTCCCAGTGCCTCGAAGACGACTTATGTGCCGCCCACGAGCAGTTGTCGGATGATGCAGAGGAAGTTGGAGTTGAAAGTGGAGAGAGCGAAGAGAACTTACCAGAAACTCCTCAAGACTGACGATTCACCACAAGTGCGTGACGATTTGGAGGCTCTCAAGATCTTTTTCTGAAGATTTCTCGCCTCTTTTTGCAGACCAAGTCATCAAACATCATTCCAATAAATCGCCTCCAAATTCCCGGACACGTGGAAGATCAGCCACTTGTGGAATACAAGTCTGATCACAGTGATGACGAACTGTCCCCGTCCTTCTTCCCCAACAGCAGAACAGCCCTCAAGAAGCACGACTTCGACACATTCAGCATACAAGAGCTTCCAGTATCGAATTCCGAGGACGAAGACTCCCAGACCCTTGAGCTTGTGCCTCCGACTTCCGAGGATCACTTCCTCACGAAGTTGACCAATCTATTTTGCTGTGGCAATTGAGTGTTTTGAGCGTTCAAAGCATATATTTACTTTCGACTTCTTCTATGGCTAAAAATTGTTAATAAATTTGCGAGAATTTTCGCTAAGAAAAAAGAAAACATCGAAAACTCGTCTAACTTATCGACATTTGCCATCTCGCTCTCGCGCTGTCAATGCGATAAACAGAAGAAGTGTCAAAATGGAGCATTTGTACAGCAAGTAAATAATGTTTTTTTTCACACCTTAAATCACATTCATCAGCCGAACACTTCATCGCAATCATTTACTTAACTAGTTGGTCATTGATTTGTAGTCACTAATTGTTGTTATAATGCTCAGGAGAGACAGAACGACGATCGGACAGTTTGCCGTTCTCATCCAGTTCATGGAGGAGAATGTTGCCTTTGCCAAACAAAAGGCCAGAGGAAATATGTACGAGGATGGCGTGAGAGAGACGTGGAAGGATCTGGCGGATCAGCTGAACTCCCGCGGGCCGCCTGTCAGGGACTGGAAGACGTGGCGGAAAGTCTGGAATGACTTCAAGTTCGAGACGCGGAAGAAGATAAAGCTGTCGAAGATGCACAAAACCGGCAGGAATGGACGTGTTGGACTGCCCCAGAGATCTCTGGAGCTGTCAGAGAATCAGCGACGAGTGACGAAGCTCCTTGGGTTGGATCCCATGGAGTCTGACAATGAGCAGGACGCGATTCTGCTGAATCCAGCTGAGGTGAAGAGATCGCCTTCGTCAATGGAATCCAGCAGTAAAATAGAATTCGTCTCGATGAGCAATGACAATTACGAGAATGACGAGGAGAGTTCCGAAGACAGAGCCGAGACGCCGCTGATGAGCTCTGTCCGGAGGATGTCCGTCTCTGCGGCTGACATCACGCGATCTGATAGTCACATTCACGAGCACCTCCAAGTCGTGATGGAGCAGCACGCGCGACTGCAGAGCATGGAAGAGCGACGCTTGGAAGTCGAGGAGCGGAGACTGGCTGTTGAGGAGGAGCGACTGCACATCGAGCAGAAGCGCCTGGCGATTGAGCAGCAGAAGTTGGCGTACGAGAAAGAGCGCTTCGAGAGGGAAAAGGCAAGATGGAATGTTGAGGAAAGCAATGCTAAAGCTGCTGATAAATCAGCGGATCAAACCAAAAATTGTAAATAAGATTATTCGGCTATTTTAAACTCTTTATATCCAAATAAATATGTTACGAAACAAAATTTGCATCTCTTTTTCAATTTTCCAAGGGAGTTTTCAGCATTTTATCCACAGCGAGAGACAGAAAAGGAAAACCAGTTGACTAATTGTATTTACATTCTAGTTTATTTTTTTTACACTTTTATAATTCTTCAATTGCTTTACATAATAAGAAAAAAAATCTAGTCTCTTATTACATTTTTCATCAATTTTTCTTTTATTGTCCATTATTAATCTAATAGCCACAAATTGGTAACAATAGTTAAGTGAATTTTTAACCGAAAAAAATATAACTTTAAAGAAACGCTTTTCTTGTGTATTAAGATCATTTCTATCGGAAGGACACAGAACGGAAAAGAAGTGTTTTTAAACTATAGAAAAGAGGCACAAATGTCTCCATTTATGGCAGTTTATTAGTCAATCTAAAATCTAATTTAATAAATTGTAGAATTGATTCTCTTTCGAAGCATTTTTTTTACCTTTGAGACGATTGTCACGTCTAACGATCAACAAAATCAAGGATAATGTTAAAGGTGAAGAGTTAGAGATGCTGACTTTCATATGGCACGGATTGATGATCAGAGAAGATCGTCAATTTGTTCATCAAAAGAGTTTTTTTCTTTTATAGCTGATCTATTTGAGAAGATCCTGGCAGTGAAAGTGTTTTGTGTTGTTAAGATGCTAAAGTGGCTCCAGAAAGGATTCTGAATGAGAAAGTGTAATTCCTCTCTAGACAAAATTCGGACGATTGTGGCTCAATTGTCCGGCAAGTGTGCACGATCTGCAGCAGAATTTGGCATAGTAGTGATTTCCGCAATAATGTCCACGAACAATCTTCGCACAGTCGGCAAATATTGTGCTATCCGTGCACTCTGGCGGAATATAAACTCCTGCAAAGGCATTTCAGCGGTTAACAGTCAATTACCACAGCATCCTCAATCTCTTCACTCACCCTCCACGATGATCTCCTCCTCGTTGAAGGACTTGCTGTAGCCATTCCTGGCCTCGCACTTGTAGAAGCCAGAATCTTCCCTGGTGGCGCCGAAAATCACCACGCGCGTCTGCTCGAGGATCTGCACTCGGTGCGTGGGCACGAGTTGGCGATCATCCTTGAACCAGGTGACATTGGGCGCAGGATATCCATCAACCACGCACTCCAGCTTGATATCCACTCCCAAGCCGTACTGTCGGCCGCCCGGAAGGCGAATGCGAGCCGAAACTTCGGCTAGAAACATCGGAAGAAATCCTTTAATATCACGCAAACACAGTTTGATCATTGCAATATTTCAAGCATTGTGATCTTGCGAATTTCTGCAAACTCCTGAAGATATTCCACCTTCTTCACCACAAGAATATTCTTCGCTTCAAAGTGATTTTTTAGGTGATTTTCCAAGGAAAAAAAGACAAAAATTTTGACATCAAAACATTCACAGAGAGTAACACAATTGGCATGAATAAAGTGAAGCGACTAAGAGAAGCCCTCAATCACCGAAGAAAGTATAACAGATAGTTTAGTCACAATGCAGATAAAGGAGCGACAATCTGCCGAAGCACACTAAATACTCACTGTACACTGGCTGAACTGGCGGCAGCGGAATGACTCGCGGCGGAGCCGGAGTTGGTCTGTAAGGATATTCGGGTCTCACGCGCATCGTTGTGGTTTGCATGGGCGGATCCACGATGAATTTCAAGTACTTCTCATCCTCTCTGTTGCTCACGTGCACGGGCCCGATGGCCTGGAGTGTGATGGACACGGACACGGGTCTGCCGCGTCCCGTGTACGCCTGACACGTGTACTTGCCCAGATCCTGAAGCTCCACCTTCGTGAAGAACAGCGCATAGTCGCGCCGCAGCTCGAAGCGCGTTGAATTGAGCGGCAGCAATTCCGTGTCACGCCACCAGCTCACGTACGGCTTGGGATAGCCACCGGCCAGACACCTCAGAGTCGCCGGTTGGTTCAGCGTGACAATCTGAGTGGCATTTGGCTCACCCAGAATATAAGCGTCAGCCTCTAAGATATCTACAGGATCTACATTGGCACAACAATTCATGCAACATCGAACGTGATTATTAACCAGAGAGAAAGAGAGAGAATTTAGCATTAAAGACTGTGTCAAGAGGCTACAGAGAAGAGATGGTAAGCACAGAAGATCATAAAGCCACCACCGAATTGGGACAACACTCACCATTGACTCGAAGTTCAACCTCGCGAGTTACAGGAGCGCCTAAGCCATTGTCAGCCACGCACACGTAAGTTCCACTGTCTGTCCTGTGAAGCTGCACAATCTGCAAATCTCCAGTGGATGTGAGGAGATAACGTCCCTGATTCGTGTTCAGCACAATGCCTCCATACTTCCAGGACACCGTCGGCGGCGGATATCCCGTGGCGAAGCAGTGCAGCACAGCATAACCACCTTCCTCGGCCACCACATTCACCTCTTCGGGCGTCTTCTCCTCCAGCAGAGGAGCATGAGCGCCTGGATAGTATGTTGGCGGATAGTGTGGTCTCACTGGCTCTGAAACATTGGTGTCAGGCGCGTCAGGATGGACACAGAGCCATCCACAGCCAGCAGCGCAGCACTTCTTGTCACCACTGCAATCGGCATCTGTATAACACTCGCGATCGCAGCGACTGTTGTCCCTGAGAGAAGGACACTCGCCGGGCTTTTGTGTCTCGCGACAAACACCCATGAAGATCGACTGGCCAGTCTCATCTCTGCCCACATCAATGGCACACTGAGAGTCAGGCGGACACTGGACAGAGGAGCAGGGATTCTCACAGGAACACACCTTGCAGTAGTCCTCATTGTACGTCGTCTCCACACCATAAGGACACTGAAGATTCTCACAAGCGAGCGTGTGAGCTTCACACTTGTCTCCACTCGGCTCTCTGCCGGGCTCATGTGGCGATGCACCTGGAAAAGCATCACGCAACATTGCAGATTAATCATGCATTAACAGTTCACTTAGAAGCCCGGTTGAGATATTAGAAGCTTTTGTGCTTTTTGTGCTTTTTGTGCAGAGGAACAAATAAGAGCGAGTGTGCGTGAGATTTTCAGTGAAGCCTGGGATTTGAGAGACCGTAAAATCAATCTCCCCCATCCGAAATGCCTGTGGTAACTTCCACTTACTGACACAGAAATCAACACAAGACTCAAAAGAGCGGAAATTGTTCTGATTGCCCGCGCATCCACTGTAGATGAAGGTGATGCACGTTCCTCGACTATCATCATAATACCAGCGTCTGTGGGAATTCTCCACATCTTCATTGCATCTGCCACTCTCCACGGGCAAATTGCAAATTGCTGTAAATTCACAGCGAAATTCAATAAAAATGCCACAAAGAAAACAACATCATCTGCAAGAGTTCTCCAGATAGCAAACAATTTAGTGTCAGAGAACGTTAAATCCTCACCTTTATCATCTGGCGGCGGTTCTTCGTGTCCAATGCAGAGTGTTTCACACTCCTGAACTGTCGTGAATCTGTTTCCTGTGCCCTCACATCCGCTGTAGTGGAACGGCATGCATTGTCGCCTGGTGGTGTTGAAGTAGTATCGCACCTGCCACTGATCACACGGCCCAGGCTCCATGGGCTCATGGCACACGTCCACACCTCGATGCTCGCCACACTGTCTCTCGCACTGCTCTTGCGACTCAAAGCGATTCCCATTCCCACCGCAGCCGGTGTAGTAGAACGCCTCGCACGACGCCGTGTCGCGATTGAAGAAGTACTTGAGTTCATTCCCACTACAGTGACCGTGCTCACGAGGCTCATCGCAAATCGTCGACACCACGTATGGCGGCGGTGTCGTCTGCTCAATCCGTCCAGGCGTGTGTCGACAGGCGTTCTGGCACTCGCGCTCGGTGTAGAAGTTGTTCTTGTTCCCGCGACAGCCACCAAATTCAAACTGAAGACATCGCTGAGCATTCTGATCGAAGTACCATCGCTGAATTTGCTCATTGCATCGTCCACGAAGAGCAGGCAGTGTGCAGAGATCTAAGAAAGCACCAATACAACATCAATTCCTGGTCAGGAATATTGTGTGTTCAGCAGAAATTTACCTTGAACGCTATCACAATTGCTTTCGCACTCTTCTTCCGTGAGGAAGTTGTTCAAATTGCCACCACATCCAGTGTAAGCGAACTGAGCACAAACACCCTCATCCTTGTTGTAATACCATCTCGCCACAATTGCATCTCCACGGCAATCGCCACCGTCAGGATGCACAAAGCAGTATTCCCGCCTGAAGACGCGATCCTCGTGCACTGGAGGTCTTCTGGGCGCTTGTGTTGTGGTCGTGGGCATTCTCTCGCATCGGTTGACGCACTCCTCCTGGCTCTCGAAGTTGTTCTTGTTCCCACCACAGCCGCCATAGTAGAAGGATCGACAGCGCGACTCGCGAGTGTCAAAGTACCATCTTGCAGTGTAATTCTGGCAATTTCCAACCTCCGTCGGCAGGACACACAAATCCCGCTCTAAGATCGCAACACACAAGAAAATAATTAGTAAAAAGACACCATCAAAAAGCACTGTCAAGCCACTAAAGAGAAGCAATTTCTACTTCTACAGAAATCATGCCAAAAATATACATAAATTTTGTCAATTTTAGTGCGCAAATAGAGAAAATGAATAAAAAGTACCAATTTGCGGCGGACAATTCGACTTGCATTCGTCTTCCGAGTGGAAACTGTTCTTATTGCCACCACAACCAGTGTAGTAATATGGCATGCATTTGTTATCAGTGTACGAGAAAGCCCACCTAGCGAGCTTACCACCTTCGCAGTCTCCTTTCTCGATCGGGGCATTGCAAAACTCTACAAAAAGGTAAGATTACACCAAATAAACCCACAATTCGTGCAAAAACTTCCAACAAACACCTAGAAAGTGCTTAAGAAACAAACTATTACAGCTTCCAACAAAAACAACCAATTTAATAATGTTAGAAGAGGAATGAAAGCGATTGACTCACCGCGATGCACGCCTGGCTTCTTGCAGTGATAGTGACAAGAGTGTTCCGTGGCGTAGTTGTTCTTGTTTCCTCTGCAACCACCGTAGATGAAGGGACGACAGACATCGGAGTCAGCATCGAAGTACCAGCGTTCGAAGGCTCCTTGGCAAGGTCCCTGATCCACGGGTTGTTCGCAAGGAGGCGCCGAACTGTCCACAACACAAGCACTCTGACACTCTTCCAGAGACTCAAAGCGATTATTATTTCCCAAACAACCGCCCCAAACGAATTGTGTGCACTGATTGCGATCGGAATCGTAGTACCACATCGGCAGATATCCAGTACAAGGTCCATGGGACTTTGGTAGATGGCAAGCCTCTGCAAGAAGTTCAACACATGAACAGAGACTCTTCTAGCGTCAATCCAAAGGATTCTTACCCTTCCCAACAGGCTCCTCGCACACTGTCTTGCACTCTTCGATGGAGTTGAAGCGATTCTCATTGCCCTCACAACCACCATACCAGAATCTCGAACATCCACCGTACTCAGCATCGAAGAAGCTCTTGACTGTGAAGTTCTTGCACGGACCGGCATCTCTGCTGAGTCCACACGCCTTCTGCGGTGTCGATGGCACTTCGTCGCATCCCTCGAAGTTCCTACCCTCAGCCGAACTAACGCCATCCGGACAGCAGCCGAATTTGCCGTTGGCACAGGTGCATCCCTCGAAGTCGGGTCCTTTGGCGGGGGTGACCTCATCGGGACAGCACTTGAATTCGGACTGCGAACAGTGACAGCCGGCATTGTGTGGGCCAGACGGAATGGTGACGCCATCAGAGCAGCAACCGAACTGGAAGGTGTGACAGGAGCAGCCCTCAAAGTTCTCCCCAGTGGCTTCTGTGAGTTTGTCCGGACAGCAGCCGAAGCGACTGTACTCGCAGCCACATCCTGCATTGTCATAGCCCGTGGCTGAGGTCTGATTGTCCGGACAGCAGCCATAGGGTGAGTGCTCGCAACCACATCCCTCGAGATTGGGTCCACGAGCAGGGACAATGTTATTCGGACAGCAACCATACGGCTGCTCCAGACAACATCCTTCACCTCTCGGTCCATGAGCAGGCGTGACGCCGTCTTGACAGCATCCAAACATCTCTCGCATGCAATCGGCACATCCCTCCTGTTTGTCTCCCTTGGCCGGAGTCCTTCCGTCTGGACAGCAACCGTAGAACGATTTCGTGCAATCCTCCTCATCGATAAGATCACATCCGTGGAAGTCCTTTCCAGTAGCCTCGGTGAGTCCATCCGGACAGCATCCATACGTGGACTGAGCACAGAACTTGGCCTCCGTGACTCCTGACTCCTCAGTAACCTTCGGTTCGGGCGTGGTACAGCTGTCTCCCGTGCACTCCTTCTCTTCCTTCTCGCATCCCTTGAACTTGGGTCCCTCAGCCGGTGTATTTCCATCTTTGCAGCACCCAAACTTGCTCGCTGCACATCCACCAGGCGTGGTGACTTCAACCACAGGACACCCTTCGTTGTCATTGCCCTCTGCCGGAGTCTTCTTGTCCGGACAACACCCGAAGAGACTGAGTGAGCACTGACTCTTCGGACAGCCGCGATTCTTCGGACCCTTCGCCGGAGACAGCTTGTCAGGACAGCAACCATGCTTGGTGTCAGCACAAGTCTTTGGCGCAGGACAGCCTTCCTCGAAGGGTCCTTTAGCCGCTGTGCTGTTGTCCGAGCAACAACCAAACGCTGACGTAACGCAAGCCATCGTCTTAGGTCGAGGTTTGCATTTGCGTGGCTTCTGCTCCTTCTTGATAATATCCTCAAGCGTGTTCGGCGTACTTCCCGATGTCTCCTCATCTTCATCCTCAGACACTGAAGACTGTTCAGTTGTCGACCAAATGTCCAAATCAGTTCCCGTCGTTTCATCTTCATCCGTTGACGATGTCTCTTCGGTAACTGTCGAAGCAGAAGATTCAGTGGATCCTGGAGTTTCTGTAGAATCTGTCGAATCTGTGGACACCTCAACAGTTGATCCTTCACTCACGGAAACCGTGGTCTCCTCAGATCCCTCAGATGTCGATTCCGTAACTCCAACTGTTGTGGTATCACCAGCTTCTGTACTGCCTCCAGATGTTGTCTCTTCAGCTGTAGTCGTCGTTTCCTCGGCAACAGTCGTAGTTTCCGCCCCTTCAGACGTCGTTGTCTCCTCCACAGCAGATGTCGTTGATTCAGAAGAAGTCTCACTTTCGGTCGTTGATGATAAATCTGTTGTTGTCTCCATTGAAGACTCTGTGGAAGATTCTGAGCTTTCCGTTGCACTTTCTGTTGTGGTTTCGGATACACTTTCAGTCGTTGCAGCTTCGGTTGACTGCGTGTCAGTAACACTTTCCGTTGGTTCATGTGAACTTGAGGCTGATGACAATCCTTCACTCGATGTTGAACTCACAGAACCTTCTGTGCTGGTCTGAGTAGCCTCGAAGTCTCCCGATCCGGTTTCTTCCGTCTCAACATGCACACTCGAGGCGGTTTCTTGAGTACCAGATCCTTCCACAGTGGATTCAGGCAAATCCGTGGACAATCCATCTGTTTCTGCTGTGTCAAAGCTAGTCGAGTCGCTCAACATGAGTTCATCTGTCAGCAAAGATGACTCAGTTGTGCTCTTAGCGTCGGAATCAAAGACATCTGAAGTTCCACTGGTTTCTGCAAATTCACCCAAACCAACAGAATCCAGATCCTCTTCAGACACCTCAGGATAATCATCCTCATCGTAGTCACAGTAATCCTCTTCGTCGTGATCGTCCTCCAGAATCGGCATTGCTGTGCTGTCAACAGGAAGAGTCTCATCGTCAATGCACGGTTCAGGATTGCAGCTGTCCGTTGAGAATTTCAGAGTATCGCCACTGCATTTCTCCACCGGAGCCGGTTGATCAGCAACCATGCACAGAGTCTTGCGATACTTAGTGCCTCCTCCGCAAGGCACTGAACACTCCGACCAGGGACCACCGAACCACAGTCCTGCACACTCATTCTCACTCTCGCACTCCTGCTGATCCTCTGGTTTCTCATCGGCATTGCAGGACGAGTCATCAGGCGCCCTCTTAACCATCTCTCCATCGAAAACACCACAGATGATCGTCCTGGTCTGCACTCCCTTCCCACAATCAGACGAGCACTTGCTCCACTGCGATGTGAACCACTGGAAGTCACACTGGGACTTGGATGTGCACGGTCTCTCCAGCTCTGGCTTCGGTTTCTTCTCGCAGAACGAGTCATTGTAGATCTTCCCTGTCTTCGAGGCACAATACGTCGTTCTGGTTTCCACTGTAAGACCACAAGCATTGCATCCACTCCACGTGGAAGTTATCCAATCCACTCCGTCGCAAGGTCTCAAGACGCACGTTTCGGAGTCGGCGGGTTTCTCCTCCAGACAATCTCCATCGGGGAGAACCTTAATCTTGCCGTCTTCCTTGCGATAGCACTTCACCTGACGCTTCTTCTCGCCATCGCCACACAGACGACTGCATGGTTGCCACGGACCCACGTGCCACTGAGGACAAACGACACCTTTGTTGCACTCCTGAGTTGTTGCCGGCTTGTTTCCTGCAGACTCCAGACAGACAGAATCCTCGACTTTTGTGGCCACACCACTAGAGTCAATCCTCTCGCACGTGACTTCCCTCTCCTGCTTGCCATCGCTGCCACAAGGCAGAGAACACTTGCCCCACGGAGTCTCTGTCCATCTGGGCGGACACGGCTCTTGGCCACACTGCCTGGCGTCCTCCATTCGCTCAGTCGTGTCACAGAGACTATCATCGACTTGCTCAAGTGTTGTTCGGCTGTTGCAGGTGACATTCCTCGTCTGGAAGCCACCACCGCAGGTCGCTGAACACTCAGAATATGGCCCAAACACCCAATTGTAGGTCTCGTGCTGAGGAAGTCGAGCAGTGGCTTCGGGCACACTGTACTCATAGCGAATGCCCACATTTCGATCCTGATAGAGCAGCACCAAGTATATTGGCTCCGTTGTGGGGCCCATGCATGTAAGATGATCAGGAGCTGCGAATCCCTGCGGCTTTCTCTCATAGTGCCAAATGCCTCCGGCATAAGTCATTGGCCGCGGGAAGTCTATCCGCCAATTTCCGTTGAGATAATAAGCACCTACGAGATTCCTTATGGCCAGATAATTGTTTGACGGAGCAACTTCCTTGATCTCAATATTTGTCGCTCCAGCAGGAATCAGGAGAATGTCATTGTAGCCTGAAAACAGCAAGTATACAAGGTGTCTCATAAGCCACACGTACAATATTTAGAGCTCTATTTATAGGTGAAAATAGTGAAAGGAGAATGAAAATAGGCAGAATATTGGTGAGAAAAGAACTGGAAGAAGAAATTAGATCACATCTTATTTCTGTTTCACCCGCAAATGTGGAGGGCGTAAATTGAAAAATTGGATTATAAACATGAAAGAAAGAATTTCTTCTCCACACCAGGTAAATATTGGGAATAAATATTTAGGTGATTTTCATTTCACCACCAGACCCAATATTACTTTCTAATTATGTCAATGTTTGGGAGACAGAGAGAGAGAGAATCTCTTTGCACGTGCGCTTTGGGAAGCAAGATCAATGTGTAAGGAGATAAAAAGCCTTCTCACCGACTTGGAGATTGTTCATGTCCAGAACTCCGGACACGGTTTTGCACGAAGATCCATCACCATCGCACTTCCTGCACTTGTCCTCCTTCGCGTCAGATCCCAGCATCATGTCACAGCCCACCGGCTGACAGACACCGTCCACACACACGTCCAGGGACTCCTCATTGCACCGCGTGCCGTCGATCACCTTCGCCTTGTGGCGATAGTAGAACCTCTCGCCGCGCGGCATGCAGTTCAGCTCGCAGGGATTGGGAGCCTTGGTGTAGGGCACCCACTCATAGCGCACACCCTCGAAGGGAACAGTGTCAAAGTGCGAGCACTGCTGCGCTCGGAAGTCCGGCTCATTGTCTGGACAATCCTGGATCGAGAGAAATAAGATGAAATCACTCTTCTTGCGCCCTGAATTTCTGTATAGGTAAATATTTTCATCATCAACTCATTTCTTGGCTAATTTGGTGGGAAAACGTGTCAGATAGAGTCCATGTGGAAGAGGAAGAGATTGAGAGAAATTGCCAGTGAGTTGTAAACAGAGAATGAAGGCTTTTTTTTCCTGCAATCTGTCTATAATTAAGATTAGCAAGTGATGTAATTTATCTAATCCGATCCACCCTCGCCATGAAACTACGTCATTCGTGATATAAAATACATGTTGATCTCTCATTTCACTAATGATATTCAGTTTCCCTCAATTTGTATGTTAACACTTGCACACAGTTTTTTTTCCTTCTTACTCCTCATCTCGACACTCACTCTCTCTGGCCCAACATATAAAACATTTGGAGATCATGGGCGAGGATTGTGAAAAATATGTGGCCTCGATCTTTCTCTGATCTCTTCCTTCTCACTTCCAATCCACCATATTATTCCAATTGTGTGTGTGTTTGTGATGAATTCTTCTATGGCATCACAAGTTATTCTCATTAAACGTTCCGGAAATGGAAAATTAGGAGATATGCTTCTTCGATCTCGATTGATCTACAGAAATTTATGGTTAAAATACGTTTTGCAGAAATCAAGCAGTCTAAATCAATTATCAAGCCTCTGTAAAATTCAGAGAAATCCGGGCAAAAGCGGGGCCGGAAGAGGCATTGTTTACCTGTGTGTTGCACGAGAAGTACTTGCGGGATCCTCCTCGGCATCGCGGCTGTCCATCGTGGCCCACGTCGTAGCACTCGCGCGTCTGGTAGGCGACGCCACCGCCGCACGTTCTCGAGCACTCCGACGGAGCTCCCCAGGGACCCCAGCGCTCACCGGAATCTCCCTCGCCGCTCGGGATCACATACGTCGCCGGCAGGTAGAGTCTGGCTCCATGTTGTCGCTTGTGTCGATTTCGTGTCAACTGAAAGACAAATTAAGCAGATTTTATGAGTTGCGAACCAGGAAATTGACCCAGAAACACCCCCGCAAAGATTCAGGACATTCCCAGAGAGTGATGCCATGACTAATTGTGAAGCATTTCGTAAAGAAAAAAGTCTGCAATGAATCAGTGAGGAACTCTTAAGAAATCATTGAATTCATTCTTCACAGCCTCTAAATATTTACATGAGAGAATTAATGAGTCTCAACATTGTAGCCGGTGAAAAGGCATCGGCAAAGAAGAAGGGAAATTGCTGAGATTTTCGCATAAAAATGTCCCAAATGTAAGAAAAAAAAGACGAGCATTTATTTCTTTTGTACTCACATGCCTGGATTGAGTCACATCGATTGAAGTTGTCAGTAAGCAGAGCAACAAGGCAAATATTCTGTAAAGAGAGAAAAGAGGGAGTTGAGTTAGGAAAATGTCGTAAAAAAAGCAATACATATTCCATGAAAAATATATGTTCTCCATAATTTTTCCTGTCAGAAAACTTTAACGATTCCACGCACGAGTCTTTAATCTTTTTTCCAAAATTTATTTGACGCTCTTTTGATGAAAAATCAAATAATTTGCACACAGGAAATTAATATAATGTCACACACTCTTTCTGTACTTCATCCTGAAGTAAACTTCACGTGAAAACCCATCGGAAAACGCACATTAAAAATTTTGTAGTAATATATAGTCCTAAAGAACACATTTTTATCGCTTTCATCCAAATTATGAGCCTTTCAAACATAAATTTCAATGTAAACAGACAACACACAGCAATCAGGCAGAATCTTTCAAGCTTTCACACATATGTTACCATTTTTATTATTGACACCGAAATACATAGAGACAATTACAATTTGGACATGTGGAATCATCATCAGATCTCATGAATTTTCTTCATTAATCGCTCTTTTTTTCTTATGCCTTCGCGTCACTCTCTGATGGATTTATGAATCAATCAACTCAGGAGACCACACAGAGATATGTGAAGTCAATTTTAACAAGTTCAATCAAACATTCAACAAAGCCCGGATAGAAACAACAGTCACAGATTTCAGTCAATATCCATTCGGAGGTTTTCCCCTCATTTCAATCACTTTGTCCAAAACAAATAGACTGAAATCATGCTGAAAATCACCACTGCAAATATTACCGGCCTTTTTTCTTCTTCTTGACTCGTCACAAATCCCGCGCCGGCAAGCTTATATGTGAGAAATTGATGCCAGAAACACCAACATTGTCCTTCGCAACGATCGCAGATCATAAAGCGATCAACTGTGTAAATTTACATGAGAGTTTATTACAAAGTCTGTGAATGAAAACTGACGGAATGGATTTTATGGTGCTTCTTGCAATCAAGGGTTTCACACAGCCAACACACAGAGTCAATGTTGCAAAATACAAGTTCAATTTTTTTCTTTTTCCTTTTCTAAGAAAATAAATACACAAGCAGTAAAGTTGAAAGTAAAATAAATGCCCCAGAGATTCATATATCAAATAATCTTCCAAGTATAAACGAATGCGATTAACACTCAGACAGCTTCCAGCATCTTCCGCAATTGATATTATTTAGCTGTCGAATGAGAATTTTAGCACTAATCATACAAGCAATAAATTTTACAATAAACAGGAGATGCTGGCTATTGTTTCAGATGTCTAAGAGAACAGGTAAAATCCTGACATTTATCATTTCTTCAGTGGTACAAAGGAACTGTCTTTAAGTGAAGATCATAATGTAATGGTTTTACGCCTTTCCTTTCTCGTTTTCGCACAATATATCATAGGAAATTACAGTCTTTGCACAAGTTTACATTTAATTGATCTCCTCTCTTTCTGCAAAGCCACTCCAAACTCTCACCAACGCTATTGTGTGTGTGTTTTATTTTCAATTCCTTTTTCATTGTGGCACTTTTTTGCCTTCGAGGGCGTATCATTGTTAATTGCGACAAATTATATCTTCCTGTTTGTGAACTTGAGCCTCGCCTCCCGAGCCCACATCATAACTCTTCTTCCTCCCCATTAATCTGCGCGTCCTCAGATTGTCCGCACAAAGTGCCATGGTTGAAAAAATAAATAATGCAATTTCATTTAGTGAATGAAAAGGCGTACGCAAACGAATCGCTCGTATATGCTCCACATCCCTCCCTCACACGTCGCTCAATTATTCACCCAGAGCAATTGCATGGTGAAACATTCAATTATCCCTCCAAGTGAAGAAGTGCAAGAAAATAAACTGCATCAAGATAAATAAATCAAGTGCACTCATCGGGCAATTGAAGAGGGCAAAACAGGAAGGAGTGTGGGAAATTAATTTGTGAAGTAATTTTGCATTAAATTCACCGCATGAAAGGGATCATTAAAAGATTTAATCTTCATCTCAATTGTTTCTTCATCAAATATTTTCACAAACACTTCAGCTTTCATTGCAAAGTGCCATTTTTCAACACACTTTCGGCATGTTTTTCCCTCAAAATTTATTCTTTTTCCTGCAACATTTTCGATGTGTTCATTTGGTCAACATCAACATCTTACAAGGGATATATGATAAATCACTTAATCACAATTTGACGATAAAATACTCAAAATAAACCAACACGCTGTTGGAATCTCATGCGCCTTTCGAGCCCTTCGCACCATACATTTGTGCGTATTTTTTTCCTCCAAACAGCCGGAAAAATTGGGTTAAGACAATACCACACAGTGCAAGTGAAGTTGTAAAAATGAAGTGAGAGAGAGAGAAAGAGGCAAAAAACACCGCGAGATTTTCACGTCTGCGTGAATTTTATAGTTTGACGGATTGATTGATTTTTGATGGCGGGAAGTGTTAATAAAATCTCACAGTTCGATTACAAGCAATGCATTTGCATGGAGAGTTTGAAGAATTGAAGAATGAGGGAAAACAAACTTTGCGCACTCTTTATTTGTATGTTTAAGCCTCACAAAACTCCTTCATTTCACTTTATTTTCATTATTCCCACTATGCACGACAGTATTGCACTTCTCCTTTGTAGTGCCCTTTTTTTCTCTTGTCCACTAAAAACTCTACAATAATTCCCAACAATCGCCATGCCAAGCGAGAGTGTACTTCTTTCAGCCATTCATGCGTTGTGTGGTGAGAAAATATGCGTTTATGTGCTCACGCGAGATGAGTAATGCATGTTGGAGAAAAGCGAATATATTCTTGAGGAAACAAAAATAAATGAAAGTGTAAAAAATGAAAAGTATTTATTCATTCCGATGTGTGTGTGATTAGCAATGGAGTGCCAGAAAAGTTCTCACAGTAAATATTCTTTGAGTGAGCATAACCAATCCGGGGGGTTTTGAGCATTCTAACAAATTGCTTTTTTGCATTGACCCAAAGACAACTGATCACACGCTTTATATACAATTGCGAGTAAAAATTTTCCGAAGGACTTGCTGAAAATTAAGAGAGACTTTATTAACTACAATTTGCAAGAAGAAAAATAGAGTGTTTGTATATACTTATCACCAAGGATATAAATGTTTCTAGGAATTTCCATTAATTCTCCATCTCTTAACTAAACACAAGATTCAAGAGAAAATCATAAATTCGCCAAACAGAAAGAATTCAATAAAGATTCTCTGAATTACATCAATTTATACACCCAATTAGAATTGTTCTAAAATTAAACAGGAGAAATGAACAGAAAAAAATATTGAGAACGGAAAAAATGTCTTAATTTTCTCCACTTTCTCACACACTGTCAAAATACCACGGGAAAGCCGAAGAAAGTAACAATAAACAAATTTCATCATCACAATTTGTTCTTCTCCCCTTTTTCGACTAAGCGAACTAAAGACGAAGAAGGCATTAGAAGAGATGTAAAGTACAACAATCAGACAATTTACCAATTGAATGTTTGACCTAATTTCAATTAAAAATAGCGAAAGAATTCCCGAAGCGATTTAATAATTGTCAATTAGCGAAATTGTTTCAACGGATTTTCTGTCGTATTTCAACCACACAACAATCCATCCTTTTACCAGTGCAAGAATTGGAAGCTTTCAACATATTTCTCTGCTGTTAATTTCCCTAAACTCTTTGCGGTTTTAATGATGACTTGTGGGACATTTTATGAGCACGTATTTGGCTTTTCTCGAGCTCCTTTTGAGTAATTTCTTGTCATAAGAACATGAAGCATAAAATCTCATCTAATATTCTCAAGAAGCAACAAATGAGTGCAAAGCCAGAGGGAAAATAAGAGGAGATGAAGAAAAAAAAAGAAGTTTAGAATATTTACGTGGTGTGAAACCACATCGTTGTTCAATTGCATCTGCATATATGGCGAAGAAATCCGAAGGGTGTGTGAAGAGTTGCACTAAAAATGATTCTTTTGCATGCAAACTTAAGAATTCATGCATGATTAACTTTTCATCGTCATAAAAAGGCAATAAAATGTGCGCAAACATTCACTGCTTGCCTCTTCGTGTCTCCTCAAACTCCGTGCATTTGAGAGAATTTACTCAACATTAACGTCTTTTTCGTCCTTTTTTTCTTCTTCTTGTTTTCCTCTTTTTCTCTCTAATTTTATTGATGTTGAACGGGGAAAAATTTGCAAACTCAACTACTCACATCTAAATTAGGAGAACATTTTATCACTCCATGTTTTTCGTCCAGTCGCGCTCGCGAGAATGCGGAAAATACATTAATAACGTCTATCAGCCCAGTGTGTGTATTTTTCTTAAGGCCTCACACAGGCATTGAAAAGACGACAAAATCTATGTTTAACTTCCAAAAGGAAAATAAGAGTCAGTGTGTAATTAAATTCCAAAATTAGCTGGAATTGCAAAGAGACGAACAATGTTCGTCCATTTGTGATGATTTTTGGCGCGTGTTCATCTCACCACTAACACTTGGCGTATGGCACAATCATTCAGAAATGTGATAGTAATCACAATTGTAAATATTTGCATACACAATATGCCTTCAATACGCAATAATCGTGCACCACAGACCCTTTGGTAAACATTTAGAGGAGTCAGTGGAAAAAATATTGGGAGTAGAGTGCGAGAAGTACAAGGTACATTGATGGTGACTCCTCTCTCACCTTCAGTGTTTATTTTCACGAAATTCACTCTCAACGATCGCGCACTGTGCAAAGGCTCAATCAGCTCAATTTGGAGAGAAGAAAACCCGCGGTATTTTCCTTTATTGAGGGACATTATTCGCTATTTCTTCAATTATTCATCTCAATCTAACACATCAACTCATTCCGCTTTGTGTAAAGTGTACCATTTCCACCTCCGATGAGTGATTTTCCAAGTGAATTCATATTTACAGAAGGCAAATTCACTCAAGTATTTTCCCTTTAAATGTACCTAAAAATAATTTCTAAATATGCTCTCTCCAGTCAATTTGCTTTCCATCTTCTTCCCCCTTTTTTTCTCTATGCTCAATTCAATCAGGAATTTGTGAAGGTGTTCTTCAAAAATTAAAATCACGTAAAACAAATAGAGGCAGAGCCTTAGCTTGTCTTTTTCTCTCTATCACACTTCTGCACCATCAGCCCATTAATGGGAATAAGAAAGACTATTGAGAAATACATATCACATATTAATAATCACAAATTATTATGTAAAATGCTCTCAATGCTTGTCCATCTTCATCTTTGGCATCTTCGCTGCATGGAAATCAAGATTCCACTGTGTTGATATTTCTATTTAAACTCTTATTTCAAGCCTTTAATTTTCCCGCACGAATGTCATAAAAGACAGCAAGTCCAGTTGCTACTTCTCGTGCAAGAATATCTTGGCAAATCCTCTTCACAATGATCATGCACTGTGAGAAATGGCACGAGAATCCAATCCTGCAGGTCAATGTTACCACAGAAATCTCAATAAAACGTGGTATTCTTCTTCTCTTTCCACTTCTAGCAGTGCTTGTCAAGTGGCACGGAGGCAAGTTAAATTGAATTAATGCTAAATGCACCATATGTATGCAGTGGATCGGATAAAGAATTAAAATGCTTCTCTTTTCTCATGTTATTTGGGTTTCGTCGCTCCTCAAGTTCTTTATCACAAGGGGCCCTAACAAGAAAAAAGAGCATCTCAACGCACGCCAGAGGATCTTCCTTTCGGGATTTCTGAGAAATGAGCGCGAGAGCAACCTGTTTTTCTTAACGCTTCATACTAAATAGATAATGAAGATGCCTCTCACTCTCTTGAGTCGGATCAAATCCCTCCTTGAGCCGCAATCTCTGGATGATGCATGTTCTTGGGTGACACAACATTTAGAGGACAACATCGCAGAGCGAAAGTGAATGTTAAAAGAAGTGATAGAACAGAAAAATTGAAAACCACACTGAAGGGATTTCATTTCTCTGGAGATGGTTTTATCTCCTTCCTTCACATCGTGGCTTTTGAACTCGTATTTTCTCATCATTGGACGCACACACTGAGGTTCTCAGCCACCAAAATTCCACAACAGATGTTATCCCACTGGAAATATTATTAATGAACCGAAGGCTTCCTATCTCCACGCAAGACGCTCAAAATTTTGGGATGCACAAGGAAGATTGAGTCTCTTTCTCATTAAAAACCACCCGATAGCAGAATCCCATAAATCTAACCAACTGCTGAAAAGCACTCAAAACAAATTGATCAATCGATATTTCAGTGGAAATATCCAAATTAGACATCACACGATCATTAAAGTCTCCTCCGTGATAATTTGCACGAAAGACTCAATCAAAAAAACTCCCCTTTGACACAAAAAAACCCAGTCAGAGAAGATTAAGAAACCCCGCGCGGCAATCATTAAACACCCCACAAAAGAGCGTAGCTCGAAAAAAAACCCTCCATCCAGACGTTTTTGCAAACAAATTGCACGAGATCTCGAGTTGAATGATTCTCGGGAACTCTTGTGATCCTCCACATCAAACCAGTAGCATTCAGTGCATTGTGGAGGAGAGAAAAAACTAACAAATCATTCGATGAGCAAAAGCACGTGCTTTGAATTATATTCCCACATTTTTGCGTCTCCCACAAATTCAACAGATGAAATGATGATGCAAAAAGTTGAGAATATTTTGTGAAAACACAATCATCGTGTTTAGAGCAAGAGCGCGAGAAATAAAAAGTATTTTTGAAGGATGGACAAGAAAAGTACTGAGCAATTGCCGTAAATTAAAGAGCGATCGCATTTGTGGATTTGTGAAGAGAGATTGCAAGAGTTTTCGGGTGTGAGTTTAACAAGTAAATTAGCGGTTGCCAGACGATTTTTTCAGCTCATACGATTCTCGGCCATTCGACACGGTTTTTGGGTCAACAGGAAGATTCGCGGTTTCTTTGGTGAATTGCACGAAAAGTTGAAATCCATCAAACTGATCAGCTTCAAACTCGTCCAAATCACTTCTCCTCCTAATTGCAGAAAAATTTCCTCCACTTCAATGTGAGAAATGTGTGTGTAAAACGTCTTTGGGAGTTCAGAGAGACAAACACAATGCAAGGAAGAGATGCTAAAGAGACGGCGGAAAAATTTAAATAAATTGTAAAGATGAGAAGAATCACATGTGACTGGCACATTTTTGGCATTCTTTTTAAGGAAGGGCTGCGCCCATGGTCAGTCGCAGGCGACGGGGAAAAAGTGCACAAAATCATTGTTAGTCCACTTTTCTCAATGTGTATTTAACCTTCTGCCAAGCATTGTCTATCTTCTCTTATATATATATTCCCTTTTTTCTACCTATAAACTAATATAAGCCATATTATACACACTTTTAAGAGGTTGCAGACAATGAAATGCACCAAGTTTTTACATCTTTTTGCTTCCTCCACTTTGTTTCACATGTTGCACATTCTCAACAGAGAGAGAGAAAGAGAGTCCAGACAATCTCTTAAACGATTATCTTAGACGTTTTTTTTCTCCTGAGCTTATTCTTCTCTATCTCTTCTGGGTGCTCACACTGCCCATCCTTTGCCATTGAAGGCGAGAGCGCGCAGTGCTCAACAACACACAAAAGTCTGGGATGGCAAGAAGATGGTGTGCAGAAAGTCTGAGAAAAAGAAGCCCCTAAAATAGCCACGAGAGGATTGTTCTCATTTCAATCAAAGAGAAACTTCACCTCAAGATCGATCTTTCAAATGGCACGCGAAGATCATCGACAACCTGAAGAGATGAAGGATGATGGCAAGCAAAGAGGGCGAAACACAGAGAAAAGGCTCACTGATTTCTCACATGGGAGCGCCATTGCGGCAATTATTAATTCATTTTACAAAAT
This sequence comes from Phlebotomus argentipes, assembly GCF_947086385.1. Lineage (NCBI taxonomy): Eukaryota > Metazoa > Arthropoda > Insecta > Diptera > Psychodidae > Phlebotomus > Phlebotomus argentipes. The sequence continues at coordinate 950,861 of NW_026776174.1, forward strand.
ACTATGCAATTTTCATTCCCCCCAAAACACATCCCTCATCATCAAATGATGCGCGCGGCGTTTGCATTATCAAGAGAGAAGATAAAAAAAGGTCCATTAAGGAGCATCCCAATCATGATGATCTCCAGCGGAGGATCACGCCACAATGTCCAATGATTTTTTCTTCCCCCCTCCCGCCACATTTCAACCGCCAATGTGAAGAAGTGAGATGAGTGATGTAATCTTCAATTGGGATATTATTTGATTAAAGAATTTTTCGGTGTCAATATTGAACTTTTACTCTGTAGGTATGATTTTTTGTTCATCACAGCCACATTCGAAGGTTAAGCAAATTCATTAGGGAGTTGAAAAAAGACCTAAAAGAGAATTTACTGCATGGAATTGCACAAGATTAACAAGAGGGCACTTTTCCCGCGATCTCAGGCAGTGGAAATTCCTCTCTAAAATTCCACAATTGCCAGACGGGAGTTTTTGTTGCTTATCCCATTAAAATTATACGACATCTCTTCACATTATTATCCCTTCGTGAGGCACTCTTAGGAGCATTTTTATCACAGTGAGAACAGCTCAAACAACACCGCCAATCACTTAATATTCCGCTCTGTTGAGAACTTTATTGAAATTTCTATGACTTTTTATCAATAATCTTCCAGTGTTAATTATTCATCAGCCACTTGAGAACATTTAGAAAGTGAGATTTTTTCCAGAAAAAATCACTTTTTCTTCCCAAAACCATTGTGTTTTAATCATCAAGAAGTTTGAAGATCAATAAAATATTGCTTAGTAGAAAAGAACTCACTGAAATTGCCTTGATGGGCCCATCCTTTTATTGTTGGACCATAAAATGCACTTGAGAAAAATTCGGAGAAATCCTCTTTCACACACGAATGAATTATATTTTGACTTAGTAAATCCACAAATTGGGGCTGAAGTGTTAAATCCTTTGCCACTTTGTGTCACCACAGCAATAAATCACTGAATGGCATTTCCAATTCTGCTGGAGCACACAAGAATTCTTCTGTACAAAAGTATCCAAGAGTCCAAGAGATCCCTGACAGAAGACGAGAGAAGGTTCACTGGAAAATCCGTGCTGTCCTGTCGACAGCCAAACCGAAACTGACTGCTCGACTTTGAAATTTCCCCAATAAAACCGTTGTAATAATTGGATCGCGCGCGGAACACTCGCGACTGAATGGACGCAAGTGAGACTGTCGAGTCTCTCCTCTCCTTCGCCAGCAATCTCTTTCCTCTTCGCCTTCCTCTCTGGGCGTCCGTTTTTATTTGATAATTAACAGCCGGAGATGAAGATCATAGGAAAATGAAATGAACAAGAGAGAGAGAGAGGGCGAGATAAAGTCAGTGGTCCGAACTTTCTTGCAAAAATATTTTATGCCTCGACCAGCAGCGTCTGCAGCAGGACTGAAGACTCCGCTGACTGGCGAGACTCCACGATGATAGTCTTCAATGAAGCCGGCCACAGAGAGATGGTCGGAGGCCCAGAAAAAACGACAAAACCATGGGGTCTTCTCTCTTTCTCATAGGCGCGCACTTTTACAGTGTTCCAACCCGAAAGACACCACGCATGTAATCTTACATGCTCAAAAATGCACATAAACACAGTCACAGACAGTGAGAGAGACATAAAAGATCACCAAGTCGCTGAAAAATCCAATGTAGAAAGAGTTTGAGGAGGGAAGAAACCATCGCGAGACATGTCGTCGAAGGGGAGATTCAGTGACAAGATGAAATCTCATGCATCGACAGCAGTTTCCAATATAGCAAGTGCGCCTCATAAACTCTCCCACAGAAGAAAGCCAGCAACAAAAAAAAGCAACACCCGGGGGTGATTGAGATCATGGGAAAAGTCTTCAGGGAAATTGTCATCCAAGTGGCAATCGCCACGCAACTGAAGACACCCTCACTCCTGGACACGCGTGACTTTTGCGAAATCTCAACACAGCCACTGTCTGTTTACTCTTGTAGTGTGCCCAGCGAAGTGTGTTGAACAAAAACTTCACTCTCTCGCCCAGAAGAATTCATAATATCCCCAACAAAACACACATTTTACAAATATTTACCCATAGAAATACTTTGTCAGCGATACACTATTGTGATGATCCCAACCATTTACAGGTTCATAGAGAGATATTTCACACTTGTGAAGATTATTTCTCTCTCTTTCGCTTCAAAAGGACACGCGCAGCATCATGATCACCGGCCAATCATGCTAATTGATGCTAATTTCAATGGAAATTTCATACCTTCATGCCATTCAGTGGATCCTCCCTCTTTTCCATTCAAGTAAAAAACACCTCTAATCCCGATCAAGTGTGTGTAAAGTGGCCTGGAAAAAGAGGGAATCAAAGATTCTTATCACAAAGTGATCGCAATTCATATTAAGATCAAGATACTTACTTTTAGTTAATAATGACGAGCCTCTAACATAAATTAAATCCTTCTCTCTCTCTGTCGAAAAAGGAAAACTTTGTGGGCGGGCGACGGGGAAAAAAAACCTGTGGAAATATGAGAGGAAGCATTAATGGAAGTGAATATGAATAAATGTTACAATTTAATCATACAGTGAATGCCACAAGTTTAGAAACCGGAATTTTGCTGATAAATTATTCCCATTTGAGTGTGATATGCTTCGCTTTATGGCAATTTTAATGCGACAAAAACCCATTTTCTAAATTAATCCATAAAATTGTCATTGACTTTCATCACAAATTAGTGTTTTTTCTTTCTCCCTCGGGAAATAAATGCAGAATTTAAGAGGCAAAAGTTCACAGACCTTGAATTCTATCCCCCAAAAAAACATGTATAATAATCAATTCACATCTGCAAAATATTCAAAACCATTCATTGGGAGTGAGAAAAATGTTGTATATGTAGAAATTTTCCTCGCGAGGAAACAAGAAAAAAGCTTCAGGAAGCACACATTGTGATAAAAACCAAGTTTTATCATCTTACAACTTCCCCAAAGTCTCCCCCAAGATGTGTCGTGCTTCAATCAGCAGCTCACATTCACACAATTTTAGATCCAAATTTAGAATTTCAAGCACGATTAGAGACTCTTTTGCCTTTTTTCCGGATCTCCCTCAGATTACAACTTGCGCAGCAATGATTTTTTTGCGCACACACACCAAAAATTCTCGTGCTGGAGGAGAAGAGTGAAGCAAAAAGGAGAACAGATTGAACATTTGTCATGCCTTGATACTTTTATGCCATGTTATAAATTTCATTCACTCAAATTGGAGCAAAGAAACTCCTCAATGAGCCTCTCATGCTGGAAACTCCACAAATCTCCACACGATAACACAACATCCGTTCAATGAGACTCTCCGCTCTCCTCTTCCCTGACACAATTTCAAAATGTAGTTGGCATGATATTCTCTCCTCCGCGAGAATCTCTCTCTGCCATTCTACTCACTCTTCTAAACTATTGACTAGAGATCACAAAAGAGCGCTGCTCAGAATCCAGGATCCCAGGATGTTGTCTGAGTCTTGTCGTTGAGTGTAAAGCACTGAATCACATCGCCAGGCTTCACTTCGCACGCCAAATCCTTGGGCTTCAATCCACACTCCGTGTCGGTCTTGATTGAATCCACTTCATTCTTCAGATGCCTCATTGAATCCAATCCGCCTGCGGAGAAGCGAATGACAAGCATTGAATGCAGAGAATGGTTAAGAGAGAAATGAGGAACAAACCTGTGTAGATGATCTCATTTTGTCGCAGTATTTTGTACTGGAATTTCTTCCTGAGAACTCCTTTGGTGCATCGACATCCTAGCACTGTCACTTCCTTCCTCCCTTCAGTGATCTTGAAGATTTGCAGAATATTCGCCTCCCCAACGATTTCCTCCACTTGCAAAACTGGCAATTTACTGCTGATCTCCTCCTTCAGGTCATTTATCAAGTGATAGATCACATTGAAATCCCGCACAGATGCGCGACTCTTGACAGCAACTGAAGAGTCCACAGAGAAGGCATAGATAATGGCATTGAATGTCTTGGCCAACTCCACATCCCCTTCGGACACATTTCCCACTCCATAATGTACAATGTTGAGACGACAGTTTTCAAAGTCATCATAAGTATCCAACACATTGAGGATCGCCTCGACAGATCCGTGAACATCTCCCTTGAGAATCATATTAACCCGAGGCGTGGGATCATCCTGAATCTCCTTCTGCCGCGGACCATCCGGTCGAGACTTGAAGAAGCCCTTCTTTCGCCTCGCATCGCGCTCAGCTCTGTATTTTTCCAGGTGTTCTAGTTCCTTCTTCAGAATCGCCTCACGATCATTTTCTATCTTGTCACTCATCTCCTTCCCCTTCCGGAATCGTATCACAGAGTTGGCTTTCTGCTCATTCTCCACCTCCAGCACTTGCTCTCCCGCCAGCGGCAGCTCTCGCCAGCCGAGAATCTCCACTGGCGTCCCGGGAGTCGCACTCTCCAGTGGCTTTCCTGTGTGATCAATCAGCCCGCGGACTTTGGCAAATGCCACTCCACTGACCAGAATCGCACCCTTGCGCAGAGTTCCGCGTGTCACGATTGTCGTTGAGAGTTTGCCACGATATTTATCCACACGCGACTCAATCACGATGCCCTCCACGAAGCCCTTGAAGTCCGCCTTGATGCCCATCATTGTGGCCTGAAAGGAAATTCATTGAGACTCTCTATAATGTGTGTGCGGAGAAAACTTGGTCAAGACTTTGTAGCCACATTTATCAAGAGTGCGTGTAAGAAAGAAACACATTTTGATATCACTTCGTATCCGTTCTTATATCTTACAGCAATCACACTTAGTTTTGAGCTTGAAAAATGCTGGAATATTTATAGAAAATGCTTGACTTCAGCTGAAATACCAGCAGAATTTCTCCTCACCTGAGCACTTATGGTTTCCGTGAGTTCTGTGAGATTCGTGCCTTTCAGTGCCGATATCGGCACCACTTGAATGTCACCTCCGTGTCCCTCCAGTCCCAATCCCAGCTGCATTAGTCCCTGCTTCGTGCGCTCCACATTCGCCTCCGGCTTGTCGATCTTATTGATGGCAATAATCATGGGAACTTTTGCCTCCTGAGCCAAACTAACCACTTCCCTCGTCTGCTGCATCACTCCATCTTCACCAGCCACCACCAGCACGATGATGTCTGTGCAATTCGCCCCGCGAGCGCGCATCGCGCTGAAGGCAGCGTGTCCGGGCGTGTCGAGAAACGTCACCTTCTCGCCACTCTCCAGATCCACTGTAAACGCTCCGATGTGCTGCGTAATCCCGCCAGCCTCTCCAGCGGCCACAGAGGCGCCTCTCAGTGTGTCCAGCAGCGTGGTTTTGCCGTGATCCACGTGACCCATGACAGTCACGATGGGATGTCGCGTTTCCATGTCTTCAGGCGCCGCTGGTGGCCGAGGAAACACATCCTTGTCCTTGACAATCACTTCAGCACTGCTCGGAGGAGCCACAATCTTCATCTTCATGCCGCACTTCTCCACAATGTTCTTGATCACTTTCATGTCGTGAAGTCTCGTGACGGAATCCAGATCGTCAACGCCTGGAACGTACAGCATCACCTCCTGAATGTGTTCCAGTGACTTCTCCGCAGAATTAGCCAACTCTGCCACTGTCATGTTCCTCCAGACATCCACAGTTCCATCCAGAACGATCTTGTTGCTCTTCTTTGGCGAATATTCGATGATTCTCTGGGCTTTCTGGAGAGATGAAAATGCATCGTGAAGGGAAAGTTTTTATGGATTCTCATGATTTCTTACTCTCTCCTCTGCCGTCTTTCGTCGCTTCATGTACACAAAGTCCGTGTGAATCATCCGGCAAGGATGTGCACATTGTCTTGTCCATGAGCCAAGAAAATTCCATGGAAGCCTCCAAGATCAAAACAAAGAATAAGGTTAGAGAATTGAGCTCAGGAAAAATGCTATTTATTTAATTTGTCGGTAAATTTCCACCAAACTAACAAGTGAAAAAGATCTAAGAACATTTCTCACACACAATAATGATGAATAATGGCTGAATTATACATACTTTCTTAGTAAAACCATTGAAAACAGAAGCCCAAGAATTCACACATGAAATTGACAACCGGATGAAGTGTTACTGAATTAGCCGCTACAGCTCTGCAGATGGCTCTCGCGGCTTTCATTTTATGGCAAAAAGCTCGAACTCAAAAATATTTATTTCAGTAGATTTTCTTATAAGTAAATTCAATCTTATAATTTTCTTATTTGCTCTTCTTCTTGTTGAATTTGGCACTGTATATCCTCGACTTTGCAGCTCTCATTTCCCCTTTTATGACATTTGCGAAAACATCGCTTGGAGACGCTGATGTTTCTGAAATTTCATGCATTTTTTAGCAAAAGTTAAAGATTTACTAAGAAATTACGCACCTTTCCAAATGCCGTAAAAACGATAATCCTGAATGCCTTTCTGGGATCCCGATCCCTTAAAATGCAGTCCCAGAATAACGTCATCAGTCAGGAATTGTCTGAGTTTAAGTTTCAATGCAATGTTTTTCTGCAAAACAAATTAATTTGATGAACGTAATTAATATTCGATAATTTTAGTGAATACTCACGAATTTCTCCTTGTTGCTCTGAATTATCAAAGATTCGTCAAATTCTTCCAACTCTTCCTTGGACTTCAGTGGCAGTTTTCTGAAGATTTCCTTGTGAGAATGCATCTCAATGTCCATGTTTCTTATCTCGCGGTGAATGTACTTCACATGCTTACAGCAACAGTTTCCCTCCCGGCTTCTCTCGTGCTCCTTCTGTTCCGGCATGTCGCTGTCCTCCTCCTGCCCCACTATTGAATGTCTACGCAGGATTGTCATCAGATCCTTGGCCGCCGCAGGACTCAAGTTGTGTTCCTGAATAAATTTGTTCACTTTCTCTTCAACAATGAGACGCTTATCGAGTGTGTCAAACTTGGGAATTTGATCCGAATCAATGTTGAACATGTAAGCTTTATCGCTATTCTCATGGGATGATTCTGGGAAAATTTCCTCGCTTCCCTGGCTCACGGGCAATTGTTCTTCCGGTGAATTTGCCATTTCTAAGAAGAGAGAAAGACTTTGTTTACAAATGCATCTTTAGCCTTTTGAGCATGTTTCTGTGCAAATTGAATGTTGTCAGCAAGATTTTCGCATTCCTCTGTCTTTCTTGTGAAATTACCTGCACAAATCATCAATCGAGCACAGATTTTCTCTTAGTTTTCCTTGATATTTTCTCGTGGTAAACAAAGTGTGGAAACTTCTTGCGCTGTCAATTCACGCTTTGCAAATGTTTCTGCTAATCACCGCGAAGGGCGCTGAAGTTCAACCATAATTTTGATTTACAGAAAGATCACTTGTGTCGCTAGTGGCGCAAGAGATTGACATTCCCAAGGAAATTCCTCCTGAAACATTGAAAAAGTGCTGTATTTTCCTCAATTTCACCAAATAAGAGATGTCAACGCAGAAATCTGAGTAAGAAACTTCCTGTCTTCCTATCACGGGTGATTTTATTGCCAACGATTCTCTCTGTCAGGGTGAAAATCATGCCGCGGGCGATTGTTTGCGAGGACACAAATCTCCGGGGCGACATCACCATCTCCGGAGGATGCGTGATCCATCCCAGTGCCACGATCGTGGCCGAGTCGGGTCCCATCATAATTGGCGAGAATTGCATCGTGGAGGAGTACGTCTCGATCGTCCATCGCGTGCCTCCCGGACAGGCTGTGCAGAGCGATCGGCCGCCCGTTCTGGTCATCGGCGCCAACAATGTGTTCGAGGTGGGATGTCGCATTGAGGCGCTGAAGATCGGCGAGAGGAACATCTTCGAGTGCCACTCCTCCGTGTCGGCGGACGTGAAGATCTCGAATGGCTGCGTGATTGGCGCCGGATGTCACTTGACTGGCGCCCAGGATTTGCCGGAAAACACTGTGATCACCGGGAAGGATTGCATTCTGCGCGAGGCGCTAGAGAAGCAATCCACGCAGACGCTCCAGCTGGACTTCCTGCGGAAAGTGCTGCCGAACTATCATCACATCCGGAAGGTGACTTTCGATCCCAAGAAAATTCGCACGCAAGTTTGAGTTGACAAATGAAAGGCAAATCGAATCATTAATTTATTGATTACAGAATTTCACTTACATTTTTTATATATGTTTTGATTAATAAATAAGAATGACATTTTTAAATCCTAGGTTTTTATCTAATTCTCTTAATTTTTGATAGAAATTAGCCTTAAGAATGATATTGAGTTACTGAAAATTGATACAAACTAAGATTCTGATAATTGTTTCTAATTTTCACACTCAATATTACGAACTTCGACTGTTTCTTCGGTTTCTTCCTCTCCTGAAATGCCTCGTAAATTGCGATTTTAATTACTTTCTCGTGAACAATCTTCCGCTGAAGGGAAAGAAGACGTGCGATTCGTCTCTGCAAATTAGTCAATAACTTTGGATTTTGGTGTGAAATGTGGCACTGATTGAAAGTCACTTGACTTTCCTGGTTGAAAAGGGCAAAGCGTGAGTCACAAAAGACGCCACTTCTTCAATTACAGCACTTGCAGAGGAAGCTTCATCGGGTTTGGATTGATCAGAATGCAAATTGAAACGAGAGTGACACAATAAATTTGCAAAGGTGCGCAGAACAAATAATTTCTTGTGTTTTCTCAGTGTCAATTTCCATTTGTCTATGCAATATTTGCCATTTCTGTCTCTCCAACGAGCATTGATTAAAGAAATTCCCCAATCGAAGTGCAAACAAGTGGAATTAAATGCAAAATTGCCAAACATTCACCCAAAAAAAGAGACCTTTTTACCACTTCTTTAGTCACTTTTGGGGCGTCTAATTATCTAATGAGACAATACACACAGAGAGTGGATTTCATTTCCCAAATGCACTTTTCATGCTGTGGAGAAAAAAGCAGTTCAAATAGTGAGAATTATTTTTCATTAAACATCGCGCGAGTGTCAACATTAAACAGTGCCGAGTGTCAACTATTGAATCAACTCACCACATCAATTTTCTACACCACGCAAAAATTCCCAGGATAAATATTTGATACTTTTCAATTTATTGCATGGAAATTGATGCAAATTTATTTTAGAATGATTCAATTTGATGATGTCTGTTGATGTTTAATATATAAAATGGGACTAATAGACATATTATTTATTTTTTGGTTGAAATAAAATGGAGCGCACGTATTTTATAATTTCCCTCTTTTGATCACGGGCAAAAATGTGACACAAATTCAGCATAAATGCCAGGGCAAGAGTGTCAATAATGAAGGAATTCAAATATTTAAAAAATTGTTAAGCAATTAATTTGCATATTTGTTGACCCAATAAAATATTTGTTTTTCCTACTCAATTGCAATTTAATTTGCTGGTGATGTTCAATCATATCTGATTGTGTATCAAAAGGGTTGTTTTTTTTTTTGATTCTACAAATTATTGATTACATTTTTCCCGTGCGTGTCACCCACATTTTCCACCAACATTTTCCACCCCTTTCCTTGTGAGAGAAAAATGTGCAGAGAAATCACAGAGAACGACAAATGAAGCCTTCTTGTGGAAAATTTGTTGGAATAACAGAAAACGTTGTATTTTATCTTATAATTCCTTGTGTGAATATTTTCATGATCAACAGAGAACATTGTGTATTAGTTCAATATTTATTGGTGGTAAATATTTTGGCTTTTGATATCGATCTTTATGTTTTACTTTTTCCACTCGACTCTCTCTCTCTCTCCTTCCTCGCGGTACAATTTTCCCTGGGCTGCTTTTCCACCCCCGCGCGCACCAGCGCCATTTTACCCATCAGGGAAAACCTCCCGGGAAAATGTTGCGAGGGTGGAAGGAAAAAAAAGCGGGAAAAATGGATGAAATTGCTCTGGGTGGTCTCACAATGGGGTTGCAAATGGATTATTTCGCGTCCTACCTCGGCTGCTTCACGGGGCAGCCTGCGCTGAGGGTGGAGATGTGTGGGCAGAGGGGGACGAAGAAACGGGCGGAAAATGGACGGAAAGGACGGACCGTGCATTTTGCTATATGTAGATAAAATGAGGTGAAAACCGGGGGAAATTCTGCAGCTCTAGAGGAAAATTTTTCAAGGGGATAACATGGACTCCTTCGTAGCGTCACAAAAGCGCCAGAGTTGATGACAAGAGGGATGATATAGAGTTTGGGAAGAAGTGAGGATATTTTCCTCCCTAACAAACTTTTTTATTTGCATTTTAGGTACAGTTTTGGACAGGAAGTGATTGAAAAGTTCAATTTTGCCCAATAAAATAGGGAGAATTGCAGGAAAACAGCACATATTAGAGCAGTTCCAGTAGTTTCAGATCAAAGAGGTCACAAAATCCAATGCAATAATAGACAAAAAGGACAATATAATGAAGCAATAACCTCCCCAAGGGGCTCTGAACTTACTTAGATAGGATGTCTTCTATCTAGAGACAGATCCTCCGTGGAGCTCTCGCAGCTCTGCCGAGCTGTTTGTCCAAGTCGCGCGCTAACTGAAGTGTGTGCAAGTGTGTAACTGTGTAAGGCAGTGTGTAGGAGGGATATCTTGCGCACGCGGGGGCGCGGGATGGCGCGGAAGGGTGGAGAAATGGGAGGGTTGTATCCATCCCATGAGTCCATATTAAAATGATTGCTCTTCTGCAAATATCGCATCTGTTTGAATTATGATGGAACGCGCAAATATTCCAGGAGCAAATATTTGCAATCGCGCTGGGATATGCGCTTGTCGCGTGTGCGAAGGGGAGGCACGATGGCGCGCTCAAAATTAAAAGCACACACAGCGGAAAATGGGACACATCAGACGCCCAGATGTGGGCCGGCGGCGGCGGCGGCGGCGGGGGCGCGCTCCTGAGTCCTCGGGAAGCCTCCCAACGACATGACGAAAAAAAAAAATTGCGCCAGTGGAACCGCGGAAAAATTATTTGCGCTCGTCCGCCCGCGGGCCAGGATGTTCGGCTTTTCAATTGAATTGGTGACGCAAAACTCGCGCATTTTCATCCTTTTCGGCCATCGCGTCGATTTTCCGCAGGATTGACGAAAAACAGCCCGTGGCGGTGAAAAAGGCAGATTTCAGCCGAGCGAAGCATTGACATTTTTCGCGCATTACCTCATCAAAGATTAAACTGCTTTCGCGATAGGGTTTTTTCATTGCAATTTTATTCCGGCATTTTGCCTTTGAACAACACCTTCAATTATATGTATAATGATGGGGTAAATCAATTTGAAAATGACATTAAAAGGGGTAAATTAATATTGTTGACTAAAACGATTGGAGCGGCGTAAAAAGCTTTCCTCTCTCAACTTCAAACAGGAAATTCTGTCATTCTGTCGTTGAGGAACTCTTTTATGTTTCCACATGTTTCAGGTAAATACAGAAGGATCATTTGAAATTATTTTCCTAACACGAGCTTCCATGAGTAATTTGCTCTTTTAATCCAACACAGTTCACTGCTGAGTAAAGCTTTCGGAGAGACTTTCAAATTGTTTGAAAGTGTAATTTTGGGTGCACGGAAATTGGAATCATTCTCAAACGGATCTCAAGAGTTTAATGCATCAAAGCGGAAGAAACTGACCAAAATTGAAGGATATATGCGAAGGATAGAAATTTACTTAGTTCCAATTAGTGCAATAAATGTTGGGACTCTTTCAATGCCACACATTTTCTCGCCTTGGTCGAAACACTGCAAGGTTTCGAGTGGAAAACAAAATTTTTTGTTATATTTCTTGCAGTTTTGACTCAACATGTTTATTGGTTCCGGATAAACAGTGGAAAATTGCAAAATTTGCTCGTCAGGTCGCGTCACAACTGAATCAATTGTGCAAACATCACAGGAAATTTGTATTTCGCAGGAAATATTGCTTTGGGAAGATATGACGATAAAATATGAGGTAGGAGAGATGGATTTATTTGTGATCAAACAATTAAGTTTCTGGATAATTTATTTTTAATACGTCTTCACGACTGCCATTCGCGTAAGAGAATGAAAAACCCCGCAGAGACTCAAAGTTCAATTACCAGTATTTTGGAGCTTTTTCTTGAGAGACGTTTAATGATAAATTTAATGGGAGAAAGGCAATTGGAAGAAAACGCAAGCGATACAGGCTGTTTGTAATTTGAACATTAAACTTCCCAACCACTTGGTGACACATTTATGCAATTTAGCTCCATTATAAGTCGGTGTCTCTTTGTCCCATTTGATGTCGCGTCTCTCCTCATTGGTATTGTCTCAACAGCGCCCCACCATCAGCCTCGCCCGCCGCGTCGCGCCCGCTCGGCAAACATTTTTGTGATTTTTTCCACAACGGCAGTGCCTCCAACGAAGAAATCTTTAAATTATATTGACAATTTTATGCTCAAATCAATATTTGATGTTGTGTCGTCACATACACTCATAAATAAAAGGATATCACGCATTGGAATTTCTTTTCACGCTCCTCATTTTCAACTGTTTGCACACGGAAATTCCTCTCAACCATTATTAAACTCTCTTAATCAAAATTTATTCACCTCTTGCGATATCATTTATCATGTTGGATTTTGCGTGCTTGTTTGACAAATTCATGCAATGGATTTTTAATGCAGAAACGCTTTTTTTGTTGTAAATTTGCACCAAAAAAGGCAGTCACAGAGAGTACAGAAGTGTTTTTCATCCGCTTGTCGGTTGTAATTTCCCAAGTAAATTTCCGGAATGACTTTCAGTGATTGTCATTAATTCGTGCAGTGACCGATTTTTCGTGCTCATGAATCACTCAGAGAGTGCAGATAAGGAAACAATGAGGAGATTCTTCCTCCATAATCTCACTGAGCAGCACATGTGTGAGTGCCGTCTGAAAGTTTCCACGCGCGCGCGGGGGTGAAAGAGGGCGGAATGAGGGAAATTGTTGAAGTTTGTCTTGTGGAATAAATTAAAAGTTTCACGACACGTGCATTGTACGTGATTATATTATAAAAATTTGTCAAAATGCACTATAGTTGGTGTTCGTGGGTGAACATTTTCCATCGGGGGTTGGTTGGCAGGCTGTCTCTTGGCAAAATATCTGCAGCCGCCGGAACATGTGGTGGGTGTTTACTCAGCGAGGCACACACACACTCTCTCTCTCCTCCGGAGGAGGAATCACAATGCCAAAGACCGGCAGAGGGACCAAGTGATTCCTTTTTGGCAAAACACCCTCACGACGTGCCCCTTTGGCAAACACACCACGTCTCTCGCTTAATGCAAAAGACTACAAATTGTGCAATATTCAAACTCCATTTACAATTTGTTGATTTTATTCTTGAAAATTAAAATCTCTGCCTATTGTTTGTTCTGCCAAGTCGCGTCTTTCATCCCTTTCGGTCGGTGGATTATGATTTATTTGGTTTTAATTAAAGGAAAATTTATTGCCTCAACCCTCGCGCGTCCAATCGTCCGAAATGATTTCCACCCGCCCCCGTCCCCCAAATTGAGATGCCAAAGAGACAGCAAAAGCCACCCTTGGACGATCTGCTGCATGTGGTTTAGGCCATGAAAATCACTCATGTCCACGCACAAAGACTTTGATTGACATCGAGAGGTGGAATGCCGAAAGGGATCCTCGTGGAGGATTTGTCACAGATATTTTTTTGTCATTGTCGAAAATACTATTTGTTCTTGGCCTTTCTTCCTTTTTCCTCCTTCCTCGATTGGGGAGAGGGAAAAAAATGCGCAGAATATAAGGAGAATCCCTCAATTTATATCTTTTTACTTTGCATGCGAATATAATGTTGAATTCTTCAAGGATTTTTCAAGAGGACATTAAATAGTATGAAAGCAATTTTATTAATCATTTTAGTAGCGAGAATCGAGAGTGAAAAGATACACCGGAAATGTTGCAAATATTAAATTGCAATTACTCTTCTCATTCACAAGCTGCAACAATTGATATCCTTCCGATACCTTCGCAAGAGCGCATTGATTAAAGAAATGGCCAGGATAGCTGCCGATGAGCAACAAAGAGAGTGGGTGAGATTATGGTGTGAAATGTGTCCTGCTGCGATGCACAATGGCGATTTATCATGCCTTTTAAAATGCACAACAGAGTCATACTGAGTGAAATCTTCCCTAAACTGTATGTTTTACACACCCCACGCATTAGGGGTGTGAGAGATCCTGGGGAGTGAGTGCGAATGAATAGCTTCTGAATTTCTATACCTTCAATTCTGTTCGGTTTCCACGCAGATTTTGTTCGAGGGTCGCTGGAAGAAGTGAACTCAGCAGGGGGTTGTTTGTGCCATTCATGGCCCGATAAATGCTGCAACTAATGTGTCATAATATGGTGTGTCGAATGGTGTATTACATCAATTAAATCTTTATTGCATTTATTAGCCTTAAATAAGGTTTCACTCCTTTTCACCCAAGGTTTTTCCCTTTCACTCGCTCAGTATAATCCGCCCAGCCAGAGGATTCGGTCAGGGTGATAAATTGGCAATCAATGGATTAATTTTTGGTCTTGAACGCAGCCTTCGTTCCGGTGCTAATTGAATTTATTCACTCAATTTAAATGCGCGGTGTTCAAAATCCAGTTAAAGGTAGAGCGAATTTGTTCTTAAACGAATTAAGAGAGACTTTCTGGGAGTTGTGTTTTTTTATAGACTCCGTTCACGGGCCATTTGAACATGTCCTAAAAACCTTTTGTCACTTCTTCAATGGAATATACGGCAAATATTTTGAAAACACTCTGACTTCTATTTGTCATATGATTTACAATGGATTTTACAGGCGGGGTCGAAGATCTTTTCTTGCATCACACCTTCAGACGATGCCTTCAAAAGTCCCTTGAAGAAATCATGCGACGCGTCTTGTCCGGAACAATAAATCAAGCCGAAAAGTGAACGGAAGGAAGAAAATGAAAGTATAATTGAGGAATGCATTTTGGGGAATGTAGCAAGGCTTTCAAATGTGATGTTACAATATATAATGCTATCTATTGTCATTTTCTGGGGACTCCTTTGCAGACTTGACAGTCTGGGAAGATGACAGAAGACGAAAACAGAGTGTCTGCTTCGAATAATACAATTACAATTGAATAATATCGGGTCTGTGTGTTGTTTGTACAACTGTCTTTGGTCCGGGGAACAATTTCGGGGAGAAATTCAGCGCCTCCGTGGCGTGTTTTTACGGACCACATAAGGTCACATCAGTTTAACATGCTATTGAGATGGGAAAATGGACGAAGTAATCCAGATGAGGTGCGCATGCCAACAGCCGTGAACCCCTCTTAAAAAACATCCTTAAGAAGCCACTCGAGAACTCCCCAGGACTTGGCAATCCGCTTAATCCAGAAATTTCAATGCAAGTTTTTCCACCCCCTCCGAATGACAAGAGTGAAAAGTTATCAAGTTTTCTAATGTGTTGACGTACCAGGAGATGGGAAAATCCACCCCCGTTGATTTTCCTCTCTCTCTCTCTTTAGGGGGTGAAAGTGGTTGAAAACAATTCCCCTTTTGTTGTGTGTGTCTGTATTCGCTTGATAAAATGTTTAATAAAACTCGGCGGAACCAGTCAACTAATAAAGCGAGAGTCACCCTTCATGACAGCGAGGGATGACTGTAAATACCCAGCAACTCAGCATTTGGGCCCCCTCTTTCCTGATTTTTCCACATGCTCAGCACCCTCGGCAGTGGCACCACAAAACCACCATCAAGATTGGCGTTTTCCTACCCCGGCCACATCGTCAATTTTTATTATTTTCACTAAATGGAGGTTTGATATTTCAATACGCTCACGTCTAATACGACTCGATTCTTTATTATTTCCCAAAGTCATCGGAAAATGCCTATTTGTCGCTACTCAATTCAGGGAAATGATGATCGCTCGCCAATGAATAGGCGAGTTGAGCGAGAGATTAAGTGGCATTGTCATGTGCTTTTTGGGTTATATTGGAAAAGTTTTTGAACTTCCACACTAGATTGATCTCAAGATTGGATCATTAGTCAGTCATGTGATCGAAGAACTGAGGAAAACGTGTCAAGAATCATTCTCTGACCTTTCAAAGGTTATGATAGACTTACATAAGTGCATACATATTAACTCATTGTGTAACTAATAGCTCTAAGAAAGCTTCCAATGATAAACACCCTCTCGTTTTTCCAACAACCATCTACCTAAATACAGGTTTTTCTCAATGCCAACGACAGAATGTGTACTTAAATGATTTTTGCCCAATTACATAAGACATAAAGTGTACCTCAAGCGGAAATTCGCGGAATTCATGGCAGGTGGATGACAAATGAGAAACTATACACAATTTCTCGGATAATTTGCGAACCAGACATAAGATTATACAATTCGTCTAATAAGTTTTACATACAGTGCGGGGAGAATTTTCTAATTAAATTTCGTGGGTAAAATTTTCGTGGAAATGCGGCCCGAGGATGACGGTGAGGAGGAAAGTTGGACTTTTTATCAGCGAGCGAGATATGGAAAGTTTAGAGGGTGAAAAAGGATGTTGAGAGAGAAAAGGATATGGCGTGGCGAACTTTCTTATTATGTCAAAAATTTTGCGCACAAGAAAGTGGAAATGAGGATGGAGCTTGCGAAATATTCATAAGCTGTTCCATTCTCTAATTAACCTCCCACCCTATTTCGACGAGAGCCCCGCGGGGGATGAACGACAATTTTGCCTCGCTGAAGCGCGCGCTTTTACGCACAGTCGCCACGATGAGGGGGCGGGAATTGCTCATCGCGCTAATTTCATATATAAAGTTGCATATGAAACGCTGTCGGTTGTACTTTGGGGAGAGAATGGAATTATGTACATGACGGCACGGGAAAAGGTGGTTGAACAAGATGAAAATTGTGTACATTAAATCTTAATTAATAAAGTTTCAACATGTATAGCCGCAATGGTGGGGCTAAAGTTAATACATTTGTGAAAAGGCGGAAAAAGCGTTTTAGAAAGTTTACAAGTTAACAAAATTCCAGCCGTTGAACACGCACCCAGAAAGAGTTCTAATTTTGACTTGACTTACACCCTCCGCTCTCTCATTCATTATTAAATATCGCCCCGCGAGAGTATGCGATGGCAATCCCTTTTTGCGTGGGCGGGGGGACGCCCAGCGAAAAAGACCTCAACTCATGCAAGAGTCATCTGCCACTGAAGCGTCTAATATACAGTTGTATGTACACACCATTTTGCAAGACTACTAATTAATTATGTAGTCACTCTTGGGTGAAACTAGAAATTCAACCAGTACCTAAGTGAATTATTAATTGATGAGGCCTTGCGCAAAGGACCGCTGTGTTTGAACATCAAGGTAACAGTGGATCTTCGCTTCTACATATATCTTCGGAGTAAATTCAATTTCCACCCCACTTAATCACACTCTCAGATCCACTGAGGAGCTGAATTGGAATTATGTGGGTTGAAATTTGGGCTGCATTGTAGAATGCATTGGAAGTTTGTCACACTGTTTGATAAAAATGTGTGTGAAATGCTTGGAAATATTAAATTGATTTCTAACTTGTATAAATAAAACAACCCTCGCACATCATAATTTCACCCCTTCTCTGTTTCTATTGAATAAATGAGATGCACTCGTCAAAGGGCTCAAAAGGGGATGATTGATGACTGTGTATATTAATCAATTCTATCATCTTGTGATTCACTTTAGACCAATTGAAAATTTCCACAAAGTGCTGAGGAAAATCGCCAGCAAATTCCATCAAAGATTCAGCAGATGTGCAAGAGAGGCTGGTGAAGAGTAAAACAACAACTTGAGTATTGCTGGAAACGTCACCGAAAATCATCTTTTGAAAAGGCGCTGAATGATTTTCCACCCTCAACCTCTCAACGGCAGATCCTCTCGAGAGTCGGTTTTTTTTTCACGATGAGATGCACTCAGGAAATCAAGCGATATGCCCAAGTCTCGGTGCTCAATCGCTTCTCAATGGCGACGAGGGGGGCATCGCGCTGAATTATGACTTGTTCGGAAGATTGGGAAAGATGAAACAAGAGGCGGAGCTCGCACCATCTTAAATATGGCCGTTTTCGTGGTGTGGCAAAATTTTTGGTGTTCATCTCGAAAATGTCTCGTGAGACGCGTGGTCTGCACACATTTCGTGTTGTGGCTCATGGGATGTGTGAGGACTTGTCTGGTTGTGAAATGCTGATAAAATATTGTGACCCATTTTCCCTCTCTCTCCCCAATATACCCGAGAGCACACATAATTCACTGTCGATTCCCATCTTGTTGCCAAGAGAGAGGAGAAGAAGAGAAAAATCTCCAGCACAGACCGCCTTATCTGTCATGCACCATATAAATTCTTCCTGGCTCTCCCCGGATGGCTTGTCTCTGCCCAGGCATCTTGAAGATGGAGGAAGAAAAAAACACACAAACTCCACACTTAATACATCACTCGCAGTACATGGGCTTGTATGTAAAATAAGGTAAAGGAAGAGAGACAGTGTGGATGTGAAAGATGGCGGGAGAGACAGGAAATTCACCCAAAAAGGTATTAAATTTCATATGAGGGATGATGATGTTGATGACAATGCGGTTCATAAAGGAAATTAAGGCATCTCTTGGGTGTGCAAACAACACGCAAATGGATATCAAGGATGTCTCAAGCGAGGGGTGAAGCCTGATCGATATGATCTCATGATGCGTTTACTAAAGAATATTCTAAGGAATAAATTTCACTATGAATAATTCCACGTTTTTACTTCCACAAATTTTCACCTTGATTGATTTTAATTTTCTTGAAATTGCTGGATATGTACAGAAAATGTTTCGGTTTGTAAGTTATAACTAAAAACAGTTTCGTTGTATGGTAAAATGTTATTGACATAAAACAAATAGCAAGTGGCAATGAATAAAAAATGAGAAAATTCCTCGATAAAGTTGGAAATACACCAGAAATGTGTGTGTGTGTTTTTTTTTCCTTATATTTCTTTTCCCAACTCTCAAAGTCTATACGAAAAGCTTTGAAATAATTTATGAGAATTTGTATTTCCATTACACCACTAAAACGTTTTTCACATTCATTTTGTGCTCCACATTTTGTCTTTTCCACACTCTCTCTCTCTCACTCGCTCTCTCCTGTTCCTCTGTGTCCACATCTAATTGGTGGGTGGGAAAAGAGGTGAATATTTCTGTTTGGCTCCGAGCAAGAGCACGAACAAGAGCCCAGAATTGATGGTGAATTTGGGGTGGAAGCATTGAAAATTTTAAAGTATATGCAGCCACCGCCGAGTGGGGCTGGTTTTTGACGTTGTGCGGGAAATGTTTGGGGATGGTAAACTAACAAATTCAAATACAAATCACCTTATTTAAATAAGGTTTGGCAAATGTTCAAATTAGGCTGCCCACTCGGGAACTCCCTCCGCTTTTGGCGGCAATAAAAGCCGCGATGCAATCCTAGTTGCAATCAGTGAAACCGCAGGATTCTCGTTCACCCCCAACCCTCACCACCCCGTGCCAACAAAAGTACACAGCCAACCACCGAAGGGGTTTCGTTTCATATGCGAATTTTCATTTATTTCCACCACTTTCGGCGGGGGAGGTCAGAACGTGCAAATGCGGATGGATTGCACGGAAGTGTCAGGCGCCTCCACTCGCTAATAAAACATTATTCGTCATTTGGGGATGCTCGCCGAAAGTCAAAATGCTGCGAGCACAGAAAATTCACGGTGAGGCGTTGAAATTTGACACTCCTCACGTTCCATTTTCGCTGTTGGTGGAAATTTGTGGTCAAATGCGGAGGCCAGTAATAATAATTTATAATTCGGCAACAATAGTGCGCAATTGAAAATTCAACTGAAATTAAAGTCAGCCAATTGTGGAAAATATATTGATCGATCACGAGAGGTCCTTATAGGCGAATGACCAATTATCCTGCCAAGCTTAGACGCTGCAGAGCTTATCAATGTCCATTGCTGGGCTCTGCTGTCCTGTAGTTTTCCGCCAGTATGTGCTCAAGAGCACTGTTATTGGGTGGTCCTTTCTTCCACTTCTCTTATTATGTTCCCCACACCCCACTTGAGAAACGGTTCAGCGAAAACATGAGCGCGGTTTTCCTCTCTGCGCCGCTGTCGTCTTCATCTCTCCCAAAGGTACACATATAACTATTGCTCCATGTGCTACGTAAACAATTTGGTAGGACAAAAAAAGAAATTCTGGAACGCCGCAATGGAGTGTCTTTCCTTTCCAGCCGCCGTGCTGTGTCAATATTTTGCTTTGTTTGATGGCAGAATGATAACATTTTACCTGAATGGTGTGTATGGGATATATGATGAGTTGACGATCGCAGGTGATGACTCTCCCATCCCCCGGGCGAGTGGAGCAAAAAAAGTAAAGTGATCTTCTCTAAATGAGAATCCTTGTGACTCTTTTTGTGCCACAGCGCACACAAATTTTCTATCTCAACTGAAAAGAAAGCCGCCAATTATTCAATTTTTCCACTGAGACTCGGTGTTTTTTTTTCTTTTTTACTGAAAGAAAAATGTAAATTTCGTTTACTTTGGGGTCTTCCCATGTCGCATGGAAATTTGAGAATTCCCCGATGTGGTGAGAAATTCGATTGACATCCATCATTTTGGGCAAATATCGAACATGCTTCTAGCTAAATTGAATATTCTCTCAGTTGCTGAAGTAATTCACAGAACTGTGAGTTTCTATAATGAGTTGTATCTTATAATGTTTATCTTTAATCCACCCCGAAAAATTGAGTCCAATCACCTGCGCGTTGTCGCATTTTCCAGAAGATTAATAATTCAATTATACTCTCATGGCGGAGAAAATGATATAAATATTTACCATTCGTGCAAAAATTCATTACGAAAATATTGAATTTCAGGAATTAAAGTGAAAACACCTCCAAACACACACCTAAATTCGTGAAAGGCAGAGAAGTGTCTGAAGGCTCTTGTGCGCACGAATGAAAAGTACACGAATTTTGGGGTTGTGAAAGAAGTTGCCTCTATTTGCGAATATTACAACAAGAAGTGCATTGTATTTCATCCCCTGAATCCTCCTCTTTCCACGTCCCAAAGTTACACACACAGAATATATGTGGCACATATTGAGCGTCGATATCCTTGTACCGCTCGGCTATATCTTTGGGAATTCGTATGAGTGGGTATATAAGGTGCGCCATCATATCAGAGTTTCCATGGAAACTCACAAGCTACCCTTTTCCCATTTACCAGCCACCCCCGCCCGATGACACTCTCACAGAGCCATCATCAGTCAAGCGCACCCCCAAACAGAGCTTCAAATGGAAACATTCCCTCGCGCCCTCCCAGAATCGCCCCCATGCCATGTATAATTTATGTTGAAGCCTCTATGTAGGTGCCCGCATGAGGATCCGAAGGCAATGCCTTCACAGTCACTCAGCCATGGTCCGCCACCCACTCCTGCCGACTTCAATTGAAGCTAAAGTCCTCGAATAGGCCATCGATGCAACCTGCTTCTTCGCTCCAAGATTGCGAGTGAGCAAATTTCTATCCAAGTGCTCGTTTGAAGACCTGTTTTCTCAAAGGAATGCGAGATTGCTTTCCAAAGAATCCTATGACTAATATACATGTTGAGCTGGGGAAGAACTTTTCAGATGTCGGTTAACACCTAAAAGTTAAAAGCATGAATTTGAAGAGCGGTTTTTTTCTGCAAATGCAATTCTCACGTTGTAAATTAGCTTCTAATTTCCAAAAAATCAGTTCTAATATTGTAATTAACTACTTTAAAGCAATCCTTAGACGGTATAGTTTCTCCTTTGGTGTCTTTCCTGTTGAACAATCAAATATTTAATTGAATTATTGAAGTGATTTGAGTAAAGTGATATTAAATTAATTAAGAGAAATGTTGATTTTTGAGTTTATTTGCCAGTTTCCAAGCAGGAAACAATTCTGAGAAATTCAGAATGTCAAATGATCGTAGTCGGAAATGTCGAGTGGTTTTTTTAAAGGGAAAAACACGGTGGAGTTTGCAAGAGAGGGACAAAAGAGGCCAGATAATTGGTCTTCTCGGTCGAGCAATAAAGCCACGAGAGTTGGAATGAATTTTTGATGGCTGCGACGAATTGCCAAAGAGACTCTGCAGTGCCCACAAGGCAAATGAGTGGAACTCGAGGAATGTTTTTTAGTGTATAAATGGTTATATTGATATTCAATGGCCTTAAGTACGTACCCAAATATTGGTTTATTAATTAAATGTTTAAATATGAATCTCCCCTCGCCGCGCTCATTTGCTCGTTGGCGAAGAGGAGGTGAAATAGTGGGTAAAAAAGCGCCAATATATGAGGTGTGTAGATTTGAAAGAAAAAGATGAGGACAGAGAAGAATGAAAAACACACTAACAACGTTCACGAATTATTCAAATTTTGTGAATGGCTCACCTAAAAATCATTGGTATGGCTAATGAAAGATTGTAGATGAAATGAGAATTTTAAAATCAAACAATATATAATTAAAATAATTTATAAGTAAATAGATGGAATAGATGCTTAGTAGCGAGAGATGTGGCTGTGTTGGACCAAAAATAGCCAGATAGTGTGAGGTTGGGTGGGTTTTGGAAGAGTTTTGAGAAGTTTATAAACATGGGAAATGGCACCAGTTTTAAATTAAACGTGTGGGTAATTATTATTAATTATTGTGTGAACGTGGACTTTACCATTTTCTTTCATTATACCATCGTGAACGTGACGACGTATCGATCCATGGTTTGGTCTTTAATTAAATTACTAAACATAGTAGGACATTAGCGCTATGTACGTTTATCCCCAAAAGGCTGGGGGGAGATTTTTTCTTCTCCTTTAGAGAGAAATTCGTTATACTGAAAACGATGCGACGAATTATTTCCTCTCTCTCGTTTGCCTTAATGTGCCGATGTACACCATGTGAGAGATGCTCTGTTGGTGGATGGTATAAATAATAATTTTCGTGAAAAGAGAAAACAAATCCACCCTGTCAACACGACCACCTCACCCACTTTGCTATTTATCCCTTTCGTCTACGTACACTTTCCTTTCATTTTGTCGCCCTTTTGCCATTACAACACAAACAACCACTCACACAGCGTACAGAGTCTCAATATTTCGTGCAAACATTTGCAGATCTGTTCACAATTAAGTCAATCTAGTTTTAGCACCTCCCTCACCATCTCGATTGACAGTGAGATTTTCGGGACTGAAAGAAGAGGCCGGATCACTTTGGGGTGGTTTGAGATGCTGGGGCTCAATTATAGACTAGATTAAGTGCCACAATCGATGGCAAAGTCTGGAGCGGATCAAATTGCAGGCAAGTGGAGGCGCCTGGTGGTATTCACCTTCACACATCTTTTTGCCAGTCTCTTTTCGTGTTGCGAATCAGCCACATCAGGGAGGAGGAGATGGTGAGTGCCACTTGTCCACACACCAGATTGTGGCAAAATGCTGAGGCCCCTGAAGCTATTTTTCCTTCGGGGATGTGCAAATGATGAAGCCCAGGATTTTATGCTTCGCAGCCACACCAGACAGTCCTTTTCCCAACTCACAAGGACACACAGCCAGAAAAAAGCTCGTGTGTGTGCTAACTTTCCCGAAAAAAAAGGGAGAGCGCGCTCAGCCATCTGATAGTGGCGT
Organism: Phlebotomus argentipes; assembly: GCF_947086385.1. Lineage (NCBI taxonomy): Eukaryota > Metazoa > Arthropoda > Insecta > Diptera > Psychodidae > Phlebotomus > Phlebotomus argentipes. The sequence continues at coordinate 974,462 of NW_026776174.1, forward strand.
CAATTTCCACGTTGGGTGAAATGCTCAGTGCGACATGAGAGACGCCAGACGGGGCGAAAATGTCGCACGGCCAAGCGCTTCGTTCCAGTATTTTTGCAGGGTTTAACCAATGTTGACACTTTGCTTTGCTAATATTTATTATTCGTGATCCGGACAAAATATGATGAGGATGGTGGTCTAAGAGTCGACGACGATGGTGTCAATGGGGGCGCCGGGTGCTTATATTCGCCCATTCAGGTCGTAAATTGTATTACAACAAATAAATTGCTTTCCACTCGCACTTTTACCGGAGAACACCAGAGAACCCTCAACAACACTCCAATTTTACGCCAAAATAATTTCACTTCCTTTCTGTTCCCCAAAAGGGTGTTCATATGTAGCATTGGAGATTTTGCATTCACTGATGTGCAAGGAATATTTGCATATCCTTCCATATCACTGCGGATTGTCCATAATAATGATTGTAAACAAGTATTATGGACGTAAAAATCTAACTGATGAACACTTATCAATGGCAATAAATATTTTATAGTGCGACAAGATGTTCAAACAAAATGCTGACGAAGAAAATTGTTCATTTATGTGTTCATGATATGGAATTCTTATGCCGAAAAGTGCAGCATTGTGAGTGTGTGTGTGTCTGAAAGAGGCTAAATGGGAGGAAAATGATTCAAAAATTGCGACATTGTGTAGAAAGATTATAAAAGCCAATATGTTCCCAAATACTTGACGATATTATCTTCTAGCAAATAAAATAGAATCTGTTTATAATTTTAATGGTAAATATTTTATTCACATACATGGTGTATGATTGTATTTATTTGGCAAACTTCTATGCATTATAACTACCGTGTAAACTAACATTTACTTGTGTTGTCGACTAAAGGGGGAGAGAAGGAACCTTTACACAGTATAAATAGACATTTACTTTATTGTAATAAAATACTAACGCAATTGTCAAATAAATTCCAAAGATATACAACATGAAAATGTTGGTCTATCTCCAAATGTTTGTAGGTAAATTTTCACCATGATACAGAACTCTTTCCTCCGCCGTTTTTCCCTCTTTTCACCAGAAAAAAATATATAAAACCACCATAAACACTCTCAGTTCGTCTCGCTTTGACTTTCGCTCTCTCAGAATTTTTCCCCCGTGTATGGAAATCTCTGTTTGCTCACCATTCATTCCACCCACTCTTTACTGAATAATTTCCCCATTAGAGGAAATATTTATTAAAATTGTTTGCTTCAAATAGGAAAAATGTGTATGCCGCTGTGAGTGGTACATCGCGAGGGGGTGTGGGAAGTATTTGGAGCATCTTATCGATCATCATGGGCAACAAGGAGCGGATGAGGAGGTGGAGGAGAGAAAATAGAGTTATTAACAATATGAATATTGAATTAATATTGCTGATGAATAGTTTGTATGTTTATCAGATCAATATTGGCCTATTTGATGACTTAAAGAAAAACACAAATATTTTGAGTTTGATTTCATTAAATGTTTAACTTGAAAGTACATTAGTAAATATAATAAGAGCAAATGTTTCACTGAACTCCAATATTCACTGTGAATGAATGGGAAATTTACTCTAGCATTTTGTATATTTATGACTGACAAGAAGTTGGAAAACAATCTCTAAATTTACCGATATTTTTCCCACCTTCCGCATGTGAATTAAAGTCTACATCAAATTGGCTAAATCAACGCTCTGCATCTTCATCCCGAGACTCTGTGGAATTTTCCATCTTATTTGACTTTTCATCAGGACACAGTCATATATACGTATTTACAGAATTATTCACAAAAGCCATTATCATTTCTTTGTGTTTCAAAATATGCCTCGACTGTATCTTCACTCTCGGGCCTCCTCATAAGCACAAAATACTCCACACAGCTTTATTTGCTCGCCACAGAGTGATAAGAGAATTATCATCCTCTCTCCGTCGTCGTCGTCTTCCTTTTTTTCCATGCCTCAAACACTAAAATGCCACAACTTTAGGTAGGTGCTCATGCCATTGGGAGCTCAAACAGTGTGGCAATTGTACGGGAGAATTGCAGGGAAGACGAATCGACAGAACACCTCATAGTTCATTCACCACCACGCATTTCTTTCGCCCCAAGACTGCATCAAGTGTGTGACATCGAGGTGTCATTAAAGTGTCTCAACTTCCCACTTTTGAATAATTATACAATTGTTCGCAGCTTGACAAGACACAGTCGTATATTCTCTGATCTCCGTAGTTGAGGCGACAACATCCTTGATTTGAAACTCCACAATAAAGATATCACGTCACATGATAGTCTGACGGCGATAAGAAATCTCTCTCTCTCTCCTCTCGTTGATACTTTTCTTCTGTCGTCTCCGAGGACGGTGATTTCAAGTGAAATTTCATTGCCCTTGAGGCTGAAAGAGCAAGAGTCACATCATAGGACAACAGCTTCACATTGACTCACACTTACAGTCAGTGCCTTGTCTCAAAGTCTTTCTCTCTCAATTCTCTATACTTGAGGAAATAATAGGGTTTTTGTTTCACGTAGAGAAGATTGTCGGGAGGAGTTTGAAAGATGTGATTTCAGCCGCATTCTTCATATGGAAAGAATATGTTTAATCCACAATTAATTGTAAACTCTCCTCGTGACTTTCCTATATAGTTTCCACAATTTCTCCTACCCATAATGCATATATGTAGTGAGAAAGATTTAGGGACAGTGATTATTTCCAATTAACAAAGAACTTCTCACAAATCTCAGTGAAACTTTATGTCAATTCACACCCATTTGAACGTGTTAGAAGTTGCAGCTTATACTCTGCACGTGCCCCTAATACCCCTTGGCCAATTGCTGCCAATTGTGCCCTGGTGTAATCTCTACCATTTGCCCAGAATGCTGAGAGATGCTCGGGCCAGAGGTGTTGGGCAAAAACAACTCCACCGCGAGAAAAACTCCGTGTGATTGTTGGAAATTTCGCAGAATGATAATTTTTTCGGTACACACGCAGTGCAAAATGAACAGGGAGTTTTCTCATCAGTTGAGTTTCACCAGCTTAAAACACTCTGTGCCATTATTTTGGTGCGGTGAGCGATGATGACAGTGATTGTGCTCCATGAGCAGCACGCAAAATGATTCTGCAAATACCATGGCCACATGTAAATTAACAATTACGCTAATACGATGCCATCGGCTTCTAATTTTCATCTTTTTGTCATTCCACAACCCCCGCGTCTTCCTTTTCTCCCACTTCGCATGCATCTTTCTGGGCCACATCTTTTGTGGATAATCCCAAGTGGAATTGGATTGGCAGAAGAATGGATGATGAAGGAGGAAGTATTAAGAAAAGATGCGAGATTTGTTTGCAAATCCTGCACTTCCTCTCGAGTCTCGCTTGAATTCAATCAAAACCACAATGAATGCTCAATAAAGCAACAATTCAGTCAGATAATTTCATGGTATAAAGTGATTATGTCAATTATGTCGAGGTTTTGTTGTCGAAGAGAAATTATTTTTAAAGGGTTTGAAATTTCCGTAAATGTCGATAGGAATTTTTCCACTCAATTGTTATTAGAGCGATTTCAGAAGAAAATAAAAATAATTTAATGGGTGTATGAATTTTTTTTTTCCAGAGAATCACAACTGCTGGGGAAAAAGTACTCTCCGGTCTTCCAGTGATGTTACCTAATGAACCATTTTATTTGTTGACAAAAGGAAATATTGCAACACAAAAATAGAAGTGCAAATATTTGGGAATTCCGCACAAACGGCAGAATATAAACATATTTTGACTCGAATGAATGTGATTGGCTGTTCATTCGGAGTGCCTCTTTTTTTTTCCTCCAAACAGTCCAGAGAATGCACAGAAATGGGAAAAATCCGCGAAAAATCGCGAATATTTTATGATGGCAAACTGTTTGATCTGAATTTTTCATTGGCGCCAATTTTCCCCAGCATGATCCACAATGCTGCAGGACAAATTCTGTGAATTTATTTAATTCCCGCGTGTGGATTTAAGTTGTGCGCGCGCGGGGGTAGTTTTCATACTATGAGCTCGAGATAATACAGTGTAATCCACCCTCTCGTATTCGGTCGAGGCAGTACGGTGGCAAAAAAAGGGATAAGAGGCATTTTTATCCTGGCAAATGAATGGAAATGCCAAAGAAATTGCGTTGAAGGGTGGCAAAGCCCGAGGCGTGAATCTGTTCACATGTGATGCAGTCAAAAGGGAAAAATGCCGGAAAATTATTCATCCCGGGGGTGTTGTGTGTTGTATATTTGGATTTATCGCTCATTCATGAGGGCTTTTCGACAATTGCCTCAGAATTATCGGGCCAATTGTAGTCAGGGTGGAGGCTTCTCGATGCAGAAAGAGAATAATCCTTCTTAGATCAAATGCTGCGCTCTAATTTGTTTTGATTTTATTATTTTGTTATAAGATTACTACCATATGTGGTGCCTTCCTGAGTCGGTGTCTATTCTCTTGAAGTCCCTCAGCAATTTATGAACTCTCTCTCTCTGTCTCTTCATCCCTGAATGGCTAGTAAACAATGGTCAGGACAATATACGGAATCTCTTTAATTGAGAAATTACAGTTCTTCTTGAGCGTTTTCCCTATAATGTTTGCGCATTTCACCTCCATATAACATCCCATCCCATGTATGCTGTGTTATTATGTAATGCATGCAGTAATACTTCACTTAAATCACACTGCAAATATTGTTTCCTTGAAAACAGACAATGTGATTCACGAGAAACCCCTGGCGGTGAAAAATTTTTGCGGCACACATTGAAAAGTTAATTTAAAATCCAATATCATTGGGATCATATCTCAGGTTGAGGCTTGAATGAAAACATTTTCGCTCACTCCCAAGGATATATTTAAAGCCATTCCACGCCGGGTCTATAGGTTGACTAATCATAAAAGATTTATGCGAAAATGTAATATACACAAGACATATTACCATAATAATTTAGCAATAACATTCTGTCAGTATTTTCCTATCAAATATTTGTCAATGTGATTTTTTTTTTCTTTCAGTCTGGAGCGAAAGAGCATGAATGAAAATCGCGTGCCGAGAGAAAAGTACATAACCATTTTGGAATAAAAGGCGCACTTTTGCGATAATTCAGCGAAACGCTTTTTTTCTTCTTCTTCTCCTCCTTCTTCTCGCCTTTCCTTTACGAGGCAGAGGAAAAGAAGGAGAAAAAGGGTGAGGTCAAGTGTTACATTTGCCAGTGAATTTTAAGTGCTGTGAATAATTAAATTCTATGGAAATGAATAACTTCAGCTCAGGGATGTGTGTATGTCTGCTAACTTATCAAAACTTGAATATTCCACCCATAAATTATGAATATTTACCAAGTGGTGTGTCACAGAAATTTTCCTTGTGTAAATATTCCTCGTACAAATGACACATTATCATGAGATAATGATAATTTAAATGAGAAAAATATACTAACGGAGCACCTTGTTGGGCTGCAAATGGATTTTCAAGAGTTCAAAGAAAATGCGGGATCACACGAAGAAGAACATAATTGGGCCTCAAATTACAATTTGAATTCAATTTATAACACAATTAATTTGGTATTCCGTACACTCTGAGGGTTGCAGTGATTTTAATTGATCCCGATGACTCAATTGGTAATCATCGGGGAATTAATTGGAAATTAGTGTGTTTTCCTCGACTTTGGCCGCGTAGCAATTGTTGGGTGCGCGCACACACCTTTTTTCACTTAAGGAACTTTTTGTCCCTTGAATTTTCCACACAGAGGGAAATATTCTCCCTCTAGAAAACCCTCTTCCGTGGATTTTTTTTTTCACTCTCCACTGATCAGATGAAAGAAAAAGATGGTATTACGGCATGAAGAACAGTCTGTGGCACAATTTCAACGGCATTGAGCAATAATTTCGACCTCTTCCGGCACTTATACCAATTGGAGTGCACCTAAAATTCTGCCATGCAGTGTAGAAGAGTGGAGGAAAAAGGAAAGTGGAAAAGTACGATGGAAGTGTAATTGTCAATATTTGAATTTGTTGTTTCACCAACTTTGAATATATAGGGAATTTTTCACGGCAGAAAGTTCGAGATGAGCACCCAGGAGGGAGCCGAAAAAAAGATGGAAACAAATAGAGAAATTCCATCCCAAAAAATTCTCCAGCGCGCGAAGATGATGTCGACATAATTAAATTATTGATTTAAATTTTTCATCCATTTTCCAAATTACAATTTCACTCACAGCTCCACCTCGTCGTCAATACATGAGCTTTTCGGGGGGGTGGTTTTAGGCGGGGTTGGGGGGAGGGAAAAATGTGAAGAAATTTGCACTATTGACTCAGGGATTTCTCCGCAGCACTGAGAATCTCCTGTCGGTGTCGGAATTTGGTGTTGTCTTAAGAGGAAATGCTGCCAAATGAATGTGGAATTGAGTTTACATGTTAATTTGTTAGTTGGTTCAACTATCAAATATTCAATTATTTCCCTTCCACGCGGCAATCCAACGTTGATTCAGGGTGCGAGGATATTACATGGAAATTCCACCCTCCGCATTTTCACAGAGGAAAGTACACACTGACGCCGACCACTGCCGCCCTCCGCCGCAGTATTCTGTGTGAAATTCACTCAAGATGCAATTCAATGCTTTTGTCACATTGATTTGCGCGCCACCCCAGCATTTTGGTGCTGTGTTATTATTTTGATTGGCGGGGTTGGTTTGTTGTTACTCATATCGCAACACTGTTTTCACATTGAATACTTTTTGTAACACTCTCAACACGTACCATTGAGGAAATTGTCCGACAAAACAATCCACCCCAGAGAGTTGCAATTGTCGAGGGTCTCCTTGTGGGCATTCTTTTCTAATTGAGCAAGATTATGGTGCGAAAACAAATGGGGTGGCGAAAGAACATATTTCTCACACCACAAGACAACCTTCAAACCACCCTGAAAAATCCCCGAATATATATATATTGGGAGGAAATTAATGACGTGACTCTGGAGACATCCAGGAATTTCATATTGGAAAATCACACATTTTTGTGAAAAAAAAGAATTCTATATTGACGCAAATAATATTGACGTTAGGGAAAACCTACCTCAATGTTGAACAAATAGCGCATAATTTGAAAATTATTAACAAATATTTGATAAAGGATGTTTGCATATTCAACACAACCATTTTGAAATTGACTTTTACAACTTCGGCAAGACAATCTTCTATTTCACATTTGAAATAAACATTCTCCACCAGTGAAATACAATCCGTCTGCAGTACTTTGCATCTCATCTTCAAAATTACTTTATTTCCTGGAAATTGTTGGATTTCCACCCTTAATTTACAGACTTTGCCATTCCATGTAAATAAATTAATATGTTATTTCACCGAAGACCGCAAATGTGGATTGGTTACTCGTTACTCAGCTATCATCTGACACTTTCGCAATACTGGCAATAAAAAGCAGAAATTTTAATGAACTTGTAATTACATATGCAATTTTTATGCTCATTTTACAGAATGTGAAGCATTTTATATGCTGTTATTTATCTGAAAACGATTGTGCAATTAATTTTATGTCCATTTTTATCGGTGATGACTGAATTATATCATATTAACACCATTTTTTTTTTATCAATTGTCGGCAATAAATGACAAAAATCTTGAGATTTGTAAGAACTACACGTGAATAACCTTCGTGCAACGCAACATATGCGTTCATCTTTAAAATAAATTTCAAAGTTTAAACACTGCATAAGCTGTTCAAACAATTTTCCATCAGTGCATCTGTTTGGAAATTTCCTTGACACTGCCGTAAGGTGTTTGCGGAAAAAATCCCGAAGAACCCCCTTGAGTTTTCTTGGTCGGCACTCAATTGTGTGACTTACCTGGACACTTGGTCATATGGTGAGAGGGAGAAAAAATTAATTGCCAGATGATAAATACACCTGTTTAGTTAAAATAGTGCCAAGAACTGCCCATCTGTTGTATTTTTTAATGGTTTGATTGACTTGAGTGATGGACACGCACGCTAGAGAACAAAAGTTCACTTTATTGGGTCAAAGTGGCGGGAGAAGAGAGGCACTTTAAATCCAACCCACCCTCCGGACTTGCCATTGTAGATGCTGAAAGTGCTGAAAAGGGGGTGACAAACTCACGAGGCGTCGTCATAAATGGAGAAAAACGTCATGTGAGCGCGCACTTGTTGAGAAATACATATTAATGTCGATATCACGCCTTAAGTATAAGTGACGTTTATGCGGTTTATTTCACAACTAATAATAGTTGTGCCCATTCGGCAGCGGAACAAAGGCAGACTCAATTGTCCTTTTTCTCCTCCGTGCGCGACATGAAAGGCGTTTTCGAGCGCGTGCATGAATTTTTGGGTGAGGCTCTGGCAATGGATGGAAAATCAACAGTGGAAAAATCAACCCCTGTCCAAATCGTCTGGACTTGTCTCTATTGTGATAATGGAAAGCTTATTGTGACAATTATTGCTCGCCTAAATGTTCCACCGAGGGTGAATTGAGGGTGGAATTTGTATCTCAATTGTAATGGAAATTTGAGGGATAAAATCAAACGTTTGTGCGTCTGTTCAGCCAGCAATATCGCCAATTCATTCGATAAAAGGTAGAAGAAAATCGCAGTGGGGTTAATGACATTCACCTAAAATAGCTTTCACATCATTTCTCCCTTGATTGACGCAAAACATGTTAATTGATTTGGAATATTCTGCTCGCAATTCAACGCCCCTTTTTAAATTCAATTTTTCATAGTTTGCGTTTTCTGTATTTTTGGAAAGCTGTTGATTTGTTCTACAACTGAGAAAATTTGAAATTTATTTCTTATCGGACAAGAGTAAAAAAAATTTATTCATCCAAAAAATACGATTGGAAAAATTTTATATGTCTTTTTATAGTTAACGACGTACGTGGAAACTAATATTTTCACTTAAGTTTTTAATTTTGCCATATTTTAGTAAACAAATTTCAATAAAATCAACTGAAACAAATCAGAAAACAATTATTAGAAGGTGTTTTGGGGGTTTTAAGGTAAATTTGACAAATTCCGAAGCGATTTTAACACTAAATTTTCAACTCTCTCTCTTGAAAAATGACGATTTTGACTTTCCACAGTTTTCTGTTAACCTGTCGATATGTAGATCAAGATACAATGACAACTTCATGGATGGCACTTGAGGAATTTCCCAGATTCATTCAACCATTTATCGCTCACTTACGTGTGAATTAACCCAATTCGATTCTTTTATCTCAAAAGGCACGCACCGATTGATAGACAGAGCTAATTCGTGAGATTCCAGTGCAAATACAAATCGTGGCGATAAATTGTGATTTTTTTATTAAACGATTTATGGCCTATTATTTAACTCATAATTAGGCAATGGCAGTGTCTGTCTCTATTTGTGATTTTTATTACACCTACCACCAATTAATTAACAATCAATTTTGATTGATACACACGCTGGTGGCGCAAAAAATGTGTGAGAAATGTCACATGTGAGCGAAAAATGTCGCTGGTAGACACATTGACGGACTCTTTTTTTTCACCTCCAACACACACGCCAGCGAGGCGAGCGAATAGAAAATTCATAAAAATGTATTTAATAATTTTTGTAAACAATCCACTTATTAGATTTTAAATGTGCATTTCAAATAAATAGAAGAGTAAATAAAACAACGAAAATCAGGTGTTGAGAGAAGAGAAAAAAAAGAGACAAAGAGGAAAAATATCCACTATGGGAGGAAACATAAAATGGTGATTTTTACAATGTCTTGGGAAAATATAATCAACAGACGAAAGGGAGAGAGAGACATGGTGCTTGAGAAGTAAATGTTTGAGACAAAAGCGATATACATTAAACCGTGTTTAAGTGTTTCATTAACGAATATTCTTGGAATAAATAATGTTAATTATGCTCCTTCCATAGCTATCACACGCTAATTCAAACAGCAATTCCATCCACTTCTTCATCTGCTGTTTGCTGAACGTTATCCAGAAGAAGATTTTCCAGCTATATTTTTTCACACACATTGAAACATTTTTGCGCGCTTGATTCTCAGGAGGTTTGGCATCGATTTTGGACGCTTGTGGAGATTTTCTCACAGCTTCTCACCGACCAGAGGATGACTCTTTGTCTCAATTTTCCATTAGTGGCCAACACACAAGACGAAGTCGAAAAAAAATTGGTAATTTCAACAATTTAGCGCCTTGTGTTGAAGATTTCTTATTGTGGCCTCCTCGCTTCTCCACCATTGAGGCATGCTTTAATGCTCCGGAGATGATAATTCTCACAAAGGCTTTCATAATTTCAGTTATTTTCGGTGGAAAAAAAAATCATGTGAATCTCGGTGTTTAAGTGAATTTTCAGGAAATTCCTCAGTCAACTTGATTTCTCAAGTTTTCAAACTTCGAAATATTTCGGAAAATTTCAAGCCCTCTTCTGTGCCTCCCAACAATACTGTGCCACATGGAAATTCTGGCCAGAAAGCCAAGACAGACACTTTTTTTGGCGCGCATGAACAAGGAAGGGAAGGAAAGCTTGGTGTGTGATGAAAAACATGTTTTGTTCATTTGACGACGATGGTGGAGGAAAAAGAGAAGATCTCATGAGATTGTGTGGTGTGAGAGAGGTACAGATATTTGAAGACAGCGCGAGACTCGCTGACATTTTACAAATAAACGGCCAGAGAGATTTTTTGGGTAGAGTTGATTAGCATGATGGTGCGAAGTCAAACCTGATGCCGCTTAAATCAGTGTATAGTTAGGTCAAATGAGTCGACACTATTGTTGAAATTATTAATTATACGTAAATATAGGATACGGTGTGTGGTAGAAATTACCATCCAACATATTCTCCTCACCTACACATCAGCTTAGTGACGCTGTCCAAAGTATCACTGCCAGCCGAGAGACCTCCCGAGAAATTGAACCACCACGACAGAGGAATTATATTCCCCATTTCTTCTACACCTCAAGAAAATGTTATCAGTCCGACCAGAGGAGGGTTTGGAGTTTCTTAGTCATCGCGCCATTCGAAGTGCCGCTGAGGAAACGTGACTCAACAATCACGGTGGTGTGTTTTCGGTCGTCTGCCAAAAACTCCTCATCTTGCCATCCTGAGCAAACGTACTTTTCCACTTCATCATATTTAAGGTCTGACGAAGTAATTCATCTCTGAAGAATAAAATTCAAACTTACGAATATGCAGACAATGCGCGTGTAACATGCCATAAGACAACACTCTGCACACTCTGTGTTTTTGACGTTAAATGCAAATATCACGACACTCATGCAGTAAAATGATTTTCATTCTGTTGTGATTGACCATTTCACAGCACATTAACCCAAAAGTCAACGAAAAATCATTATCACTATTTATCATGGGAGAAACATTGAGAGACATCTCCAGTCATTAGGGGATTGCGTGAAATTTGAGCAAATAGACGTTCTGCCAGTGTTTAATTGAGCTATTTCGATTTTGCAAAATCTTCCATGGTCAAAAGCGGAGACTTTGTCAAGTTGTGTGCGAATTTCCTTCACAGCATCTCTCTTCGTGGGGGATCGATAAGCAAAATAGTGAAGGACTTTTCTTCCCCAGCAGCTCAGTGCTTAAATATGTTTTCGGTTCGCTCCTCACACTCCTGATCGTCCTCTTCCGGAGGCATTGCACAGCGTTATAGTGTAAGCAAGTTAAAATTGGGTATCCACAAGATTTGTAGAATATCATGCTGATAATACAGCGCTGGAGTGACTGTGTGCTCTTTGGCGGATGGTGATAATGCCGTGCAATCTGCAAAGAATGGGGTGCTTTAATCCATGGCCATGCCGATGGGTCACGCATCTCTTGAATAACTCTCTCCCGGCACTCCTTCCGTCAACCCACAGCGCCCAGCATAATATCTTGAACGTGGTATCTGCCACTGCATAGATTTCCCGAGAGGCGAGAGATCTCCGGCCCACCCACAAGGCTTCAGCGCGCCACCCGACGCCCATCTTCGCTCTTGCAGTGCATGTGAGAGGGTAAATAAATTTCACGGACGGAAAATGGAAAATTAAGAGCATGAAAATGTTGTTTGCACAGACACAAAAGGCAAAGAGTGAGAATTTTCAAAATATTTTCCCCAGTCTCGAGCATATTGCACGCAAATGTCTTTTTCCAACTCTTTTGTCAACCCCATTTACATAGGACAAACGGCTGATGAGAGATTTATGTTACAAAGATTTTGTTAAATATAATTTATACATTAACTTTACTCAACAGCCTCCAAGATTCCAAGTTATAATAAATTGACTATTGCGAGTGCGAAATATATTGGCTAAAATTAATTTTAATTGCCGCACTGCAATAATACGTACTTTAAATGAACGGAAATAGATAAGCAATGGCGTCATTTGCAGATACAACAATCAATATAATTATTGAACTCAATCGAAGAAGAAACATGAAAAATCGTTGCACAATGGGAAATTGAAAACAAAAACAAGTTAAGAAATGCATTTATTTAAATATTGATTTCATCACTTTGGGAAATAATCGGAAAAACATCAAGAAGAACATAATTTTCCACTAAATACAGAGTAATAACATTTTTGTTACGACTATTTAAGTTGTGGTTTTCGCTGAAATAATAGTAAAACTAAAGGGCTTCATTTGAAGATAATTCCGAGAATCGCGACGCTTTATCACTCCTAAGAATAATCATTTTTTTATACCTGTCAATTCTGTGGAATTCATGGGTGAGTGCCATGTCGCTTGAGAGACATTTTATTTGAACGAGCGCGCGCGAGGGAAAGTTTTTTGATCGCTCGCATACACAATTGTATGAAAATTAAATGGCAGAGCGCGTCACTTTAGAAAATGTTGGTACTTACCTGGGCACAGTATGAAAACGCGGCAAGGACATTATCACATTTGATATTTCATACCAATATCTAAGTTTAAATAAATTTAATGCGCTGTGCCGTGTGGTGTGTGTACATAAGGCGCGGTTTTATCCAATGTTTATTTATGGACATCATTTGAATTTATCAATTTGAATTCACGTAGCAATACCACGTTTATGTACCCAACGATCAAATAAGTGTGTGCGAGTGTAGATAAATATCAGGGAAATTTTTTTTTTTATACCTACACTATATCTCTTCTTGCCTTTGGCGCACACCTCCCTGGGTATCTTCTCTCTCTTTATCGCCCAGAGTCAGAGGATAGTGCAAAAAGTTTCTCCGCGACTACCTTCACGTCTGCATCGGCCACTTTACCTCGATTCTCGTCGGGCGTCTTGTGGACACCGCAATTGAGGAGGTCATAAATTTTTCGGTCCCATTTCACGGCGGATGACTCTGAAGAAGGACACCCAAACGTGCCTCTATGTACTCACTATTGGAGGACAGTATTGACTATTTGATATGCGCATGTCGAAATCATAAAAGCCATCAACATACACAGACAATCATGGCGCACCAGAGAGAGTTCTTCCTCAAGATTCGCAACAAAGGGACACAACCCATGGAGAGGAGGAAAAAGTTGGAGCAAAAAGCTGCCCATGAGACATCCATCCTCCACACGCCCTAGCCAAAAAACCCTCAAGACAATGAATTTTAATCATGGCGTGTGTTTAATTTCACCCAGCAACGGAACGCGTAGATAAATACTTTTTATCTCCTCACTGTGCGTATATATTTTCACGTCAGGAACGCATGAATTTAAATGGATTCCACCCCCTTTACGCACTTAATATACATAATACACCAATTATTCGCGCCTTTATTATTAATTGCGGCATTTTATTTAATTATTCCGTGTATAATCTCACTCTGCATGTGAGATAATCTCGCTTAGAGCCGTGTCTCGGTCGCATTTTGGGCCCCAAAAGCCGACATCCACCTGAAAATTTGTATTTGATTTCCTTCTCCCCGCAAACATTGTACGCTCATTTTATTGCTTCCACTCTCTTTTATTTTCGGATAACTTTTAACAATTGTGGCAATTTTGGCGGTGAAATCAGAGGAATTAAGCCGAGAATATGCTGTGGGTTAAGCACACATAATTACATATGTCGCAATTTTCATAGTCAACAACATTTTCAACCGTGTTTTCTGGAATGGAATAGCAAACCGCACAATTCCACAGCGTTCTCTGAGGGGATTTTCCTGAAAAATGTGTCGGAGTTTCTGTTTTAAATAACTCACTATATATAGTTTAGTTGTTATCAAGCTTTTTGGTTTTTCCTGAGAATATAAATTTAAATATAAATTATAATTTCTAGAGTAAAGTTTCCTCATTTCCAGTTAATCCAGGAAAAAATAATTTTTTGTGGATCAAATATTAAATAATTCTTTCTATAGCGTCACATTTACAAGTATTCGATAAAATAATAGAGTCTATTGTGGCATTATTTACCTCTTGCAAAATTATTCACGAACATGATGATTCTCTGTGAAAATTAAAACACTTTCAGTGAAAATAAAGGGGATTTTTTACGCTGTGTAATGAGATGTATAAGCAAATTTGCAAAAATCCATATTCTGCATTTTTAACGAACTTTCCAATTAATTGCCCTGAATGCACACAAATCCATTGCGGAAAATCGATAAACCTTTTTTTTCCCAACAATTCACGAAATGTGAAATTATTTTCATAAATACAATGAGTTGTCTTACGGCAAATTACTTTTCAATTTCTTCTGTCGACAGAGAATGAAGTCATATTGTAATGCAAGCGGTTAATTTACTTGATAAACTTCATGGCTTTATGTGAAGTTCTACGTGTAAATCACATAGGAAATGCATTCCCTCGCCATCGTCTGACTTTTCCATCCACTATCAGAACTATGCACATATTGGAGTCCACTGATAGGCGCTGATAAGAAATGTGGCGACTGATAGGATTTTTTCTCTCTCCTCAAAATATCCATAAAACTGCTCAAAAGGGAGGAAAAATGAGGTAAAATCCGTTAAATTTGAACATTGAAATTTTTATTACTTTTCAGATTATTCGTGACAAAACAGTATTAATATCTAATTAATATTTTCTTTCTCTTCAATTTTTTGTTTTTTTTTCTTCTTCTTCTCTCCCTCTCTTTAATTCATCAGTGAAATCAATTGAATAAATTGTTTTCTGTCTTGCAATTAATTTAATTATAATATCTAATATCTATTTATAGATATATTTTCCCATATTTATACATTATTACATTATACTTTTTCTCTTATTTGAAATGTGATTCTTTACATTATTTTCTTACACTGGTAGATGTTTCATTTGTTTCTTCATCCATAGTTAATTAGGGTAATATTTTCTGAATGTATTCTCTATACTCTTCTGGTTTTTCTCCCCTATGCGCTATTTAGATACTAATTACAATCTAAACTTATGTACTCACTTTCCTTCAAATCATTTCCATCTCACGATTTTCTTTTTTTTATATGTTATATCAATAATGCTTTATTACTTCGTCTCACTTATCATTTCTAGATAGTCAAATGTACAGTATTTCTCACACATTGTCGTCTATCATTTCGTCATCCTATAATTAAAGTGTATAGTATTTTCAGTAGATTTTTCTCTCAATATGAAATTTTTTCTTTTTTTTTCATTCAGTTTCATCTCAGGTTAAATGCACTTTTTCGACTTCGAAAACCTTAATTACTCAGGCATTATTGCCCCATCTATAAATGTAACTTTCAGATGAAAAGGAGCAAGCTATGCGTGACTTTTCTCCTCCATTAGAATTCTTCCTTTACTCTCTCATGCTTTCTGGGAACATTTATTGCACTAACAGCTATAGAGTCTGATAAATAAATTATTTAGCGAAGGAGGAATAGAATTGCAGTGGGTCGATAAAGAGACTATCCAGTGGAATTGATAGAAAAAGAAAACGTCAAATAGACACTGTCTCATGTAGTGACCCACATTATGCTAGGAATAAAAGAACTTATATATACCCTTTGTTTAGATTGCAATTAAAGATATGACTAAAATACTCGACTTATTGATAGTGATAACAGGGCGCAAAAAATTTCTGCGTTTTACTGCTCTTTTTCCCATGTGGAAAACTGTGTAGAAAAATAGAATTTATTACAGTACTAAAATAAATCGATAAATGAGATTTTTATGCCGAAATTTCTCTTCCGTCAACTTTTCTTCATCACATTTTTTTTGGTGAGTGAGAAAATTGTAATTCCTTTGAACTTACACGTTAACGTGTTTTTTTTTGGCGGAACATGCAATTTAAGCCATTAGAATCTGTACTTTATTTAGTATTGCAAATGAATTCTCAATAAGCATAAATTTGTAATCGATCTTTATCAAAGTTTTTTCTCAAAATATACAATTTATATATTTTTTTTAAATAGTTTTGCATCCATTCAAAAACAAATTTGTACCACTTTTTGAAAAGCTATATTTTTTTTGTCATATGCCGAGAATTTAGAGTGAGAGAAAGATTGGGAAATATGAACGAATAATGCGGTCTCTTAACATCACAAGGCGCGTATTTTAATAGCGCTATACTCAATGTGTCGCATTCTTCACGTGTAAACACATTTTGTATCTCACTAATTAAATATTCACGATGTTCTGCTAAATTTTTTTTACATCTCCTTTCTGTTATTCTTTTCTTGCAATGAGAGAAATGAAATAACCAAAACTGTCAGTACAAAAACCATCAATTGCCAGCGGCAAAATCTCTGAATCACTGATGCAACTCCTTATTTGTTTAGTTCTTTTTCCGTCCACCGTCTTCGCAGACAGGCGGGTCGGTTTGCAAGGAGTCCATTGAGAATATTGACTTGATGATTGCAATAAATTTCTGGCTATTGTTTTAAATTGATGCTTCTTCTGTGGAATTGATCTCTTGATTAACACATGCCCAGATATGAGAATGAGATTCACAGTAAAATCATTCTCTTTGTTGTATTTTGGTAGTCAATTTCGCGACTCAACTAAATAAGATTTACCGTAAATCTGAAGACATTAAATTCAATTTTATCTTGATGGTGTAACATTGCAAGTCTATCGGCAGTTGTGAATCAATTCTCACTCTGAACCATATATATTGTCGATGAACCACTGATTCACACTATGTAAGATCGTATCGGACACATATCGTGAAATCAAGGAAAACACAAAGAGTAGAACTCCTTCGGGAGTCAATAATAATGAGAGTAGCTTATTTCGAAAGTTACCTTGCCTTATGTCTAATTGTCTCTGTACAAAGTATTGTTGGCTGTGAAGATGGCACCAAAAAGCGAGTGGGAGTGTTCATCTGTTGACTGGTCAGGGTCACTGGAGTGGACGGTGTCCCATGAAAAAGTCCACAGCACTCATCCATCCGATGTGTCGCATTGAACTCGGTCCAGCCACCTGCAATGCAGGCTATTCGATAATTGTAGTTGGTTCTAGTTAGATCACAGCTTAGGCCAGCGGATACTGGTGTCACAAGCTCGTCGTACCGGTCGGCGCGTGGTATCCCAGACTCTGGTAGTAGGATTCCTGTCCCAAGGCAGCGTGTGAGTTCGGAAGTGGACTGAGGGCGTTGTAGCCCGTGTACTGGCTCATGTCGTACATCTTGATGTCGGCCTTCGATTCGGTGGGCAGGAGGCGGGTGATGGAGAACGGGTGGCTCGAGGGCGTGTATCCCGTGGGCTCCTGCTTCAGGTGGTGCATGGAGTGGTAGTCGCTGAGGAGGGACGGGTGGCATCGGTTCACCATCGCGGACAGCTCCTCCTGCTGCAGCTGCTGATGCGGTCCGGGGTGCTGGGCGTGGGGGTGCTGTCCGAGTCCCAGTTCCGCGCCCGCATGCAGCAAGGCCAGCGTCTCGGCGTCTTTTCCGTGGGCTGAGGTGAGCATGGCCGTCATATGGGGGTCGGTTTTGTGGTCTCGGTGGTGGTCATCGTGCTGGATGACCTCCTTCTTGCCCGGACTCGTGGCCTCTATACTCTGCGACGGGCTCTTGTGGATCTGCCGCAGCTGCTCCTTCTTCTCATCCTTGAATCGCTTCTGCCGCCTCAGGTAGCAGCCATTCTCGAACATGTTCCCCGAGTCCGGGTGGAGGGTCCAGAAGGAGCCCTTGCCAGGCTTGTCGGGCGTGCGTGGCACCTTCACGAAGCAGTCGTTGAAGCTGAGCGAGTGCCTGATGGAGTTCTGCCAGCGCTGCTGGTTCTGCCGATAGAACGGGAACAGGTCCATGATGAACTGATAGATCTCTGACAGTGTCAGCATCTTGTGCGGGTTGTTCTGAATCGCCATGGTGATGAGGCTGATGTAGCTGTAGGGCGGCTTGGCGTGCGTGTAGCTTCGACGGTAGGAACTCGGCTTCTCCACCCTCGATCGCTGCAGCACGGAGGAGTTGGGCGAGGGCGCGTCGCCCAGCTCGCGGCCCGCGCCCATTGTGCCGACGGAAGTGTAGCCGCCCATGCTGGCCGCCATGGTGCCCATGCCGGAGCTCATGCAAGAGCCCATGTTGCTCAGCGGGGAGCCCATGGAGCCGTACCCCATGGCCGAGGGGGTCATGCAGTTGCCACCCATCGTGTTCATGGCTGCGCCCATGGTCGTCATGCCGCTGGAGCCCAGCACGCTCGACCCGAAGCTTCCGCTCTGCGGCGACACCGACGTCATGCCGCCCACTGTCATGCCCATGGTGTTCATGGAGTACGTCGGAGCGCCCATAGGACTCATGTTGCCACCTGCCATACTCGATGAATTAGTCGTTTCTGGATATAGCTTTTGCATATTTCCACCCCGATGGTCACTCAAGCTCGCTATTTACACAGTCTTGGAGCTAATGGAGCACATGAAAACCTTTCTCAGTTCACTTGAATCCACATCTTTCGCCCCTGAGGCCAATGAACACTTTTTTATTACCAGCTATGTGTGCAACTCAATTGGCTGCGCGATGTTCACCAATTACTAGATGATTTGAGCCAGCTCAGTATGTGGGTTAATCCTCCATGTGTGATGAGACACAATTTTATATGCACAACTCATTTAATTATCAGAACACAAACAACTAACATGGAGTGCTCGTCTGGGTTGACTTAGGGGCTTCCACCTACCCTGTGGACTATTTGCTCTCACAGTGACTTTGCCCAATATCCACCCAGTTGCTCCTCTTGGATGCTGAAGACACGACTGGATGTGTTTATATGGGATGGTATATCCTTTTTGGGATGCTGTGTACAGTGAGTTAGTTTATTTGCGGGGCAACAGGTTTGCCTCACCACCTCCGTTGCGGGGGTTTAAGTAGGTGCGGCCCTAAGACACCATCAAACACTATCCTCATCCACTATATCCTCTCGACTTCACACTTTTCACTTTAGCCTAGTTCCAGATCTGCACACACAGTGTAGGCTTTGTTCCCCTAACTAGGTCTTTCGTCCTCACACGAGAGATCCAAATCACATCAACTGGGCGCAACTTATATTAGAGTTATTTACTTTCTCACTTTGCAAGTTTACTTTCCTGCCGGTCAATAGAGTTCCAGAGCTTAGGTTCCTTGTGAGTTTGCACTACCCTTGGGTGGGATGTGAACACAAAACCGAAGAAAATAATAGGGTAAAAAGAACGCTCCGTCGCGAACCGTCGCTCAATAAACACTATATTTACGCGATTAATAATCTCGTAGTGTTGGCTTAGGTTAACAATAATAGAAATTTACACACACGATTGGAACCTTATTACCAACAGATATACACCACCAATACTGTATGTTGCCTATTCAAAACACACCGTTATAAGATGCGACTGTTTGCAGAGGGGAATTCCTACTATTTGGCTTATAAACGATAGCCCAACTGAAGTGCCATCGCAGAAAACTTTACGTAAACGCTCGCACTGTGACTCTTGTCTCTTCTACCACACAAGTCTCCCTCTCACTCTACCAACCACCCATTAGACTTCCAACACAACTTAGGCGCCCCGATCTGGTTGTCTCACTCCGTTCGCAGCGTGCGTCTGCTTGAGTCGCGCTGCAGTGAGTATGTTTGTCTCCCTTGTAGGAGTTGGTATATCCAAAACGCAGGCCGCGCGCATGTAGTCGTCTCTGTCTGTCGTGAGGTCTGTGGCAGGTCTGGTGAGAAGAGGTGAAGACGATGAGACGATTCTGGCGCTGGCATGGGAAGGGGCAGCTATCAGTGGGCTGCTCTGCTAACACTGTGCACTCTCTGAGCCAATACTGAGAGGGGATTAGACCCGGAATGTCTCGTACGTGAGAGCAACAATTCGAAGAGATGCCCACACTCTCTCGCGCAATTGCCATGGGAACCGCCAAGGGGTGGCGCCCCGGTCAGGCCACACCCCGCGCAGCTGACAAGCTCTTCGATCCTTGCCAGCAGTGCGCAATTGTCCGAGAGACTATCATTGAAGGTGATGGAAAATGTCTCAGCGAGAGTGAAGATCTATCATTAATATTTACAACCATCTCCTTCGCTCCCGTGTGCCGCCAGAGGGCCCAATTAATTGGTTGCGCCGCGGAGAAAAAGGGATGAGCCGATGGCAAAGGTGGGGAAGTTGTACAGCGGGAGTTTAAATGATTTTCAAAAGTATCCCCGTGAATCGATTTGATATCGACAGACGCTTTTTCGAAAAAATTAAATCTTGTACCACTCTTGCGTGGTGAACTGTCACGCAAGTCGTCATCCAAGGATTAGGAGGAACTTTTCATCATCAGTCTCTGGCGAATTGGCTTTTTTGCTCCGCATCATCCGCCGTTCCATCTCTTCTGATTTCCGACACCCACTCAGGAATGAGACGTTTTTGTGACTTGATGGTTAAGTGGATGAAGCTTCTGTGATTTTTCGTGTGATTGCAGCTTTAAATTTTTGTGAAGTAATAGGCCTTAAAGTGTGCACTCTTCGCCTTGAATGATTCAAGTCAAGTCCAGTAAGCGGATATGAGTAGATTGGTAGACTTTTCTCTTTTGATTAATGGATCGCACACAAGACAAGAGAATAGAATGTAATAGTGCTTTGCCGCGTTATCATTGCAAGTGAATCAGAAGCTTCTCTATATCCCGTCGCTAGTAAAGCGGTCACGAAAATTCTTGGAAATTCGTGTGGAATCAGAAATTTTATTACCCATGAAAGAAAGAGAGCGACAGGAAGATGAGAATTACCAATAATAACTTAAAAATAGACGTGAAATAATCCATCCGTGGTGTGATGTGACCCCAGCCGATCTCGAGTGACACGCGTCAGAAATTATAATTTGAACCATCGCGCACCGGGTGTACTTAAAAATATTGACAAACATCCCTGCATTTGGCGATGACTTGGCGATATTTCTTGGCCGCACATGCTTTCGTTTCGCTCATTGAGCACCTCAATATCGAATATTTCGAAAGAAATTCACAGCCGTCCGTCCTGGGCGTGCAATAATGCTACTGGTTTCATGTCACACGCATTGGACATTGATTCAAAAATATCTTGCAAACTCAACATCAATTCAAGATTACGTTATCTAAAATTAATGATCATCAAAAGACGACAATTAAGCCCAATCAAAAGCCGAATTGTGATTTATCGCGGCGAGTTGATTGTACATATTTTGGAAACTCAGCCTATCGCGCCTATTAAAATAATCAATGCTAGATAGTGGGTGATATACGTGAAAAGTGGTGATGTCTATTCCACCGGCAATCTAGAAGCTCAATGGAGCGGCGAATGCCTCACTCGAGGAGTCTCAATCTGCCGACGGTTTAATTGCTGTCTTCTCCACGAGATAATCCCATGGCAAAAACTCACTCCATTCGCTGCTCGATGGGCTCCAAAGTGACACTCGTGAGAGGGACAATTGATCACAATGAATATTCAATTGATTGAGTTGAGCGGCTTTTAATAGATTTTTACCCAAATTCAAGATCTCTCCTCGAGGTGCACAGGTTCTGAGAGTGCGAGTGCGTTACATAATTGCTTCATTTGAATTCCAGGGGCTCATCTTGAATGCTACATGAGTGAGTTGGTAGCATAAGTGGCATCATAGTGTGCGCAAAATCAATTAACCAGATCTACATTTACTTCATGGAAATCGTAAATTGTGGACTTTGAAAACGGACGTTTTGAGCTTCATGGAGTTTTGCCAACGCAAGCAATCCTTTTGCTTGATTTATGTGAAATTTTATCACATCGCATTTTGCCGACCGGAAATCAGCAAAACTGCCTTGATCCTATATATATGAGGAAACGTGACACAAATTCATAGGTAATACTGGGGCTTGAATTTCATGTGAGTTAAGCAAATCGATCCTGATCCAGACCGGTGTGTTCTATTTGCACAGCGATTTTCCCTCTTTTTTCTCCTCTATTCTCTCCTTTTTTATCGCACAGACGCACACAATTTCTATACGCGACCCATCCAGGACAGGAGTTCACAGGCTGGAGGAGCGAAGAGAGCCACAAGTTCATGGTTGTGGCTTTCATTTTAGCCCATGAGTTTCTCTGATGTATTGTGGAGGGCAGAGAAAGAGGCGCACATTATGATTTTCATATAAATAACACGGCATAAAAGTTATGTGTTTTCAAAAGGGCGCCAAGCTGCTAAACCCCTCCATAATACCATCTCTTTCGGGGTTTTCCTCTCCCTCTGACACGCACCGTTCCCTTCCTTCATCCCGACGTTCCCGGATTGCACAGGACAGAAAATGAGAAAATAGAGCCATATACCGAGAAGGAAGGAGAAAACAAGGAGTAAATAGTGTGAAATGTTGGATATGAAAATATATAAGGGAGAAATACAGTGAGAGGAACAATTATTTGGACACTGAATGAATAGAATTCTAAGATCACATCATTTTTAAATTCAATCAATCTTGAAGTGATATTAGATATTTATTAGGTTCTTCTACTTTGAACTGATTTCTTTTGCAATTAATTGACAATCAGTTGCAACATTTCCTCACAATACTGTGAATTTGTCCTGGGGCTGCTGTTATGCTGAAGTAACCATAAAGTAATGGTCCAAATTGGGGGTTTAGCCGGGAAAAGGGACGAGAAAAAGCCTCTCTTAAGAGCAATGGAAGATATTTGGGCAAGAGAGAGTGAGAGAAGAGATCTTACAAGATTATTGTGTTTTCGTACAACACTAAATTTTATTGCGGAAAAGACCAATAAAAACAAATACCCAAATTAACACCTGAACAAATGAGTGGTCCCCGGAGAGGAGAGGAAAAAAGCGTAGCCTCTTTTAACAAATCCATTGATAACACCATGGAAGTTGAGCTCGAGTTTCTGGTGGATGACAATAATTTAATGGCTCCGAACAGCGGGAAAAAAGCGCCATAAGACAGTAAAATTAATTTTCACCTCGCTCTTCGGACTCGTTTTTGGCGGTCCTGGCGTGGCGTGTGGCGGCGAAGGGTTTTTCGTTATGGTGGCGCACAAGAGGAAGAGACTCACGGGTGGTCTCTGGTCAGATGCACTTCTCGTGATTTTATCCCAAATCATCGTGACGGAGGAGATACAGTCAAGAAGCCCAGCATCGAGGACACTTGAACACCTTTCAGTCATTCGTATCACATTCACTAAATTTCTCGTGTTTATATTCCTCAATCAGCCTCCCCATCAATGGACCAAGAGAGAGAGAGTCATGCGAAAAACTCGAGTGTCTTCCATTCATTGCTGTGTGCGTCTTCTTTCTGGCCTCTCGTGTCTTTATCTCCTCTCGCAGCCAAACTTCCCAAATATTGACGATGTCCAACACGACCTCCGACCTTTGTCCGTCTCTGGTATCGCTGCGGATTCATTCACATGGCCATGACTCAGAGGATCTCTCTCCCTCTGGCCCAGAGTTGAACCTCTTTACTGCACAGACAATGCACTTTATTATCGCACGCATGGAATATTTTTTCGTGGAATTCCGTCTGAAGTGCAGTGAAGAAGCACACCAACTATGATTGAACTCACTCACTATCCATCTTTCTATTGATCTTCTTCGCAATCAATTCTTCTTTCGTCCGTAATTTCTTGATTGCGCTGCAATATTGGCTGTCTCGGGATTGTCTGTGGTGAAATTTGACCATTTGTGCCTCGCAGTCACGCCTCGGGGAGCCTTTTGCAGACCTGCCGAAGTGACATAATGCGACGGAGGAGGGAAAATTCATTCATGATGTTGGTACAGTGGCTATGCAAATAGCATCAAATTGAGGAGTGATTTATTGTTTCTCACCCAGACAACTCATGATAAAGCCAGCCTCGGAGTTCAATGGAAGATGACTTCTATCGCCAAGAGCACGCTTTCTCCAATTCCCCGGAACAGTTGCATGACAACTTGCAATTCAGTGTGCATTTGGAAAAAGGAGTTGAATGTTTATTTAATTTTCATATTTTTTGCTGTAAAAGTTTATCAGCTTTCGACTAGAGCTTCCATCAACTGATAAAGACTAGCAATAACATGAAATATTCTAGATAGGTCAAGGATAATCCCGCTAATACACATCATTCTCTTAAGCTGCTATCAATTCCCGATAAGGCATAATGGCTAGATTTTTATATTGAAAATGACTTGTTTAAAAATCTTTATCGCAGCATTTGATTGTGTGCATTGTTGCATGTTTTGGCATCTTAATATTCAAATATGTACAAAACTTGCCACCCTATTTTAAGCCTCAGAAAACCCGCTGGAGAATAAGTAACAATTTATTTTGATGCCTCTAGGCAACAACAGCATCCACAAGTTGCAGCCAGATTCAATCCTCCCCTGTCTTCATGTTGCTGATTAATTTCATGAGACTCGTGGGAAATCCCCGGAAAAATCAGTGGAAAATCATGAGTGATTCCCTCATATTGTTGTTTAGCCTTTGTGTACATGTGCGGAAAAGTAATTTAGAGCACTCTTCCTTTTATCCCACTCAAATCCACCCCAAGGAATGCTCTCGCTGGTCGGATATTGGAACGCTCTGTGCCGGTGTTCTCGCCATCGGGAATTGAGGTGAGGGTGAACGTGTGCAAGATAACGTGTGCATCGTGTAAACAGAATTTCCTTGTCGCCCATATTCGACTGCCCCTAAAACGCGAGGGTTGTGATGGATAGCGATTTAATTTGTCCATTTTTTGCCGCCTCAATTGACGGGCGCATTGTGCATAATTCAAATGATGATTCAATTTTACATTGTTTGGCATTTTGTACTCGACGAACGGCGGCCGATGCGATAGAAAATAAACCACCCTCGTGTGGTGGTGGAAATTTTCTCAATTCAATTGCATACACTCCCTCTGAGGACGACACTGTATAAGGATCAAGCGCGGGAAGGCACTTGAGCGCTGGGTGTCTGTCGTGTCACTGCTCCTCTCCCTCCTTTACCTGTAATTATGATCATTTAGGAATTTTTGTGGTCACGTGCGAGCACAAGAGCACTCACCGATTTCCCTGTAATGCTGTCTTCATAAATTAATAATTCATTGGATTGGCTTTGTGTGTCATTTTCGATTTTACCAGGAGCGTAATCTTCTCCCGGAGGTCGCGTGCTTTTGCCACTCGTTTGACCCCGAAGCACCCTTTCGCTCTAACGATTTCAATTGTGAAAAATAGATAAAAAAGACAGGATTGACAAAGGAGGAAATTAGTGGAACTCTATTCTTGATCGTGTAATTTTCTGGCTCTTTTTTTACAGGAATAAATTACAAATCAGGGAGGAGCTGATATGCCTTGAATCTGTACACCACTCGCACACTAATTCTCAAATTATGAATATCTTAAATTCGTGTATCTTTTCCTGGAAAAATCATCTCTCATGATATGCCAATAAGCTCAAAATTGCTGATTCAGAGTCAAAATCGCCCAGAAAGTTGTCTAAATAAGCATTTTTCAAGTCAAAATGACTATTTTTGAGGTTATGTTTGTTCTCAGCACAATTTGCAGTGTTTCTTGGCATCAAAGGTTCAGAATAGAGATGTTAATTGCAAGCAAATGCTTTATTCTTGACTTGAGAAAAGAAATTGTTGTGCTAGAATGCGAATTATTCACTAAATCTGACTTTAATTCGTTACATAACCTAGAAAAAGGATTATGTCGATTGTTTCCAGCGCAAAATTCAAAAGAAATCCAAAGAATCTAGATGATTTGACAGTAAAAGAAGCATTGAGAAAAGGAATATTGTAGGGTTTTCTACTGAGCTGTACACCACTTCTAATTGTTTTCTCTCCCCCTTGCTACATATAATGATCAATGTATTTTCAAGAATATTTTTGACTACTATAGAAAATTTCTTGGGATTCTAAATCAATCAGTGAAGGATTGGAAAGGCGTTGCCCTCATCTCCAAGTTTTCACTCTCTAATCACTTTCTCAGGCAACTGCGAAGTGGAAGATTATCACGGAGATCCGCATATTGCGCGTAAGCCCATACAATTGTCAAGGGTTGCCAGCCACTTGCTCGAAGGTCTGATGGGTGATTTTGCCGAGATTAAAACTCAATCTTCGTGGAAATGACGCACACAAGTGCCTTTCGGTGGGTGGAATGGGATGAAAATTCATCATTGTGGTTGCGTGTACACTTTTCCCTCCCTGCTGGAAAAGTGCTGCTTTGTGGAATGATTTTGATAGGAGACCATCGAAATCGAATCGATTCACTTGAGAACAGCACACACAAAAAAACATATACAACATTGAAAAAGTGTGTGGAGGAGAAAGAGCGTTGACACGTGTCAGTTGAAGAGCTGCCGCGAGGAAAATAACAGTGAGCACGAAGTGAGAGGAGAAAAAATGATAAATTACCTTCCGAATAGTTATTTTCATATTAAAATATTCATTGACACAGTCGCGCTGTTTTTTTTGCTTGATTTATTGCATCACCACACATGGGAAAATCACCCAAATTCTATCGCTCGACGGGTTGTTTGTCGCAAAATGGTCTACCTCATTGCCACCCAGAGTCATTGGGGAGTCAGTAAATTCAAAGAGAAAACAGTGAACTTTCCTCGGACTCTCCGCACTTCAAATATTTGGCGACCTTGACCTCCCCGACTTTGACTGACTTCGATTGTCGCCCCCCAACATCGCCCCCCAATCGCAGGAGGAAAGTCACTCTCTATATAGCAAAACATGCTCCATTCACTCTGGTTGACTCTCGGTGACAGCTTCGCCTCTCACATTATGTCAATGGAGACAAATTTCCTCTTTTTTTACTTCAACTGCCGAAAACAAGTGCAGGAGTTAAAATAAATATTTTCCGGTTGTGTCTAATTAACAATTCAAAAAGAAATTCTGTTACTGCAATTCATGATGGATTCTGTGTAACATTCACTTGACAATGGCACCGAGTCGGAAATGTTTTTCAAAGGCGAAGGAGTGTTACTGGATGTGAAGAACATTTAAGGTACAATTGTCTTCGTCTGCGAGAATGCTGCGGAGAGTGAAGCCATCGAGGCAACATCGGTGGCTTCACGGAATGCCAACATTAGGAATATAAGATCTAAATATCTTCTAGACATTCCAAACTCATGATTTAATGAATTTTACAGCAAGAAAGGAAGTGTCTTAACTTAATTTTTGCTATTCTTATACGCACATTTCTCTGCATTTTGCAATATCTCGGCGCCAAATTGAGATATCTCCATGATCTCAACGGCATTTGAAAGACCATGAAATTTAGATAACATTTTGTCTTAAGGTAAATGTCTCAAAAATTGACAGAAATAGAGAATTCTTAGAACCAAAAGTTAAGATGTCCTAAGCTAATTTTCACTACTGTATCTTCAAGATTTATTAATTTTAGTTACATTGTAATTTAGTTACTAATCAAGTATTTTCTTGGGTACCAAAAACTGTCTTTGGACAGACAAATGCTGCATCATTTCCCTGACGAACGGCGCTCAAAATTTTTACAACTGTAATTTATTCATCAATTCTCAGAGTGGATGTGAATGAATCAACAGACACCATCAATAGTCACCTGACAGATACAAATTTTACGCCACTGTTTTACAGCCATTGTGGTGGACTGGCGGTGCAAATGAAATGGAAAACAACCAACTCTGTCTTGGTGAAAAGTGCCAAGAAGTGCCAACAATTGAGTACAGGTGAAAGATCGGCAGAGAGAGAGATGGGGAGAAAAAAGCATGAATGGAGTGTGTGGAATTTCTATCGGCACGCAGAAGATGCGCGCAAAATTAGCAGTAGTCGCAAGACAGATCGTTATTGATGTCTTATTATTCTGACCATCGCGAAGGTGGTTCTTGGGCGGCAATAAAGTTTATTACATCAAGTTCCTCTGGACAATAAGCTCTTCTGTGTGCGCCATCTGACCAGTGGCAAGGCTGGAGACAATAAAATCGATTTTCAAAAGACATGAAATACGATCCAAAGTTGTTAATGGATTGAGATGCGTACCCTCTCGAGGGGCATTTTTTTCCTGCCAAAGTCCTTATTGAGTTACACACCACCGATGGCAATTTACCATGGCAATTTTCATCAAAATACATTTAGATCGGATCCAATTTTCATTCATCCACTTACTAGAGCAAACATTGGGCGATGTGAGAAAGATGGAGCGAATAAGTAGCTCTGGAGGAGGTATTTTTGGGCGGTGAACCATTCCCGTTTTGCATTCTACACTCTCGCTCTCTCATTCTCTCCCTGAAAGGATCACAGGACGAATTAGCACGTTGTAAATTGGAGCACGTGCTAAGGGGGTTGGAATTGTGCATGCGTCTGCGGATGAGATGTGAAAGAGGTGCAAGAAAGAGTGCCTTCAGGACCACCCACACACTGGCCAGGTCCATCAACAGCCTCTCCAAGAGTGCCTTAAAGATACCGGCTATTTGGGCCATATAAGTGATCGAGGTAGAGAACATGGTGAGGAGAGTTAAAGAAAAACATTTTAGAGGAGTGAACTGAACCCCAATTCACCTTCTCTAACTAAAAGGTAAGAAGACGAGCAAAAAAAAGCGCTTAAGAACCCACTTTGAAGGGAGAGAAAAAAGGAAGAAATTTCTCAAGGAGCAAAAACAATCTGTTAAAGTGTTCTAAGCCTTTCCACCTTGCACTGCGTTTTCTGATGTGAAACAGCGCGCACCTCTCGAGGCCAAGGGAGAGAAAAGAAAAACAACCCATCGCGTCCCCAACAGAAAAACACCGCATCCTCAGCCCAGGTAATGCGCGCCCAAAAGGGCCCTGGATATTAATATGGTGTATGAAAAATATCGCTGAAGATGAATAAACAAACAGCTATGCTTACCAGAAAATGTTATTATAGCACCCTTGTGTTAGATTTTTATTATTACTATATAAGCATCATGTGTGTGTGGAAAAATTCACCAAAAGTCTTTCACCCGCATTCTTCTCTTCATTTTCGCCTCCTTGAGAAATGCAGCGCACACGAAATATTGGCCCTATATGCCCAATATTTGCTCACCCCATCCCCAAAAACCCTCCTCGAGCAGCGAGACTCGGCTTTGGCCATTGTCCACTCGACTTTATCCACCCATAAATGGTGCTGAACGGCCGAGTGGCTGAGGAAGAAAAATGCCTCGAGATTATCATCAATTAAGCAAATTGAAAATCACCGACTCTGAGCTCTGACAAGGATTTTCACATGTTATGCTAAGCATAAATGTGTGAAACACACAAATATGGATCAATCTGCAATTGTGACTGTAATTTTCAAACATGAACATTAATTATGTTTGCAGTAAATTCTTTTTAACACGAATTTACTAATTGAATACTTAAATTTTGATAATTTTGGTGAATTTCACTATTTTAACGAGAATTGAAAGGGTTGTTTTTCCTTATTACTTCATTAACAACCTTTTGTGTGATTGAGAATTGATTCAACAGTTTATTTTAGGATGTAAATTAGGTGAAAAATGCTTTGATTTGAAATTCTTGAATGAAGATCAATTTATTAATCAAAATACTGCAAATTTCCCTTCTGCTCTCACAGCAAATTAAGGCTCAAGAAGGAGACAAACTCCGCCAAGAACCCACTTACTGGGCCTCTCATTGCTCTTGAGATTGAAGGTCCAGATGTAGGTTGGTCCCCTCGAGCGATTCCTGTACAGAGGACACTCGTACACATCCTTCCTGTCCTGTTTCTCACTCAGAACTGCTCGCAAATAGACAACCGGAAGCTCATCCGTGAGCTCCATGAAAGTCGCCTCCACAATTCGTCTCGCAGTCACATCCCACTGAGCCCCATCCATGTGCAGACCATGAATATTTATGCCTTCATGGGGCGCCATCCCTATTTCAGTCTTACCATGCTCAGTCACCTCGCAATTGAGGGACATCCGGTCCAGGGCGAGACCATGGCGACGCGACGTTTGCTGCATGACGGCCGTCAAGAGACTCTGTGGGTTGAAGAAACCGCCCAGCCAGAAGACAGCCGGTAGATTGAAGCTTGATGTCCAGACCTTAAGAGAGGAGAAAATGTAAAAACTCAGCAAATGGTTAAGTGTTGTGAGCAAATATTCACACCTCAAGCACTTGAACTCGATGAAGCAGATCTGAAAACCAATTGTGAACACTGAGAAGACTCGGATAGGAAACTTTGACCCATTTTTCAGGGATTTTCCCACTGAACAGGGCATTTTCCAGCTCATCCATATCTCTGGACATTGTTAGCTCGCCCGAGAGTCCCATTTTCAGCTCCAGCAGTGATTTCCTGATTTCCCGCCAAAGTACGTTCATTCGCTCGCATTCTTGCAGTGCGACAATGGTGTAAGGCGTGGGATTCCGCGCTCTGGCCATGAGTTCCTCCAGCACAAAGCCGCTGTGGCATTTGTCCAGAAATTCATCCACAATATCGCGGACAACTTCCTGCCTGCTAGCGCCCTCTGTCGACGACGAGGTGACACTCTGTGGCTGAAGTCGACTCAGAACATCAAACATCTCGTTGGCTTTCGATGTCTCCACTACAATTTCCACATTTGGATGCAAACCATAAATATAGGGTGATTCGAGTGGAATATTGTCGTCAACATACTCATGATAATGAGTGTAGGATTCGAGATTATCGGGTGCATCGAAGCCAGGACAGAATTCCAGTTCATGATCGATTAGTGGTGGTCGAAGGAATTCCTGTTGAAGAAGAAGTTTCCCACACATTTTAATAGGAATTTTCATATTTTACATTTTAACATGCTGAGCGAGAGAAAAATGCTAATCTCTTATTATGAAAATGCTCATAAATATTTTTTCCATCCACACAAAAATCAACTGATTGAACAAAAATATATTCTCGCATGTTTTCCATTATTATAATGAGAATTCTTTAGACTTGTATTTGAATTTTTGTACTTTTTGACTTTATATTTGCATTTTTGCTTCAATTTCCTGACATTTCATAAATATAGACATCCATAAATTCTATACAGTTCAAAGGAAATTGAGTTTTTCTTTTAATGCTTCTGTCTGAACGTGACTTTATAGTGTTGTTGGTCTTTTTTTTGGAATCTCACCTGAAGGTACGCGTGGCAGAGCCTTTTGTCCCAGTCATCAGTGATGTGTCCTCCATAGATGATTTCCCCGAACATGTAGCGAAGGTCTTCCCAAGGCACAGGACGCAAGTCATCCTCCAGATAGTTCTTCAGCACGCTGGAGCTGAACGTGAGATCGCCATAGTTGAAGGGATACTGTCTGTTCCATCCGGCCGGTCCGAACTTCCGTCGCTCACCCACAATGGCGTGGAAGTAGCACATGGCGAAGAGGATGGCCTTGAACTCGCGCTCCTTGGGCGACATCTCCAGCGTGGCCTGAGTGAATTGATTGAGCGCCCCGTGGAGATTGGCCCTGATGCCGGACGGTGGCTCGTTCGTGACTTTTATCGCTGACTCAAGGATACCCTGCGGCAGGATGTTGTATTCCGCCACCTCTGCCGGTTCGGCACTCAAGAAGAGTCTGAAGGATTCATGAGGCTCCCGTGTAGCCTCATAGATGCGCTTCTCAAGGATTGGAAGCCACTTGGCAACCAAGTGAATGTTTTGCAGAATAACCCAATGACCTTCTGTTGCTCCTCGAGCAATTGCATCCTCAGCAATAGCTTCCTGACCCTGACCCAGAGATACGATGTGATAGTTTCCGGCATCTGCAGTGAACTTGAGCTGGTGGCCAAGTTTCTCCACCTCCATAATCGGATCCACGCCAGGTGAGAGGATAAAGAAGATGGGAATCATCGATGAGCTTTCCTGCAATAACAAAATAGATGTGTAATACAGAAACATCAAGATTATATGCTTAATACCATATAATGAACATTTTCAGCACATATTTTGAACATACACACACACAGTGCAAAATTATTACGCATTGCTATGCTAATGTGATGAAGCAAATTAGATTGGGAGACGTTGGAATTGACGCAGTAATCCCTCGAAAATTGGAACAGGAAACCACATGGTGAGCTCCTATATTGTCAATATTTATGTGCACTACCTGTCATTTATTCACCTTTTCGAGCAATAACAGCCTCCATAGAGAAAACCACGGGCAGCAAATCAACGCGCGTATATGCAAAATACATGGAGGGAAAATTTCACTGCCATGAATTGACACCCCAAAGCGAAACTGCGGGATTAAGCATGAAGACGAATCTCAATTAGGTCACAATTTGCAAGTGAACTCTCTAAACTCATCATCTGACGCCAAACATGAACTGGGATGCGCACGTAGTGAAATTAGCGTAACATAAACAAATCACACACAAATTTAATATTTATCCGAGGACTTTTTGCCACATCATCCACATGAAATTCAATATTATATAAACTTTTATGAGTACATGTGTGAATTTATGAAAGTTTTGGAAAATGTTTTGGAATATCACAGAGTGAATTTTGAAAACCTAACATGCACTTAGTGTGCATAGATGGCATATTAAATTATGGTATAAAATAATTTTCAGCTTTTGCTGTGTTATATTAAATATCTGTTTGAAAAAACCATTATGTTCCCATTAACCCTGTGTAACTTTTCATATGAAGTAAAATGGGATGAAAAGAGCCTAATAGAATGAGATAAACTGGATCTTAATCGAGTGCTTGTACGCAAACACATGAAATTGTGCAGGAAAAGTTTAGTCTTCATATGCGTTTCAATTGTAAATATGCAACATATTTAATCTGTGATAAAACAACTTTTTTCATACTGTTGGAATCCACAAATAATAACTCGACATTTGCATGTAGTTATGTTATGATTATTCATATAAATTAAAATGTAAAACGAGTTCATGAATGATTAATTCATGATAAGTTATGAATTCCATTGAATCTCGCGTGCCAGGAATTTCATAAAACTGAGCATTTACTATATATTGAATAGCACAAATGATTGAAATTATCAATCATGGGGAGAGAGAGAGAGTTATGATATTGGGTTAATTTTGGCATGCCTTCGTCTCTAAACTGAATAATTCCATTGAAATCCATGATTAAATTTTACCATATTTGCTCTCGCAAATAGTCAAATATACAAAACAATTTGCATGAGAAATTAGAGGTATACAAGTAATACACAGTATAAAATACAATTTACAGCATGTGATGAAAAAGTTTACAGTCGACAGTTAAGTGTCGAACACTGGAAATTCGTGGAAATTCGGAGGAAAGAAAGTGTTGTTTTCTTTTGAATAAAAATTTATAGGAAACAACATCAATCGAATTGAGACCATTTCTTGAGCTGTTTTTCGTCTTTTTCAACCTTCTTAAATTTCCAACCATATAAATTGGGAAAAAAGTTTTTCCTCTCTCACACACTAACACACACACAAAGAGTGTGACTTTCTTCTTCTGGCACGAATGGTCTTCAAAAGTCATTCCACATATTTATTCTGTCCATATTTACAAGTTATTTTAATGTTGGCCTTTGTACATCGTAGAAAAATCCTAAATTCTCAACACGTTCTATGTGAATTACCGTGTCAAAATTCCATGGGTTTCGGTTTCTTTTTCTCCATTCTTCCAACTTTTATCATTTCACATATTGAGAGAAATTGTTTCATATATTCTTTTTGAGGCCGCAACATCAATATATATATATAAAAAACAGAGAGAGAGAGAAGGAGAAAAGAGAAGAATTTCCACTTTCATCCATCGTCCTCAGTGTAAATAGAAAGTGAATTACATTTCGGAATAAAGATGAAAATATTCGGTACGGAAGACCAATTCAAAGAGTGCGCGATGGAAAATTGAGAAAACAATTTCAATGTGAAAAATCGCATCTGAGAGAGTTTGGTTTGATGAGATCCACTGGGAAATTCATGAGATTTCCTCTGAGGGTAAAATATCTTTAATTGCTCATAATCAAGTGAAGCATAGTGCAGCGAAATTGCTGTGATTTTCCCGCTTAAAGATGCTGGCAAAGAATCGCTGGCGAAAATTCGTCCCGCGGGGAAAATGTGAGAAAGTTGTGATGAATAAATAATGGAATATTTATGCTCTTTTGTAAGATAATTGCTTCGCATTCTTCACGGATAATTTCCACAATATTGGGTGGTTAATCATGGAATGTAGCATCATATTTAAAATATACAGCTTATTGTCATAGACACATTGCATAGAATTATTCGATGCTTTCAATTTTGCACTAATTTCAATAAACCCACAAAGAGATAATTGAGCGTTTGCAATAAAATGCAATTTACGTTCTTTGTGAAAGCAAAATACCAGAAGCATACAAGCATTATTATTCCACAATTATTATTATTATCTCTGCAGAGGCACACTCAATACCCATTTGTTCTGTAGATTCTGTATGTATAGAATTATTGTCTAAAATGGAATAGAGAAATAGAACAACACTAAAACATGGTGTATAACTTCAACACTTATTTCACTTACTTCATCTAAATCTGCTAAACGACACTTTATATACCCACAATTGACAATTCTAGAAAATGCATAACGAATAAAGTGATTGAATAACACTAAAAGTTTTCTCTCGAGTAGTATGGAAAACTTTAGAAATGTCAGTGACATGAAATTTAGTGTCTGAAGCATCATAAAATAGCATATAATGCAGCACTTCACAATGGTAGAAACTTATCATGAGAGCATCAGAGGGAAAATCGATGGTGCAGTCATGAATAAATGGTACTTTTAGGGCATTTGAGGCTTTATCACCTGGAAGATTTTCGACATTTCCGGCGGTGGGATGCTGCGGAATCTGGGCCCGAGTCTGTCGATGGCGCTCTGGTAGCAAGCATAAACCATTCTATCGGGCCGAATGACACGTAGAATGCACAATTTCTGCACGGAATTCATGTTGCGCCAATTGCCGGGGAATTTTTCATTCTCCGCCACCTCAGATGCCACAATCAGTCTCCACCTCTTGCTGGACTCCTCAATATCCTTGTCGATGTCACGGAAAGTCTCCAGCTCGGCCAGAGCACACATCCCACCCCAATTGGCATTGGTGAGGAAAGGCACGGGAGATTTAACTCCTGCCTTGGCAGGACAGCGCAGCAGGAAGCCCAATTCAATCGGATTGTACTCCTTGGAGTGGACATAGAGTTGCAGGAAGATGTGCACAAGGAGAAGCGATTTATCCTTCTTGAACATGCCACGACTTACAAATTCGTACACCTGAGGAGAGAGGAAAGAGTATTGATTAAAATTATATTCTTACGCTCTCTTGACGTAACACGTGGTGAAGAGGAAAACACAGAAGTAGGTGAGGAAATCAATAATTTCCTCTATAAGCCACTCAAACGCTTCAGTTGACAGTGGAGCGCAATGGGTCAGTAATTCATTGCACATTCTGAATTTCTATTGCTCTGTTTCCAGGAAATTCAAAAATTCACCTCTTGACCAACTCATCGATTTTCTTATTTCCCTGTAGAATGCCCAATTTTCTCTCGAATTTTCTGCCTGAATGTCTTTCATATATGCTTTCAATATACTCTCAAAACAATTCATAAATTTAAAAGCACATAATCAATTGATTTTCGTGTTCAGAAACACATTGAAACAAATATTAAACTCTTCAAAAGTCATAATATGTTGAATAAAGTCAAGGATAAATGTATTTTATCAACTCCTGTGTGCAAGTAGAAATCAATTACCTGATAAGTGATATTTTCAATCAATGCATTCACTCTTTCCCGCACAGTATCTTCCACTTGAGTGTCCAGGATGGCTCTCACGAAGACGCGCCTGAAGAGCTCCATGGAGTACTGATAGATTGGATTCACCCAATGCATGCCCTTGAGCACGAAGTACAGAATAGCTGCACGCTTAGCCACATCCCGGTATAATTCCCGAGCAGCTGTGATCTCCTTGGCTGTCTCACGTGCTTCTGCAGAGCGAATCTCAATCTCCTCGGCCAGCCTCTTATTGTCCTCCACATTTTCCACAAGTGACGAATTCTGGAGAATATTGCCAGTCTCACCAGACAGGCGCTCCAGCAATTTATCTTCGAGATCCTTCAGCTGAATCTTGAACTCATTCCGCTGCACAGTGAGCTGATGCTGTTGCTCCTCCAGCTCTGGACGCTCCAATTTTACAACATCCACCAGCAATTGGTCTTCCAAGCCCTCACGTGTCACGGTGAAATTAATTAGTGTGAGCTGTGCCTGCACTTCGGGCTGGTAATGCGGATTGGATAGCTTCGTCTGCAGGATGAGCCGAAAGGCGGGATTGTAGACAATCTCACGATCGCCAAGCATCACAGCTTGGCCACCTCTCGTGAGAACACGACCAAAGAGATTACTCAACATCGGATTAAGCGTCTCGTCCACATTCTCCAGCAGCAAAATACCACCCACTCTCACCACTTGCTCCACCACACTCAGACAGTCCTCAGCATCGAGCCGTGTGACCACCAGGTCGTCCCCGAAGCGCCTCCTGATCCACCTCAACCCCTGCCTGCAAGCCAAATCAAGAGCAAAACCCAATATCAGCATGTTGCAAGTGACATCAATGATGCAGTTAGTCAATCATCTTACAATTCGGGGTCAATTATGAGCGGCCATCGCACGCTGCTTAGCAAAATCATGGCATTATCCACTGACATTCTATCACTCGGCAAGCCCTCATTATTCCACTCCGCCACCATGGCGGTGTCACACACAATCAGGAAGGGATTCAGGTCCACCAGGTCCTCGCCCGTGAGCAGTGACGGCTGCAATGAAACGCACAAAACGACGGGTGAATCGAAAACTATGAAAAGTCGATTTATCATAGTTTTCGTCTTATGTTTTTTTTTGAAAAGCCTTTTATTTGTTCTTTCTGTACAAGAATTTTAAGATTTGTATCTTATGAGACAATAGAAAAAAATCTTATTTATCTAAATAGCACAAATGGAAAAAAATTGTCATGTTTTGCGAATGAAAAGTCGAATTTTCATTATTTACGCTGTACAATTTTTTCAAGAAAAATGTCTCAAAAATTGCAGTCAAATGCTTAAAACGTCTTTTTAGAAAATATTTGTAGATTTTCAGAATTATCCTAAAATGTTTTTTGGACTTTAAATGAATATTTCCCATATATTTTAAATTTTTTCACTTGAAAACATTAAGAAAAAGTTCAAATGAAGTATGAAAAGTTGATTTTTTGTATAAAATCGACTCAAAAACCATTAAAAATCGACTTTGAAAAGTAATATTTTCAGATTTTCTATTAATTTTGCCACATTTTAGTCAAAAATTTCAATAAATACTAATAAAACATTTACAAAATAAAAAATACAGAGCAATATTTTCACTTTAACGAACGATTTGAAGGCATTTTGAGTATTTTGAAGTAAATTTGGCAAATTTCGCAGCTGTTTTAATTGAAAATTTTGAACTCGCTTTGCTGAAAAATGGCGATTTTGACTTTTTATAGTTTTCGAGGCAACCGTCGAAAAGCACTTCTGTTGATTTATCAACTCAACTGACAGTCGCACAGAATTATATATTTGTTTTCAGCGCTTTTAAACACAGTGAAAGAGCATATAATAATTGGCATTGTCAAGCTGGGAAGATATTATAGGATAATCATTTAACAACTAATTTATGTTTTATAATTACGAGATATAATGATATGGAGATTGTGGTTTTGTTGGTCGGAAATTGACGGCTTTGTTAAATGCTTAAATATTGTTAATTGTCGTGACCAAAAACCAAAAATTGTCAATAAAATATGATATACAAAAGCAATTCAATCATTTGTGTAATGTAAATGTGGGTTCTTTGTCTACTTTCTGCACTCTCTCTCTCTTAATGAAAAAGCATTACATAATGCTTTCATGTGTCACATGGTTTGTTTATCTTATTATTCAGTGGCTATTCAAAGTAATTCTCTGCATTTTGGGGAATATTATCTCCATCAACACATTTCGGCTTGTTTCCAATAAAACTTTTATCTCACAGAGTCAAAGCTCCCCAAAGTATATATTTTTCATACGAACTGAGATATCTGTGAACTTTTATGGACTTCTTTTACAGCATGATTTGCTTCTATGATTTGATTATTGTGCTTATGTTTAGCCTTGTCAAACACATTCCTCTTTGCATAGATTTAAGGACAATGGCATTGAGAGAGAGTATCGCTTTAACGCAGCTCTGCTGTAATGGCATTTCATGGAAGTGTTGGTAATATTTTACCATTATCTGGGTAAATAATGCAATAATGTGAATCAATGCAGTTTCTCCAATGGCAATAAATTCTCAAATTGAACTTTTATAGCCGTAAATTGGAACACAATTGAGTGTGATGCATATTGCAATCCCCACTTTCTTAAGGGGATGTCAATGCAACCTTCGTGTGACCTTATTAAGTCTGGACTGAAGCGATGCAATGTGGCGCACTCGTTAGAAAAAGGAAAAGAATAAAATTCAATTCCTTCGATTTGTAGGGTAATTGCAAGAAGATTTCCCGGAATTTTTCCGTATATCAGAAGAAAAATATTTCATTCTATGTGATGTGTGTGAATTTTTCAGTGCAAAATTGGATTTTTAGAACATTTGAGATGAGCTTTTCTGATATGCTTCAAAGGCTCTAGAGAGGGCTTTTCAAATGACTCATTGGCAAGCAAACAAACAGATAAATGAACTCCGAGGGAGAAAAAGGCCATTCAGAAAAGCACTCGAACCTCATTCTCGTCCTATCGGTGTGGAGAGAGAGAGAAAAAAAGGAGAGCTCCATCATAAAGGAAGAATGGCGCTCTTAAAAATTCGGTACTAGAGAGAATAAAATTGAACTGAAAAAAATGTATTTTTTTTCTTCTCCTTCCGTTTTCAGTCACTCGGCCAATGAGTTTTGGGCGTGAATAGAGAAGCGGGAAAATTAAAACAAACCTCGAGAGTCATCAATGCCGGCAACCAGTAATCTGTAATGATTTTTTCACGGTAGCTCTGTGTGAAGCAGCCCAAATAGGAGATGAAACATGCACCAATTAGTGTATCCCCAAGAGTGGTATTCATTTGCTCGCGATACTTCACAATGAACTTTTTCCACCTCACACGCTCAGACGCCAGGCCGACAATCAAACGATTGGCCAAATCCAGAGCATTTTCTGTTCGATCCACTTCGTCCTGGCATGCTTTTTGCTCATCCAGAGCTAATTGTAGCTTGCTTTCCAGCTTCGATAGCTTCTCCTCCAGGACACTCAGTTTCCCACTCAACTCGCCTAATTTGGCCTGAAAGAGTGTGTTTTGTTGAAAATCTAGAATTGCTATTTTTTCCCAAGGGGGAGATAATACGTCTTAAATCTGTACAGAACTTCCAAACACTTTGAAATTTTTTCTAAACACTTCTAGAAACACTTCTTCTAAGTTTTCATCCGATATTTCTGTGAGAATTGAATTAAAAACACATTTTCGGATATCTTTTCCGATCATAACCTCAAAATATCACAAAGAGATCTTCAGAAATTCCATCTAGAAGCTTTCTAGATAACAAAATCATGTCTTATAATTTGCCAATGAACCCAAAATTGCTGATTTAGAGTCAAAATCGTCGAGAAAGCTCTCTAAATAAGCATTTTTCAAGTTAAAATGACTTTTTTGAGGTTATGTTCGAGTTTAATACAGTTTACAGTGTTTTTAGACATCACAAGTTCACAAAAGCTCTATTTATTGCATGTAAATGCATAATTGTGCCAATGTCAAGCAATCTTTTGGACTTGAGCATAAGAATTGTTGTGCTAGAATACTCATAATTCACTAAATCTGTCTTTTATTGTTTACATAACCCAGAAAAAGATTTTTATGGTTGATTCTGTGTGAAAATCGAAGGAAATCTAAAGGATTGGCATAATTTGTCTTGAATATTTTAAGCTTTTGAACACTTCCACTTCTCAAATACTTCTGCTGAACTATACACCACTTCTGAGTGTATTATCTTCCCCTTGATTCTACACGAAATTATATCCCAGAATCAATATTACCTGTTCCTCAGCCAGTTGCTTCTTTGCCGAATCCAGAGCAATTAATTTAGGCTTCACTTCTGAATAAACTTGATAAAATTTGTATATATTTATCACCCAAGCACAGAGTCCGGCAGCAGCTGATGACTTAGCCTTCATTTTCTCCGGCTTAAAGTCACGATTCTCCACATATGGCAGAATAGCAGAAATTGTCTCCTTCCTGATATTCTCCTTGTCGAAAGTCTTGAGCTGATTCAAGAAAGTGTCCGCTTTGCCCATCATAGCGCGACAAGCCTTCCAGCTTCTATCCTTGGGAATGTTTCCTTTGGCAAAGAGAATCAGGACGGCTTCAGTGACTTTCTCAACTCCTGGCGGAGGAGTGCCGAAGGACTTCAATTCGGTCAGATTCTTCTTATCCAGCGTATTTAGGGCTTCTTTCGCCTGATTTATGGCAGGTTCCGCCAGTTTCACTTCTGCTTCACATTGACGAGTGGTTTCGGCAATGTTTGCCTCAATTTTCCGCACATTTTTCTCCTCTTCGGCCACATTTGCTCTATCGAGTGACACCACAGCGTTTTCCTTCTGCAAGAACTGAAGCACAATGTCCGCTTCGTCCTTCTTCTGTGTCGTCGTGGCTTCCTGTTCTGCCAGGGTTTCCTTGAGGACATCCACTTGAGCTGTGCAGGCATCCAGTTTGATTAATCCCTGATCCAGACGATTTATCCACTGAGTTATTTTCTCCTTTCGCTCACGAAACAATTTCCTGGAAGTGAATGAGAGATAATTAGTGTGCAAAATTCCTGCAATTGCGTCACAAATGGACAGAAATTTCTTCAACAGCTTAAGCTAATTGAAGTGAAAATTTTCTTTGCACTTTCAAAATAATACCTAAATATTATGCAGCCACAATTATCGCAATAACTCCAGGAAGTTCATCAAGAGTCACATAGAAAGAGACTAACAAAATTTTCTTTGAAATTCTCTTGCTCATACTTTTCATGTTGGAAAATCTTCTTGTAGTGAGGCAAAACTTTAGAAACTTTCAACAATGTTTTGTTAATGAAATAGCAAAGATTTCGTGACATTTTCTTCTGGGCTATTATTTGAAAATGTTTGAAAGTGTTCTGAATTTCTTTCCAGAATATCAGAAGAAACTTTGTAATTGATCGTTTGTGAAAATAGTCTTCTACAAATTTTGAATACATTTCCAATTGTGCTGAGCTTTATTCACACAGAGAGAGAAAGAGAGAAGAATTTGCGGTGAAATAATATTCAGCAAAGCTTCTCGTGAAAACGTATATCATTTTCTTGTTAGACGAATAAATCCAACGTGAAATATATGGCTGTTGAATAATTTCACGGAGACGAAGTGGAACGTGATGTGGAACACAATCCTTACTTAAAAGATGTGCTTTCACTGTTTTTTTTCTTTTCTTTTTGGAACACTGGTGGAGAAATTATTGGTGTTTTCTTACCTATAGAGATCAATGGTATCGAGGAAGGTTTTTGGCGTTGTGTAGTTGAATCTCTTTTCCGTTTCTCGATAAATTGTCGACACTTCATTGACCGAATTGTGTGCCTTGGCCAGGAAATTGCTCACAGTTCTCACATACTCATGTGGCATCAAGTCGAAGGCGGTGAGAAATCTCTCTGCCACTGAGACAAGAGCCTCCGTTGGCCAGTCATGAAACCATATAATGCGACAATTGCTGAAGATCCCGGGGAATTTCCGAGCTCTCTGGCGCAAAGTGCCGCCGACAGGTGACAAGCAGAGGATAATTTTTAGATTGTTGCGAACGCGGTCGATGAAGAAGCGCCAGCAACTGCTTCGATCCTCACCAAAGCCTTGCTGCTTCGCTGCCGACCTCACTTGCTGCACAATCTCATCCACATCCTCGGGCGGTAGCAAATTGACACATTCTCCAGTGGTGAGGATATCATTAATAATCATGACAAACTCCTCAGTGGGAATTTGAGCATCAGACATCATTAGACAGCTCTTGGTGGTCTTCACTCCCGTCTTCTTGTACATCACAGCCAAATCACCCTTGAATTCCGCCACGCCATAGTCAGAACTGCAATATTACAACACTCCATTAACATCTCAATTAAGTTCACCATTGATCGTTGCTAGAACGCCTGTAGTTTATGCATAGATTGGTCAATGAGGTATCTTAATTGTGCCATTTGACCTCGATTTTCTACCCATTAGAATACCACATGAATCACATCCAGTGTTGTGATTACAATGAGAGGGACACAAGATATCCTCCAGAGGATAAAGAGGGTCCATTGAGAAAATGCGAATTGCAAATGATGATGAAAAATTCATAGTTCAGTACTTATTTTTAGAGAGACATTCCATAAAAGGGTATTCATTATAGATGGAAATTAATTTTACTTCGTCTTCTTGAAGATTTGTAATTACTTCAGCGAATATTTGATGTGTTGTCCAAGTTTTATTCAAATTTCCGCCATCAAATCATTTGCAAGTTTGGAAACATGATGATGTTGTCTCAATATATTTGCTTTAAGAGAGAAATAGAGCGTAAAAACAATCATCTCTAAAATATTTGAATATCTCCTTTAGAGGAACCCACAAAAAAGCCCTATAATAATTCCTCTGAAAACAATACAATTAATAATTGAAGTACCTTAAAGAGATGATTATATGAACAATTAGCTGGAACTTTTGTAATTTACGCTTACATTGTGGAAAACTATATATGAAATAGTCGGCAAATACAATGCAGTGCAGAATCTCCAGGAAATAATACATTATTTAGTTAAAACTAGGTCAAGCGTGTGTTACGACAGTGCGCTTTACACATCTAATTTCAACCAACTAATTTGCTAAACGTGCTTTTGTGTGCACCTCAAATGCTCCACAGATGCGAAAATGCTTAAAATCATATCAAATTTTAATTTTCACTGACTGGCGTTAAACACAAAGCACGCTTTCGCTCATCCATCCTTCACTAAGCGCTCTGTGTTAAAAATTAATCATAAAATTCAATGTGTG
This sequence comes from Phlebotomus argentipes, assembly GCF_947086385.1. Taxonomy (NCBI): domain Eukaryota; kingdom Metazoa; phylum Arthropoda; class Insecta; order Diptera; family Psychodidae; genus Phlebotomus; species Phlebotomus argentipes. The sequence continues at coordinate 1,017,769 of NW_026776174.1, forward strand.
TGTGTGCGTCTTGTAAAGCGCTGAGTGGACATTTAAATTCACCTCTCATAAAAGCTCTTGGCGGTTTTTTTTTTGCGGATGGGCGCTGGGGAAAAAATAAGTGGAGATATTCGAGAAATGTCACAAAACTCACCTGAGTTGAATTTGCTCAACCGGGAGGGATGATATAAAGGCACTGAGTCGCGTTAGCGACCTCTTTCCAGAGCCTCCAACACCCACAAGCATGGCATGCCCTCGGGTGGACTCCAAAATGCGAATTATGCGACAAACATGGGCCATGGCGTCCTCAAAGAGCACCAAATTCGACGCCCCAACAATTTCTCTGTAGTTCACTTGAGCCTCCTCCAGCAATGCGTTGAGATGCTGCCAGGAATCCACGGCCGAGTATTCGGAATCGTTGAGACTATTGGCATAGTGGAAATACAGCAGAGGATGCGGAAGTTTCACATCTTCGTCCATGTAGTCCTTGGCCTTCTCCACTGCTGTGGCAATGAGATTGTCAAATATCCTGAGATCCTCACGAGATACTAGCTTATCGGCGTAAACGCGGTGAAGTTCGTGGATCAGAAGCTTGAAGAAATCTTCCTTCTTCGGACAGGTTGAATGCCGAGAAAATATGAGTCCTTGGAAGACATTCGTAATGTCATGAAGGTTGAAATTGTAGTGGAATTTCGTGGAAGTTGGCAAGAATATCTAGCATAAATTGTAGAGAATGTTCTCATCATTAATTAAATCCTCCCCATGAGTTGAACTTAACAGCATTAGCATAGGGAAGAAGATTCATCTTGCAGAAGGCACACAATGACTGTGAATATTTACTCTACCTGACTAACTTCCAAGTGGAAATCCATAATGCTCTTCACCACATTCGTGCAGATATTCTGGACAGGCTGTGTGAATTTATTGGCCTTATTTTCCAGATGCTGTCGCAGAATCGAAGAGTAGATGAACTGCAGGTGAGCGCTTGAAGGGAAATCGAGTGCAACGGTGGCGAAGTGTCGCTGAAGACGTGGGTTGATTGTGAAAGAACCCACATTGGGATTCATGGTGGCGACAACGGAGCAATTCTGTATATTCTTAAGGATGTACTTGTCACGCTCATACCAGTGGCGATAGTCGAAAAACTGTCTGAGGAGTGTGTGAGGTGCAACTGTGCCATACAGGTCAACCTGTGGCAAATTGATGTCATCCACAAAATAAATCAATTTCCGCCCATTCCTCGGGGTGAGAGATCGTGCTGAGGTTCTCTCCAGCTGCATCTCCAGTGACTCCTGGAATCCCCTTGACGTCGTATACAAATTCACTGGGATATTTGCACTCATATAGTCACTCGGGAGGCCACTCAATTGTCTCTGCACCACCATCGTCTTGCCACATCCTCCGCCGCCGACAACCATGGCCGGATGACCGGCATGGATGAGGAGCCTGAGCAAATACTGCACCCTGGCCGTGTCTTCCGTGTCAACAAAGGTCATCTGCAGTGGGATTTCTGCATAGAATCTAAATTCATCCCTCAGGCAATTCCACAAAGTGAATTTCTTCGTGTCCGGATCGATGTGGTAATCAAATATTGTGGCGTCTGCACTGGGAAATTTGATTGTTTTAAATGTCCTCACCCACCATCGATGAAACTCCAAACGCCAATCGCGCTGCTGATCTCGAAATAATGCTCCACCGAAGCCCCAAATTGCAGCGAATACGAAGTACATTTCGTACCTGAAATCATTCGATCATTGCATTGATTTCTATATATAAATGAAATACACAAATAGATGTGATAAAATATACAAGTCAAAGACCACACTTTAGAGATATAATTAACCACATTTCACTGACAGATGCTTCGGAAGAGTTCAATATTTCTACCACAAACAAAACCACTCGTGAACATTATTTAGTACGTAGTTTAGTTGCTTTCAATTAATGCGAAATAACTTATCGACAAGCATGGATTCGAAATGTGGTGTCAGATATCTATCTGTATAATCCATTAATGCTGTATTGATTAGAATTTCAACTAATAATTCATCGTCGCTATTTTATTTAAAAATTGCGCGTTTTTGCCAGTAAAAATGAATTAAATATGTAGCTTTGAAATATAATCTTGGATCAGGTCAAGTTGAATTTATCACTCAACTAATATTATCAGCGGATAAGTGACTCTATTGTGAAAATTCCAATATTGATTTGTAATACAATTTCAATGCAAAAAGCTCTGATATTTGTGTGTACGAACAAATTTTCGCTTTCTCTCTCTCTCTCTCTCTTGAAAATTTAATTCCATTTTATTCATATCTCATATTTTTGAGATGTTCTCCAATTGAAATTATGGGCGAAAAGTCACGTTTTACACGTTTCCACAAAATTCCATTTCTGATTTCATATCTCAATAATATCATTTTCCACTCCATACTCCAAAACAGATATTTTATATGAAAACGTATTGCTATCTTATGCAGAAGTTTCTGCAAAGTTAAATTTCCCAGCAAAATCTCTCTCTCTCACAAAAGCCGTTCTCGTCTAATTAATTCAATTTGCACACTTTTATGTTCAAAGAATGTCCAATTAGTGTTTGATTTTGCGACAGAACGTGCAAAGTCACCAAAGAAATCGGATTGGCGGACTTTTTGTGTCTGGCGCGCACAAATTTCAAAGAGAAGAGCGGTCTTAAAACGGGAGACAAATGCTACAGACTTTGCCAACATGTTTGCATAAAATCCACCCTTAAGACGCGATTCCCCACTGTGTGGCAGATAAAGCGTTGAGATTTATGCAATTCACTAATTGGTCTCTTGGATGTAATTTGGTGGAAAAGGGTCGGCGCACATTGTGCTATCTCTTACCACTCGTTGGGGCTGTTCTGTGGGACGTTCTCGCGTGTGAGGAGACTGTCGAGGAGGCTGCATGTGGTGTGAACGAGGGCGACATCCACAAGTGGGATAATGGTGGTGAATCTCGTGTGGAGGGCCTCGAGAATCATTGGGACATATTTGTTGAACAAGTGACTCAAGATGATCTTTTCGGCGTCACTCTCGCGACGCTCCAGCCACGACACGACGAGGGGCTGATAGCCGACGTCTCTGCTGTTGATGTAGATAATTCCAGCACGCGATACTGTGGCCGGAGTGGCGGCTCGCAGATGGCTAATCTCGAAGAGCAGCCGCATGGATGGTGTGAGTGCGATTCGCTCGTTGTTTGCCAATGTGAGCACTTTATTGTCATCCATCACGGTGTTGAGACTCTCAATCCACATCGGATCAATGTCACCATCGCAGACAATCCACTTTGGACCCACATTCGACGCATACGCCTGATCACGCATAATAATTGAGAACAATCCGTCCTGCCATTCCCGCGTGCCGGCATTTACAACACCAAAGAGTTCGTCATTTGTCACAGCTTTTGGGTTCAAGTCATCGTACACAGGATCACGCCCCAATCGCTCGTACGTTCTGAAGAGTGTCTTCCACACGCACGATTTTCCCACCCCAGCCGCACCGACAATGAACACCGAGTGGCGAATTTGCAGAATCTCCTCCAATTCCGTCACCTTCTGCACAAATCCCGGCTCTGGCTGGAGACTCAGGTCGACTGTGGCCATCTTCACGATCTCCTCAAAGTCCTCATTTCGCTGTCGCGGAACGTCGAGCGCCGGGAAGAGATCCCCAATGAGACCCAGAAAGACTGGAGTGTCGTCAACGGTGATTTTGGGTGTGTTGAAGTCCCTCAAGGCTCTCATGAGAATCTCATCCTCCGACCGATCAGGATCTGCACGTTTCAGAGATCCTGCCACCACCAAGACAGACTTCACGGCTCTCAAGCCCCAATCATAGTGATCTTGCTTCGACAGTAGCTCGCGACACATCGAGTAGAGGCTGATGAACTTCCTTGCCAAGGCTCGAGCACTCTGGAATCCCTCGGCGACGAGAAGGATTTCGCAAATCAGTTCAATATCCGGAACAATCATCGAGCAAGGTCGGAAGAGTGCCTGTGAGTTGAAAGGAAGATTTTTCTCATGTTTATTGACAATTTGGCATTATTCCTTGGCCTGTTTGAGATTACAATTTTGCATTAACGCCAAGATATGTAGAATATGTGTACCTCTTATGTGTATGTTAGGTGTATGCAAATCCTCTTAGACTAATATTACATCCTATATACATACAGGGGTGAGATTACTCTATAGAGAGAGATTATAAACACCATTGAGTCGCTTCTTACTTTATACAAAGTTACGCGAATTTAATACCCAGGACAAATAATGAATTGCGACAATATTAGGACATTAAATTGCATGTGCTTTTGTGAAAGATTATCCACGATAAATTACATTTTCTAATGGTCTTTGGGAGTGAAAGTCGGGGGAAAAAAAATGTGGCATGAAGAAAAAAAGTTCAGTGAGAAAATCATCTGGGTCAAACCTTTAAATTTTCCGGTAGTTCAGTTCGACCGGCATAGCCGGGATTCATTGTGATGAAAATTCCAACAGTTGGCACCAATTTTATCGTCTCTCCGAAGAAATTGAATGTCGTTCTGCCAGTCTGCAGTGAAGAAATAGAGGGGAGATTGTCAATGAAATTCTTAGGAATTTTTTCTTCTTTTCCTCTTCACCCCCAGTTGAAAAAAAATATATACACTTAACATTTCTGATGCGGGGAGAAGAATAGAGAGTGTGTATATTTTTTTTTTCAGCATGGCCAAACATTACCTTTAAGGCGTCCAAGATGGTTTTCACCTGAATTGCCACAACTGAAAGGACTTCCACGGAGATTCGATTGAACTCATCGAAACATCCGAAGGCACCCGTTTGAGCCAGACCTTTGTAGATGTTTCCACAAGATTTATAATCCATTTGTTCCGAACAATTAAACACGTACACCATCATGCCGAGAGCCCGACCAAGATCCTTGGTTGTTTCTGTCTTGCCAGTTCCGGCCGGTCCTGCCGGAGCGCCGCCCATGAATAAGTGGAGACTCTGCAAGTTTTTTTTTTTCATAAATCATTATATTGATTCCACCAGCGCACCCATAAATGTGCTACAAATGGTGTACACAAGGGAGGAAAAGTGGAGCGTCATCCTTCTTGACTTGTGCGGATGAAACATCTTAATCAAAGCGCAACTAAATGGCTGAGCAGCCATATAAAAATCTCATATTTTTCACAAGTACATCACATTTTTCTTCCACCATTTCAGGGCATTTTGCAAGGAAGGAGTTTTGCAAAGTCAATTAAAACACAATCGACGTGACCGAGAAGACTGGAGTAAGAACAAACATGAAGAGGAAGTGTCTGCAGTGGCACTTAAAGAATTACTTCCTCCACTATTTTAGCCTCTTCACCACCAATGTGTGCCTCTCCATTAGACACAAACCCCTTTATTGCTGTTGTGTGTAAGTAAAGTTATTAAAAGGGATTTTCCGTTCGAGATAAAAATGCATTACCATCGTCCTTGTGTCAAATTTGCGCAAGTGACACAGAAAAAAGGGCACTTTATGCATTGCACTCTGCTGTGCTTACGTTCAACGTGAATTCGTTTCCTCGCCAAAATACCATTACACCTTTAAGACTACCTCGAAAATGGAGCGTGAGATTATTTTTATGGCTGTGAAATTAGCTCACGATTTTAAGCTCTTCTACATTTCCCACTGAATCCTCATAAAAGGGGGAAATGAATTAATTTTGATTTTTATACTAATTGAAAATTAAATATTCTACTGATTTTTTTCTCTCTTCTTTTTTTTTTTGTAAAAAAAAGTCACATTTCAGACCATTTTTTTCGGATACATTTCGAGTGAGAAAATTGAATTATACATTGAAACAGAATTACATAATTTATATGGTTGTAAAATTTGCTGCATATCCAGAAAAAGCTTGGCGATTTCAAAGTGCTGAATTATGAGAAAATTTTCCTCTTAACATAACACTTTTGTGAAGTATAATTTTCATCACTTATTTCTCTGCGCCTGTCTCTGGATTATTTTTCACACAAAAAGCACAACAACATCACTCAAAGAAACATTTACTTCTCTGTGTGTGTTTCATTATAAACGATATATATGGAAGTTCTGATGTTACAATGCGATGTTCTTTAATATATTTCCCAGTTTCCCAGCACTCAAAGTGAAAGTTGAAAAGTTCGTGAAAGAGCAAAACTTTCTGTCGCCACCTCACAAAATGCGACATACATAAATTGAGAAATTTACAACTATATGTACATATTCATCAAATGGATAATTAGAGTGCAGATAATTAAGCTAAAGCTCCACTGTCGCATGAATTTTAATTTCCAAAATTGCATCCTGACACGAATGCCTCTGTGATATGTCAAGGGTTGATTTAATTATATGCATTATTATGGTTATTTGTGGTTGTGAAGTCAACGTAATAAATATCCCTAAATATTACTACGTAAATCTCATTGAGAATTCATCACTTAATGATCATTATTTCCCCAGTCAAGTCTCCCAGTCATATTTTAATGCTTAATTTAATAATGCCACAATTTGTCCCCACTCGCAGCAAAGGATGTGGTTCAATGGTGACAAAATGATTGAGGTCATTTTAAGAATAATTTTTTTTTATGCTGGATCAATTTATGCTAAAATGGGTCATAATAATAATAGACAAAATTCACACTTTCTGTTGTTCTGTCCTTTTGCATTTATTGCACTGCATATAAACTGATTTCATGGTGATTTAATTTCAGATAGCCACTCTTTTTCCAAACTAAAAGTCACGTCAAGATTTATTAACATAAATATGGACATAGCCTAAATTTCACACAATCAATATTGATTCGGGGGCGAATGGCTGTTCAACTACCGGTTGCTCAGCTGCATAAAAATAGCTGATGTGCACTCGGAAAAATTGCACTTTTCGCAGTGAAAATATTAGATTAGTGTAATTACAAATTTAATAAATCGATATGAGCATGATTTACAGGGAATTTTCACTTTATAGGAATTTTGTGGTTGTCTCTTATCTGCTCCATTTTTTCGGAATATTTAATTATGTTCAGTTCAAAATTGGGTTATTTTTTTACAAGCTTGGGTTATATTGGAAATATGCGCATATACAGTAGCGAAAATTAGCTTATGACACTTAACTTGTGAACAGGATTTGAGTAGCGTTCAAAGGTACCTAAAAACATACAAAAAGCAAGTTTACAAGTCCAAATCAAGACGCCTTATGATGCAAATATCTTCTAGACGCTCTAAATCCATGGTTTAATGTGGATTTAATGGGTTTACAGCGAAATAAACAGTGTCTTAACTTAATTTTCGCTGTCCTTATGCGCACATCTCTCTGTAATTTGTAATATTTCATCCCCAAATAGAGATATCGCCATGATCTCAACGTCATTTGAAAGATCATAAAATTCTGATCATTTTTCATCTTAAGGTAAATGTCTCGAAAATTGACAGAAATATCAAATTTTTAGCACCAAAGGGAAAATTGACCCAAAGCTAACTTTCGCTACTGTATGCAATCTTCATGTACATATATAGTGTGTTGTATGCTTCAGAGACTGATGCTAACCCCTAATTGATGATATAGGCAACTCACCTGAGTCAGAGTGATGTAGCATTTGTCGGTGAGCGGCGTCACCACAAGTCTTGGCGTATTTCCCAAATATTCATGGTCATAGGGAAATTGGGCATCGCAGATGTTAGCAAAACAGTCATTAGCATCTTCATCCCATCTATGTCGCAGCTGACTCTGCCACTGGAAGGCCGTGACGCTGTCGATTCGGTCGGCAATTAGTTTGGCCACAACATCTCTCGAGTGAACATCGATTGTACATATTGTCATGATTTTCTGCCGCTCGGCCATTGTTAGTTCGCCAATGAGCATGTTAATTAACTCACTCAGCTGCTTCTTCTGTCTCTCCTGGTAGTTCTTCATGGCGTTCTCATTGCCCTCTTCCAGCCACCTAAACGCCCTCTCCACCTTTGCGGCCCACCAGATTTGGCTGGCGCAGAGAGCTGGCTGTGCTGGCCAATCGTGCAGCCACTCGTGTCTCGGTTTGTCCCTGTATGCCGCCACTGCCTGGCCAAGGACATGCCTCAGTGTTCTCCTCATTTCACTAATAAGGGTGTTTAGCCACACTTCCACTGCCCCGCTGCACTTGAAAGCGCCCTGGAATGTCACACACTCATCCTCCTTGGACACCATCTGGAGTGCGTCAACGCCTCGCATTTCCAGGGTTTTTACGGAATCAAAGAGCTTCGGCAGGTGCCGAAAGACATCCTGAGCATTGGCACAAGTGAGAATGTCCAGTAAGTCTGCGGAGGAAATAAAATAGAACCTCGGAAAGTCCTTTCTCTTCCCTTCCAAATACTCATTCAACACCTTCTCAATGGCTGTCAACTCTGTGTCTGCATTCTGCAATTCGGACAGCAAATTACCATAGCTGGCTATCTCAATGGTCAGTTTATTCTTGCTCAACTGACCAACGAGAAGCCTCAATTGACTGGCTACAGAAGCAAATTTACTTGTTTCACCAGGAATTTTCACACGTATATCTTCACTCCACATGAAAATGCCTTCCATATAGATCCACTTTCGCTGTATTTCAAACCAGAGGTTCAAGATTTTGGACAAATTGTCCAGTTTTACTCTCCACATCTCTGCATCTTTTGCCATGCCACCAGCAAATCGAGAGTGCACGATGTTGTGCAGTTGCACCAGATGATTATCGAGCATCATAAACATCTCCTCATTCCATTTGGGCAGCTGAATTTTCATTTTCTTCTCCTCCTCGTAGTCCAATCTGTGCTTGTTCCAGAATTCTTTCACCACAGCGAGATTCATCTCAATGTACTGCTCCTGGACACTCTTCTCCACAATATCATTCACACTGTCCTCAAATCTGTGAAATCCATAATCGAGGATATTTTGCAGTCTCGTGTGAGGCTCAATTCGCACATTCTCTCCCGTGATGTCCCTCAACTCATCCCAGTGACGCTCCTTTATCGACGACTCGTGCAAATTCATCACTGTCCTGAGGGACGCCATGAGACTCTTCAGCATTGACTCACAGTGCAGAAAGGGCTCCAATTGGTGTACTGATTTATCGAGAGTCCTGAGATACTTGAGGAAGACGCGACACTCCTGATCCACCTCCTCAAGATTAATCACCGACCACAGCGTCATTCGCCACTGCGCCACAGATCCCTCAATCATCGCCACAGCGTCCCACAGATGCTTCACATTTCTCAATCTCCTCCCAATCTCAGTCATATTATCTCGCTGATCGAAATTCATTCCGAAATCACTATACAAATTTACCAATTCATCGTGATGTCTCCTTCGCTCCTCAATCCCAGCCATCCATCCATCCAGACTGTCGTAGACATTTTCACAAGGATATGTGAAAACCTGGAGGAGAAGAATGAGTTATCCATGAATAAGTTGCACTATGTTTGACAGAAAATAGAGGTGTTTTCTCTATTATAAACTTTCATGATATGAAGAATCTCATGCGAAAGAGACACTTCAATTTCAGACTCTTCCAGGAAATGTAAATAAGAATACGTCAAAGTACAAAACTGAAGAATTTGATATTCAATTCAACTATGAAATTGAAAAATTTCATTGCAAATGTGAAGATCTTTTGTCAGTTGCATAAAAATATTCTTCTATTTATTATGCAACTTGTGAGAATAGAGATTTTAATTTAATTTCATAATTCGTACGACAATTTCTGCAATGATTGAGAAAACAAACTTGTCTATATTTCAGTTGGAAGTTTCGTATTTGATTAAATTGAAATTCCAACTTAAAGTTAAGATAGAATTAATTTGAGAACTCTCTAGACGATGATAATCCTAACAATTATTAGAGAATTTGTCGAGAACAATGTTGAGAAAGTTCTTATTTAGATCTCTGTGGAATTTCCTTGTTTATTTATAGACTTTTTACCTGTGATTTTTCACAATTCTCTGTGAACAATTTTAATCTCATCACAAACAATTCTCCCATCTTCCTTGTCATATCCATTTGGTATTTCTGTACACTCGTGATGATCTCCTTCTTCTCCATGCTCATCAACTTCACAGCCATCCACTCGGCGGGCAGAGTTTCCAGCTGAAAGGGGTGGAAAAAGGAGAAAGTGCGAGGTGAATTTTCACAATTTTCATCAGCCATGAAAATTACAAGTCACACTGTAATTGCATGAAAATTCAAATTAATTCATCACACTCTCTTTACCATTTCCAGGATATTTTCCTCAATCTGAATATTCATTGATTTCAGCAGCTTCACAATATCGATGAGCGGATTAAACATCACACCATTCTCCTCCTTTTCCCGCTCATTGGCAATTTTCCTCTGTATCTGCAGCACCCTCTTCAATTTCTCAAAATCCCCCAAATCAATTTCCTCATCCAGCTCACGCAGGGCGGCGTCAAAAAACGCTTTGTACTGCCGCAGGCTCTCGTCAACATAGCGCTGAAGCTCAGCCTTCAGCAATCCTGTCCACATGTTGATGTGTTGCAGGAGATCTTGTTTCAATTTTGACGAATTCACAATAAGCCAACCTTTGCATATTGTCCTTGTTTGCCACTGAGAAATTGTCTCATGCACTGTTTGGAGTCTGTCAAATTGCACTTTGTAATCATTGTAATTTTGATTTTCATCAAATTCCAATTCACTACTCGTTCCGGACGGTGATGTTTGCCAGAAGGGTAAATTCACTCTATTATGCACATAATTGTGAATGTTATTGGCCTTATTGGTAATGAGTAATTTCTCATAAGCACCATACATGTCATAGCACTCATTAACACTCTCCATCACACTCGCTATCAGACCATTAATGAGCTTTTTCACCTGTTTCAGCTCACTTATAGATGGATATAGTGACCAGAATGTGGGAATTTCATCTGAAAATAAGTCAGTGATGGTCTTTAAAAGTTGAGAACTCTATGAGAAATCAATCTTAGCTACCTTCAGACGTTCTTTCCTTCCAACTATCGTGATTAACGCGTACGATTAGTTTGAGAAGACTTGCAATGTCATGAATGACTCCAGAGAATCTTCTATAGAGCCCAGATGGATTGTTAATCTCCATCGATGGCTCGAATATGATGAATTCACCTTCAGCTATGAGATTTATTTCAATAATTGGTGGTTTCTCCTCATTTCTCGCATTCGTGAACTCATTCTCCAGGTGATTCAGACTCACCCTGAGAATCTCACCCAACTGACGATAGAGCATTTTATCAATAGAATTTTTATACATGATGAATGCATCATCAGTGGAACCAATTTTCTGAATCTCACTCCAATAGTATTGAAGTCGTTCACGAGCAAAGCTATCGATGAACATGTGATTGAACCCATTGACGAAGTCCCTCCTCTTAGGATTCTGCAACACCTCCTGACTCCTCTCCCCATCGATGTACAGTGTGTCTGTGAGGAGCTGGAAATTTTCCGTGAGAACCTCCTTGATGAGTTTGTTCAGCTTGATGCAGTTCCAAAACCAGAGCGGAAGAATTTTGCTCCGCTCATTGAAGACAATGTGAGTATTAGGCAACTGATCCTTTCGACTGTACAGCGGCTTCGTCTTCATCATTTCCAGGTGCTTAATGATTTTCTCCATATTCTCCTTCACCTTAATCATCCGTCCGTGCAAATGGTCGATTCTCCCCTCGAGCTTCGCAATGCGATCCGTATCGAAATTACCCCAGCTGTCCTTCTCAATTAACACCTCAATGTCATCATCAATGGCACGGAGCTCATCCTTGATAACTGCCAATTCATACTCATTCATCTCCGTGCGCACAAAGCGATACTTTTCGCAGAATGACAACAATTTGTTCTTCACCATCCAAAAGGATTCGAATCGCTCCCGGAATTCCCAGACAATTTCCTCCGGCAGATCATACTTCAATTGCTGAATAATCCTGCAATCTCTCATTATCCTGCTGAGATTGTAGTTTATGTTGATATTTGGAATTCCAGTGGTATTCAGCACAATAAGTGGCTCAGCATAGCTCACCATTGTGCCATCAATAGCTTCTTCCTTCCACTTGCTCAACATCATCACCTCCAGTGCGCTTAATTTCCCAGATACATTCTCAAATTTCGCCATCACTCTCCTGCCATGAACCGTCGTAAGAATTCCATTGCTGAAATGCAATTGAAATTATTGAAAAGGATCTATTCAAATTACAACAATCCGAGTTGAGTGTGAGAAGAAAATAAAGATGATTCAAGCTCAAAAGCAAAATTGAATGAGTCAATGAAATATGAAGTAATAAATTGCAGAATATCTTTTCAGACAGATCATTGAGTTCCTTAAAACTCTTATCTACGCATTTCTGCATCTTCCAACTCTGGATAAATCTGTAGAGAGAAGAAAATCGAACGGAAAACTCACGTATCAACCACCAAAGTAAGCTGATCGAAGGGCTTCCGAAGGAGTCTCTTGAGTTGATTAATCCATTCAAGCACGCCTGAAGTCGTTGATGCCTTGCGATTCAACTGGAAATCGTCAATGTGCTTGACTTTTTCATTCACCGCATCGAAAATGTCATCAATTGCACCAATTTCCTGCTCAAAGACTTCACAAATCATCGTAAAATGCTCACGATATATTCGGTTGATGATTGGTCTATGAATGAAATCTCCGAGTGTCGTCAGAGTCTGAAATATGAGAATGTGCGAGGTTTTAAATTTACACTGTCAATTTGCAAAATGAAGAATTATTATTCACATTGATAACTCGCTGAATATTGGTGGAACGTGAGATGACACGCTGTAATATTGTGGCGATTTCCTCATCTAGCCGTTCAATTTGACGGAGGAAATGGTCTTTGACACGCTCGAATTTCTCTAGATTCTCTCCAACTCCGAGTGTGTTGGAAAGCATGTCATTTATGAGTTGAGAGTGAGTTTGAAATTTCGCATAAATTTTCTGCATTTGTCGAGAATATTCTTTACCTTGGATTCCACCAAATTCCACTCGCTCTAGACTTTCATAGTCTTTAAGGATCTTCTTCAGGTCTTCAGCATTTGCCATGTAATCGACAAGGTCTGATTTCACTTCAGTCACCAAGACTGACTGATTGGCGCTTGTTATCTTCTCCCATGTCTTGTAAGAAGGATAAAAAGTATGAATTCTATAGTATATTTTGACTTTTCAATCACAAAAAGTTTTTAAATTAAATCTAACGACAAGGAAAACTAGGACAGACTCAGTTGAGGAGCAAGAAACCCATTGGCAGTATGAATTTTAACCGAGTGAGACGTGCTTAAAGTGATGTAAAATGCATCTCTGTTTTTGTCAGTTCGCGCTATTGTCTTCTCCATCAGCCAGTTGATGTTCCTTAATATCCTTGCTAAACATTGTGTCAGAGTTGAGAAGTTGCCCTGGATGCAATGGCATCAGAGGACATTGTCAAGGAGCATCAGAAACGTGTTACAGTGAAAATCTGTGCTGCTTTGGCAACTTGGAGTGTCGCCAAATAAGGAATATATTGTGCGAAAGATGAATACGGAATTTTCACCTCAAGACTCCTCTCTGTGCTAATATGAAGACCAAAAATCTCTCAAGTTTCTCTCTATCAGCGTTAAATGTAGTGAAATATCATCAGAGCCTCATCTATGGAATTCCTGTAATGTCTGTTCTGCACTACTTGAAATCTATCCCAAGTACAATGACTTTCTCTCCTCACCAACATCATCTTGACACCATCCTCATTGACTGAACGACAGTGCAGTGCAAAGGTTTGGGAATCAGGAGAGTCTCGCACGTCCTCTTGACCTAGAAATCAAATTCATCAGCCAGTATTGGTCGACAATCTCTCTCTCTCTCTATTCCTCCAATATGTATTGGCACTATTCAGTGCACAACAGTGACGTGCTCATTCACGTATAATGCCACTTGCACACCATCCCTCGAGCTGAGTGCAAAAATCTCTGTCACCAACATGATATGCTTCTCATAGAAGTCATCTCTGGGCTATAAATCAACATCGAATGGGTATTGCAAGCATATGTATTCACATAATCATACCATTCTTCATCTCACGAGTCTGCCCCAGTATTCAAGATCCGCCGAAAGAAGCAACAAACACTTAAGAAGAACATTGCGCAAGTAGAATCGGAAACTATTTCTACACTCACCACGTCAATGAGGCTCTTCAACTCCTGCAAATTACTCTGCAATTCCTTCTGCATCAGTTCCGGAAGTGAGGCCATGACGCTTGGATGACTGAGCAGCGGAATTTGAATGTAATTTGTATACACGTCAAGATAATCCAGGATATTTGCGGGAAAATCACCAAATTTTACAATCTGCATGTGAAAACAACTTTAATTTAATACTGTTTTTGGCCTCGCCATAAATGAGTTGATGGAAAGTGTATGATTTCCAAGGGGAAGATATTATGGTTAGAAGTGTTAAAATATTTCAAAAATGTGTAATTTTGCGTAGTAAAATTGATTTTATTGCTTTTTTAGGTTATTTGATTGATTTAGGACAGAGTTTGATGAATAAATAACCCTCAAAATTATCAATTTTATATTTAATCTGGGAATATTTCTCGTTTTCTTGGCAAAGTTGAGCATTTGTGATCGAGAAACTTCATATTGATTGAGAAAAAATACTTAAAGTCAATCATAACCTCAAAAATTTCTATTTTCTTAGTTATTTCCGCGGTTTATACTTCAAAATGGGAAATTAAACATAATTATCTTGTTTAATAATAGAAATATTCGTTCTAATTACCCATTTTTAAGTTTTGTAATATAAAAATTAGGCCAAAAAGCGTTTTTAGCTGGATTCATAACCTCACAATTTGGTCAGAATTTTTCTAAGCATTTTGCAGTGTGAGAAACAGTTGAAAAGGCCTAAAAAGTGATGGAAAATACCTTTAAAAGCGTTCAGAAGTGTCTGAAGAGTTAAAGATTTAGGGCATATTATATCCTCCTTGATGATTTCAAATGAGGCATAGATAGGATTGTTAGATAATCCTGGCAACAAGTGCTTACAAGATAGTTCATGTAAGATCCCAAGCAAAGTGACTGAGGAGTATTAGGAGTAACACGAATGTAACAAGGCTTTACATATTTCTAAATTCTACGATGTGTCATGAATAGCTGCAGATTTAAATTTTATTATCCAACATTCGCCGAAATCCTGTCTCCTATTGCACGGAATTTACCTCTTTGTAATTGTTGAGCGTTACGACTTCGGCTGTAATCCTTTGGCACATGACAATTCTACTCCTGCCATTGTGCTGAGTGAGTTTTTCGCATGGCAAAATAATCCCATCCGCATTCAGGAAGTAAATTCTCTCCAATTGGGGATTGTGAAGGAAATTCATCACAATTGACTGAAAATAAACACATGTTTTTGGTATAAACGTGAATGAGGCAACCGAGAGAGTGAGTGAGCGAGAAGACAAATTTAATGACAAAGTTTCCCAATTAATCTAGGTGTGAAAGGATTCGGTGTGATTTCAAAGTGTTGCCTGGGTTTGGCCTACACCTTTCCACACCTTCTGCACAAAGTGTTATTTTTAGTTGAATGTACGCCTATCGCAAAGCCCACCCCCGCCGCCCAAATTTGTTTTGGTGTACATTCCTCAAATTGCCAAGGTGTAATTCAATATTTTCTCGTTATTAGATTTGTGGTGTTTGTGGATACACCTGGCCGTGCGGAAGTGCCGAAGAGATGACTGGGATCCTTTGGAAACTGGGGGTGTGGGAATTCCCAAGGAGAGAGAGAGAAGTTCCACGACACTCGGACAAGTGGATAATCTAATTAAATATGCTGCAAGGTTAATTCTGCCAAAGACCCCTATTTCATTTTATATGTTTGTGTCGCGTGGTCATTTTAATTAAATCGCTGTGTGACATATGCTAAATGAGGAGTATGTTAAGTTATATTTAAAGTGCCATTCTGGCCATGTTTCCGGCATGCTTCAAACTATACACTCCTCACAATCCACTTGAGGGGTTTTTGGTCTCTCAATCGACCCGACCTTGTGCCCATATAGTCTCTTTCTCTCCTCAGTATTCCTCATGCTATTATTGAAACATTTCCACCACAATTTTCACTCACTTTCGCATGGAAAATATTTTCGCACTGAAATACCCATTAAATTGCTTTAAATATCACCCACTTTTCCAATTGCCTCTGGGAGTTGATGGTTGAAAACTGTTTTGGGGGTGAATTTCTCAGTTTTCTACCGTCAAAAACCCTCTAAATTAAAATTATATACACATTTGTTGAAGTAGTTTTTAAAGCTTTAATATTGCGAGCAGAATTCCTTTAATAATCGTCAAAGCATACATACGTAATATTTGATCAAACAAAATGATTAAATACAGCTTAAGGCAAGATTGTTTCTTCAATTACCCTAATTACTCTGTTAGATAATGTGTAATATTTTAAATGACTTCAGAAATGGATGCTTTTGCCGAAGGGAATCTCAGGTATTTTATTTAATTAAATTTAATCTTCAGACTCATTTTGACGCACATTTGTAAAGAATATTGCATTCTCCTTTCTTTTCCTGGAAGCACACACAGTATATTTTAGAGAGAACAATAATAATAATAAGAGTAAAAAAAAAACTACTCTATCATCGCTGAGTTTTTTTTTCTTCTTCAAAACAATAGAAAATCTCCATTTGCACGGACTTTAAGTAAATCCGACCAAAATCTTTTGCAGAAATTAAATTAAAACCAGCAACAATGGGAAATATTAAGGGTGCTTCTGGTATTTTGCAAAATGAGACAGGAAAGAATAAAACTATGCCATTTCGCCCATTTCACCCAAAGAGGAAGAGAGGGAAAATGTTGAGCCTGGAGAAATTATGATAATTTTTTTCCTTGGACAAACAATAGAGAAATGAGAGAGAGAGAAAAAAATGTATTTGTACAATTTCATTCGGCGGAGGAGAAAAGGAGTGAAATTACGGTAGAATCCTTGAGATATTTCGTCAATTCCACCCACAATTATTCATTTCTGTGATTTTCACGCCATTCACTCAGCGTCACGTAATTTTCTTATCAGCCCGGCGTCTCATGGGCGATGGACGTAAAAGACTAATTCAGACCATGGTCAAACCCTCGTAGTCTTTGTTTTCCACCCATCAACATGATTTTTTTTTCTCATGCTCATGAATCACATTGCCGGCGGTGAAAAGGTAATTGAGTAGAGAATTTACCTTGAAGCTCTCGATGGAGAGCATTTTCTCCCAGTTGTCCATGTTCATGCTGAGCGATCTGAGAGGGAATGACGCCAGCCAGTCGAGGATGAGCTCCTCCTCATCCACCACCTCTCGTCCATCACCCAGATCAGTCTCCATTGTGCAATCAACCTTTCTCGTCCACTTGTTCACTTCCAACTAATTTGTTTGCCAGTTGATGCTATGATTGCTCTATTAGCAGTGGAGGCGCCTGGTACAGTGCCACCTGAATTTAAATTCACTCCTCAAATACTCTCCTGCGCCTCCCAGACATCAAATTATCCACCCCAGCATTTTTGCCGTCAAGAAGACATCTCCTCTCCATACCCCCACCCCCCAAAAGAAGCACTCTATCAGGGGTGGAATGGAGACAGGAAAAAACGAAACAGCCCCAGTTGTTGAACATGAAGAAGGAAATATGTCCATTGAGGGAGATTATGAATGAAGAATTACTGAAAATAATTATGCAAATTGAATGTGAGAAGGAGGGAGAGAATTAATTTAATTTTAAATGGTTCAAGTTTGTACATTTACATCTGTACAAATGACACCTCTATACCGTGAGACTACACATGGATACAATAATAATAATAAAGTCTTAACGTGAAATTAATTCCGTGAACTACTTTCGCCTCCCACTCCGCGTGTTGCCTTCAACAGGAGACGAACATATGAATATAATGAGAAGGGTGAGTGGCTTATAGGGTTGGGCGTAGAGTTAAAATTTCGCGAAGAGATGCAAAAGAGGTAGATAATGATGGGGAGGAGATAATCAATGCCAAACATACATTTGGTTTATCAAAATTGTATATTTTCAACAAAATATTTGAATATTTGCTTGATATTTAGTCAAAACTTAAATATTTGATCAATATCTCCACATATGGTCACCAGAGGGCAGCAAAGTCGGCGTGGGGAACGCTATATAGTCATATCGTATTTTTCGCATCATTTTCTCTCTCTTCCCACACATTCTCACACTTTATGCCTTCCTGGCGTGATCCTGGACAGGAGAGAAAGAAGTTTGATCACAAAAATGAAGTTTTTCGCGTAAAAATGGCCGATTATCAGTTAATCAACTGATTAAGTTTAAAAAGCATCTTGAAGTGAGAGGCAAATGTGGCCCTTAAGTCACTCAACATATGCATTTAAACTGCTGCCCTCTAGCGGTAATTTGTGAAGAAAATATTCCAAATTTAAATGAAAATCCTTTCCCCATGGTTAATCATTTTTTGATTGATTTATTTCATTATTTCTTCACTCTTTTAATTAAACCATCTTAAATTCACACACATCAAATTAATTAGTATGTACTATGCATTTCTTTAGCAATTAATCATATTTTTCTTAAGTACTATATGCAAGTTTGCCTGGCATTCTTGCTAGCATTTAAAAGCTGTGCGAGGAGGAATGAAAAAAGTGGAAAGGTAATATTTGCAGAACACCTGGCGAATCTCAAACTGTCCATCACATCAACTCTGTGAGCGCCTCTCGCGTCTGGCATATTCCAACATTAAATTTTTGTCGTGTTGGAGCATTAGCATTTTTCTTCTAGCCCACACTCCGCCATCCGTCTGGCGCTCTCGCTCCGGTCGTGGCCCAAAGAGTGCGATGGAAGAAAGTGGGTGACGAGGTGGCCGTTCAGAGCTTTCTAATGGGAGCTTAAAGCACACACGGTGTATGTGCTAACATGGCACAAACACACGAAAGACGAGGAAGGGGCTGATGGAGGTGAGAAGTTCTTGCGGCTGTGGCGCACACTCAACCCAATGTAAATTTGATTGTATTGGACAAAGTGGTGCTAGAAACATTATTCACTTTTTGTGTTTTTGCCCCATTGTCGGCCGGGTGTATTTCACCACCACGTACGTGAGGAGGTCCGTGGGGGTGGCACAATAGTATTTCGCGCTCCACCACATACATAAGAAGCCTCTTATATTTTCACCTGAAGCGTCCACTTTCCAGTTTAGTCGCTCGAGTGAATTCCAGGTGGACACAGCTCCTGCACTTGACAATTCCGGTCACATAGACTTACCTCCAACACCAGAGAGTGTGTGTTCATGTGCTGTGATTCTCTCACGGGGACAATTTGCCCATTTCTTCCAAGTGGTGTGGACGAGAAGAAGAGAAATAACCCCGAGCTTAATCCAATGATTTAAGAATAAAACTCCTTTCACCTCCTCTTCCATTCCATTTACCTTCAATTATCTCGATGATATAGGCCAATTTCGTAGCGCCAAAGTGGGGAGAATGCGGATGAGATAGAGGTGTGAAATACTTCTTAATTTCACTCAGGAAAAGTGCAATAATTTCCCTCTTTTCTCCATAGTGTGCCAAATTATTGTACATTTTCCCGCGCTTATCGAGTGTGTGGGTGGTGAGACACGACGCGGGTTTGGGGTTGAAAGCTTTAGGAGCACCAGAGAAGAAGGTTGTGGAGTGCAGGAGAAAAAAAGCTCTGCACAATTTATAGCGTGCAAAAGTTGAAGAAGTTTCGCAACAGTATAAAGAAAAAATAGTGCAATAAAATATCCCAGTGATAAGCTGAGGGAGAATTTACGAGCGTGTGATTCTCTGGGTGACCGAATCGAAATATGGTGAAATTCGATCTTGGGATATGTAGTTACTCTTGGGCACGATAGGGAGAGAGAGAAGTTATGGGAAACTAAACGTGACAGAAGAGAGCAATTCCATTCTGACCTAAATTAGTTATGTACATGAACTTTATTGTAATTTGAGGTTTTGCCGGAGGAAAAAAGAAGCAGCGTTTCCGTAATTGAATTAATTTCTTATAAAAATATCCATTTCACCCTCTCTATTAAGTCCTCATTAATTACAGAATGTTGATTTACACACAAATCCTGGTACAAATAAGCTTTGCTGTCGATTGTGATGAAAAATTAAAAATCTTGGGAATGAATATGAGGCATAATTCCACAGCCATATTGAATTCCAAGCATATCCTGAGGCTCGAGTGTGGCTCTGATTAGAATTTACAACAGATCAAACGACACCATCACGCCAAGTTAATAGCAATATCCGCGAATTCCTGTGATGTCTCGAAATTTGAAAGGCAAATTTGCCTCTTCCACCGTCTTCACATAATTTCTCGCAATGTCAATGGGAGAAGCGAAACGAGTGATGTAATACAAACACTCGCCCCGCCAGAAAGTCCTCATTTGACTCAAGTTTCGCCGTGACACTCAACAGGGACATTCCAACAAGTTCTCCCGCCCCAAACCGTCAAAAAACTCTACGCGGAAAGTTCATTAAAGTCAATGCAAAAGTGTCGTGGTAAAATTTTTTTTTACCACAATGGTCATCCACTTTTGAGTGGTTCTTGTCTCCCGGATGCTGTTAGTTAACGAAGTGCGAGACAATGTGAACTGATGAGGCTCCGTGTGAAATTAAATTGAGAGCCATGGCAGTTACATGTACTAACGAGAGTTCGCCACTCTTTTCAATACCACCCCTGCACCCGAGCTTTTTCGTGGTTTTCCGCTCTCGCTCACTCTCTGGGTTGTGTTTCACATTGGGTGTCGTCATGGCGACACACTGGAAAACATATGATGCGAAGCTATTTTTAATCGGCCGCAATTCATTACGAAAAGCACACCCTTCTGATATATGAAATACAACCCTGCGATATGCCACATTCCGACAGACACTTTTACAATTCAAGGTAACATTCCAGTCGTGCTGAATTTATTATCTAGCACTCAATTATGCCAATTATTTATTGCCTTCGAACCATACATGGCGCGTAGCAGTGCATAATCTCAGCCACGGATCGCTTCTATTTTCATTGACAGTGGCCTATTAGTGGTGCCCAAATCACCGCCCCTCGTGGCGGATTTTATGCTCGCGAAGTATCAGGAAAACCACAATAAATTCACACTTTTTGCCACCCCCAGGATGTGTCACTGTTGGGGCATGCATGAAGGGCAAAACGCCAATTCACCTGCTTTTTTAGAGCACGCAAGCAGCCTATATCGGCTGAATATAGCGTGGGAATGTGATTTTGGGCTCGGTGACGATTGACGACTCGCGAATAATTCTTCAGCCGCCGGCTGGGTGACACTTTTGGTAGTTCAGTCAGTTTGCGCCATGGATTCATCAATCTCTGTGGCTCGGCAGTGCTTGAATTAATTTATTTGGCGTGCCTGAAACCGATTGATCAGGCATTGGATGTGACAACAATTCTATTTGATGTCACACTGAAAAAGTACTCAACATTGAGTTATGGTGGAAAAACATGCGGACAATCAAATTATATTACAATATTTTAATCTCACACTGGTAAGATGTTCAAACATACCACAGCTTTAAATTCTCTGAGTGCCATTTGATTTCTTTCATCGAGAACGGTTCCAAATGAGCTCATTCTCAGTCTTTCGAGACGCTTTCTAAAGCTCAAGCACAGCTTCTGTCTATTTCCATTAGTTCCGCCGTTGTGGGTCGAACACTGTACACAGTGTCGCATCTTCCAAGTGGCTTTTTAATCATCCCATCCGCCCCAAATGCTCCGATTTGCTCTAATGAAGCGAAGAAGCCCCCTCTTGGCGAAGACGCGTGGTGTTATTGAATTTTGTCACTCGAGGGAGAAAGTTAAAAAGTTGTTGCGTATATGGGAACTTTTCCATAAAGCCATCGCGTGTGTCTCTCCTGCTGTGTCTCTTTTATCATCTTCACCATCCCTCGAAGATGAGTTAATTCGCCTCTCATCTCCATTCAGATTCAATTGAGAGTGCCGGCGACAAAGTCGAGAGAGAGAGAGTGAGAGAGCTTTTGAGGGGCGAAAGAAGGAGCGCGAAAGCTCACGAATGGGCGGACTTCAATGGAGGGTGAGAGGGTAGAGAAAAATCGCAAGAATGGCAAAGAAGGGATACCATCGAAGCAGAGGAGGACTTGCAAGTGCCGTCTCAAGTGTAAGAAGTGCGGTCAAGAGTACGAGGCGAGCGACAGTGAGGACGGGAAGAAGGACGACGAGGCGCGCCTGGCGCACGGATGCACCAAATTAATGTATGCATGCCAGCAAGGACTAACGGGATCCATTGTGAAGGAGCTGAGAAGCAAGGTGAGCCCATTCATTCTCCTTATTCCGGACTAGCACCCTCAATTTCCAGCGTCATTGAATTAACCCTCAATTTGATTTTAATCATCCATCCAAAACTTCCTTATGATACAATTAAACTCCTGAAGCATGGTGGCAGATTTATGTTTCACTCCCCCTTCAAATTTGTCTTCACCACCCACCCCCGCAGCACCACCAAACACCCCCACTCGCCCTCATTTTGTTTCCATTTCCGGGAAAAACTTGGTGCGCTAGTGAGAAAATCAAATATTTGTACACGAATAACTTCACATATGTGAAATAATTCAGACATTCCCACTCTCGCAGAAAGTTTATACGTAAATATTTTGACGAGACTTCTCAATCTTCCTTTTCAATACACTCCTTCACACTCTCTGAAAAATGTCAGAAAGGAACTCCAGCACGTGAACACTCACAAAAAGCAATTACAGGAAAGAAATTGTATGAAATCCGTCTTGTATTATTCAGTTTTAGAACAAATAACTATTGATCTGTCATATTTACACTCCGTCAATCGAATTCTTCACTGTTTGAACTCATGAAAGGAATCTGTTTTCGTCTTTTTCGGCGGCACCATTCATAAATATTAAATTAAAAAAAGAGATATTTCCAGGTCATTGTACATTGAGGAAGAGAACTTAGAGAACTTTAAAACACACCGGACTGAGATTTATGAGAAAAACAACGGCAAAAGAGGTAGAAAAAAATATAATTTATCTCTTTTGTTAGTGTATTTTGAATAATGCAATGAAAATTGCAATAATTCTTTGAATGAAGAACGTGAGATTTCTTCTGTAGCTGACTTTTTCAAACTTGCATATATTCTAAATCTGTTTGTTATTCATTTTATCAACGCATATAAATTTCTTTGCAATTTCTTGGGGTTTTTCTCGAGAGCTCTGCGTTTTACTAAGGGGGAGATAAGACGGTTAAATAGTGTACATCACTTCGTAACACTTCCACAATTTCTGTGCAGACTCACAGACACTTCCAGAACTTCAGCAGTGATTAAAATTTGTGTTTTCTTATTTTCTTCTCTTTTTTCGGGATTCTATAAATTTTTCCAACAGCTTAAAGCATCATAACATCAAATTTAGGTCGTAATTGACATAAAAAGACTCCAATTTTTACTTGTATAACTCTGAAAAAAAAAGATAAATGTTTGATTTGATTGAAAAACAATCAGATTTTTATTAAAGAAAATAGTGTAAAAGTTCTCTAAGTATTACATTAATTTTCCTTTAAAAGTAACACTTAATATTGCAAATATTCAATCCCTTCTGACCCATAATATCTGCTCCTTGCTTTCTACGTCATGAAATGTATGACGAACGAGATGTGCATCCTTGAGATGTTCTTTTCATAATAAAATTCCAATCCTCTGTTGAAGTCTTCAGATGGAATTTCTCTAAACTTGCCCTTTGGCCATATCTTCCATCAGAGGCAAATGTACAACTTAATCATGATTGGATAAGTCCTTTGGTTTCTGCCTTTTAATGCCACTTCACATTACTCCAAGGACTCACTGGGAAGCCGTAAGCAATTTGCTTATCAAAGATAAGTGTGTCAACTAATTCATCCATTTGCCGAGAGCCCATGGCCATCGTGGACGAAAGAAGAAAAAAAACAGAAGCCATTTGTGTGGGCAAAAGAATTGAAATGGAAAAACGCTCTCGATTTCAATTACTCTCTGGGCTGTAATGTATTATTTTCTATGCAAGAGATGTCCTTCTCAATTTATTTTCTGCGTTTGCTGCGAAGCCATGGGAAATATCCATAGGGCTATTTGTAGAAAGAGTGTGATTAAAAATAAATAACATCAATAAATGGTCGAGGGTGGAGTGTTCAATTGAAAGTAAATGCGAGTTGCAATAAAAGGGATTTTATTTGGTATAACATTCGATGGTATTTCTTGTTGGTCAGCAAATTGAAGTTTGCTGACCGGCTTTCTCTCGCATGTTGCCCCAAATAAAGTGTTGGCGGAAAAGTAACAGGGGAAACGAGGTCATTGCTAAATGTATGTAATAAAATAATGCAGAATGTTGTCCACACAAATGGTCGAGCTTTTGCCGAGACTTTAATC
Organism: Phlebotomus argentipes; assembly: GCF_947086385.1. NCBI lineage: Eukaryota > Metazoa > Arthropoda > Insecta > Diptera > Psychodidae > Phlebotomus > Phlebotomus argentipes. Next base: position 1,042,154 of record NW_026776174.1, read on the forward strand.
CACTGAATATTGAAATTTATTATGTAATTGCGTGACACAATCTAATTATATCGACTGGCCCACCGAAAAAAAGCTCCTCTTGGAGTGCGAGGAGTGAGAGAGCCGTACATAAATATACTTTTATGTGATTGTGCTATAAAAATAATACATATTTTGCCATTTGAGTACCGACCTGAATGAATAAATTGATTGTTACTGATTTTATTGCGTCACGAGCCATGAGATCATGCTTTAGAGAAGTACTTTTGGGAAGTAAATATGTGAAAAATCCAGTCAGTGCACATATGAAATTAAGCGTTGAGCAATGAATTATCATATAACTTCAACTTTTGATGTTTATCAACGGAGATTAGATTAAATTTATTGCACGGCAGAGGCAATTTATGAAATTGCATCACATTCCATGCTGTAAACAGAAGATTTCTGCTGGATTTATAAGCGCTTTTGGCATCATTTCAGAGAATTATGGATTAGGGAATTATTCCGCAATTAATATCCGAGTAAGAAGACTTCTGTGACGCTCATTCTCCGGGGGTGGGGCGAGAAATTCAATGGGTAGGAAAATCAATCAATATATTGGGTCGAGAGGAGGCAAACTAATGCAAGCTGTATAAGAAAAGTTAATATGCTGAAAGGCGAGAGAGTCAAGAATGGCGTTGATTGAAAGCTCCCGGGGGCGAACTGGGTGGCTTCCGTTGATATGGGCCATCATGGCGAATGTGGAGCAGGTTGATTTAATGCAAATTTGCACCGACAAATAACGCAAATCGATCCATTGAGGATATATTTGGTCAGTGCTCATACGGCAAATGAAGTATGAAATTTTAATTGAATTCCTCGCATTTTCATCGTGAAATATATGGAGGAGTTCACTTTTCAAATCACGAATGGCAAAATGTGTGCGTGGGGGTGGCGAAACTCCGAAGATTTGTGAAATATTTTGCGCACAAAATTGGAAAATTTCTTTCATGTTTCTTCGCAACACTCAGAAGATTCTGCAAGACTCAAGAAGGCAGCAGAGTGGAAAGCAGCGAGTTATTTTATTTACCAATTTACCCAGCATTTTGGAAATTCCATTCCCGCAGTTCAGACGGGGGCGAGAGAGAGAGTGAGAGGGTGAAACCCAAAAGGGATGATTTCGTGTCAAATTTCTCGACACACGTAAATTATTTTAAACAATGAACACTCCAGCTAAATACGGAGTTTGGGGTGCGGGTGGGAAATTCCTATTGGGCCAATGGTGGGAAAATTGCGCCGGGAAAGTTTCAATGGGGCGAATTTTCTCTTGATTCACACTGATCTCCACCAGGCGGAGTTTCTCAATAAAGTTTAATTTGTCAATAGAGCGGAAATATTTCAGATAATTCATGCCTTCCGTTGGCGTGTTTCGCAAAAAGCTCGCAACTTTTGCGCTAGAAAATTGCCCAAGTTTCGCTTTGGCAAAATAGAATTATATACTTCGTGATGGTCGAAAAGTCGTGCCAAAAATTATTTCAACACCAACCAGCAAATTAATCAACACACATTTCACGGAAGAATGCATTAGAATGTCAAAATAATAATTGAAATTTACTACAATGTCAAATGGAAAGACAAAAGATTTGCAAACATTTTCTTGCACATCTTTTCCCACATAAACATGTAGCAATTTTCCCAGTGGACACTGTAGATTTGGGTCGCTGAATTTCCGTCTTAATTTGTACACTTAGAGGGAGAATGGATGGAATTTCTCCAGGACAACCCAAGAAAGACCATTATGAGAACCATAATAGCATCTTTTCCCATGATTTATGCCCAAAAGACTGCATCGCGCAAAGTGAGGGAATTGCAAACTTTTATGGTGTCATCTTTTCCTCCCCAAAGCGCCCTCGAGAGTGAATTTGGGGTGTTTCTGTGCATTAAAAAAAAATCCTTGTACGGCACATGGAAATGCATACAAGAACACACAGTGGATAAAATAAAGAGACACTTAATGAGCTTCCTTTGCCAAAATACCATATAAAGTTGACAAAACTTTTCAATGCTTAATTGTCGTGTTTGGCAACTCTCTGTCCTCACATTCAATGCATTTTCACTCCGAATGGATGAAGGCGATGAATTAAAATTAGAGGAAAAAGAGGAAGGCGAGGTTATTCAGGGAAAAAGCTCTCATGTAAAGGTTGGGCAGAAGAAAAGCTCTCGAAACTCCCTCAATGTATACACAGACACTTTCCCCACTTTTGAGCACTTTTCAGCTCAGGTAAATTCTGGATTACAGCTGATAAAGGGTACTCAAGCAATGTTCTCATTGTCGCAACTCAAACTTCAGAAGTTTCACACGACAAAGACTGGCAAGGACTGTAATAAGTAGAACTTTAACATAAGACTCTTATAAACTTTAATTCATGTCACACAAGGAGTGAATTGTGCAATGTGGCAAAATAGAAGTGTTTTGAGTGGGAAAAAACAATTCATAATTGTTTTTTTCACACCCCCATAATTAGCATATTATGACTCTTTGACGCAAAAAGCTCTCGTGCCTCTGAGAAAGGCGCCTTATCTCCCAGTTTTTGGGTAAAATTCCCACCTGACTAAGCATTTTTGACACGTCAACAATTCCACACTCGCCGCCTAAGCCTTATCCCACCTCTATCACATTCAGCCAGATACATTTTGGGGCCACGAAAGTTGTTTATAATGTGTAACTATGGAAAAATGTTGTGAGTTGTCATGGTTCTTGGGCCAAAGGCTGAGTTCGACGGGACAGAACGTGAGGGGTTGTGGATGCAAACAAAGGGCAAAATGCACCACTAAAGTTTTGTTGTTCTGGCTGATCGTGGGCATTAATCTCTGTGTCTTGTCTCTCGCAGCCGGAGGAAGTTCGCAAGCGTGACAGGAGCAACAAGAGCGCCTTGCACTACTGCAGCGGACAGCGTGATTTAGTTGCAGCCGCCAGTGTTGCAATGGCCGCACCTGAGCTCATCGAGTCCGCCGATGAGGACGGCTTCACGCCGCTGCACCTCGCCGTGATACAGGGAAATCTCAGTCTCGTGAACCTCCTGCTGGCCAACAAGGCGGACGTGAACGCCCTGGACGGCGAGGGACACTCTGTGGTCCACTGGGCGATTGTCTGTGGTGAGATTGAGGCCCTGAGATCCGTCCTCACGGCCGGGGCGGACGTCTCAACACCAGACATCAATGGCGGAAGTCCTCTTCACTACGCCGCCCAAATGTGTGGCACGAATTTTGAGGGAAAAAGTGGCCAAGCGTCGTCAAAACTCGCCCTGGACATCCTCAATATCCTGCTGCACCATCCCAAGTCCTCAGTTGACCTCATGGACAAGGATGGCAGGCAGCCGCTCCTCTGGGCCGCCTCTGCAGGCTCCGAGAAAGCTGTGCTGGCACTCGTGAAGGCTGGCGCCAGAATAGAAAGCTGTGATAAGTGAGTTTAATTTGTAATTTCTTTCTTCCTCTTGCGACGATTATTTTTATCTATAATCTAGACATAAAATTCTCCATGAATCAGTGTTATAGAATTTCATATATATATTGAGATTGCACAATGATATTGTCTTCGGGATGACAAAAGACACTTAATTCTGTGTCAATGGAGAATCTGAGAGTTATCTCAATGCATATATGTATAGATATGTATAGATTCCTCGCATTATCTGATGTAATTGTATATTGATTGGAAGGCGAAACATACTATTAACCACAAATATTCGTTCGTCTTTGTAACGCAGCACTTTAATTAAATCATTTGACTATTGTAATGAATGTCAGAAGTCCTCGATTTGCCCTCATTTTTGAATATAAACCTCAATTTTTTTATTAGATTCCTTGGTTAATCCTGACAGTAAATTTCCCATGATTAATATTCACGGAAATATGAAATTGCGAGTGTCCAGGAGCGATTCCTCTCCAAATGGTAAATTAATAGCCATGTTCTGCCTGAAATAAAGTGCGATTTATGTAGAATATGCGACCATTTATTGCGATTTAGGTCAGATACTGTACACTCAATCTTGAGGGTCTTGAAATTTTTCACCTGTTCGTGCACATCAATTCTCATGCAACTCCACCGTTTCAGGGATGGTCTCACTGCCCTGCACTGTGCCGCCTCGAGGGGCCACACGGAGTGCATAGACGCTCTGATCAGCCTCTGCGGCGCCCCCACGGATCTCATCGACTCCAACGGCTGCACGGCTCTTCACTACGCCGTGACGCTGGGTCACGCGGACGCCACGGCACTGCTGCTGGATTTGGAGGCCGATCCCAATCGGCAGGACAGGAAGGGACGCACGCCAGCCCACTGTGGCTGCGCCAAGGGACAGTTCGAGACGGTGAAGATGCTGGGAGCTCGCGGTGCCAACTTGTGGCTGAGGAACGCCCGCGGAGATCTGCCAGTGCACGAGGCCGCTCTGTCGGGACGCCGCGAGCTGATCCACTGGCTGCTGGAGCAGCAGCCCAAGCACATCAACACCACCAGCAACGACGGCAGGACGCTACTCCACATCGCCGCCACCAATGATAGCACGGACAACTGCAAAGTGAGCAATAAGTACACTTTTTTCCACCCCACTTCGCCCAGCTAAACGCTCGCGCCCTCCGGTGTGCTCACCCTCAGCTTCCGGGGGGCAGTATTTCATGCTGCGGACAAGCGCTATTTCACAAAGGATATAAAAATTTTTACGATATTCATGTGATTTATTTTTATTACTCTTTAAATTACAATTTTCGCTGTTCAAAGTCAATTTGGTTGAAGGCTCTGAAAGTGAATAAAAGACCATTTGATAGGGAGAAATGAGATGGTGAAAATTATTCTACATTCAATTTAACAGAGAATTCACAACTCATCCGCAACAACGTGTTGTACACTTAAATGTATAAGAAGAGAGAAGGTTCAGATACTCATTTTCATATACGATTCGAGGGTGAAACACATCATGCGATTGAACTATTTGTCTGAATTCACTCCCACCCTACTAAAAGTCTAATTCTTGTGCAATTAAATGAGTTTCATAAATGCATTCACTGTCATGATGTTCGAAACACCCAAAAATGCAATTAATCAATTAACGTTTATATGTGTATTTTGACACGGAGCCGTCAATTCCGTGAATTCCACGCACAATTCAGGGGAGAAAAGTGCTGGTATCATTTCCACCAAACTTTCCAATAATGGTAAACGTCAGTTACATTGAATTAATTAATTGCGTGTAAACAGAAATTTTGGTAGGTAATATTCAAATATTGCCGTTATCATTTTCCGGAGGTAATTTAACGAGTGACTGAAGGGAAACCTCAAATACTTTTTTCTTCCCCCTCAACCCCCTTGAAATTCCAACCCGCGAGAGCAATCTTGTGAATGTAGGTAAATTTCTCAGTGGGTGGTTTGGTGGTAAACCGTGGGAGACAACTGTGAAATGTAAAATTACGTTTGTTGAGCAAAATAGAGTTTCAGGAACAGTCTCGAACAATTTAATTTAATAGTTAAGTTATTGTTGAATCTCTCGTGTACAGTATCAAACTCTACATTGTAAAACTTCAGGTGCATCAATTTAAGTTTATGCATCGTCTGAAATACAAGTTTGTGCATTTCTCTCTTCGCAATGACTTTTTGGCAAAAGGAAACCCCAGGAAGATTCACTGCAAATGCACACACACACACATTTTCACAGTGTGTTTGGTACAAAATAGTGTTCCTTTTCGCCAAAAAGACATTTTCGCATTTGACTAACACTTGAAGACCGCACACTCTAGTTGTGTGTGAAGTAAGTTTAGGTCATTACACCAAGGGGGAGATAATATGGTCGGAAGTGGTGTACAGCTCAGCGGAAGTTATTAAGAAGTGGAAGTGTTCAAAAATTAAGCATTTTCATACGATAAAGATTGCTATTCTGATCCTTTTATGCCAGAAAACTTTGTAAATAGTTTCAAAGTAGAACATAACCTCAAAAATAATCATTTAAACTTGGAAAATGCTTCTTTAGAAAACTTTCTGCGCTATTCTGATTGTTAATCAGCAATTTTGAAATAAATTTGTGATATGGAAAACATTTAAAAGGAGTCTTTCAAGATCTCCTAGTAATATTTTAGGTTTTGGTCGCAGAAATGTCTAAAAAGAGCCGTTTTAAATCGATTCGATTCGAGCTTGGTCTCAAGATTAAGACGCGTGACGCCACGGAATATCGGTCTTACCGACTTGAATTGATGTGGAAACCGTCTAAAAACTTCGAGTTCTAGAAGTGTTCAGGCAAATTTGGAAGTGTTTGGAAGTGGTGTACTTGTTTAAAGCATATTATCTCCACCTTACAAGTGTTAAGTAGGGTTCAACTATTCGTGATAAACACACTTTGAGTCTGGCGACGCTGAATTATGGCATTAATGTCAGAGTTTCAGCGACTGTGGGAAAGTTACGGGAAGCATAATATGAGATTATCAGTGCTAATTGGCATTGGGAATAGCAACACGTCTGACACGTCTTGAAATAAATACATTTCTTTTTTATATATCCAATTCATTATTTTCATTATTATTATTATTGTTATCGTTGGACAGCGCAGAGCCACATTGTGATCCACTGAGTATGTTATCATAAATTAGAAGTTTATGTTGTGTGCAAAAATTGGTATTTTAGACCATGATCTGCAAGTAAATCTTCAATTTCCCCTGGAAATAGCGAATAGGAAATTTATGCACTCATCTCGTCATTTATCGTACTAGTTTTCAGGATGAAATTCTTGAGTAAGTGCTCTTTTTTTCTGCCTTATAGCATTCATTTCCGGAACTATTCAAATAAATTCCACTGCTTCGGAGCAACTCACACAAGATTTATTCCTATGAGTCGGTCAGGGGGAGTAATTCGTGATTTTATGTGGGTTTTCGCTCAGGAAGCCAGAGAGTAAATTGTGGGACAAATTTAAACGTGTGTTTTTTTTTTCTCTCCTGAACATGCTTTGCCTCAAATGTAATTTCATGGAAGGGAAAGAAAGAACTTTCTGCATAAAAACTAGCAAAAAAGAGATAATTTTATTTAGAACTTTCCTCTTTTCCATCTTCACAACGGAAAACTTTGACTCTCCAGCCAATCTCAATGGTATGTTAATTAAGTTGATGTGGGAATAAGGTGTTGTTTATTTTACAATTTTCAGGCTTTCCATTACTCTTTAGGCCAAAGTAGGGTGGGGGCGTGGAGGGTGTTGGGTGGGTGCACTTTGGGGAAATGCTTGGAAATTACATCATTTGCTGCATCTGGAGACTTTTAGCTGAATTCCCAGTGAGCAAAAGCTGTTGAGTGATTCTTCTCTGAGCTGAAATTTATTACAATAATTCACACAGACACTGCAACATCAATCAAAATGAAGAGGAATCTTTTACATATCCAACATAATAGCACGTGTGAGGGAAGAGGCGCAACATTGAAGGAGAAATTTTGCAACTTCACACATTTATTTCATCCTTCGGGAAATCATTGAGCGATTCCAACTTCCCCGCTGAAGAATTCCTTCCGCAACGCGGATGAACTTTGCCTCTTCACCTCCATTTATGGCGTTCGCACTCAAATGACAACCATGACAATTTCATTTGGGTGTGTATTTTTTTTTTCATTTGACTCATATTTCAAGTACTATAAACTTCCCTTACAGTCACCATTCCTAATGAACTTTTTGCTGTGTCGAAACCCTTCGTGTGTATTCTATTAAAAAGACGTCTTTTTATCGACGAGTCGCGCGAGGACGATTCTTCACGCGTAAAAAAGGTGCCCTTTTTTTGAACTGTGACATCAAATTTAGAGAGCTCTATAAACACACTTTATTTATTCTTTGAATATACTTATGTACGCTGATGTATGTATACAGTGAGTGAGAAATTTATTTCATTTAAATCCATTTCAATATCTACTTCTGCCACAAACGCTTCGATGTAAAAAAATACTGAATTAATTGCGATAATCCGAGCCCAACTTTTTTGCTTTCTCCCGGCATTCAAGTGTCCTACAATTGTGTTCATTTGCTGTACGCAGAAAAACTCAAACCCTTCAATTCCAGTGTTTCAAATGGGTCAAGCTCAAAGGATCCGAATTGCAATTACACACATTCATTAATCGCTGTTATCACACTTGATGAAGAAGAGGCTTTAGTAAATCATACTTATGGAAAATTCATAATCCGCTTTGAATGAAAAATTCCACATGCAAATTGACTTTGGTTTTTTCACCCAATAGTGTTGATTCCTTCAATTTCCAATAATAGTTACGTAGAATTTGCTGTTGGCAAACATTTGTAGTCAAGATTCTGCATTAAAGGAAAATTCATTCTTTGATCAAATCGAAATTTGTGGACTAATTGTGAATTTGCACATCTCATGAATGCATTTGGTATTTTCGCACCAAGGAGTTTAGTGGAAATCATTCGAAAATCTCTGTATGCTTAATTCACGAACAATTCGATTCCGCTCTCAAACTCAATTTGCGCTCCAATTTTCTGCAACGTGTTGAAGAAGCGAAGGATGATCCTATTGTTGGTCCATGAATGGTGGCTGCAAATCGGCTGAAAATAGGGTGTGTCATTGCCTCAAATAAAATGGACTGATGCAGTGGGAAAATCGATTTTAAATGTAGTTTTCTTCACATTAAAAAAAAACTCATTTTTAACGTCTTATTGTAAGAATATAACTTCATATCTTTTCCACAAATTGACTTCAAAACTCTTGACTATTATTGCGCTTCCTGTTCACTCTGTTCTGACAAGGTGAGCTCTCTGCATATTGTTTCGATTGTTTCTATTGAAAATTTCAATCATCCAGCATCGTAAACAGTGGAGGGCCTGAATATGCGAATTTGTATTCAACCATCACACGATGGGGTAGCTGGAGGAGTGAGTTTGAAAAGAGAGAATGTGGGTTAATGATTTCCTTCTTCTCAGTCTCGTGTTGCATACATCCATTTTTCCCCTCATCACTTATGTGCTGTTTTGCAGATGCTGTTGGATTTCGGAGCGGATGTTAATAGCATTTATCGCACTTCACGGAATGTCGTCATGACACCATTGGATTGTGCCTTGCAGAAGGGATTCCGCTCCACGGCGAAGTTCTTGCAGCTGCACGGTGGCCTGCCAGCCAGCAAATTGCACTTATCCGGAAGGAAAGTGAATGCGCTGAATGATCAACAGCTCGTGACACCATTGAAATTCACTGACAAGTCACCGGGAGACGTCGCGGCCAGGGAGGGTGCGGACAAGCAGTCGAAGCACTACGTGGTGTACGTGAAGCAGTCGGAGTCCGATGAGTCAGCCCAGGGCGCGTCCAAGGGGGTGAAGAAGAGGCGCGCCAGTCCCGAGTGCACCCACCACAAGAGGCAGCGCTACAAGAGGCGCACCAGCAGCTGCAGCGACACTTTCCGCGTGGCCGAGAAGGACGAGGACATGGGCCGCTCCAAGAGCAATCTCGAGATCAGACGCCGTCGCAAGTCCAGGGAGAAGTCCTATTCCACCTCCGAGGAGAGCGACTCAGACGCCAGCGTCTCGAGTGACGTGAGCTTCAACGAGTACAAGAAGCGACGCTCGCGCAAGCACTGCAAGAAGTACAATGTGTCCATACGGCACAAATCACCGACCAAGCATGACAAGAAGCACAAATCACCGAAGATGCTCAAGAAAACCTCCACCGAACTGGCCGACGAGGATGACGGGCAAAAAGACGAGGAAGGAGTTGTCAAAGAAGCGGAAGCTGCTGAGAAATCTGAATGTGAGTTATGTGCAATTTTTCACCTATATAGCACGGATGTGATAAATATGATTGAACGTATTGCTATTGAATAAGGAGCACAACGCGTGCTGAAAAAGGAAGAAAAAGAATCCATATCGACTTTTATTGATCAATTTTATCCACTAAAGAAGAGAGAAATTAAAGACTCTGTTAATTTTTTGCGGCGATATTAGCTTTGTGAGTCCCCTTCTCGGACAGTTTCATAATTGCATTCCACGTAGAGACGCTTTGAACATTACCAAAGAGCTTATTAACACCCTTTCTTGGTGTGCTTCACAAAGGGGATTTTCTCAAAGTCATTCGTCAATTTGTTTGAATTTAATTTGTCAACTTTTCAGACATGAAATTGAGTGAGCGAGAATTTCTCGACAGTTTCATCCTTCCTTTCGGCGACAATGGCTTTTCGCTGTTCACAGCAAATCCTTTTTTTCCCATTGCATGCGACTTCAGTGAAGTCAGAGACTGATGGTGGAGTGAAGGACAAGGCGGGCAGCCGTCCGGGAACTGCCGCTTCCGATGCGGAGAAGAAGCGTCCTCAATCGGCTCGAGTGACTTCGGCTCAGCGCCGCCAGAAAGCCAAAGAGCAATCTGGTAAGCTCGAGGCCACAGCTGAGGTGCACGAGGAGCCGAGCGAGGAGGAGCGGCGGGTGGGCCAGGAAAAGCCCCATGGCGAGGAGGTGGGGAAGGCGGAAGTGACGGAGAGCGTTGGCGCCAGACAGCAAATAACAACACAGGCGGAGGTTCACATAAAGGACGGTGGCCAGGATGGTGCGTTGCTGGATGTCAAAGAGCGGAACGCGGATGATGAAGATGCTCAGAGTGACATCACTTTCACGCTCGACAGAGCTGACAAGGCGGAGGACGAGCGCCAAATGCCGAGTGACATGGGAGAGATTTGCACGCCGCAAGGCAAGGACGCGCCCACCGAAGAGGTGATTGCGGACACCCCCAAGCCTCCGGATCAGCCGTCGGCTCAGGACGACCTGGCGGCGAGAGGTGAGGAGGCAAAGAGTTTTGCCGTGATTGACGTGACGGCCAGCAAGAGTGACGACAAGGGCGTGCGCGGGAGCTTCACTGTGCTGCAGAAGTCTGACTCGAAGGCCGATCTCGGGCGGCCATCGAGCTTCAAGGTGCTGGATGAGAGTGCCCTGCAGACAGGAGGAGACAGGTATGACTACACCTCGGATGAGGAGCAGAAGCTGCCCGAGCGCGATGACAGTGGCGCGAAGGTGGACAATGGGCGGCGCAAGAAGCTGAAGAAGCGCCTGAAGAACAGCAAGGACTCCACGCTGGACAAGTCAGATGACGAGAGTGCGGCTCGGCGACAGCAGCGGGATCAGGACTCGGGATTTGAGCCGAGTCCTCGTGTGGCGAGGACGAAGATTCCAACGCCACGTGCAGCGCCGCGCAAGGAGACCGCCTTCACCACCCTCGACAGCGGTGGTGGCAAATTGAGGCCGGAAGGGAGGAAGCTGGGGGATCAGAATGCCGTCAACATGACGACAGTTACGGCCAGCATTCAGAAGAACATTCGCAGGTAAATCCCCATTTATGTGTCCCAAATGCCGCATGTTCTGTGCGTAAATCCTTTGATCTGGGCGAAAAGGGTGTTTATCGATTGTTAACCGCTTTCTCTCAGCAACTTTTATTGGAATCATTCAGACACTTAAGACCAGGGCGGAGGGATGAAAATGACGGGCTCAGCACAACCCGGAGAATTTAGTATCACAGTTGAGAAATCTTTTGGGAAGTATCGCGCTATTAAGTTGGTGGAGAAAATGGGCTCAGAAAGTTTGGATAAAATGTAAGGAAAATTTAGAGAAGAATATTGAGAGGAAAATCTCTCAGTGAAAAGAAGACGTTTTTCACATAATTAATGCCCTAGTTTGACTGTGGATGCTTTACATGATGAGAGATGAATGAAGAATTCAAACAAGGGTGGATTCTAGGAATACCTCATTATCTCGGCATATTGTGCTTGTTTGAGCAGGAAAACACAAAGCATAATTGCAACCCACAATGCTGTGAATAATGGAAATCAGCTACTATCTTTTTCAAATTATATTGCACGATAGCAATTATTGATATTGGCGATTATCATTTAATATTTATCACACTGCCAGTTTTAATCTCAATACAATGACAGACACACCATGACTATTGACCGTGATTGTAAATTGATTATGCTTATGTGCAACTGCTCTAATTTTCACGATATAATGAGCATTACATGTAATCAAAACATTGGCAAATTGTTACTCTTTGCATATGCGAATATCTTCTATATACACAAAGTTTGCTCAATTTCGGGGGTGTTTAAAAATGCTTGTTCACGTAGTATGATAGATTGTATAGCAAATAAGGCATCAGAAGCATAATTGTCTGGTAATTTTTCGCAAACACAAATTTGCATTTCATTTGTCAAATTGAAAAATTTGGATGTGAATTTATAATTTAAAGCTATTAAGTGGAGTTCTGGCAAAACAGCTAATCATAATCATGATTGAAAATTGTGAAAATTCATGTTTCAATTTTTTATGAATCTCCTGTTAAGCTACAATTTTCATTTTCTGTTATTTTCCAACACTCATGCCATGAATATTTGCGCTATTTGTTAAAGTGTAAAATGCGTTGCAAAATTGTATCCAGAATGCATGTTTGAGTGAACTGGAAAATTGATTGGGAATATGTGAAAATTTAGCAATTAACCACAACCCACGATGCTAAAGGCCTGAAATTTTCATATGACAGACCTCATCGTTGAATATGTTAATTATGGACTATAAAATTAGTTTAGCCCCAATCGATGACCATCACCTGAGTAACTTTGTAGAGGAATTCCGGGAATAATTGGCATAGAATGACATAAAATACAAAGAATTTCCCGGAAATTTTTCATGCAAGAATATGGGGAAAAATATCACGTTTCGTAGAAAGAATTGCGACTATTTTAATTGCACAAAACTCTAACATAGAGAAATTGTGCAAATTTCACACACAGTGTTACAAAATATGACGAAATTTTTCATTTGTAGAGCTTTTGGAACTCTGATGATGACTCCATAATCCGCTTATGTTTTTGCATTTCACTGGCCGCAATACAATCAGCACTGAAGCTTTTTGCTGTGCACTCACAGTCTTTTCCTGCATATTTTCAATGCAATTAAGTCAATTGAAGAGCCATTCTTGTCTAAAGATACGCTCTTCTATGAAGACGGGGGAAAAAGTGTGCTTTCATGGTGCTGAATTGTGTGTTTTTTTCTCTCTCCTCCAAACTGGGGGTGTTTTCCTGAACGTTTTAACGTCCCCTTGAATTTTTTTTTTTTCTATATCCACAAACTCTCGTGCGCTCTGTCTCACTGTGATAACAAATATCACCCTTTGACGGGGAGGAGTGGGGATGTTGTGAGAGAAAAATCATACAAGATTAAGCTTTCGGCGTGCGTTGCGAGGGTGAATCGGCTGAGGCAAAGGGTGAAAAGTAATGGCAAATGGTGATGTACATCTCATAGCGAAAATATGTGCGCTTACGACCATGCTGCGAATTTTTGAAGGCATTGTTTTTGACTCACTGAATTCGACATTCTATTCAGGGGTTTTTTTTTTATGATAAATGATTGGGAATGAAGTTACTCAAGTGGAAAAGGTAATACTGGATGTTGTAAACAGGAAAAATAATAGTCTTTACGGAATATTTATCGAAATCTGCTTGCTTATGTAAAGAGTTCACTTTTCCAGCAATCATAAGAGGCTCTGGAAGAAGGAAAAACCCGGAAAAAAAGAATTGAAAATAGTCCCTTATAATTCTAGTCAATGACATGAGAAGTAACTCGAAAAGAAAAGTTTCTAACTAAATATGTTATTGAATACATTACATAACCATTTGAGTTTATCCACGAGTGTTTTTTTTCTTCTTCTTCTCGCCAAAACCAGTATAAATTTAGCTCTTTCTTCGAATATAAATATCGTGATTATTGACTCATGAGTCTCTTGATATTCCATCGAGCTTTCTGCACTTTCTCTGCCTTTTATACATTTTCACCCGCTTGGCGATTCGATTCCCCGTGCAAAGCAACAAGAAAAGATATCACTATTCGCCTGGCGTCAAATGTATCCTGTGGAAAAATGAAAGTTATGATAGGATCGTGGTGTACCCTTTTCACCTTGCAACAACACATCGAAGCACGGCATCAAAAGGAATCAATAAATTTAAATATTTATTCTGTATTTTCTCAGGTACTACATGGAAAGGAAGATATTTCAGCACTTGCTTGAGCTCAAGAGTCTGCAAATAAGATCGAGTAAAGTAAATGAAGCGATTCTTGTTAAACGTGCTGTTGATGATTATCATAAATCTGTTGATGCTTTGGGATATGAGACAGGAGCAACGCTAAAACGCTACCCTCACAAGGAGTACACTTTCAAGAACTTTGAAGTCTTTCTCTACGAAACACTCAAAAGTATACAGAAAACTGGAACGTACAACTTTCAGAATATCTCCGAAGTTTACAGAGAAGTTGGTGTTTTTTCTGTCTATTTTCCACTTTACTCACCTCTCTGGTATTAGGCATTTGCACTAATGTCTCTATTTTAATTCTTTTGCGGTTCCACAAACTCTTCTCTGCACTTCTTTTTATTGCACTTTTCCGTCTCTTCTCTAATCATACATCTCTTGTTGGTAATCTTCAACTCGTGTACGGCAAAAGGCGGAAAGGAGACTCAGTCCTGACTACAATCAGTATGAAAAAGCTCTTCAGTGTACTACGAAAACCCATCGATGTCTCCATGCAGCTCATGCTTACACGGGAATTCCTTGTGCGGCTTACAGTAAGTGAAAAATTGATGGAACAAATTCAACACATGGTGGCTCATTACAGATGTTCCAATAGTAAATTCAGTGTCTTGTGAGTTTTATTAAGAGGAAAACTTGCAGTTTGTGTGACAATTGCAAGTATTCCAGCCGATTTATGCGAAATTTCCTGGATGGTTGCAAAAAATCACTGGAACTGAGCCACCTTCGAGATGCAGAAAATTCAATTTTTCACCGCTTTTCTCTCTCTCTCTCTCTCTCTCTGCTCGCCATGTTGCAGTTCCCATGATGAATCATCACACAATGCCAAAGCTCGGATTTGGTGCATACAAGCAGACTGGCGTTGGGAGCTTCTACTTGCCGAAGATCCTGACAGCGGGCTTGCCGAAGTGCGGCAGTAAAGTGTCGCTGGAGTTATCACATGGTGGCAATAAGCAATTAATACCACTGCCATCCGATAAATTAGACAGCAATAAGCGCTACTATGTGACTTTTACGGTGAAGGGAAGCGATGGAGTCAACCAGCAAAGTGCTGACACGGAGCACAATACCGATAAAATTTAATGAGTGCGCCATTAGTATATGCCCCCAAAGTTATATCTAGAATCTCCATACATAAATACATATATATATATATGACTATATTTTTCTTCCTGAACCAGAGAAAAAGAAGAGAGAGAGCGACAGAGAGAGCGCAGCGAAAGAAAATATTTTTCTCCCTCCTCACATGTGAGTTATTTTAGATGACAATGAACAACTAAATGTAATTTTGAGTGTCTGTAAATGTTGTGCAAATGATCAAACTTCCACAACAGAGAACATTATATGAAGTATATATTTTAGAAAATAAAAATTATTGAAGAAAATTCACAATTTCCAAGTTTTCTCTCTCTCTTTTCTCTTCATCCCAAGAACACCACCCACCAATCGATTTGCGGAGAAAATCTTCATGCAATCTTCTTTGGTATGAAATACTATTCAAACAGTTTAAACTCCTTTTTGAAAATTTTAAAGTATATCTTTACAATGTAGTCGTCATGTGATACTATAAAAATGAAACGAAAGTTCCATTTCTCTGTGGAAAATTACATTTTTATCCCAAAGAAGAATCACAGGAAAATTCTCAGTAAACATTTGAATATTCTATGAAATTGTTTGGTACTTCTTGTCAATGTGAATTTTGTGCCAAAAATATTTCGAGAGACAACAATTTGTTCTTTAATACACTCTTCATTGCTTTGGTGCATTATTGAAGGAGAATTAAATTAAATTAGCTGGAAATTCATGTTGAAAAATTTCCGCAAAAGCTTCTGAGAAATTTTCTTGAAACAAAAATTGTTAAGAAATTGTATTTTCCTATATCTCAAGTAGAAAGAAAACAGGAAACATGATATAAAGATGCGAAAACACTATGTTTACTAATTTCGTACAAACTGAGATAAACAGTCATAAGTTTTTCATATGTTGCTTGAAATTCTGACAAAGTCTTCTTCTCCAACATCAGAAACATTCACTCATGCTTCCATCGACTTCACAGGAAGCAAGACAGTAGCGAAGAAAGGAGAATTCATAGCGAAATACATCAAGTATTTGTCACCGTGTTGTTTTCTTCTCGAGACATTCAATCTCGAGTGTGAAATTACTGGAAAGAATGAAGAGATTTTCGAAGCAAATGGATTTTCCTGTTTACACCGTGCCTCTTAATTTTCCTTGTCCTTCATTACTGCGTCAATATTCTGGGATTCCTCTTGATTAAATTCTGCACTAATTCCTCACCTGGCTCTTCTCGTCTCCTCTTAGAAAATCAGTCTGCACGGCAAATCTCTGCAATCCATTCCATGAAGTCGCACAAGTTCGAGCATTGGGAACCAGAGCGAATCTCGTTTCGAAATCACAATTTTAATTACATTTTTTTGCCACACTTGGACTTGGAGTTGTCTTAAAAGATTACCCAACGTTGCGGTGAAGCTGAATTCCGAATGTACTTTGCCAATGTGTGCTTGAAATTTCACATGAAACCACAATAGTTAGTGCAGAGATTATTATGGAAGATTTATCAGGTAATAATTTCTCACAAGGGTTAATATGATTTACACTTATTATTAGAAAAGACTCAAAGGTCAATTGTTGAATATTTCAGTGTCTTTTGACAACGGAATCTTTATAAGGATTTCTTCAATTTCACCGAAACTGGGTTGTGAAAATCATCGAGTGAAAAGTCGAGTAAAGAGGAAAACAGTCTTGTGAAGTTGCTTATTGCATTTTGTTTACAATTTTCTATTTCTTCGCCACTTTAGCGTCGCTTTGACACTCTCTTATTCGTCACGATGGAGCATTTTGGAGCTCAGAGATGCGAAAAGGAGAGCGATAAAACACATTGAG
Organism: Phlebotomus argentipes; assembly: GCF_947086385.1. Classification (NCBI taxonomy): domain Eukaryota; kingdom Metazoa; phylum Arthropoda; class Insecta; order Diptera; family Psychodidae; genus Phlebotomus; species Phlebotomus argentipes. The sequence continues at coordinate 1,059,096 of NW_026776174.1, forward strand.
AGAGAGATCCATTAGGGGCGCCCAAAAAAAGAATTTCCTTGACAATTTTACATGTGCCACGTAGGAAATAAAATGGGGAATCTCCATGTGAGAGAATGCTACGTAAATTGAAATTTTAGATTGGAATGCAAGAAGAAGTGACACAGAAACGTGAAAATCGTGGCTTTGATGGGTGAATGTTTCGCCATTTCGCGAAGTGGAAGAAGGTTTATTCACATGGAACGGAAATTGTGTGGAAGGAAGCCAGCGCAAGGAGATAGAATAAGTGAAGAGTTTTATTTAAAAAATATCCATTCGTCAGCTTTTATTGCCATTTCCCATTCATATTCATATAAGATGATTTATTTTTCTTCACACCACTTAACATATGTTTTCCATCATTGTTGAATTATCTCCAATCTTCATATATATATATATTTTTCCTCCTTCAAATCTAACAATATTATAACTAACACTTTTGACGACGTAAGTCTATAAATTTTCATCATTCTCCACTCAACCACCTCTAATGGCCACTAATATTCCTGAATTCAAAATCGCTGTGTTGGAGTATTAAATCAGGATCTGTAATATATACTGCAATGAAAGGAGAAAATAAACAGGATGGAAATCATTTAGGGCCGCATATTCTGCAATTTATCCAATATTCTCAACAAATTCGCATTATCATTGAATGCGAATCTTGTGCTAGAGTGTTATGAAAGGGGGAAGGATTTACACTTGAGCGAGATCATCGAGGGGCGTGTACCTCTCTTACATCATATCAAGTTTCACAATCACGATATAGCAATGAAACTTTAGCGAAAGGAGTTTGAAACAAAAATTTGGGAAAAAAATAAATATATTTCTCTCGAAACTTTAAGCATACAAGAAAACTTTCAGTAATTAGTCCCTTTTGCAAAACAACTTGCAATCCAAGGGGAAAGTCACTAGTCGATTTTTGAGGAATCTTAATTATTTTAAATGTTTAAATATTGATTTTTACTTTCAAATTATAAAAAATTTCAATAAAAAAAAGATTATTTTTTAAATTATTGAGGTAATTCTCAGTCACACAAGGAATGTAAAAAATGTGTTAAATGGGTCTAACACATGTCTTTGTTATTCTGAGTCACACATTTAAGGCTCAAAATGGCGATTGTGTAAAAATATTCCGCGCTTGTGTTACAAATTTTAAAACTTGTGTTATTTGCTATTTTGGTCCACATGTGTTAAACCATCTTCAGAGTAACAGATCGTAATCTGCAAATATCTTGCAAAAATGGATCAATCTGCTATTGTGATTTTCATTTTCAAGCATAAACATGAAAAATATTTGCAGTAAATTCTTTTTACCGTAGATTTATTAAATATTTACATGAATTTTAATAATTTAGGCAAATTTCACAATTTTTCCTGTCTTACACATTGTGGTATCACCTAAAACTCTAGATGGGCTGTTTTTCTGTGTGACTGAGAATTGCTCGATATATATAAATATTTTCAGAATATTTAATAAAAATTAGGAGGAGAAAATAATGAAATATATTAATTTGGATAAAATATTCAAAAATTAGTCAAAAATTTAATTATTTCTTGTCATAATCACAAAGTGAATGGCCTGAAATCGCGAGTGACTCTCCCCTTGCTGTTATGCGATTTATTCTAGCCTTCAGAGCTACACACCCCCTGACTATGTATTGAATTTCTCACCATTATTGAGACTCGGCTGTGAATATTGTACGAATCCTTCACTTATATAACGACTACTCCGACTAATTGATGCATGATGTGGTCGAATCGTGGTGGATCCGGCCACTTCCTCCTCGAGAGTCTCCTCGCCAGAGTACATCGATGGCACGTCGGTTCTTGCGGGCCTTTTTGCGATAAGCACGAGAGAGAGAGAAATAAATGAATTAATTAGTGCGGGATTAACGAGACGCGCTCCATCGCAATCACACCTTTGCCGCGTGTATTTAATTAATCACATGCACAAACAAGAAATTTTCACGGTGTGTTAATGAAATTTTGCAAATTTTAATGGTCTTGGCAAAATTTCTGAGCAACTTTTGTTGTTTTCCACTCTCTCTCTCTCTCTCTCACTGTGTAAAATATTGAAGTCTTCTCCCAGGGAGTCTCTTAATTAAATGTGCTTTCGAGGGACTTGTTTTGGCTCTTAAGTTTGCTTGTGTTTGGCACGAAAGTGCTGAGAAATGGTGGATTTTTATGCACTTTTCTTTTGGGCAAATTAAACTATGAAATTGCACTAAAGAAATAAAGAGCGAGTTAATCTAATTATCGTTGTGTGCTTTTCAAAGATTCGACACTCTGAGGCGGATCTTTGAGACATTCGTGCTAAAAGTTTTTGTTTTGCCCCTCTCTAAGACTATCATTTTACCACCCGTCATTGTTGATCCTACTTATTAATTTAGTGATTTATCAGTGTTTTAGATAAAGAGCTTGTCAACAAGGTGAACTTTTATCTCAACAGCATAAATCACAGTGCAAAGTGTGTGAATTATTGACAAACTTTGCAGAACACACACACACACGATGAGAATTTTCCTTGGAATTTTCCCTTCTTCGTTTCGCACCAAAATGTCGAGAAGAACCACAAAACACTCTTTGGATACTTTTTGGCTAAAGAGAATTCTATCGCCGAGAGAGAGAGAGAAACAATCGACGAATGGATGAGGCGGTGATAAAAACATTTTCCTTTCACATGTATTTTACAATTTTCACTGGAAAAAAAAATCTAGTCTGGGCGAGAGATTTGCCGGAGCGCTGGGAAAAATTTATGAAGATGCAATCTCTGGGTTGTACTGCGAAATTCATGAAGAAACTCTGAGGCTGGTCCACACGATTTAGTACGCTTTATCGATAAATCTATGCGGGTCAAGCATAGAGGCAAATCTCCAAATTGTAGCATTTGCTAAAAAGTATAAATCTATGCTGAAAGCAAGAGACTTTTAATCACTGAAATTGCGACAGATTCACTCGTTTGTATGCTTCGCCCGCAGTGGTTTAATATACATATTTGCATAGCAAAAACGTTAGAAGCTCACATTGAATTAAGAATTCGTCAAATATTGAATAATATATAGTTTTTCTTGGCACAGCTCCAGAAGGTTTTAGTGACAAAATAGTGACGATTGAAGTGAGATTTTAACACAATAAAATAATTGTTGCTGAAGTTTTGAATACACATATCAGAACAATGATTTCACAACATATTTGTGCTGTTTGTGCTTATTTGATTCAAGAAGGAAAATACAATAAGACCCCACGATGATCCTCCCCAAGGACTTTATGAAAGACGATTTATTACGAAAATTGTTGATTCCTAGCATTCATATATACGCTGTGGAAATTCTCTCGACTGTTTTCAATTTTACCCCTGGATTTGTTTGTGACTTACATGCTGTGCTACATGAAATATTATACGTTCATAGGGAATATGTGAGTAGGACTGATACCAAATAAACTATCTAATATGATGCCGTAATATGTATGTATATGTACATATGTTTGCTCTGCAAACTCACAGCTTTACAGGTTGGATGTGCTTTGATGACTCTCTCATACTTTGACTACAAAAACAGGAGTTTCTGAATTCAAAATTGCATCAAAATGCTCTTCTTTCTCAAATGTTTAACAACTTCTTTCGCTGCTCTGACGGCTGATACTTTAACATTGCAAGCATATAACAGCAGAAAAAGAAGGGACAGAGAAACATCAAACTCTTCACCTTACGCACAAACACAGTTAACCATTTTGACCTTTACAAGCCATACATATTCTAAATTCTTTTCACACAAAACGGCCCGGAAAAATCCTTGTGAACCTCATTCTAAATGTTATACGCCTTCACGGAAAATTTCCGGCAAATATTGAAGATGCACGGGAAAAAATTCGTTGCCGACGAGCGAAATAAAATTTCAGCACGCCGAGGGAGGAAAAAGTAAAGAGGCGAATATGTTAAGCGAATTAGATGTGTGAGGCGCGCGCGGGAAGGCAGAGTGGAAAAAAAAGCTCACGCGCCCCACCGTGGGGTGGGAATGCGGAGGGTGGAAAGTGAGAAAAGTTGCAGAGTGAAAAGTGGCAAAGTTTGGCGGCTTTTAAAGTGCCCATTTTGATTTGGCAGATGAGTCAGCTTTAATTGGCATTAATGGCAAATTGAATGTAATGGATTCTCTCACCTCATTCTCTTCCTCACATCCTGAGGCTCCGGCGGCTTGGGCCTCATGTGATGATATGTAATCGCAATGGCGGCAATGATAATTGATGTTACAATAATAACTCCCGAAGCAACAATAGCCACCAGGATAATCACTGTCGATTCTCTCTTTTCATTGTTGTCCGTGGCGGGAGGTGAAGATAAATCGTCCGACACGACTGTTTCATCTGCAATGTTGTTGTGCGGTTGATGCCAACAAAAACATACCGACTCAATTGAAAAGTGATTCACCACCGCCGCCGCCGCCGCCCCCGATGGGGCCCACTATCAATCAGACTAGCGGCCTGGGGTGCAGGCGGGGGGCAAAAAAAGGGGGATAATTTGCAGCATCAGGTGACTTACCATAGAGGACATTTAAATTGCTAATTCGCACTTTGTCGAGCACAACTGGCGGAAAACTTCGTCCTTTGGCATTAACAGCATACACAAGCAATTGATATTCTCGGCCATGCTCCAAATTATCCAATTTGAACAATGGCTTATCCTCCTTGAGCCGCAACAATGGTGCCGATGTCGCCTGCAAGTGACAAGGAGTCAGTGTTTCACTTTCAATTTCATTCCACCAACTCTCTCTATGTATAGTTTCCCACATGCCCAGAACGGAACATTTGCTGGCAAAGTTTTATGAAACTTTTTTCCCCTCCGCCACAATCGCCCATCCCGGGGATGCTTTATTACACATCTCACTCTGTCCAACCCGAAGACAATCCATTAGGAGGCACTTTTTATATCACACACACGCTCTGCACATGTATTCAAATGAAAGGACAATTTGCGGAGTTAGAAAAACTCAGCTGTGTGATTGAAATATGGGCGCAAGCTCACAAAGAGACCACTTTTTTTGTCACTCAGCTTCTCCGAACATTGTTTAGATTCAAATTATCGTGTGCGCTAAAAATGTCTGAATTTAAAACACAGGCGATTGCATTATCTTCAGCTCGCTATTCTCTAAAATTCCAAGGCAAGAAATGAAATTCAGGGAATTGCAAGGGGGAAATAATACGTGCCTTAAATCTGAAAGCATTTCCTGACACTTCTGAACGTCTTTAAAGACATTCTCTATCGGTTTTCAGACTCTTTCAACTGGTTTTTACGTGCATTTCTAACTTATCACAATCTAAACCGGATTTTTCAGTCTCAAAAAGTTTAAGCTTTCCAGTTTTGTCTTCGGAAAATGCCTAGAAAAATTCTAATCAAATTTTGAGGTTATAAATCTGGCCTTAAAATCGTCACGATGTTTCTACTGGATAATAAAGTACGAACCGCGGAAATAACTAAGAAAAGAGGCATTTATTTAGGTTAAAATAAAATTTTTGAGGTTATGTGTGACTTCAATGCTGTTTTTCACTTATAAATGCTCATCTCGACGAAGAATAGGGGAAATATTCCCAGTTCAAACATAAATTTAATGATTTTGAAGGTTATTCAACCGACAGAATCGATTTTTAACGTTTTCAATCAATCACATAACCTAGAAAAACAATAAAATTGATTTTTCCAAAGAAAATTATCAAGAAAATGCCTCAATTTATTGAAACCGAAGCTTTTGCAATGCAAATATTCCAAATATTTTACCCTTCCTCAATTCCTAACATTCCGATCATAATATCTCCCCCTTGGGAAATTAATAAATTGTTTTTTATTGTTAATTTCCACATTCAGCCTTGTTTTCTGACCATTTTTTAGAGTTTAGCCAAAGGAATTGGTTTGCAAGTGAGAAAGTGCGACATTTATTGTCAAAATCTTGGCTTCCCCTCGAGACAAACTGTTGCTAACTGAGACTGTTCATTCGCATGGCTGTGTATGTTATTAAACCTCTATTTTGTGGCTTATTCGACCAATATTCCTTCTGTATACAAAAGTGCCTGAGAGGGTTGAATATCATGCCTATAAAAAGATGTTCATTAACACGTAATTCTCCATGTCAAGATTACCCGTTGGGAACATTAGGAGACAAAACAGAAAGCTTATCCATTAAACCAGTTAGTCTGCCATAAGAAACACTATTTGACCTATCAACCGGTCAATTTTGGCTGCTTAACAGGCCGAAAGCACTGCGGGCTTTCGAGGGTTATTATGGATAAACTTTCAGAATCACTTTATAAATAGCGCCATTTTCACAAAGTACATGCAAAGTCCTGCATTTTATGGATATGTATAGGATGGTTTTGAGCATAAGTTCCGTTCCCTGGAATATTCCCATTGAGAGTGTATTTAGGTCACGCCATCAATACCGCCTAATCTCATGGGGGGACGAAATTTGCATTCTTCTGTGCCAAATCGGACATCGAAAGTCTGGGTCTTGGGCGGTGAGTGGGTGAGGAGGAAGAAGAAGAAAAAAAGTCCACGCGGAAGGCCCAAAATGGGTGGCGGGAAAATAAATGTCGGCGGGGATGCTGAGGGGCATTGACAAAGTACATTGACATTTGTCCGTTCGTGCGACCAAAAACAGAGTTGTGTGGCACCTGAGCATTAATCTATGGGCGGGTTTCGGTGGGGTCGTCTTATGGAATTTGCCAAACCTGATCATTCATTGTGGATATCTCGTTCTCTGCATCTGGCGGCAGTGAGAAGGCTCGTCCATAAATATCCTCGCCATTTATCACCTCAAGCAGGAAATGCTGTTCCAGGCCACCATCATTTCCCGCAATACAAACAACCTCCAAATGTGTATTATTGTACAATTCACAGAGACGTGGTGGATCTGGTGTTCCTGTTGAAACATGAGAAATTCATCGTTCACTGAAATTCAATGGAAGCCACACTCAGCGCCAGACATCAAGACTTTGCAGTGCTTTCACGAGTCGCCCACACGTTTCATACCCATTCAACTGACATGTGAAATATTTCCGCAAGACGACGGGGTTGGAGGGGTGGTGTGGGGGATGAGGGAGGAGGTGGCGGGCAAAAAAGCGGGAAGCTAAGACTGGAGAATCTATTAGAATTCATGTTCGTTTGAGTATTTTTGCTCTTTATGCCATATATCCCGCACTCAAGTAGCTCCTCAAATTCCCCGCATCTGTGAGCACGCTTTCTGCATTTGAGGCACTTTCCTGGGGCATGGATATGGAAGCCTCTTGAAAACATTGGACATAATGCTAAAATTATATCCCCACTTATTATCGCATTAAATATGTATTGGATATCGAAAATACTTGTACGGCCGCCCCGATGGAATCCTTTTACATGCGGCAAAGAAATTTCATACCAAACCCTTCGACCCCAGTGTCGCCTAATCTTGTTAGAGATAATCACATAAGGCAACTCCCACCACTTTCAGCCAAACATCATCTCGGGAGTTTGTCTTTCTTTCCCTTCTGGACGACCAAATCTCTCTCTCACTGAGCCCAGTGTTGAGATACCCAACAACGCCTAATGCGTGGAGATATTTTATCTGGCATCTCAATATTACTCGGGAATTTATGAAGAATCTCAGCACTGAGAGGGAGATTTTAGTTAAATTGACAAGGTTCTGTGTTGAGACGCTTTCGCAGGAAAAATGTCTCAACATCCACTCGTGTGGATTCCACAAAGCCACTCTCTCTGTCCGTGCATATATAGACAGATAAGACAATAGAGAGAGACAAGAGCAAGAAAGGATTGAATGGCTTTACATTACTTCGACTGTAGGAGAAAATGAGCAAAATTATTCGTAATGAGTTATTGAGAAAGTTTACTCATCAAAATTGTATCATCAACACTTGGGGGGCTTATAAAAATGCCCTTTATTCGCAAACTTTACAATTTATTGCCTATAAAGAATGGAATTTAAATCGTGCTATGCAACAAAAAAGACCGAGTGTCATTAAATTTTCTTACACAATCGTCTTCTGTCGCTGCCGCGTGTCGACAGTTTAGGGGTGGAAAGAGACACAAAACAGCCCCGAGACTCAATTCCAAAAGCTCTCATGCTCAAGCATGACTGTGAGAGATTCCTTTGATTCCCTCCACAGCCGCACAAGCTCCTAAATATGATAGTTAGAGGGAAAACTTTCCGTGAAAACTTTTCCACTGAACATTATGGCGGCTGTGTTGCTAACAGCGTTCTTCGCAACTTCTTTTCCACACCACTAAAGTAACTGATGGAATAGTGTCAATTTCAAACTTGATTGATGTTTTCACACTAAAACTCTCTTGTCAGTAAGTTTTCAGTAAAATTGGCGAAGATATCAAATGCCAAGTTAATAGAAGTAGAATTTTATGAATAAAAAATAAAATCACGGATATTAAAATAACAAGTGAGTTGGTTAAAAACATATTATTGACGATAATAAAAAGGAAGCATAATTATCGTCATTTTATTCATTTATAATGAAATGTAATAAGTTGAAAATGGTAAAAATATGTATCAAAAACAGATTATATTTTATGACAGTTTTCAATCATTTATTTTTTTCTCTCTCATTCGAATTCTGATTAATTTTATATGAGTGAAAATTAACTTGGCGATGCAATTACAGATTCCGATTCGATTTAAAATGCATTTCGGGGAAAAAGGCTGAAATTGCGATGTTGCCCCCGCTTTTTTATACCCCCAAAATTGGAATGGAAATCACATTTTTCACGCGGTATCGGAGGTGAAAAGAGATATAAATTAATTTTCAGGCCAGCGATATTGATATACAGAAGTTCAATATAGCACAATTCAATTAATGTTGCCGCTGAAAATGAGCACCTCCTGGCACTTTGGGCTCAAAGTTTAATCACACAAGGCACACAAATCATGGAATTAACACGTACTTGTGTGTGAATTAGGTTTTAGCAAGTCGTAAAGTATTAATGTATTAAAGTACAGAAACCGCGCGCCTTCCACTTTGTATTTAATTTTCTTGCCACTAAAGATCCTCCTCTCAGACATCATAATTGCTTTTACTTTGATCAACTTGCTCACAATTTTCTGCCTCCCCATGAAAATTCGCCTCAAACTTTTGCTTGTGTCTCTCCCTTGTGAAATTATACATAAATGCCGAAGTAATTACACCACGTAGTGTAATGGTGGAAAAGGGAAGGGGGAAAAGTGGTCAGCGACGATTGCTCAATGTGGCCTCAAAATGACGCACTTCATAGGAAATTTGCAGATATGCAACATTTATCAATTGCCATTTGAGCCACATCCACAAATTATATAAATGACGGTTTCAACTTTTTCCACTGCCTGTCTATCTCCACCCCAGAATAGACATTTCAATTAACATTTTATTATTTTGAGTAATTGACTTTTTCGCCATGGCTGACACATCGCATATTTTTCATGTCTCGCTGTGGAAGAAGTTATGGAAATTAGCGTCTGGCGTCGAATATTCAAAAATCGTGACGGAAAATTTTCATATATAGACATTCAAAAAGGAGAGTCAACAAGACGAGGACTTTAAATTAAAGCAAATAATGTATGCAAAACATTAAAGTTTCATTGGAATTTTGTATCAACTTGATACGACTTTGTGACATATTTACGTACGACATAATTTAAAATTTTAATCTGAAAGTTATAAATTAGAAATAAATTTTGGCTTCCCCATTGATGAATTATAAATTGTTTCTCTGCAATATTGGCAGATCAAAGTGGATGAATACAATATTTAATAACTGATAAGAGTAGCAATTTTAATGACTTGATATTCATTGATTAAATATTCAATTTATAACTATTAAAATATTGTCAATCATAATTACATTTAATTCCCATTGAAACTTTGCCAGTGAAATGAGAATGTTTTATTGAATTTGTATGTCTTTTATCGTCGCATTGCAATCAGTAAATTTAAATCGCACTTTTCAATCAACCTTTGTGTCACACAGAAGTCTGCTATTCGCATTAGTTTTGTATGGAATGGAAAATAATTCCCTTTTGCCAAGGAACACTGCAGGGTGTGTTGGAGTGAAAATTGTAATTTGGAAAGTTTCCTATTAATGAGAACTGTTTGCATGCCTTTCAAAAGGAAGTCAAGGTATTTATTGGTACTTTATATGACGCCAAGTATTACGCGGAAAATGCAAATAAGGGGATGAAAGACACACGCCAGCGTGAGCTCTCGCAGAAGCATTCAAAGTTGAGAAGCCTGGCGGGCGCAGAAAGAGGATATATGGCATTGTGTGGAGGACTTACTTGCTGGAAAAATGTGTATGAGGCAAGGAATTGTCTGCCTGCCAACGGAATTGCTCGCCCAGCACGCCAGTGTAATAAATTCCGAGTCTGATTGTGGCATATAAGTCATAGAACTGACTAATCCATGTGAATTTATCCGGGAGTTGAGAACCTACGAGAGAGACAAATAAATTCCAAGCAAAAAGCAATAGATGTTAATTGGTGGCACTCTCGCCCGCCCAAGCAATATTGGGTGCTTGTTGACGGAAAACATACTGGAGAGACATTTCTGGTATTGTTGTACGTCCAGCTGAACCGCACAGAATCCGCCGGATCAGCATCGACTTCGCATTTCACAGAAATTGTGTGCAGATTGAGTGCTCCCAAGGAGATCTGCTCAGTGCCTGGCCTGCATCTTGGTGAATCTGACAAAGGAGAATTCAATTTGACTGGCTACACTTCATCAAACACACGGTAAGCATATAAATTTTCCGTATTTCGACAACATTCACGATGAAATAGCTCGAAATATTGAGGATTGTGGACTCAATTCGACATATTTCTCACGCTAAACTGTTCAGACATTTCCGCCTGGCGCTGTGCCAATGGAAAGTACTTGCCACAAACTGTGCCCATAAGAAATTTGCATTGCAAGAAATTCAAATTCCACAAGCAACCACTCGGATATGCATGTTAGTGAAAATGGTAAAAACATAGTTTGCCTTTCGTCAAGCTCTTCGTCTCTAAATTTAATTTAATATTATAACGAAATTGAGAGGAAACTTTTATGAAATGCATGAGAGCAAGATGCTGGAAACTCACAAAAATTGCTAGAACAATGACAAACTATTGTGAATTACAGTCCTTGAATGTTAAATACTATGAGAGACTTGACAAGTTGGTAGAAAAAGAAAGACAATGAATTTTGTACGCAAATAATACATCATTTTATTCTACTTGTCAGCACCCCAAAAGAGTTCAGCTAAGAGGAAAATGACTAGTCGATTTTTGAGGGATGGAAAAAAATCAAAAAATCCTGAATATTTAATTATTTGTCATTTTCTTATGCTGTTATTTTAGGGGTTTAAACGTCTTAAAATAACCTCTAAATTACTATAATTCCCAGCCAAACTTGTCTTTGGGAAATACAATCGGAATTTCTACGTATCTCAAGAGTTTAAACTGACGCCCTCTGGCGGCAATATGTGGAGAATATAATCAAATACTGAATTAAATTCAAATTTTAATTAAATGGACGGAAAATAGTGAAAAAATCCAAAGAATAATCAAATATTGAAATATTTTCTGGAATAATTAAAAAAAAATTATGGAAATTTGTTAATGATCTGAAATTGGTAGTGATTTTCCCCTCAAGTTCAGCTCTGAACTGTTCCACGGCGTCAATTGAATGGACCACAAAGAGATGTGTTTTTTCCCCTCATTGTTGCCCTGCCCAAACTTACATTGCACTTGGAGGACGAGAGGGGTGCTCTGAGTCTCACCCTCGGTATTGAGTGCTGAACAACTGTACGATCCCTCGCTCTCTCTCTCCAGCGCGGTGAGGTGCAGCGTCTCGGAGTTCTCCCCTGTCATTCTCATGCCCTGACCGAATAAATGGGCATTTTTCATGTTAAACTTCCCAACATGGACACCTAATTTATTACTCACATTCTTGTACCATCCAAATGATGTGACTGATGGTCTAGCATTTGCTCGGCACTTCAGTGTTACATTCTGTCCCTCTGATCTTATCACCAGACGACTCGGATCCTCGTTGGCCAAGTGGATGGAGACAACGGGAGGATCTGCAGGGGAGAGACACCATAGAGTTTGAGGAATAAATTTCGATAATTTCCCGCGATAAAATTTTCGCATAGTTTTTCCTCATGGCCTCGAGGCTTCCGCCTCGCTTTATTGTCACTGCTGTCTTCCAATATCTGGCACATGCAGTGTCTGCCATCCCCGAATATGGAGCATTAAAGTGGAAACATAAATTGTGCTGAAATTCCTGGAGAGAGGAGAAGGATTATGCCACAAGCTTCTCACTGTGTCAAGGATACTAGACTTTATACACACAAAAATGGAAATAAGCTCAACATAACATGGGATTCAACTTTTATTGCAGCTCGTCACTTATTGCCGCATACAAATACACTGTGTGTCCAAAATATGATACATTCTATGCACTTATTGTGATGCCAATTGTAATTACTGCACAAAATTGAGTGCAAATGATACTTTTAATTGCGAGAAATTGCACAGAAAATGAAATTTGAATACTCGCAAATTGGAAGAAACCACACAATTATGCTCTATCAACAAGTCCTGAACACACCGTGATCCATCCTTCTCTGACAGCATGTCAATAGATTAAAGAGTGTTGCTATCCGCGGCGTATCGCGCAGTATAAAATTCCAATAAAGTTATTTTTGATGGAGTTGAACTAAAAGCAACACTAATTTTCATGCGAAGCCATCGCTGAATGAATTTTGACAGAGAGCTTTTTCCCATTTTCTCCCCGAGAGCTTTTCTGTAATAGTGTTGAGAGGAGGAAGAAAAAAAATATGAATAATATTTCACTAGAACCCATTTTCATCCTTCGCAACCAACTTTTATGAGGGAGTTGGCTTAAGTGATGAGCAGAAGGATAGACTGACTTTCTCTACTTGGTTTTTTGGCAGTTTTTTCTCCATTTTTTTCGCTCCTATGAATAAAATTATCCATGTCAAAGCTGTGGGAAATGTGTGTGTGTGTGTTTTCTAAGCATGAAATCAATACTCAAAGAGGTAATGGATGGATTAACAAATACTCCTGTAGTCAGAAAATCAATCATCAAAGAAAAATATGGAACTTCTTTGGGAGTCAAATTCCAAACATATCGATTTTATGGCTTAGACTGCGATGCAGAGATTTTCTTCGTCACAGAAAAGTCAACTCGTAGGCATCAAAATCACGCTGAAAATAGCCTTTCTTCTGTGATTTATGTTGAAGAGTGACTTTCCTGCTTTTGTGGAACATTTTATTTTGGCTTTTCCACTTTTCTCAAATAAAATAAATCAAATTGTGCAGTGTTGGAGTGCATAAAAATACATCGCATCAGCTCTAGAGCATGAGGACCAACGAAATTCTCCAGAGGAATTGCATTCCACTTCGTGGATATTGATTTCACACAAGGAGGAAGCAAGAAAAACTATACATTTTCTCAAAATAGCGACACTTCAGCTGACTCTAAACTTCTCCAAGCCACTGTGAATTGTGATGGAAAAAAAAGTTCAGCGCCGTGCATTGTTTGAGAAAATCCGGTGGTAAAAAGTGTCGCTTTAAAATTGAAAGAAATCCCAAAGAGGATTGTCTTGCGGGAAAGATGGGCAAGATTGAGTGTACAAAAACTGGAGTGGGTGGTGATCTCCCGCACCCCATTTCGCGGTGGTTCTTTTTTGTTTATGACGGATAAAGTGTTAATTCTCTCCATCTCTCTCTCTCTGTGTGTGTGGAAATGGTGGTAGTTCTTTCCCTGGCGAGCAACAATGTCGCGTGCTAAATCCATCTTCCTCGCCATTAACTGGGAAGCTTTTCAAATATTCATTTGATGTGAAAATGTGGCCATGAGTTGTGCCTAAAAGCGCCCAAACATAATTCCACATCTTACTCAAGTGCTTTATTGAGGCGAAATATTTTGCATAAACTCCCACCGCCTTTGCAACATACTGTCCAGCCACATTCCCCCATTGTTCCCCATGCAATAATTCCATATGAACTGGACAAGCCAATCGCTTGGCCCCATTGTTGAGTCCACAGCGAAGATACAGTCTCAAGATTTATCTTATTAGCCTGGGCAACAGTACAGTTTAAAGCCATAGTAAATGGATTTGCTCACTCTCCATTCTTCTCTGCAGTTTCATTTAGCCGTCAGAGAAAAGAAAAACAGACAAGAAAGTCTCGAAGACTTGAGTGCCTCCCATTTTCCCGATTCTCGCTATCGCACAAGATCAATCATCGCGATAGGGCGAGTTTAGTGGGAGAAACTCATAGAATGAAGTACATAAAAGTTCATTTTCTCCCAGCTCACATACAATTTCCACCCTCCACTGAATGGTGGGAAACTGAGACGTTTGCTGGGGTTGCGGAAAAATCGAGTGAAAGTTGAGTGGGAACTCATAAGAAATGCAAATGAGCAACTTTTACAATTTTCAAAGTGTTTTTTCACTTAAAAGCATCTGACACAAATTTCATCTAATTAAGTGATTTTCAAATTGATTGAATGATAATTTGGGGGCTGAAGCCTTTGTGTGACGTGTTATTTTGAGAGCGAGAGAAACGCGAAAAGTGAAAGGATAATTTATTCGACGCTCTAAGTGGGTGTCAGGGATGAAAAACACGATTTCTTGACGACCCAATTTTGCATTCATTAGCAATCACTGGGAACGCGTATTGCGAGTCAGAAAAGGATTTTGCTCAATTCACGAAGAATACAGGATGAAACGTGAGTAAATCACTTATTGAAAGATATTAACGGAAAAATTCATTTCGCATAAATTACGGATATGAATTATTTATTCATGTTGCTCAGTTTAGCCTTTGAATTTTTAATGAAAATTTTTTATTAGACCGTTTTTGCATCGGAAAATGCTGCGCATTTGAGAAAAAATTCGTAACAGAAACGCTTGAAAACAATTCTTGCACAGTAATAATCGGATAATAATATTGAATCTCAGTCGAACAACATTATTGTATAATTTTCACTGTGATTTTTCCCTGTTTTCCCTTGATTTTTCAAGTAAATATGCGAAATTTTACATAATCTGCATCTTCATAATCAATTTTCAAACATATTTTTCGCCTCTCTCGCGTGTTTATGACGACAAAATATTGCAATTCATCATGTCACGAGTTTTATTAACTTTTCCCATCCTGACGCAATATTTTTTTTCCACCTCTTGCACTGGCAATAATGCTGCTGGAATATTGTTGACTGCAGCAAAAGTTGTGGGATAATTGTAGGGTGAGTGGGTGGAATGAAAAATGGTGCACTTTTCCCAGAGCTCAAACAATTTTTCCACATCTTCAGTGTGAAAAGGAATTCTCTCTGCACTCGTGGCAACAATTGACGGGACATAATTGAAATATCCATCAATTTATATGGTGTAAAATTCATAGCAACAACTCACATGCAACGTGGATAATTCGCTTATCCTGCAGAGTTCCCGCTGAGAACCAAGGATTAGTGGCTCGGCACGTCAATTCAGCACCATCATATTCGGCAATAACCCGCAGTGGCAGAATGCTGCATGTGAAATTACCGTCCTGCTGAAGGGTGAGAGGAGAGCCATGAGGGCCGCGGAAGATATGTATTACGAGGCGTGTGGCCTTCTCGCATACACTAGACCTCACATGGTAGTGGACACATGTTGTGAAATCTCAGGAAACTCTCAGGAGAAGGATGCAATTTAGTCTGTCCCGTTTCTGGGCCACTTGGGAAAATTGTCGGTTTGAAACTCTCTCCCGGAATGAAGTATGTAATTATTTAATGTTAAGGAAGAGGAAAAAGAAGTGCATTTCTCGTCTGCATTTACCACACAGTGTTCCTGCATAAATTATTTTCCACTCCTGGACGTTGAGTGCCTCATTTCAAACCGGAATCTAAGCCTTTAATATTCTTTTTATTTGGCGCCTTTGAGCCTTATTATATACCTCAACAGGAGAGGAATTTTCACATCCAGAAGAAGGCCTCTCAATTGGGTCAAGTAGGTTAATTATTTCATCTAATAAACTCGCCCAGAGAGCACTTCATTTTCACTGAACATGCAAAATTTTAATAAAGAAGAAAATCATAACTATTTATGAGTCTCCCGCGCTCGTATGTGTCCACAACCATTTGCGCCTCAGTGTGTGCGAGTAGGTGTAAAAAGATAATGATAATGTCTGCTGAATTTTGCATTATTAAATTAAACCATACAATATGTGTGTTAATTTGACAATAACTCACATCTCTGTCGCTGCATATTGTGAGGTTGGGATTCCGGACGGGCTCCCCGTCGAGCAGCCACACAATTTTCGCCGGGGGATGCGACCCCCAGGCCTCACAGCGCAGCGGAACTATCTGTCCAGCCCGCAGAAGTTCATTCGGCGACACGACTTTCACGGCGAGGGGTTTCACTTTTTTTGCCCATCCATCAATCGATGAACACCCGTCAAGAAGCATGATATTTCAGTGGAGACAGAGAAAGAGGAAAAAATCAATTATTGCCAAGACTACGAGAAACGCCAAGGGGAAGATAATATGGTCAGAAAGTGGTGTACACAGATCAGAATGAGTTTTAGGAAGTGAAAGTTTTTTACTCTCAGAAATTAGTTTGAATTCTCAAATTTTGACACATTTTTCTAGGTTATGTGAGTGATTTAAGATTATCTCTTGACTTTATTGGCAGAATTGCGTCCTTTTACTCAATGAAAATCATGACTTTAGGAAACAATGCTCAAATATAACCTCAAATTTTTATAATAAACTGTTGCGATTTTAAGTTAGAAATAGAAAAGAAAATTTATTCAAGAATTATGATCAAGAAAAATACACTATTTTTGCATGAAAACGTGAGTTTTAAAGTTGTCAGTTAGATTTCAGTTAGATTATAGTCATATTCCAGTCATTTGTTGATTTTAGTCTTGTTTTAAACAATCCATGAAGTCTGAAGTCCTGGGAAATGTCAAAAATTCATCATACAAATTGTGGAAGTGGTGTACAGATTTTAGCCATATTATCTTCCCCTTGAGATATGGTCAGAGTGCAGTGTGACTGACATTGTTGGACAACTTGAAATTAAATCTGTGCGGAAAATATGGGAAAATTCAATACGTCATAACTGAGAAAAATTGCCAATCTTAAGTATCTATCAAGTGCAATCATGCTATTAAATTTAGAGACACGCCGTTGAAACTATTAAATTAAGGTTTAGGGGCATAAATTTATGATGTTTGCACATTAAATGTAATAAGTTCGGCAAATTGAACGTGATCTTGATGTCAGAATTCTGTGCAGAAAGTAAATTATGGGGTCCACGAGTCTATTTACCAGCCACACCCACTCTGACCAATCACTGTGTATATAGCAGAGAGAGATTTTCTAGCATGAGGTGAAAATTATGTTGTATGTATCATCTTAAAATTATTTACAATGTACTTGAATGGCAAACTCCTTCACCACCGGAGCAATTAGCTTGGATCCTTGAGCGCGACACTGGAGTCTCGTGCCAAAATACTCCCTCGTGATGTTCTCAATGAAGAGCTGATTCACAACGGTCGTCCGCACGTCAGCCGAAGGGTGACTAATGCCAGAAATTTCTTCGTTGTTCCGCCACCAAGTGACTTTGGGCTGAGGACGTCCTGGAAAGAGCATTTCCTTGTACTCGCCGGATTTATCTCTATCGATGGTGGGACGGTGGGAAAAGTTTCGCCAACTGCTAATTGCACCTCCATCGACTTCCTCCTCAACACCCACTAATTTATGCCTTGGCAGAGCGAGGAAAATTAAAGATTGTGCTGGTATTTTACATCTTCTCTCTCTCCCATGGCAATACAGCCATGATTTTAATG
Source organism: Phlebotomus argentipes (assembly GCF_947086385.1). Lineage (NCBI taxonomy): Eukaryota > Metazoa > Arthropoda > Insecta > Diptera > Psychodidae > Phlebotomus > Phlebotomus argentipes. Next base: position 1,076,987 of record NW_026776174.1, read on the forward strand.
ACTATTTAACACAAAATTTTACGCTCATCGCATAAACAAGAACATTCTCTCCCTCTGGAGAGGGCTTAAGCGGCGAGAATTGCTCATGGCCTCTGACGACGGCATATCGAAAATACTGTTGGTAAATTATATAGTTCGATGGTGTATGGAAATTAAAGGAAATGTTCACAGCAATTTTCTCACTCTCTCTCTCTCTGATGAAACATAAGGAATGCATCAATCCGCGTGTTCATCTGGCTCCGGATATTTTATTGAAATTGCCAATTGAGAGATTTAGGAGTTCACTGTCTTTCCCACTATAAATATTTATGCTGTAAAATACAAGGCACGTTTATAGCTTCACCATCCAGTGATTGGCAAGTGCAAGATGGACAGAAAACACTTCTATGTCATAGACAACTCTGGGTTAATTCTGTTTGTTTAAATTTCATTACAAATTTATATTGGAAAATAAAGCAATAACGCATCCGCGACAGAGTGTGAAATATTTTGATTTCTCATTAATTATAATGTGTGTTGGAAAAATAACATGCATTTAATGTCATTTAGCCATAAGCGATAAAAAGATTTATTAAAGCACACTCTTTATGAGCAAAGTTGGTTGAAAATATCGAAATTTTTAGATGTCATGTTGCACATTAATTTTTTACCACCTGCAATTAGAGTTTGTGGAACTCATTTCCGCACTCATCTATCCATCACTTCAGTCAGAGCCAGCAATTTTGCCATCTCATCCCAAACTATACTGATCAATCACGCAAATATTGGGCGCATAGTTTGTGGTAAACAAGGGAGATGACTGAAGAGATGGAATTTTAAACCCATTCTCGAAAATTTGATCGCAAATACAAATTGCGGTGTGAATTGCTGGAATCGTCGCTTCTCTCTTGCTTTATTTGCACCTCAAAAGTGGTCTGTGACGTGAAAATGCAATCCATCATCACCTTTCATGTCACCAAAACATGCTGAGAAGAACCTCACACCTAAGCTAAATTACCATGTTTGAGGTGAGGATTTAAAAATCACCCACAAGAAGTGTCTGTGTCGACACGGCGGAGCCTTTTTGAATCACAAATGCATGCATTAAAATTAATAAGCTTCCCTCATAGAAATTCACGAATTCATGATCTGTTGTGAGGTGTTGGGAAATAGGAAAAGAAAAACCGTAAGCCTGCGATTTGCCCTCTTTTGACCTCGGCGCGTCGTTGAATACAAATAACGTGTGTGACTATAAAGGATGAGTTTTCAAGATACAAATGTGCGTTAGGAAACATACACTCTAATCAATTAACGAGAGGCAGAAGAAAAAAGACTGCTACAAATTCCTCAATTAATTCAGGGGTTGATGCTTACATTTCTGTTTTTCCCCTGAAATAAAACATTTGGTTGCGTGAGAAAATTCCCTCAAAGTTGGGCAACAATTCACGGTGACGCATTTAAAATCCAGCGGAAGATGTGCCAGAGAGGGAAAAAACTACACTGACGATAAATATCAATAATGGAAACATCTGTGCACAATAAAATGCTATACTTTGTCCAATATAATGCCGACAATGATCACCATGTGTTGCTCATAATTTGTGTGCATTGCTTTTTAAATCTGCCACCGCTTTGATCACGCGATTCTGGAAAATTTGCGACAGGGAATTGATGTGACAAAAAGTATTTAAGTAAGGAGAGATAATATATATGTCCAGTTTACACTGGCGAAATGTATTTGTAACCGACAAATCCTGCATCATATCATCGAATATGCAGAACGACAATTTCATTGGTCACCATTTGTGGGTGGTTTGCTATGCATATTGCTTTTTGAAATCATACCCAGATAGCATTGATGATACATATTTCATTGATCTTTATGATGAACAGGGTTTTATAGAGCTTTATATTTGTGCTTTCTTTATTGAATTACTCCCCATTCTCTTTATACTGCGTGACTGAACGATTTGCGTCACATTTATGCAAACGACATTATTATACTATGCAATTCTTATTCTTGTGAGAAAAATGCGAACTATTTTGTTGTTCTCTATATGATACGAAAGCCAGTGTGAATGGACTTCGAAATACCAGCACAATACAACATACTTTCCCAAATATGCATAAATATACAGGGTGGAATTTCTCACCTCCGGAAACCTGGCACGAGAGGAAGAGTTCGTGACCTTCACGGAATGGTCCAGCGGCTCCACCTGCGACTTCCTTCCCCTGGGCATCGAATATCTTGGGCTCATCGGGCGGAACTACGAGAGACAGAGCATGAGAATGAGGGTCAGAGTGGTCAGAAGCGAAGCCCATAAATCCACACAACAGCCCTGAAATTTGATTGCCAGAATCTGGGGCGGAAACTTACCGACTAAAGTTAAATTAACTCTAAAATTTCTGGTGGGTGAATTGAAGAAGTCCACTCGGCATCGATAGACACCCTCATCTGTAGTCTTCACGCCTCGGATCTGCAGCTTGGCGTCATGTGGTCGGGTTCCGGATGAGAAGTACAGTCGATTCCCGAGATCACTGGCCAGGGCGGAATGGGTGGCGGACTCGAATGGGCCACCACCTCTCGAATCCAGGCTGCAAAGAGAGCACAGAAAGGCCGGGATTACAGCGAGCCATGTGGAAAAAAAGAGCATCTATCTCAGTCTTTTCACAATTATCCCAAACTCCTGCGGCCAGTGCCACATACAAACACCGCAATTCTGCTGACCCACAGTCAAATGCAACACTCTTGAGATTTCAAATCGTCCACCATCTGGACGAGGGCAGAAAAATAACATTTCGCAATTTGATTTATCTCTCCAAATCCACTCTTAATAATTTTTTCATGATGTCAATCCGCTCTGGCTCTCGCCACAGTTTGGCGAAACTTTGGCCTCCCAAGAACAAATAAACACTGCCGGAGGGATAGATTCGAACGGGCCCAACATTGATGAAGGTTAGAGTTTTCTAACATAAATATTTTAAAAATAAACAGAAAATCTATTGGCAAAAGTTATTCTCTCTGGCATTTTTTTTCGACTTCAACCCCGTAAAACTTCTATGTCGCATCAAACTGGGTACATTGATTAAATTCTGAGGCTTTAAATTTTTAAAATCCAAGTACTTTAAGATTCACCCCTCCTAAATTACAGTCTCAGATATTTTGAAATCAATAACGTTTCATAGGAAAATGCCTGGGAATTTGCGAAAAGAAGGGTTTTATAAGCATAGTTTGTGATAAAGAGATATTAAATTTCTGAAGGAAATTTTAAAACACTCCCCACTCCTCGCAATGTTTTATTTTTCCCTAAAATTCACCACAATGTGTGAAATATTGCATGCAATTTATGCGATTTGTATTGAAAATTCACGAGAGACATTCCAATTGTGCGCATTTACAGCAATTACCCAAAAAACAAGGCATCACAGGGAGATTTATCACATATGAATGTTCAAATATTGAACGAGGTCAGTGTATGTCGGAGGCGAGCTTGTGGAATTTTCAGCATAAGTGGATTTCGTCGCTAAGTTTCCCTGGAGCCTCGCAGAGCATGTTTGTGGTATATTTGCGGACTAAAAACATACACTACATGGAATTTCACAATCTCAGGAGAAATTAACGCGAATAAAGTGCTGTTTGTGCGTGCAAAAGTGCTTCCAATTCTAACTTTCCCCAAAAAAAATACTCTGTCAAGTGTCCAAAAATGTGAAAATCAAACATAAGAGGATTTCCACCTCAATTCTATGTTTGATTTTCATTCATGCACCCTGACTTGTCGTTGATTCAATAAACTCTGTGTGGATAAGCCAACGTTCTAAATCACCCTCTTTAGCACACTTTACACAGCTCTGGGTATTTTTGGGGGTATATTTTTTGCAGTGAGTGTGGAGAAAAAAAAATCCCTCGCGGCGAGCAAAAACCCCCAATTTTTATGCATTTGAGGTGGAACACTTTCACAGAGTGTTCCATTGTTTTTCCACGGGACATGGCGTTTTTTTTCACCACGTTTTCACTGTTCAGCAAATATATCAATAGTAAATGTGTTTTTCTTCCCATGAACTTTTTTTTCTGCTCCATTCAATGTAATATCGCCCTCTTGTGCCCTGTGCTTGCGCAATTTTAATCACAGAATCTCATTATTTCTCTACATTTTTTCGCCTTGTTTTGGATTTTCGCTTTCTCTCTGTTCATTTCGCGAACGTCATTAAAGCAGGAAGTGATTTGACCGAGAAAAAGACAATCGAAAAGAGATTTTTCAAAAATCATACTTCGATAACTCAATAGTTGCTGATATTTAGTGAACTTTCATACTTAATCCCAGAGAGGAAATATGTAAATTATTAAATGTATAAATAAATAGATGGTCAGTAATAGAATCCTAGAATTACAGTGACTCCAAATTAAATAGGGCCGCCTTATGCGTTGTGTCTGAATTCTTTAAGAGAGACTTTAGGGAGCAATTCTTAATAATTCTCAGGAGAAGAAATCCGCGAAATCGACCTTTTTTGCAGTCAATTGCACTCCAAACTCCTTTTTCTGGAATAAAAGGTCCTTCTAGTTATTACCCTGAATAAATATCCTTTCTTATGCAGCCGATACACTTATAAAGTTCAGATAAAATATGAAAATCTACAGGATAATTATCGATCGGACGATTTATTACTTGGTTCTGTTTTAATATCATAAAGAGATCAAAAATTAGGCCGAATGTCTTCAAACTTGGCATGGTAAATTCTTATTAATGAGGGATGATTGATTGAAAAAATCAGCCCTCTAGCTTTACGTGGAAATTCGCGGCACTTCGATTTGTCCCAGATCTTCAGGAGTTTCTATTTAATTTGGCGTCACTGTGAATAAATTCTGAATCTGCGTGACTTTTCCACAGTCTTGAAATAAAATTCTAATTCTATTTTATATACATGTAAACATTTGATTGGATAATGGTGTGTATCTCACAATCGGAATAACCCTGTGCGTGTGCGCAAGTAAAGAGTTTTTCCCTGTGAAAAATCTCATGGAATGTTAATTAATTCCACTGATTATTTATTTAGTAGAATTGTACATACATGTATAGGCAAAGTTTTGGGATGTTGGGAAGAAAAATAAATCGTGGCTTTCACTTTGGGAAATTAAAACCACCAAGAGTGTTGCGCACACAAGAATTCATGGGCTCTCTTTGATAAACCACACAATGATTAATTCAGAACACTGCACATCATCCACCATGCACAGAATCATCAAAATACACCATATGCGCGCCGCTCACATACCTGTAGATGGGAATCCCAGTTGAGTCCTTAAACCACAGCACGAGTTTTGCGGAATCCCGTGGTGTGGATGGCGTGACGTCACATGGCAATTCGGCGTCGTGATCCAGAGCCGCCCAAACGAGGCGGGTGGGAACTGCAGGGGGAGAGAGAAGCATAATTTGCCATTTAATTTATTATTTACTGGACACTCGCAAGTACATATGGGGCATTCGGGGGTGCTTTTCATGTGAAACACTCCATGGCGAATCATTTGAATTTGAGTTCAAGTGCATCGGAAATGTCTCTGTCAGGGATTGGAAAAATTGCGGCTTTTCTAGGCCATGCTTGACACAATTTATGCTGAGCACAAAAGCGTTGAAAGTCCTGTGATATTTTCCGGTGGTCTGGAATTTTCTCAGCTATGAATGAAGATTAGCAGGATGAGCTCAAGATCATTGGGATAAGTACGTGCAAATATGAATAATATCTTTCAAGTGTCTTCCTTGTGAAAATGTGGAATTTTCTCACAATGCCACTTATGCGGCCATGGAAGACTTTATATTGCAGTTGAACTTGAATGCTTATACTATTTGAAAACCATGAACAGTTTAAGTGTCACTGCCATTTGAATTCACTATACAGATTAACTCCAACTTGGAAAATTCTTCTCTTAGAGCAAGAAAAAAAGCAAGTGAGTAGTTGTAACGGAGCACTTGTGCTACCATAAGCGCGTAAAAGTTATCATGGAAAACATGAGAGCACATGAGAGTATCAAGCGAATTTGCGGTGAATAAAATGTGTATACGTATTTTGCATTGTTGCCAAAGTCACATCCAAGAGAAGTTTCCTCACATTTGCTCTCATGGGAGCACACAATTCTCTTCTCCAACACCGGGAAAACTCTGCGTTGCAGAGCAGCAGTCCCGGTGTAGGAAAATCTATTTTGGTTAATTCTATTCGTTTACTCTCTTGCACACTCTCATGTTTAACTTTTGTATAAATGATCTTGAGGAATAAACTGTGTAAGTAGCATGAGCGTGAGAGTGGCAAAAAGTGTTGAAGTTGCAAAGGTACAACATTAATTTGTGTGTGGGTAAGGTGAAGGCCTATTTATAGTGGCTCCAAGCTGTTTGGGTGGGAAAAGCACCAATATTTACCACCGCCATTGAACTGTGATTACGGGGTAAAAATGTTTATGCTCTTGCCACGATCCTCCTTAGAATTTAGCCAAAGACAGTCCCATATGTGTTGACTCGAGGAAAACAGAGGGACTTGTGGGTCTCTGAAGGAATCCCAGAAATGCAAAACAAGCGAGCTGAGCATAAAAATCTGCACTGCGAAGAATTATTTCTATGAGAGCAAACAAATAAGACAAATCGACGTCCATTTGCAACAAAATAGCAAAATATGTACAAATGAAGCTCTCCACGTTCATGTTTACGTCCAGAGAACATTATATTGGAAATAAAACTTTATATGAAGCAAACATTCCATGTCAATATTCAGGAAAGTGTATGTAAAAGTTGCCTGTAAATTATTTCTCCTTTAACACTTTCCAGATGACTTTTCACGCGAATGATAAGCAGGCTCCAAAAAGTTATTGAGAAAAGTTTTCCACTTTCAAATCCAAAACTTTTCTCTCAGTGCAAAAATAGCAGATTTAACAAGTTTCCCCATTTTACAGAGATTCATCACACAAATCTCACTCTCCTTGCCTATAAATAAATTCTTGAGAAAAATTCTGCCTATAGAATTCTTTTAAGGCAGAGAGAGAGAGGGAGATAGAAAGGAGATTGAGTAGCGTCACATGTTGCGGGCATGTTATTTTTAATCTTTCGGCGACACTTTGGCACCGAAAGCATTTCATATGGAAAATATTGCGCTATAGAGAAAAAAACACCCAATGGATTCCTTGTTTTTACGTCCCTTCTGTGGTGGTTCTTTTCCGTTTTGCCACCCGGCAAAAAATCCCCACTAATTGCTCATTGAATATCAACTAATACGCACTTCTGAGAAAGGGGATTCAGTGTGGATAAATTTCATAAATTTCCCAGCCCGCCACGCGCGCACCTAATACTTGTCGCTCAGTGTCACTGGCCCAAATTCTGCCTCATCATTTCACTCACAGCTTAACCCTACCGTTGATGATGTCTCTCGGCATCAAAATAAAAATTTCCACGCATTTTCCTCGACTCAATTTCCATAATCATTGCAATGGTGCTTTTTTTTCCTCCCAACCATCTCTCATCTCGTTATGCCACGAGTTTCCGCTCATTTAATGTAAAAGTCATGTTAGGCAAAAAGTGCCACTTTTTCCTCTGTCACACCACAGATGTACATATTCACTGGGAAAAATTACCACCGCCATCCCCCAAATGCACTCCCACTCGTGTGTTCTTACGCAAAATGACGCGATTCATTTTATGTTGGAAATTAATAATGCAAGCTCAATGTGTCATTTGCGAAATTCTAGCATTTACGCCATGCTTAGAGTTGAGATCATGCGGACTATTTGCATTAATGTATGCTGTGCGAATTGAATTTTTAATGCAAATGCCAAAGTGAAGCAGGAATGTTCATGATCAAATATTAAATTAATTCAAAATACATTCACAAGCAATGACAATAATTATGCAGTTTCATAAGAGAATACTTGCAAAATCCACATTTTTCCCCATTAAGAGTTAATTCAGGATTTATTTTAAATTCTCAAAATTCACAAAGTGAAAATACTTCTCATCGGCTTTAAAGGATAATCGCTCTAACAAATGGGCTAAAGCTTTTGTGATAAAGCCACTGTGTGAGGCGAATAATTTTAATTAGTTCTTTTATGTATTCATCGGCCATTTTTTGGTAAACAACAATAAATGCTGAAAGAGAATGTAATAAAATAAAATCTGAATATTTTTATCAAAAAATAAATAGTAAATACTCAACTTTTTTTCCCGCAAACAATTAATTGAAATAAAATGAGAAATTTCCTCATTTACACATCCGCAATTTAAATGTATTTTTGTATATGAAAATAATGTATTAAAGGCCTCTGAGTTATTTCTATTGACTCCCGTGCTTTTCAGGATGAATAGAAAAGAAGAAAAATATAAACAATATCCTTGAACAACAATTTAAAAATATATTTCAACCTGACAACAGACAATTTGTGGCAATATTGGGATAAATTGTATAGATATTTGGCAAAGAATCTGGGAAACTTCAACTTGAAACTTTGGAGCGTTCACAGGGAGAGAAAATAAGAAAGAAAATTGTGTACTGAGAGCAGAAAAAAAAGTTGATTAGTGTTTTGCCAGACGGGTTAAAAAGCTTAAAACTCATTCTTTCCATGTGATTGCGGAAAACTTGGTCGTGTCGCTGGTAAATTGATTTCATAGCAAATAATATAGCAAGTGCTTTTTGTCTTGTATGCCCTCGAAATTGCTTTCTAACAACATTATAAACTTTTCTTCTTGCTGGCCAACAATTTCGGGTGCACAATTTCTTTAATAACACCACATTTTTTTTTCCTCAAGAAAGCTACAACGCAATGCTTTCTATAGTTATCAAAAGTATTAATGACAATTAATTTCAATTGAGCAGAGCTAATTAACCCTAAAAGCTTTGAGAAACAGCAAAAGTTTAAATCATCTCTTGTGCGGAATAATGCTAAAGTGTAGATTAAAATTGATGGTTTTTTTGAGCTGCTAGAGCAGACAGAACTTTGCGGAAATTACTCTTGCAGTTATCTTTGGAAAATTGCACTCTTTTGTTAATTCGCTTCGCCTCACAACTCTGGAATCGCACAAGAGTAAGAATGAAATATTCACTTGAGCATAAATTCTGACTTCCTGCGGGTGGTGAAATAGAATTACCAAACTTTTGCATGTTTCCCAAATATTTTCCCCTTCAACTGTGCTAAGAAGACATTTTGGAAGATGCCGAAGCGAGGGTGGGAAGAAAATCACCTCCCGCATAATCTTGCCAACAAGTCCCAAAATTTATCCCGCCTTGGATGACAAATAGACGGATATTTTTCACTGAAATTAATCAATTGACGGCAATTTTTCTCCACGGAATCTCGTCGGGATGCCTGGGAAAAAAAATGTGACACGCGGCGAGATGAGAATGCGGGAAACGAGAGCTTTTCTTGCAAAATATTATGTTACACAACCCTCATAGAAGACAATAAAAAATATTCCACATAATGGGGTGATAATAGCGACCCCATCAATTGAGGAAAAGGGGAATTACCGCATTTGTGGAAATGCCTTCAATATTGCTTCTGCATCATTTAAATTGCCTCACAGATATGATACGGACAGCCTTTTAAATAGTGCACAAGATGAATTTAAGCCTGAATTTAGTGCTTTTGTCTCTCTGCACATTATTCCACAACATAAATTGTCTGTCTCCCCCCCCCGAATCACGTGAATGGGTTTTAGATTCACACCGTTCCGAAAACCCACCTTGCCGTGCAATAATAGATGATTTTCATCCTGAGCTGCGGGCAAAATATCTCCAATCATAAATCGTGTGCAATCATTTAATTAATTCAAGTGATTAATTATATCATGATATTCTCTCAGACTAACACACAAAGAGACTCAATATTCAGAAAAGGCTCCAAAGAGCACAAATCCTGGGCCTTTAAAAATTCCAAAATTGATTTGTTTCGTGAGTTTGACGAATTTATTTTTCCCAAAACTTTTCCACCACATCAAATTCGAATGACTTCTCAAACTGAAAGTCATGACCTTTTTGTGCTAAAAACCATGAAAGATTTTCACCTTAAATAGAGAACATTTTAGCTAAAAGCGTTCAATTGATTATTTCCATTTCTTATAGCATGTTTACATAGTTTTCTCCATTTCTTCTCTCCATTTTACGCACAAACATCGCCCAGTGTTTGAGATAAGATTTTAGGAATTTACCAAAGTTTGCAACTAAATAAATTATAGCAATAATTTATCAGTCTTTGCTTTCTCAAGTTTATAAAAAGTACAGTAAAAATTGCAATACTTTGCCGTGGAAAAATACAATTTCCTTTGGAGTGAATAAATTGTGAAAGGAAGAAAACACTTAAATGGGTGTTTGTGAGATTCCTGTTTCAAAGAGGAGGTAATAATGCTGCCAAGAGGAAGTGAAAACCAGAACATGAAGAATGGAAAGCAGAGATTCTCTCCCTGAAATATGTCTTTATATGGATGCTTTTTTTCTTACTTCAATGTATATACCAAAATTTCCGTCATCTTCAGTTAACATTGAAAATGAACTTTCTTTGCAAAGTTTTTGATATGGCAAAGAATTCGAAGTTTGTCAGAAGAAGTGGAAAATTATAATACCGAACATTTTAAACTGAATGTTTTCCACTATCTGTGGTTGTCAAATTGTCTCAAGAGTGTCTTTGAGAGACGCGTAAAAAAAATATGTCATGACGAAATCAGTCACATCTTGGGGGCACTTTTTATCCTCCGTCGAAATCTTTGTGTCATCTCCATGAGATGTATCTTTAATATGGATTTAATAACTTTTCATGGTTGTGCATAGAAGGGCCGTACATGCGAGTGGGTGGGAAAAATGTTAAAAGACATGGGAAAAGGTTGCCCGAAATCCTAAGAAGTGCGGCCAAAGGAGAAAAAAAAGTTATGCCGCAATCTCAAATGAGAAATTTTAAATTTTTTATCACAGACTCTCTTCCCTTCTCCGCAGAGTGTTTCTTATGGCATTTGCATTTGGCGGGCGAATTTCGTGGAAAGAGGGAAGACTTTTTGCTCTCTTTCTCTCTCTCCTCAGTATCACGTGTCATAAAACAGTGTTTCAGAATGCTAAAGTGCACTTGGCTTCGCTTTTTCCACTGCATTCTCATATGTTACAGTTCCATCAAAATATTTCTCTGTTGAGAAAATCTTCTGACTAGGGTTCTCGTCTTCTTTTTTCGCTTTTACATGAATAATTCCCCAACATGAAGCGCTCTTTCAGTCTCGATTCACTTTCTGCTATTCACATTTAATGCTTCACATCAGAAAACATTGCCGTGCGGTCTTATTAGCCTAAACCCTTAAGTAGCGCTAGAATTCTCACATCTAGGAATGTAAATTGTATGTAAAAGTTACTTTCTTGCATGACTTAATTATTTATCTAATAGAAAAAAAAATTCCATAAATTAATTCCACATAAAATCACAAATAAATTGAAAAATTTAATTTAATTTAATTTAAATGCATTCAGTGGAAAACTCCCAAATAACAGAGCCAAAAAAGCTGGTTTCCATTTTATTTCGAAATTAATTAAAATCTCCCTCGAGTGCAATTGTAATTGGCTAACATTAGAATCAGAGGAATCATGAAGCTCACTTCATTTATTAGTAGATTTGGTTAGCATGTTGCCAACCCAGAAGCACATGTTTGAAGAGACGCTCACAGTGACGGAGAATTATGAACATTTTGGAGGAGAATCTTCAAAAGGTTACGAGTTTTGCATGTTTTTAATTAAATTCAGCAGCTCTATCCAGCATGTGAAGACTAAGTAGGGAATTAAATATAAAATATGTAGAGTGTGTGCGAGTGAGAAAAAGCAGAGCCTATGCCAATGCCTTTGAATGTGGCGAGATGAGGAAGAGGAGAGAGAGAGGACATAAAGTAGGGAAAAAGGCTCCCAAATATATGTTTATGTGTACACATGGGAACTTACTATGTTTCTGAAAATCCTGTGATCCATTGCACTGTATTCTCAATGGACACATTCCAATCATACATAAAATATACAAGAGAAAATGCCGAATTAGGGTTTTACCACCGATATTCCACTGATAAAACTTGTGAACCTTTTCCATGTTTCACATAAAACTTTCATTCTCGATACATTTGAGAGAATGGACAACCACAACTTTCACCACACACCACATTGAAATTCATTAGGGAATCCTCACACTCTTCAATTTCATTTCACACTCAAGAGCTTCCGGTTGTTTTAATTTCCTATTTTCATTTAAATCTTTATCCACTTTTTCTTGTGCTGCCGCATGTTTTCTCACTTGTTCTTTTGCTCCCTGGAGCCCATGCCGGGTCTCTTGTATCTTCAGCACTGTCCTAAGTACATTGCCATCAGGCTCTTGTGGAAAGTGACGAGAAAACACAGGAGAGATGTGAAGAGGGGAAAAAACTTCCTGTAAGCAATTGAAATTCCTCCTTGGCGAAAGTCAAATAAATAACACTGCAAATTCCTCACAATCCGCGCTCTTGTTCGCAAAGAGACGTCGCACTAAAATCACTCTCGAGTCTCCAGAATCAACCCTATTGACACAGTGCGACACAATTTAATTATTTTATTTATGGCCTCACTTAATCATTCGTCCGGCGGGGGAGAGTCGAGAAAAAATTCCACCCACGATCTTCCGCAAAGTCCCAGATTCTTCTGCAGAGCAAAAGGAATCCCTCCGACACTTCGCACTCTCTCCACAACACTCGTGAGGCCTGAAATGTGCGCTCCGGCGCTGAGACAACACGTCCGGCGGCTTCGAGCACGACGAGAATTGGTTACAAACTGAGGCACAACGTCGAGCTGCAGCAGAAAGGATGATGCTTTTCGCCTCTCGCGCTCTCTCGCTCTCTTCACTCGCCTTCTCCGCACTTTTCCGACTAACTCCGATACCAGCCACCAGAGAAAATCGGAGCGCTGACGGCCAGGGGAAAACTTCTCCTCATGATGGGTTCGTTAACTCCTCTCTCGCATTCCACTCTCTTCCACTTAATCATGGCCAGAGTTGAAGGGATGCGTAAGCGAGAGTGTAGTTTAGAGATAAAGATGGACCGGAAATTATCAGTGTCTCAAAATATTATAAATAAATTGAAAGGAAGGCGTCGTTGCAACATTACAAATTTCGTATTTTAGTTTATAAAAGTTACGATTTTTGGTTGCAACTTTACGCTTTCAATAGCTTATATTGGCGTCCGCCCGGCGGCGCTAGTGTAGAGTTTGAATGAAATACGAACGAGAAGGCGTTGCAATGCAAAGTTGGAAATTTATTTAATACGAATTTCAGCTGTCAAAAAACCTCCTTCTCGACGATGACGTAAGGAAATGTTTTTCAGTGTCAGGGAAGCGTATTTGTCTTTGGAAAACCAACCAATTTCCTTGAAAAGACTCAAAATCCTCAAAATATGTCTGAAAACACATAAATTGCGAGATAAATGCTAAATATTGTCTATTTTCTTGATTTTCACGTGAATTATCAAGCTTTTTATGCCTTTATGCGACAAAATATATTAATTGATTTCAAGCGTCATCATTTGAAACGTTTCATGTCTCGCAGAAAATAAATTCAGTCTTACGAATGAATAATTTTGACACTTTATTTAAAATGTCATGAAAATAAAGTTACAACGACCACGAAATCTCTTCACAATTCAATGCAAGGATTTTTTTTTGAACCCATCAATCTGCCACTTAAATCTAATTGTTCATCAACTCTAGCCTCACATGGGACAAAAATATCTCTCTCGTTCTCACACATCACCCTCTTTGTCAGTCGCTGGTCTCTCTTCACGAAAGGAGCACACATAATAATGAGGGGAATAAATTGAGTGTATAACAACACAACAATATGTTTCTTATGTATTTACATTGTCATTACAATAGAGAGTTTCACATCCAAATGCTAAATCCATCTGCAGTGCTAGAACAATTGTGCCAAGTATTATCTTGAACGACACACAGAAGTGCCCAAGAGACGGACACAAAATGAGACACTTCTCAGCGAGTCTCATAAGTAATTAGCTACAACATGATTTTTACAGCTCAATTTCAGGCCCGCAGGCTGAGCGCCAAGTGAAATTTATTGAAAATCAATGGATTTCGGGGGGTTGGAGGGTTGGAGGGTGGCGAATCTGGTGGCGTCAGATGAAGGGGGTGAAAAGAAAGTACAGCGAGAGAGGAGGGAATTGAAAGTGAAAGCTATACCCTTTCCCAAACCTTTTTATTAGCCTCCCACGCCATCCCTTTGACTGCTCGGGGAATTTATTGAACTTTCTCTGCTGGTGCTCACGATTCCGACTCTTGAGTTTATGTGCAAGAATTCCACAGTGCACAGGCAGAAATTGTTAAAAATATTCTTTAATAAAAAAAAGGACTCTCTCTCTCTATCCATCCACACTTGCACGCACAATATCCAAACCCAAAGAGGAAATCACCAAGTGTTTTCGAGTAGTTTGTGAAAATTATATGAGAAATCTCTCCGAAATATCTTGGTGAGAATCCCCTTCAAGAAAGAAAACACAAAACCATTATGGGGAAAATTTACGAGAATATTTTCATGTGTGAGTGTGGGTAGAAGAAAAAGGAACCTCTCAAGCCAAAAAACCCTCCTCCGCCCCGAAACCAATAGGGACGAAACATATCGTAAAGAATGTTGAGAACACACTATAAAAATTGCATCGATTAGCAATTTTCTGCAAAAGTTTGTGCAGAGAGAGAAAATCAAAATTCCCCAACTGATATTTCGCAATCTAATTGGATCCCAAACACACGAAGCGTGGTTGAAGAGTGCGCGGAGATTAAAATGAGAAATTGGCGATGATGGAAAATAGGTCAGTAGAATTACAATTAACCTACCAACACCACATCAGTCCCTATTTACCCACTTCACTGCTCTCCGTGTTTTTTTGTGTTGACCACCAATTTGTGAAAAAACACTGTTGGGAAAAGAGATAAATTTTTAAACATAAATATATTTTATTGGCCAAGAAAGTGCGGGAAAACTTCAATAACTTTTATTGCCTGAAATTTTACGTTAAATCAAATACATTTTTTCAAATATCCATCAGTTTGTGATTGATCTTATATTTCTTAAGATTCAATGTTATGTCGCTGATCCTTGTGTTTTTGGGGCACATTTTCGGAAATGCTTGTAAAACTGTATAGGAATTTGCCATAGGAAATGTGAGCATGTGTTATGTTCGTCTCTCAAATGAACTAATAGTGTGTAATAGTGAGTAATGGGAAGAGATGAGCCTTTTGGCATTTGCTTCCCTTGCGCAGAATGTTGTTATAATTATAACAATCCCTAGAAATTGTTTCAACAGAAGTATTTCGAGGCATTTTAACATGGAAGTAATTTCCATTCTTTCATGATCTCTCATTTGCATGATAATTCAGCTATGTATATCTCTATATAGCTCCGCAGAGTAAGAGTTTTCCATTGAATTAATATGACAAAATTACGATTATTGTTTTCCGGAGTTCAGGAATTACAAAGGAGAAAAAAAAATCGGACGTGACTGTAATGCAAAATTAAATCACATTCGTATTGATTTTTCAGCTCACCCCGTGCGTCATTTCTCTGGAGTTTTTGATGAACTATAGAGAAGTAATCATAAATTTATGAAATTCCTTTTCATTCGCAAGACGAAACGTGGTGCCAAAAACTTTTCTCCCAAGTCAAACTCACTCGCGTAGTGTAGAACTTTCCAATAAAACGTAAGAACTTTCATTTTCACATTTTAAATTTTTCATCGTGGTAATAAACGCAATTTCAACTTATTGCATTCCCATTTAAGACTACCGTCGAAGAATAATCCTGCACTTCGCGAACGGAGCGCGAAGTGTTGCGCAGACTTTTTCACCAGGAGAGAAAGATACAATGTAAAATGCATCATTAATTCAAATTCCTCGCTCGACGTTGGAGGAGGAAAAACTTTTGCGGAAAGTCGCGCAAGGAGCATATTTTCTTCGGGCGTAAAATCCTCACAGATGACTAGAGATTTTCACCCGGAAGAGAGAGAGAGGGAAAATGTAAAGTGAAAATTAAGTATGTACACTGAGGAAGATTCAGTTGAAGAAAAGAAGCGAAAATCGATCAATTCCGTCCACCTTTTGTCTCTGTCATTGACTTGGAATTTCCTTTCTCGTTGTCGCAAAAGTATTTTTCACATCAAATACAGCCCGCGAGGAGCATTAATTGATGACTCCTGATCTTCAAGCGAGACTCCCAAGATAAATTCCCCAAGCATTTTGATGTAGAGCGTGAATATAAATAAACTCTCGCTTCTCTATATTGAGCAACATTTCAATCTCATACCCCGCAAAATGCGTGTGTTCCACCGAGAATTGCCTTGCGCTCTTCGTAAACATTAGTGAATTTATTGGCTCTGAGAATAGAGAGAGAGACGCAGTGAAAGGAAAGAGATTTCCATCTGAAGATGTCAGTTTCATGGAATCTCGTTAGTAAGTTTTATACGGTGGAAAAAAAGGGGTAAAATTTCCAGGAAGATTTTCTTACATGCAAAAGTCAGGCCAAAGAGGATTTTCTCATATTGGGAAAATTTCTATCTCCAGCATGTAAAGCATGATGGGAACTTTTGCAATATATAATTTCGCATGTTTTCCAAAGAGGATTGGATTGTTTGTTGCATCATATTACGTCGGTCTGGCCAAATAACTGTAAAGTTGCACTGTGAGCCTCAGGCCATTTTTCATTGGGAAATTTTCCAATACTCTCCGATGCACATAGGAAAAGTTTCATCGGATAATAGAAAGCAATTGAATCCTTTTCGTCCTCGCCATTGATCTCATGCCTCGGGCTGTATTTATTGTGTATTTGTTGGTTCACCGCATAAACTTGAGTGGAGATTAAGAAAAAGAAATGTAGATGAAAATCCATCGGAGCGAAAACTAAGCTTGGAGGAAGTGTAGCAAACATATCAATAATTTTTCTTCATAGTATTTTATATGAATCAAGGGGCTATAATACGGTCAGAAGTGGTGTTCAGACTAATAGAAATTTTAAGAAGTGGAAATGCTTCTATTTTTTCAATATTGGGTTCACATATTTGATTTTCTGTTGATTATTTTACTCTCAGAAATTAATTTTTGTCTAAATCCTAATTTTGACATATTTTTCTAGGTTATGTTAATGATTTAAAACTAAATAACATCTTAAAGTAGTAATTCTTGCGCCTAAATTGAAAACCTGAAATTTTAAGTTGTCAGTTATTTTTCAGTAAGTTAGATTTGAGTTAGATTCCAGTTATTTGTTGATTTCAGTGTTGTTTTAAACAATTCATGAAATTTGAGCTCTTGGAAAATGTTAAGGAATTTTCATACAAATTATGGAGGTGGTGTACAGATTTTAGCCATATTATCATCCCCCTGGAATGAACATATTTTACTCTATCAAATTCACAGAATTCTTGACATTGTTAATTAACAACAAACCAGAACACTGTGAATCATGTTAATATATTAATGAAATTCCCTCACAGAAAAAAAACACTCGTCGAAATGCCTTTACAGACATTTTTCAAGTATCTGAACTCCTTTTTATATCAGGGCCAAGTTATTCAATATTGATGAAATTTTCCCTGGCGGCGGAATTTAACTTCTGACGTTACGCAGGCAGTCGTTTGATCGGTAAAATATTGAAGGAGCAACAAATTGTCTCGATAGTCAGTCAGTCGAGAGACAATTGCAGATTTCCAGAAAATCAATATATATACATATAGACGAAATATGAGTAGGTGAGGGTGAGTGACGTGAATTGAATAACTCGTCCCCACCAACTGTTCCAAAATTCAATTACCACCATCGACATTGGGTCCATTAATTTTATGGTGATACAACCCTTTGATTGGGCGTCGTTTCCTTTCTGCGATATGAGCGAAAGACGGAGGGCAAAAAAAGAAGAAAAAAGATATGGATGTGAGAGAAGGAAAACAAGACGAAATCAGACGCATTTACCAAATGTTTGAGCGCGAGAGTGATGACAAGAAAAATCAATAAGAGACCACAATGAAGGAAATGTTTACCCCATTTACTTCATTCATTATTATATAGACGACGAGAGATACCCAATGTTATTATTTATTGTGTGTATTGGGAAGTTGTAGCAGAATACCAACACCAAATGGAGAGGACTCAAAGTATAACCCACAGGAGAAGTGCTGCGAGGGTGTTACGGAAAAAGGGTGCCGATGTTGAGGTGCGAGCCGAACAGGAGTGCTGAAGTAATGCGATTGTCACAGAGTTATTGCAAAACAACATAACATCTCGCGATGCTCTTGAACTTCAAACATACATAAATTTGTAAATAAATTCCTCGCAGTTCAAATCACTCAAATACGAACATGATTTTCTACACTTTTCTCTTTTCTTTTTCTCTCATCGTCAGCCTTTGTAGTCTTTCTTTCGAGCTGTTGAGAGCCGCCTTGGCTGCCATCGCTGAGCTGAAGCTCGAAATACTTCATGTCAAGTCCATTTAACGATGAGAACCTTGGTCTCCATGGATTCTTCAACAAAACAGAATATTTTGTTTGGTATTAAAAAGGTGGAAATTTGTAGCCTGGGCTTAAGCAGTGCAGACACCAACACAGATAGACAACACACCCCTTATTCGTTGCTCGCGTCGTTGCCCAAAAATTGAGCAGTTGCACCCTCAGTTGAGGTTGAGTCCCATATTGTGGTGGTCATAGTGGTGAGCCGTTGCATTTCGAAGGAGTGTCCTGACATAGATAACGAGCGAAATTAAACCATCAGGCTATCTCTCATCTAGTTGTTGTGTGTGTATGTTGCCCAGTTTGTTGGACCCATTGGCAAGTGAAAGGAATTTCATTACACAACTTCTCTTTACCCAATTTCGACAGTAATTCCTGGGGGACATCTCAAGTCCCGGAGTGTGAGTTTTGGGTCTGGGAAGAAAAATGCATTCACAAATGGAATATAAAGTACATGGAAATAAATTTGAGAGACTCCAGGCGAAAATCCGGAAGAGGTATTGCGCAAATTTAGTATTCTAGTGCCATTCACTCATCAAAGACGAGGGCTGTGATGGGGGGAAAATGGGCGGAAGGAGGAAAAGTATATACTGCGAGAAAAAAAACAGTGAAATTAAGCATGCATTGAAGGAGACATAGAGAATTTCAATCATTCAAATATTCATCATACAAAGAGAGTCTCTCTTCGCATACACTTTTTCCTGATATGTCCCCTAATAAAGAATACCAATGCAAAAATGTCTCTTCACAGTGAAATGGAGCGTCAGGAGTTGGAATGTAGATTTCAGAATTTGATGAGGAGCTCCAATGAATGGTAAAAAAAAATTATTCTGTCTCTCATTTCCATTCCTCGCCTTTTCACTTCTCCCCAAAACTTGATCAGACACAATCTCTATACACACACAGAGCAATTCCAAGAAGCATCCCTTGGGATGCTGTTGCTTCGCGCCAACAAAGCCTTCTTCCCCGTCAGAAGAGCATAATTGCTGCTCTATCATAATTCAATCTCTCGCCTGTGAGAAGGAAGAATTCCATGTCAATATTGAAATTTATGTGTTTCGTTTCCTACTTTTCCGCCCCTTTCTTCCATTGTCAGTGTTCCCGATCACAAACCCAAATTATGCTTTCAATAGCAGATGGTTCGGAAGAAAAAAAAGTGTATGTTCGTGTGTGTCCTTTTTCCTCAAATATAGGACAACCCCCGATAAAGCCTGGAAGTTCTCGCCCGAAACAATTTCCTTGGTCAATGCTTCAAATAATCCTCCCTTGAAAGTAATTCTCGAGAAAATGCGACTGTGTACTTTGACCATGATGGGATTTACTTTATATCAATTTAATACAATAGTTTGCTCGACAAAGTCCAATAACTGATCAAATATTTGACGTGCTGCACTATTACATATAGTCGAATTGATTGCAATGTACATGATAAACATTCACAGAGTCATTCAGCCAAAAACCTTGGTTCAAGCCATATATTTGCCCTCTGAAGCTTCTAGCTTAATATATAGTGTCTTAAATTGAGCATTTTTCTTCTCAACAACATTGTCGTGGAGCTGGACTTTGAATTGCTTTGGTAATTTGCCAAAATAATGATAAAACGCTTGGCTGTGCAAGTGCAATCAAGTAAATTGAACTCGCCAAAATGATTAAGGCTTCATATCTTCTGGAGAAACGCAATTTATGACCTCAAAATGCTACAGAGAACACTCGAAAATGTCAAACATAAGCAGAAGACTTACATTTACATTGTAAGCACAAATCTTGGAGGTTTTTTTTTATCGAAATATTCATATTTATTACTACGCAGTGGGTTTCTTTATTAATCAATCCCAAACCCACCCTAACAAAGAACACCCCCGCGAAGCCAGTCTCTCAGTTGTTCCTAACAAATTTGACCCTAAATGCCATGGAGCTCTTTGTTTGAGTGCATTTCTATTAATTTCCATTGAAATCTCTCCCTAATTCCTCGAACACCTTTCACACCCATTTGCCTTCCGCCATTTCCACCCTAATTTGACAATCAACTATTAGACTTATTACTATTCACCCTTCTCTCTCTCTATATATATACCCCATTATCTCAACAGCGAAAAATCCTCACTGAAAGTGCTTCGTGCTGAGTACAAAAAATTCATGGATGAGGACAGGCAGCGTGCGGAACGAAATGAGAATCTACTGCAAACCTTGGATCGTATTGATTTCCAGGCGGCGGCTCTGGCCGCCAAAACGGAGCGTTTAAAGTTGCTAAAGGTGAGAAAGGTTGGGACGTTGAGAATTTATAGCCTATTTTGGGCCTCACAGCCTTACTCACACCGTCGCGACATTCCTTGCCAAAATATCACCCGAAAAAATCAAATATTCAAAACTTTTCCCATTATCTGGTGGTGAATTCATGGAATGTTTTTTTTTCTCTTCCTCTCTCTCACTCTCTCCCCATTTTCCCGATGGTGCAGACACAGTATAAAACACTGCTGCTGAAAAATTGGAACGACACTGGAAGTCGAATAGTTTCGCATAGATCAAATATATCAAGTCCACAGGACTCTGTGCCGATGAGATATGCCAGGACGTCCCCAGTTTACCACTATCAGGGGCCGAATTACTGGTCTGAGGCGGAATGCGGTGCGAAGAGTGCACCACAGATTCGTGATATGGAAATTCAAACGTCACTTTCCATGTTTGACATGGAGCAATCTTCATCCGTGAGCTCTTGGGCGGCGTCAGGAGTCTGGCGCGAGAGTCAGGCGCCCCGAGGGGGCAATCAAGGTGGAAAATCGTCGAGAGGTGGGGCAAATCACCTGGATAACTCCGAGTCTGGTGAAAAAGTAACACCTGAGCTGAATAAAACGCTTCCCAATTCCGCAGCAACTTCCACAATTACAACTTCTAAATCTGATTATTCCACTCCGGCCATTGAGAGTCACAGTGAGGCGATCAGTGAGGCGGCGGCGGTGGGTGGGAGGGTAATGAATGAGGATACGCCGAAGACACCCACACCGACTGAGGAGCCACACAAGGAGCCGTTCTATCTGCGCGATGTGCCGGAGAGGAGCGCAGATGAGCAGGAAGTGGAGGATGGCAGAGGAATGCCCGAGTGTGACATACCTGCGAACCGTGAGGGACACGAGGAAGTGGCACAGAAGACAATTGATAGTGGACAAGAGATAAGGGAACAATTGGGTAATTTATCAAGAGAGCCAGCAAAGCCACATACCTCATCTCTGCGACATGCTCTCCTCAAGAACACAAAGCACGAGCTGATGGGGAGTCGAAGCGGAGGTGACAAGGGTGGCCAGAAGGTCGTTAAGAGAGTGGAATTTTGTCTAGATCAAAATGAATCACACGAAGACACCAAGAGTCAATGGAATGTAGATGGGATTAGAGCAACAGCCCCAACCCACCAGTCGGCAGAGATTGAAGAGGATACCCAAGAATACACCGCGGAGGAGAGGCCTTTGATGTCACCCTATCAACGCCAGCCCCCGGAGACCTTTGAGGCTCACCAGATGGATGACCAATTCGACGATGAATACGATCCCGATGAACTCGAGAGTGTGACACAAGAGGAGTCACATACAGATGGTATACAGTTTCAAGAGGACTCTGGCGAAGTGACAGGGGAAATTCTCGATGGTCAAAGGGATTACATCACTGAGGATTCTCACACTGAATTGACTCAACAGACAGCCAATTACCAACACTATCCTGACACAGTTCAAGAAACCGATTCCTATTACGCGGGCGTTGAGGACAACCTCCAACCGGTGGTTGGTGAGGGTGCATATATTCAAGGTGAGTAATCAAATGAGATTTAATCTAATTATTTCATCAAATATCGAAGCACAGAAATTGGAATTAATGCTGGCGATGCTGACTATTCTGGTGGTGGAAACAATTATTGTGCAGCGCGTAAAATCAATTGTGGCTTCCTTCTTCTCATTTTCCCCGCACAGTTTAAATTTTCGGCAAATTTCCACTTCTGCTCTCTGTGTGCACTTTCAGACGCATCATTTGCCGCTCAGGGTGACTACATGCCTGACAACGTTGAACCTCAGAGCGACTCATCGTCAACACCGGCGGCGCAAGTGTTGACTCAAGACACAATGGTGGAGCAGAGCGAATCATCCTATCAACAATTCATTAGCCCCGATGCCACTGCTCAGCCAGACACGTACCTGGACAGCGGTTTCACAGCTCAGGCTGAGTACTTGGGCGCGCCGCAGCAGCAGCAGCAGGAATTCGGCCCTAATGAAGTGTACCCGGCCAGTGAGTACCAGTACGAGGGGGCGGCAATCAATCAGCAGCCGGCGGAGTATGTGAACTATGACGTCACGGGTGCAGCTCAGGAGTACGATCCCAATCAGGGCATGGTGGCTTATGAGCAGAATTATGCGACATACGACGGACAGGATGTCCATTATCCTGCCGCTGGAACAATGCAGGAGGGCTACGAGCAGGGTTATTCAGATGTAAATTACGTGGAGGCCGGCGGTGGGGACTATGCGGGCGCGGACGCGGGACAGGGCTACGAGCAGGGCCGTGAGGGGGTGTACATGAGTGAGGCGCCGCAGGAGCAAATTTACCCAAACTTCCAGAACAATCAATACGGCCAGCAGGAAGAGCCGGGCGATTACTACAACTTGAGCGAACAACCAGTGGCATCTAATCAAGAGGCCGGCTCTGTGCAAACCCTTCAGGCGGAAAATGCAAATCAGGAAGCCACCTCACTCCCCACAACATACTCCGATGACTCAGCCACCTTCGCCCCCCAGCAGCCACTGGCCGAGCCCGAGGACACCAAAGTGGCCAAGAGCAACTTCTTGGACAGCAGCAGCAGCAGCGAGTCTGAGAGGAGGCCAAAAGTGAAGTTCGCAGATGAGGTGCAAAAGGCAGCAGTCAACGATGAGAGCGACTTTGACTTCTCATCGCACAGAGATGATAAATAAAATTATGTGAACTCGTCCAATAGACACAAACACCTGTAGACATTTCAGAATTCACGCTTCAATTGCAGCTGCATCCACATTGACTTTGTTGCTGAAGCATTCCCTCTTTTCCTTGACAATAAATGGCCAGACAAAGGAGTATCCTTTTCGTTTGATTTACATCTGCTGAGACATGAAAAGGTGCTGATGAAGTGAAGTTAACAATTGCTTTGTTCAGAGCAATTTGTCTAACTGATTTTCATAGAATATATTTTTCATCGAATATGACCCAAAACCGCAAACTTTTCCCAGTATAGTTATGACTTTTTAATTACCAGTTGTATCTCACGTACACACGAGGGAGGAAAATACTTTTCTATGGTTGCAATGATAATAGTTTTACTGCTTTTCTCTGGGTGAATTGTGCTGTTATATACCTTACGACTTCCTCAAGACTTGCTAAGCCATGGAATTTTTCCATGTAATTCATTACACGAGTGCGATTATACATACATAATGTGGGTCATTCGGATATACTTTTCCCGCAATTATTTTTCAACTGAAATGTATTATTGAATTTAATGATGTGTTTCTTCAACTTGATTGCATTTTTGCAACTTCTCAACTTTCCTACGCAATTAGATTCATTAATTTCATCACAAATGAGAGCTAATGAATTGAAATAAATTTATATTTATCGAGAAATTTGTGGGAGTTTTTGATGAAGCGCTATTTCAAATTTCAACCCCCTTTAATCTGGGAAAATAATGGAAAATGTTTATGGATTTATAACATATTGAAATTCGGCCGTAAAATAATTACATTTCTGTGTGCTCAGTGAGAACTATAATGTAGATAATGAAAATAGTGCTCTATTCGTCGAAACATGTTGATGTTTTTCCGCAATATCAGTAATAATTAATCAAAAATATCCTTGATTTAAAAGCATCAACATGGAGGATTATCAAGTTATTTCCATCAATTAACCCACATCTCACAGCCGCGCAATGTGAATTGAATAAATCCCGTGAAATTGGAGAAAAAACAACACTATTGCAGAGCTTTAAGTGATGGAAAATTCTCTGTCTGCTGGTGACTTAAGGAAAATCAAACTCAGTCTCTGATTCCTCAAATTCCTGCAGCTTAGAAGGGTGCAATTTGCAGGGTGAGTTGCAAAAGCTCATGAGAGTTTATGAGTGAGTAAAAAGCTTGGATCATTAAAAGTTTCACTCCGTTTATTTAGAATACATTCATTGGCGCTGCAAATCGCTCATGTTTTCATAGTTTTATGGTAATATGGATTGCATGGAAAAGTGTGCAAACATGCCGAATTCTGGTCAGATTTTATCCTCGTTAATTTTCCTCAAAACAAATGCAAAGGGAAAAAAGAGGAGCGTGTTTTTATCAATTTATATGTAAATTTTGACTAAAACAACAGCAAAATATTTTATAGTACTTTTCAGCCAAACTCTTGATTCTCTACGCTTTTTTTCCCACAATTCCTCAAATGAATTATTTGGAGTGATGCTGAAGATTAAAAAAAAATTCTATTTGTACTCTCATTGTCAACCCCTTTTCCTGTCACCGAAAAGCACAGTGACAGAATTTATGGCAATAACAAGCACATTTCGCATTTAGTGATAAAAATTGGCGCGACAATGAAATATATTTCTTCACTTTCTGGTAAAATTTTTCATTTAAAAAATTAATGACATGAAAACTACTCGTGCAGTTGGTTTCTGCGCGATAAAACCACATCAAAAGACAATAAATGGACTTTTCTTTTTTTTTAATAACCCTTCGTGCTCAGAGGCACTGAATGGCTGGAGAAAATATGCAATTGTAGAAAAAGGTTGAATGAGCACAAAGTAAACTCTAATCCCCTTTCTTTTATGCCAATAACTCTTCAGGTTGCACAACGACTGAATGAGATATGAAATTGTGAGATTACATTGCATTCTGTCTCATCGTGGAGGATTATTCAATTATCTTTTTCTCATTCATTCCCCAGATTGAGTCAATATTGACGGTAAAAGTTGATCATCGGAAGAGAAACCCTTTATTACCACACTTTTCTCCAATTCTTCACTTTTCATCAATAGTTAATTTCGTTTAAAATCTCCGTGGAGCAACATTGTTGAATTTCCTTGGAAGTTTGTCTTCAAATCCTTCCTTACCTTCAGTTTCACCGTGAGTTTCCACGTTGAATTGAAACTTGGAAGAGTTCTCATGAGGAAAATGTGGAAATTTTCCTCCAGAGAAATACACTTTCTTAATCAGACATCAACTGATATGCACTTTACGTTATATTCAGTTCACTTGATTGGAAATTTAATAACAATTCACCATATTAATATAATTAAAATTTTAATGACATGAACTTAATTGACTTCATCACGAGTTCTTTAGTGCAAAAAGAAATTGCTCCTGCTTCGTGGTAAATTCAAAATTTATCTCATCTCCAGAAGAACGGAAATTTGATTTCTGACACAACGCTTAATCAGCGCACAATTTATTTGGCTTTCATACTATGGAAAAAGCGTAAAAAGCGTCACTAAATTCCTTCTTCGTTTGCTATGCATTTTCAAATGATAAATTTATTGGATCGCTGAACAATAAATGAAGAAATATAATTCGTAGAGCAAGAATGAATGAATTTTCACAACAATTGTATTCAACGTGCGGCAAAATTCAAACTGCCACAGAGTCACAAATAAATAATAAATATGCATGTATATTTTATGGACATTGATTTTTTTTTGGTCGTGCAATGTATATTTTTCCAACATTTTATGGTATTGTGTTTAAATCGTGATAATATTTTTATATTTTTGCATTCATTGTATAATTAAGGGATCATTTTATGGATCTCTTGCAATTTCTTTACAGCCAATGAACTTTGATGAATCCAATCAATTTTATTGTTCATCAATTGCAATAAAATGCTTCGCTTTTCTGTCTCTGATCTGAGATTATTCCTTGGATTCATTCAATGCGAAGCAATTGCAGAAGAAATCAAAACAGTTCTCATAAAATTACCAAAACACGCCCTGAGCAAATCCAATTGAAGAGCAAATATGCATGAAAAACCACTCAATCGTTGACTGGCTTCTTTGAGAACTTTTAGCAAAGACTCATTGAGCTTTTTGTGAAAATTCACACATAAACTCCTGAGATCGGCCTGAAAATATGTTTAGTTGATTTTCTCTATGAGCAAAATCGCAATTGGAAAACACATTAAATTCAGCGATAGAGAGAGAGAGAAATGAAGATAATCGCTCGGCAATTGAAATGACGGAGGGAAAATTCTGGTGATCCACACTTGAGGAAGCTTTTCATGAAACTCTCTGGCGCTCTCGCGGAATTGATCACAAAAATAGATCTCAATTTTCACACACGAAGAGTTTGTGAGGAGTAAAGTCGGTGCTGTGATTTCAGTTGGATGTCAAGTTGTGAGCTTATTAGACGGACTTTTTGCCTTTTCCTCGTTAGCACAGAAATTTCCCACACACACAAACACTCGAGCATACAAAGACGATTTGAGTAGATTTAGCACTTTCCATTTCTTGGACGCGGTGAAAATCTGTGTGGTCTTTTGGAGTTTAAGTATAGTAAAGTTACAAGCGACAGAAGTCATTCTTTGTGAGTGAAAAGCTTGAGAGATGTTACAGTTGAAATTCCCCCTTGTGAAATTGAACATGTGAGTAAATTTTCCACCAGAAAAGTTTATACATTTCGTGTGCCTGTGGCGAGGAGAAGAGTCTTAAAAATACACCATCACACAGACACAAGTGGCTTCAGTGCAGTTCCTTATGTGTTGTTAATTTATATTTAAACCCAATGTGCCTGGTACGATCGAGTGGATCCGTCCGGACGCCACTCTCATCACATCCCAGCACATTTCGACTGCATTTGACGAGAGAAATACGGCTGGGAAGCTGTGCTGCCAGAAATCAACCCGCGGGGTGGCGAATTTGCCACCGCTAATTGCGCACACATCAGCAACCCTGAAGGCCAGTGTCGAAGAGCCAAAGTTGGAACGATTTCTACTCTCTTGCGCACTTTCTCTTGCTCCCCATTGTGACTTTTGCGCTATTTTTGCTGTTGATGTGAGGATTTTCAATTAAATTTTGCGGTCAGAAAACACATCCGAAAGCAAGCGAGAGAGAGAGAGAGTGAAAGACATTTTGTGTTGTGCTCCGCGCGGCGATTTGGCAGCCGGTGGAGAACACACAGGAAAAAGGGGAGCAGACAGTTTGTGGGGTACGAATGTGGAATTCGGGAAATTCGGTCACACAACACAGTGATGATGCACGCAGAGATGCAAGCTTGATGAGCTGAGAGGACGCAGACGAGATGAACACAAATCGCAAGAATATCGGACACATTCACAGAGTCCGGGAATTTGAGCTAGAAAAGGTATCACAAGAGAGTTATTTCATGAATGGGCCACAGAAAACCAGAGTTGGAAAGATGTTGATGAGAGAAACTGATAAGATTCTCAGTGAACAGCAAGAAAACTTATCCAATTAAGTGTGATGCAGAGGTTTTGAATTTATTGTATGATGTTTAGATGCCGCTTAATCAATATCATTTCACTTAATGTCACCATAAAATCCCTCTTTCCTCATTCTTTGCCAAATATATAATTTTATCGTATCTCAATGAGGCCATCAATATTAATTTCTTCCGGTCGGTTGATTTCCATACAATCTTCGGCACACAATCAACCACAAAGCAAAAGCCCCCTTTTTACCTACATTACAACCCAAGCCAATAGATTTTCCACGCTCCTACGCATCATTGCGACATAGAGAATTTATCAAATGGTTGCCAATCGATTTTGTGTGGTAATTGAAAACAAATTGGAAAACTTTCTATTTTATCTTGTCGAAGCCATCATGACAATTTTCCAACTCTGGCGCTTGGCGTCCTGCCAATGAGGACCATGTCTCTGGCATTCTCACAAAGTCTGTCTTCCCCATTCAAATTACGTTGACACTCTGTGTGATGAATCGCGGCCGAAGGTGAGCCTCGCTGATGAATTTGATATCCTGCAAATTGTCGGCGAGGGATGGTTCGGCAAGATCCTGCTGGTGGAGCACAAGGCCACGGACATGGAGATGGTACTGAAGGCACTGCCGAAGCCCTACGTCTCCCTGCGCGACTTCTATCGCGAATTCCACTTTGGGCTGCACTTGGGCGCCCACAAGAACATCGTCACCACATACGATGTGGCCTTCGAGACAGCCGGCTTCTACGTCTTCACGCAGGAGTACGCGCCACTGGGCGATCTCACGTCCAACGTCCTGGACACGGGCATCGGGGAGATCCACTCGAAGAAGGTGGCCAAGCAGATCGCCTCGGCCCTGGATTACATGCACTTCAGGTGAGGATTATATTGATCACGCGGCGCAGCTTTTCGTGCCGCTTCCGCGATGGAATCCTTCGCCAATTGCCAGAGATGCAATCACACACGTCAATCGAACTTATAGCGAAAAAGGCGTTATTAATGATGAGTCAGATTAGCTGTCTGTTGAGGTAGCCAAATATTTAAGCATGAGTCAATTAATGGCGGTCTAATTTGAAATCGGTTGACTTGCAGTCATGTCAAGTTTATAACTAATCGGAGACTTCTCGTGAATTCAATTGAATCAAATACATTGGGGCTAATCGAATGTCCTTCAAAAGCATTGACGCTCAATATTAATCGAACACAAGATCGAACTGTTCAAGATAATCAATTCTGAGAACAATTATATGTATCTCAACTCAACTATTCATATCTAATTGAATGGAATGGCTAATTACTATTTAAATCACCGAGCATAATTACCTGTTGTGGGAATTTGTAGCGACATTAGCCAAATTAAATAATCATTGCTCGTCAAGTGACTATGAATTGCATTCGGGAATCAAATTCATTGACTATGCACGGATTCAATTCAGAATAATTCATCTGACAAACATGTTTAATTTACCCCATAAGCAATGAGGCATTTGATTTTGATATATACGATCTCAAGATAATTTTGATAACACAGAAAAAAGAATTATAAATCTATGCAATGTTTCCATATTGATTCCAAAATTATAATGGATTTCTCAAATTTCCACTTGCTTTTCTGCAAGAATCTATTAAGGACAGCTTATTTGGATATTTTTTCGACCATAACCTCAAAATATCACTAAGAGATCTTCAAAAACTTCATTTGGATGCTTTCTAGATCATAAAATTGTCGATTATGATTTGCCAATGAACTCAAAATTGCTGATTCAGCATCAAAATCGTTCTGAAAGTTTTCTAAATAAACATTTTCCACGTTCAAATGACTATTTTTGAGGTTATGTTCCACTTCAATACAATTTACAGTGTTTCTTGGCACAAAAAGATCAGAATAGAGATGTTTAATGCATGAAATTGATTTCTCTGACTTGAGCATAAGAATTGATGCCCTAGAATGCGATTTATTCACTAAATCTATCCTCGATTCGTTACATAACCTAGAAAAAGATTTTTTTATTGACTTTGCGTGAAAATCGAAGGAAATCCAAAGAAAAGGGATAAATTGTCAGTAAAATAAGCACTCTGGAAAGAAATATTGTAAGTTTCTGGACATTTCTTCTGACTTTATTATCTCCCCCTTGGGCTAAACTCCGGAACGTGATGAAAAGGAAACTTTATATAAAACTCATTGCATATTGCAGTATTCATTCGAAATTACCCTGAATTGAGGGCGTTTCTGTGTTGAATGAGATTTGAATTGAAACTAAAACCATAATTCTTTACTCTGTGACTAATTAAAATGCAGCACTTTCTAAGAATTGCCTAAAACCAACAGGTTCACTACTTCTATCGTTTTAGTCGGAAAAGCCAACGCACAAATTTTCCTACATTATTCACAAGGTGCTGATTTTAGAGCAGCTCAAGCTAGATTTGTGTAAATTCATGGGAAAACTGCTTCCTTCTGCCGCCCATGAGAATATACTCCTCATGGGAGAGCGAGCAAATGTTATTAATATTTTTATTTCATCTCGTGTAAACATTCAGGCTGCAGAAGCAGCATTTCAGAGAAGCAGATATGGTATGAAAGGCATAATTCTGGGGAGTGTTTAGAAAGGTGGAAAATAATTTATGTCTCGCATGTCCTCTGGCGGCTGAAATAATTGAATATTTGTACAGGCACCACTTTATTAGGCATAATTGATTGAATCAGAGGGGATTCAATCCCAATGGCTTCATCAACTAATGCCATCCCCCTAAATGCCCAAATCGCCCCAAATAATGCTGCGTATTTGCGGCCACGAGGGACCTTTGATATGCCATCGAGCGCCCATTTACGCTCCGATGAATTTATAATCACGCGCGCGGCGCTTTGTCATGGAAAATGCAATGGAAAGTGCATTAGGAAAACTGCAAAATAATGATTCGCGTGTATTTTAGTTTCAATGAGTTTTCATCTCATTTAGCGAAGCTTTTATGCGGTGGTGTCTATTACACGTGAAAAACCGATGGTAAATTAACCAAAATATTCATGGCGTATTCATGCAGTGATTAAATTATTGCCTATTCTACGAAACGGCCACTATATTGCTTTTAAGAGCAATTAATTAGACATCGCCTTGTGTGTGCGTGTTCATATTGAATATTTCGTGTTAATTCGAGGAGGAACATTTAACACGAGCACCGAGAGTATTTTGTTCACCGAATTTAACAGTCCAGTAAAATGATTTAATGCAATTCACGCCGTTTATCAACCAAATATTTTAATCTTCTAATGTGCATGAATGACCACCGATGTAATTCCCTGAAAAACATGTACATCGGCCGGCAATGAATCAATTATGCAGAGCTTTCAATGCAGCTCGCAATAACATTTGCCAATAATACAAGTGACTCATTATTATTTCATAATTCAATAAAATCTCTCTCTCTCTCTTGCGCTTCTCAATTCCTCCAGAGACATCGTCCATCGTGACGTGAAACTGGACAACGTCCTCGTGTTCAAGTCCGACTTTTCCCGCGTGAAACTCTGTGACTTTGGCGAATCCAGGAGGATCAACGCCAGCGTTCAGCGCCGCAACGAGTGGCTGGCCTACAGTCCTCCGGAAGTCCTGGCTGTGCGCACGGACGACACTTACAAGTAAATGACTGCTTCATTCCATCACGCTTAGCAGCCCAAGACGTGTCTTATCGGCAGATTTCAACTACTTGCAGGACAAATCCATCGCATGACGTGTGGCAGTTCGCAATTGTGGTGTTTGTGTGCCTCACAGGCTGTCTTCCGTGGCAAAAAGCGGCTCAAGATGATCCTCGCTATGTGCGCTACTACGCCTGGCACACTTCCAACCTGGCATTTCCTCTCAAAAGACAACCCAAACTATTCAAACTCGTCTCGGCGCGTGCCAGCAAAATGTTCCGTAAGTTTCTGGAGCCGCGATTCGAGCGGCGACCCAAGAGCCTCAGTGAGCTTTCGAAGTTCCTTGACGATCGATGGCTGGCCAAAGGGGCTGAGAAGGAGATATCATGTAAGAAATCACTCTGTGAAAATTCATCATTTGCTAATAATTCATTATTTTCACCTCCATCTTCTCTAGCTAACGAACCTGATGAACTCTGCCCGTCGATGTACTCCTTCCACAGCAGTCCCGAGGAGAAGAACAAGCTTCTGTCCGCCTTGGCTGAGGCGGGAATTGAGACAACCGTTGATCGCGTGGCGAAGAAGGCGCGCATTCGCGACTGGATTCAATCCTCCGTGATCACAGAGGAGGACGAAGAGGAGGATGACTCAGGCACAAACACACCTTCGTCCACCATGTCCAGAACCCCTGTGGCTGGCCATGTGTCCTCGGTGAAGGCGGAGGAGCAGCAGCAGGAGCAGAAGTACAACAGCACCGTGAAGGACGCTTCGAAGAAGCACATTGATCCGCGCACGGGAATGATTCAGAACGGTCCCAGTGAAATGCGAGCTTCTGAGCAGATAATTGAAGATCAAGCTCAAGACGTCAAGAAAGAAGTCCCCAACGGTGTGAAGATGAACGGAAATCACGCTGAAGACGTTGATCGTCGCATGTCAGTCGCATCGACAGGATCAACCATGCAGACAATGGTGAATGCTCGACTAGAGATCCCCATGAAGGGTCCTAGCAACAACATAAGAACCTACAATGAGACACAAAACTACTCCTCGAGATCCCTGAAGAACAACGCCAATGATCGCGGCCCAATCTCCAAGGGAATCATGTCAACCATCAGATCATTTGCCAATGCAACCGTTCCCGAGCTGGCGAACTCCTTCGCTGCAGCTGGAAAGGGTCAGAAGGAGAAGGATCCGGAGAATGCAGCACCGACAGTCATCTCCCCAGTCGCCGTCAAGAGATCTTCCGTGCGATCTTCAGACTCGGGCGGATCACTTCTCATCAACAATTCATCTTCCTCGAAGGATCCCAGCCCCTTTGACTCTGATGACATCGAGAGTTCGCGCGGTTCCACGGGCTTTGTGAATCTTGTTGGCTCATCAACGGCAATGACATCATCCATGAAGGACACTCCATATGATCGCGTGGTGCCTAAACAGAAGAAGAAATGACCTCTTCCCCATTTTTGACTCATATAAATAATCCCAGATCATCAATAAACACAATGTTCCAGATAAATATACACTCTTTTACTCTCAAGATCATCTTTAAAGCTGCTCAGGATCTCTTTCACACTCTCGATCGTCGACATTCTCGCTGTTCCTCTTCTCTCTCGTCGGTGGCGGATGAACACCCAGCAGATCCCTTCGTATCGTGTCCACATTCTCCTTGGACGACTCCACTTGGTCCTTCACTTTCACCTCCTCCTTGGACACATTTGGCTTCTCCTCCTTCCTCACCGGAGTCTCCACAGGAGTCTCTATTGTCGCCTTTATCGTGTCCACGAGCTTCGGCACTTCCACAGGCTTCTGCGGCACACCAGCCACCACATCCACCGTTCCATTCTTTGGCATGTTTGGCCTCCCGAGCGCCTCATCGTGCTTCAGTGATGCATTTGGCAGGAGAGCAATTGGAATAGGATTGGGGAATTTGCTTGTAATGTTCTGAATTAGTTTCTCTCGCGATCCAACATCCGGCGGTGCAATCTTCACCGGCTCCTGTGCCTTCATCTCCCCCTCAATAGGCTTCTGCTGATCCACCGCGTGATCATCAGCCTTTGGCGCTTGCAGCTTCAGACTAGATTCCTTGAGTTTCTCCGGCGCAATATTCTCCTTGGAACTCTTCTCACTGTCAATCTTCCCAGCAATCTGCTCAAGTTTCTCCATCATCTCCTTATTCTGACGCTGAATCTCATTGACAACCGCATGAAACTCATGATCGTGCTTCTTAGCATCGGCCGAATCTTCAACAGCAATCTCGTGATCCTCCTTCAAGATCGCATCGGCGTCAAGGTTTCTCTCCTTCTCCTTTGCATCACTCTTAACCACCTCTTTGGCTGCTCCTCCTGTTTCCCCAATCACAGCGGATTCCTTCACCTCATGCACAATATCTGGCGGTTTAACTTTCTCCGTGATCTTCTCTTCATCCACTTTTGCACTCTCCGGCAGTTTCAGGTCAGGAACCTTCACGTTGGGCATCTGAACGACTTCCTCCTTCGCATTCATCATGTCGAGATCATCATTGCTCATAGGACCGGATTTTTTCTCATCAATAGCACTCAAGTTGGCATAAGTTCCGAGGATCATGAGAACAAAGCCAAACACGCACATAAATTTGGCGGCAGATTTCTCCGTGGAGTCCTTCTTGGCCACTCGCTTGAAGCACAGCGCTGGGAAGATCACACAAATTGACACACCCATTGTCGATCCAATTAGTCCAATCACCAGCTCGATTGAGGGAATGAGAATGCCAATGATCAGACAAATGATCACAATCACCACTGTTAGCATTCGAAATTTCAACTCGGGAATGTAGTTCACGGCATCAATGTGATCCTGTTGAGGAGCAGAGGGACATTTAATTGATGGGGACAACAGTTGATAGATAATTTTCCTTACCTTTCTGTACAACAATGAATAGAGAGACGCTCTGCAAGGGAAGATGACCAGAGGAAAACTACAAGCCACCGAGATGACGAAGCCAATCTTGATGACATCACTTATCAGAGTGGCTGAGAAGTTCAGCAGGATGTTTCCGGCGAAGTCTTGCGTGCAAAAAGCCACGTAACCGAAGAATCCCACGAAAATGTAAACTATGCAGCACATTGCAGTGGCTGATCGCACTGTTTGGTTCATCTTCTCGAGTGACACGCCTGGCATGGTCTCAATCACCTCGAACAGCTGCATTTGACAGCCCAGAGCCATGCTGAAGATCGGAAGACACTGCATCACGCCACTCGGTTGCCACAGCAGCACGACGCTTCGCCACTCTCCCATGAGAAAAGGTGCCTTCGCCTCGGCGATCACCTTCAGCACGAGACAGAGGTAGAAGCCAATGGAAGCTGTGCTCACAGTGGCCAGACTGTCGACATTCTTGAGCAGTCCCAGCGGCAGGACGCAGAGAAGAGTCACCAGCACCATCACGTAGAGTCGCAGAAGATCTGTCTGCGGAATATTGAGCATCTTGGCGGTTATTTGTGGGCCGAGATCGCCAACAACCACATAATACGCTATGCAAGTGCCCATCAAGTAGCCGATCACGAAGAGCTCCACCATCAGCTTCCCTGACGTCCCGAAGGCGTGAAAAGCTGGCAAAGAGAAGCGATGGAAAAATCCACTTGAGCAGAGATCATAAAAGAACTAATAAATGATGAAGAATAAAGCAAAATTTTTTGGCTTTTCTACAATTTGGAGATTTTTCTGGCAACCTGACAAAATACTATCAAATTTCGTACAAAAGTTAATTCGGCGTTTGAAAAATAGCTCGAATTTTCGCAAGTTCTAAAGGTGTCACGAATAACGACTGACGCTCATAAAATGTTAATAAAGTTCTGTGCTAATCTTTATGGAATATCGCCACTGTTCATAAAATTTATTCATGAAATTTGTATTCTGAATATCGCGCTCCAATTCATTTCCTCATAAGAATGTGCTTCGGATCAGTTCAGGCAATTGGTCAGCGTCTTACCCAGAAACTCAAAGTTGCGCTTCTTCGTGAGGAAGGAGGACTTGATGAGGAAGTGGCAGGAGATCCTCGTGATGTACATGCTGCCGATCAGCAGCAGCACCGCCAACACGACGCCGCACTGAAAGAGAAGTGCAGTGATCTCACCGTCAGTGATTGTCCCGGAAGTGTGGGCAGATGAGGCTCACCTTGAGGAAGCAGAATGGCATGGCCAGTATGCCAACGCCAATAATGCTGTTGGACAGCGTTATCACGTTGGTGGTCTGTGTGCCCATGATAGCAGCTCGCACACCTCATAGGTTATCACACAAAACAGCCCTCAGAAGTGCCACGAAGAAGTCGCAGAAAAGCAGGAAAGACACCCCAGAAAAACACCTCAAACGCACATTCTTCCACGTAATCCCTGACAGCACTGACACACGCTGACACTGCGGGCGGTCGTCAAGGAGCCTTATCGCGTATCCACCTCGCTAAATTATCAAATTGCTCGCTAATAATTCTAATAAACACCGAGTGTGCAACGTCGTCAGATTGGTGACAGCTGGTGTAAACAAACACAAGGAAATGTGGGTCATTTCCAGATTCCACACAACACTCGCTCTCGCGCCTATCTTCATTCCGGAGGGGAATTCACCACTGATTGTGGCGGGAAAGAAAAATTCGCATTGTACTTTTGTCAAAAATAAATGCATTTAGAAGCTGCGATAGAAATATTTAAATATTTGAACTCATGCACGAGAGGATACATTAGGCTTTACACTTGAGACGCTCGAGGTCATACAGGACTTCCAGGACGGTGGCCATGCTCCAGGCTTGCGTCCTGCACGAGTCTCCGCAGTAACTGCCATTGGAGTTGGTCAATTCGGGGAGTCCTCGCCACGCTGAGGACTTCACTTCACTCAGATGAGCAGTCAGGATGGCCCTGATAAGACATCACAATAAATATCCTTCCACAACCTTAAGAAGCACCCAAAAACATACCATGTTTCTGCTACAGTTTCCTTCAGACAATCATTTCGGGCAGCAAAGATCAGACGAGCTCTCAAGTAGAAGCCAATTGGCCAGACCCATTCCTGCAAAAATCAAGAATACAAAGAAATAACCTTATAAGATAAGAGCCTTCTGAGGGAGAGACAAAATACTCACAGGTCCTTGATGATAATTCGCACCATGAGCCACTCTTGGATCATCAGAATCATTGGCATTATTGTAATCTCCACGATAGCCCCAATCCTCGAGATCCAGTGTCTTCATCCCTAATGGACCAAGGAGGTATTTCTTAGCCTGCTCAAGAGCCTCCCAACCGTGCTTAGCATTAAACAGTTCAGGAGCCGCAACCATTGCGATGGGAAAGTTTGGACGGAGTTGAAAGTCCTGCCAAGTGTGAGTAGCTCCGCAGGAGTCCTTGTAAATCCCCCTCTTATTAGCCAAGGGAATTTCTCCTGGTCCCACGAAGAAGTTCTTCTCAAAACTAGCCTTTATCCTATCCGCCCATTCCTTATAAGTCCAGATAGTTTTTGACCCTGAAACCAAAAAATGTTTTAAAATCTACATAAAACACTGGTATAAAAATCCTCACCATTCTTGGAGATCCTTTCGACAGAATTGTAGGGAAACTTCCCCTGAGAACTCTTCTTCTCCAGGAATCGAAGAGCAGCCATCTGAAGACCCACCAATTCAACTGCTGAACCATCTCTTGGTGTGCTGGGAATTCCTCTATTCTTCGCCTTCTCAGACGATCCCATCTTGTCCATCCATGTGCCACAATTGGCATCGTTTCCGCCAAATACGAAGCCCGTGTCTGGATGAATCCCAATCTGATTGTTGAAGCCCTTCTCCGTCATGTGAGCATCAATGGCAGGACCTGCATTCCTCTCGCGATAAATCAATCCCTGGAAGTGAACAGTCAAGGCCTCCTGAATGACATCATAGAGGAATTGATCGCATTTTCCAGCTTTCTGGGCTTCACTGTCGTCCGTGGGAAAGATTCTGGACACCTTTTCCGTCAAGATCTCCTCACCATTCGGCACTTCCTCCACATAGTACTTGATGGAGAAGAGCCACCACCAGACAGCGTCTCGACAATTGAATCTCGCCTTGTAGCCTCCATCGAGGAGATTGGGAACAAGTCCGTGTCGCAGACAGGAGCCAAAGCCCAAGATCATCAAGCGTGCTTCGTCAAATCTCCCCGTCAGAAGCATGAGTCCTCGCAGGGAGATGAACGTGTCCCTTCCCCAGCATCTCATGTAGCCCGTGGAGAAGTGAGGCAATCCCGCTGACATTGTGGAGCACTGACTTGGTGGCTTGGGTGGCTTTGTGGCCGGACTGAGAGCTGGTAGATTGGCTGATGGACACTCGGCGACGCACTGAACTGTGCCCATTGCCAGAGCCTGGACGAAGGAGCTGCCCTTCCGCACGAAATCCGACATCAGAGTCACACTCTGAGCTCTCAACAGCGCATGAAGTCCTGTGAGAATGACATCGAAGTAACTGGGAACAAGATATCGAGGCATCTCCTTAATGTCCACAGTATTCTTATCCCACCACTCGGACAACGCCTTGGTTCCTGGCCACTTGGCAAATCTGTCTCGAATGTAGTCCATCATCCAATTGCCACGACGAAGATTGTCACAGAAAGGATGTCCCAAATCATTGTAAGGCGCAATTTGGCTGAGAAGAGAGGCAAATCCTTGAGTGCCACAGTAAACCAATCGACCGAAGCCAGGAATATCGTATGTTCCCGAACCCAAGCCCATGTCCTTCTCCTCTTCGTCACACCGATAGACAGCCCTGTTCAGATCGATGAGATTGAGTTTGGACACAATCTTCTGGAGATCCGTCAAGATTTCTCCCTTCTCACAGTGGAAGACATCGACAAGATTCTGTGCTTTGGCAAAGTGAGGTCGTGTGTGCTCATGAAGGGACACTCGCACAGCCACAACAGATCCTGGCGTGAGGTTCTTAAAGTTCAATTGAGTAATGTTACCATCGTGGGTGACTTCATGACTGAAAATTGAGGATTCTTCCAAGGAAATATGCTCCATGATCTTAAGTTTGTACTCGGTCAATCCGTTGATGTACTTTTCGTCCTTTTCATACCGATAAGGACGATCAAAGGGCTTCGAAGACCTACAATAGCATGAATTAATAGAGGAAAAAATGTGTATTTTTCCAATTATTGAAACTTACTCGTGAGTAATTCCAGCTTCCAGGATGATTTCCTCAAGATGACCCTCAAATCTCAAAGGTCGCACATTTGTTGGTCCACTGTAAGGATCTGGATAGCTAAAGCTTGTGTGAGCGACCAAGATTACACTTTGACGCGTTGCCGGACAACTTCTAGTCACCGCAACAATATTGTAGTCCATTTGATCAACGAAAACCTCACTAAATCCCTTCTCAGCCAATTCACCGTGAAGAAGATTCAGCGCTTTCTTTCCAGCAATAATTCCACTCTCAGCATTCACCGTCTTTCCCCACTCTTGATACTCTCGCTCCTCATCAACAACGTGAATCTATAGTGAAGAAAGATCACAAAGGATCATGGAAAACAGTTAAGGAAAATCTCTTGCAGTGCAAACTCACGTGATGAGGAACAAGTTCGTCATATCCTCTGTTGCTCCCAGTGGCGCAGCAAGCCATGGAAACCAGTGCAGCCGAAGGAAGCAAGTCGAAGACGGAGCGCTTTTGAACAGGAGACGGATTGTCATGCGTGAGATCCAGGAAGAGAGCATGAGCTATGCACGGCGCCAGAAGTCTCTTGGGTGAGCTGAAGAATGCCCCAACAGGAGCTCCTCCGAAGCGATACACCAGACGTCCTTCCTCGTGAGAATCCCAGGCGGAAAGAGCTTCTCGGATGAGAGAAGTTATGCCCAAACGATTGACGAAGATGTTGTCCGTGTTATCGGAATTGGTGAAGAGTTCAGCGACAACATAGAGTTCAGGATTGATTTTTCTCGCGGCATCCAAGAGATATTCAGCAACCTGAGAAGTTAAGATCACTTTAGCAAAAAACACTTTAAATGTGACTGAAAGATCTCACATGAAGTGGTGTTGAGTGGCAATTGTCCAGACGAACTCCATCGAAAATCTTCGCTGTAATTTCCACGTATTTCTTCATGTGATCCCACAAATATGGACAATCCTCAGGTTTATCTCCGTACCTCAGCTTCACACTGTCACCCCAGGCGATCAACTCACGTCTGATGTAGACGTTGGCCGTTGTGGGCTGAGGACGAGCGAAATCCTGCAGAGGATCTCCATTCATAACCCACCCATTGTGAGCCATGAGGAACTTCGCCTTGTCCCCATACATAACATCCTCAATATCTTTGACGGTCTTGCAAGTAACTCCGCCGTCTGTGAAGTATCTGCAGAACAAGGGATGCTTAACACTTATCTCCTTAATCCTGGGTCCATCGTCCTGAATTCTCTCGTATCGCAGCCCTGAGAGACAATTCTCAACGGCCGAACGCAAGTGTTCAGCAATGTCTTGACGAACGGTTTCATTCAATTCCTCCAGACGCTTTCTAAAGTCCTCAGCACACTTCCGCAATCTCGTGTCCTCATCGAAGCAATCATTGCGAAAGACATTAAAGATGTCAAAGGCGCTCTCGAAGTCAATTGTGCCAGTCAAACGACCAAAAGCTGGATCTTGCTTCAGAATAATTGTCTCTCTAGACTTTGTGTCTGCTTGAGTGGCCTTTGGCGGTGGTCTTGTGCGCATTCCTTCCATGAACTTCTTCACATATTCCTCCACATTGCACTGATACAACTCGTGAATCCTCGCTTTGGCCAAGTAATTCGAGTGGAGTTGATGACGAAGAGCATTTATATGATTTTCATGATCAATTTCCACAGGAACGCCAAAGGTTTCAAGAAGCCCAGCTCCTGTGTCTGCTGAAGCCATCGCAAGGACACTGTCCAGGAGGAAAGCAGGTCTCAAGTGTGGACAAGTTGCACAGGAGTAAGTCGTTTCTGGATGCTCCTTCAGCCAAGTGGACTCATTTGCTGTGTGATTGAGAACTATGTCACAAATCGAGGCAATTCCCCATTCTTCGCGACACTTCTTCACCACCTTGGCGACTTTGTCATAGTTTGCGCCCGGTCCAAAGTCCGGATTCACCGCCAATTGATCAGACAGTGAGTATCCTGAGCGTGAACCGCCGAGCTTCTGAATGGGCGTGAAATGGAGAAGATTGTAACCACTTTCGTGGGTCACTTTCAACTTGTCCTCCCACGTTTGCAAGTGTCCAAGACACTTTGCCATGACCGTTTGGCATCGAATTGAATCCAGCGGAAGTTCGCGTTCGGCGCCTTTTCGTCCAACCTGTATTTTAGGCTCCACTTGAACGTACAGGGAATTTTCATGGACATCAGGACTATAAAAAATGAAAAATTTATTGCATATCCAACTGTTCGCTTTTCCAATCTTGACTTTTTTACCATTCTTGAAAGGTGAAGTAAAAGTGAAAAGCTCCCGCGCGATTGGCTGTGATTTCGCAATAGATATCCAAATCTGTGACTTCCACGAATGGTTTGGAGGAATCTGTGAGCTTTTTGCCGTTACTGGATTGCCACGACAAAGCTGCATAGTTTTTCCTCTCGAAATTTGCATTATCTTAGAAAGAGTTGTAAGAAGAAAATAAATAAAGTCTTGTTGTGAATGAAACGAATACAATAAAGCTTTTTCTCATGTAATTAAATCTTCATTTCAATTTCATCTCTGTGATTGTAAAACACTTTATTACCACAAATAGACGTTGAAAAAGTGAAAGAGAAACATCTCAAGAACTTTAATTTGTAGCTAAGTAAGTCAGTGCCACTGAAGTCTCGGGATTATAAGCATCGCTTAGTCGAATAGTGAATATTTCACTTACAGCAAGCAAAATGGTTAAATATATTCAAAAATTAATTTCTCAATTAATTTCACCGATTAGAAGTCTGAAAAACTTAGTGAGTTTCTCAATCTTAATCATAATAGTGATGAAAATCAATTTCTACACCAATTTTTCATGGATTTTCCAGTTTCGTTTTGCCACGTTCACCGAAATGTGTATCATCACAATTTTACTGAGTCTCACTTTTTTGGTCTCTGTGTGTTTTCCACTTTCCGCGGTAGTGTTTGCAGAAGTTGTTGGAATAATAATGGATCGCACAACTTCAAATACGACAAAAATCACCACTGTTTTACTGCCAATGTTTGGCGGTGGAAGATTTCTGACAAACGCCACCAATTCTGAAATTGCTTCAGCTCTAAATGAGGACGTTTGGGCACACTTCTATATCTGTGCATTGCTAGTTGCAATGATCGTGATTGTCCTCTCAACGACTCTCTACACAATTAATCTCTTGGCCTTAAAGCAAACTGTGAGAATTAAGCAAAAATTCCTAAAATCAATTCTCAGTCAAGACATGACTTGGTTTGACAGCAAAACATCTTTGGATTTTGCCAGTGATATTACAACGAATGTTAACTTGATAAAAGAAGCAATCAGTGAGAAATTGGTGATTGCATGGTTCTTAGTATCAGCCTTCATTTTTGGCATTATAATCGCCTTCACATTTGGATGGCAATTGACTCTAGCAATCGCAGGAATTTACACAGTAATTTTGGTTGCACTTTCCATCTATGTGGGAAAATCCGAAAAGCGCCTGAGTGAGAAGGAAGTTGAAAGCTACTCAGAAGCAGGATTGATCGCTGAAGAAGTTTTCAGTTCAATTAGAACTGTTGTTGCCTTTGGTGGAGAAGATAAAGAGTCCCAAAGATATGCAGAAAGTCTCAAGATTGCTGATAAATCAAGTCTTCAGAAGAGTTTCTTCTCCGGACTGCAAAGTGGAATTATGTGGTTTCTCGTGTTTGCCTCCTTTGGATCAGCTTTCTTCTATGGAATACATCTCATGATAGGAGAATTCAATCTACCGGAAGTGGAGAAAACCTACTATATAATATCAATAGTGACAATCGTAACCAGCATGACTAATTTATCGCAGTTTCTATCATTTGCTGTGCCCAATTTCGAGACAATTGCATCGGCATGTGGAGTTTCGCAGCATATCTATGATGTCATTGATCAGAGATCAGCAATTGATCCTTTCAGCAAAACAGGACTCATGAGCAGCAATTTGAGAAGCAATATTGAGTTTAGAAATGTCAATTTTCATTATCCATCAAGAAGTGATATTCAAGTTTTGAAAGGAATCAGTTTCTCTGCCGAACATGGCCAAAAGGTAGCCTTGGCAGGACGTTCAGGATGTGGAAAATCTACTTGTTTGCAACTTCTTCAGCGATTTTACGATCCAATTGCGGTAAAAATGTATCAAAATGCATTTTTCACATACAATAATAATTTGTCTTTCCAGGGAGAAATCCTCATTGATGGTGTTAACATCAAGGATATCAACATTTCCCACCTCAGATCCTTAATAGGAGTGGTTGCCCAAGAACCTGTACTTTTCTCAACGACCATTGCGGAGAACATTCGTTTCGGACAGCCAGAAGCCACTCAAGAAGACATCGTGAAAGCGGCTTTGGTTGCAAATTGCCACAACTTCATTGTGAATTTGTCTAAAGGATATGAGACGCTGGTTGGCGAGAATGGGGCTCAATTGTCGGGTGGACAGAAGCAAAGGATCGCTATTGCAAGAGCAATTGTGAGAAATCCAAAAATCCTCCTTCTCGACGAAGCCACGTCAGCTTTAGACGCACAATCTGAAACAATTGTCCAGGAAGCTCTGGACAAGGCATCGGAAGGACGAACAACTCTGATTGTCTCTCATCGTTTGTCTGCTGTGAGAAAAGCCGATCTAATAGTTGTCATTGATCAGGGATTAATTGTTGAGAAGGGAACTCATGAGGAGCTGATGAATCTAAACGGACACTATTGCTACTTAAGGACACTCACTCGCCAAGTCATTGAGTCAAATGCCGTCGAAAGGGAAAAAGAGGAATTTGAGTTTGAAGAACTTCCAAACAGTTTCACAAGCGAATCAAATGGCGAAGATATTGAAGACATTGAAGTGGATGAATTTCACAAGGAAAAGAAGGGAAAAGTGTTGACTCAACTCATGAGAATGACCTTAAAAGATTGGAAATTACTATTGATTGGCTACATATGTTCAGTAATTGTGGGTTCTTCCTTTCCCATCAGCGGAATTCTCTGTGCAGAATACTTCAAAGCATTCCAAACTAACGACATCAGCAGAATTAGTGATGTCGCGAAATATGGCTTGATTGGATTCATCGCAGTTGCGACAATTACTGGTTTAGCAGCTGTTGTTCAAGCCTTTGTCTTAAGTAAAGCCGGCATTCGATTAACATCCCAACTGAGAGTCAAATATTTCCAACATGCATTGAAACAGGAAATGTCTTGGTTTGATAAGCCAAGAAATGCCGTTGGCGCCTTAACAGTTCGCCTGTCGACAGATTGCGCCAACGTTCAAGGAGCCACAGGAATTCGCATATCCGGAATCCTTCAGGCAACGTCTTCACTCATAATTGGCGTCATCATAGGACTCTTTGTCCTATGGAAATTGGCCTTAATCATTTCACTGAGTCTACCTTTGCTCATGTTTCTGGGAATATTTGAATCTCTCTATTCAAAATCAAGTGCAGCAAATGAGAGAAAAGCCATGGAAAATGCTTCTAGAATCGCAACAGAAGCCATTAGAAACATCAAAACTGTAGCTTCGCTGGGTTTGGAGAGTGAAATTCTTCGCAGATTTGCT
The DNA here is from genome assembly GCF_947086385.1 of Phlebotomus argentipes. Taxonomy (NCBI): domain Eukaryota; kingdom Metazoa; phylum Arthropoda; class Insecta; order Diptera; family Psychodidae; genus Phlebotomus; species Phlebotomus argentipes. The sequence continues at coordinate 1,121,232 of NW_026776174.1, forward strand.
CAAGAAGTCGCTGAAGCTGAACGAGCAGCTGAGAAAAGCACAAGATATCGAGGATTACTTTACAGCTTGAATTTCTCAATTTGCTTCTTAGCTTACGGTTATGCTTTCCTTTCTGTGCCGTCGTTGCTGTCAGATGACGGAATTGACTTTGTTGATGCTATATTGTAAGGACTCTTTGCAAAAATAACGTCAAAATTATTCAAATCGACCTAAAATTCATATATTTTCAGGGTTATCGAAACTATCATTTACGCAACGTGGATGTTGGGAATTGTTCTTAACACTGCTCCTAATGTAAACGAAGCAATTTCCTCTGCAATGAATATCATGAATTTCTTGAACAAATCAACCAAAGATTCCCAACAACTTGAGACTCATAAGCAAGAAATTTCGTCTGCTTCTGTTGATTACAAACACGTAAAGTTTCGTTATCCATCAAGACCAGAAACGGAGATCCTGAAAGACTTGACTTTCAAGATAGATCCTGGCAAGACTGTGGCTTTGGTTGGATCATCAGGATGTGGAAAATCTACCTGTCTTCAATTGCTTCTAAGATTCTACGAACCGAATGACGGAAGTGTGGAAATGGATGGAAAATCTCTCAAATACTACACTTTTAACAACTTGCGAATGCATCTTGGCCTAGTTTCGCAAGAACCTGTGCTTTTTAATCGCACCATTGGAGAAAATATCGCCTATGGAGCCAACTACAGGACAGTTTTTAAGGATGAAATCATTTCTGCAGCCAAAGAAGCCAGAATTCACCATGAATTCATTGCTAAATTGCCAATGGTAAGATTTCTAGCTCAATTTCGGAAGTGTGATTAACTCAAACACTCTTTTTCAGGGATACGACACTCCTTTAGGGCCAAGAGGTGCTCATTTGTCTGGTGGACAGAAGCAGCGCATTGCCATTGCCAGGGCTCTCATCAGGCGCCCTAAGATCCTTCTCCTGGACGAAGCCACGTCCGCTCTGGACGCAGAGAGTGAACAATCAGTTCAGGAGACTCTCAACAGAGCAAGTGCGAACAGAACTTGCATTATCGTGACACACAGACTCTCTTCAATACGCAACGCTGATCTTATTTGTGTTCTCGATCGCGGAGAGATCTCTGAAATGGGTTCTCATGACGAACTCATGAGCGCAGGTGGAGTTTATTCGAGATTGTATAAGTCCTTCGCTTGAGTAAACAGCAATCATCAGACTATAATTAGTGCACACAAACATTCCTGCTTACCTTTGGCGGGATAATTGCAGAACAGCGCAATGTGTCTGCCAAGGAGATTCGGTCCAGGAACAATGTGCAGAATTGCTCCTCTCTTGAGCCTGAAGAGAGTTCCTTGCTGGTTCTCACCATGCGATATGGCTAAACTCAGAACATCTTGACGCCCCATTCTGACCTCAATCTGGCGGGAAAACAACACGCGTTAGAAGGAAAACCAGCGAGAGATCAGGGCCAGAGATTTTTCAATATTTCACTTAAGTAACTCCAGTCAAGAGTCACCTCGGAAATTCACTGGAATTCTGCACTTTTTATGCACCACACAAGTAGGAAATCGTAAAATCTGACAATTCCAACTCCTTGGCGGGGTTTTTCCTGTGTGAAAGTGGCGGAAAAAAGGCTTTTTCACCACGAATTCTCCGATCCCCAAGGTGACCTCTGGGCTGTCAGTTTTCACTTTACTTTTAGAGCTGCGACTTTGGCGCCGGTTCTTGTGTGACTGACTCTCTCGCCGCTGATAAATCCCCACCAGAGCCAGCAAAAAAACCCGCTCTCGGCCTAGAGAAGCGAGAGCGCGAGTGTTGTGGGAAATCAGGGGGGCATTCACACATGTTGTGACGTTGGGGAAAGAGCGAATTATAATTGTGGCGCACGCGCGAAGCCCAAAAATTCACGTGCTCGTGCGAAAATCATAGCAAAAACGCTTCGGAAACAAGAGTCAGGAGGGATTTCCGATGTTTGCCATGAATGATTTCGGCCACAGGTGGACGTCGTGACGTCAGATGTTTGCCAAGGAGCTTTAAGACTTGTTATTTTCATGGCTTTCCGTGCATTCTACAGAAAAAGGCATTTCAACATTAACTGATAACAGCTAATTAGCCAGCAAAATTGACAGAGACAAAACAAGGTCCGAAAATAAATATTCCGCAGAGTTGCATAAAGTTGAGTGTTGCTGATAAGAAAAAGCTCTTTGTCAATCTCGTCTTCAAATAGAACTTCAAATGCCAGGGATGAAAAAATATGCAAATTTTACTGAAATCTTGACTGAAATATTCTGAACAAAAATGAAGACTTTATTCTTGTCTCTTCAGCGTCAAAAAGTCATCATTCTCTGTTTTGTCAGACAGCACACTTTGGGATTTTTCCATTAAGGATTACAGTGCGATGAATATAAAACCACAAATTGAACTTTTTTTTCTTCATATGTAACTCAATTCTAAATTTTTATTTCATAGTTCATAAACACTTCACAAACATTCTCAAGGCAAACGAGAAGTAAATTGTGTCGCATAATTGAGAAATATTGCTTCCTAAATAATTGCTGGTCGGCTAAATTAATATCCTAAGAATTTGTACCGAAATGCCAATTAAGATTCTCTAAAAATGAGCTACTTACTATCTAAATATATTGCAATGATTTGCTGCTTAAAATGCCCAAAATGTTCGACTAAGTAAAAAAAAATTCAACTAAAAATTCCATAAGCTAAAAGATCGTGTAAATAAATAAATTATCCAAAATAAAGATCAGAAAATTACATTGTTTCATCTCCGTATTTTTGTGTCCTCATTTCATGTACAAATTTCACTTTTCCTCCCCCCAATTTCTCAAGGCAATCATTAAGTCTGCATTGTCCAACATCCTCACGTGTTAATTACCCCTTTAACAGACCACACAAAAAATATACTCTTGGCGTCAACAATTACGCTACTGTGCAAATCTCTTTGAAATCTTCCACCTCTCAGCCTTTGTCGGCGACTTAGACAAGACCGCAAGACATTCAGTTAGCAAAGGAGAGCAAAAAAGATGGAAAAGACCCAGCAGAAGCGAAAGCTTGTGGGGATTTCTCGAGAGGAAAGGTTTCTCTTCGCCTTATTTGGATGCATCGTCAGAGTTGACCAGCGGTTGAATATCCTCATTTGCCGTCTGGCCGTCCGCGGAGCTCGAGACGTCCTTCAGCTCAATTCCCTTGTCCAGAGAATCGTTGTCGAAGGAGTACGATCGGGTCATCTTGAAGGCTTTCTCCGCCCTTTCGTTCTTAGTGGTGTAAACCAAAGCCACTGGTCGACCTGCAACTCAAACAAGCAATCTCATTAGAGTCTTCTGTTCGAGGAATAAGCCAAGGGGGAGATAATTTGGTCAGAAGCAAGGTCAGAAGTTTGGGAATTGTTCAAAAACTTCCATTATTCCTTTCCTCAGTCCTTTTTTACTGCCCAATCATCGCGATTCATTAGATTTATTGTGAGTTTCACGCAGAATCAATCATAAAAATCTTTTTCTAGGTTATTTAATCAATCAAGGACAGATTTAGTGAATAATTTGCATTCAAGTATAACAATTCTCACTTGTTATCAGCATAATTAAGCGTTTGCATGTAATAAAGTTCGCTATTCTCAATCTTTCATTCCAAAAACACTGCAAATTGTGCAAAGATTGAACATAACCTCAAAAATACTGATTTGGACCCAGAAAATGTTCTTTTGGGAAACTTTTTGCTCGATTTTGACCGTGAATAATCAATTTTGAGTTCCTTGACAAATCATAAGAGATGATTTTGTGATCTGAAAGCTTTCAAAATGAGTCATTCAACAACCTTTTAGTGATAATTTTGAGGTTATGGTCAGAAAAATACCCGAAAAAGCTGTTATAATTCGATTCCTACAGAAATATCGGATGGAAACTTAGAAGATTTATTTTAATTTGAGAATTAATGAGGAATAAGCGAAGGTATTTGATCAAGCTTTACCTGGCGCTGCAGAGGTAATCTTCCCGGTGGATCCCGATGATCCCAGCCTCTTCTCGCCAACGTACTCAATATTGACGGGAATGTCACCCTTGAAGGACAACTTCTTCTCCGATTTCACACTCCCGCGCGGCTTCAGGATCGGCTCTCGACGCACAACTAGTGGCGAAGCTGACCAACTGGATGTGGGCGAGGACTTTCCATCTACAAGAAAGCACCAGTAATCTCTTAACAAACTCATCACTTGCCGCAATGCTTTGGATAAATCGATACTCATTTGCATTGAAAAGGCTCATGTGCAGCTGTTTTTAGTAGACGCAGTAGCGGCAGCAACAACAGCAGCTAAAAGCCCAGTGCAAAAGCAGATAAAAGTCTTGAGCAAAACTTTGCGATAATGCTTTGGACGCTTTTCAAACGCTTTCACGGTGCTGAATTAGCCAAAAGGGGGTTGATTAATAAGGCGCAAACAAAGACAAAATCACAACACAAACAATGTTCAGTGGCGAATTCCGTGGTGGGTTTTATTAAGGTGCCTTTTTTTTGAACGGTGCTCATCATTGCTCTTCTCAAACATATGGAATAAACAAAATGTCAGTTTTTCTTCAAATTCTCTTAACATTATTTCTCTCCAATTCAAACAAATAATTGCACAATTGAGTTAATTTTGCTTTATTAATTTCAATTATATATATATATTAAATTTTGGTATAATTTCTTCATCTACAGCATCGCATTTTGTCAAATTTCTACACTTCCTTTCATGCATTTATTACAAGAAACATTATATTTGAACACTAAAATATAGATATATTATTCCAATACATTGTAATAAATATAAAGCATCGCTCTTTCTGTCGCATATGAATAAATGATTTTTTTTTCTTTAGCTTCAACAGTGTTTCTATCGTCCACGTGGTGCATTTTTAAATTCCGAACAACACACAATTCCCTCTTTTTTTTATTTAATCATGTGTCTGAATGCATTCTGCACTCGCGACAATGCTCCTCATGGTGTGTAATTAATGATATTCCATAGATTCGAAATGCATATGAAGTGTGTGCCAGTGAGAAAATTCACTTTTATGCATGAGTTTGGCGCTTGTGTTGAGCTTGAAGCTCATAAATAAATCGCGATATTCAAATTAATCAAAGGTGTTTTAGCGGCTTTTTCTCACTCACTAAATATACATAATCTCTTCAGTTGGTGCAACAATTAATCACTCTCTGTATAACACTTTTTATTACTCCATTCAATTGTTAAATTGTAAAGTGTTGTAAATCAACACGGAATAAGTGAAAAAGAGAACACAACAACAACCGCGAAACTCCTTCGAGTGGCTCAAAATCACAATTATAAAGTGGTCATAAATGCAAAACTTCATCATCTGCAATCAATTCTCTCTCTCAGATGTTAAGAACATTTTCACACACACACACACACACACAGATTTTATGGCTTTTCATTTAATTGCGACATTTGTCTGGTCGGTGGCGAAAAAAAGTGCGAATGGACCCATTAAACAGTCACATATGTAAATATAAACACAGCTAAAATAGCTTATAAATCACCAAACGAATTACCCATTAAACACTCCTATTAAAATTAGATGATTTTTACTCTTAATCTCTTCAACAAGCGCTGCACACGCAATATTACAACGCCACAACATTTGTGGGAAAGTTTTGTGGAGTTTCTCCTGGCCAAAATTCGCATTTGGTATGTAAATTTGGCGGAAATAGTTTGAAATTGCACTATTTTGAGGAAATTAAAACAATATTGAGAGATTCAATCAGCCAAAAATTTGTACACGTAATTTACAAACTTCACCGTAAAGTCTGTAAAACGCACGAATGTCAAGGTTTATTGATCACACGTTATTATTCATTTGTGAATAATGACGGGAATATTCTGTATTATTTGACCACACATTTTCTTATTATTCATATTTGAACCACTCAATTGAGCATCGAAACATTAATGATTAAATTTCTCTTCTTATCTTTTTCTCAACCACTGTGAATCTTCAATCAATTTATCATTAATAAATTGATAAACACTCAATCGACAATCATTTCCTTGACAGTGCAAAACAAGAACACTGAAGTGAAACCATAAACAAAGTGTCTTTTTCTGCGCAGAAAAAGTACTGACATTAATTTACTTGATATTGCCAAAGGAAATATATAAAAAGGAGGAACTCAGCATTGCGACCGATTAAGAGACAAACAGAAAAGAGGCGGGAAAACTTGATGTGACAGAACATGAAGAAAAAGAATTGCATTCAAATCCGCATTTAAACCTAATAAATTCACTTGAGTATAATTCAAATCAATATCCTTCTTGTAATCTTATCAGCATTCTCACCTTGTAAACATTCCAAATCCAATTTATTGACATGTTCAGTGAAAAAAAAATTGTTCTGTCACGATTCATCAAATGTATAGTAATTAATATTCTATATTTGTTACACTTGATATGGAAATTAGTGTTATTTAGTTGAACTTTTCTGAGAATATTTACAAAACTTCTCTCGCTCAATTTTCTATATATACAAAAAAACAAACAATAAATTAACTTTTCTCACACAGAAAGAGTCCAAATATAAAGTTAGTTCGTTTCATCAGATCAATTATTAAAAACTGTTAATTCGTTACAATTGTTACAAATGTTAAATAAACTTTAATGAATGCAATAGCCAGCAAAATTATGAATAAAAATCGCTTAAGCTTAGAACAAAATACAAATTAAAATCATATTAATATTCATCCTAATGTTATTATCACTCATTTTTCTTTCTTAATTACTCTCTCTTTTTTTTTAGCAAAATACTACATAGAAATAATAAAATATAATCAAAACACTACTAAATTTCCTCTTTTTTTCTCATGTCTTCTCACTGGAATTTGCATCGTAAAACTTAATAATGTACAAATTAAATTCTCTCTAAAGGACAACAATTCACTTTTTTTTTGTTGAGAAGGAGAGGCGACAAAAAGAGTCGCACTGTTGTGCAAACACACAGAGATTAGAGTGGCGTATCGTCAATATTTTGCGTGAATGGTGGCGACATGACGATCACCGTGGGAACGGGATCAGTGTTATCGGTTAGATCGGCTGTGTAGGGAATCGGCGACGTGGGGATCATCACTGTGTGAACACCGCTCCCAAAGTCAGAGCCGGGCGAGCTAAATTCGAAGCTCTCCCGAATTGGGTCTAATTGGTGCATTATCTCACCTGCTGTCTGGCTCCCACCCGCGCGATCGCTGCCCACGACATCCTCAAATGCCTCCTCATTGAGTGTCTGAAGAGCGCCACAGATCATCTGCTCCTCCAGCGTCACCTGCGTGGGAAGCAAAAGCAGATTAGTCAAAACTCTCTTCACAAATCAAAATAATTAGAGTGGGAATTTCTCTAAACTCAGTTAAGCAAAATAATACTTAAAAACAACCAACAGGGTCGCAAAAACCACACGGAAAAGACACACACCTGCAACAATTCATAATCGTGCACCCTTTGCTGCTTGAAAAGATTGAATAAAATAACAGAACGTCACTCAAATTTGTCCTCTCAATTCGCGTCCCATCTTGAGAACACAAAAGTCATTCACAAGTGCCACAATCACGACGGTAAATCCCAGAGCAATTAACAATTAATGAATTGACATTCATTACCTGCTTCTCCATAATGCTCTGCGGTTTTTGGCGTGAATAGTTGGACACAGATGACGTCGGTGGTTGCTGTATATTATTTTGACTATCAGTTTTATCGTCATCCTGCACGCGTATCGCCGATGTTGGTGGATGTTTCTCCAGATTTCTCAATGTAATGATGAGCAATCTGAATATTTCCCAATGACCGAAGCTTAAATTTAGTAACTGTGAAAGAAAACCAATCCATAAAACACTAAATTCACATCAATTGTCAGAATTATAACTCACATTTTTCAACTCTTGAAGATCACAGTGCATTAAGACACGACCAGAAATGGAGTGTTGCTTCAATGCTGGAAGAAGATTATCTAAGGCAGGTCGCAGCTCATCAATTTGCTGCAGTAAATCACTGAGACCATTCACATTTAACTTTGACAGTCGGATTTGGTGCAAATTCGCCTACAAAAAGAAACAGAATAGAGTCATTCTCACCCTTTATCATCACTAATCTTTCAGGTAAACTCACAGGAACATTCGTGAGAATGTCCGCAAGGGCAGTTTGAGATGTCTCACTGGATTGTGACTGAATTTTCTTCCGAACACCCTCAACTGTGGGCACTGGTGGCGGTTTGGCTTGATATGACTGATACGTGAGGACAGGAATTGCCGGATTTGTGGCTGCAAAGATATTCTGATAAGGCGGATAAGGCTGCGGAAAGCGCGGAAGACTCGAACGAGGATTCAATGGTGCACTGGGCTTGATTGGAATGATTATTCCCTCGTCCTCCATGGCTTGTTGGTCCTCTGAAAATTGTACAACATCAAATTAGACATCATCATTCAATTTCTCCTTCACTCAAGCATCTCACCTTTGAGGACTTTTCTCAGATAAGGATCCAAATTGATTGTAAATGGTAGGAAAATTCTCAAATCAGCCACAAGAAGGTCAGATTTGTGAAGCTGCAGAAACGCATCGAGTTTCCTCTCATCGCGATCAAGCTCCAAAAGTGCTGCTGCTTCACGCAAACAACTTATCTTAGGTCTGACCCTGAAAAATGCACAGAAAACAAGTGTTTAACAAAACATCTTAAAGACAAACTCTTTAGAAGTCACTCACTTGTCATAGACCGACTGCAGAGACGTTGAATCATCCAGAGAATCACCATTTTGATCGTGCTGTAGCACAATCATGCTCGCCCTCACGGGCCATTGTTCAGTGAGATTAATCCAAGAGCTGAGGCGATACCAGCTGAAGTCAATCTGGAATGCTTTCAGCAATCTCACCGTGATGTAAATCACATTCATCAGGCGTCTCATGCTCCTCGGATTCACATCACTGAAGTAGTCATCTGTGAGGAGAATCTTCGACATGTCCAGCGTCCCCTGAGGATTTTGTCCCACCCGATGGAGATTCGATCCAATGGAACTCGCCACAGATTCTGACAAGCGTAACTTCTTCGAGCCACCACGAGAAGTTCCCGGCGGTGCTCGCAACTTCTCCTGACTCGACATAATCTCCGAGGCATTTGATAATCGCCTCGCCGAGGCTGAATGACTCAAGATTGGATCATCAGCAGCATCTGAGATATTCCTTCGATATGTCAAGGCAGTATTTTGAGCCCTCTGCACTTTCCTCAATCCCGAATTCTGCAGATACACTGGCAAATGCACGAGATTCCGAAGAAAATCATGACCACCAATTCCACCCTCTGTAAACAATCGTCGACTATTCGCCTCCGCCGCTTTGGCAATCACATGAGGATCCACAGCCAGAAGGAGGACGAAAGGTCGATTCGGCGATGACAGAAGCGTCTGAATGGCATTCAGCATTGTGAGTGTTCTCTCAGTATCACACGAATCCAGTGCATCAACCACTCCAACAAGACGACTCTGTTGCCCAGTAAATGCATCCAAGCACTGAAAAAAGAGAGCAATAAAATCAGTCAATAAAACCCATTCAATGTGTTCCGGAAGAAACATCAATTATTATACCCTTATCATGTCCGCCATGAGGGAAACCTCAGCTCCTAATGCTGTCAGGGACGAATGATCGGCGGATGTCATGGCTTTCTTCAGTTGTCGTCCTTGGGAAAAGAAGAGTGCCCGCAGAGCCTTCGCCCACGAGTGTAAATTCCCCACAAATCCCACCAGCAACACCGATCCCAATGCATACAGAGCAATGAGGATTCCATCGTTGTGTTCAGCATCGAGATTGCTGAGATAGAGAATTAGTAGTGCCATTCCGGACACAGTCACGGCCAGAGCGAGCTCAAAGAGCAGAATCAGAGGCATGCAGCACATCCTTCGCCATCGCCAGTGACTCGAGGAGGAGTGTTTTGGTCGGAAGGCACGAAAGAGACGCGTCGGCAGTGATCCGTAGTGAGTTTCTATGGCCTCAAATAGGGATGCTAGCATATGACCAACGGCTCCTTCACCACTGGGCGCTGCACTGCTGGCTTCGGCGAAGTGGAAGCGCACCGGCATTGCGTGAGGATCACCCTGAGTGCCTGGTGGATGACAGAAGGCCACTTGCATGATCAGGCTGAGACGTCCAATTCGCTTCATCAGTCCATGGTGGAATGAATAGGCCCAAGACACATCGTAGCGTCGACTGGCAAACTTAATGGCAATAATTGCGGTGTAGATGAGCACCAGAGAACCACCCGCCGCCGACAATCCCCACACGTAGGACCAACAGCTGAGGCCCACAACGATGCCCAACAGCAGACAAATGTGCAGGCACACGGTGAAAAGCAACCACGGCGCTTTGATGGGCGGTTCAGCCCACTGTCGAGCAAAACTCTTCATTTCATCCCTCAATTTTGCCAGCAGAAAGCTCTTGCCGCTGCCCCACTTTGCATACAGACCCACTGTGATGGGAGTGGTGAGAGTGGGCTCACTGAGAACATCCGCCAATGCTGATGAGTACAATTCATAGCCTAGCATTCCCTCCGAATCTTCATTGGTATTCAATGGTCGTGCCCCAAAAACCTGTCCAAGAATTGTCTTCTGATGCACCGTATCCAATCCATAAGGCGTCTCACCAGACTTATTGGCTCGATAGAGTAATTTGCTGTTCTTTGGATTGCGCAGCAGAGCCTCAACAATAGCCTTTGATCTCGCCCTCATTGCAATGTGAAGACAAGTATCTCCTCTCCTATCAACAGTGCTCACTTTTGCCTTCTTCTCCAGCAACATGTGCACAATGTCCAGATGGCGATTTCTTACAGCCTTCAGCAATGGAGTATCCCCATCTTTCGTCGCCAACTCCACATCCGGATTCGAGGAGAGCAAGAGCTTCACAATAGCCGTGTGACCTTTCTCCACTGCTGTGTAAAGTGCCGTCTTTCGCTCCTTTCCCTGTATATCTATATCCACATGACGCTTTAGGAGCGCCTCCACCACACCTCTGTGGCCCCCCTTCACTGCATGGATCAGAGGAGTGTCACCAGCCCGATCTTGAATGTTCACATAAGCTCCGGCCGCAATCAGTGCCGACGCTGTGTCTTGCAATCCCTCACGACACGCTATCGACAGCGCCGTGAGTCCATCCTTGTCCAAGGCATTCACATTGGGCCTCTTCTCCAGCAGCAGCGTCACACACTCCTGATGCCCACCAGCCACGGAGACAAGGAGTGGCGTCCATGAGTACATCCCGGCTGTGTCCACATTGGCTCCCGCCTTCAGCAGAGTGTCCACAATATCGGCATTTCCCTTCCGGCACGCCCACACCAGCGCCGTCGTCCCATACTTGTCACCCACATTCACCTTGGCTCCGCGCTGCACCAGCAACTCCACAATCTCCTTGTGCCCCCGTCCCGCCGCCCACAGCAGCGGACCCAGGTGATAATTCCCGTGCGCATGCACATCAGCGCCGCGCTGCAGCAGCACAGCCACGACATCCGTGTGACCCTTGTAGGAGCTCCACATCAGCGCCGACCATCCACCCATGTCCCGATGCTCCTGATTCGCATCGTGCTCCAGCAGCAGCTGCACCACCTCCACATGACCCTCCTTGGCGGCACTCAGCAGTGGCGTCCAGTTGTCCACATCTTCAGCCTAAGCAAATTGATCGATTGCTAAATGCTTATGTGTGAATAAAACTATGATTCTCACCTGAACATCCGCTCCGCGAGCAATCAACTCCCGGACGAAGGAAACCATGCCCCTTGCAGAGCACACCATAAGTATCGTCGTCTGATTCTCATCTCGATCATCCACCGGCAGATGTCGAGTGTCCAGGAGTGTCTTGAGTCCCTGCAAGTCATTGGAGTCCACATACTGAAGCAGTGCCCTGTAGCCAAAGGCCCCCATCGACTCACACCGATTGAGAGTCTGCAATCAGATGAAGATCCACACATTAATTACCGCATTAATCCCAATTGACGTCAAGCGGAGATTATGGCTACTTTATTCACTACGTGGTTGGTATTTATCTCGGAAATTTATCCATGAATCAACGCATGTCAACTACTGAAATAAACCAAAAATTCTTAATGAACCACACATTGGGAAGTTTAAAGTAAGAAAAAGGAGAACTAATTAACTGATTCATTTCCTTTACCGCAAAAAAACTTGAATTGAATGATCTTTATTATTCGCACGTACTGGATGATTTGCAGGGAATTTCTCTTACAAAAAAAAGAGTGTTAATTTATCTTGGAAATCTCAAAATACCAACCACGGTGACCTCTTTGATCAGCCAAAAACACTCTCAAATTCGAAATCAGCAAAACACTTCCAAGAATCACTTAAATCCTAATATATATATATATATATTTTAAAGCTTTTCACCACATTTCACCATCTCTACGCATTGAAATAGATTTAGCAAATAAATAATTCCATACAAAATAGAGGCACAACTATTCTACATGGTGAAAATATCAACCTCTAATTGGGTTATGACTTTACCTGATCCACCAGGTTATTTATCAACTTATTCTCTACAGAATTAGCACATTTTATCATTTTGTGAAATTGTTAATTACACTTTTTGTAGCCTTTCCTAATCACACAAGGACAAAAATTTACATACAGCAGGAAATTTCACACAGAGTTCAATTCCCCATCTAAACATGTCTCACTCTTTCTGCTTAAAATGTCACACATCGCGCGCGATCATGTCTCTCTTTTTTTGTATATCTTCGTTGCAGCAATGGGGAATTCCCCCATGAAAGGGCCATTAAGTGAAAACCCAGAGATTCCCGCAAATTACATGCGCGAGATTCAACATGCATAAAAGCGTGTGAGATGGAGTTACGGAAAGTCAAAATAAAAAATAAAAAACCACCGTGTCGTGTATCAAAATGGTTATAGAGAGAGAGAGATGGAGAGGAAACAAGACTTGTCATCGTCCACAGGGCACTTGTCACACACATTTTCATTCACTATGGCGAAGCACATTTGAGATGAAGAAATGCAGAGACTCCTTTTTGGACAATTTCCTCTTCTATTTATAAACCAACCTGCAATTTGTGGTGCTTTTTAAAAGCAACACAAAACTCGTTTCATCGACATGGAATTCAGGTGTATTATATCAAAAACGGTTTTGAAATTTTGTACACATATCCGAAGAGGAGGCCATCAAGAGAGTCATCTCGAAAAAAAGCCAACCATCGAACCACGTACATCGCCTCAGAGAAGGCCTTTAAAGAATTCAATGAAGATGCGCGCGCGCGCGTTTCTCGTTCACATCTTTTTCAAATGCTTCAAATTCTTCTATATTAAAAGGTTTTATTGCGCAATTTTTTTTTTTTCGCTACACTCATTTAGATAAAATAATAATTTTTGTAAAGCTCGAATAGTTGAATGTGTCACCGAAGCTATCAAATTCAATACTATATTGGGAAAATGTCGAGGCTATATTACATGCAAAATGACGTAGTGTGACGACATGATGACTTTATCGATAAAATTGCCGTTTTTCGGCTTTTTTTCTTCTTCTTCTCTCCTCAAAATGCTGAAAAGGTGTGACAGAAATATTTATAGATAAATAAAGTTTCAATTGTAAGTACCTCCTCCCAAGGAGACTTCAAATCACCTCAGAAAAGCATTAACACCATCACCAAGAGAGTCATTTTTCAAGCAGTTTTCTTCCATCACATTATTTGCTGCCTTAGCAAGAAAACTAAATTATCCAAAGCTTCCAATTGAAAAAATGCTTGCAAAAATGCTTGACAAATTACTTTAGATCTCGATGGTCGCAATCTGTGCAACTTCAATCGGGAAACACTTAAAATTAACTCCTCAAACGGTCCAGATAATTGTCTCATTTTTGCGAGTGTTTTTTTTTCTACTCTTCGTTTCAATACGTTTTCTCTACATAAGACACTCGACGACGTGTTGTGACTCCCAAAGACTCCTAATGGATCCTAAATGTTGATTTCCGTATGTTGGAATGGCAAATATCACAGATTTTTCTTTCTTTCAGCCAATATAGTTTGAAGCACAAAACAACAATTCAACACTGCGCCTAAACTATCTTGAGCATTTTTAGCCCGAAAAAAAATGCACAACATTAAAATGCAATGTTGACTATTGATGATCGTCTTCAGGGCATAATAGACCCCCGATCGAATGGTTTGGAATTGATTCACCAAGTGCACTGTGTGTATAAAATTGCCCCACACAGGGTCATTCACCACAATATCTCTTCTCCTTTCTTAATTCCTTATATATTTTGTTCTTATTGTTCACTCCGCACTGTCTTCTCTTCTCTCCAATTCTTTCAATTTCACTCCTCCTTTTGCACTTCTCGCGGGATTATTGATGGGCCATCTTATATCTTCAGGTGGGTTTACTTTGCATAAATAAACCTCCAGACACGAACCCCCGAAAAACACATCAAATGCACTCTCTCACAAACTGCACACACATATGGCAAAAGAAGAAGAAAAAAACTGTGAGGACACTCAAGTCCGTGTGAGAATCTTTGAATCCAATTGATTACAGAAGATATTCGTCTCAATAATTCGCCACAACACTCTGTTTTTTCCCCAGTTCAACACGTCTTCGTGGGCAATAGGAGATGATCTTCTGCCCTAGATAGTCCTCAAAGGATTCACACGCACACACACCGCAATTGACACACTCAAGCGCACTCAAGACGGACACAGAGAGAGAGAGCTCTGGACAGAGTGCGTTTGGCGGGACAGCAGTCGCGAGTTTGCCAATCTTTCCAGCAGCAAGAATCAGATGCGACTGAGGAAACTCACTCAGTCAATCCATGGATTTAACGCGCGATCGCGCACGAGATCACCAACAACAGCCACCCAGTTTGTGTGTGCCTTTCCCGCCGCGGCACGCTACCTCTTTTGTCACCCGACTGTGAGAAATTCCCCGTGAGACGATCTCAGGTGGACTGATTTAGTGTTTGTCGATCAACGCGATCTATTTACCTATATACTCTCTCCCCTCAATTTACTGCGTCACTCACAATTTTTGCCCACACCAACACACACTCACGATCTCATCCCTTCCCCACTCTGACGAAGCGACCATCAGCATGAGCAAAGTTGATCATAAACCATATTATATAGAATCATTTAAATATTTTACAGTCAGACAAATCTGTCGCAATAGATCCTTTGTTGCTTGTATTGACTCTTATTCAAAATAGGCAGAACTTGCGCGCGGATTTCACTACAAGAATTCCAACCTTTGCGAATATTTTAATTAATATAATATTGCAACATATGATAATACTTCTCTTTCAATATTCAATATCATGATAACATATACACACGAGTCATGTCTGCAAGAAACTCCCTCTGATTTATGACATTTTTATTGCGACTTGTGTGCCGTTCTCGACTTGAATTACACTCTTTTCTTGTTTCCTGGCGAAAAAATAAACTTCCGAACAACACAATCCAGTGAAAAAGGTCAATTTTCATCGCGCGCATAAAAATCCATGAAAAAAAAACCAATCAACCTGTCGCCCAAGTCGCAAATTGCCCAACATCTTCTAACCAAAATATATGCAAAAATCATAAGAAGATTTTCAGTTTATCACATTTGAGAATTCCATCAACCCAACATCTTCACACCTGAAACAAGTATTCAAAATGTTGCGACAGCGCCAACCTGTAGTTTCCACTATCAGAACCATCATCATCATCAGACATTACAGAGCGGAAAAGCATGGACTTCCATGACGTAAAAGCTCGCGGTCAACTTGTGAATCGCCGTGGAATGAACTTTACATCTCTAAAGTGTAATTCGTCTATGTTTTTTGTCCTCTCACAACGCCGTGACGTTGTGAGAATTTTGCAGAGCAACATGCAAAAAAGGCATTCTAATAACGAGTGACCTTTTGGGAATTCAACGACCATATGATATGGACAAAAAACGAAAAAATAAAAATCCAAACATTTGCGGCAAAAAAATGGAAGAATTATCAATGAAAACGTCGCAGAGATCGGAAGTTTAGCGCGCATGGCGTTGAGAATAGAGAAGGAGGCGTCAAAACTAGCAGATTGCTCGATATTAGAACATAAGAATTTCAGAATTCTCACGAAACACCTTCGCCTATTGCATCATATTTAACATCAAAACATAATATGCAAATTATAGAACTTCCAAATATCCTAGAGAAATATATTCAGGCCTAAAAAGCCTCAAGACAGCTGAAGAATTTTGATTCCTTGTATTGACCTTTAAAAGCCTTTAAATTTTGAGAATTAATTTTTCACGTCAAATAATATGTATAATCAGATGTTTAAAATTTCCATAACAAGAGCTTAGAATTCTTTTTTTGGTAAATTTAATCAAGGAAAATAAATAAATTTGATAACATTTAAGTCTGTAATCTTCAGATATGAAAATATTCTTTGTTTACGTGTCATTCTTGGCTGAATTTTATCATAACAAAAAGTTCTTTATTATTTTTCCTAAAAACCTCTGTTTATCAACGTAATCAAGCTTAATACCAATGCAAAATCATACATTTTATCGATGCATTTTAGAAATTGTCTCTTTAACCCTCCAACACAAATCGAGATTCGTTAATCCAAATAAGCAAATTTCGTGACTTTGGACACAAGTCAAGTGTATACTAATTCATGATTATTTCCTACTTTTTTTACCCCCTCAGTCGATATCCAAAAAATGCGTTGTCGTCTCTTTGAGGCATTTTTTGTCGGTCTGGCGCCTCAACACATTCAGTCACACATTGAGGTGTGATTTAACTGCCATTTCGGCATACATGTGCGCGCATTTCGATATCATTTCAGGTCATTCTCTCTCTTTCTCGGCGAGATTCGCGCTCGTAAAATCGATGAGAGAAAGCTTCGGCGGCAAGATCGCAAAATTATAAGAAGTAAAAAAAAAACATCCATATTGAATAAGATTGCCAAAAATATCATATAAATTAATATGTGTCGCTTTGGGATTTCCCACACCATTAAGCGTATCACAGGAATTGTAATCTTCGCAAATCGCGCGCGCCATGAGACAGATGCTTCACGAAAATATGCAAAAATCACTCTGAGTCATAAATATGGATTGTTAAGCTTGTGGAAATCCACTCTGGGAAATTCATGCTAAACACACAAAAAAGCATAAATAAAAAGTCCACAAAACACGCACATTATATATAGTTAATTCTTCATACCAGCCAGCCAGCCAGCATGAATTTATTCATGAGACTCTCGTATTTATCACACAAAACCAGAAATTTATGCCATATCCATTGATTGGAAGTCGCAATGCTTAGAAGCTATACACACATATTTTTTTTCGCCAATTCTTCTTCCAACCTCAAATTTTCCATCAACACCATCAGCTCAAGTTTCCCCACTTTTGCCAATCCGCCCACTCCCAAAGCTCAACCATCCAGTTTTATCATCTCCTCGCTGTCCAATGAGAGGAAATTGGATGGCAGATATTTTTTAGTGGTTAAAGTGGCAGCGCGCTCGAAGAAGAAGAAGAGTCAGTTATGTGAGTTTTGCGAAGAAAGGTAACAGGAGAAAAAAAACACCACATCAACAGCGCTGGAGCGAAGAAATGGCGCCAAGTCATCTTCATTCTCCACCTCCTGCACCGCCAATCAGCGCACCACCAGCGAGCGCAGCTAAAAGATGGTCATTGCGAAGCAACAAACTTGTCAGTGGCGAAAAAGTGGCGCAAAATACCGTGCTGGTATGTGAGTGTCTCCGGAGTCCAAAACTGAAACGCTTGTGTGGTGAGTGTTCGTGATCAGCACCGGTGACAATCAGACTGGGTATCTGGAAGCTGGAGATGCTGTGGCGTCCCAGACGGAGATTCAGGAACGTCGTCCCAGACGACGTGGGACTGGCCGATCTCTGGCTCGTCACTGAGTCCTGAGACGCTCTGCGACCCATGAACATCGGCCGCAGATTGAATGACGGCCGCAGCAGTGACGTGGACTCCGTGATCCTCTGCTCAGCACCATCACCACCACCTCGATCACTGGCATCAGCGCCACCTCCGCCCGCGCCATCGCCATGATCACTGCCCTGGTCACTGCCATCGCCATGCAGGCCCCTCACCAAAGCCGCAATGTGCTCATACTCACTCGAATTCATCGCGTGCTCTCTCTCTAAAAGCAAGGTAAACCCTTTCTTGCCCAACTCCATCGACAACATCACAAGAATACATAGTCACTACATCGAATAACATCTCTCCATACGCCAAAAATACACATAATCACTCTCCTCTCTCAAGTGTGGTGTTACGAGCCAAATCGATTAAGAGATTTATGGGATTTCCGGCATAATGAGATGCACGTGTGTCTTTTAATAGACAACACACATCTTTGAAAGCCGCCTTTTCATGTGCAAGAAATGTCAGGTGCAGAGTTTGAACTTCACGCACTGCAGTTGAAGAAAATCACAAAATGTCGAGCATTTAAAGTTAATCCTTGATTAACTTTAAAGACCTTCCATCAAAAACTTCTCATTATAAAAATCACCTGTTTTTCACTGTGACAATTGTGAGTCAAAATAATGAAATTTTCAAGAATATCACGTTCCAACAGACGATCAACAGGTGATTTCTTTGTCAATAAACTTTTGTCATAAATTCTCAGAATTTTATTTCCCAGACAAAACCATTTATTTATTTATTTAGAGAATCTTTCAGAGATTTATTCACCTCACTTCAACATTTCGTCCGAATTAATGATATTCAACCGACGAATCCCCCATGAAATCCACAAAAATGACTCAACTCTGTCTCTTCTTTGGACAATTTTCACGATAATCACAATCATCATGACGAGATATATATATATAATATTGCTGTTGTACATGCAATCAGAAAGAGTAAATGATATATGCATACTGATAAAATCAATGCCAACTTGGAAGTGCCATTCCTTGGATTGTGTAATGCCTCTCAGAGAGTTTTTTCTCTTTATCATTTATCAAGACAAGAATGGGAGAAAGATAACTTTTTTTTTTCCTTTACCTGATCCAAGGATATTCTTAGTCCTTTAAGCATGGTTGAATGAGAAATATATACTCGTTAACTTCACAACAACTACTCGTTTCGCGCACACTTTTAGCATTCGACTAAACACCAAAGTGGGTTGATTGTCTTATTTAAGGTAGCTAAAGACTGTATTTACAATAATATTTTTCTTTCTCATTTCGCCTTTCCCTCTCACACACGACAAAAGTCATAAACACGTGTTGTATTGCAAGAGAGGGTGGAAGTTCGCACTATCTTAAAATTTATTTACTTATTAGACTTGATTTTATCTTTGGTAAATATTAAGAATGATATTTAATATCTCTCCCGGTGTAATTAAATCTCCCTGTCTCTGTTTATTCTGTGCAGATTACACTAAAAAGAAAAATATTTTTAAACCACCGAGTCACACTTCCACTCTGACGTAAAACACAGCGCGAAATTTTTTCACTGGAAGAACAAGAGGAAAAAAAAGCAATGGAATCGCGACTGAAGAAGCACATAAGTGGCCACAGTGTTTAATTATATCAAATAAACATTCTATCTAACAACAATTCTAAGGCATGATATCTTTTTCCACAAACAACACCTCATCTTAATTGGAGTATAAAGCGATTAAATAATCGCGAAAATGTGTGATAAAAATCGCAAAGTGAGATCACATTAGGAGAGTCAATTAGAAACACCGCAACTGAACACTTGAGTCTGTCTTTTTTCCACCTTATTCGCCATCGCGGCACAAAGTCCGTGTCCAAAGAGGGTGGAAAAATGGGCACCAAGGAAAGTCCAATTGCAGTCAATTTCTGTGCACTTGAGGAGGCCAAAGAAGACACACAGACACTTCCATGCAATTGGACTGGATGTTGGTGACTGAAGGCGACTCTCTTCCAAGTCAACTTGTAGAGTATAGAATTTTCCCTGGGGAAATAGTCGTCAAAGCGTCATCACGAGTGTCTGTCGTCAACTTTTATCTCTCCATAGTACCATTATCTGTCATTCTCTCTTTCTCTCACACTCGAAGACTATCGCGTGTTTCAGCCTCATTGCCACCCCTTCGCGCCTTGCAGCGCATCTCAATTCTGCAAACCTCACCGAATAAAAGCACAATGCGACAAGTCATTTGCTAATTAACAATTATTCTCATCATTCTAAATTTCCATTCAGAAAAAAACACACACAAAAGATCAAGAAACAACCACTGAAAATCTACAACTTCTCATTCCTTTCCCCCCGCGAAACAGGAGTGAAAATCAATATTTGCACTGTTCTTTTTAACACAGAGATTCTTTGTATCTCACACACAATTTCTTCTCCGCAAAATTTATCCTCCAATGTTTGCATAGACAGTATATTTGTTTCTGTCTTAAGAGGCAAATGAGTGGCACAATTGAGTGTCGTCTGCAAAACAAATCAATTTATAATCAATTTGCAGATCAACCTTGTACCGAAATTCACAACAAATCTCATGATTATCATAATTTTAATTAACTCTCAAAATTAGGACATTAGAAATAAATTCTATGTCAATGTTTTGTTGAGATAAACTTTAGAAAATTTAAACATTTCATTATGTCTCACAAACTATTCTATATTGTTCAACCAATTCTGACAACTTTAAAAAAGCCCGCATTTCCCAAATGGAACAATTGAAATTCATTAAAATAACCCACAATGGTTTGAAAATGGAAAGTGAATCTCACAAGCACACTTTTATGTACTGTAAAACATCAAATGAAGAGTTAATTAAACATGTGACAATTAATGATATTGGTCAATTTCTCAAAAATATCATAAATTTATGAATGAAAATCGATTTTAGAGCAATTTTAAAGACTTAAATTTGTTCTCTTCTTTCTCCTCTTTGCACATCAATTTTCTGGTGGTGCCACCAGAGTTGATAGTCGTCGGGACTTTAGCCTCAATTCACAATCATCGCAATTTATATTGACGCTTAGCAATTATTGGTGTCGTTATGTAATTTTTGTACACTGTCTCATCATCTTCCTCGCTCGCTCTCTCGATCACTTTTCAGTGAAGTTATCTTGCGAAAAAAGCACATAATTGAGTGATAATTACACTAATTATAGATTAGAGTGGAATCAAGTGTTCTTCTCCTTCAATATACCTTTAAAAAAAAAAAACGTCAACCACCCAATCAACACTGCCTCTCGTGTATATCACGACACACACGCAATAAGAAAACACTGTGATCTCTTTCTTCTTCTCTCTCTCAAAGGTTGTCAATTGAGATCGAGGGAATTGATAATCTAACATTAGAAACATGTTTATAAACTCTGATAACAGTAATTGCTCTTGAAGTGTCTTTTGAAGTTCAGCTTTGAACACACTCTTGATAAAATTGTATTGTTGAAAAATTAATCTACTATTTGGATTAGTGAATTGTCAAAAACTTCTTAATATCATCAAACAAAAACCTCCCTAAAAATTCCACAACACTTTTCTCTACGTCAAAACAGTCTCTAAATGTATGTTCAAATAGTGACAAACACTTGCTCCAACATTTCTACTCTCGAGTGTAAATATATTCCGTCTGCCATTGAGAAGTCTGTGATATCAGAGAAGAGCTTCAAAAGGGGGAAATGTAATTTTTACCGGAAAATTACCTGTGCCGAGTGGGACTTCTTGTTCCGCCTGAAGCTGCCCAAGTAGGAGGAAAAGGTGCTACCGTAGAAATTGCCCTGATCATGGCTTGTCGACGGTGTTGTCAGTGGATTAAGTGGTGACAATTCAGAGACTGTTCTCACAACTCTCGGTCTCTTTTTGCTACTCTTATCCAGTAGATTTGTACGGAAACTCATATTGTTCACGGGCACACAAACACACAGAGATATTGGTTGAAGAAAAAAAAGTGTGCCAAATTGTCATGCAAAAAGAAGGAAAGGATAAGAGTGACTTGTTCAAAATATCACTCGCGATAGCACAGAAAATGCGGGACGTATTTTATAAGGTATTTTTGTATTATATTGCTGAATTGATCGGTGAAACAGCACTCGAGAGCGTGATGAGCAACAAAAACACAATGATTCCTCAGCGTGGACACAAAATGAAAATATCACTCGAGAGACACTAACCAATTGATCAGAGAATCACGAATCAATCATGCCCGGCAATAAGTCACGAAAAATTCTGTGTAATTTATGCCAATTGATTGTTCAGTGTCAAGGAGACAATTCTTGACGGAACCGCCGCGCTGTCTCACTCTCATTCGATTGCTCTCTTCCTTTCACTCTGCGCCAAAGTCTCGTCTCTTGCGGCCAATCCAGAGAGATGGGGATGTCGAGGAGCACCTCAGTGTCACATTCGACTGACTGATGATAGATCCACTTTAGCAAACTCACACTCTAGCAAAACTCCCGCACAGTGTGTCACTTCTCCTCCTGACATTGACCCAAAGACGCCCAACTGTGCGACAAGTCCCTGACTGACTCTCTCTCTCTCTCTCTGCACCACTAATGCATTCTGCCACCCATCAGATGCTCTCCTCCCGAACGCCCAGCATTACTCTCATGCACTCGCTAATCGCAAAAATATCACGAAATGCGATGGAATGACAGAAAAGTGATAAATCATTATCTACCAGACTAACACTTGCAATTACTATCATTTCTCTCTCTCACTCACTCTCTCACCATCAGTTCCACTTACACACAGAAAAATATCCATTGTCGCCCCAGCAAATTTCCCCGGCAGAATGAAAAGCTCCATGCGCCACCCTCAGAGGCATTCCTCCGTGCCGGCATAAAAGAATTTTTATGCTCGGCAGTAATGCACAGAAATAGAACCACAGTATTCAACCTTATCACAGCCATCATTTCAATAAAATCACATATTTTACGCAATGCAAAAGAATGCTAATGCCATAGAACAATAACTCTATATATAAAGACTATTTCCTGTGAGACACACGATTGAGGTGGAAATTTTTCCACCCTCATCAGCTCACACAGAGATTGATAAGCAAGCTGTCTTCTTTATTGTTATAATATCAGCTAACATACAAAAAGGTGCGCTGTCATTCGGTGTCAGATAATCGGATTGGGAAACACTTTATATTTAATGTTCGGTGTTGAAAAGAATTTGCGTTAAGATTTCAAGGGGCGTGAAGAAAGGTGAAAATTCCAAATAATTCTTGTTATCTTAGAGAGATTCATTAAATATCATTTAAAGTAAGAGATTTCTAAGAAATACACAGAATATTTAAGTTAGAATTTTTCTTTGGCTCTGAATATTGACAAAAATCATCGGCTTTTTAACTAAATCTAGCTAAAAAATCTTATGTAAATCACTTCTAAAGTGCATTTTGACCTCAAAACCGTAAAAATACCTTAAAATCAATAATTCAAGTGCTAATATTGCTCTGTAATATTTATTTTCTGAAAAATATGGCAAAATTTATAGAAAAGATGAAAATATTACTTTACAAAGTCGATTTTTAATAGCTTTTGAGTACATTTTATCCAAACAAGTTCTAAAAATCAACTTTTCATACTTTATACAAATTTGTCTCTAAAGTTTTTAAACGATTTATTTACTGTTTAAGGATATTTTAGAAAAATTCTGAAAATCTAATGAATGACTGCAATTTTTAAAAAATTTTCTCAAAAATAATGTTAAATGTAAACGATAAATAGTCAACTTTTCATCATTTACACCTCAAAGCATGAAAATTGTTAACATTTTCGAATTACGTATGGTGAAAACCATGATAAATCGACTTTTAGATATTTTTCTATTCACTCGTCGATTTGCACTTTGGCACAAAAATGCTAAAAGAATGTTTCTAAAATCAAAGTCTGTCGCTAGATTCTCAAAATTCCTGCAAAATTCTACAGTTGATGTTATAAAGCTGAGAGATATTTGAAAAATTTCGCCTTTATCGCGCGCGGTTCGTGGAAAAAATTCAAGGTATTCAGTGCAAAAACGTAAACAGCTGATCGTGCCAAGAATACACTTCTGGCCCAATTTTGCTCCACTGATAAATGCTTCACACTTTTATCATCTTTTATGCCAAAAGATTTGCCCCAACATGAGAAAATCTGGCTCAGAATTGAGCCGATACGAGAAGTGTCAGGTGCGAAATTAACACATCAGCCGGCAAAAAGTGAGCTTCAAACTGATCTTTAAACTCACAATGACGCGCTATAATTGAGTTAGTCATTAAATGGGCGGTTTTTCGCAGAATTCCTCTGAATTCTTTCCACGTGGACAGAAATGTTTGTATGCGCAAATTCTATGAATTTGCATCATCGGCAAACAGGTTGAATGAGTAGTTTTCCTCCAATTGAAATACATCAATAATAAACACAGTCTTTGCGCGTTCATTGCCAAGGAAACTCTCTTTCGCGACAACAACCTTGAGTGGCAAATCCAAGCTAAATCCACTGTACAAATGTTCTGCGCTGTATCCACGTGGCTCTATGTAAAAAAGAGACACTTCTTGCAAAAAAGAAGTGCTGAGTAAATGATAAGCAAAAACCACACGCGATCACCAAGAAAAAAAAGAGTAAATATTTTAAAAGTGGCGCGACTATTTTACTTATTGTGCGACTTCCGACCAAATCTGAGACGGAGATTGTTTGAAAATCATCAATATTTGACTATATTGAGCTTCACATCCTTCTTTACGAGGATGAGAAGGATACAATCCGAATCAAATCTTATTGTTGTCTTTCTTGTAAGACGTGTAAAACACCCGTAAAATCGCCACAATTTGACTCGTATTTCATCCCAGTTGGTTTGCATAAATTCTCACTCTCAGTAGGCCTGTAAACAAAAAGTCGTTGGCTCTCTATGATTGAGAAAAAAACAGCGAATTTTCCACACTTCGAGGAGAGTGACTAATCCCAAGGAGTTTGTCGACACAATTGCCTCTATTAATAGCTTCTGTATGTACAATAAATTTGATAAGAAGTCTTTCTCATAAAGTCCTCAAATCTTAACTTAAGAGACTCACCCACCTCGTGTCCCTGCGAGATTTAACACCTCCTCAGCGCCTCCAATGTCCTGCGACCAGTGAAAATTGGTGGAAAATTGAAAAATCTACACTGTAATGCACTCGCCAACGCCACCAGGGGCGCTCTCACTGCATGAAAATTGTTTCGCACAGTCACTTTTTTCATTGAACAATTTTCCCCCAACTTTTCACACTTCCCACCAAATCCTCAGCACTATCCCAACACGTTGTCACTTCCTCTCTCTCATTGGTATGTTTTGAGATCAAATTAAGTACATTTTCCCCGAGAAAAAAGGCGAAAAATAAGTACACAAAACTGAACAAACTTTTATGCAAAAATCTGCATGACAATTTCAATGACAGATGACTTCGCCAGCGCCGTGTGAAGTGAGTTGCAAATCCTGTGGAAACTGGAAATTCAAATTTGGCGGTTGAGAACAATTTACAGAGTAATTCACTGAATCACAGTTTTTTCTTTAATTTTTCAATACAAAATTCACCATTCTACATGCGATTATCGAGTGCCCGCATCGCGAAATCCACATGCTTCCTTTCGCGCCATGCCTGAGTGCGAACAAAGAGAACAGGACAATCCAGGGATGAGCAATCAGTCTCCCGATCATTTCCACAGCACATTTGGCAAATCTGAAAGAAAATGTAAGAAAATTATTCTCCATCTGACTTGAATAAATCCAATAAATCCAACTCACCTTCATGACACCACAATACTTCCTCTCGAGCGTGGAAATCCTATTGTAAATGGTCAGGAGTGTCTTTTGAGGATGAATTCTGACACAGTTTACGCATATTCCATCACTTGTCTGATTCCCACATCCTGCGGCGCAACTCCTTGTAGCAAAGTACTGCGAAATTGTGCTCTTCTTCGCCTCACCAATTGCCGATGTTCTCGATTCTGACACAATTGTGGGCAGAAATGCAGCCGTTCTGGGCATATTTGTGAACCAATCATTGACATCAACTCCGATAAGGAGAAGACATCGATTGAGTGGTGGAATTATGACTTTCTGAATGTAATAGAAGGCATTTATCTTGAGTCCCTCATCCATCAGCAGATCCTTCGGACTCCGGACCAGCTTAATCAACGGCAATCCTGGCGGTCCATTGACAATCACATAAGGAACTCTTTCGCCTTTTCTCGGCTCCATTCGCGGATCACTTTGCTTCCACTTTCTTGTCAATTCCAGCGCCGGCACACAAGCGCCCGCCTTGTATCCATTCACACCTCTGAACTCCTTTGCAAACACCAACTCCTGCACATTTCCCTTCCCGCTCAGGATCTTTGTGAATTGTCGCAAAGTGTATCGCTTAATTATGCTCACATCGCGCGTCTCGAAGAGAATCTTCAGACACTTCTCCAGCATCTTCGCCACAATCGGACAACCATCGCGTCGGACAGTCTCAATGCCCTTCGCCTCGTACACAGGCTCCTTCTGTCCAGGACTCTCGTACATGTATCCCACATAGCGCTTCTTCGTCTGCAAGATGCACGGCTGATAGACTTTCTCCAGCTTCAACTTCACGGGCTTCGGATTGTCCTGCGTCACCGCGTCGACTATCTCATTGCCAATCCTGAAAGCCTCTTCGCGCGATCTTCCCGGCACCAGGACGAATAGGGAGTCTGTGTCGCCGTAAACCACTCGCACGCGCCACTTCTCATTCGCCTCCACCAGCGCAATGGCTCTTTGGAGTGTCTCTCTTCCTTTGCTCACCACGCTGTCGCCGACTTCTACGCACGGCATCCTGCCGCTGAAGTTCGCCGCCGTGTAGCCATAAGTGACGTTCGCCATCAGCTTCAATCCCAGCTGACGCGAGTGCAGAATCCGCTGAAGACTCGGCGCTGAGTGGATCTTCATTGCCTTCTTCACCATAAAGCGCGTGTCCAGGATCTCCTTCAGCATGCGCGGCAGAACGCCTTCGCGCACTTGAGACTTCACGAACACCACGCCACAGGGAGAGATCGTGATCAAGTCACGCTGCAGGAACTTCTTCACCTGTTCAGGCGTGATTTTAAGCTGATTGGCACCAAATTCAAAGGGATCTGACCTGAAATGGGGTCAAAGAGAAGCAAATTCGAGCGAAAGAATCTTCAGAAAGAAAGTGGAATGGAAGTTGATGTGATTTAACTGTGAAAATCCCACTGATTTTCAGTCAAATTTAGGCTAAATGAATATGAATTTCACACTGTGTGAAAACATGATAAAGACCAGAATTCTAGCGATTGATGAGGATGACACTGATAAAAGATATGTTCACTCACTCTCCAAGATGCTCAACTCTTCCCAGACACGTTGAGAAGCAGTAGTTGTATCCCATCATCATGCTGGGATAGAGACTCTGAAAGTCCAGCACAATCACAGGATCCACATAGAGGCGCGATTCGGGCTCCAGGATGAGTGGCAAGTACTCAGGCGCCCTCATGTGAGCCCTCTGCTGAATGCTCGGCGACACAGAGATGAAGTTCCTCGGCTTCGCCATCCTCAGCATCATGCTCTCCACGCGGAATTGTGATCCTCGCGAGAGAACCTCGAAGAACTGAATGCCAAAGAGTTTGGCCATCTCACTGGTGCGTCCCAGCAGATCGAGTTGATCCAGGATTTCAAGAGTTCCGCGTGCCCTCAAGAGAAAGTACTGCAGCACAATCCATCGAGTTCTTGAGCTGTTCCACAGCTTCGTGAGATCTCGATAGGATCGCTTCGGATAGCGTCGATGGAGAATGTGATAGGCTATGCTCTCGAAGCTGTAGGACATCAGAGCGATCTCCTCACGCAGCAAACGCCACACATCGAGGATAATTCTGCCTGGAATCTTCAACTCTGACTCATATTCCACGCCATCGTCCTTCTCTTCATCCGTTCTCCTCACTTCCTCAGCATTCACTCTCAGTCTCGACAAGGCATTCGGCATGTTCAATCCCAGGACGAATCCTCGCTCTATTATGTATCCCCACGAGTGCATCTCAATCTCATAGCCGAGGAAAATGTCCGGATCCCAGAACTTGATCAGCTCAATGAGCTTCTCCAGCACTTGCTTCTCATCCTCCGCGTGAATGGCATTAATCTCCACGCCAGAGTGTCGCAGACCCACATCCTTGCTGAACATATCATCAATAATCACACCACTCACGTGACTCGGGCGTCTGTCGTCCGCCGGCACGTTGTTCTGCACGGCATAGAAGATCGCCACGATGCCGTCAAAGTCTGGATTCGGACAGAGATCGCCGCGCGTCAGCACGTGGCATTCCAGCGAGAAGACGGTGAGGAAGTTGTACTCAACGCACGCCTTGGCGCTCCTCATATTGCCCACATCCTGCTTGAACCCAAATGTGCCATCGATGGAACTCACATCGTGATCCGGCGAGTCACTGGACAAATTCAGGGTCTTTAGGTAGGATTTCCTCTCCATTAATTCACTAATCTATAAAACACAATAATTTCATTTATTATAATTACTTCATTCCGCCAGACTTAACTGTGGAGTAAAATGAAGATTTGAGTCTTGAGAAACAACACACGTGACACTCTGCGTGCGCACGTCACAGCGTTCGTCTCTTCACATTGTTATTTCTAAGACATCTCCGAGATTTCTTTACCAGTTTGTCAGAGATGCTGGAGTTTGTCGAGTCACACGACACTCGATGTCCATTCCTCAGTCTCGCTTTCAGTCGACAACTTCGCGTCTGTCGTCGATTTGCATACGACAATCGCTGCTTCAGGGAAGATTTCTCATCAGTCTTCATCAGCACATCCAGGGACGATGGAGAGGCCTCAATCACCTGCGACTCCTGCCCACCAAAGGGATCACTCTGGAAGCTTAGAGAGCACCGAGCCTTGCCATTGCACTCCTCAATGTCCCCAATCATCTTCTGCTTCTCCCGCTTCACCTTCACCGGACTGTCCACATCCACAGACTCCATCGTGATCCTCCCGGACACTTTCTCCCTCACACGCAGCCACGTGCGCGCCTCGGAGACACTTGGCGGCGCATCCTGAGGCTCAATTGTCTCCTCCTTCTCCGTCGCCATGAACTCCCTGATGTTCACCTTCTCTCTGTCATCGACAAACTCTCCCATTTCCGTTTGGAACTTCTTCTGTCGCCACTTCGACAATCCCTCCAAATCCTCCAGACAACTGATGAACTCCTCACAAATGCTGAGTGTATTTCCCTTCACCTGCAACACCATCTGACCCACTTCTCTGCGTCCACTCTGATCCACAGGATCACTGAAGAAGGGCTGCGGATAGCTGAACTCCTCAATTCCGTATTCATGCATCGTCTCTCGCACTGTGTCCGGATGTGGTGGCGATGGCATTGGATAGATCTTCACCACAACATTATCCGCCGTCTCATCCACAGATTCCGACGCCATGACATCCGTGAGAATGGCTTCCTGCTCCCTCGCAAAGGCGCTCAACTCATCATCCGTCGAATCCACACACATTGTCAAATCGTAGAAACTCGTCATGCCATCGTCATCCTCCATCTCCTGACCATCAATCACACCGCCATAATACTCAGTCGGAATATCACTCGCTCTGTAGTAATTCACATTCGACGGTCCGGCGATGGGGAAGAAATTGTGCTCAACATCGTACATGTGAGCCTTGTCATTGGACGATCGCTTCTTCTCACAGCTCTTCTCCTTCACCTCCTCTTCCTCCTCCTCCTCCTCCTCGCCATTGGACAGCTTCGAAATGTCTCCCATGGCGAGTCTCTCCACAGACACAACTGGTGACTTATTGATAATATCCTTAAACTCATCCGTGAGATCCGATTTAACCGTCGAAGACTCCATTTCAGGCTTCTTCTCACTCGAATCCACAACATCTGAGATGTCCACTCGCGTGAGAAGCACCGAACAATCCTTAATTCCATGCTTCTCCATCAGATTGGCATAGTTTTTGGGCGGTGAGAACTCTAATCGTTCATTTAGAGCTCTCTTCACATCGAGATCCTTGTGCGATCGCTTTGGTGTGACATCCAGTGATTGCCTTAAACATCCATTAACAATCACAATATTATTGAATTTGAGCTTCTTCTTCGGCGGATCACTGGCATGACCATTTGGCGGACCTGCGCTGGACGAAGGCGTCTTGAGTATGCTCTTGAACTTCACAGGAGTCACAGAATCACTCGATCGCTTCCTTTTCGATGCACCTAAAGCGGCGAAAAAGGAACACATTTAGAAGATCATCTAGATAGAGACACTAAAGAATCAAAAACTCACTCGATGGTGATGTTATAATGATATTCAATGGACTGTAGATATTTTTTCTCGGTGATCTTGTGCTCTTCCGTGAACTCTCCTTGGTAAAACTGCTTCGTCTCTTCTTCAGCAATCTCGTTGGACTCTGCTTTTGCATCTCATGCTCACCATCCAATTGTGGAATAACACCATCCATCGTCTCATTGAACACATTCAACAGATCCTCATCAAATTCATCCGCCAGATCGTCGAGATTCTCCACACGATCACATTTCTCCTGACTCTGCGTCAGCTTAATCAGCTGCACACTCATTGATCTTTGACTTGATTGACTAAGTGGTGCCAGAGTGCTGTCGAGATCAATCTCTCGATCATCACCCTCTTCCAGTTGCTCCATTATGGCCAGCAACTTGAGATCCTCCTCGTCCACTGTGAAGAAAACACACAGACAATCAGAATTGGCAAACAAGCGCAGAATCTACAAAACTTACACGTCTCATCTCGACTTTGTGATCGCCTTTCCAGACTTAAAACTACACTTTCGTCCACCAGGGAGGATTCCAGAAAGCTCTTCTCACTCTCCTTTATCGGTGAGAAAGTACTTTCACGCCCAGAAACATGATCAGGAACCATTGACGCTTCTGGCAGTCTCATATCCTTCGGACAACTCGCCGGATAAACTGAATTGTTGAGGAGAATTGACAAATCGAATTTCCTCCCACTTTGTACTGAGTTTCCCGTGTCCAAAACACTCCCATCTGCATCTTCTCGCATCAATTTCCTCCTGAGAATCTCCCTAAACCGCCTGTCCGTCTCTGTGACACTGGCAAAGGGTCTCTCTTGTGACTCCGGCACCTCAATCGGCGGCAAATCCTCCTCACTCATTGACTTCCTGCGGCGCAATTCATCTTCCCAAATGGCTGCAATGCCTGGATTTTGATGCTCCGATCCAGACACCCTCAAGCGCGTCCTGTTGAGAATCTCACTGGCCTGCAGATCCATTTCCACGCGCGTCGTCGCCATCCGCGGCACTCCCGCGTCTTCCTCATCTCTGTACCGAACTGTGTCACTGTTAACATGCAAGAAACTCATGCCGTAGAGATTGTAGTCGATGAAGAATTGCAGAATGTAAGGCACGTGCGATTCGTGAGCCTGGAAGACGCGCCCACAAATGGCGCCATTCTGGAGGAGATTGGCCGCCCTCTTCACCATTGTCGGATTGTAGAAGTACACCTTGAGGAACAGATGATCCTTTGCGTGATAACCGTAGAAAGGCCTGTGCAATAAATTGAGAAGAACATATGAATATGTGAAGCATGAAATTGTCATGTTTAGTTGGGAATCCCAAATTACACTGTGTTCAGGTAAAAATAGATTTATTGCGATAATTTTGGCATGAGATTTAGCATAAATAAAGCGACTCAATTGAAATTGCAGTGAAGATTTGTTAGCACATCAATATGATATCAAAGCTGTTCAGTCAATAGATAAAGATATTGATTGGGCATTCAATACACATGATCTTCTCATCATTTGAGATTCTCTGTAGCAAAAATCCGCGTTTATCTAAATCTCCCGCCAAAATAAATTCCATCAGACTGCGACCTTGCAGCATATGCTCCATGCCCTGCTCAAATATTGACAATCACGAATCTTCGCTGAGACACATTAACTCTGTGGCGACGGACTTACTTTCCTCGCACCGGCACTGCCTTGAAGACATGCTGGGCAGTGCTGGAGACTCTGCCCTGGGTCACGCTCAGCGCCTTGTCCAGCGAGTGCGTGATCTGGTAGGCGAACTGGGCAGCATCTGACTCTCGAGTTGTCTCGTCCATCGGAATGTAGAGATACGGGAAGACTCCGTGCACGTGAGCGCACACTTTCTCGCCATCCGCCGTGGAGCCGAAGATGCGCACGGTGGGCACCTGGACGACAGACGTATGAGTCACTGGTGGCCAAGGGACTGGCCAGGAAGAGAAACTCACCCGCTTCACGGTGGCGCCGCGGAACTCAGAATACGTAACATCGAGTTTGGGCACTGGAGGCGTCAAGTAGTAATCCACCGACACTATTCGCACGGAAGTCACCACATCCGTGGTCTCTGGCATCCTCTCAAGGCACTTTATGCACTGCAGCGCACACAATTTCGCGATATTTGGCAAAAACTCCTCAAATTTCTCCGAGCTGACATTTTTTCTGGCGCAGACGTCACACTGTCATCAACTGGTCGAACGAGAGTGGTAATATTATACACGTGACGCCGTATATTATGTAGGAAAACCATCTGATTCTCTGACAAAAATACTGAACACACGATATATTTCCTGTTTATATATTGTCCTGTGAAAATTGCATGAAATTGCGGTGATTTTCTGTGAAATTGTGAGAATTTCTCCAGCACACAATTTCTGGCGCCAGTCGCAGGGAGCGCTGCTCGTCCATCGCACACTCTCGTCGAAATTTCCCCTCTCTTTCGCGAGAGAGTTTTCTGTCAGTGCGAGTCCAACATTTTCTCTGTGCGTGAAAATCCTTGAATATCCAGCAGAAAACTTCCCAAAATTCCACCAGAGACAGCACACTTCACTCGTGCGAGGACCCACGGACGTGCATGTGCCATGAAGTGACGACAGGCGTGCGTGAAAGTGCGACAGTGAGGTGGATTTGCTGTGTGGAGGCAGGAAAAGTGTGTGTGTGAGTGGAAAAGCGCCCCAATGTCAAAGTTCAGCTCCCTGACCACGCAACAGCGATATCTGGAGTGCGTGATCAACATCCTGTTCGAGGAGTGCAAGGCCGTGCACGGCGAGAACAATCCGAGTGCGCTGAGAGATCGCATTAGAAGGTAGAATTTCTCCGCTGGCGCTTACTAAAAATACACTCATTCACCGTGTTTTTTGCGGCCCCCCTCTTGCCTCGGCGGCAAAAAGCGCCCTCGCGCCTGCTGAGCCCCACCAGAGTTGCGGCTGGGATTTGTCCAGATGAGGAATTTGATTGAATTGAATCAAGGTCGTCTAAAATTGGTGTTTGATTGGGAAAAAAGGGGAAAATGTCAAGGTTAAGAACCTGCACATTAGCGCCTCTGCACTTGATTCTCACAACTTGCAGTGTTTCGCAGAGTTACAGCAAAAGTAATAATCAATATGAGGAGTTTATCAATAGAAAAACAGGCAAAACAGCATGTGTTTGTGTGGAAGGAAGTTTTGAGATCACTGTCTTGTGAATGCCAAGTATATTGAAGGATTTGTAGGCCAGAAAATCTACATAAGAAACGTTCCGCAAATGTTCATTGAAAGTTCTTTGCTAAAATTAGCATCTCTTCACTTCACTGACGTGATATAAATACTTTATTGTCGAATGAATGAACTCTGTGTGCAGCAACAATAGCGCGGCGAACTCCTTATCGATTCTTTCACACCGTTACGTCCCATTTACCGCTATTTCACGCTTTCTCGCCATCGCAACTACGCGCCTCGCAGCTCTGTTCCGGAGACGGTTGAAAGTGAAAGCCTGTGTGTGTGTCTCTCCTTTTTGCAGTTTGCGCCATGAGGAGCGCCGGGAGATCGTGAAGCAGACCCGCGACGGCTGCTCGCCGCTGTTTCTGGCGTGCAAGCACGGCAATGTTCGCGTGGCGGAGCTGCTGATCACGGAGTGTGACGCGGACATCGAGCAGCGTGGTCTGTACGAGGTGCCGGAGGACAGGGCGGTGCACTGCGTGACGCCGCTGTGGTGCGCCTCCGTGTCGGGCAACATTGGCGTGGTGAAGCTGCTGATCCGCTATGGGGCGAACATCAATGCGCTGTCCGACACGGGATCCACGCCCGTGCGCAGCGCCTGCTACATGACGCACGTGGAGATCGTGCAGTACCTGGTGGAGCACGGCGCCGACATCACGAAGGGGAACTACAACGGCGGCACGTGTCTGATCAACTCCGTGCAGTCTGTGGCGCTGTGCATGTACCTGATCAGCAAGGGGGCGGACGTGAATGCGCGCGACATCCAGGACAAGACGGCGCTGCACTATGCCATCCAGGAGCACCGGCTGGAGACCACGAAGCTGCTGCTGGAGCACGGCGCGGATCCGTTCGCGAAGAGCCGCTATGGCGACGACAGTCTGCAGCTGGCGTGCCTCAAGGGGGCCCACCAGATCTTCGAGTACCTCAAGAATCGCATCAGCTACAGCGTGAGTCGCCTGGCGGAGGCGCACGAGCTCATCGGGTCCACCTTTCTCGATGAGCAGAATGAGACGCGCATCACGATCCTGCACTGGAGGCTAGCCCACCACATCAGGCAGCGGGAGTCTGTCTACATTGGTGAGTTCCTCTGGTCTCATTGAGAATGCAAGTTGATACATTGTGAAACTTCTGTTTGTCGAGAATTCTAGAGAGTTTTCCGGGATGATAAACACTATTTGAACAGGGATTTCGCAAAATCACAGCTTGTTCTTGCAATCTAGACGAAATAATCTGCAGGTTTGGGGGAATTGCAAATCATTTTCACTTAAATTGCATTAGATTCATTAGATTGAAAGTCCAAATGAAAATATAATTTGGACTTTAATTTATTTTGCTTTGATAAATCAACAAATTTCACTTCTAATCTCTTATCATGTGTAAATTGATTGCTGTGTTGAATTACACTTCTCGGATTTTTCCCAGAAATCCCAAACATCTTGTAGAATAACTTTTATTCACAGAATGTTGTTTTGCCAAGGAAAACTTTACTTCTTGGGAAAAATTCTCTTGTGAGTTTGCAGAAATTCTTGGAAGATGAATGATGTTTCTTCTCCTCAATTCTATTATTATTATTGTGCAGAGAGAGAGAGAGAGAATGTGAGAAGATTAATGGGGGAGAAATTGTTGGGTAATTCACATAATCTTATTAGTGTTTAACGGTGGAAAAAGTGGAGAAAAGCATCAATATTTGGATGATTTTATTTTGACAATAATATTTTCACTGACTCTGGTTTTTATCAGGCTATAATTTTCACGTGTGTTTTTTTTCTTTTTATTGTACCTTGAAATCGTGGCAATTTTTTTTCTTCTCTCGCTGGGTTTATATTCAAAAGAGTAAACATGTGAGAAGCGGCGGCAAGAAAGTATACGACGATTAAAAAGCATTGCCACGGTGTTATCTCGTGAAATTTATGCGATAAGATGTGAGCGAGGGGAAAAAAAAATTCTCTGTGTTTTCGTTTTCGAGGCGAAATAAAAACCGTGTCAAATGATAAGATGTCACGGAAGTTTGCTTGAATTGTGTCATCAACACTCGTGCAATTTAACAGTCGCAAATTGATGATTGTCTCATTGCAGAGAAGAAACCTGTACCACCGCCTCGTGAGGCCTTCGGCAATGCTGTGGAGTTTTCCACAATTACAGAATTGGACAATATTGCGGCCGATGTGGACAGCATGAGGATTCAGAGTCTGTTGATATGCGAAAGAGTGTTGGGAATCCATCACAAGGACACACTATTCCGTCTAATGTTCCGCGGTGCCTCGTATGCGGATTCCCTGCAGTTTCAGCGTTGCATTGATCTCTGGTGTTTGGCTCTTGAGGTGAGAGTTGAGAAGCACTCAATTCTCCATTCAGAGACTTGCATCACGGCGCAGGCGATTGTGAAACTGATGCTGGACCTCCTCGACAAGTACATTCATATGATGCCTAATGAGATTGTTGATCAGGACATCCCGCGCTTCCAAGACGTCTACAGTGTCTTTAAACTCCTCACGAAGAACATCAATGGTGAGTGAGATGCTTCCTTGTGCGAAGATTGCCTTCATTTCTCAATTAATCTCTTGCTTTTCTCTTTGCAGAATCTCGCCAGTATTTGACCATAAGACCAGTGCACAGGAAACAACAGGAGAACTTCGACAGGATGCTGAAGTGTATCACGCACTTGATCTATCTCTTGGTGACCACGGCCAAGACGGAGGTTGAGAAGCAAATGGTGCGCGTGGCGGTGACAGAACTAGTCAGGAGTAATATCAGGAGCGCCTGCACCAATGATACTCTTCTCCATTTGTCCGTGTCGCGCTTGAATGTCATCAAGAGTGGATACTTTTCCGATGACAATAATCTGACGGTGAGTTTTGTGATCGGATTTTGCCAATGAAACTCAAATATTGATCACAATTGATTAAGAAATTGGAGCTTTCTGAAAGTTTTCTGTTTTTCTGCTGGTTCTTTGACCAATTTGATCACACTGAACTGACTAAACAGTACGAAAAACAGTCGGAAAACATGTTTCAACGTCACACACAAATAGTTTGACTCAGAATTTTGCCCTAGAATATTCCTGATATTATTTATGGGTTTGTGTGTAATTTATTTTTTGGCACGAATCTGCACAAGTGTTTTTGATCTAGTGAAACACTTGCAAAGATCACGATCAATCACTCAGCCTATTGATCTGAATGCATAAGTGAATGCCACAGAGTGTGTGACGTCAAGGCGCAATCTTGTAATACAATTTGATTTATCTGTACCATCTCTGACATAGATCAGATCAGATCCGAGTGTTGGGGAGGAGCGATAGAGGCGCGATTGTTAATTGCAAATTTGATCAGTTGCCAAAGTGTGCGCGCGCGAAGATTGCGCGTGTAATTGATCTTGAACCTGTGATTGATTTCATGGGTTTTGTCGAATGATGATGATGACTTTGCATTTGTGGTGATTGTGGATCACTTTCAGGTGATCTTCCCGAGCTTAGAAGTGGTAGAGCTGCTGCTGGCGTGCGGGGCGGATGTGAATGTGAGGAATGAGTCCAAGTCGACGCCACTGCACATCGCCTCGATGCCCTACAACTTCAATGGTCGCCTGGTGCACACGCTGCTCGAGAATGGGGCGCATCTAGATCAGCCGAACAAGGCGGACGATCGCCCAATTAACATGATCTCGAGCAATCAGGGCAATGAGATATTCCTTATAAACTATATTTCACTTAAATGTCTAGCTTCCACCGTTATAACCAAGTATCGGATTCCGTACAGGAATCAAATTCCCAAGACATTAGAGATGTTTGTGAGGCAGCATGAAGCTTAAGATGAAGCTTAAGGAGATGATTAAAGAAAAAAAATTGCAGGAGTAATTGTTAAGTAGGATTCAAAATAACAATCACCTCAGTGAAATTATAATCTCTCTCTTCTCAATCTATAAATAATAATAATGATAATAGTGACAATTTTCAAGAAGGGTCGCGCGCTTGAAGAAGTCGATGTCCGCCGATTGCGCATCTTTTTAAAGGCGCCTTAGTAAAAAAATATTTAGACACACGTTATTGAATTATTAAAGAAAAAAAAGAGATGTTTATTGTTTGTTAATTGTAAATATTATATATTATATTATTACAAATAACGTAGCTCTGTGACTTCCGTTTGAGGAGCACAAGTGTAAAACAAACAAGGTCTCGTAGGGATTCTAAACAAAATATACTTGCTTAACTGAAGTAATCTGTATTCTTAAGTAGTATTGGAAGAAAAAGAAAAAACACATCTAATTATATTATAATTAATAGACTTCATTTATCTGAAGGATGCAAAATACAATAATTGTGCTAAATGGAAATCTTTTATCATGAAATTGTTTGTTAAGGATAAAATGGAGTCGAGATCACAATCCGCACACCGCGTGGAGCGCACTTTCAGTTCCGCAGGGACACAATCAGTGCCAGGATAAACAGGACAATCTCCAGGCGTTGCATGCAGCCGACATTTGTGGTGAAGCTGTCCACAATGTGGATCTTCCAGCCCATGTTGGCGTGCGTGAAGCTGTTGTAGTACACAACGTCTGGCCAGGAGGTGTTGGGCGTGATCTCGAGGATGGCCGGATCGCCGGGCTCGCAAGTGTAGTGGAGTGTTCGATTGAACTTCTTGAATGTGGGGAAGTTGTCGTCCAAGCGCCGATCCTGGTGCTCCTGATGGCGTCCTATGCACAGCGGACCGGCGGCCGTGGGCTTCGGACGACCGCGGCGCGTGAATTCCACGCCCGCCAAGACCCTGATTTCCGACTGCTTGGCGTCCGTCAGGCGATCGTAGCCGCCTTTCGGCTCATCCGTGATCACCAGTGGATGATAGTATTCCGGCGAGTGAGGATTGTTTCCACCATGAACGCGGAAAGCGTAAGTCAAACCTCGCCGGAGCCACAATTCCGGAATCATGACACCATTAATGTACCAAGCAAGACCATTGGAAACGTGTCCTGAAAGACAAAAGGAGTAAATTGATGCCTTCTAGGAGAAAAGTGCGACTCACCAGTGATTCCTTGATAGCCTCTCTTGCCTCCTGCTGGTCCCAGGACGAAAGTGAACGATCTGATGCTCCTGTCGAAGATCTGAGTCTTCTCCCAAGGATCTTTGGGCTGCGAAAGTTCACTGCGTGAGAAGCTGAAGCAATCATTGACCGGATCAGTGGAATTGAAGTGTATAATCACATCCTCTCGAGGATAGATATCGTGGAAAGCAGGTTCCTTGTTGGAATCCAATAAGCCCATCGCCCAAACGACATACATTGGCTTGTCCAGAAGGAATTCCTTATCACCAGGATCAGCTGGAAGATGATTAAGAGCCTTTTTATCCTTGCACAACTCAAGAAGTAAATCAAACTCCTTAGAACCTACATGAAATCAGGGTTCTCCGGAAGGTTATCGTATTGATTCCGTCCTCGCGAGTGAAAGTGTGCAGCTGAAAACTGTCCAAGCCTCCAACAACGTCATCTCTGCAGACGCCCTTGTTCTGCCCGAGAACTTGAACGCACTGAAAATGGATCAAGAATTTCATATTCCTGACTTTTCTCAAATCTAGGCAGACTCACAGGAGCGAGCGATGTGATGTTGTAATCCGTTGCGTATCCTCTGTATCCATCGATGTATGCCACAACGACATCGGCTCCCAGCATTTGACTCCTCTCCTCGGATCCTGACAAGCCGAAGGACATGTACTCATCGGGAAGCACTTGACCTGCTAATTCTAGGGTTATTTGTGGTCCGAACACTTCCCAAGACACTCTCAGATCCTTGTGGAGTTGTCGGCAATTCGGCAAGGCTGCAGGATGCTTGTGAATCCTAATGAGCGATGGCGGGACATTCAAATCATCCGGAATGAGGATTGATCCGAAATTCTCATTAGTCTCCAGATCATAAACACTAATCCAGTCGATGTTGAAGATGCTCATGTCACCAGGAAGCTCCAAAGTGATGGTTTCCTTGTCGTACATCCGAATGGGATCCAAGCTGAGGAAGAGAACAACATGAGTAAGTCATGAAGCTTCTGGGTTTGATGATCCTTACTATCCCAGCTCATCGGGAATCTTGTTGCCCTTGCTGGACGGCGCAGGTCCAACGCCGGCAAAGAAGTGTGTCCTCTTGCCACCTCCGGCGTAACTGAACTCAGGAATCCTGATGGTTTTGGAGTCCAGAATCTCAATGCTCTCACTGCGCACTCCGTGAGATCCTTTCGAGAAACTGCCGCCCTTCTGTGGCGCCGGTGGCTCGAAATCCTCCGGAATGTACACATCGCCGAAGTCATTCTGACTGTTGAGATCGTAGATCGCCAGCCACTTGACCTCCGTTATCTTCTTGTTGTCCGGCAGCTTGAGCGTGAAGTCCTTGTTGAAGTATCTCTCGAGGATGTTCGTCTTGCCAAATTCGTCCGGAACGATGAAGCCTTGCGGTCCGGGCCTGTTTGAGGCGCCGCTCCAGAAGAACGTGTCGGCGCCATTTCCGTCATAGTTGAAGCTCGACAGCAGGAAAGTATTTTCGTCCACCGCGTAAACGTCTCCGGATGTCTGATGATGGTAGGAATTGATCTTCCCTATGAACTTTCCCTGATACTTCTCCTCGTCTGCGCATTCTGGGAGCAGAGAAAAAAAACATCAAGGACGTTGAGATTCCTTGGAATATATTAAGATTCTTTTAGATCTATTGAGATTCCTTGAGATTCATTAGGATTCCTTGGGATTTATTGGGATTCCCTGGGATTTAAAAGAATACCTCACAGGAATCCCGTGGAATTTATAGGAATTCAAAGGAATTTCATAGTAAATATTCTTTCTCTTAAGAAAACTCTCTTAAAAATTTCGGGATAAATTGAGAATTAATCTAAGAGTCAAAAAAGACATTTTCTGCACATTTTTTTTTTATTTTTGTATGGAAATTCTGCATAAATTCTCTATAAGAAAGCAACAGGAAGTGGTGTACATGATTTAACCGTAGTATTTTCCCCTTGGCTGGGAAATAAGAGATTGGATCTTGACCTTTGGTTTCTTGAATTAATTACACCGACGCGAGCATGCGAATGATGTTAAATATCTCTCTAAATTGTTGTGTGTTTTCATTCACAAATTTCAAATTAATAGTGTGTTTATATATGAAAAGAAATTTTTCCATGATTTTCCCATTGATAATTCTCATTTGACACCATTCTTCATGTGTGTTTTATCATTGCTAAAAGTTCTCACAACTCTTCAACATCCATCATTCGCGCATAAGAAGAAAACCATAGAAGAAAGACAGAAGAAATTCATCTTGTTCCAGCTTATCAATTCTCTCATCCACAACCAAGTAATTTATTCGCGA
Source organism: Phlebotomus argentipes (assembly GCF_947086385.1). Taxonomy (NCBI): domain Eukaryota; kingdom Metazoa; phylum Arthropoda; class Insecta; order Diptera; family Psychodidae; genus Phlebotomus; species Phlebotomus argentipes. The sequence continues at coordinate 1,162,046 of NW_026776174.1, forward strand.
AAATCAGGAATGTTCTACTACTTATAAATGCAGCAAAAAGCGCCAAGAGTGCAAATCGCGAGGAGAATTCAAGAGCACACGGTAAAAATTGCGGGTTTGTCGCCTCTGTGTTGGAGATTTTTCGGGGTCTCTTGTCAATCGTATTAGCGCACTAATGAATATTAAATTGCGCAAACCGGTTCCCATCGTAAATTTTGCACAATACATTAGAACCACTTTCTATTTTTTGCCATCATCTCACACATTTTTCCATCGCCTTCGCGCGACGATCCAAATTACCGCCGCGCACTTTATGCATTTCCTTCTCCCGCGCGCGCGCGCGCGCATTGAAATCTCTTTTTCCCGTTCTCGCGAGACTCTTTTGCTGCTGCCATTTGCCCAGCACAATTATAATTCCCATAAATGCCTGGGTTAATTGTTGAGAAAAAATTTCCTCTCAATTTCATTAACCTTTTGTTGTGTCTCTTTTGCTGTGCGGAAGGAGAAAGAATAAAAAGTGTCGGACGAAAAGTACGGTTGAATTTCAGTCTTCCAACCATCAACAATGTTAAGAAAGATCTGCGCAAGAAGAGACTTTCTGCCCAGGGTGAAACAGTGCTCGAAAAGCGATCGATGCGGGACCGGAATTGAAAGTAAAAATTTCATTGTGATAAATTCAAGGCGACTGAGAAAATGTCCACGTACCGACTGAATAGAAATTGCTCAGGTGGAGTACAAGAAATGCACAGCAATTGACAATTTGCAGCACTTTCGACATTGTCGCTGGCCGAAAAATCCTCCTCACAAACTCAATGAGAACCTCTTTTTCACTTGTAATTCACAACACGACACACATTTCACGCCTCACTGAGGCATTTTCTTCATCACCTCTAGAAGAACGCCCAAGAACAAGTGCGTGGAAATCCTCAGGGAAACCGAATTTGCCGCGAGCTGCCGAGAAAAAGTCTCTCAAACTGCGCCAGAGTTCGACAAGCCACTGAAACGTGAGGTTGAAGACAAGAGTCGAGTGTGTCTTCGGGATTATGAAGTTGGAGGCCTCGAGAGAGCACGGCTAGTCTTCCTTGTCTCGCGACGTGAGAAAGAGCGCCATTGGAAGGGGAGTCCGCGACTGAATCGCGTGAATTTAAGGCAGAAAACCACACAATTAGACGTGGCAGCAGCAACATTGTCTCGCCTTATGCTCATTCATGCTGACAGCGTTTCCATATATCGGAAAGAGAGGAACCCGTGAAGGCTTAAATTGGGGCAATTATTGCAGCTTTTGGCGGGTTTTTTTTTGCTGTGGCGAGAAAACGACAGTTTGTCTCAAAAACCATGTTAAAATACTGAAAATTCTGCATGAATCTGCATTGAGTTGAATGATGTTCTCGATTAGCATGAAATATATTAGATCAATTCATCAATATGCAGATCAATGGAAGTTCCATCACGAACCTCAATTTCTTCTTCCCAGACTTTGATGGAATTTTAGCCCCGTTGAACACGGAAAAGTGACCTGAAAAGTGCCACAGGCGATAGGCAAATGCCACATCTTGCTCAACGCACAATTTCAATTATGCTAATGCGAGATGAATTGCCTTTCTGCCGATAATTGCGGAAAATTGCAAACTCGTTCGCGGCCACAGCGAAAGCTTTCACTAACGATTCTCAGCATTCAAAGCTCAAGCTTTCTCACCATGTGGCGCTGATGATGGTGAAGTGTGGATTGACAGTGGCGCCACATGTACGGAACACCGGAAACACAATTTCCCCTTCGCGATTTCGGAGAAAAAGCCGTTGGAAGAGCAGAGGAAGTTTGCCGGGAAAATGGTGGGAAATTGTGGGATTTTCAGTCAATATTTTGATGATATTTTATCGTGTGAAAGCAGTGGGAAATGAGTGGATAGTTGGATGTGATTTCAGGTGATTTTCCCACTGTGCCACCATTCCCCCACTCCGGACGCATTCACTTCCCCACACGCTCTCTCGCGAGCAAGACGACGCCAAACCAGTTGTGATCTTGCTTCGGACAGTGATGGTTGTGCACGCGTTGCGGCGGTCCAGGTAGAAAGAGCAACAAAACAGGAATTCCAGCCCCAAGTCATCCCGCCAAGACCGGATAATTGCGAGAGTGCTGGGCAATTTGATGTGTACACTCTCTGCAGAGGAGTGAATGTGCAGTGATTTGGTATTTTGCAAATAGTTGCGCGCGCACTTTACGAGTGAGAGCGAAGATCAACTACCTGTTGGATTGCGCGCGCCTCGTAGATGACGTGTGACTGTTTCCATCGCAGGCAGCTGCCGAGAATCTCCGCGAGTGGCGGAATTGCGTGAATCTCTGTTTCGGGCGCACACAGCACAAGGGATTGTCGTGGTGGCTTTTCCGGGAAGGCGAGGATGCGCCGGTGTGAGTGCTGGTGAACTGGACATTCCGGGAATGTGAGTGGCACGCACTGTCGAAGCCATGTGCAGAGATCCGTGAGGAGAAGGTGTCGATCCGTGTGTGCGTCGAGGACAATAGCCAATAGATATATTTATTGCGGCGCACGGAGTTCCAGGACACTGCCTCTCTCTCTCTCTCTCTCCCTCTCAAGGTCTCTCATCCTCAGGAGGCGCACAACGTCCGACGAGAGAGAGTCACAAAGAGAACGCACCTCGTTCAGGTGAGTGGAAGAACCCGATATTTGTGTGCCTTTAATCACAGCCAGTTTGTTGGGATCGGCTTTTTGCTCCTCCGTCTCACTCCAACACTGTGTGTGGACTCTCTGTTGCTCCCTCAGACACGCACACACGTCATTTTTTCCCGTCCTCTTTTGCCTCTCCATTCTCATGATTCTTCTGGGAGATCGCGCGGGCCTCAAGACGACCCAGCATCTCTTAACCCTCCTTGCGCCATCGCCGGAGAGCGTTTGAAGGAAAAAAAAAACCAGAGGCATTCTCGAGCGATGGGAGAGAAACATGAAGAAGAGAGATTGAGCCCAAAAAACCCTCCAAAAACCATGTTGAAGTTTTGTGCAGATCGTCGAGGCAGGTTCACTGGAACTGAGTCACTCTCTTGCGACTTTGATTGACACAGGAAGCAGCAAATTGGACATCTTTGACAAAAAGACAGCTCAAAAGTCATAAACCCCTTGAACTCTCCACACGGATGGCATTCAGATGCTATCGGTCAGTTGAGCTAAGTGCTTCCCATATGATCGCGCAGACTTTTTTCCCAGGAAGCCTTCTTTGGGGTCAATCAAGATTGCTGGGAAATTAGCTCTGGAATGACCAATTTGAATAAGTCGGAGCTTCTTGGGCAACTTCTGGGCTGATGGAACATGAGCGATTAAGTTGATCCAATAAGTGGTCTAATGAGGAAGAGAAAATGATCAAATGCAGTCTATTTTTGCTCATTTCCTATGCAATATTTTGAGAGTTTAAGCAGAAACTTAGAAGAAAGAATAGAGGATCAAAAGATGTGTGAAACTGGACTCTTGGCGCTTTTCTCAACTGTTCTTGTTACCTTGATTAGATGATTGTTCCGAAAAAACACCCCAAATTTCCGCTTTCAGACCTTTCGTGTGCGCGTCTTCCTTGAAACCCTAGCCCTGAAGCGTTATAGTCGAGAAAAAAAACGGCACCGCGGATGATCATCAGCGCTTGCCCAAATGATTGTCTGATGGTGTTTTTGGCACGAGACTAATTTCCTGAAAAATCGGAGATGCACAAACATAATTCTTGCCATGAATGTGTCATAAAAAGCACCATCATCATTCCAATTGTTGTAATTTCTACTCTTTTTCGAGTGAGAGAAAAGGAGAAAAAACGGCGCGTACAGAAATTTATGCGCGATTTTCGGTTTGTGTCTTCTAACGGCGAATTTGAATACTCGCCACGAATGATGATTGAATTCCCAATTAGGTAAATATGGTTGGAGAACGATGAAATTACATTGAAATGCTCTTCCATGGACCGGCGATCATTTGAAGAGATGATTCTTTGGGCTTCTGAATATTTTCGTCTCTCTTGTTTGCCGTCTCATTAGGTGAATCAGGTGGTGTAATTAAATGCCAGAGAGAGAGAGAGAGAGAGAGAAAGACTCAGAAATACGGATTTGTGATTGAGGTGAGAAAGATGATCGGCATGCATGGGTTTTATGGGAGATCTTTTTGGGGTCTGTCGCTGGAGCAATACTGTGTGTGATAGAGGTTACCGTCTAAGATGGCGCTCGAGGTTGTTGGATTCTGTATCTCATCGGGAGATGTGCGCCGCGTGAGGAGGGAAGAAAAACGTGTTGGTGATTCAACGGTTTGTGCCGTGTCTTTCGGGTCTTTTTGATATGGCTTCTGGTGTGTGTGTGTGGGGCTTTATAAAAATTTTCCGTCAACCCGTCTCACTTCTCTCTGTTTTATAATAAATGTACAAACAAACTCGGAATTTCCTCCTTCACCTTGTTTCTCTCTGAACCATAGTCGCACGCGTGTGTGTCACACACAGTCTGTATTTTGGTGGTAAATATTCACTCCTCTTATTCAGCCTTGAGTGAAAAGTGGGAGAGGAAATATTGACTGGTGTAATTAAGAGACGCAGGATGAATAACAGTCACGGTGACTGAGAAGATGGAAGATTTTTCTCTCTCTCTCTCTCCCAATCCTATCACGTGACTTAAACCGCCACAGCAAATCAGTTACAGAGCGGCGTTCAAATTTAAATACCCACCCTGAGCATCGCGCGCGCACACAACCAGTTTTTATGTCAGGAATTCGTGATTTGGCTCATTTTATTGTGTTCAGTCCGCGAGTTATTTTTGGTAACAAAGCGATCCATCCAAAATAAACACAATTAATTAAAAATTCACACTAATGACAGTGCGATGAAGGTGGAAAAACAGTTTGGAGACGCCTTTTTCTGTGGGAATTCTCGCATCGAGAGGCGAAAAAAACACTGCGAGGAATTGAATTACCATTCAATCCCACTCGGTATTTCTGTGCAGGTCGCGAAGAAGTGAGGAAATATGCTGATTCTGGTGAATAATTTCACGATAATGAGGGGAGGAGATTAAATTAAAATAGGAAGTGCACGCTGTGGTTGATGTTTTGAAATATTTTTCCCACAATCGTCACATTTTTTCCACTTATACTCTGGGTTATTTATCTTTTTTTCCCGCCATTATTGTTATGTGTGAGTGTGTAGACAAAAAAAAAGATTCTTGTGAAATATATTTTGATATGTTAAAATCCTCGCGATGTGACAGAATTTGGACACTTTTGTTCGCACAGGGCGAATGCACGAAATCACAACAATAGTAAAAACAAAAAAATATGACGAAAAGCATTTTATAAAAATTTCGGTTAATTAAATCTTTACGAGCTCAAACATTGCAGATAAATTCTGGGAATTGCTTTGCCAGGTGCCATAAATGTCTCAGTGGAGAGAAAAAAAAATTTTAAGAGACAAATCTCTGCATTCAAATTAATTACCAAACATGGTAAACTGTTCGTCGACACACAAAACTGATGTTGTATAAATTCAGGTAAAAAAAAAATGAATTTATGGGAAATTTCGGGGTGAAATCTCCTGACTCGGAACTGTTTCACAAACTGCTAGAGGAACAAACAAGAGTCGCCACTATCTTGATGAAGTCCTTCTGTGCACGGCCGCCAGTGTGCGAACTCCAATTTGTGAGACTCTTTCACCTGTCCGCGCGCATTCGAGGGATATTTATGTGAAGGAATGTTCACATCCTGTGCCACTTTTATTGCAACTCATGTCACCCCCTCAGACACTACCGGCTCACCCCGACGCGATGTTACGGCCTGTGGCCTAAGGGGAGGAGGAAGCAGAGAGAGAGAGAGGGAAAAGTTATGGGACTGCCGGTGTCTCGGAGTCGTGTTTGAGCGGCGCGATTCCTCACAGGAAATCCAACGGAGACACAAAAACACACACACACTCACGTGATCGTTCGTCTTAAGGGCCAGAAAGGGGGTGAAAACCTCAGGGATCGTGAATTATAAACATCTGACATGTTGAGTCGTTGCAACATTACAGATGTCGTATTTTAGTTCGTAAAAGCTACAAATTTGGTGTTGCAACTTTACGTTTTTATAGCTTATATTGGCGGCCATCTGGCGACGCTAATGTAAAGTACGAATAGAATACGAACAAGAAGGCGTTCCAATGCAAAGCTGAGAGTTTATTTAATAAGAATTTCAGCTGTCAGAAAGTCATTTTATTGTGGCTACTTTTGAGCAGCCGTAAAGTACGAGATTTCCTCTTTAAGGGTGTTTTTAGAGCAGAAATTCCAACTTTCGCCCAATTTCTGGCCATTTTCCTCCGCGTAGAAGTTAGGAAATGTTCTTAATTGGAAATTGAGAATAACCTCAATCTGGTGCATTTAAATGTGCACAAATGATCAGAAAAATCCAATAAATGTGTGTTTATCTACACAAAATCAGCATTATTGTCTATTTCTTTGGTTTTCATGTGAATTTTCCAGCTTTGTTTGTCTTCACATCATTAGTAAATGTTATGAATCATAATGTTGCAACACCTTTTTACGAATTCGTATTTTTGACAGCTTATTTGAAATGTTATGAAAGTAAAGTTGCAATGTGTGTGTCACATCCAGAGGGCAATGTTTCTTTACTCTCTCATCACCTGATCCCTCGTTATTCATGCTATGCACCCTTCATTCGCATTGCCCATTCTATTTGGGCGCTGCACTCGAGGGGAGAGTCTATAAAAAGTGGAGTTGTGTGTGTGTGGCTGAAGAGCTTAATGGTGTGATGGTGGAAAGGGTGGAAAAGGAGCGTCAGGTAGATGGATTTTTGTCTGCATTTCCGAGAATGTAATGTGCATTGGTGGTGCTGAAGGGTGTGAGAAAGAGAGCCGAGCGCCTGAGAGGAGCGCTATCGATTCTGATGGGGGGATGATTAATGGATGGGCGATGCGTGTGAGAAAAAGTGAGTTTGCCGCCGTGGTGAAATGAAGCACAGAAAGTTGATTGCAATTGGGATCGATGGAATCTCAATCAGGGGTATTGGGATTGTGAGTCTGTGTGTGATGCAAGGAAGTCGGGAGAGACCACACCATGTGGATTAGCTCCATGGCTCATTGATTTTCTCTAGAGGGATTTACATAAAAATGTATCTAAATCAACCTCAATAGCCCATTTTCTCCCAGTGCTATCATAAAATGCCCGTGAGATGATCTCTCGGGGAGAATTCGGGCTGCTCTCTGGGCCAGTGGGCTATGAATATATAGTGTGAGCAGAGTGAGAGAGAGAGACACGTAATTGGACCATTTGCCTTTCGTTCCATACAAGTTGGAAGTGCTTTTTTTTCCTCTCTTCCGATTATTTTTTTTTTAATCTATATGTATCTGAGTTTGCTGTCTCAAATGCTCACCTTCAATTTATTCTCTGGATGTCGTGTGATTTTTTATGCGATGGCTCTTTTTTTTCTTCTCTTTTCGGCTGTCCATTGAAACATGATTAAATTATTGAAAAGCATATTGAGTGGAGAATGGTGTTTTTTGCTCTGGGAAAAACTCAATTTGCCCATTGTTGCCTGGGTCTGAAATCATTGGTGTGTTGGGGGGGGAAAAAGGACAAAAGTCTTATTGGTGTAAGTTATAGAGACTGGACATAGAATGAAACTATCTGCAAAATTTAAATGTTTGAAACAATCATCACATTATTCAGAGTGTATTTTCGTACTGTGTGAAAATAATTCTTGTCACAATGTCGAATCAACAGTATAAATTGTTTAAATAGCGAAATCATTGATTGGATGAAAAGGTGGAAAATGGATTTTTCTCGTCGATTGTCAATGTATTCACACGAAAATGGGGTTAATGGTTAAAATATCTTCTTGTCACCGCTGGAAACGAGTGCTGTGTGCTGGATGGAATTTTAAAGAAAGGTAATTGCAAAATTAATTGTATCAATTGACGGCATTTTTTCCAACTCTCCTGGCTCACAATTTCCAAGCGGTGGGCATGAGATGGGGAAATTTCATAGATATTTTTATATAGAGTCACTGTGGAAGAGCAGGTGGTGAAGAAAAAAAAGGGCAATTGAAGTTCTCGTGCGGCTCCAGTGGTCTCTGATGGAATCCCCAATATGTTGGCAATCAGAGAATTCTCTCCCCGCTGCAGGTGTCCCGAGAATCACTCTTTTTTTGCCATGTGGCAGAGAACTGTGTGATGCTGCTGCTTTGGCCTCTCCCTATTAAATAAGAGATATATCCACCCAATTGCCTTTTCTCACATTGTTCATGGCGGGAGTCTTGAGCCGGAGAGCATGAAAAGAATGACTTGTGGAGGCTAATGAAGCTCAAGAGATTACAAAAAGGTGCATGTAAAAGGGATTATCAATTCTGAATGGGGGGAAAAAAGCCACCATCCATCTTTTGTGTGCTTTTGAATTTGTGACTCTTTTGATTGACCAACACAGCGAAAGCACTGCCGATGAAAGCACACATTTTGACTCTCTTTCTCTCCTGTCTTTTATAATTCTTGCAAGATTCACGGCTTTATGGCACACACTATTCTGTTTTTTCAAATTCAATAGGTTCTTGCATCAGAATGTTCTGTAAAACAGAAATGCCAAGAGAGAGAAAGAAGAGGATTAGATTGGGCATTAAAATTTATACTTTTTCCCTCATATTTCTGTCAGTATATGAATCTTTGACGTTCACTACTGCGAACACGGTTCATTTAGTATCTATCTCAACGGCATTTTCCAACATCACTTGGTTCACTTGTCACTTTGTGTGCCTGATCTTTTTTGAGAAACATTCTCTGAAATCACTCCAATTAGCTGCAAATTCAATTCACCATTTCACATTTCGCGGGGAAAAGGCAAATATAACTGTTGGAGTATATTTGCAGTCAGGAAAATAAATGCCAAATAATTAAAATATTTTCACTTAGGCACAGACAGTGAGAGCGAGAGACTCTTGAAAATGTCTGGAAATATCTCAGGCAGTTTTTTAGCGTCTCCAGCACGCTACACGAGAGACTTTGTACATATATCGACTAAGGAAACTTTCACTGTGCAGCTTAAGATGGATTTTTTTCGCAATCGAACCACTTCTTGCAAATTCACATGAACTAATCATTTTATTGTGTTCAGGCGCGTTGCTGAGGGACAAAAAGTGTGTTGCTGTGGCCAAAGAGAGAGAGACATAATTGGCGAGGGGCGAGGCAAATCATATATTACGGAAAAAGGCAATAATACAGCAACTCATTTGGTCTACAATGCTATGGGTGAATATTGGCTCGTTGGCTCACGATGGCAAAGCAGAGTTGTAGTAATAGCATTGGAATGCGAGGCGCGCTGGTTGTGTGGTTTTGCAGTTTAAGAAACCATGGGAGAAATGTCTCTAAATATTCAGCTTTTCTGGGAAAAAGAAAATATTCGATATTATTTTTGTAGTTATTTTCACTGAAGATGTTGTTTTCGTAGTGTAAAAGACCTTTAATCCACTCTGAATGTGTGTTTATCCTCTGTGTTTAGGATTGTGTTTATGCGAAACAAACAGTCTGACAGATTTATATAATGCATTATTGCCATAAAGAGGTTTAATGGCAGTGTAATATTGCAATCATACAAATTTTGTCTGAACATAGAAGACACTCGCTTGTGTGTTTTGGCATTTTCTGGGTGTGGAGACGACTTGAGTGTGTCTTTTGAATATTTCACAAGGTGCACAATTTCAAGTATGAGAGTCTCAAAGAGGTGGAATATTGTTTCTCGGCATGGAAAATTGCTCAGAAGGCGTGCGAAGGGTTTTGTGTAAATAGAAGCAAGATTGATTTGTCGATGTAAATAAGTCCTTTTTAAAACGCTCGTGGGTTGTTGTTTTTTTTTTCCTTTCCTTGAAGGTAGAAGAAGAAAAAGTTCTTCTATTTGCTTTTAATTAGGAGGGAAAATTCAATTTAATTGATTGAACGTAATCAATTGGAGTTTATCTCATTCCTCCTCCTTTGAGAAAGTACCACCAAACACAGTGACGATGGTGAATCATCTGCGGAAGATGTTGAATAATTCTCTGGGATTCTTTTTTTTTTTGGGAAAAAATTTCTCTCTCATCTCACCTGTGTGAGATGCGAGGATGACGAAGGGGAGAAAGGAATTCCATTTAACGACCCATCTCTCGAGAATGTTCCCATGGTATTCAATAGATGCTGAAATAGTCGAATTATTTCAATCACTTCTCTTCAATAAGGCACTTTTTATTGGTCTCTTCTCTCATTGGAAGCTCTTTGAGCATTCTCTATACTCTATTCCATCTAATTCAGCCAGGAGAATGGTTTGCTGCTGAAATAACTTCCACCGAAAGAGATACACTTGCTCAAGAGTGTTCTTGCACTGGGAGATGTTTTATGCTTGGGAGTGTATAGATGAGATTGTGTACGCAAGATGTGGTGTAATTACAATGTTAATTGCATTCTAAACGTGGAATGAGGTGCAATCTTAGCGGTGTGTGTAGAAAATTATGACTTGACGAGAAGAGAGAGAGAGAGAGAGACTTCATGATTGTGTATTAAAGAGATGGTTTGGAAAAAGAGTTGAAAAAAGGCTCTCAATCTAACTATGATGGAGAATTTCTTATTCAGAACAATTGCACTCGAGAAATTGCCAAGCGCAAGGTGAAAAATTCTCTGCCAACTCAATTTTCTCTTTCTCTCCCTCTTTTGCACTCTTTTAAGCTAATTATTTTAATTATGGCTAAAGTTCCCGCATCCAACTTGTGTGTTCATAAGTTAAAAAATTTAAATTTCTTTATTGCTTTTCAACTCCTAAACAGCAAACTTGCTCTACTTCACCGTCAACATGCCACACACACACAACACCTGAGAGGGTCATTGGGAGAAATTACTTCAGATTACTCTACACTTTTATTGCTCCAGAGCATTTAGAAGTCTCCGATTTTTTCTTAGTGTCTTCCACTTTTCTATCTCGGCACATGCCATTAGTTGCCCAGCGACGGGGTCATTAAAGGAGCGAGATTTCTCCTGTTATTCCAAATTGAGTGATTTATTGACAACACTTGTGAATAATTGTGATATATTGTTAGTCGTGGACTTTAATGTAATGGAAGAAAGTTCTCTGATAATGATAGATAATAAATTACAATGGTTGAGTTTTGCAATTTGACATTTCTCTTGTCTATAGAAGAAATTTATAGTCAGTTTTCACAAAAACTTATATAGTTTCAAAAGTGGTGTGTCAATTAGAAAGGTTACAGTTTTTATTATGTGTTTATCTTCTGTTTTTGACTGGAGGAATTTCACATATTTCCCCTCAACTTGTCGTCTGTTTGCTGGCAAAATTTGTCAGTACAAATTCAATTTGATGATTAAATTTAACAGTCATCAAGTTTCGCAGAAGCGACAAACGGATGCTCTCACTTTATTTATTTTTCCACTCCGCGATACTGTGAAAGAAGTGCGCAAACATAAACAAATGAGTGGGTGGCGGAATCCCAGGAGAGAGTATCCGGTCAGTTATATTGAAAGTTAATTCACTTTTGATGAGATGGATTTTTAATTTGATTTAGAATGTGTGTGGCAAAATCACGAGGCGCTTATTTGGCAAGTCGCGCGTGCTTGATGGAGATTTGCGAGGGAAGTGCAAACAAATGGTTTCCCATGGTCTGTGGATGCCTTGCAAACAATACAATCATTAATCTAATATACCCAGAGTCCATTCTTGAGCACACTCTATATCTGGGGCTTCGGGGGCCCAAATGGTGGCAGAGCCACGAAGGGCAGAGAGAGAAAGACTGAGAGAAGAATTGAGTGAAATTCATCCGAAAGCACGGCCGGCACTCTGGAGGGATTTGCCAATGCTGGCGGAGTCTCTGGAGGGAATGAGTCTCTCTCTCTGGGTCGGTTTTTTCCCGGCACGTCAGGTGAATGGATTTGAATGTGTACCTCATTGGCAATTCAATTTTGATTGAGCCTCAGACGCCATGAGTTTCTGTCTTGTTCACTTCCATCGAGAATGAATCACGACGATGTCTGAAGCGTGGAGATTTTCGCTGTTTTTTTTTCTTTCCCTCCTCATTTTGCAAATCTCTACATATGTCGTTCTCTCTCTCGCGCCAACAAAATTTATTTGATCATGTGTGCGGCTTAATTATTGAGATATTGATGCAATAAATTTTGCCATGGGAATTGAACGCTAAGGGGAAAAGTCTTGCGCGAGAGTGCTGAGCAATTTTTCAAGTAAAACCACATTAAAGCGAAGACAAAAAAAAAATAAAAGATTTCTATCGCAAAATCTCACTTCGACCTATTCACCTTTTTCTTGCGAGAAAGTGAATATTATAATGCTTGTATCGATGAATTTCTTCATCTTGTGGCTGGTGTGGAAGAAGGTGATTCGGAATTGACTGTCGTTTTTTTTTCTGCTGGGTGGATTTTGCGGTAAAAGCCAATATAATACGGTAATTATAGCTTTTCAAATTGCAAGTAACATTAGCTGCTGATTTTTACATGAAAGTGATTTTTCGGTATAATTTCCACACAATTTGCAATGCTTATTCATTTTGCCGTGCTATTGGTTTTTCGACGTGTTCCCAATTGATATTTGAAATGCTGCTTGACTCCTTGACACTCTAAACACACACCTTTCCATGAAAGTGAGAGATGTACAGAAAAATTTCTTTTTTTCCCAATCATTTTCCCTCCTTTTATCTCGACACACACACACAGAGTTTGATTCCCGCGCAATCGAATGAAAGTGCATTTCTTTCCCATATCGAGACTCATCAGCGTTGGTGATATGAAGCACTTTCTTCGGCTGGGGCTTCAACCACATTTCAACCGATGTTTAGAGTGGCGAAGATCAAGGGGGATATAATGTGCATCAAGTCTGTACGCAACTTCCTGACACTTTCACAGTTTCTATGCAGAATCTTCCATTGGTTTTTCCACTTTTTCGATTGTTTCTCACATTCATATCTGTCTTATCACAGTTTAATCTAAGTTTTGCCGTCAGAAAATGCATTGAAAAATTCTAACCAGATTGTGAGGTTATGAATTTGTCTGAAAACATCGTTCTTGGACTCATTTGAACCCTTTCAAATGTGGAAATGAATAAATATAGTGAATCTCTGATTTTTTCTACTAAATATTGAGGTTAAACCACGGAAATAATTGAACAGAGAAACATTCTTCTAGACTGAAAATTTATTTTTTGAGGTTATGATTGACTTTTAAGCTTTTTCTTAATCAATATGAAGTTTTTTCGATCAGAAATGCTCAAATGTGCCACGAATTTTTTTTAATGAGTTTTAGGGTTATTTAATCACAAGAATCTGTTTTAAATCAATCACATAACCTCAAAAAGCAACAAAATTGATTTTTTAGAGCAAAATTAATAAAGAAATGCCTTAATTTGTTGCAACAGAGCTTTTGCTGTGCAAATATTCAAATTATTTTGCCACTTCCAATTCCTAACACTTCCACAAAAAGCTGTACACCACTTCTGGCCATAATATCTGCCCCTTGGCGGAGATATTCTTTGGGTATCAACATAAATTGAGCCGGAGGCTAGAAATTTTACTACGATGGTAAAGCCACACCGACACTCATGGCGTGGCTTTTTGCGGTGAATGGTTGGAAAATTGTGAAATTTGATTCTCGGACCGTCGCATCCATGGAACCAGCATCGCGTCATTCGAAACCACCTCAAACACACCATGCGGGAGACGCTGTGTATATATAGTGGAATTCCGGAAATTGTTGTCTCCGCCACTAAAGTTGTGATGAGGGCAGCTGAAAGCGATATGTTTGAGAGCATGAAATTTTAGGCGAAATGCTTAGATATGCAGATCCCGGCTTAATCCTTGGGAGTCTTGCTCAATTTGGGCGAATGCCTGAAATTATTTGAATAGCCGAAATTGAATGAGAATCCAGTTCAGTGCAAGTGGATTTGCTAATAAGAATTGATGTGGAAAATCATGGTGCAGAATTGCATTGGAGCATTTTGGAATCAATTGGGCCATTTATGCTGTTAAGTGGTGGTTAGCTCTTGGGATGTATACGGGAAAATGTATAATAGAATTTCCAGTCAATTGCTAAGGCATTAACACTCCTTGTGATGTTTCCATGCGCAAATAGTGTGTAAATGGCTTACATTGTATGGTTTGCATGTCAACTTGGAGAATGTGTGATAAATTATCCACGTGAGATTTCACTCTAAATCATTTCCTCGAAGCAACTCATAAATTTTGAAGACACTTTCTGTGTAAGATTTCATCTTGCAAATTGATGATTGGAAATTGATTAGAAAATGTGCAAAGTGTGATTGAAATGAAATGCCCCTGAATTTCTCAGATAAACTTGCAACTTTGTGGCACTTTTTCGGAGGGATCGAGGAGAAAACCTGTCGAATTGTGACATTCGATTGGAAATCACCATAAATCTAACTTATCCAGGGCGATCAATTGCTTGGGAAAATTTCACTACTTGTCAAGGATTTCCATCACACATGTCGTTGAGGATCTGGTTTGTGTGTAAACATTTTGCAGTCAGTATATATAGTAGATAGATGGATAAGATCACGTCAGAGAATGTCGGTTGGAGGCGAAGGAATGCATGTGTGTGGCAATTGGGCGCATTCTCAGGTGAGAAGGAGTTTGCATATGTATAGAGGAAGATTTGAGGCAAAGTGCAATTCATCTGTGAGGGAATTACATTTAAATGTGCCGTTGCAACACGACTCAATCTGCCTCCATCTTACGTAAAATGTCTCTCACGAGAGGAATTTTCAGGCAGCAAGTGCACACTATATAGTGTCCAACCTTTTTCGACTCATAAATAAAGATTGAGCTGAGGCATTTTGCTGCTGTTGCAACCACTCTCGGGGCCTCAGAGATGCTTGCCTTCTTCATGGTGGAACATTTGCACGTCGATTTGTTCGATGGATGTTGAATGGGTGTAATGTGAGTAATTTCCATGGTAAGCCGTTTGTGTTGCTGCCTCTTGTCTCTCCTTCGAGCTTGGGCGACCACACACTTCCAACTAAATTTCAATTATTATTTTTTTCCGCTGAGACGGCTTGAGTTACATAAATTGCCACGACCGTGAAAATTGCTTGCACATTCCATCGCGATGTAGTTCACGTTCAAAAATTACACACTCACACACACACACGTCTCGACTCATTATGGTGGCACCAAGTGAAAAATTGACTATTACATCTCATCGCAGCTCCTATGCGCGGTTGCGCTTCTATCGCGAGAATGCGACAAGAGGCGCAGGAATTGCACGTAAGCCATCTGCTGTGCCTCCTTTTGCGGTCGTCCTATTAATTTCCCTTCTTCCACTGATCCACAACTTACTGCACTTCAGCATGTAATTTGTACATGTTCAGCGGAAGAAGTTCTCACTGGTTGACAGGGTGTAAATTAATTGCTGACATCACTTTCATCGGCTAAGTTTGGGAGACGTTGACAGATTATCCGTTCTCAATTTCGATTATTACTTTCACACGCCAGGCTTTTAAAAGTCTCTCGTGGGATCGCATTTGATCCTCTGCAGAGGCAAAATCCAAACAAGCATCTACATATGTATAGACCATGCGGCCATTCAATTAATTTATACTTTCACATGCCTTTTTTTTCGGGGCGCCAATTAAAAGTGATTCAGATTAGTCATCAGAATGAATAGCTTGCCTTTCCAGCTTAATTTATTATTATCAAATTCAGTTCAATAGACTTGAGAAGAGAGAGAGAGAGAATGACTTTCAATCTGACAATTTTTTTTTCAATACTTTTGTAGCCATTGATTGTGGATCAATGAAAGTACAGCGAAGTTATCTCAGGTGAATGTTGGCTTGTCGATAAGCGAAAGCGGGTAAAATCAAACGATTGTTTAGCAGAAAACGGGATATTTAATGGTGGATTTTTTTCTTTCCAACCATGTTGTGATTGCAAATTGTCAAATATGACAGTTTACAGATCTGCCAGATGAGAACAAGTGCTTGAAGATGATCGATTTGCAAGATAACAACTCCAATTAAATGGAGATCGAGAGATCTTTCTCGGCATCAGAAGGCTTACGATCACCGTGTGTGATTGAGCACGATCATGAGTGATCGTGAGAAATGAAAGTAATGGTTTAATCTGTTGTGCAGCAAAATCACTGAGATTTTGCTGGAATTTTGATGGGAATATATATATCTGCAGCTCTAGCATTTGAATAAATTGCCTCAAAACCAAAAGTGAGTTATTTATCGCGAGGTGTTAATGGATTTTATGGGTCTCTTTCCAGTATATTAAGTAGGTTACTGTCTCTTGCCTCGAGCCATCACATTATCATAGCTTCTGTCAAGTGTATGTGATGTTGATTGTCATTCGCGAGAAGTGAAAGACTTTCTTCTCTTCTGTGTGGCGCGCGGCCCTTGTTGTGCCGCCCTTTTTCACTTGGCGCTGCTCAATGGTCACTTTCGCGCCCAAAATGCGCGCCTGACGACGCTCTGTGGGTCAGTGATGTTTGAGGAAGGAGAAAGAGGTGCGCGAGCGCGATCGGGTGAAAAAAAAAAAAAATGAGAAACACTTGTTCGCTTCGGTGTTTTTCTTTTCTTTTCTTTTGTGTCTCTGCGTTGGCCTTTTTGCACTGTGGTGCCGAGGGAAAAACGGTGAAAGTGACTTTAGTGGGTCAGCCGTGGCAAGAGAATGAGTGAGAGACTTTTATTTGTATCCATAACATTTTATCCATTTCAATTTCACGATCACTGTGCATGGTGCATCGCAAATGAAGGCGTAAAGGCGCGCGTTCGACCATGTTTTGAAGAATCATTTGCTCCATAGAGATCGAGAGAGAGAGAGATCTTATGGGTGAGATAATCACCACAATGGGTAAAGTGTGTTAGATCGCGAGAGCCCTGATCGAGCAGGGCTTCCGCGGTCGCAGACGTGAGGTGATTTGTAGGTCGTTGGAGTCTTATCGGTGCGGGGTCATCGGAATCACATTCTGCAATCTTCCTGGGATACTTAATTTCACCTTCCCTCCCCGCTCGCAGTCCACCAGTGGCGACGTGGCTGGAATAATTCCCAAATCTCTGAGTCACAGGGCTTGGCCGAAAGTCTCTCCCCACACTGCTGTGCCAGTATCTTGACTCCCAACATAAAGTCCTAACTGTGCACTGCATTCAAGTTTTTCCGTCTATTTACTCTTTCTGTCGTCCAACCATAAAGAAAACCCAACGTGAGAGAGCTTGCACAAACACACTCTCCACAATTTCGAGTCATAATGTTATTTTTCTTCAGCAATTTTGCCCGCAAAAGTAGGTCAAACACTGACGACAACGCTGCAGTGGATAGCCATAAGGTCAAAAAACCTTTTGCTGCATACTTTTGCATCTCTCTCAACAGCATCCATTTTTCGTAAATGTGTGTGCATGCGAGCGAGCGCTTGTTTATTTGACCGTGCGCTTTTACATGAATACATATTTTTCATTCTTCGCCATCCCCGAAAAAAAAACACACACACAAGATTTAAAATACGAGCTCGTGATGTCGAAGGAAAAGTGGCTGAATGGAAAATACACAATTTAATATCCTCCGACAGAAGGAGGAGGAGGAGGAAAAACAATCTGCAGGTTTATCGTAGGCGAGAGCGAATGAAAGGGGATCCTATATTTGTTTATACTTTCTCCCAAAACGATTGAGCTTTTTTCCTATCTCTCTCGCTTAGAAGGGTATTATTTAGTCAAATAGATGTACAACACATTCGATACATTTGCCATGGCTTTTGTGTAAGATTTGTTAGGGAAATTTAGCAGATAAGATGCCAAGCAAGACACGTTAAAGTGTATTTGCACATATCTTAAAGTGCTAATGCTGCTTTGTGATCATTATTTTCTAAATTTTTCAATTGATTTCATCGGTAATTACTAAATTTTTTGATTTTTAATAAGTCTTTGAGTACATTTCATCCAAATAAATTCTGAAAAATCGGCTTTCCATACTTTACGCGACCTTTTTTCAGAGTTTTGAAGTAAAAAAATTAAAGGATATGAAAAATGTTATGTTCTTTTAATGTCTGAAAATACTTTAGGAAAATCCTGAAAATCTTGAATAATTTATAATGTTTATCAGAGAGTCGTTTAATGCGAATGACAGCAATTTGGGACAATTTTCTGAGAAAAAATGTAGACTTTTCATTGTTTGCGCGACAAAACATGAGAATTTTGTTCCATTCCAATTATTTGGATAAAAAGAATTTCTATCTAGACCTTTTCAAAAAAAACACAAGACAAAAATATATGTAAAAATTGACTTCGTCAAGACTTTTCTCTAATGACAAACCCCTGATTTCCCTCCGCTATTCTCTCTGCCTCCCACAATATGTCAATGACTTTCAATGTCGGGTGATTGAAAATTGTCTCACATGGGATTGTCGTTTGAGGAGGGCCCGAGAAAAAAGCGGCCGTACGCCAGGTGAGAGAGAGAGGAATGACGAAGACGAGACGAAGAGTGACACTAATAAAACTGATTTGTGATTGTAATGAGATACATTGGAGAAATGTCTTCATTTACAGCTTCATGTGTGCACAATTTAAAGAATACAAACAGAGAGTGAGAGAGAGAGAGACAATGAATAGAAGGTGAGATAAGAAAAAGGTGTCAACGAGACCAAAGAGCGTTTGACTTTGTGGCTGAACATGAAACCTTTCCCATGAATTTATCACTCAGAAGAGCGATTCTTTCCTCAATTGTATCTCATTTGAGATGCTCATCCCTAATGAGAAGATGAGGAGAGATAAACCGCAAAGGAGTCGTCATAATCATGGGATTTGCAATAATTCCTGAATTGAATTGAATTTCAATCATAAAATACATATACTTTCATTGTTAGGAAATGCACAATAAATTGGATTTATTCTATGATCCATTCAATCGCCATCGTTGCTCCACATTCAATTCACCGTGTGTTTGTTTGTGTTTTTTTTCCTCTTCTTCTTCTCTGAAATGGTCTGCGCTCACCAAATGACTATCCAAAGCCGCCACACGGTGTAATCAGAAGACTTAATAAGTGTTTATAGAAGTAATATTTAAAATATGGATTCGTGTTGCACAACAAGCAACAGCTCGAGTGTTAATTTATCCTCTGGCATCAATTTATTTTCAGTCGTATTTGCAAATTCCGCTTCATATAATATGGATGGAATGCAATAGATTTTTTTTCCCAACGCTATTTGGCATTTCCTATCCTGAATCTGATGGTACATCTTTTTGAATAAACCATTTGTCTGTGGGGATTGGAAATACTGTCGGAGATTGCATGCAATTGAGATGGAAACCTATTTTGAAAGAAAGCAAAATTTATTGCAACTTTTAGTGATTGATTTCTCTCTTCTTTCCAGGTAATTTCCACATTGGATAACGACTCCATCGCGTAAAGCCTCTTACTTAAGGTAATACAACGTGAGAGATTTTAGTTTATTTGGCACTGTTGAGAGGAAAGAAAAAAGAATATCTAGAAAGTCTGAATTTTGATGTTATATACAAAAATGTAACACAACCTAAAATCCAGAGAAACGTGTCCGGAAACGAAGAACAAAGCCCAAAATCTCTTTTTTTTTCTTTTCCTCCCAATAAAGTAACATTTCTCAAAATGAGAGAGAGAGAAAAAAAGAGGTGAAGACAAAAGAAACCTTTTTGGTTTTTTTTCTACTTCTTGCAAAGCAGAACAAGAATGTGTTGAAATAAAGTTGTGAATTACTCTTTTCTCAATATCATAACGCAAAGCACGTGTCCAAGAACATGTTTTGTGTGTGAATTTATGCATGAAGGGGTGGGTTTGAGCATAGAATCACCAATTTCTCTGAGGTGTGTACCGGTGACAAAAAGGCGAGTGGAAAAAAAAGAAATTCAATAGAAATTCTGTGGATAAATTCATCTTGAGCGGTACTCATAGCAATTGTCGTCCATAACAATTCATTTTTGTTGGCTTTGGAGTCACCATTCTTCAAGCATAAATGTGCACTTTCGTGTGGCGGCGGCGGTGGTGCGATGGGAGGAGGAGGTGAGAGGTGGTGTGAAAAGAAGTCGCTCTCTATGTGGAATAATTTGAATTCTTTTTTCCAACCCAACACTTCCATTTGTTGATCCATCTTCCATACAATAGAAGCACATGTAAGAACAAACAGAGAGTATGGCTGGAAGAGTGGTTGGTTGGCGCAGTGAGAAAGCACACAGAGACGGAGGGAAAAATGTGAGGGAGAACCGAAGAAAGATAACGTACAATGTTGTGTATTCTTGATGTGCTCGCCACTTAATATGGACGCGGTGTATCTGATACGTTTCTCTATTTTTGGTTTAATAGTATTGTTTAGTCATTTTTTTACGGTCATTCTGTCCATTGCATATGAAGTGACCAAATGAATTCGTGTCACACTCCAGCATGATTTCGAGCTCTGTTGCTCTCAATTCCAACCTGTTTATTTGATGGATACAATGGAGTGTAATTGTTCCTTGTGTGCCTTCTTTTTTTTTTTTTGGTGCACAGCTTGGAAAAGCATAATCCACCAGGCGCACGAAGATGTGTACACAATTATTGCAAGCAGGAAAATATGTCCACTTGTTCTTGAAAATGTGGCACACAGTGGGAATTGGTTGGAAAAATCGTGCAACAAATGACAATCAATGTGGACTTGAGAGCACTTTTTACCTCACGTACGACTACTGGAGATCCATTATCACAATTAGAATTGTGACGCTGAGCGTTTGTGGCGTTTTCTCGGTTGACAGAAATTGAGGTTGCGAAATGATTAAGGCCTTGTGTGTTGTGTTTTATCTGAATCTCAGAAGGGTAAGAAAAGGTGTTTCATTAGATGTTGCAGATTGCAATAAAATTTCAGGCTTCATCATTGCCACGGGCTTTCAATGATTCTTCACGCATTCTCGAAAAAAAAAAATATGGGCTAAATGGAGCATAATTTGTGACTGGAAGAGACTTCTGGGATTTACAAGTCACGTTTCATAAGCACTGAACAACAAGTCGCTGAAGTGAAGAAGTGCGGTAAAAATAATCCATCCTCTATTCTCGTCCCGTGATCCACTCTGAAAATAGAATTCACGGTGATGAGTTCAGTAGTGGATCCAGTGATCGAGTAATTCACCGTTGAAATAAAGGTCATGGTAATTCCGAGTGCGGGAAAATTGGTCCGAGTCTGCCGCCCCCGGAGCTCTCGCGCGATCGTGGTGCGATCACCGGCAATTTCGATGTGCCCTGAACTCGACACTCGTGATGGCCAAACATCCAGTTTGAGTGTGTGATCGAGAGTCGATGAAGCACAAGAGTCCAAAAATAATAATCATGTGTGTTGTTGTGTTCATGGATGTGAAAATTGCGCGTCGCATTTTTCTCTAGACTTTCCTGGCCGGCACAATCATCAGCGCAAAATGGGTGGAGATCGCCATGGAGTCTCCAAGAGAGAAGAAAGAGGGTCGATTTAAGTGAATGCAATGTGACGTGCGAGTGAGCAGAAAACCACAAGACCATGATGGAATCGGATGTCAACAATGGTATTATTTGTTCAGACCACTTCTTTTACAAGTTTATTGAACTGATATGGGGACTTGCGGAGAAGACAAACCACTCAAGTTCATGGCGGAGAAACGCGTTCCCCAACAAATTATACATATACTCTTCTAATCTTGCATCCAATGTTTAAATTCTCTGCATCGACAATTCCACAAGCGCGTCCCCAGGAGCGCTTGGAAGACTTGCGAACCAGAAGATTCTCATGGAATATTTCAAGATGTTTGCATTGCGATCACAATTATAGCGTTATTTTAGCAGAAAAATCAGTGAAATTGAGAATTAAATCATATTTCTCTTCAGTTACAATATCTGTCAATTGCCTGATGAGCAGCACAGTGAGTAATTGTGAAAAAGAGTGCTAAAAGTTATTCCGCAGAAAACAATATTCTTGAGAAGAAAAAAATTTCTCACTCTCAAGAGAATGCGGAGAGAAACACGTGAAAATTTCTGTGATGTTCAATGGAGGCTCTCGTGTGTGTAATATGAGACTTAACAAGCTAAATTGTAAACAACTTTGTGTTCTCTCTTGGAGTTTTTCCCCCCATATCTCTTGTCGATCGGGCATTTTTCTCTTCTTGACTCTGTTAATCTCCCATCATTTCAACCACACGTACTTTCGATTTGCAGAAAAAACAATCGATATGCAAATCTCGTAAACATTTCCTCTCGCTTTTATACTGTATATTGTGCGGCGTTGAGACGAAAATTGTGAGCATCTGAGAAAGGTGTGAATGGTTTCTTGGGAGCAATTTTTTTTTAAGTCTGGCGGGAGGATCGCTGGATGTTGCGAGAGGGAAAAGTCTCTGGTAAACAGAGATAGAGACATTATAAAGCTGTAAATTTTAATGATGTTTTCTCACTCAACGAGAATCTATTAAAGTAAGCCGTAAAACGTGAGACATGATAACTGAATGATAAAATATTAGGTTCGTCCTGACGCTCTTAGAATAGAAACACTTCACACAAAACAGCAACAACAACAACATGTGTAATCTTCACCAATCGATCTGCAGTTCAGCGAGTCTTGTGCGGTGTTTTTTTTCTGCCTTTCGTCAATTCTTTTAAGAAGCTTTTAAATTTGTAATGTGAAAATCTGCCTGAATCTCCGACATTTTGCCCTTACGGCGAGCACATGTAATGTAAAATCACCTCTGACCCCATTGCGAGCTGATGGAGGAAATTCAATACTATATAACACCCAGCCCACGGATACAAAGTAGAAAGTTGGATCGGCAGACATTCTGAGGTTGGGTGTGCGAAGCCCTAAAAGGGCCAGAACACTCTCAGAGCCATGAGAGATTTCAATAAAGTGCCCTCAAGTGTCATCATAATTTACGTCCATAATTTTGCTCTCTTTAAAATTCAGCGCTTCGCACGCAGCAATTTCATTAAATCCATCGTGAGGGGGGGAAAAGTGGTTTATTTGCTCTTGACGAATATCAGTGCTGTGTGGCAATTTGCAAGTTTGTAGGTCAATTTAATCAATTTGACTGTGAGGGCTCAGGGGATGAGGCGACGCAACAACCACTGCAGACAGACTGGATAATCCCCATGATTATCCATTCCGGGTGCTTCACTCTTGTGGCTTCTTGTCCGTGAATTTGCGTCTGATATGCGTGCGGTGAGATGGACCAGGAGGATGGTTACAGCACGACGTGAGGATGGCAGAATCCTTAGAGTGACGTACTGTGGAGTGACTGTTGAATTTATCATTCCTCGTGCAAATCCTGAAGCTTTCTTTGCCACTCCATGATTCCGTACTCAATTGGGTTGAGGAGAGACTTTTGCAAATGCATCCATCATCAGTATGGTTCTTTTTTGCCCTGCCACACACTCTCTGATGCTGTATCATTTGCAAGAATTCCTCGTCTTGCGAGCGCGCCTTCTTGCGATGCCACTCACGCATCTTCTGCAACAATGATAATGTTGTTGTCTCTGCATTCTGGTGCCGGAGGATGAGCCGCCAGTGGACTTTGTGTGGCTCTTCAGCATTCAAATGAATGACAGATGATGATCACGATGATGAATGCATTCAATTGTGCACTTATCGCTTATGCCTCACGATATTTTCCACGCCTTCCAGGCTATTTACATTGAATTAACAATGGATTGAGTTCTCTTATCTTCTGCTTATGCGTCGCCGTGGAAGATTCTGATGAGCGCATTCCATGGAATTGGCTTCTTTGCTGACATACAATTATTTTCTCATACAATATATAATTATTTAAATAAATTTTTGGCTACAAGTCTTAAGTGCTCTGAGAGACACTCTTATGCGGGCAATGTTCCGTAGAAGAGAGTCGTTTTATCAGTAAAAATCACATAGCAAGTAATTGGTAATTTTCAGCACAATGAAATTTCAAATTTACGTTCATTTTACGCTATTTGAACGTTCAAAGAAACATTTTTCTCTAACATAATATGAATAAAGTGTAACAAGTGTATAAAACTGAGTAGATCTTATGAAATTTTAATTGACAATCATTCATGATGTAACCATGTTAAGCGGCCTTCAATAAATAGTTTTTGTGTGGTATTAAACACTGATTGAAAGAATAAATTCATAAACAATTCGCACAATTACCGAATTTTTATACACACAATAATTTTTTCGATGAATCCACAATAATCCGCGTCAATTAAATTTTAATTTCATACAATTTTGAGCCTTTTTCACGTGTCCACATATTGATTGGGTTGTCATACAAAAATAAATTTGAGTCCTTCCTGAAATATTTACTACCTATATAATGATTGTATGTAATTTTCATACAAAATTTTACATACACTTTTGCACAGAATCATGAAATATATTATTAATCACTCCGACAGTCTCTGGGTGGCAACGACTCCTGTTTCGCCCAGTGAACAATGCAGCTTTTGTGGTGTTCTGCTTAAAGTTGCAAAATTTTAATTAAAACCTCCCAACACACAGGCATGCTCATGTGCACCCTTTCGTTGCACTCGGGACTGAACTTTTAATGATTTTCAATTCGACATTGTATAGTGATTAATTTCCTCGCGAATTAATGTGTGCGGTGATGATGTTGCTGCGAGTGTTTGGCTCTCTGGCCAGAGTGATCGTTTGTGTGTCATTAAATTGCAAAATCAGTGGGTTGAAACATTGTGGGAGACACGCCAAATTTGGCCCATTTTTTCGGCGTATGTTGGTCTCTTTTCTACGCGTCACAGCACTTCTTGACATCATCGTGCAGAACACAAAGAATCATTCAGCAGGTGATTACGTTTGGGAGTCCATTGAGTGAAAATATACTCTACTACGCTTCTTTTGTTCGATATTCCTCACCTAATTAACTCCCACGTCAGAATATGTTAAGTAAAGTCGCGCGTTTTTTTTCACTCTCTTTTATGTCTACATTTTTGAAGAATGTTTTGTATTGAATTATATTCTATTAGATTTTCAACAACAACAAAAAAAATAATGTCTTTGAGCTAAAAGAGATTCGCTGGAGAGCAAAATATAGAACATTCTGTGAGGCAATGCAAAAATCAATATGCTGAGATTTAGCACAGCAGGAAACACATCAATCAAGGGTATCAAGGAAGATTTATTTAGACAAATGATGGAAAAAATAGAACTTGAGCGTGTGAAATATAAAGAAGAGATTCATGTACTTTTCATTTTGCAAAAACACTGGCGGGATTTTACAGGTGAAATTTATTCCTTGAAGAAACCCATTTCACAGGACTCTCTAAGGCAGTTTTATGATTGTAATTTCACAAACTTGTTTACCACACAAAACTGATGTTTTTCCCACAAATTTTTCCTCCCCAAAGCACAAGAAGTAATTAATTTCATCAGCGAATCTGGAAAGTTTTGTGGCAACAAACAGTGAAAACAGAACAGCGAAAATGTGTGATTGTAGAATTTTTCGCCAGGGGCAAATGTATTTTGTATTCACGTCGATTGAAATCCAATTGGTCTTAAGTGATTATTTGGCCTTTTCCGCGGCAGCGAGAACACTCGTGGAAGCTACAACTGCTTAATATGGGCATTGGGAGTAGCCAAGAGAGCAGCGAACAGCAGCATTTTGTGTGGATACATTGTACATTTTTCATGCATGCCGGAGTTTCATCATTTAGTTTGTTTTTGGCGGACGAGTTTGGTTGGGAGAATGGGAAGTGAATTGTTGAAATTGCGATCTCACTGCACTTTGTGTGTGTGTGTGGAGGAATATTTTCCACCTTAGCAACTCAATTCAATGTGTGAATCTATATCATCTTCATCCTGATCGCTGGACGTGACCAGAATCGCCTTCTGCTGGCACGTCATCATCCCTTGAATCACGATACGAATGCATTACGAAATTGCCAATCCATTGATGTCTTTGAGTGGTGTGGAAAGTACAATTGCCAAGGCAATACAATTTGCAGAGAAAAAGCGAGAAAATCAGCGAGAGAAAGTTCACGTTGCTTCCCTAGAAGATGTGATTTGGCTGCTAACCCACTCAAAATGCAGTGAGAATTCTCACAAAACTCTGAACTAGCATAAATCTTATGGTTCAATTCCATAAGCTGTGGTATGAAAAAACATCAAATCAATTGTGGAAAATGTGCAGTTTAGAAGTTACAGTTGAAAATCGCAGAGATTTCTTCCGTATTTTTCTGTGGTTTTCTCTCCTCAAGTCAGAGTTTGTCTATAAAGGCATTTGCCAGACCATCTGGCGAGAACTCTATTGCCAATTTCTGTCCAATTGAAGCCGCCGCGTGTTACGCCAAAGAGCGGCAAGTAGCAATTTTCTGCATTTGAGTGGCCTCACCAGAGACACGTCGCTGTTGGGGAATATGAGTTGCAAAATCACAAGGTTGACTGTGTGGAACTCTAAAATGATCAATCTCATTTCTGGCTTGGTGAAACACCCTTCGGAGTAAGATTAATGCACTGTGCAGACTTGAAGTGATTGCATCACACATTTCAAAGTGTCAAAAGTAAATTTTGCCCACAAATTGCCTTAATTTCTTCATCATTCCCGAGCGCGCGCGAAGTGCATTCACTCGTCAAAATTGGCCAAATTAATGACACACACATGAGAGAGAGAGAGACTGTGAGATTTTCCACTCCTGTAACTATATATACACAGTTAACATTCCCTAATTTATATACCGTACAAGATATTTGCAATGTAATGCAATGTGTAACACGAATACACTGTTAATTTATCAGCTTAGCAGATTGTGATAAATTCTATGGGGAACATCTAGGAAATCTGTATTGCTGGAATAATACGATGTTGAATGCAATTGGTCATTGAAGCAGGAAATCCGGGCACATCCGACATTTCACTACTTGTATCAAATCTCTTTTGTGACCGCATGTCTTCTGGGAGGCTTGCAAATGTGTATCATCAGATGAATATTTCTGTATTTTCACGTCTCCTCGAAATATTTGATGATTCTTCATTTTAATTTAAAGAATTGCGTATGTTTAGTGTTGCTCATGTGTCGCTTGGAGCACTTGTCATCCCCTTGATGTGTGGCATACGATTGTGGGTGGATGCTTCTCAGAATGAGACAGAGAGATGAAAATGAGGCGGAACGATTCCGGGAGTGTGAGGAAATAGAGATTAGGTAGATTTTCGTGACTGTGCTCAAAACTTTCCAAATAAATTATGGATGACACAATTCGACGGCATGAAATGAAGCAAATCGTGGCAGTGCCTAATGGACGGATGTCCACAATTGCTTCCACTGCTCCAGGCAAATCACCAAAATCCAATTAATTTTTCATCCACTGCCTCAAATCACGCCCCAACGCTTTGTTTCTCACACAGTCCCCAGACTAATTATGATCCATTAGCCAGTGATCAGTCTTTTTCTGTTCATGTCTTCGGGGGTGTTGCGGGCGTCAAGTAGCAGTGGAACTGCTATTTGTGGTGAAAAATTGCTCTCGCTGGCGTGCCCGAGGAGACCCACGGGAGTCATTTTTTGTCAAAAGAAAAGAACTGTAGTTTGTGGGAAATTCTGTATGTATGGCCGAATGTGTTATTGTGGTTTTTGTGGTACTAATTAAATAACCCCGAAAAAGTTTGCTGCAGAGAGCTGCTCATTTGAAAATTATATCGTTTGGCACATGGCCAGCCATCTACTCATAATGCCACTTGAAGCAACACACACAAGAGAGAAGCCTTCTCTCTCCACTGCCTTTCGTGATACTCTCATTTTATAAATATTTTGACCCATTTTCGCTATGAAGGCATTTTTAATTGTGCCTCCCTCGACGTGTTGCCCAACATTCTTTCACCATGCCGTGTATCCTTAAGTGGACTTGAGCAATTTATTGCTGGAACAGGGATTTATTGCACTCTGGGGCAATTTCATGTCCCACTTTAGCAAATAATGTGGCCATTTCTCTCGAATGCCCACCCAAAATGCAAATCCCCAGTCCAGAAATTTTCCTCTCTCTCACTCTATGCCTCATGCAATTTTGCACCTGAGGAAGGAAAATTCCACAGGCGATCATTTCTCGTGGGCGAATATTGAAATTTGCTGAATAGAAACCGGAGGTCTTTCAATACTCTCCCCAGCAATTGCATAGAATCCTATCAGTTTCCTCTTCCATTTTGCTTCTCTCTCTCTCGGTTTCAATTGCGAAACAACATTGGAGGTGATTTCCAATCAAAATCATTCAAAACACTGAGGAAAGTCTGCATAGCGATAGATTTGCTCAATATGCTCAAAAATCTTTGTACTGATTAAGAATAATCTTCTGGGAACAATTGATGTTTTATTCTAAAATTCTGCTTTGTGATAAATTTGTTTGGTGTGCAGAAACAGTGATTTCTTTGGGTGCATTCCGCAGGGATAAGACACAAGAGACAAGTGTGAAATGGAGAAAGAAGCGCTCGGCGTAAGAATTCAACGAGATTGCCTATCTTCTATGGTAGACTCGCAGGAGGAATGTGTCATATTGAGATGCCTCGTTGTCGGGAATGCAAAATTGATTTCAACAGCCACCGTAATTTCCCCGTCAATCAAATGGTTGGTGCGCCAAAGAAGTACAAAACTCCATTTTCTTGTGCTTTTGGCATTCACAGTGGATGCGAGGAGAGGGTGTGGGATGCATCTGAAATGCGGTGTGTGTGTGTGCATAGAATTATGCTGAGGTATGATGCCCGTGAATTTGCACTCTCGCACATAAAGGCTATCTATTGGGGCCTTTTGTTACAACGTCGCGCGTCTTTTGAAATGACTATGCAAATGGAATTTCACGGGACACACCCAAATGTCAAGGGAGACACACAACTGAAGAATTCCGCAATTTCAATTGATCTCGCACAATTCAAATACCATGATCTTCATCCTACAAATTGTCATGCGGCAAATTTCTGAGAGTGCTTATGGGATGGTTTTTTTATTATTATTATTTAATAGCTGCACTGCAGATCATAAATCTCATAAATATTTTTATAATGGTCTGCGGTTTTACTCTCTTTTGTCACTCCAACATAATTCTCTCTATTTTGTGATGGATGAGTTTTTTTTTTCTTTAAATAAAATATCCACTACCATTAGTGCAATTGTCATTGCAATATCATGATGCTTTGCGCGTTGACAACTTCATTTATAACTTTATACATAAATTTATGATAAATATTAGAGCAACTTTTATATTTGCATAAATATTTATGGCTGTTATATTCTAAAATATTGTCTCTTTGCTTTATTTTAATCATATTTAATTCACTGAAAATTTAAAAGCAATTCACTCTCACACTAAAGGTGATTAAACTAATATTCCCTTGAATCTGAATCATGTAATATGATTAACGTATAAATATCTGCATAATTACAATTACCCAATAATAACGTTGTCTGGCACTCTATATTAGCGAGTATGGTTAATGGATAATCTAATTACAATTGTTTATTGATGTCTCTCTATAATAGCACATGAGTGCAAAGCCAAAGAGAGTTACTCTTGTGCACATTGATGTGTCACAGTCTCTGCCTTTTCCTGTGTGCGCATACATAAAAAGTGTCATAAAATAATTTCCTTAGTAAATGCATAACAACAACTCATCTGTTTTACTTTCTTCTTGCAGATTTCTCAGGAGAGATAGTTCAGCAATGCTGAGAGCATGTTCATGTCTCTCACAGGGAAGTCAATAATGATTCTCCACTGAAGGGAAACTGATTAGCCTTGGACAAAGCTATCAGAAGGCGACATAAATTATTGGGTAAGAAGAAATTATAATTTATCTCACGTGTGCCTTCTTTCCTTCATCAAGAAAATTTATTTGTTCAACGTGAATTCTGTGCATTCCATTGACCTCTGTGGGATGGCAGATGCTGCCGAAGGCTCGTGCCGTTTCCTTTCACTCTGGACATTTCTAAAGTCATGTCATTAGTGAGTGACAGTGGAATTATTTATTACTCTTTCCGAGATATATTTATCAGGGAAAATGTCGTTTAATTAAATGGAGAAATCTCATTATACCTTCATATCAGGTGCATCAAATGCAATTGTGGAGAGAAAATTGTACTATGATTCATATATCGCTTAATCTCACTTATTATGTTAGCGATATTCCTCGCGAGAATTTTCCTCTAAAAATTTCCATATGATGTGGCGGCTTTGTGATACTATAACGAATCATTTAGAATTCACCCACGATTAATTTTGCCTGGCATTCTTCTCAATTGCTCCTTGGGTGTCATTATGAGAGCACGTGAAATTTTACATCAATGACTTCACCTGGCTAAAATCTACCTGCGGGATGTTATTGAGAAAGGTAGAATAAAAAAAAACTTAAGAGCACTTGTGTGTGTTTTGCGTGAATTTTCGTCTCTCAATTGCCTCATATCGCCCGCGTCGAAGGAGTCAATGGCATGGATAAATGAACGCCTCTCAATTTACTGAGCTTCGTGAGCAATTGAGAGAGAATTGGAGGAAAGTGTTTGTGAGGCTTCTGGATGAGGCGAATTTTGGCCGAGAGGAATCATCGTGATGAAAGTAATGAAATTAGTGGCTTCCGGGGTGGAAAAATCAATTTACTGATAAGGCTTTAGGTGTGGAGGTGACTTTTGTCTCAATATTCAACGGAGTGGATGTTTTTCGGGGGAGGGGGTGGTGAATGTGGACCCTCCCGTTTTGGGAGCATTCTCATGGCAATTAACTCCAATATTGAGCGTGTCAAATTGATTTTTCATGTGAGGATGATGGGATGACAATAGTCAGTTGAGGTCGCGCGGGGGCAGAAATGCGGGAGGACAACATTATTGGTTGATTGTCGAATAATAGCAACTGAGAGAGAATGCAATAAAAGGGTCGAATTCTATTCCGTTGTATCGCCTTCCGTCAAACCAAACTAATATAATTTGTGTTGCGCGAGTGTCAAGACGATAAAGTTGATATAAATATTTGCCCAAGGGTGGTCTTGGCTATACGCCTGGATACAATGTCATATTGGGGAGCATTTATTTAGTCGTTTGGCTGCGCACATTTTTCTCTCTTGATTTCATCCCCCATCAAACGATATAATCCATGAAAATTCTTCCGCTCTCCGTGCGTTTTCTTGGCCCATTATTCTTCCCTCCATGGCTCGCGTATAGAGCAGTTTTTTTTCCTCTACCCTGACTCCCTCTCGTCATTCAACTCCAATTCCATGTACAAATATTTAGTAGGTGTTCCCCACACCCCCCCCAGAATCGTTCTATGAAGAGTGGATGGTTGAATGTCAGACGTTGGAGGAGTGAAATTGAATCCATTTCTATCCTGACCAATTTTTCCTTACGCCTCACTTTCATCCCTCTCACACTGCGCCCCCCCCGCGCGGCTGTTTGGGAAGGGCGCCCCATGTATCGTGGCTCTGTGTGTTGGCGGCCGAGTCAATGTGTGGAGATGTGATTTAAAAACTACCTCCTCATAAGGCATTTTTGCACCCCTTCGAAACATCCACACATGCACGCGAAGGCGGATTTTGCGCACTGCCACCCTCAATCGATTGGGGAGCGCAGGTCCATTGCGACTGTCAGTTCCAACCCTTAGGGAGATTTTTGCGCACTTGTGAATGGAGAATCGCGCGGTGTTTGGCGTCTGCATGAGTCATTCGGCAGAGAAAAGCGGCCGAGTGTGTTTTCAGGGATCTACGGCACATCCCCTTAAACCCAAGATTAGGTCTATTAGCACGTTTAGCATAACTCAGATTTTATGCAAGTCTCGCGACAATACCCTGTGTTAACTGGATTAGATTTCGGGACTGTGTGTTGGGGTTTTTTTTGTTAAAGCAATTTCACAAGAATTGCTATGGAATTTCTATCCAAATTACACAGAGATCCAGTTGACAAAATCCACCTTTCTATGAAAAAACCTACATTTTATTAAACAGTACACAATGAGGTAGACAGGAAGTTGTTAGAAATGTTCTTTCGTGCGCCGTCATTTCTGAGGGAAGCCAACTGAGGCGGAAAAGCCACTAATGGTGATCACGGTTGAAAATGAGATACGGTGACATGGTAAGACAATATCAATAGGAAAAATTGAAACACCACTGAGAGGCGGAACAATCATAAGCCGTTATAGAGAGTCTCTTAAGCATCACATGAGGATTTACCTGTGTAACATTATAATTATTCATCGCTGTAAATCAGTTTATTGACCTTTTTCGCGTCGCTCTTTGCGATCAGATGGGAGATTTTGTGGTTGGGGTTTTGCGGATGAAAATAAGTAAATAAAAAAAAGAAGCGAGAGAGGGAATTGAGACACAAGAAAATTACAAAGATCACGAGGCAGAATAGCACGGTGTCCCCTTTTTGCCGTGGCTCACTTGATCAGCTTTGTGCGATCTTGGCCATGATCGCGTCGAACTAATGTGATGACTAATTGCGTGCAGACTTGGCTTCCAACTCAAGTGTGTCATTTGAGAAATCGTAAAACTCGTAATATAATTTCCAATAAATCCATACCGTTCGGTTTGGTATGCTACAAAGAAGAAGAAGTCGGGGAGATAGAAAAAAAAAATTGATTCTCACCCATATCGAGATAATGAGACATTTTTCTAAGCAGTCGAGAGAGAATGTAGATCGCTATTTCTCTTGCTTGATTTATTATAAACATTCCCCGGTGTGATATCGCGCGCGCGGTTTTGAAATTGCAGAGGACTTTCACTTCCTCTGGCTTTTTATCCATGCTCATCTTGTCAGGTCTTTCACTTTGCATTTTCATCTTGTCAATAGTGTTTAACCTAATTAGCAATTAATTCAGTTTCGGTGCCACTGTAAAAGGTGTGGAGGGGAATTGTGTGCCGCTCAGATTGACGTGGGGGGTGGGGATAATGTCGGCATGCGCATCGTTGGATACTTTTGGATCCCATTTTCCCACACGATATATACAAACATCCACAGAAGTCTTGTGGTGGTATTTGTCAACCGAGGGGTTCTGTCTTCTCCCACTGAAAGCGTCACTCTCAGTTGAGTTCGAAACGAACACCGGTTACCCCGAGTGATTTTATAAATAATCCACCCCAGACACTGTGAAATGTTCTCTTTTTCTATTTCATAAAATGTGTAAACTTCTAGTGCTATTTTGTTGCCAGTGACTGTTTTTGATATTATTCCAATTCCGACAATCTTGTGAAGTTGTTTTGAGAGTGACTGAGTGCTTTATGCGAAAAGATCTCAGTTGGAAGCGTTAAATCCTTTGCGTGGGAGTTGAGCGGCTGAGAAAGTATGTCCCAATCCTGTAAAGGAACCCCGACTTTATGTCTCTCACCAGCAAAATGCCATCGAGAGTAGCGAGGAATTGTAATTAGGATTTGTGCCTCGACACGTGTGTGTATTAAGATTGAGAGTTTTGGATGAATTTTCCTTTGGATTTTGTGCCTTTCCAAAGTGTGTGCGTGAGTTTTTTTTTTCTGTGAGGGTAAGAAAATCCGATGGCAAACAGGGAGAGAAAGTCCTCAACTGCGTGTCGGGAAAACAAACCATAAACATCCAATATAAAAGAATCGATATAAAGTTTCTCTTTCATTTGAAAAAATAAAAAAAAAATCTCACACGCTTTGTTGGACAATTGGCGTTTTTTTATTTCTATAAAATATTAATTGCTATAGAATGAAATATTTCACACTTTTCTGTTGGGAACTTTAATTGTGGGAATTGGTTTGAAAAAATGTGACATTTCCACGTCTGTTGAAAATTCAAACAGTTGATTCTAAAAATAAACACACTGTTCTAATAATTAGTGTAACAACATTGAGCTTTTCACAGTGTGTCTTGAGCATAATGTGTGAAGCATTTTATTGATTCTAATATCGCGCTCTTTTCGATTGCACACTCACTCGAGGCGTGGGAAAAGTGTATGTATAAATGAAAAATCCACCCACAAAACATTCTTGATAACTTTATTTCTTTCTCCAATTTTCTGCTCTTATCATCTTCTCTGCGCTGTGGAATTTCATCTGCAAAATGATACTTTGGCGAATGATTATTTTTCTATGTTTGTTGCCAAGAGTGGAGGGAAAGAGAAAAAAATAGGGGATGGTTTTAAGTGGATAAAAAGTGGAGCGATACAAAATGAGAAATTCAAGTGACGATGATGCTGAAAGATTATAGATGAGATTATGAGATGTGTTTTGAGAGACATATACTCTCAAGTGGAGAGCGCTGAGGGTTTTCACATTGGATTTTCCCGCAGAAGCATGTGAAATCCCTAAATGGGTCACGACACGGGCGTTGACGCATTTTTTTGCCAAAGGCTTTCCACAGCGTTTCTTTCGCAATATCTCTTTTCAATCCATCTTGAGCCACACTTTAAAGCCATAGCAACCCCTTAAAATTCCACTCTTCCTCTCGTGAGATTTCACTGGTAGGAATTATTGCATCTACAATTGAATGTGAGTGCCAAATGTGCGTGCCAAGAAATGATGACATATGATGGGTATTTGTGGTTTGTGTCCTATTAATCGACGCGGAGATATGCAGTCAATGAAATTTAGTTCAACACTCAATGGACGCATATTTTCCACGGCCTAAAAAGGGAAGAAGGAAAGAATGAAAAACGGTGCTCGTTGAAAACAGTGACAATACAAAGGAGAGATGGAGAGTAAAGAGGTTCTCGGGAGAAGACAATAAAGTACAAGGCGAAAAATTGTTTATGTAGGAAGTGCTAATTTCCTCTTTCTCCCCTGTCACACACCATCCCCCATTCGCACAGTCACTTTTGCACACTCGACAGTCAACTTTGGAAGATACAAAATATGATTCTCGAGCGATATATAAGCATCAACACTTAAACTGTCAAGTATAATTCATTGGGGGAGAGTTCAAAGATTCATTCAACATTTTTCCTCGACACTCGGTGTCTTCCTATCCATCTCTTGTGCTTTGATATACTTGCGCATCAAGTTATGTATTGTGCTTCGATTTCCTGGTAGACGCGCTCTGGTATAGATGAAATTCTAGGGCAGGGCCTTTTGGTTTCTGTTCCCATTCCAAACATCCCGAAGAGTGAGACAGAGAGAGAGAGAGAAATTGGTTCAGTCCACGTTTGCTCTTGTGGGATTTTTTTTCCTTCTTCTTCGGCGTTATGTGAAAGGGAAATAAAAGAGGAAAATTTGAAATTTGAAACTATATAGCAGAGGTATTATAATGTTTATAAATATCCCACAGCCACAAAATTGTGGGGGTGGAACAAAAGTCTTTTGGGGTTGGGAATTATTTAAATGGGAGAAAGCTCATAGGGAAATAGGGTGTAGTAATACATCTTGATCTGGTTTTATGGTCTACTTAACATTCAAGTGAATATTCTGGAGAGATATCTAATAAATTTTGCATCTTATTTCATAAAGATGCTCAGATAGTTTGTCTTCAAAGAGAGAGAGATTAATTAAGGAGGATTATTTCCTCTGTATATACAAAATTATGTTATTCTTCCCAATAATAACTCGAATTCTTTGTGTTTTCCTCCAATTCATAACTTTCATTAGGACTAATGAAAATTGTATTGTGGAAATTTGATTATCGTCCTGACGATATATGCTTAATACATATTACACAGCTCAACTACTGCAATCATATGTTAGATCTTATCACATGACTTCTGTTCTACTGGTCGTTAGTTGAGGGCGGCGGGTGGAATGGGTGGGTTGACTTGGGAAATTGACTTTTGGAAAGTGTCCAAAAATTCTCTCCAAATGTCCCTGCAAGGACTGCAGAGCGTCGAAAATTGCCATCAACATTCATGAAGACAACTGCTGCTGCTGCTCTGCTCGTGAAGATATGCCTGGCCGCATGTTATTACTTACGGTTTGACGCATTTTACTACCAGGCCGTTAAAAAGTGTAATTTTATCAGTGCGAGAGAGAGACTTATTAAATACACTTTAGTACTCCTTTTGTGGCGTGAAAAGTACTCGTAGAGTTAAGTGTTATGCGATGGCATAAAATCATTGCAATGCTTCACGATGGTGAAGAATTTTCTCTACTTCAGCCGACGCGTAATATTTCTGCCACAATTTCTCCATTGATTTTTGTATTAGGGACCATAATTTATATTCAAGTCAATCCCTACATATTGGATCATTTTCATTGTAACGATGACTATCGATGTGATGGTGTCTTTTCCTCCTCTTGAGATGGGGACAGAGAAAATTTGAATTTTCAAGAAGGTCACCAGAGAGTGTCAGAGATGGAGAAATGAATAATTACAAATTTCCATAACGCATATCAAAGTGTGATGAAACTTTGAGAGGATATGCTAGAGATCTTCTCATGCGAAAAAATGCTCATGACCTTTTGCCATATGACTTTTCTCTTCGCACTATCACGGACCAAAAATCACTTTCGCCCTCCCAAGGGGAAGATGTGCGCCAAGTCCACACATTGTTTGTGAGACTTTAATAAATTTCTTTCGCTGGTGGAAGAAAGAAGTATGAAACGCCCTCGTTTTCGGCTGGCTCAACGTCTTGTGCTTCTCAGAAAATTTCATCTCATTGAATATGTTGTTTGTAGAGGACTTTGCAAAGTTCTTCACATGAGCGAGCAACTTTCCAGTCCCGAATGTGGGAAAGTGACAGGAGGTAGAAGTTGACGGCGGTTATTCCCAGGTTGAATACACACTAAATAGACTCTCGCTGAGTATCCACCTGGTCCGGAAGTTGGAAATTTGTTTGTTCAAAGTGAGGCCGAAGGGAGAGCATATTATATAGGAGAAAAAAAAACCGTAGACACACCCCAATATTTTATAATCAAACTCGCTGACGGTGCGCCGGTGAGATTCAATGAGGAATGTGTAAATGTTAGGACTCTCAGCCCTGGAGGATAGCACAGTTCCCCTCTGTGTGTGTGTCTCTGGAATGGCCAAAGGGACGTCGAACCCTTTGCTCAATTAAGGTAAAAATATCTCCTGGATTGGCCACCAGTTGAGGTTTTTTTCCTTTCTCATCCCCCAAAGCAAAAAAAAAACCTTTTGCCACCATCGTGAACTCCATGACGATGTCCATTCGCAAAGTTTCACCATAAATTTTTCATCCTCATTAGTGTTTTATTGTTTCACACAATGGATTGTGCGGAAAACTCATTTCCTCTTAGTTTCCTCTTTCTATACTTTTGCCAATTCTCAACGGGTGGAATGGATTTTCGGGGTTGGTTATGTAAGTGTTAGGAAATTCTTGGATCCATTTCGATGCCCGCATTTCGTCAGAAGTTTGACTGTGCCGAGTTTCCGCTACTTTACAGTAGAAGGCATTGCAGCAAATGTGAGCACGTCCATCCTGGAAAGTTGGTCTTTCCTAAAAAGCTGTGAATCCTCTCCATATCTGCTCCTCCTCGGCGCTTTTTATCGATTTTCACCTCATATTACCTCTGTAGAAGAGCCCCTCATCCGATTTAGCTGTTGTACAATGAATTAAATGAAGAGAGGCGCCTCCCCTGCGGAAGAACTGGACGCAATGAATTGGAAAAGTGAGAATCAGGGTAAATTTACGAGAAGGTTTTAGCATTGGAAGGCCTGAATAAGCACACACCACGATATTCCACAATTAATAGCGTTATTTGAAATTGGCGTTTTCCACCTTCATCCGGGATGAATAGCAACGGGGTTGCCATTGGACATTTAAATAGGGGTGGTTTTAGTGGTATTTCCAATAGTCCTAATGTGCTTATGACATTTGCTAACAAAAGGTGTCAATACATTCCATTTTAAAGCAATATCCTGAATGATCGACCGGGCTTATCAATTCAATATGATTAATTGTTAATTACTTTTGAATGGTGGCTGTTCAATGGGTGGTTGAGATGGAAGTAATTTAGTGACTCTCACGGAGCCAAATGCGTCCTGGAGAGGCGAAAGATTTATCGTGGATAAAGAAATGTGAATGTCTCGCTTTTGTAACCTCCCAGACCGAAAATTGGGGATTCAAATTCACAAATAATCTAGATTCATGAACCTATATTTCAGGGATTTGTATTTCTTATACTTGTCTGAATGAACTATTTGGACTGATTTCTCCTGGGGGATTTTTCTCGGGATAAATCCAAGTCGAATGGTGGAAATTCGTCTTATTGCGAACATTTTCTTATCAATTTGTTGCTTGTCTGCTTTGTTATGACAATTCCTATAATGGTTCTTGTCGAGGGGATTTTGTGAAAATCCAGAATGAGAGATATTCCTCCATATAGCATATATGAATCATGACATTGACAAAGATATGGAAATTAGAATGGGAATAGATATGTGAGATTAGAAACTAATAGAAATGCTGTTGTGCAAGATGAATTTGTTGGCATTTGTCCCATTGTGAGACTAATTAATCACATAATTTTTGCCCTAATTTTAAAGTTGTATTCTAATCTGAAATTTAAATATCACCTTCAATGAAGGGCTTGTCAATAAAGAGTCCAAATATCGAACAAGTTAATTGGAGAGCATTAAAGTGGAAAATTCAGAATTCTTGGGTGTGTCAATATGTCCCTTCACACCACAGTTTCTCCCTTCTATCCGTACTTTTGTACATAAACTTTGCTTTTGTGGATACATATGTAATTTTTGCCATATATATATACACTGAAATTCGTACAAATGAAATGTAAAAGTGTTGAGCACATGAAATATCTAAAAAGTTTCAGCAAGAAGAATTGAGTTGAATTCAGAAAGTTTTTCCTTTTTTCTCATATAGATTTCCAGCATTGCGTCGTGATTTTTGGTGCAAAAAGTCGCACAAATATTGGGGCGGTTATGCGGAAATTCACAGCTTGAGTGTCGCGCGATAAATTTTTCCACGGCATTTGCAAGTTCTGTTGTTACAGTTTTTTTTTCAGTTGGGTAGATCGTGAAAGAGGAAGAGGCAATTATTAACGATGAAATGAAAGGCTTGTTTTGCCATAACTCACAGTTCGTTCATAAATTAGCGCAATGTTTCCTTTCCAATATTCCTGGATCATTTATAGCGCCACAGCGCCAATGTGTGTTTCTCCTTTGTTGAACTTCTCACCTCAATTGAGGCAGTGACCGTCACATTGGAAAGCACGTGAGTGGCTGCATTTGTGGGCGATATCGGTTCAGTCACTTCGTTAGAGGCTGACAACTTGACAAACGTATGCCTGGTGAGGTCCACACTTCCTTGAAGGTGGTCCGACAAAGAGGAGCCCCGAGAGCACCACTAATTTCGTTCACTTGGTGACAATGGCAATAATAAATAAGACAAACCCTCAGGGCGAATGCCTGACTTGCCATGCATGTACCTTCCTCTGTAATGACATTGTCAGCCCAGAGAGAAAGGGAGAGAGAGAGTGAGGACATTATCTAATTTACATTGTATTCTGCCTAACAATAAACCCCTTTTGCCAGGGATGGCGAGAGGAAAGGGAGACTTTTGGGGGGCTGTTGGATTACTTGTAATTCTGAGATGAAAACATGTTTTGTTGCACAACTTGATTTCCAATTCCAGTTCAAAGTCACGCAGTTCATAAATGTGACGTGTCAATTAGAGTTGCAAATTGCATAGACGATTATTATTGTAATGTTCCACATGCGGTGGATGCCATTGTCCTTCGGATCATATGCACACCGCATGTATAAGAAAGTTCTGTCCTCCAGTTCATCAACTCTGCCGATGACTACCAGAGCCAACAATGCTTGTCGCGCACCACTCCTTTTTTCTCACTTTGAAAGCATACCTGAGGTGCCATTGTGAGGACAAATAAATTGTATACCAATTTTCATGTGTGTCTCACTGCGATAAAATAGTATTTAATATGAAGTGTGTGTTTATTTGACGAACCGCAGATGAGAGAGGAGTGGATGAGGAAAAGTGGAGGAGAGAAACGCGGGCAATGAATTTAAATTGAGCTCCAAAAGGTATTATTATGATTATTATTGATTTTTAGTGGGCACACATTTACAATTGGAACACTATACAAGGTGTGCCCCTTAATTACTAATCTCCTTCACGCACTCACACATCATGATGGATATTTACATGCAAGATTTTCGCTCTGTGTGGCGTTAACCCTTCATTAGGAGGTCTTCTGGTTTTCGTGCCAAAATAACTTTGTGATTAATTTCATGATTTGTCACTTTAGCGATGGTTGCTCACAAATGCATTAATTTTAGAGACAAGTAGGCAAAACGAAGGGATTCCATCCACCATTCCACTGAAGCCAAATAATGCAAATATTGCTGTGGAAGAGGATTTTCTCATTTCAACATTGTTGGCACTCAAAGTCACTGACTTGAGATGTTGCAAGCGACACAATATTAAGGATCCCAGAGACTTCCACTGCCATATATATTTAAATTGAATTGTTTGGTTGTTCTGCTTCCGGTCGGAGAAATTTTCAACTTGTGCACAAAATGTCGAATTTTACAAGAAATCCGCCAGAAGAGCACAGTGAATGGGGAGAAGAGGAACAATAAGATAAATTTCCTCTGCACTCACTTCCGTTCTATCTGCTTTCATAGTGAAAAAGTATATATAAGAAGGAAACTTGGAAGATTTATATCCTTGTGAAAAGAAAGGAAATGCATTTTGCCTTAAACACTGTTTGAAAATCTAATTTGCCAAAAGGCATTTGCGATTAGTGTGTTATTTTTGGACGTTTCTAACTAGATTCTGAAGATTTTATGAAAATGTTTATTTTAAATGTTTAGAAGTTAATGTAGAATTAATTGCATCGTGCTTTCGTAATCCTTAAATCACTTCATGGTGATTTGCAGTGATTTTTCAGAGTGCTAATTTAAAATTCTCCCCCAAACGGTGGCACTTGTATTTCTTTTTCTGCTCCAAACCATGAAATCCATGAATTTTTCAATGTCCTTAAACTTATTACCATTTTAATGGAAAGTTCCCATGCTTCGTGTTGCTTTCATACACACAGTCGTGTGGAAATGCAAAAAAAAAATTGTTTCCGTAATTATTAAAATTTCCAATAAAATCTTCTTCTAGTATTTCAGAAAGTTTTGTTCTTTGTTGAACATTTTGTGTGTTTGTGCCATCGTTAAAAGTTGTTTAAAGCAAATGAAAAGACACGGGTATTTAATTTATTTCCCAATGACAGTGGGATAGTCTCAGGTTGCGAAAAGTGGTGATTTTCGACACTCTGTCCAAGGAGCTGTCCATTAATTCATTGACTGGATAAGTGGTACACATGTGCAGACGGGAGTTGACACAGTTTTAATTATGGGATTAAATTTCTCAATGGCTTTCCGCTGTGAGAACCCTTTGTGAGCTTTTCCCAGCTCAACCCTTCTCGGACCACGGAGCTCTTCTCGCAATATTTGAAGGGATTGTGAAGGATGCTGATGATGTGAAAATGAATAAAAGATCCCCTGGATGGAAAGATAATCAATTCTGCTCTTTCACCTCGTGCCCATCACCCGTTCACGATGGACTTGGCGAAGCTCCAGGGTGGCCGGCGAAGAGCTTTACGCTAAAAGGAAGACATATAAAATTTATGTGACATTGTAAAAGGGAGATTGTGTAAAATTTTTGAAGTGATGCTGTCTCTTAAGAGCCACACAACATTTCCCTTTCCCTTTGAAAATTATATGAATTTTTTTTGCTGTCTAAATTTCAAAGCATCGTGAAGCTGTATTTGGGAAATCTGTCTGTATATCCCTAAATAGATATTCCATAAAACAGTTGGTTATATCACGAGCACAACTCCTTGATTTTCCATTTGTCAAGAAGTGTATGTGCACGCAAAGCCTCGCAGAGCTGCTAAACTGACAGCTTGACTGTCATTAAATTCTCATTGGGAAATGTGACTTTGGGAAAAAGAGGGATTTTCATGAAAATACCATCCATATTACCACAATTCTCGCCGCATTCTCGTGGGAGAATACACATTGAGAGGTATCAAAAATATGCCACTCTCTCTCTCCTCAAGATGTGATGGATCTGATTTACACTGCCACTCAGTGCAATCATTTCATGTGACTGTGATTTCCATATCCTTTTTACGCGATATTTCACCCGCACTAAATATTTCTGGGCGCCATGAAGAGACGCAGATTGTTCCGTGGGAATTTTATTTGGGCATAAAAAGCAGGGCTCCCACCGTCATAAAGTTGCCCATTTAATGGTTTTCTCACTCGCACAGAGCGACGTGGTTGTGGTCTATGGACTAAATATAGAATGAAAATATTCCCAAAGAGTTGTGGAATCTATTGATTATTAATAGTGGAGCAATAATTCTTTGTTAATTGCACATGATTTCCCACTGGAACATATTGCTCTTTGCTGTCCCTCGGACGCTCTACTGCGTAAATCAATCAATCTTCGCCAGTGATTCTCGTATCTGACCCACATCCGGAGTCGATTTGCACGTATAGAGTGAATTTCCGACAAAGAGGTGAATGAGATGAGGGGGAGAGATGTGATGTGGGTGGATCTGAGGGAATAATTAAATAGGGCATTGGACCCATCTGTTACGGGAGGAATAAATTTTTGGGCACACTATAAATTTCCATTCGATTTGGCATCCATCCCACCTCTGCCCACCCATTTAACTCTTGCACAAGTTCACGTTTTTCACTCTCCTCTTATCGCTCTTTTTCGATGTGGAGTTCCTCTCTGGCTTTTTTTCTTTGGAGCTTGAAACGCCGTGCGTGTGATATTTTGAGTTATGACAGTGAAAAATGATATTGAATAGCCCTCCTGAGGCTAAACTCGTTGGGCTGATGCCAAGCAAAATGCCGCCCAATTATCTGCTATACTGCCTGTGCATTTAATACAATGCATACGTTTGCATTTTTATCGAAAATGCATATATAGGGGATAAAAGAGTTAATTCCACAAAGAGTGGAAAGAACAACAACATTTTTCTCAGTGCGTCAACATGGCTTTTATCTCTCTAAATGGAATATAGGGGTTGATGCTAAGATGTGAGATTGTCTTTTGACTCTGTCTTCTGCCTAATTCAATGAATTTTCCTTCTGTTGTACATAACCGCGAAACAAATTAAAGTTGGGTAATTGCCTTTTGGGCAAAAGTTTTATTCGATTGAGGGTATAATCTCTTGTCAACATCGATATGCGCCTTCCTCGCTTGGTGGATGGTGGTGAGAGACAATATTATACTGGGTGTGTACGTGCTCCTCTCATAGCTATTATTGCTTATTTCTTCTTCTTCTAACCATCTCCGAAGGGGCCCATCCAGAGCACTTCAGGAGAGGCAGAAAGTGGATGATTCGGTTGTCTGAAAATGCCATAAGACTGCTGTTTAGAGATGGATAAATGTGTCAATTCGAAGGCGATGCAGCACACACGACTTTCCTCGGCATTGAAGACTTAAGAAGGGTAGACAAAGTGGACAGTATTTAGTTGGATTGCCGGTTGTTTTCTCACCTCTGACGCAGAGAGAGCGAGAGAGCATCCGTTTGGCCCGGCGAAGGCGGGCGCGTCACGAGTTCGTGGGATCATCTCTGCGAAGTCTCTGGCCGCAGCAGAGACCACCGAGGAACAGGAGCACAGACTCTCACCTGCCATCATGTTCACGTGTCTGTGGCAATTGTGGGATTGGTAAGAGAAGACTGAAGAAAAAAAATATTTGGTGTGTTGCATGGTTTTGTTTGTCGTGTTTATCCCGTCTTGAATTTGCCTTCCGACGCCGGAGAAGAAATCTCCGCTGAAACCATCTTTTTTTTCTCTCCTGGGTGATGATAAATTATTCATTTGCATATCTCTGTGGTATTGTTTTTTTCTTGCCTTGGCGTTTGAAAATTTTTTCTTATGCATATTTATACTTTTTTTTCCTGATTTGCATACTTTTTGGTTGACTTTCTTTTGCGGTGTGTCTTTTTCTGTGTGTGTGTGTTTTTGAGTATATTTGCCGATCTCATGTTCATTAAGAAGTGTTTTGTTGTGGATAGAAGTCTCTAAGATGGGTGCAAAAACACTTTTGCTCCACAAAACTTTCTCATTTTCATCGTGAACAAATTTTGAGCTACGAAATATATATGTATTAAGTCTCCTGCCACACTTCACTTTCATTTTGCGTATTGGCGTCTTTCGCCCCTGAGACGCCTATTAAAGTGGTTTAATATTAGTGGCGTATGATAGC
The DNA here is from genome assembly GCF_947086385.1 of Phlebotomus argentipes. Lineage (NCBI taxonomy): Eukaryota > Metazoa > Arthropoda > Insecta > Diptera > Psychodidae > Phlebotomus > Phlebotomus argentipes. The sequence continues at coordinate 1,206,096 of NW_026776174.1, forward strand.
CACGGAAAATTGCAATTTAATCCATCGCGGTTGCCTTTTTTGCATTTTGCCGTGGCAAAGTATGATGTTGAAACGCCCAACTTTAACTATCGATTTCCCGCTGAAAAATCATTAGCATCCCTATTAGCAACACTATGCAAATTGATGCAGAGGTGCAAAAAAAGCAAGACTCACCGAGGCAATTATGCAATTTCCGGCGTAAACAGCACTCTCAAGTGGTTCGATGGTAGCAATTTCTGCTACTAAGATGCCATGGATGAGTCACGAGGGTTCGTTCCCTTTCGCATAGCTCGAGAGACACTATCCTGTTGTATATATATGTATGTAAATAGCAATTCTGTGTGGAGGAATCACATCCCGAAGAGTCAATTTACCAGGAAAGCACATCAATTCTCCTTGCTCTGGAAATTAATGGAGGAAAATTGTCTCGCAGAAGAAGTGGTTTACTTAATTGAAGTTGTCGTTCTCAGTGGATTTTCTCTGGTGATATCATGCGGAGAAATGCAATTTAATTGAATTTAAACCCCTGTAATGTCCAAGAAGGATTCTGTGGAAAGATTGCACACTATTTATATTGCCATCAAGACTACCTTCACGCTCTCTTATAAGACAATGTTTCTCGATTGCCATAGTGACTGTGGTAGAATTCAAGCGGTTAAAAATGCCAAGACGGGAAATTAATATTAACGAAATCCATAAATTCCAGTTGATTAATCGAGAAGTAGGCGTGTAAATTGGGATTTCCCTGAAGATCACGATTTAAATTTAAAGCTCATATCAGTCAATTTGTTTGTAATCTTCAAAGGATGAATATATAATAACAATCGACTGATGTTTCAAAGCAAATGCGCAGAGTTTGTCGGTTGAGAGCGAACCCTAAACGTGAAGTGAATGCATGTAAAATGACACTCTGACTCTTATCTCTGGAGATAATTTTCAGCAAGAGGGGTTGAATTTCATGAGGAATGCAGACGAGATGCTTTTGAGTCATCATCATGACTGCCGTTGGACATAAGTGAGAACACTTGGCGGCAAAGGTGCAAAAAGCCCCCAGTGAAAGAGAGTCAATAAAGTGAAAGAGAAACTTGCTAATGCTGCGCGTGTAATTTCATAAAACTAGTCTCAAACTTATTTAATTTTAATTTATACCTGTGCGCGCAATATCAAGAGCAAAAACCAGTGCTGTTAGCATTAGAGGCATAGGCGGGCGCGCGCGCGAGGGACAAGTTGGGTGAAAAAAGGCATCTCTCGTGAAGACAATTGCACGTAATTCTTGTGATCATTGAGTCTCATTAAATTGAAGCCTGGGGGATATAAATCCCATTTCTTTTAGCATTTTACTCTCTGAGGAGAGAGAGAGGATGCTGCGTGGAGGGAGGAAAGAGATAAAAACATGGCGAGTATTTAGTTCTTCGACCTCTTTGATGCTCCATCGGTATCTTTTTACCTACAATTGCGCGCACCTCTTTTTGCCCGCCACACATCGTCATTTCACGCAATTGAGCAAAACCTTTCCGCCGCGCGAAAAACATATATACACTCCGGCGGTGGACGCTTTTTATACCTATCTTCAGCTCCTCTCCTCCAGACAATAACACCCGAAGACGTGTGGCGGAGAGAGGAGCAGAGAGGCGCGCATGGGATATAGAACGAGCGTACTAAAATTATGTTTTATTAATAAAAGAAGAATAAATAGAAGGGTACGCGAAGCAATGCTCAATTGCATAACACGTTCGCGGAGACAACATAAGAAATACGCGCACGGTGGAATCATCGAGTGTGTGGGTCGTGGGAATTACCTATTTCCAGTAGAATTTTCTCCATTGGAGTTACAACAGACTTTATCTCTCTACTATATCTCACCGTTTTTTTCTCCCACGTACGAAAGTGTCTCTCAAATTTATATCTCCTTGTCATGCTTTGTCACGTTGATTGCTTCGAATGGTGAATTTTGCCAATTTCAGAATGAAGATAAATTAAAAAAAATCATGAGATTTTCTATTCATTTCTATATAATTTTGCATCTTGATTGCTTTGATGTTAATTTCATACAATCGCATTGCTTAATCTCTTCTCAATTGTCCTATGTTCTCCCTTTTGTGTGTCTCTCCAGGCTGGATCCTCCGCCACTCTTCACCACCGCCACGATGGAGAACAAGAAGTTGCAGCAACTACAGCAAGCCAATGCGCACATGGCTGCACAATCGATGCCCCAAACCAAGGCGCCATCATATCACACGGCAGCAGGTGATTATCGACCACAGCACTCGCCAGTCTTCCAGAATCACCCGCAATATCAGAGTCTGTCGTCGAACTTCGCGCAGATCAACATGACGACTCATCAGCCGCCACATCTTCACGTGAAGCCCATTGGGTCTAACGCCCAGTACGGCGGAACGGGCTTCAGCCAGGCTCAGTCTCCGCCGCAGCATCTCAACCACTATCACGGCGAGCAGCTGTACCAGAACAACACCAGGGAGAGGGTGTATGGGCAGACGCCACTGAGGCAACACTTTGCCCAGGCTCACCAGCACATTAATCCCTCGACGCAGCTTCAGCAGCAGTATCAGCAGCTGCAGCAGGCAAAGCTGCAAGCTCAGTTGCAGACCCAGAGTGATGCTCTGTTGCAGCAGCAGCGCACTTTTGCCATGCGACAGCAGCTCAATCCACCGATAGCACACTACCATATGCAGAGTCAGACGTCTCTGAATCAGATCCCCGTGCAGGTGCAGCCACAATCTCAGTCCATGCATCGAAGTGCCCCGCCATCGAGTCTCAATCTGACTAATCAATTCCAGCCAGCAGGAACTGGAAAGCTTCCACCGGACTCGCACTATGGGACAACGCAATCTCTTGGGAGTCAATTATCTCCTCAATCAAGTACGTATACATTCTGTAAATTACATCTGTCTTTTTCATCTAACAAACTAACAAACCCAAATGCTGTATTTTAGCTCTAATGAATGCTGCTTTGCTGCAAAACCACAAAGCCCAGAGTCAGGCAATCTACCAGCAGAATCAACTCATACAGCAGCAAATGATTCAGAACAAGTTGCAATTGCAGCATCAGCTGAAGAGTCCGCAGGATCAGATTATTATACAGCAGAATAATCCGGGATCGGTGATGAATCAGGCTTGTCAAACTCAGATCTCAGGCCAAGTGCCGAAGGGGAAGCAACTACAGAATGCCGATAAGACACCATCACCTTCCCACGCGCCACTGGATAGGAAGAAGAGTGGTGGCACACCAATCGCCCTGAAATCCCCCATAACCAAGCGTCACGCCTCGTCTCCCGTGACATTATCAGGCTGGCTATACAAGCAAGGCTCAGATGGACTGAAAGTGTGGCGAAAGCGATGGTTCGTCCTATCTGAGTATTGCTTATTTTACTACAAAGGCCCCGAAGAGGAGAAACTGCTGGGCTCAATTCTTTTGCCGTCTTATCGCGTGGCCGCATGTTCGCCTGAGGATAAGATATACAGAAAGTTCGCCTTTAAGTGCGAACACGTCAACATGCGCACATATTGGCTGTCTGCCGAGACAGCAGAATCAATGGGTCAGTGGATTAGGGCTCTGATTGCCGCCACAATGATGCAGTGCAGCAGTGAGTCGGATCAGACGCCTCAGCCCAGCGTGTCATCGTCACAGAATCCGAGTGGCGAGAACAGTGACTCGGGCATTCACACGTATCAGAGCCAGCAGAGCAAGATGAGTCTCCCTGTTGGCCATGGACCTCTGACGCCGGCGTCCGATGGCATGGGCGGCGGAAGCAGTGCTGGAGGAAGTGCAACCGGCGGAGGACCTCAGCCTCTCTACGCCAACGCCCCGCCCAAGCCAAAAAGAGCAAACGACGGAGGATACTCATCGCCAAGTCCTGAACATTCAGTGGAAAGGTAAGCTTTTCAGTTTTTATCACGCTTTAAGTGATGATTTACAACTTCTGCCCACATGAAATTTGTGAATCATCTTGATTAATCCAAGATTCATCAGTCTTGAGTGATAGTTTGCTTATTTTCACGTCTATTAAAATTTCTGCCTTGTATATTTACAAGAGATGTGTTAAAGAGGACTATTTTTAAAGTGTTTTTTCTGTGATAATAAATTTTATGTGTTGAACTGAGACGTAAATTGAAAAGCGTGTGCTTCCCATGTAAATCAGCATCAAATGCACTTTTTGTCTATGCATAAATCAAACTCACGACTTTGATGTGTTCAATCACAATTCAATTTTCCTGCAGATATGATGGAAATTTCGAAGCGCATCATTTGGATGCGAATCAGAGGCGAATGGATGTGAAGTCTCCGCTGAGCCATCAATCGCCCGATTCGCTGTATGAAGTGCGTCGGCAAATGACCAAGTCACCGGATCCAGCCCTGGCATCGCGGATGCAACAAGTGCGGCTGGAGGGCAGTAAATCACCGAATCCCGGACAGCAAGTGAGATCGCCGTATCCGGCTGAGAGTGGCTATGGTCAGGAGTTGAGTCAGAGTCTGCTGATGCGACAGCCCATGGAGGAAGTGTACGGCGGTCGGGAGAACATCATCAGAGCGCCACACAGATTTGACGACTTCACAGGCAGACAGATTTACGGCGAGACCGCGGATCGGGAGATGCAACTGAGGATGGCGCAGCAGAAGTACCATCAAGCGCAAGTGGCGGGTCAGCAGGCGCTGTATCCCAACAATGAGCGTCGCACGCCCGACACATACGGACGCTCGAGATCCGGCCAGGGTGAGCGCCGGAATTTCTCCGACTACGAAGATATCTACAATCTGCAGCAGCAAGCGCTGGGCGATTTGGGCTCCTACAGGCGTCCCATGAGTCCCATCGGTTACCAGAATGCCAGCAAGAGTGTGTCCGGTCGATATACACCGAATTATCTCGAGGTGAGTTGATTGTTGATGCGCGCGGATTAATTGAAATCACTCAATCAGCAAATTGTCACTGATTTTTTGTTCACTGCACTCACATTAAAATATTGATGAGATTGGGTGAAAGAGTGTAGATAATTTCATTGTGATAATATTTGAGAATTGTTTCACATGGTGAAATGTGCACGGATTTTAATTGATTGTCCGTTTGAATTGCCCGAGTAATGATTTTCGTGAGTAATATAGTTGGGAGGGAAATTGAATATTTGGGAAGACTATGAGCCCGAGGATGTGTAGCTTAATTAGACTTTTGGTATTTGGGTCACGCAAATTGATAGCAATTTTGCCGACAGGGTTGAATTTTGATTCATTTTCGTGAATTTACAACACAGCACATTATGAGCAAAACTTTTAGTCCTCCTCATTCCCTCAATCTCATTCAGCCAGTGAATTTACAGATAAAAAAAAGTTCACCATTTTCATGCAAATCATAAATTCTCTTTAATGACTTTATGTGCCTTTTTGGTTTGTGTGAATTTCTGTAGCCCAACACGGCCGCCCAGCATGTGCAGATGCGCGCCCGTCCCGTTCAGTCCACTCTCATGCCCAGACCTCATTCTGCGGACTTTCTGGAGTACGAGGCGAGGAATGCCGAAGCTGCCCAGATGCAAGCTGAACCGGCACGAGCGCCACGGCCAAAGTCCAGCTTGGACATCAATCGTGGTCCGGATTATTACTACTCGGAGGCGAGCTATGCTGAGAAGCTGCGACAGAGCGCTCTGTATCAGGCCAAGCCTGCCACGATGCCGCTGAGATACACCGGCAATCCCTTCGCCGCTGACATGGCGGTCAGCACGATGCCCAGAGAGGCGGAGTACGGTCAGTTTGGACAGCGAGCGTACAGGCAGCAGCTGCAGAAGGGCTTCCTGAGTCCGCAGCAGGATCAGTTCCTGCGGTCGGCCAGTGCGAGACTGCCCAGGAAGGAGGAGGAGGCCAATGGCAGGGACAGTGAGCGCCGGCGGGAGGAGTCGATGAAGAGGCTGCTGGAGTGGAAGCAGCGAATGCTCCAGTCGCCACTCACGCGCAAAGGTGCCACTCTGTCTGCCACCTCGACCATGACTCAACCCAAGTCTCCGGTCCCAATGAACGCCGGGCTCCAGAGGAGCCGATCAGAGACCCACGCCAATGCCGGCTACAACAGCTACTCATCAGACGACGAAGGTGAGTCCCTGCCTTCGCTTTCTTTGCACCTTCTCCCCATTCTTCTCTTTAACCAAATGTCTCACCTCCGGTGATTTATGTTTTTCTTATGTTGTGTGTGTATCTCTGTGATTATTTTGTCGATTTGTACATTTGCTCGTGGACCTTTTTTCGCTGCTTCTGGGCGGTTCTCACCTGAGAAGCAGCCAAATAGCGCATGAGATATTATTCAGCAATAACCATGACGAGAGCGGTGATAAATGACTACAAAGTTTTCCATTCAATTTTCAAATGCCGGGAAACTATGTAATTTCTTCGTGGGTTATTTATGGCAAATAAGTAAGTTAGTAATTTGTAGCAATTTTTGAAAAATGATTTCATCGATTTTCACGGAGTTTTGAGAGTGTTGAATAAATAAAAGTTTTCTGTGGCAAAGAACACAGAGAGAGAGAAAGAGAGGAAAAGAATTTTTGACGCTATGAGGGAATTATTATGGAAATTCTTCTCAAAGGCTAAACTTTAGTAGTCATTTAACCCCAATGAAAAAAAATTCATCCTCTGTCTCACAAAAGCATTGCTGAAATAATACAGACAGAGAGAAGGAGAGAGATTAGAGTTGTACTTTTGAGGGTTGTGGTATAATTTAGCTTTTTCCCTTTGACTCATAAGCCAAGCACAAACTATTCAATGTTTTTCTCTAATGCTGCATTTTGGTATTTATTCATTATACGTTATATAATTTAGTTTCTTAGCCTCTTAGCCATTAATATCTATGTGTGTGCATATCTCTCTGTCTCTTCCTTCGCCTCACAATATGAAAATTTGTATGTACGATGTGTGTTAGACAAAATCACAATCTTCTTTCCAGATTTAATATTACCGATCCAATATAATTCACTTGTGTGTCACCAAAAATGACAAGCAACGGGCACAAAAAATGCGCGAAATTCTACATTCACGTGTGGAATGTTTCGCAGAATCTCTTTTTCTTTTTGTTGATATTGATTTCATTGTACTGTACATACGAATTTTCGTATGTCTCTTTGGAGGTGTCTTTATTTTGAGTGTAGAAACTTCTATTTAAACAAAATTGAGAATATCAGTCGGTAATACCTTCCTGCCGAGCGTAAAACCATATATCAAAGAATCCTCTTTACCTCTTGCCTCTCACCAGTAACACAGAATTGGACAGCATTAACAGGTTAATAAAATAGAAAAATTCTTCGAGGTGGGGTTTAATTGTGTGTCTTCACTTTTGTATGTTCCACTAAACAGAAATGTTCACGGTAATTAATTTGTGTTAATTTTTGAATAATATCTCTACTAACCACGTAATCTTTGGGAGTGTTTTCTTGGAATATATGACACTCAAGAAAAATGTGCACATTTAACATGATATTTTGGACAAAAGGGTTTCTTTTGGGGTTTGTTTTATTGGAGTTTTGAGAAGAACACGACAAAACTGTAGATTAATTTTTGAATCTTGCATGAGGATTAGTTTAACTATTGAAAAGTATTTCTTGAGGTTTGAGGGTGTAATTTTTTTTGTGTTATCATTCCCAATTGTGTAAAATAATAATAATAACTCGAGAAACACAATCATAAGTCCTCTTCTCAAGTCACTTACGGTTTTTTTTTCTTCTTGTTTCACAATGAATTTTCAAACATTCATTCGCGCCGAAAGTGGACAAATGATTAATGTTCTCGCAGTGTGACATGAATTACTCAGGAGTAAAAAGAAATGAGAGAGAGAGAGAAAAAATACGTGAAGAGAATAAGAACCGAAAAATTACTAATAAGGTCCTCTGTTAATAAATATGACACAAAAACTTTGTATATTATATCCGTCCAGATGGGGCTCACTTTTCGCCGGCAGGAAGGTCGTCATCCCCTCGAACCTTGTCCTCTTCTTCTGCACTCGTGTCGCAAAATGTCCAAAATCCCCCGGTTGCGGTATCACAGGCAAATAGTTGCAATAGCAGTAGAGTATTGCCACACAGTGACGACACATGTCCGTCGCCAGTCACATATACGCCCGTCTATGCCCAGAAATCCGTCACAGACACACTTTTTAGCACCCGAACTGACCCACCATCCTTCGGTGGGTCCCTGCTGAGGCGCCAGCAGGGCGACAGTGAGACGTGCGTAGATGGTGATGAGAAGGAGGAGGATCAGAGAACGTCTGAATGCTCAGATGAGAAGCAAACTCCGCTCACTGACGAAGTAGCTGCGCAAATTGACGATAGCAGCGGTCCCAGTGACACAGACAAGGCCTTTGAGTACACTGATGATGATCTGGACGAGGCTCTCTTGGCCGAAGTTGATCCTGGAGAAGCTAGAGGTGAACTGGAAGAGCCCAAGACACCCACAAATCCCATTCCTGATGCCGAAGACTTCGGAGAGGGTCACTATCTGCCCATGACTCCGAAGAAGTCACTTCTCAGCTCGAGTGCTTCAGAGAGTAGTATTGTGAAGACTCTCACTTCAGTCTCAGGGGACAATTCGGACGAGAACACTTATGTTGAGATGACAAAGGGCAAGATAGATTCGATCCTGGCAGACGACGTGAAGTCAAACTACGAGTTGATGTGTCTCACAAGTAATTCTAAGCTAGAATCTGAACCGGTTTACATGGAATTGTGTCAACCTAAGTCTGGGTCTAGAGATGCGGAAGACACCAAACCCGACATTAGTGTGAAAAAGAGTTCTTTGAAGAAGTATCAGAGCGATGGTAGAAAGTTCTCCAACAGAATGGACCTTCCGGACATACTGAAGGCCTCGCAAAATGTCCTCAAGAGCGACAGTTCTGATGCCGATGACGAAGCATCTAAGGACTTTGATGGATTGGAAATGAAGTCCAGAACCAGATTCAGCTTATCAGACACATTTAGACCAGCATCTTACTATCTTGGAGCAAGCACTCCTCTGGCTGAGTGTGCAGATAGCTCAGACAGTGAGATTGCAAGTCCTCCTCCAATCCCAACGTCACCGCCGCCCATGGAGGAACTCAATACCGAGGAGATCTTCTCGTCTGAGAACTACGACACGGTCAAGCGCAAGGAGAAACAGACGCTGAATGACTCTTTCGATCAGATTCCGAAGCTCAGTAGTTCGGACTTTCACTTGAACAAGACTGAGGGTCACAAGACGAGTCGTCTTAGCTTGCCGGATCAATTTGGTGGTAAGAAGCAGAAAATTGACATTGCAATTCCGGACTACATTTCGCTGAGCACGTACAAAGTGGAGGGGAAAATGTATGCTGGCTCCATCAACAGTTGCAACACCGATGATGGATCTAACACATCTTCCGATTATGATCTCTACAACAAGTTGAAGCTCGAGTCGCCGTCGTTCAGCAGTGATGTTTTGTACAATTCAGACACTTCGCTGCCGTCAAAGTATCGCCAAGGAGCGCGACAGAGGAACAGCGAGAGTGAGACTGAGTCTGTGGAATTGCGACATTCGGGAGGTGGAATGGTGGATTTGGAGATGGAGAGAAGATTGAAGCGACGTCCCTTGTCAGAGGATTCCTTCAGTGAGATCGAATCGATAGAGAATGACTTCAGAGAGGCTATCAACACTGATTTGGATCAGTACCTGAACAAATTGACTACCAACAATCCCTACATGTACAACAGTGCTGAACAAACCAACTGGCTTCATGAGAGTCTCAGCAAGATTGGTGACATTCACTACATTAAGCCGCCAGAGGTGTTTTGCTCTGAAAATGATACATTTTACGAGAATCTCAACGCCATGAGAAAGGATAGTTTGGAGAAGTTGAGTGACTCTTTCCAGATTGGTCAGCTAGTGTCGCCATCTTCGCTTCCCGTGCCTCTGAGACCCGACAGCGCCTTGTCCAACACCAATGGAACCTACTATGACTCCTTGGAGGATAAACCTCAGGGTGAAGAGCTTCCAGTTGTGACAACTGATTCTAATGTTTCGCCTCTCAAAGAGAAGAACTTGAGCATTCACAATGCGAAGTGTGCTTCGGAGGATCTTAAGTCTGAATTTAGTCTTGAATTGAGCAACAGTGTGACTCTGTCGTCGGCGGATGTTGATCAACAGAGCACTTGCACGGCTTTTGATCTCACGAGAAGATCTCCAGTTCACAGTCGCGGGAATAGCAATGTTTCCGATGGATCAGCGCCGTACTACTATTCAGATCTGGTGTCCAGATCGAATCAAGATGTGTCACTAGGACAGAAACTCAATAATCAACGTGATGTTGGCGTGATGAGAAAGACAGGAATTTCCCACATACACAATCCCATTCATCAGCGAACTCCGTCCGGAGGGATGATGAGGGAGAAACACCAGCACGGTCTGGTGGGTCAGGATGGGAGATCGATCTCAGCGGAGATCCTCAATGTGGCGACAAAGGAGCAACTGATTGACAGGCGCAATCTGTTTGGGGTGGAGCAGCATGAGAGCAGCAAGATTGAGAAGAATGTGTGCAAGGAGGGCTCCTTCCCCACCAAACTCAATTCCAATGAATTCCATAGTCGGGTCAATAGTGGTGAGCACGATGCTTCACGGGTGCACAAAGCTAACAACAATAACCCACACAATGACTCATCATGCAATTCTAACCCAATTGATGGTACATTTTGTAACATGACTCCTTTGCAATCGCCAGATGTGTCGGCGGGTGATCAGCTGTGGGAGGAGGACACCCTCTGGCGTGAGAGTCTGAGGCGCGTGTCGCACCGTCATGCGCGATCACTTGATGATCTGGATAGGATTTGTCATGCAAAGAGACTTGTTGAGAGCAAGTCCAGAGCTCAGCTCACGCGCGATGTGACTTATGTGAATGATAATGCGTCGAGTACGCAAAGTCGATCGAGTTTGCGGAAGAAAGTGTATCGCAAGAAGGCGTCCGATCGCAAGGGTGCTCCGAAGCAGGCACCAGTCGTGCCGCCGGCTGAGAGTGACGAGAACGATGTGTACGTGCAATTGGCGGTGGATGAGCAGACGGGCGATATGTATGAGACGCTGCGTGACGACAGAACCACCTTCTCGCCGCGCACCAGCGACGTGGATCGGGAGAAGATCAGGCAGTGGGACGCAATGTCAAGTGGCACGGCCGGGGGTGTTTTGGGCAGTCTGAGCGACACGAAGGGCACACGAGGGCAACTGAGTAGTGGATCCGATGCGACTGACGTTCAAGGTAGCACATCGTCAGGTTGTAGTCGCACTTTTACGTCCAATACAGCCATCGGCACCAACACCAAAACGTACCATCACCACCGAGTGCTGCCCTCATAGAAAGGGGGTTCACACTCAGCAGCACACTTTCTGTGATCCGTGCACATGACAGTTTCCAACCATATGAGGAACTGCCTAGGGCAAAACATTACTGAGACACTGTACATTTACACCAAAACCCCCCCAAAAAAAGAAAAATCACCCCTTCTCCCATCCATTGAGTGAAAACCCCATCCCAAATACTTCCGTAATCCTCGCATGACAGCAACGGTAAGACACATTGTAAATTCATTTTAACTTTATTTCTCCCATTTTTACAACCCCCACAGTTTTATTTTGTGTTAATTGCATTGCGCCTTCTTTCTGCATGAGGAGGTTTTTTTTTTATTATTTCTTAACAATTCAAAACTCTACTAAGAGATCAAGCTGAGTCCAATATGCCCAAAATGCAATGATTATTATATTCACACTTTAGGAAATCATTGCTCGATTATTCTTCTTGAACAGTCAATCGTGTTGTATCAACACTGTTGCCTTGAGATGAACTCCTAAATGAATCATTGTCTATACTCTAACCCAATCAATTTTCACTTTGCCTCTTGTAGCATCGCTCTCAGTGCAGAATGTGAAGAATGTGCAATCGTCGGGGCTGAGTGTTAAGCCAGATGACACACTCGACATGCAACGCGGCAGCCACATGAGCAATAATCATGAGGAGAGATTCCCGGGCGGCATGGTACGTGGCGGCTACCAGCAAGGGTGGCCCATGAAGAAGAGCACGAGTCAGAGGGAGATTGACCAGATGGAGCGTGAGAATGCCATAAGGGTAGGTGTCCTCAATTGACGCTAAAAAGTCTCTTTTTTTTGCATCATCCACGCCAGATGTGTTTCCCACAGTCTTGTTGTTTTTTTTTTGTTTTGTTTTTCCACATCATTTGCAAGTGTGCCAAACACGAGAGAGACACACATTTTTTTTGGTGATGTTTTATTTTATCTTATCACGAATGTTTTTTTTTCTCTTTTTTGTGCTTGTGACACCCTCCACACACAAAAAAATACACACAAAACTCACGAAATCCAAAACAAAAAAAAATCACTGAAATATTCAGAGTTTGGATATGTCGGCGGGTGATTTACTGAGTCGCACCCATGAAGAATTGGTGCTCCTGCTCATTCAGCTGCGAAGACAGAACAGCGCCACCGCCAGAGCCATTGAGCAGTGCTGCACGGATATCCATGAAGTTCAGGTGGTGTAGCGTGAGAAGATCTCCCTTCTCGCTCTCTCACACACTCTCTCATGAGGGTGGAGAGACAGTCCACCCCCGGTGGATGGGGCGAAGAGATACCTTGCAATATAGCTTTCGCAATAACATTTGCATTTCACATGTTAACACGAATTATTCAATTCTCCGCACACTAATTCACATCTATCTCACACACATTTTCTCTGCCATTGCCACCCACACACTCACCCAACTAACACGATTGGGGGTAGGTGGATGGGGATGATTTGGTGGGTTTCATGCTCAAAATTCCTCTCACGATAAATCCAATCTCTCTTTCAGTCAGCCTTTCAACTCTCAATTGGCGCTTCTGAAGCTCCACTTTTCCTCCTCATTGCATTTCTGCTTGTAGAATTTTAATTCTGAAAATATGCTTTCTGTGAAAATGATTTTATTTTCAACTTTGCACAACCATGCAATGCAGTAAAATCTGATTTTCAAAGTTTCTTCACACACTTTTTTCTAACTCAATAGCATTCATCATCTTGTCTGGACTAACATCAAAGCCTAACCTTTTGGTATTTTTTTTCTGATTCAAGTCCTTAATCCTGCAGAATCGCATTAGAACATCGGATGGACAGACGAAGATGGACAACATCGCACGATTGGATTCGCTGAAGCAGCAACTGATTGATCTGGAGAAGCAGTATGAGAAGAGCAAACCACTGGTGAATCTGGTTGATAACATGGTGAAACTGGGTTCTCTCTATCGTGGCGCTCCTGTTAATCGTCATCCTGGGAATGAGTCTGTCACCCTGGACAGGCTGGAGTTCAATCAACGTGTCCAGGAAAGACGACTACTGCAGGAGGAACGAAGACACTGGGATAGACTGAGTCCAAATCATTCAGAACTGCAGGTGAGATTAGACAATTCAGTGCTTTAATTGCAAGTCTTCTAAACCACTATTGCTCTTGCAGACGAAAGTCCAGCAACTTTACCAGCTTGATCAGCTCCTCCAGGAGGAGTCAGGCACGCTGCAGAGTCTGCAGAGAGACAAGGAGGATCTAGAGCGTGCTCTGGGCGGACTGAGAGCGAGACTGCAGAATGGTGTAGGTCCTCCGATCGCCATTGAAGCAGCCAGGAAGCAACAGCACGCTCTGGAGCGCGAACTGTCGCGCGTTCATCAGCTTTTAGCTGAAAATTCCAAGGTAGACCAGGTGCCTAGTAGTTCTTGTGTCTCTTCTTTTGGCAAAATTGAACTTGACCGAATCTATAACATGTAAAGTAAATGGTAGAATAGCACCTCACGATCATTTCTAACTGAAAATTTTATGGCTTAATTGACACTGATAGAGACTCATTTCACCATTTTCATATGCGACAATTAGTGGGGTTTGAATTGGATGACTGAGAAATGGCTTATTTTGCAGAAGCTTGAACAGACTGTGGCTGGAAATGCTCGATTGGAGCAGGAATTGCTGGTGCTGAGGCAGAAATTGCAAGCTTCTCGAGATTCGCGTGGGTCTCAGACGGCTCTTAGTGCTGGAAGTGGCAGCAATGGTGGAGCTCCGGACAGTATTTCATATACTGGAGGAGCAACGGCAGTTCTAGAGTCTGGTAAGTGTTATTGGTGATGTAATGAGTGACACATTGGAGTGAAAATTGCACTCTTTTAGATATTCTAGAGCTGAGGCGCGTGCAGCAGCTGGTTGGGGACATGCAGAGACAGCGACAGGAGTTGAGTCAGGCGGTGAGACAGCTGACGGAGAATTCCAATTCGCTCTATCAGCAAATTCGTCCGGGTGATCATCCGGGTGGCTCAAAGAAACGCCCACAGAACAGTTCGTGGATGGAAACTGATCTGGACTCAATGATCAGCTCAGATCACTCAACAATCCAGATGCCACCAATTGAGCATGTCTCGACGAATCCATTCCTCAACCACAATTTGTACATTGACACAAATTCGACTGGACAGAAGCAGGGTGAGAGTGAGTTGAAGGGATCCAAGATCTTCCAGAATCACGAATCATCGGATGGCATTGAGTCCAGTGGCATGGAGAGTGATGATGTGCTGGAGGGAAATCATATGAATGGATTTTCCATGCAAGACAAGCAAGAGATCAAAACGGTGCGCATTGTGAAGAGGGAAAGTGAGAGGCGACAGCGTGATCGTGAACGCACAAATTCATCTAGTCAGAATCTCGATCAGGTGCTGGAGGAGGAGACTCACCTTCCGGAGGACTTTCTCAACTTTGCCCGGAGCAAATCACTGCCCAGAGGATATCCAGACGCGGCATATGATCCGTTTAAGGACCCTTTCAAGGGTGGCGAGAGTCTCAAGTCGCCACGTGTGACCAGCAAAGGCAACACAATTTACACCGCTGGACCGACAATTCCCGGAAACACCAGCAAATACTCAGATTTTTACAATCACGCACCGATCTCAAATCACTATCCTGTGTCCATGACGGAGAGAATTGACGATCCCATGAAGAACTACAAGGCCACGTATGGAAGTACAGGAGAATTGTCTGGACTGAAGAACAAAACTGAGTCCATTCAGAGCCTGACCAAGTCCATCGGTGAGCTGAGTCCGGTGTTCCAGAGCGAAGCGGCCAGGCAGATCATCTATGAGATGTCCGGCAGTGCTTCGGAGGAGAATGGCGAGAAAGTTCCGCTGGCCAGCAAGCACAGGAGAGCCGTGCCGAAGGAGAAGAGAAGACACAACACAGCGCCCAGCAATGTTATCGTCAAGACAATGCAACAAATCCAGTCGGAGAACGACATGAATCGCAATGTAAGTTGACTTTTAAGCCTCAAAAGAAGACACTTTAATTGAATTGAGTGCTTTTGCAGAACACTAATTGGCGAGCTCGCGATGATCTTGACATGGAAGTCGCTCTGCGACCACGAAGCAATGCGCCTGATGTTGTGCGTTCGGCTCTTGGACCGCGCGAGAAGATCTCAGAGAACACCATTGATAAGCTGTTGGCGGCGCCAAGTAAAATTCTCATCCCTGAGCGCTACATTCCCGAACAGCCACCAGAATTGTCGCCTGAGGAGAAGAAGAGGCGCCAAGAGAAGGTGGAAGCCATCAAGAAGATGCTTTCAGAAGCTCCCATCAATCCATCAAATGTGAGTGGAATTTTTGCATGCACTTTGTTTGGACGTGTGTGAAGCTAATGCCTCGTGATTGTGTCCTTGCAGGACAACGTGTCCGCTCCTCCGAGTCAGATAAGTGCTGAGAAGAAGCAACGCGAGCATTTGCTGCAATTGAACCAGATTCTGGCACAGCAAGTGATGCAGATGAGCAAAATCGTTGCGGGTAAATTTCTTCACACATTTCTTCTACGCTCTTTCCTCTTTAATAACTCAGAGTTTTTTTTTATATTGATACATTAATTGTTTTTCATAACTCATGGCTTCTGTGAGAGCCTTTTGACTAAACCCAAAAAAAACAGATTGCAAAAACTTGCAAGAGTTCACAATTTTTGTTGTAATTTCACATTGTTAATGTTCTGATGCGCGTTTCTCGTTGATGTGTGGTGTTTTCTTCATCAAATTTGTGATGTTTTTCTCTCAAAATTTGACAACTTTTTTTTCTACCAATTCGGCCACACTTTCATATGGAAAAATTCCATTGTTTAATCATGTAGAATTTCTTGCTCTCTTATTTTTGCCAGTAGATTTAATTTTGAGTGGTTTTCTGCGCTAAATTTTGACGCTATTCTCACAAGTGTTTTTTGTGAGTGTGTAAAAATTGCTGCTGATTTGATAACTTGTTTGATAAGAGAATTGAAAGAAAAATAAAAATCAGAGAGTAAAACTATTGCAGAATCATTTGCGAATATTCTTTGTTTAAATGTATTTCACAGTCAATCTTATATCCGTACTCTTAAGTTAATCCATTTATTTCGATGTTGTGTTATTTGGCTTGTGTTTGTTGTTCTTTTCTCCCCATTTAGGAAATCCTAGCCAGTCTAGTTCCAAGTAAGAAAAAAAATTGTTGATGGATGTGTATTGATTGCTTTTATTAAAGACAATACATAGAAAGAATGGCCAGATGGCGAATCATTAAAAACATGCCATAATCATGTTGAAGAATCTCAAGAAATGCAAGGTTTGTATCATCACATTTTCTCTTAAGCTCATCTCTCATTTTTCCTGTGTGTTTTTCCTTTTGGTCTTTTGTGTGTTGCGCACTTTTAGTGAGATTTAGTAAGGTTGCCGCAAGAAAGCTTCCGTTTTTCTTGAGCAGCCTTTCTTAGATTGTTTGTATGTTTGACAATCATAAGAGATATTTATGTTACAATTTTTAGTGGCACAAATTATTTTCTTTAAAATTCACATTAAATATCCTTTCTTTCTCTCAACTTCAACAACTTTTTAGAATGGAAAAGAATAGAAAACTTAACCTGAAACTGCGACACGCACAATGTTAATTTTCCGTCTAACTTCTTTTTCAAATTTATTAAAACTTCTATGAGAAAATCAACGAGAACAGAGTGAAATGTTGGGAGATTGTCTAATGTTGTTTCTTGCTATCAATCTACAGAGAAAGCCATGGCCACGTTACCATCGAAAGTAGCTGAATTCACGAAGGATATTCCTGAGGATGACCAACCATCTCCACCAGAGCCACTGCCATTGTATCAACAACGGGACAATTATTTCACTTAATTGATATAATAAGAGGAAAACCAACAACATTTCTACGAGACTTTTATTGTTATTTACTTAGAAGACGACATACAAAACGAATTTACAAGAAAGGAAATATTTAGTCGAACACTTTTTACCTTATAACTTTGACAGAAAGACACAAATTTCCAAAACATGAAATGCAAGAAAAAAAAACTCTTAAAAATAACAGCCAGGAACAAGGAATATTTATATAGGATTAAGAGAATGACAATTGTGACAATTTATTAAACTATCCAAATCTCGTGCAAATTTACTATGGTTGAAAGCCTTTATCAGTTTTTTGCTTCGTATACTTAAATATTTGATAAATAATCTCCATTGAAACATGATTTTTACCATTTGATATTCCTTCAGAAATCTCTCTGAACTTTTATTAAATATTTGATTTTGAGTGAGAAAATAAATATGATTCTCCGTCCAATTGTAGTAATTGAAATTATAAGTTTTCTCCACGAAAAAAAAACCTTTCTAAAAAAAACAATTACCAGTTTTTTCCTTATTGAACAGAGCTTTTGCTTTGATAGCAGCTTAGAAGAGAGTGTATTTAGAGATATCCTCTCTTGTGCAATTGAATGGTGCTTAATCTGTCTAGAAGTGGAGGATTAAGCACTCGAAAAGGATTTTACGAGGATAATCGGAATATTTAGAGATGAAAGTATGGCAAGAAAAAAGAAATTCCCCTCTTTCCCAGCATATCAACTTATACATAATCTTATCGTATAGTGAAAAGAATATACAGCTTTACAAAATTACGATACAACTTAAGTGAGAGTGAGAAGAAGGAGAAAAAATGTTATTGGACAAAAATATTTATCAATCTCGATAAGGCTATTGAAGGTAGAAATATAAAATCCAAGAGCTCAATGTTGAAAAATACGGCAGAATTGATTGAACATTTGTGTACACATCAGACTGAATAATTCTCCACACATCTTTAAAACTTCTTAATCACAAATCCTGTATTGAATGATTCTGTCACGCGAGCTTTCGAAGAAGAGCGTTTGGAGTTCTTTTTGGCTTGGATTAGGCAATTGATGGCATTGTAGACATATTATTTCGGTGCTACTGTTACAAAGACATCAATTCGAAGAGAAAAGTGTGAAGAAAATGTAGTTTTTTTCCTCCTCATTTTTTGAATATATTTTCCGCGCTCATGCAATAATTGTGGCGCATTTGAGTAGTGAAAAAGAGAAAAATTAGGTAATCAGTCAATTTCGCAAGTCAATAGGAAAAGACACGAGAAATACCTTTAGAGACATTCCTGAGAAACTATAACAATTTTCATTTCGAATGACTTTCAGAGTCAAGTCAATTTTCATCGGCTTTAGAGGAGAAAAAAAATGGAGCAAAAGGTCTTTAGACAAAATTCTTGTACATAGAATCCCTTCCCTGTCCTTTGAAAGGAGGCAATCTCTCAAATTTTATTTGTAAGAGTAAAATCTCCCCTTCATTAGTGCAGCTATTCAGTGACAAGATAGAATCTCATGCTACTTTAATGTACGTTATTCTTTAACTGATAATCTTAGAGATAATTTGTTGGAGCGTACACGAATTGTATAGATTTAAAGAGAGAGAGAGAGAGAAAGAGAAAGTGTGTGAACAGATAAGCAACAAATATGCCATCACAAATATTGAAAGGAATGATGATTTTAATAATTGTAAATAGAGTACCTTATTAATTGTATTTTTTTTGTAACCTCACAAATTGTAATTTGTATATTTTTTTGAATTATTTTGACGCATCTGCCATCTATTATCACGTAAGGAGATACACTTTAGTTATACAAGATAAGTTAAATTGATTGAAGTTGTGGAATGGCGATAAAGAGTACCATATTAGGTGTAATTTGAAACCTGTAATTTTTGATTGTTTGTTTGGTGCTAGTTCTTAACTAACAGAAATTGAGTACAATGTCTTTTTAAGAAGTTTCCCCTAATTTCTCTATTAATTAGCGATGAATTCCAAAAGCAAGTTTGAAGGAAAAAAAACGAAGAATAAAGAAAGAAAAAAAAACATACACAATTTTGTACTTTTTAATATATTTACAATTAGTAGAAAAATTTATAAATACAAAATATTACACAAACACACAGAAAAAGTATCTCGCGATGAGTGAAATTGAAGGATTTTGTGTTGGGATTGAAGAATGAGATTTTTGAGGCACGAGAGAAAAGTGTAAATGAAGCTCGTTGGAAGGCAAAATAAACCATTTATTCGAGAGCAATTCAATTCAATTACAATTCGCTAAGTTAAATAAATAGTCTGTAGCCGTAAGTAGAGAGTAAACGGAGCAGTGAAGAGCATAGTTTGAGTAATATTTTAGAGTGAAAAAAAGAAAATGTAGTGAGACATTTGTAGAATTATCGATTTATATCATTAGCAATTGAGAAAAAAGAAAAAAAACATGCTGAAAAGGTATATAAATTATGTAAAACGATTTAAAATGTAGTATTAAAGTTGAAGAAAATGATTAAAATGAGAAAAAATATTAATGAGAAAATTATATATATTTATGAGTTAATGGTTGAAAAAAATATAAAATGAAATTGAAAATAATACCACCTTGACTTTTCTTTCTACCGAGAATCAACAATTTCGACTCTGTTTTCTCCAACATCTGTGTGCATTTTTTATCCCGCCACTCCAGGTTGATTGTCTCAGCAGGGTTTTTTTTTATTAATAAAATTGTAATGCAGAAGAATTTCCACTCAGATCGCCGTTCAATGACATAGAATATTCTTGGGTGATCGTTCATGTCTTCGCCTCTCTCTCTTCATTCTCTCTTTTACTCTCGCATTGCCGGTGAATAAATTGTGATTTTATGCAAATGAAATACAAAATTATTGGTGGGACAGTGCGTTCACCTCTTCCCTTGACCATCATCGCATCTTCATTGCTGTCGCGAGATTACACAAAAAAAAACAGCCCACATCGCAATCCCACTTGATCAGCATCTGATCGGGTTCACAGTTAATTTGTTGCTGAAGATTCTCTCCTCCACAAACCATCGAGAGGCGCTCGCGCGCGCAGTGCATTGAATTAACTTTGGATTTTGAGGAAGAAACACTCTTCACTCTTGGCTAATTAAAATTCCCATTTCGTCCACCGGCACTAAAGACTGTTTGTCAAAGCGACTCAGGTGCTAAATGACCTCTGATCAGGCCACATAATAAAGATCATTGATGCATCGACGATTTTTGATTACATTTCCCTGCTTGGGCATCAAAAAGTCAAGGGGTGAGGCGTATTTTCACCCTTAGAGTATGCTCAAAAATATTCTCCGCTAATTGATTGTGTGTTTGTTGCTTGGCAAACATGCGTCTGCCAATTTGCATCTGCAATGCACTCGCGCAACCTGTGCTATTGACCCCTCGATGGCAACTTCGGCGTCCGAGATTCCAGTCAATGGATTAATTCCCGTGCTGACTTGAGGTATAAATACGAGTCTGGCAGGGAGAATCTCCTCCAGTTTGCGGATGATCAGTGTTGCGTTTGGAGCTCGTCAAGAGTGTGCAAAAACCAACGACGATGGGTAGGAAAAAGTCGAGTGATCTCATTAGTTATTCCCATATCGTATTCCACTCCTTCTCTTCTCCTCACTATATCTTTTGTAGATCGATTTGTGATCGTGTCGCTGCTTCTGGGCACGCTCGTGTCGTCTGCTTTGGCCCAAGGTGATGTAGTTTGAATTTGAGGAGTTTCTCTTCTCAACACAATTTCCCCAATTTGTGCGTGAATCTCTGCAGGACCCGCTCGTGTTGTGTGCTACTTCAGCAACTGGGCGATCTATCGCGAGGGCATCGGAAGCTATGGGATTGATGATGTGCCAGGTGATCTCTGCACCCACGTGATTTACTCTTTTATCGGTGTCGATGACTCCACATGGAAAGTCTTGATCATCGATCCAGAAGTGAGTTGGCCTCTCTTCATTTCACCATCTCAATCATCACGCGAGATGTTCTTGTCGGTTAATTATGATATTAATAAGCGCATTATAGCGATTGTTTACGTCCACTCACAATGCAAATTAGTATTCAAATTTTGTGCCTGCGAGGCGTGATTAATGGGTTTTTTTCTTTCTCTCTCTTGTGATTTCACAGCTCGATGTGGATAAAGGTGGGTTTAGGAAGTTCACGACCCTGAAGAGTCGATATCCACATCTGAAGACCCAAATTGCCGTGGGCGGCTGGGCTGAGGGAGGATCGAAGTACTCCCAAATGGTGGCTTCGCCAGATCGCCGACGAAGCTTCATTCAGAGCGTGATGGAATTCATGGACAAGTACGGCTTCGATGGCTTCGATCTGGACTGGG
This sequence comes from Phlebotomus argentipes, assembly GCF_947086385.1. Taxonomy (NCBI): domain Eukaryota; kingdom Metazoa; phylum Arthropoda; class Insecta; order Diptera; family Psychodidae; genus Phlebotomus; species Phlebotomus argentipes. The sequence goes on from NW_026776174.1 coordinate 1,227,623, forward strand.
AGTATCCCGGAGCTGCGGATCGCGGCGGCAGCTTCAGCGACAAGAACACCTTCTACTTCTTCGTGCAGGAACTGAGGCGAGCCTTTGACCGTCGCGGCAAAGGCTGGGAGATCACAATGGCCGTTCCTGTGGCCAAATTCCGCCTCGACGAGGGATATCACGTGCCCGAGCTCTGCCAGATGCTGGACGCCATCCACGCCATGACCTACGATCTGCGAGGCAACTGGGCAGGATTCGCGGACGTGCACAGCGCCCTGCACAAGAGACCACACGATCAGTGGGCTTACGAGAAGCTCAATGTGGTGAGTGAGAATGAATTGTTTGAGAAAAGTTTCACGGCATGAAAATCACCCTGACAGGAACTTTCGTATTGGAAAAGTTCACTTAACTTCCTCTCTTCGTGTGGCACGAGAGAGCGCCTGAAGATATTACAGGGAAGTTTTGTGAGAATCACGTCTCACATATTCTACAGTTTAGAAGAGATGCAAGATGAATTTCTCAAATTCATGTCAAAAGTTTTCCCGCACATTAAATAGCATAATATTGCACTATCTTGATGGGGGAAAATATTAACGAAAACATTATTTTGTAAGAAAATACAGCAAAACTCAATTTGATATTCCAATTCTCTTGTGATTACATTTACACATTTGTAAAAGCGAAAGATTCTCAAGTGTTCAGCGCGAAATTGTAAAGCACAATGAAAGTTTCACAAACACTTTACACAAAATGTACTTTTGTATAGTTATTTAAAGTTTCTTTTCCCTCAAGGAGTTTGATTTTCACTGTAAGAAACTTTCTCGCAATTACGATTCTCATGAGAGGTAAGAACACACTCTTCACCTTGTTCTTCACTTACTTTTGCCTTTCATAGAATGTGTTTAAATTCAATTACATTTAACCTCACATCAGGAAAGCTTCATATTGAAACCATCAATTATATCGTATCATTTATAATTGATAGAAATGGTGAAAAGCTTAAGCAAACCTCGGAGTAATTCAATAACAGCGCTTTTGTCTTCAGTCTTAGACTCATAAAATCTGGTCCTCGCGGTATTAAAAAGGATTAAAGGGTGTGAGGAAACAATTCCTAATGGATCGATTGTCGGAAAACTTCAGATCTCTAGCTTCACATGGAAAATCACAGCACATCAATGTGTCTCAAAGCCTTGAGTGGCTCTATTTTATTTGTAGTCACTGTTTACTCTCTATTTCAGGCGGACGGACTGAATCTGTGGGAGGAGAAAGGATGTCCGGCGCAGAAGTTGGTCGTTGGCATTCCCTACTATGGTCGGACTTACACGCTGAGTGCCGGAAATAACAACTACGATCTCGGCACGTACATCAACAAGGAGGCCGGAGGAGGAGCGCCAGGACCCTACACCAATGCGACAGGCTTCCTGGCCTACTACGAGATCTGCACGGAGATCGCGGACCCGGAGAACGGCTGGACCACGAAGTGGGACTCGCACGGGCAGGTTCCGTACACGTACAAGGGGACGCAATGGGTGGGCTACGAGGATCCGAAGTCCGTGCAGATCAAGATGGACTTCATCAAGTCCAAGGGCTACGGAGGTGCCATGGTGTGGGCCATCGACATGGATGACTTCAAGGGACTGTGCGGCGAGGTGAATGTCTTGGGGAAGATCCTGTGGAACAACATGAAGGACTACATTGTCCCCGTTTCCACCAGAACCACCACCATCACGGTGAGTTTGAGAGAGAGAGAGATTCATGGAACATTTAGAAGATGGCCAATTGTATTCAGAAATATCCCACATTCTTCACCGCATTTTGGCACTCATTTCGTGCATTTTGCCAATTCTTTGCAGCCTGAATGGGCTCGTCCGCCGTCAACGCCGTCAGTCGATGAACCAGGAGACGTTCCCACTACCCAAAGACCAACAACACCACGACCCCAGGTGAGTCCTCATTTCGCGCAAAAGGTGAAGAGGCATCAAAGTCAGAGGCAATTGAATTTATTGGCCATTAAATGTTCGCGGTGTGCGCGTATTCAATTGGTTATTTTAGCAAAATTTATGCTATAAATTAAAAACAGCCAGCAGATGCACTTGGGCGCGAGCCAATTGGAAACGGCATTTTCCCCAATACCGCACTTTTCGTCGCTCTTACACAATGATCATCAGCATTTTCCTTTTCTTTCATCGAATGTGATCGAGCAAGTTGATTGATTTTCCGCTCGGCTGTTTTTTTTCTTCTTGTTTCTTTAGACAAGCACAACTCAGAAGATCACAACGAGAAAGCCTGAACGGCCAATCTCGTCGGAGAGCACTGAAAGTGGCCAGAAGGAGGAGGATCAGCCGGAAAGTCAACCAGCAGCTCCTCAAGGAGACTCAAGTGAGGAGTCTAATTCGGAATCTGATGAGAATAAGGTTGATTGCGAGGGAAAAGATTACGTGGCGCACAGAAATTGCAAGAAGGTGAGAAAAGTCTTTGGGAAATACATCAGAATCCTTCTGACTTTTCCTGGTTCTTTCCCTTTTTCAGTACTATCGTTGCGACCATGGAAAGCCTCTTGAGTTCAGCTGTCGCGAAGGAACAGTGTTCAATACGGTTTCCAATGTCTGCGATTGGCCTGATAATGTTAAACAATCTGACTGTACATCCAAAGTGCGGTTGGATCACGAAAAGCCACAATCTGAGAATTTAACAGAATAGCTTTTAGCAACACTAATTAACCCCGGAACAGAGAGTTCAAATACTAAAAAAAAATTGCAGCAGAATTTATAACACAATTTAACGATTTATTCTAATCAATTTATGGAAAATTGATACAAGTCTGATATGAAAATAAATATGCGTTCGAGTGGATTGCACTTGACTTTTCCACTTGGCGTGGAGCTTAATGTCCTCGCGGGGCGCCAGAAAACAATGGTGATTTACTGCAGAATAATTGAAATGCATTCTAGCCAAGGGGCAGATATTATGGTCGGAAATGGTGTACAGATTTTGCAGAAGTTTTAGGACTTTAAAGCTTCTGTTTCAACAAATAGAGGCTTTTTAGAGAAAACTGGGAATATTTCTCTTTTTATCGGCAGAATTGAGCATATGTGCTCGAAAAACTTTAGATTGATTCAATTTCGGAAGTAAAAAATAAGCTTGAAGACAAACATAACCTCAAAAACTACATTTTAGCCTAGATGAATGCCTCTTTTCTTAGTTATTTCCGCAGTTTGTTCTTTATTATCCAGTAGAAATATTGTGATATTCTCTAAATTTAATCATTTCCAGTGTTGAAAGGATTTAAACTAGTCTAACAAAGTTTTAAAGCTGGATTTATAACCTCACAATTTGGTCAGAATTTTTCTAGGCATTTTTCGAAGATGAAACTAGACAAAACGCCTTCAAAGACGTCCAGAAGTCTGTGAAAGATCCTGCAAAGAGGCTAAGGAAGTGGAGTACAGATTTAAGACGTATTATCTCTCCCTTGATTCTGGCTTCTGTTTTGAGACAAGCGAAAGCCAAGAGATTTTAACTGTCGATCATTGGCTGATTCTTGTGCAACCTGTGATTGACGAGTGTGTGGTCACATTTTGGCGGGCATTCTCTCTAGGACATTGGCACTCAAACAATGATAGCAATTCATGCATTTCGTGCGAAGGAGTGTGTTAAGCAGCTGCAAGAGATTCCTCGGTGAAAGAGGAGCTTTTGCACCTCAGTTGTGATGCTTTATAATTAAATCCGCCGCAAATGAACACAACTAGTTGTCGGTGAGAACGGAAGGCGATTGATGATTTTTCGCATATCGAGAAGTGACTTTGGCGCAAAATCGTCCGAGTTTATTATTATCATGAGAGGACACATGAATTCAATTGAAACTTTCACAACGCACAGCGGCAGGAAGGCTTTAGAATTTGAGATTCTCTACACTCATGATTACAATATTTGATACACTTTCTCTGTGCACGAACTCTGCAAGTGCCTAATTACACACGATCTTTGGGGTGTGCTTTTCCTCGTGCGCACGTCAGTGACACTCAGCAGGTGCTCGTGAACCCTCGGAGGAAAATTTCGCGAAACTTTCAAAGCCTGAGCGAGTCTGGCGCGGTATAGAACATTCGCTGAACGCCAACGTGTTTTGTCGCCCAGTGGTTCGGTGGTCAGTGTTGGAGCTTCCCTGTTTCGAATTGGGAGTGGACGGGGCCAGATTGGCGCGAGAAGAAAGTGGGCAAAAGTGGCCAGGAGAGCGAGAACAAGTTACGATTTGGCCGTTACGCGAATTTACCCCGCAAAAGAAATCGCCTGTGATACAAAGAGACACACTTTTCTCGGTGGATTTTCACACGCCACTCTTTTTTTGTATTAATTGCCGTGCCTGTGAATTTTTCGCGAAAGGGAAGAACAGTCTGTGGATTATAGTTCTTCACCTTGCCATCGGCTGTGCCTCTCTGTGGTGTTGTTTGTGTTGTTGGAGGGTGGGAAAAAAAGAGAGAGGGAGTTCAGAGGTCGTGCGGGTGGAATTAAAAGACGTGCTCATGTCGCAAGAGTGAACCTTCTTTTCCCCCGTGAGAGAGAGAGAGAGAGAGAGTGTGTGTGATTGACTGAAGCTGTGGATTAGCCCTTACTATTTGGACAGGACTTGGAGGATCTCCACTGAGAAATGATACGATCCGTGACGTGGCTGCTCCTCCTGCTGGGATGCGCCTTCCTCACGGTCTCCTTGCATGGTACGTTCAGGTTTCCTCTCCTGGCGCGCCAATTATATAATTTCGCCAGCCACGAATCGATTTTTCATAAAGACAGTCCCATGATCGAGCTCTTTTCCTCACTTACATCGACATTTTTCGTGAATAAGTGCGAGTGAAAATTATGCAATTGAGAGTGTGTGTTATATTTTTACAGCTATGTGTAATATTTAAATTTAGCTACGAAAAATGTGGGATTCTCAATATATGTGTATATTTATGAATTTTCGCCAGTGCTAAAGGAAAATCTCGCACACTTTCGCCCGATCGTCTCTATTTCATCTCTCTTTCTCAGGGTGGTTTTTTCTTCTTTTTTTTCTTCTCACTTCAAATCCCGTGAAAATTTATCATAACTCATTAAGATTTATTAATCTGATCTGGACGAATCCGCGGATCAATCACGAAATATTGATCTACAAAGCTTTTTTCACTTCATTTCCCGAAAATTACAACTACACTATTTGCCTCAAATTTAATTGCTGCCGATGTATTTAGACCATTGACCAATTTACTTAAATTATTTTGCTTCTATCGATATTGTTTATGCAATAAAATGCTTCAAGAGCCAGATTAGAATTTCTCAAAAACACAAAATCACATGAAATCAAACTTTATTCGTGTACATAACTGTCAGTTAATGCGTCAAAATAATAAGTCAAAATCATATTCAACATGATAAAATTTGTAAAATAGCAATCACAAGTGAGATTTAAAGCGATTGTGTGGGTTTTTTTTCTAGCAAGTGCGAGAGCGGAATATTCCCACAATTTTACGATTTCATTAAGCAAAACACTCTGCAATATTTCAGATATCCCTTCATATAGTGACCCATTAGGCGTGTGGCCAAGAAATTTTATCTCTCAAATAGGCAATTTAGCCCACATAATTCATTTTGGTGTCTTCTGCCATAAAACGGTCTAAAAACAGAACGATCATGGGACAAAATAATGCCAAGTTCTGGGGAAAACAATCCTCTCTCCATCCATAAACATTCACAATTATATTCCCCCGATCTTGGAGATCTATTTCGGTTTGCACAGATGAGTCAAGTGAGCTCAATTTCACGTGGTGTTTTCCATTGATCTTCAAATACGCGATCAGGACATATGATCAATAAATTGTGAATGGAGAAGATGAGGCCCCAAAGGAGAGATATTGAGTGCCAGTGAGGCTGTAGAAAGTGAGACGGAGAATTGCATATTGAAAGATCTCGCGAGAATAAACAAATTTTCCGATTACTTCTTTCTCATGTTTATTGTTACACACCAGTTTCATTTTTCAAGGTTCACCAGAATGTGTGTGAAGGAAGAAAGGCCAGCAGATATTTTTACCGATATTTCACTATGATTCTCCCAAAATATCTCGCTATGAAAGTCAAAATAAATAGGTATTTAGGAATATTGTGGGTAAATTTAGCGGGACTCCAGTGGAGGCGCCTGGTTCTCACCAGGCGTCCTCATCTTCTCACTCTCTCCATTCGCATACCAACACCTCTCGTATTTTCTCTGTTTTGCTCTCGACAGACGCCCAAGTTCATGCTGAGGTTGGACCATCGGAATCCGAATGCAGGCCCTATATAGAGAAGGCGATAAATGAACTGAAATCCGGTGACTCGGGAGCAGGTATGTGTTCAGATGCAATACATTGCATTTTACAGACAATAATCACATTGTTTTCTTCACTGTGCACAGTCGGTGATGACGATGGAAGCCTAGAAGCGGCAACGCCAGATGATGACGATTCTCCAGGCGATGACGGCGACGACAGCACAGAAAATGCTGCAATCGAAGAAACGAGCAATGAAGAAGCTGGAGAAGCAGACAATGACGATGACGACGACAATGACAATGACAATGCAACGCAGGAGGATGGAGCTGACAATGAGGATGATAATGATGATGATGACAATGAAGATGACAATGGTCCATCGAAGGAAGATGCTCAAGTAGAAGATTCTGGAGAAAATGCTGACACACAAGACGACGATGGCCAGGATGATGACGATGATGATGATGATGGTAAAGATGACGATGAGAAGGCCAATGGTGACGATGATGACGATGATCAGACTAGTGCGGAAGCTGCTGCTGCTGATGATGGACAAGATAGCAAAGAAGCTGCTGACGATGATGGACAAGATGATGATGATGATGCTGATAATCAGGATAGCACAGAGGCAGCAACAAAAGATGATAATGATGACGATGACGATAATGATCAGGATGGCGATGGACAGGATGATGATGATGACGATGAGGATGGAAAAAGCAGCAAAGAAGCAGCAGACGATGATAAGGATGACAATGATGAAGATGGACAAGATAGTGGGGAAGCAGCAACAGAAGAAGGGGACCAACAGGGAGACTCACAGGAGGATGACAATGCCACTGATGATGCCGATGATGATAATGACGATGATGACAATGACAATGAAAATTCACAGGAAGTGGCTGTGGAAGATCATGATGGTGATAGTGGCGAAAAGACACCATCTGCAGAAGCTGAAGATGATGATGACACAGACGATGATGATGGTAAAGATGACGATGGAAAGACCGATGACGACGATGATGAAGATGATACTGATGATGATGATAAGAAGTCTGGAGAAGCTGATGAAGATGATAATGAAGCAGATGCAGATGGTGACGATGATGACGGACAATCGCAAGAAGCTGCAGATGATGATGATGCAGTTAAGTCTGAGGAAAAGGTCCTTTCCAGAGGAAAACGGTCATCAGATGACGATGATTATGATAATGATGGCATGGATAACCAAGAGGACGATGATGATGACAACGATGGCATTGAGGATGAAGCTGACGACGATGATGACAACGATGGCGTGAAGGATCATGAAGATGATGACGATGACAATGATGGCGTAAAGGACCACGAAGATGACGATCACAGCGGAGAAGAGGATGCGTTAGAGGAAAACGACGAAGAAGACGCAGATGATGATGACGATGATGATGACGATGATGATGACGAAGAGAATCCAGAAGAGGAATTAACTCTGGTAAATTTTCAGTCTTGCAACAAAACATTCCAATATATTTCACGATTTTTTCAAAGTCTTTTTTGAAATTTTCAGAATAAGTTCGTAAAACGTATCACACAAGACTCTCAAGATTACCTCAAGAAATTAAGAAAGCAAATTTTTAAGCATTAATGTAAAATAAGTAAATTTTATTGTTGTTGAGTCAAGGTTTGTAGGTTTATATTGTTCTGGAACGCGTTCTTGATGTTTCCAAATTGGAAAACCTATCCTGATTTCTGGGACATTGCAAATAAATATGAAAAGAGTTATAAAAAACAATCGTTGTTGCGTTGCAATTTCTTCGTTCATTTCTTTTTTTTTTAAATATTATTATTACTTTTACATTTTCCTACTTATGAAACATTGAGTTTAATGGATTTCGTAAGACGTTAAAGAGAGTTTATAAACCATGAATGCCTTCATAAAAATCTGTCTTTAATAAAAGTCACAGTTACTTTTAATTCTTTTAATTAAACTTCTCATCATTGTTCTCAACTAGACCCATTCATTTCATAATTTTTTTATTCTCAAAATCGTGAAATAATATCAAGCTGTGCATATATTTTGCAATTTTTATTTTTGTACTTCTTTTTTTTATGGTTCCAAGGAATGGACATTGTTGCGTTCCCCCTAATTTCCTGATACTCCCTTTTTCTTCTTCCAGGAATCGGAAATTCCGGACAATCGTCGTAGTCGCGATCACATCGCCGAACTCTTGCATTTGGACGATGAATCGGAATTGCGCGAAAGTGCGATCGTTCGTGTGGCCGATGTTATCCTGAAGGATCTCAAGAGGATCTATGAGAACTCAATTAAGCCACTCGAGGGACTCTACAAATACCGCGATCTCAGCAATCGCCACTTTGGCGATCCGGAGATCTTCTCCAAGCCATTGGTGCTGTTCATGGGTCCCTGGAGCGGTGGCAAGTCCACGCTGATCAACTATCTCACGGACAATGAGTTCACGGAAGACTCGTTGAGAACGGGAGCCGAACCGTCGCCGGCGTACTTCAACATTCTGATGCACGGCGAGAAGGCGGAAGTTCTGGATGGCACTCAATTGGCTGCCGACTGGACATTCGCAGGTCTGCAGAAGTTTGGCCAGGGTCTGGAAGATCGTCTGCGCGGATTGAAGCTGCCCAGCAAGCTTCTCGAGAAGGTACAAATGTGCTTCATATTGCTTTGACCCTGGGCTAGAGCGCGCGACATCATCGCGCATATGAAGGTCACACGCTCCAAAGAAGAGACAGTAGTTTTTGTCACTCTGGGGAGCGCAATAAGCCATATTGTCCCGTGTGTGCTGAGCATTAATCGTGGCGCATCCCCAAAATAACTCCGCCATGACGGCTTCTCTGGCTTTGGGCGCAAATGACGTCGTCGGTGGCATTAGGAAAGGCTGTTGCGGTGCTATTTTCGTGTGCGCCACATCTAAATTTAGTGGATTCACCGAATCTTCTCCACATCACAAGAAGAATTTGCCCATTAATCTCCCTAACCGCCCTCTCTTTTCATACCTCTGCCCAGGTGAACATCGTGGAGATTCCCGGCATCCTCGAGGTGCGCAAGCAAGTGTCCCGCCTCTTCCCCTTCAACGATGCCTGCCAGTGGTTCATCGATCGCGCCGACATCATCTTCCTGGTCTACGATCCGTCCAAGCTGGACGTGGGCCCAGAGACTGAGGCCATTCTGGATCAGTTGAAGGGACGCGAGTACCAGACGCGCATCATTCTCAACAAGGCCGATCAGGTGAAGCCAGAAGAGCTGATGCGCGTGCAAAGCGCCCTGATTTGGAACATCTCGCCACTCATGTCCTCCGCCCAGCCGCCCATCATGTACACCACCTCGCTCTGGTCGCTGCCATTTGAGGGCGGAGCGCCCGTGAGGCTGCTTCAGGCGCAGGAGCGGGCTCTCCTGCGCGATCTTCGCTCCGCCATTGACAAGAGGATCGAGAACAAGATCGCAAGTGCGCGTCGATTTGCAGTGAGTAAAAAATTAAGAGGGAGACTTTTAAGACAGAAAAAAACTCTTGAACGTCTTGCAATGCTTCGCAGGTTCGCGTACGGAACCACGCCAAGATGGTTGATTGCTACTTGACGACCTACTACAACCACAAATCCCTCTTCGGCAACAAGAAGCAGATCTCGGATCAGATCATCGAGCACCCACAAAATTACCACATCTACGAGGGACTCTCCACACTCACCAACATCTCGCGATACGATCTGCCCGATCCCGAGGTCTATCGTGACTTCTTCCGCCTCAATCCGCTGTACGAATTCAAGAAGCTCTCCGAAACGTGCACTTACTTCCGCGGCTGTCCCATCAACAAGCTCGACGTGTCCATTGCCTACGATCTGCCCGAACTGGGCGGAAAGTACAAGAAGCAACTCGAGACGGCCTTGACGCAACTGGAGAAGGAGGCCGAGGACAGCAAGGAGTCCACCGGCAAGAGTTGAAAAGGCTGACCGACAGGGGCGCACTCCTTTCACCGCCTTTCTTTTTTGTACACCACATCAAGATGATCCCCAACTTTTGCCCCTCCCTCCAGATTCTCTCTCTCCCCTCTTCATCACGATTCGCGACACATTTTAACTCTCCTCTCTTCCTTTCTTTCTCTTCTTTCTTTCGAGAGACAAGACAATCGGGACATGTATCCTTGACTCCTCAGTCCAGCGCACCGCAACAACTCATCCGCCTTGGAGGGTCTGCTGGATTGCGGTTTTTTCTGCGACTCTTGCGCGCAATTGTGTTTCTTTCTTTTTTTCTTTTTTTTTAGTTAAAAGGCAAGATTTTGAGAAATATATATATATTGAGAGGAAAAGGTTGAAAACGAGAACTGATTGAATTCGAATTGCCACACATGATTTGTAAGTTTATTGAAGGATTAAATAAAATTGCGGCGATGTAAATAAAGGAGAAGAAAAGGTGTTTTCTTGTTGAATACTCAAAATATCTATTTATATTGGATTTCTGACCTTGCTGTATATTGTTCCTCTGTGAGAAGAGACGCCTTTATGCCTTCCACTTTGTCGATCCTGGGCAGAACGATGGCCACATATCCTTCTCCCTCGCTCTTCATCATTTCCGGACGCTCGACAATCCTCGGATTCACCTCAATCAGTCGCCCCGTGATGCAGCTGATGATCTTATACTCCGATTCGTCCTTGCACTTGATCATGCCCAAGGCAGTGCCCGGTTGAAGCTGCATTCCGCCCTTCTTCGCCTTCCCGGACACCTGATTCTTGCTCCTGTCGTAATTCCCGATGTCGTACGTGATGGAGGCGATTCCCTTCTCAAAGGCCACATGACCAGGAGCCAAGCCAATGAGGCAGATGCGATTTGAGTGCAGCAGAACCAGGTGATCCTCGCCCACTTTCTCCGGCCGCACGTGATAATATCTCGTGTAGAATCTGTCCACAACTGAAGGATATTCCCTGGCAGGATCGTACTCCTCCGTGATGTCAGGCACTCTCACGTCTCCCACATGGTAGTCAAGGTCAGGAGTGTAGTAGTACTGCTCCAGATCTTCGCCCTTTTCCATCTTCTCACTCTTCATCCTTGGAATTTCTGATGCGGTCTTGAGTTTTGCTGATCTTCTTCCTTGACTCGTCAAAATTGCGCTTCTGATTGTCCGCTCGCTCCTGCCTCAGGCACCTGTGCATCTGCCTGTCCAGATCGTTGCACTGGCCCAGGAATTTTCCAAAGGGATTCTGCGTGTCCGGATAATTGAAGAGTTATGTAAACACGTTGTGAATATTTCAAAACACATTTTGAAGTGGAAAATCTCTGATTTTACCTCTTTATGGCACTTCTGGAGAGCTTCAATGATTAAATTACATTCATCTGTGTGAAGATTTGACGACAAATTGGGGTGCATTTCCTATTTATACGAAGAAAACACGTTTTCACAAAGTTTCCAGTCAGCCGCAAAACACCCAAAATTCACCATTCCATGTGACAAAACATTGGTGGTGAGAAACTTTGACAAATACACTGTAAAAAACATATCCACCTCTGGCATGGTGCGAGGAATTTCACAAATTGTGTAAAAAGTTAGTTTAAGCAGCAGATTGCAGGTAAATCATGTCCGGAAGCAAAGTACCTAAGGTGTCCAAGGATGAGGAGGTGGAATCCGACGCCAGCATGGACGATATCTACTCAGGAAACGAGGTAATGCTTTGTTTTGCTTGCCCATAACCTCACCTTGCGCGCCCCGGACGAGGACTCATGCTTGTTTTTCTGTTTGCAGAAGCTCCAAGTGGATTTTGAGGGCAGAAATCCCATCGACAGTGACTTCGATGGCATCAAGCAGATGCTGAATCAACTCTTCCTCAATGCCACAATCAACACAAATGAGCTGACAGACCTGCTGATTGCCCAGAACTACGTAGGCAGCGTGATCTGGCAGAGCGATGTGGACGACGAGGAGGATGAGAGCGACATGGATGACTCGGGACTGATATTTGGCATCACCTCAGTGCTCAACATCAGCCAGAAGCTGGAGAAGGAGAGCATAAAGCAGATCAGGCAGTATTTGCTGGAGAAATCACAAAGTGCCGCCGATGCTGCCGGAAAGCTGAAGGAGATCCTGGAGGATGTTGACCATCCCGTGGGTTTCCTCGTCAACGAGCGCTTCATCAACATCCCTCCAATGATTTCTATTCCACTGCTGGACAGCCTCCAGAAGGAGATTAATCGCGCTGTGACGAAAAATATGCCCTTCAAGTTCGAGTATTTCCTCATGATCCTCAAGTACTACAAGACAGACGCCAAGAAGAAGTCCAAAAACTTCGACGAAGTGAATTTCTCCAATCCCGAGGAGGAGGTAATCGCCAAGGATGCGATTCTGTCCTTTGACTATTCCGTGGCTGAGGCGGACACAGGATTGACCGGCAATTGGCTGGAAGACGACGTCGCTTTGACTCCCTACAGGAAAGTCATTGTGTTTGAGGCGAGAAAACTGCCGGAAATTGTTGGGAGAATCAAGGAATTTGTTGAATAAAAGAGACAACCCCCCAAAACACCCTGTGAAATTTGTATTTTCGGTATTTTCATCAAACGCGCTCTGATTGCCAAATTAGGAAAACAAGAGTTCAACGGCATCGCCGGCATTCCCGAATATTTTTTGCGGAATATTTTACAGAGAAAAAGCATCGCGGAAATATCACTTAGGGCCAATAAATGTGATGATCTTTCAGCAAATTGAGCTCTCGGCGTGGAATCGAAAGTCTGCTGGACAAACAAGATGCGCCTGTTCAGAGTCACTATCACTATCATTGGCCATGGCTTATCAATGGATTGGTGGGGAAAACAAGTTGGGAAGTGCATACAAGTGCAGCGATCGCGAGTGTGTTGGGCGTTCTTCGATGCAATCGGACGATTTCGCGTGAAGAGATCACAGACGAGGCTTGACCTTTGTGTTTCACTTGCTCACTTGGATGTGACCAGACAACTAACTCGCTCTCGTTTCAGTCAATCGACGCAATTTGCCAATTAAACATCTCCAGTGGCACTTTCCTCAAGTGATTCCAGTGAAAATGGTGGTGAATTTCGGAGCCGGTCCAGCGAAACTGCCCGCAGAAGTGAGTTCGATGGACGCGAAAATGTGTGAATCTCTGTGGCGGAGTTTATGCAGCAATTTTGCACACTTCTCCTCAGGTTCTGGCGGAAGTGCAGAAAGAGCTCGTCAATCATGGCACTTCGGGCATGAGCGTCATGGAAATGTCTCATCGCGGTGCGGATTACAACAAGATCCACGAGGAGACTATCAAGAATCTCGAGGAGCTTTTGTGAGTGTCAAAAAAAAATCCCGCTCTATTCATACTGTGAATCCAAGTGATATATTTATTCTCGAACTGTACATATTTTGCGTCACAAACCGCTTATCACTTTCATAATCAAATTGTAACACAAAGTGAGGAGGAAATATTGGAAATTGAGAGGAATTCAATTTGCTTTACACACACTGAGAGAAAATCAGAGCCACGTTGAATCCAATCTCGCAGGAAATTATCTAATCAGATAAAATAAACAATTGTAAGCATTTCATTTTTATAACAATTTATTACAAATCTACTTCATGTGATACACATTTACAAATGAACGATAACGCAAATTCATTTTACTAAATATAGAGCAAACTAATCCTAATACAAATTCATCTTAATAACTAATTGTGATAATAATGTTAATTAATCCTAATACAAAGAAGTCCAAAATAATTTGAATAATTTACAATTGTTTCTTTAATATATTTCTTAATTTAGAAATGTTCATGAAGAAATTCAGAAAGTCAATTATTATTTAATTGCATTCAATCTGAATCAAGCCTAACCAAAAAGCACACGAAGAATTTCTGTAAAAAGGTCATGGCAAGTCGATCGTGATCAGTGGCGTAGCAAGGACTTCCTCACTTTATTCAGTCGCGATCACAATCTATATTGACCTGAGAAAATATTTATGTATATGTATGATAATAAGGATAATAATAAAAATGATTAGCATGTGAAAATTGCTTTACGAATGGAAGATAAAAGAATATGTTATTTCAGTCTCATTGTATTTCGTATTAACTTAACATTTATTGTGTTCAACAATAGGATTTGTTAGTCCAAGACATCTGACAAAAGCAAACACAAGGAATTATTACATTAATTCTAATTTTGGATGGTTGAGGATCTGCTTTTGGATATCCTCATGAACCCCTCTTAACAGTCTTTTTGCATTATAGATCTTCAAATTATTGGGTCTTTCGTCTAGGAATGGTAGAATGTCATATATGAAAGAACCACTAATGTTATTTTGAAAAATTGTAATTGGGATCACCATGATGCGCGTCAAGGAGCGACAATTTCTAATGAACATAAGTATACCATCATCACTCACTTGAACACAGCTGTCAAGAATAAGAATTTCGAGATTCTGCATGTGTTTCGATGATGCAATCTCAGTAAGTTCTTCATCGGTCAAAACGAATCTTTCAAAACTCAACACCTTCAGCTTGGTCAAGGAAGTAATGGCACGCAAAATGCTTGGAGTCAATTCATAGCCACTTATGTCGATCATTCTAAGGCAGAGACGCTCCAAAGTCTCCCAAGCGGCTAATTCTGTTAGGCAAATATCGACGTGCTCATATTGCGGCACAATACTAAGTGTCAGGTGTTTTAAGTGTCGAAATTCTCCTATCGCACTGTAGTCAATTACATCGCAATTGCACGTTCTAGCAAGTGTAAATCTCTCCAGGCTCTTAAGATGAGTCGCGGCTACTCGAAAGTATTGGGAGGCTAGCGACGGTTTCATAAAATTGCTGCCGAAATTGATGCTCTCGAGTTCAGGATTATGCTCACAAAATTGTTTAAAGGCGGACAAATTGAGCCAATTACAATGTGCTATGTTAATTTCCTTAATATTCCGCAAACCCACCAAACACTTCCCGGTTATTTGGTGATTGTTAGATAAATCTAGAATCTCTAAATGCTTCGCCTCTTGCAAGTAAACACCAATATCATCTGTAAGATCACAGTTTACAAGCTTGAGCATTTTGAGATTTCCAACCATCTTGGCGAGGAATTGGAAACTCACTTCTTTGCCGTACACATTTGTTAAGCAGAATTCTCTTAAATTGCCAAATTTGTTAATGAAATCAACGAATGTTGGACATTTACGACTAGATTCGTGAGTATCGTGACAAGAACAGGGTCCAAGATTCTTTAGGAGTTTTCTCCACTCTCCCCTCCACTCCACACCCAAATTCAAGACGCGTCGGGTCTTATAAACCATGTCAGCAACAATGCTAAATCTCTCGCACACCTTTTCCAACACCATCAACAGCATAGGATTCTTCACAAACATGAAGATGGAATAGAGACAATCATCAGGCAACATCAGAATTGACGGCGTGTCGGCGTCCTCGGCGTCCATCTTCCCGTTAGCGTCTGTCATGTCGGCACGTGCGTCTTTCTCTTCCGTGAATTCCACACCTTCAATTGCAGCTTCTTTGCGGTACTCACTCGAGTTTTGCGATGCTTGCGATGATCCGTCCATTTCCTTCCTTATTTTCGCTCTTCCAATCGATTTATGAAGATTTTCACTACGTTTTCACTACTGTCTGCGGCTTCTGCGGCTTCTCGATGTGAAGTGTGGAAAATTTGAACAGCAAGTGCCGAAAGGTATCCCGGCAGGAATAGTTCTGGCGGAAATAGCCCATGGAAGGTCTAATACTTTCCAATGTAATACGTGTAAAGCATTACATGCAATGTAATGTAATGTGCTTGTGATGTCACCAGCCACAAATCATCTCACCTTTGCATATTTCAACTTTGAAGGCTTTAGAGTCTCTTAAGATACATGCGTCCAGACCTTTTAAGCCACAGGACAAACAATAATTTTAAAAATAAAATATGAAATATGATTCCTTCTCTGTTCAGGAACATTCCGGATGACTACAAGGTTCTGCTGCTCCAGGGCGGCGGAACGGGCCTCTTCGCGGCTGTGTGCATGAACCTGATGGGTCGCACTGGGACAGCGGATTACGTTGTGACTGGTTCCTGGTCCGCGAAGGCGGCTAAAGAGGCCGCCAAGTATGGCAAAGTGAATCTCGTCCTTCCGAAAGTGACCAAATACACTGAGATTCCCGACCAGAAGACATGGAAATTGGATCCGAATGCCTCATACTTGTACTATTGCGACAACGAGACTGTCGATGGCGTTGAATTCAACTTTATTCCCGAGGTTCCCAATGGTGTGCCGATCGTTTGTGATATGTCGTCGAATATCCTGTCGCGCTGGTTCGACATCAGGAAGTTCGGGCTGGTCTTTGCCGGAGCGCAGAAGAATATTGGACCGTCGGGAATTACGGTCGCAATCGTGCGAAAGGATTTGATGGGACATGCCATGACTGTAACGCCATCAATTCTAGACTTTGCCGTTCTGGCCAAGGACAATTCCATCCACAACACGCCGCCGACATTCATGTAAGGCATTCGTAATGTGTGAGGACATTCTTGAGATCACTAAAGCAATTCTCTTGCAGAATCTATGTCATGGGCCGCGTGTTCGCGTGGATCAAGCGTCAGGGAGGAATCAAGGCAATGTACGACGCTTCTCTGAAGAAATCGCAGATGATCTACTCTGAAATGGCGCGCTCGGGAGGATTCTACTCTTGTCCACTGGACGAGGCTTGTCGCAGCCGCATGAATGTGCCTTTCAGGATTGGAGGGCCGCAGGGCAATGATGAGCTGGAGAAGGCCTTCCTGAAGGGCGCAGAGGCCCGAAAGATGGTCCAGCTGAAGGGCCATCGCTCAGTTGGAGGCATTCGTGCCTCTCTCTACAACGCTGTCACGATTGAAGACGCCGAAACTCTGGCCAAGTACATGAGAGACTTCTTTGAAGAGCACAAGAAGTAAACTGCCTTTCATATCATTGTATTTGACTGACTTTGTACAGGAATTTTGGCACAAAGTAAATGCAAATGAGTCAAATGAGCTTTTCACACCGGAATATGACATCAAGAGCCTCTTCGAGAATTGCATTTGTCCCTCTGAGATTGTCAACGACCGCCTTGGCCCACCTGAAGTACTCCTTCCGTCTGCCATCTGTCCATCCCACCGGCAGACATCTCTGGAGATCCCTCAAGTTGTACAATTTGTCGGCAAGCTTCACTAATCGAGCCTCATAAGAGGATTTGGCAGCATTTTCAATCTGTTTGGCTTTCCTCACATCCTTCGGGAGGGTTTTATCGTCCGTCACCTGCGCATGGGAAGAGAATTTATTACTCTTATCAATTAGGGATGATTGTTAAATTTATACCTCCGCCACTACGTTGCGAACTTGCGTCCCAAAGTGTTCCTCAATTTCCTCAAAAGTTGTTTCTGTGTCCTCAACGGTGTCGTGCAGAATTGCCGCCAGCAACACTGGAAGATCCCAGATTCCCGCCTCGTCGGTCAGGATGTAAGCCACACCGACTGGATGATTTATATAGGGGGTTCCATCCTTGTCCTTTCGCCGCTGATCCTTGTGCTTCACAGCAGCAAAATTTACACATTTTGTGTACATTTTCAAACTTTCCTCCATGGAAGACATGCTTTCTAAAATGGCCAACTGTAGATGTCGCTGAAGACTATTGCTCACGAGAGGGCGCAGAAACTGGAGGAGAAAATTGATGCGTGGTGTGAAAAAGGGTCGACGATTCTAAGATTTCTCCGCACTTTCACGATGCGAATTGATACACCTCGCGAAACACGTGCTTATTTGCCGGCTGATTTATCGTTCCCGCAATTGCACAATGTCAACTCACTTTTCGCAATACTGCAGAATTGCGCTATCTTCAGGCTCGACTGGCTTTTCCTTATCCCCTCGTTGTCAGACACTGAACTGAAGAAGGGTAAACAAAGTGTACAATCTGTGTTATGTTGAACTGCCGCGTCTTTTCATGCAACACACAATTTCATTTCCTCATGACCTTGACTATGCCCTCTCCGGCAATCCCATCACTTTTCTCGTAATTCTGACGCTATTGCAATTTTTGAGATGATTTTATCACGCACACATTGACGTCTGCATCTTAGGCGGAGTGTGAGTGAATGAGGGTTGGATTGAATGAAAACCGTTCGCGAGAAGGTTCAGACTTTCAAAAATCTTTTTATTTGATGTAAAAACCGTGAAAAATTGATAATTTTTGATAGTAAAAACTCGCATTCACATGATTAAAAAATAAACAAATGATCGCAAATGATCTAATTTGGAGAAGGCGTGAAATTTTCCAATATTTCATCTCAAAATTTCGCAATCTTATCTAGTCAGAGACTGGACTAACACCACCAAAGGCCAACTGGTGGGAATTCGCGGTCAAACTGTGAGAATCCAACAGTGTTGTGCTTGAGCTCTTCGTATCAGTTCCACAACAACGGGTTCTCCGACAAGCCGCATTTTCGCCTTCTCTGAAGTCTCTAAAACCATTTAAAAATTGCATTCAGTTCACTCTTGACAATCCCTTGTGTACAGATATCTGCAAATCATCCCTTAGTTTGTGGTTTTTGCCCTTAAAAAAATTCCAATCATAAAGGTATGTTTTCTGTGAATGACTCCAGAAGTGCTTCGATACTTTTGCTGCAATTTCATTTTACACACTACTTAGCTATCCTTCCAACTGTAAATAATCAGCTTGTGTTATTTATTTTTTTAATTGTAATCACATAGTTTTTGAGAAAAATGTATCTTTTGTGCACCTTTTATTTAGTGCTTTTGTAACTAAAATCCTATCTTGTTTGCGAAATATTATAGCTAGAGCTGAACTTTTTTGCATTTAGTCGTCTTATCAGTGGGTAAGTAAATCTCGAAAGTTTACCATTGTTTTTTATGTCATTTTACATAGTAGATTTTGTGTATTTTCTACGTTTTTTTCTTCTACCTTTGCCACGAGAGAATGCCAATGAGGTGCGGTTTTACTGGCAGTTCTTAATTCAGTGTGAGAAAAAAAGTCTCATCGAGACTCTTGTGTGTGAATCATGAAATCGGTTCGTGTTCACGCCATGAATTCTCCACATATTCCCGGCTTTTGGTGTGTGTGTGTGTATGTGTGAGCATGGTACACTTTTTCCGTACATTTTCTGCTCATTCAGGGAGATATAATGTGTAGTATTTAGCACTACACCACCTCATGAAGCCGTGCACACAGTGTAAAGCCCTGCTAGAGGTTACTTAGAAGTCAAAGAGTTGCCTTCGGCTCTCCATCGAGAGAATTATACTGAACGATTTTCCCTCGGGACAATCGTGCATACAATTTTGCATGCTTCAGAGGATGCTCAAGCGAATTTAGGGAAGCGCCGCTGACATCACTCCAGACCGCGTGATGTCACGTTTCTTCTTCAAACGCCCAAAATAGTCCAGAATGAAGGTTGAGAGTTTGGCAAAATTTTCCATAAAAATCACTCTGTGAAATCCACACCGAAAGTGTTCCAAGGCGAGCAACCCAACGAGAGAATCCTTTGAAGGCAGCAAAATGAATAAAAAAAACTCTTATCTTCAACTCTTGCAAATGATTTACAGTGGCGCTTTTTTTATGCCACATATCAGTTTTTTTTTCTCGAAAATAAACTCGGTGTCAATGACAGAATAATCGGCTTTTTAACCCACTCAATTTGTGACTTTAACTGCATGGAAAAATTCCCTCTGAGAGACGGTGAAGAAATGCGTGTGTCGTCACTATCTTATCAAACTCTGTGTGAGCAATAAAATCGTCTCCAGCCACTAACCATTGATGCCTAGTAAAAATGTTATTATTACACTTTTATCGCGCGGCACAGAAATTGGGACAAGGAGTAAAGAGAGACAGAAAAAAACATTACAAATTTGTCAAGCAGTGATAAGAGAGCAGAAAGAGAGCTCCAGAAAGTGTACATTTTTCCCAAGCACAGACAGATAGAGAGAAAAAAGTGTTTATCAGCCGAAATTGTGATGGTGAAAAAGTGCGCTGAACACTTTGATAACACGTGCAAAACAGCTGATTACACTGGGTGGATTGACTAAAATAGCTGAATAGACAATTTCGAGGGCGCGTAAGTTTTGTAGTCGCGCGCGTAGGTCAGTCATGCTGACTGATGCTTGCACAACACACTCAGAGATGTGTATCAAATCTCCATGTTTTCATAACTATAAAACTACTTCTCTGTGGTGGTAAAAATAGCATAGAAACATTGTAAAGTTCGTATCATTCATAAATCATTTTCAACCATTTTTAACTATGGTTTTGATATCAAGATTACATTAATATTCTAAGGGAGTTATCACACGCTTACTTGAGATTAAAACTGAGCATATTGATCTGAGCACACTCGTATTTCCACTTATTTGTGGCCTTTAAACGGTCCAAACGAGCACAAATTGTCTCACTAGAATATCCTTAAAAGAACACACAAAATTCCTTTCGTTGCTCAAAAATTTGCAGTTTTTCTTGCATAAACTGTCATTAAATTGACATTTGTCGCTTTTTTGTCTATTTCTGCTGCTCCTGCAGACAGTGAACAGCAGAAGAAATAAGACATTGTGATCAACTGAGCAAATTGAGCGTCGCAACATCATCATCATATATTTATGACAATAAATATCTTCTTTCTGTAGAGTTAAGAAGTCTATTTTTGCTACTGGTCACACTCTCTTGATAATCTCTGCGTTCTCAGAATTTCCAGTTTACTCAAAACACACAAAGCCTTTATCAACATGTGAACGCATGCCACGCACCTGGCCCTTATCTCTCTTCTCGGCTTGTGTGGAAATTTTGGATTTTGGCAAATATTGGCTCACTTTCTTCCTTATCAAACGAAAAGGGCAAGAATGTGTTGGACTGAAAATTTTCCACCCCAAAATCTCGCTGCTGTTTATTCACGAAAAATCACGCTGCACGTGCGCGTGCGTGCGTGAAGGGTGAGTGTCTTCCGGGAATGCATTATGCAAGCGCGTGCTAAAATTGGTGTGCAAGAGCTGTGGCTCTTCGGCGATGCATTCGCGCAGAGTACACGGTTGCAAAAGGGTGGCTCGGTGAGCAGACGGCGACTGTTGTGGGTGTTCTGAAGGGGAAAGAAGGTGCGCGAAGAGCCGTGGAAGCGCTCTGGGAGGCTGCGTGGGGCTGTGGAGGGAGATCCGGTGGCGTCTTCGGTGCGCTTCGGACGACGATCGGCGGCGCCGCGAGAGTCGCCTCGTCACTCGAGTCGGTGCTCTTGGCCAGTCCACAACCGACACCGGTTCAGCTGAGAATCCGCAGGAACAGTGCGCGATTGTGCCATTCTGAAAATTTTCCACAGTTTCTCGCGAACTCTTTCACGACACACCGTCTGCTGTGCGCGAAGCGCGGCCAGAATCCGCCGAGTGACTTTGCTGGCCTCTGCCACCCCCTCAGGATGGTCTGGACAAGTGCCTACGACAGTGCCGAGGTAAACCCTTTGCCCTGCACGCGCAGCCCAAAATCGCCGGACTGAAGAATTCTCTTTGTGTGTCTCTCTTTCCACCAAATTCTCATTCTTATTTCTGTGCACGAATCGGTCGCGATGTTCGGGGCGAAAAAAAATCAATTCACAACATCATCGTCCTTCACCAAGGACACAGCGAAGGGGAAGTGAGACGGAGAAGTTATTAACAGTGTACACACATTTCTTCTCACTCAACTCTGGGTGGGAAATTGCACGCCAAAAATAAGCACACGCACGACACGGAGAGATCGTCAAGTGTGTGTCTGAATTTCTAACAATTCTCGCGATATCGCGCATTCTACCGAGAACCCGATAAGAGCGGTTTTCAGGTGTGAAAATCACCGTCGATGATCTGAATGCGAAATTGCGCCTTCTCTGCCGACCATTAATTGGCCACACTAAAAGCATCAATTATGTAATGCTCGCGGGATTACGTAAAAATCTCGACAAAGAAGAGAACATTTTCGACTATGAAGATGCACCGGATGCACACGAAAGTTCCCAACTTATCCCTTCAGTTTTGCATGTTTATTTTCGAAGCGATAAATGAAAAGTCTACTCTGAAATAAACACGTCTCAAGACTCAAGATCAAATTCACATTTAGTGTGTTTATCCACATAATGAACTTAAGACTCAACTCTCTGTCTGAAGAGAGATTCTCTGAATTGGGCTGTATTACAAGCGCGCCTCAATCATTACAATGGCTTACAATCAAGGACAGAGTGTGATGGACAAAAAGTTCTATACCTAAAATTTTAAGCGTGACGCAATTGCAATTAACTTTATTTTGCTACAAGGTTTTAGCACACTGCAAAGGCAACGGCAGTGAGAGAAGAAATGTCTGAAATTTCCAAAGATGTCTTTCTGCGATTGATTTCATTGACAAAATGCATTTGTAGCTTGTCAGTTGTATTTACTGATGATTAGGTATCTAATTTTGTAATCTCTTAAGTTACTCTCTAATCGTATTTCTGTTATCATTGTTTCGTTTCTTGACTCAGCGCTCAAAAAGAAATTCAATTCCACCAAAAATATCGCAATCAATTCAAGAAAAATCATTGAAAATGTGCAAAAAATAGAATTTTTCGCTTAATATGAAAGGAAATATTTCAAACTAATAATCGCTATTATGTTTTCTCTTCTATTTAACCCAATATATTTCTCAAGGGGGAGATAATATGGTCAGAAGTGGTGTACAGATCAGTAGAAGTTTTAGGAAGTGGAAATGTTTCAATTTATGCAATATTTGGCTCATAAATGTGATTTTAGTTTTATTATAAACAATCTATGATGCCTAAAGTCCTGAAAATGGTGTACAGATTTTGGCCATATTATCTTCCCCTTGATTTTTCTTATCTTGGTTATGATCTGTTATTACTCTTTTCTGAAAACATTGAATGCATTTCCGAACAATATGGTGATGGGAAAATTGTTTAGTGCGCACAATAAGTGCAAAGCAGAGCAAATAAATAGTTTGTGATAAGTTTTCTGAATGCACACTAATTGTTTTCTCCTCTTTCTCTCTCTCTCTCTCTCTGTGCGATGGGAAAATCTGCAGATGAGCACAAGTGGCAAGAAGATGACGACAGCCGAAGCCGTTTCTCACCTGGAGCACATGTGCAGCCTGGACATCGACTCCCAGGCGGCCTTCACGCGCCTCTCGGGCATCATCTGCACCATTGGGCCGGCGTCCAACAGCCCTGAGATGCTGCAGAAGATGATGGAGACTGGCATGAACATCGCCCGACTGAACTTCTCTCACGGATCGCACGAGTATCACGCCAACACGATCAAGAACATCCGCGAGGCGGTGAAGAACTACTCGGCCAAGCTCGGCATGGCCTTTCCGCTGGCCATTGCGTTGGACACGAAGGGTCCGGAGATCAGGACGGGTCTGTTGGACGGCAGCGGCACGGCCGAGGTTGAGCTGAAGCGCGGCGGCAAGATCAAGCTCACCACCAACACGGCGTTCCAGGACAAGGGCAACGTGGATCAGGTGTTCGTGGATTATGCCAACATTGTGAACGTCGTTGTGCCCGGAAATCGCATCTTCGTGGACGACGGATTGGTCTCTCTGATTGTGGATGAGATTTCTGGCGATACTCTCACGTGCACCATTGAGAATGGCGGCGTTCTGGGCTCACGCAAGGGTGTCAATCTGCCGGGTGTGCCCGTGGATTTGCCCGCTGTGTCGGAGAAGGACAAGTCCGATCTGCAGTTTGGCGTGGAGCAGGGCGTGGACATCATCTTTGCCTCCTTCATTCGCAATGCGGCTGCACTGAAGGAGATCCGCGGTGTGTTGGGCGAGGGCGGCAAGGCCATCAGGATCATCTCGAAGATTGAGAATCAGCAGGGAATGCACAATCTGGATGAGATCATTGACGCTTCCGATGGCATCATGGTGGCTCGTGGAGACTTGGGCATCGAAATCCCACCGGAAAAGGTCTTCCTGGCCCAGAAAACCATGATTGCCCGATGCAATCGTGTAAGTTTTGAACTCTTGATATTTATTTATTTGATGTTATTGCTTCCGAAACACAAAACGTTGCCAGTAATTGCATGGCCATGAGGATGGCGCGCGGTTATATGACTTAATACGTAAGAGCAATCAGAGAATTTTGACTTCTGACGTGCTAAAAATAGACCCCAGAATTTCATGCCAAAGCCATCCGGTGCGCAGAGAATCATAAAGAGTCGAACACATATGATGAGGAGTGGAAAAGGCAATATAATGGATTTTATGTGGGGTTTCCCTTTAACCATTTGGGTTGTGAAAATTAATGTGTTTCCTTCTTCGTGGTTTTGACCTTTTCAGGCTGGAAAACCTGTGATTTGCGCCACGCAAATGCTCGAGTCGATGATCAAGAAGCCTCGCGCGACTCGTGCTGAGATCTCCGATGTGGCCAATGCCGTTCTGGATGGTGCTGACTGCGTGATGTTGTCCGGCGAGACGGCCAAGGGTGAATATCCGCTGGAGTGTGTTCTCACCATGGCCAAGACGTGCAAGGAGGCCGAGGCGGCGCTCTGGCAGAAGAACCTCTTCCAGGATCTCGTCAGTCAGTCACCGTCGCCACTCGATGCCGCCCACTCGGTGGCCATCGCGGCCGTCGAGGCGTCCAGCAAGTGCTTGGGTGCAGCCATCATCGTCATCACAACTTCGGGACGTTCTGCTCATCTCGTGTCCAAGTACCGTCCGAGATGCCCAATCATCGCAGTCACGCGCTTCCCGCAAACAGCCCGCCAGTGCCATCTGTATCGCGGAATTCTGCCACTCATCTACGAAGGTACAAACTCGTGAAGACTCTCTGAATGTCCTCTTTAACACCATCTTCACACACACTTTGCAGAACAAGCTCTCAGCGACTGGCTGAAGGATGTCGATGTGCGCGTCCAGTTTGGCATGAATTTCGGCAATTCGCGTGGATTTATCAAGAAGGGCGACCCAGTGATTGTCGTCACCGGCTGGCGACAGGGTTCCGGCTTCACCAATACCATTCGCGTCGTGTAAGTTAAACGAAAATTGTGATAAAATCTCTGAAGTATATAATTAACGTATTGCTTTTCATTATTTTCAGAAATTATGAGTAAAAAAAATATGAATCATCTCATGGAAAGTCACTTTCCGCCCCCACGAAGTCAAACATATAATTGAGATACTGAAATAATTATAATATTATATGTGTTGCATTAGATTGCAAATAAATGTGAACAATAAAATTTAACAAGAAAAAAAAAATGTGTTTTCATTCACAATGTTATTTATTGACTGTAGTTTTATGTTATCAATTGTTTATCCTTCTTAAAATATGGCATAAATTTACACATTCATAGTTTCTTGGTTTTTTTTTGAAATTTGTAAAGACATTCATTTTTTTTCCAAAAAAATTCCTCCCCTTTTCGGAGTCACAAACACTGAGAATTCTTTTTCTTTTATTACTTCTTGACTTTCTTTTGCTTTTTTTTATAACAATGACGGGGAAGTTGATTTCTTCACAAGGGGGACAATTTATGCCGAAAATTTCTTTTTAAGTAATCTTCAATTTAAAATTACACAGACTAGAAAAAAAATTATTCAGTTTTTTTTTTGTTTGCAAACATTCAGGCTCACGCATAGTTAAGAGTGATTTACGTTTTTTTCTTTTCTTTTCTTTTTGCAAAGATGTTTCTCTGCACATTTTTGCTGTTGAATTTTTCTTTGTCTTCAAAATATTAGTCTTTCAATGTGGCTTTACTACTAAGGCCGTTTCACTTCTATATAAATGTACTGCTCAAATTGCTGCGACTTTGTGAGTTTTTCTTTCATTTATCCTTATTCACTATATTTAATTCATGTTTGATTCCATTTTTTCCACTGCACAACGAATTCGCCAAAAACGAAAACGTTCATGAGCACAAAAATTACAATTATACCAATAAATAAATAAATATCTACACTATAGAATTTCCTCGAGGAAAGGAGGAAATATCCTTTATCATCCTTCGTAAATTTACTTTCACATTCACAGTAAAAACTTTTTTTTTTACTCTCAGTGCAGAAAAATAAAATGGCTTTCTAATATGGTTTTTTTCTTCATTATCATCATCTTTTCCCTTCACAATTCACGGCGAATGAAAAAGCGTTAAAAATTTTTTTCCTCTTGCTTATTAAGTTCGGTGATATGTTAGTTCAATATTCTTCCATTTCGGTCAATATCTGGCTTCACGAAATCATCATTACCCTGATTCTCCATATTGTTATTTATTTCTCTTCTTCTTTTTTTTTGCTATACTTGTTTATAGTTTTTGTCTTTAATTCTTTTTGTTTTCCTTATGAAATTACCATCTAGAAAGTTTCTTTTTTTTTAAATCTCAAAATGTGCGTTCAAATCGTTAAAATACAATTTTTTTTTGCTGACCATCAAACAGAAAACATTCACTACAAATGCATGAATTTTTGCAATTCATCCTTATTATTTCTCTATTGGTTTCATTGATTTCAATTATTATTGTGTGTTTATTCATTTTTGTGTGATTATATTTTACAATTTTTCTTCCATTTAATATCCATTTTTCTCACTGAAACATGTATTTTTTGTTCTTTTACGTCTCTATTTTGTAACATAGAAAAATAAATAATGCATATTGATTCAAATATACAAATGTCTCTTCTTAAAACTTATGTGTTTCACTAGAATTCCTCTTTCTTTCAAATAATCCTATATGCTGTCCTAACCCTAATAGTTAAAATCCTCTGCAAATATACCTTACAATTCCACAAAATATACCAATTCAACGCCAATAGTAGAAGAGCGTCTCATTAGGTAAAATTATTATTCATTCGATTCAATGACCTGTCATTTTTCTCCTTTTTCCTTCTTCTGCAAATCTTCAATACAATGGATGGATGTGTTGAGCAACGCATAAATGTACAGTTTTCTTCTCGTCCTTAATCATCACTACTGTGCTATATGTATTTATAAATTACCTACGATTAGATAGAGATTAATTTTGGTATTAATTTCCACGTCTCTCACTTCAAAGACCACTAATAATTATGAGAACTATTTACGACTAAAAATGTCTCAATAAGTTATCTTTTTATCCACTCCATTCGAATTTCTATTCTTCTCACATTCACTATCATTAAATATTTGCACATAATTTCTATAATTAGTAGTGTTGAATACATAATATATATGATATATATATATATATTTCTAAGTTATTCTCAGGCCACAAAATAGACAGTAAATATACCACTTCAAATAGCATTCTTGTTTTTTTTTCCACCCTTTAAGACCTGTTTTTATCCATTTTACTGAAAATATCTGGGTGTAATCTGTTCATTGTTCCATTTGCCTTATTCAGAAAAAAACATTCAAAACTGATTTTTATTAAAAATGTGTACACAAATAGAAAAGGAATATCCTTTTCACTTATATGCAACAATTATGATGGTTCACGATTTCTGGTGGCTCTCAAAATATTAACCTTTCATTAGGCCTCAAAGAATTCTCATCTTCGTCATCTTTTAAATAGTTTTTTTTTGCATTAATGGGGCAATAATTCCAAAGGTATAATCCATCTTCAAATACCCTAATCAAAGTGTCTATCATTCCTCTTTGTAAATAAATAGTATTACCTCTCTCTCTCCCTCTCTCTCTCTCTCTCTATCATCTGTTTCCTTTTGATACACACAGGCACAATTGTATCATTTTGAGTAGTTTGATTACGGTGCTACACTTGCTGAAGATGTTCATCTTATCTGACTATACATATCAATAATTCTGGATTATTACACTCTTCTGTCATTGTCTGGCTTTAGGTGGAAACTAACTACGCATTCTCTTGGCTTCAGGCTCCACTTTGCACTCGTACGTCGCTGGAAATACCATCCCAACAACATCTTCCGGTTGCTGCACAAAACATATAATGAACAAACAAAAAAAAAGGAATGTTGAATATAATATTGTGTTGTGAAACTTTTGGCAGATAAACTTTTCAACTTAAAAAAAAAACTTTCTTCCACACTCACCCGATCAACTTCGCTCATCACTGCAATTGGAGTAGTTTGAGTGGCTTGAGCTACTTTGTGCTCAACAATGAAGAACATATATTCATCATAGAGTAATCGTATTAGATGGAAACTTCCAAAACTTGCAGCAGATCGCAGTGTTAAGTCTCGTATCACCATTGAGCTGTAGAAGCTCCATTTGAGCAAAAACTGTCTCGCTGCCTTGGCAAATGTTGGCTTCCCTCGATACTCCTCCAAGGCAGAATCCACCACAAGACGCAACCACGATGCCCACTGTTCGAGGGTGTTTTGCTGCTGCAGAGCAGCTTTGAAGTCATTCTCCAGACGCTGCACCGTCGCCGTATCGCATTGACACACCCACGAAGCTTGTTCCTGCAAACAACAACAAGAAAATCCATCTTTTATACCGAAAAAGAGACGAATATCATTCTCTCTCTTACTTGAACATTGTGAAAATCCACACGATTGAGATCATTGAGCATCTGTGCAATTTGTGAGCTATTCTGCAGCACCGCCCTCGCCGCCTGAGCCAAGTGATTCAGCGAAGTGTATCGTCTCAGTGTCTGACTGAATGCCGACACGGCAGACAATTTAATTTGGAGTATCGAATCTGGACATTCACTCATGGCCGATGAGAGCCAACTCTCGAGATTCTTTGCAAAATTGCGAATAGCTTGAGTGAGTGAACTCGGTATTGGACGCAAGACATCAGGAATGAGAACATCAACCATATTTTGGTAGAATGCAAAATCCACCTGCAATAAAGGTTCAATAAAGCAAATTGTCAATTATGGTTTAATTTCAATTGCAGTATTGAAAAGGAATTATTCCCAATTAAAGAGCTTTTGGTATTCAACGGATTATTGATTGACATTAAAATTTTACTGCAATTAAAAATGAAAGAAGATGAAATTTACCTGTTTGATAAATATCTGCACAGGTTCGCATTGGCATAGAATGTACAATTTGGATTTGCTGAGGTACTTCTCCTCCTCACACTCTTCACCATTATTGTTGTCCTGCACACGCCAAAACTCTCGCCATAGCGACTCAACTGTGCTGAACTCCAAATTCAGCACAGCATCGAGAAAAGCCTCACAATGCTCACGATAAATAGATCTCAGTGTGTCCACATCTTCATATGTCACCTCCTCGGGAAAACTGAAGGTCGTGTCAATGGCCGGAAAGACAGGAATGGCCGCACTTCCGTCACCCAAATATTGCGAACATGCCTCGTATGTTTCAGGCTTAGCGCCCAACTTCTTCGCATTGCGCGTCCCCGTGGATTGACCAATTGAATTGGTCTGACTAGAATTATTGTTGAACGGCTTCTCATCCAGAGCACTCATGAGTGTCGAGCCGGGTTTCACGCGAATGCCATAATAGTGATACTTGGAATTGCCACGAGTGCCCAATCGACGTGTTCGCAGACCCGTGAAAACGGATCTAATTAATTTACCAAAACTCGCAGCATTCACGGCATCCAGCTTGTTTTCATTGCAATGTCTCATGTAGTGATTGTAGAGAGTCGATCGCGGTAGACTCACACCCTCTGCCGTTTCGTAGTTCTCCACCAACCACGCCACCTAATCACACATATATAACACACCAATTTCAATTAATTAACAATCTCCACAACGGCGCAACATTGCTCAGGAGATAAGTAAACATCAACACACAAAAATTACTAAGAACAAAATGCGCGACAAAGAACCAAAAGAATATACATTAAAAAGAGCAGCAATTCTACTGTAAACAACTAAAAAACTAATAAGTAATAGTACTAATTAGAGACCACAGCAAAGGAAAAGAAAGGTCAGAGTCACTCTGGCTGGGAAAAAAAAACAGCACCACGAACAAAACCACCTTACCGTTGCGGGTGATACTCTTGTGGCATGCGATAAGCTAGGTGTATTTTCAGTTTCAGAACTGACAGTGGAGGCTTGTGAGTTCGATTGTCCCTGAATATAAGCCACCTCCTGGCGAGAGGACACCCAATCAGGAAGATAGAAAATTGTTAGATTAGAAGAGAAAGGATGTTTGTGGAATCATTTCACAGCAAATAATATTTTTCTTTCATCTTCTTTACTGAGAAATAATTCTGAAAGTAGTTAAAATAAGATAGCACACGTATTAGGCTAAGACTATGAGAAGTTTTTAACTGATAATCATTCAATTTCTGTATTTTGTACACTTATTATTACCTAGAAATTTTGAGGCTCTCTTTATAATTGGTTTTAATAGAATAAATCTATTTGAAAATTCAGCTTGATTTGACGTCAAAAATAGGAATTGGTAAAAAGGTGTTGCAACATTACGATTAATAACATTTATGAAAGTGGAGAATTTATCTTCTGTGAGATCTAAAACGCTTCTAATGTTGACGTCTGAAGTCAATTCATTTATTTCGTCAAATGAACACAAGACAAGCCGGAAAATTCACGTGAAAATCGAGGAAATAAACAATATTGATGTTCTTAGATTAATTAGTACAATTTGATTGGATTTTTCGGGTAATTTGTACACATTTCAATGCAACAGATTGAGATTATATGTTTCCGGACATCGTACCAAATCGAAATTCGTATTAAATAAACTCAAAACTTTGCCTTGCAACGCTTTCTCGTTCGTATTTCATTTGTACTTTACATGTAAAATTGCAACACCAAATTGGTAGCTTTTATGAACTGAAATACGAAATCTGTAGTATTGCAACGATCAAAAAATCTCCTCAATTTAATATTAATTTCATAGTTATTAGACACAATATTCTTCCCACACCACAAACTACAACATGTTCAACTTATAAATCCGGCGGTAATTGATATTCCCATCAAATTCATTAGTCATTAGTCTATTTAGCAACTCACATGAAGATTATTATCAGTAGACATTAAGTGGGCAGTAAATATGAAAAGGATATTAGTTGACATAAAAGGTTCTTTTACTCACTGCAGCAATCGTCTGAGGCGAGGCTCTGGTTTGTGTTGTACTCAGGAGGGTATCATCAACAGGAACTATGTAGTCAGAAGAAGTGTGATTGGTAGCCGCCGCTCCAGATGCCGTGTAGTTTCCCGTCGCTGTCGTGTAGTACTGCTGTCCTGCCGTTCCGTAGTCACCGACAGCGTACACCGGATACGCCCTAATGCAGAAGCACATTAATTCACAGTCTCTTATAGCTGATTTTCCAATATCAATATTCATTACATTTGCGTTTGCCCCTGACCCGTCGTTGTATACAATTCCGAATCCACATACTGCACATGATAAGCACCGTGTGAGGCCACATTATCTTGCGAGGAAACTGCAAAAGTTATTTCAAACAAGAGGAGAAAAAAAATTACAATTTACATCTCACGAAAAAGAAAACACACTTTGAGATTAATTATATCCCGAGAAAGACAATTACCACAATAAGAGGACATTGAAGTTTGCCTCCTGTACATAATTTTGTAACTTAAGATTTGACTAAAGAAACTAATCAATTCAATTAGGATTAATTTTCACATCACTTATTCTTTACTTTTCCATTTATATTTAGTCTCGTATTTTCGAATGTTTCATCAATCAATATATAATTTTTACACCTTTCACATGATTTATCTTTAGTCACCATTGTGTTAGTAAATGCGAAAAACGGCACGAATAAGGAAATAAATTAAGAATGCAAAAAATAATATAATTAAGAATGCAAGTACAATCATATTATCAGTCATTTTAATGCACAAAGGGAAAGAATAACAGAGAAGAAATAAATCCTGTAAATTAAGGAGTAAGTAGAGTAGAGATTCAATGAAAATTAATTACAGGCCAACGGAAGAGAAAAATCACGTCTGTCTCTCGCGAAAACTGCCAATATTATGCGCGGAATGCAAAAATGTGTGTACCAAAAACTGCATTCACTTGTGTGTTGTGCATCAACGGCGGATACTTTATATTATTGAGGAATATAGACACTCTTGTATGAAAAGTGAAAACAAGGATTCATCTATCCGGTCCCAAACCACCTTTCACTTCCTTTCACATAGAGAAATGTGAGATGTTCTGGGTACAGAATATTGCTCTCACTTCACCTAGCAACGGGTGTGACGGTAGAATTTCGACTGAATTCGATGCCATCGGAAATCTAAGCACCGTGTGTATGGATGACGATGATGGTCCCTCTTTTTGCAATCTCTCTCTCCACCTGTATATTTATATCCCTTACACATAGACAGTTGACTGAAGCCCAGGGAGAAAATATATAGGAAAATACAACACAGGAATAACACTCCCAAATACGACGCACCACCCAAAATCCTTCTCTTCATGCCAATCCCTCTTGAAAAACAACCTCATCCTCAGCCACAGGAAGCAACTGAAAATGTCACTCTTTAGCCCATATACATATACAACATTCACACATCCCACAAGAACTCGCCAACGCAGTCTCTCTGTCTCTCGCAGAAACATCCTTCAGCTCCTTGCCATCTCCTTGCTAACTATTCCCCATCTTGGATATCATGTTGAATTTCCTAGTGGAATTACACTAAATCTTTCGCCTTCACTATTATCAGCAGAGAAGTCTCTATTGCCGTATTCTGTGAAGTCTGAAAGAGATGGTAAAAGCCTCAAAGGAAGAACAGCTTCTTCTCTTTTAGTTGTGTGGATTAGCAATGGATTTTCTATTCAAATATTCATTCAAATTTATCAATGTCTAACATTGAATTGAAAAATGCCATGAAAGACATCAAATTCTAACTAAAACATCGCGCAAAACACAAGAATTCTCATCAATATAAATAGACAAGATATTTTCATTGGCAATTTTGACAAAGATAGCATTTCTAATTTTATTATCAATTCTTAAATACCGTATTCAATGACAATTTAATGACTATATAAAGATGAAAGTGAAAGTGATTAAATGTTTTCCACAAATTGCCACTCATCAATTCAATTGGCAAAGACAGTCGGTCATGGGACTTGCAAAGGAGATCATTGCTCGAAACGATAAAATTACACCTGAATAAAGATATAACAGGGAAATAAATGTGAGAAGAAAATTTTAGGGTGTCTCCTTGCAAAGGTTCCACCCACTCTGAGTTTCCCTATCATTTTTATCACACACACACACAAATCAACACAACACATTCATACATTTTCCCTCCAGAGGAACGCAAAAGAGGAACAACTTCGTCGACTTTTCCCAGCGAGAACACAACCAAACGCAGCATCAGACGAAGAGATCAACATGCGAAATACCGTGAGTGTGACAGAGATGAGGGAAAAGGGATGAAAATTTGCTGTACGGATTGGAGGAAATTCTATCAATTGGGAGAATTCAGGAGCTGCGCCATCACGGCCAGAAATGGCGGCTCGTAAAGCGGGTGGGTTTTTTATGTGTTCCAAAGGAAAATCTATGTGGAAAACGACGATGAGATAAAGTGGAAAATTCAACAACGACTTCAACGCTCAGAGAGTACAGAAAAGTTTTTGCAACAGACATTTTCACGTGAGCAGCAGCAGTTCTCCTCCAATTTACACAATTTTTAACCGGGAAAAACTTTGTTCTGTGTCAATTTGAAAGATGAATAAAAAAAAAGTTGAGTGATATTCGTCAATTAACGTGAAGTTATTGGTTTTTTCGAGTGGCGTTCGTTTCAATTTCATACGTGAGTTTTTGCAATTTTTATTGTAGTAAATAATGTTACAGCATTAATTAAAGCCATTTCTTGCACACCTGAATCATTTTCATCAATTTAATTATCCATCATAGCATAATCTTCTCATTTGATTTCATTTGCATTTCCAAAGGGGACGCGCGCGATTAAAAGAAACACTTTTTCTAATGATATGAGAGAACACGATGGAAAGTTCTTTGTAGACACAAGAAGATTATCTGTCAATTGGAAGGGATTGCATTTTCAACCTGAATTAACATGGAAATAATTTGATAATTTTGTAGGATTTTCGGGGAGGGTTGAAATGCACCACGAGATGATTATTGGAATACCTTTTACGTTAACAATGAATAGAGAGTGTGCTGCATAGTGTAATTTTATACATTCACACTCACACTCGCGCGCACTCAGGGTGGACGATAACCTGGTACCTGTGCCACGAACACGTGCACTCACTGCACACGAGTGTTTTATTGTTAATTCGGTGTTACACACCAAAATAGAGGGGTGCTTCTCTCACATGGTATCAAATATTCATTACAAATTAGACACTAAACATGGGGTTGTCTAACAATGAAAAATCACTCGCTCAATGGAAATATAGTAAGCTTGATGCCAGCATTTCTACACGCCGACCATTAGCAGGTATATCAATTTTACCGTAAAATTACCACAATAATGATGCAAAAGTGTATTAATTACAATTAAAATTTGTCATCGCTCTTTTGTGTATTCAATATCATTTTGTGCATGATGCACAAAATCTGTCGAAGCAGAAATTTTTGCCTATTAATTAATATTCTCATTTATTCACTGGGATTTTAAACACTTGCTTCCAATATTTCAACACAAAAATCCTCCCTCAAAAACACCTATCATTGGATCAAATCAATTTTCTTTGACAAAGAAAGAGAAAAAAAACCCCGAAAAAAGATAAGAATCTCTGAAAACATTATTGAATTTCCTGATTGAGCAATTATAAAAGCAAAACACACTATCTAAACATCTTTGAACTACAAATTTCTCCTGAACATATTCATTAAATCAGCTTCACATACATTTTCCCCTCGTATTCAATTACTAAATAGATGAATTACTGCAGATGTACAAATCATCTATCAATAGGTAACAGATAAATTTATACGGATTCTCTACCTTCCCTTTTTCGAACAACAATATTTCAATCAGATTTAAAGAAGCGTGAAATAGGAAGAGAAATGATAAACTTACCGACTGTTGTGAGCGGAGCATAAGAACGCACTGCGCCTTCAGCTGTAATTTCAATAATTAACAATTACTAATCACATGCCTTCGACATCAGGCTATCATCATAGCAGCAACACGCATTGATAAATTTCTTATCAATCCAGCTTATGTACGTGATTTTCTGATAATATTTTACCATCGAGTTTTATCACAACAAATAAACATAATCCAAAATAGCCAATTATGGATTTATGAATACTTTATTGCTTTATAATAAAGAAGCTGAAGAGTTTATTTTATAGATTTTAATTGGCAATTAAAATAAAAATCAAATTTCACGCTCTTTGCAGTAATCTGGATGAGCTCTCGTTATAAATATTCATTCTAAAGTGGCCAAAAGCTTATCTGAATCTTAATGATGATTATTAAGATTTTATCTGATTCTCAATACCATAAAATAATATGAATTTTTCCCAATTCAAAGGTTTATTGATCTTTAACCACATGGACAGCTTCAAAAGGACATGAAAACTCAACTGTACTCACCCGTGACGGTGATGTAATGAGGGCCAGAATCATTGGGACTGTGCGTCTGAACTACTGCCACCTGGGCAGTCACTTGCTGTGCTCCGGGAGCGACAACAGCTGTCCCATTCGTGGACTCAACAGCATCAGCAGCGACCACAGTGATGGGCGATTCATTGCTCGAGTCCGAGTGCTCCAGCGGAACGACATCAATGACCGACACGCCGCCAGGTGTTGTGGTTGTTTGCAAGATGATCTTCTGCACAGATTCGACACATTATTATAGCATTTCTCAATATCAGGAGAATCAAGAGAACATCAGGAAGACACTGACCTGAGGCAGAACCTGATGGAGGGCAATGGGAATGGTTGTGCCATTAGTGCCAGGACTCGTGGCCTCCGTTGTCACCGCAATAGCATTGTCACCATTTGAGGAGGAGGGAGATGTCATTGTCACAGTTTGAGATGCAGGAGACACATTGCCTCCCTGACTAGAAACCGATGTTACTGCCACAAAATTCCTCTGAGTTGCCAATCTTGCAGCCATAGTTACAAATTAATCCACTCGTCTAGAGCCTCTTTTTGTCCTTCCACTTGGACGAATTCCGCTCCTCAGATCGTCAAGACTGTCCGCGCTATCATTCAATGCGACATTCGACATAAAAATGAGGAATCTTCACTGCATTTCCGGCATTTCCCATCTCTGGAGAATGTGAAATCCGAAGAAATTATCTGCAAAGATGCGATGAAACACAATGCATTAGGAACAATACTTTACAACTTGAGCACTTTCAGCAATGACACATAGAAATGTATGTATTTCATTTTCAAGGATAAACACAGGGCATTTCAGTGGGTAAAGCAGAAAAATTTCTGACTTTTTCTCTTGTCCTCAAGGACTTCTGTGACATGACAGAAACACCCTGTGAAAGACATTCAGCACAAAGTGATAAAATTAAATGTGAATTTCAGGTATTTCATATCATGGACCAGAAAACATGAGATTTGAAGGGTGTTGCTAAGAGCTGCGATCATCATCTTGCCAAAGGTATCACGGTAACCATGACAAGTTGTCAGGGAAACTCCAAAACCACCGGAAAATTCGTCTTCTCATCGGGAGGCACTCTTGAAGAAGACAAAATAAATATCACAGCTATTCTCTCTTCTTGTGGCACAAATCAAATTTAAGCTTTCATCCTTCCGAATCTCCACAAACTTTTCCCTCCTGCGAGAGTCATTTGTTTCTCACCTCAAAATGTTCAACATCAAAAGATCACCGGATAATTCATTCGCAGTCAAGCGGGAGAAAATCTACCTTCTTGAGCAAAAAAGGGGGAAAAACATCACACCACTGTTTGAATCTGCATTGAATCTCTGCACTGTTAACTTTGGGAAAATTGTTGAGCAACTTCATTCACTAATTTCCACAAAATATAAAGGAAAACAGCAACATTTCTTCCATCATCCACCGCGAAAGCTTCCTCCTCAACTGAATAGCAACAAACAGACATTGTGTTATTGATCAAATAAACTTCTACCACTCCGACAATATTTCAATCCTTATTAACAATTCCTCATTCACGAAACATTCGGCGCCATCGATGGAAAACATTACGAATCCCAGTTTTTTTTTCTTTACAGCTCAAGCGAGAAAGACCACAATTTTTACCCCCCCAAACAACATGTAAATATATTCATTTAGGAGATATTTTCCAGTGAATGGACAGAGAATTTTATGGAAATGAGCAAAGAGAGGCAGTTTGTCCGCAGATTGCCGTCACCACGAGACTTATTGAGACTCAAAGGCACGCGTCCAAAATTAACCCTCAAGCAAAAGAGTGGACAAAATTATCTGTTTTCAATTTGATGAATTTTGAAGGAAAGAATTTGAGATTTTCGTTAAACACAGTCAATAATAGGCAAAAGGACTCTTATTATTTGCTAGAGAATTCGCCATCAAGAATGCAGATCATTAACCAATGCATTTTTGCTGTAAATCTTCATTCAACTGTAAATTTATCTACAAACAAACACCGAAAATGCAATGTGCTGAGTCAGAAGGAAGCACAAAACTGCCCTGACCGAATTGGAGGGTTAAAAGAGGATATTTCTGTGCATTCGCGTGAAAGGATTGGCGGGTCTCGAGGTCTTTTTGTCCCTCAGCTGCGCCGTGGACAGGTGCTTTATGTTTTGCTGGCGTAAACAATATGTGTGAAGGCGAGAGGGAGGGCGCGCGCTCTCACCACGCATTCCCACACCAGGCGCACACCTGGACAGAGAGACACATCAGACAAGGGGGAACTGCGCGAGTCCTCCGCCCACGCGGACGATTCCCCGGAGCCTTTGAGGTCGTCCCGGAGTGCTGAGGAGACGCGCTCTCCCTGAGAGATAATTGCCTGATTACGGTGTCCTGCTCTGGAAAATTGAGACAGTAATGAGCAAAAAGTGTTTTAATTGCTTCCTTGGCGGATGAATGTCAGAGTAATTAGCAACAGCAGCTGGAAGATTCCTCCTGGGACAGACTTTTCCCTCCTCAAGAACACAGGGATTAGTGCAGCCATACGGAAGGAGATTTTATCGAAGGATTCCCTACAAATTTCCTTATTTCCCAATTTGTCAGCCTCAAATTAACTCCGATGGTGAACTTTTTTCAAGATTACCTTGAGAAGTTTACACAAAAGAAAATAACTTGACCTCAGCCAAACATCAGCAATTGCCATAAAGACACTCTTGTATATTATAATGTTTATTACGAGGTTTATTATCGATTTTTTTCTCCCACAGAATCTTATACAAAATAGAATTCAGATTTTCCTCCCAAACACACCTTCAATTCACCATAAATTGCACACAGATGCGCAATTTAGGTGGAAAAACTAGTCCCGGGCCTAGTTTTTCTGGCCAATTCCCTGGAAAATGCTCTCAGGGCCCCGGAAAATTCCCTGCAACTTGAAACGTCACAAGTGACTTTGACAGGTTCTCATTGCGTTTTTCCGCCCTGAAAAATCCATCCCCCACCCAAAATCCCAACAATTTCCACTTTCCATCGGCAGAAAAAGCCTTTACCTGATGTGGGGGGACATTTTCCGTCCACAGTGAGACTCACGGAGCCCCGGGAAATGGGGGAAAAGTGTCTTTTTCCCCACCCATTCTCGCGACGGAGATTGACAGGTCACTTTTTTGCTCGTTGCAAAACTTTCGGGTCACTTTTCACGACCACACAATACGGGAAAACAATCACAGCACGATGAAGAAGTGATTTCCACGGCAAATCAGCACGTGGATGGAATTTCAGGTGATTTTTTCACGAAAAACTCCGGCCAATTTTTTCACTTATTTGTTTTTCTCGGTTGCTATGGCGTTTATGCACCGCACTGAAGTTTTTACCCCGAAAAGTGGAAAAGTCTTTCAAAATGACCGCTGTTACACAGTAAATTGCAGCAATTTGTCGAATTTACTTGGCTTTCGGAATGAATATGGAGATTTGGTGAAACGTTTCTGGGGATGATTTTAGTTTCTTTCTAAATAATTATATGAATTAAACTACTTAAACTTGTATTTCCCAGGGAAAATTGATTTTCCGCACTGAGTTGTTTTCTGTGCAGTGTTTTTTCAGGTGTACCAGATGGGAAAGTCTGCAGATCACACACGCAGCACCCTCTTACATGTGGTCAGAAAAATATGGATGTCATTTTGTCTGCTTTTAGGCGTTTTACAACATAGGGGATGATTTTCGCGCTGTTTCCAGGACAAATTGAAATATTGAAGGATTCTCAAGGATATATGAATTACTATGCAGGCATGAAGAACGTGAAATAGACAGGGAGTCAGTGGAAAAATGAGGGTTGAGCAGCTTTTCTCGACCTCATGGTTGATTATACGAGAGGGTTAGTCATTCAATTTTCTCTAACTTGCTGAAGGGAAGGCAGGAAAACAGACAAGGGGTGGTGAAACTGCCCCATAAATTGCCCCGAAGATGGGTGATTGGCCGTGTCATAAAAACTGAGTGAGTGTCGGCAGAAAAATCCCCTTCAAACGCTTGTTCTTCTCGCCAACAATGTTCAAAGTCAGTGAAAATGAAAGACAGCCTCTTTTGCACATTATATGAACTTGTCCGGACAAAGTGTTTTCTTCTTACGATGTGGTTAGCAAAGCGTATAAAAGTATTAAGCTAACAGCATAAACAGAAAATACAAAAAATACAAAAGATGCTTTTCTTTCTTCTTCTTGTTTTCTTTTCGAAGGTGTTTGAGAGTGAAAAATTCCAATATTTTCATAGTTTTCTATGGCAATATATTTGAAACCCCTTTTCGCGCCAATAAATTCTGGGGATCTGGGGAAATTGAGAATTTCCCTGAACTCACACGCGTCATGCGATAAAACTCATGACAATTTCCCATCCCTTTTCAGCATGACAGTAGAATTTCTCTGATGGGCGAACATGAGAAAATCACACAGCGGTATGATTTTCTCATGTTTTCTGATAAAACGTGGCCGTCGCAAGTGCGTCGGCGTCGCGAAAAGTCGCACCAACACAGAGGCGCGCCTTCTCGGTCTTCCAGGAAACTCACGAGGGAGTTGGATGGTGTGTGCGTGTGTGTGAGTGGCTTTTCCAGCCTTTCCACGCAATCGATTTACTCTGCGACGACGCCGTTGTGGGCACGGGCTGTTCTCGCCACCATTGCACTGGCACTGGAATCACGAGCACGGGAGAGAGTGTCGAACCGTCAACGGAAGCAGGCAGAGAGTGGACATTTGTAGGCTTCCTTCAATAGGAAAAATCATCTCTCTTCACTCATTACCTCTGCTCTGCCCCCAATCGTCACGCCACAGTGATTTCGTGTGAAAATCCGCGCAGAGACACTCACGAGACGTGCTCGATACACGCAGATGGAGTGTTGTTAACCCCAGAGCCAGTTTGAGGATGTGAAAGACTGACCTTTGGCTGGAGAAAATTCAAATTGGAGGACCTTTTGGTGCAGATGAGGAGCCTAAATTTGGGGCAAAGTGAGAAATTTGTAGGTCATATCGTGGTCATTGGCTGGTTGTGAGTGATTAAGTTTCAGCCAGAGTGAGGCTCTTGCGGTGAAAATCGGCAAATGGTGGTGGTAAAACACTCCCTCGACGGTCAGGAGGCACGCTAAAAAGACGGTGAACAATTTCAGTGGATGTGTCGTGGCTGCGGGAAAGAGGTAATTTTCCGCCCCTTCGCCAGGACTGAAAAGTGAATGAAAGTGCTTCTCTCTGCATTTCCCTCCGCTGGTGGGATGATTGGTGAAAAGTCCCTCGTGATGCTGGGCGCGCGTGATGGACTGGCGATGACGGGGGGGTGAAAAGGGGTCACGGAAGCGCCATGGTTGCTCCAAACTGCTCCCTCGTGACTCCTCAAACGCTCCCCGCATGAATTTTTCACGAGCACGCTCTCAGTCGGAAAAATGTCGCTCGCCGCTGGAAAATGGATGATGGAGTCGTTGAGTTATTTCCGGGTGATTTTTTCACACCAACCCGAAAAGCTCCGCCGTGGCCACTTTTGTCGTACTGACGGGGAGGTTAGGATTTCACATGCGACTGGGTGAAAATTGTCGAGAGACACCAACCGCCCCCCTTTAATCGTATTCTATAATTCATTCGACATTTTATTCTCGACTCCGGAGCGATTGTATTGACGTGGGTGGGCCGCTGTGGGTGAGCTTTCGTTGGGGAATAGGTTAGATCGGGTGGAATGGGTGGCCGATACCGAGGAGCTTTTGGAAGAGCCGACGTCGACGCTCGTGGGGTGAATCGATCGGCCTCTCCCGAACCACTCCACAGAGAGAGAGAGAGAGAGTGAGAGAGGGAGAGAGGGCCAGACAGGGGGAGACCTAGGCTCTTCCTCTCACACACACTCACACACTCGCACTTTCCCATATTTTCCGAGCCTTCTGCACACCGAAAAATCCCCGCGCGCGCGGAAAAAATGCCCAAAGAGAGAGAGGAAAGGAAGGAAAAAAAAACATCCAATTCGTATATGAAGGAGGAAGTTGAAAGGCGGCAAAGACCATCCAAAGGAATTTCTATCCGGAATCTGAAATATAAATTTAACCCCGAGAGTGGGAGGTTTTCCAATGGAAAAACCAGACCCTCTTCGTCAAGAGATAATCTCCGTGTGTGTCGAAGTTCACAATTTTCTTCGGCGACGAGCTGAAAATTTGGTCTAAGACTTTTCGTGCATATCGATCGTGTTTTATGGGTATTTCTCTCTCTCTCTCTCTCACCCTCCATCCCCATGATGATTAAAATAAACACACGGAACACAATCAACAACAGGCCAATTAATAAGACAAATTTCTGTGAGATTCTCCACCCTATTTGACTTTCTTTTTTCCCACGAAGAAATTGCCCTCTCTCGACGACTGAAATGACAGAAATCACGGGTGATTTGCCTGCAATTTTCTCTAAAATACTACCTAGAACTGTTTATGTCTACATTTCAGAGGGAAACCTACACAAAATCTTACAAATCGATCGTCGTAGCGCTATAAGAATTCCAACTTCTAATTAACCGCCAATCTGCGAGTGTTATTTGGGTTTATTTTAATTTGTTGGCAAACTTGCAAATTACACAATTTTATTCCCATTTTATTCACAAGATTATTCCTATGCAAGGAAAGTTTTAGACAAATTGAGGAAACTTTTAAAATTACACTCACAACAGGATTTTGGAAATGTCTGGCTTTGATTTACAAACAATTTTTATTTTATCAAATTGCATTTAGTCTGATTAGTTTGGATGAAATGAAAGGCGATAAAAATCCTGTTTAAAAATAATTGTAAAGTTTTCGTTAAAAAATCTCTGTTTAATGTTTACATGACACATTTTATCAAGTCAAATATTTTAATTGAAACAATGTATTGTGAAAGTTGTGTTAAAACATTCAATTAGAGTT
Source organism: Phlebotomus argentipes (assembly GCF_947086385.1). Classification (NCBI taxonomy): domain Eukaryota; kingdom Metazoa; phylum Arthropoda; class Insecta; order Diptera; family Psychodidae; genus Phlebotomus; species Phlebotomus argentipes. The sequence goes on from NW_026776174.1 coordinate 1,270,168, forward strand.
TCACGAAGTTTAAACTAAATAAAAGTTTTACTAAAGCCGGAGATTATAGTATTTTTTTTCGTAGAGAAAAGTTTTACAGCCACAATTAAGGTTCAACTCTGAGTTTGCTAAGCAATTAGTTGTGAATAATTCTTATTTAAAAAAAATATATAATTACCAAATATGAGAAGAAATTCGCGCTTTCAAACACAAACTTTCGCTTTAGTCAGAATATTTTTCTTCTCTAGTCTCACTGTAATTAGTTAGAAATTATGTAATTTGAGGGGAGAAAAACAGTCAACAGATAGAAACAACAAATGACTAAAAATAACCTGAATTGTTTCAAGGATTTGTGAGAGGAACACGAATAATTAACTTTTCGTGAAGTTAAATAAAACAAAAATCAGGATGAAGGATCACTGTTTCGTCCACCTTTTGCCCCACAATTAAAAGTCCCGAGAACACTTACCCTCTGCGGGTGTATTTTTAGATGGAGCTCCGTGATATTCTCATGCGAGAGAATTACTTTAATTGAAGTCCTGGCGGAAGCGATGAATTAAATGTAACCCATATCCATTTTGCCACCCCCATTCCACCGATTGCTGCGAGAATTCATCATATTCCATCCCGACGGGCGGAATGATAAATCAATACTCGCAATCGCAAATGTAATTCCATTGTAGTGGCGCTGGTGTTGTAGTTGTAATAAGATAAGAAACGTGGAAAAGAGCGGAAGTGGAGTGAATTGAATTTGTGAGATTTACGATTTGCCAAGATATAAGTGTAATTCTCCACCTTTTAGTGTGTAATTGATAGCTTTTTGGGCTGTTTATGTGTTTAGTTTCGCCTCGCTCCGGCCCTCGTCCTCTTCCGGCACCACAGGAAAGATTGTAATATGTCAGTGAGACGACAGTTGGCGACCAATTGGATTCGTGATAGTCATTCGGCCGCCGCCGAGGGTCTCAGTGGACTGGGCAGCGTGGCGAGGATTGTGATCACGGCCAGGATCTACTAATGCAGTGGCGGAAGTTCACGCGACTGAAAGCTGCTACTGGACATTCGCGTACGCGAAGAATGCTTTGCTGTGGACGGAGAAAGGTGAGCTTTTCCTTTCCAAATTCCATCACATTCTGCATATTTTTGTATGTATTAAATCTCTTTTCAAATGTCGGAAGAGCAAACTAGTCCAAATTCCTCGATATTGTGTGTAGTTATTATTATGAAGAGTGAAACTTTGTAACAAAAAAAAATCACCCTCATAAACTTGTAACTTCTGCTGATGGCAGTTTTATCCAGGGAAACTCACTGGATGAGTTGAAATCAAGGAGGAGATAATGTGCCTTAAATCTAGAACTTGACAATATTCTCCATATTATAATGTATTTCTTAAGTTTCTATCCGATATGTCTGAAAGAATCCATTTAGAAACGCATTTCTAGACATCTTTTCTGACCATAACCTCAAAATATCACTAAGCGATCTTTAAAATGCCGTTTGAAAACTTTCTAGAACACAAAATCATCTGGTTATTATTTGCTAATGGACTCAGAATTATTGATTCAGAGTAAAAATCATGCAGAAAATTTTCTATATGAATATTTTTCAAGTTCTAATGCCTATTTTTGAGGTTATGTTCAAGCTCAATGCAATTTGCAGTGTTTCTTGACATCAAAGATGCAGAAAAGCAATCTCTCCGATTTGAGAATAAGAATGGATGTGCTAGAAGGCGAATTATTCACTAAATCTGTCCCTAATTTCTTACAATCCCAGGAAAAAGATTTTTATGATTGATTCTGCGTGAAAATTGAAGGAAATGACTGTATTATCTCCCCCTTGGTTGAAATAACGAGAAACAAGTTATATATTTCGATTTTCTAGGAAGAGAGCGAACTTTGCTAGAAATTATTGTAACTATTCCCGACATTTATTGTTTCCTTCTTTCTCTCTCAGATATTTTATCTGAAAAATCCCTACAACTTCCTCGCGGCGGTTTGGAAAATACCTCTTGATTATTTTCTATTTGTGACCGCGATATTGTGTTGTAAAAGCCGCGGGAAATTGGAAATACTATAGTGCTGCTCACAGGGGAGTGAGTTCCAAAATGGGAATTTAAATAATAATGAAAGAATTATCGTGTCCACATTATTCAAATATTCCCCTCATCCGTCCGAGCGCCAGTAAAATCGGAGAAACACACACAGGACATGGAATTGAATCACGAAATGTGTCCACTGGCGTTTCTCCTCTGTACAAAAGTCATTGATTTCGGTGCTCGGCGAGACGCCCTTCCACCCACACGATCGATTTCCCGGCGTGACGTCACAGGCAGGGGCTGAGGGGGTCGCCCCTTGTGTGATTGATAAGGTGCGAGTCCATTGCCGAGCATTTCGGATTGTGTTCTGCGCCCTGGAGCCGCGACTCCCGTGCAAATGGCCCAAAAACGGGGGGAGAATGACGATAGTTTGCGGCACAACTTCCCAAATGTGATTGTTTTCAGGGGTGTTTAAGTTCTGGATTTGCTGTTTTCTCTCTCTATATGAATTTCTGTGTGGTCACACAGAGTTGCAATGCTTGCAAAGCATGCGAAGAAAGTATGAATTTGCAAGTAGGAGAAAATCAACATCAAACATTTCTCATACAGTGCAGTCTGTGCAGGCAAATATAATTCCAGTTGACGAATTGACAGCCCCCGGGAGTACTTTAGTTAAGGGCGAGCGCTTCCCATTGTGGCGCACTAATTATACAAGAGGCCAGAGTAGGGACGGTGCTGGAGCAAACATTAAAATTTTACGCTCTCAATGGTCATTAAACACTCACATACACATTTCGTTGGGCATTTTAGATGTACAAGCGATGGGAAAATAGAATAAAAGCCCCTCGAGGGTAAGTCAATTGTGGGGAAGTTAAGAAAAATGCTCGACGCGAATCATTAGGCTGAGAGAGACGATGACCAAAGTAAGAGAAGGAACAATGAAAAAGCCATTAGAATTTAAGGGAGAGTGAGAGAGAGAGAGGGAAAGATAGAGAAAAATGGGAAATCTCATTGATTTCCGTCTCATTTCAATTAAGCCAAGTCATTCCTAAATTATTGTTATTAAGAAATGTCTCCAGGAAATTACAGCTCAAACAACTTTTTCCCTGGCTGTTGTTTTTTCTTATTCGCCCCAGTCCTTTTTCCTCCCTTCTGGTCTCTCTTTCTCTTGTTGAGTTGGGAAAAGATTGGAGGACGGAAACTGTACATCTTCCAGCACTGATGCTGAAGACTTTGCTGAAAGTTGTACGACCAGGGATTATACAACAAAATGTCTTCCCAGAGGAGTTTAATTAAAAGTATATGAATATTGGCTCCGGATTATGTTACTATTAAATGATAAATCATCAATTTTGGCCGTGTAGCCAGATTTTGCCTAATGAAACTTTAATTAATAATATCCTGTACATTTGCATTTTGCCATTCGTAACTCACAGTGCTCAATGAGTTTCTTCATCTCTCGAGAAATTATTTCGCCCCGGAGTTATTTCTCCATCTCACCATGCTTCGGGAATCTTTTGTGCTCGTCTTATCCCCGGAGATATGGCAATTAAATTTCACAAAGAGAAGGATAACAATTTTCGGTAATTTAATTAGGACTGAAATCTGATCAATGGGACAGAAAAAGCAAAAGAGAATTATACTCTTGGGTTGTCATGGCGCTTTTTAACATTCCACAGCATTCATGGAGGAGGTGGAAAAGTAGATTAATCCATCAGAAATTTAATACAAGCACTTTAATATGCTAAAACTTTAGTGGATTGAAAAATTTGCGAAACTTTCATCGCAACATTGAACCCTTTCAATGTTTGTCTATCTCTTCAGTCAAGTGCTTGTTCCTTCACTTCATCGCCATTTACCATATATACTGTAAATTCATCTTGTAAGCTCCGAAGACAAGTGGAGTTTCTCTGGAATATTGCCTTGAGAAGGGGTAAAATTCTGCGTTTGTCTGCATGTTATTTCAAACGGGAACATGTGGATTAATGGAGTAATTATACAAATTTTCCTTCGGAAAATGTAATTGAATTTTAATGAATATGCATTTTACTCTGCTACTTGTATACTGGAGTCTTCTGGGAAAAATTGCGCGGAGTTGACAAATGTTTGTTGAGAAAATTGTACTGCCTTCAGTCTTCACCATGTTGATTTATGTTTTTTTTATTTATAGGACGAGAGATTATTTATTAACAGGAAAAGAAATTGCTTCCAACTTAGATGATGTTGACAGTGGGAGACTTCTTGGCAACAATCATTATATGATCTTCTGCGAACATGACTTTTGCCAAGGGTGACACTGGAGAGTTCTTTCTCATGCACGCGCGTCTTTCCAAAGCTCGGGTGACTTTCTTGTGAAAAATTTCTGCATTTCACCCATAAATTGCAGTTGAAAATGGCGTAGCTCTAATGCACAATTTCACACACTGAAGCCGATTTGCTGGCTGGAGTGGAAATGGGTGCACATGTGAGAGGCACCATGTGCAGCATTCCAAATGTCCATCTTAGCCACCCTCTGCATGCAGCATCTCGCGAAAAAAAAGGTGGCAACGAGCATTAAGATGAGTCGGTTTGATAAACTGCTGCCGCGGGAGCACTGAGCAGGAAAGAGATGGAGTTTATTTTTTATACAGAAATACCCCACAAATTATCTGAAGAGAGCATTCTCATGAACCCAGACCAGGTTCACCACTCACCTAAATTGTAGAGTAATTTATATGTGGCAATGAAGAAAAACGTTCCTTTTTTGATGATACACTTTTCACAACTTTTATCCCACCATTTGTGTGTGTGTGTGTGTGTGTGAAAATGGCATAATATCCTTGCACTTGTGAATTAAACAATCTATAAAATAACAAAGTCATATTAGATTACAGACATTAGCCGCAGAACACTTTTTTCTTTGCTATTTGAAATTGCAGAAGTAAATAAAGGAAAGGAAACTACTGTGAAAATGAAAAGGCTTTTATGTTTATGTTGTCCTTCTTTAAGTAATATAATTTTTGCTGTGCATTAAAATGCTCTAATGACTCTCTAAAACGTCAGGTTTTTGCAGCATGTTAACACCTTAAAATATTTACTTAATTTGTTTTCTCAGCACACATAAAATCGGCAACACTGCCACTGCTAGTACGTGAAGTGTAATTATTGAATGGAGTGATTTTTTAATGAGGCTCTCTCTGCTCGCGCAACGACTATTCTGAGAAACTCCTACAGTTTTCTGTGTGGACACTTGGTTCACGCGAATCCCATTGCATGCACTGCAGGTGGATTTTCACGTGAAATACCGTGAAGTCTGTCTCCCACAATTAAGCCCACACACACACAATTCGTGACCGAAAAATGACGTTTTGAGTTCAATGAGGGAAATTGTGTATGCAAATTTGGGAAAGGTGTGGGCGCAAAAAAGTTGTATTGTTTGCAGAGTTTTTATCATGCCCAGGGGTTGGAGAGATAAAGTTTTAGTGATTTTATTTAACCCGGGTGAAACATTATGGAATTTTGCCATGCAGGAATTGCTGAAACTGTTTTGGTGGAGGATATTTTCCGAAGCCATGAGAAGGACTTCTGCCTCGAGGCAGTGACCTTTTACTCCACATTCCCCATTCATGGCCACCCCCTCGTAAATTCACAATCTCCACCCTTCGCCTCTGAGAAAATTAATAATCTTGTGAAGCCCCAAGAGGGAAAAAAGGCGACATCATCCAACGCAGATATGGCATTCTTGGTCATGGGGAAAATATGTGCTCATTGAAATTTCCCACTGTGAGTGGGATGATTTGAAGTTCATCCAACCACTCTCGAAAATTATCTCTTGTATCTCACAGCCTTTTGTTTACGACAGTCTCGGAATAGAGATGCTTCAATTGTCGCTTATGTGGTGCTTTGCAGTGAATTCGGGGTGGTTTTTTCTGGGCTCTTCATTCGCTGCCAAGCTTGAGGGCTGCTGCGTGTCCCGGAGAAGACTCTCCGTCTGGCGCCAGACTCTCGGAGGCCGCATGCTCTCGCGCCATCACTTAAATTGCAACCACCATAAAATGGTCCACATTATGTCCTTTTATTGCAGACTCTCGCTATCAATGTGACAAATATAATTTCCCTTCAACATTCACCCATAAATAATTTTCTTTTCCGCCGCAGAGAAACTCTTGGCTCCCCTTCGGGGCCACTTTTATCCATCCGCAGCGCGCATGAGGTCACTCAATGCGTAACTTTTTATTTAATTTGCAAACTCCAATAGAATTACAAAGTCCTGATTGTGAGACTCTTGATCTAATTTCATCTGGTATCCGATTAGAAAGGCAATGAGCAATTATACATGATGCTCCCTAGCTCTAGGTGACCTTGTCCAGATGATATTTGATATTTGAGCTGAGAAATATGTGTAAAATAGTGAGTCACAGAGAGGATTAATTGCGTATAACATTCTGTATAATACTGATTTCCTGCATTCACTTTAAGACGGATCAATATTTGTAAAGTATGCACTTCATGAAATTCTTTTAGACAGTGATTTAAGTTCTTTATTCCACACATTTTATGGTGATTCTCTACATTTTCTCTCTCTCACTTTCAACCAATTTAATGAAACTGTGGCACATACCATCACTTTTCGCCCCATCAAATCTGTCTCTCGCGGTTCTATTGTGGTAACTACACATTAATCTGTGTGAGAAGGTGACAATTAAGCGCATAAATCCCACAATAGGATTCTGTTTGGCAGATGTGTATAATCCGGGCAAGGGTTGGGGTGTCAGAATAAATGCTGCTATGAGTACGCTTGCATGAATCAATACTTTAGTAGGTCGACTTCTTGAATATTGGATTGCTCTCGCATGACTGTACATTGCAGATTCCTAAAGAGTCGTGATTTTTGCTCTCTTATCGGAATATATAGAAACTAACTTTCAAATAAATGATATTTGGACGCGAGACTTTGACTTTTGAGCGCGTAGAGTCAGCGAAAAAATGTCAGTGAATTCAGTAATTCAGTCACATTCCCTTATTGTATCATGTGGAGCAAAATGTGGGGAAGGCTGGCTGTATTGATGATGAATTGCTGGATGAAGTGTGGCAACCGTGCCGCGTTGGGGACTTCTTTTCACTCGGGATGACTCAGGCTACGGCGGAGTAGGGGACTACTTACTACCACATGAATAAGCCGTAGTACTATCGAAATACTATATCGTGTGAATTTGCACTCGAGCACACAGTGACAGTCTCACTATGGGGCCAGTGTCTGGCTCTGAGGGTGGACTTTCTGGGGTGCATTCACATCGTGTTTGGGCCAGTGTGAAAGTTCAAGGGGAGATTTTTCACGTACAGCAGAGAGCGCAAGAGAGAGAGAGAGAGAGATGCGCTCTCAATAGGGGGTCTGGAAGACTTCACTAGAGACAATTTCCAGCGCTTCTGCGCCGTTGATAAACTCACTTTTCGCCCCCTGTGACTGGCTTTCCAGACTCTCCACAAGCCCGTGTTCAACACACTAGCGATACTGTATCCAACAGTTGTTGGTGGTGCGACTCGGTGGGTGTGTGCGTGAGTGAATTCATGGTGTGACTCCCCCTTCAATTTTCCACCCTTGAAAATTACACATTTTGTAGTACGAGATTTCCACTATGGCGCCATATTTGTCCTCTCTGCCGTGAACACACACGAGTCGTGAAGCTGAAAAATGGCCCAAAAATCCAATCAACACCCACTCAGCTGCCAGTGAAAAGCCGTCCGAGTGCCAAAATGTGTTCGCCAGCCACCCCTCGGTCTCGCGAGTGACTTTCCGTGCCGACAGGGCGAACCGCATGTGAAGAGAAATGCATCAAATGGATGCCCCGCGATGAAAAACGTCTCGCAGAGCTGAAGGGAAAGCTCCGTGAGCTTAAATGTGTGACAGTTCAAGTACTGGCTGCTTCTTCCTTCGGAGCAAAAAGGTAATCAGGCGAGGAGGAGTCGTCCTTTTTTGCAGCGCCCTCAGTCATCTCGAGTGGCTCGACATTGAGGGATGATGCTCGGTCGCACTCAATGGAGTTCCCCCGTCATTGGGGGGCGGCGGTGGTGGGATGTGTGTTTTGTACATCAGCCCCCGTGTCTTCTCATGCTGCCAATTCATGGTGGAAAATTACTGTTATTACCGCCAAGTCTGGGCCAAGGGATTTTCCCACCAGCCAGTGACAGTGTTAATCAATTTATTTCACTTTTTACATCGAATTATTTCCGAGGACGGATGATCAAAATTGCTGAAGTTTAAATGAGCCCCAAGCCACCTCATTATGCTGCCTAAATCATCCACTTAGGCAGAGAGAAGGCGCTATCAATTTTCCCGGCAACTTGACATATACTTCATCGCTAGACACTCCTAATCGCATTTGGGAGATTGTAAGCCACTCTGTGTGGTTATTTCAAAAGTCATTATAAAATCCAGAGATGTGACAAATGGGATAAAAATTTCACCACTTGGCCTGATGGTGTTTGTGGGAATTGCAAAAATGCAAACTATATAAAGAAAGCACTTTTAATTTATCCACAACATTTCCATCTCAATTAGCAAACAACGATGGAGGGCAACAACATTTAACTCTGGAGCCATTCACCATTGTTAATTTAAATAAATTATCTCTGGGCGATACTTTGTGAAATATTCGTTGAAATTAATTTCATGTGAAATTTATTTACTCAACTGTTCGCAGACAAACTGTGCGGTGTATTTACCGGATAGGGTACGAATGGCAGGAGTTTAACTCTCAAAGAGGATGTCTCAATTTCATATTATTTGGTTAGGAAACTTGTGTGTGTGTGTGTGATTCAACAAAGTTTACGATGAATTATTGCTGAATTTTATGACACAATGAGAATCGTGGGAGAAATAGTTTTCATCCATGATTTATTGATTCACATTCAGGGCCTATGAAGAGTTATTGTGGGCGGCGAATGAAGCTCTGTAAAACACATTAATTGAATTACTTCTCGCAATTAACCTGTGCAAACGATGGCTTTCCGGCAGTCGCAGAAAGAGTGGCAGCACTTTTGGGGTTCTGAATTGGGCAAGAAAGTAAATAAGACGAAGTCAACATTGAAGAAATTGTATCTCGGAAAGCTTAAGTGGGGTTTTGCTTTTAACTTCCTCATGTACTTTCCAATTTCCCACTCTCGTTCCATTTGAGTCAATTAAAGGGAATTTCATATTTGCTCAAAGTGGAAAGCGCAGATGAGTCTATCAGTCGAAACTGTTGACACAATTTGACAAGGCTCATCTTGCCCACTTTAGACGGCCGGAGATGCGTCGAATGCGGTGGAAATGGAGCACTTCATGTCATCCCCAGTCACTCGACAATGAATTAAATTTATCACTCAATTAGATTTTTGAGTGCAGTGAAAATTGCTGTTGACAAACATCCTCTCTGGCTGTGTTGAAAGCTGTTCAGACGGAAAAGTGTACGCAACCCCTTTTCCATCCACTGCATTGAACTCTCCACTAGAGCGTGAATTTTCGCTGTGCTTCTTCGTCCGGAGATGTGTTTGAAGCTGAAAATGCTTCACATCCCCTCTTTTGGGCACATTCGTTACCATTTTCGAACTGATTCAAGGCGAGAAGAGATTTGACAGGGAAGCCGTACATCACATTATGATTTCAAGTCTCAATTTCACAGGGTGGAATGTGTATTTCGTGGTGAAATATTTGCAGGAAAAAGGCGGTTTTAATTGTGAATCAACCCTTGTGAAGACAATAGATTCTGTGTACACCTCAGTAATCAATTGTGTTGTCCTTGCCTTGACCACAATTCAGTGTGTATTCAAATGAAAGACGAAAATCTGATTAGGACTACACAGAAGGTTGTTTTTGTTATTCCCCAGAAAGAGCTGAACACATTCTTTGAAAGGGCATTCTTTCGTAACTCTCACCATGAGCTCTCAACAAATTTTCCCTTTTTAATACCACGCCAGTGCCAGGAACGCCAGGAACTTTTCTAATGAGCTTTCTCTGCGCTGCGCGTTTGGCTTTTTTGTCTCCCGCCCGGAAAACTTCTCCTCAAAGACACGCTTGTGAATATATTTTCATCATTTCTAATTAGAGAATCTCCTGTGATGTCTCTGTTCTGGTTGGTGGGCCATGTTGACTTCTCATCTCCAGCGTCAGAGTCAAAAGGATGGGTAATCGCTTCACTGAGGTTTTCCATGGGCCAGGAGAAAAAAATAGCGATATGAAGGTGGGAAACGCCGAAAATTTACCAGCAATATCAATATGTACAGAATGTGCGTGTATAAAAAGGGGGGACAGAGGGAGTATTTTGATTAAACAGACCACGAAGGTATTGGAGACGAGATCATGACGAGGGTGAGGATATCAAACGCTAATGGGGAGCTTATGAAAGTCACCCACGCATCATTTTGACTTCCGGCTCTCGCTGAATTTTCCAGTTAACCTTCGCAAAACCACCCGAGCAATAGATACATGTACACATAGCATCATAAATATTAAAATGTGTTTAGATAAAAAAAAAAACCGTCTGTTGGTTTTCACTAAAATACATTCACTGCTCAACCGTGCCAAAATGCTTTACACACATTCCAAATTATACCATTACCACGAAGTAAAAGCAAATTGTACGAAAATATTATATGTACTTCCCTCTCCTTTGCCTGCCACACTTCCATGGAGTTTTCACGCATCTTTTTCCGCACGAGATGCAGAAGATGGGCGATGGGAAACGCCACCAACAAAAGAACTGTACCAGAGGCAAAAATTTCTAACTGAGCAATTTCCGAGCATTTTTCGCCACGTACAAAAAAAAACGCGCACCTTCCTCTCTTCTGTGGACGCGATAAAAAAGAGTTGATTGTGCGATATTACAATGAATTTGCTTTTTAGCATGATTTATACACACAGTAGCTAATTTATGGGAAATTTATTCTTTCCCGTAGCAAATCTCTGCCAAATATATGTTGAACCACCAAGTTTTTGTGACACTTTCAAGGCAGTATACTGATATATATATATATGCATTGATATATAAGGGAAATTTCACAAAAATTGTAAGGGATATTGTGTGTTTAAGAAATTTGTGGAAATTGGGTTTTGCCTGGGAATTTACATATTTCTTGCGATGTGAAAATGGCGAACAGATTGCATGCTTTACATACAATTTCCCACGCACATCTTCCGAAAATCTCGTCCCACGTTAAGAAAGCAATTATGACCTTTAACATCGAATGTGGTAATTCGTGTAACTTGTGTTGGCGGATTTGGGAGTGAGAGATAACACTATGTGTACAGTAAACAATATGTTGATAATAATGTCTCATTTTTCCACGAATTATCATCACCTTTTCACACTAATACACTATATCATTTCATTTATCCTTTAATGCACGCTCTGAATTGCATTGCATCATATTAAACATAACACCTAAAGTAACAAAGACTGGGGGATTTAGTTAAATTTCAGCCTTGTGATATTCGGAATTATTATTCATTGTTGTTCATCTGTAATTTTCACGCCCTCACATCGCCAGAATTAACATCAGCAAATCCGGCTGGGTGACGGCGTGCAAAGTGCAGAGGGTTGCATTTAAATTTACACTATGACACGTTGTGAAATTCTGCAACTGTTGTGGGTGTATCACTCGGGGAAAATTGAATTTTAATTAAAACGAGGGAAAAATACGTCTGAAGTTTCAGATATGCAATTTGGAGGCGGTTTAAGGGTGTGTCACAGAAGATATGAATTTATTTCCTCATCAGATTTCCTTATGCCCTTTCTTATTATGAGAAGCGAGAGGAAATGAAAATAAATTAAATAGAAGCACCACCAGAGATTAAATGCAAATGGAAAGTCTCTTGGTTATAGTTTCTCCTTATAACCTGGGATCCTAATTGAATAATGAATTTTGCATAGGGAATTAGCGAAAGGGGATTTGCATTTGCCCAGAATGATTACTGTATTGGATTGTCTTGTGATTATTGCAGGAAAATGGAAGATCTGTGCCTGACCTCACTGCCAGTCCGGGCCGAGCTCCGCCTGGACCAATGCCAAGCAACCAAGGGCCCATCATCTCGCAACAGCGGCAGGGCGTCAAGGAGCCCGTCCTCCTGCAGGGTGACTTCCGGAAGGTCTCTGGCATCAGCTCCGAGATTTTCCGGCAAATTGAGGCCGTGGAGAATGACCATGACCCGAGCACAGCGGCCGCCCTCGAGGTAAGGAGTGCAGTATAATTGAGGATTATCCTCTGCATGTCTCGTCCACGTGACTAAATTGGGTATTAGCTGCCACTTTCCCAATTCTCACCTGCTCCGCAGCTCAGGTGGGAAGCCCTGGCTGAAATATTGCGATAATCTCCACCCCACAGCACTCAAGATTGTACCTCATGCATGAGACCCGAAGCAGTGGCATGGGAAGTACAGACAGAGGAGCGAATGTTTAATTCTTTTCAGACATGCCATGTCTGAGCTTTTATAAGTTTGTTCACACAAAAGCCCCCCGAAGAAGTTGGGCGAGATGATATCTCCTCTAAATGTATTAAATGTTCCTTGTACTCCACTAAATGCTCATTCTCTGTGAGGCGGAGGGCATTTATTGACTCCACACATATGAAATGTTTTCTTTGTTTTCGTGATGTCCTTCTGGAGTCCTTTCGCCCAGCGTCTCATACTCAAATACTGGGACTTTCTTACTCTGCAAACAGCACGTGTTCTCCAGTCTTGTAACTCGGATGTCGCATCAAATGAGGCTTGGCAATGTTTATGAAGAGATAAAACCATTACAGAATTTATGGTTCTGTGAATTAAAGATGCGGAATTCATATTGGCAAATTCACGGAGATTCTGCAAGAAAGCTCAACTTAATACGGAAGAATAACAGTTGGCAGTGTCTCCATAGTATTATTTCCGTATCTACACTTGCGGATTGCCTGAAGATATGGAATTTGTTTGTGAAATTTGAGAATAGAGTTTTTACTCCAATCTCATAAACTAATATCCCAAGCAACCATGACAAGATTTATATGCGGTCTCTGTAGATTTCATAGCACTTTGTACTTGTTTACGATTCACATCTTCATTCTTTGTAAAAGAAAAGTATGAAATTCCTCCATGAGCTGCTTTAATAAATAGGAAATTTTGCAATTGTCACGATTTGCAAGCGCTATATTGGCATTTTCAATATTGCACACATGTCAAATATGATAAATCCTCGTGCAAAGCAGAGATGCCAACTCATATATAATACCTCTGCTTAGCGATATATGCAAATATTGAACATGCAATGAATTGTGAGTGTTATACCGCGAGAAAACCTTAGACGCGAGAGCTGCACCGCCTTTTCTTCGCTTCACGAGATTATTGCCGACAAAGGATATTCCATGGGAATTTATTGGGAGAATTGAGACTTCCAGCAATTCGTTTGATGAGAGGTTCAAAAAGATCCTTTCCAGCGCAGAGGCGCGCTTCGAAATTGAATAACAACTTACCTCAGCGAGTCTCCATTGCAATTTAATAAGCCTTCTCACATGACTAGTCAGGTAATTCAATAATTTTGCTCCTCTTGTGTGTGGTTTTTATTATTTGTTTCGAGAGGAATTTTTCCCTGACGTGGCTCTATAGTTGGGTCGTCGCACAAGGTTTAAAGATATATCAATTGAAAGTGCAATTTACGATCCGTGGACGATGCTTCGAAGCCACCGCTCAACCACCACTATTTCGCTGATGTTATTAAACTTCTCTGTGCTGTATTATCTGCCACGAAAAGGGTCAAATGGTAAAATTAAACACCGTGAAGAGGTTTAAGTGGAACTCACATAACAATACCAACAATAACTTAGCTTTATTGCATTGAAATATAACTGCCAAGGTGCGAGAATGCGGGAAGGGAAGGTGCTGAAGAATAGCAAAGTCCCTGGATCTCGAGCGGTTGTGTACGGGTGGATAAAATGATAAATAACACCCCATTTTGCCGATCAACGACGCAAATATAGGGCGAATTCGCACATAGAGGGCTTTTATGTACCAGAAAGGCACACACCGCGCCGTACAATAACTTCCATGTATGATTTGGGCGAGGAGAAAAATGTGGGGAATTTTCTCTATTTGCCGACATGATTGTTGGATGAAGTGGAGCAGCGGCGGGGGTGAAAATAAATAAATTGCGATGGGAGGAAAATCACGATGACACAAAGTTTCTTATATAGCAGAGAGAGAGGCAGTATTTATGTGCAAGGAGCTTTCCCAATATATTGTCGAAGCTTTCTTTTTATCAGCTTTTCTTTCAATCAGAGTTGCCAGTGAGATAACGCAAAATTTATATAGATGGGATATATATTTAATGAGCTTTCTGTTGACATGCTCCACAGAGAGGTAAATACAATACAAGTGTTCTTTTCTCAACAGAGGCTTTTATGTGATAAAAGCAAGTTTGAAGGTAGATTTGGAAGTTATTACGGAGAAATTCAAACAACTTTTGTGAGTGAAAAATATGAGAAATGCTGAAGTATTCATTTTATAGACACGAATGAGTAGAACGATATATTTGACTCCGCGAAAAGTTTTCAATTGCTCATTATAGTTCGCTATGTGCATTTGAATTGTGTTTAAATATTCCTATTGAAATGAGATTTTTATATTACGAAAATGAGGAATGATTCACAATTTGCTATTGACTTTGGCTTTTAGCCTTCTTTCTGTCAACTCTGTGCTTTTTTACTACACAAATTCAGGGGATAAACCGTGAATATTTTCTCCTTTATTGAATGATCCGCTTGAGAGTGTTGAGAATGAAGTGGAAAGTGTTAAGATGGAATTTTCAGCATATTGTGAGAATCTTCCCATGTCACTTATATGTATTTAAAATGTCGAGAATATGAGACAGATTCTCTCTTGTGTGTCCACCATTTTTGTTCACTCGCTCTCTCTTAGATACAAATCACCCGATGTCCCCCAAGATATCGCTGTGGTGAGAGACAAATTCCCGAAATTCTTCACAGTTTATAAGACACTCTGATGGAGGTGATTTTCTCCCCATGACTGACCATCAATAGTGGCAAAGAGTGGGCTCTAAGTTATTTTTCTTGCCATCTGAAGTTATCTTGATACAAAATCTGCCTCCGCTTTTTGGGATATGCGCCACGCCGCCATTCAGAGAGCAAAAAAGGGAGGACCAGGGAAAATCCTTACATGGCATTTGCTCTCAATTACGCTGAAGAGGAAATATGTACCAGCAAAAAACCATGTTATTTACATGAGATAGAATGGCAGCAAGAAAGATTGTCAAATTTCTTTTTCTATATGGAGATGCTGAGCACCTATTATGGGACATTAAGTACCTTAACTGAAAGTTCCTGTGGTTTTTCACCACAACACAACATATTTACCTTACGGGCAGATGAATCCACCTCCTCAACCCAGTCATCCACTGAATTTTCCAGAGGATGGGACACTCAGCTACATATACTCTTGCCTGGTGGTAAAGTGGGTAAGTGAATTTAAATGGAAAATGCAGAGGTTTTTCTCCAGATTAAATTTCAAAGGAGATTTTCTCCGCTTTACCTCTCAACATCACCCAAGACTCATGAATTTTCACACAATATTACGAATTGCATTGTCTACAGCCTGAGTGAATCTCAGTTTTTCTCCATTACAATCGTTTTTTGTTGCAAAAGAGATAGAATTGAGCAAAGGAGAGGAATGCAAAGCATCTGGACTGATCCACTGTGCATCTCTCTGGCATTCACTTCTTTTCGTGCACGGGAAAGAGCACAAGTGTTTTTCGGTTTGAAAATGTACAGAGGTTTTACAATGAATTTATTTTATCTTGTCTCTCCTTCCTTCCCCTTCCCCAAAAATTAACCCTTAAGCGTTGCGAATGAAAAATGTTTGTAATACTTTTATGACTCCTTTTCCAGTGTCTTGAAACCTTTACTTCATGAATATTTCACCATCATGAGATTTTCCTTCATCTTCTCGCTCATTTGCCTGTCGGTGAAATTGAAAGCAAAGAATAATAATCATGAAAATTTAATGTATGAAACAAGAATACAATCTCTTTTTCATTACCTCACCTTCCGACTCTTCCCATACCTTCCAATTGAGGAAGGGAATTGTATGGGAATTATCCGATGTTTGAGAAGCACGAATTTTCCACCACACGAGCGTCTCTAGTCGTTGTGAAAATCCAATAAACAGGACATAAACTCCGTCAATTTGCTGAAGAAATTCAAGTTTTTCACGTGATATGGCTATGCTTCTGTTGTGGACGCCAATTTTGTGGGAATTCTTGCGGCAAAATACTCATATTTGAAGAAAATTAATGGCATCGTCACTAACCTGTTTGAATTTGAGCATGTTACAACTGAGAAAGACATTTCTGTGCAAATTTCTTAATCGCGCGCGTCAGTTTTGATATTCAAACTTTGTGTATATATTTTGCAAGGCCACTTTAAAAAGTAAAACGTTTTCTGCTCTTCATTCACTCTATTTCGTCATTTGGTAGAGAGAAGAATTTCTTGTGGAGGATTTTTTCTTAAGAATGTTATCAAAAGCTTATCATCAACATCTGTGTTCCCCCCAGTGAATACACTTACTGTATAACCAACTAATAAGTTGATGATTAGACCTATAATACAGAAGAATTGGAAGTTTATGCGGAAAATCCACGGCACATCCTCATTAGAATCCTCCTTTGTTAACGATACACGCGATGCATTGTGAAGACTTGAGCTGTTCATGAAATTGCATCCATCAGTGCGAAGGGGAAGAGGAGTATCAGGCTTCTTGTTGAGACCCCCAATGATGAGGACTCCAATCACTGCCATCGATACGATAACTCCACACTTGGCTCCCTGAAATCATGAGATTCAGCCATAGATTAACGTGTTTTCTATGCTAATTTTCACTCACTCTACAGTTGATTTTGGGAAAGATCATTCCACTGCTGAAGAGTCCAAACACTCCAACAGTTGAGATCGTGAAGCATTGCACAGTGATGGAGAAAATAGTTCCCAATCTCTCAATGAGGAACATAAGAGCAATTCCTCCAACACCCACGATAGCCACTAAGATCTTCATAACTCTGCCGGTGGTTCTTTCAGACACATTCTTCATTCGCGAACTCAGGAAATCCACGTAAATTGTTCCACTCATGGTATTCAAGAGAGTGGAAGTTGTTGAGAGTCCAGCGGCAAAGACACCGGCAATAAATATTCCATTGAATCCTGTGAAAGCTGAAGCTTTCTCCTGCACAAACAGTGGGAATATCTGATCAATCTTCTTCACTATTCCAGCTGTGAGAGGGTCACAACTTTCATAAGTGGTGTAAATAATAGATCCAATTACGAATTGAATAAGTAGAATGAATATGCTAAAAATTATTTGCAGCCAAAGAGCCTTTTTCGCTTTGGTCAATGTCGGCAAGGACAAGTATCGCTGAATTCCGCTCTGACTGAGACTGAATTGGTAGCATAAGATGAACACACTGCTGAATAAATATGCCCACATTGATCCTCTGATTTCCAGACTGAGGTCAGTTCTATGGAAGAATGAAGGAAATTGTAGTAAAATCAAGAAGTGCTCGTTAGAGATGATATTTTGTGGTGTTCTTACTTAAAAAATGTGAGCCTTTTTCCGCGATCGAGAGCTTCCCAGACTTTTCGGAATCCTCCTACACTGGAGAGTCCGACAATCATGATCACGATTGCTGAGGTGATGATGAGAATGAACTGGAAAACATCAGTCCACACGACGGTTTTGTAGCCGCCAATAGCTGTATACCAGATACAGAGGAAACCCGTGACCACGGATATTGCGTAGAGATTGATACCAGTGACCTCTTGGAAGGCTAAAGCGGGTACATAAAGAGTCAGGGGAATGACGAAGAATCCCGTGATGACGTAGAGAATGCTGGCTATATACTTGACACTTTTATCGAACCGCATTTCAAGATACGCGAAACTAGACATAAGTTGGAGGTCGTAAAATACTGGAAGGAATACGAAATGAACTAGAAGTCCCCATAACACAGAGGCTATCACAAACATCCAATTGTGGAGTCCGAATCCATAGACTTCCATGCTTTGGCCAATTGTTGATGATCCAGTGACTGTGGTTGCAATTAGAGACAGAGAAACTGGCACAACACCGAGTTTCCGCCCACCGAATAGATATTCATCCAGTGATTGTCCCTTCTTCAATCTCAAGGCATACACGAGTCCTATCCCGAGGGACACGACAAACACAATTGCGAAGAAGACGTAGTCGAGAATCGAAAAATGCGTCTCAACAGACATGCTGGCACTCGCGACTTATCAGACAGATGGAAATATTGCAACTGAAATCCACCACACAATTCACGGTTGTTCTGACACAACAAAAGTCTGCTGGCCTGGAAGATTTACATACTTACAAATCTACTCCATGAGCTCATTATTATCCCCTTGTTTTTGTTTTTGTTTAACATCAAATAAGCAAAACGAGAGAGAAAATGAAACCGGGTTTTTTATTTATAGTATGTCCAAACATTCATATTAATAAATTACTATTTTTATTGCAACATTTTCAATAGTATAGATATTATTTATTGTTTCCGTGGATATTGCATAACTCATGATTGTGGAACAATTTTAAAATTGCCCTATTGAGTTTTTCATGGAAAAAAGGTTAATAGATGTACAGTCAAAACAACGAGTCAAGTACAAGCATTAGACAATTACAATTACTTCCTTTAGTTAATAGTGGTGGGTTTGTGATATGGTTAATATACGCACTGTAGTTTTTATTAATCAGTCGTAATCAACACACAATTGCAGAGAGAAAAACTTTCTGGAAAAATACTAAATTATTTTCCATGCTCGACAACGCAATGCTTCGTATTGATAGATGATGATGGGCATTACTGCCTGTCATTGGGACTTATAGGATGAGAAAAAAATGAAATTGGCAAATTAATTGAGGAAGATGAAATTGCTGAGCATGAAAAGGGCGATTTGTGGAGAAGAAAATAATTCACCAAATACCACTCAAAGGATATCAGGGAGGATTCTTGCGTGTATTTCTCAAATATTTACCTATCCTATTTGCTACCTTTATTAATTATTCCGATACTTTTATCTCTCCTGGCCAACTTATGGGAATCCCCTTGTGAGAATTGTGGGCAGAACAATATATCTTTATTGAGACAATGTGGAAATGGGACAAATCGAATGAATGGTGATGACTATTTGGATAAATTGCACAATCGTGACAATATGAAGGGTGGAAAATCATGCTGTATCACCGAGGGTTGGGAGACACCATGGATATATTTATTGAAAACATCTTGAGAAGCGTCACAATTGAAGATAGACTATGTGTGTGTGTGCCAAATACCCTTTTGTGGAAGATGTTGATTGAATTTTCTTTCCATTTATTCACACGATTTTCAATGGCGCACACACACTCCATATCCTTTCAGCTCTGCGAATCCAAATAGAGCTCCGAACTGACCCCGAACTATTGTATGGGGTTAATTTGTGGGTTTAACATTACACCGCCTAGTTTCACACCCTCGATAAGTACACCGAAGAATGTTTTCTCATGGCGCCCTTCTGCTTGTGGCCAATATAATTCAGCACATCGTCCAGGAAACGTCAAAATTCCTCGGCTCTCACGGAACGTGATTTTCCAGCAATGGAAATTTCACAATCTTCAGGCGCCTATATTTGCAAATTGCTATTGGAAATTCTCGGCGAGTTTTCGTGGTTTGAGTTCAATTAATTGTCGATTTTACACCAACAGATAATGGTGATTTGACGCATTCATTGGAAAATTTACAGATTTTCGTCAGATGACTTGAGGAAATTCATCATTTTCGATCAATTGAACCAATCAAGTGGGTGTTTTGTTAAGATGCTTTGAGAAATTTTATGTGTAAATGAACTCAACTTGACGAGACGTTTACACAAGGAGTGACAAATAGCGCTAATATCTTGTAGATGAATGTATATCGTGGATTGACGGAGTCACTCAATTTCGCGCCGCTGCCATTTCACTTTCAGTCCCGATGGAGCGTGACAGAGCGAGTCAAAGACTCCTCCTAACTGTGCCAATTCCACCAAGAGATAAGGCACATTTCTCTCCCTCTGCAAATATCTCTGTGGCTTATGAGGAATTTCTCTTTGATTTTTGCAGGCGGTCGAGAGAAGGGGTGAAATGATTGTGCGAATTCTGGAGCCGCGATGCATCGGCGGTCGCATGGCAGTCGAGGCGGCGCAGAAACTAATGACAAAGGGCGATGCTAGGCACACGGTTCAGGTAAGAGCTCAATTATAGGCTGGCAGGTTTTTCCAACATTACACTTCTGCCGCCGCCGTCGCCGCCCCACGACCGAAAATTGCTACTTTCCACAGGAGGTTGTAAATCAATTTTGCAGAGTAAACATACCCCGAGTCAATAATTAAGATATTAGCATCAGGAAGTGAAGACCTTTTCGACATCACGGAGGCTCGGAGGAAATTTTAAATTGGGGGCTTCGGTTTTTCTAATGATCCTAATTTCAAAGTTTGCGGATGTTGGAATTTTGCGGGGGTTTTCGAAGCGAAGTGCAAGTTCAAATGTATCACGCGAAGTTATATTATTTATTTGCTCTTGTAAATTAATTTTTTATTCAAAGGGTAGAGTTAGAGTTGTTTTTTTCATTTTAATTAAAAAGGAGTTTTTAATGGAATTATATTCAG
Source organism: Phlebotomus argentipes (assembly GCF_947086385.1). Lineage (NCBI taxonomy): Eukaryota > Metazoa > Arthropoda > Insecta > Diptera > Psychodidae > Phlebotomus > Phlebotomus argentipes. Next base: position 1,290,866 of record NW_026776174.1, read on the forward strand.
TTGTTCTCTCTGCTTTTCTGCAGTTGGTGGAAATTGTCAAACGACCCGGTCAAACTCTCGGTCTGTACATCCGCGAGGGAAATGGAGCTGATCGATCTGATGGTGTTTTCATATCACGAATCGCTCTGGAGTCGGCAGTTTACAACAGCGGTTGTCTCAGAGTAAGTGAAAATCTCTTGTCCTTTCATCCACTTTTCAATCTTCCCCTCCAAATGGTGTGAAAATTCAATTTTTCCTGGCCAAATAGATATTTGAACATTTTCAAGGGGTGCCAAAATTTAATCATCAATGCATGATGGCTCTGAAGACCAAACAAGAAACAATGGCATATATAATTCATGTAGAAAAGAACGACAAAATTGAATGATTAACTCCAAAGTTTTCATCACATTAACTTGACTGATGACAAAAGGAGACTTTAAGCTTATTTCCCATGAGATGCACTGTGCACTGACGAGAAGAACGTGCTCAGGTGATGCTTAAATAAGTCAGTCACCTCGAAATATTGCACTCTATGGCACGAATTTTGCCACAACCGTGTGAAATATATGACGCTGGTGAATGACAATAATGTTGAACTTCAAAGTTAGAAAATGAGTTGAATGAGTTTAAGAAGAGCTTTCTATTTCATAGACATTTCATATATAATTCGACTCTTCAGGCAACATTATGACGGCATTAACTTACGCTTGCTTTATTCCATCACTTGCAAAAACTCACTCCATTCATTTCAAGGGTTATGAGGAGTTTTACACTCATTATAATGTAATTAATTTTGAAATAACGTCGCGCTGGGGGTGGAAAAAGTTGTCTTAATAACCACTAAAATGGGTGAAAGCTATCACAAGGAATAGTCCATGTATATTTCTTCACTCACCACATGAATTATGTACATAATGTTTATGAATAGGGGTTGAAAAGTTCACAGGCCGAGCAAGGGAACGATGGGGATGGGAAAATTCGCGATAGACATGAGAAATTTGAATGAGTTATTATACTCAAAAGCACCAACGCTCGCTTTGAAATGCATATGAAATAATAAATTAAGAGCTTTATTTATTTTCTTACTTGATTTCATATTTTATTCGTAATTCTTCTACCCAAATCAAATACAAAACAATATGGATTCGAAGTAGAAAACATTACAGAAGAATTTGAAGCCCAAGAAATGCATAGTAATTGTATAGTGAGGTTATTTATAACACAAAACTGCAAAATAATAGAGAGTTTTTCCCCTTGCTTTTCCACCCTCGTCTCTGACCTCTCGAAGGTGAATCGAATGAGTGGTGAAAATTGCTATTTATCGAAGACAATGGAAGACTCTTGAGGTTGAATAGAAAATTTCTGCTCCTTCACAGCAATTGAGATATACTTCATTTACACAATTCCCTACCATTCTTTTGAATCCCGCGCGTCTCAGCATGAAAATCCTTCTCATTTGCCAGCGAATGACTCTAGGAGTGTTATTGGGAAGTGGATGGAAAAATATTCGTCTTCCACGGGTGGAATTTGCGTGGGTGGAAAGAGTGAGAGAGAGAGACGAGGAAAAAAGTTATGAGTGATTAGGAGCAATCTAGTGGGGATTTTTGGGTGGAATTCACAAAAATTGCCAAGGAGGATGGTACTTGAGTCAGGTATTTAAGCTCAAACGGAAACTTTGGCTCCCCCCAGTCGGGACTCTTCCATTGCGTCCTTCATCCTGGTGTTCTTCACCGTAATTCCACATCATTCTTTCTCGACTGGTGCGCCTCTTGTGAGTGTGCTCTTCCTTTTTTCCACCACCGTGTTGGTATGTTGTGAGCGTTGTGAGGCTTGAAAGAAGCGATAAAAGTCTCAGCGATGGTGGAAGTTGAATTTAGCGGCCCATAAATGCCACCATTGGTGGCATGGAAAGCTTCAAGTGTTAGAGAATACTGAAGTGGTTTGAGTAATTTTGATGAATTATTAGCGAGCTATCAAAAATCATGGCATTTGATGAGTTCAGTCAGAGCTTTTAAGGGGCGCCTGTCCTCCCTGTTGTCTGCTGGTCCTTAGTCAATGCCTGTGTCTACTTCGAAGGTTGGCGACGAAATCCTGGCAGTCAATTTGGTGGACGTGACTCGAATGTCTCTGGACGATGTTGTCATTATCATGTCGATTCCGCGGCGACTGGTCTTGGCCATCAGACAGCGACGAGGCGGCAGAGGCGCCAACTCCCCGGGGCCCCCATCGCTCACGAGGCCCGAGCAGAAGCCGCCGCCTGTGGTGGTGATCAAGAGGGACTTGCGCGAGGAGGACTTGGACATGATGGAGCAGGACAGACCATCTCGATCGAGGTCATCGCGTGAGAGACGCACAGGTGAGATTGACCAAGCTTCTTCTGCCACACGGAATAAACCCTTTTCGTTGGCTCCTGAATTGCAGGCGATGGCAGAGAAATGACGGAGTCTCGCTCGAGACTGGGTCTCGGTCTGAACAACTACAGCCCTCAGAGTGAGCAGCTGGATTTGTACTACAACAGTCGACCAAGTGCACAAAGCGAGCCACCCAGCTGGGGCTACAAGCCCCCGCCCCCACCCTCTGTCATCACCGAACAACCCAAAGGTGCCCACCAGTTCACCCCATCCCATGCTTACTACCAGAACGCCGGCACACTCGAGAGTCTCGCCGAGAAAGTTCACGCTTTCTATCCCAGCGATGCTTATGGTAAGTGCATTCCATAATCAGCCCAACTTTGTCTAACGAGACATCTGTTGTGTTCGCTTAGGTCCCAGTCGACGTATGTCAGCGGGCGGCATAGGATCCAGCCAGTCCCACCAGAGATTCCCTAGAAGTGGCTCCGATCAGCATCTTCCGCGTGTTGAGTATTCAGATTTCTCGTCACTTGGACGTCATTCTCTGCTGCGCTCTAGTCTGAAAACAGGTAGCGAAGTGACTCTGGCACAGATTATTCTTTGCAACATTCCTCTGCATCATTCTGTAAAGTTTCCACCTTTGCGCCACTGGTCTTTGTGTGTAGTCTATTTCATTACATTCCATATTTGCCCCTCTATATACCTTAATCACGTATCGTAGTCAGTATCATGTAATTTGCTTCGTGTGTCAGGTTATTAAGGTTGGAAAATTCTCATTAACTTTTTTCTCCCTCTAGACGAGGTTCTCCACCACCAACAGGGTATTATTATATTTGTATTCTATCCCAATTAATTGAGTTTACCAGACTTATTGCAAATCCCATGCTAAGAGTTGACGATGTGCGCGGGACGAAGGGGGGGATGGGGGGAGGCAGTTCCCACGATTTGTATAATGGGGAATATTCAAATGATGTAATAATGGGGTGGAAATGTGCTCCGCCCCACAGTCAAGTACATGTGTAGTCTAGTCAAACTTGGTGAATTTTCTCCTTTTTAATTTTCTATAATGACACCTTGTCAGAGTTGGATGGTTGAAGAGTTCTTCAAACTTTTCTCAGCACCATCTTACAGGAGTTATTCCATTGATTTTCCCTGAGTTCGCCGGGACAGAGGGGTGGGGGAAGGTGGAAATTATAATACTTATCGCTTGAAGAGTTCTGGAAATCCGAGGAGCGCGAGTTTAATTTAACATGGATTTATGAAATTGTAAAAATCTCCATGAAATACATGACGTGAATATCTTGTTCAAAGGTACCCCCACGGGAGGAGGAACTCTTGGTCGCTATGGTCGCTACGAACCACCGTCTCGCACGCCCAAGTACGGGGTCACCCCATCTTCCACCCTGGCGCGGCGAGCCCGCCCCACGCTCGACTACTCCAGCGACACAGAGGCCACCATCGGGCCTAGGCCTAGCTACTACTACTACAACCGACCCGCCCTGCCCAGCCTCGTGAGCTCAGGTAGAGCTAGTGTGGCTGGCATGGGTCCTGACCTGGGCAAATTCAATTCGCTGCCGCGCGAGCGTCCCAGCGCCGCTCGCCTGGGCCTCAGGAGTCGCTTGGGAGATCGCCTGCTCGACGAGGGTGACGGAAACTGGTCCGGACCCGAATTGCCGCCCCGGGATCGCGTTGCCGGTGAGTTTACCTAGGTCAAATGGCACTTATGCCTGCCCTCTGAATCGCAGTTCTCCTTCCAGAGCTCCGCTCGCGCTTGGCAGCCAGTCCGTCTATCTTCACCTCGGACGAGTACCGAGCGTGGCTGAGACGGGCGCCCAGCAGTTCCGCCATCAGCGAGCAAATGAGGGTGTCGCGCGGCCTCCTCGGACAGCACGTGGGCCGCTTCTCTTGCAGTGCCGAGAACATTCATGATGCACTCAAGAACGTAAGTCACACTGAAGAGTCCCGAAGCGTTGTGGCAGAAGTAATTAGGGCGAGGGGTGAATTGGCGGGTGGGAAAAGTTCAGCTGAAATGACTTTGTAAAACTTTTACGACTAGCTCAACTGTGGCGATTCTCCTGCTTGGCTTTTTTTCTCGCAGTTGCTCGCAATGTACATTTTGCTGAGTATATTTTGCTAGAGTTGCAAGAGAATAGATAATGAAGTCCTTTTAGTCGCGTAATTTGAAAAGGGGTATTTGAATTTCGAGGGAAAGTGCTGATTCATTGCTTTTTTATGCAAAAAGTCTCTAATTGATGCTGAGACGAGATTAAGGACTTTCGGTCTTGTAATTGAAGTATTGTTTCTATATGAGGTACAATAATGATAAATGCGACAGTCTTGGAATTTCCATTTGTACCTGGCTTATTTGAATCGTAAGACTATATCTCTGGTCACTTGATCTTAATTGAAGTCAGTAACCCAAAACCGTAAACTCAATTCCTATGCTATTGACTTTAGGATTGGCAAGTATCACATAGGGAAACACTCTTGACAACAGCTCTGTTGTCTCTCATTTATCTATTCTACGACTGATATAGAACTCATCTTTTCTCTCCGACACGACAAAGTTTATCGTTCACCCCACACTTTAGCCACAATGCAGAAACTCGCTTCTCATGTTTCTTATTGTTTGCCTGCAAAGTCATTGTCTCCTCTATACTTTCCTACACACAGACTGAGAGCATCTACAGCTCCAGGACGGGCACTCTGAGCTCCACTCTGGATCGCCACTTGGGTCCGAGGGGAGCCCTGGCCGGGGTTCCCGTGAGGTCTCTGTCGTCGCAGCATCTGGGCGCGCCGTCCAGCATCCGGTCGCCCAGCATGCGACGCATGAGGCAGCTGCTGGAGTTGAGTAGTGGCCCGGGCAGTCCGGCTGGCAGCAGCATCAGTGGTCACCAGAGTCCGGCGCCCACGCCAAGTGCCACACTTCCCAGACCCCAGCGTCAGATCGACATAAATCCGGCTGAGTTTGTCAAGTACAAACTTGAGAAGCCTGTGGTGGACGTTAGTGGGATTTCCGGGATGCTGTGGATCCACTTGCTGGCTGGCCGTGGACTCAGAGCCACGCCCGAGGGCACTCAAACTCCCCAACCCGCCGTGCGCGATCTCTACTGCGTGCTGGAGTGCGACCGCGTGCACAAAGCCAGGACCGTGGTGAGGTCCGGAGATCTGCAGTTCGACTGGGATGAGTCCTTCGAGTTAGATCTCGTCTGCAACCGACAGCTGGACGTGCTGGTGTACTCCTGGGATCCCCAGCATCGGCACAAGCTCTGCTATCGCGGCGCCGTGTCTCTGGCCACGATTCTCAGGCAGTCTCCGCTGCATCAGCTGGCGCTGAAGGTGGAGCCGCGAGGGACGATATACTTGAGGGTGCGGCACACTGATCCCTCAACTCTCTACCGCCGCCGCGGACTGCCCAGCCTTCGGGCGGGCTATCCGCAGCTCTTTGGGGCAGATCTGGAGACGGTAGTGACGCGGGAGGCGAAGGGGGCGCCCGGCAGTGCGCCCGTTCCTATTGTCCTGCGCCGTTGTGTGGAGGAAGTGGAGCGCCGGGGACTGGACATCATCGGTCTCTACCGCTTGTGTGGTTCAGCCACGAAGAAAAGGCTTTTGAGGTGAGTGTGTAATTAGGTGAACAAATAACTTCATATCTGAATCCCTGGGAATCCTTTTTTAGGAATGTGCTCAGAAATTATTGAGAAGATGAATTTTCCAATTTTATTGATCTTCTGCATTGAAAATGAAGAATGGCAATATTGAGTGTATTAGCGAGAACTCTTGAATGGTTTTCTCGTGTTTGTTGAAATGAAAGTTCCAGTGAAATCTAAAATATTCATGAATTGCCTTCAATGAAAGCGGAAAATTCCACAATTTAAATCTCAAGTGTTCTGTGCAAATATGGAGCATATAAATGAAAACCGCAAAGAATTTTCAATGTGGTTGAGATCAAAGATAGGCAAATTCATCTCCTGGGAGAGGAAAAAGGGTTATTTGCAATGTAATCTGGGGTGTAATTAAATATTAAATTAAATCACACTGTTAATCAAATTATGGATTATAATTTGATTGATTTGGTCTCATTTCGAGTATGAAATTCCTCTCGTCTGTCATCGTACTTCCGTAGCACGTTATTAACCTCGAGGGAAAATTGATTTCAATTAAATTGAGTACAGGAGATTCGCTGCCAGACTTGATTTGGTATAATTCGTCCTGTGAATCGTCTTTAAGCCGTGACATGGATTGTATGGAATGAATCCATATTAAATTCTTTTCACTCTCCTAATAACCATCCACTTAGTTCATTTTCCCCCCCCATTTACCCCTCGTCCTCACGGCTCTCCTTGGCACACAGTTTATCACTTTCCATACTGATGAGCTTAAATTGAATTGGACTAAATATGTATTACAGAGAGGCATTTGAGCGAAACAGCAGAGCAGTTGAATTGAGTCCGGATCATGTTCCTGATATTAATGTAATTACTGGGGTGCTAAAGGACTATCTCAGGGAACTTCCAGAGCCTCTATTCACTAGATGTCTTTTCCAAATGACCTTAGATGCTTTAGGTGAGTGCATAATTAAGTTTAGCAACAAGTTATCTACCATCAACACATATTCTCTTCCTCTCAAGTAGCTGTTTGCTTACCAGACGATCCTGAAGGCAACGCAAAACTCATGTTAAGTATCTTAGACTGTCTCCCGCGGGCGAATCGGGTGAGTAACCGATTAAACCACTCTCAGGCATTTTAGACTCAAAAACCATGGTATATTCCTCAGGCAACCCTTGTGTTCCTCCTTGATCACCTCTCATTGGTTGTATCTGCGTCTGACCGCAACAAAATGTCAGCCCAGGCATTGGCCACAGTCATGGGACCTCCGCTGATGCTGCACTCCTCAGGAAATGCCGGCGAGAATGTCGATCATGCACAGCCCATAGCAGTGCTCAAGTACTTGCTGCAGATTTGGCCACAACCACAATCCGCTGCAGCTTCAGGTAACGTAATCTAATTTGCTTCAGCATCATTTGGTATGCAAGATTAAATTGATGGAATTTACCCTCTAAAAACATGTATTATATAGATTAGAGGAACAATTTGTGGTGCCCTTTGAACCTCTTCTACTTGAACACAAAAACACTACATACAAGACATTTATTGATGGCTTTTTATTCATTTTATACGAGAAAGAAAGTGAATTCCGATATGCAAGGGCAGAAGTGAAACAATCGATTTGATGCACGAAAAACTGCAGACAAGGAGTTTGATATATATATAGTGAATAATGAATTCCTCTTGTCGATAGCGATGCTCTGTGCACATTCGCTTTAGCATTAAAGTGAATATTCTCATAAAATATAATTTTTCAGTGCCATAAAACACGCCCCATATATATACATATATATAAAACACGCCCACTTAAACTGCATCTCCATGTTTTTTCTACCATTAATCCTTTTTCCCTGTTCACTGTTTTCTGGGGATAAGTGGTTTCCTTTGTCTTGCTTCCCTTGGTGTGACGAAAGAAAAGTTGCCGCTTCAAGTGATGATAGTGTAGCCCCGAAAGCGTAAAACATGTTGCTGCTTTATGTTTTCCAATTTGCATCGTGTGTGTGATAAATTCATTTTCTTTCTCACCAAATTTATAGTCATTTTTTTGTGATGGGAAATAAAAGAAAATAATTCTGGTATATTTCCTCTTCTACAGATACTGTTGTCTCTGCATTCGCACCTACACAACACTACACAGTAAATTAATAAGGCATTCTAACAATTATACTAAAGAAAACATAAAGACATGAACCATATATATTAAGTAATGTATGTGCAAGAACAGTAGTTTGTCCTCAGTATGAAACATTGCGCAGTTTTTCACATTTTCTTTAATTCTCTAGCATTTATGCATTTGTTTTGTGGGCTTTGTGTAATCCCCAGCTGCATCCAGGGTGTTGCGAGAAAGTTGCAGGGCTGGGAATTGGGGAAGTGTGGCACAAGTGGCAAGTGGATTTTCACCCTCTTCTCACCCACTCTCACCATCTGCAACTTTTTCCAACCCACGGACGCTTTTTTTCGGCGCTTCTCCTCCGTTTTTTGTTTATTTTATGAGTGGTTTGAGGTGAACTCGCAGTGTAGAGAGAGAGCAAAGTTGCAAGACAGAGCTTTTTCCGGCTGGAACGCATTCAGCTTGTGGTTAATACAGAGTCCTATGTAGACAGGTCGACGCAGCGAGCCAATCGGGCAGCGTGGAAACAGAGCCAGTGCATTGCCAGCGGCCAAACCACAGGTCTCATCCAGCCTCCATACCTCACTCTCAGCAGCATCCAGCAACCCATCTCAAGGCCCTCTTCCGCTCTCAGCCACTCTCAGCAGTCGTGCGTCTCCATCAGCAGTGGCTCTGTTAGCTCAATCGCCTCAAGCCTCGCCGCTGGTGGCCCAACAGGTGAGATTACTCCACTCCGTGCTAAACCGATGCGGTGCAATTGACTCACTTCACGAGTGCACGCAAATTGTGGTATTTGCTGAATATACGCTTTTCGGGATTGAATGGGAAAACCGTGAAAAAAATATGATGAAAACTCAATTTATTTTTCCCCAAAACACAGATTGATTTTGAGGGGTGGAAACAAAAAAGAATTCATTTGATGTTGTTTCATTCGTCTATTTTGACACACTAATTAACTTCCGATCTACCTCTGCAGCACCTTCAATCGGCGGTCTCAGCGGCCTCGGCGGTGCGCGTCCAGTCGCCACCCGGCACACCCTCCCCCGGCAGTAGTTCCGCCTCGTCATCCGGATCTGAATCGGGTGAGTCTCTTAGCAGCGTCCCAAACTTTCAACACTCTGCGTCCTCTGCCGTAATTGCCTTATCATTCACCGAGTGAGACTACTCGAAAGCCAGTCTCTGGACTGTATTTAGTGCGTGGTTGAGGGAAAATGGCAATTAAATTGACGGAGCATTCAAAGAGTGAGGGTTTCAAGTGCAATCGTGCAAACTTTTCCTCCAAGGACCTAATTTAATTTTGCACACTCTGAATTTCTGTGTTGCGGTACGAAGACAGACTCGAAATTGTCGCGTGAAATTGCTTAGTTACGGATGTTGGGTGGGCTTTTTTTTCTCTCTCTAAAAGTCTGGCAGAAAGTAGATTAGTGGAGTGTTGAGGGCAGAGAGAGAGAGAGGGAAAAAAATGTAGTGCAGAGGGTTGATATGTTAATTTACTTTCTGCGCTTACATCCCCCAAAGGCACAGACACGGTGAAGAGGGGTGCTTCGCCGGCGATGAGTTTGTCTTCTGTGGCATCTGCCTCGACGGTTCGCCTGCGGGAGTCTGGCAGTTCGCATTCAGTGAAGCAACCGATGGATGGCAATGGCAGACCGCAAAAGAATGGCACCACTGACATCAATCCATCCACCGCAGAGCTGACGCGCAGTGGTTTCCACTCCACCGAATCATCACTCACTAATTACTTGTCCAAAATGTCGTCGGCGTCATCGTACATGGGCCAACAATTCAGGTCCAACTTGGCCACATCATCAGCAGACTCGAGCTTCCTGCTGCGCAATCAGATCATGTCCTCACTGGGCAACTACCAGTTCCCCTCCACCAGCTTGAGCAGTCGCCTCACGGACACCACATCGTCCGTGAGTGCCCTGGCCTCGGAGTATCTCCGGAAGACACAGCTGGACAGCTCCATCGGCCCCACCAGCCGCGCCGTGTCTTCAGTGACGGGCTCGCCGCTGTCCATGGCGAAGAGCACCTTCCAATCCACGGATGCATCGATCTCAGGACTGATCTACGCCACCAGCACGAACGGTGACACGTCGACATCCCTCACGGATTCAGTCGCGAGCAGTTCAGGGGCAATGCTGTACGGCACCCTGCCCAAGACTGGCAGCCCGTACTCCACCAGGGCCACCGCCAACGGTGGCACCACGTCGCCGTACAGCAGCGCCACGAATAGCATTGACCTGTTCGGCGCCAGTAGTGGAAATGGCTTCACGTACGGCACATATCGGGTCCAGTACTCCTCGACGAATCCCTTCCTGCCCACCTACAATCCCGCCCAGTGCGAGACATCGCACTCCGCCATCCCAACGATCACCATCTCGTCGAAAGACGCCGCCGGAGCCATTTCCACCACGGCGTCCGCGAAGATTGACACTGAATAAGGGCACCCATGACCGCTTAGGTCGAGATACGAAAGACTTGAAGGTGAATTTTCGCATGATTCAGTTGAATATCTCGACAATAAAGAATTACAATAATGTGTAAGATTTTCAGTAAATTAAGGAAATCTATAATTAACTAAAGAATGCTACAAATGGAGTTTTTGACAGTGCAACTCCGCTGCATTAGAAGTAGTCACACACTTCCCCCAGGCAGGAAGCGCTTTTTGATGGTACATTTTTAGGAGAATAAAGAGTCACTTAAGGATAAAAGAAAGAAGAAAAAAATGATGAAAATGCGATAAAAATAACGTAGACTAAGGGGATGAAGAGTGAAATAGTGTCCAGGAAGTATTCACGTGAAAAAGTTTTTGGGCCAAAATAACTTAGACAACAGAGATATTTGCTATTTCCTTTATCACCTCTATATACCTTTTCTATCTCTATTCTATCTATACAGATATTTATATAATGACTCTATGATGCTCTTGTACTCCCATTTTCAAGTTCCACACCTTTTCTATGTGCAGACAAAACATTTGTACTCCAAAACTTTCACAAGTTTGTGCAAGAAATGTTGTCGATAATTCCCAAAATCATTCTAATACCAGACATAAAACGTTTATTATTAGTTTACACGTGTTTTTGGCTCCAATGCGGGCAGAAACTTCACAAGGAATTATGAAGTTCAGGAAAAAAATGTGGGAAATTCAACTATTTCTTGCACTAACTAATCGTTGATTCGTTTATTTTCTTTGTCAATCTAAAATATCCTTTCCATACTATAAATTGTACCAAAATCCGGAACTAAAAGGGATTATAAACATCCTTTCATAACATTTAGAGTCTGAAATTACGGTGTTTTTGACCATGAAGAATGGTTTATAAATGACTTCTTTTGTAAAATCTAACCTGTACGCAAGAAAATACAGCTGAACAACCTAAGAAACCGAATAATAATAAGATAAACGACTGTTTCCTAATATGCTAAAGAGTAAAATAAAATATTCTTAAATACGCGAGAGAAAATTCTGTGCGCGAAGTCGCATAATACGAATAGAAGAGCGTGGATTAATGAACACACTCACGAGTAAATCGAATGAAAATCCACAAAAATGTGAGATGAAGGAGATAAGACCATGTGAGATATATAATGTTTAAGAGATAATCAACTGTCATGTGAAAATTCAGGTCCTTTTGCAACATAACACAGAATTTACAACATTTACCAAATAATATGGTATTTTTCATCAAACACAATCCACTTTTACACAAAGGAATCAATAAAAGAAAATTTCGGATAATATTTCCTTCTACAGTAGGTTGGTTTTGTGACAAATAATTAGATTACATTTCGACGACATTTATATACTCTTTATACATATGAGAAAGACATAAACAAATTTTTACTATTGATTTTAATACCAATTTTTCACGTTGAAAACTTAACACACAGAACATGAGATATTCTGTGTTCTAAAAAAAAGAAAACACACAAATAATTATGGTGAGGAGAAATTAATCAGTAAATTTATAGCGTAAAATGGCTAAAAGGTGAATTGTAACGTGACTTTTAGTTGATAATGCATTTTAGTGGGGTTTTTCAGGCTAACACCTGCCCATTGATTTTCTATTGAGGCTTAAAACTTAAATGTAAAGAAAATGATACCATAAGTGTAGATTAGCAAAGAGAGAAAATTACAACAATTTGTATATACATTCAAGCAACTAAAGTAATTCAATGCATATTAGTCGAAGATATAGACCGAAGTCTTATAGAGTAGTTCGTAATCGCATTAGGTGAAATTCTAGCGAAGAGTCATGTCAATTTATTACATTTGAATTATAATCCTATAATTGGCAAATTTTTCTGTTGAATAGACAATGTTTTGTTTCCGTTTCTTTAATAATTATATTTACATATTATACACTGTCTTCAGAGATTAAAATCTAACTAAAGTACGATAGATATTGGATATTGTAAGGAAAATGTTGCTTTTATTGTTTGTTTAGTGACAGGATTGGTAGAGAAATTAGGTGGAGTAATTAGTATGAGTGTGCTTATGAGTGAGTAGAGAACCAAAAAGACACAAACTTACAGGGTGTAGACGATCATCTCAAGAAATTCACTGCTAAACTACCTCTTTCAGTTGATAATCATCTACAAAGACATATTTTACGTATAACAACAATTAAGACGTTGACAGCATTTGATTTTGCCTTAGTAAATAGCTACAAGATGACTTCATTTGAAGTTCATCTGAGCTTTCCATTGAGTTTCACACCTTGCAAATATTTAGATCTTTTTGATGTGATTGAAGACACAATGACCACTTTGTTTCCAATGTCTTGTTCACCAATAAACCACTCAATATGCAAGTGGTGTGTAACGAAGAACTCAACATGGTTATTGAAGACAGCCAGAGCAAATTGCTCTACGAAAATCATCTGCAAGAAATCAATATTCTCTTCTCACACCCAATTTTCACTCTCGCTAAACTATCAAGTTGTTTTCCACACTGCACACCTTTTCGTGCAGAATTGTTCAATATCCCATTTCCTTCCCATTTATTGTATCAGCATCATCGACTATAAAGGAGCACAAGAATTCTGGGAGAATGAATGACTCGGAATTAGGAAGCTCTTGTCAATGAGACTATTGAATTACGGAGAGAGAGAATACTCTCTCTCTATATGTATGTTCGTATGCAAATTGCTATTGGAAATGTTTGCACATGAGTTCTTCGTTTAGTCCAGAATTTGTGAAAACACTTCGTATTTGGGTCATTGATTTTCCCCATACGAATTTCCATATAGTGTTTCCGGAAAGGATAGTTTCTCTTTTGGGTTTAAGGTTATGCATATTTCAATAAGCAATTCGGGATTTTCAATATTATATACACTCTGTAGTCAGAAAGTTGAGAATTAAGTGCTCAAGAAACCATTCTAGATTAAAGATTAAAGTCATAGACATTTGTTCATTCATTAATCAAGCCTTTCATCGTTGGTTGAACTACACTAAGATGCAGCTTATTGAAATGTTCTGATGGAAAGTAGGAAGCAATAATAGCTTTAAATTTGCATCATTGATGGGCGTTGTGTCTTCAGTTGTTTAACGAAAAACACCTTCTAATGTACTCAAAACATACTCTCTAATTTCGCTGCAATGAATATTTTCGCGAGAAGCACTTGTCGGGATGAAATGAGCGCCAATTGGTGTATAAATACTGAATGGAGTGTTGAATAATGCAAAGGTGAGAAGATCAAAACGGCATCATTGAGAGCAAGGGAGTCGAGAAGATGGTCTTGAGAAGTTTTCTTTCCATCTGGCGATGGTGCTTCTGACTCTGAATCAAAATTCACCAGCAAATGTGCGTGAAGAATGGCCAGAATTTATGTGATTGAGTGAATATTTGTCCCTGTTTCTCCACTCAAACATTTTCCACTTGATTGCGTGATAAGCTATAGTGAAATAGATATATTGTTGATCGTTTGGCGACATTGATTGTGACGTAGAATTTGTACATTTACACACATATATATATATTACATTCATCATGAAAATTGTCGACAATGTTTCACACTTTTTTTTATTTCTAATAATAACAAAATTGTAATGAATAAAATATTCAGTGTCAATTTTTGCAAGAATAACATTTTTTAGAGGAATAAATTAAAGCTCAAACGATAATGAAAAATCAGGGAAAAGCACACTTTTTGGAAATCTTTTACGGTGTATTTCTCTTTTTCGTGACTGTGCACAATTTTCCCCATTTTTTTTTCTATTTAAATCTGAACTGCTCTGACCGACTGAATTATTTAGTTTAAATATGATTAAATCATAATTCATGAAGGGGTATTTGAAAGGACAATGAATACGATGATTAGTTGAATAAAATGAAGCATCTGTTGAGTTTTCTTATGGCAACTTTGAAGTATAATGATATATTATTATAAAGAAAAAAAAACCAATGAAGACGAAGTAAAGGGCAACACTTATTAAAACTGATGATAATATGTAATTAATCCTGGGCTTGTTGGTATATCACTGTTTCATATCGTAATGAAGAAACTTATATAATAGTTATATGTATAATGCACAATATACAAGATGGAGCATTTGAGGTGAATATTTTAAATGAATTATTATGAAGAGAAAGATTCAAAAGATCCAGTGGATAAGATGAAAAGTTTTTTCCGCATGAGAGAAGGTTGAGTAATTGATTTATTTCATTGAATTGACTCTTAATATAGAGAGGAAAATTGTCCAATTTTGGATGCATATTTATCACACTGTACTATACACACATTTTACATGTATAGATTAATGAGAAGGAAAAGAATTCCCTAAAGAAATATCCTCCAGTCTTCTAAAAAAGGGATAATAATAACGAGATGAAATTCAAGAATTGATTTCAATTATGATTTTACGTCAAAAGATCATCAGTTTCCTTTGTCGGCATGAAAATTGAACAAGAAGAGAAAAAAATATCATAAAAATCATCAAACATTTC
The DNA here is from genome assembly GCF_947086385.1 of Phlebotomus argentipes. NCBI lineage: Eukaryota > Metazoa > Arthropoda > Insecta > Diptera > Psychodidae > Phlebotomus > Phlebotomus argentipes. Next base: position 1,305,870 of record NW_026776174.1, read on the forward strand.
TCAACTTATTTTTTCCATTTTCTCCTTTTAGTGTCATTAAAACTTCATGAGTAGATTTGAAGAAAATAAGATACAACAAATCAGAAGCTTTCTCTCTCCCTTTTATATTTCCAAAAAAAAATATGGAAAATCGCTTTTCAACTGAAATATTTAAGACAAAAAAATATACATAAAAATATATAATAATAAAATGTTGCATATCACTTACACAATTTTATACTTCAATGATGTATTATGATATACTAAAAATCTGATTAGCGTTGGACGTAATATAATAAAAAAAAACAGAACATTTTCTTTAGATAAAAAAATCGAAGAACAAGAAAGAAAAGCATTTGATGACTTTGCAAAAGTCATCAGAGAATCAGATTTTACGATATCCATCAAACACATATTTCGGAATTAAGAGAAAAAACTACTATAATTTGCATATTTTATCTTATTTTGCATCTCTTTACTCTCTATCTGAACTCTCATTCAAAACTCTATCTTTTCATTTGGAATCATAAAAGTTAAAAAAAAAATACGCAGAAATGAATTGCAATTAAATGAAGGAAAAGAAATTTTAAGCGCGTGTAAAATAATTTTTACAATGTAATTTAAATACTAAGAAGTAATTAGTGGCAATTTGCTTTAAAAAAGAAAGAAAGAAAGAAAAAAACAAAGTTCATGATTAAAAGAAAATTTAAGAAAAAATGGACAAAGAGATGAAAATATATCACAATTGATTTAACGAATCAAGAGAGAAGAAGTAAGTTAATTTAACAATTGTATTATGTACTCAAGAGTAGTGGTTTATATAATTAAAAGAAAGTGAGAAAAAAAATGAATATTATAGTCATAAAAAAATGGAATTAAAAAGAAAAATAAAAAAATAAAGATGGAAAGAAAATATGATTCAATTGCAATAATTATTGAAATGAAGATGGAAAAAAAACTAATAAGCTAATTTACAAATGATTTAATGATTAACAACAATCTTATAGTGAAAATATTTAATTGAAAATATATAGTGAAGGAAAGATATGAAATATACGATGCCCCTGAACTATAGTGAAGAAAAGAACTCGATGTCTCCGTGTGTCCTTCTTCTGTTACTGCAAATTTTACCACCATCATCATCTTTTTCCAAATATTTTTCCTCAAGTTGCAGAACACCGAGTGAAGTTAGCAAGAGAGAATTCCACTCAGAGTGAAAATTTCATTTAATCGCATAATGTCATGTTTTTTCCACATTTTGTAATCGTTTTTCTCAACGACACGACGTCATCCATTCTATTTAAGAGACAAATTCATCTTATAGGCAAAGAAAGGAATAAATTCAAAGTAAAATGAGTATTGAAGGACCTTATGACATTCAGATGAAGAATGAGTATTAAAGAATAAACTAAAAAAAAGGCATTGGATACAGTGTTAGAAGGATATGAATACTCTGATTTACTACTGCCACAAAAAGTGAATAGAATTATGAATTAAAAATAAAATAAATAGAAATTCTTTGGGCGAAAATAAACGATGTTAAACAATAATAATAAAAATGATGCGTTTTATTTACTATGAATCCAAGATTCCTCCAAACACAAACAGCTCATCGACAAACTTTCATCGATTTTGCGTCTCGGATAAACCAAATTCTGTTCCTGAAACGGTGAGATTTGAGAACCCCCAACTCTTAAGTTAAGAGCATCCAAGAGTAAGCGAATGGTGAAAAGGAAATCCTCAGCAGCTCACTTATCTTCAGTTCAAATGGATTTGGATAAATGATAAAAAGAGTCTTGTTCTTAATAAATTTTACACATTTTATTATAAAACGACAAAATTTTTAAATGCGACTGGATCTTTTCTCATTAAATATATTTTCCTCGAAAAGTACAGAAAGATTTTCTCACACACAATCACAAGATAGATCTCATTTACTCATGATCCTCAACATCACTTTCCCTCGTCATAATGTTGTCCTTAACAGATTCTTGTAACGAAAGGAAATTGACATTCATAGTGTTGTTTTTTTTCTATGAGGCGGAGTTCTTTCTGTACTTTTGTATTCTTTGAATTTTTTTTTCATCATTTTTCTTCTTCAATATAGTAAAATGTATAATAATAATAATATTTAATAATTAATGAGTAATCTGACAATTCATTTCTCTATAATTTTTCTTCTCTTTCATTTTGTCTTCGATAACAATTCAAAATTCCATTGTTTCACTAAATTTTTTTGTGGTCTCTCATTTTTTTCTCTTTGTTCCTTCTCTATCTGAAAAATTGATTTTCTCTTAGCCTTTTTTTTCTTCCTAAAAACACTTTTGTGACCTTTCATTGAGTTGTTGTTGTTCAAAGTCTTCCAAAGGTTTGTCTTTACCACGTCTCTGATTTTTTTCTGTTTTTGTTTTTGGTACATTTTGAAAGAGAATGCAACAATTTGATTTTATTCTTCATTTTGCTTTCATTGAGAAATTCTTTTAACCACTAATTGAGAATGAAAGTAGCGTAGCAGAATCGTTAAAATGATGAAAAAAAGAGTATAAAATTATGATAAAAATATAATGAAGATTTATCAGAGATAACAAAATTAGGCCTTAAAGATTTTCTTCTTCTTTTTTTTTATTCTTTTCAATGTTTGTTTCCATTTTCGCGATGTTTGTCGCAATTTTCATTTTTTCTTTCGTTCCGTTTTTTTTCGTAAAATTTTGTGTATTTTTGTCTTCTCTATTCAATATTTGATACTAAATATTTGTATTTTTTTCCATTCCTTTTACATTAGATTAATATTTCACTTTTTTTCCATTATTTGCTCTCGATTTTTTTCGCCTTATTTCATATTTGTTTTTCTTGCTTCACTGTTCATTACTTTTATTCATTTCATTTATAATAATAATGATAATTCATAATGATAATGTAGTCATAGGTATGTCATAGGTAAGATTAAAATTAGCGCTAAATATAGATAATTTATATGTAAGATGTAAGTTTTTGTATAGTTATTAAGAGATTATAGCAATATAATTTATTTATTTACTCCTCCTTAAATTGTTTCCTTCTCTTCTCCGCAGTTTTTTTCTTCCTTCCATTGTCCTCTTGTTCGACAGAGTGTATCCTTTTTTGTATAGATTTTCTTTTAGTCAGTACAACTTCTATTGATTAATTCGCTCTTTCACATGTATTTTTTTTCCTTCCAGTTCAAAATATTGACGCGCATTGATACACATTTTTTTTGTGTGTATTTCTTGATCATCACTTTAAAGATAGGATTACTTTTTACTTCATGACTTTTCTTTATTCATTTACCATAAATTTTTTTTCTTTATTTATAATAATAATAATATATATAATTCTCACTGGGTTTTCCTTTCATCTTTTAAAAGTATCTTCCTCACTATTCTGCGTTTTTTTACAGTATTTTCTGACATTATCTAAAATGAATCCATTTTGTCCTCAACTTTGACTACGTTTTACTTAGTCATTCCCTCATTTTCTTGTCATCTCTCTCTTTTTTACCTCACAATAAATTCATTTTTTTTTAGTACTTTATCTTGATACACATATACAATAATAATTCTGATAAATAATTGGTCATTTCATCATGTTTTTCTCATCTATTTCATTATTCAATTGTCACGGTACAATTTTCTTTTCCATAATATTTTTAAGCTTATCTATAATATTGAAGTATATATTGATTCTTTTCACATATCCTGTCTCACTAACTATCTGAAGAAATACTCTCAGTTGAAAGTTATTCTGTGATGAAGAATACGTTGGTAAAAATGTGTGTGTGTGTTTTCTTTTCCACTGTTCAGAAATGATAAAAGTTTCGGAGGCAAACGCTATCAATGCATTTTGTTCTTCCTTATTTACCTGTATTCAGTTTAATTTTTTCTTATTTTTCTTCCTTAAACTCTTGTGTTAATTCCCTTTTGCAAGTTATTTTTTTTTCTTATCTCAAATTTCACACCCACGAAAATCGCTCACTCGTCGCTCGCGCATTGCGAAATCATAAATTATAACATTCTCAAGAAATACTTTTTTTTCTCTCCTTAGCTTTTAGAGCATATTTTGTCAAGACGCTCGACTCTCAAATGTGGGCTTTGCGCTAATCTAAACTGTCTTTTAGCCTTTCACTATTCCGTCAATCTCCTATTAATTATCTCTAATTTTATCATACACTTTCCTCGCATTCATGTGATTTTTACGCACTTCTTTGTCCTCATCTTCTCATCCTGCACGATCATCTTCAATATGTTTATATAAATTTAAATATTCTCCATATATATTCAATATAAGAACATTGTGCCCTTTTATATATCTTTCTTCTCTTCATTAAAATACTTCTTTTCAATATGTTAGATATGATGTTTGCTAATCCAAAAATAAACAATTTTCTTCATCTCTGATTTAATATCTTTCTTTTTTTGCACATTTTTTTCTCTCTCTCTGTAAAGATATCTCTCTTTTTTCTTCTTCTATTTAAGCCTTTGATTAATTTTCACGTGATATTTTTACTCACTCACAATCTTGTGTATTTTTTCCTCATTTTTTTTTTCTTCCTATTGTGCGTCACTTTAAATAATGACTCTTTTATCCCGCTTCTCAGCCATCCTGTTATTTAGCGAAAGTTTCGTCCACAAAAATACTTTGAAGGATTTTCTTTCGGGTTAGAAGAGATTTTTCCTATCAGAGAAGGTTTCTTGAAGAAGTTATAAAGAGAATCGGAGTGTTGATCAAATTTATCCTTGCTTACACACAATAAAATTTTACTTTTAAATTCATTTCATCATGTCAATCATTTTTGCTTTGAAGTCTACACCACGCGCTTTCGCTTCTCTCTCTCTCTCTCTTTTATCTGTCTCACGATCCCGAATACAATATACAATAGCTAAGTTTTACAATTTCTCTAGAATCTACAGGTGATAATTCATAAATACCTCTTTCTGATTTACTGTTTATTACCTATAAATTTCTTCTATGCCTTTCGCTATAAAATCAATTTTTATTCTCTCTCTCAGTTTCTCTTTGATTTCAACCTGTGGCAGATGGACTTGCGCCAAACCACCGAAAAATCAATTAACAGGATAAATGATACCTATTGTGACCCCAATCACTGTATAAAATCCACAAGTAATATCCAATCGCTTTATCAACTCTGCTCCTTATGATTCTTCTTCTTCTCTTCATTTTTTTTTCTCGAAAAAGTGTTTAGAATTGACTCATTTGGCGGTGCTCACATATTGTGAAACACAATTTATAGTTCCTTATACTTGTCCTAAATGGTAAACCCTCCAAATATATTTCTATACATCTAAAAATTACACTTTTGTCATGTCAATAGTATTTTCTCTACATTACAGTCCAGTGGCAAAAGTGCTCTCTTGCCAGAGACATTTTCTGTGTGTGTGAATATTCAAATCTCTAGTCGCTTTTCGTGGGAATTTTCAGAGGATCCTCGATAGTTGCTTACACTCTCTTTCCGTCTACAATACTCGCTATAACATCAATTTCTAGTGACTCGATACACTACGAAACTCAGTGAAATTCAGGTGAAGTGATAAGACTTTGAACTGAACGGGAAAAAACATCGAAGGTTGGGGCTTGAATGCGCGCTTTTAACATTAATTCTCGCTTTTTTCTGTTACCATCTTCTTTGTTAAAATTACAATGATTGTCGGTCTTGATCACAGATTAAAACAAAGATATTTTTTCACCAATGCACGAACAAAGACAAATATCGAGAATTATATTACGCCAAAGATATGAAGAGGGATAAATTCATTTTCCCTGGTGTGAAACTTTGCAAAACAAGAGGATAATTTGGCTACAAGACAATTGGCCAATTCTCTGTATATATATTTATACTTTTCTGACCATGAGGAAAGAACTCTAGAAGAGAAAAAACAGTGAGAAGCAGATTGGATGAGATTTGAGCATTTGCTTCTCTCCTCTGGCACTTCGCAGCATGCCTTCTGGGGCGCTGAACTTCTGCAGTTGTGCCACAATTGATGGGGGGAAACAAAGGCTTTATGCGTCTGCATAATTGCTAAAGTAGCTCAAAGGAATTGCATTTCAACGTGTGATGACGGCAAATAAATCTTCTTTTTGCTGCTCGGGAGGGGATAAACTTAACAATAATTTGTGTTACTTTAACAATAATTACTCCTTTTGACTACTTAAACATTTAATATAATTTAATGTTTTTTTTTTTCTTCAATACGCCTAGCTTACTCCACTTTTCACTAAATATTATCTTAATAATTAGCTTCACTCTAAGAACTTATAAAGATGCCTTTCATCGCGTCATTTGCATTTCTCTCTATGCACTCACACTTACCGATTATTTCTACACAAGTTTTCTTGTCATGCTTTTACACTGTCTGATGCTTAAACACTCAGTTATAGTTTTTTTTTCACTATAATTTCTCTCTGGTATTTATTGATATACTGTCTTAAACGGATAATTTTTTCCTTGTAAAATGATCCACTTCTCATGCTGATTGTCAATGAAAGTAATGCCAAGGGGTTTTTCTTATCATTCCCCCGCTGATTCCTTCACTTCACAAGATATTTTAATATTGTTTTATCAATTCTTTTTTTATTTAAATCCCCAATCTAGCTAAAATTTTTACTTCTGAAATCACGTTTTTTCGTGTATATTTTTTTTTTTGTAAAAGTGAGGATTTTATGATATATATATATCCGTCATTATCCATTCCCAATTCTTAAAATTATTCATTTTTTTTAATGTATTTCATTTAAAGATATTATTATTAAATCACCATGTTTTAAATTTCATCATTTACACCATTTTCTCAATTATTTTCTTACAATATTTATCTCAATTTTTTTTTAGTTTCAAATATAAGCTCAACGCATCTACATAATATTTCACCTCTAACTTTGTTCATTTCTCATTAAATTTACTTGTTTTTTTTTTTAATAGGTAGGTATATTTTTTTTAAGTTGAAAGTGTATGTATTTATTTTGTTATTTAATTTAGTTCTGTCTAATGATTTCCATCTCCTCAGATTTCTCACATTTCCTGCTACTTTGCAATGTCTTATGCACTTTTTCTCTTATTAAATTCATAATTCAACTCCTCTTAAACTGCCCTTGATCATTGTTTTTTGTGTCTCTTCAACTTGGCTTCTGAGTTGTTTGCACTATTTCTGTAACTGCCTTAGTTAATGTCTTGCAAACAGTTTCACTTAACTTCTATACAATTTATATGGTTTTGTTGTTGTTTTTTTTAAAGCATACAAAAACTAACAATAAAAAACTAAACTTATCTCACTAATCAAAGGTAGATCGTATTGGAAAATCATGTCATAACATCGTTCAGAGGGAGGTTTTTTGTAAAATTAAAAAATATAATATTTCTTCATCTTCTTCCATTTTTTCTTTTAACATTATTCAGGAGAAATACTGTGTCATATCATTCATAAAAATGTCAGTTTAAATAACACTTGACTGTCGAACGTGAAAATAAAACTCCTAAAATCTTACTGGGCCTTAAAAACTGCACATGTAAATCTCTTCCTTTTCATCTTGTATTCAGATCTTATGCTTTCTTCATTTCATCCAACAAAGGATTTCTATTTCCTTGCGCAAATAAAGAATTATTCCTAGAAGTAATCCCCAAATGGAAAGGAAGAGAGTGTAAAATATACTAAGAAAAAAAATAAAACATAAAAGTATAGACATAGAACAATAAGACGTAATATATAAGAATCTCAGTGAATTCATTCCAAAGAGTCCAAATTGCTACTGCATACATAAGTGAGCAATTCCGTGTTTTGCCAATTTTTCAATTCTGTATTCGCTGCATCTTTGAGATTTCCTCAATTCTCCTTCCGCCCCTGCAAGCGCTGCGATCTGGCTATTGGGCGCGCCCTTTTGATGCTTCCACCGCAGCTGAATACACACAACTTCCCAGTCGCACAGCTTAAATGTTTGACTTGGAGAAGCTCACACGGAGATGATTTGACTCTGACAATTGATAATTGTGCATTTTGATGAGTGCCAGAACTGCTTCTTCCACGGAAGCCAGTTGAAGTAAAGCCATTTTGCGGTCCTTCCTGTTGGTGGAAGAAGAGGAATAAGTTCGTTTAGAACATAAGATTGAATTTGAAGGAAACTCACGGGAAAAATTTAAACGCCTTAACATCGAAGTTATTTTTAACGAACGCATCACGAATATCCTCCTCAGCTATTGTAGACCTAAAAATAAACACACAAGAAAAATAGTTAGTACTTTAGAAAGATAACTTTATCTAACTTGTTTCTCTCGAGAGAGTCAATTTCAGATGAAAAGAGTCCACAAATTTATGTATTCATTTTGGCAAAATTGATCTGCCTGAAAGAAAATCCAACTGTTTGTTTAGCGGAAAACATGATGGCAAACAGACACCTAAAGGTAAAATTATCCGTCGACAGGTGGGTTGGGAAGCAAAAAATGGATTTCCTCAAGTTTGCGACCCGCAACAAGTTAATAAGACAAATAATTCCAAAATGAAAACTTTTTGATGTTTCGCGTGCCGAGATAATTTTTCACCATGGAAAAGTCTCTTCTGTAACTTTATCGCCACAGCGTGGATTCGATTTCTTTTGTGGAGTGAAAATCTACGATGTTTCGTGATTGACAAGAAGATAAACATCGTGAAACGGAAGCTACAACTTCAATCGCAATTTTCACAGATAAATTCTGGTGCTTTCGCTAAACTCCATTTATGGATTCTATAGACATTTCGTCTCTTTCCCTTGATTTTCATCTTATTCTACTCTTGTCTACTTTTCGCCCCCCCCCCCCCCAAAAGCCGTGAATTGAGGGAAAATAATATTTGGATCGTCATCGCAACTAAAGACTAAAAAGGTAAGGGATTAAAATCATCACAGTCATGAGATGATTGTGTGTACAAAGGAAATTGAGTGCTGTGAGAAACTGTGGGCATTGAGAAGCAAAACCACACGGTAATCTTCTAAAAAGTAGAGTCAAAAGCTTTTTACAATCGACGATTCATCCGATGTATGAATAATATTTTAAATCATCCCCTCTTTTTTTCCCACAATTCTCATCCCTTCAACCTCCTCTCCGTGCGTATCACGTTTAAGGGTTGTAAAACATCTTCACGTGCAGCGTGGCGAGAGAGAGAGAAAAAAACTGTGAATAAGGGTTGAAAAACATCGGTATCATTTATCCTCAATCTTTGACGCTCTCAGACACTTTGCATACAGTTCGCACACCCACTTCATCACGAGCGGATACTGAGTAATTCAATGGAGAGCACATAAATATTTCATTGGTTGCAATAAATAAGCGATGCACACATTTTTACTGCAATGTTTGGATACACTTTCATCGATCTCCCCACAAAAGTGAGGGTGTGAAGTCGCACAGCAAACACTGGGGGGTGACTTTGTGAACAAATTTCACAGTGGATCTCTTGAATTCTTGACCAATTATCAGAGGCGAGATTGACGTAAGAAATTATATGAAATATTCTCATTGAGTATGTCAAGATAACACTTACGGAATGTTACTCAAATGCAGTGTCGCCGATGGCGGATAAATGTTCTGGTAGTTTTTACTGCCTGGCTTCTTGAAGCGATGCAGAGGATTCTGAGAGTAGTCGCGCGTTAATCCAGCATCTGGTTGACCCTCTTTTGGCAATTGAACAGCTTGATGCTTGCTGGCCATCACACGAATCGACTTTCCCCACAGTCGCAACTTATCCAAGTGGTTCATTGCTGGAAGAAAAACCCAAATACAGCAATTAAGCCAATATATTAGAGAATTGTTTCAGCTTTTTGTAGGCTTCCACAGACATCTGTACACAACTCTGGGTGCATCGGGGAAACATCCCCCCCGGACGGGGTTTGGGAAGTAAGAGCAAGAATGAACAGAGGAGAGTTGCCCGTTGGAGGAAAAAAAAGGGAAATGTGTTATTCTTCCTCTACAATAAGCTCTCAAGCCAGATAACAAATGGATTCTATTGATTTTATCGCTGTTCGACGTGTGCTGTAACATATGCAGACACACATTCCGCTCCAATGCATATCTGAGACTTGTTTGAGTGCCATCACAACCCCGAAGACACACTGGATTCAATGGGAGACGGTGAGCATTTGCAGGGATATTTGATTGGATATAAGTTGAGAGTGTCATATTCTCTTTGGGAACTTTTCAACTATCCACTCTATGTCCTGTTCATGCAGTAAGTGTGCTCCTGCATACAGTTCATTTTGTAAAATCACTCCATCCAGCAGAATGGGGTGCACACACAGCCACCCCACAAGCCCACCAGTGGAAAACATCGGGTGACTTTCTCCACCCTCCCCCATTTCATGGGGGGAGTGAGTGGACATGGTTTGACCTACAAACGAACAAGTTTTACACTTTGGAAAATATGGAATTCACCTCTGGAGCAGAATGCAAATCATCTAATATAGAGCGATTAGTCTTGAGGGGCTGCTAAGCTAAGCAATTCAGGTGAGTGCATCCAGTTCTTGTGATCTCACTGCCGGATTAGCATTCCGCGTTTGCCCGAGAATTGAATATTAGCCGGCTCAAATGCATAATCCCATTGAAATTGGAACTGAAGCTAATATGGAAATGGTCATTTTGTGTTGGAGATTACCATAATATCACTCACAGCTAGTGCATTAGTCATATTTGCATTTCTCTCTCTCAATTTTGAATTTGAAGTCCAATTTGAGCACTCATATCAGAGCTAATTACTTTGCTTATTTCAGACACCTACAAATGTGTTGTTAAACCATAAATCAGCATGATCTTATGACAGCCTTTTAGGATATTCAATTAACTCTTCAATTAATTGGTCACCATTCTGTCCATGCACTATTTAGAGACACGGAAAACTAATAGGATTCTAAGAAGACTTATGCGATAAATATTGAGAAGCAATTTCGTACCAATTAACCACATAGTGAATAAGGTGTATTTATTTGTATGATGCAAAAGAGTAAAGTTTGCCACAAAAACATAGAATTGATGGCGGAAATATTGACAAATTACCTGCGTTGAGAGGTTCTTGGAAATCAATATCGACGAGTGCAATTTAATTAGGGCTTTTACACAAACAATTGTGTTGCCTACGTAAAAAGAGGGCTTTTTCTGTTCTCCACGTAATAAAGAGCAATTAACTTGCAATTAGATGTATAATTATATATACTTACAAATCAGCGTGTTTATTATGGTACTTTTGCTGAGAAATTTCTTCTCAATTGTACCCTTTTCGTGAGAAATTATTCACCCCTTTGCTGACCTTATTGACGATTTAGTTGCTATTTATTTGATGGTAGTTTCATAAATGATCTGAGGATGGATTTTACGGAGCGATAAATTTATTTGGAAAATCATGCAAGTGTAATATCACTTTACACGAGTGCATAATAATAAATGAGTGGAAAAGTTGCACCCATTTGCAAGAGATAAATCCAATTGAAAGATGTATTTGCTAAAGCATGTTTGCTTCGGGTATTTAATAAGTGCTTTAGGGGAGGTAAAATTCAACCCATTACATATCGATGCATCTCAATTTGAGTTTTCACTCTCCCCTCATTCACAGAAGCAGTCACTTTCCACTTTTCCCGCATATCAGGTGGATGATGGCAGTCTGGGGGGGGGGGAGAGGAAGAGTTATCGCAGAGCTTTTACCCATTTTACACTTGAAACGTCAATCACCATCCACCCATTCATCCATCTACCTGATAACGGTAATTTACCTCAATGTTTCTCAATGGGGTTGCTTTCTGAGGCACGGCGACATTCCTATGGATTCTCCCGCACCCCCCAAATGGCCACCCATCCGCCGAGTCCCACGGACTCTCCGCCAGGCTGGCGGTTTGGTACGGAGGGGAGGCACATATCACACAAATGTCACACCGTGGTGAGTCATATTTCCGGGGAAATGAATATAAATTGTCCCCTCACAAATATTATGCGGAGCGGAGTATTTTGTGGCGTAGAGAAGAGACTCCATCACGAATTTTCGGAAGATTTTCCACACAAGAAAAAAACCTTGTTACATCGTCTCATCTCTCGCATAGATAGAATGATTGTGCAGCGCATGTTTAAGTGAGGAAATATCTGCTCCAAAATGACATAAATTGCTATCATACAAATTTTATACATTGAGAGAGAGAAAACAGATTAGCAAAAGTGTTGAAATATTCCTCTCTTTTCACCACAATATGGGTCAAAATTACTGTGCTGGTAATTCAATAATTAGGCGGTATGTTTCGAGTGCATTTGCTACGAAATGAAAACAACAACGAGGAAATAATTTAATTAACATTGTCACTGTGTCAAAGTACGCTTCACGACTCTGCATAGTTGTGGCTTTTATTTCACTGTCGCTCTCTCCATGTGGACCAATCTCGAGTCCCTTTTCTCATGCGAGCCATTCAACATATTTTGGCACATGACCAAGAAACATTTCAAAATTGTCTAACATGCGGCAAAATTTATACTAAATAGCTGTGATTCCTCTTATTGTTTACTTTCTTCGAAGACATTCGGGAAATTTTTTATTATCTTCAGCCCAAGAAAGCGCCTCCAAGGCGAATTTCCACTGTGGCGCTGAAGATCTTCGTTTTTTTTATGTCCCACATTTGTGACTCTTCTCTAGGACCGCCGCGCGTCTATTGTGTAACTTCGGGTGGGTTTTTCTCTTGGACTGAAAAGAGGTCGTTCCGGTGGGATTTTATTGGTGTAATTTGAAATGTTGTTGTGCGAAGAATTTGAATTTTATATCAGTGTTAACCGTCCAAAATCAAGTGGCATTCGAGCAGCAAAGCCACCACAATCCAATAAAAGCGGGTCTTGAGATTGACAGTGTAAATAAATTACGAATACAATAAATTTAAATTTGTCATAAAATCGCGTCTCTGATAAATACAAGTAAAAAAAAAACTGCGCTGCGTCGTTGGTTGTTTCATGTTTGCTCGCATTTTCCCATGTCTGTTAGCTTTTCCTTGAATTCTCTTGTGTGAATTGTGAGTCAGGAGAGGAATTGTGAAATTATGGGAACAGGAAGCAAAATAACCCGCGTGGTTAAGAGATCATAGAGATGCCTAATGTACTCACCCAAATATGCTTGATGTGGTTCAGCCATCTGAATTAAAGCTGAGTCTTTTTTGTTGTAGAGAATCTTCACCCGTTGTACATCACCATAGACCCCTGAATATGAGAAAAGAAGGAGAATGTATAGGCAAAATCTCGACAAATGCTTAGGAAAATCTATCAAACTTCCCTCTCATTGGAATTATATAAGATGAAATTTGCCTTAATATCGCCAAGGCATATAATTTCAACTTTTGAAAGAAGAAAGATAGGATTAAATGAGAGGAAAGGTTTGAGAAATGAAAAATACGCAAGGCTTTTGGCGAATTACTCTAAAATGTGTATTCCCACGAGATGGTTTAAATGAAAAATTTCACTGTGGAAAATCGGCTTTAAAATGATTTGCTGCAGAGTTGGAAGAGCTGGAAAAAAGTCTACGTTAAATCCCCTCCTACGGTGTGATTGTGTTATTAAAATATGTATTAGCCGTAATATTAATATCACTGTCTATCTGGCAAATGTTCCAGGAATGTTTTCGAAGAGAAGAACGGCTTCGCAGGAGATTAAATTCGACCTCCTTTCCTTTGACTCTTTCCTCCCCTCTCTCCGCAACATTCACCCAAATTATGTCGCTGGAAAATTTCATTTCCCTCCAGCATATCAAGGATGAGATAAAATATCTCTCAGCTTCCTCCTCAGCTGCTGCTGGACATTTCAATAAAATTGATATCGCGCGGGGGGTGAGACCGAAAAAATGGGTCGGAACATGAACTAAAACATGAGGAATAATAAATGAAAATTATCCTCGGTGGAAAATTTTTACATTTCCTGAAGAAACTCCGCACTACTAATTTTAAACATTTGACGAGCAATAAAAGCAGCGTGTCTGAATTAAATTAAATTATTAATGATGCAATTTTCATTAAATGAATTTTTTACCATTTTCCTCTTTTTTCCGCTCTTCCTGCGCCTCTTGTCATTCCCACACTTTTGGCACACTTTTAGGCGGGGGTTGAGCGGAAAAAATAGTGAATTGAAGTGTGGCATAAATAAAAAATGTGCCAAGGGGATATTTTCTCTGGCTTGCATGTATTTTTTTTTAGACTATATATGTGTACATATTATCCACACAGTTTCGAATTTATTGAAAATTCTAGTCACGACCATCGAGTGCATTTCAAATTCAATTCAGTATTTTGTCCACAAAAATAACTTATTTTCACGCTGAAGTGTGGAGAAATATTAACAGTGAGAAAAAGCATTTTTCACCACAAGTGTTCATTTACAGTGAGACCAGAAATAATAGACCACCAAATATCGCAGTTATTATTTTTTAATAACACTTGATAAAACAAGAAATGAATATTTTGCCAAATAAAAAATGATTGTCAAGTTTCAGTTAATTAAAAATTCAATTAAATCCTCAAACTGCTTCAATGTTTTCTTAATAAAAATACAAAAAAAACTGCACTCGAAGTGAAATCATAAAGAAAATGCGAGAAAGATTCACAGGAAGAATCCTTTGAGGTTTATTTCAGAGAGCACAAAAGAAGTGATTTCATTTTAAGTTAGTCTCTCATTTTTCTTTCATTTTGTGAGTTTCTTGTATGAAATTCTCCTCAATCTACTTCTTAATTCAGATAGTCCAGAAAAAAAGAGTACATTCGAGATCCACCTCCTTATTTCTACTCCATCTACTTCACTTCTATCACTATATCCGCCCTATGTGAGTCCTCAAATGGTTAAGCAACTGCAGATGAATTGCGCAACTCTTTTTATTCTTGTCTCAAGTTTCCTCGTTCACCTGAACAGATTTTCTTTCCTTGCAATATGAGGTGGAAGTTGAGCAGGGATTTGTGGAATACAAAATTCACAATATACGTTTTTCCTCAAATAAATAACATCCAGACCATCGATTTACTCTTCATAAAGATTATTTCAGTTCTATATACTTAAAATTTTTCTTAATCACCTCCTTGTTTCATACTTATTGTCAGGCAATAAAGGTGAAATTTCCACCCACGCGGAATTCTTTAAATACTCACATTTTCCCCCCTAAAACCATTTTGAAGGAAAAGTGAGTGTTGTGCGGTGTATTAAGTATGATACTTTTTTCCATTCATTCATTTGCTCGCTGTGCAATCTCTCCATTAAGCAGGGATTGAAAGAAACACCCCAAACCCCTTGGCACTGAGCGTGAATACAGAAGAAGGCAGTCAATTTATAATATCATATCGCCTTTTGAGACGATTTTTTCCTCTCCATCTTCAATTCTCGTCCCGCGTATTTCCTATTACACCCTCCACGATACCCTTTTCCCGAGGATTTTCCTCCACCAACATCATAAGCATTTTTCCCCATTCATTATCATATACTATTTATATTCGCACTTATATTTGTCCCTCCACGTGATTCCCACTTTCTCCCCCAATGCGACGGGTCCGCCCCAGTGGGAATATGAATTTCTCTTTTCTTTAATGTAGAAAAATTCACAATAGCAAGCGCTAAGGCGTCTGTAAAGTGAAATAATACTGCAATACAGGTGAGACGGGATTGGGAGAGAAGAGAGAGGGTGTTTCTTTCCTTATAAATCGTTGTCAATTATTGATGATGAAGCATTTTCTTTAAGGAAATTCAATTGAATATCGCAACGGCACATGAAAAATGTCAATATATGAGAAGCTCGGAGGGAGAATGTCAAGTGAAAGAGAATATATATCATTTTAAATAGAATTTGCATTGATATTCCTCCTATTATTCCCACCCATCCCGAGAGTCTTACCTTGCCACTCTCGCCGCAATTTTTCTTTAGACATCGCGCGAGTCAACAAAAGAAATGACTGCGAGGACGGTAAAAATTAATTATTGCAACATTTCAATTTAATAGCTTCCTCTCTCCCTGTCAAAAGACCCTTTGCACGAAAGGAGATTTTTCATCACAAAACACTTTCTCATGATGATTCCCGAAAGTCAGTTCTTTTGTCCAAAAAATATATATATCACAGCTTCATTTTAATGCCGATTCCAGCTGAAATTTTCATTTTTTTCCCCTAATAAAATTCTATAGTTTTCGTCTTTCCATTCGCCGGAATGCATTTCCTGTTTATACATTTCTAAGAAGAAAAGTCAAAGTTATTCACACAGACACACAATTAAAAGGAAAATAAATATTACAAGACAATAAAAATAAAACACAAGTGAAGGTGTAAAATAACACAAATCATAGATTACTATAGATAAATGATGTGATGTCTCTGAGAGAGATTTTACAATGTATAAATTAGCTTTTTTTTTATCTCAGCATAATGTTTGTATGCAAAGTACTGTTGTTGTTTTTTTTGGTTTGATACAATTATAGAAAAAAGACGTAAAATAAAAATAAAATAAAAACAATGTATTAATAAATACAGTAATAAATTGTGCAGACGTACCAAAGAGGGTAAATAGAGCATCAGGCGTGACCATCTACAGAGAGAAAGAGATCAGTTAGCAGAGTATTTTTATATATATATCAATTGTTATCAATATATATAATAAAATGTCTTTTGGACCAACAAATAACAAAAGATATGGGAAAAATAGGGTTATTTAGAGAGGAAGACAATTGGGGGAAAACGCAAAGGATCGTCCAACGAGTGATTGTGCTTCGACTCAAAAACTGTGCATTTCCCATTCAACTGGACTCTTTTCGCAGGATAGAATCCGATATCCAGGAATAGATAACAGAAAACTTCTGCAAGGGACATTATTGTTACACGCAAAGTAAGTTTCACGTGTTCTATTTTAAGAGTTCTTTTCTTATGAATTATAAACAGGATAATTATATGACATGGAATCAAAGTGCTTAATTGGGTGTTAACTTTATAAAACTGTTTATAAACTTTCCGATAAATTCTTCTAATTACAAAATTGAAGGAGTGAATTTTTCATATCAACCAATCAAGTTAGTCTGACGCAATTACTGAAACCCATTTGTGATATTGCATCAGAAGATGGCTTATTGGAAATTTGCTGGAGGGAATAAACTGTTTAGTTGAAGTTTCCTTGTAATGCAGACTTTAGAAAGTTTGAAGGTTGCATCAGAATGACGCCCCTTTTGTCAATGAATTTTTAAATCCCGGTGAAGAAAGTCCCTTCGATCCTGCCTGAGTGAATTGATGCATTTCACGATAAGATATGCAGCATTCTACAGTGAGAACCACTTTGGCATGCCACAAAGCCATTAGTGCTGCTCAAAAGAAGACTTGGACTGAAGGATAAAGTGTCAGATTTGCCGGTGGACAAAGAGAGAGAGAGAGAGAGAGACTGTGAAGCAAGAAGAGCAGAGAGGTGAGGATGTTGGAGTGAATTTTTATTATTCATCCAATTTCTACTACTTTTATTTCACGTGTCTCTTCAGGGTGAGTTGGCCAGGGAGTGTCTGTGGCACTCAATGGTGGTTTTTGGCTGAAGTGGATTATTTCATAAGCTTTGTTTAATTAAGGAGCTCCTGAGATAGTGACATAGAATGACGGTGTGGTATTGAATTTGCATAACTAGTGACTGGAGTGTTTCAGTGCAAGTGAGCAAATAGAGCGAGAAATATTCAATGGCAGAGAAGAAGCGGGCGAAGAGCTATATTATCTATAGGTCTATGAGAGAAGGAAGATGACAGAGTTCACGATGGTTTGTGTGGTGACAAAAAGGGGGGAAGAAGGACTTGATTGGGAAAATAAACATTTTCCCTTGTGACTTTTTGCTGCCTTTTGTGGACAAACAAATGTCCTCCTTCCACAATCCCTCCCCATCCTAAAACAGTTTTCTGTCGAGTAATTAAGTGACAGAGTGACAAATCTAGTTCAGAAAGAAAGAGACAGAGAAGAGAAAAAAAGCCCACCACAAATTGTGGCATAGTTTGGACGGTGGAAATGCTCGATATTTAATTCGTGTCTAATTAAACGAGGCGAGCAATGTTGGGTCCCACAAGGAGATTTATTATTTTCCCAAAATTGATGCGTGAGTATTCGTCCATTGCATGAATATTTTATTAGGATTTCACCCGCGGATGACAATGTCAATTCGAGCGTGTCGCATTCTCCCATGGAGAGCGTCCTGAGGGTGGCTTTTTAGTAGGTGTGCTCACACATTCCGATCAACACCACATGAATTTAGAGTTGTCCCAATTTTGCCCAAACCTTCATTGAATTACAATAATTTTCACCCGAATTGACAATAATTGCGTGGGATTTGGCCGGTGGGCAAACAGAATTTCGACTATACATGAGGGACAGAGAGCTTGTTTCTGCGGTCCAATTGGCCACAGTTGCACAGAGATTTCACCTTTTTCTTCATCGCCACAGCAATTACGAGATGTGGAGGCGGAAAATGTGAAAATTGTATATATATGTACAAATTGCGACAGACGCGAATCGAAGAGTGAGCTTCAAAATCGCACAGGATTGATGGAGAGAGAGATAAAATGAAAATTCAACTTTGTCATTAACGTAGAAAAAAAACCAAACACAAACATAGAGCTCAGAGGAGAGAACAAAAAAAAATAACAAAAAACAAATCTCAAGGAAGAAGAACCAAAAGCATAGAATAGGGGTTTCGGATGGTGGCAAGAGACTCACAAAAACTGCACCTTACCTCTTCATTCAGGTTGGACACGAGAAGCACATTGGAGAGACCACGCAGGGCAGGTGTGGCGTTGCCCAGAGCACCGGTGGAGGCCAGAGCGAAAGCTCCCAGGCTCGGCAGAGCGCCTCCGTAAGCACTGGCCAAAGGCGTTCCCAGGCCCAAGGCGAATGGCGGCAGAACTCCGGGCGCTCCCAGGCCATTAACTGCTGCATTAGAAGAGAGTGCATGTTAAATTTTACACAATGCCAAAGTGTGGCTATAAATTTTGCCAGCTTTGCGTATATGCATAATGTTTTCTGCTGATAGATATAACTGTGGTAATGGTTGAGGAAGAAGTTTTAGTTTTGCTCAAGATGCTTATGCTTTTTGAGAACATCTTCAGCAGGGCGGAATTCTTCATTTCCGCTCTTTTGTATCAAATATGCATCTGTATTATATACTGGAAGATTTACAAAATGTACAGATTTTTGTGTTGTTTGAAAATTAAAGTGTTCCCAATTCGTATATAAATAGCAAAATCAAAAGACAGTGAAGTGGAAAGTTACCTAGTCTATCACCTGTCAGGGCTGGTCGCCTCTGGGTGGCGAGCAGCAGCAGGTCGCTGGCGTTCACCAGGCCTCCGGCACTCGCGATGACCTCCGTTCCTGGCTCACCCGGCGGTAACGAGGGATTGGTGAAGTCCCGCGATTTATCATTGTTGTACTTGACATTTAGTGCCGTCAATTTGCTGTTGTCGATCCTCAGCGTGCAGCATCCGTTGTAGATATTCTGCCCATCGAGGACTGTCTTTGCATGTTGAGCCGTCTGAGCATCGGGATACTGAATGAGAGCCTGCGGGCGACACGACAATTGATTACAAAATCAATATTACTGCGAGGAAGGAGCAAAACTATGGCTCTTCTCATACTCACTTGGAATGAATTATTTTTCGTAAACGTAACGATTTTTAATACTTTTCCAAATCTCTGGAAAATCTGATGCAAGATGTCAAGTGAGACTGGGTAGACGAGTGATTCTACAATGACCCTGAGCACAGTGTTGGGACCCCCGCCGCTCGACGTGGAGTTCTGCACAGCCTGAGATGTGGGATCTGTCCCGGACACGGGCAGGGGTGATCCACTGGCTGGCGACTGGATCTGAAAGTCCTGGTTCTGCAGCGCCGCCGATGCACTCTGCAAGCGTGAAGAAGCTTTGAACGACATAGCGACAGTTTTGTCCAGGACGAGCCTGGGTGTGTTGAATTGAAAGCTCTCTGTGTGTGTGTGAAAACTATTATCAATTGCAGCGACGTCCCAAGTTGGGGACCCGAAATGAAAACAAAGCGATATGGATGTTGACTTCTCCCAAATCTCAAGTGAAATTCACTGAAATTTCTCAAAGTAGATTGAGAAGAAAAATGCTTGAGATACACAGAAAGGTCTGCTTCTGACAACCGAATAAAGATTAATGAATGTGATTTGATGGGTGAGAATGTCTTGAATCCTGAATTTGTATACATTGATTCCATCGAGACTCTCTTCCTCATCGTCTCCCCTTCGACCTAAATAGCCATCCATTGAAAGTATAAGATCGGAAGATGGCTTTTGGGGTGAAGTCCATTGGGAAAAGTCGCACAGACCTTTCAATTGGGAAGATTCACAAGTTTCCGGATTGACTGAATACTTGATAAATCTCACTAATTTCGCCACACATCGCTCAATATTCTAATAATTTTCACACTTAAGTGTTGAAGCAACAGCAAATTAGGGTGTTAAATGTATTTTTTAGAAAGGATCAGAAACAACTGCACATACCGCTATTGAGTGGCTCTGGTCGGTCTTGAGCTCCCGATGATTCGAGAACTGCACGTACACCGTCCGGCCGCGCACCTGTGGTGGATTGGTTGTGAAGCAGGCCACCATGGCGGCTGCAGACACCTCATCGGCCATCTCGAGGAAGGCCTGATTTTTCCCTTTCAGCACCAGAACATTGGTCACACGACCAAATGCCACCCCCAGCTGAACGACCTCCGCCTCACTGGACTCATTCGGTATGTTTCTGATGTGTATTACACGGGATGGTTTTCCTGTGGAGCAATCACATGCACTTCAGTACACCACATAAAATATCTACCCCTGATTCCTGACTATTTCATGAGTGCCGTAACAAAGTTGCCAAGTAGAAAATCCGATATCCCACCATGAAATGAATAAAAAAAATTCCACGAAAACTTGCTGGGTGCTGCATAATGGACAGTGGGAGTGTTAGTTTGAAAGACAGCTGAACAAATTTCAACCCCTCACCATTAAATATGCAGATGTGTGTGAAAATGCAAAACAACTCCGCAGTCATTAGAATATTTCTATGCAATATTTACTTCACAAGTGAACTGAAAGTGTCTAATCGTGACAATCACTTGCCCAAAATTCTGTCATTTCTCTGTCTCTCGCGGTAATTTTATTCGATTTGACATATTATTGCAGTCATACATAAATTATGACATTTACTTTTGATAAACATTGCGTACAAATGCACCACGAGGACAAGTACTAGCTGGATGTTCAATTAAATGAAAAAAATATTGAGGTCTGAATAAGCAATGGTTAATTTATAATCGTAATACCTCAATTAACAATCACTTCCGCTCATTTAAATTAACAGTATTAAATGATAACCATTTAAAACAGCACCAACCAATTTTCAACCTCTTCTAAAATTTATATCAAGCCATTATTGAAATGGAAATTCGAAATGTTAATCGGATTTGCGTAAAATTTTTAATACTTGCATATTCATGCATTTTCAATGACTCTTTTCAGGCCAAAGTAAGAGTCTTTTTGCAGTGAAACTCTTGGAGAATTCTCTTTAATTTACTGTATTTTAGTAAAATGTGTTTGAATTGTGGGGTAAAACTTACATTCCCATAGTTTAAGTTTTGATAAAGGAGCTTTTAGGGATTCTAAGACACTCACCAACACCACCGAGGACTGTGTTCGTTTCCAGCTTTGCTTTTTTGCTTGCTAAATCCTGGTTATTGTTATCAGATGCAGGCGCCATAACAGCTGCTTGACTCAGTAGTTCGTCACTACCTCTCTGGAAAAGAAAGGAAAGATCATTCGCCATTCAGTATAAGAATTTCATACAATTCCAACAAAGATTCGCCCATGAAAAGACATGTAAAATCACATCAAAACGTTGTGGGTATTCAGAGAAATATTTTCATTTGATTCTCATCCCGAAAGTCTTTAACAAAACATTTTCCGTACATTGAGAGAAAATACCACATTGTTATTATTTTCAATAAATTTAACGTATTACTATATGTACTTTCACGATGAAAGAAAATGTTGTTGCATCATCCGAAGGAGGAAACATTTACCATACATTGGATATTCCGTACTTCCGCCCTGGCACAAAATTCCCTTTCTCTGGGTATTTTCCCTTAACATATTAAGACCTGTCTGTCGAAGTATCTATATAGTTTCCCATTCACCCTTCGCAAAAGCACACATGAGGGTTTTCTGTGAAATAAAATAGAGACAATACACCATTCTTGCCAATGGCCTTGCTCTTTCTTCATACACAAGACGTAAAATGTCACACAAATTTACGAATTTCAGATACAAAATAATATTTTTTAAATTTTCTTCAACCCTTTCTTAAAATCTGATACTTTGTGCATATCAAAGACTGCACAAAAGGATCTTCAGATGAAATTATAGATGATAAAAGTTAAATAACGAGTCCAAAGTTGCTTGATGAATGGATTGGAAGAGAGCTTTTAGGTCACAAAAAGCCAGTAAAAGAGTCGAAAGGTAAAAGAGTATTATCTGACTACTGGGAACTATCAATCATTCACTGAGTCGCTATGTTGACAATCATATAAAATATGCATCTGAAGGGAAAAGTCACCCGCATTTTTACCTCCTGGCAATGCCAAAAGGAGTCTGCAGAGAAATTTTGCAACAATCGAACACACAATCTTTTCTTACTCCATCGACAATTTGAGGTTGCGATTGACGCTATATACGTGAAATGATGAAGTGGATTTTTCCGTTTTATGATTCCCTTCCCTTCGTCGAGAAAAGGAAAGAAAAAAAGAGAGAGAAGAAGTGAGGAAGAATGATTTTAGATTGTACTTCTGAAACTCCGTATGCAAATCCTCAACCTAAAAGCTCTCCGTGAAATTTTAATGCGTAGAATCTTTTGCAAAAATATTCTCTGTGATTTTCCAAGAGTACACACGGAAGATTTTCTTTATTAGAAATTTCAAAATTTAATTTAAAGGATTCCACATTTCATCGTTGCTTTGACGTGAAACTTTCCGCACGAAAAAGTGTACGTAAGACAAAAGACTTCTTTTCAGTCTGGCTGCTTTCTAATAAATTCTCGTCTGTCTATTCACTCAGAAAAATTTGTGTACAAATAGAAAACTCTCCCTCTCTGTACATTTCGCACATATTTTAACTTTATTTCATGGGGAAAAATCCACGTATTTCACTTAATTTGACTGAATGTTACACATGTTATTCAAAAGAATGACACGCAAATGTTGAATGTGTTTGTTTTCAGATTAAAAAAAAGTCCATTACAAGCTATTAGAATTTAAATTTTTCCACTTCTATTGAAAAATTCATAATTTAGAGATGACTCAATAAATGCAACACAAGTGCAATATAAATTTGACAAAGAATCGAGAAAAAAATACATTTAACTTTAATTGCTGCATTGAAAGGTGCTTTTGAAAGTAATTTTGTAAAGTAGGGAAAATATGAGGAGAAGGACTCTAGAAGTGAAATCAATGGGGAACAAACTCACAAATAGCGAGTGAATTAATTCCATTTGTATTTTCTTTTGCGCCCCATAGTTTCCCACCCTGAGAGCTCGGGTGTATTTGCGTGAAAACTCAATTTCCCTAAATGGATTCGCACGGAAGGAATACGCGCGAAGGAATTATTGAAAAGTTTTCATTTAGAGATACCTTCGGGGCTGGGCGGCGCGCGGAGAAGTGATTTGGGTGGGTTTTGTCACAGAGAGAGAGCGAAATACCCGCGAAAGGCTCTAGTTTGCTGGCAAATTGAATTATTATACAATCCATACGGTAATGCCATGGCGAAAATGTACATAATGGCACTCACAGTGGCATTAGCTGATGGCTTTCGTGTGGCTTTATGCCGTGCCAAACATTTTCGGGGTGTTATTCGTGAATTTTGCCACTTTGTGCGAGAACACGAGGAGGATGAGCACATTAACCACTTGGTGGCTTGCAATTTGAGAATTGCACAGCATTTGGGGTTGTCGTGGAGAGAGAAGGATGGCTCTGGATGTACAATAAATTCTTCTCTGGCTCTGCCCTGCCTCGTGGCGCGCAATCTGTTCATTGAAAATTGATAATTAAGATTAATCATTTAATGAGTTCAATTGCGATAATTGCTCCACATGGTGGATCTGCTCGGTTGTGTCTTTTGGCAAAGTAGAGCGCGCACCACAAACACAGTTAGGAAACTTGGTGAAAATACGACAAATTAGTTTGATAGCAATTTTCAAGCTGTGCAGAGTATTTAGAAGTGTCCCTTGATAGTGCATAAAATTACTAAATTAGAGCATAACTATGAAGGGTATTGATAAAACTTGATGTTTCGCCAATATATGAATTCCCTGTAAAACATTCTAATGCTAAACATTTTCCAAATAACTCCCAAAGCAACTTGCGTTTTGCTTACGATGCAAAATTAATTTAGAAACTTTCACTCCTGCGAAGGGAGAGACGAAAAGTCAATAAGACATCGTGTTTGTGAAAAAAAAAATCTTCCTATTTTATATGACAAATTCCTCTGAGCAATAATTTTATTAATATGTACTCTTCACCACTTTTCCCACAATATCGCTCATAACTTCAAAAACATTTCGTGGAAGAGGAGGAATGAAAACAATGTGGGGAATTTCGCTATAAAAGCATTCTGGGCTTCGACATAATATTCAATGTAATGCAGGTAATTTCTACGATGGTGGCAGTGAGGAAAAAAAAGCTCAACGCAAACTTTGACAAAACTTTTTAATTAATTTTAATGAATTAAAATGCAGAAAGAGCAGCAGGGGAGAGTAGTTGCTTTTTACTTCTTGCAAGGAATAATTTTCCACTCACATTTTTATTTATTTTTTTTATTATGGCTAAAGTGAGAGATTGCGTGAAAAATAGAATATTTAATAGAATTCATGTGGTTGCTCTTTTATCTCCATGCAATACAAGAACTTTTGTATAGATGTCTTTACTTGAGGATTTCCATTATAGACAAAACTTGCACTTTACACATTTGTGGTACATTTTTCATTGCATTTTTCCAATTATTTCTCAAAAGAGATGCGCGCAAAGCCATAGAAAACTGTTTACAGTTCCCAAAGACACAGGGAAATAAACTTTAATACAAAACACTCAGCAAATTCATATAGATCTAGATAAGCTTCAAATTTTCTAATTGAAAAACAACTATAAATGTTCTACTCAACTTTTTCCCAATATAAAGTTTATAGACTTAAAAATTTAACCTCATTTCCTGAAGCTTTGGCTGATGGGAAATATTTCGATTTTCTTGAACTAAATTCCATGAACTTTTCGTGGAAATGTTGAAGGAAGAACATCTCTTGGCCTTTCTATTTATAAAATCATCTCTTTGGGAGTAATATTAACTGCCATTTTTAAGCTTTTCTTCCTCGGAAAGCACTAGATACTGACTGGGTAACAAGATCGTAGGAAAGAAGTTGTTTGTATATGTTGAGAATAGATACAGAATTCCCTTTTCGTGTGCCCCATCCATCTTCCCCACCTCCTCGGGAGTGGCTTTGTTTGTGCGCGATAGAAGGAAAGTTGACGAAGATGTTGCCCTATTTACTTACCCTCCCGAGGAGCTCAGAACGAGTATAAAGTTTACTCTAAAAGGTACAGGCCTCGGGGTGAATTTTCAAAGTGATAAGCAAGGTGGAGCATCTCTTCGGTGTGGATTGCGAGAAAAAGCGTGGATAAACATTTAAAATCATTAGTGGTCCCTGTGGCCTGTCGCATTTTTTATGGCCACACTGTGATGGCAGAGCAGGTGATGATGAAAGGTGAGTGTTGATTTTATCTGCCGTAAATTCAATCATTTTAATATCATGTACAAATAATAAAATGATATGAAAATTCTCCTCCTCGAGGTGTGTGTGTGTGTGTGTGGGTTGGGAGACGACAAAAGAAAACGTGAAATAACTCACCATAAAATCTCTTTTCATATTTCATCCCACTCGCATAATCTTTCAGCGCGTCGTAAATTTTTTTCCCTCTCTTGTTCTCACGGATGTTGTCCTTAATGGAAAATTTCCATGGGAGCAATTTCACGTCAACCATATCGTCGGGGCGCCGGTAAACGTGAAAAATGGAGCTCTCGTCGTGAACTTGAACAGCCAAGAAGTGCGCTGTTCTGTGACAAAATCTAATTGACCGGAATTCTCAGTATTGGTTTCCAATTTCACGACACAAGTGGAGGCACTTTGCCACAGTCATCATCATCGTCATGATTGTCAAAAAATATGAGTTGGGCGATGAAGACAGGTCCTCCCGCGCCCCCTTTCCCACCCATCGTTTTTGTCAATTCTCCCCGGATCAATTCCATTTCCACGTACGAAGAAGTGGCTTTTCTCCTTGTGAAAAGTCACCCCTTCTTGCGGGAGTGTTGTGACAGCACTGGAGCAACAACGCCTTTCACCTGCTATTTTCCTCCATTTCCAACCATTTATCGTACAGGGACATGGCTGAGCCACCTCCGAGGCACACAATACGGCCCCATTCACAGCACATCGTCTTAAGAGGCCCTTCAGGGTATTCGCATTTTCTCGAGAAAAGGGGAAATTTGCATCTTCCCGCCGCACACATTATTGTAATTGTTGAGAATGGAGGGGTTCCCCAGGGATTTTCCATTGAAAGTCGGCACAGATGAATTATGGATGAGAGTATCGCATTAAGAGATTTTTATCAATAGAATTTCTCTTGTCGGAAATAGCCTATTAAATTGTCTGTTAGATATTTAAGCCGGAAGGAAGAGCTTCTTTTTTGCCAACAAGCCCAAGATAAATCACTTTAAAGTCATATCTTTGCAGTTTAAATCTCACAGCACAAGACAGAACCAATTTGTTTAGATGTTTGACAAAAAAATTCACCACATTTTGGCCCTTATTGAGTAATATGTTATCAAATTCTGATTGTCATATCGTTCATCCCCGCAAGGAATTCATGCGCTTCAGACATGTGGAGACAAAGTAGGAGAGAAAAAATCCCGAGTGTTGCAAAAGAAAGCGATAAAGATTTGGTAGATGTCTTAAAGGAGTGTTATAAGTATATAGATTAACTTTTTTGCCATTCTGCCAACACACCCCATCATTTTTCCGCCCCAGACAATACTTCCACCCTCATGAGCAACATGTTGTTTGTTCCAACACACCGAAATCTGTTTGGTTGCACTAGAGTGTCTGTATTGCTCTCTATATATAGTCTGTGGAAGTCGCAGAAGCTCTCACTGTCTGCTCGTGTGCAGAGCAAAAGCTCTCGAGCGACCGAACAGAGCCTTTTTGGAGCTTCAACCTCATTCTGGGTGGAGTGAAAAGAAGTGGCAGAGGAAATGTTGTGCTGGATGGTCTGTATTTTTGAGAAAAGTGCTCGTTTGTCATTTTGTCGTCAACTTTTTGTGCACCGCCCGCAAATACTCTCCAATTTATCCGTTTCGTTTGAGTGGGTGACTCTGCCATTGAGGAAAAGCGATGCCAAGAGAGAGAGTGGGAAAGAAATTCATCATATCGCTTAGATTACACCTGGAAGTTATTGATTTTGAATGCAAGCAGGGAAAAAAAGTGTGGTTTAGAAGAAAACTCCCTTACTTTGGGTTCTCTTTTCAGTTCTGTGGCGAACACTGGGAAAAGGATTGATGACTGCCACCTGAGTAAAATAAATCGGAGCTTTGGAG
The DNA here is from genome assembly GCF_947086385.1 of Phlebotomus argentipes. Taxonomy (NCBI): domain Eukaryota; kingdom Metazoa; phylum Arthropoda; class Insecta; order Diptera; family Psychodidae; genus Phlebotomus; species Phlebotomus argentipes. The sequence goes on from NW_026776174.1 coordinate 1,333,530, forward strand.
AGTAACTCCACTAAAATTTTCAAGAGAGTTTTAGCAGTCCTCTCATCCTCTCTAGAGGGAATATACACAGATGAAATATCTCCCTCTTGAGCTTTTTCTCGAAATGCCACACAATGGAGAGATGCGCGCGGTATAATTTTTGAGATTCCTCTTCAATGTCATATGGTTGGCATAAATAGGTAACAATAGGAAAATTGTATTCATGAGACGAAAAGTGAGGGGTTGGCAGATGGAAAAACTTCCATTGTGCGATTAAAAAGTTCCTGCAGCATCGCTTTTCTGTCCGTCACAATTTTTCTTGCTCCATCAAATTGCTGTGTAACCGTATGTAAAATTTATTTTCTCCCAGACACCATTTCATTCAATGTGGAAATATTTTGTACATAAAACATGAATTTTAACCCTCAAACCCTCCACCGCGTGTGCTTTTTCAGGAGTCGTCATTGATGTATTCTGCCGGTGGAGCCAAAGGAGGAGAACCACAAAAAGAGAAAGAGAAAGAGAGAGACTTTGCACATTGAGCATTCTGAGATGGCAGGATAAAATCTTATGTACGAGAGCGCTCACACAACATCATATGGCAAATGGAATTTCTGTGGTCTCCCCAGCATTGTTCCAGATGGGGAGAGAGAGAATTCCCTCAAGACTTTTGTCACACAGTCATAGGAACAGCCACACAAGTGAACAGGAAAGCACTGGATGATGATGGCACAACTTTTCGAATAATATTCCTATACACTCTGCCATGAATATTCCCATACATTTGCACAATCCCAACGCATATGACAAAGGCGCGGAATAAATCGACGACGCGCGGGTGTATGCAACCACCCATGAACATTTTTACAATGCAAATTTAATTCATGCTGAATTCCAAAATCGCACACACACACACACTGGCAAATTCAATAGCTGCGATTTTTGCAAATTGCATGCGGATTTTTCAAAGAAACACACACAAAAGCATCACAATTGCAGAAAGGGAAGGAAATGTCACGGATAATGATATTTTTTTGGTTTTAATTACAATTTCCATTCTATACTTTGCACAATTTCACTGCCAAAATGAGGAAGACCTAAAATCTGATAAATTCATCATACACAAGTCATAAAATCCCCTGATTTCCCAACACACTTTCCAGTCATTTGCTCAACTTGTGCACCAATTAATGGTGGATTGATTTGCAGAATGTGTGCCAGACGTTTTATTGCAAAATCGCACCGGCAAAACAGCATTAAAGAGTTTCCTCTGGAGAAGCAAACAGGAAAACTTTGGGCATGTGAAAATTGAATGAAACTCCTGCATCAATATCGTGCTAAAATTTTGCTCAATGCTGGATTTAAAATCTAATTTTACCCAGGTTTATGATCACACTTCCGACGCACGTCACTTCCTCCCCATTCACCCAGCGAACTGAAGGAGGAACAGAGAGAGAAAGTGTGGGGGAGTGAACAAAAAGGTGAACATATTGCACAATCACTTAATCTTTTACCTTGTCCCATTCACTCGTCTTTGGGAGCCCCGGTCGCCGAGGGAGTTTGGGTCGAGAGGGCCATGGATGTATTAAGGGAATTGAGTTCGAAAAGTATAAACCATCAAACCACACAAGTTAATACCCTCTAACACACCACGTTGGAGGGTAAAAGTTGCCCGATGAAACTTTCCTCCCGTCTTTGGGCTGAAATACAGCGCTCCATCGTCACGATTGGAGTCTCGAAATCACCCTCCTGAGCCTCCCCTGTCATATCCTCCGCCACGCAGCAATCCAGTGTGGAACAAATAGGGGATTGAATATCAATATTTGTCGAGTCACTGGGTTGGATAGCACAAGGTACGACCTGAGTGGTTAGACTCTCACTCTGGGCTCTTCCACATCCCACAAATGGATTCATATTCCATTTTCTATTTAACTTATTCACCGTCGATGACGAGACTCCTGAATTTTATTTAATACTGACTCAGAGTTACTCAGTACCGAGAGCTCAATATCTCAGGCATGGAAAATGCACACCGGTGTATTTTACGCAAATTCAGCAAAATGCCACAGGGCAGCAGAAATCAAAGAAGATACCGTCTATAAGGAAAATTCAAGCTCATTTTTATTCCACTTCCACTATGCGGAAGAAGGAACGGAGGGAGTCGCTGAGAGGGATGCGATGAAAAGTGCAGAACATTGCGCTGGACCATGACAAATCCATTTGCAGAAGTCAACCTAGTGGAATGCTCTTCAATTTTCCATTTCAATTCATGAATCAATTAGCACAATTGTCCAAATTCGCAAGATATCATTGTCATATTTCAAACCAAAAAAAAAAGATATTCATAAGTCATGAATTTCCAAAGATAAATGTGTCAATAAAGCACATCACTGTTCAAATTAAAGAAACGAGTAGTTATTCCACATCATTACTGCTGAATTTTACATTTTTCCTTCTTCCTTTCGCCTACGTCCCAAAACAACCATCAGAATTTCACTCTTGCATTCGCATTTGTAGAAGATTAATCACGAGACATTATGGGATTATGGGTGGAAATTGCGAATGAATAATGTTGATTAGAGATAATTCAAATGACTCTTTATCAAGTTCATGAGACATTAAATTAATATTTATTAGGAGCTGAGAGAGAGAGAGAGGCGGATTTTCCTCAACTAACCTTGACTCTTGCCTAATTATTTCCTGGGCGCGAAATGAGGTACAGAAAAAAATGAGGGCACAGAGTGACAAGGTTGTGACATGGTAAGAGAAATCTTTAAGATTTATTACTGTGAGAAAGCTGACACGAAATGGTCTAAGTGTGAATTAATTGCTATGCCAGTGTTGAAAGCACACCCGAAATTTCCACACTTTTTCGGTTGGGCTAAAGAGAGCTTTTGTGGTGCGAGGATAGCTTGAAATGGCGTGAAATCAATTAAAGTTCCATGTGGACATTTCTAATGCAAAGCACACGCATAGTTTAGTGAAAATCTGCACGATTATTTAAGCTTATTTGCGTTAGATTATTGTAGGCCGCTTAGGGAATAAGTTAATATTGATATAATGGCGGAAATATTATTGTGTATTAAATTGGGTAAATAAATCATTAGGCTCATTGAGAGGCCCATTTTGGAACTGTGTGTGCGGCGTTGAATTTAAATACATGCCGCTCAGAGTGTGGAGGGAAAATTACAACAATATGCCACAATCTGAAAACTTTCATGTGCTTCCGAACGCCCACCCTCACCTTCCGCTCCCCCAAAATCCTCTCTATTGTAGTCTAATATTGTGCCCCTGAAAACCCACCCGAAAAAATCTCCCGCCCCGAAATTGACGGGGCTGCGAGAGAAAATGATTTTCAACTTTTATTCCTCGGCCAGTTTTATCATATTAGGAGAGACGATATAGCCATAAATAGACGGAGTCTCCAATGTGGTCGGACTGTTGATGGCAAAACTTGCACTACTTCCGCTCGGGACTTAATCGAAAGCCACTTTTCCTGTCTCGTCGAAACTTTTGCGATATTCATGCTTCGCTTTTTTCCATTCTCATCCTCCCCCCACCCCCTCTTTCCCACCACGAGAGCACCAATATTTTTCCACCAAAGTTGAGTGAATTGACTTCCAGGGGGTATCATTATTCCAATTTTGTTAATTCTATTAAAATAAACTCGCACACCGGATCCATGCTGCTGAAGTAACAGGAAATGAGGGTGAGCTTGGGGTGTTTTGAAGGTTAAAGTTAAACAACTTGAGCGTTTTTTTTTTGCCGCACAATTTGATAAGAAATATGCACATTGAAGTTTGCAACGCTGCGATTGCTGAAAAGGTATCAAAACGCTGAGTTTATTTGCAACTATGTCATATGCAATGGCAATATCGATTTGTTACTCAACCCATTTCATCAGTTCCCTACATCTGTACATTGGGGGATACATCGTGAGCCTTGCACTCACCTGATATCCCGTTGATTCATTGAAAAAGTTGCGAGCAGCAGCGAAAAAGCGTGGCACAAAAGCTCAATGAAAGTCACAATTTAATAATAGAGTCTAGCTATATGTTCATTGTTTATTTATTGTCGATTTATTGTGAGTGAATTTTGTGCCAGTTTCATTTCCATGGCATTTAAAGCTACCATGATAGTGCAGCTGAAGTGCATTTTAAACAATGCGAAAGCTCTCTCTCTATGCATTCATGGGCCCACTCGTTTGCCAACCCCTCACAATGTGTGCTCATAACATTTGACTTGACGATATGCAGATTTGAATCCTGGGCTTGTGGCACAATAATATCTATTTCTCTTCGTGTCTCCTCTCCACATGCATCCACCCCTGACTTTTCGAGAGTCTCATGACGCTGGGAGTGCTAAGCATTTCGCTCATTTGAGTCAGGAATCCTTTTGTGCACAGAATCTCGAATCGCACCAACTTCAATTTTCATAATTATGAATGTATGGTTTATTCAGAAAATGATATCGTGCTTTGCCGCCATTTCTTTTCACATATACCATTGACAGATTCACATCATCGCAAGTTGAATGGAAATTCCTCCTGAGGAATTTCTTTTCTTTTCGCTCCACGCAAATTTCTATCGGTCAAGTGCGCTTATTGACGTCATAATGAAGATGTTTGGGGTCAAGTGACATTCCTTGCAATCTCATGTATTATCTGTTTGAAGTGTTTGAATCTTGAAAGACATTCTTGGTTTCAACTATCAACAGTGCTTAAAGAAGTAAGCAAATTAATTACTTGAAGTTGGATAATTATGAACTTATGACCTCAAATAAAGTCTCCAAATCATGCAATAACAAAGCAAAAAAGACAGTGAGAATGAGAAAAATTTCAAAATTCAATCTTCAGGTCAAATCCTCAATCTCCAGCTTAAGCAAAAGCCTAAGCCCGAAGAAATGGTATTACGAGTTCCTTTTTGATCTTTGCTTTTTAAATTCACCAACTCAGATATTAGCCTGTGTTATTTTTTTTCTCTCTATTTTCATCCTCTGTTTACCTTCCGCCCACGCACCCACAATTTCCCAGAATTGTGGCGAAGAGGTGAAAAGTCTGTGGGAAGGTGCATAAATAAATTTCCACCGAATGTCCTGCTGAAAGAAATTCAACAAAAGGTGTGGCAAAAGTGGGTGAAAGTAGGATTGAAATTGAGACATTGAGCAAAACTTTGAAAGCTTATTAAAGTGTGGCCCGAAAAAAAATTCCACCGCCAGTTGTTATTCGCCTCCGCCCAGCGTCAACTCTCGGTCTGTGCTTCTGGGGAAACATTTGCGACGACAACCAACAAATCCCAAAATTTCACCTGACGTGTCTATCGATGATTTATTGTCCATCGACCACGATTGGTGTATCCCTCTTTCGTTTATCAACCTTTTTTCTTGCTACGTGAGGCCCGCAGGAGTGAAATCCTGAGACTGGGCGAGAGTGTCTGGCCAGAGAGGGTGCAAAAAAGCACCCCGGAGAAAACAGCGTGAGCACAAGATCGGAATACAAATTGAAAGCCTCTTCAAGTCACTCAGGGGAGGACGGTTGGAGACCTTTAAGTGAGACACAATGGAAATAATTGATTATTTTCATTCTGTCGGCTTTTCCTCTGCCAATACAGCGAAAAGATGCGGGGTGAGGTCACAAACACGGGAAGATGTTCAACCTTCTGGCGCAATTCAATCAATTTGGGGTCACATTGAAGAACCTCTACCTCTCCACACGACCATCTGTCTCACCTTTTCCCCGGGAAGAGTGTGGGGGTGGAAAAAGTGTGTGACACCACTTCAATTTAGAGAGGTTTAAGACACAATAATGTGGGTAATGATGGAAATAAAATTCATTCGGATAGCACCGAGAAGCTCAAGTGATGCTCATGAGGGGAATTGTATAGAGCCAGTGCGACAGAATAAATGCTGTGCAATTTGAAACTTTTTCATTTAAAATTACATCCAATTTAATTTTCACCACACTGATATAATTTATATTTCACATGAAAATTGATGAGAATTTCAGAAATTTTGCCACCATATAAATTCCGCCTTTCATCCTTCGGCGGAGCAATTCACTGAATTTCACCACAATTATCTCAAAGAGTTGCACACATCAAGGGATGACTTTTATTCATTGCAATATTGTCGCATTTATCGTGTTGGAATGTTGTGAAATTTTGTCAAACTAAATCTATGCTAAATTCCGTCTAAATGTTTTCCAAAAACAGCTCTTTGACTGATGAATTTCAATCAAAATATTGCATATTTATAGTGATTTTAAAATTTAATTGGCAAGGCGAAAAAATTAAAATCTTCCATTCATTTCAATTATAATGTCCATCATCATTCAATGAGTGAAAATTTCATTAATAACTCAATTTAATTTTTCAATAACGTATCATTTTCACAATTCTCACCTCTATAGTAGATATTTAATTAAAGTGAATTTTAATACGAACACAACACCATTACCATATAATTCATAATCACCTGTTTTTCATAGATAGAATTTATTTTTCAAATAAATTTTGTGCATTTGTTGTGTTTGCAAAAATCCAACTAAAGTCACATAATCTTTTAACAACTTTAAAGAAGCTTTTTCGCCATCGCCAAAGGACAAATTTGAATTTTTCCTCTCTAAAATCATGAGCAAAACATTTTCACTCGGCATTTTTTCCTCCCTCAACGTCACGAAAGCGCTTCAGCGGGTCAAATGATGACGTGAACTGTGGATGCTAGGCAGTGAATTTCAATTAATTCATCTGTGAATTTGTGAGTTTGAGCGATCACCAATCCCTCTAGGATGTGGTATTTTGCAGTGGTTGCTGCATGTTTTGGGGGTGGTCAGGATGAAATTTGAAACGCAATTGTCCCACTCACACCCACAAACTTTGATTTTCTCTTCAATTAATATGGAAAAGCACCTCGTGGGCAGCACTGGCCGAAAATTTAATTTCCAAAATCACACTTCCGGTTTTTGAATCAATTGCACGAATAGTGTGGGGTTGGCTGAACCAGTGCGCTGCGTAGCATTACACGACTAATTTAATAAGGCTTTTTGCGAGTGCTTCTATTTTCACATACTATACATTGCACATAAGTTTGCAAATATTTTTTTTTTCGGATCTCGTCAACACTGGCGAAATAAATTCCCCCCCCCCCCCCCTTAAAAAGTCAGCATATCTCCCCAGTATTTTTGCCCACGAATTGTTTATTTGACTACAATTGTGGCGACGACGATATGTGTGTTTGCTGGAGAAGGTGGCAAATTATTAACTACGGGAATTTGACCATGTTGTTAGCGTTTGTCCATCTCGCCTATTTAATATTTACAGCCGGAACTCGACATGTCACTTCCTGCTTAACACCACACATCATAGAGTGATCCCCTGGCTGACCTCTGCTGTTCCCCACTCTTTCAAAAACTATTTATAGTTTCATCGCATGAGGAGCATACGTGTGTGTGTGTGTGTGAGTGGGCAAATGACACCCAATGGTCGGCCCGAAATGGACTCAAATGCCTTTACTGCATCTCCATGCAATATGCTAATGTTTGTAAAACATATGTAGATTGTGTGAGGGTCCGAGCGACAATACAAGAGCCGGAATGAATTTTGACAGACAATGGAGTCCCTTTTGTCAGTGCCGGCGCTCACTTGGACAACATGAATGTATACATGAATGACGACAACAAACCATCATCCAAATTAAGACATTGAATTATGAATCCTCTAATTGGAGCAAATGAAACTACCAGCCAAAATGTACAAACTGCTTGTCAATCCATTTAATCCCAGGCCAGAGGGAGACGGCAGGCGTCGTGTGTGAGCGAGATGAGAGACACAAATTACCCATCACCAGAAGCCAAACCTATATCTGCAGCCCCAACGGTTACATCATCATCCTGCCAACGAGACTCTGCCACCCCAAACGGCCCACCCATCGCCCCAGCATTAAGCGCTGCGTCACAGTCATGCTTGTAATTCGATAACACTAATTTGACAATAGAGAACGGCGCACCATCGAGCGACATTTGAACCAACAATTGTTTTATGTGATTTTCTCCCCTCATTCCACCCCATTTCGCTCCATTTTCCCTTCGACTGTGCCCTTCTCAGGCGCGCTTGTCACCTCTTTTTTTCGACTGCCAAGAGACAACGCGACGGTGGGCGCTTGATGAGGAAAACAGAACGCTTGGCAAAAAGAACCACGACAGCAAACACGATGATATTCAAATGGGTGAGAGGAAAAACCACGCACCACGAATATTTGTCAAATGTCACACGAGGGTGTAAATTGATTTTCTGGGCACCGCAACACCTTTCGTGGCCATCTGAAGAAGAAAATATTTACTGCAGCGGCGTAATCTCATTGAGTTTCATCCCTCGAACTGAATTTTGATCCCCCAAAATGCGTGTTTATTTGCTACTTACACATGCTTTTATCCGAACCAAGAAATACTGTAGGGGCGGTCAAGTCGTGGTAATAATGATCTTTGACACTATCAAACAAGGGATTTGGTGGCAAAGGAACATCCTTAAATATAGTGTCGATATGTAATAATAAAATTCCCACTTCGCTGACAACATAAATCTTTTCCAGAAGCCATTGATTCTGCTTATTTTTCATCCCAAGAAACTCCTCAATTGATCTCCAGCAATTGCTCACCTCTTGAACTTTCATTCATCACACAATGGATTGAATCTTGCCCCGGAAAATCCGCTCTGAAGAAGTGAAACAAGACAAATTTGTCGGGTCAGAGGAAAGTATATATACTCACTTGAAATTTAACTAAAGCAAATTTCTCTATCGGATTTTTCAGTTCAACATTCTTCCGCCATAGGAAGTTGGTTGGAAAGTTCTGTGAGTTTTCTTTTGTCGGGCGATAATCGGAAAGCAATTATTTGTTGAAGTACAAAATGAATAAAAGGGAGAGAAAGAGAGACTGAGATTTGGTGAGGATTTCGGTGAATGAGAACGAATCTCTCCACAGAGATTTTTTCAATGCGTTTATTTTTCTTTATAGCTTGGTCTCGTGAGCTTTCTTCGCTTATTGAGTGAAAAATGGTCTCTATTCCTCAGTAACACTTCACTAGTCAGTGAAATTTAAACTACAAAGTGAGGATGAAACTTCTCACATTCAATTGAAAGCTTCTTCAAATTTCGCGCATTGAAAGCAATACTTGCACATTCCAATCCCTAAAACTACTCCTTTTTTTCCTCCCTTTTGTGCTCTCTGCAGTAAGATAGCGATTGGTTAACAATTTGTCGGATGAAGTAGCGCGTCTAGAGGCGAATAAAGTAAATAAGGAGAGAAAAAAAAACCAATTGATTTATTCATTGGATTGCAAATTAAATAATTCAGCGGGTGGAAAAGGTTGAGCAGCAATTTAACCTTATATATTGTACCACCCATTTCCATCTCATTCATCATCATCAGGCGGCAGAACAGGTAAAAATGCCTGTCGCGCAGCAGGATAATTATAGTAAATGTGGTCCAATGAGCCGATTACGCCCTCGTCCCGTAATGGGTTTACATCATTCTGAGGGCTGTGCGGCTCCGGGGTTTTCGCACTGAAAATTGTGGATGAGAGGAAATTTGGTGCTTCGATGCAGTGTCAAATGAAAATGTATTGGATGAAATCTCTCGGTTTTCATTTGGTCAAATTTGGACAAATTTGTACCTCGTTATGTGGTTCAGTACTGTGCATTGGGTTCACCTTCACGCCTTCACGGACTCACTCTGTGTGGGCCCCAAAAATCTACCAATGCCGCCCAATTCTCCCTCATGAATTTGCATTCAGCAGGATTTTGATGTATATTTCATGCCATTGGACACGAATCACTGTATCATTTGTGGTTGTTCTGCACAGAAACACAACCAAATAATAACAGAGAGACTCACTTTTAGCATAATTGCCCATGCATTCACATATGTTATATTGAAAAATCTTCACTACACAGTCTGTAATAATTGATTTCTCTACATTGTCCCCAAAAATATACAATAATTGAATTAATTTGAACGATGGATTTAAATGGAGAGCGCATATTTATTAATTTCACCAATCATTTGGCTGATAAGCAGCAATGTGAATGAAGGAACTTTTCAGATACAAATTGAGATGAAAAGAGAAGTTGGCATGAAACTAAGTAAACTGGTAATCCGACATTTAACAGGTATTCCGAAGAAATACATCTAAATGGAAAGTTTTTCCCGCCACAATCAGGTGAAACTAGAATGTTTTTCTTCAGAGGTTATTCATAAAGAATCCCATGTTTACTCTGGATTATGTGAAAATAAAATACCTGATGACTAAGGAAATTGTGTCGCACAACTAATGCTGTCAAACTTCAAGTTTTGCTTATTTCACAAGACACAAGTTATCTCCTTCCCGTGACATGTGTATCCTTATAATTCCACTCATGTTGTCAAAATCTTAAATGACACACCCTCTGCTGCTTCCGAATTCACCCTCAGCAGATCTCCCCAGAAGAAACAACACACACATCAAGTGTGATCCATCCCTTGTAACATTGGTTGTTTCGTGGCTGTGAATCATGTGGCAAAAATCACTTTCAACTCCATCCGTCTCTTCAACCGCATTTGCTCATTGTTAGTTTTATTTGATGAATAACTTAGAGAGAGAGAGAGAGAATTGGGTTGAAGGGTTGGAAAACTTCCACCATAGCAACAGGAGCCAATCGCACAGAACAATAAAATAGGAAGCTTGCGGAGAGTCAAGAGTAAAATGGGGAGAAAGCAAACACTTCACTGCCATAAACTCCAATAAATACGTCAATAGGGTATGTGAGGAATTTTTTCTCTTGATTGATTATTGCACATTTTGCATTTTGCCTCCTCAAGTGCCATGAAAATTCCATGAAATACACTCTTGAGCGTGCTTGAGGCGGAAAAAAGAGCGCCCGTGGGCCGAGATGTGGGGGTTGGAGTGTGAAAGGAAGCCACAAATCAAGTGAAAAGAGCCACTATATATTATTCAGTGCATTTGATGGCGGAAAAGCGAACGAATGGGTGGAAGAAACTAAAACACACTCACTTGCCTGTCACCTGACGCGTCATAGTTAGACTTTAGCACTTTTTGAAAGGGAAATTAGCTCTAGCCTGAGCAGTCACCGCGATTAATTGGCGACTTAATTAAAAATGTTGGTGTGAATGCAGTGGGAGGAAAAAAACAAAACTTTTCGTCGAACTTCACAAGCTGCACAGAGTCGTAGAAAAGGAAGGAAGTGGATGCAAGAGAAAAACTACCCTCGTCGACAATTAGAGAGTGTTTGATGAAAAGTTTACACGTTGAAATTTTCCTATTCATTGCACCACCACTGATAAGGCGAAAAGGGTGAGAAAGTCTTGTTATAAATGATTATCTCTAATGCGAAGTATTGTGGCAATTAAAATTTTTCTGCAGCTTTTCCGGAGTAGTTCACATGTGACGGACAGTTGCGTTGCCTATTCACCTATTGTCCTCAATGTCAGCCACCAGTTTGTGGTATTAAATTACGTGGGGGTCGCAAAGGGAAGTAAAACGTTACAAAGAGTTGAGTAAAAACGAAAGATAATATCAAAGTATATACTTGAATTCTATTAAATAGTGGCTGTTTCATTTTCAACAAGGATCTCCAACATATTAAGCAAATTCATCCTCATATAGGTAATCGTAAAAAATACATAAAAGGGTGCATTTACTGCAGCACACTTTAATTGTACGCTATAAGCTTTAGCGATAAGAAGCTAAGACTCTGTGACAATGATGGAGCAAGACAATGAAATAAAATGCATAAAATCACAAGGTATAATCCATCATTCAGCTGAGGTGAGAGCAAATATGAGCTTGCATATTGTATTGGAGGGAATTTTCCTATGATATCACCTTCAACAGGGGGTGTTTTTGCACAACCATCTCATCTACGTTTTTCATCCCACCCAGAGCATGTGTGATTCATAGAAGTTTAAGTGAATGCTCTCCGTATTCAACCCTCGAAAATAGTGAATGAATAAATAAGCGAGCTTCGTCGAATCGACTGGGATACACCTTTACAATGGGGACTCTCTTCTCGGGATGGATTTCTAGACAAACAAGATATACTTTGGGGGAGCAGAGAACAAACACATTCACTATGGGGTGTACTGTTAACCCCCTTAATTGCCCCAGAGCACGAACATCTTAGAAATTCTCTCCTGTGCTCTCAGCTCATCCCATCACAGGCAATCTCATGAGGATCAAGTGAGAGAATTGAACGTTGTCTCCTCAAGGAATCCACCCCAGGATCATGTGCATTGACCTCCCTCGCAGGCCGTTCAATTTTCTCAGAGACGTGTCGGTGTGTGTGTGAGTCCCCGGTGGTATCAATGTGAAATAATTATTAAATGTTATCCATCCAAACGAGACTAATGGCACCATCTCATGAGATTTTAACCACTCTCCGCCCAGAAAGTTTGAGCTTACACCCAAAATTTTGGGGGTGATTTGTCGTCATTTCAACGCTTGGGTGGAAATTAATTTTCATCTGCGACAATTTAACTCATTCATTTCGTCAAACAATTCCAACATTGATGAGCGGCGGATCAACTTGTTACTCGCCATGCAAATTGATATTATTTATTTCTACCAAAAATGTCACTTTTATTATTATATTGATTTTCTGTTTGTGTGTGTGTGGATAACGAACCAGAAAGAATACCTCGAAGAATCCACAAGTTATCATTCTCAGCGGAAAAGTTTAACCGGTTGCTTATGGTGGAAATTTATGAGCCCTCCGACAGGCTACAAAACTGTTGCGTGCGATGAATTACTTGCAATTTGCCAGACATAAAATCGCAACGTCAATGAATAAATGGAGTCTTCAGTGTCTTGTTTACATACAATATATGATGTGCAAGATGATCATGAATCGCACCCACACCGTCAATTTGCTGGCACTTTCTCGGTGTCTCCCGAGGGGCGGAGGAGAAATGAATTTTCTGTCTTCGACAGAGGGAATAATTTCTCTCCCTCTACCTTTTTTTTCCTTCTTTTCTCCACACAGTAAAATTTCACCCAACCCAGACAATGAAGGTGAGCAGAGGGGATGGTGGGTTAGGGAGATGGCGTGAAGGGGGCAAAAAACGAGGTGATAAAAGTGAATGCGGAGAAAAGAGGGAAAAGCTGCAACAAATTCACTCAACATCCAAACGGAGATACAATAAATTTCTATGGCATAGATATTTTTGTGTTGAAAAGAAATAAATCGCCATTATGTGTCCCAAAGGAGATAGAAGAGATGCTGGAATTTCACTATTTCCAACCCCTTGAGTGTGATCTGTTGAGAGGTCTCCGGAGCAATGCTATACAAAATCAATATTTACTTCACAATAAACCTCAATCGCGCGCGCCACAATCCAAACCAATCCCCACTCCAGCACCACCAGCAGCAGTCATTCCCTGACTTACGGGGCCGAAGAAAGGGTTGAATGGGCGATTTCGCCCGTTCACCCCTAAACAGTGGCAGCTGAACGCCATCACCACACCGTCCGATTCACCTGCACAACATTCACTGACTTCTCTCACCTGTCTACCTCCCCCATAACCTCCCTCTGTTTGCTTTTGCAATCCCCCAAACATCTGCAACCCCACTTTCCACGTGCCCCCGGGCTAACACGCCAGGATGTGTATCGAGTGTTTGGTCAGAACGTTAAAATAATTTTTGAATTTAATTACGCGGCGGACAGTCAAGCTTAAATTCAACCATTTCTAGCAAACTCTTGAAATGAATGTACAAATAGATGTCAAAATTCTCGCATAGTCTAATAATGTTTGGCTGAAAGTGATAAAAATCCAGAAGATAAATTCTGGTGTAAGTTACACAGCAGTTCATAACCATTCCGGCAAAGTTGATGAATCCCCGGCAAGAGAATAACAGCAAGGATAACCTCAAATCAACTGAATTATCCCGAATGATGTATTGTTCTCCGAAAGAATATTTCAATTATCCTCATCCTCAGCCATATTTTCCGGACAATATCATAATCCTATCTAGATAAAATTTGTTCAACACACACTCCCTTCCCATTGGGCGCCAAGGAGAAATCCATGTACAAATGTGGCCAATGTTTTCCACCACATTTTCGCCATCGGATACAACATTGAAAGAAGGGATATCCCATTTTCCGGCATATTTGCTGAATTTATGTTATGATCCGAAAGAGTTATGACGACGCTAACTTGGTCGGAGTGAGAAATCAAGGCGGAAGTCGGGGGCTGCTCTTCCGGGGTGCGGTCCATAATGGATAATATATTGGGTGAAGATGGGCTAAATCTCTTAAGAGGGCATTATTAGCGGTCAAGAGTCATTTTCGATGGTGTATTATTTTATTAGTTGAATTTATGTCCAATTATCCGGCCTTTCTTCATTCTCCCTCTAGTGAAGCGCCCATGGCGAAATAAATCACCCTCATTGGCGTCGTTTCACGCAGTTTGTGCTATACATTTGGGGGGGGGGGGGGGGGGAATGATAAAAAAATCAACATACACTCACCCCCACCACCATAGATTGAAGTGAGTGACAGTGTGGTAATTAAATTAACGTGCAAGGGCAAAAATTTCAACACGTCTCCCGTGACTGTGGTGAATTTAATGTTAAATTATTAAATACTTGGCTGTAATTAATACCCCGAGCTGCTAAGTAAAAGCTCGAGCTTTTCCCTCAGACATCATTGACACCTCAGCCCCTGTGCACACTGGCGGAGAACGAATGTGATCCTCCGCCAGAAGACGAGGGTGGAGCGCGTGTGTGTGTTGTCATTTGAATTCCTCAGAGTTATCCTCCCACCGTCGCCAATTAATTCGATCCCAATGAACATTTGAAGCAGATAGACAGATGGAGCATGATGGAAGCCACACCGACACACAGTGCGGTGTGTGGTCTAGTGTCACATCCACATTGATTCACCCCTCACACCCACCCCACACCCGCTGTAACATATCAATGAATTATTTGCAAGAATTGTTGTCACACGGCAATGAATTTTTGACGAGGGCTTGATGTGATTTTACCTTGTCAATTAAGATTATACGATTCCACTGCCAATTCACCCCAATTGGTACTCACCTGGAAAGAGGGAAAAGAATTCAGTTAGTTGAGCCACTTTTCATGCCTCAATTATCACATAATGCATTGTTTATGTCTCTTAGTATTATTATTATTATCATGAAAGTGAAAGAATTACGGTGAATCTTGTGTGAGATGAGGGAAAAGCAGTAAGAAAGCACGTAAAATATAATATGAATGATAGAATAATGTGTTAGGAAAAGGATTTTTGGTTTCTTGGATATCATAAAATAATTTTCTCTGATTAAAATTTTCATATTCTCAGATAAAACTCATCATTAGAGAATAGATAAGAAGACCTCCTGTTGCCATTGATAGAAATTGCAGGCTTGGTAAAGTTTTCCTTTGTATTATTTCTCCTCTCCTTTTCTAATTCTCTATGATAAAAAAATCCTCTCCACTAAATTGAAGTGCGCTGAGGATGTTTTTTCATCTCTCTCACATTTTTTTTTTCTCTTCCCGAAACAAGAAAACTTCTTCGATACTGAAAGAAGTTTAGCCACCATTGGAGGGAGGCTGGGAAAAATCAAATCTCTCTCATGTGGACTTCTTTTTGCGTTGAGACTTTTCTTCTTGAGAAATTCTTTCCATAAGTAAATTAAAAAGATTCTATCTATGATTTCTGGGGGTGGAAACATGAGATTGCGGGAAAATGCCGCGGATACTGCGAGCTTCCTTATGAATTATGTGTATGTGAATGGGAAAGATATTGTGGGCGAAGACACTCCAGCGAGACCCTGTGTCCGCCTTTGAACCTCGTGGTCGACATCGGGAGTGGTTTTAGCGTCAGGAGGCGCCTTTGATGTCGAGCAGTTGAATGTGAACACCCAACGAATGGGTGGGATTTGTGCCATGGATCACATCTCGTGCTTGTCCATTAGGAAAAACTCCACGTTAGTCGCACGACTTTATTCAAGCCCAGCTCAACCCCGACATTTTTCCGTCCCTTCGTCAGGGGGGCCTGGCCGCACACTTTTTTCCCTTCCACATTATGCTGAATATTTATTCTATCCGCCTGGGATAAGCTCCTTGCATCATAAATATGAAGTTACGCTCCCTCTGCACAATCCCGGCCGCCTCCAATATCATCTGAGCCACACTTGCTAGGAGTCATCCTCAATGCACACACACACACACCCTCATTATATGCTTCGCGGGGCACGTGGAGAGGACATCATATGCGAAAGAAGGTGGATGAGTAATTGAATTCCATTCATTTTTATGCGACACAAATTTACGACATGTCCTCAGCCTCGCATACTTGCACCACGCAGCATTATTTCCCGGACCGCCGGCCTCACATATCCTCGACACTTAGGCTGCCGACATGAAGAAAAATTGCATTGAGGATAATTCTATCCGGTGGAGATTACCGCGAAAGAGAATGAATAGCGTGCAACTCATTACGTTGCATTGCATCCCATGGACATTTTTATTCTACGGGATTTGAATTAATAATTCATCAAATGCACAAACTTACAGAGTGTGCTAACTGGAGATGTTGCAATTCAGTGAATACTGGGGACAAGAAGATATCCCAGTAAGTAATCCGACTTTCCTTCTCGCACTTAAAATGGCATTCTAACTCATTTTATATTCTGTCAATTACTAGGAATGTACGTAATTTTAGGACGATATCCCATAGAATGAGGTCAACACGATGAAAAGTGTGTGAAAGGCATTTGAAAATTGTCTCACACAAAATGTCAAATTTACTAGCAATATTGGGGGCATTTGGTGAGGAAAATTCCATAGGTATTGTATAGCATTCCATCGGCTTGCAGCACTTTTTTCTATCGCTCACACCCCGATATCCATTGTTACACGATAGAGATTATTATTGGATTGTCTGAGAGAACCCCTGAGAAAAACATATCAAGCTGAAAATTTCATTATCTCGTGTATCTGTGTGCGGTGAAAACATGTGGAACTGGAAGGAATGTCGTGTCGAGGGAAATTCCACAGATATACTTTTGTGTGTAACTCGTCAGTTCGGGTTGTGTGGGACTTTTTCGGGCGTGTGATGATGTAGTGACAAGATTGTATATAAGATAGATTTTCTTCCTGAGACGCGCGATCTTTTCCCTTCATCCTCCCTTCATCCCCCCCACCCCCCCCCAAAAACTATTTGTATGCAACAGCACGCTCATGGAAAAGTTTTATCAAAATGTATGTAGGTTTACTCCGGACACTTCATCATCGACGCCGACCTTCCCAACCCCAAATCCCAGGAACTTATCGAAGGATTTGGCGCCCAGAAGGTGGAAAAGTCATTGGCGCTCAGTGCTGGTGAATGAGAGGTTGACATTAAAATCATATATGACATTATTGCTCTCCAAACCATCCCCGAAGTCATAAACTTCTGCAAAGTTCCCAAGTCAGTGGCAAAGTGGGCAAGTGAAGGAAAAGTCTGCCAAGTTAAGTGATATCATCTACGTGTTGCTGGCCACTTTTTCACTTTGCCAAGCCATCTCCATTGAATTCGGTTCCCTGACGACAATTGCAACTTTTATCACCTGGAAAGATGACTTCAATATGCCAAAGAGAATTCATTGGAGACTTTGTACAAAGTTCAAAGCGAATCACCATATAGAATTGCATCGAGAAGATATCAATTGGCCAATTAAATAAGCCCAATCAATCGATTTGTGTTTCCTCACGCGATGTACATAAGATTGGCAGTAAATTTGTAAAATCGCCTTAAATATCAACCCCTTTTTGTTCTCTCGAGCCACCAAAGAGCAGCAACAAAAGAGATGACGCGATGTGGCTGGGCAAAAAAGAAAAGGGTTGAAGAGAAAGGGAGGAAAATAAAATTAATCACTGGGAGAATGTATTTTTATCCATCAACAAAATACATTTTATGTACTTTATGCTGTCATTGAAACTTTTCTCACTCGCGCCGGGTGTATGGGACTGTGTGATTATTTTGATAGCGTTACCCCGTTGATGTGAAAAGTTTATCGGGTGAGCTCATCGTGGAACGGCGGAATAATGAAAAATCGTTAACGGTGACGCCTCATGTAAACACACCAGCCATAATGGGGAGCACTGAGGATGCCCGCTAAATGCCACGCGAGCAATAAGCCTCACGATTTAATCCAAAAAACATCCACCATAGACCGTCAACACGGAGAAGCAGCGCAGGTGATGAAAAATGCGGTTGCACCACTATTTGAGGATCACAAATTTCAAAAAAAAAAAGTACGGAAAGTACTTTCGCGTCTGATGGAGAGATTCGCCTTTCCCCAGGAGTATTAAGTGTCAATTTTTGACGTAGAACCGATTATTTTCCTTTCTGAAACATTCAATATTTTTTCCCCATTAACTTTTCTGGAAAAAAAAATTAACACTTGATGTCAGAAAAGTATTTCGAAATGGCAAAAAACTGGATAATGTTGTGATAATGGATCTCCTGACAAGATGCTAATCGTTGGCATTTTAAATATCTCCACGAGCTTAACTCAATTTTCTGACGAAGAAACACCTTTAAATATTCCCAGAATGACAAATGAGCTCAATTATGGGTAAAATATCTGAGGTGAATCTCGTGCAAAGTGATATTGATTTGGGCAAATTAGATTGAATGGAATAAATTCATACCGCTCAGGTTTTATTTTTAGCTTTAAAGATCTCTTCCCAGTCACACAATTATCCATGGCGATTGGGGCGAATTATTGATTGCTGGGGTGGCTCTTTTCCTGTCACACCCCCACCGCCCACTGTCAAGAAATAATTAATTTAATTGTCCTGTGAAGGGGATAAGTATAGTTGTGTGGTTGTTGTATTTTGTAATTAACATTTCTTCACCCAGGACTGAAGTGAGACAGCTCTTCGAGAGCACTCGAGGATGGCTTCTTGAGCAGAGCGAAAGAGTGAAGCTGTCGGACGATTGAGGGTGAAAAAATCATGTCAATGACAGAACATAACATTTTAATGATTTCTCCCCTGTCTCCACCTCGTCATCCGCAACCTCTTTAGGGCATTTTACGACACATCGTCTACATGTTGCACACATGCAGGAACTCTCCCGTCACGACGCGGAGCTTTTGCCACTTTTGCCATCCCCAGAGCCACAAGAAATATCCTCTCTCATGTCATCATTTCGCAACATGTCCCCCCACTCCAGCCCTGGCACGGCACTCGCCCCGACAGAGGAGTGAATATCGGGTGAATATGGGTGCGCAAAGCACCCCCTCGGGAGGGTAGAAGGCATACACACACACACACACAGCCCAGGCTCGTGAGCAAATAAAGAACTGCGAGAGCTTCGCAGAACCAGTGGAATTTATGTGCGTGGTAAACGCTTAAAAATTCATAGCGAATCGTTATGTTGACTGACATAAACACATTCGTACAGCAAATAAATAAATAAGAGCAACACACAAAAAGTACACATCATACAATGTGTAACAGAAAAAAAAGAATGGTTAGTGTCACTCTGCGGACAACAAAGTGGCTTGTTGGATGGTTCATTGGGCGGATAATGGGGTGGATTCAACTGATACTCCACTGCCGATGGCACATTGCGTCGCCCCGCGAAACACTACACACTCTCCGCACATTCCTCCGCATTCGCATCACCTGCCATCCATACTTCTTGTTCTCTCACTTTTATTATTATATTCAATGAGGTGTGAAATTTTTACAACCCCCAGCGCATTGAGGAGGAATTTTTTCGAGGTGTTAAACATCGCGTTTTTCTGCGAAAACTCACACCGCTTCCTCGCAACTTTGACATAATGATATTTCTGAGTGTGGGATTTTTTAGGTGTCTCCATCAGCATCGTAAAAGTGCATTTAACGACATTTCTTGCGTATTTTTCACACCATCGCGCAACGTCAAACTTGCCACAAGTTGAGAGGCACTATAAAAATTGTGTGGAGCTTTTTCCGGCTATCAACAGCCACTAAAGGTTCAATATTTTCTTCTGGAGTGCTGCATAAGCGTTAAAAAGTCATGTCGCGAGCACAAAGACACAAGTTCCTTGAAAGGAATTTGAACAATGAATGGTCCAAAGCATCCAGATTACGTTACGATCAATTTGAATAGTAATCATAAGTTGGTAGAGCATAAAAGTATCACATGAATAATTGACACTCATTTCTGTTCAACATAATAAATTCGAAATGTTTGTCGCCACAACACCAGAAAATGGGGGAAAAATCATGAATTCTCAGGGCTCAATGGATAAATTAATTATTGATAAATTTATGATGAAATCAATTTTTGATGGCACCATTAAGTAAATCAGTTCGGGGAAATTACCATTAAGACGAAAGGAAAATGCGTGGGATGATGGGGAAAAAAGTGAGTCCAAATTTTCTGGGTGGTGCGAGTCTTTTCACCCCGAGGCTGTTTTGTCACTCAAGGCCCCAATGGATCGCTGGGGCGGTACGATGGTGCGGAGGGACGAGAGAGACAAAGAAGGGCGGTTATTTGGGGTGAACAACAATAAAGTGTTCACTAATGGGAGACATTAAAAGTAGACGTATAATTTCCGAGTTCATCATCGAAATTTACTCATCACGTCACTTTTTCCACCCCCTCTGAGCTGAGCTATTTTTTGTGTAATGATTTTCACCTCGCCCTCTGCGGAGTGGAAAATAGTAATAATGTAACAACAGGTTTATGCGTATGAGCACACATTAATTTGAATATTTCAGAGTTATGCTGAGTGTGTCATAATAAATTTATAAACATATCAACAAAACACCATCTAATATTCACCACCCGAAATATAAAAGTTAGCCTGTGTGCAGCGTCAGTGAATGTGCGTGTGTGCTAGAGAGTGTGTGGTATCAGATTGCCCTAGTTGTTTGCCCCCTTCGCCACCCAAACCGGCGCGGTGAGCTTTTTTCTCGACAACCCCGTCGAGCCCATATGCATTAGAGAACACCGAGCCGTATATTACGAGACATAGAATTATACCATCCCAGTATAATCACACGTAGAGAGGGCTATATTTATCCGGTAATATCATCTCCAAACTAGGAGGCAAAAACCAGTGGGAAATGCGTAAAATATTTCCATAAGTACATCATCCCTCATTTCAACCACCCCAAGACTTATCCATTTGTGACGTGAATAAAACCACAAGGTGTTCAAACACATATTTTCATGCCCGTACAACGCATGCCGAACAAGTTGCCATGAACACAGCAATTTCACCCCGGCATTTCAGCATAATTATGTCAAAACTAGTCATTTTACGAGAAAACTTTATCAACAACAATAATTCTGAAAGCCCCACTCGGTGGAGCCCTCCTGACGTGAACACACCACTGCTCAGGTTCAACTTTGCACCCGCGATTTACCTCCACTTCTTAATCAATTAACTGACAATTATCACGCTCCTTGCAATCTCCTTTTCGGGCGGGTAAAAATTATCCGCAGCAATGAACAAAGAGTTTGGCAAGTTGAAACAGCTGCAGGAAGAGTAATTTGGCAGCCAAGAAGGACGTTCGGTTTATCGTCTGGTGATGCTTTGAGATAACAGCTTTATGAGCTCAAGAAAGCGTTATAAGATGATTGTGAAATTTAAGTTTCACTCAAGTGCGCACTCAAGAACTTCCCCATAATCAAAAATGTTAATTTCTTATGTCTTCTGACAAATCCTCACAAGTCAATTTCCATGCACAAAAAGTTCTTCATGCGTTCATTCATTCGTTATTAAGTTATTCGTTGGCCAAATGAGACGATTTGGTAAAATTACAAAACAATCTCATGATATTGATTAATTTTACTTCAAATAAAAAAAAAACAACCTTTTTTCTTGGAACATTTTCTCCCTGATTAGCTCAAGTAAATGTTATTGGGCGCTCTATGTTGAACGAAGGGACAAGAAAAGACTTTATCATCTCCTCTTATACCACAAGTAAGGCTTCTTTTCCCTCTACTGAGAAAATTCCGAGCTTTTTTGTATGTCAAACTTGTTTTCAAACTCAATCGAACTCTTCTTTAGTCGGCTGAGCATACAAACCCTCCGCAAATCGACGAAGCTGTAGAGGCAAATATGCTAATTACGGATAGAGTTTTAGTGGAAAGAGGAAAAATCGAAGGGACTAATTAGGAGGTGCTCTTAAAAGCGTGCTCCCGGGTTTTGTGGATCACATTACAAAATAGCGCAGTATTTGCCGTAAGATTGGCAGCATATCGACTTAAGGTTATACTTCACTAAATTTAATGGCAAACAACTGCTGTTGATTGACACAGCGAAAGGAGGAAATTCATTAGCAGCCGGCGACCTAAAAGTCTCAATTTTCCTCAGAAGGTTGGGACTCCTTTTGTCCCCTTTCTCTCTCTCCTCACATTCAGCGCAATAAGTTTTCCCGCGCGCCTGAAAGGCAATTCAAGTGAGATCATAAAAAGGACGTCTAAGTGAAATTTATGCAATTTTAAACGCCCAGCGATATAATTCACAATTTTAGTCGCTTGGTCTATTGCCGAGGTGTATGGTTGAAATTTTCCCGTGCCACGACATTGCAAAAAATTGGTGCTTGAATACAAGGAGCCAGAGTAATGCTGTGGCACATATCCTTTATCCTTTCCACCCCGTTTCGCAGCGAGTGGAACAATTTTCTCAGCATCCTCTCCTCGTGGATGTTTTTCACTTGCTTGCACCATGATGTTGTGGATATTTTTTCAGCAGGGCTCTTTTATACTTCAAGTCCTGCGTGAATGTGTCTCTTTTGTGCTGCTGAGAGTGAAATTTTAACCACATTTCCATCATTGTCTACCCCTTCCCAGCTCGCCATCTGCAACCATTACACGATCCAGCCACGGCAGGTGCTCGACTCGCTGAATATTATAGGGTTGTGTGGGGCTAATTTGGAGAGCAATTCGCAATTTTCAAAATTACGAAATTATTCCAATTACCAGAATATGTTGAAAGTGACTTAGAATTGGTAACTAAGCTGAAGCTTAAGATGCTTTTCATTGTCTGGACTTTCACTGGGAGGAAAGATAAGAAACCCTGCTTTCTCTAAGAACTTTGTCACACTTCCCCTCGAGTAAGCTTATGAGCTTTTCCAGGTGAAGCATCTGACTAGAAAGAGAGCTTTTCCACCACACTTTCTCTCTGTGCAAGCTTGTTGTATTTTCTTCCCGAACGAGTATCATTTGTATAAATTTCTCTCTAAATCAGTGGGTAATTCACCAAGGAATGATACAACTAGTCGAATTTTGATGCAGAAGATTTTCTAATGAGTTGACGAGTTAGGAAATTAAGATACCATCAATAGTCTAAAATATCTCCCACACAAACATTCTTAAGATACTTTGTGCAATAGCGATGCTCTTAGCGAAAATATCCAAAAGGTATTTCTCAAATTACATAAAAACCCTCCCCATTTCTCAGCTGCGAGCAAAGAAAAAACCATTTCTTGCTGGTTTCCATGGGGAGCAGTGGAGTGGGTTTGTGGGGTTCTGTGCAGCGTCGCCAAGAAATAACCACAACTCCACAAACGATGTTCTCCCACCGCGCGCGTCTCATTCTATTTAAGTTGCTGCTGAGCAATATATCACGCAACATAATGCAGTAATTAAAACTTTTTGCAGCACATACACATAATAAAAGTAAATCATACACGAGGGAGTTGAATGTGAGGTGAAGATGTTGATCAAAAATATAATGGGGCGCGCACAATTGAAACATATCCACCAAATTAATTCTGCCTTGCATTCTTTGCAATTCACGACGTCAAATTGTAGTTTGTGCACAATAAAATTCGAAACATTTAACCTCTTTATCCAATAATTGTAACACTGATGGCATTTTAATTAACCTTCTGTATCAGAAAATTCGCCAATATGCGATTTGCAGTCATTAATATTTATGCTAATTTATTCATAAGTTGAAATAAAGCATATTTTTGCATTTTTCACCAATTAATTACTAACTGCGGGTGTTTTTTTTCTAAACCACAGCTACAATTATAAGGAACTCACTTGCATGACACCCCATTTTGCCTTTTATGGTTTCATGATATCACGCGTGATTTGATGTACTTTGTGGTGATTTTATTGGTAAATGACTGACCAAAGAGAGTGTAATACAATTCCATATTCAATCTATTGAGGCTTTTGAAAATATATTATGTTTCAAAAGTTGCCTGCATATTTTTTTGTCCAATTAAAATATAGCTTTTCGACAAATTAATATCAAATATTCTCTGTTTTTGCCTCATATTTCCATCAAAATACTTAAATTCAGATTTTAATGCAATTTAAACATTAACAAATATTATTGAAATGTGAGCAAAAAAAATCTCTGGATGGCTCATAATTGTGCCCAATGCAAAAAGGAAGATACAATATAAATATATAGAGTATGTTTTTTGCACTCTCCGGTCTAAAGTGATTTTTTTCTTCACTGCACCTCAATATCAAAAGCTCGCCTCTTTATTGGCAATTATGAGAAAGTGCTTTTTGATGGCCTATTTGCGAATGTGGCTTGTTTTCAATTTAATTTTCCTGCTTGCATTTTTAATTAAAATCACACCCCATATGCCAAATTTTGGTTGTCGCCTTTTTTCCTGCGAGTGCTTTGAACATTCGATGGGGAGCGAGGGAAATGCACTTATAAACATCATTTGACATAGGCGCCAGGCCAGGTGCGAGTGAGTGAGAGAGAGTGCGAGATTGCATTAAATTATTAATGATAATGAGTGGTATGTTAATTAAGTGAATGGAAATGAACACAAACAGAGCTTCTGGGGCGCCATTTGGCCACAGTCTCTTGGACCACGCGTGCAATGGTTTGGACACAGCGCGGAGTTGAATGCCTCCTGCCAGAGGTGAAAAGCCCATGAATCTCATGTGATTCCCTGTCTGTCTCACACCAAATTGAGGTCTCAGCGGTGGCGAGTGATGGCCAAAAGTGGTGGAGGGCACACAACCATATTCCACCCTCCTCACCCTTCCCGGCAAATGGACGCCCTGCTAATGATTACGGGGATACGTCTCATCCTCGGCGTCATCGATTCGACACACCATCAGCATCTATGTGTCATATATGCAAATCTACTCGCCCAAACCCCCAATTGGGGACCAGCAGGATCATCTCCCAGTCTCAAAGACTTCACAGGGGCATCCCCAAATACGCCCACATCAAGCCAGACACATCAAACACATCATTTTAATGTGCTGAATATATGCAAAGTGCCCTTCATTTGAAACACTTTCAGTTGATTCAACTATTTTCACCACTCGAGTCCCCTCTTTGTGCCCAGAGAGATCACCGTCGAGGATGAACTCCATGGAAATGGCTTTGCCACCAACACTGATAAACAGCCACGGTCTGTATGGAGTGACATAAAAGCTCCCACATTGATGGTGGAATTTTCTATGGCATTCAACCCCTGGCATTTCATCTCTTTTCAGATAAATTAACGATACATTAGCTAAATCAGTGGTGGATCTAATCCAGAAGCCAATTAATAATGAAAATTTACCCTCCGAAGCCACAGTAAAGTAATACTGGGAGCTTTCAAGTTACAGAGACAAATATTACATCGAAATTTCGGACAGACAGCAAATCCCAATTTCCATCCACCATTGTGTGTGTGTGATATTCGTTTGACAAAAAGCAAATGGATTCACCAAAAATTCAGCTCAAGTATAAAAGTTGCCAGAATTTCCTCCTTGTTTTCCTATCAGTGTCACCATACAAAGCTATTAGTATGAGCTTCCTCCTTCACAATGTTTGTCTTCGAGACATTCTCCTCAAACTTCCTGGAGGACCCGCCCTTTCGAGAGTGTTTCCATTAAAGCTCTCCGCCACCTCATGTGCGGATCCCCTGCACCAATTCAATCATGGCTCTTGTGCTCCGTTCTTCAACTTTGATTCTTAACAATATGTATGCAAAGGAAGTGAAATGGCCACAGATGAGTTGTCTCTTTCCACTTGCGGCTATTGTCTATTCATGTAACTTAATCAAGGCATATAAACACAACACTCAAACATCAATCAAACAATTTAACCATCCTCCGACATCCCAGCCCTTTTCTCACTCATGCTAATTTAATGTAATGTATGTGTTTGTGCCAGTTGAAATACTTCCACCGCTCCATCTCTAACCCAATTGTTGCACAACATCTCGCTCTGGGGGCGGAATGGCGAAGAAAGGAATCTCTGTGGACGTGGAGGGTGGCAGGAAGAGTTTCACTGAAATTGTTTAGATGAATCTTGACAAATTTTCCAGGGGAAATTCACCTCATTCACCATCCACCCACCCACGAGATGTGTGCTGCGGTATTTTAACTAGAGAAGGTGAGGCCAGGAACTTTGCTGAAAGGGATACTCCGCCGAGGGGCTGAAGTTTGCCAACTCTTTTCTCGCAACTCAACCTTAAAAATCGCTTTTAATTGACGTTAATATTTCATGAGATTTGACTATGGCAATTTAGGCCAAGGAGCATCACACTCCCAAAGGACCCCAGAGAAGAATCCCCATTATTTTTCTTTCTGCCATTTGAATCACTCTCTCTCTCTCTCTCTCTCTCTGTAGTGGAATTTTCTCAATGAATGAGCATTCTCATGTAATGACTTATCACAAAGGGAAGGTCTTCTCGATGGGGTTGGAAGTTGGCCCTTCTTTGTACACTACCTCGAATTTTGCCCCAGTATTAAAATGAGGAATTTCGTTTTGGGCAACACAAAGTAATGTAATTTGGCTTTATATGTTTCTGCCCTTTGTATCTTTCCCAATTGATATTTTCTCAGTCTTTCTCAATCGAAAGTTTCACATCGTTGGGGCAAATATGCTGAATGAAATTTCAATTGAACTGACTCGTACCACAAAACAAAGACAAATATTAAGTTGACTCTCTGCCAAGATGTTGAATAACATCTTTGTAATAACATTAATAATTATTCAGCAGAGATATATATGATGTATTTTAGTCACTTTTCAATATAGATAGCATAAATATTTAGGGAAAAATTTGGGCAAAAAAAGACAAAGTGTGTAAGGACATCATATTTAATTTTGTGTATATGAATCTAAAAAAGCTACACAAAATACCATATTTCAGTAGAAACACATCGATCGTTGAGTAAATTGTACTTTAGCATTCGCAAAAGCATTTGGAATATACTGTTTACGACAACATTTTCCCAGAATCTCGTAAATTATGCAAAAGTAGCAGACAAAGAATTTGAATATAAATTGCAAGGTATGCCCATTAAATTAATTAATTTTAAGCGAAACAGAATCATTTCAGAGTCATCCAGAAGAGGGTCAATTTATGTCTTCTTGCCCTCCACACCTCTATAAAATATTCAAGAATGCAAAAACATTAGATTTATCGTATACTATTCAGTAGAATGCTTTAAATACATCCACACGAAGCAAAGGAAAAAATATATATATCCTGTAAAAATGTAATTGTAAGCATTTTGTAAGCAATTCCAGCTTTTCTCTGTGTGTGCAGATTTCTCATTTTACCTCCGCATCTTCTCACGGGAATTGTGACATTATTCAGTGACATCACAGACTCACATAGTCAGTCTGCAAAATCCCCACTTAACCCGCAAACGAACTCCCACGACCCCCAAGGCACCTTCTCAATTCTTTTCTCACCTTCCTTACACCTGACTTTTTCCAAGTGATACGCGTCGGGAAAGTTCGCGATGTTGTGATTTTTATTAAATGAACACCACATGAATTTTCATACGATAAAGTTTCGCTAATTGGATTCATTTTCTGCACAATCTCCAGACACAAAGTTGTGGAAAATTTAATTACACTGCACGATTCCATCCCGAAAAGCTCACCGACAAAAATTGCCCAATGAAACCTCCTCATTGTCAGTGAGCTGAGAAAAATGAACTTCTTATACCACGGTCTTCATGTTACATTTGCGGCTCACCTCGTGTAAACTTTTATCTAAAAACACGCCTGTGTGTCCTCTGTCTGACAGCAAAATTGGTTAAAAGTGTCAGTTTGTGTGAAAGAGTTGCTATAAAACTTACAAATGGACTTGTGAAATGTCTTGGCTGCCTTCTTAACCCAGTATTTTCAATTTTTCAACAAAGACCAGAACTTTATACAATAAATAAAGCCAAACTCGGGAGAAAAGTGATAAATTTCACCGGCATATATATGCGCGCTGTGAAAGCGCAAAATGGGGCATTCAATTTCCCCCAAAAATTACATGCAAAAAAAAAACTCCCACTGAGAGAATTTCTATTAATATCGTCCAGTGGGACTAATTTAATGCAAATTAGTGTGTTGGAATAGTAGAAAGAAAATGCCGACGAAGGCAAAGTTTATCAAGATAGTGCGGAGAAAGAGTTATTTGAATATTATAAATGATTTAGCGTTGGCACATTGTGTGATACTAATAAAAGTGTATTAACATTAAATTTATTCACTTGCCGTATCACGATTCCAGGTTGTGTAATTTTGTGTATGAACACCCCAAAGAATTAGCAATTCTCCCATTTTCACATTCAACGTGCAAAATCTATTTGGGATGGTGTTTATACATGGGTTGAGATGTGCGGTGTTTTCTGGGTTTTGTACAAAATGCTCACTCGTCCCTCCTTTTGCTTATATCGTCACTTTGTACTTTTATCCGGCACCGCAGAGCCAAAAACTCAATCCACCCCCTTAAATCCCCTTCCTCGCACCCCCTCACACCCCGCCGGCGTACAATGAATGTAGAGGGATAATTTTGTCAACGCGATACAATCTCCAAAAGGCAGTCATCATACACTCATCCTTAGCGTTGGGAAATCGTGTGCCAAAAGCTCCACGCCGCCCCACAAAATCCAAAGAGGCGAAATGGTAATTTTACACCGACATGAAAATGCTTTAAATGAAAATTCTTACTTGTTGACTGTTAATGTAATAAATGTATATTTATGCAGAATATATACCGCCACTTTGTACTATATAGAGAGGGGAGATAATTTAGTGTTTCGTAAATATGGCTAACCAAGCGTTATCACACAAATTATGGTGGAAAAATCGCGTGATGTTTGCTCAGAATTTGTCTCTCTCAGTTGTGCACCACCCGAAAAAGGCCGCGCTTAGGCATATTGGGCGAGAGAAAGTTCAGCGAAAGCAATATAGTCGGGTCACACAGCGAGGGGGACTCTTTTTGGCCAGTACAGAAATAAGGGTTGAATATTTCGTGATTTCCTACTTATCATTGAAGGCAGTTAAAATTGGAAAATAAAGCCTAAAAGTATACTTTAATGCCATGAAATCCATCAGTTATGTATTAAAATCCCACTGAATCTAAGTCACGTTAGTGAAATTGAAATTTATCCGCCCCTTAATGTGTCTGTTACTATCGCGAGTTTGCTGGAAATTCGTGTTAAAGTTTTCTTATTTCGTAGCGCTTTTTTTTTCCTCCACTTTATACCATCAGCTTCTGCAATATTCATGTGTCTGTGGAGACGCCTGGTGATTTACATAGAGCTTTTCCGCTCCCTTTGTTTTGACAGTGTGGGGCTCTAGGATAGGTGAAAAAGGGGTAGATGGAAAAGTTCGATAGTGGAATGAAAGTCAAATGAGATTAACTAAAGATAGAGATAGAAATAAAATTGTATTTTTGTGTGGACTTACATATTCTACTTCACTCTCTTCGATCATCAAATCATCAGTCCTTACCTGGAAAGAAAAGAAAGAAGCACAGGTTAGATAAATTGGCCGAAAAGCTCAGAGCGATGGGAAAATGACAGTGCGGTTGTGAAATCATGTCTTGAGGATTTCACCTCCAAGGATAATGCCTTGTGTGTGTCAGGAGCGTGAGAGTGTTTGTGTAATTCAGTGGCTGTGAAGGAGTTCCCAACCTCTCAAACATGAAATCTAATCAAATTTCGTGAGATCCAGTGCACTCTCCTTTCGTGTAGAGGATGGAAAAGTGTTAAATCGATTTCACAGCTTCATCCTCAGTCCCACGATGGCACCATTAAACCGCACACTGGCAAACGGAGTGTGTCTACATTCTGATTAAATTCCCATTACATCGTCTTTCGTGCTCGGAGCACGACGATTGCAACAAGTAAATTTACCATGATTCACATGAAAAGTCTAACACACTTCAAAAAGTCTCATTGGTATGCAGACGGGCAGGGAATTTGTGTGTTATTCTCTGTCTCTCTCTCTCTCGCACCCAGCCAACCTTCCCTCAACCCAGAGAGCGATTCTGGCAAACAGCTTTCGCTGTCTTTCCCGCCCATTCGTGAGCACTTGCAGAAATCATTTTTGTTCTGGACACTTGACTCTTGCAATGTAGACGAGTTCTTATGGCCAACCAGGAGAGATAAGCAACAGATTTCGAATCAACAGCCATTCAATTTTTCATGTCAGTAATTTTGCAGAGAAGAGCTTTCTCCGTTTTATGTGAATCAATTGACCTGAGATCGAAGAGAGACCACAAGTGGGGTTAGAAACCTCACTTTATCTCATTGTTTTACACACAACACACGAATATATATTGTTCCTTTGACATTGAAAATTTCGTTATGCATGTGAAAATCATGTGGATATTTTAGGGCATCTCGAGATATCGCTGAATCCTTGCGACCTATATTTACAATCACAGCAATCTCTTGTTCATATCACACTACAGTAGACTTCAAGGAGGTGATTTGAGGAGCTAAAAAGACTCTCGCATAGTTCAGTTTCCCTCCCGAGTCCAATTTAGCCATGTTCAAGTGTGTCTCTCTCAGATCTCATATCTCTTCCCATTTCAATTGAAAATCATGCTTTCTTGAGGTCAAAGGCGAAGCCAGCAAAATGCGAAGCGTAGAATTGCAATCAAGGGGGAAATCTGAATCCAACGAGTGGAGGGAAGAAAAATCTCTTGGAAAATTTAAATATAAGCTTCCACCGGCGAGACTATTCCCCGAGATTTCGCAGCAGCAGCAGCAGCAGCAGCACAACAGAGGCGATACCCATGAAGGATGCTGAAGAATGGAGGCCGAGGAGCGAAAAATGGAATGTTGTACATTTTCCCAGCTTGATAATTTATTCAAGCGATGAAAGAATAGCAATCAGGAAGTGGACTCTGGGTGTTCTTCTGTTGGGTATCACGGAGGGAAAAGTCAAGGAGTCCGATGGCGTGGGGAAAACCACTCGACGGGAGTCATAAGTCACAGTCACATAAAAGTGGTGGTGAAATAGTGAAATGATGGCGGGCGAAAAAAAAATTTATACAGTACGAACGAGGAATTGAGCTGGAGAATTGTGAGGAGAAACCCGAGTCTGTGTGTGCTCCATAAATTTTAATCACTTCCCTCGTTGGTTAATTGCACATCCTTCATGACTTCTCTTGCAATTTCTTTTATTTCCCACAGAACGAAGAAACCAACCCCGCACGACGAAAAACACACCGTAGCAACATACAAAGAAGCAAAATCTTCTGGAATCACACCTTTTTCATCCCTTCGCTATCCCCCTTTTTTGCCAACACCCACCCTCAGTTGCTCTTTCAAACACTTTCGCATATTGTGAAGAGGAATATGTTGAGAATGAACGTGATTTTTTATACGAAAGCCTCGTGAATTCTCTCAACACAAACCATTGGAATGTGAGCCGATGTCAGATCGATAGGCTAAGCCTTCAGTATTGCCACAATAATTATACCACAATTTTTAGTGTTGATTTAAAGAAAGATTAACATATTTTCTTCTATTCTCAGTTAGAAAATAAAAATCCTGAACCGGTCACTCTAATAAAACTATTTTCATTCAATGTCAATAAATATGTGTGTACACAAATGCATTACATGTTGTTGCAAAAGTTTGCTTCACTGCAAACAATTCTGCCACCACCAAATGTTTTACGGAGCACATTTCCAACTCAGGAATTCTGAGAAAAATTCAACACAAAACGAGTGGAAGTTGAATTTTTATTTCCATCCACCCATCGATGAAGAGAGCAAAGAAAAATATCCCATCTTACTATTTCCATATGAATTTTTTAACAAGTTCCTCCTTGTATTATAAATTTATTGTTGACTATATTGCTTGAGCCACCTCACTCAGGCGCTCTCTCTCTCCTTCAGTGTGAATTCACTTGCCAAGGGTGTGAGAGGCACACCTTTTCCCGGGGCTGAAGAGGGGAGAAAGCATCAAAATAAAATGGTGAAAAATTCTGTCCAAAAAGGCAACATTTAAATTTACTCCTTGTGCAACAAATTTCCTCATGTTTGTGAGACATTTTCCTCATGGTTTCCCCCCGTCGTCTCTTCGCCCAAGCGAAAAAGGACGAAAGCATGTAAAATGGGCGACAGTGTAGTCAATGTGCACCATATTTTTCATTGGAGTGTAACATAAAAATTGCATATGAAACATATCCTTCCAACCCCGCCGAAAAACAGCTTAACACCCCAAGCGTACAAGCTCACAAGGCAAATCGCAAGGACTCAACCCTCGGTGCTGAAAAATACACCATTGCCGAGACATAAATGTTCAAATTCACGGATCGCCTAATAAATTGTGCAGTCGGACCATTAATAAAATGTATTTTTATTGACCTGTTTTCCTACAATACATTTTCGCTCTCTTTTTATCCATATTAAACACATTTATTGTCTCACATTTTCCACGCCTCATCCCCCCCCCCCCCACTGGGGAGGGTGGAGTGGCGGGGGAAAAGGCAAGGAGCGTATCCACTCGCCCAAGTGATGCTCTCGTGACACAGTCAAACTTAAGCGTTAAATTTAGTGGGTGGATGAGTTGGATAAATGGCAGCTGTTAAAATGAAGAGCGACATAAAAATAAAGGGAGAATAAAAAAAAGAAGTTTAAATAGCGACAGCAATTGAGACATTTGTGACGGACGACAACTACACGATTGTGGGTGGATTTGGGCTCTACTTTTATTATTTCACTTTTTCACCCCTCCAATATATGGCCTTCGAGACCATTACGGGACAGAAGAAATGACAAATTGACAAAAATGTGTCCCAACAGTAAACCCCTAAAGTGAATGTGTAGACTTTTTCTCTCCCGATTGACCTCTGTCATACGCATGATTTTCTCCGACGACCTCAGTCTTTGGCCACTCTGTCGAAGAAAAGAAGCAAGCCATAGTGAATGTGTGGGGAAACAAAGCAGCACCCACAAGGCATACTGACCAGCAGAATGATTTTCATTTGAATGAAAACAGCGATCGTAAAAGAATATTGGAAATGTCAATATAATAAAGCTATTACGTGTCCTCAATTTGTTTTTTTTTTTTACCCCGTGAGCATTTCATTCATTGGAAATTCACTATCATAAACTCAATATCAATAATCTCGTTAGCTGCAACGGATCAATTGGCGAAAGATCGCGATTCAATTTCAACGCGAGCAATACTCGTAATTGCCTCTCGATGCACATCCTCTTCAATTCGCACTTGAGCTTGCAAAGCTCGCGCTGGAGAGCCACGAGCTGCCCCTCGGTGTGAATTGTATGGCATTGTATGAGGGACGAGTCCTGGGGTTGGGGGCAAATTCTGGCCCTGGGGGAGCAACAGGTCGGCCATATTGTGAATGCGGTGGTTGGTGACGCAACACAGACACATCCATTGTGTCCCATTCTGGAGCGAAAATGGGGCTGGCGGGGGTGGGAAATGGTTCTGCGGCCAAAGCCTTGGCGTACTCTTGGCATTTTCGGAGGGTAGGATGGCTCCTGGGTGAGTGTGCGAGAATTACCACCCCAATTGGGCCAGAGTGGTGATTCTCGGCTTCTACTGCCATTGGCAGTGATGATGATGAAAATGATGATGACACGTCGTGTGGCTTTAGGGGGTATTACGTGGATGAGTGTGGATTTCAAGCTCACTTTTTACCGACACCCTCCACTCAACCCCCGATCAACAATGCACATTCGCCGATAGTTTTCGGCGGAATTGTGGCACAGAGAGTCATTTAGGGCAAGTTTCCACCAAGAATTTCTTTCAATTGAATAGATTGACGTACAAAATACATCAAGACACATAACTTAATCAAGACTCTCTTGTACATAATTATTTTGTTAACAAACTTTTAATTTAGCTAATATTAAACCCATTTCGCGCGGCATTCGTGGGTATAAAATTGCCCTTATCTATGAAATATAAATTTTGAAAATAAACTTTTCGGACGTAAGCACCTTTTCCGCGAATTTATTAGGCTTTCTTAGTATAAACATTATTCTTTTATCGCACTCCTAGACGACCAAGAAATCTCCAAGATGGCAAAATCCTTGAGATGGCAGATAAAGTCGAATATATAAGATTTCTAAAATCCTGGCCATCTTGCTCTTGAGACATCGCCATAAAGGGAGGAATATTTCCTTTGTGCTCATCGTGTTTGAACTTCCCATATTCTTATTGATCATTCGACACAGCGTCGCATTTTATTTGTCCACCAATCTGTTGATTTGTCTACTCGGACGGCTTATCATAACCACCTATATAAAGGGATATTCTATCCGTCAAATAGCCCATTGGATGTGAGCGCATATAACTTTGCATGTCACGCACGCGAGTGTGAAGTGAAGGGCCGAATTATGCCGTCTTTATGACATACAAATGACGCTACTTAATGTTGCTAATAAAAAATACTCCCTGTTACGATTTCGGGCGGATTTTTTGCGGCCAAATGTGAGCCAACGCGAGAGCTTGAAGGCAATAGTATAATAATGTTGTGGTTCAATTTACCTCTGGGTTGAATGATGGTTGTAAAAATCTCATTAGTCCTAGAATATTCCGTGTAAATTGTATAATTTGTTACGCGCGCAGGGCGATCAAAAGATGTGTACATTTCTCACTTTCTGCGGAAGAGCGCGCGCTTTTGGGGGGGTGGGAATGAGAGTCGCCACAAAAGAGATAGCAGGGCGGATGGCGAGGCGATGGGGTTGCCGCCGAGGGTTGGGCGGATGTTTGTGTTTATGCAAGGAAGGATGGTCTCATTAAAGATTTTCCAGCTTCCCTGTGTACACGGGGCTCTTGGACTAGTGAGGCGGAAAAAGGGGTTAAAGACGCTGATGGCAGGTGGTTTTCACATAATGCTGAATATTTCATAAACACATTTCTCAAGCCTTTGTGTATGTGACTTTCCCAATGTGTTTCCACCAAGGAATTTTGTCTTCCACCTCCATATAGTAATTTCTTCATGGCATTTTCCACAATGAAAGCGCATCCCCACAAGGTCTCCGAGGTGAGGCGTCTGCAAATCATATTTTATTAAATGGAGGATTTCCATTTCACATACTATACGAAGCATTAACACGCTTCAAGAAGAAACACACTCCCTCCTTGTTGAGTGGTAGATCGGATGTGAGGCTAATATCGTGTATCGCAAGGAATTTTCCATGCATAATTCACAAAGTTCGCCTAATTGTTCCCGTAAGTGTTCATCCAAATTTTGAACAGGTGTAGAATATTCTCCATCATTACACTTTTAGTCACTGGCAGAAGCAGGACTATACATATTAGAACGAAGCTTCAATCAGCGCTTTTTCTTACATCATCCTTAAATTGCTTAATAAATATTATTTTCTCAAGTTCCAAAAATGCAACAACAAAAGAAACCAAGACTTTTTAAGATATTCCATCAGTCAGTGAAGGCATTAGGCATGATTACTCAGCATTAAAATTATACGCTGTGCTGCAAAGTTAGAAGGGCAGAATAACACTCCTCCGCCATTGCTTGAATATGCCCATAATAGGAGATTAGAGGACTGTATTGCGAAATGAAATATGCAAAAGTTTCGTGGTCTTTCTACGAAAATGATAGAGAGAGAGAGAGTCTCCAAGGAGGGTGTCCAATAAATCCCCCCTCATTTCCCTTCCTTTGTCTATTATTCAGTACACAAGAGATAGTAGAATAATGAGAAAAAAATATTACACAGAGAAATATAATGAGCTTTGTGGGGGAGAAGAAGAAGCGAAAAAGGTGGAAAGGAGCTTTCAGCAAATAGCGCGGAGTGGGAGAGCTTTTTTGTCCCATTTCCCCACACGGAAAATCTCCAGCCATGGCAGAAGTGAGCGCGAGACGGAGTCATATAGCGCGAGACGAATTATTTCGATTTAATGGCTTATGTATTATTATCGCCAACACCTGAGTTATAATTTTATATACTTTTCATTAGTTCATGCGAGCAAATTCAAGAGCACTGACACACTTCTCACCATGGTGACGCTTCCGGGGGATGATCGGTGAGGGTGCAAGACTCATGCACACATCCTATGCAGACAAGCAACATACCATGACGGCTTTCCTTGTCAAACTACCAAGTATCATCGCCTTTGTGCAGCGAGCAGAAAACATCCAGCCACGTTTAAAAAATTATGAGAGAATTTTATCTGCACAGCTTTCCCGGCGACGAAGAATAGGGGAAGAGAGCACTTCAGAGGACAACCTCAACCCGTGCAGGAACAAAGAAGAGAGGGTTGAAATTGAGATAGCAGCAATTCGCAAATTTTATCATGCAGCAAATTCCACTAAATTTCCCGCGGATCGAAATATGGAAAAATTATCGTTCTTTGAAAACTTATTCATAATAATTTATGCACAACGAGTGAAGTTTTCCAAGAAAATGCTCTCTCTCTCTCTCTTTGCCTCACTGAACAGAAACGTGCACGAGAAATGAGTTACGATTAATTGGGATTATCGTTTGCTGCTGCTTCAAAAAAAAAAGGCTCAAAAGAAAGATATGTTCTTGCATTGCTCCTTTTCTCAACCCTTTGCGCATTGCGTCGAGAAATGCATTATTGCAGAGATGCAAGAAGTAATGCCATCGCGACACGGTGAGACTCAATTTATGCTGTGAAATCTATTTAAAGTAAGATGACAGTGAGCAATATTGCATCTTAGAGCTGGCAAGAGAAGCACCAGAGGAAAAGTATCAATTCAAAATGGGAAGGATTACAATTTCCAAGAAATGGAATGTCTTTTTAACGTTGTGATGTGCATAAACATAAAATTGAGTGAAACTTCAACAAGGTTTGAATATCATACCAAAACAATTAAAACCCTTCAATATTGCCTAATAACACGTAATCTGAAACTACAAAGGGCTTAAAGACAATTTCAATGGACGCCCAATTCTTCAAATTTAATCTGTTTCAATATGATGTCCAGCTTTACTTTACATAAAGCACTCATCTACTTAATATCATCCCCTAACATAGCAAAATTGAAGCAATAATTTAAAGCAGTACTTGAATTAATTTTTTATCACAAGCCTGATGCGGAGGTGATAGTCGCCTCAGGAAGTGTATTTACTCTCGCCACTGTTGAGCTTTTCTTGCCTCTTTTTCCGCCACCCTCCTCCCCCATCGTCACCACCCACTTGGAATCTCTCTTATTACATGGAAGCCCACACTGCAAAGAATGTAATAGCATGGGAGACTCGCAGTGTGTGAACACTTGCACACTGAATAGTCTAATGATGATGAAAACCACCACCGAAGCAAATCTCTACACATTTTCCACCCTGTCCCCCCGCCCTCACTTAGATGAGGGTGGAAAAAAAAGGAAAAACGAACCCGGGTGCTCGCCATGGGAATAGACGGTGGATGCCGGGGATGCTTTATTGATGCTGCACACCGTTCCAAATACAACACAACCCAGTTTCATTTACACAAGGCAATCCCACCCCCCCATCATCCCCGGCCAACCCCTCGTCGTCCCGTCTTGTGGAGAATTTTCTACACCGGGAAATATTCACGGCGCGACTGCGATAAAAACACAAAAAATGTCTCGTGTCACACTCGACACTATTTCCACCTCCTCATGAAGCCACCCTCTCTCTGTCGAGCCACCCTTCCGTGTGCGTTCTGCCTGAGAGTGTGACAGTCTTTGTTGGCGTGGATCGATTATTATTTTATCATTATTGTATATGCGACGACACCTGAATCATTGATGCACTAATGGGATTTGATAAGTTCACCTGAAAAGGCAGGTGTGCAGGAGCTTTGCATGTGGAGACACGGGGTGTTTTTCTGTAGAAATCGTCTGGGGATAAACACGAAGTTGCATTCATGTAATTTCTCCACCACAATGGGGAGGTGATATTATTACTATTCTCTTCTAACCCCTTGTTGCTTTTTGCCCATGCCGAAGAAGAAAAATAGGCAAAAATTCAACAAAAATACTGGCAAAAAAGATTGCACAACTAGAAATATAGTAATTAAATAAACAAAGTATACAAGAGAGAAGCACTATAAAGTTTCATGAGATGAACTTTAACGCCCATTTAAATGAAAATCGTCACATTTGGAAAATCCCAAGGGGTCGAGAACTTCTAAACTCAATGTCACTTTGGCACGTTTTCACTTTTAACACCGCCACCTTCCAAACAGATTGCACCAGAGTGGATATTTATTGCACATATTCATATACAATCATACATTATATAAATATAGTTTTCGGGATTAGTATTGATTCAGTGTGACTTTGTCTCTTTCATTTCCTCTACGTGAAATTATTTTGTTCTATATGACAACCATTTTATTATTATTTCACTCCCCATCCAAGCCGACACAGCGCAATAATGACGAGTGCGAGGCGGGAGGGCTTTTAATTGAAATCCACACTTTAAAGTTAAAATATTTATCAATTTCCTGAATGGCAATATCCATTGAAATTGTGGATATAGTGTCAATGAATTTTCGATCGTGAATTGTAAATATTCTTTCGAAAATATGGCAATGCTGCGCATTTTGCCATCACAGAGAGTGCATGAAATATTTATTACTCCCGTGTTTAGTCCAGAAATGCATTGTGAGAGGAAGTACCGTCCATTTCCGCCTCCATTCTATCATATCCCACTAATCTAGCATCTCTCTTCGACGCTGATGGAAAATATCGTCACATATTTTTCCTCTCCAACCAACAATATACCCATTGAAGCCTATTAGAAATTCAGCGATTTAATTTATTGTGCTGATTTTATGACATCTTTTGACGCAAAAATAATTATGCTGATATCTTTTGCAAGTTGTTTGGATAAAAGCCAAATGAGTTAAAATAAATATTTCGGAAAATGTAATTGAAAATATAATGTGTGATTTTATTATATTGCATGAAATAAATAATTCCTGTTTCATCCCGCATGTGATTATGATTGAATGTGACGCGAAGGAAGGAGATTTTTGAGGCTGGATTATATTGGGCTTTTCGTGATTTTCGCACTTTTCCCCCTCCCCCCCCCCCCACCCTCACAATCTCACCGCGGAAAATATGAACAATTCATCGCGAATGTGAGCTTAAAATTGACAAATACACGCAATTACCGAGAGTGTTTTATTTTTCCCATCGTCAGGCGCACACACACAATTGTGAGGATGAGGGACTTTAATGCGACTTTTCCGAAATTTTGCCCACCTCAGCTCCACATGAGCTGGTGAAAAGCGCAAAAGAAAAGGCACAGCAGCACTTTAAGGGATTAGCAATTAGGTGAGGTGGAAGAGATTGCTCGTGAGCTTTGTGTTAGAGGGAAAAGTATGAGACGAAAATTGTAAAGTTTTCCATTATCATATGTTAATTCCTCATCATCCACACACGAAAATTCATTATTGCTGACAATTCGTGTAGAGTGACAAATGACGAAATGCATGTCGAAATCTTATGTTCTTCTCCCGGTGAATTTATATTACACATTTATGCACTGCCATAAATTATTGCATATAAACAGCATCAGCGACAAGTGCGCTGCAAATTTCGACGTATGGGAAAATTATTAAATTTTGACAAGTACAAAGACAAGCTGAACTCCGCGCGTCTGCGAAAATTATGGGATTTATACATCCAATTTCAGGACACCGAATCTTATTCAGCAGATTTCAGGAGAAACGGGTTTATGCGAGATGAATCCAGCCAATGGAACACACATCATACAACACACTCCAGGAGCGCCTGTGTGTACTAAATGAATGGATAATGTAACCAAATTAGAATATAACGTACTCTCCAACCATGCCATTTCCTCGCACCCTGAGCCCATTCCCCACTTGAGTCACGGATGTAGTGTGTAAATAATTAAGTAAATCGCATGGTTTATGCAAACAGAATTCTGCCACGAAACTACATAGAGCGCCACATTACATTAGTGGTGCTATGTATGAATGGATTTCTGCACGGAGCGGTGCACACAGCGAGCATGACGATGAAGAAATGAGGAGGACCATCTGACTCCCAGAGTGGGACTTATTAGTTTTATTATATTTAATAGTTGTGCTTAAATTTTTCCACAGCGCCAGTCAAAGGACGCAACACCTACACTTGAGAGTGTCACACACACACACAGCACGTATGAATGGCAAATCCTCGACACCATTTAATCTGGAACAGAGCTGCGGAAGTGATAGTTGAGAGATGAAGTTGCAGCAAAATTGGAGATAACAGCAAAACCCATCATCGACACGTGAATCGTTCTTTTTAACGACTCTCTATACTTTCATTTCTACTCCTCGCGTCCAATCATCTATTCTGGGACAGCCATTTTCACCAAGATGACTTCCTCCAGATCACCCCAAACACCGAGAGAGTGTGGGAGGAAAAAGTTTCGACTCCGTGGCATAGCATTCACTAATACACACTTTTATGGTGGCTGTAAATTGCGAAAAACAATTTCCACAAATTTTATATTTAGTCAAAACTGCTCCAGACCACCAAATGCCGAGCGGAGGAGCACACAAAAATGTGGGAAGTTGGTTGTTTAAAATTGCACATAAACAATATATTGAGGAATTTCACTCTGCCTTCATGAAGACATTTTTGCTAAATAGTTTGACTTGAGAATTAAATACAATTATAAGACACATTTTTTCCTCTTGTTTTCACCCATTCTATCCCAATATCTTTTTTATTACCCATATAAAAGTCCCATTTCTCTGGCGCTTCGCTCTCTTCCTCTCTCTCTCTCTCTCTCTCCCTCTCTCTCTCTCTAGCTTTATGAGCGCCGCGCGCGGAGCTGTGGTGAAAATTCTCAGACAATAGAGCTTTCATTCGGGGTGAATTCATGATGAAAATATTGTTCAGACGGAAGAAAAAAATCTCACTCAGCAGCGCACTTCAATCCATTTTCGGTGCTTTTTTCGCTGCGAATTGTTTTGGGGGTGAAATGAAAAATTCCTTTATTCGTAAATAACTTAGGATCTCCTGACAACCCAGTGCCAAGTTCATTATTTTGCTGGAGTTTCCTCCAGTGTGAGAAAATCACGGGGAAATGTGAAAAATATGATAATTGAATTCATTTGTATTTATTACATTACTTCACGAGACACACTCGAGAATAGCACACATTTCCTTTTCTCGGGTGGTAAAAATAGGAACGCTCTGTCCACGATTCAATGGAAGCACATGCTTTCCTTTGTAATATAGCCACACAATCTGTGAGTATGGTTAAAGTTGTATGGGCGTAGATGGAAGTGTGCGAGCTTTAATATATTCTCAATAGACTCGTGCTTGAGTAAATCACGTGTGTAATTAATTAGAAAAAGGCTATCAAGTTCCAGTCAGAGAGTGTCTTTTCGCATAAAGAACTAAATTACCATCGTAGAAAGATATCCGAAATTTTTCCAAATAGATCTTCATGTTAAATACTGTCCGAGACTTTATTAATTTTCCTCCTTTAGTCTCCAACACAATTCATTGGCGTTGGAATTCATCTCCCAAATGGTGTTTGAATATTTTAAATGAAATTTGCAAGGAAATTTCATATTAAAATTGCTAAAACACTGTAGAAATGAATTTTCGCCAAAGAAATATAATTTTCCTAATTAACAACTTCATTGTGAATTTCTTCCATCCAAGAATGCATGAGACTAATTGCTGAAGATCATTCATGAAATGGCCACCGTGGAATCTGCGAGATGGACAGATTAATCTTGGGCGTGTGTATATGTATAGCTTAAGAAAATTCAAATTGTTTACTGTTAATATCAAGTGCACACAAACCATCAGAAGAGAAAGACTTTGAGAATACAGAAGCCTTAAGTGTTGTTGAAGCGCTAATCAAATATATCTAGAATGGAGCGGCATTTAAATTGATTTGCATCGATTGTGGGTAGAAATTGTTTAACAGATCAAGTGGGGATATATTTCTGATTTTCCTCAAATGCGTGAGATAGCAGCAATTCTGGAGAAAATCCACTCAACACCATCAGCATCAAGCATGAATTTCACCCTCTCAAATCGCAAGAATCTTCACTACAATGCCAATTATAACTCTTCACTGTGCACTCAAATGCAGTGAAATTCATAGGTTCAGAATTTGTGCAAAACTTCTCCTTCACTCTATTAATAAATCCGAAGCACCCACACCCAAACTTCTATTCAATAAATTTTCAAACTGCAAAAATAAAGCCCAATCGAGTCTCAGTGTGGAGTTAAAAAAGAACTCTGTGTGTGAAAAAAGGACTCTTTTCGGCCAAATTTCTATTATTCGACTAGTGAAAAACCTTCAATTTTCCATGTGTTATCATTGGGAATTATTTACCTAACATGGCAAAAATGCAAATACAAAAGACACAGAGCCGAAAAAGTCCAAACATGCATATAATCTTTATCTTATCTATAAACAGAAAACAACCCACACTTCTCAATCTTGCTGCCAACGCTACAAAATAATATTTGCTCGTGTGTGCGGTTGACTGTTCAAGCATTCAGTGCACATATTGGTTTTAAGCGTTGACTTTAACCCGAGAACCTAATCCGAGAACTTATATTCAGCATCAATGTTTATTGCTCACCCAATAATTTTCCCACTCAATCTCCCTCATCGAGTGATCGCAATTGCAGCTAAACTGTGACAGTGCCGGAGGAATTTGCTGATTGGCACCGAAGAGAATTTTTCCTGTTAATCTCTATTGACTCAAGTGCTTTGTCTATAGAAGCACCGACTGTTCGGTTCTTAAGAGATGACGGAGTGAGAGACCGAGGGAGAGAGAGACACACTACAAGTGCTACAACACCTGGCATGATTGATTCATCATCAATTACACAGGCCATCACGGGAAAATTGACTCAATCTCCGCACACAGCTCTGATATTCCGCTGTCTGTGGTAATTTTTCCACCAAAACCCACCCATCTGGGCATCCCTCGTATAGCAATCAAGCGTGAAAACCACACGGGGATATATTGGAGGGTATAAAAATCTGTCTAATCTCCGTCAGGAACACATTCTGACTGTATAATACTATTGAATGAATGAGATGGCTTGTCTGGGGGGCCGAGAGAGATAAAAAAAATTACTAATAAATTATTAGGCAACTTTTTTACACCTGAGCACACAAATACAACCCATATTATGTGGCTCTTTAATAGACAACTGAAAGTGATGCAAGAGAATGGGAGTTCCGGAGCTTTCCTTTATATATACTTCCTCCTTCCCACTCAGTAAATCTCTTCCAGGCCCCCCACACGAAATCCCTCCTCATCCTGCGGGCTTTCGTAGCCCAGGCTAGAACAACGTCATAGAATGCT
Source organism: Phlebotomus argentipes (assembly GCF_947086385.1). Lineage (NCBI taxonomy): Eukaryota > Metazoa > Arthropoda > Insecta > Diptera > Psychodidae > Phlebotomus > Phlebotomus argentipes. The sequence continues at coordinate 1,377,022 of NW_026776174.1, forward strand.
GAAAATTTCATGGAAAATATGAAAGAATAATGTGAGATGGAATTTTCTTAAAATAATCGCGAGGCGTGGAAATATCTTGGAAGAATTTAAGCGTATAGCTTGCGATGCACTATTTAAAATTAGGTGAGAGAGGAAGCACAAACAAATAATGTAGAGTAGAGCCAACGATGCTCGAATAGCAAGCAGAAACCGTTTAATATGCAAAATGTTCCGACATCGTCACGGCGACAACAAGACAATACATTATAGCTTAAGTTGATCACATTGATTTTATAATTATCAACCCTTCATTTACTTCCTTATCACAGCATTCCAGTGTGATAATTATTACTGCAACAGAGCAGCCATAAGAGGATTCCTTCGGGTGTGAAAAATCACAGTAAGATATAATGTTAGTGGCTGGAAATAGGATGAAATTGGGTAAAAAACTAGAATGAAAAATATAATGGATACCCATGAAGCAAATTATAATGATTCGCTCGGTCTACCTCGTCACTTCCGCCCCTTTTACCACAGCCCCGTATATGCTGAGCGCTCCACCATCCCCTTCCGCATCCGCAAAAGTTGCTCTCGCTGAAACTTTGCGGGGTTTGGGTTTTGTGTAGTAAAATATTTTTATGTGTATGCTCCTCCATCGCCGTACGCATTAATATTAATTAATGGCCTGGCCCCCATGTTCATCTCCGCCGCAAAACCAGCCCCGGCCCCGCCGCGAGACAAAACCCATACGATTTTGACTGTCTGCTTACACCTGAGGGCAGGTCTCTGGCGCTGTGCAGATGGGAATGGTGGGGGGTTGAAATGCCTGAATCAATAGGGTGGCCACGGAAAATAATCAAGCGAGGGAAAATTGTCATCAAAAGAGTGCTTATGGAATGGCATATCATGATAATGCTATTTAAAAAATCCTCCGCTACATGGCCGTAAAAATGTTTGTCGGAGAGTGAGAAAAGCTGCCAACCCCCCACCCCCAAAAAAAAGCAAGAGGAAAAAGAAAGTAGTAAAAAGCACGTTAAATAAGAGAATAAAAGTATGTCCGGAAAAGCGACACCACAGAGGAGATCACAGGGAATGGCAAAAAGAGGAATTCGAGGACTCGTTTAACCTGGGGACACGAAAAATAATTCATCGCCCCGCGGACATACAACACACACCAGCAGTTCATTCCATTATTATCCTGGTGGACATTTTTATAGCAAAGTAATATGAAAAATGTTCCCCCACCGGCCAGTGCACAAAAACCACCATCCCCTCGTGTGTCCATTGACCATGATCTCTCATCCTCTCACTCCCTCGCCATTCCGGAACATATTTTTATTATTACAAATTCCCATTGTGAGAATGTGTGGACGGAAATTGAAGAGGTTCAAGTGAAAAGTGCTGAGAGATGAAACAGATATGTGGTCAATCTAGATATGCTAAAGAGTGTCCTTTCATCTCCCGCACTGAAAAAATTAAATATTTCTGGGAGAGACTCAAAGGGACATTTGAATTTTTTAACGTCTTGTACTCACTCCTTCTTCAATCATCGTGAAAATATGTAGACGATGTGTAATCTTATGTAAACTTGCGTAAAACGTAATCAGGACTCACCTGAAAGGAAAAGAAGAAAAATAATTACAAAACTGTGAATGAAAGCACATAATCCCTTAATAAACTGCAATAGAGTTTCAATTTAAAACACAAATATCAACTTTAAGCCAAACTCTATGAATATCCTTCAGCCCCCGAACAACTCAGTTTGCAGCACACATTTGTTTCGAAAGCACTTGCTCATCATATTTCATTGTTTTATCTGTATATATTTTATATATTATCCGCCCGAATTCACTCCAACGAATGCCAAGGAATCACCGCCCCAACAAATGGACTGGAGACTTCCCCAGTCGAGCTCGTTGTTTCCACAGTATACCAATTTCTCCATTCGCAGTTGTGGTTGTCATTTTGATAATTTTCCTGCATGTCCAAAAAATTGCTTCCCGAATTCTTTTCCCCACTCAACCTCCGCAAAATTCATCTGCCCGAGTATGAAAGGCCACGGAGAAAAAACAAGAGATTTCCCCCCACTCTCTTTCTCTCTATTCATGAAATATTAATATAGAGCATGAAAGAATAGAGAGGGATGGCGTAGGCTTGGCGGAAAAAATTTCAATTTAAGAATATCAACAGTGCTGGCGGAGAAAGTTTGCTTGTGATTAAATATCACAACCAATTTTTATCTTTCATCCCATCTCTCATAATCAATATCTTATCAATCGATTTTCCGCAGGCCGTGCGTGCTCGCCTGGACGTCACCATTACCATGGTCTGTTCGAGGAACTTATGGCGCGCCCTGCAAATGAAGAGTCCCGCCGGGCGGATGGGGAACCCCGCCAGGGTCCCAGGATCCCTACAGTGCCTACATATGGACCTTCCATGTATGGTTTCACTGGATGGAAAAGCCATGACTTTGGCATTTTTCCCCGTAGAGCTTTTCTCCCCTTGTTCTTCGGCCTCTGTTTGCTTTTCATTGCCTCTCCGCTTTGGCATTCTGTGTCGCCAGATGTTTATTTTCTCACAAATATATTTCTGTTTATTTTTAATTAAGCAAACATTAAATAGATAATGCTTTATAATTAACCTTATCTATTTCTCAACCTTTGATATACCTTTGGCGCGGCGGGACTCAGTTGTTGAAAGTTAATTAATTTGGGTTATTTTAATTAATTTTTCTCCTTTGCGTCCACATTTTGCCTTTAATCACTTTTTCACGGTTTATCCAATGATTCAACCACTGGCGAGGACGCGAATTACTGTTGTGACACAGAAATCTAAGTGCGCAAAATAAAGCCTAAAGAATGAATGCAGAAAGCCGATCAGTCTCTGGAGACCGAAGTGAAAACACTGATTGTAGTGATAGTGTCAATTGAGTGAGTGTAGCAGCTCAATTGACTCAGTCTGTGACGCCACACTGTGAGATAACGTATAAATAATCCCTCCGACAGTATCCACCGGATTCAGAATTTGCTTATTAGTCACACCGACTCTCCGGGGGTGAAAGAATGCCCCGGGGGTTGAACTACCAAGAGGTGCAAGCCTGCTTTTTGTCGCCCATTTGCGAGGGTGGAAATTCGAATGTAATGACTGAAGTGGATTAATGGAGCCTCTCCGCATTTCGACTTTTTGGGCGAGCAGAGAGAAATTGACAATTGGGAAACTCTTGTACACCACCGAAATGACATTTCAATGGGGTGGCAGAAACCCTTTGAGCGCAATCTTGTCACAAAATTGTCACCCTCCTTGGGTGAGGCTTTGTCAGGGAAAATTCGTGACAAACGTGCCGTGGCGATATTAAATTGTTTTTAATGACAAATACGTGTCTATAGTTCTTGCCTTTGCCACAATTGGTATTTAAATGCATTTCTAAATCAACGCTGTAGACCCCTTGTCACCGCACAATGCGAGATTGCATGATTGTGCGGGGGGGGTGAAAAGCGTGGTGGTTAGAGGGTGGAAGCATTTCCTTGTTTATTTGCTTTTAGTGGTAAATTTCATTACTCGGCAATAAAAATAGCTGAGAGATTGATTCGTAGGTCAACAACTCGATCGTTCTCGTGACAGTTTGAATTCGAACAAGCAGTGACAGTTGAATGTCAGTAAATCAACGTGACGAAATTTTGCATTTCACCTGTCAATACGGTCAAACAAAGAGACATCATGAAAATTCCCACAATTCGACATGTAGGATAACAAAATATTCGCACAGAGTTTTGCGTCTGAGAGGAATTAATAAAGCAAAAAAGAAGAGTGTATGCTCAGTTGATTGTGAATCTGTAAGTCTGAAATTTAATTAAGGTAATTGAAGCAAATATTAGAATACGAAATAACTTATTGTACTTGGGCGGAAACATACAAGTGCGCACACAGCGAAAAGCTCCGGGGCCTCTTTTGACAGAAGTTTCCCGAAACTCCGATTCACCCATTCTTCAATTTCAAAATCCTCCGCCGCGCTTTCTTGTGCATGAGTTAGGGGGTAAAATTAAATAATATTTCCCCTTTTGTGCGATTTGTATATTCAACAGTTTAAGTACAGTTTGACTGCATGTGTTGAATTCCAGCCTGAAAGTGCCTACATGGAGTGATAAATTCCAGAAGAGTGAACAAAGGGGTTCTGTATTGAAATCTAAATTGCCCTAAATTGCCATAAGTCATTATTTGCCAATTAATGAACTCTCTAAGCGAGTACTGGGAAATATGTATGCATATACTCTCTGCCAATTAGCATTTGATTCCGCCAAATTGATAAAATTGATTAAATTTTATTGGTCATTTTTCATATGCACCCTCTCTCTCTCTGCCTGACTGCATATATCACATTACACCTTTGTTGATTTAGATTCAATTAGCCAAATATTCCGGTCGGCTAATATGCAGGTAAATATTGCTGAAATTTCTGTGGGTGACGCTCATATCAAAACAGATAAAATCGCATCCGAAATTATTGCGCTGTTGGTCGGCACTTTTTCTAGATCATTCACATTAAATGCCAGCAATAAAGAAATTTCAATGTAATACCATGTAAAATTTGATAATATACATTTCCAAACCAATAACACTCACCCATCAACCACTGTATCGAATATCAATTTTTAGATAATTACAGTATTTCACAATCACTACCCCAGCGATTGAGCGCCACAAACAAATTGAATGCACTCTCCAATGTAGGATAATTTATTGCTGATGGCCAAAAGTGTGTCCCACTCAATTTCATTTATTATGACATAATTATTGCTGACTGATTTGTACTCTTTGAGTGAGCATGGCACAACTATGAGTGCTCGCCTCTTCTCTCTCTCTTCCCCAATACTATCGATTAATCATTAATGGTGGACAATTAAGGCTTCACCTTAGTAACAGAGTTCAAACCATGCCCAGTGTCGTAAGGGTGAATCAATGAAGAGAGAACTTACACATTGTATGTGCAGAGACATGGTTGCAGTTATTAGATTTGAAATTAGGATGTTACATACGTTATACGAACTCAATCAATGCAGTCAAAGACATGGACTAAATGAGGAAACTATACAGGAAATGACTAACGAACTGACATACTCTATATTGTTATGGTTACACTGTTTCACTGAATCAAAATGCACATAATGTTTCTGTGCAGAAAGAACATAATTTGCCTAAAGAGACGCATGCATCTCCTTTTGGGAATTTATTAAGGGTATATTGCTTCGGATGGTGTGAGTTTTAGCCGAGAATATAAGGAAGGGAGGAAATCGCCTTATCGCAGCATTGAATGTTCTCGAGAAACTTCAACTGAATTTTGAATTTTGTAACTTCAACATAAATTCATCAATACACTTTGGCGGTTTCGCTCAACTTCTTCTCCTTGGGTTTTGTATTCTGTAGGATTTAGTGGTTTACTGGCGGCGCCCTTGGTGTGAGGTGGGTTTCTTGAGCACTTCTCTGCTTCAACAACCACCCATTTCTTCGGTGTTCCATCTCTTTAAGACACCGTGACAGAGTGGCACGCATCTTCTCAGGCAATCATCATTCACACTATTTATTATTGTGAAGCACTGCGTTGCCAGAGGCTCTGCCAGTGCCAGTGGGAGGGGGGAGTGGAATGGTGAAGATCAATTTCGAGATAAAACTCTACAAACACTCAAACGACGCTCTGATTCTAGCCGCGTGTATCGCGCCACACAGAATTCACCTGAAGACGGTGCATTTATTTAATTAAAAATCTTCCTCTCGGATTAATTATGGTGGAGTGCCGTGATGAGAGTGAGATGGTCTGAGGAAATGGATCACGCGGGGGGAATTCAGAACGGGGGAGACGATTTCGGGGAGACGCAGAGAGAATCTCGTGTGCAGCATATTGAGCATAGAAGTTTGTTAAATAAACTGATGCTTGGCTGCCTTTTGTAATAGTTATCTTCTTGCGCATTGCATAATCACTGGCTATGACGAATGACCCACGTTTTCATCCCTGCAACTGTTTTACTTTGCCCCCTTCGACACCGATTTACATGATCTAGTCCATGCTTGAGATGTTCTAATCAGAAAATGCGAGTTAAAGGGGAGACGCGTTCTTTTGCCAGGACATTCAGCCAATAATTGTTTGATTTGATGACCCACAGGATTTTAAGTGGACTTACCATCTCTTTCCCGTTAAACTGTGCGTGTGTATTAATGCCTGACGGCAGAGACGGCAGGTAGCCGTTCGCGAAAGTTGCAGTGGCGGCGGCCGCGGCCTGGTGCTGCTGATTCCTCAGCGTCAGCGAATCGCACAGATTTATCTCGGTGTAGCGGCTCAGGATGAGCGTGGGGGCAACTGTGCCACCCACTAGGCCGGGCTGCGGACAGCAGTGGCCGCAGTAGCAGAGGGCGGGATTGTGTGCCGCCGCCGGATGGATGCTCGTCTGGTATCCGCTGCTAGTCGTGAGCGGCAGCGACGGGACGAAGGAGTGATTGGACACTGGCAACTGCGCTTGCTGTGGCTGGTGCAGCTGATGGGGCAGCAGTGACGATGGCGCCAAGAGCTGGGACGCCGTAACAGCTGCCGACACTACAGATGACGCCGACGACGACGGAGGAGACAAAAAGGGGGGACAGAGAGCGAGGCCCGGTGGGAAATACGTTGTGACGACAATTCTTTTCACACACCAAACGCGCTAACACGTCAATTTGCAAAGTTTATCTCTTAGGCGAGCATTTGCCAACCCCCGACAGAGCCAAATAAGATTGAGCGATTGGGGGAGGGTGCGAAAGCACCTTTACGCGCTCTCACAAGAGTTGTATGTCAACGGTATATAGGCCTTTATCCGCAGTCCTGGGCTTCAACGCCTCACTGTGTGTGTGTGTGTTTCTTCTGGGGCTTTCGCCCAACTTAGTGCTCGCACTTGTTTTGCTTGCAAACACCCTTGGGAGTGAGATGTGGTCCACCCGAACGTTCAATCTCTCGATTAGGTTTTCCTCTTGAGGAGCACACTACTGGAGTGCCTCGAATGAGCAAAAATTCCAGCAAATTGTTTCTTCTTCGGTGGGCAAGTTTGCACCGACAGTGCCTCGGATTCTTGTTCCCTGGGATTGTATCTGTGGTCGAGAATTGACTCTCAAGTGCCCCCCTTTCAATTTCAGTGCACTACGCAACAGGTTTTTATTCTATTTTCTCTTCTTACAAGTCTCTCCCTTTCCCCACACCACTCTGTATTTTGGTATCGAGATGGATAAATTCTTCTTCGTGGGCAATTGTTGTTGTAGCTCGGAACGCCGCGCTTCCAAGGCGAGTTTATTGTCCCAAGAACCGGAGAGTCAGAGGGAGATTGGCTAGCCAGCAACAGCAGGGGAATAATTTCTTCGAAAACTAACCACTGTGTTCTTCAATGCCTCTTACCTCAACACTCTCGCTTATGTTTATGTTAATAACCGCGTCTTCTCTTCTCCAAACGCTCTTTTTTATGAGACGAGTTTCGATTTTAGTCGTGCGGCGATTAACCCTTTCGTTTTTTGCTTCTCTCTCTCTCTCTCTCTCTCGCTTTTCTTTATTTCTCTTTATTTACTCAAAGCCGCGGTGTTGGTTTGTGATTGTTTTCAAGCAACCGAAAAAAAGCGCGCGGCAGAATCTCAAACTTTGAGAATCTCAGTACAAATTTTACCTATTATCTACGATATTTGATTCAATTTAAAATAATTTACACACTTGTTGATTTTTCTTCCACTTTTTTTTTGCCACAATATTCCTCTTTTGCGATTTTGTTATTATAAAAGTAACTTGTAAATTGTTTCAGCTCTGCTGACTCTCGCGCAAATTAGTAGCTTTTTATAAACTTGGGGTGCCTGGAGTCTCTCTATTTACTCTATTCACCTAGTGGCAATACTGAAATGGGCACCTTGTATAGCTAAAAACTCTCCAAACCACAAGTATCTTTGACCAACTTTTACTCAATTGTCACCTTGCAAAATGCAATTCACGAACTTCCCTTTTTTTCCTCTTAGTGCTTAATTGCGTCGGTTTTGCTCTCTCACACCTAGCATTCGGTGCACCCCCACTTCCCCTATGGTAAGGTGTAATCACATGAAAATAAACTCTGCACTTTGCTCGGTCCGTTTGGTGTTTGTAGCACCATAAAGCCAATTAATGCAGCCAGTAGCAATTTTCTACGGGAGGATTCACCTGTACTTGAGTGCCTTTTTCTGCAACGTCCGTTGTAGGCTTGAGCCGAAAAGAGATGGCAAAGAGGGAAAAGTTGAATGCTTGGAAAAACGAGTTCTCAATCAGTATTCTATACGGCGCTTTGGAATGTAAATTCCAAACAGTTTTATATCTTCTTCCACGTCTCAAGATGGACTCCTCTCTCTCTCACTCTCTTACTTGTATTTTTTGCACACACTGGAGAATTCTTTCAGTGACAAATACACCCTCAGTACCTCAACTCCTTTGCCTGGGTGTGTAAATTGATTAGCTTTATGCAGCAACTCCCCGCCTTTTTTCACTATGCAAATACTTAACACTACTTTTTGCCCACAGGTCCTCACCTACGACACGAACACCCAACCCTCTCAAGCTCTGAAAAGTTATGTATTGTGATTAAGCTATGCTATTTTAACTATGTACGAGTATGTTAATGGGGATTTAAGACGAATAAGGGTGAAAAGGCATGTACTGCAGAGAATAGGGTGTAAGAATGGTTCATATGGTAATTGTGTTTGATTGTTTCAAGCCAAGATCTCTAAGACTCGGATTGCTAACCCTCAACCACTTGATTTTTTGCACACCCAAAGTCTGAGCAAATAGCGATTAAGCCGTTGAGATTCTCTTTTCCTATTCAGGGGGCGTGTAACTAATCGGAAGGATTGTCGTCAATTTCAATGATGCTTGAAATATATTATCTATCCTATGATTGATTGTCTAAAACGCTCTTCTCAACTCCGCGGAGTTTAGTTTGCCTACCAAAGACTCACCTAACGTGCCTACGGCCTAACAGATCCTATAACCTATAACTTAGATAGCTGATAATGCAAGTGTCAAATACAGAGCTTCGCACTGTAGACTCGCCACCAATTACTTTCTAATATTGACTGCTTTGAAATCACTCGGATTCTCACTCGCAAAACCTCCAACGCAGAACCTACCCCAATGCCTAGGCCCGGGTGTAAATGATAATGCTTGACCTGAAGCAGCTGCCAGGCATCTGAGAATGTATGTCTAGTGTTGTAAATAAAAAAATATACTATGTATTGAATTGCCCAAAAATTGCTATCTTAACACACTTTTTTCGCGTCACTTGCACAAAATGTATATCTCTTAACTATATTTTAGTGATATGTAGACGGTACAACTCTATTATCTATAATCTCTTCTTGCACTTATATCGCCCAGTAACTGCTAATCATTACAGTAAATCACGATAAAAGTTATATTGTATTTCACGCTCTACGTCATATATTGCACAAAACACCTATTATTTTATCTTTCTTAATTATATACTTGTTTGTAAAGATATTTTAATCTCTTCCGGGAGTACCCTTTTTTTGTAAATTCCTTCAGTGACCCACTCAGAAACCCTAAGTCTACCTTGATAAATCTTTGGTGATTCAACTTTATACTTGTGGATTTAACATAAAATTTGTGAGCGATCTCAATTTCAATATTTTCTCTCTTCGCTTGCGTTTAAATAAAATCAACTTGGCAATATATCAGTCCAATGTGGCTAAAATAAGTACGAAAGCGTCTTTAGCTCTTCTTGTCCAGGTAAATAAATTGTTAAATATAGGTTTATTTTTTATTATTATTCAGAAAACTCTACCACTCAACAGTTAACTATTGCACTCTTCTTTTGAACACTCTTCACCTCTACCCGAAGAAGAATCAATTGTCAATGCTCGTCGAGAACTAGCTTTTTGCCTTTTGCCCTCCTCAAAATATTTATCTTTTCTTATGTGGATATTTGCAAACAAATCACTTGCTTGTGGAACAACAACAAACAGTTAACACACTAATTCAATTGACTGATTTTTCTCGTTTAACCGGTGTCTTTTGCTATTTATAGCCTCTCTAGCGCCTACCACTGATATTCGTTTGCATAGGACTTCACCAATTGGCCACCCCTTTGCAACTTTTTTGTCCACTCGTGCTTCCAAAGACTATATACCGTTTAATTGTCGTTTAGTTTGATTATAAACATTCAATTTGTCGCTACAAGTTGTTTTCCGCGATATTCGAAGTCGTGTGGCTCGATTTGAACTGCTTGAGTCCAATCTTGTGTGAAAAGGGGGATGCCTTGTGCTCTTGCTTAGGATTGTCTCGGGAAAGAGAGTCGTGATAGATTGTCAGAGGATGTTTTGGATATTGGGATTGAGTCAATGTTTGATCAACTTTTACTTCATCTGTTGACGATGATGTGTCAGTTGTTTTGGCAGCTTTTGCGTCAGATTTTCTCCACGAAGATTTACAACACTGTTGATTACAGCGCCAATTGTGGTTCAATATTTTTCTTGTGTTTTTTTGATTCTCCGTCACTTGTCTCGAAACTCTTCTTCTCAACTCCGCGCAAAAGGAACGGAAAATATCAAACCGAGGGAAATGATGTATTTGGAAACTATCGAAAATCTCGTTGAACTTCTTGAAGCTTTTCCGGCTGTCAGCAGGTGCCTCTTGAACTTTGAACTTGTGTTTAAAAAGACCGATAGCAATCTCCGATTTTATTTGTCAAACTTTTTTATAGCCGTTTCGTCCGGAACTCGTTTTAAAATGTGTCGCGGAAAAATATCAAATTTTCCGATAGACGTTTAGCATTTGCATCGGTGAAAAATAAACTTGTGATCTTTATCAAATTCGGTGGTGTTATTGTAGATCTTTATTTCTTTTTTTTTTGATGATATAATTGAAGAAAAATGGTTATTTTGAGAAATAAAATGTTTTAAAACTGTTGTACGATTTAATAATTTTGTGTGATTATTACTTTGTTGTATTATTTTTATTTTTTGATACAATACAAGAGCGGCGGACAGATTGGAACGGGTTGAAGCAAAGACTGTACGAAGACTGAAACAAAATCGACTGGTTTTCGAGGTAATACAACAAATTGTGTATATGAGAGAGGATTCCAAAATACCTAGACACTCTGCACTGCGCCGAAGCGTTGATTCTCAGTTCTGTGCCGATGGTACATAGCAGCAGTAATATACACATTGCCAAACGAGGGGCTCACACACTGCGGCTATACAAGAGAGAGAGAGCTCCAAGTGTACATAGGCTCTGTGGCTGTGTAGACGTTCTCCCGTTTCACAAGAACACACATCGCGCCATCTCCCTCGGTGCCGCGATCGACTCTTGTGGCGGGAACAAGAGAGGACTTCGCGCGCTCAAGAACCATCATCATCGTCATCGGAGCGCGCCGTCATCGACAAGCTGCGGCAGTCAATTTAAATGGATGCTCTTGGTATTCCCATGCCCTTCGCCTTCGACAAGAATTCTTTCTGACCGAAACCCACCCAAGCAACCTTCAATGGTACGTCTTGAGCTCTCCGACACACCGTGAGATCTCGCTCACTTTTCATACTCGTCATCGGTGGCATGGGAAGAAATCATGAGGAGATTAACTCCGAAGCTTCCAATAACCTCGCCTTCTCCCAACTGTCTCTGGGCTGTCGCCTACAGATTTCGGCCGGGTTCGCGCCAGAGGTCAGGAATTACCTACGATAAATCATCATCAGTCTTGCTGCTCTATTGTGCTTCATTTCTTATTAATCCAGCTCTCATTACATCAAGTCCGATTTCTAACTGCACGAAGCTGTCGTCAGTTATGAATCTCTTATTAATATCACCGTTTAATTTTTCCGTCTTCCGCATGACTCTTGATTGCAGAATGGGTGAAGAGAGTGAAAGATTTTTATGAAATATTCAATATTCGTGAAAGAAAGTTGTGCACAGTTGAAAGAAGATTGCTGTTTAGTAGAATTTTAAGAAAATTTTTTATCCCATCGTGAGTTTGAAACTAAAAACTCCATCAAATCTGACTGTTGATAGTTTTCAATTCACTATTTTCACTAGTCACGCAATTTTTCATGAAATTTAAAATTCCTATGCTCAATAGTCATATTATTTCCCTCTGCAAATTCCACATCAACCGGCACATTTTTCTGTATAGCTCAATAGCAGGGGAGCAAAATAATTTAAACAATCTTCTCATTGAATCATCTCTTTTGCAGATACTCATTTTATGTCATTTTGTACATTAATAAAGTTAGAAGCGCAGAATATTAACTGAAGAGAAGCAGAGACTGAATTATGCATGAGCTGTTAAACGGTTTCTATCTCTATTGCTGATTTTTTTTTCGCCACTTCCTCATCAGTGGCGGGAGGCAAAAATTATACATTTTTTTCTCTTTGCGCTTTATTCTTTAAATCCATATATTAGAAAACTTGTGGGTTGTTCAATACAGTCTTTGACGTACGCAAAAATCAAGGGAAAGTTCGGTGTGTGAGAAGGCGGGAAAAAGGAAAAGAAAATAGCAAGTTGATGAAAAAGTTCCTCAGCAGACTTTTCCATCATGTTGAGCTTTTTCGCTGTGGGGTCGGCAAGGGGGGATATTCGAGTGGCGCGACGGGAAGTGGAGGGAGAGAGAGAGAGAGAAGTAAAAACTTATGCCATCGACAAAAATAAATACAAACATCTTGACTGAGGAATATATTCTTAATTATAATGCTGAAAAATACACTGAGCGAGGTGAAAAGAATTTCTATAAATCTTGTTTGGTGACTTTTTATCCGACACACGCTTGAGCCTCTCTCTCTCTCTCGTCATTGTCAACATACTAATTTGCATATTTCTTTAATAGCCAAAAAATCAAGTGATATTCGTTGATGATGTGCCTTCGCTTGGTGAGAATGGGAGAGTCAGAGGAAGATGGTGCAAAAAGAAGCCACAGGAAGGCAATTACTGGCCGAGGAGAAGTTGAGGAGCTACAGGTAAAATGGTGGGGAATCACATACACTGGCAAATGTTCTTTAAGCTCCCCGCAAAAGCGGTTTAGAATCTCCTTCATTCGACACAAGAATGTCTCTCGCGCGCTCTCCTTATGTACTCTGACCAGAATGATACTCGTGAATGATCACTTGATGTGTCGAGAGAGGCCGAGAGAACAACTCTTTCCGGCAAGCGCGCGCGAGAGAGAGAGAGAGGAACAAGTGGACGAGGCAACGCGAGGAGGGCAAAAACCTCATTCCTCTGACGTAACAGGTTGCTCCATGAATGAGAATGTGTGAGAGAGGTTAAAGCGCTATGTACTAAAAGTAGCATCTACTCTGTCTCTCCCTCTCAACTCTGGCCGCTTCTCTGTTCAACTCACGCGTCCACATGCGCCATCTCTCTTCCGCCGCAGCGCGAGAAGCTGACGTGCGAGAGAGTCATAGGCCGGATCCTAGCCTAAAGCGCAACATGTAGTCTCGACAGTCAGCACATTTTCCACTGTATCTGAAGCCCGAAAGAGATGGCAGCACATTCCCCATCGAAGCACTGTTGGTTAGGAGTGTTACACCTCCTCGTGTAACAGGCACACACTCTCTCGCTCTCAAGCCTCCCCTTGAGAGAGCTTTTACATCACCCCCACCCCAGATGTGGAGCTTTTCCTCCAATTCATACCTTTTGGCCCCTTTCGCCAGCGCTTACATAAAAGCCCTCACCATCAGTGGAAGGGATGGGAGCACATTTGGGCCATTTGTGCGCGTGATAGGCAAGAAATAGGGGAGAACAGCACTTCCTTCACGTCGATAAAGATGTTTGAAGACGCCCTACCAATCAACCTTAAGCCCTCCATCGGACAAATCGAATGCACATCGACCTGGCGATCTAAATAATCAGCTTTCACCCTTCAATTTTTCACCCCTACGGAAGGCGAACTGCCCCTAATGCCCATGACTGAGAGGGTTTTCCAGGTAAATTAGGGGGAGACGACTTACGATTTATGATTATTTCATTTCAATTTAGCCAAGGGATGCTGCACACGTGGTAGCATTTGCGAATCCAGAATGAGATCGTCTCGATGGACGGCACAGGTAATAATTCGAGGGGATTTTAATCACATTCAAAGCGTCTAACATATGCACATAAATAATAGAGGAAACTAGCAATTTCCCATCGCATGTGGAGGATAGAAAATATATAATTTCGCGCAAAGTGTGCTAATCTCTCTGAGCATATTCAAATATTCCCTAAATAAAAACCTTAAAGCACCCGCAGACTCCGCAATCTGCAAATCTCCCCAAACATTTAACTTCAATTCCTCTGGCTTTTTCCTCTTTTTAATAAACCTCAGTCAAAAGACCGCCCGCCCCACACCAGCTGCGTCGCAAAGTTAGTGTATGATTTTTAATTCGTAGAATAAGCTGAAGACGAATTTTCTAATTTTATGGAAATGAGCAGCTCTAGGAATTCCCCTTCTGCGACTCCCCGAAGTGATGATATTCAGAGGCAGAAAAAATTGTCCAAGAATTTGCCCAATTCTTCAAAACGCCCCCACTCACTCTCACACCCCCCCGAGCGAAGGCTCTAATTGAGCTGTGCCGGTGTTTTGGGACAAAAAAAAATTCATAGGACTTTCCCGGAGGGAAGAGAGTGTGGGTGATGAAAAATTCTCGCAATGGCTCGATTTTTAATCCCATTTTCAAGTTCGTCGGACTGACTGGTTGAGTGACCGCAGGAACTTTCCCTTTTCGACCCCCTTTTTCCCGCCAGCGAGAGAGAGAGAGGGTGGGTGGGTGACAAGCAGGACACGGTGCAGAAGAAAGAAATGGCAGAATGATTCACCTGACGTGGATTTTTGCATAACATCCGCGCTGGGGTTGGAAATGAGGTCGCAGTGGAGATTAAACAGGCGAAGAAACATCCCCTTCGTCATTTTATTGTATACTTAAGCTCTTGCCACAACTTTCAGGCCATTCATGCGTCTTCGGCTGAAAGGAGCGTCCCGCTATTCATCGCATTTTCAATACAATGCACAAGTATGAGACACACGAGAACCTGAATAGGTCAGAGGGTGAGATATGTGTATGGCGTTGGAAGTGGGGGAGATGTGGAATAGCAAGAAAAAAAAACCCCTCGAGAAGCTATTAAAATTTCATATCAAATGCAATTACGCAATTAAATTATTTTTCCTTTATGTTGGATGAAAATACACCTTTTGTGCGGTGCACTAAATAAACTGTTCCAGCAACATGGAGAGCAAAATACACAAAAGCACCGGTCAAATGCATGGACAAAGGAGCTAATGTAGTGGATCTCTTTCATGTGATCTTAGAGTGCGCGCATTCACACACCAAAATCCACAAGAATGAACTAATTATACACATTTTATGCGCCGTGTTTGCCTTCCACGCCAAAAACGTTGCAAAATGTTGCACCACATCGATGGGGTCGCCTGGTGTATTTCTCCCCTATGGCAAAATGAACTCCATACACTATATAATAAATTGCAAACTAATAATTACGCTGATTAAAAGGTACCATCGATTAATAATGTACATTTTTGATCTCTCCCTGTCCCAAACATTGTTTTCACCCGCTATTTACCAGCCAGCGTGGCTTTCAATTCGAACCATGACAAACTTTTGTCACAGAATTAATTAAACTTGTATTAATAATTCCATGCGGCATACGTGTCACTGGGTGTTATTTAATTGAAATTAATTTTCATGGGGGTGGCTTTTTTGGGGCCACACTCTGAAAGAATTCCCCAAAGAATGCACCAAAGTGATAAATTGCTAGGGTGGAAAGTTCTCATAGCAAAAAGCTCCACTGAAATGCTTTCGTGTCTCCATGAGAATGTCTTGAGATGTGTGGGCGTCTCTCTTGTGGCCTCATGACAATACAGATGGCTGGAGATGGAACAGGAGGAGTTGTGGTAGTTTTCCTATACAAATTTTAAGAGCCGGAGACTTTTTTTTTTTAACTATATAGTAAGGAAAATGGGTCAATTTTGCAGTGAATGAAAAAGCAGAAACTACTAAGAATTAGTTATGTGAGTGTTCTAAAACAATGTAATACAGATCTGGGTTGAAGTTGTGATAGAAAAATGATTTCGTGAAAATCATCAATAGACAGTGGAAGAAGCGTCAGCATGATTTTCTGCTTTTCACTTCACAATTGAAAATCGTTTCACTCTCTTCCCGTCAATGACACTTGATTGCTTCCTTTTAGCGTGGATTTTTCTCAGCTCTGGGAACTCTTTTGATATCTGTATGTGTGTACATCCTTGACTTGTACAAGTTGCGAAGCAGATTCTCAGAGGCAATCTTTTCACATCCGATAATTGCCTCTTTAATCAACAGGCCGCTCTCTTGCTTCCTCGACTTCTTCTTTTTTCTGTCGATATTTGAAATTTGCCAACATATGCTGTCGCAATTGGTGGGGTGGAAAGTCAAGAAGGGTTTGTTGGGCAAAAGACACCGTGAGGAATGTGGAATTTCTCCCCCAAGCGCTCAAATTCGAAACCTCTCTCTCACTCGCTCGCTCGCTCTCTTTCGTCACAATGCTTTGACTCGTGGCTTTTTTCCCTCCCATCACTCCCCATTCTGAAGAGCTTTCACTTCCATTCTCAAGCACATTTGCTCTCCTTCCTAGTGGAAAATATTCCTTAGTGTGGGCTTCACCGGGGGTTGTATTTCAAAAACGACATCTCTTCACATGCGTGCATGCCGTGGAGCGAACAAAAATATCAATTTACAAATTTTTCGGTTTCACATTGAGAAAGTGGAGCTTTGGAGATCAAAAAGTGTCTCGCTTCGCCATGGAATTACCTCCGACAGACAGAATGTGTCACAAATTGATTGAGCTTCTGCCTGAAATCTTCTTGAAAGATGAGTTTTCGTATTGGAGTATGAGAGAAATGAGAATGCTAGACTTGAGCTCAGTCTAAAAGTCAATGACAAAAGGCAATAGAATTCTGACAGAAACAACAGATTCTGCGTAATTATAAGTTATTTGTTGAGAAAAAAAACTTAGGAATGCTAAGAAATCAATGTTTTATAATAAAGTTGTTCGGAGAGAGACTGAGACGAGTGCCGATATCAGATGCTTTGGAGTGGGAAAAGTCATGGAACTTCTCAACTATTGTTGAATTGCGCACAGAAGGAGGTGGTTTGTTGATTGGAAATCGATTACACCTATTAGAGGGTTGTGAAATCAATTTGCCCTCAAACGCTAATTATCTTTTCCGCTCCATAAGTCATCTTTGATGAGATTGAATCCCCTCTAGTCGTGTGTGCCAGATTAACTCCCACTCCGGCCTGGGAGGCTCTCTCTTTTCGACGAATTTGTTGGAATGTAGTCAGCATGTTTCGCCCAAACCCCGCGCGCCAGAACATCCTTTGCCAAGTATCAAAATGTGACATGAGTGGAAAATGGGAGATGGTGTTATGTACTGTTGATGTCACTTCGCGTTGTTGAAGGCGCTCTGGGGTGCCATCAACGACATAATATCATTTACAAAAGAACACCCCTCCGCACGGCCCCGAATATGCGGGGTATTATTCTAATTGGGACCTAATTGAGCGACACGTATAAATTTACAAAATTGTGTTAAGATTATTGGAGACAATCTCTCAAATTAGACTTAACAACGAAGAAATTTCCACTCTAAGGAGGATGCGATCAAAGAGGATGAAAGCATAAATGGTTTCGGTGGAGAAAGTTGGCAGTCTCAGACTTCCCGAGAGCTCACACGTCTCTCCTCACCCTCCCTCCCCCCTTGATGCTCAAACCATAAGCAAGACAACGGGTTCGAGGGTGAGTTTTATCGTGTCTTTTGGGACTTTACTACACAAGGATGGTGCTTTCGGTTTGTGTGCTGTTAACTGCGCTCTGTTGCCCGGAACAAATGCGTTTAATGTAATTAACATCATCAACAAAGTGGAAAGTGTTTCGCCTCTTACTTTTTGATCTCTTCACTCTTCGCTTTTCCACCATTTTTCCGCCATTTAACTGATTTGTTTCCCCAAAACTCACATTGGCAGTGGTCTGCAGATTTGATGTTTTTTTTTATGTATATTTCGGATAGGTTTAAATATATTTGACTACAAACTTATTTCTCACCCTTTGCACAGTGCAACACCAGTAGGTCATCGCGTTATTTTGTGGATTTCAGACTTCGCTCAGTGGTGAGTTGTTGAATTCATTTGAAGTATAATGACTTTCTGCTGAAAGACAATTTCATCTTCCATATACAGCTGCATTTCCCATCCGTTAACCCCCGCTCCACTCCATCCACAATTCATCGAGAAATTAACTTTGAAAACAGGGGATGAGCAGAGAAGCTCCAGTGGAAAATTAATCAGTGCTGGAATCACCCCCTCAAGTGGGGGCGAGATGGGAATTTCGTAGTGTAATCACAGTGAGACATAAGCTGTGGCAAATTTCTGATCCCATCAGGATTGAATAGAATTTAATCCACATGTAAAGCCCGGGCTCTTGTTGCTCTCCGGGTCCTGGAGATTGTATATCTCTCTGTGGAATCATCATACACCTGGGCAGACAAAGTGCAGACATGTGGGATGACAAACTATGGCAATGTTTCATTGAACCTGTGCCTCAGCCACCCCACATGCCAACCGACAGTGCTTTTGAGGTGAGATAGTTCACTGATTTCACCCTCATCATTCTTTTGCCATTGAGCATTTCACTTTCAATTGAATTTAAGTCCTAATGCGGGATTTTTCCCGAGAGCAGACAAAAACTTCACTGTGTCAATTGCTGAAAATGTCTGTTTTGTTGGACACAGTAGTTGATTAAATGTGTTTTTTCCCCCACTGAAGCTCACAAATAGAGGGTTGTGAAACATATCAAAAGGAATTTCCGACATATCATATGTCACTTTGAAATGTATACTATCTCAAGGAGAAGTGGAAGATTTCCCCAAATCTTCACAATTACAATTTCTTGCCACAAATCGCGGGGGGGGGGGAAGTGCCACCCCAATACGCATTTCTGACTCGAGGATTCTCGGAAAAATACCCGCGAATACACGTGCGATTGAATGGATAAATTCGGCACAATAAATTGTGTCAAATCGAGCATTTCTATAGTGACAGGGTAAAGTTTTATCGCTTCCACACAGAAAACTTCCCTCAAACTCCCTCCCAGACGTCGCACAGTGAAAAGTGACGCTGACTTTAAGGTAAAATAATTCCCAATCAAATAAATTAATTCCATCGTTTTCATACTCGCAATTTCACTCCCCTTTTCGCACAAACTGGAAAATGGTGAATTGAGAAATGGAAGAGGTGGAGAGAATGTAGAGCTGTGCGGCCCACAAATAAACTACCCCTTTTGTAAATAAATTATTGTGGCGGAGCTTAATTTAACTAAAAACTTGGTTCCCCACTTAACGAGCTGAAACGGAGGGGTTGCAAGCGGATTGTGTAAGAATGCTGACAGCACCACTGGGAAAATGTACCAGAAAATCGAATTGTATCCTTGAAGAAATATGCCGAAGAGCTTAAGGACCCAGCAAATTTTCTTATAAGCTCAACTTTAATTCACTGAACCGCAAACAGAGTTGCTTCACAGTAAAATGACTTTGCAAATTTTCCATCGATTTCTTGGTAAAAGAAGCACTCTGTGAAAATAGAGGATGGAAAATAATTACGCCTTTGTCTGCACGTGCTTTATTTGTCACAATGCATTCACTCGCAATTTGGCAGAAACCAGCATGATTTCTCCTGGAAATGTCCGATTTTCACCATCAAATTTCCTGATCGAGAGGTCATTGAAGCGTTTCAACTCACAGGGAAACTGCGCTGTGGAGGAAATGATTTTCCAGTAGGACGAAATTAATGAATAATTAGTTTGTGAATAGAAATTGAGGACGCAATTAAACAATTTGATATTTGATGGCACAATGGTGAAGAGCAGTTAGAGGGTAATTTAAATGGTTTTGTTTGTGGCCACATAATTATGCACTTTGGCTGTTTGGATAGCGCGCGTAATACTCATCTAATTAACAAAATGCCCTCCAATTGGCTAAGGGCAAATGCAACCCCCTCAATTGGCATAATACAAATTAGTTCTTCGTTCCTTCCTGCATTGCTTAAACACGGAGTGTTTGCATTTGTGCCTACAGGAGCGAAAATTGAATTGGAAAAACACAAATTGCCACACATTTTCAATACGGATATTTTCATTTACCCCTTCATAATTGCAAATACGCTGGGAAATATACTTCTGCATGCTAAATGCAAAAATCAATACACTCAATATTTCATCAATTACATTGTGTGATAATCCTGTGTCTGTCATTCTAATTAAAATTTTACTTCTAACTCGATATTAAGACATTGCAAATTGTCACTTTCATAATTGAAATGTTGTGTATAAATCGGAGTTTTACTTACTATAATTGTTCAATTAATTTGTGGTGAAGAAAAGGCAATTGAAAAAAAAGAAACGCCCCCGTTCTTTCTCATTTATTCATGGGTTACCCAGAAAATGGTGGAGATAATTGCCGAAGAATATTTTATAGTGTCATGAAATAACAAAGTATGCAGTGGAAATATTGCAAACCGCCTAATTATTAATTAAAGCGGAATTATAGGGCATTCCATATTGTGGCTAACTTGCAAGTAATAGGTCAAATATGCATAATTATGTACATATTAAATGGGAAAATCAGTATATGCCAACAAAGAAACATATTGATTAAAAAGTGTGAGTCACCTGAAAGGGATTTATTAAACTCACAAACGCTTTGCATCCTGCAAAAGCTGAATTTCTCTACAAAATTCCACTTTTCTATGCTGTGTAAGTAGTCGCCATTGCTAGAATTTTCATTAGGGAAATTTCTTCGGTTGAAATATGCGTATATTTGACGTGCAGAGGAGAATTTTCACTCATAAATAGAGATTTTGCAAGCAAGAGCAACTCCAACACTTTGGCACAGTACATCGAGCCACTGTGCAAACTATCACGGGGTCTCATGTGTGCCGAAAAGGGTTGCTAGGCGGCCCAGGGGATGCTCTCCTGAGAGGGTAGGCGAAAGTTTATTTGTGGCGCACGTCGATATTCATGGTGACTACATAGGCCAAACATACACAATATTGTGGATGTTCGACTCAGAGTAGGGCAAACTATAGAGGGGCTTTTAATTATTTATAGTGAGAGTATCAAATTGTTATCGCTTATAAAATGTGACAATGTGTCTAATATAAAATTCGCGTCAAATGAAGGGAAAATAGTTCCTGGAATTCCCTCAAAACACATCACTTGTCCGCCTCTCGGCTGAAGTATGAAATTGGAGCGTTCCAGAGATTCATGGTTGCATCGACAACACACAGGGTATGCGAATACGCTTCAGATATTGAAAAAGCGAAGAGAGTGGTGACCCGGCAAGGTGGAGTATCCTCACGGGCGAAGTGTGTTGGTTTGGAGACAACGAGCTTGAGAAAATTTACACAACCGCAACATATGTTTACCGCTCTGGAAATCCCACCATCTATATTGATGGGAAGTGTTGCGGGAGAATGGGGTGGAAAACCTCACCACCCACCCAGACTTTAATTCACTTATTGGCATATATGTAACATGAAGATTTTATCATGGTGCTCAGCAAGCCTTCTTGCACTGACAAAGAGAGGGGTTCGATTGCCTCTCTTCCCACCGATAGACAGAAGTGAGTACTTTGCGGTTGAGCAACACACTTACCATTCCTCCGCACATTTAACTCTTGGAATATTTAATGTGAGGATCATGGGGCCAGCCAATGTACTAAATAACACCTGCCAAACTCACCTGCAAAGAGACAGAAAATAGCGTTGATAGATTTGACGACTTAAACTATTTCAAACGGAAATATGCAATTTTTGCACAATGTTATTAAGAGTGAATACAAAAGCTGTGGAAATACAAATATTTTATAATGACAGAAGAGGCATTTGAATTATTAATTACAGCAAATTCCTAAAATCCAGATACAATTATTAACTGTGTATTAAAATTAACTATATTAGCAAATAATTTAATGTTTCATAAATGAGCACTTTCAATAAGAGCCAATATTAATACCTTCCAAATCAGATATAGTTTTATGAAATCACTCAACCCCATAATATATATATCGATTTGAATTTACAAAATTGAAGTGCCATTCTGCGAAAGGTAAATTCGTGCGTTGCGGAGGGTTGAAAAGTCACCCCAAAACATCTCCACCACAAGCCAAACAATAAAATCCCTCGCTTTTCACCTTTCGATGTAATTTTTGTCGTGTGAGCGTGGAAAGCCATTTATAGACTGGGATGTTTGCCTGTGTATAAAACGTGACAATGATTTTCCACAAACACTCACCCAATTCATCGGTAAACACTTATAAATAGAAAAGGTGGTTGAACCAGAGTGGATGAAGATAAAAAATTGTCACATCTCTCGAGCCACAAGTGTGTGATCATATTCAATTGCCATTTTATTCATACGCAATTTTCAGCAAAATGGAAAGTTCGTGAGTTAATACTTGAGAGAGCTCTACAGAAATTTGATTGTTTGAATTGTATTCGATTTGATACGAATGCAAAAAAATTTTGCGACCAGATTTTGAGAGAGAGAGAGAGAGAAAGTCAGTGAACTCATGAGAAAATTTACGTATAGATTTGATAAATGACAAATTTGAAGCTTTAGCGAAAAGTGTCAGTTTAAAGGTAAATTTACCGTGTTTTCACAATTTATATTTCAATATATTATCATAAAAGGTGCCGCTGAGAAGACATTAAAAAGTTCTCAGCGCGACAAAACTTTCTCACAGCACAGAGCTTATTGAGTGAACACCTCATGGCGATAATTCGCAGATTGCCCTCTGGAAATATTAGTAGATGATAAATTTAATTATTAGGGTGGTTCAATATTGAAATACTCGTAAAATTTAGCGCCACGGGATTTTTATTGTCCAATAAATCCTTTTAACTTATCCACACCGTCTGAGAGAGATTCTTTTGAAGTAATTTTTTTTTATGAATATATCGCAAAATAATGAAATAATTATGCTTCGCATCTTAATACTCTATTTGTAATCATGTGCTTCATGGATTATCTTAATATATTCCATCTGTTTCCACAAAAACATCCCTTCGTGAGTCGTAAAGATTGCTTTTGTTATTGGATTTAGTGCTTTTAAGGTTGAATCACAACATTTATTCCATTTAACTCCCACCTTGTGGCAGTTGTCCATTCCGATGAATTGGGATTTTAGTTTTAGTCCAAAGTATATTCCATGTGGTTTTCCCGAGGAATTGTGTTGTTTGCGAAAAGGGATAAAGTTTAGGAATCTCTGAAGCTTTTTTCTGTCTCATGAAAGATTTTCTCTCACCCCTAAAACAGTGTGGCGATGCTTAGTGGCGAAAGAACAGAATCATATAGGAGGGGTGTATAAAGTCCATGGCAAAAAAAAGGTGAAATCCCTCTTAAATATTTCCCACATTTCTGATTTATCAATCTCCCTCTCACATTGCTTATAATAAATTTATGAGTGGACAAAAATTCTGTGTCCGATGAACCCCAAAAGCCCATTTTGTACATAAATATACCGAGCGCAAGGGCGAAAGAGGCTCAAATAGGGGTAAAGCTATGTGCAAAAAAATCGCATTTCACTGGACGAATGAATTGTTCTTGAACCTCGCGCTCTCTCTCTCTCTCTCTCTCTCTCTCTGTCTGGTGAATATTTATGAAAAGGCAAAGAGATTTTCATTGATTGAACCGTTAGATTTGCATAAAAATGGCGAAAGTTCAATCACTTAGAAATGCTGCATTTTTTCCTCCTCTCTAGACTCCAATTGAATTGACGAATGACCGGCAGAGGGAATATTTGCTAAAAGAGTCGAACGGGGAAAAAAGTCTGCACAGTGAAATATTTTGAATATTTTAACACGCGTATATGAATAGAGAAACACCAATCGATTTTTCTGTAATCCATGAAATCATGCTTGAAAAAGCGAGAGCTTTCACTGCAGTAAGTGGGAAAGACTGGAAAAATGAAAAAGTACACCTGGGGTTAATTTTGAAAAAAATATACATATTCCATACTCTGGTGGGGAAAAATTAATAAATATTTTTTCGTTCTTCTATGCAATAGAGAGAATATTATAAGAAGCACTCAAAGTCTAGCGCAAAGAGTTAAGCCATGTAAAAAAATAAGTTGATTACAAAGAGAGCACGTCTTTTCTCCGGCAGGAAGTGATTGTCGCTGTAGTGCTGAAGAAAAGCCTCCCCATGGCGACTAGACACGGCGGGTGGTGGCAGAAGTGAGTGAAAATCCAAATCAAAAATTCCACCTTTATTGTTTGAAGCGTGCGCCGAAGCGCAGGCAAGCAAGTTGGGGTGTTGGAATAACAATATTAGTCAAAAGGAATTTCCAATAAAGGCACCAACCACCCCCCCAGCATTCCCGTCACTTTTCCATATGCGCCGCTGGGGTGTGATGACCCCCAGCTGAGTACTTCATCAACCCTCCAGGATTTGCCTCATTCAGCATTTTGCACTCTGGCCCGAGTTATTTGGTTAATTTTTAATTTCATTTATTCATCTGGAAGCATCGCCCATCCTCGGCAAACAACCCGGGCGGCGGCCTGGGCAAATTGGGCCGAGAGTGCATGCCTTCTTCCACGGGACACTTTCCCGCCCCGTCCGATGGGGTGCGGCGGCGGTGGCTCTCTCGGAAATTTGCCACACTCCGCACCGATGTTCACATTCAGAGCTTATACATTCCGGCACACATAAGCCGAAACACAGGAGCGACTCTGAATTATTTACACAGTGGAAATTGCTTGTTTTAGAGCTCCTCTCGCCGGCATTCATGTGGATTTCACATGTCAGGGTACAATGCTTCTGCTCTCTCTCTCTGCACCATCGCCAGGAACAAGATGTAGTAGCCGGGATGACGCTGGGCAGAGCCCCAACTCCGCAACTCTCGCTTTTTTCCGGCACTTCACCAAGAATTTTTCCCACCCAGACATCACACTTTTCACACTCTGAAAGCGTCCAGAAACAGACCAGAAAATACGTCGCAGAGCAGTTGTCAATACAGATGAAGATTGGTGTGTTAAATGTTAATTGCAAAAATATCTTAACAACACTCGCTCAATTACTTATTCACCCGGATGTAATTTAATAGCAAATGCTCATCTCAAATCACATTATTTTATATCGCTCCTTATCCATATTAACTCCTAGACATCTATTAAAGTCTTCCGCTCAATGAAAAATCTCTCTTCACTGGCAAATTTCCCATCATGGAGAAAAAAAACACTCGGAAAGGAGATTCGCAGGGAGTGAAAGATTTAGAGAATGAAAGGTAAAAAGGAGCGAGAGTGAAACATGTTTTTCTAAAAGATTTACAGTAATTGAAAAATCATTTCGATTTGCCAGTCCTTAATACTGCCAAAACATCCCTTTTCACGAATAAATTCCCCCCAATACCTGTCGATCTTTCCACTTTCTCTCTCTCTCTCTCTCTTGAGCGTCTTTTTTTTCCCTGCGTTGAACCCTCCGAGGGTTCAACACGGCCAGAGGGTTCGGTCGGAAAGGTGAATAGTGTGATTTGTCGGGTGCACAAAATGGAAAATAGTTTTCAGTGTGGCGTCAGGAGGAGGTTGAGATGGATCGGTGGAGATTCTCCGGTGACCCACGATATCGTGCACCTTGTTTATATTTCACCTGCACAGCGAGAATGGGGATGTAAAGTGCCGTGCGATGGGGATTCAATGGGTGAGAGATGAAATGCGTCAAACTCAATTAAATGAAAACATCGCACGCGCCGCTGCTCTCCACTTCCTCCGCGTGGAGCTTTTGAACTTGAAGTTGCCGTCGTGCATCAATAAAGTGGTAAATTGAAATTGAGCGGAGAAAACTCCATCAGTGCGCGCGCGAGGGTGAGTGGATTAATTTCAAATGAATTGATACCCCGTGAACTGATTAAAATGCAAGTGGTTGCGAGAAGTTTCCGGCCAGGTGTATTGACTTCATCTTAAGAATCTCCCTTGTGGGATTTAGTTCATGAAATAGCATCTTAAATTCCACACAATCACATGTAGATGTGAAAACTATTCCCACTACTTCTTGACTTTAATATGACCTGAAATGCGATTAATTTCATTTGACCTCACTCAGCGGAACCAAAATCATTTCCAAAATTGATTCTCGAAAGCTCTTCCGCTGTCATTTTAACCACTTCTCTGTCCCTAAATCTGCAATAAATATTATGCAACATAATTTCCGAAGTATTACTGTATTGTAAGCTGCTTAGGAAGAGCTTTGCTTGGGAATCATTACACTATGAATGCTTTTGATGATGAATTCCATTGAGATGTGAGCTTAGGCTCTCGTTTGTGGAGATGTTGCGTTTTTTCGCCACATTTTTCCAGATAATCCTCCAATAATTTTTCCTGTTCCAATATTCCATTATATGTGGAAAAACCCAGCAAACCATATTAATCATATACATATAAAATACCATGTTTCATCAATTTTCCGGCGGGATATGAATATTTTCTATAGTATTGAATTTAATTGAGTACAGAATCATGTCTAATTTGTCATTTATCAGCCTCTAACCTGTGCGACAGATGTCTTATGTTAACCCAAATCTTTTCTTTAGCACGTTTCTCATAAGATACACGGCGAATCTAATAAATATATCGCAAATTGATGACGAAGAGACAGTTGCTCCTTCAATCACTCACATGTGAAATTCATATCAATCACGAAAACGCACTGTCATGTTCATCTTCTCAAAGCTAAAAGGAGAGACCTAAATCTTAGTTTCTCTCATCATTTCCACCCTTTCACCTTACTTTATGGCGGAAAGAATTTACCTGAGTGCGTGAATTTCTTCAGAACACACAATCATCGCCCGTCAAGGATGCGAGGGGAAGTGTAAGGATGGATAAGGGATGGCTTTTGACAGCGCCTCAGATACACAAAATTGACAATTTAATTCTGCACACGCACACAGAATCCATAACTCGTCAATCTGATATTGATATGATGTGACTCAGACTCGTGTTTTTGCGGGTTTTGGAAAAATGCTGGGCTCCTCTTCCATCCCTCACTGGGAGGGTTGATCGTTTGTGTGTTTAATAAAGTGAAATGTCGGGGTGAAAGAACAAGCAGTGAAGAATTCTCTCCATCTGAAGAGAAATTGACAATCACATCGTCGAGAGAGAGAGAGAGAGTGAGAGAGAGGGTGAAAAATCCTGTGACACTCACGCGATTGATGGAAAATCGGAAGCAAGTCACAAAATTGCTGATCTCATTTCAGAAAATCCTCCACAGATTGGGAAAATCAATTGATTTCCGGTGGCCAGTGTTGAAAAAAAAGCGCCTGAATAGTAAGAGTTATGCGTTAATGAGGGGTATTCTGTCTTTCATTGAGTGAAATCGATTTTCTGTCTTTTCGCACACTTGGCTGGCTAAAAAGAATAATCATCACTTTGCGTATGAGTCTGCCAAACACAAGGAATACGTCACTCAGCCTAATGAACCAATCAATCTCAATCAAAATAATTTCACTGCAATCTCCCAGCAATTCTCTGGGTTAATTGCTTGAATTTAATCAGATCCTATTTCAATTGTTATAAAAATATCATTCACTCATTACGAAGTAATGTCATAATATTGGATAACACGCTTTTTCCAAGTAATTACACTCGAACCGAAAATAAATTGTACACCATTTAATTGGTAAGTAATACTGGAATTTTAATTATCAAAAATATTTGCCATAATTTTCTCATGCTACTTGTTTATGGTCTGCTGTTCGTGTCACAGAAAATGACTCCGATGATGCCTCGATGACAGAGAAATCACTACAAAGTCACTGATGGAGTTGTGGACAGTGAAAGCGGGGTCGGAAAGCAAGTTGAGCAAGGGTGGAAAGTGAGGTCTGTATTGGTTGATCAATTGATAATAATGCTCGAATAGTCACCCCATGTATTGGAAGAAAAGTGTATGCTCTCAATTTTCCATTTCTGCAAGAAGAGGGATGCGATTAATTCCGCTACATTAGGCCGTCCAAAAATAATGGAAAGAACCGTCGTGGAGAGATGGAGGCGAACAATCAGGCGACTCCAATCCCCAAGTCCTGACTTCTCCCAACGCAAGGAATGGAGAGTTAAAGACTTCCAATGGAACGCACTCACCAGCTGTTGGATTGGGAGGGTATTTTTTTTTCTTCTTCATCTCCTCAACGCCTAGGAATTGTCAGACAGTAGCAAATAGCTGAGAAAAGCTCTCTCATTGTGCTTTTCCACCCTGCAAAATTATTTAGAAAGTGATGTGGAAAATACCTTAGAAAATTGAATAAATAAAATTCAGCATCGTTCTCCCCACGTGGCGATTCAATCCTTTTCCCTTTGCCACGGGGAGAAATGTTTATGAGAAATTAAAAGACCCCGAGTGGGAAGGCACACAGATTCCAAATGGGGTGGTGGCGAGACCAGTGGGGCACACACAGAGAAAAAAGGAAGGGTGTGAGGGGATGGTAAAAGATGTGGAAAATGCGAGAATTATTTTAATTTTTTACGCTTCACAAATTAGACTTATGAAGAGAATAGGTAGACAGGAAAAATCCCCTTCGCAGGGCAAATCCCTGCGAAAACAACCCTCTGACAAGAATGCGTAAATTTCACTCATGGAAAATATTTTATATGTTCCGGTAAATTTCCACCTCCTCACGCCCACCGTGATGGAATTTTTCCTCAAATATTCATACGCACATGAGAAAGAGAGTTTCTGGGTGAGCGCAGAAAAAATCTCTGTGAATACATCTGCCACATTAGAAATGTGCTATATGCCGGGGATTTGTTTGGTTTTTTTTTTTCATAGCCAGAATGGTACCAAAATACTGTTTTGTGTCCTTCCTTTCACTCCTACTCCGTTCAGTGTCTATTGCAAAAAAACAGCGGCCAAGAAAAAAACCTCACAACACGCAACAGTTTTTAAAACACCGCAACAATTTCTCTGTCTCTCAAGTGTTAAATAGGCACATTTTCATACTCTTCTGAATGTATTCTATTGTCAGACGCTCATAAATCGCATTAATTGTGAAAATATTACTCAACATGAAGACATTAAAGCAAAACAACTTTTTTTTTTATTACTTCTTGTGCCTCAGAAAGTATCACATTGTACTTTTGTGTGGTAGTCGCAGAATTGCAGCGCTGTGTGCAAGTCCTCCGCTTTATTTTTAGCCAACACGAGCAACACTTTTTCTTGAGCTCCATCACCTCCTAAATTCATGGATAATTCTTCCATATGAATCTTCATCTAGGCAGGTATTTGGCGCACAATGGGCTCAGATGGAGACGTCAAGGTGGCTCCGAGTAATGCTCCCTAAATCATAGGGGTTAAAGCAACACAAATCCCATTATACATTTCTGATAGAATCAAGTGAAATCCTTCAACAGAAGCTCACATGTTGCCTCCATCCGGCCTCACCGGCTCGTGGAAAATTGATGGGAATAAACTTGGCATAGAATTGCTCTTCGCCTTTGATTTCCACCCTCGGCATTTTCAAGTGCGAGGCCTGCAAAGTTCTTCTTCTCACTGTCAAAAAAACAACACAAGAGTTTGAGAAAATCAGCAGAAGAAATTCTTCAATTCACTCTGAATTATTATCCACTTGTTCTACGCAGTATATTTTGTTCATTCGCATATGAAAAATTTGAAAATAATTTCTGAAAGAAATGAAATTAACAAAAATTGTCTGATGGGTAAATCAGATTGAATCAATGAAGTGATTTTTCCTCCATTCGCAGCTTAAATCAATTCCATTTAGAATCACAAAAGGATTCGCGTGTGTAAAGTCGTAAATATCGAAGAGTTATTTTTTTGCTATTTGTTTGCTTTAACAATCAATTCATTCTCACACCCAAAGAGAATGCGAAAAAAAGGAGTATTTGTACTAATTCACAGAAATCCATTGTGTGTGTGTGCAGAAGGAGAGAATGAAAATTCAATTTTCTCCTAGTGAGATTTCTGTGTCAACAGGTAAAAAGTTGAAAGTTTAATCTCTCCATATATACATATGTGAGTGTGTAGAGATTTTCAATTTGTACTTGTGCTCTTTTTCACGTCAATTTTCCCACCCACAACTGATGTTGAAGTGTCTATTGAAGGGGAGGAAAATTCATACCCACCCACTCAATATCGCCTTACCCGGGGTGAAATGCGAGGGCGAGTTGAATTTTCTATTTTCCTCAAGTATGTGTTGTTAAAGTGCAGGCGCACAATTCCAAAATCGCGTGACTCCCAGTCGTTTCCGACAATTTACCATTTAATGATACTTTGAACTCCTTTGTCAAGACCCAAAGCGCCGCAGGTTTTTGTGTATACGCCAAAACCCAAGGGATTAACACACAATATTTCTCCATTTGCTCGCACCCCAAAAATAGCCCCAATGAATAAATAGTGAGGAAAAATTTCTCAATTTTCAACTTCCTTTTGTCATTGGTAATATTTATTAATTTCTTTATGGTTATGGTGGAGAGTGTGGAGAAAAAACTTCTCAGCAGCAAAAGTTCGCTTGTGTAGTTCTTATCGGGGAGCTTTGGGCCGACATGTTGCTGGGCTTTCGTGCGCGAATAAAAGGGCACGATAGAGAGAGAGAAACACGGCATAATTATAAATGGGGGAGGAAAGTAAAGTTTCATAAGGGTGCATTTATTGTGTTATTGTTTCAATTTTGGAACTCGGTGGAAAAATACAGAAACCAAGCGTATGAATCCTAAGACAATATCCATAAAGCTACTTCTTCTACACCCACACTCACTCTCTCTCTCTCTCTCTCTCTCTTCGCATCAGCAACAACATAATAATGAAGGTGGCTCAAGGAAAATTTTCAATTTAACATTTTCTCCCTTTTTGCTCTCTCTGTGTCCTTTTTACCTCTTCGTTATCTGTCACACACCCTAATGGCAAATGTCCCCCAAGTGTGCGTCTCGTCTGCGTGTTTTCCCTCAACTCCTCCACCACTACCCATCTTTATGGTCCACCCCCTCCGACTTGCAAGATTTTATCTCATGGTTGTCGTTTCAATCTTTTGGTTTTTCAACGATGTGCCACTTTTTCTGCCTACCTGTTTGCCACTCTCATGATTTTTCACAAGGCACTCGACTTTCGCCACACAGATTTTCACGGTATTTTCGTCAGGAAGAATAGAATAAGAGACTGAAGCTGAGGAATTATATTTCAATGGGCTTCTATCTAAGGGCCCAAATAAGGGGTTCTCGCTTGACTTTATCTCACCTTTCAATTTCTACCATCGCAGAATATGCTGAGAAAATACACCTTCACACAGAGATGATAAACAACCATCATCTCCTGGATTTTAGTGGAATACAAATTTTTACAAATATTCTACAAAATCCATCCACAAAAGCCACAAGCATTTAATTACAATTTTCTCATGCGAAACAAACTGTACGAAAAGGTGAAAAGCTCTTACTATTGTTATATAAGCTTCGGAGTTTCCACACAAACTTACTTCATAAATTGAGAAAATCCAAAATTTCACTCCAACCCGCAATTCCTCCCCTGCAGATACTGTAATTTATCGTACTTCATGCATGAAGCCACCCCTTCTCCGGGGGCCACACGGGAGATTCTCTGGCGCTACTCTCCCTTAAAATGGCAGCCGCCAAATCCCAGTGATATGAGCGCGTCACCCCAATCTGCACCGCCCCCCGAGGAGAGAGAGAGAGAGCGAGCGAGAGCGAGCAGGTGAATGAATTTCAACTGTTGTGATGCTGGTGCCCGCAATATTATCTTCATTTGAATATAATTTTGGTGTCGTTTCGAACAGGTGACGTTTTATGAGTCTCCACGAAAATATATTTCGTCCCCATCACAATAGATCCACTGGTCACCCAACCCATCCACACCGCAGAACGACTGATGAAGACGGGTGAACTCAATTTTGCCACATTTCGCCATATATTGCCCTATGTTTCCACCGTCATGCCAGCGTCTCTCTTGAATTGCTATTGAGAGAAGTGTTGCGATATGTTGTGTCGCTGGTCCATGCCTAAGTGGGGTTCACAATTTCGTGAAACATAAGAGATTGGGGGATGAAACATTGCAGCCCTTTTCCATGTGTACACAGAACTCGAAACATTTCCATTTCGAAATATACCAGTGAAAAGTGTGAAAGTTTCACACAATGCCGGACGTTTTATTAGAAATGAACAAGAGAGACAGATAAAAAGCTCTATACCCAACAATATATTTACCTTTATTTATTTACATACACCACCTTTTTTGGGTGTCTGCGAATTGAAATATCAGCCTCGCAGTGCCGAGGATTACGTAACAGATTTGTTTGAGGGAATGTAACATGATTCTGCTCTGCGCCATTCCAGCACTTTCATTTTAAAATTTTCCACCGGCACACATGTGAATTATTAAATTTTTTCGAATGCACTCTTCTTTGGCCAGGAAATGCTGCTGCTCAAATCTACTCTTCACAGAGAGAGAGACTCATGATTTACATGCAATTTCTACATCTCTATAAAGAAATTAGAACGAAATTCTCACACTCTTTGACATGGAATTCTGTGCCAGAGTATTGAATTGCAGGATTTGCAAAAGCACCCTTTCTTTAGTTGTATAACAGCTTCCACATCAAGAGGAGAGTCTTTCATGCAATTGAGCAGCAAATCAGTTGGTTTAATTTCAAGTGAATCATGAATATTCAAGCTTTAACACAAATTGATCGTATAAAATGAATAATTTCATTCACACTGCGAGTGTTGTAATGACAAATAAACCACAGGTTAAATTAATTTTGCACTATTTATGTTAAAATGCAGCATCACTTGTATTAATTTAATTCGTAGAAAAATTCACTGTAAAAGCACATTTTTAGTTTTGGCAAAATATTATTTGGTATCAAAATTCCACATATTTTCCTCAATTCTGCAACCAAATCAATCAATTATATTTCCCAACAAAGTTATTTAATTAGACGACTGATGTTTAAGTCTTAATGTCAGAGTTTGTGGAATTTCCCAAGAACTCCATTGACACAGTATATTGATGAATTTTCTCATGAGAATTTCCAATGCCAGTTATGATGGTGAAAAATTACGAAGAAGATGCAATTTAAGTGCATAAGAATGTTCAACTTTGATACAATCTCAAGTGGGAAAACTTAACGCTGATGCTTTGGCAAAGGAAAAGAGAGATAGTTAAAAATGAACACAGAACTCAGCATTTCCCTATTACAATTAAAATTTAATGAGCACAGTTTTTACAGAAGTACGCACAAACCTGTGAAAATCCAACTGAGTCATCTCAATTAAGGCCCTATTTGGGGGAATTTTTGTGGTTGCATAAACATTTCATACTCATCATTTTCCAGAGATTATACGCAGTGTTTTAGTGAAACTTCCATTTAATTGCTCACATTCGTCGTTTTAAGTGTTCTTTCCAACATGCCACAGAGTGTTCGATGCTAAGCAAGTGTAAAAACTTTCTGACCTAGAGAGAGAGATTGAAAGAGGACATCTATTTTGCCAGTCAGTCAGGGTGGATTTGAGCTTGACTTAGGACGGTCCAGGGATCACCAGAGTGACCGCTTGAGAATATGTGGGGAAGAGGGTCCTTTGCGGGTGGCTACATTTCAAGATGAAGTTGGTAAATTGGGATGAAAGTGAGGGAATCCCCAAGTGTAACATTACATAAGACTGAAGCTGATAAATGGCAAAAGTCTTTCGATATCCCATCGCAAATTATAATTCAAACATTTTAGCAAACTTTGTATTTGTCACTCGGCCGTTAATGCATTGGGACGCTATTCATCATGCCAATTGGGGATTTCGCAAGAAGTTTTGAGAATTGATTAATTGGTAATTAAATTTTCACATCTTCTCTCTCCTGTGATTTCCTCTGCTTTACGCACCAAATGAGAAAATTCATCCCCATTTGTGTGGTTTCGTGGAGATTGTTAATAAGATATTATCCCATTTGTCTCTCAACTGTCCACTCACCTTAACTCCTATGTGAACAGGTGGGAAATCGGCGTGAAGTGCTGGCGGAAGTAGTGGCAGAGGCAGAGGAAGGGGGCAGGACATCATGGCCGCTACCTGGAAGAGAAGAAGAATCACCAATTAATCCACCATTGCGGATTCAATGACAGAGAAAATTCGCTTAAAAACTCAAGACGCTTCTTCTTCTTCTATGCTGAAGACGTTCCTCCACTTTTCGCTGAGAACGCGCGTCTCGCACTCAAAGGAAATGTCTTGGGCGTCTTTGGTGTTTTTTTTCTCTCTCCCTCATCTTGTTCTTTCCTCCTGAAACTTTTAACGTCAGAGCGTAATTAAAGTGAGTGAAAAACAAGCAATAGAAAATTGGCATGTGCGCCATACATGGATGAGGGAATTCTCGAGATTAGTTTACTTAACTTTGCCTGAAATGAGCACATTCCCAACTCGCTTTCCGATATAACACGGCTCATCTTCGCCTCGTTTTTTGCTCCGTCAGAGATTGCATGTAATCAGCATCTATTCTAATTAATTAGCACGATGAGGGGCGAGATTGGAGATGCACTCGCGGAGGTGAAACGGAAAGAACAAGAACGAGAGAGAGGCGAAAAAAAAGAGCTGAAGCTGGGGAGAAGGTAATGTGGTGTTATACATGCTCACAGAGCTCATTTAATCTTAATTGAAAATTTATAATGGCAATTGGAGTGGAGAGGACACGATGATGGAGATGTTACCGACAATCATATTTCACATATATGTTGTTTTAGACAATTCAACAGGCTTCATCTCCAAGCCATATCCAGCAAACTTCAAGTCAATAGAATGCAATTCATTTGCCGGTGGGCACAAAATGATTCTGGGGAAAACATGAAACGGAAATGCGTTGCACAGTCTGTGTGGAAATTGTTGAGGAACTTTCGAAATATCGTCTTGGAGTCGACATGAACTTGATATTCCTTATGTCGGAGATAATTAACCTGTCCAACTTGTTATTACTTAGTCTGGATGTCGGTGAATAACACTTCCATGCGAACTATTACATGAAACCATATAATCCAATATACAACAAAGTGTGCCTATGATTTTCAAATTCACTTTTCATTACATGAAAATCCATGAACGTCAAGATTCTCCCAATTTAAATTCCATAATGAAGAGGACAAGGAGCCAAAAGGAGTCTCTTTCGTGGATCTTTCAATGTAAAGTTTCAAGTAAATTCACCCAGACACGCACGGTTGAAAGTTATTATGAGATTGAATAGGTTGAATCCCAGAGGGAGAATGGCTCTTGCCTTGGGAAAGAGAATAGGTACCAAGTTAAGCCACAGAAACATCCAACTAATTGTATGATAGAATAACTTCACAGGTAAATCCCAAGAAATATGAAATGAAATACCCTCTGAACTGTAACTTCATACACTCTACTTTTCATACCCCAAATTGCACTAAAATAATCCCACTTCTCATTCCCTCATGACACTCATTTGAAGGTATCCTTTTAGTGGAAACTGAATCCACTCCGAATTCATTATAAGAAGAGAACTTTCCCCAGTAAAGAAACAACCACCAATGTATCCTCTTCCTCTCCTTCAATAGAGACTTAACTCCATGTTGCTTAACTTTCTTCGCGAGATTTTGATCATTTGCATTCCTCTGTAGGAACGGTAAATAAAGGAACAACGGAGGAAAATTGCATTTTCAACCCTAATTACTGCCTGAGAAGTTAATTGAAATACATGATTTGTGTTGTTCAAATACAAAATACAAAATGATTTCACTCTCATCTTTCGCAAGTCTTCTACGCGTGAATTTTGCTAAATTTATTAAATACAAAGCCTTAATAAGCATCTTATAATTCTTTTGTCACCACTTAAGTCATACAAAATTATCATGTTACGCAACGACGCCAAAAGCACAAACTCTCATCTTGAATCTTCAAGTCTGAAGACTGAAAAAAAAGGCATCAAATGGCTCAAAGTCACTGCGTATATGAAAATTTTTTTCGCAGTGAACAAATTTTGGTATTCACGTCATTATATTGAAATTGAAAATTATCACGGCAAAGAGTTGGGCAAAAAAAAGCGTCCGAAAACTAAATGGGTCAATGAATTGCTATTGGTCTGGCCTTGAATATTTCATGAGGAGATGGCAGATATTCGTACGCCACGAAAATGGTCGGGACTGGAAGAAGAATGAACAATGAAAATGAAACTGATGGTGAAAAAGAGGAGAAGCAAACAAAGGAGGAATTCAAGGGGCGACGGCGGAGCGGAGGAAGCAGAAATCATGGCGAAATGAGAGTCCAAATAAATGAGTCAATTTTTGCATTGGGAGCTCTGCGGACGGTCAGAAAAAAAAGAGAGTATATATGAAGAGTTGCTAAGTCAGAAAAAAATACAGACACCGCTCCCATTAATTCCACACAACACACTATTATACGGAGAGTAATTGCGAAATATTAGCCATGTCACTGGCTTAATTTTGCGGGTGTCCGAAATCATCCCTTCTCCTGGGGATTTGCCGCACAAAGCCATGAGTGAAAGAGTTAATCGAGCGCAAAGGTCAAAAGTTCACAGGTTTCACTCCCACTTCCGAAGTCCCGCAGAGATGATTTCATATATGTATGTACATATATGGCGAAAATTACACTGGAAATCTCTAATTGTGGACCGGAAAAAAAATTGATGAACGTCAGTGGAAAAATAATTACCAAATCCATTTCGACAAATGAAATCGATTCGGCATTACTTTCTCTCTCTCTCCCCCCCCCTTTAATCTCACAGCGCAGCTTTTTTCAATCAACCCTCACTAATTACTCAACATCAATCCGACGAGGTGGTCCTTCGTCAACCCTTCCATGCACTATGTGGAATCATCGCGTCGCGATCGATGAGTCCCACTATAATCACTAATAGATGCAATTACTCTCTAATTCACCACTTTTCCATTTGCCACCCAAACCCTCGGACGCACCATTCTTCAGCCTCAATCGATGTCAGTCCATTAAACTTGCTGCTCAATGGAAGGGACGTTAAAAGTGGACGAGATCTCATCCATCGCGACATATTTCATCGCGAAACACTTCTTATATTGCTTCTCTAAATCAACATTCAAGTTTCCTTCCAGTTCACTCAACACGTTACACTTTAAAGACGATCCTGAAATTTAATTTCTAATCCCCACAACAGACTCTCACTTCCAACCAAGGGGAAGATAATACAGTCAGAAGTGGTGTACTGCTCAACAGAAGTTCAACAATCCTTTTTGTAGGTTATGTTTTATAGAAATATCGCACGAAACCTCAAGTTATTTAGTGTAATTTGCGAATTTTTGTCGAAACAGTCTAAAATCTTGAAGTACCGGAAGTGTTATGAAGTGGTGTACAGATTAAGAGCATATTATCTCCCCCTTGCTACCAACTCTTTGTCACTTCACGGAAATATCGGTGAGAATTCGGTGCTAGGAGTAGTCTCTGCGGGCCATAAAAGGATGAGGATGGAAAATGTAATATGGAAACGAGATTGTAAGTCATCTTTGTGGAGCTGTTGCTTCTTTTGCCGCATCCCCACTTTGGACGGGAAGATTGTGTGTGTTTGTGTGTGTGCGGAGAAATAGAATATTTCATGAAGTGAAATGCAGGATGACTTACCAGCACATCTTCAGACATCCTCCAGCAGAAGCTCATAAAACATCTTTTCCATCCCCAGAGTGTCCCCACACCACGTCACACACAGTCACCCTCCCAACCCCCTTGGATGCTGTACAATTGCGAGGAAAATCCGAGCTGAGTGAAAATCCTCCATTCGCAGCACACTCTCTTGGTGTACAAAACTACATTAGGCTCATTTGGAAATCCGTTTGTGAATTTACGCCCCATTGCCAGAGTGATAAAATTTGTGTTTGATCAGGCAACACACAGGGGAGGATTCCGTGTTGCTCATCACCTTCGCTCATCGTGCCAACATCCCAGCGACACTTTTGCTCTTCCACTAAATTTCACTCATTTGCCAACCCTCGCCAAGCGACATCACAAGGCAACCCTTGCCAATGTCGAAACTCATCCCTTTGACTGGGTGTCACGTGTAGAATCAATCAAATTTCACACTATGGAAATCACATTCTTAGACACCCTCAGATTTACACTTCATCGCCATTTTCCACTTGATCGAGGGAAATATTGTATGGCGAAATCGGGATTTTCAATCTTCAGGCGCATTTTCTAATGCCTCAAATGAAATTCCCATCCCTTAAATTCCACAACAAAACAGTGATGGGAGATTATCTCAACTTAATGTGGAGTTATTTCAATAAATGAATCCATAAAGTGATTTCGGACTTGCCGAAGCGGAAAGCGGGAGATGAATAAATTATGTGTTTTATTGGGTCACTAACATTCAGCCGTGACTTGTTGACTTGATTTAGGGCCCCGCCGTAAATCTCACACCTTCTGGCTGTTATGACACGTGGAAGTGAAAGACATTATCGACAAGGAATGTAAATATGCGCCAGAGCAAAAATAGTGGAAAGTGCTGCAACTCTCCACACTTGTTTTCAGATACACACAACACACAGACATCACACAGAATAGGTTCTTTGGTCTGCATACATTTCATACCCGGTGATTTTCCATTTGAGTGTAGAGCTTGGGAGTTAATGAGGAACGAGTCACAGTCAGGTGGTCACCAGAGAGTGGGAGAATGCGTCGATTGGAGGCAACATTCTCCGGCATTTGGAGAGGAGAGGAGGAGGAACATCGAATGCCACATCCGCTGCCCCTTGCGTCACCTGCTAATGACTCGGGATTGTCCAGGTCTCTGGATGTTCGCCATCAAAGGCATTCCATGCCCTTGTGGTGCACAAAGGCACTTATATTGATAACAACCATGCACTGACAAGGTGTGGGTGTGAAATTCTTTGTCGCATTATATCTCGTGAATGCTGTCCCTCAATCCAAATACCCACAATTTCCCTGTTCCACATCAAATCCCTGAGATTCTTGTATAGAATATAGTTTTTGAAAGATTCTTCCGTCGAGTTGAAAAGAAAACCACTTCAAGGGATGTGAATAAATCAAGATCAACGTTAAATAATTCTTTTTTTCTCAGTAATAAAACCTCCAAATATTCATTAGGCAAATTAGCAGTTTGAATTTCAAGATTATGACCTCTCAAATTACTTGCCGCTCTTCCAAAAAACGCAATAAAATCAAGAATTCTCCGGAACATCGTTAAGATAAAGACCCCTCGGCGTCCACAATTCCTCACAGTGCTTCTCAAATGTTTCGTGCGTGCTCTTCATTCACAGTTTTCTCTGTTGTGAGTGTTTGTGTTGTATAATAAGTGGTAATGTGGCTTTCGAGCACGATAATCATTGTGATGTTGTAAGCAATGAACTTGACTTCATTTTGGCATTGAATTTTCATTGCGGCTCCAAAGCACCTGGTCTGGCGGTGTTTTTGTGTAGGTTAAGCTCAAACCATTGCCCATATTTTACAGCCCAAGAGATGAAGTCACTCTCCATCGAATTCTTTTTCACTCACCTTCGTTCTTTCTCTCTGCACAGAGACAATGAAAGTGAATTTGAAATGAATCCACACAAGATGTTGAATTACGTATAGACAATTCACGGTATATTGTCAGAGGATTAAAGAAAGGCACTCATGGATTCTCTCTCTCTCTACCTTCCGTAGGAAAAGGATTGAATTGTCCCAACGACAATTTCAAACGGAATATTGATGCACAAAGTGACTGAATAGAAAATTGACAAATATATTTTTCATGGAAAAAGTCTCATTGTGCGCAATGCGAAGTAAATGTTCTTCTTGAGAATCTTCAAAAATTCCACTGAATATTGATGAAAAAAAAATCATTTTGAAACATAAAACACACTTTTTGGCTCTCTTTTCACCTTGAAAATCATTATATCTGTCCAAAATGTATCGTAAAATCACTTCTTTATTTACATTAAAAAGTAACAAAATGTGTTTTCTCATTCACATAATTTCAAAATAAACTGTTAACATATTCATTTCGTAAAAACTAAAAAAAAATTGCACAGCGAATCTTTTAAACATTTGCAATAAAGTTCCATTTCCACTTTTGTCGTGAAAATATCTGGTAAACTACTTGGAATTTTATTGTAGAGTTTCTGAGACGGAATTACTCTCTCAATCACTTTACGAACGTCGAATTTATGTAACAATCTCGTAAATATTCCGATAAAATATATATGACAAATACTTTCTAAAGTATTTTCCAACTTTTAAGGAATAAAGGATAACAGTTTTAAAGTGTAATACGAAAGATTTGTAGTGAAATTATCAAGATAAAGTCAGCTAAACATGATTCTTTGTTAAAACAAACAGAAATCGCTCTCTGACGTTGGCGTAAACAAAGCAATGCGGTTGAATTGAGTGTGAAAATGCTGAGACAAATGAATAAACTTGGGTGTCCAACAATTAATTTTTCCCAGATTTATCGAGTTTGCCTTCTCCTTGAGAATTATCATATATTGTTTGTCCTGTCAGTGCAGCGTCGACTCATTAAATCTCAACCCAGAGTTCGAGTGCATCGGAAAATGGGGGTGTTTGGGCTAAATTTAACAAATTTGTTTACAATAAAATTAAACACAGCCAGAACAAGCCACAGACATTTGTTTAGAAACTTCAACATTCCCCTCTTCCCAAATATCCAACGGCTCCTCGTGCCTTCGGACTAATCAATTGGGCGGCCACCGCCCAGTGGGAAGCCCAAAAACGTTGGGAATTCAAACAGATTATAATGCCAATTAATTGATTTTGTTCACTCTGCAGTATCCAGGCACTGGCATTAGCAGTGAAAATACCCAAAATACGTGGTATAGCAAGAAGGGAATTCGAACAGAGATTCTCCAGTTTCGAAATTGCATACCGAACAAATTTCCACTACGAATCTCTCGAATGCTGGAGCTCTTCCGCATCACAACTACAAGAAGTTAATTTTATTTGTGTTCTCCCCCCCTTTCTGACTGTGTGAGTTCCAAATTTAATATTTCACATTTTCAACTACACACGCGAAAACACTGTATTTCCATCAGTTTCCATCAGTTGTTTGATTGTTGAGAAAACAACGTGCGCACTCTTGTAAATTATTCCAAAGGAACTTGTGCTGAGTGATTGCAAATTTTGCATCCGGAGATGAACAGAAACTTCAAAAAATCATATTGAATTTATCAAAGCGCTCCTGTTTCGACGGGTGCCTCGAAAACTATAAAAAGTTAAAATCGCAATTTTCAGCAAAGCGAGTGAAAAATTTTGCAGTAAAACAGCTCCGAAATTTGCCAAATTTACTTCAAAATACTCAAAATGCCTTCAAATCGTTCGTTAAAGTGAAAATATTGCTCTGTATTTTTTATTTTGTAAATGTTTTATTGGTATTTATTGAAATTTTTTACTAAAATGTAGCAAAATTAATAGAAAATCTGAAAATATTACTTTTCAAAGTCGATTTTTAATGGTTTTTGAGTCGATTTTATACAAAAAATCAACTTTTCATACTTTACTTGAACTTTTTCTCAATGTTTTCAGGTGAAAAAATTTAAAAGATATGAGAAATATTCATTTAAAGTCCAAAAAAACATTTTAGGATAATTCTGAAAATCTACAAATATTTTCTAAAAAGACGTTTTATGCATTTGACTGCAATTTTTGAGACATTTATCTTGGAAAAATTGTACAGCGTAAACAATGAAAATTCGACTTTTCATTCGCAAAACATGACAATTTTTTTTCCATTTGTGCTTTTTAGATAAATAAGATTTTTTTTCTATTGTCTCATAAGATACAAATCTTAAAATTCTTGTACAGAAAGAACAAATAAAAGGCTTTTCAAAAATACATAAGACGAAAATTATGGTAAATCGACTTTTCATAGTTTTCCATTCACCCGTAGGTTTGGGATATAAAAATAATTGCACAAAAGATCAATAAAATAAAGACAATTAACTATACAATATCGATATTTCTCGCCCAGAGACAGCAAAAGAGCCGACCGTAAAGAGGGAAAATCAATCTTCCATGCGGAAAACTCTTTCGATTAATTTCATTTGAATTGCACGAAATAGTGTGGCTCTAAAATTATCATTGTGCGCCCCATTTATCATTCCATCAATATGTGTGGAATATTGACTACGAAAGTACGCCCTTCACATTTGGCTTTTCAATATTCATACCAATTCCAGGTGGAATATCATGAGTCCTTTTTTCCACGGAGACTCACAGTGGATAAAAATGGATCGTGATTTCCCCTCTTTTGCTCGCCTCACACAAAATCCAGGGATATCGAATTGAATAGTAATTATATGGAGGGCCAGAGGGTGGATTTTCAATGTGACTGTGAACCACCAGAGATGTGAAGCGAAGGATCTAAAAGTCAATGTATCAATTTATGTGTGGTTGGAAATCCCTGAATGGAAGTGGACTAGAAATCACTGAGAGTGTATCAATTCGCCCTGTGATAAATGATTATTGACAACTCTGTGTGTAGAAAATGGAATGCTTTGAAAATGTGCAATAGTGAAAATGGTAATTAAGTAAATTGGAAGCTTTCATAAATGAATGCTTTAGCTTTAGCTCACAGCGTTCTCTTTTACCTGGCGTTTGAATTAAAACCTCCACCTTTTTTCACCGGGTGAACAAACGGAATCTATTACTCCACCATTAATGCTTCATTTGCCACCCAGATAATCAACTTGTTCGTTTTTTGACAATTCCCCGCAGCTTCAACTCCAACCCATTCGAATGCACATAATCGCA
The DNA here is from genome assembly GCF_947086385.1 of Phlebotomus argentipes. Lineage (NCBI taxonomy): Eukaryota > Metazoa > Arthropoda > Insecta > Diptera > Psychodidae > Phlebotomus > Phlebotomus argentipes. The sequence continues at coordinate 1,419,818 of NW_026776174.1, forward strand.
GGTAAATGATGTCTCGCTGCACGTGGGATTGGTTGCGAAATGGAAAATTTGCATGTCATAATTAATTTATTTATAACTGATGGAATTACTAAAGTGACCGAAGAGGGTGCATTAAAAAATACTCCACGTAAAATTTGTCAAATGGACTCCATATGCATGCAGAATTACGATTAATAAACTCATTTTTCGCATGTCTACTGTCATATGAAATTGAATTATTAAAAAAAAAGTCACTCCTCTTTTGCAATGTCTTGCTACAATGTACATAAAAAAAGCCTTGTTTAATATTTTAGTACATTATTTTATTAGATTTCCACAGAAGTAAGTAATACAAGGTTTCTCTAAGTTATTTATACTCCTCTTCCCTTTTTGTGTTTAATTAAGATAAATATCCAATCTCTAGAGACAAATCATAAAGTATTTATTGAGGTAAAGTCTAATGACTTTGCACGCAATGGAATATCTCAACCCCCGAAATTGTATTCCCCAGAAATCAATTAATTTCCCATTTAGTTGGTAGAGAGATAAAATTAATTGGTCTTTTCACCGATAATTGTCACACAATTGAACATGCCATAAATTGCAAGAGAGTGAGAGCCTAGTGTGAATATGGCAGGCAGAGAGCCAGGACGAATATAGAGGGTAATTGAGAAATTGCACCATAAAATGCAGCTAATTAATAAAATTTTCTCTCAAGAACTCACATGCAATTTGTTTGACATGACAGGCGAAATTATGCATTCACATGAGTTGATATCGTTTGATCACTTGACTTCTTGTCGGGGGCCTTTTAGCAATCTCATGGGCAATATTTATGGTACAGTGAACTATCAGCATTCCCCATTGAGTGACACAATGCCGAACGACCTTTTGCCAGGGAGACAATGCACCACGATGCCTGCAGGTGGAGATTTGTATTTACAATTATCATAGCAAATGTAGCAGAAACCATTTATAGACATCCGTATTGTACTAATTTGAATAATTAATCATCTCAATTAGAGATTACCTGTGCCTTGTGTCTCAGCATCCGCATGTGTTGGCGCAAAAGAAGGAGCGTGGCTTGCCACCCCACCAGAGCAATATATCTCACCCATAGCATCCCTTTTGATTCTTACAGCCCAATCCAACCCCCAATGTTTCGGCCCATTTGGGTTGGCACAATACAAACCGAAGCCCTTCCGGGCTGCCTTCAATATAACCGAATCCATATTTCCCGAATCCGGATTGAATAATTCATACTCAATTAACGCATAACCGCACATCGTATTAATTTCCATCAGTCGCAAATGTAGACATTATGTGTTCGCATCTGCGAGGGTGTGAGGCTGAGAATCTACTCAATTTGCCCCAAATCAGGGACTACATAATATGGTGTATCTTCACGTATTGAACACAATAACACAACAGAGTTGGAAGTGGCTTTAGATTCTTCCACTCATAACACTCAAGTAGCATCATAAAACGTCTCCTCCGCAACCTTAAGAGCTTGACCTGCAGAGAATTCCAGTTCACCACCCTGAAGTCTGGCAGTTCGCAAGGGCAAAAGTATGAATTTTGAGAAATCTGATCCATTCCTCATACTAATTCCGTAGTCACATCGAGCTTCACCAAGAGCCACATGACAAAACAGAACAAAGAAGACACATCTCCTATCTGAAGCAGAAGCAACTCAGCACACACAAAACCGGCACATTCCCATTTCCAATCGGCACATTTATCTCTTGGCGAATTGAATATCAAACGCCCACAACAGTTGCCACCATTGTGATTGGGTGTGGGTGTTTTGGGGGGTGGACAGATGGCCAAAGGTGAGTATATGGGTTATAGGCAAGCTGAGACACATTGTCGATATACAATGACTAAATTATTTGCCCAGGACTTAGTCGGCCATAGACAAACACAGCGATGACCGGACAATTAGTCAATAGAAAATGCATAATGCTGTGGCAAATCCGCATAATATTTCCCCCGACTAGCGCATTGGGCGGCCTGGGCTTTTGGCTTTGGGGATTCCAAAGTTCGTTAGTGAGTGAATGGTGAATTTTCACGGTGATGCTTTAGTCGGCCATTGCAAATTATATTTCACCTGTTAAGTGTCAGAGTCATCGGAGGTTTGGCCTGTTTAGAGCCTCCATAATTGCGCAAATGAAGTTAATACCTAATCATTTCAAGAGCCCCAGTAATTTCAAAGATACACGCTGAACGCGTCCTCGCATAAACTGAAAAGATTTATTTGTCCAAAGAGCGATGGTAATAAATTGAAAATCTTATAGTCAAACTTTGCAACACTCCCTTTAGTTTGCCGTGTGAAGACGCACCTGCTCGCCCAAAAATCCTTTGAGAGAATATCTCTGCAGAATTCCCCGGAACATCGCACTATATTTGTAGTTGAATTGTTGTGAGAATGGACATGGACAAATAAGATTTCCATAGTTTTGTATGGAATTTCACTTGCACCTTCAGCACTATAGGACGCTGGAAGGCATTAAGCAGCCTAGCAAATGAGGACCAATGATCGCATATTATTCTCAGTAGGTAAATTTCCTACACTGAATTTGCATAGAGATTAAATCAAAATGGCCACAAATACACACATTTGTATTATTGAGACTCCGAATATCTGAGAATACCTGCAAACTGTTTCCTCTTAATTAATTGCTTTACTTGTTGTTTATTTGACAATCGTCTGATACTATGATTTCAGCACAATCTCCAGAGCATCTCTCTCTCTCTCTCTCTTGTACCTGACCACCAATCCTATGGCGTGCGCCAACAAATCTGTGCACCCGAGAGAATAGTTTTGTTAACTAAATAACCATATTTAATCTTCCTGTTCATTCACTCTGTCCAGGACTCCTCGGCAAAGGGTCTTTGCGAATTCAACTATCCAACAGTGATGAATAGTTTCAGCTCTCTATTGTCGACAGTTGCTTTCATACACACTTGAAGTATTGTGAGCGTCAACTGCGTGAACTCTTGCATCTGGATCAGTTGCAGATTAAAAACGATCCAAATCCTCTCCCCAGTATTCGCAAGATAAGCACGATGAAATACATTTCTCCTTCACCAAACTGTGAACTAAAGCGTCGCACCAATTTCTGCGCTCACTTAAATATTTAATGATACAGCGTCATATTTACAGTGCATGTGAAATTGGTGTTCTCTCCTCCCTTGGCCATTTTTCACACAAAACCGTCTTCGCATTTCTTGGGGATGCGAGTTTTTTTTCTTTTCTTTCGCTCTAGCATCTTGCAATGCGAAGCGACCGAAAAGCGCGTTGCGAGATGGAGGCAATTAAAAATAAATAATTTAGAGTGTGTGTGAGGAATTTTCCTAATGCCTGAGACACTCCACATTCTCCCAACTCTGTGGATGGTGAATAATTGAGGGCGGAAGCGCGGCGTTCGCCGTTCGGGGGATGCCAAGTGATGAGTTACAACTCGCGCTGTCAAGAGTGAAATGATTCTTCACACACGCCGTACGTGACTCTCCTCCTCATCACATCCGCAGACAAACACCCAAACCTCGCGCGATGGGTCGCTGGGGGTGTTTAGGGGTTGGAATTTATATAAAAATTTTAACGACAATTTAAAGAGCCGCGCGGCGGGGCAGGCGAGCAACAAAGAAATTGGTTAAATTTATTTGAAAGCAAGAAGTGCGTGCATGGCAGAAGTCAACTTATGCAAAAGATGTTTACAGCCACCCTTCCTCGCATGGTGGAGGCCCCAAAATTCCAATATGTGTGTGTGTGTATATGTGGAGGGGCATTACTTTTGGCCCCGCAAACATTGCGCGCCCTGCGGGACCATTTAATAAAAATTTCAACCTTTGAGTTATGACAGAGATTAACCGCCAGATCTTGAGGAAATAAATTCAACTCTCTGCATTTTATTTCATGCCATTTCTGCTTCTCCTTTTTTTTATCCCCCCAAATTGCGCCAATGCGAAATGAAAAACAATAAATAAGCGTTTTATTTTGGACGATCAACCCGGCCCAAGGGCTGGGGCAGTGCTTTATTTACCCGATGGTGAGTCGAAAAATTGAAAAGAAATTGCCAGCGAAATTTTCTCAGCTCAGCAAAGGGTTGTAAATCAAAATGAAATACTTGCAGGTCGGCATATCAATTTTTCATCATATGGAAATTTGTGGAATGTGAATGTAAATGGCTGGCAGCGGAGGGAATATGAGACAATGCATATCCATTTTATCTTAATTTGATTTCACTCATACCTTCAGTGTTTTATACGTCTTTGTTTGAACAATTGAAAAGCTCCAACAGTCACATCAACACTATTATAGTTGAGACTCACCTGAAAAGAGACATTAAGAAAATTGGTTTTAGCACATATGAGAAGTACTTCATTATAATCATTGCATAGATCATAAAATATTTAAAATAGATGATAAATTATTTAGCGGAGAAGAAGGCGAGAGTTTGTGTTGGAAGTGTATTTATTATGAAATTTCTAAGCATTTTATATTAGCAATAATAGCTTCGGCCTTTGGCATGAAAATCCCAAATATCGATTTCTTGAATAATTTGTAATACTTTGAAGCTTTTGCATGGGAGAAAAGCTCTCTTTTGTGCACCTGTAGTGTGCTCTCCTGAATTGTCCACCCACTTTGGTTGGGGGTACATTCTTTTTCTAGGACCCTTGTATTTTCTTTCCTCCTCTTCCCATATTAATGAGATCGTATAATTAAAATTTATTGTGCTTGTTCGCTTAGATACACACACAGAAAAAAAAGTCCAGTGGAGAGTTTCTGAGGCCGCAACAAAGTGGCTGCGCATGAGAAGGTATTTCACCACTGCGAGGATGTCCGATAAATTTTCATACTGAAATTGGCAGGTGAACGTGTGGTTTGTGGAAAATTTTCACTTCAAAATTGCGATTTTCCCACACCATTATCCCCCCCCCCACCGGTAAAATCACCATCATGGAATTTCTCTCACTTTTCTCGCTATATACTTTCCTTTTGTGGCGCACCCGGGAAAAAGTCCCGAGGAGTGGGTGGATTTTCTGATGAAAGACGCCAGAGAGTGGAAAAAAAATATATCGCTCGCTACATGGCGAAAGCATGTTGGGTGGAGTTTTTAACTTTTTAACAAGATTACATTGAAATTGTTTGATTTCAATTGAGCCGCACATTTTCCCCGGGCAAAAAGCGCGAATGCAAGGAGGAGAAGCGTCGCTGAAGGCGCATTGTGGAATTTTGCCGCAGTTAATCGACATCGCACCTCAGAGACGCCTCTCAAAATCTCCTCCAACGGAGGATTTTCCCCATTTCTCACACTCACTTTCCCATTCTCAATCTTTCGGGCTCTTAACCTGATATTCCCGCCAGTGTTAGACAGAGTGAAGAAGACAAAATGTACACCACAATCTTACAATATATATTCTCTCAGATCACACGAATTGTGATAATCTATTATACACAATGTTCTATTACACTAAAACCATTTAAGCCACTGTAGTGCTTCTGTATTCATTTTGTACACCATGAAGGCTAATCTCTGCGCCTTATCGCCAACACGTGGATTCCACAAAGTTTCCTTCCTTGACGCCCACCCTTCAATACACACTCTCTCTTTCCCCTCTCTTGCTTCTTCCCTGGAGAATTGATTCCATCTTGAATCTCTTTTGGTGGCTAATTAAATGTTTCCTGTGGAATGGCAAGCCTCTTGAGGGAAAAAAGTCCTCTCAATGGCGCCTGATGCCTTGAGAAATCTCATCTGGGCGACTTTGCATCGATGACGGATCTCACAATGTGTGTATTTAATTTTTGCGGCAGAGGAAATATGCTGGCTGCCAACTCAGTGGCGAAAGTTGCTGGTGAATAACCAAATTGATGAAGGGTTCTTGTTGGGCAATTAAATTAATTGGGTGTTTGTTCGTGGTGCGAGATATAATTCTAAATAGACGTCGACAGTGAGCCCACACACAAGACAGTCTGAGTGCGCCATCCCCTCACGATCTTCCACAATGCCACGCCACCCCCGTCACTGAGAATTTAATTAGATTTTAAAGAGTTTATTTATAAAGAGTTCACGCGGTGTAAATTAGATCCACATACAATTTACCATGCAATTATGGAGCTCGTTTAAATTGATTAATTCCACAAGTCTTGAACAATTTTATTCCACCATCAGCAGCACTTTCCCTACCCTCATGCTTTGGATATTATTTTTTTGCCTTTCCACGCTTTTGTGTCTCCTTTCCCGTAGAATTCCAAGATATTCCCGAGAGATAAACATCTTTAGTGACATTCATTGTAAAATTGAAAAATAACCAAGAATTTGCAGAAACGTGGCTTGATTTTCGCTCAAAATACCATTTATTACAATGTGAAAAACCACCCAAAAGGATCACTTTACACTTTTTCTCATCGAAAGTTCCACCAAACATTTTTTTCAGCGGTGTTTCCAGGATGCCAGACCAAGTTAAATGAAATGAAAAACAATTTACATTGCTAATTTATAGAGGGAACCACAAAACTGCAAGCAAATTGTTTCATCAATTGAGCTCGAGAAATCAATATTGAATGCCATTGTTGTTCCATGAACTGGCATTCACATGGAATTTCATCAAAAATACCTTCAATTGTATCGAAAAGAGAGAAACACAGAGGAGAGAGCGCTTCCACAATGAAAAGCTCCTTTTTGGCCTTATTTTTAAGCTCCGAAATGAAATTCACATGAACTAAAATTGACTCCTGCAGCTCACATACCATTTCTCTACCCTTTTTTTCTCTCCCAATTAACCATAAACAACGTTCTTCCTTCGTCTCGGAGATTCTCATGGAGAAATGCACCTCATGACTTTGGCAGAATCCAATTTTTCCCTATCAGTAAACAACGAGAAACTTTACAAAATTTATAAAGTAACGTGGAGTGTACAAAAGTATACTATAAAGTCACTTGTACGGAAAATGAAGGAACTTTTTCGTCTTAACAACACACAAAATCCTATATACAATTAGCTTTTTTTCTCATTCCACCTCACTTTTCTCAATCTACTCAGGCAGTCATCCTTTTTTTTTTCAACGACTGGTCATTCACTAATTGTTCTGAGAAAAAGTGCTCAACGAGAGAGGGTTAAAAAATAAGAAAGCGAGAGTAAATGATAAGAAAGGCCAGCAATTTACACATCATTTGAGGTGTTTTTTTCCTGCTGTTTTCCTCTCTCTCTCTCTCTCTCTCACAGCAAGAGAAGAAAAGAAAAAGGCAATTCGCCAAGGAAAACACACATTTTGATGAACTTTCACCCCAAACCAGGGCCAACAAAACGATTGTGATAATGATGATGGTGATGAAATGAAGAAAGGAGTTCACCTCTCCTCGCCTGCAGGAGTGCTGAAAATGGCAGGCTGCGGGCCAGATGCTGAAGAATCCTTTCAAGTGTGCTAAATTCTTGTGCCAAAGTTTCTGGGTCAGTCGATTTGAGAGGGAAATTCTCGGAGTTTTAAAGTTTTCTGCCTGCCCACACCTCAACTCCTTGTCATGCCAACATTCCCCTGAAGACATTCAGCAAAACTTTCAAATACGCCACACATAATTAAAATAATATGAGAATAAAGCTTTGTAGCTTTATAAAAAAAAAATTGTCATGCAAATCCATTAATGGTTATTTAATACTAATTGAGCATCATGAAAAAAAAATTGAAGCATTTGTATTTGAAATGAATCGATGTGATCAATTAACCCAAATATTTGCACTCATTTGTGTGGGGAAAATAAACAAAAACTTCATTGCAATCGAAATGTAGAAATTGGTGTTTTAATAAATATATGTGGAAAGCTGATAATCAATATTGTTGAAAAAGTTAATTGAAATTTATAAATATTTTCATGCTGTGGTAATGAAACTGTTTTCAGAGCCCTGAAAATCGGAATTGTCAGAAGACATCAATAATTATTAACTTTTTCTAATCTCTTGATCATGTAACACGCATGCAATGTTTTCTGTAGTCTGAAGAGACAAAGCTGAGATTGAAAAATAAACACTCTATGCAAATCATGCGCACGCGATGCTCATTGAAATAAAGTTGATGCCAAAATGTAATTATGCACCCAAACTCCCGCTCAAGGGTAGCAAGAGCGCCACCCACACTTTCCACCCACCTCCACCGTTCACTGGAGTTATGTATGTCACTCTCCCGGAGGCACTTGTTCAATTTTCTCCGCTACTCGCCATGGGCACAGGACGTATCCGTTTCCACCCTCCGTGTGACGTACAAGTCAAAGACAATTTCATAATTTCATTTGCTCAACGTCGAATGAATTCATTTTAATTGCAAAAGTTTTTTGATGGAGAAAAGAAAATATTAACTTTATGTTATTTTTCAGTCTCGCCAGGTTCTGTCGCGCTTCTTGAACTCAACTGCATTAGCTGTAAAAATATTCTTCTCCTCGTGCCTCCAATCTTCAAAATGAGGATGTCTCACACCTTCATCTGTTGCCATGTTGGGCAACGGAAGGACAAGAGGAACTCACTTAAGACGCAAAGCCCTCAATCGAGGAAAAAATCGAGGAATTTATTCAACATTACGGATGCATTCCGAACTCATTTTATGCCTACATTTTATAATTACTCCACTGTGAGCATCTCTTCAGTGTGTGCCATGTTGCGCAATTGAATAAGAGAAATGAGTAATTTTCCTGCAATTATTTAAATGCGGTTTTCATCCCCTAATTACGCATTTATGTTTATGTGGCTTTCATCGTGCGGAAAATCTACGTCACTCTCGTCTTTTGTCCACTTCCACAACGCCATTAGCTCACCCACCAGAGCCCCACCCACGCCACTGCCAGGGATGAAATACTGCAAGCGCATCTTCCAACTTACAACTCCTATCTCATTATAAATCAAAACACTTTAACATTGATGAGCTACTGTATACAGCTCCTCCTTTTGCGAACAGTGCGCTGCTTCTCCGTACAATTTGCCTGCAGACTACAAGACACTGTCATGTAATTAGACGGCATTATGCTATAAATGGTCTGTCTTCTGAGAATAAGTCTGATTTTTTCCATCGAATCTGACATACAAACATACTCCTAATTGATATGGATATGATACAAACAAGATTATCCAGAGTACACGTGGCTTCTGCTTTGTCAAATAATATTCAGAGAACATTGAAATAAATTATAGCATTCCATTATACGTTAGTTATTCGCTCAATAAAGTCTGCACTAAATATAAATACCTTCCCACTGACTCCATTAGATCCAATAACTACCAATTTGTCTATAAATGTACACATAGTGTACTACGAGAGAAGAATGCGCGGAAGAGCAGCAGGAGAAATAATAATTGTGCGATGTATCCAATTTAACATGGTATTTTCCCTCATACACACAGTTTGAGAAAAATGCGGAAATATGGGAGGACAGAGAGCACAAAATAGGGGGTGAAAAAAAATGTCAATTTATTTTCAAGACACTACAAAGACCCACTCAACTGATGGGCCGATGAAGAAGATGGTGAGAGAGAGAGAGAGACCAGCAATTCCCCAAGGTATCGCAAGGCACACAAAAAGCCATCGCCCCTATTCATTCACATGTGAAAGTGTAATTTTTTCTGGCCACTGCACAAAATGAGGACATCTTCCGGTTGCGCAAGACGGAAATTGCATGCCTACTATCTGGACCGGGTTCCGCGCTCTCACTCTCTCCCCTCTCATCCTACCTGTTCCACGCCATTTGTACTGCCATCTCTGTGGTGCTTCCATCGCACGGAAACATGACAAATCTATTCACACACCAGAGCCGCATAGTATATGGCTAAAGTCACCCCGGGTTTTCCATCATCAGCCCTCCATCTCGCAGCCCCGGTCGTGCTATTTGTGGTGTGGATTGAATTGAGCCTATCATGTTCTAATCTTTACTCCCCAGTGCTGCAGCCCGAGACGCCAAGACGTGGATTCACGGGAGCGAAAGCTGACGAGTTAAAGTGTACGGAGTGAAAGGCACAAAGCCCTGGAAATCCTGTTCTTTCTACCCATTTTACCTGTAAGAAAACACCCCCTTCGCCTCATCTTCGTGCAACATCATTTCACGCTTGAATCTATATTGAGAATCTATTTTATCACCCAACTTCCGCATCCACCTCTTGTTCCCACTTTTTCACCCACTTATTGACTAAAATCCAGCCAAGATTGCGATAGTACACGTGATTATTTAATTTTATAATTCTAATAGTAAATATCTTAATGATTATGAAATTGAAAAGCCTGCAAAAATAAAACAAAAAATCAAATTAATCTCTTACATCCATTTCTAAACGCTGAATGAATGCTCTTCCGTACAATTCATACCGCAAATAACGTATTTTCCACTAGAACATGAAATATACTTGAGAAAAACGCTCATGAAAGGAGAGTAAAAGAAATTTTTCATTTCAAGTGAATTAGGTTTCTCTATATATGAAGTGGGAATCAGAGCATCTCTACAAATTTATATTGGAAGAAATCTTAATCCTACCCTGAATTATCATCTCAGAATTACTTTCTTTTCATATTTCCCTGGGAATTTGCTCGACCACTGCGAAAGCTTTTCAATGCATTCGCCATAGATCTGAAAAGCCCTGGGCGAAGGAGAGATAAAATTGCTGTGGCAATTCTTGTAGCAATGCGAGAGAAAAAAAAACACACCGGAGAAATGTATTCAGTTATTGAAAAGCCAAGGAGAGAATATGTTTGGGGGAGGGAAGAAAAGCCCACTGAGGGAAATGTGAAAATAATACTCCAAAGTGTAATTTCCCTCCCATTTTCCCTCCAACAATATCCCATCCATTCGGCCTTCCCGTTGGAAAAGTCTCACGATGGAATGAGACAAGACAAGATCCAAGATACGTATGTGTCGGTATGCTTCTTTAGCCCATCATGGCATCTTATCATATTTGATCTATAATAATATCGCCCGGCGCCGTGAAAAAAGCCACCCTCGCCTCTTTGTTTAGTGGGTGGCTTCACGGGAAAAACCTTCGATGAAATAAGATTTGTTTCTCGAGCCGGGAAAATTTGATTTTACAGCGGCGAAAGTGTGTGATGTTTGGATATGCCGAAGATGAAAATTGGCTGTTTGTATATCTACACACATATTACCGATTTCAAATCGATGAAAATTCACATTCACGCCAATTTGCATGAATATTGAGGTTTTCTTCGCACCTCAAAATGGGTTCTCCTTGTCTTCTCTCATCTCTCCAGACTGTGTGGGGTTGGTTCTTAAGGATGAAAAACCCCATCAATTTTTCACCTTGGCCGAAAGTATCAAATTTGCTAGAAAACATAGAACAATTGAATTTTCTCGCCGCTCTTTCGCTTTATTTCCAAGACTATTTGCACCCATTTTATGCCAGACTTCCGAGAAATTGTTCATGACGGCAAATATTGTCTGGGTGTTTTCCATTGAGAAAATTTTCACTATAATTGGTAATGATATCCTTTGATATTTTCCGTTTGGGAAATCTTTTGCGGATAAACTTAATAAGGCGAAGAAATTTCTTGATTCACCTCAAGACATATCAAGAGCAGAAAGAACGGAAGATTGTGTTTTGCAGCAAAGGAATTCAGCTTAAAGATTATCAACTTGACACATTTATCGTATTTTAGGTAAAAATATAATATAATAAACAATCAGAAGAGCATAATAAAATTCGATCCTTGAAACACTGAGTGTCATAAAGCCTTTAGAAGATAATAATACACATTTTTCGCCACATTCAGGTGTGAAAAACATTATTAAACTCGGTTCCTAGTGGTTTGTTAGGTCGCCCAGTAAAGATTAGGCACGAAGGAAATTCTGCTTTACCATGAGTGGGAGTTGGAAAATTGTTGAAAGCGAATGAAAAAAAGTCTTGGGGAAATTATTGTATTATTTTTTAATTAACTAAACAGTGTTTGTACAACTCCAGAGATATTTTCATACAAGTTTTCACTCCATTTATGAGAATATGTTATTATTAGATTGTACTGCTAAAACAACCTTCCCATCGTAAAGAATACGCGCGCACGATGGGACGGAATTAAATTTTTATCTCTTTTCGCTCACCCAGAATTTCTGGGCAAACGTCTCTACATCCCCCAGAGGACCATATTAATGGACTTCTGTGAGAAATTCAATTAAGGTTAATAAGTTTGTATATATTTCAATTTCAACGTCTCTCCGTCAAGAATCCCGACGAGCGACAAGTCGAGCGCCTCGGAAAACTTCTGTGCCAGAGTCAAATGCAAATTTGAACATGGACGAAGAGAGAAAGAGGAAATCAATGGAAATTTGGCATTTGTCGCATATTTAGATGCTTGAGAGTGTATGAAATTTTCACTTAATGAAATTTATCACTCCCCAAGGTTATTCATTTTCATGAGATATATTTTTTTTTTCATGCCTCTCTCCAGTGCTGTTTTCATCCCTCTTGCGCCGGAGCTTCGCAGCATTATCACCTCTGTTTCTGAATGCTTTCAACTACGCGCTTTCATGTCAATTGAGGTTGTCACTTTTAATTCTCCATATCATAGTCATCATCTGTATCATCCCTTTCACTTCACCCCAAACAGTCACTCTGAATTGTTTCAGCGTGAACATTTTCAGCAATCCCACCGCACAATGTTCAGCAGCAAAATTCCATTTCAATTTAATTATTTTGTCAATTCTTCCCAAATCGACGCCCCACGTGCAACTGAGGTATATTTTGATACTCCACAGCTCAATTTTCTCCCCTTTCTCCCTCCCCTCCCCACTCCCTTTTGCAGCAGCATTATCTTCCCATTCCTCAATGTTGGGGCAATGCGTAATATTTTTCATTATGAAATTTTCAGCAAATTTGCTATATTGGATTTCTCCTTCCTCACCGCGCGCCATGGAATGTTTTGCGGAGAATTTTCTGCAATGCAAATTCTATTGAGGAAATCAACAATGTGATAAAATCATTACAAGAAATTACAAAAATACCACATAAACAAGGAATTTCTCATATCAAATCATTTCTACAAGTAATCAATATTAATATTAAGTTCCAGGAGATTTACTATACAGAATGAGTCCAGAAGAGTAAATTCAATTTAACATATAAGAAAGTAACTTGAAATGTGAGTAAGTTATTACTAAATATTCCACTCCAAGGCAAAGCATCTTCGATATGACTGATTGAAAGTCATTTTTGTGGGGTTTGAGGGGTGGCTCTTTGATGTTACTGATCTAACAGTGGTGAGAGTGATTTTCCATACGATAATTGTGCGCCTTCGGAGTTATGAAGGCGGAGGATGACTTTCAGAGGGTGATTCGAAGAAATTCCAACCACTGGCGGATGGCATGATGGAAATCATAAACAAGTTTCTCTCGAAGCGGTTGAATAGCCTCAAACAATATTCAATGGGGTCTGTATATACAATTTCTCTCTCTCTCTCTCTCTCACTCTTCGTCTCTCCACCCTTGCGCCCGTAGGTAAATTCAAATTCAATTTATTTTTTTCTGTTCTGTATATCTCCACACCCTCAGATCCCATCTCTGCCTTGGGAAGCATATCTCTCTCTTTCTCTGTGTTTTCTCATCATTTCGACATGCCACAGCCACACACCCGATCTCCGCACGCCAGATAATATGAAATGTCTCCTTATTTATAAATAATCGCAATAATAGGAGGAATAATACAGCAAAAAGATCCCACAAGAATATTGTCTTTGAAAACAATTTTCCATAATGAGATGTTCATTCCCGTACTCAAACACAAAATGCGAAAGACCCAAAGACTCGAGGGTAAAAAATGCAGAACAAGAGCCAAAGAGGGTGGCAAGTGGGTGTCGATGGGGCGGGATGACGTCCATTCGCAGGAAAAAGGGGAGTTGAAGGGTGAATGAAAAATGCTGTGGGGTCGAATGTGATTGTCGACAAATAGAATGTTCGACCTCATTTTCAAAGAGTTTGTCAAATTCATCGCATAAAATATTCAATTTGGGCGCTCATTGACACAGTGTCTATGATGGAGAAGCATCACATGAAGGTGTTGTACGCTTCGCATCTGTGAAGCTTTGAGAATGAAAATTATCTGAACTGATCCCGGATATTGAAAGGCTCCTTCAATGATAAATAATAAATACGATGAGAGATTTATTGATAGCCCAGAAAATTGTACATAATACACAAAGTTAATACAAAGTTTTCATTAAAAGCTCTCCAAATGCAGTGTTTTTATTCCATGGAGAAATTGTCAAAGCTTCATTCAACTGCGAAGAGGGAAAAATAACAAAGATACCGTGAGATGGCAATCATTCTTCGAGGCGCTTTTCCATTCCCCCAGTGAAATATGATTGCAAGAATAATAACAGAACGGACATTCCATCCAATGGAAACGATCTAATAATTGAAAAGTACAAATGCCCGGTGTATCTTCCCGAGACCCATATAGAGTGTGGAAAAATTTATGAGGTCGGAATCTCATTTCCAGAGGTATTTGTATTGAAAGCACGTTTTATACCATCTCAAAATAAATATGTTTCTCTTTCTCAAATTCATATATTGGGGTGCACTTTCATGTTTTTTCAAACTTCCACCTTCGCCCATATATCCATTCGATTTATTGGCGTGGAAATGGACGAGGGAGTCGTCAGATAGGAGAGGCGGAAAAACTTCGGCCCTTCTTTCCGTCTATGCCAGCAATATTTCCCTCCTGGAAAAAAAATACCGGGGAGAAAATAGAGCCGTGAAGCCACCTCTTCTCACCATTCACTTCTTGGTGCCACTTTTGTTTTCACCCACAAAACCGGAAGAATTATATGAGCACGATGATATGGCGCAATTTCCCAATAGTTGAAAACTTGGGAATCACTTTGATAAGATTTATTTCTCAAGTGGAAAATGAGAGTGAGCTGTGAAAGTGTGTTTTGGCAACATTTCAAATTGCTCCTCAAACATGTGTTTCTCATACTTCTGCTGATGTGCTCCCAAAAGAGATTCTCTCTCACTCTCCCTGTGTCTTCACACAAAATTAAGATACACTCAATTTACATCGCTTTTCATCAATTCTACAATCCCATTAATTTACTTATCTTTATAAGATGAACTTAACAATTGCATTATTCCTCAACTTCACCTCAACTTGTAAAGTGTATGATGGTGTCTAATTAAATTGGATGAGAATAAATTTAGCTAAATGAGTTATTTGCAATTTTAGAGACGACAGCCTTCACGTGCGGGGAGTGACTCTATCGTCACGGGAAAATCCCAATTGGATGACATCCAATCAACCCTCAAATCCCACCACAATTGCCGACAATGTATATTCTCGCCGAAAAGCAACAATTGAGAATTTTAATGCTTAATCCACACACACACACAAAAACACAAAAAAAAGGATTTGCAAGCATCAACATTTCAAATTCTTTTAATGAGCACAAATTAATTATTCCCCAGCACATGATGATGAATGGATGGACCAATTAAGAGCGGAATCCCTTAATTTATGCACGAGATGCACTTGGCGTCTGATAATTGCGTTTATTTGCGCTCGCGCGGGTGCACAACTTTATAAATATTTGACTTAATGATTTTAAAGTCAAGCACTTTCAACCTCAATCCATGGGCGAATGTGTACATCATCCTTCGGGCTGTGAGAAATGTGTCTAAGGGTGCTTCATCAGCATTTTCACCAGCCGCAGCTCATCAAACAATATATCTCGCACTTCTTCAAAATCCACCCATCAATTCACCACAGCGCGAGTCTCGTAACTTTTTCTGCATCAGTGAATATTTTATTTAACACTTCAGACTATCTCGCATTGCACAAAAATAAAGAAATAACATACAGAGGAGCCGCGCCGGAAGCGCGGCGATATTTTGCGAAATATTGTTAATTTGCTATATCTTTCCACGTGGAAAAACTTTTGACATATTTTCTCTTATGTCTGGCGAAGATGAGAAGACGGGAAAATTTCACGAGATGCAGTTTCGCATTTTGCAGGCTCAAGAAAAACAAGAATCATCTGTCATGGTAAGAGAGAATGGGAAACTTTTACCTATTTATTTCACTCTTCTTATTCCATCATAAAGCTGGGCGGGAAATTTTTCATACCCAACTTATCAGACAACAATAAGTGTGGCTGTTGGGAAATTTCCGCGAAAATCCAGAGAGTAACTTTCTCCTACTCAACTATTCAGATGATTTGAATTCTGACAAGCATCTTCAGGTAAACAGAGCAGTTTACAGTGCGAAGTTTATTTGGGAGACTTTTGACAGAGAGTTTTCTAAGTTTTCCAAATTCTCCGCATATGATTCAGTTTTTGGATCGGATTCAACTCAGACAAAAATAATATTCAAATTCACAGTTTTCCCAGCCATTCGATAATAATTCATCGTCGCAATGTTGTATGCACTTTCTTGCAGAGCCACAGTGAAAGTGTATACACGAGCTGGAGGAAAAATAAGTCAAAGAAAGTTAGTGAGAAGCACATGGGACTCTTCCCGGCTCACCATGGCAAATTGCACAGTTGACTGACTCGGTAAATTGATGTTGTCACCATATTGCTTGTGCATTGCAAAAATAGCAAAAATCATCCGTAGAACAGAGAAAGACACTCCACGCCGCAGCGTGGGAGAATCATCATGGGATTGATTTGAAAATTTTCCACACGGAAGACCGCACATTGACTTGGCTTTAGTGGAAGATGTGCGCCATGAAGAATGATAAAACATGCTCTCAGGCCACATTATCACAGCCACGATTTATGATAAAATGTTGCGATGCGAGAAAGAAAGTATCAACATTACAGTGTCAGCGATATAGTGCTTCCATTTTTCACCTCGATAAGTGAGAAAATTCTTTGTCACACACTCACGCGATAAAGGTGCTGAGAATTTTGATTGAATTCTTTTGAGAGTAAATTCACACAAAGTATTTCTGCTAGGGTGTATCATGATTTTCCAAACTTATATTCCACAGGTTATTCATTCACAGAGAAATTGCGATGATTCCTCATTTCTTCTATTAACCTCTCACCCAAAAAAAAAACTGATTGAAGACAGACGAAGAGAAGTGCTTGAATGTCTTAAGAATGCAAAAAGTGATTTTTTTAAATTAAATTCCGCAACTGTGAAGGCCACTTTATTCATCGTTGCACTTGATTGATTACAAATTGTCGATATCAAGAAAGTCAGTCAAGTGTTTCCCATTGATTTCCCACGAAAATCTCAGTCACTTTCACGCTCAAGAGAGAGAATGAAAGTTCGTCTCGAAAGGGAAATTCGAGCAAAAGAATGCGCCGCATTGAAATTAGCCAAGATGTGAAGAGGCGCTAGAAGTGATCCGACTACAAATTGCGATGTGAGAAAGAGGCATTCTGGCCTCTGTATAAAATGTTATACACGAAGGAGATACAAGAGAAGAATCTCGTGTCGTGAATTTCTCGAGTGTATGACTTGGAGACGCCTCAAATGTATTATTTTTGTAGCATCGCGGTGCCAACAGACACTTGTTGATGGCTCAACTTGGGTGTTTTCTGGGCCGATTGCCAAAAAGCCATACAGCACAGTGTCACATTGTGTGGGGCTGACAATGGGTCCGTGCGCGCCAGTCAAATGTGCGAATATATTTGCCATTATCGCGATCATGGGAAATTTTATTGCAACAACACACTCATCGACATCCGGTGAATAGGGCGACAATTGCGCGGGTGTAGCAGAAAAAGTAGGAGAAAAGTTTTTGCACCGCCGCCACTTCAATTGCACACAATTTTTCACATCGCACGGCGCTTTCCTTCCTGGGACAACACTTTGAGCTACACAACTCCGCGGAGGCACTTACAATTAGGTCCCTCACACGCACACGCGATACAAGAAAGCCCATTACGCTGATTTAATTTACTCGGAAAAATTTTCTTATCGACATCATAAATTCCCTCATAAGGTGACGTATTAATGGCCCAAAAACATATTGGCCTCTTGGGCGAGCTGTCGAGTTGACGACGCTCTAGATGAAGGATCCACTGGCAAAAGCCTCGCAATGTCCACGATTCTCTCAAATTCCATACTTGAATAATTCTCCGAATATCTCCGAATCAACTCTGTTATTGACATACATTGAATAATTCACTCTCGTACAATTTTCTTTCTTTTTTTTTAATGCTGTGCTCCCGAATAAGCAAATAACTTGGCAATATTGTGATTTTTTTTTCCACTCCTCCCCAGATTTATCTGAATGTCAGTGGAAGGAGAACTTCCTCCGGCATGAATTTCACCCACATTTTCGCATGAGGAGACGTATAAAAACTTCGACAAAATGAAAATGTTTCACATAAATTAAAAAGTCAAATAGATGACTTCAAAGACAAATGCCCTCGATAAAAGTTTTATGTGTGCATGAAGGAGAGTTTAGCACCATTTCACCGCGATGTTTAAAGAATGAGGAGTTCGAATTCTTTCACCCAATGATCTTGTCTGGCGTTGAGCTGAAATAAAACGCACGCCGAGTATTCCGATACTTCGACTGCAGATGCCGTCTCTCGGAAGAAGGAATGTCACGCTTTTGGATGATACAGCATGAGAGACCAATTTGACAAAACACTTGATTAATCTTCACTCGGTGAAAACTTTCACGGCAAATTCCCCAAATTCCCTCAAATTTCCCAAGTGCGCCAGTGAAATCATAAAGCACGCAATTTCACTGTCATTGAATATTTCGCATCAACATTTTTCACGTCACTCAGAAATGTTAATTATCGATTAGATAGGGGAAAAAGGCGAAAATTTTCCATTAAAATTAGCAAAACAGATAAACACTTAAGCGGAGAATTTAGCCAATGTGTTCAAGCATTGAATTTCGATACTAAATCGAGAGAGAGAGAGAGAGAGATTACTCTGGATGTCACTGATTGAGTCAATTTGCCAAAGAGTAGACCAAGTGAGATTCAATACTGCAAATCACAAGTCATGCCACCATCTCAAACCACCCCAAAATGAAGACGATTAAGGCGCGCAAATCGGGACAATGTCAAGGGTGACAAGCCATGGAGGAGGTCGCAAAACTTGAGCTTCTGTGTGCTTCGGATTTCCTCCCGAGACACTCTTATCTCACAAGCATTTCACAACCAATAAATTAAATGCTCGATATAAAGTGGCAATTAAACTTGAGTCAAGTATTTCCGAAGCACGCCGAAGAATCGATATTTTCGGTGTGAAGTATTTGGCAGGCACACCTAATAAAACATCTTTTCACATTTTCTAAGCTTTACGATTGGATATTCCATTTGATTTAGAGGTCCAATTTGAGCGTGAATCATTTTCATGTGAGAAGTCATAATGTTTCAGAGCTTCTCCGTGTGGTTTTATGAGAAGAAATATGTTGAATCCACTCGAAAACATTAAATTTATAGATTGAACCATAGCACAAGTGAGCACGAACCAACTAGCACCGGACTTTAGTCGTCTGTTGCATAAGAATGATAGAATGTAGTTGAACAATTCAAATGAAAAGGTCACGAATACAATTATCATTTGATGTATATGCAAAAATTGGGCATTAAAAATCAGATTTATTGTTCTAAAAGCACTCTATTCTATATGTATTTCCTACAATCAGCTTCATTATACTTTGCTCAAAAATTAAATACCAAATTAGTCAAGCATAATTACTTGCGTTTTGGAGCGCAAGATAAAATGTCCCATTATTCCAAATGGCCTTGAATTTAGACTTCTCAAACATCTGCAAATTCCCTCTTGATTCAGCCGAAACAGGTGGTTTCTTGCGTCATTAAACCTCAATTCGCCACTGCCCAGACTGATGGTGAGATTGTGTCTCTATTTAGATGGAGAAAAGTGGGAAAATGCTGGGCGATTCTCGACTTTGTTAGTCACTGTTGAGAATGATTGTAAAACCATTCGCTCAATTGATTTTAATGGGCCTCAAATGACGCTGAATTAAGACAATTGCTTTCAATTTTTACACACAACTCCCATGCTTCCTCTGTCGTCTCATTGTCTTCCCCATCGCACTTCTTCCAGTGTCTCAATTGTATGGTGTGCGTCAAAAATGCTGGTGACAAGAAAATGTGGGTGAAGATGGGCTCTTTTTGTCCACAACATGCGATTATATACTCGAAACGACGCGGGGCTCCAGAAAGACATAGAGAGTGAAATAAGGTTCAAAAGGCTCTGATTGTTGAACAATTGTTCTTGTGATTTCATCTAATCCACGGTCCTTTCCTCTCCCTTTTGTGTTTCTCTCACACTCACTGCCAGATTGAGAGATAATCGTCTAAGGTGGAGCCCAGTTAAGTCAAGAAGACAACGTCTTCAGATCTTGCCTTTCTGCCTTCTCGTCTGTTTTTCTGCGAACATCTTAAATTCAGAAGACGTTCAAGGTGAGCAGCTTTTGCGTCTATATAGCAAAATATTGGCCAAACGAAGGAATGAATCTGATTGATGTTACAGAAAGTGAGATTCTTTTACTGGCATTTTCGCTGTTTGTGGAAAAATTGCACTTCAATTGACTGAATTTATTTCACATGAAATCCCGCATGAAAATAAACCACTCACTTGCCGTTAAAGACAAACTGTGCGATGAAATTTGACTGTAAAATGTCTGATTTGTCTACAATATCTGTGATTTCTTCGCAAATGTCACGACAGAGATGATGACATCAAAAAACCACCTTCATCCAGTGCTAAAATTTGGATAAAACACTTGATTTTTGCCTTGGCTGAGAGATGAAAAAGAGCCAAATAAATTAAATAACCTCTATACTGTGTTTTCCGCACTGTCCATCTCTCATTTTCCATTAACATAATCATCGACACAGTGAATAAATTCATGTCAATATTTCTGTACAAACTCACACTTTCTCATTTTTATTTACACTCCTCGCTAAAAGTGTCATCAGCAAAATTACCAACGTATTATTTACTCTCTTGAGCATTTCACATACTAACTCAACTGTGTGCATGTAAATATGATAAAAAAGATACACTTTGAGACATAAGGCATCGGAAGGAAGAAACTGGCCATAAATTTCAGAGGAAAAGACGACTCATCGTGTCATTTACATTATCAGAACAGAGGAGCAAATTGAGATGAAATTGAAATGAATTTTTAAGGATGTTTATGCGAAAGCAAAATTAAAATTTTCCAAAGGAAGAAATTGTTTATGTATTGTGACTAACCATTCGAATTTTCTCTGGTTGCTCTATTTTCTCTCAGACACTCGCGCCGCTATTAAAGCCCATTGCTATGTGGAAAATTTATACCATCCTCACATTTATGTATTTTCCTCTCAAGCAGATATTTTTATTGAAATGCCGAGTGACGATGAGAAACGGTGGAAATGAATGATAGAGCACTGAAAAAACCAACAATTTTCAACACTTTTCCGAGAAGAGCGACCACTATCTCTTAAAATATATTTTATTTGACTTCCTCTCTCTCTCTCCCTCTCTGCGTTGATGCTTTTTGCCATCGCCACAGCTCGAGAGTGACAATCTAAAAAATTGCACTTCAGTTCGTGGGAATTAATAAAATACCCAAAGTAACAGAAAGAAGTCACGGAGTCTAAAGAGCATAAAAATAGACACAATATTCATTCACTTAATTAAATGGATATTACATATATACTCAAGTGAGTGAAAAAAGTCACTCGAAATAACTCCGCATACTCTTCTGAGGGGGTGAATAAATACTGTGCGCTAACGCAACTGTCACGCGACTTGTGCAGTAAAAAATACTTTGTAAAAAATGTTTGCAATTACTAGGATCTCGACTTTATGAGTTAAATATTCTATTTGCCGCGGTTTAATGTATACACAAGAGTATTTTAAAGTGATAAATAACTTCACTTAAAATGGATTGGGGATAAAATACATATTTTGCATACTTTGAAACATCATCAGTCGCTTCGAGAGTCACTGACGAAAGAGAACAACAAGTTTTCTTCTGAAATTATTTTTGATTTTATTTATTTAAATTCGAATAAGACCCAGACAATGGCTTATTTAATGGTCCACAGAATAATGAAATTACTCGCAGTTACTCAAAAAAAAAACAACCATAACTGCAATATGTGCATATAAGAGGCGAAAATATTGCCAAATGTTCTACAAAAACTTGTGGCACATTTCATATTTCAATGCCTTTTGCATCTCACAGTGAGAAAAGTAAACACTCTTGAAGATGACTATCTGGAAATTTCCACATCTTATAACTTTGAAGCAAAAAGATGCGGATGTTTTGAGCCAAGATGAAAGGAAAAAAAGCCATCCACTCGATTGTTTAGCCAAATGATTAAAGTCTTTCTGAAAGTCTAAAAATTACTTCGCATAAATTATGACACAATCGATAATTTAGTGTCTTTTTTTCCTGTCAGCCAAAAGAGTGTCATTGTGAGAATTTTTGGTTGAAAAATTCCACGATCAAAAATGTTCACAGAGCCATGAAATTTTGCTTTGAAATTGCGAGGGGAGGTTGAATTGCAGCAATTCCCAGGTAATTAATCAAACAGGTGGGAGAGAGTGTTTTTGGATGAGACACGCACTTGAGGGGCATTTTTGCGAGATGCTCAAAAACTGACGAATTCTAAGCTCTTGACAGACACACAGAGTGATCACTTGGCCTTCTGCTGGTCATCGCGTCTTCTCATCACCTTTTCCATCCACAGCCTAAGTCCAACCACCACATCTTCGGACTCCAGCGGCTATTTGAGCACCTTGAGCGCGTGTTTTGCTTGAGAGTTTGATTCTGAAGCGCGGACATAACATCATGGTCGTGGAACCGGTTTAGTGGCCGTCACAAAAAGAAGACAATTATACCCCCCTTCACCTTTCAACACACTCCCAACCAACACTCATTCAGCTCTTCTTCTTCATCTTCTCACCGCGCGCTCTTCGTGTGTTTGAATTAGCTTTTTTCACCGTCTGGGAATTTAAATGCGCCCATTGCAATCACCACAGGTAGAGGCAGAGTGCACGATCGTCTACCACAGTTTCAGTTTCACTTTTTCGAGCGGCGCATCTCTTCTAACCGCCGCACACAAATCCGCGCCGCGCTTCATGTGTTAGGCATGAGGGAAGAATTATGCCATGGTCACACGGAAGACGCGAAACGCGATCTGCTGATCCCTCGCGATGCATTTTCACTCTGCAATCACACCATTTGCCAGGGGAAAAACCCCCTTTTGTCTTGTGCCAGCGGAATTCTGGCGCTAATAGCATTAATTTTCGATTGTGAAACGGCGATTTGACAAAATACTATGCGAATAATTGCCAGTTGCGAGCCAGTTGGAGAAACACCGTGAATAGTTGGGTAAATTATCGTCTCGATACATCCTAAATTCCAATGTAAATTGCACAAAGAATAAATTTTCATGCAGACACATGCGCTCAGACCGCTCAGACGCACAGATTAGAAGGGATTTACCATTGAAAATTTAAGATGTGACGAATCTTAACACTAAACCATCAAGATTGTGGTAATGAATTGCCAGCAACAGTGAATTTTATTCCATCGTCAGCCCTTTAGGAAGTCAGATTTTTGCATATTTATGCATTTATTGCAGAAAATCACATTCACATTTCACTTTAATGCATCATTAGTCATGAAAACCCACTTCGCAGCCCAGCCAAGAACTATAACACCCTCAATTTTGACACATGTCCAATAAATGTATTCCCATTCCGCGCCCTGAGAGGTCATAAATCATATTGCATGACGTGCACTTTTGACCACAAGAAAACTGCACCAACACGCGCTTAGGTTTTGACACACAGAATTGACTTTGCGAACCATTATTCGGATTGCATGAAGTGTATTCCTGGTAAATTGCATACAGAAGCAAGTTTACTGGGCGATGGGGTGAGAGCTTTTAGAATAAACAACTGAAGTAAGCATATATTTCAATACTAGATTATACCAGCAAATAAGAGAGATTTTCCAGAAAGTTTCTCCCCAGCCGCTCCGGCGGCGTTTACTTGGCAGGCGGGGTGGGAAAAAAGTAAGTTGTTGCAGGATTAGTTTGAGAGCTTTTATCTAAATAACATAAACAAAAGTTGAAGGCGGCAAGGAGGAGTAAACTTGAGACACAGAACGCTGGTATAGTCGGCATTATGGCAGGAATCATGGAGTTGAAAAGTTTGTGGTTTAGTTTATTGTAGCACTGGATAATGGTGATGAAGATTATTATGATGCTGCTCGCTTAGGCGCAACAATTGTTTCTGAGGGTTGCAATTTGTCCTGTGTTGCATTTCTGAAATTGTTGCTCAACGATGGAAAAATAACATGTCAAGTGTGCAAATCCATTAAATCACCTTTCATCGTCATGTACAGAATATCTTTCTGCACACACAGTCTCGCCGATAAATAATGACACACGGGGAACAGGTGAGCGTTTTCGGGGATGGTGCTAGAACAATTGAGAAAATGTGCCAGCCCAGAGTGTTCCACCATTCAATGGTGATCATGAATGTCCCATTGTTGCTGCCAAATGGAAAACTCTTACACGTGGTCGGGAGGGAAAACTGAGCAGATTGGAATGCAGCCATTTTCACACTTCCACCTGTCAACTTTTCATTTTGCCAAAGCGCCAGAGGGTGTGAGAAGGAACTTTTTGTCACTTTTGTTCCTTGACATTCCAATTGTTTCCCCTCCTCCCAATACAATTGTCACACGCGGGCACAATGTGAGCTTTCCGTGTGTGTGGAAAACGACAAAAGTGTCAAAGTAGCTTCAA
This sequence comes from Phlebotomus argentipes, assembly GCF_947086385.1. Lineage (NCBI taxonomy): Eukaryota > Metazoa > Arthropoda > Insecta > Diptera > Psychodidae > Phlebotomus > Phlebotomus argentipes. Next base: position 1,444,531 of record NW_026776174.1, read on the forward strand.
CACCACGTGCACATTCGCCAGATACCACACTTTCCACCTCTGCCGGCTCCCATATTGCCTATTGAGCGTCCACGGCGACACTTGAATATTCACATGGTCATTCAGTATCATAATTGGCTTGCTGAAAGATTGGGTGGTCGCTTGAAGAAGTGGCAAGAAAGTCACACATCTCAAGATAAGGTGGAGCGTTTCCTTTCGCGTCTGGTAAAGTTTTTTCGGCATGGAGAAAAAGAACAACAAGGGGGATTTGTTTTGCCGCTTTTCGGCCTTGTTTTCTAATCAATCTGCTAGCAGGAAAGTTGTGTTTTTGTTAAAAAACAAAAAAAACGCCAACCCCGAAAAAGCTTTCAGGTAAGAGTCACGGTTTGGCAGAAAGTTCGGTTGGTTTTGTATTGGATTTTACGAAGAAGTCCTTCATTTCTCAAAGATCAGTCATATATTCTGTTAATTGAAATTGTTAAATATCATAAAAATAGAAGTATGAATTCTTAACCTCTTCCTAGTTTCTCAATTTAGAAATTTTATCTTTTAATAAAACATTTTCCCTAAAACAACGAGTTCAACCACTGTAAATTGAGTAAAATTGGAAAACAGAATGTGTAAACAATACATTAAAAGTTCGAAACAAGTCGGAAATCGGCACTTTCCTGAAAGCCATCAAATCCATCTGAACTTTCACAACAACCGTCTCCAGAACAGCATATATGTAAGACGGGAAGACCGTAATATAAATGGATGTGTTAGATAAAAATACTATGGAACATTTTTCCAAGCCACTCTCGCCCACCTCCCTTTGTTATACCTTTTATTTGAAAACTCCCAAGGAATATTTTACCCGCACAAGATCGATAAGCCCACGAGACTGTCTAATTGCGAGTGAGCACGAATTTCGAAAAAAAAGACTCTGTTTTGGCCAGAACCAGACTAAAATATGGCACAGACATAATTATAATGTGGATTTTGTGGTGTATGGAAGCAAAAAAAAAGAAGAAGAAAATAGAGTTATTGTGAGTGGAATTGAAGACATATTGCTGGATGTGAAGAAGAGAAGCGTTCAACGTTGGGGTGGAGAAGGATAGAGTATTTGTCATATTATAAATCTTATCTCACCCTGTTTATAGAAATTGGCACATAAATGTGCTGATTGCCACCAGAAGGAGAAAATACCTTTTCACTCTCTCTCTCTCTCTAGTTCAACTTTCTGTGTGCGTGTTCTATCCTCGTTCTGGGCTGGATGGCGATGCGTTTTTGGCGGGTAGATTTGCGGACACTCGCACAGACACTGTCAGGATGGATTATCTCCTGCCACTTCTTAGCACTAAAAATACACTGGTAATGGTGTCCTCGCACCCTGGATATCGACGAGGTTTGTACAAAAACTGCTGATTTATCACAACAATTTCATACCATAAGCACCACCTTATGGTTATAATTAACGACGATGCCAGTTACGATGCGTACACTTCTCCTACAATAATACCCCCCATTTAAATATAGTGCACACACGCCTCGTGGAAGATTTCTCTCGTGGTGCGAACAGATTTGAATCAGTGGGTGATGAAAGTAAATAATCCACTGGCTACGGATTATTTACTCCTCTCAGCCCCAACACTTGCGTCGTTTTGCTCAAATGAGGTGGACGCGGTTCAAACTCATACACAATGCGTGGAAAATTAATTTGATCTCATGTGATCTTTGTCACAACTCTTGAGACATCTCTCTTATGTCTCAGCATCCAAACACTTGGGCGGACAAAATGTTGCCGAAAGAGCGCTTTTCTCGCGTCTTCTCAAATCACACTCAAATTGCCAATTCATTTGAGCATCCACTCGAGCGCGTATAGAGAAAATGGTCAAGCATATTTTGCATGATGAGTTATTCACCCCTTCGAGCGATTATCGAGACAAATTTAATTCTCACTTCCAACAAGCATTTTTCAGGAAAAATTTCTTCAATTAACAGACACTCAATTGAATGGACTTTCGCAAGTTTGTACAAATTTATTTATTATTGTTCTCAGTGTGAAATCTGCCGCAAATCGCGTAAAATGTTCAGTATTGAGACTTGCCATTCACCACAGGCGCAAGGTTCTAAGATCTCTCTCGGTGATTTTCATTGAGATTCCATGGCATTTTCCGTCATTCCACATCGAGTTTCACTGTGTCTTTATTTGATAAATTGTGCATCGCATTAGAAGTGGCTTTTTTTGTCTATCTCTGATTTTGTGTCTCTTCAAATTCTCCCCTTCATTTCTTGCACATTTCATTTTCTCCACATGCACAACATCAAGTGCATTGAGACGAATGGCAGAGTGGAGTAACGAGAATAAATTAATTTTAATAAAGTTATTATGATCGTCATGAAATATCCAAGTGGCTGACATTCTTTGGCCTCTCTACAATGGGCCCGTTTCTGTTGCTCTCTAACATATCAAATGAGATGTGAGGATGGAAAATGGCTCGAGAAATTATTTATGAATGATTGTGGCTGTTTAGCTTTAAACAAGATCGACAATGACACTATTATTGTGACTTTTCAACTAAACACACCGCGCATAGAGAGGAAGAGGATGAATTTAATGCTCGCACAGAAACATTTCCTAAACATTTTTCATTTTGGGAAAAGACATCACAAACTGGCCACCCAATTCACGTCACTCAGGATGGAGACAATTTCCTCTCTTTTTTTTTATCAACACAGACAAAATTCTAAATTTATAGACTTGTGCATGAATATTTTATCATGCCAGATGATTTTTCTTGCCTTGTGAAATCTTCCGCGGTGAACACTTTACAAATGAAAAGTGTCAAAAGGCTTAAATTGTTTCACATTCTGACCGGATTTTTTTTGCTCTCTCTCTTCTTTCTTTCTTTCTCAAAAGCCCAAGAGGGAGAGAGAGAGATTATTTAAATAGAATTAATTAACTCGCCATGAAGAAAACGAACGTGCTGAAAAATTTTATTTCTATTGAGCGATAATATGGAAATCACAACCATGGATGTATTTTGCTTCTTGCTAATTTTCAATGTAAATAACCATCACTTGAGCCATCGAATGTTTGGTTGAAACGTGGAAATATTCATCTGACGTGATCACGTTTAAATTTTTCTTCAGCAATATCTAACATACTGTCAAATTGACATACGGAATTGACATTAATTCAAGATCAAGTTGATCTCCACGCAATATCAATGTGATTTGAAAGAGAATCTCTGAATGCACACACAGTCAGAGATGCAGTCAATATCCAATGTGACCATCACGCGGACAACTGATCACCTCACAATCATTCCTGCATCTGAAGCTCAATGCGAAATAAAAAATGAAATGACGGCCCACCCACGGTGTCTAGAAAAGCCGGGTAAAATGGTAGAGAAAAGTGTGTTCGGTGGAAAAGATTTGTCGTGTGGATAATTGTAACAAAGCGTAGCAGAAACTGGCATCGTTGCTCAACGAAATATCTCACACCGGCCAATATGAGCAGTAAGACCTAACAAATTGCAGGAGATTTATGCACTTTTAATTGCACCTCCAGTGGAAATGATGCGGTTAATGTTGCACAAAATGAATCACACTCAGCCAGTCTGACTGAGGCCTCTATTAACGTGATGATTGGGGCAATTTTTATCCCTAATTGCCTTGTCAATTCACCTGTTTTAGCACAATTTGACTTCACTTGACGAATCTCTTCTTCTTCTTCTCTTCTCACAAACTCCACAGCTAGGTCACTGTCACAGAATCACGGAGGAATCCTGCTCCTCCAGGCACTTTATCCAATTTTGTTGCAAGGATGATGTGCGATCAATTGCACATCGATCAGCGTGTAATCCACAGACGTGTGTGCGTGCGTCAGAACAAGAGTATCCTTTGAGGACTGACTGAAGACGATCGAACGTGATCGAAGCGCGCGCGCAGCTCAGCGGATCGTGTATGATGAACAAAAAGCAAAAGCCACCAAAACAACACTGACAGGCGGGCGGGCAACAGAGTCTCGTGGAATCGACAAAAACGACCCTGGGCGACTGAAAATTTCAAGCATATCACAGTGTATGTGAATTGGTAATATACACGGCGGATATATGTATAACTCTTAACACTATACACTATATAGCAAATGTAAACCTAGGAGAATCATCCGCGAGAGAGCGAAAGAGTGTGTGGCACGAGAGAGGGAAGAGCTGAGCGCGATTCACGGGAATTGACTCACTGTGAGGCCTCACAATTTGCTTCTGGGTGCGCTCTCTTGACTATAAAATACACATCAAAGTCGCATATTACAACTCTACGCGTATAAGCTGAGAGACGCGATTCTTTTTTGAGAAAATGAGGGAGAGAAGAAAAAGAGACACATACACACGGTCATACACGAAACTATCCACACAATCAGTCGTCGCTTCCATGTCTCACGTACACTCGCGCATCTTCAACTATTTCTTGTTAATTTTTCCTGACTCGACTGATTGTCAATGAAGCAGGAATTTATTATTATTCTGGTGCAACATGAAAACTTCTGATGCGACGGAGAATTCACTATTGAGCAGCGTGGTGACAAAAACGGATATTTAAATTTTCACTTGAATTACCAATTAAGATGCTTTGCAGACACATGTCGCATCGCTGAAGAGAAAGGGATTCTAACTAGTTTGCTTGAAATCTGTACAAGTACTTCACACTATATTTTCTTTACAGCGCATGTGATAATGAGGCTCATCACCTTCAAAATGGTATATTCATAAAGGTAAAACCAAGAGGGAGATAAAACAGTCAGAAGCGGTGTACAGCTCAACAGAAGTACTTAAGAAGTGGAAGTAATCAAAAGCTTACAACATTCCTTCCCTGAGTGCTTATTTTACTGACAAATTATCCCGATTCTTTGAATTCCCTTCGATTTTCACGCAGAATCAAATTAAAAAAATCTTTTTTTAGGTTATGTAATGAATCGCGGTTTGATTTTGTGAATAATTCGCATTCTAGCACAACAATTCTTATCGTTAAGTTAAAGAGATTGCTTTTCTGAACCTTTGATGCCAAGAAACACTGCAAAATGTTTTGAACTCAAACATAACCTAAAAAATAGTCATTTCGATTTGAAAAATGTTCATTCCGAAAGCTTTTTGTACAATTTTATCACTGAATCAGCAGTTTTAAGTTCTTTAGAGGATCTTAACCAGATCATTTTGTGATCTAGAATTCTTAGAAACGGAGTTTTTGAAGATCTCTTAGTAATATTTTTAGGTTATGTGTTTTTAGGTCTATTTTTACAGAAATATCGGATGGAAACTTAAGAAATTCATATAGAATTTTCAAGTTCTAGAAGTGTCAGGCAGATTTTGAAGTGTTTGCAAGTGGTGTACAGATCTAAGGCAATTATCTCCCCCTTGGGCAAAACAGTTAAGTACATAAACCTCTAAAGAGCCTCGAGTTATATTACTCGTCCTCCTCTTTTTATTTAATAGTCTTTTATCACAAGCAAAACACCGCAAGCATTACCATATTCACCATTCTGAACTCTATGGCTATTTGATAGTAAAAAAAAAAGTTCATATAAATATCCGGAAGAGTAGCAATAACAATAATCATATATCTGCGTGCAATCGACATGAAGAGGCAAGTGACAATAATTTAGACGCCCAGCAACTGCCACGTGAACTGCGCGGCGAAACTTTGTACAGAATGAAACATTGTGGAGTCATCTTTCGCTTCACTCTCCAATTATTGTGGAATTTCTGTATTCACCGTGCCTATGAAAAGATCAAGAGCCTGAGATTTTTTTTTGACTGTGTGTGCAGAACGTCAGGAGAATTCCACGGGCTATACAGCGCGGGTTGATGACAAAAATTTGGTGTGTGTCAAAAACTGCGGAGATCAAAGAATCTCACATAGAAGATAATTAGAGGAATTTCAATTTTGTCTCTTCGCCTGCGCCTGTCATATAGGTATAAAGGTGACAATTGCTTTTAAGCCCGCGCGTTTCCTCTTTCACGTCGCCAATTGTCCAGGCGCTTATTGAATTCCTCCGCGCCAATTGCACGGGGAATTAATATGTGGGCGGATTTTGTGACGTTTCGCAGTGAGAAAAACGGCCAAAAAAGTGGCATGTGAATGGAACATCGGACGTGACATAAGATACAAATGAAATTTGATACGCCAAATATGACTGTCGGGGGGGCGCTTATCAAGAGGAATACCATCCATTCTATCTTTTAATTTTGCAGAGTGCTTAACTCAATTGACGAACACATACTTTATCACTTTTGTCCGTTGTGGCAAAGCCATTCGTGCGAAGGCCTCAATTGATTCTCTGCCTATTTAACACTTTAAGTATGAATTTAATGTGACAACAATTGCTCATGTGTATGACATTCAGAAAGTTTGACATCTGATAAATTCTGTTTATAAGTTTATAATTATAGCCATAGTTTTAGTTTTCATCATAAACATGAGCTAAATAATTGTATAAATTTTCGCGCGCGCCAAGTTGATATTTTCAGCGGCTCACAGAGAGCGATAATTTTGTGATAACAATGAAAATAGTCTCTAACACCACATATAGTGTATCTAAAACACATTAAAGTGACTGTAAAATAATCATGCACAATTTAACTCATTAATTCACATGGATTTCATTTAATGGTAACCCGCGTACATTTAGCCAAGTGTCTGTCGACGGGAAAAGAACGTGACAGACACAATAGATTTATCTGCGCTGTGAAAATATCTCCAAATCTAAAAATATCAATCAACACATTTTATTATTTGGGGAGCGAGAGAGAAAATGTTCTGAGAAGCGGAAAAACGTGAAATTGGAACGATTTTTTTTTCTTCATCATCATCATCTTTGTTTTACTGCGTTGGAAAAGGAAGAATAACATGGGATCCGCATTTCTAGAATGGTTCCATATCATCTTTCTCTATAGCACAGAAGAGAACAGTCTCTGGGTGTTTTTACTGCCATTCACGTTTATTGCAACATTTTCACACTTTTCAAAACATGTAATCATGATGTTATTAATAGATTTCACATAACAATTCATCCGTTGGCAAATGATGCAAAAAGAGGGAATATTTTCCCAATGATCAATAATTTCTGTATTTGACTGTTCACAATGGACAAAGTGGAGAATTCATCGAAAGAATGATTGGCTCAAGTGTTAAACGCACACAAGAAGTATTATATGTATGTATTTAGTACGCCAAATAGGGGGAAAATTAAATCTCTCACACATATATTCCTTAGCCACTGTTCCTTCGCGCGCCCGTCTCTTCGGCCCGAAGACGTGACTTGCCTTGAATATTTGCTTATGTGTTAAAATTCAAAGGCATAAAGCACGGTATTGTGTACAAAATTCGTGACGTCAGCGTCTCTAATAAATACAAAAAAGTATGTAGGTAAACATTATCGGAATATGATAAGTAAACATTAACAGAAAAATTACCCATTGATTTTCAACTCCCTTCACTTTCTGTCTCACTTCAGGCCTCGCATCGCCGATGCACGAGTATTGATGGGTGGCTTTTTTTTATTGTCGTCCGCGAGTGTTGAAGCGAATCAGTGTGATTGCTATCCAACGGCCGAAGCCATCAGAGTTGATAGTAGAGTTCCGCCACGAAAGTATAGATCACGCGCTTAGTTTGCTAGACAAAATGAGTGACAATTCTCAATTAATGGCAGAACTAAAAACTCTGTAAATTGGCTAATGACATGATTAATTTAGACTCTGATGATGGGCTTTTAAATTTTCACATTTGCCACATGTCAATACAGTGTCAGTTTGCTTCTCCTTCCAATGTCTCACTTTTCTGTCTTCATATCATGAAAAAACCGTGAAGTGACGCTCTTTTTCTGACTCTTTTCACGATGTGAGACAAAACATTTCACTAATTGTCCTATCGATTTCACATATAGCAGTTGGCAGATCACATGGCCTCGACGGTTGAGATTTCAAAGACATCCGTCAATCAATTTTCGTGAGGCTGAAACACCCATGAGAGATGCCTGTGAAGGCGAATCTTCTGTTGCCTTCTGTCAAGTGCGCGAGCGAGAAAGAGTGCGTGTGAGGGACAAAATGTTAATTACCTCGTGAAGAAATTAAGCAATTTAGCCGGAAAGACATGGGAAACAGCTGAGTGTGTCAGGAGCATCTCAAGATGGGATAATTCTTGGGACATCTCTCAGACTCTCACCCAAAGAATTTGCCACTTTAATGCATCGTCAACAGAGGAAAATTCACTCCTTGCCACTTAAGCCACGACCACACACAAGCTTTCCCACAAGGCGAGGAAAATTGAGGAGGAAATATCTCGGTGGCGGAAGAAAATCACTGCGTAAACATAGAAAATTCACGAGACACCGCAATGAGGTGGTGGGAAAAAAAAAGACACGGAAAAGATATGCTGGGTATTCTTTCCCTCGAAAGAATATTCTTTTTTTCTACTGGAGCGGGAGAATAAATCCTAAAATAGTTCATACAAAGATATCTGCTTACTCTCACAATTCTCCCTCGATTTGCCTCATATTTTACTCATCACGCCTGGATTTCTTGTTTATATCCCCAGAATTTGTTACATTCGGAAATTGACCTTTCCCTCTCCTCCATTCCAGAGATGAGAAACCATGAACGCACACATAATTCATTGTATGTTGGCATCCAATTGAAAATTGACTTTTGTACTCAAGTGGCAAAAATGTTGCATTTGCGATTCTCACTCTCTCTGGAACGAAAAAGCCGCAACTGTGAATGCTCAAAGAGATAAAAGCACTTCATGGCCAAGTACAGAAAAGAGTTGGGATTTGAGAAAAAGCCTCGAACTTCTCAGAGCGTATAAATAAAATGCGGCATTTGAAAAATGTTAAATGATTTACGTGTGTGTGTGTGTTAGTTGATGGGTGAAAAACCTTCCGCAAATCGCACCTTTTCACATCGCCATTGCAAATCAATAGTCCTTCAATATTAACCACAGATATTCATTGTTAAATACCTTGGCCGTCTGCCCTGGATATATTCGTGATAATTGAAGAGAGAGAAAAAATGTAATTTCAGTCACAATATCCATATTGCGATGTGGTTAACAAAACAGTGCGTAATTTTTATCCGAATTTTCCAAAAAATTATATTCCCCTCGCAATTAAAATATACTTTACCGCATATGCTTTCTAGAAAGAATTATTAATTTATCATATCTGTCCTGTAATCAATATTTTTCGCCAAATTTGAAACTTTGGCATTCCATTCTCCATCTTCATTAATTCCATTTCGCGCGGATTGGACCAAATCAAACAGTCTAATTGTTTCATTTCTATCGCGATGGTGCAGAAAGTGCAAAATAACAAGAATAATGAGGATATTTTCCAGTGGTATATACAATTTCCCTTGCGCGTTGCGCCATTTCAGCCCCTCCAGTTGACTAATGAGGCTTTCAGAGATTGTGTTCTGTTTTTTTTTTTCGACTAACAACCATCGAATTGAACAAGAATTCAATCAATTCTCTGGCGGAATTACATTATCTTGGCTGTGTAATAGAAAATGATTGAATTGATGGGCGTGAGTGGAGTGAGGGGGGAATTTTGGGGGGAGCTTTTTCGCCTCTTTGGCCGCAAAATTCCCATTGCCAAAGAATGTGACTATAGATTTTTTATGACTCCCCTCCATCTTTCCGAGATAGTTTCATTTTCTCCGCCTGGGCTTTCTTTGTTCGGCTCCGGTGGCTTTCGACTCGCCGCAGGGAAAATGGAGCGAGCGAATGCGAAGAAAATGCTCCATATTCCACTGTTAGAGAAAGGAATATGCTCAACATTAATATTTAAGTGTTAATCAGCCCCTTTTAAATTATGCGTGAGTCCTCGGAGACCTGCGAAGCGTGTGTAATGTCTGTTTATGACATGGTAAACTCTCATGTTACATTATTCACCGTAATCAGAACGCATGGAGGAGGAATTGAGTGAAAATACAGCTATTTTTCTCTTATTGTAGACATTAACAGATGGAAATATAACTTGTTGAGCGAATGCATAAATTTATGAAAGCTCAACTAAAGCTCGCACCATTTCAACCGTCAAGAATGGATTTCTTTCTGCTATTTTCCCATCTTCCCAATCATGACATCAAGATTCCCAAGTGAATTCATCTCTACCCAGTTTGAACAGATTAAAATTTATCAACAATATCATATTCGGAATAATGTAAATTTGGTGATGCTATTTGAAATGCACCAAATCCACAAACATGGTAATTATTTTTCCACAGTGTAAAATGCAACAATGCCGTAGCGATCATGCAAATTCTTGATGAATTTTCGACCCACAAATGAACTAACCATCCATAAATCAATTGTATGTATAGTTCAACAGTTGATACATTTCCCACGAATTATTGTCGTTTTTTTACATGCCAAAAATTGGCAATTCCATACAAATCATCATGAGTTCGAAATTGTATGAAAATTGATAACCGTAAAATATGATTTCAGGTGTTCTTTCACCAACATTTCAACCCAGTGAAGGAAAATACAATTCAATTGATTGAGATGAATTCCACTGAACTTGCTTCAAATTAAAACGGAAATCCCCTCGCGAAGAAGCGAAAACACGTCACTGTATATAGTTCTAAGGCTAGAGCTGGACTAAAGAGAGAGAGAAAGACGGAAAATTCCATGGCGGAAAAACATAATAAAATTCCTTCCGTTGTATATATAAAAATTACCAAGAATGTTTATAACATCCAGCCCAGAGTGTGCCTCTTGAATGAACTTCAAATTTTCACGCAATCGGCATACAAATTATCTCGCCATTCTCCATTTCTTCCACTATAAAACAATATCAGTGGAAAAAGAAGAGGGAGAGAGAGAGAGAGAGTTAAGGCGTGAAATATGCTAAGGAATAAGACATAAAAGAATGATATAGGAATATTGATTTGACAACTTGTTCGGCTATAAATTTGGAAGGAAAAATTTTTAAGTGACTCCCATCTCACATTCAATGGAGAGGCTCTTCGTCATTTCTTCTACAGCTCGCACTCAATAGCATTGAGATACATCGTGGAAAAAGGGAGGAATTCAACTTTATAATAATGACGTGAGTTATAAATCTTTTACTACCTATTTTCAGCATTTGTATACACACCATATTGAACTCGATTTCCCGCCACTTTACTGTAAGTCTCTCACGCTGCTTCACCCTAACAAACTGGGCGCTTCAGTAAGCAATTGAAGAATTACAACGATCTTCAGAAGCTCTGTTTTATGCAGAATAATTTAATAATTAGAAAAATGATAAGGAAATCTTTTCAATAGTACAACTTTAACTAATCCTGTGTGTATTTATTACAAGTGTAACTAAGTAAAAATCTTTACAATTAACTAAAAAATTCGCTTCTTTAATTCATCATATCTCATTTTCCCCTGTTCTTCTTCTTCACAACTGTACGATGGTAACTTCTTAAGGTGCTTCCGACGTTTCTGTGTCTATTCTGGAATGAGAGATCTTTCCCCATTTGCGGGAAGTATCGCCAACACACACATGAATAACCGAAAGCAAACCAAGAGCTGACTCTTCCCACTCCCAGGCGACTATCGAGAGCGGATGAAACTTCGGCATTTGCCCAGGCCTTCAGCATGGCAGAAAAACGGAGGAAATGGAGGAGACTCTTGGGGTGAGGCTTTGGCAAGGAAGTCTGCTGAGTATCGGCGAATTTCACTACACATTCCATGCTTATATTGCGGAGTATATTGATAGGCACGTGGGAACCTATGCAAAATTTCAACAATTTATCTTCACAGAAACCTCCCTTGGGCATCGCACTGGCAACTATTCGCCCCGAAGCCTAGACATCAGGCTAATTTCATCCCTCCAGGCCACCCTATTTACCTTTCGATAGTCTCCCAAATCACTTTTTTCCCCGCCACACCGCACAGCCCTTCGCAGCATCATAGAATTTTGTATAATTTTTCAAATGTAGCCCTCAATGGGCATGAAAACACACACACACACTTCACGTCGGTGTGAGCATCCCAAGTCCACCCCGAAAAACCCTCTCGTCGGCCCAGCAACACTCATGGATGGCAGAAAATGTGGTGGAACATTTTTCTGCGCCATGAGAAAATGATGAAATATTGCTGAATGGAGTTTTGAATTGATGATTTAATGGCGGAAGTGAATTGTATACTCGGAAAAATTTGTCTATGGTCTTTTTTGCTCGCTCACGGGCCCATCTTCACGCCGCCATACATCATCTTTCGCGCGTGGAGCGCGCAGTATCAAGTATAAAAAATGCTTTCTCACTTGTGGCACATTCCTCTCGTTCACTTTCACTCTTGTCTGCCAGCCTTTTTGTGTCGACCCAGAAGAGCTTTCATCTCGACGGAGCGAAAAGTTAGAAGGGCACGAAGGAGGAGACTTCCACCCCAGCATCACAATAGATCAACTCACCTGAAAAGAGAGAGAGAGAGAGAAGAAGAAGAATGAGGATAAAATTAGATAAATCTCCACCTGTGAGATATCCCAGTGAATTATTAAAACATTGGGCAATGCCCAACTCTCGCCCACTGATTAATTGACAGTGATAATGAGAAAGATGCAGGAGGATGCCTCGGGAAGATGGTTTTTTAACCAGGCCATCAAATATTTTACGATTCAATTTCGCGGAAATTTATCTCAAGGGAATTTTCGTGCAAATTATCACCGTCGACAGAATGGTAAAATGTAGATTTTCCTGTTGTTTTAGTGCCACACTGCAAGAATTTGTACCACCCATCAGAAAGATGTTTTAAATTACACCAAAAATGATTCAATTTCACTGAGGATTTCTGCCAGAAGTTTCAATTAATTCACATTCTTATCTAGATTCAAAAAATATTATTCATTTCCATTCTTAAGTATTGTGAAAGAAGATTTCCTTGGGAAGTAAAATGAAAGATTTCTCCGAAGGATTTCTCTATTTAAAGATGGAGAAGGAAATGTAGAAAGTACGGATATCAGAATGGTTTTTCTACTTCAGAAACATACTTTCTTTTCGTATGTTATTCATTATAATCCAGAGGGAGTGTCTTCCTTCTTTAACGCCATCCTTTTCCCTGTTCTTTTAGCATTCACCGTAATGGATTCGTTAAAAGCAGGTCAACAATGCGCTTCGAATGGACTTTTCCCGTTGGAAGATGTTCACCCTTCTGCCAAGTGAATTTGTCCCCAAGTGACACAACTTTCAATTAACCCTCTTCGCCCAACTCGTCAATCAAGAGGAACCACTTGGCATTGTAAAAGAGGAGGCGGTGTTCAATTGTTTGGCTGTTTGTAAAAATTAATTTCATTCCTTCTCACACTCTCACTCTCTCTCTCTCAAGAGGGAGCTTTAGTGGAAGGTAAATGGCACAACAACACATTCTCCTCTCCTCCAAACACCTCAATCCACTTAGTGGATGGTAGCAGGAAGAACCCACTCTTGTGGAGGAAATAATGGCGAAAAAGCTGTCAAAGAGCAAATTGAATTCTGCACGAAATTCCATTTTCCACCGCTTCACATGCACACTATCGCTATATAGTTTGGTGGGGATCGTAATCGGGTCTCAAAGCAGCCAGACATCATCCTTTTGCGCGTCGTGGGCTGCAGCCAGTGAAAGGCTTTTCCCAGATTTTCCACTATTAAAATTCCCCCATTGTACAACATTCAATCATTCTCATGCCATCCTCTGGTAAGTTTACACTTTTACCACCACAAGAGACCCTTTCGCCAGTCACACGAAATACCAAACTGTGGCACAGGAGAACACTCTCTTGGCTCACACAACAACACAGCCACCGAAAACCGACACTCAAGATAAGGAAATATTAATTCGATATATTGCCAACAATTTGCACAGCACAAGATGATGTACAGACTCCTTGCTGGCTTATTTTATTTCAGCCCACAGCGTATGTTCAATAGTTTAAGATGAGGCAGCACGATAGGTGAAATTGATTGTGATTCACTTTCCTGATCCATTTTCCACGGATATTGAACAACAATCCCTCGTCTGCGTCAAGGCCCCTTTGCACTGCTTATAGGAAAATTGGAGTCGTCGGAGGGATGAATGCCGTGGCATCAGGTGTATCTTATTGTATATATTCATACTTAAGACCCTTCTTTATTAATAGTATTTCCCATTGCTTCGCTCACCTCCAAGGCAAGGCAGAAAAATTACATTTTTATCATGATAATAATGATTTAACAGTGCACAAACTACAGATTATTCTTCTTAAGGGATGAAAAGTATATTCCTTAAAAAAAACACTGGCGTCTCAAAATTCTCACACACCCACGAATTAATTTTATTAAAAATTTCTGTCACTGTGATCATCGCAATTGTGTCTAAATGTATTAAGAAAAGAAGCGTTATTTCCGCAGTTTCTATTGCGGATTATCAGAACAATTTCGCCACAGCCCACGATCAACCCTCCGTTTCCGGTTCTCTCGCGAAGAGTGTAGGAAAAGAAAAACAAATAATAAAGTTTTCACCCGCCCACGAAAGCATTGGGGCTCTGGAGCTGATTATTTCATTCACACCCCGCAGGGTGGCGGCTGTTTTTCATTATTTGCATAAAAGATAACGACGTCGCACAATTTTTCCCTTAATTGAATTTAAATTAATTTTGCAATTTCTGGACCATCAGCAGGTGGATTCCTCCAGGTGGAAAAAATGACCAGAGCGCGTCTGGAAGGCGACTAATGCGTGGTCGGGGGAAATTTGCACAATAAAAGTCATTAGACGCTAAATGTCCCGCATTTATCCGCTGCTAATCAATTCATCTAATTCACAAAAGTCATAAAAGGAAATATTCGCGAGCCATTTGCCAATTTAACGGCCAGGTGCAATAAAAGCCGCCTAATTGGTTCCTGTTAATCGTTTTTCTAAAATTACTCATTAATTTTCCAGCGTCAATTTAGGGGATTTTTGGGAAAGAGTTCTCGGCAAGGCTCAGGTGAAAATGTGAGCAGGGCCAAATTCCACCCACAAACCATTCCCAAAATGGAATGCTGGAACTCTCACAGCGCAGCTAAGAGGGTGAGAGAGGGTGAGAGAGAGTGGGAGGGAGAAGTGGGTGTGTAAAATTCATGCAGAGCCCAAACATTGTTCGCTGACGAGCAATTGATATTCTTCGTCAAATTGAACAGCGAAGAGTTCATAAAATCATGCCCTCGAATGAGAAATTGCACGCCGCCAGGGGAGAATATAGAATCGTCATTATCGTAAAAATGGAAATAAATCAGGCTCCACCACTCCATCCGCGGCAGCGCACACCCACCGAAAAGGCGCGAGCTTTGAGTGCCTCTCGCGTAAAATTTCATTCCACGGTTAGGCTTTTGAGGCGCGCGGATTCCACCCCCCACGATTTCCACTGTAATTTCTCCACGAAAATAATAATATAATCCCTCGTGAGGGATTTTCGCTCTAAAGGTATGGAGAACAAACATAAAATCCGCCATGCGAATCAACATGACTTTCCGGTTATGGGGCTAATAGTAATCTTTCACGGTACCTCAAAGATAATTCCACACACATTGAGAAATATGCCACCCTCCCAGAGAGGGGTGTGTGTGTGTGCCTTAGACAAAATTCCAATTATGCATCTCAGAAGAGATTCTCATACACTCTTTTCCACTGCCACTCATACAGAATTAATGGTGAATGATTAAAGAGAAGAGGCGTCTAAAGTAATGCCAACATGAGATTAATTACGGCATTCAGAGGGAAGCTTTTCAAAAGGAACTCCCAAATTTATTAAAGTCACAACAGAAGATGCTGAAGTAAAGAAAGGTTATTTACAATTTCCATCTTCTTTATGCACTATTGCCTCTAAACACCAGGAAAAGAAATTAAAATAAGAATCAATCAAGATACATAATTGTCATTATTTTCTAATTAGCGTTAGTCAAAGCTCTCTGACTCCCAATTAAACTTCCTAGACAGACTCAAACTTCCCAATAAAATACTATAGATACTTGTGTGACATGCAGAGCAATATAAATTTAAATGAAATTAAATCGTAATTGAAAATTTATAAAGCAAAATGTGTATTTGCAGTGCAATGTAAACCCCTTTAGCATTTAAATAACTTTTTCATTCTCATATCAGCCAAGTATAGAGACACATCATACATATATTTCATCTCGTGCAATTGTGTCTCCTTCGTCTCCCCCCTCCCCCTCCTTTGCGTCTCCATTTGGGCGACATTATACGGAAAATCCATGGAGACTCCTTCCTGAGAGCTTTGGACGTTTTATTGAATACATCTCGTAAAATAGACATTTATCATTTTTTTCAAAGCTCTCTCCATTATGAGCATCTCTCCTTGTGTCTTTCTCTCTATGGCAATTTCAAAAATGGAAAAAATTGAAAATGTTGTGAAATGCTGTATATTTTACGTTGATTGAATTTTTCATACGACTGCCATTTCCTTTTTAATTATGGCGCGCGCTGTTTTTTCCGAGGGCCAGCAGAAGAGTCCTCGAAGCTCCCAATATACTGATAATTAAAATAAACATCAAATGTGATGTGAAAGGGGGGGGAAAGCATCAGCCGAACATGCATGAAGATCAAATGAAATATTTCACATTTTCTCCCTTCATTTGGCTCACGCAGCAGCTGAATTATTTTGATAAATGTGCTCACGAATTTTTAATGGATGGACTGACCTCGTCCAAATGAAGTGTCCTGAAATTTACGTCGGTTTGCGGGGGGTGGCGAGTGGGGGTGAATGTAATTAATTAACAGAAATATTCCTCGTGACAGTTATCTCCCATTCACGACTCCGCCACGGGCGAAAATGCCAGGCAGATGGAGTCAATGAGACCGCGAATGACTTAATTCTTGCCCAAATTGATTTCATTTCCAATGTCAGTTCGCTGGGTGAAGTTTTCAAAGCCCCGCGAGAGGGATTTTCCGGCCAAATTTTCACCACACTTTCTAAGGAGACAGTGAAAGTGGGTGATTTATTTCCCTCAAACTTGATGGGAGATCCGAATTTTCTTTCATATCCTCTCGAGTTTTCTTATTTGAGTTTCATATGACTTCACAATATAACGAGCAGGAAAATTTTGAGAGCGAATAGAATGTAATAGAAGCGGAATTATTTTCCACACAGGAAGAGGAAAAAGAAAAATGCAGAGGAAAAGTGGATTATATAAATTTAGCAACTTTACTCTCTCAACAAACTGAAAAAGAGTTGAAGGACATTTCATGTTCTCAAAGAGAATCTATAAGAAAAGAATGTCCAGTGAATTTTTTATTACTTACAAAATTTATAATAATGAAAAAAAACTGCATTTTTTTCTTCTCTACGAACACTCAATTTCTTGAGACTTCACATTCTCTAGCTATTGTAGAGAAAATTGAGCACCTCTTCGTCATGTTGAGATGTTTTCATTTAAATTTACTCCACCTCATTTGCCACTCATTCATTTTTCCCTTCATACCTGCCAGATGAAGAGTATTTGCAAATTTCTCCTCATTACGCGAACCATCTTCTCTTGTGCGATAGAAAAATATTTTTTTCATGCAAAAATGTGTTCATTCTGTTGCACGAAACACTCCACCCTTCGTGGCCCAGAGAGGCAAACACACAGGAGACTGAAGAGAAAACCTCTTCGGCGTGAGTTCACAAGCCACATCTATTCTCATTCAGCTCTGGCACAAGGGAGTGGATAACTATTGCAATATTTACGTTATGTCGTTAAATTTTACATACTTTCAAAGACGCGCGGTGTTGGCAAATGGGGAGGAAAATTATATTTTATGCAGCGTGTGTGTATTAAAATGCTTACAGAGGATGCTACTTATTAGCTGATACGAGACTTGGTGGCTTTTCTATATGCAAAGGAGGCTAAATTCATATTGCTTGCGAAGAATTGTGCTCCAAGGAGCTCAGGAGTTGCACCTGCATGGGTGAAAAATGGGTGAGGAAGATAAGTTTTCTGCTCTATAGCTTTCGTGGAGAATGAGCTCTGATAAAAATAATTGCACAACCAGGCGCCTCCACTGTCTCAGTTATTTATAAACCTTGCTCAAAGATGCTTAAATGATCTCTTATAAGCACATAATTTTTAGTTTTGCCAACAGAGAGAGAGACTTTTGTAATGTTGCGCAACTTTCATATCACTTCTGATATTTTAAATTTACCTCCAGACTTTTTTCCCTCCTCCTATATTGCAATACTCACAACGAGACAAGCTCTATTTTATACAATGAGAATATACACAGTGTTTTATGTTTAGTTTCATACTAGTTTCGTCGCTCGCACTGAGATGAAACTCTGTCTTCTTCATCGTATATTCTTTATCGCATGTTTTTAATTAAAACTTTTGTATCACACCTCCATCCTCTGTATTTGAGATTAAAAAGTCAATGAATAGGATGTTGTCTGTGCGGGGACAGGAAGATGCTGAGTGGCAGGAAAGATGCAGGACGAATTTTATCTAAAATTGTCAAGTGTTGTTGAAAAATTTACAGAAATTGAGCAACTATTATGGATTAATTTCTTCTGATAACTTATCTCTACAGAAAGTTTGAAACTTTTTAAATTGAATCACATCTTTGCACATTCTTTGACAATTGCGAATTCTCACATGAGATTCACTGTCATGTAAATATGTCATCATCAGGAATTTCACCTAAAAGAGAAGGAGAGAGAGAGGGAAAATGTTGGCAAAACATAGAGAATATCAGTCTCTAAAATGCAAAATATGTAGACAGCAAGTAGCATAAAAAGTGCATACATCAGCTCTCTTCTAGCCATGAAAATTGGATGGAAATTTCCCAGCTTTTGTCCAAAGAAAATTTCCCACACATGATGAACAATTTGCGAGTTCACTTCATTTCTGACTCCAAAAAGGGTAAATATGAATCATATAAACACTAATTTAGTGCTGATGATGAGCATGTGTAGACTTACGTCGTCTGCACCCTTTTCATGCATGAAGACTTGCCGTCAGGCGAGATTTGTGCTATATCGGGCATTTTAATTCGGTAATTAAAATTTCTCATCAACACTGGAGGAAAGTTTGCGTGAAGTTTTGATAATAAACATTCCGCAGACACCAAAATCGCACTCATCAGAGATCATCCACAATCGTCTTTGTCCATATATACAGAGAAAAACTTTTAAAATGACAATGCAAGGATTGTAGAGCTTTTTGAGATCTAATTCACTGTGACGTTCACACAAAGTCAACTCCCAAACGTCAATTTTATCACCACATGAGAGCCCAATTAGGAGAATTACTCGGTGTTTTTTCACAAAATCTCGTCTTTTCATTCAACTTCTGCAATCAGTGTGAGTGAAAAAGGGGGGGGAAAAGACGGAAAGTCTACGCGAAGAGGGTATCACAACCCCATTGTGACGCCTTGCAACCCTCCAGCTTCCTCTCCTCCCTGAGACAGTGCTCAATGAAAGGGAGGACCATTCTCCACTCATTTAGTATCACAGTAGCGGCGCGATTCAAAGAATTATCTACCGTGACGATAGAATTATAGACGATGAAGGCAGCAGAGCAGAACTAAGATTGGCAAAAATTTGATATCAAGTTACGTTCACCCTGACATTCGTTCTGGAAGCTGAGGGTGAAATCGCTTTGGCGTGGAAAGAGATACTGAAGCGCAGCGGTTCTCTATATTATGCGAATTTATAGGAAGATATTGTATATATGAGAGGAGGAAATTAATTTAATGGACCAGAGGAAAACCAGGTGCTGCCGTCTTCATCGTGCCCGTCTTACTGCGCGAAAACGGAGAAAAATGAATTGTTTTTGTTGCGAGAGTTTACTTCAGAAGATTTTTTCTCTTATTTATTTTCCATATCTTATGGAACTTTGCTGAGGAAAAAGTCATTTACAAAAGCTTGTTACTATGCTTTCCTTGTGACTTTGCAAAAGTGTTGCTTCTTCTATATAGTTGGCAATATGCATAGAATTCAGAGAGATTTTAGAGACAGAAAAATCTGTCTTTTATTAATTATTAATTCTCTATATTTGTACAAAATTGTAAGTTAATGTTTTTTTTCTATCTCCACAATTAGTCGGAATGAATCCTGCAAATGTCAATGAATTCTTTGAGGAGGAAAATTTCAAATTCAACACTTCCAGCAGACGACAGCAGGTAGAGGACGCCAGAGAACCCATCCATATTTATCTCATGCCATTCAGCACGTGCCATTCATCTCAGAAACAATAACATTTTGGAAAAAGAGTCAGATGTACCGAGTGAGAGGAAATCAACCCAGCCGGTCACATTTGGTCTATTTGCCGCACAAGAAAATATTTGAGCAGAGAATTTAATTAAATTAAAACAAAAACATTGGAAACAATATCCATTAAGGGGAGAGAGCGAGTTGCCTGAGAAAGGGATCTGTGCATACAAAGTACAAATATGACTTGTGTTTCTAGAGAAAGTTTCACATTCCCAGTTTGAGCAATTCGTGTGGTCAAAATTACAATTTCATGCTTTGTGTGATGTGTGTGCTTTTTGGGTTCAGCCAAGTTAAACATCTTGAATTTAATTCGTGTCCAACTTGGGAGAGAGAGAGAGAGTCAAAAATCAGCAGCATAGAAAAGGGTTCATCCACGCACTCCTTGGGGTTAATTAAAATATTGGTCTAGACTTTTTGGGATACCTTTTAGAAGATATTTATACACATTTTTTCTTCACCGCACAACAACGAAAATTTCTGTATTTTGCCAGGTGAAGAGAGAGAGAAAAAAAACGATTCAAAGTCAGAACAGTGTTGATGGAAAATTTAATTAATTAATAATACATTTTATTGCTATAACCACAAAACATTTCCACACAACAAACACATGCCTATGCAGGAGTTTTTCCAACATAACAAAAAGGGGGGGTGGCGAAGTGTGCAAATATTGCGCCACGTCATGAAACTTAAATTCGGAAAATGTAATAAACGAAAACCATTTTCCAAATAAATTTATGCCACATCATCGTCATCAAATTCAGCTGCCAGCTGAGGATGGGCAAACGTACACACACGACGCTGAGGTAAATATTCCATTGGTTTGTGCGGAGGGATTGATGGAATTAGAGGTAGAGCTTCCATGTTACCATTCAATTCATGTTTGCTGCTCAGCTTGTAACACTTATTGTGGTTTATGCAGCAAATCAATTTGCCTGATGAATGAATGAATAGATTATGTGTGCATTTCAGCACCCACTCACTCAATTCTGTTATTTCTACACTGTCTACATGTGTCTTCTGCCACTGCCACAGCTCTTTTTCCGCAATAAATCACTCGATCCAGCATTGAAAGCGCAGGTGAGGCAAGTGGATGAGAAAATACCATGTCACAATGGAAAATACTTGGAAAATTACTGTGTGATATTGATAAGACTGACGTAAGTTTAGTAGTGGAAATTGTATTATACATTCCCATCAATATAAGAAATTGCTTCTCCAAATTTACTGTTTTAAGAAACTGCTCAAGACTGTGGATTTATTGCTAATAATTAACCAATATTTTTCTTATTCAATATACAATGCATCATCGATCTCAGTCCATAACTTCATCATTTCCGTGTCAATATCATTGGAAACTAAGACCTTCACTTGATCAGGTCCAGGAACTTCGTCTCTTTTGAAGATCTGACGATCGCAAGACGGCTTGGAAGTCTTTACTGTGCAAGGCCTGAATGATCGCCAAGTCTTGGCCTCGCCACGAGCAATAAAATTCACGAAGGTTCGGACATAAACATCGCTCATTCGGCCTTCTGGACTATCAGGATCGAAAACGGGGAAGAGTGGCGGCATAGTGAAGAGGAACATTAGATCATCTATATGACTGACTCCCAGATTCAAATCTGTCTCAGTGGTATATTTGAGAATTGTGTATGGACTCTGGAACAAAAATCAAATGATAAATAAAATGATACATGAAAATAGAAAATGAAATAAATACTCTGAATCCAAATTCATAAATATAGACAGGATTCTTCTGTACGTCCGCATACTTCAGATATTGGCTCACAAGCTTGTAAGTAGGATAACGTAAAAGTCTGTCTCCATACATCTGAAACAATGCGTGATAATGTAATAAAATTCATTGATTAATATAGAGTCTAACCTTTAAGTATTGTCCTTTATTTGAGTCATCGATGTAATCTTGACCATTCAAGTAAAACTTCAAGACGCTGTTCAGATGTCTTGGCGGGAAATCGATTTGAATTGGCAAAAGATCATGCAATTTTGCATTAAATTGTTGTAATATTGTTTCGTTGACCACAATCAACGCATTTATTAGCTCTTCATCACTTGTAACGCCAGTCAAAATTGGTTTATGTTTGAATCTTCCTTCAGCCCACATTTTCCGTGGATCCTCTGTCAGGAATGCACCATCCCAATGTCCTTCGACACACGGTCGAACTGGGACTGGAGGTGTAACGTTAAATGCGTAAGTTTGATCAACAGCAAACACCAGTTTTAGTGCATCAACTTTCTTCAATTGATTGGCCAAAGAATAAGAAGAAGCAGTTTTCCAGTCATCCAAGCCGACATTTTTAGCAGCTTCACGAAACTGGGACGCAAAATCAATCGGATACACAAATGGAGCGATCCCATTCCCACTCATAATAATCGATTGATGGAAAAGTCCTGCAGTAAAAAGGATATTATTATACCGATCCAAAATTCACATTAAATTCGTTGACTTTACCCTGAGACTTTGAATTCAACATATGCAACTGTGTTGAAGCACCTCCTGCACTCTGTCCAGAAAGAGTTATTGCATTGGCATCACCGCCAACTGAAGCAATATTCTTCGCCACCCATTCAAGAGCAAGTTGCTGATCCTTCAATCCAAAGTTTCCCTTTACAGCTCCATCTTCGGAGCAGAGAAAACCCAGAAAACCCAAACGATAGTTCAGAGTCACAAGAATAACTTCTCCATTGTCCATGAAATATTCAGGCCCAAAATATCTGGGATGAGACGAGAAGGAAGCAAAAGATCCTCCATGGATATACACCATCACTGGGAGTTTTTTGTCGCTACTCCAAGTATTTGGTCGGTAAACGTTGAGATAGAGACAATCCTCTGAGCCTGAAACAGGCTTTCCGGGCAAGTAATAGTTTCTTTGATAGCAATCGTCTCGAGGATACGAAGCATCCCAGTATCCTTTCCATCCACTGTACGGCACAGGATTCTCTAATCTCAATTTTCCCACTGGAGGCTCAGCGAAAGGAATTCCATAGAAAGCCTCGTAAGGCTTTATCCTTCCAGTTTCGTACTTTCCACGAATGCATCCAGCATTTGCACACACTTCCGGTTGACGTAACGATTTGCTTAAGAAAGCGTCATTCAAAAATTGATTATTTGCAAGTAATATTGGTTGAATATTATTTCCACACAAAAATATAACTAACAACAAAAGTTTCATCTCAATTTTTAGCTCTTGTCGTAAAGAAACCCAAATATAAACTGAGCGATGATATTTTATCAGCTTCTTTTCAATCCAATGTGTTCAAAACCAGTTCTATTTCTCTGAGAATTAAATATGCAAACAGCCAGATGAATAATTTTTTTTCGAAAATAAATGAAACGAACCATGTATAAATCCAATACTTCATCAGTGATACGAGAAATCTCTTGTGCAACTCTTCTCAATCGTTTTATTTTTCAAATTAACAGCATGCAGGCCTCCACCGGAAACAAGTGTTGTTGCTTTACTTACAATCCACTATCGATCTTAGCCCAAAACTTCACCATTTCGGTGTCAATATCATTGGAAACTAAGACCTTAACTTGATCAGGTCCGGGAACTTCGTCTCTTTTGAAGATCTGACGATCGCAAGACGGCTTGGAAGTCTTTGCTGAGCAAGGCCTGAATGATTGCCAAGTCTTGGCTTCGCCACGAGCAATGAAATTCACGAATGTTCGGACATACATTTCGCTCATTCGGCCTTCTGGACTATCAGGATCGATAATTGGGTATAATGATTGTATAGTGAAGAGGAATAAACGATCGTCGAAGTGACTGACTCCCAGATTTAAATTAGTTTGTGCTGTATATTTGAGAGATGTAATTGGACTCTGAAATGAATTTATAATATTAAATTAATAATGTGGCATTTAAATTAAGTTCAAATAATTACCCTGAATCCAAATTCGTAAAGGAAAACAGGATTCTTCTGTACATCAGCATATTTCAAATATTGACTCACAAGCTTGTGAGTAGGATAATAGATAAGTCTGTCTCCAATCATCTGAAATAGTATTTTGTGAATAAGTATAATATTTGAAAGATTTGGTTTTTTCGGTTTTTCTTCACCTGTAAGTAATTTTTCTCATTTGAGTTATCGATGTAATCTTTTCCATTCAAGTAAAACTTCAAGACACTGTTCAAATGTCTGGGTGAAAAATCGGCTTGGATTGGGAGAAGATCATGCAATCTGTCATTAAATTGGCGCTTTAACTTTTCATTAAGCACAATCACAGCGGCATACAATCCCTCATCACTTGTTGCAGTAAGTAACATAGGTTTATGTTTGAATCTGCCTTCAGCCCACACTTTTCGTGGATCCTCAGTCAGGAATGCACCATCCCAATGTCCTTCGACACACGGTCGAACTGGGACTACAGGTGTAATGTTAAATGCGAAGGTTTCGTCGACGGCCAATACGAGTTTCAATGCATCGACTTTCTTCAATTGATTGGCCAGAGAATAAGAAGAAGCGCTTTTCCAATTATCCAAGCCGACATTTTTGGCAGCTTCACGAAACTGGGACGCAAAATCAAGCGGCGACGCAAATGGAGACTGGATATTTCCACTCATAATAATCGATTGATGGAAAAGAGCTAGAGGGAAAAATATGCTAACATTAGCAAAATGATGTGCAAACACTTGTTTGATTAACACGCAATAGTGATTGTTATTACTAATTACCCTGAGACTTTGAATTCATCATATGCAGCTGAGTTGAAACACCTCCAACACCTAATCCAATGACAGTTACAGCATTTGCATCGCCACCAAATGATTCAATGTTCTTCGCCACCCATTCAAGAGCAAGTTGCTGATCCTTCAATCCAAAGTTTCCTTGCACTGCTTCATTTTCTGAACACAGAAAGCCGAGAAGACCCAATCGATAGTTCAAAGTCACAAGAATCACTTCTCCGTTGTCCATGAAATATTCAGGTCCCAAAGTTCCGGGATTAGACGAGAAGGAGGTAAAGGCTCCGCCATGAATGTAAACCGCTACAGGCAGTTTTTTCTTAGTATTTGCTGTATCTGGCCGATAAACATTCAGATACAAGCAATCTTCGGATCCAGTAATAGGCTTTTCTGGCAAGTAATAGTTCCTTTGGTAGCAAGCGTCACGTGGATACGTGGCATCCCAATATCCTTTCCATCCCTTGAAGGGAACTGGATTCTCTAGTCTCAATTTTCCCACTGGAGGCTCAGCATAAGGAATTCCGTAGAAAGCATCATACGGCTTAATTCGTCCACTTTCATGCTTTCCGCGAACACATCCAGAATACGCGCAAACTTCCGGTCGACTTGACACTGCCGTTGGAGAAATTACACTCTCATGTTTAGGACTATTTTCTGCAACTGTTTGTAATACCAAAAAACCAAAAATCACTCCAATAAATAAACCGAACTTCATCTCGACTGATTTTTTGGTTCTGCACTCAACCAACGTCAGAATGGCTACTGTTCAAAATATGTGGAAAACGTGGTTTTATAGCAAACAGTTTTCATGATTAATAGGCTTTAATAGCATAAGAAATTCTTTACAGATGTACGTGTTACATGAGAAATTCAATTAGTTATAAGATAATTATCATTATAAAAATCAATAATAATGAGTTTTATTAGAAAATATTGATGTCTCATTAAAAATAGCATGATTTTTTACTCATGCGAAACCTATAATTAATTACGTATTTGTTTTTATCATTTATTAGAGTTTTATTCAATATAAGGCCTATTTTGTGAAGTACAAATTAATAGTGGAAATTTAACATTCGTTTTATCTATTGAAAATCAAACGAACGCAATATGAATTTTGTATTAAAGAACTAAAAATCAATCAAAATTTACACTCGATGAATAAATTTCTCAGTGATCTTTTGCTTAGAGAAAGACATACTGTAAATCGATATAAAGGATTTGTCATTAACACTT
The DNA here is from genome assembly GCF_947086385.1 of Phlebotomus argentipes. NCBI lineage: Eukaryota > Metazoa > Arthropoda > Insecta > Diptera > Psychodidae > Phlebotomus > Phlebotomus argentipes. Next base: position 1,470,685 of record NW_026776174.1, read on the forward strand.
GCAATTTCCACCAGTGCAAGGTGGGAAATTTACAGCATTCACACCCATATCAATAGTCGACCACAATTTTACCATTTCCTCATTGACTTCATTGCTAATCGAAACGATCACTTGATTGGGATCGAGATCCGTGTATCTCTGGAAGACTTGGCGATCGCAGAAAGGATTCGATGTCAGAGCTGTGCAAGGCTTGTGAGTTCGCCAAACTTTCACCTCTCCTCGAGCCACAAAATTCACGACAGTGCGAACATAAATATCGCTCATTCTGCTTTCCGCTGTGTCAGGCTCGAATATCGGGAAAAGTGATGTCATTGAAAATAAGTACATGAGGTCATCGATATGAGCGACTCCAAGATTTTCCGTTGCACCCAGATTTGTGATGAAAGTATAAGGACCCTAAAAGTGACATGAGACAATCAAGATTGACCACAAAAGCGTCGCGCTGAATTTGCTTACGGTGAATGAGAATTCGTAAAGATAAATCGGATTTTTCTCAACATCCGCATATTTTAAGTACTGCCTGACAAAAGTAATCAAAGGATGTATGAAAACTCTATCAGCAAACATCTGAAAAAGGAAAAAATAGATAATCCAATGACTATCCTAAATGCCACATGAAATCGTTGATAAACTAACCGTAGCAAATTCATCATAATTGGATTCATCGATATATTCCTTATCTCCAAAGTAGAACTTCAGAACATCGAATACATATCGAGGATCAAAATTCAGCATTATCGGTAGATAATTATAAATATCTGCATTGAAAGCATCTACTATAGTCTTGTTATGTGTTATAGCGACGACCAGAGTGCCCTCATCTCTCACGACACCCGTCAAAATGGGTTTCTGGTTAAATCTTCCCTCGGCCCACAGAATATGAGGATTCTCCTTTAAGAAGGCGCCATCCCAGTCACCTTCCAAGCAAGGACCAAGAGGTATAGTAGGAGTAAGGGCGATCGGGATTAAATCGTCGATATCGACAAGACTTAGACCATCCACTCTCTTCAGTTGATACGCTAAATCACTCGTAGACGCCGTTTCCCAGTCAGCTATTCCGGCAATTTTCGCCACTAATCTATACTGAGTAGCAAAATCCTGGGTATAAAGAGCGTGTGCAGTTAAAGCAGTATCACTAAATAAAATGGCCCGATGGAAATAACCTGAAAGAAATAAATTCACTTCAAATCATTGACTCAAGACGCACGTGCTTATGAGTTTTCTCACCCGACGATTTGGAATTCAATATATGCAAATTACATGATATAGCTCCAGCACTTTCGCCAGATATAGTTATAGCACTCGAATCTCCGCCAAAGGATTCGATATTGTTGAAAATCCATTCCAAAGCAAGTTGCTGATCCTTCAATCCAAAGTTTCCTTGCACCACTCCATCTCCTCCTGAACTGAGGAATCCGAAAACTCCTAGTCTGTAGGAAAGAGCCACATAGATCACTTCTCCATTGTCCATTAAATAATGTGGTCCAAAGTTATCAGGACGACCAGAAAATCCAAGATAAGCACCACCATGAATATACACCAAAACAGGGAGTTTCTTCTTTCTACTCCAAGTACTCGGCCGATAAACGTTGAGATAGAGACAATCCTCTGATCCCGAAATGGGTCCTCCTAGCAATAAGTAGTTCTTCTGCAAACAAGCCTCTCGAGGATACGTGGCATCCCAATATCCTTTCCATCCACTGTACGGCACAGGATTCTCCAGTCTCAATTTTCCCACTGGCGGTTCAGCATAAGGAATTCCGTAGAAAGCCTCATAAGGCTTTATCCTTCCACTTTCGTACTTTCCACGAATGCATCCTGCATTTGCACACACTTCAGGATAAGACACAACTGATTTTCGGAAGAATGCATTATTCACAGATGTGAAAGAAGAATTGAATGCACTTATTTGAAGAGCACAAAATGCACAAATTATTGATATGAGCAAAGAAGGACGCATTTTGATTCTGCATCCACTCTCAGTTAATTCTTAAGACTAACTGATGAAATTTTTGGCAATATTGCTTTCTTATTTTACCCAAATCTTCTCAAACAGGTTCTTGCAAAAAGCCTTTTTACATGTTTTTGTATAAATTGGCAATACATTTCTTCCAGTTGGGGACATCACGAGATTTAAATGAACAAACTCTTTCATTTTCATTCCTGTTTCACATGTTTCAATGGAAGAAGACACATAAATAAAATAGCGTTGTCTAAACAGAACCGCGATAAATTCTATTTGGATAAAAATAGCATTCTCCAAGAAGCATTAAGTAAAAAGATTTTTTTTTGTATTCTTCGATCAATATATTTGATAAGAATTAAGAATACAAAAATAAACATACGATATGATTGATCAACAAAATCCTTTTGCCTTCATACACGCTGATTTAACAACATTCTCCATTTGAACAAGGCGGCAAGTTTATTGCAGCAACGCCATTGTCAATCTGAGACCATAATTTCACCATTTCCTGGTTAATTTCATTCGAAACAGAGACGATAACTTGGTTGGGATCGAGATCCGAGTATCTCTGGAAGACTTGGCGATCGCAGAAAGGATTCGACGTCAGAGCTGTGCAAGGCTTGTGAGTTCGCCAAACTTTCACCTCTCCTCGAGCCACAAAATTCACGACAGTGCGAACGAGAATATCACTCATTTTTCCCTCTGCAGAATTCGCTTCGAAAACCGGAAACAAAGGCGGCATCGTGAAGAGATACATTAAATCATCAAAATGACTGACTCCCAAATTCACGTCAGTTCCAGTGAGATATTTTAGAAAAGTGTAGTTGCTCTGAAAACATGTTTAAAAATTATTTTCAAATAAATTAGTATTGAAATTGCGTACCTTGAAACCAAATTCATAGAGAAATATTGGATTTTTCGTAACATCTGCATATTGCAAGTATTGTTTAACGAATGTATAGAGAGGATAATGAATAAATCTGTCCCCAAACATCTGAAAGTTTAACAAAAATGGAAAAAATCAGTGACAATATTTTGTAAAATTTTGATTTTCAGTATACCGTCAAAAAACTGTCCCTATTCGTATCATCGATGTATTCTTTGTCTCCAAAATAAAATTTTAATACATCAAATGTATATCGTGGCAGAAAATCCATTTGTATTGGAAGAAGATTATATAAATTCTCATTGAATTGTTGCAATAATGTGTCATTGATAACCAAGTCCGCTTCAATGCTTCCTTCATTGCTAGTTAAACTGCTCATAATAGGTTTCTGGGAAAATCTTCCTTCAGCCCAAACTAAGCGAGGATCCTCAGTCAGGAATGCACCATCCCAGTTTCCTTCCACACACGGACGCACAGGAACTGGAGGCGTTCCAGCAAAAACAAATATTTCACTCACTGCTGACACGAGTTTCAGTGCATCGACTCTCTTCAATTGTTTGGCCAAAGTGAAGGAAGAAGCAGTTTCCCAATCATTCAAACCAACATTTTTGGCAGCTTCACGAAACTGGGCCGCAAAATCAATCGGATAATTATACGGCGTAATGGCATTTCCACTCATTAGAATAGCTCGATGGAAAAGATCTAGAAAATACATTTCAAAGATTTTTTTCAACACCACAAGATGAAAATTTTGTAACTTTCTCACTTTGAGATTTTGGATTCAACATATGCAGATTGGCTGCTGCAGCTCCACCACATTGACCAGCAAGAGTTATTGCATTGGCATCACCGCCAAACGAAGCAATATTGTTCGCCACCCATTCAAGAGCAAGTTGCTGATCCTTCAATCCAAAGTTTCCTTTCACAGCTCCATCTTCAGAGCAGAGGAAGCCCAGAAAACCCAATCGATAGTTCAGAGTCACAAGAATAACTTCTCCATTGTCCATCAAGTAATCAGGTCCAAAATATTTGGGACTGGCTGAAAAAGATACGTAGCCACCACCATGAATCCACACTATCACGGGAAGTTTCTTGTCTTTTTTCCAAGTATTTGGGCGATAAACGTTGAGATAGAGACAATCCTCTGATCCCAGAATGGGCGTATCTGGTAAGAAGTAGTTTATCTGATAACAATCGTCTCGAGGATACGAAGCATCCCAGTATCCTTTCCATCCACTGTACGGCACAGGATTCTCTAATCTCAATTTTCCCACTGGCGGTTCAGCATAAGGAATTCCATAGAAAGCCTCGTAAGGCTTTATTCTTCCACTTTCGTACTTTCCGCGAATGCATCCAGCATTTGCACACACTTCCGGATAAGACAAAACTGATTTTCTGAATAAAGTCGTCTTGAATGAATTCGCATTTTGCGAATTACATTCATTTATTATGAAAGCACAGAAAATAATAATGAACTGAAAACTTTTCATCTTGATTCTTTTGCTTCTTCTCTCGAAAAGGTACTAACGCAAACTGATTGAGGCCTTTGTAAATTTCTCTTATACTTAGCGTCTTTCCTATGAGTTCCCAGAGTTCCTTAAACAGGTTCAATACCTCATTCAAAATTCATGTTATTTTTCAAGTTACACATACACATGACAAAATTCATTGATAATTCTCACTGGAATTTCAAATTTTTAATCCAAACACATTAATTTCTCAAAGCGAAATTTATTTCTGAACAGTGAGGCTCAAGAATGTTTTTTCATAAATACATTTGTGGAGAAAATAAATCTTTTACTGACAGTCACGTTCTTATACTCTTTTTTCTGCCCATATAAAATGAATTATCAAGCGCTATTGAAAAACTTAAGTTTACAATTAATCAATTTTAATAAAATCTACTATTAATTGAAGCATATATGTATGCAGTCAAATTTCAATTACAATTGCAATTTCCACCAGTGCAAGGCGGTAGATTTACAGCATTCACGCCAACATCAATCTGAGACCACAATTTCACCATTTCCTGGTTAATTTCATTGGTGACAGAAACGATCACTTGATTGGGATCGAGATCCGTGTATCTCTGGAAGACTTGGCGATCGCAGAAAGGATTCGACGTCAGAGCTGTGCAAGGCTTGTGAGTTCGCCAAACTTTCACCTCTCCTCGAGCCACAAAATTCACAATAGTGCGAACGTAAATATCGCTCATTCTGCTCTCCGCTGAGCCAGGCTCAAATATCGGGAAAAGTGCTGTCATTGTGAATAGATACATGAGATCATCAATATGTGTTACTCCATTAGGTTCTGTCGCCCCGAGATATGTCAGGAAACTGTAAGGGCCCTAGAAAGTATATAAATCTATGACTTACACATAACGAGAAAGACTAAAAGGAATGTGCTTACAGTGAATGCGAATTCGTATAGATAAATCGGATTTTTCTCAACATCAGCATAAGCCAAATACTGTTTCACCATATTTATTAGGGGATATATGAAAATTCTATCAGCAAACATCTGAAAATGGAGAAAATACTAAACTTAATTGGCGTTCAATTTAAGTAACAATTTTGTAATTGACCTACCGATGCAAATTCTGCGTAGTTAGATTCATCGACTGATTCCTTATCTCCAAAGTAGAACTTCAGAACATCGAATACATATCGAGGATGAAAATTCAAAAATAGAGGTAAAATAGTATAAATATTTTCATTAAACACGTTCAATAGAGTTTGATTGTGTGTTAAGGCAACAACTACTGCGCCCTCATCCTTCACGTGACCGGCGAAAATAGGTTTCTGGCTAAACCTTCCCTCGGCCCACAAAACATAGGGACTCTCCGTTAAGAAGGCACCGTCCCAGTCTCCTTCTATGCAAGGACCAAGTGGCACAGTGGGTGTGAAGAGAAACACGAATAATTCATCGATTGAGACAAGACTTAGACCATCCACTCTCTTCAATTGATACGCTAAATCACTCGTAGACGCCGTTTCCCAATCAACTATTCCAGCAATTTTTGCCACCATTCTATACTGAGTGGCGAAATCTTGAGTATAGCGAATGTGTGGAGTTAGAGCAGTGTCACTCAATAAAATAACACGATGGAAATAAGCTAAAAAGAAATAAACCAAGTTTAGGAGTATTGATTTAAAACGCAGATATTAATGAGGTTTCTCACCCGACGACTTTGAATTCAGCATATGCAAATTACATGATACAGCTCCAACACTTTGACCAGATAGAGTTATAGCACCCGAATCTCCACCAAAGGATTCGATATTGTTGAAAATCCATTCAAGAGCAAGTTGCTGATCCTTCAAACCAAAGTTTCCTTTCACCACTCCATCTCCTCCTGAACTGAGGAATCCGAAGACTCCCAGTCTATATGTTATAGTCACAAGAAACACTTCACCATTGTCCATCAAGTATTCAGGTCCAAACTGATCAGGATTTCCAGAAAATCCAAGGTAAGCACCTCCATGAATGTACACCAAAACAGGGAGTTTCTTCTTTCTACTCCAAGTACTCGGCCGATAAACGTTGAGATAGAGACAATCTTCAGAGCCTTTAATGGGCGCATTTGGTAAGAAGTAGTTTTTCTGCAAACAGTCTTCTCGAGGATACGTGGCATCCCAATATCCTTGCCATCCACTGTACGGCACAGGATTCTCTAATCTCAATTTTCCCACTGGAGGCTCAGCGAAAGGAATTCCATAGAAGGCCTCGTAAGGCTTTATCCTTCCACTTTCGTACTTTCCGCGAATGCATCCAGCATTTGCACACACTTCAGGATAAGACACAACTGATTTTCGGAAAAATGCATTATTCACAGATGTGAAAGAAGAATTGAATGCACTTATTTGTAGCACACAATATGCACAAATTATTGATATGAGCAAAGAAGGACGCATTTTGATTCTGCAACCACTCTCAGTTAATTCTTAAGACTAACTGAAGGAATTTTTGGCGATATTTCTTTCCCATTTTTCGTATTTCTTTTTAAACAGGTTTTTGCAAGAACATATGCACATTTCCATATAAATTGTCCAACACATGCCTACAGGTCAAGATATCGCAAAGATTGAAAAAAAAAAGACTTTTGCCTTTCCTAACATTTTATAGGTCCCATAAAGCAGAATTCTACTAAAACCGCCAACATTTAAATTCAGACACTGTATTTGAACAAAAAGACATGGAATATATATGTAGATCTACCAAAGAAAATTTTATATGACAGCGCTTTATTTTGAATTTTCATAATTGACATTATATTAGTACTTGTTCCCATTTCATTAAATCAGTCACACTGATTTAACAACATTCTCCATTTGAACAAGGCGGCAAGTTTATTGCAGCAACGCCATTGTCAATCTGAGACCACAATTTCACCATTTCCTGGTTGATTTCATTGGTGACAGAGACGATGACTTGATTAGGATCGAGATCCGTGTATCTCCGGAAAACTTGGCGATCGCAGAAAGGATTCGACGTCAGAGCTGTGCAAGGCTTGTGAGTTCGCCAAACTTTCACTTCTCCTCGAGCCACAAAGTTCACAAAGGTTCGAACGAGAATATCACTCATTTTTCCCTCTGCAGAATTCGCTTCGAAAACCGGAAACAAAGACGGCATCGTGAAGAGATACATTAAATCATCAAAATGACACACTCCCAAATTCATATCAGTGCCAGTGAGATATTTTAGAAAAGTGTAGTTGCTCTGAAAACATGTTAAAAATTATTTTCAAATAAATTATTGTTGTACCAATGAAATTTCATACCTTGAATCCAAATTCATAGAGAAATATTGGATTTTTCGTAACATCTGCATATTGCAAGTATTGCTTTACGAATGTATAGAGAGGATAACGAAAAAGTCTATCCTCAAACATCTAAAAAAGAATTTCATGTTTGTAATATTGAGTAATGCTTTTCTTTTGTTCACGTTCTCACCGTAAAATATTTATCCCTATTCGTGTCGTCGATGTATTCTTTGTCTCCAAAATAAAATTTTAATACGTCGAATATATATCGTGGTGGAAAATCAATTTGAATTGGAAGAAGATTATATAAATTCTCATTGAATTGTTGCAATAATGTGTCATTGATAATCAATGCGGCTTCAACAATTCCTTCGTTGGTATTAAAAGTATTCAAAATAGGTTTGTGAGCAAATCTTCCTTCAGCCCAAGTTAAGCGAGGATCCTCAGTAAGAAAGGCGCCTTCCCAGTTTCCTTCCACACATGGTCGAAGTGGAACTGGCGGTGTAGCAAAGTAAGCGAAAGTTTGATCAACGGCCAATACGAGTTTCAGTGCATCGACTTTCTTCAATTGTTTGGCCAAAGTGAAGGAAGAAGCAGTTTCCCAATCATTCAAACCAACATTTTTGGCAGCTTCACGAAATTGAGATGCAAAATCAATCGGATAATTGTACGGCGTAATGGCATTTCCACTCATTAGAATAGCTCGATGAAAGAAGGCTGAAAAAATACACAAAATGAAACGTGTGTACAAACAATGTTGTAAGATTTCTCACCCTGAGATTTAGAGTTTAACATATGAAGGTTTGTTGAAATAGATCCAGCACTTTGGCCAGAAACAGTTATGGCATTCGCATCACCACCAAACGAAGCAATATTGTTCGCCACCCATTCAAGAGCAATTTGCTGATCCTTCAATCCAAAGTTTCCCTTCACAGCTCCATCTTCGGAGCAGAGAAAGCCCAGAAAACCCACTCGGTAGTTAATTGTAACCATAATCACTTCTCCATTATCCATGAAATAGTCGGGTCCGAAATATTTTGGGCTGGACGAGAAAGAAATAAAGGAACCTCCATGGATCCATATAAAAACTGGAAGTTTCTTCTCATTACTCCAAGTATTCGGACGATAAACGTTGAGATAGAGACAATCCTCAGAGCCTGAAATGGGAGCACCTGGTAGGACGTAATTTTTCTGATAACAATCGTCTCGAGGATACGTGGCGTCCCAGTATCCTTTCCATCCGCTGTGCGGCACAGGATTCTCCAGCCTCAATTTTCCCACTGGAGGTTCAGCGTAAGGAATTCCATAGAAAGCCTCGTAAGGCTCTATTCGTCCACTTTCGTACTTTCCGCGAATGCATCCAGCATTTGCACACACTTCCGGATAAGACACGCCTGATTTTCTGAATAAAGTCGTCTTGAATAAATTCGCATTTTGCGAATTACATTCATTTATTAACAAAGCACAGAAAATTATAATGAACTGAAAACTTTTCATCTTGATTCTTTTGCTTCTTCTCTCGAAAAGGTACTAACGCGAACTGATTGAGGTCTTTGTAAATTTCTCTTATTCTTTAGTATCTTTTCTATGTCATATTTGTAAAACAGGTTGCGTATCTTATTAATATTCATTTATTTAGACACATGCCAAAATTCTATATTTCTACTGCAATAGTTATATAAAGACTAATTTTTCAAAAGTCTCCATGTGAAATACACAGAAATTTTTTATTCACAAGTATAATTTCCACCAGTACAAGGCGGTGGATTTATTTCTTTTACACATTTGTCAATTTCATTCCAAAACTTCACCATTTCCAAATCGGCATCATTAGAAACAGAAACGATCACTTGGTTGGGATCGAGATCTGAGTATCTCTGGAAGACTTGGCGATCGCAGAAAGGATTCGATGTCAGAGCTGTGCAAGGCTTGTGAGTTCGCCAAACTTTCACTTCTCCTCGAGCCACAAAGTTCACAATAGTGCGAACATAAATATCAGTCATTCTTCCTTCCGGTGTGTCAGGCTCAATTATAGGAAATAAAGGCGGCATCGTAAAGAGAAAGATAAGGTCATCAAGATGTATAACCCCCAAATATTCTCTTGCTCCCAAATATTTGGCAAATGTAAAAGAACTCTAAAAATTTAACGAAAAGAATAATATAGACAAATATTATATGCATTGTATGAATATTTTTCCCATACCTTAAAGTCAAATTCGTAAAGATAAATAGGATTCTTTTGAATGTCAGCGTACTTTAAGTATTGTGTTATGAGATTTATAATTGAAGATGTAAACACTCTGTCCCCAAACAGCTAAAAAGAAATATCAAAAATCAGAGATTATGCCCGCTATTATAACTATTATAGCTTTTTTCCATATTCACCTTGTGAAATTTTTCTACATTGGAGTCATCAATATATACCTTATCCCCAAAATAATACTTAAGAACATCAATCACATACTGGGGATTAAATCTCATCATAGCAGGTAGTAAATAAAATATATCTGCATTGAATGCATCCAATATAGTTTGATTGGACGTCATAACTGATAATAGGCCTCCCTCGTTAGATACAGTGCCAATTAAAATAGGTTTGTGAGGATATGAACCTTTGGCCCATACTTCACGTCGATCTTCAGTCATAAAAGCACCATCCCAATCTCCTTCTACGCAAGGACGAAGCGTTAAAACAGGCGCTCCAGCGACGACATACAGATCATCGATTGAGACAAGATTCAGACCATCCATTTTCTTCAATTGAAATGCTAAATCGTTCGTAGAAGCCGATTCCCAATCAGCAATTCCAGCAATTTTTGCCACCTTTCTATATTGAGCGGAGAAATCAATGGGGTCCATTAATCGGGTTAGAGCAGTGCAACTTATAAGAATAACGCGATGAAAATAAGCTGAAAAGAGATAATCTGTAACAGGATTCAAAAAAAAATTCACGTGCAGTCTCACCCGACGACTTTGAATTCAACATATGCAAATTAGCTGATATTGCTCCAACACTTTGGCCAGCCAAAGTCACAGCGCTTGAATCTCCACCAAAAGATTCAATATTTTTTGCCACCCATTCAAGAGCAAGTTGCTGATCCTTCAATCCAAAGTTTCCCTTCACTGCTTCATCTCCCGAACAAAGGAATCCAAAAACACCTAATCTGTAGTTCATGGTCACAAGGATCACTTCACCATTGTCCATCAAGTAATCCGGTCCGAACTGATCTGGATTACCAGAGAATCCAATAAAAGCACCACCATGAATCCACACCATTACTGGGAGTTTTCTTTTACTCCAAGTATTTGGGCGGTAGACATTAAGGTAGAGACAATCCTCAGATCCCGAAACAGGCGCTCCTTGCAACAAATAGTTCTTCTGCAAACAAGCCTCTCGAGGATACGTGGCATCCCAATATCCTTTCCAGCCACTGTACGGCACAGGATTCTCTAATCTCAATTTTCCCACTGGAGGCTCAGCGAAAGGAATTCCATAGAAGGCCTCGTAAGACTTTATTCTTCCACTTTCGTATTTTCCGCGAATGCATCCAGCATTTGCACACACTTCAGGATAAGACACGCCTGATTTTCGAAAGAATGTATCGTAAGTGGAAGTAAGTTTAGAAGCTGATACTTCTAATTTTAGTGCATAATGTGCAAAAACTACAGATATGAACAAATAGAACTTCATCTTTATATAACCACTCTCGTAGACTTTTTGAAATGAACTGATAGAATTTTAGATTGCTTGTACGCAATCATCTTGGATCAAACTGGTTTTTACGGGAAAATGTATCGTTTTATTTTGTTTTCAAGGTTTGTAAGATTTTCATATAATTACCAGTGCTTTATCTCTCTTGAGATATTTCACTTCGTTTATCCGCTCCGTGTCTAACATTTTGAACACGAAACAAAAAGTACAATAATAAATATCATGAATTTTTAATTACAAATACTTTTCGCTCCTCATTACTCAAAATAAAGTAATTTCAAATAAGACATACTTTCACTCTAAAAATACACTGTCCCTATTACTATATAAATCCCATCAACAATTGCAATTTCCACCAGTACAAGGCGGTAAATTTACAGCTTTTACGCCAACATCAATAGTCGACCAAAACTTCACCATTTCCAAATCGGCATCATTAGAAACAGAAATGATCACTTGATTGGGATCGAGATCCGTGTATCTCTGGAAGACTTGGCGATCGCAGAAAGGATTCGACGTCAGAGCTGTGCAAGGCTTGTGAGATCGCCAAACTTTCACTTCTCCTCGAGCCACAAAGTTCACAAAGGTGCGCACATAAATATCAGTCATTCTGCTTTCCGGTGTGTCAGGCTCAAATATGGGAAGTAAAAATGATGACATTGTAAACAGGTACATAAGATCGTCAAGATGACTAACTCCTAAATACTCCTTTGCCCCGAAGAGTTGAGTTACACTGTAAGCACTCTAAAACGAGTTGTTTTTAATATGATTACACATGAAATGTGGAAGATGTTTACCTCAAAGTCAAATTCGTAAATATAAATCGGATTAGTTTGAACATCAGCATAACCCACATATTGCTGAAGGAACCGTAAGACAGGATATCGGAACCATCTGTCCCCAAACAACTGAAAATATAATCCAAAATGCAAGATTCAAAATATACTTTCTGTGCATTTCATAGATTTCTCACCTTGTAAAGTTGCTTTACGTTCGTCTCATCGATATATTCTTTGTCTCCAAAGTAATATTTAAGGACATCGAACACATAACGAGGATCAAAATTAAGCATCTCAGGTAGCACAGTATAAATATTTTCATTAAATGTATCCAGTAATGTTTGATTTGATGCGAGAATTGTAAGAAAAACCCCTTCATCAGTCACAGTGCCGACTAGAATAGGTTTCTGAGAAAATGATCCTTCAGCCAAAGTAATCTGCGGATCTTTAGTGATAAAGGCACCTTCCCAATCTCCTTCTACGCAAGGACGAAGTGGTACAGTCGGCGCTCCAAGAAGGACAAACAATTCATCGATTGAGACAAGGTTCTGACCATCCAATCTCTTCAATTGATATGCTAATTCCTTCGTAGTCGCCGTTTCCCAGTCAACTATTCCGGCAATTTTTGCCACCATTCTATATTGACTGGCGAAATCAATAGAATAAATGACTGGCGATGAAGCAGTATCACTCATTAGAATGACCCGATGAAAGAGGGCTGAAGAAAAATAAATCAAGTTTAGAATTGATTAAAAAAAATCAGATGCCTATGAGGTTTCTCACCCGAAGATTTTGGGTTCATCATATGCAAATTAGCTGATATTGCTCCAACACTTTGGCCAGCCAAAGTCACAGCGCTTGAATCTCCACCAAAAGATTCAATATTCTTTGCCACCCATTCAAGAGCAAGTTGCTGATCCTTCAATCCGAAATTTCCCTTCACCGCTTCGTCTCCCGAACAAAGGAAACCGAAAACCGCTAATCTGTACGTCATGGTCACAAGGATCACTTCACCATTGTCCATTAAGTATTCGGGGCCAACTTGACCAGGATTTCCAGTCATAACAATAAATCCACCACCATGAATATACACCATTACACCCCGAACAGACTGGGCTTTTTACATTGATTACACAGACCCGGGACTTTTTTACGCCCTTACGGGACCTTTTTTCCCAAAATGCCTATTTCGGCCAATTTTTGCTCGGGAAGATCGCGGAAAACGATCAGATCACCTTCGCTCTGCACTTATTTAACGTTTCATAGGAATTTTTACCGTGAAAATTCTCATTTTCGTGAAAATCATGTTAATATACTCAGCTGTGTGGCAGAGTGAAAAAGAGAATCGACACTGTAGGGTGCCTTTTTCAAGTGTCGTCACAGCTCGGGTGATTAGCACAGCCGCTCGGCACTCGTCGGACTGTTCTACTATTGTGCCAATTCGTTTGAACGTCACTCCGAGGCCAATATTTTGGAAATTGGCAAGAAATATTTAGTTTTTCGTGAAATGTGTGAGAAAGACGTGAAGAATATTGCAGAGAAGTGAGAGTGGAAGATGTTTCCGGATAAAAAGCTGCATCTTCTGCGAAGGATTAGTGATAAAGGCCGGTCAACTGCAAGGCGAGTTGCAGAAGATGAGCTCAGAGAGAAATTGCCGAAGAACGTCTTCCGTGCGCATATTCTTCAGCATCACGCCAATGAATTGCTGACAAACTGAAAAAGGACGATTTCTGGAGGAAAAGAATCACTGTGAACTGATTTAGAAACAACACGAGAACACGAGGTAGACGCTGAGCGAGGCAAATCATCAGTTTTTATCAGGAAATCCTTCGTCCCGAATTAAAATTTACGGTGAGTAATTAAAATCAAATTAAATCATGATTAGAAGTTAATGATTATGATATTTTCAGGGGATTTCTTCCAAGATCTATCCAGAATATTGCAGTACCAGTTCACCTTCTGTACTTTCCTGGACCAAAAGACGCCGCGAATAAAGATCAACGCTTTTTGATGGAGTGTGATTCAACCTGATTCCCGGCTCTAGATCTCGCTGACGCTCTCGCTAGCGTTTACTCGGAATATTCACCATTCGTGGTATTAAATACGGAACTAACAATGCAATGAGTCGCGACCTTTATATTTTTTTAGCGAAATTATCTCAAAAATTCTGTAAGAATTGACACCAAAAACTTCCATATAAAATAATGCTTATTATTTTGTATAATTTTAATTTTGTGGGAAAAGAGAGAAATAAAAACCTTGCATAAAATGCACTTTAAATTTGTGTTTTTGGCTATGACGGAGAATTAAATAGTTAATTTGAGATATTTTATGTCGATTTCCGCGATACTTTGCTGTCTGCAAAGTATAACTGAGTAATTGCCGATAGCGCCGCGTTTAGCATTAAAATCGGCGCTATCTGCTTAACTGTAGCACAGAAGCACGAAAGCTCCAAAGCGCTAGAGCAAAAAAGGGTCTTAGAGCGAGTGCCCTAGAGAGAAGTCCCCGCTCGAAAAAAGTCCCTCAACTGTTATAAAGGTTGAGTCTGTTCGGCGTGTTACTGGGAGTTTTTTGTCATTACTCCAAGTATTCGGACGATAGACGTTAAGATAGAGACAATCTTCAGATCCCAAAATCGGCCATCCTGGGATGTAATAATTCTTCTGATAGCAATCACTTCTTGGATAAGATGCATCCCAATATCCTTTCCATCCCTTGAAAGGAACTGGATTCTCTAATCTCAATTTTCCCACTGGCGGTTCAGCATAAGGAATTCCATAGAAGGCCTCGTAAGGCTTTATTCTTCCATTTTCGTACTTCCCACGAATGCATCCTGCATTTGCACACACTTCCGGTTGAGTTAACACGGGTTTTCGCGAGAATTTTTGATAGATAGAAGTAAATGTAGATGTTGATGCATCGTTTGAATATATACAATATAGACAAAATGTTGCCACAAACAAAAGAAGCTGCATCTTTTTTTCTCTTCCACTCACAGGAATTTCTTGTGATCAACTGAAAGAATTTTTGGCCGTGTTGCCCTTTTTATTTATCTTAATTCTACAAACTGGTTATCTGTGGACAATGTCCCCACTGGACATATATATGATAGGCTGTTTATATGCAGAGTTCATTAGAGCAATGCTTGTCAGAAGAAACATCAGAAGCGCCCTGTTTCAAAAACTATATATACCCAGAGAACAAAATATGACAATACTTTAGTTGTAAATTCATTCGCAGCTATACTGTATGTCAAAGTCTCATCAACAATTGCAATTTCCACCAGTACAAGGCGGTAGATTTACAGCTTTTACGCCAATATCAATAGTCGACCACAATTTCACCATTTCCTGGTTAATTTCATTGGTGACAGAAACGATCACTTGGTTGGGATCGAGATCCGAGTATCTCTGGAAGACTTGGCGATCGCAGAAAGGATTCGACGTCAGAGCCGTGCAAGGCTTGTGAGTTCGCCACACTTTCACTTCTCCTCGAGCCACAAAGTTCACAATAGTGCGAACGAAAATCTCGCTCATTCTGCTTTCCGGAGTGTCAGGCTCAAACATGGGATAGAATGATGTCATTGTGAAGAGGTAAAATAGGTTGTCAAACAAATTCACTCCCAAGTATTCTATCTGTCCCAAATATGTTGAAAAACTTTGTGGAGTCTGAAAGAATCAATTCTAGTAATTATTCAAAGTACTTTCATTATCCTTGATAACGAACCTCAAATCCGAATTCATAAAGAAATATTGGGTTATTTTGCACATCTGCGTACTGCAAATACTGTTCAACAAGTGTGTAGAACGGATAACGAAATTGTCGATCGGTGAACATCTGAAATATCATTTCAATTGTATGTTCATATTTTGTATATTTCGTGTTAATGTGAAATTTACCTCGAAATATTTTTCTTTGTTTGCTTCATCAACGTATTCCTTGTCTCCGAAGTAAAACTTAAGAACATCAAACACATATCTAGGATTAAAGTCCAGTTGAATAGGAAGCAGATTGTAGATGTCGTCATTAAATTCTGCCAAGAGTGTCTCATTGGATGTTATAATTGTTTGAACGACTGTTCTATTTGCAACTATTCCAGCTAATATCGGTTTCTGAGCGAAGTTTCCAGTAGCCCAAGTCTGAAGAGGATCTTCAGTTAGGAAGGCACCATCCCAGTCTCCCTCAACGCATGGACGAAGTGGCATTACAGGAGTGATCGTAAATGCGAATAAAGCATCACTGGAGACTAGATTCTGGCCGTTTACTCTTCTCAATTGATATGCCAATTCAGTTGTTGAGGCCGTTTCCCAATTTTTCAGTCCGGCAACTTTTGCCACCAATCTAAACTGAGCCACAAAATCAATAGGATAGACGAGGGGAGTCAGAGCAGAACTACTCATCAATATCACTCGCTGGAAGTAAGCTGAGAAGAGACAAATATTAATTACCCAATCTATTAAAGTATGCTTTTTGGCTTTTTTCTTACCTGAAGATTTGGAATTGAGCATTTGTAAATGAGCCGCAATTGCACCGTCACTGAATCCCGCAAGTGTGACAGCACTTGAATCACCGCCAAAGGAATCGATGTTATTTGCCACCCATTCAAGAGCAAGTTGCTGATCCTTCAATCCAAAGTTTCCCTTCACAGCTTCGTCTCCCGAACAGAGGAATCCGAATATTGCTAGTCTAAAGTTAATTGTCACAACGATCACTTCACCATTGTCCATCAAGTACTCGGGTCCATATAGATCAGGACGAGCTGAACAAGCGAGAAATGCTCCAGCATGAATCCACACCATCACTGGAAGCTTCTTCTGACTACTCCAAGTATTCGGCCGATAGACATTAAGATAGAGACAATCCTCAGATCCAATAATAGGTTGTTCCAGCACAAAATAATTCTTCTGATAGCAATCACTCCTTGCATACGAAGCATCATAGTATCCTTTCCAGCCACCGTGCGGGACAGGATTTTCAAATCTCAATTTTCCCACTGGCGGTTTAGCATAAGGAATTCCATAGAAGGCTTCATAAGACTTTATCCGTCCACTTTCGTACTTTCCACGAACACATCCCGCATTTGCACAAACTTCCGGTTGAGCTAACACGGATTTCCGAAAGAAGACATCTTCTAGAGGTGTAAAAGTCCTAGCACTTAACGCAAGCAAATTATAGCCGAAAGAGAGAAATATGAGCAAAATGAACTTCATTGTGTCTCTTGCTTCCACTCTTGACTGTGTCCTGAGTTCAACTGAATGGGAAAATTCCATCCACCAATCTTCAGTCTTTGTGTACAACCTCAAACAGGTTTAGTCATTTTCTTTTAAACACTTGTGTTGTAAAGTGCAATAATCTATAAATGAGGTCCACACAAAATTCAAAAGCTTATATTTATGAATTAGTCATACACAAAACTAAGCTTGTGTGCCTTCCGTTTCTATCAAGTTTTATATACTCTATAAATTCTTAAGCCATCGTGTCAATATACACATAGTAAAAATTCTATTTGCGAACTATATTCGTATAAATCGTAAGTTTTTCGAGAAATAGACTTAAAGACATTTCGAGATGGGGTGATTCTTCCTCTGCAAAATGCATTTTCTGCACTCCGTAACCGAGAATCAACTGAAGAAAATTCAATTCACTGGATAAATAATAAATTTTAGCAAGTCTAACCAGGTGAATACATTGTATTCCACATGGCAAGACACTTTGGTCACTCTATATGCTGAATGTGTCCCGAGAATAATCTTCTTGTGTTTTTGCGGTAAGCTTGAAGAGGGATTGGATCCACCCCTCGAGCATTGGTTGACCTTAGATGGCTTTCTTCACCCATGAATCCAACGTAGAAGTGACCAAGAATGCTTCAGCTTTGTCGATAGGGTGGCATGAATAAAAAATTAAATTTATAGTTTATTCTAGACATTATCTGCTTGTGATTTGAATAAAATAAACATACATGGAAATCGTCTGGCTGCTGCTTTCTTGCCATTTTTTGTAGCCCTGCAACAAAATCCTCTTTCAGATGCCTCAACTTGGAAATGCGGCATTTTTTCCCTCTGCCCCCCCCCCCCTCCCTCCCCCCACCCTCAACATAAAGGAGTTTTTCCTGTGCTGTCCTCCCTTTTTGCGTCCATGGATTTGTGATAGGGGTTTTCGAGAGGGAAATTTATTTCAACTTTTGTTATTTTAGTTTAGCTGGGGGCTACTAAATATTATCTCTTGAGATACACACACACACACACACAGCGCTTATGTATCAGTCATGTGGGTGTAGAGACAAAATTCCCAGCACAAGAATCCCCTTCAACGCCTCATAAACTTAAATTACTCATTTAACAAATTTGAGATGAAATCAAAGGATAATTCATCCGGATATACGGCAAAAGCCACTAGAGATGATTTTCTGAGCCCCGCACCATCATCATCATCTCACTTTTACAAGAAACTTCCACTTGCGAATAGGACGGAGTGATCCGCACCACATCAACCAGATACCCTCGACGTCCTGCACCTTTACACCACTTGGCAATTCCACAATTTCACACAGGCATAAGAACAAAGTTATATACCTTTCGTCAAACACAAACAAACATACAACAGAGGAAAGATTATATCCCTCAAAGTAA
Organism: Phlebotomus argentipes; assembly: GCF_947086385.1. Classification (NCBI taxonomy): domain Eukaryota; kingdom Metazoa; phylum Arthropoda; class Insecta; order Diptera; family Psychodidae; genus Phlebotomus; species Phlebotomus argentipes. Next base: position 1,489,419 of record NW_026776174.1, read on the forward strand.
TAGAAGATATACACAAAGTGTGAGAAATACAGAGTGAGAGAGAGAGTGAGAGAAAATTAATTAATAATTCCATCTCATAGAGAATTATCATAACGTTATATATACACACACATACCTTCTGGTTATAGGTGTCTCTCAAAGTGAAACCCACCACATGCAACGCTACAAATTTTCCATGAGATATCTTCTTTGGTGCAATGAGAACTTCACCAAACACAGAACCTTGCGTACAGGAAGCTCAAAAGGATGACACAAAGCCCTAATGCAGGCGAGTGGAAGTCTACTGCTTTTCAATTTCATCTAACATTTCATAGAGGTAAGCATAAATCCAAGTAGAACATTTAATTACCTGTAGGGATAAATTTAGAGTTACTTTCAAGTAGAATACATACATCAATAAACATATAAACGTATGTATAACCCACGTTTTTCGCGAATTTCACTCCTTCATCGCGAGAAAAGAACCACCAAATTGGATTCATCTTGAAAATATCATTAGATAAAGTGATTTCACAAGTCACACAGAAACGCCAAACAACACAAACACACGCTCGGCGGCAAATTGAAATTGAATTTCTATGGTGAAAGTGAGCTTGAGTATCCTCGAGCGTCTCACATCATCAAAGGATCCCCAGGAAATTAAGGAGAAAAATAGATGCTTATCAAATTCTGCAAATCATCATCCCTGTCGTCCTCACTTGTGACATTGACAGGTGAACTTTCTGCCAAACACATGGAGAAAATGAGGTGGAAAGGAATCTCACCAGAGAAGAACTTTCCAAAAGCACTCTTCAGAAATACAACCGAGACTCAATCACTTCCATCACCCACACTCTTGAGTCCAATGAAAGGGCGCCACAGACGAGCTAAATAAATTCCCATCACGCATAATTTACTCCCTGAGAAAATTGAGTAAATTTCCGCTTTCACTGAAGAGCATAATTAATGATAAAATTAATACAAGAGCCTGTCAATGCTGGAAGAAAATCCCACCCGAAATGGGGAAATATTACAATTGTTAATTAACTCGAATAAAGAAACTTTGGTTTCTTCATCGCGCTCACGAAAAATCCTTGACGGTGAAAGTAATGTTATGGCTGGAGAAAATATTTTTATTAATTAATATTCAATGTGAAATATTACTTTTTCTAAAGTGGGTATTATTGATTTTTTTTTCTCCACGCTCAACTTTCTTGGACACTTTTCCTTACCCTCGTTAAACTTTCGGTATATCGCTCATGAGACTAAAAGCTTTTTTATTCACTCTTCCCAGTTAGGAAACTTTTGTGGCTAAAGAGGTCTTCAGTGTACTCAAAGGAGTGCTTTAGCATGAAAAATCGTGCTGCTGCTTTACCTTGTAAAGTCATTTTTTATTATTCACCATTCATGAAACACTAAGTTTGCTCATCTGTTCCCCGGAATAGATAAAGGATTTCTTTTTAATTCTCACCGAAAGGAAATTAAAAAGAAATCTTGCCAAAATGCCAAGATCATAAATCAAGTGACATTGAGTAATTTCGAAAACCATCGGCAACTTCATAAATATGTATCTCTTTTTTTTCCTCCCATTTCCAACTAATATAAAAGGTTAATAAAATGTTGTAAAGATGGGAACATAACGTGTGAAAAGCCATCCTTTCTGCCCCAGTAAACAAACCACAAAAAGTGTGTGAACGTAAAATTCATAAATCAAATATTTTGCCAACATTTGCGAACCACAATAGAGCTGTATGAGAAACGCCAACACTCTCGAATGGCGTGTGGCCATCCTTTTGATAAGTCGTCGTGTGTTTGCTTAACATAATCTTTGAGTTTGCCAAAGCAGCATCCCTGGTCCAAAAAGCAAAGGTGGTTTTCCACTCTCGTGCGTCTGGCATCGGCGAAAAGGTGGGCTCTCGCTTGGGTGAATGGTTTGGCTGATATAATAAACTTTTCATTTGTGAAACAAAAGGGGAGGAAAATGTGGGTTGCCCACTCTTAATGGATAATGATGATGATGCCGAAGATTTCAGTCCGCCGAGCACCCACAGCTCTTTTGTTGCCGACAAAGTGTGGGTGGGTTGGTGAAATTTTGAGGAAAGCTCCGTACGAGAGATAATATTAATTAATAATAAAAGACATCTAGAACTCAACGACAAACCATTCTGTGTCTAGCAGCCTCACAAAGGGAGGGACACAGATCCCTTCTTAAAGTGGAGCTCAAGTATTATGCTCGCTACCAGCACTCTCACAGTCAATCCATGAGATCTGATTTACAAAGTCACTTTTAGGGCTTGCGAGTGTGCTCGAGAAAAATGTCCATGAACAACTTTCGAAGTCTAAAGCCAAATGGAGGCAAATTACAAGTTAAATATTGGAAGATTAAAAATTTTTCACTCAAGCATACTCATTGTATTCACTCCCCACACAAATCCTAGTACATTATGTCCTTGCTGGTGATTAGAAAAGAGATCCTATACTAAGAGCAAATTCAATACCAATAGAACTATCGCACTCTATCGCCCAGAATTGCCTACTTCCTCTCTTGACACCCACACAAAATGCGATGAATATGGCACCATAATCCACTCCAGACGATGAAAGTTTCACCGGCGAGCATTTGCATACGCCATACGTGTACAATATGTATCACAGAGGACACAGCGGTACCTTTTCTTAAACTCTAATCTCGCACACACTCACACGTAATCCTCCATTGCTCTGACACTGTAGCCAATGATTAAAACCTCTCACATTGCAGTGATTGTAAAACCCTGATCTCCCGGATTAGGCTCGGCATCTCACTTGATTAATCAGATGATTCATGGACAAATGTGAGGTTAACCGATTTTGAAATGGGACACAATTGTACTTCAATTTCAATTTATTGAGCAAAAATTTTTAGGGCCTACCCCTCTTACAATTTGCTAATGATAAAGGAAAAAAAACGGAAAAACAAAGACTAAGAATCGACAAGACAAAAAAAGAAAAAAAAAAAAAATGTTTTCAAAACGTTCAACTATGATGGGTCACTGACCAGTTCAGCAGCCTGAAAGTGCTTCCTGATGCCCCCGACGGTCTCGCGCGCCTCACGCGGGAGGGCATTGTAAAGCGACACCCCCCGGACAAAGAGGGTACGGAAAAAAGTCTCATGCTCAGCTCGAGGAACAAGAAGTCCCCGAAGCCTGGTCGAACCACCCCTCGTCAAGAGTGAAGCCAGATATCCAGGGCAGCCGCTGATGGAAAGACGATCTAAGAAAATTAGGGCTCGCATTTGCAGGAAGGAGGACAGGAGAAAACAAGGAAAATTATCCTTGCAATTGCATAAAATTCATTTAAAATCATACAAAAAAAGTTGGATTCTTTTTGTATTTACATTGGAAATGTACATTTGACCGAATCGGAGACACTTTGATATTTGTTTAAAATGCTGCAAACAATATCTCAACACCTGTAACCAAGCCCCAAACACCCAACCACCCAACCCACCCTCGCCCACACCTTTGTAAATTCCAATGCGGACGATGGGTGAAGGTGAAGATGGCAGCTAGATAAATCTATTTGCGGATATAGAGTTTGAGGGTGAAACTCTCATATAAATCAAATATTTGCCGTTGCTGAGACATTTTCATTTCATTGGCAACATTGAAGGTATAGCCTGCAGATAAAATTCTCTCGACAGTGTTTGGCAAAGTCGGTTGTGGGAAAAGTATAGGATGATGGAATAGGAAAAGAGAAAGAGAGAGAGAGAGAGATCTATTGGAATTATTTTAAAATAAACATTAATCCTTTGCCAATTTCTCTCTCTCGAGCAATTACTCTTATTTCAGACCATTGTCTGAGTCCACAGAGACTCCTTCAAACTGTTATTACATTATTGAACTTTACTCAACTCCACACAGAATACTTCCACTTGAAGTAATGAAGATGGCGAGGTCGAGGGGCGACTCTTCAGGACTGTCGGAAGCGAAGATGAAAAGAAAAGCTCTGAAATAAACAATAGACATCCAGCGCAAGGAAGATACCCACGGTGAGAGACACAAAAAGCACCTCGAAAAACAAACTTCCACCATGCTTTGATCAGCTGTATATTGGGGGTCGTATGGCTCGTGAGGAGAAAAGCTCCTCGTCGTTGCTTCACTTTTCAGCACACACAGAGACAAAATCATTGTCGACGGTGTTGTGAAAGCGAACATACAAGCATTATCGGGGGATAACTTTGAAAGTTGCGCCCCTCTGAATAGGTCCAAAAGTACTAAACACAAAAGAGAGGAGCCACATCGTTCGATGGGTGGGCAAATGCGTCCCCCCATGCCGATGGATCGGCGTGTTATGTGGCATGTGAGCCGTCAGCGGGTGACTCAAGTCTCTCCCAAAAGGGGGTGGCGCCGGAGTTGCCTCAAGAGGCGGTTTCCCGGCTCACCATCATCAGCCAGAAAACAGACGATGTGGCCCACACGTAATTTAATTTAAGGATTAAATAAGCCACTTGTTTGGATTGGACATAAAGGCCCTCCACTTCACCTCCCCGTACCTCAAGTCTTCGAGACAAAAACTTTCTTCTCATCATCAGAGGCGTATACATTTCCATGCGATGGCGGTGCGGCCGCCCTTTGATAAATCCCATTCCAACTGAACAACTTCTGGATGAGTCGCTTTTCAAACGTACACCCAACTTTTTCAAAAAACACCCCATGGCCCACCATTCATCATGTACATCATCGAGACTGCGGAATATTATAATAATACGACCATCGCATAAAAGCTTTAATTTCAACTTTCACCTCACAAAATACACTCTCAGCCCTTTTGATCCCCACCATTTACACCCTCTCGCCCTTTGTCACAGCAAAGATATCACGTCATCACTTACAACGCAAATAGTTTATTTTAATTTTTGTCATTCCTGAATTCATTGATGAAAGTCGCTACAAGGGTTGAAAAAAGCGAATTCTTGCGAAAAAAAACTCCAAGAGAGTCACTCAAACATCACTCAAAGTCCACGGGAGAGTGTTTAGTTCATTACTCAGGTGCGAGAGAAGAAGTGTGAGTAAATTTGAAAAGCTCAACACACACACACAGAATGAACAATCAAACGGAATTATTAATGATATTACGAGGATATTACGAAATGCCGTGACATGAACAAAAGCGGGAACATGCAGAAACAGCAGTAGAATTATTCCATGTGGATTATTTTGTTGCAACTCCAAATGACAGACCGAGTTCAATCTCCACCCAGCAGCTCTTTCCGGGATTCCACACTCTGATGGCTCAATGATGAATTAATGCCCCCACTATGCTGGGCATGCTTTTCCGGATTAAAAGAGGACATTAAATTTGTAGGGTGGATTTTTTCTCTCAGTCATTATTCACTCTGAAATTCCATCCAAAGGGTACTCTTTCAAATATTATCATTTCATGAAATGGGACTTTTTTTTTGTACACACATTCGCGGACTTGACCACGAAGCACCACAATTATTGCTGGGGTTTTCTATTTATATTAAAAATACGTTATCCAACTGATGAATTTTATTGCAGAAAATAAACATGTTGAATTATTTTTTTTCTCCCTCTCGCCAACCCACGCAAGCTAAATGTGTATATAGAGAAAATTCCATGAAAATTGTGTAAAATGTAGCACTTTATGAAGCTTTCTCCCCCCTTTTTTTGCAATCGCACGAATAGAAGAACAATTTGTCGTATGTGAATTTTTCTTCTCTTTCTCTCTGACGCTCTTTAAACATACAATAAAAATTCAAGTCCACAGCCCAGACCGAAGCAATTCACTCAAAGTGCAATATCGTGAATGTGTCAGAATAGGAGAAAATGGCATTCAATATATGTAATATGGAATCCTACTCTATGCAATTACACTTAATGCTTTTATGAGCAATTTTTACAATAATCTCAAATGAGAATTCCATCGACAAATGATGTCGTTTTACCTTGCAATTCAAAGATGCTGCGCATCTATTTTCACTAAAGAGACATCACTCAGACTTCTTATAGGGTGCATTGTATCTAACATTATGCACAGAGCATAAATATTCACTAAGGGGAGCCCCTAAATATCCAATGTATTCAGAGACATCTCCATAGGAATTGGGAATGCAAATGAGGCCCTTCCTAAATTTTGCTTATATTGTAGCACTTTGCCAGAAGGTGCAAAATTGGGTGCACTCGAAAAGTTGGGAAATGTGTTCGCCATATAGTGTCCCAGCAGAGTATCAACAAAAGGTCAGTTGGTGGCGAGGAGAGGTTGAATGTGATACATTTGTATGGGACAATTTGGCAAATGTCGCTCAATGTTATGTATGAATATTAACTTGAGCGAGAAGGAGTGCGAATTGTGCATGAAAATTGCATTGGCCTCATCCTTCCCCCCATTCAATCCTTCAGGCCATTACTTCTTCACCGGCAGGACCCGAGAGAGAGGCGCCCTGAGTGAATCTCTCTCTCTCGGTGATGGGATGTCCTCTTTGAGAATGCATCTCATGAAATTCCCACCGGAATTTCATATAACAAATGTATTCCCCAAACATTTCCGGATGCATGTGTATTCTGTGCCAGAAGTCTGTGGACTCCGGGCATTCCAAAACGTATCCACACTGAGTGCTTACCCTCGAAATCATCCGCATTTCACCTTCCCTCGTGCCATCTCTTAGTACATTATGTCCATTGGCCAAGGGGAGTTCCTCAATAATTGATCACACCGAGTGTATACGGCAAATCGATGATTTCACTCCACAGTCATCACGAAAAGTGATATTTTACACAGTCAGACTGCAAACATTCGCCGCCAAACTGGCTCAAGTCTCTTGTATATTAATTCACAATTGTCACTTTTGCTGAAAGATCAAATATTGCATCCCTCGAGCATGCAACTTAGAATTTATTTAATTTCCAAAGAAAAATTCGACTAAAGCAAATTTTATCCTGCATGCGATCCTCCAGGGAGTGAACTGGAGGGATAAAAAAACCTCCACCGCCCTTTCAGTGTATCCTGGAATTATGGAAGTCCCAAAATGAGGCAGGCAAGTGAGTGAAATATTCAATGAGGGAAAAAGGGAGTTCATTAAAATTTAACAAACTCCATCCACCACACGTCAATGTCTGCGGAAAAAAGCACGTCTCTAAGTGTGGGTAGTTAAACCACTACAATAAGCTCCAACCTAATAAATAAATTAACTCCTTTACCTCATTATTTTCAGCTGAGGGAGAGCAACTTTTCACAAAATACCACGATGATCCATCCTTCCGCGTCTCACCGCACCATCATCCGGCTTTCTGTGCATGTGGCACAATAAAATAGTTGTTGTGATAATGCTAAAGGCAAATTTGAGAACCTAAAAATCTCTCCTTCAAGAGAAGGGGTTGATTTTTCTCTATCAAATAGCCGGATGCTTGCGAAAAAGGTAACCATCATAAACGCATAATTATAGATTATTCATACACAAAATTCCATACCATCAAATATATACTATTTAATTAATTAAAATATTCATTATGGTTATGAAAGCCAATTACCGAAATATGCCATGAATTTCATCAGTAATATTAGCAATAATTGCTGAAGTACAACAATGGCATGTTTGAGAAGAGGAAAATATGTGGAATTCTATTTATTCCTTTTCATAGAGGAAATTTTGAAAAATATATCATTGGCCACACAAATACATAATTCCGCTAGATTAATTGTTCATTCATTGCGAAGCTGTACATAAGATAAATCTATTCCTTATTGTCAGAGATCGAACAATGCTTGCATTCTCCTCTCAAAGGATAATCAAAAGCTTTATAAATTAACTTGCAATGCATCGCATATTAAGTGTCACACACAAAGCTTCTAAAACAGCCAGGAGCAATATATCACATAACCTCTCCTGAGTAAACATCAAACTTTACTTTCAGTAAACTATAGTTACTTTTTGGAATGTCTGTTACAGCTGTTTTGTCTATAAATACAAGTTAACCCATCAAATACTTTAGATGACATCCTACAAATATAGTCGACTCATCTTATGCACTATTTTTTGCCATTGTCATGTCAAGAAAATCGGAAGAAATTGGATATAAAGGTAAAAATAAACATGTATTGTCCTTCTTTGCGAAAATCCCTGCTTATAAACCAATTGAGATCAATTTTCAGGGGATCAAGTCAACTTCCCGGAAAGTCAGTAAGAATTCAAAATGTCCATTTCTTCCAGTTGAGTATGTCACAAAAGCCACCGCAAAGGAAATCCAATCCTATAATGATACAAATTTGCGCAATCACACACACAACAGAGTGGATTGATGAAAAATCCTGACACATTGTTGAGAAAAGTGTGTCTGAAGCAGTGCGCGAAAGGCAGAAGACATGAATCTCTTAACGCAGCTAATTTGAGATTTACTATATTTTACGACATGAACGAGTGCCAAGATATCTGTGATATGGGAAAATACAAACATGTAACAAATAATGTGGGAATTTTATTGTCTCAAGGCATCTCTTCGTGTGCTCTCATTTGGCATCACAATCATAAAATCCCGCGCAAAAGTACCCAAACCAGAGATCAGACACGCGTGTTTGCACATGAAAATGGGCCTGAAGGAGATAAAAAAAAAGGCGACACAAGCACTGTCGCTAGGTTATTTTTGACAAGACTTTTTACAAGAAACGGAAGCGACACATATTGATCTCATCTGATCATTCTACACACACATACAACGCAAACATCGAGAATATATGAGTTCCTTGGCATAATCACAGGAAAGAGTTTCTTAACGCACTTCCTTCAGTCATAGTCAATTGTTCGTCCGTATAAAGCGAAAATACATATACGAACAGTTGTTTTAATAATTCATTTTATGGAAAAATATTCAATTCACATGCAGTAATTTCTATTTTCGCATTGTTAACCATTTTTCTCGAAAACTGCGCTCTCGCTGAACTAATGCGAATTTTGGCGTACGCTCGAGAATCCATTTGTGTGACGTGAACACTCAACTCCAGGTTTTTAATTCAATATAGATGTGGTATTTGCATAGCAAATTAAAGCGCGGCCCGCAGGCTTTCGCTCACCCACTCCCACATATTTCACCCTCCGCCCCCGCATTCCACGCTTTCTCTCTCTCTCTCCCCCTCTCACTCTCTCTGAGGGCAGGTTTTCTGCTCTCCGTGCATGGCATATGCGGAGAATGTTGCGAGGGCGAGCGCGGGAAGTTTGTATGAAAACAATGGCGGGAAAACACAGTGCGATATTAGGCATCCGCACCCTACAATTTGACCAGCACTTTCTCCACCATTCCCCAACTTTCTCCCCTGGCAAAGTACACATTTGGACACACCACGGCCAACTCCGGCGGACAATATAATGGGTGGTCGCAGGAACAAAGGATCGGGTCACAATTGTACATATGTACGGGTTTCACCCTCACTTGAACGTCGCAGACACACGAGTACGCACATACTGCCAATTGGCCATCCACGCGCCTCTCGTTGGGTGTCAGAGTTGAAATAATTACTGGAATTTCAGTCGCTAGATTACACATTAGACGCTCAGGTGCCAGATAACGCACAGATAATCCCTCAACTATGTCCTTGTCAACTTTCCGAAAACTACATTGTGTTGCGCACTCTGTTTCCTATCCTCCTCCTTTTTTAAGGACACACGTGCACATCCAGCCTAGGGACAATTTATAAGAATAAATTAGTCCATCAGCCATTTGGTTAGGTTCGCACGTATAGCAAATTTAGACAATAAATTAAAATTAAGTGTAAATTCAAAATAGGCAGCAATAATTCATCCCATGCGAATGGAAATGCAATTGAAAATTTGACGCTTTTGGGCTTCTACATGGGAGAGAACATGAGGTAATACTAAATGCATTAAATAGCCCCAAATTACCATGCACAGTATCTTGGCACTATAGAGACACACTATATAAAACAGATGATGGATAACACACCGCATCGTCAACGTATTTCCATGGAAAAACCTTTGGGGGAGATTTTCTGATTAAGCTCACGCATTGTTTTGTGCAAACAATGAAAACGCACCACAGAATAAATACCATGAATCTCTTGCATGAATTTTCTCCATATACATTTCTGCTTTCTTTCAATTATACATTACACAGCCAGAGTGCCTCTCACTCTCTCATGGTCTCTCCTCGCCACAGAGACTTCACCCCCTCGAAGGAAAATCCAGGAAAATGAGGTTCACGTGAAAAGAGCAAGAAACCACACCAACGGCTGAGGAAAAAAAACTTATCGCAACAAGACGACACAACATTCAACAATCCTCAAATTCCAGGCACGTTTTAATCAATTTTAAATTACATTGTTCAACAAGAACAATATACCCTCGAAAAAGCGCAAAAAAGGGAACTTTCTCAAGATATACAAGAACACCACCCAGACGACCGTGAAGTCTAAAACAATGTAAATATTTTATAAATCCACAAACAATATTTTAAACATTTTCCCCCCAAAAAATTGCCACACTCACACAGACACACACGAGCGCTGCGCGAGGCGGTTGAGAATACGTTCCAGGTAAGCTTTCGGGGTCACAGCTCTCTTCCACTCCCCATAGATTGACATACAAGTCAGTGTATCATCAGGTATATTTGCAGATCTTACTAATTTGACTAAAACAACAAGAGAACTCGTCCCCGTCAAGGCACACTTCTCGAGTTAATTCTAAATTATTAATTCATCATATTTTAGCATGAGACCTAAAACACCTTCGCCGACAACCGTCCACGTGGATCACTGGCGTGGCAACGACTCTGGACAAACACAATGAGTGAAAATTGAAATGAATTTTCCATCCCCATTTCTACAGTTGTGGCAACAGGTCTGGCCAACTTTTCACATTTCTGTTCAACTTTCCCAATATAAATTCATACAATATATAGTTTTAAACCAGTAAAGTTGATGCTGACACACGAATTCAGATCACAACGAATAATGTCACGTACAATTGAACTATCAGAAAAATTGAGGATCAAAAATTTACTCTTTATGATATTGTGAAATCTGAATACGTAGAAAATATTGATAAAAATGAACATGCTTTTGTGAAGGTTTCCTCTACTAAAAGCACACATGTAAAATTGAAACGACATCCTACATTTTCAATACCTCACTAATAAAACTATTCAGGTATTAATATGTTCATTCGCTTCCTCCCTCCATAAAATCCCATTCTATGACTAGTTTAGAACACATACATATTCATGCTTAGCTCATGGGAACAGCAGAGCACCCCAGACGTCGAACGCTCCCCAATGTTGATGGCGAACAATGCATGGTGGGTGGTTTGGCCATTGTTTTACGTGTGTGCACGCCACTGCTGTACCCCAACACAATATAATAGGTACAGTGAACACACATATTATGGGAAATGGACAGAGCCCGAATCTGTTTAATTATTGAAACGATTCACAATGAATTTGAGCTCTGTATTCATAACAATTTGTACTCCATTCACCCACCCTCACCATTTGCTGTATATATTTTTGTCCTCCCCTCCCGCCTTCAATGTTACAAAATCCTCCATTTCACCATTCAAACAATAAGTGCCGAATCCTTCATATTCTAGCAGCATACATCATTTAGTATTCACCTACATTTCGAGACCGACGCAAGTAAGTTGAAAAGCAACACTTCATTATTGCCGCACTTCCTTCAATTGTTTGATTTATACATACATTGTATAAAGTATGCTTTGCCATGAATCAACTAGAAATAGTTAGCTGCGCATATGGCATTCTCAAAACACTGGATGGAAGTGAATTTTACTATCCTTTGTCTTCAACTAACCTACTCTAAAGAATACTGGTGTAAGTTCCCGACCTTCTCTCCAATTCATTCTAACATCTTTCAACTATTTAACCCCCAATTTAATTCAACCTAATTCAATATCACTTTCTAAATACCCCCAGAAACCAAATTAGCAAAACTCCATAATGTTTTGTGTCACCCATTTATTCTGCATTACCTTTAGCCAAAACCTAATTTGCAGAGGTCTGTAATCAGTGTGAATTCTCAAATTTGCCACTCTCTCTCTCTCAACATTCGCAAGCCAGTAGAATATTTCCAACTACCCAGGGGACAATTCGCCCTCAGAGGTGCAATAGTCCTCACAAAGCAATGCGTGTGCAAGTGAATCGCGTTTATTGGGCAAACTCATGGTACCACAGAGAGCGAGAGAGAGAGAGAGAGGATGTGTAGCCTGGCCGCATGTGGAATGTAATGAAATTTGCCGAAAGCTCGTTGAAGCGCTTTACTAAACGATTAATCAGGAAAATGTGTTTGCTCAAATTTTCCACATAGAACCACCATATGAGCATTTCTATCAATATGTTGACTAGAGTATGGTGGTTGTACGGAACAGATCCTGGGATATTGATACTCAATACTCATCTCTTCTTATATATCAACAAAGCGCACATGCCTGTTTGCGTTCATGGTGAAAATACAGTGCCTAGATGTGGCGTGGCTTTTCATTCTAATGGTTTCCATTGTCATTCCTAATTATTACCCGACAAATCTCAACGCAGGCATACAAATGTACCCATTTAATTAATTCAATCAAATATAATTTCGTCTGCCTCTGATTTTCAACTTCGTGCTCCTTTAGAGGCGAGCGCAACTATTTAATTGTGTGTTCAGTGAATTAAATTGCTTTAGTCAAAATCTTTATGACGAATGTTGGCGGAGAAGATCTTCCTCAGTTGCTCTATGAATTTCATTTGCATTGTCTTATATTGTCAGGAATATAGATAAATAAATTTCCTGTGACATTTTCAACTTTGCACACAACGTTAAATTGATTGTATTGATCACGACCTAGTAATTCTATACGTATTATGCGATAAGATATCTCAAGTATTTCTGCAATTATCTCGATAAGGAAAGTACTTAAGATTGAAGCTCAAAGTGAAAATTAATCACTTCATTATGGATAAGGTATTGGTGATAAAGACATGTTGAATTAATTCCGACAAGTGGTGGATTAACTTCAAGTACTCTAACATCACAGTTTAGATAATGAAATTAAAAAAAAAATCTGAAATGATATCAAAATCAACCTTTTTTGCCTTCAGGCAAAGACTTTCTGCAGAGGCTTTTGCGGTGACTTCCACGAGGCATTTTCCACGGTATTTTCTATCGCAAAAGCAATTTGTGAACGGACCTGAACAAGTGTCCAGGCGATAACATCACTCATTGTTTGAGCAGACGCCTGTTAATATTGAAAACGATACCATTTGAAAATGGTCGAGGTGGAAAAATGGTACTACGAAGCGATAAGAGGGAAGTGGCGAGTGAAAAAGTGTGCAGAGGACAAAAGGGGTGGAAGAGGGGTGGATGTGAATAAAATTGTTGAAATAAATAAACGAGGAGCGAGGCAGTGGGTGAGAGAAAAAATGGTGGAATACCTATCTTGGTAATATCTTTCGTGACTTCACAGTTTGAATCATTAATAACCTGTTGCCCCGCTGAGTGTTTGTTGACTTTCAATATCTGAGCGCACAGGAGCGTTTAGGGTGGGTGGGCTCGTTGATTCTTTGCTGCAGGCCGCCTATAACTCGTACAATAGACATCCACCCCCCAACCAGAGGACAGCGATATTTTCCACAAGCTCATTTCGAGCCATGACACACGGCGATGAGCTCCTCTATCGCCTCATGTTCCCCAGCATTTTCTCATCGCCACCCTCGCACACAGGTCGCTTATTTCATTACTCAGCCCCCGTCATTGTCGGATGCACTTGTGCACGGCGAGCCTCCCGGAGCGAGTCATCAATGAATGCCAAGTGTTGCGTCTCCGAGGCCTCACTGCACAACTGTGCTATCAAATCATCTCCCGCAGGAAGACCTTCACGGCAGGTGACAGAGCGCCGATGACATGCAAACTGATAGGGCAGGAAGACCGATAGTAGTAATTGTACGGTAGAACTGATTTTCCACACAAACTTTATGCAAATGCAAAGCACAGAGACTCCAATCACTGATGTGCTATTTTAAGCCACCACTGCGGAACATCCCTCAAAGGCTAAGCTTGCGCCTTTTGATAACAATTCCATCCATTCTCGCACCCACCACAGCTTATCGACAATATTATGGTCAATCTTCGTGAACTCCTCGCAATTCCATGCTCCTAACCAGACTTCACTCTATACAAATTGGGAAAATGCATCAGAGGAGCGACATATATTGCAATCTCTTGTAACCGTAAATTGAAAACAACAAATAAATAAATTATGTGAGTGACAGATTCCAAAATAAATCAATTGAAATGTGGATGACCTCATTAAAAACTCATCATTAAACTGTAATTGATTTCGTGTATTTCTCTTCACAGGTGACTGCATTCATTAACATTTATTTCAGGTTCAATCAATGAAATGATGCAATTTCAAAGCAGACACTTTGTACAAATCTTTTTTTTCACACACCTGCAGCATTTATTGATTTTCTCACTTAAATTTTATCACAGAAAAAATCCTAATTAATGTCAAGTGGCTTTGAACAGAAAAATAAAAACAGAGCGCAATGAATCCCAAATGACACTCTAGAGAGGATTTCGTTGAACACTGCATCCACCCCCTTTTTGCACAATCTGCACAACATGGGCTAATTTCAATACGAAACAACTCTTCATTTGCCACTCCACACACACACACACAAACACACCTGGACACAAGTGAAATGGGAATTTCCGGCATATTCCGATAGATTCAATCCTCTTCTGCACAATCCGTATTATGGCGTTCTCCATTCGTCTGCGGATCTATCGGGTGGGCTATTTTCACCCCTGACGAGACATCCAATCTCCAGGGGATGGTGAGGAATTTTTGAGTGGGTGCCAACGTTTGGGGCACTAATGCTGAAAAAATTGACCCATTCCACATGTGTGAGTGCGTTCATACACAATCGATAAGTATCTCGAGAGTGATTACACTCGGGTCACCCTTTGGGTTTCACTCGCAATTTTGCCCGTGAAAAGTATCACAATATCGTGAGATATGAAGCAATAGGCAAAACATGAACATTCAAATCAACCCTACAATCTCCCCAACGTATTCGCCCATCGTCTGCTGTAATTCACATGGAGCGCAGAGAGAGAGGCTCGACTGTCGTCCAGGCTTGGTAATTGATTCGAAAATACATTGAAATTCAAATCTCACAACCGGACGGGACAATTTCCAGGATCTCCGGAAGCTGTTAGCGCCATCGAGATCAGTCGGATGAAGCGCTAAATATCATGAATCAAATATACATATGTGATGAAACATCATTGCATCAAACTCCCAAAATTATTTAATACGATTCACCCCAAATTCTCCCATGCTGTGCGCCATGAAATTATCACATAACAAATCAATCCGCCGCCCCGAGCAAAGTTTCACCCATTTTTGCCACCAATGGTGTCACAAAAATGCTCATAATTAAAAATTAATTTTTAATTCATCATTTCAGGCACAAAAGAAGAAAACAATTGCATACTATATATCTAGTTGCGAGGAAATAATTATTTCAATCCCTTTAGGGCTGTGAAATTGCATTCAAACATTTTTTACATGTTTCATTTCACATGTAAAAGATACAATTTTTTTTGATAAATCTGTACAAATTACACATATAAATGAAATTTTAATCAAATAAACATGACCCACTATCATATTATTCCTTCTTATTGCACACAAGACCTGCAAGAAGAGATAATATAATACACAATATACATATATTGCATTCGAGACGATTTACAGTGCAATACAAATACAATATCTGTGCCCCCTTTGGAAGGGCTCCCATGTGGAAATTGCAATTTCTGGTGCTAAATGCAAATCACTGGTGAAAATTGGGTGTGAATGCATGAGAATGAGAGCAAACTCCTAGCAATTTGCTGAGTATTGAAGAGAAGAGGAAATTTTTGCACGAGAAAAGGTAACTTTTCTGTATGTCTTTGAACGAGTGTTTGATTTTTTGCCCTCATCAACCACAAACCACTTCCATTGTTGAACTGTGTTGTTTCTCTGTATCTTGTTTGTTTAGTGAAAAAGCAAACTTTTGCCACCCCCTCCCCAACCGACAGATTCCCCAGACGATCGGCGTAAAAAAGAGTCCGTGATAAGATAAAGGTGGGTGTGATAAAAAAGTGTGAGCGAGAGAGACAAAATCAATCCACCCAGGGAAGTGTGGAAAGTGAGAGGATAAGTTTGTGAGAAAAAATGGGAGGAAAGAGAGAGAGAGAGGGGAAAAAAGGCAAGAAAAGAAGAGAACAAAGTCAAGTGAATATAAACAATGAATAACAATTTTCGTGACATGGAAATGTGTTTAAGTAAATGGCGAAATGGTGAATAAATTTCTATTCTCATGTGAATGGAAGAACAGTGAAGTGAAAATTCCATAGAAAAGTGCGAGAATTCCATTTTAAAGTTTACCCATGAGTGGTGAGAGATTCGCGGATGCAGTGGCTGTTTTGTTTGGCTGTTTTGGGAGACACAAAACCAGTGAAGGGAGAAAAAAGTCAAACCACCCCATCAGTTTGAACAAATCCAACAAATTGACAACTTTATACTTTATGCTCAGAATATATTTCTCGCATGTATACTTCTTCATGCGTCGCATCAAAATACAGGCAAAATGCTCTTCCATCATCATTCGCCCTTTTGCATTTACACCGAAATTTTAGCATAAACCTCTGTTGAACTCTGCACATATTCCTCGTCTTTATTTCTTAAAACCCTCATATTTGATGTGTTGAATCAATGAGAAAAGAAACTAAAGTCTAAAGCCTCCACTTAGACCAGGAAAACCTCTAGGATTTTCCTTCCTGCGAGAAATATCCTCAGGGATTTGCTATCTTGCTTTCCGCGCGTCTTTCGTTTATGCAAATTCCCGGAGAAAACTCTCATGCTGGATTATGGGCAAACACATCATCACCTGCCTTTTACCTCGCGTAAGCTCGCTAAGTAGTGTCTCAAATTGGTGGCACAAAGAACAGTTCAATGAAGAGATAAAGGTTCGATTTTGTAAGATTCATTATACTACAAATAACACTTTGTGAAGGTTTTGATAACATGATGAAATAAGAAGTTTACATTTCCATTTTCCCAACCCGAGAGAGTTTGTTGAAGTCAGTCAATAATTAGCAGATTGTGTAATGTTTCACTCGCTTTCAGTAGCAACGGCTAAGATAAATTTTCAACAATAGATAATACTACACAGCTCTGCAACAATAATCCCCACCCCCCGAATTGAGCAGAAAGTACGTTTAATGGAACACATGATACTGTGCCGGATACAATAATCAGATACGGTAAATTTAATTGGAAGAAGAATAACTTTAATCTGATCTATTAATAAAGTAAAGCTCTCTCAATCATCCCCACACTCCATATACGAATCAAACAACTGTTGCAAGCAGAACGAAGCAGAGTGAAGGAGAAAGTCTTTAGGGGAAGTGTGGCAAAAGCGCTTCGGACAATTTCCTCCCAATCAGAATATCATGATCTCGATTTGTCAGATAATAAGGAGATAAGTAGAGAAAGCTCCGCTTCATCCACATCCACGTTCATAAGAAAATTAAGAAGAGACACTAAATTTTCTACACACAATCTATCTTACAATTTGCCCCTATCGTCCCTACGTGCGAAGCCACTACATGACTTGAGAGCTTTCTGCCTCTCTGACCAAGTATTGGGTGTATAAATGAAAAATCTCGTAGATGTGGCGAGAATAAAAATCTTAAAGCTCCCCTTTTCTTTCACTCCATTGGCGGAACGACGACAAAACCATAAGAAAGGAAGATGAAATAAAATTCTCTACATTTTTTCCATCCCTTCAGCCAGCCTCATTTTCTGTGCCACTTGGAAAATCCCTTCAACAAAAGTACAACAATATGTCGTCACCAGAAAACTAGAGCACGAAAGGGATGGGCTGAAGCCATAATGAACTTTCTAGCCGTAGGGATGGTCCTTTTATCCATTTCACCCTTCCACACACACACACACATACACCCAATCCCTCTTTCGTCTCGCAAAAAGCCCAACCAATTTTATAGGGATAGAATCATCCCCATCTAACTCGGGGGTGTCTGAATATATTTCGGTCACTCCATCAAGCGTTGACCAGAAGCCAAGCCACAGAGCTCAAACACCCATGCAATTTTTCCCCGATCCGTATTCCGCACCAACACATGGAAATCTAATAATGATCTTGTTGTCAGAATAGAAAAGCTTAATGAACCATAAATACGGATTAAGTGGCACATTTATAAATTTGTTCCCTTTCGCATTGCGGACGACAGAAAACTCTGTCTTCACGGGTTGAGCAATTGAAAGGAGAATTTGTGAAACATTTCTCAACTTCTATTGCTGCAATATTGCAGTGAAATTAATTAAACTACACAGTTTATCCATGCTGTGGAATTATATTTGGTACATAGAAAATGGTGAACATAGAAAAACCAGAAAAAAATCCTAATTTTCAGGATCAAGAGCGTCTTTTGTCAATGCCTAGAGACAAATTATATATGGAAACATTTCCCGAAACAATGGACAAAGCAAGACCTTTTCCGGACGCCGCCTGGAAATTTCATGGCTTCGACAGTGCCTTGGAATTCACTGTGACTCGAGTGGACTATAAAATGGACAAGCGTCGACGCCTGATGTCGTCCAGTCTGGACATAAAATAGACGCCTCGCGCGAGGGTGTGGAAAAAAGTCAAGCAAGGACAGCTGAACAATTTCCACGAGCTTCAAAGTCAGCATTGGAGGGACTGTGCGGAGCCGACGGAAATAAGACACTCAAAAGCGATAATTGAAAAGTAATTATTTATAGAGGCTGAGTTGTGACTTGTGTGACACATTGCTATTAGATTATCCAATGCATAATTCATGATTTGGAAGCACAAGTTTTATTGTGACTCCGACCGACAAGGGGGACAATTGATGCCCGCCCCCAAATTGATTGGGCGCTCTTTTTATGGGAAAATCGGGTTCGATGTGGTCAGTGGCTATGCCCATGTCTTTGATGTCATTTTATCGCATTTTTCCTTTGTCATGCACTCCCTTCGTCGATCTACATTTGCGCGAATTGAAAATTCATCCTTTCAAGCTGAGAGATAAAATATTCATTTTATGCCTGTGTCTTTAACCATTCAATAAGAATAATAATTGCGCTCTTCTCTTTGGGAAAATTGGGAATTTTCCAATATTTCTTTAATTTTATTTCATTCCCTCCCAAACAATAATCCACTGCGAATGTTTAATAAACCATCTCGCAAATGTAAAATAGAAATGACGCACATTGAGGCACAAAATTGTTAGACGAAAATGAGTGAAAGCACAAAAAAGGCCACAGTTTATATGTTATGCCGAGTGAAAATCCAGTAAACAAAGTATCGAGTACAATGAAGGAACATTCATTTGCCACAAACATCAATTTCGAATATGATGGTAAATTACTCAAATTTCCCGAGAGAATGATTAATGTATAAGTCGAATTTTCTCCAGAGAGATTTCGAAAATAGATCATTGAAACGTAAACAGAACACCAAAACATTGATGAATTAACATTATGCCTATTATACTTTATATTGTGGAGAGCGTGTGCTAAGATTCACGCAATTTTTCTGCATCAGGCGACTAAAAATGTCCAATTCTGTGACATTTGTGCGTTGTGCTGGTATCACCAAGTGAAATATTTCACAGCAAATAAGCATTTGGGGAATGGAGGTTGAACAACATTGCAGTTTAACACGAAAAAATTCAATAAAAGACCATCTGGCATTTTTTTTCTTTCTGTTTCTCTTCCATCACAATGGGCGTATTTGTTTATTATCACCCCGATAGCGATAGCAATTACCAACTATGACGTGTAATCTCCCCATACTGAAATTGGTGTGTTGTTAGAGACAGAAAGAAAATTGCATGTAAACAGAGAGTGAGAGACATGCTTTAATATAAAATATATATATTTAAAGTAAAGTCATTTCTTTCAATTGAAGTGAAACATTTGCTTCGAGTAAAGCTGTCTCAAATTCTCACACTAATTGTCTTTCACATTCGTGAGATGTTTATCGATAGATAACAATGCATTCTCAACAAGTTCAAGCTCATGTGAAGTAAGAAAGTTATCCCAAGCAAAGAATAAACAATTCAGCATCAGTGAAGGTCGTTCATTCATAAGTATAAGTTCAATAACAAGTGTCACAGATGATTCGAGTAAATAATGCACAGATAAGTGGATAATTCACTATAAAATCGATGAAATTGTCGAATGTTTGACCCTTTGGGACGATCACGGAGCGCCAAATTCAGGATATCAATATTATTACACACTTGCACTATCTTAATCTAGCAAAGAGCTACAGAAGCACTGTCAATCAGTACGCAAACAAATCCCTTATTAGCCCCTGCGGTTGCGAACAAAGGGCCATAGTCTAGCCGCCGCTAATTGAACCAGCCGATCAATTTCCAAAACAATTACCTCAATTCAATTTTCACTATTGATTTCCCACACCAATTGCTACACTGCCTGGTCAACATTCGCTCTTGGGAAAAAGCCCGCGCGTCACTGACCTGCAGTGCATGCGAGAGCCCTCCTCTCGGCTGATAAGAGAATGTAAACAGAGTGCGTGCGAGAGTAGCGAGTACTTGAGATTCCCCACAAGTGGCCTCAGGGAGTCCCAGTGGCCGACTTTATCAGTCTCGCTGAGGCGGGCAGAAAAAAAGGCGCACAGCTGCTGAAGATGGGAAGAAAACGTGAGGCCGTGATAAGAATAATCTCTCGCGCGCGCTAAATCTGCCGCGTGACTCACTTTTCGGAGTGTGTCTGGTTCGGGCATGTCACAGTGATAAGAGCGTGGACATGGCACACAATAAATGACGAACTAATTGATTAATTGTTATTAGCCAATAAAGGCGGGCGTGTTTTTCTCATTTTATGGCTCATGATAAAAATGTCACCCCTAGAGGGTGATTTCGCCACCACTGGCCTGGGTGAGTGGCCTTATTCGAGAGCCATCAGCCGCCCGAGATGTGCATACGCATGTTACGCATATAGTTATGAATGAAGTGGGCACTTACCCAAGCATTCTACGACGTCCTCGCAGCTAGAAATGGGGATGTTTCTCGGGATTCTGCTGGGGTTGTGGAGATGTCCTTGGCGGGCACACGAAAGGGATACGACACTCCTCACTCACGCACACTTCACGGCCAATTCACGCACTTCCGTGTGGGTGTTTCTCACGAAACTGACACCGCAAGTCCTTGGTCCTCGTCTCACTCAACGCCACCGCGCCTTTCCCTCGTGACAGGATATCGGATGACACACGGAGCAGGTTGTCGAATTTGGCCTGGCAACTTCCCGCGGCGCTGCCACAGTCCCGGGGCGGGGGTGTGTCGAGCAAGTAAGGGATGAAGGAGTGACACAAAAAAGTCTAGAGAACGCTTGTTGCGTGTTTTATGTTTGTTCTAACAAGTGGCACCAAATACAATATGGCGCTCTATATACATAGGGAGCCGAGGATGGGTAAATAGTAGGGGCGCGATGTAAATCGATTTTAGTGGCAATAGAACAATTGTTGCACATACACTTGACTCACGAGATGAAAGGTGGATCAATGAGGATAGATTTTCGATAGAGATAGCAATGACAAATTAATTAGATTCACTAGAATTACACCGAAAAAAACAGAACGCTTTTTCGTCTTTTAGTCAAAATTGTTTGACAGCTCCAACACTGATATGGCACTCACACACGCTTACGTCACTGCCGTATCAGCCGCTCTTCCAACACACCTGTCACACGCACACACCGTCCCGCCCGAGCGGGGAGTGCAGAACTACACCAACTGCCCTCTCGCTCCCGCCGCAGGCGCGCAGTGGCACAGCCGGAGTGTGCGAGCGAGAGGGCAGAAGTGTGAAAAGCCGCAACGCGCTTGCCCGGCGCCGCACACACCCAAACCGTCTTCCGTGAAACTTCATCTTCTCTGGCAAAACTACACTCTCGCAACTCAGACTCAAACCCCTCCAAGAACCCTCTAGTGGCACTTTTCCTCAGACCATCGCGAGATGCGACTTATGAGCAGAAGAAGCGCACTCGCACCTAATCCTCCCTCTGGTTGAGTCTCAAAAGTCGAAACACGTATGGCGTTTCACATGGAAAAAGCGAAATGCATTTTACCCTCTCTAGAGATTCATGATGGCTTTTGGAGAACCTCAGATTGCCTGCAGGTGTTTCGCCAGAGAGCAAACCATTAGCCAGGCGCTCTTTGGGGTTTTTGCCCCCAACAATGTTACATGAGAATTATTGAAAATAAGAGGCAGACGGGGCGAACGTGCGAGCAATTTGATTACCTTGCTTGGTTTACAGGCCACTCAAAGAGAGGGTTTCCAAGTGGTCAGAGATGAATCGCCAGATGTAATGGGCCGCAGTGCAGCGAGCATTTCCCAAGGAAAGATGTGGCTTTGCGGAATGTGAAACTGTGCAAAGATTCATTGGAGTTTCTGGAAAATTGTTGATGTTCAACATGTTGAATTTCTGGTCCCATCAATTCGGCATTAAGTTCATTATAATGTTCCAATTGCGCTGTATTTTTGTATACGATTCTGGGATTAAATATTTCGCTTTTTTGCCCCTTGTAACCCGTGCAACATAGATTGAGTGTACATTTTCAGAATATTTCCCACTCTGCTGCGTGTCGAGAATTCCCGCATGCTTGGATATTCGCATTTTCTGGCGCTCTGGGTTAAAATTTTGAGTAAAGTTTTGAATATTTAAATTCTGTATTCTCACTCATTTTCCATCCACCGCCAGCGAGACTCACCCTTAGCGTGATGGGCTGGAGAATTTGCGGTATTCGCATTTTTTATTTATTCTGATACATAATGCTTTCGTAATTTTCCACCGGAACTCTCATTTTTTTCCACCGCCCTCGCTGCGTCACTTTTTCACCGTGTTGAATTCCGAATCACAGCCACGGATTTTCCCTCTTCAGCGAAACACTTTTGTTGCCTTTCATGCAGCACAAAAAAAAGGAGGGACACAAGAGGAAATCTATCGATACCCATTGAAAAATGTGCGAAATTATACATCGCACTTTTCATTGAATATAGAATCGTATCACTTTTTTTTCATGTGAATATCAATACTAATGATGACCTAAAAATATTTGGCAGATAATTCTTCAAAAAATATACGAGCGGATTTGAGCAATGCTACATTTTAGAGATAAAAAATATTTCCAGGTATTAAGTTCTCAAATATAAATATCTACACATCTGTGAGTGTTTTATAAGTACTCATTTCATCTGGTCGCCTCCTCTTCACTCCTGCGTTTAGAGCCTTTCCTCGGGGCAATTTGACATTATTCTTGTAAATTAAACCTCATTATGGTTCAAATGTGAAGTGGTAATCGAGGAAGATGTCGAAAAAAAATTAATTAAATTCAACCACCCAAAAAAGGAAGTCAGGAAAGTTGTTTTAACTTTTTTTCTTCCCACCCCTCGTCACGCCTCGAAAATTGAGCGTATGCAAATTTGCAGGGACTTCCACGGTGTGGCACCGAGACGGGGGTGGCTCAAGCCCCAGCCCTTGCCGAAGAAAGACACATAGTTGTGTGTTTGTCTTCTAATTTGTGTGGAAGAAATCTCTGGCTCTGAGATTGACATGTAGGGAATCACCGGAGAGGAAAAAGGCGGCAGAAAAAAGCTCCACTTTCATGTGATGTTTGCAGAGGAGCGCCACCCCCAAAACATTTTCCACCCACACGATTTCCCCGAGCTCTTGTGACTGTTGTTGTCGCATTTTACTCCATTGTGGACCGTATGGAAGGTGGGTCGCAAAATGCCCAGAGCAATACATCAACGGAACTTTGTACAAGATCTTTGTCTCTCTGTCTGTATCATGCGATTTCAGAGGGGGGAGGAAAATTGTTACAGTGTAATTGTATAACTTTGTGCCCAGGTAGAATAATTGGGTGGAAAAGAAAATTAAATTAAATTCTTGTCACAGAAATGACAATTTCCCTCGCTCGTGCCTTTTCTTCATGCATATAGGAGAGGACATGCTTTTGTAATACCTCTCAAATGCCTTCTTTCCATTCTCTTTCGCTACAATCTCACTATATATATATGCACGTCTCAATACAAAAGAAGCCGTTCGAAGAGGCACCGGAATAGGAAATTCAAACAGAATTCCTTATCAATAAATAATGTATTTTCATGTCAATTTTTCAAAGAGTTTCTCCTTGTGACGATATACAAAATATATATGTGACAGTAATCTTTCCACGACATCAGCAATAATATCATTCCGCGTAGCATTACGACAATAGCTCTGATATTTTTATAAAATCGTCATGCAATGCGAACATTGCATTTTGAATATGTCTAACAATACTTGTGAATATTTTTGTAATAAAACCCATAAAAGCAAAGGAAAATGCCATTTAAATTAAGAGTGAGATCAGTAGATACATTTCACCTGAGAATATCATATGAAATTTGTAATTTTTCATACAAGTGCTTCTCGAACAATTTAATCTAGAAGTCCCATCAATTTTCCACAGCTGAAAATGGAAGAGGGAGAGAAGGATGATGATGGGAGAGAATAGCAACAACTTTTATTATCATTTGGACGCTGACATTTATATGGTTCTTCTCCTATAAATCAAATGATGCATTTATACTTTTCCCCCACTTTTCCACTGGCCGGAAAGCACCCAGGAAAGTGAGTATATGGATTCACTTTGCCGGGGAAACTTTCTCGATTTTCTGTGAATTTTTCTCACCTGCCACATTTAGTTTGCTTTTCACCTGTTGTTTCATCCAACAACTTTATGATATATCTCCATTGTGGATTTCTCCAATTAGTCTACAGAGGGTCCGGTGGAAAATTGAAATATCCACCCTCCGGAGCTCTTTTCCACCTCTGCCATTATCCACCCTGGCCCGAGAGGAGTCTTAAAAGCTTCTCATGACCATTAAAACACGATTGAATTGTCTTTTGATGTTAGCACCTTTCGGTGAACGAGCTTTTGACCCTTCGCACCATTATTTTCTCGAGCTACTTCTCAATGCATTACATTTTATGAAATTTTAATCAAAAGACACAGCTGAAATTGCCATTTGTACTGGTTAAAATGCTCTCTAATTCGCTGCCAGAATCACAATGAAGTAATGCAACTGAGCTCACTCTTCAGCATTATGGCTTTACTATTCGCAAAGGTGCACCAAAAGTCAGCATCTTTCCCATGCACGTGATCACATTTCCACTCCTGTATTAACCATTATTCTCCATTTGCCATGATAACATCATTATGGGTGACTCTGTGTGTATTTTCCAGGGGTCATGTATAAATTATAAATGAAACACTCAATGTGGTGGAATTATTTAATTGCATGTTATTTGCGTGTTATGAGTGGAGTAACATAAAACCAAATTATTTCTCTGGGAACGCATCATTAATAGACAATGCAATTCGATTCCCCGAATGAGCCTCAGCTCGAAAGTATGGAGAGGTTGGGAATCGGAATATCCGGTGGAGTGAGCGATGCTTTTATGCTCTCCGGATGATGGACCCTTGTGTGTGAATGCGGAGTCGTTATATCGTTGATTTTGAAACATGGCTGTGTCTGAACCAAAGTTTTCAATGAAAACATCAAAGTGTGAAATCGCACAGGTGCTGAATATGCTGTGCGAGGAGAAAGAGTGTCTCGCCCAAAATAATATTTACTTTGTTATTTCCGATTTGCATTTGGGCAGAGTCTCACAAATGATGTTGAAGAGCGACTCACCAGTTTTATCATTTCAAACATTCCATCATGGCTTGTGTGTCTGCAGAGAGATGTTATGCCAGCAGAATGCAAAGGAGCCTGAAGAGGATTTTCTGACCATGAAAATATTGCATCACTTATTGCTAAATTTTTAACCCCAACACACTTTCTCAATCACAATCCGTTGAGTTGCTTTTTTCCCCTTCCGCAGAAGGAAGTGAATCTCTCATATGTGCTCAAGGAGAAAATATTCACTAAAACAGGAAGTAATATTTTGCCTCGCATTGTGCACAAAAGCTACAATATCCTCTCCAGATATGTGCTCCTTGCATAAGCTTTCAATTTTTCCTAAGCATCCGCTCTCTCACTGAATCTACGCTCGGGAGTGTGAGATAAATACATGTCACGTTCGTATAAATGGGTAAGTCCTTGAGTACATTCATATGTAAATTTTAAACATTTATGAGAAATTTATTTGCACTTCCTTTCCATTTGCCAGTGATGCTGAATGTTATGTATTTTGCAACATGCGGTGGTGGTTAATAAGTAAAGAGCTTTTTTCTCTCCATTGAAAATCGACCAATTTGCCTCACTGGCTTTTTATAGATCAGCTCCTCGATTGCTGAGATGAAAGAGTTCTCCGTCCGGAATGGAAGGGAAATAATGCGATTTTTCGCCAAAAAATACACACACACACACTCATTCAAAAAATGTTTTCAAAAGCACACTCTTTCTCCATGGTTCAAAGTGAAAATATTTGCAAAATTACTTCTCTGTGCATTTACATTATGAACCACGGGTTTTTTTTTATTCAACCAAATTTATAGGTTCAATCATCCGTGGGCCTATTAATGGATGGCAAATATTCATTGGGAAATGGCATTTCTCCTGCTATGCGCAAGAATATTTATCATATTTTCCCTGTGAAGCACCCAACAAAATACTTGTATGTAGTACAAATTATTCAATACAAAAGCTTTCACACGCTTTTGCGTTTCACTCAATTTCCCCTGAAGCGGTTAAAAATTGCCACTTTTAACTGCTTTTCCCAACTCTGTTTATGTTTTCCATATTTGTTATTAAACCAACCAATTGACCATATGATAATTAAACAATTTTCCATCCCTGTGAAATGACTGACATGGTAATTATGAAAATTTTGCGGTACTTTTATGCATTTTTATGACAATACAATTTTTTTTTCGATGCCTTTTGCAAGGTGAAATTCATCAACATTCTATTAAACAAGCATTCAGTGTAAACATTCCAATATGCGGATTATTTCCTGGAAACCGACGCATGCCTGCAATTCCCAAATAAATTTCCATGAATTTCCATTAGTCAAATCTTATTTAAGTGCACCATCGCGCCGAATTGCGGAATCACGCGTCATTCTGACCGAATCACGACTTTCCATCGCCGTGGATTCGTTGCCAATATATGACTAATGAAACGTTCATATCTGTCCTTTTCAATCCCTTCGATGCTTTCATCCACTGCACCTAAGCGAAAGCCCCGTCATGACATATTTCGCCTATTCTCTGAGGCCAATTTCGCCCGGATGTTCCGCACCGCGGGAGACAAAGTGATGCCCAATTAAAAATGGGGCGGGCGAATGAGTGAGGCGGAATAAAGAGTCCGACAGATATTTGAGCATCGCATGGGGATGTGAAATATTGACTTTCACCCTCCCAACTTCCGTGCACGTGAATATATATGTAGCTATATTTTGGCTATTTATCACATTCTTGCCTCTGCCGTCGATGAAAAGCAATTAAGCCACTGATTTTCCACCGCCACAGATACTAATTAATTATTCTTTTGAATTTCCCTTCATGTCGACAGCGAACAAAGGCGAGATTTTTCATGTTAATTTATAATGGCTGAAGTGACTGGAAAATCTCACAAGGGTGGTGGAAAAAAAAATTTTCCACCTCATTTCCACCACCAACAATCTCATCAATATTACACCACTTCATGATGTGCGTAATTATGTAAAATATAACTCTTGGAAAGATAGGGTAAGAGAAGAAATATAAATTCAATGGAGCCTTAATTAAAACACAGATTTCTTTCACTCTCTTCACCCATTCGAATTGCAGGCTGTCTATTGTTGGGAAGTTTTGCATTGAAGTATTGAATAGCGAGATTGCAGCGTGATATTGAGTTTATGAAAGTCTTTTGGTTTCATTCTGCAAACCAGCACAAACTCCAAAGCCACGCGCAGTCTATATACACATTGTGGTTATGCTAATTACTCTATTCTATCGCATAATCCTGCTCATCACTCACATTGGAGGAAGGTATCGTACAAATCTCGCCGACCTGATCCTTGATCCCCGAAGGAGAGGGAATGGCAATAAAAACAAGTTAAATTATTCATGAGGTACTTTCGCACCCGGTTTTGATTGAAGTGGAAATATGATCTTTCGTCGTTAAATGAATAAAACAACGACGTCGGAATGGCTTTTAGGGCATGAGAATTCACTTAGTAAATTATTCTAATACTCTTTTTTTCCATCCCAGAGAAAACACCTCATCAGTCTCATCCACGTGGCAGAAAATACCGGGGAAATTTTATGCACAGCCAGCAAAGGTCAGTGGAAAAAAGGGATGTACACCATTAGGATGGGGACAGAAGTTGTTTGTGTGTATATTATTCGAAAACCTCCGAAACAGACAAACTTTTCACATCAAATAAAATGCTCGAATTTACGTATTTTCCACTCATGCTAACTCTCGACTGTGTGAGGCATTGCTGAGGGTGAAAATATTAATTTTCATGAGGACTTCTCAGCAGACATATTTTAATTTACCGTCTCTGATTTGAATTTCCCTTTGTAATTGTCCTCTGCATTACGACAAAATTTCACAAGATATATTTTCTGTATAATGATGGGGAATGGCAAAATTCAGATGAAAAAAAATTTGTCTCACATAAATATTATCTCTATAATAATTCAGAGGGTTTTACCTAAGTTTTCTTACACTGAAGAACTATGCAGTGTAAGAAAACATTAAATGTAAGAGTAACATTAAATGGTACAAATATTATGAACTTTCCAAAGTGTACAAAGACAGTAAATGGTGAGTTCCAAAGTATTTCTATACTTTGTCACAACTTTTGAATATACTTTTGGAAGAAACGATAGTCTTGCACCGTTTGATACACTTGCAGGTGTGAACATTGATTCTCACAGTGTTCTTATCTCAGCTCTTAAAGCTCTTAAAGTCAATCAAGTCCGTGTCATGAGTTGTATTGCATTGTCCTCTGATTTCACCAATTTCCTTGTCCTCGCTGAGGGGCTGTTCTGGATGAAAAGGGCGGAAGAAAATGAATGTGCAACATCGTTAACAATGGATAGAGTCCCAATTGTTCCATCTTCCCCATAGTGACAATTGAGGAAGGAGGTGGTGGACTAGCGAAATGAAAACACGAGCAATGGATCTCATTAAATAATGTCCCGTGGAGTCGAAACGCGCGCCAGGAGTCCATTTTCATTGGCGATGCGGATGTCTTTGACGGCGCCATCAAATCTCAAACACCCAGGAATCACGCACCTGCAGAAAGGTGAGCTTTTGTGCTTGTGCCATCCGGCGCTGGAGGTGGAACGAAAAAAAACACACTCTGACAGACACGACAGCATTATCCTTAATTACATGCAAAATTGCAAACACATCCAGAATTAATTTAGCAGCATCGCGCGACACCGTTTTGATGCTCATCCGAAGCACTCCAGAAGTTGCATATGCGAGGGAATGACGACATGGGTGATGAAGTGTCCTAAAACAACCATTCAGGATCAGCAATAGAAATTTTCAGAAAAATATCACATGATGAATTGGAGTTGTTTCTTGAATGTCACTCCTGGGAAGCATGTTTTCTTTCAATTTGCAGGGAAAAGGAGAGCAGGAGACAAATTACGAGAAAATTACAAGCCCTCTGGAAAAACACATAGCTTTGATGAGCATGTTTTATCCCAGGGAAGCAGAGCCTTATTGGACTCACAGAGTCATAAATGTTCTTAATTAATCCCTCCCGGCACTCGATGATAAAAAGTTTTGCTCTCCACGCTTGCATGACGATATCCCTTCACTCTCCCACCTTTTCCACCTTACACGAAAACTCTCGCCGTGGTGGCATTTTTTTCCCCCTCAACTCACAAGAACAAGAAGTGCAAGAAAAAAAAACCTCATTGGCAGAAACCTTGGCTGGCGAGAGGAAAAATGAGGAAGAGAATCTCAATTGAATAAAAGTTCAACCCAATTTCTCTTGCAACTCGAATGGATTTTAGCACTCACTTCACCTGCCAAGACGTCATCTGGGTGAGGGAGAAGTCTCGCGTGACAAATTTATTGTTGCAAAGCGCCCCTGAGCACATTTCCTCCCCTTTTCTCCAACTCTCCCGAGGATCTCCGTTGCTCACCCACTTCCGTCCACTGACTGAGCTGCAAATGCATTCAATTCTTTCACGTCGACTAAGCACAAAACCATGGGGAAATGTGGGCCACCTGCATTCCCTCCATTACGCCACGGAAGTTTTGCAGAAGAAACCCCCTCAGCCAGAGGCAGAGGGTTGAAGTCAGCATCCATGAATGCGGAGAGTGATTTTTGAGAGCAACACTTGCAGCATGAATTAATGGATTGCGCTGTATAAGAAAAAGGTGGAATATAGAGGGCAAATCTTGGCAATTAATTACTAAGCAGTTGGTCGCTTTCTGCTCAAGAGGACTCAACGTCAGCAAATCAATTGCACCATGAAGTCGAGGGATGTTCATCAGCATAGCTCTGGGTGCATTGCATTGCGGATGCAAATGAACGTGGGCGGGAATCCGAAGGAATTCCTCCCGAATACCGCCTGTGCGTGCGGAGATTGGGAAAAGCTCATTGAAATAGTTGATACATTCCGCGGCTGTCGCACACAATGCGGCGTTGCAGAAATCGGGAGGAAACTCAATCTCATCGACGAGAGAGGCATCTTCAGCCGCCCCGAGAGACGCACGGTTGCACAGCCATCAATGGATTCACAGAGAGCATCAGATAGCACAGCATCGGTTAATGGTTGGGATGCTTCATTGAAAGTCAATTTGGCGGATTAATTTGCCTGGCAGCATTTCGGCAACCCCATTATCTGGGGTTTTCGGGGCGGAGGCCGCATAAGCTCGGTGGCGTTAAATGAATATTGTGCCGTGGAAGAGATTCAATTTATATTTTCAACCCCATTTTACGCCCAATCCCACAGATGCACCCTCTTCATTTCCCACCATGCTTCATATCTGTATTTTCCACAACATCGCGTGGGAAAGTGCCTAATTTATGCGTCTCACAGCGCTGACTTTGGGCGTGATTTCAACAAAATGATGAGCTTTCGATTGAGAGAGTCTGAAGGTGCATTTATTTGCATGATTGATCGCATTCGATCTATGAATCGTTGTATTAAATTATTAGCTTCTTTTGAACGCAAAATGTCTCTGTGCTCAGTGATTAATTCCCTGCAGATTTTGGTGCACTTTCTCCAGGCCACAAAAGGCACTCAAGTACGATTTATGTTGCGCGGTGTGGAGATGAACGACCAAGGAATTTTAATGGTCCGCAACAGAACCGCAAGACACTTGAGAATGCTCAAGGAGCCTTTGAAGATGCATAACAGAGATGTTGGTTTACAGCTAATGTGTCTAGGCAAATTTGGTGTTGACCTAATAACCGAAAAACCGGAAAAACCCAAGAAGCTTTGAGTTTTTTTTTTAAATATGAAATTGATGAGAAGATATTGATAGTGAAGAATATCAATTCAAGATGCTGTGGTTCATTGCATGACACGGAAAACTCTAATTAAATGAGAGTGCAAAATTTTTACAGCAATTTCTAAGAAAACATTTTCCTATCTTCGATTTCTCTTGTCCAGAAAACCATTTGGATTCTTCACTTTACAGCTAATAAAATGCTTTGCAAAAGCTTTCCTTCATATTTAACTTGTAACGGTTTTTTACAGTGTAGCATTTGAACATTTTCACCTCTGATGTCACATGGAGTGGTGAATTCAGCGCAGTTCTTCGCAAGGGGAGGAATTCAGACCGACCAAGAGTCTTTGCAGAAATTGCCTGTTTTTCTGTACATAATCATGACAAGACACCATGAAAAGTGTCTCTCATGATTCCCAAAGTAATCTCAAAGTCGTTGAGTGTAGTGTTAGTGAGATTCTCAAGGTGTTACTCCAAGAAACCCTCAGATAACCTCAAAGACCTCCTACTGAAGATGCCCCGCGACGTGAAGCACATCCACGAGGCGCAGCAGCACCGGATCAGGATCCGGGAGAAGGGTGCCAAGTACATTCCGGGGACAGTGACGCTCCAGGTTCTGGGCACCGGAGCTCCTGGAAGTCCTGCCTGTGTGTACATCTTCACCGACCAGTCACGGTATGACGCAATGCGAGTGTTTCGCGGTGAAACTCCTGGACACTGCTCTCTTCCAGGTATCTCTTCAACTGTGGCGAAGGCACTCAGCGACTGGCTCATGAGCACAAGACGAAACTGGCCAGATTGGAGCACATCTTCATGACTCAGACCACGTGGAGGCACATCGGAGGACTGCCGGGACTGAGTTTGACCATCCAAGACGCTGGCGTGCCGGAGATCACACTCCACGGACCGCCAGGACTCAAGGAGATCTTCAGCGCGATGAAGAGATTCGTCGTGCTGCGCGAGCTGAAGGTGAAGGCGATTGAGTGTGAGCCAGGATACTTCTATGAGGACAATGTTATGCGAGTGGAATACTTGCCTTTGGTGCCCAAGAAACAACCACAAATCGCCGATGAGATGGACTGGACGGAAGCTCTGAATGCAGACGACACAGATTACTACTCCCACGAGAAGGGATCTGGCCAGAAGGCGGCCAAATCGTCCTCACCGGGAAACGAAGAGGAAACTGTTCGGCAGAAGCCCGTTGAGAAGTACGTCGTGACGTATATCTGCAAGCTGAAGCCGAGGCCGGGAATGCTGATACTTGAGAAGTGCGTGGACAAAGGAATACCTCCAGGACCACTGCTAGGGCAGCTCAAGAACGGATTCGACGTGACTCTGCCCAATGGAGAAGTCGTGAAAGCCAGCGATGTTCGAGCGCCAGACGATTCTGGACCGCTCTTGATCTGTGAGTTGATGTTTTCTCGCTAAATCACTCTGAATTTATCACATTTTCCTCAACTTTCCAGTCATCGATATTCCAAATGAGGAATACCTGCAGGTTCTGCTGGAGAAGAAGGATGTCTTTCGCAAATATCAGGCATCTGCGACGGATGACGAGATGGTGGCAGCCGTTGTGGTTCACTTCACACCGTCAGAGATTACCGAACGTGCTGAGTATCAAGAATTCATGAACGAATTCTCTCCCAGCACGAAGCACATCATCCTCAATGAGAAGAATAAGTGAGAATTCCTAGCTGTCTCTTAAGAATCCTACTAATTAATGCTTCTTTGCAGCTCTTCTGGCAATATTTCCGTGCACAGAATCCAATGGCAATTGAATCAACTCAACGATCTCGTCTTCCCGATACTTGCCGAAACGAACGCCACGGATAATTCCTGTCCCTCGATGGCATGCTACAGTTTGCGCCCGAAGAAGGGCTTCGACACGAGTTTAGAGCCTAAAATAGCCAAAGATGAGTTCATTGAGGAGATATTCGCAGCGCCTGGATTCAGTGAAGCACTGACAGTGCTGAAGAATCAACAGAAAGACTATCTGACGAGAGCTAGAGAAACGCGCGAGCAACAATTTCCAAAGATCCTCTTCCTGGGCACTGGATCGTGCATTCCCAACAAGACCCGCAATGTCAGTGCCATCCTCATGCAGACCAACAAGGATGCGTCACTTCTGATGGACTGTGGCGAGGGAACTCTCGGGCAGATGCTGAGATTCTACGGGAAGGAGCGAGGACGCGAGATACTGAGGAATTTGCGAGTGATTTACATTTCTCATCTACACGCAGATCATCACATAGGACTGATTGGGATGCTGAGGGCAAGACGGAGATGCTTTGAGGACTTTAAGGAAGAGGATAGACTTCTGTTATTGGCGCCACAGCAAATATCGTCCTGGTTGTCCTTCTACAACACCATCGATCCGATTTCCGATGACTTCATTCTCGTTCCTAATGTCCAAATGGTGAGAAGAAAACCTTCCGCACGCCAAGATTTCTATTCACATTCTCTATTTCTTCAGATTTCGCATCCTTTGGAAAGTGCCACGCTTGCAGAGATGGGAATTGCAAAGATCACAACTTGCTATGTTCCTCATTGTCCTCATTCCTTCGGTGTTGCTCTGGACCTGAGCAATGGGACGAAGATCACGTACAGTGGAGACACGAAGCCTTCGACGGATCTCATTGGGATCGGCATGAACTCCACGGTGCTCATCCACGAGGCGACCATGGAGGATGAGCTTGTGTATGAGGCTGTGGTGAAGATGCACAGCACTGTGTCCCAGGCTGTTGGCCAGGGAAAGGCGATGAATGCTCAATACACCATTCTGACGCACTTCAGCCAGCGATACGCCAAGTTGCCGAGGATTGACGTGCTGGAGGACAATGTGGGGATTGCCTTTGACAATATGGAAGTGACTGTTGAGGATCTGAAGCATCTGGCGAAGATGCACGAGCCGTTGAAGCTGATGTTTGCTGAGCACTGCGAGGAAATGGAGCAGAAGGCGCTGAAGAGGGCGTACAAGAAGCAGAGACTCACCAATTCACGAAGCTCCAGTCCAGTCCAGAAGTCCTAAATCTTGGGCAGGAGCGAGAGCAGGAATATCCAGACGGAGAGCACATTATTTTCATATGGATGAATGTGAACGGCGAGGGCAAATTCCACCCGATTGTCCAGATTCATGTGAATCCCGGTGCTCTTGACGCGCTCCACGATGTGCGAGAGACTGTAGTAGGGAAGATTGAGTGGGAATCCCGAAGCCTGGAAGAGAGAGAGACAGAGTATCAACTGTGCTGAATATTGTTTTATAAGATGATTATATAGTTGAAGAAATTACGCGCACCTTGAAGGTCGTGAGGAAGACATTGATTTTCTCCATTTGCTCCTCAACGCTGGATTCTCTTGTCACTGCAGACTCGAGATCAACTAGAATGCTTCTCAATTCATCACGCAAGAAGCGATTCCAGATCGTCTTCCGATGACCACGCCACTGACTGATCTTCTTCATGAGCTTCATCTCGATCACCTTCTGCAAATCACTCACGGGAAATGTTCTCTTGTAGTCGATTGTTGTGTCTTGGAGGAAATCTCCCGGAATGTCGACATTCTTCCGGAACAGTGGCCTCCAATCGATGGATTTCCTCACATCGAATTGTGTGAGATAAACTCTCTTCTCGCTCTGCACATTTCCCCACACATTGTGATGATTCGCCAGGAGAGACACCTTCACGAGGGGACAGTAAGTATCGCTGCTGCTGTACTTTCGTCCTGTCACGGCATCTACGAGGTAGAAACCGCCACTCTCCTTCGTCAGGACGTAGCAAGTTGGTCCAGCGACGCGATCCTCACCGAACACCAGCCAAGCGCTGAAGTCGAGGTAAATGTAGAAGCAAGTCAGGAGAACCGCGAGATCTTTGGGTGTGGCGCACATGTTGGTCAGGATCTCACTGTTCGTGAGCCACACGCCAGTCAATTGGCCACAAGGATCTGCCGTGTGGAGAACTGGGATGAGCGACACGAAGCGTCGAATGAGATGTTCACTGGAAGAATCGCGCACGTCGAAAGGAACTTCCAGAGATCCCAGCAATTTCGTCACAGTGACTCTCTTTCCAGTCGAGAGACTGACCAGAGGATCGCAGAAGCGATGAGGGAACTCATTGCTGAACTCCATGGACCACAGCTGAATGGTTGTCTTGATTTGATCCGATTCCATGCACTCGAGATGCTTCGTTGTGAAATAGGGAGAGTCAAAGCTGGGCTCGAGTCCTATGAAGAGCGATAAGTAGATGGGTCCTCGGGTGTCTGGCAGGTTCTCAGCAAACACTGACGATGTTCCAGGATTGAGGGATGATTTGGAGTATCCCAGAAGGATTTTCGGTGAGTTTAACTCAAAAGTTCCGTCAATCTACGAGAAAATCTATTGAAAACTTATGCAAAGACACATTTCCAATCATCTCTGGTGACCTTTTGATTACTGTATATATTCGTGATGGGAATTCTCAGTTCTCCAATCCACTTCCTTGAAATCCTCTGATATATTTCCGACATTCCAAGTCGATCATCTTCCAGCAAATCATCCACATATTCGTCGAAAAGCTGAATGCACAACGATCCCTTGAGTTGATCCATTTGGAAACTGAAAGAAAGGCTGCTTTAGAGAGTGTTTCAATGGCAATTTAAGGATGTACTTTATTGGGATTTGGAGCTGTTCATTCCACGTTGGATTCGATCCTTCAGCTGTTGAAGTTCTGGCTGTTTTATCCTTGAACAGAATCACGACGTACGGCCTGACGTTAATAGTCCTGAAAGCTGAGAGAAAAATTATGTGGAATTGCAAAGAGTCCCAGATTCTCGTCCTTACATTGCTGTGCTGATGACAAATTGCTGCTCCTTCGCACTGATTGTGGTTGATCGTCACTTCGCGAGGGAATTCCAAAGGCACGCCCAACATTAACAGTGATGGTGAACTTATGGCAATCATCGATGCGACAAGAGGGCTTCATTGACTGACTCTTCGTGGGCTTGAGGGGCCTCTTGGCACCTAAGATTCCCAGAATATTTTGTCCCAAGCTGCTAAGAGTGGGCGTGTCCTCGCGGAAGAGTAGCCTGAAATCCTCATTCTCTCTATTGGCAATTTCATTGATCTGCGAAATGTTGGCGAGGAGTTTCAGCAGATTCTTCTTGCCTTGATGGCGTGAGAGATCAATTGGATCCATTCCAATGGTTTCATCAATTATCCTGCTATCCTTTCTCAGGTATATCTCCCTGTCCTCCTGCGGAATCAGTCTCATATCCTTGAACTGAGCCGTCAATTTGGCCCTTTCGATCAGCAAATTCAATCTTGTATTTTGCTCAACAACTTCAGGTGGGCAAAAAGCAAGTTTCTCATCATCTTGAATCTCTGTCATGGGAATGTTATCGTCAGACATTAACTGGTGCTCGTGAATTTGGTGTATTGACGTGAAATCATTCTCAGGATCCAAAGGATCCCACTGCAAATGATCTCTCAATGTCCGAGAATCAATTACAGCTGCCGCTTGAGTGTCTCTGAACTCAGAATTTGACTCTTTGTGAGACCAGCCGATCGTCAAGGATATTTTGCCATGAATATACAGATCCTGAGATCCCTCAATACGACAGAATTTTCCTGTTCCTATTCCAACATCGCTCAGAATATCGCGATTATTCGTGAAGTCAAAACTCCTCGTCTCGCAATGCTCAAAGTGATCGCGATCTTCGGGCACTGGAAGAGTGATTGAGGCTATTTTCAACCGTGGAATCATGCATTGCATCTCATACAGCTGCAATTTGATCCTTTCCGGGAGTTTTCTGATCAATCTTACGGAGATTGTAGTGTTGATTCTGATCTCAAACTGATCATCAGCCGTGAGATCTTTCACAATGTCCACAACGTCGTCATTGAGGGAGATTTTCAACATGAATTTTGTGTTTTTCAGCTTCCTAATGCGATTCACTTCTCTTGGGGAATTTTTCACTTCTGTCCTTTCAATCCTGGCAGTGATTATGTGCACAACTGGTTCACCAATTCCTCTCATTGTCTTCGAATACAGTTCTTGCAGAGTGTTTTTAATAGTCTCAACATTTGGTCTCTCGATTGGATCGGGATCTTTGTCGCCCTCTTTGATGTTCTTCACGAGTTCCGTGTACTTCTTCTTCTCCTCGAGATACTCCTGATAAGCTTCATCGAGCATTTCGTCCAGTTCCTCATTGAAATCCCTCTTAAAAGCTTCTTCATCTTCCTCTTTGCTCATCTCTGTTGCGGTAATTGTGAGTTTTATCGTTGTGAGATTAAATTTTTGCTTCTCCCGCAAGGATTTCAACTTCTTGTATTCACCGAGGAGATCCTTAATATTCTCCCTGATCCTTTGCTCCTCCTCGTGAAGCTTCTTCCTTGTGATCCTCAATTCTGTCCGATGTTTGTTCAATTTCAAAGCATCTTCATCACTTTTCGACTCTTTCTGTGCCAATCCTTTGCACATCCTTCGCTTAGTGATTAGTTTTTGACGCAATTGTCCTGCCAAATCACACTTTTGCAGATCAGTGTAGGTTTTGAAGAGATTTTCCACTCTCTGGGCGAGAACGTGTTCCTCAGAAAATAAGGGATGATGTCCAAATTGGATGGTGGAGAAGTGAATGGAGAGGATTTTGTGGTTCAGCATGTATGGCGAGTAGCTGAGATTCTCTTCACGGAGGCAGAGGAAGACAGTGGGAACGTTTTCGGGATTTGGGAGTTGTGGAAGTTGAAGAAAAGGCCGATAAGCGTCAGTTTCTTCAGCACTTTGAGCCGTTTCTTCTGCCATTTGGTCGAACCACTGCATTTTCCTCTGAGTCATCGCCACTGAGGCTCTATAGAGACCCTCTTCCTCAACATTCCTCGCCGTGGGCTCGACATTCAGTCTGGAGAGTCTGCGACTCTCCTCGAAAGTGGTGAGAAGCTCCTGATCGTAGGAGAACTCCACTTTGACCCTCTCGACTGTTGGCACATGATCATCCATCTGGACGTAGGATGACGCCAGGTGAATGGGAGACTCCTGAGCATCTCGAGGTTGTGCTGGAGATGCAGAATGCAGAGATCTCTCTGAGACTTCCGTTAAATTCCCATCGGACTGGTGATGAATGTCCGTGTAATCTGGTTCGTCGTCGTCCGCCGGAGCGGCAGTGGTGAAGAATGCAATCTCTCGCTCAGTCTGAGACACTTCACTGTCCGCAGTGGGCTGAGCGTGGAGAATCTTCTGGATCTCAGTCTCTTCCCGGAGATAAACAGCACTGATTCGACGACTGGGCGGAACTGGTATATTTGTGGGCGAATGACTCATTGTGGCTTCTCTCTTCTTCATGATGAATCTCTCATGGATCTTCTCCTTGAACCTGGTACCGGACATTTTCCTCACAGAGTCACTTTTGGGCACTTTAAGGACTTCCAATTCACGCGGATTGCGAACACTCCGAACACTCTGTTTGAAAGACGCGCGTTTCCATGGGAATAAAATACACGCGAACTTGTGCATAAATTACACGTCGAAATATTACCCGTGACAGCTGCTCTTTGACAACGTGTCTATTTTCTGCGCGGAGTGTGAAAATCCCTGCAAGGAAAATCATGGATGTGAGTGAAGAAGCGGCATTTTTCCGTGGCGGTAACTGACCAAGAGTGTCCTTTGTTGCAGGAGCAAGACATCCCCATTGACATCCACACGGGGAAGTTGCTGGAATGGCTTGTCAGTCGACGAGTTGTGGGCAAAGAGTGGCACAAGGCGATTCCAGACATCCGGAACAAGATCAACAATGCCATCAGGGACATGCCTGCCCATGAGGAGTTGGTGAAGCTGCTGTCCGGAGCGCGTGAGTTCACATTTTAGAATGTGCAGAAGAGTGTGAAATCGCTGAAAGTGATTGTTTCCCTGACAGATATCAACTACTTTCACTGCCTGCGGATTGTGGAGATCCTGAAGATGACTGAGGCGGACACGAAGAACGTCTTTGGACGCTATGGCAGTCAGAGGATGAAGGATTGGCAGGACATTGTGAGGAGTTATGAGAGAGACAGTGTCTATTTGGCGGAAGCGGCACAGATTCTGGTGCGAAATATCACATTTGAGATTCCCAGCGTGAAGAAGCAGATAGCGAAGTTCGAGCAGCTCAGCGAGGAGGCGACAAAGAAGAGTAAGGACATGGTGAAATCCCAGAATGCCATCCGGGCGGAGTTCAATGCGCTGTGCCAGCAATTGGGCATTAAAGGTGAGAAGATTAGGGTCGAGCTGAAGGAGAAGCTCAGCGAATTGCCCAGGATGTACGGTGAGATAGCGGAGAAGATGTCGGCTCTGGACAAGGCGGTGAATCTCTATGGGCAGTACTGTCAGAACAAGAACTGCCTGGAGATCATCAGGCACGTGACGACGCATGGGAACACGACTGTTTACGAATTCCTGTACTCAGAGGCGCCGCTGTCGGTGGAGGAAGCGCCTGTGGACTTTGGCGAGGAGGAGAGCGTCCCAGAAGTCAGTCAAGAGATTGATTTTGGCGATGCCGGAGACGCCGCGGCGACAATTGACTTTGGCGAGGGCGAAATCACCCTCCAGACTGGCGACGACATTGACTGGGGCGAAGCGGGCGATGCGGCGGCGGCGGAAGCTGAGGAGATCAACTTCGACATCTCGCTGGAGGAGAGCGGGATTGTCGTGGAAGGCGGCGGACAGTCGGGCGGAGTGGCGCGCGGCGATGAGGCTCTCTCAATCCTCGATGCGCCCAAGTACAGAGATCAGTTCATCGGCGAACTGATGGAGTTGGAGGCCTTCCTCAAGATGAGACTGTACGAACTCACCACGGCCACGGAGTCCTCGATGATCTCCATGACATTCCTGGACGAGATTGCCGGCCAGGACACCAACACCATTCAGCAGATGATTGTGAACGTTGAGGTGATCCTGGCCAATGCCATGCAACCACAACTCCAGTATCTGCATCAAGTGAAGCATTCCCCAAGGTAAGCATCTGCTCTGAAGCTCCAGGAATCCCTAACCAATTCAACCCTCTTCCAGATACATCGACGTTCTTGCCGCCAAAGTGAAGCAGAAGCTCACGGCGATCGACAAGCTGAAGGAAGGCGAGAACCTGTGCAAGGAGAAGTCCGTGAAGTACCTTCAGCAGGCAGCCGACTTGCGCCCGGATCTCACCAAGGCCATCAGCCACACGAAGAGCCTCCAGCACCAGATCGAGTCGGACATCTCGAAGCGCTACAAGAATCGCCATGTGAACCTCATGGGCGGCGTGAACACGATCTAATCGCTCGAATCGTCTGTTCGGAGGTAAATTAAATTGGTTTTTTTGACAAAATAGTGCGTTTTTCTTCCTATCAGACAATTCTTAAAGATCTGAAGTCTGCAATACAGTTTCCAGAGGTTAAGATTCTTTCTTCTCAGCTTTTTCCTCTGATTCCGGATGGTATGAAATTGGCGCGTTGCTAAAATGATGTTCGAACAGGGAAATCATTTGTAATAAATCTGTGTAATATAGAATCTTGTATTTAATATCCGAGAAACAACAATCTTCTCAAGTCTCTCAAATCTCTCGAGGAGCTCTGACTTGTCTCTAGTTCAATATTTGTTCTACATTGTTTGCCTTCTATAAAAGAAAGGCTTTTTTTTTTGCTTAAAATCTAGAGAACACTTTGTTGGTGTAGAAATTGAAGTTAATTAATGTATAAAATGAAATAAGAACACCCTTTTTTTCACGAAATATCCTTAAAACTTAGTGTGTTTCTCGACTCTTTCCACTCTCATCCTCGACTAGATTTACCCTTTTTCGGCCCTTCTTAAAGACACTAATTTTTCAGCGATAAAACAATGAACACAATGAACAATTCAATCAACAGTGTCTCTTCGTGAGTTTTTCAATGCCAAAGAGTCTAATCATCCGTGTTAAAATAAAAACCGGGCAAATAAAGTAACTTTTGCACACTTTCTCGCTGCTTTTTGGCCTCTCTCTCTCTCTTCAGTCGACGGGAAACGCATGAGTGATCCATAAATTGACGCTCAGACACAAAGTAACGATAAAATATCCTCTCTTAGGAGGGAAATCAGAGTCAATTGGAGCGCCTAGTAAATCGTATCGATGACCTTTTCAATCATTCCCTTGCCGTACTGGCCATTCTTGAAGTGCGGCACTTCTGTGCAGTAGTAAGTATTGAAGATTTTGCGTATTGTCTCGAATTTAGCGGCTCTCCTGCAAGAGAAAAACAGACAGAAAGCATTAGCAAAAGCTAGTTTGCTTCAGCACTTGAAGAAACTCTCACTCACATCTTCGTGGTGTCATTCATCGGTGGTAATCCGTAGGCTTTTGACGAAGTACTCAAGTCCTGATGATTGGCATTGGGATTGTTGACACCACTGAAGTCACTGCCCACGGAACGCACACTCCCCGTACCGGAAATCATCTGCCAACTGCCCACGGACGCGGAGGAAGACGATTCATGGTGCTGACGCTGCATCAGATTGCTGACAGGCACAGAAACGGGACTCGTGCGGCTGTTGGAGATTCGCAGAATCCCATATTATTCAGCAATACAATTCTAAGAAGAACAATAACAGACCTTTTGTATGGAGGCGAAGAGGCACTGTCGCGAGGGCTGGAATTTAAGTTGTTGGGCGAACTGGGCGATGAACCCATTTGCACGACACTCCCATCCATGCTCACAGTGGTCCACTGGCTCTGACTGTTCCTGCACGAGACACACAGAACACGCAGGGATTATCCAATTGCTCCACATCCGACAGACTTCAATCTCGACTCACCCATTGAGGCTCTCCTCGTTGCTCTTGCAACTCGAGATGGAGTTCAGTGAGAAAGTTGAGCCACGACTCTCAGTCTCCATATTGTCCAGTCGATCGGCATCGGCGAGCAGAACACAGATACTTCCGCTGCTCGATTTGCTCCTCTTGCTCTCCTCCAGCACACTGAAGTCACTGTGTGCGATGTGCTTGAGGAAGTAGAAGCAGAAGAAGAAAATGTCCTCGCCCTTCTTCAGTCGATCCGGCAATTTGTGCCC
The DNA here is from genome assembly GCF_947086385.1 of Phlebotomus argentipes. NCBI lineage: Eukaryota > Metazoa > Arthropoda > Insecta > Diptera > Psychodidae > Phlebotomus > Phlebotomus argentipes. The sequence goes on from NW_026776174.1 coordinate 1,531,942, forward strand.
GAACAAGTACCAATCGTACGCAATGGTGAAGTACAGCATCTGCAGCGGATTCAGGGACTTGTGAATCAATCCATCCGCCCACAGGGAGAGGCGCACCAGGGAGACAAACAGCGGCGTCCGATCCCAGCCGCTGATGCAGTGAATCAGCATCCCAGAGCTGCCGTCCTGGATGTACTTCAGCACGAGCTTCAGGTAGTTCTGCGTGATGGTGACGAGATCCCAGAGCTGTGCGCGAGACACACAAGAAAAAAGGCACTTTCGTGAGTGGATTCTATCACAATTAGCATTTGATAGTCGCCAAAGCGTGAACACACTTTAATCGCCAATTTCCACCCACACAAACACACACACACACAGAAACCTCTTCTTTTCCTCCCTTTCTTCCCATCTTTCTCAATTAAGTAATCTCATTAGTGGCAGAAATTAATTGCTAATAAAGTCTCGCCCCGAAAGACAATTATCTCGAATCACTGAGGATTTAGCATAAAAGCGTGAAATATCTCATATTTTTCACCCTTTGGCGAATTTGACTCAAAAACGAAATCACTCAGTGGAAAATTGAATTTTTTTTCTTCTTCTTCTCTCTCTTGACAAATCTCACCTTATATTGATCCCATTCGATAGGCAAATTGGCAATGATTGGATCTTCAGGAACATGTATGCTAGCATCTACGTAACTTTGACTCCCTGTGATGGAGGAAAAAAGAATCTTGTTAGTTTATTACAGGCAGCAAAGAGCCAAAAACGACTCACAGTCGAAAATGAGGCCTTCGCCATTGAAATTATTGTCTCTGAACACACGAAAGAATTCACATCCAGGATATGGAAGACTGAGAATCTTGAAGACATCGTATCTCCGCTCCTTGTCCACTTTCTCAGACGATGTCACACTGAAACGACACACAGAAAATTGTATTAAAAATTTACCATTCTTCGCACAAATGCCCCGCGCGCTTACTTTACGCCAAATTTGACTTTCTTCTTCTCCACCATAAAATCAATTATTGTTTCCACATCGAAAGACTTGAGGAGTTTTATGTCCTGATGTCGCACGCGATCGCACAATTCCCAATCACTTGGCTCTGTTTCTGACGTCGATTTAGTTCCCGGATTATTCTGCACCACTGCATCGGCCGGTATGGCTTCATTAACATCATCACTGTAAGCTGCAAGAAGAACACATTTTTTTACCCACATTGAAACTCTATTCTTCTGCAATTAAGCGACACTTGAGCACTTTATCGCTTCCACTCTCTTTCTCAGAAGATTAGAGATAAAAACAACATAAGCAGCAATTTTTGGGAACAGATAAACCTCTCTAATCAATCAAGATACAACCATATCTTCTGTGCTTCTTTTCTAACTTTGTCGCGCGGAATTCCGTGTTTTATTTCTTCCGAGAGAGAGAGAGAAGGTAAACAAAAATCCGTAGTTATGTAATTACGGAGAATTCTTATTTCTCTCTCAGTCAAACTATCGTGTTTTCTTTTGCACAGAAATTACAGTCCTCTAAGATCTTATTGGAATCTAATTTAATACGTGAATTCTGACGCTTTACCTCCCAATATGATCTTTTCTTCTATTTGCAAATCCACTGGATCTCCCTTGATCCACATTGCCCACAATTTTTCTCCTGAACCTTCTGGCAAAAGAGAGATTTTAGAGTGAATTTCCAGCAAAAAGCAAGCACACAGAAGAGTCTCTTGTGTTTCGTCTGACTTCGAGTGAAGCGATCAAGCGTGTGATCACAGTTTCTCAGTGATTTTGGGGCGACAAACAGAAAGCATAGGCAAGTTCTCACCCTCGACAGGAGTTGCAGGCGGAATACCGTACAGGATATAGTCCAGACCCGATCGCCCGTAGATCTCTGGACCGCCGGAAATTGTGGCGGCGCGACTGATGAGCTTCCCCTTGAACAGGAGCACCGGCACGGGAAAGCGGGAGCGGCATCGGGCGTAACGCGCCCCCGGGATCATGTCCCTCATCTTGTGCAGATTGCGCGCACTGCCGCGCGCGCTCTGCTCACTGTTGTCGTTCACCAGCTCGGACTCGGGGATGAGGAGGCGACTCGGATAGTGAGTGCACAGCTGGCCAAATCTATTCGACACCTCGACCACATTGTAGTCGCACTTCATCAGATCGGCGCACTTCTGGACCGGCTTGAACTCCTGCCAGAGACACAAAGGAGTTCCGGAGAAACAAAAGGCAGTGATTAGCATTGAATTGGTTTTTTTTTTGTGGCTGTAAAAGATCGACTAACGGCGCCTGGGCTGTGATTAAGTGGCCAAATTGCCACTCTTGCAGGCAATTTTGTCACAATTTGCTGCCCAAAAGATGCGACAAAGGCAGGCAAATTTCATTTTACGCCGAGGATTTTCCCACCCAGAAGATCACGCTCTCTCTCTCTCACTCGCTCGCGCCACATGAGAAGCATGTGGGCGATGATTTTGTGCGAAATTTTCTCCTCCACACCGCGTGAGTGGAAATTGTTGGCAATGCGCAATTGAAGTGTACGCATTCCATGGCCCGCGATGGTGTGCTCTCTAACCCCCCAAGAAGCCACGAGTTTCGCATGCCTTGTGTATGCGACTCGGGTGGACACTTGGGTGGATGGCAAGAACGCAAAAAGAACACGAAAAGCATGTTTTGGCGTAAACACACAAGTGAGAAGAGGCGCATAAAGGAAAAGTTCCCTCTTATCTTACGTCCGACTCATTTTCCTCCTTCGCAATGTAGCTGGCTTTCACGAAGTGCCGCAGCAGCAATTCGATATCACAGAGCTGGACGTCGGTGGTCATCCTGCATGTTCTGTGGACACTTTTCACTACACAAAATATGGAACAATTGTTGCGGAAAAATATGACGTAGATTTTCACTACCAAAACACGACGCGACTCTCAATATGAATGCGGCAGCCACATATATATGGCCAATATATATAGGCGAAGTGGGGGAACCCAGCTGTTCGCGCGCCATTGCCGAAAACGACCGCCATATTTCATAGAATATCGGACCAACTGCTAGAATATCGCAATTCAAAGAGAAACGGCAGTTTCACTGAAAATCCATAAAATGTTAATTTATTCTGTAATTATTTGTATTAATGCACTAAAGAGAGCTCAATTGCTCACTGAGAATCATATCTGTGCTAAACCAAGGCATGAATTATCCGTCGAATGAAACTTTCATCAATATGATCCAATTAAAGTTTCATCAAGTCCTCAACGTTGACTCTGCCACACACTGAAAAGGCCCCAAAAGTCCAAATTCTGCAAATTGACCAGAACAGGTTCTTATCTGCACTTTGCACTCACTTTCCTTGCAACAAAGACAACACTCTCATCCTGTTACGAAGAGTTCAGTTGTCCACAGGCGTTCAATTGCATCGATTCGAAGATCATGAGTGACTCCGGTGATAGTAGCGAGCATCTCCAGCCAGAGGCTCCTCTCGAGTCCATTTTCAGTAAGATTTCCATTGCTTTACGCCCAAAAAACAGCTTCCCAATGGCAATTTTCCCCTCTTCCGCAGCGGTTCGTGTGATTTTGCTGCAATTGAAGCCGAAGAAGAGCAAGCGAGAAACCGTTGATCACTGTTGTGCGAAAATCCGTGAGGCTGTGAAGAAATATGGACCAGGAAGTGAAACGTGGACGATCAGGAACAGGACGATTGTGTGCATCTTGCCGGAATACTTCAACTGCCAATACGACTTCTCGAGACTTGCCGCCAATGCTGAGCAGATTCCTGATGGCAACACCAGCAATCAAATATCCAATTTGGCTGCAGAACTGAACATCAACATAATCGCTGGAGCCATGCCAGAGTATGGCCACAGCAGCCATCCTCCGATCTTCAGCACTTGCGCAATTTACTCCACGGAGGGAGAAATCATCGGAAAGTACAGGTAAATGCGAATGATTGTGAGAGTTTATTTGGGATTCTCATATAAATTCACAGGAAACTCCATTTGTTCGATGTGGACGTTGCCGGCTGCTATCCATACAAGGAAAGTGATATTTTTACTCAAGGAAGAGACTACATCACCACTCACATTGACAATATGATGATTGGCGTGGGAATTGGATACGATATCAGGTGAGTTTGACTCGATAATGCGTGGCAAAATGGTGAAATCTGATCTCTTCTCTGCAGATTTGATGAATTGGCGCGTGTCTACCGCAAAGAAGGATGCAATTTCCTCGTCTACCCAGCCTCCTTTCCCACCACTCATGGACCCCGCGACTGGGATGTTCTTCAACGCGCCCGAGCAATGGACACTCAATGCTACGTGGCAACTGTGGCTCAGGCACGCGATGATAAGCATCACTTTCTATCCTATGGGCACTCTTCGCTCGTTGATCCGTTCGGCAAGGTGGTCGCGTGTGCTGGCGTTGATGAAGCCATCATAGCCAGCGACTTGGGTATTTGCAAATTGATTTTTCAACCCTTTCCCATTTGCTAATCAAAGAATTCTCTCTTGCAGATACCAACCTTGTCGAGAGAGCTCGATTGCAGATTCCCATCTCACTCCATCGCCGAACTGATGTCTACGACACCATCATTTATTAGAGATTTCAAGCATGTTAATCAGAATATTGTACATTCTCCAGAGTTTTTATGATTTGTTGGCTTGCATGTGTAGTAAAACATATTTTTGAGTAACCCTTTGAAATCCGATTCCGTTATTTCGAATTTCCCGACTGTCATTCCAGTCAGTCGTAAAATTTCAGTGTGCGGTGAAAAGTTCACGGCTTTTGCATTTATATTATTTTGCAAAAATACTCTTTAATTTACTCTTCGTGTGATATTTTAGTACATAAAATCTCCGTAGATTTGTGCAGATTTAAAATTCAGTCATCAATGCAGCGAAATACTCAAATTCTGCGCTGTAAGTTTGGTAGAACAAATTTCCTGGAAATTTCATATGATTTTGACACTTGACTGGAAGGCGCGCGCTTTGTTTTCATATATAAATTGCCTTGTTGGCCTTCAAAATATCACATTTATCTGGTGCTTTTCAGCGTATTCACAGTGAATAAGTGTCTTCTCTGAATCTGCTATGAGCGAAGAATCAAAATGTAAAGCCACAGACAATTTTGTGCGGTTGTTATCAGTGCAGACACCACACAAACACGCTATCACTTCTTGGCTTTCTTATCAGCAATTTGCTTAATTTTCTCCTATCTCTGGTTGTAGATCTGCGAGTGGCTCTTCTGCAGCTCAAAGTGGGCAAGAATAAGGAGGAGAATGTGTCACGTGCCATTGAGAAACTGCGCTCCGCTGTGGCTGAACATGGACCAAATTCCTCCACTTGGACGTCGAAGAACAAGAACTTCCTCTGCATCTTGCCCGAGTGCTTCAACTCTCCGTATGGTGTGAAGTACTTCAATGAGTACGCCGAGACCATCCCCGATGGCTACACTAGCAGGGAGATCTCGAAGGCTGCGAAGGAGTTGGGAATCTACCTGATTGCTGGATCGATTCCGGAGAGGGAGGCTGAAGGATCGTCAACTCTGTACAACACCAGCACTATTTGGTCGCCGGATGGAGAGATGATTGGCAAATACAGGAAGATGCATCTCTTTGACATCGACATTCCCGGACAGATTCGCTTTCAGGAGTCTGAAACGCTGAGTCCGGGCAATAGTTTGACCACATTTGCCATTGACGAGGCAAAGATTGGCCTGGGAATTTGCTATGACATCCGATTTGAGGAATTGGCGCGCCTCTATCGCAATGACGGATGCAATTTCCTGGTTTATCCAGGGGCATTCAACATGACGACTGGACCTCTTCACTGGACACTCCTTGGCCGGGCTCGGGCCTCAGATACTCAGTCTTTTGTGGCCACAGTTTCTCCGGCGAGGGATGAAGCATCGGATTACGTGGCTTACGGCCACTCTTCGCTGATCGATCCCTGGGCTCACGTTCTGGTGGATGCGGAGGCTCCGGAGGCTACAGTCGTCAAGGATTTGGGTGAGTTTGTCTTGTGACTTGAGGATTTATTCTGGATTCTATCGACTTTTCTCACTTCCACAGATTTCAGCGAGTGCGAGAAGGTGAGAGCCCAAATTCCCATCTCCAGGCAGAGACGGGAGGACATCTACAGGACCACGAAAGTCACGTTCTAGAGGGAAAATGGATTTCCTCGCATGCGTTATGTACAAATTTGTGGAGTCAATAAATTTCTACGTCTCCTTTTCATAACATCGCGCGCATTCTAGCAGTTTTGCCGATGAGAGTGAAGTGCGCCGCATTTGGTGTGTCAGCGAGCGAATGGTGAGATAATTTCTCTATGTGCAGTGTCGCTCCTGATATGATTGCGTCAAAAGGGCTGCAAAAGGTGGAAAAAGTGCCCCCAGAAGCGTGTCATTAGCAGAGAGAGTGTGTGCCCCGGTCGCCACAATGACTGATACGGTGTTGTGCTGCAAGGTGTGCGGTGAGACGGCCAACATACGGCGGTGCAGCAAGTGTCAAGTGGTGTTCTACTGCTCCCAAGAGCACCAGAGGGTCGACTGGCGATCGCACAAGAGGATCTGCCATCCGCCCAACAGTGCCGCGGCGTCCGCGGTGGCCACACAGTCGTCCACATCGCAGCGGCGGCCCGAGAGTGCACTCCCGGAGCAGGGCACGAGCGAGAGTGAGATCCTCAGTGTGCGCGCGGAGCCCCTCACGGCGTCCGAGCTGGGCAGCACCAACGACAACTTGGACTTTCGGGAGTTGATTGACGAGAAAGACAAGAAATTCCTACCATCCAACACAATGCTGGTCGGCGGCAGCGACTCAAGGCTGAATGTCAACTTCAGGTGATTGATCTCTCTCTCGCTCGCTCGCGTTTTCCGCTCCACAAACCCACATTTGCCCCACACACACAAACACACGCGCGCGCGCGTGCACGGCGGGCCTGTGGGCGCCCCCGGCGAACAGCCCTCGTGATCCATCAATATGTCTCACTGTGCGTCCATCTTTCAGGCGATCGTTCGAGGAGCAGCAGCGACTGGAGGAGTTCTGCACGAATCTCATAAGGGACATGAACGCGTACGGCGTGTGCGTGATGGACAAATTCCTGGGGGATGAGCGCGGCAACAAAGTTCGCGATGAGGTCATGAATATGTATTCCGCCGGACTTTTCAAGGTGATAAACTTCACACTCTCAATGACACACACTCACATTGTTTACGCGCCCGCCGAGATTGCCTTCCGCCACCCGGGAATCCCCTGGATAACACCCACGCGCGCGCCACCTCGAGTGGATCCCCAGGCGGGGCTGCTCGGGAAGTGTAAACAAACGGTGTGATTGGTGTGTGGAGAGTGAGGTTATATGTGCTCATGCGATTCTGGAGTGAAAAAGGACACACACACACTTTTGGCCCTTTAAAGTTTAAATTCACACCCTTTGTCTTTTGTCTTGCAGGACGGTCAGTTGGTGTCGAACAAGGGAAGGCGGGATTTGCGACATATTCGTGGTGACAAGATCATCTGGATCAGCGGCAAGGAGCCTGGCTGCAGAAATATCGACTATCTTATCAATCAGGTAGTTAGATTGTCGACGAGACTCGCGCTATCGCTGGCAGCGCACGCATCAGCTGCCAGCGATACCGCGCTGTGATCCCACTTAATGCCAATGTCTACAGAATTCAATTAGGCTTTCATCTTTCGCGATTTTTGCGTGGCGGGTGTGCGGAAAATCCGCTGAAAAGAGAATCAGAGAATGTCACGTAGACACACTGAAACTTCCTGAACGCATTGGCATCTCGGGGATTTAATTTCCAGTGGAGGATATTAATTGAGTTTATCTTTATCTCTATTTCATTTCATGGACACACCAAATCTGTGTGAATCTCTCAAGGTGGATGCAATCATAACGCTGGCCAATAAGATGAAGAATAACGGCAAATTGGGACAATACACGATTCGAGAGAGAACCAAGGTGAGCATTTATGGCCAGGATTGCAAGTCCGTAAAGACACTGGAAGGTTTTACTATTGACGATATGATTCAAAGCGAACTTCTAATACGTTATTCGGTCATTCTGAGATGAGAAGAACTTGCGAGAAAGCGTGAGATTAGCAATTTTTGCAATTTCCCATGTCTCACTCAATGCTTGTGGTCATTTTTGTTTGGGGTTCACTCGTGTGGAGCATGATAAAAGTCACGTAGCACCAAAATAGCATAGCTCTGAACCCATTTCTTTCACAAATTTATGCGAAAAAGAATGGCAGACTGAGCAAGAAATGCCCATTTGGCCTACACACAGTCACGCTTTTCTGCTGAGCGTGTGTGTGGCGAGAAGAATGCTTCTCAGCTCCTCCTGATGAGACTGTAAAACATCCTTCCGCTTAAAATTTCTTGCATCATCTCATCTATAATTCATGCTGAAACCGGAAAAATCACTCGACACCTTCAAGAAGTGAACTTCTTTTCAGCGCTTTGAGCCATTCTCATTGAGAAGAAGAAGAAAAAATCACACTTCACAGTATAGAAATGTGAACAGGAAATGCCAAGAAATTTGTGCAATATCAAAATCTCAGTTAATTAATTAAGAAAATGCGTCGAAAGGATGTCTCAATAAGTTCCTCTTATCGACTTTTTGATAAATCCGCCTCTTGAAATTGTACAAGCTTCTTTTTGGCCAAATATTTGAATTTCCTGGATGAATTTTTGTGATATGATGATGATTTTTTTGCAAGATAGCGAAGGTCAGTGAGATAAAGTTTGTCGTTTCTGTGTTATTAGTAGAATATTATTGTGGAGTTTTTATTGTGACTACGGAGATTAATTTTTTTTTTTAGGCGATTTGATATCACAAGACTATAAATAGACGCGCGACGGACATTTACTTTACTAATAAGTGGGCAAAAAAAGAAAATGTTTATCCATGACTTCTTGATTGGAGCGTAATGGGATTCCTCTGTTTTTGAGCGCGCGGAATGTTTGTTGTGTTCTGAGCTTTAGAGACAGAGAGAGAGAGAGAGAGTTTTGCGGTGGAAAACGAGTTGAGGGATGAATGACCGAATGGCTGAACGTTGAAAAACTGTGTATTTGTCTTCTTTCCTCTCAAAATCACATCAAAAAAAAATTTAATAAAATCGTTCAGTGGGTTAAAAAATGACGGGAAGAAATTCAATTTGTGGTTTTTCCGAAATTGCGTTTGAAAAAATTCGCAAATTGCAATCTTATCAATAAATTGGTGTGTTTTTTTACTGAGTCATGTTTTTGCGGCGACGATGACGATAACCATTTGGCACACTTCACTAATGCGCTCCTTTGTCTTCTCTTCAGGCCATGGTTGCTTGCTATCCAGGATCAGGATCGCACTATGTGAAGCACGTGGACAATCCCAACAGCGATGGAAGGTGCATCACAGCAATTTACTACTTGAATCACAACTGGGATGTCCAGCAAAGCGGAGGCCTTTTGAGGTGAGGCGGAAAGATCAAATGGAGGAGGGAAAATTTGACCTTTTTATACTGTCTTAAAGAGTTCTTGAAAATTCAATGCGAAACTTTCTCTACTGCTTTTACGACATTCAGTTTTCTTATTCATAAACTAAGGATGTTTGGTGTTTTCGAACTCTGAAATTTATGTAAATTGAAGCTTAATCATTGAGAAAAGTGTCTGAAACTAATCTAATTGTTCGCTTTGATCTGTGCAGAATCTTTCCGGAGGGATCCGTGGATCAAGTGGCAGACATCTCACCCACATTTGACCGTATTCTGTTCTTCTGGTCGGACAGGCGGAATCCGCACGAGGTGCAGCCGTCCCATCAGACTCGCTATGCGATCACGCTGTGGTATTTGGACGCCAGGGAGCGCGAATTGGCGCTGCTTCGGTATCAGAAGGAAAAAGACTGCAAAAAAATTAATGGTAAATTTGGCTGTTTTTTTTCTCTCTGTTTTTTGGGAACTAATTCACTTGATTCTCTTTCTTTTTGATTTTGCAGAAGCAAATAACATTGTGCCGAATACGTGAAAATGCGAGAAAGTGAAGGTGGAAATATTATTCTTGTCATTTTTTTTTTTTTACATATTACTTCACACCAGTATAATTTTTGCCTACTTTAAGAGACACACAGAGTGGAAGGAAGAAGACAATGAGGAGTGTGACAGAGTGTGCCAGAAGTAATTGGGCAAAGTCTCTGATTGTTGATAGTTCTTTTTTTTCTATTTAAGAGAAAACTATATCATATAATGAAAATATTAGAAATTTTGTAATTGCAAAAGAAAAGAGATAAAAGATGTATACTATTAGGTTGTAAGTTGTAAAAAGAAAGAAAAACAAACATATTTCTCTCAATTTTGCTCCCACTTTTTTTTGCTTTATATGATATTCTTAAAACAAACAAAAGAAAAGATTGTGTAAATTATTTCGTTTAGCCACTCAGAATTCTGTAGAATTAGGTTTATGATTTACGTGTCAAAAGTGTCAGTCTCACTGATGTATGAGATTTTATATCAAAGGGTCTCTCCAATATGATGTGCATTTATGCAGTGAGCACACAATTAATAAAAAAAAACAATTTATGATAAATATGGTTTCATAGATGAAAGGCAAGACTTTGCAATTTTCAGTCAATTGACTTGCGATCCTCGTTAATAAAATTGAGACGTTTATAATAAGTAAGGAAAAAAACTTTTGCACGCGACGTCTGTATAGCTAAATATCCTGTGTTTCTGCTTGATAAAATGTATTCTCTGTGTGGAAGGAATGGTGGAAAAAAAGAAATGTCACACGCAAAATGTAATAATCCAAGTTGAAAGTGATATTTTAGCTTTAGTGTTGTATATAGAAATTAAAAAGAAATGCATTATTTTAGGACGAATGACAGTGGCATTTTCTCTCACGCCTGATCCTCGGTCAGGCTGTCCTCGGAGGGGATCATGGAGTCCTCCACGGTGCGATTGTGCGGCACGTAGACCTTGAAGGAGAAGTTGCTCTTGGCGAAGGAGCCCACGTTGAGAATCGTGCAGCTCTGGAGCTGCGTGCTGAAGCTCTTGCTGGAGTCTCCGAGCACCACGAGGTCTGGCAGTGGGTAGAGCGACAGGGCGGCGTCGTAGTGCCACAGGATGGGCATCACGTTCATGTGCATGGGTGCCAGAGAGCCCTGACACACCAGAGTGCGCGCCACGTGCTCCTCAATGGGTCCACTCTCCGGGAATCTGATGGCATTGCGGCAGAGCTTCGTCACCAGATCCATGCGGAAGATGGTGATCTGCTGCGTGCAGTACTGCAAACGGCAGGGATTCGTGGCGGCGATCACGCGCGGAACCTTTCGTCTCAGCTCCGCCACCAGGAAGTCCGGCAGTGCGGGACGCGGCAGGATGTTGCTGGTGGGAGGATCATCCACCGCTGGCACGAGCACCACGTCGGTTTTGGCCATGATTGACGGACACTGCGCGATGATGTTGGCCAGTTCTGTGAATTTCTCCTTCAGCAGTCGATAGTGTTCGGGATTGCGCGTGAAAGGACCCATCAGGACGATCGCCACGGGCGGGCTGTCGTCATATCCCTCGAAGAGCACCCTCAGCTTCTGCATCACAGTCGCGTCGTCTAGCCAACAGTCCGAGAGGAAGATAATCGTGGCCTCCGTGTCCGTGAGTTCCACGGTCTTGAGGCGCTGAGAGTACTTCAGCAGGGATTTGCTGCGTCCGCCCCACGTGTTGGCCGTGCCGAAGTACGCCCGGCTGCTCGTGGCAGCCTCAGAAGGTGGAAATCCCAGACTCGTCACTTTCAGCACACCGTCCGTGTACTTTCCCTGGACGAGCACGAAGCATCCGTCGCAGAAGAGGCCAGAATGCATCTTTGCCTCTGTCAAGTCCAGCGGAATCGTCCCTGTTGGATCTTCCACATGAAACTTCCCATCGCCAAACTGTGTGAACATTCCCAGAGTCACGACATCTCTCATCTTGGAAGTGCAGAGAATATTCTCCACGCGTCTCAGTGTGAATCCAGTGGGGTTCTGATCAAGTGCACTCTTGGCGAACATCTCGTGACGAGCTGTTCTCTGCCACAGCATGTAGTAGCGATTCCTCAGGCACTCAGCCTTGGCGCCAGGATCCGCCAGCAAGCTCCTGGCTTTGGTGTCAAGCAGGAATTTCTTCCTCTCGCAGTCATAGATAAAAGAAGGTATCGTGAAGATGTTGTCAATGACACTAAAAACCGTCTCACTCTCATTCAAGCCATAGTTTTGACTCTCCCGGAAGGCTAGCTCGAGGTGGTGCTGCTCTACAACCGGGGCGGACAAGCCTTGTCTCTGAATGTGATCACACATCTCATCCAGGATCTTTCGGCGATCCTCCGGATACATGTTGTCCAGTTCCGCCACAAGGAAGTCTGAACTTCCTCTGAAATACAAGAAATTCAACAACTTCTCGCAAGGATTCCAATCAAATCTGCTTACGATCGAATTGTGTAGCCACATAGCTTAAAAGTATTGATGATTTGTCGGCGGATATCACTATTTTCACGGATTTCACTCATTTCCTGGACAACACCACAAATGTAAACACAAATAACAATTGAAGGTTATTCCGCCAAATTTCTTGCATGCATTTTCTGATGTGTTTTTGGGTCTAGCATGCCAGTGGCCAGCTGACATGCGTGAATTTCACCAAAAGGTGTGCAAATTTTGAGGTTGTTTTATTGTGCATTCTACTGATAAAAACAGTGATAAAATGGATGGAAATCCCAAGAAGCCCATCTTTCGTGACCTGACCGCCGAGGATCCTGAACCGGAAGCCACGGAGATTGAGAGTCTGTGCGTGAATTGCATGAAAAACGTGAGTAGTGAGAGTTGATGTCAAAACATGGTCACATTGTTGTTCGTTCGGAGGCTGTTTTCGCCAAATTCGCGGCTTTTTCTCACCAATTTCACCGCTCTTCTCGCTTCAGGGCACAACGAGACTACTGCTCACCAGAATCCCGTTCTACCGAGAAGTCATTCTCATGTCGTTTGAGTGCGAAGATTGCGGCTATCGGAACAATGAAATCCAATCCGGAGGTGAGATTGCCGATCGCGGCTGCAAAATCACGGTGGAAGTGAAGGATGTGCAGGACTTGAATAGGAAAGTGGTGAAATCTGACTACAGTAGTATCAAGATTGTGGAGCTGGACTTTGAGATTCCGTCGCAATCGCAGAAGGGCGAAATCACCACAATTGAGGGCATTCTGGAGAGGAGCATAAAGGGGCTCGAGCAGGAGCAGACAATTCGTCGGGCCGCTTATCCGGACGTTGCTGTGCAAATTGACGAGTTCTGCGATTCGCTGCGGAAACTCAAGGACGGCAAGGAGCCATTCACGTTCATTCTCGAGGACATGACGGGAAATTGCCACGTGGAGAATCCAAATGCGCCGGCGGCGGATCCGCAGATGACAGTGAATCGCTTTCTGCGTACTGAGGAGCAGAATCACCAGCTGGGCATCTACACACAGGCGGAGGTGGGCAAGGAGAAGGGCGACGACGGGAACTTCCTGCTCAAGATGATCGAGGAGGACGAGTGGCCGCTGGAGGAGCTGCAGGGCGAGGTGCTGCAGTTCTCCACGCTCTGTCCAGAGTGCCGCTCGCCGTGCGAGACCAACATGAAGATGACCAGCATTCCGCACTTCAAGGAGGTGGTGATCATGGCCACAGTGTGCGACGTGTGCGGCTGCAAGACGAACGAAGTGAAGTCCGGCAGTGGCATTGAGGAGTTTGGCGTGAGGATTGAGGTCAAGATCACTGGCAGGGAGGATCTGTCGAGAGATGTGTTGAAGTCCGACACTTGTGGACTCGTCATTCCGGAGATTGATTGCGAGGTGGGGCCCAGCGCCCTTGGTGGACGCTTCACCACTGTCGAGGGCATCCTGGAGGCGATGAAGAAGCAGCTGAGCGACGGCGGAGAGACATTTGTGGACTCCACTGATGACTCCACGAAGCGGAAGTTTGACAAGTAAGGAATTTTTGTGGATTTATTGAGCAAAAAGGACGAAAAGCTTATGTTGTATCTTTTCTTGGGACAGATTTATCAGCACTCTTGAAGAGATTATAGCCGGAAGGAAGCAAATCACTCTGATCTTGGACGATCCGGCGGGGAATAGCTATGTGCAGTCCCTGGTGGACGGTGACGAAGCCGATGAGGCGCTGAAAATCACAAAATACACCAGAACCTTTGATCAAAACGAAGAGCTGGGCCTGAACGACATGAAGACGGAGAACTACGGTGAGGAGTTCCTGGAGAAGGAAGCCGCAAAGAGCTAATCCAGGCGCAATCAGTGGTAGTTTATAGTGCATTTTGAGAATACATATACCACGGAATCTCTACTGTTCCTCTTCCTCGCGAAGCACAGTCTCTCCGTCGAGTTTCTTGAGCAGAGGCAGTCGCTTAGTGGCCTCTGCCCTCCACAGGGACTCCTCCATGGTCTCCATCAGGGGATTGCCAATGAAGAGGAGATTCTCGAGGCTGGGACACTCCTGCAAGCGATTGAATTCTGCCCAATCCTTCACCAGATTGTTGCTGAGGTACAACACGCGGAGGTTCTTCAGGCAATTCATGCCCTTCAGCTTCTCAATGAGATTGTAACTGAGCCAGAGCTCCTCCAGTGTCTCAGACACGCACTCCAGCCCGGAAATTTGCTTGATATAGTTCCGGCCGAGTGACAACACCCGGAGGTTCTTCATTCCGTTCAGTCCGTAGATCTTGTCGATCATATTCGTGGAGAGACTGAGAAATCTGCAAGGCGGAAATGTGTCTTGGAGGCTGTTCGCGAGTTGTGCTGTTGTGTTCTACTCACTCGCAGGCCACAAGAGTGCCCAAAGTATTGTCCATCCTCTCGATGGGCGGCCATTGGAATTGCAACTCCAAATCCTTCGCCTCGACAGGGTTGACTTTGTACTTTTCCTCCCAGCGCTTGAGAGCTTCCTTGATTGTGGTCGCCTTTGCCATTTTGTTTGCTCAGTCGCCTTGACAGCATGACGAGCATCGCCAAAGCCCTGAGTCTGTGGGAGGAGGAAAATGACACCGCGGCGGAGGAGGGCAGAGAAATTGGGCTGCAGTTCCAGTGGCCGCCAATTCAGCAGATGGATGACAATTTGTCGAAGTTGGTGTCGTGTGAAATGCTCTCTCTGTCCACGAATTGCATTGAAAAGGTCGCTGGGCTTCAGGGTATGAAGAATTTGAGGATTCTCTCGCTGGGGAGGAACAACATTTCGTCTCTGGCTGGATTGGAGGTTGTTGCGGAGACACTGGAAGAGCTCTGGATGAGCTACAATAGTCTGCAGCAGCTCACTGGGCTAGAGTTGCTGGTCAAGCTTAGAGTCTTTCATGTGGCCAATAATCTCATCAGAAATTGGAGTGAAGTGGACAAAATTGCCAACCATAAGAACTTAGAGGAGCTCGTCTTCGCCGGGAATCCTCTGGTGGAAGATATCGAGGAGGAGGAGGAGTACTTCGAGATGATGAAGAAACGTCTGCCGAACATCAAGAAACTCGATGGAGAGCCAATTGTTCGGCTGGAGGAAATTTAGGAAGTGAAAAATACACGCTAATATTTTCTTCTCACATTTCTTACTTCGTCATGATCATGTCGTTTAACACTGGGAATACTTAAGCTACACTGATAAAATCCTCTACAATGCCTAACAATAAATCTACGTGGTCGCATAAATGTTAGCTTTACTCCATACTTAAATTCCTCTTTATCACAGACTAATGTAACATTAATGTGTTTTTCCACTAAATAGAATCATTCACACATGCAGAGCTGGAACATGGCTAGATAAGAGATATACTTCTGCTCTAGTTGCTGCTAAATTTAGACATTTTCAAAACTTGTGACGTGTAGTGAATAGAGTGCTTGAAATTATCTGTGTCTTCCTCCTGGATTTCTTCCTCCCAACTCTGCATTAAAACATTACAAACTAATGTGATTACTGGATACTCAGTGAGGAGATATTTATGGTTTCTCAAGTAGTTCTTTAAATTAATTAGCAATTAGACGGGGGAAAAGGGGGGGAGGGGGAAATACATACATATTAAAAACATTACTTCTTCACAAGTTCACGTGAATATTCAAACAAATCCTTAGTGTTTTGTTGCAAAAGAGACACATTGCTCAAAATGAAGTAATCAATATTACTCAATTTACCTGCATCATTTCTTTTACATTGAATATATATATAAAAAAAAACATCTCTAACTGTTACAAATTACAAAGTAATAGTTACACTTTACAGCTATATAGTGTGAAATTATATCATCGTGATGTGTGTTTGTGTGTGTGTTATTACTAAATTAATTTACATTTTTCTGCCATTATTTTATTAAGAAGCTGATGCTGAAGGACGGACAAGGTTTCTCTCTGACTTTCCTCTCTTTCTCCATTCCTCTGCGCTGTGTTGTGAACCAAATCTCCTGGAATAGACATCAGAAAGATTGCATTAGCAGCGAAGCCGCGCAATATGTATGCAAATTAGGCGCTAATATTGGCGCCATCGCTGGAGACAAAATCCTCCACGTGACGTCAATAGGAATGTTCTTCTTCGCCAAATTCCCACTGCATTATCTCTCTATCCATTGCCTCGTGCCAATTTATTAGTCACCGACCTTTTGTCCATTCTATCTCTCTCTATCTCTTGGCATTTTCTCTCCTCCCAAAATAATAATAAGAATAATAATCCGGCGTCAAGAGTCATAAACAAGCATCTTTGGAATGTGAACCTTTGTTGGTTGAAAAACAATATTTTGCCAATCGCACGGGGATTCGGGAGTGTAGAAAGACGTCAGCAAGACTGGATAATTAGAATATTACATTTTATCTTCTCTCTCCGCCTCCACCCATCATATATAATATCTCTCTTGTCATGTTTACATTTTATGCCTTTTCACAGTCACCCATTGTCCATTTAAAAGGCAATTCTTATGCTAATTTCCGCGCTGTTTTTGGCCACACCACATCTATAAGCCGGTCAATCATCTTAACTTCTTCATGCCTAATTATCCCGGCGCGCGGATTCAGGGAATTGAACAGCACAGTGAAATTCCCAGAAGAAATTACAACAGTGATAAATTATCTATTTTCCCGGAAAGATACATACATATGTACAAACGTCTGTCTTTTATCTCATTCTGAACACCTCTCCTTGCCATCGCCAAATGTAGTCAATTGATATTTGTAAAAAAAAAGCCAGATATTTGCATATGGAAATGGATAAAATGGATTTGAGAGTGAAATACACGAAATACGAGTGTTTTCATGTGTTAATAAAATGTGTGAGATAAGTTGAATTTTATGAAGGTCTTCCATTTTTCTTCTCAAACATTACAAAACATTTCTAAATCAATTTGATCTATCAGAAAAATAAACCACTTTTATCACACGATTTTTTCCGGTTTCTCAAAATTACTCTGTTTAGAAAATCACCAATTTTTGGTCATTATGCTTTAGAAATTGCTTCTCTATTAAATTGTATTTTATTGTTTTTCCATGAAATTTCAACTTTAAGATAAAAATTCAAGCGGTTTTTTTTGAGCAATTTCAAGCCTTTTTGCACCAATACGTAACTGTATTAATTAAACATGACAAAAAAGCGGCCACTTTCTGATAAGCTTTCTCACTTTGGGAATTTCATCCTATTGGAGTATAAAATAGTTTAGAATTGCGTGTTTTTCAAGTGTGCTTAGAAGAGTGTTTTTTTTTGTAAGGTTTGCAAACAATGGGATTCCAAAGAACATAATAATCCCAAGTCGTGCAGTTATGAGAGCTCAACCCATTTTCCTTCCAAGCCTTTTCCTTCACACCCAATCCAGGTCAGACTCGCGAGAGAGAGCCGCAATATGTTCTACTTTCCTCAAGTGAGTCATTCTCCGCACAGAATGCAAATAATTACTTCTCTCGCACGATCTCACCCAAAAGGCACACACGAAGAGAGTAATGAATCAAAGTTACAGTGTCTGGCCGAAAGTGTTCTGAAGCAATATTTGCTATTTATTCACCGCATATTTCCTCAGTGATTCTCACTTGAGAGAACTTTCGCGCAAAAAAACCAATGCTAAGAACACAACACAAAACACCAAAGTTCATTATCTCCTCCTCAAGAGGCCTCTTTTGTGCCCCTTTGTCCACATTTCGATGACAATTAGCACCAAAGAAGAAAAAAAACCACTCAAGAATGTCTTCTGATTCATTCTTGGGTGGTTTATCTTTAATGTTTTTGTTTTTCTTCAACTCTTGAACCATCTTCTCTTAGTCAAGTGTCTTGAAAGTTTATCCGCCGCGCTCAATTCTCAAGCATTCCTTCAAGGAAGTACCGATATTTATTGCTTATTTATTCTACAATTTGGCAAGTTTGTGTCGCTAGAAGTAGAGAAAAATTTGTGAAAAACATTCCAAAGAGTTGTTTACTTATTTGAACTCTGCATGCAAATTGGCAGCGGTGAAATGTAATTGACCGCTATTTTGTTTCATATTAAAATCATCCACAAATAAATCTGTCACTTGGTCGCGATCAATTGAATAAATTTTAGGTTTGGAAAATCAAGCCAAGGAATTTCTAGAAGATAAAATTCCATCGTCTTAATTTAAAAAAGAGGCATTTGCCATCGATTGTCTCACAATCACTTTTTTTTTCTTCCTTTCCCTCTATTCTCTCTGTTGATTTTCTATTGCTTCTAATGAATCATTTGTTGAGTAAATATAAATCAATAACTGCCACGCGTTTCAGCATTTCATATTTTCTCAGCCGGATTGTGGGAATTTCTCATTTTTTTCTTGCCTTCAAATCCAAAGTGTTATTGACTGTAATTTTCACTCTTATTCGGGTTAAGTGTTTTAAATTCACCGTGACATTATCTATTGCGATGATTGTGCTGTAATTTATTCATAAAAAAATATATGTACAGTTTCTTATGACGAACCAGAATTAAAGCAGAATAATGAGTAACATGGTTTTACTCGTGAGCAATTAATCTATAAATAATGACAGTAGAATGCATCACAATCTGGATTATCGCACGCAAAGCAGTCTAATGGGGGAAAAAAGAAAACCTCAAATAAAAGTCCACAGCAAGTGGATTATTGAATTTTAAATCAACTTCCATCAACGGTCTGTTTCTTCACAATTGGGAAAAGTGACACAATTCATTGGGTTTTCAAGTTTTATGTGAGTCATCAAATTATCTGCAAATTCGCTGCAATCTCTCCTGTGTAAATAGCCAGTGGTGTGTTTGCCAATCCACACCGGCCGACACTGTGAGAGGCGGCAAAAAAAATATAAGGCAAAACGGGCAAAACTTTCATCATTAATTACCAATTGCAAATAGCGAGGATGCACAGTTGGAAAAATGGAGCTAGAGAGTAGAAGAAGTGGTTGAGCGCGAGTGCGGGAGGATGGCGAAATTGGGCAAGACAGTGGCAAAGAGATCGACAATGGGTGAGACAGCGTAAGAATCATGCAAATTTGAAATTCATGCACCTCACAGAGTAGTGGAAAATTGCTGCTACGGGTAAAGCGCTGTTACTGTGGCCAGGAAACCTTGAAGACTTGCGGCAGTCTCCAAGAATAAAGTGGGTCAATCCAGCGTGCGGAGTTTTTAAGCTCAACTTCGCACCATCACACACCGATCATGGCAATAAATTTTTTTTTCGTGCCTTTTAGTCAATGTGTTAAAAATGCCCGCAGAAGTGGAAAAAGTGAGACAACAAACTCCTCTCTTGCTCTTCGAAAATATCGCGTCAATTTTCCTCCGCTCTCTTCCAAAGCCAACATATTTTGAGCATTTGAGCACACTCACTCTCTTGTCTAAAATATCTTGCAAATTTGTATTAACAAACATCTATTTTGGATGTCGCCTAAAATGTCCATATAAATTAGCCACTAAACAATTTAATTAGATAGCCAGTGGATTATTACTTCACAAAGAGAGCCATTGGCAGCGCTCTTGCCTCCTACTGGTGTTTTTATGGGCCCTAATTCAAGTGATGATGCTCAGCCTAGGCGACAGCGCCTGCAGCGAGGGTGTCGCATGTTAAGACAAAGAGTCAATTCAATTAGAAGCTCATGGAAAAAGCAAACACTTCGCGGAAAATCTTAATTATGGGGAATTATGGGTAAAAACTCTTGAAATTACACAGGCAGAGAAGATGAAACAATGGCGATAGAATTGAGGAAATGCAAATTTGAACTCCCCCCTTGAAGATTACTAACGAAGATCACGTCAAGATCACCAGCGAACGCTCAAGATCATCGGCGCTCCTCGTGCAAATTGCACTGTGCTTTGCGTCAAGTTGGCGTGGATAAAAGGACTTCCTCAAGTGTCACAGCTATTAAAGTTCTCTCTGCGTTGTTGGATTCAACGTGAAAGTGACGTGATTACGATCAATTTTATCCAATTAATGATTCAATGAATTCAATGAATCGACAAGACATGAGGCAACAGCAATCATTATCATTGGGGCACAGTTGCACATTTCTCAATGGAGAAAATAAACATTTTCTCTCTCTCGCACCTTTTTTCCCGACTCCCACCGTTTTTTTTTTTATATCCAATATTACCTACATAAGACGCTATATTGGCGTGTTGTCATTGAACTTGACTGACGCACGCAAGAGACAACACGGAGGGAAAGTGTTTTCAAACTCTCCAACTGGTCACAACTGATTATGTGAAAGAGGCCGGTTTTTATCCATACTATTTTCTTTTTTTTCACCTCTCTTCTCTCACTCACGCCAAAGAGATTACCGCAGTGAAGAGACGCAAGCGCGAGATGATCACACGAGAGCCGAATCTGAGGCCAAATGAATTTCTAACGTAAAACAACACAGCCACCAAGGCTGGGATTAATTGATAAAATCCCTGTCAGGGAATTGCGTAAAAATCGCATAATTTTATGTTGTTGAATGTCAGAAAAAGGCAATCATCTATTAATCAATTTTCACTGCCCTGAATATCAATTTCATAATTTAAGACTGCGCCAGCAAATATCAACAACTGTGAGACAAAATATTCCAGTTCGCAAGAAGTACACTATAAAGATCAACGAGACATATATTTGCCGGCTCTTGTGTCCTGTATTTATAAAGCATAATTCACTGCATTGCAATTTTTTTCTCTTCTTCTTCTTCAATGAAATGCACCAAAAATGCCACACTCTACTATTTTCTCTCTCTCTCTTTTTTTTCCAGCCATCTCTGCTGACCAACAAAAAGATCTCCGTGTGGAGAAAGAGAGAAAGAAAAAAACCCATAAAGGTAAGCACATGAAATGATGAAGCATGACATGAGAGAAATAATTGCAGTAATAACGTTGGCCGTTACAAAATCGATTAAATAATAACAAACAAGGTCAGTTTGGGCATTTCGTTGCAATGGTGAAGAAGAAAAAGTTACATTGATAGATGTAGTTTCTGAAAGCAACCTTTAACACTAACATCACTGCAATTTACCAAATGACTCTATCGTGTGCTGATAACTCATATCTCACGTTTCGTCTCGCAGAATTCTCTATTATGGCTCTTTCACTATGCGAAGAGATTTTATCGCAGAAAATTATAATATAATTTTTTTCTTTCTGCAAGTCTTGCAGATTGCGATTTGCTAAGCATGTTAAAGTAGTTTTTGCATAATTTTTTTTCTCTCTCTCTCTCCCTCTCCCTCTCGCTCACCCAACAAATTCAGTTCATTGATCCAAACAATTTTGTACATGGCATAGCTTTTTCTTAATAGTATTGCGAATGATCAGACCGCTCTGGATCAATGTACCACACAAACAAAGAACGAAATGAATGGTAAAAGGGTAAATGTGATCACAACGGAGCGACCCACTTTCCCTATTCTCCGGCACATACAAAATCCACATGGCAAAATAAATTTATTACACTTGACGATGGACTTGTTTAATTTTACTGCTCAATCTGGCTACTGCTCTGTAGGAGGAGCAGTGAGATAACTTTATTATTCCATTGCAATTAAGGGTGGAATAAAGACTTCCTATTTAAGAGTTGAGGCACCTTTTTTTTCTTCTTCAATAACACTCGAGCATCCCATAAAGAAGTCACGAAGGTGCAGCAATAAACGCCATCACGCCTTTTTGTACAACAAAGAAAAATGCCACGAAATGCAGCGGAGAGAATTAAAAAAAAAATATGCAAAGCAGCAGAAACACCAAGTATTCTCCTGATTAACTCACATACTGCACCAATGTAGAATGATAGAATGTCATTGTAAGAAATCATTTGAGGTGTGTTTGAGTGGAAAGCGCGCAAGAACATACTTATGCCATTGTGTCACACCGCATTGATCACACTAAGCATAGGCTTTTGATCACTTTTGCAATTAATTCTCAAAGCAATTGACCATAAAACGTGATATACAAAAGCACCGAAACATGAACATTGCCTATTGCACATTAGACAGCAGAAAAAATTCTTCTCTCAACTTTTTCTATTTATGCTTCACCAGAAAAATTGCTGCTTGAATTAATTTCACCTTCATCATCTCGCGCATGGTTTTTTTTTCTTTGCGCAACGCCCTTTCTTGCTCATCGTCACCCATGCGACACTTACTTGGCTCACTCCACAGGGTGGGGTCCTCCACTTAGTGCTATCCTTCAATGTCACAACTCCTCAATGCTTTGTGTGTTTACTTGTGCACCTATCTAAATCCTAGGAAGTCCGTGAGGCGATCATTGAGGGCGTCGAGCCAGTGAACATTCCCCTTTGTCTTGGCCGGACGCGATTCCGTGTGATTTGCCGGCAGATACTCTTCTGATCTGATGCAGAAGTAACTGGTGATCGGTGCCCTGCACATTGGACATCGCTCCAGTTTTGCTGGCGAAAAAAGAAGAAAAGGCATCGTCAGCGAGAGAGTCCAAAATGCCTCAGATGACCTACTCACAGAAGCACACGGCACAGATGCAAGTGTGTCGACAGGGCAGGAGGGCGCGTGAAAGTGGGAAGTAGTGACACACCACGCACAATTGCTCCATCTGAGGCCCGTCAGAACAGAGAATGGGTCCACCGTTGCCGGCACAGGCGACCGGCTCGGCCAGAGATAGCGATCCCGTCTGCATCGGTGCTGTCGTCTCATCGCCAGAGAGCGGATCTCCAGTGGCAAGATACAGTTGCTGCAAAGGAAGCACATGAGTTATGGATTTGCGAATAGAGAGCATCAATTTTCTGACCGATTGATCATTCACTGTTGCACGATATTGCAGTGCTTCAGATTTATATCACTCGACAAAAGTTATTTTCCAGTAGGATTAGGAAATTCGGTATTTCTTCACGCAGAAAATTTGATTCGATTTCATACCAGTTGCACAGATCACTCGTCCAAATGCTATAATATTGCTTATGAGATAGTTGTATAAAATTGGATTTGAAGGAGAAAAAAAATCTTTATATTGCGAGCAATTATAAATTACAATCAATGTTTTATGCTTTGTCACTTTTGAGTGTCTTTTACATAATTAAAAATTGATCGAGAAGAAGTTAACATTTATGCAAACGCGTGTGGAAAATTTTGAAATTTTTAAACCCTTCCCATTAGGCGGTTAATCAAAGTTTAATAGATCCAGTGAAGATCAACGAAACTTTCCACGATTTCATGGGTTAAGTCCAAAAGGTAGACGAACGATATGTTGCCATAAACTTGTACCTTAGAAAATCTCACTTATTCTCTCCATACTTGACAGCTTTTGACAATTTTGTTGTGATCAATCATCACACGCGGATTAAAAGTGAATTTTCAGTGGTCTATTTTTCATACAACATATTCAAAGCAATGATGTTGTCCAATAAAATGATCTCTGATCTTTATTTTGCGGTTTTCCCCTCATTACTCAACGCCTTTTGCCAAATAGGACGGCAAATTAAAGAGATCCCAATTGGATTTGTCCACACTCTTTCAGGAGTTTTGGTGTTGTATATTGCAGAATTTTATGTGTGTCAACTTTGGCAGTGCTTTTACTGTCCGCAATTCAAGATTATGGGTTGTATATAAATTTGGGTCACTCCATGGAAAAAGAGTCTTAATCACCGAATGAAAAAAGAGAGTGAAAATGCCGAAAGAAGGACAAAAAATCGCATGGGATCTGCACATTGAATTCTCTGGCTGCTGAATTCCGGAGGTGGCGAGAAATACGACGTGTCGAGATGAATATGTAAAAAAAAGAGTTACCGGCTCGCGGAGTGAGGGAATTTCCCCACGCGATCGTGCATAGCATATTTGAGATCTTTTTGCATATACCTGTATACATAGCATCTCAAAGTTTGTGGTACACGAAAAAGACTGAGCACAAATACATGAGTGGCGTAGAAATTACATCATTGCAGCAGCCGCAGCCACAAATACTTGGAGATCACATGAATGGGAAATATATGTATCTTGAAAAAGTGAGACTCGCGGATTGGCGCGCACAATGATAATAAAGACATGACCTACATGCATGTAAATGTAAGAGAGGTAAGGAATTACATAATATTTGTAACTGTTCGTCGCCACAATCAAGCGCCATCGTCATCACTATTATCGTGCACTCAATTGCCACTCTTCTTGCACACTCCCGGGAGTCTCAAACGACAACAAGCCATCCCTCAAGCACACTATACATCTCACGGAGCTCACTTTTAGTCGTGACCACTTGGAATTTGTATGCGAAGATCTCTCAAGTGTCGTGATTTCTTAAACCGGTCTATTGAAAAATGACGAGAAATATATTTTCTCTAACATTCGATCAACAGTAACAGATCAGTGTGGAAAACATAGATGCAGCTACATTCCTCCTCCTGCCCCAGCCATCCAGTGTGTTTTCATTCTCAAATGAGGCATTTGCCATGCAAATTATTCTCACACTGAGAGCTTTTAATCATCCACGTGTCAATATTTGCATATGCAATATCGTTGTTCTCACAAATCTGTTCAACTACTTGTAATTGATCATTTGTACATCATTATTTTCTTTCCTCACACCACTCCAAGTGACCGAAGAGTCTCTAATGAGCTCCAATGTGTGCCGCAAACACACGCTGTCTCAGGAAAAATCTCATATATAGAATTCTCCAGTGGATGTACAAACACTATTAATGAGTGTGATGAGGAAAGAAATGCAAGAGGTCAACGATCGTTCGCAATGATTAACAGTTATGAAGTGACATTATCTACTCAATAATAGTGTCTTCATGTCACAAAGAAGTTCAATCATAAAGAACAACACATAGTATTCACCTTAAGACACGATAGTTGTCCACTCGATTGTTTCAGATACTGCGCCAAGACGGATGTGGGAAGAGGACAAACTGGATCTCTCAGATGAACTACATTCACCAAGATCACCTGAAATGAGAACGAAAAAGGGCGATTATTGTCTCGCAAATCATCATGCATTATAGTGTATTTTAAGACACACTCATCTCGCCTTCTGTCTTGCATTGTGTCGCACAAGGACAGGCGCGAATTGTGTGACAACAATATGCAGAGAAAAGTCAACCACAAAAACCTCAATGTGCCGGAAGAATAAATTTCACACCCAACAATGTTGTTATTGTGAATTTATTTAAATGAATATATTGTTGCAATTGCTCAAACATGAAAACATTGGTAAATTCGTGCATAAAGTCATTGAATAAATAATATCGAGGCTATTCGCATTGTCTTGTTCTCTGCGCTTAAATTCTCTAACTAAACATTTCACTTAATTAGACTCTCTTGTGCCTCGCATAAATTCAGATAATTCCTCAAAACACCTTTTTATGATGTATAAATTTCAGAGAGAGAAATAATATGCTATGACATCATGCAACAATTCACGCGGTAGAACAATAAAATTAATTCAAATTCTCTCCTAAAGTTCCCTCACATTAAATTAAAAGGGTGTATTTTTGCATAGAAGTGTTAAAAGGTAGTTTAACCTATTCTTGGAAGAGAAGAGAGATAAATTTTCCATGTGAAGTTTTTCAATTAATAATAATAATGAATAAAATTAGTGTTTACAAACTCGACGAATAGCTTGAAATGTCATTAATTTTTACACTCAAAGTGCAATTTTTGTGCCGTAAAAAGTTCTACAATGTTGATTAATAAGACATTTCATTAATTTTTTTTTCCTTCCACTTTGTCACACTTTCAAAAGTCATTTCTGCCCATAAGTTTGACGAAAGGTGATTATTTCAAAATAAATGCCCGCATATAATTTCAAAAATTGTGAATTCCGCTTATCGAAATTTCAAAGAGAGAAACAATTAAAGCTTTTGCGTAAATCTCAATAATATTTTCCACACTTTATTGTGAAAGTTCACTTATTTAAATTAACTTCCTCTCACAACACCAATTTTTGGGAGAAGGAAGATGAAGTTGATTTTACTCTTAAGCACTTTTATCCAAAATCCGTTAAATGTATTCAGCGTGAAATCTGCTTTTTTTCTTCACCGCTAAACAACACTTTCTCACAATGCGATTTTTTTTTATTATCTTCTCGGTGATTTTTGTCATTTTCTCTTTCTATTTGTATAAATATCACTTTTCTTCTGCCCGCGCTTGAGGAAAGTAAAAGTTTTCACTCTCTGAGACATGGAAAAAATGTCAATTTCGTGGCAAATTTCCATTCATCTGGACAACTTTCTTTGCATACAAGACACACACGCACACACGCTGACGCGTTTGCTTGATTAGTTACAATTTAGCACACGCACCACGTCTCAATACTCAAGAATCAAATACACGCGGTGAAAAGAAAGATTTCACTGAGGGAAAAATTTGCGTAGAAATGTCATTTTTTCTCTCCCTCATAAAGTCCCTCAATTGATATTATTTAATTAAATATTTGTGTCACGAATCACGTCGAAGAGACAACAATGACCGACTGTCTTTTGCCATCAGCACAAGAACAGCGCGTGGAAAAGCCATAAAATGGTTAAATCAACAATTATTTCACTAATTTTTTCACTCCCTCTTGTCCCCAATGCTATTGTTTATTCCACCCACAGTGAGGGAGTTTTTTGCCGCCCGTAAAAAGAGTGAAAGTTACACATTTTGTGACACACTAAAATTCACATTGTTCAGAGTACTTTTGCTACTTGCGCATATTCTTCACATTTTCCCCACGCGGCTCCTGACATTTGAGATGAGATGCCCAACAAAAGGTCGCAACTATTATCTTCATATTCTTCGCAGACACGTTTTTTTTTCCTCATCACTTTTTATACAATTTATTTATGAAACGGTAAATTGGTAATTATGACTCGGCGCAGGAATAAAAAATAGAGTGTTTGAAAAGTGAAGATGATGAAGATGATGAAAAAAAAACCACTTTTGCTTTCGACATTGACTTTTGTGTCCGAAAGAGCTCAACACTTTTTCCACTGAGCGCCTGCCAAATCATTTGCACATCGTGAATGGAGCATTTGTGTGTTACTCCTCAGCAAAATAATAGTACATAACGATACTCTTGACGAATATTGTATTGGACACAAGATGAGCCGCGAGAGAGTGAGAGAAAAAAAAAACACTCCGTTTGATGTAGATCAACAATGGACAAGTGGTGAGACGAGAGAAAAAAAAAGATACACAGAAACTCTTGAAATATTCTTCAAATGACACACATTTTTAACCTTTTTCCCAGATTTTTTTTTCTGGTACTTTACAGTTTAACATTTTTTCGGTGAAAGTTTTACAAGTTTCTCGTGATATCACATATTAGAGAGAATATTTTCTCACCCAAAATCAAGATGAATTTTTTACGGAAACAGTCGTAAAATCATTGTTCTCTTTATGATAGTAAAACACACGACGAAGTCAGAGAGAGAGAAGAGACATATATAAAGTTATTCATCGTGTGTTGGAAATTTTTATTACCTTTGTTGAATAAATTATAAAAGCAGAGTCTTCAAAAAATATTCACTTTTTTTTATCTAATTCTATTTTGATTTCTTTTACAAGCTGTTATTATAGATAACCTTGAATTTGAAAATTTTTAATGAAAACCACAAATTCGAGAGACATGCCATTATCTCTCTTCTCGCATGCACAGAAATCTGTCATGAGTTCTGCCTCGAATTCTGCCCTCTAAATTTGTGAAAAGTTTGTCAGAGATAATTAGAGAATTCATTAGAGGAATCACTTGGACTAAAGTTAATTAATGTGAACTTGAATTCATCGAGTGAAAAAGCCAGTCCGGTTCTCACCACAAGTCACACACGCCGCAGTCAATAGTAATAATGGACAATTATTATCGTAGTAATATAAAAGTTCAACTTACAGTTTCATCAGGATGAAGAATCTCATCTTGCTCAAAGTCACGAATGAGAAAGATCACGAGTGGGTAGGACAGTCTTGGTGGTGCTCCCAGAGCAAGAGGTGAGTTTGGTGATTTCAGTGTGATGATTTCTTCACTGTGTGGGGATTTATTCCTATATGAAAATGGACAGATAAAAATCCACGTCATTTGTGTTAATTGACATTTCAGGAATATTGCAGAGTTTCGCGTGTTTTTTTTCTCCTCTCTCGCCAAGACCGCTCACCTAATATCAACAGCCAGATGCTGATAGTGTTGAACATCAACAATTCCACGATCACTCATGTAGGCAGCTTCGCGAAGCTCAGTCCACGGTCGCCACAGTGACATATGTAGTTCTCTGATGGAGACTGCCCAAAATGCCTGCAGTGTGTAGCGCACCTGGCTGGACACGGCAAGGCAAACCTCTGCAAGAAATCACCCAGAAAAGGAAGACATTTCAGCAACAAATTCCTCATTTCTCTATATCGCCCCCCCAAAAAATCATACACACAATTCAACTGATCACCAAATTTAATTTTATCCTTCCTGGATCACACACTCTGTCTCTCCATTCACACGTGCGCTCAGTGATTTTCCCACACGCCGCGATGTAGAAACTCCCTATCATCTTCCTAATCTGTTTTCTGTCTTAACTCTCTGAACTTTGGAAAATCCGCACACAAAAAAATCTCCAGCAATTTGTGCGTGTCTAACGAATAGCTTCTTTGTCATTATAATTCTCAGGTAAATAATTTTAATTGTCCACAAATTACCGCCACATTTTGACCACGATAATAATCCAGTTTCAAACCTACTCATACACAAGCAATCTTCGTACGTCATATGGACGAAAGAGTTTCTTGTGCCAATACATCGAGAGGAGAGAAAAAAGAGTGATATCTTACAAAAAAAAATGAACATGTTAACCTTGTTGCATGTGGCGGGTTGGTGAACGAAAATACGGCTTCTGATCGCAAGATTTGTAGCCAACTCTTTTTCTTCATCATCATCACATATCTCTTTTGCCTTCTCCCATCTATATACAGCAAATTGTGAGCTTTTGTGACCAATAGAGCCCACAGAGAATGCCATGTAGAGTGCCAAAGACGGTAGAGAAATGTGGTTTATACCGTGAAGAAGAAGAAAAAACCGCTAATCCGTTTATTAATTGGATAACTTATCAATTGATTGAGAGAAAATGTGGGCAAAACAATGGAAAATAAATTACATCTCTCGTTGTTATTTGAATTTTTGACACATCAATTGCCGCAGCCGGTATCGCACTTTTTTACCACAATCTTGCGTTAAGCAAAAATACAAGGAAAAAAAGAGGTATTTGAAATTTCCCAGTCAAATATCTCACTTCTTATTTTTCACGATATTTTTTTGATTGATTGAAAATAAAAGAGCTATGAAGCAAGAAATACAGTGTGAAACATGGGTTGATTGCGATTCCGTGTCTATTTGATTTTGTCTTCCTTATTTTAATTATTGCTGCCCATAAAAAAGCAGAGCTTTTGTGTCTCATTGATTTTCAGTGAATGGTCAAAGAAGTATTGGGGGGAAAAAAGAGCAATAAATGAACGTGATTTGTTGGATTTTATGCCAGAACTGTAAAGCCCCATTACCTCAATCTCCCTACAAACTCAACAGTAATCTTCTACACAACCTTCTTGTCCACTCTCTTAGCCGATTTCTTGGCCATAACTTCCGCAACTTAATGAATTTCTATACCTCAAGAAAATAATACAACATAAAAACATCCATAAATGTTCTTTAATTCACCTGAGCAAAGATCCACTTTACAGCATTTTAAATGAGACAATGTACAGTGGCGATAAAAAGAGATTCAGGAAAAATAGCAAGTTCTGCCCGCTGAGATAGAGAAGGCACGCTAAGGATGGAAAGTTACCCTTGCTCGCGATGGGAGACCTTGAGAGGTAAACAGTGCGCACGGTGAGACACGATCATCCACATCAACTGTTTATACAAGAGGAAAATAATAAGACAGAGCAAACTTGTCACGCCGCGGAGTTCCCTTTTTATTGCACGCGAGTTTTGGATTAAAGTTATTAGCAAGAGCACGAGGAGGAAAAAAGAGCACGAAGAGAGATAAAGTCAGGTTCCATTTATGGACACCATGTGGGCATCTGTTTACAACCAACTCGCTGGTCACGTAGTCAATCGCGTCTGCGAGAGCAATTGAACCCAAGAGAGTGTCTTACTCAATTCGCGCAATTGAATGGTCGCTAGATTGCGGTATTTTGTCACTCTCCGGCTACCTTTTTTGCCACCTGAATCAAGAGTTGAGACAAATAAGAGAGGCGGAAAAAAAGTGTGCCAGAGGCCCCAAAAATTTATGTAACTTCCACTAAAACAGACGAAAAATTTACCTTCATATTTGCTTATCGCCGTTGATTAAAAATCATTGTACAAATTAATTTTCCACGATGCATTTAGCGTTGAGATCGCTAAAGAGCATCTCTCAAGATTAATGATACAATGCTTATGGAAGGACTATTGGTTAGTGAGTTCATTCACACTTCACAAAACCTCCCAAGAGAGATTCGTGCTTTGCTCAACCTTCAGAATGTCCACAGTTTAATCATGAAATGAAATATTTTCCCCACAAAAAAAAGAGACAATATTTTCGCTCTATTGAAACATGTGCGACTGTGTAACCTTAGTGGAAGATAATAATCATTGTTGCCTAGTGGACTATATTAAGATAGAATTGGCATTTAAGGTCTCTCAAGCTCAAATTTCTCAAATTGCATTTGAGATGAAACACTTGGCATTCGTTAATTCAATATCATGGGTGATGTTATTGACTTATCAATCATCTGTTATACTTTCCACTCTGGCTGTGCGATGATACAGTCAATTGTACTTTTCCATATTGTCGCAGTTGTTATTAAATTGCGTGCAAAGTGAGGAAATTTCCCCACAAAATGCTCACACGATTGCCAAATTGACAAAATGGCGAGCATAGAACATCTCAAAGTACCCTTTTCCAGTGTCAAATTGCCAATTAAATTAATTCAATTACATAGAGAGAGAGATGAAAATGGTCAAACACACATTGACACCAACATATTCCATATGTCCCAATCACACAACAATAAATGATTAGCATACAATTCAAGTACGGGGCCACCGGAGAGTCTCAAATATCATGTCTTATAGCTTCGAATATTATATGCTATTCTTCTCTTCTTCCAATCCACTAAGCGCAACTCTTGCTTGCTCGGCCACACACAAATTGTGATGCTTTTTGACAATTCACGCAAGTTCTTAGGAGTGCAACATTCGCTGAATTTTAATTGATTTGTCTTCACACAAACACAAATCGCAGTATTGTATTGAAGAAATTTTCTACTTTGAAGGATTCACACCAACATTGACAGATATTTATTTATAAGTTTTGATGAAACAGAAGAACCTCTGGTCAATTAACGATGCGAAGTATATTAATAAATATCGACAGATGCAAGAAACTCAAGTTCATGTCAATTTCAGGCAATTATGAAAAATCTCTGTTATCCCCACTTTTGAGGGAATTACATTTTAAAAAACAGTAGCTTGCGAAAATGTCTTAACTTGAGCATCTCTTCTTAACGTTATCTAAGATTTAATAGACTGTGACATAAGTGCTCAGCTGGTGTTAGTCAAACGACAGATTATTGCGGCTTCGGACACTCTACAATCAATAATGTGATACAGCGATCGTGGCAGAAATAGGGTCACCGCAAGCTCTTTAATTTATGCTAACCACAAGACAAAAAACTTCGTTAAATCAGATGATAAGTGCAAACATTTTGCCACAAAGTGTACCGCATCTCATGGGCGCAATGTCACTGAGACGCTCTCGCGCGCGCGTCCAGAGAAGTACAAAGGCTTGCATGCAAAAAGATAAGATGCCTTCCTTACCTTCATAAGACGTATTGACACTCTCCAGCAGGCGGAACGTGAAAGGTATGTGAACTCGTGTCATCTTGAGCCTTGGAACCTGCATCCGACTGCTGTTGTGTGCATTTGACACGGCTGTGGCGCGAATTGCATCTCCACCATCGCCCTGGACACGCAGTATTATGGCTGCTCTGTAATCCAATAAAGAACACCAAAGTTGAATCAAAAGATCAATCGAATCATTTGCAAAAATATCTCACAACCACCCAAAACATTGCCATCATGCTAGAAGGAAGCGTGATCGTCTTCCGTGGAGTCACGTCATCATGAGATGTTAATACCATACAATTATTATGGTGAAATCATAAAATTCTAATGAGAATCTCTCTCTCTATAGTGTGTCGTTTTTTTTTCTCTCTCTCTCAGCGACTTTACACATTTTATTTGCTACACTCCTATAAATCACGCAGATAAATAACAACAAAATGTAGTCGTGCAGACGAAAACGTCGAATATCATTAGTTCCGTGCGAATATATGTTATTATTTTATAACACGATTTTTTTCACCCAATCATATTCTACAATTTCCTCTTGTTGTTGCCTCAAAACAACGCAATTCATGAGCTTTGAAGAAACACAGTTTATGGAGATTTGCACACATCAAAAAAGAATATATTACTGTTTGTGTCACCCACAAATTTTGCGCACTTTTCGCAGATTCTGTTTAACTTACTTATCTTCGAGTTTTAGAAGTAGAAAATGTACGTTTCTTTCGGCCAATCCTTCAGAATGTCCAATTTGAAAGCTATTTCACATCCTCACACTTTCAAATATTCAATCAGGGTCTCCAATGTAACTTCATTGGTCTTTTGAAGCGTGAATGTAAGAATTTGCCGTGCACACACGGAAAAAAGCGCATACTTTTTTAGGCAAGGTATATTCTAATATGGTTTAGTGTCTATATTTTGTGACCTCACATTTAAAAGCTTCTGCTAGAAAGTACAAAATACGAATATTTGAAGTTCATTGAATTCACTTTAACGCCAACCTTGGCCATGTTATCAATGCTAAGTCTCTCCCAAAATACATAATGCTAAACGATACGAGTTATGTGTGATTAATTGGAGAAACTGTGTGAAATATTAATCAATAAATCAATATAGCAGAATTGCATTCCAATGAGTCTCCTCAGAAATTCGTGATTAATAAAATATGCCCATATTCAAGACCACATTCTAACCAACTTGGATGTCATTAAGACACATATAATATATCAAAGTCTCTTTCCGCGATGCGTTTAGAAATATTTTGTCATATTTCTCATTCATTTTTCCACCTACAGAGACATGTTTTGCTAAAAAAAATATATAAAACTTCCCATTAATCGCCATACAAATTGAAATATATCATCCATTGTTGCATCCGCATCAACAACAATTTATATTGTCGTAATCCGTGATTGTCTTCGTGTCCTCCTCCCACCGCCAACAATTTGTCAACAGACACACAAACACCCAGCGAACTTAAGAGAGCAGACCATTTTACAAATTACGCTGTACAACACTCGGCATACGGTGAGACTTTTCATTGATTTATGCAATTAATCAAGTTCATTGTCGTCCACTGGTCACAATAATAACAATAAACACACTCAACAATATGTGTCACACGCCTCATGATATCATCGTCATCCACCTAAACAATCATTTTATTTTAGAGACATTATCACAGGCGAAAAAAATGTGACGTAATTACATATGAATTAAAAAATTATAAACTCTGCAAGCGCGAGAAAAGATGTCTTCTATTTGAACTCCGTCGTTTTCATGAATAAATCACCATTTGTGTGAATCACACATTCGTCTCACTTCTTCTTTTTTTCTCTCTTCTTCTTCTTCTGAAAATTCCAACCAAAATTTCAATTTTGTATCGCTTCATTAATAAAATTGCAAATCATATGCAAATACTGATATGACAGTGAAGATTTACAATGAAATTCTGGTGACTCGTGCATGTCTTTTAATTGTTTTCCACTGTCTCATCCATTGTTTTAACAACCAACTTGAAAATTTTCCTTTCAATTTCAAAATTAAAATATTAAATTGTCTCCCTCTCTCTCTGTCTCTTTTCCCTCCGCTCGTCATTGTGTGCGAGACTGGTGCGTTAAATTCGTCTCTCCCAGACAGTTTGTGTGTTTCACATTTTCAATGTGAATAACTAAGAGAGCTTCACTTGGAATATAATGAGACGATTTAGACACTTAATCACGTTATGGTCAATTTGGATGACCGTGTGGACTTGAAAAATCTCCCCCATTTTTTCAGCCATTCCACTCCCCCGCAAAATGGACTTTTTGCCACCTCTAAACCATTCATCACATGCTTTAATGCTCTATGATGCGAAGTTTATGCATTTTTTTCCGCGCACTCCATTAGACATCACGATATTCGATTGTGATTGAAAATGACCAGCAAAGTCAGACATGGCAATAAATTAACGTGGAAATATATGATAAAAATGTCTCGCAAGTGATCAGAACATGAATCTCGTTAGAGATGAAGACACGTGAAAGGGAACAAATAGCAAAGACGAGCAGCAGGGAAGATTTGAACACTCAATTAATCGATTCTTGTTTTTAGTCTCTTTTTAATGCTCGTAATAAAAACGATAATTGATATTTCTGGGCAGCTAAAGACTTCGTAAGGTCACTTTAGAGAAGAATTACACACAGAATGGTGTCAAAAAGGTCAAAACTAATGACCTCTAAACTAAAATTGCTTTATTTCTTGCTTTTTCTCCACTTCCTCGTGGACTCTTTGTTGTAAATCTCTGCACATCACATTTATTATTTCGCCCATTCTACCGTTTTAGTCACACTGTGAGTTCATGACTTCCGGCAATGATCTGAACTTTGATGTAAAGTCCAGCTGACCGAAATCACCCAGTTCTTGCCTATCATAAAAGAGAATCACTTCTCGCTGAAATATCTTTATAGTTCCGTCAATTTCAGGTGCAATTTAGTCTTTTTCCTCACTATTTCTCACTCTCTCGCGTGAATGGAAAAAAAGAAACCACGCGTCATGAGGAATTGCAATAAAGCAAGTTAAACATGATAATTATGTGGATTTCTTAAAACTCGGTAAACGCCACAATTTCATTCCAAAGATTTTTTTATAGCTCCAATCAACTTTACTTCCTCAACAAATTCAAGAATTTGTTCCTTCTCACATAATTAATGCCAACAAAAGTGTCAACTTAAAGTCCAAATTCGCAAATTAACCTTTATATTCAGTAAAAACGCAATGAATCCAATTAAATATAGTGGAAATACTATCGGTCAAAATCGATTTTTCATATCAGGAATGCTTTAGCCTTGAAATACAATTAAAAAAGCACTTTATTGCTAACTTCTAACAGACCAAAACTGAGGAGAAAGAGAGAGAGAGAGAGAGCTTATCAGCTGCAAATTTACAACCGCATTAAATATAATTGTATAACCAACACAGAATTCTTGCTAATGAATACGAAATGTTAGAATGATTGAAATCTTCTTTCTCATCATTCTTCACTCAACACACAAATTTAATTATCGCTCTGCCATGGATTTATTTTTCATTGAGAAAAGTTTTAGCGAGATTCAGCGGCAAAAAATCAATACTTTTTCACATGCTCTTAATGAATTCCAAAGATTTGGCTGCAAAATATGTTAACCAATTGCAGTGACTCAGTGTGAATTGCACACGAAGGAGTGAAGCTGCCCCCAAAAAAGGATACAACTCGCGAGAGAACGTGCACACAGAGTTCCTCCCACAGTGAATTTCAAGGTGATTCAAAACACGACCCATTTTCAATTACAATGCTTGTGAAATTTGCTAAATCACATGTGAAATGATCTCACGGCATGGCGCGAAACACTTCTTCGTGTCCCAGCAAAAGAGAAATGATCGTGTGCGACATTATGGGTGCATCCTTGAAAATATATATACTAAATGTGGAGAGAGAGAGAGAAAGAGAAACAATTTGGAAAACGGAATCTGTTGCGTGTGTGTCTTCGAAATTTGCACAATAAATAATACAACTGAGTGAGTGAGAGAGAGAGAAACATTCGTATAGCGAAAAGGTTAAATTTGCTGGCGGCTTTTGCACCATTTGAGGAGTTGCTTGTTTGCCGCGGTTTAGCTAAGGCTAGACTTAGAAGCTAATATACTCACTTTATCAGAAATGTTAGCATGGCTCCAACGCAGACAATCACTCCCAAGAACGGGAGAAAATTGCTCATCTCCGATGATGAGAAGAGGATGGAGTTGACGAAGCTCATTTTCGCACTGTTGGTCTCAACTTCTCTTCTAATTGCACACCTTCACACAAAATTCTCCCCGCAAAAGTCCTTTCGTTCACATGGAAACCCTTCAATATGGCAAAATTGACATCATTAGCAGTTCGTCATCTCATTATCTTTGCTGAAGTGTAATTTCTGGGTCTTGTTTCTACATTCTTCCCTCTCTAAGCGCGTGGCAATATGTGCTTGAGGAAGTAGAAACCGTTTGAGATATCTCTCTCGTGAGGTGCATATATTTCTTTAGCATATTCAAACCCCGCAATACAAAGTGAAAAGAGATAAAAATTATAATGCAGTAATTGCCCGTGCAATTTTCCTTCTTCGTTCTCTCTCTCTGCAACAATTTGCATGAGACTGAGAATAAAAATTCTTCATAATAATCGCGATAAGGCAATCAGTCACTCAGCATTACAGACGATCGCAGACAATGATGAAATAGACTTCAATCTCTCATGGAGTAATTTCCAGAGACGCGCGCGGTTCTTAAAGATTGCCCCGAGAGAGGGAAGAGATTGCAGAAGAAGGGAGACAAAGGCACAAAAACATTACACCGCTGTGAGATGATGAAAAAATGAAATTGCGCTCAATGGTAAAATATCTCCTTATTTACCAAGTGCCACACTCTCGTTTTGTCGTGTCTATTGCCTCACACAGCACTGTACAATATTGTAAGAACAGCTCCACTGAGCACACAGCAGTTTTGTATTTGAAATACACGACTTTTCAGAGCTCTTTTCATGCGATCTCGCGCGAATACCGCACTCAGAAAGAGAGCCGCAAAATCTTCACTCAGAGCCCCCTCACACGCACGCACGCACTCCTCCCTCACCAAAAGGATCTCTCACACTCCTCCAACTCTAGCCACACACTCCACTTCTCTGGCCCTTGAGCAACTCCTCGGCGAATCCCAAAAGACACTCACTATATATGCCTCGAGTCTCGAAAAGATCCAACCCAACTGCTCAGATCAACGATCGTGAATCAACTGGCGAGGCCTGAGCGCGCGCGACTCCGCCACTCGCCGATTGCGCTGCCTTCACCACACACTCGCGATGGAATTGAGAATGGTTTTGCAATACGCGCCACTTCACAACCTTTCGCGGTTCTGCCTCTCGCGCCACATGCTGCATCGCTGGTCTCTGGCAGCGTCATTGATCCGGTGGGCGAGTGGCATTTTCATCTCCTCCACTTGCGCTCCCGGCCACTCTTCCTCCGGATGCTGTGCACCGACCGTCGTGAGTCACATGCAATAAAAGCCCAAGGAGACGGTCATCTCGCGCATATAGAGAAGAGCATTGATTGTAATGGAGCTGCGATTGCTTTGAGCCTCGCGACAATCGATAAAGGTTACTTTTGTGTATTCAATTTGTCTCCTTTGGCATTTGAAATGAATTCATCCAAGAAAACCCTTCGATTAGTTCAAAGGTTTAATCCCCAGTTGTCACATAAAATGAGATTTAGATACAAGAATTCTTTGCTACTTTTACTGAGAATTTTTTTTTCCCACCGAAACGTTGTCTTCTTTGGCTCAAAGTAACAATCACCTCAAATATTCAGCAATATATTTCTCTCAGTGTACCTTCTCTTGGACCTTCGATGGACGGTGACCAAATCTCTTCGATTTTATCGAAATTGCGTCTCAAACAGAGATATCCACAAGAACTGGCACGTCTCCTCTCACTCACTGTATTTAACAATCGCCTTTTCACTCTCAATTTCGCACGCTTTTAGTCAATTACGCTGTTTTTCTGCCAGAAAATAAACACTTTTTGACACTCTGAAATTCTCCGCACTGAAAATAAAACGATATATCGAATCAAGAGTCTTATCAGTGTGAAAGAGACGGTAAAACATCATATAGTTGTCTCACTCGTTTGCCTGCAGATCCCAGCGAACCCAGAACTGAAAAGGCACTTATTATAGCTAAACTGTGCTAAGATATCTGAGCTAAAATTTTAGCAGTTCTCGAAGAAAAAATGCTAAGCCAAAGTAACGGAATATAAACCAGTTCGCATTGCAGCGGACCATGGAGGAAAATCAATAGCGTTACAAATACAGCAAATTAAAGCATAATATTAAGCCAATTTTTACGCTTCATTTAGCTAATTTCGATCAATTTTCTTAGACAATTTCTAATTTTTTCTTGCTGTTTTTCACTTATTATTTTGCTGAATTTATTAGTTTCTTCCTGGCGTCCGACGCTCCGATCTGAACAGCGTTCGTTTCTCACTAAGCTAAGATTTTAGCGAAAGAAAGCGAAAAAATTAGCTTTTAAAGTCTCAACTTTGAGATCTTAGCAGTGTTTCGCTGGGATTTCCACAGAAGGCGGAATATTTGAAATTCTCCACAAAGTGTGGAAATATAACGAATAAGTGCACGTGAACGAAGAATTCAATCATTCTGCTGAAGAAAGTGCAAAAATGATCATTGTGAAAATTATTACGCACGGAAAAATGATGAAAAATGCTTTTGAGATTGAAGAAAATGCGTTGCGCATGAATACAATGCAGGAACAGAAGGGAAGTGTAATAAAATCATAAAATCCATCAGGTGAACAGTTGTGCCCGGACCGTTGCCAGGTCTACAAGCAATAACAACAAGAAGGAAAAGGTGTTTTCACTTCATTTCACCCTTTGAGTTCGTGTAGTGAAGCAGAAAGTCACGGAGGACGGCTAAAGAGTTAAATTTCTCCCCTCGTTCAATTAATGGACAAATGGTTTGGCGAGAAACGGTGAGTGAAAATGCAGAGAAAGAGTCCTGATTATCCTGCTAAGAGTCAATTTTCCCTAATCAAATACACAGGTTGTGGCTGTTTGGTAATCATTTGCCGCTTCTGCCGAGAAGGTGAGTTATTAATTAGAGAGAAAAGCCACTATTTTCCCTTCGGACTCTAAAAAATTCTGTGGGAAATCGCCAGAGAAGAACATTTGGTCAGCACAGTGTCCGATATTGATTGATTACAGTTCGGTGTGTGTCTGGAAAGGTCAGGCAGTAGCATTATCCTGTGAAAAGGTCTTCTGTCTGAGGAAAATCATTATTGACCACACGCGTCAGTTAGAAAATATTTTCTCAACGTCTCGCCCTCGTCATTTCACCTCAAGAGTGTTTGAAGAAAGTGTTCTTGACATCGATTTTCTCTTAGAGATTGCACGAAAATTTATGCAAAAGACCCTCATTATACAATTTAACTCATTTTAAGGACACTCATGAGCATTTTCACGTAATTTGAAGGATATTTGGATAAAATGTTTCTCACAGAAATATTTCATGAGGATTAATTGAAAAGTTAGGAATATTGATTTATTCAGTGGTTTAACCTTAAACCTTGACTTTGTGAATAATTCATGTGGGTGGCTTAATGACCTCTGGGACAAATTCATTTGGTAAATATTTACATAGCCGAGTCAGGATTGATTTTTCTCCGCAATTACAGAGATAAATATCACACATGAACAAGCTGAACAAGCTATAAACCCTTCTCGCTCTGCCGCTTCAATGCGTTCTGCAGAAATTCCTTCGCATAGCACTGCATTCCCTTGAGTTATCGATAGCAATTCAATAGTCATAAAGCTCCCTGTGCTCGCCCTACTATTCCACCTTCACCCCCATCCGAAAAACCATTGTCAATGCGATACATTGAACCCAAATGAACCCTCTTACCGCACTTCTCATTCTCACCTGCGGCACAAATCACTTCCTTCCGCGGCCCAGCGTGTAAAAATAGTCCTGGCATTTGATACTCTTCCGGCAGGTCGCGAGGGAGTAGCCGCATGGATCGATACGAGAAGCTGTCCCGCCTCGGCGAGGGCTCCTATGGCATCGTGTACAAGTGCCGAGACCGCGAGTCTGGCGAGCTGGTGGCTGTGAAGAAGTTCGTGGAGTCCGAAGATGATCCGGCCATCAGGAAGATTGCTCTGCGAGAGATTCGTCTGCTGAAGAACCTCAAGCATCCAAATCTCGTGTGTCTGTTGGAGGTGTTCCGGCGGAAGAGGCGTCTCCACTTGGTCTTTGAATTCTGCGAGCACACAGTCCTCCACGAACTCGAGCGACATCCCCAGGCAAGGCTCTGTTGCACCCCAACAATCTCTGTCTCTGCACTATGATTAACCCCGACTTTTCCTCCCAAAAGGGATGCCCAGACAACCTCACGAAGCAGATCACGTACCAGACACTCCTGGGCGTGGCGTACTGCCACCGCCAGGGCTGCCTTCATCGCGACATCAAACCAGAGAACATCCTGCTGACGGCACAGGGCCAGGTGAAGCTGTGCGACTTCGGCTTCGCCCGGATGCTCACTCCCGGCGAGAACTACACGGACTATGTGGCCACGCGATGGTATCGCGCCCCCGAACTCCTCGTGGGCGACACTCAGTACGGCACACCGGTGGACGTGTGGGCTGTGGGATGCGTCTTCGCGGAGCTGGTGCGCGGCGAGGCGCTCTGGCCCGGACGCAGCGATGTGGATCAGTTGTACCTCATCAGACGCACCCTGGGCGATCTCCTGCCGCGTCACCTGACCATCTTCAATCAGAATGACTTCTTCAAAGGCGTCACGTTGCCCGTGCCGCCCACAATTGAGACCCTGGAGTCGAAGATGCCGCCAAGAACCCTCCAGAATCCCCTCATGATCGATTTCCTCAAGGTGAGCGCGCGTCTTTTCTGCATTATTCACCACATAATCACAGGGCATCGTGTGTATCAGCCAGACAAAACCCACTTACACAAGTTTTCTGGCTTTTCCACTTCTCGTCTGATAAAATATTAAATTGCGGCGATGGTGCCGATAAAGACTTTTCGCTAGCGTGGCGGTTGTATTTTTAGACAAAAATTGATAGAGAAGTTCAGGAAGTGTTTCACAAATTCACATCGTAAAACATTCAGAAAACACGGAATAAAAGATTCACACAAAACTCTTTGCAGAAATGCCTGGACAAGGATCCAGCGAAGCGATGGAGTTGCGAGAAGCTATCGTGCCATGCCTATTTTGAAGACTACGCGGCGAAGATGGGAACAACCCTGGAGGCCAAATCTCCTGCTCGGGAGAAGGTTAAGGTGTCTAGTGAATTTTGTGTACTTCTCTGAAATTTATCCGCTTCTTTCATCTCTATCCATCTTTACTTATCTTATTTTCGCTATTCCAACCACACAAAGACACAATTTTTATCTGTTTGATTTGAAAATCAGTGTGTGTTATTTCCAACCACCAGGACATTGTTTCATCCCCACAAAAGAATGTTGAATAGACTATCTAATATATTGCGAGATATGACTGTTAATTGTTGAAATGTAACGACTTTGCAGAGTTCGCTGCCCTCACTGTTGCCCGGTCCAAATCCCGAAGTGCGAATACCACAGAAAAATGTGATTTTGCGATCTGAGCAACATTTACCGACCATTTAGCGAGACAGTGTAATGAAGTTCACTAGCGAAATTCTATCGTCTCTCAAATTTTCTAAAAAGAAACTAATAAAAAAAAAGTGCTGCAACTACCTTTGATGTGAGGCATATAAATGTAAACTGTTGAACTCTTGTTGGACGGATAATAAAGTGCGCGCAATGTACAGAAAAATGTCACCAAAAACAAAGCTTTCCATCAGTATATCTTTCCATCTTAAAATGTATTTCTGTTGTTTTTTTTCTACTCCACATTCAGACGAAAAGAAAACATGTCTTATTTGCCTCCACAGCGTTGACACACAGTACATTATAAAGAAAAATTTTTGGGGATAATTTAGCAATTTAGATCATCTCAATCAATCGGACTTTGTGTCGCCCTTGCCATCACTCGGTTGGAACTTCTGCAGTCGCCTTTGGCGCAATTCCGCCTTCTCTGACGACTCCTCAGGCACATGGTAAATCCCTGCGAAGCTCGTCGTGTTCGATTCCGCCTCTTCGTTGTTTGAGCTTGGCTCCTCACTGCCAATATCCTCCAACTTCACCACATTCTCATCTATCCTTGTGGTTTTCACCTGACTCGTCGTCTCCTCCTCGACATGCGGCGGCTTCTCTGCTGACGCTCCCGAGGGTCCAGGCACCGCGAATGCCCCTGACGTGGATGCACTAGGCTCAGGAGCAGCGGCTGAAGGAGTTGCAGCAGCAGCAGCAGCAGCAGCGGGAGTACTTGGGAAGGCCGCAAAGTCATTTCCCAGCGGAAATTGTGCATTAATTGCTGTGTACTGATTCATGAGAGCCACAGAAGCGTCCAACATCGTTTGAATATTCCTGAGAAGCTAGAAAACGAAACATTTCCATCACTTTAGTATGTAAATTTCACGGTCATCGAGGACTTTCCATTCCTTCTTAATTGTTATTTCTCTCAATCACGAAACGACGTTTTGTGTGTAACACATCGCGTCTTATCAATAATGCAAGGATGGAAAGTCCATTTTATCTCTCATCTGCACGGCAATTTACCTTGATTCTCGCTTCAACATGCCTTCTCTCTGTGCCCTCGAGAGCAGTCAATTCTTCATCTGTGAGGGAAGCCAGAGTGGATGGCATTGGGGGCGGCGGCAGCAAGTAGGGTGTCATCATTGGGAAGTTAGCCATCGGAGCGCCAGTTATTGGAGGCGGCAAGAAGGACGGGATAGTAATCGTGGCGCCAGTGTTTGTACCCGTGGCGGTTGCTGCACTGCCAGGCACAATATTTGGCGGGAAAACCGGCGCTCCCGCTGGAGGAACTTGGCCTGGAGTCGCTGCATTGACATTTGGAGTTGCCGGCTGATTGCCAGCCGCTGCCGGTCGATTGGCGGCATTCGGAACAATCCGAGCCGCTTGTGGAGCCGCCGGAGTGGCTTGAACCGGTGTGCGAAGAATGTTGAGTCGACACGTAGGACAAGTTTGCTGGCGTTGGAACCACGATCGGAGACAAGCGGTGTGGAAGATGTGGCCACAGGGAAGCTTCTTCGAGTGACTCACCATGTCTTCGCGACAGATGATGCAAATATTGTCCGACATATGCAACTCCTCAGCCGTGGCGTCCGGATAGAGGGTGTTCATGTTGCGAATGGCTCGCCTCGAGAGAATGACGTCGTTCAGTGCTTTCTTGAAGTTCCTACAGAGGAGATAATAGAGAGAATTTTCACTTGATTTACTTTGCTAAAATCTCCTGCGGAACAATTTTGACTCAAGCGGAGCCAGAGAATATTATCACTGAATTGAGAACAGTGTCTCTTATCGCCTTGAGCGGTGAAAAGTGGTGAGAGAGATACGATCCAGCATTGCAGAGGGGCGCGCAATTAGTGAAATGTGAAATGTTTATCGATTAGAAACTGAATTGTGCTCATATTATGATTTTTTCCCTCGCAATTCTGATGAACATGAAATTTTTTTCACCACCAAAAGAATTGATTCCGCTTCGGAAGTCATCAATTGACCACCTCTCGCATAGATTAAATAAAGTGTGATTATCTGAATGGAAGAGACTCACACACTTATTTGAATTTCCTCCCCACCCAGAGACGCCCAGCTGAGTAATCGCTCTCGCGATGAGCGCACAAACAGCCAGGAACTCACCTGATAGTGTAGTACATTGGTCGGAAGGCGAAGAGCGGCAGCGTGTAGATCCTCACCATGATGACGACGAAGAGGATGTACAGGACAACCCTGATCAGTCCAATGATGAGCTCTGTGTAGAGCAGGAACACCGCCTTGTTCTCCCACGGACTCTCGGAACGCAGCTCTGTGGCGTGCAGAATGTACTTGATGGTCGTGTTGGCCACCATCGTGATCAGAATGGCGTACTCGAAGCCGAAGACCAACTGCACGGAGGCTCCCTTGGAGATGGTGGAGTA
This sequence comes from Phlebotomus argentipes, assembly GCF_947086385.1. Taxonomy (NCBI): domain Eukaryota; kingdom Metazoa; phylum Arthropoda; class Insecta; order Diptera; family Psychodidae; genus Phlebotomus; species Phlebotomus argentipes. The sequence continues at coordinate 1,576,223 of NW_026776174.1, forward strand.
GTAGGCGTGCGAGATCATCATGAAGTCCAGGATGCCCAGGACATTCACCAATCCCGCCACGCGTATGTGGAAGAGCCATCCGATCACAGGACTCCGCTCCATCTGGAAACACCAGAGAGAGAAATTTCATTAAACACTCCCTCGACAGACTCCTCCAAACAGCATTCTCACGTAATCCACGCGATCCTCCGCGAGCCAGTGGAAGGATTTCAGGAAGAGCAGCACCGTGAACAGCGCAATGAACTTTGGATTGAAGTCATCCCGAAAGACTGTGAATGCAAGGCAAGTCTCAGTCAGAGCATACCAGAATCTCTCCATCAGGTGCTCAAACTCTGCCGCCCTCAGGGTTCCCAGGAAGATCTGCAAATAAAATGTCAGCAACTCATGTGTTTTCCCAGTCTTTTCTCCTACCTTTCGCATCAGCTTCCCGAGCATCAGGACCAGCACCATGGACTGGATGTAGATGACCTGAAACAGAGACGGGCAGAGGTGAATCTCAGCCTCGCACGGCACACTTCCTGACCACCTCTTACCGCCATGCTGGGGTTACTCTTCGTGATGTAGACCACAGATGGATAGAACTGCTTCTTCTGGTAGTAGGCATTCCCGATCACGGCGGCCGTGAGCCCCATGGTCACCAGTGACACACCGATAGAGCGCATCTTGAGAATTTCGGCAGCCAAGAGGCTGATGCTCTCGAAGAATATGTTAATATTGCGGAAATGCGGTGAAATCTGCCTGGGGAGCACCAGAAAAACAAAAGGTACACGTCAGGGCAGTTCTGACGTCTTCCACACCTTCCACACGACCAATTTCTCCGCTGCGGCGAACGGCGGCGAAGTTCAGTGTAGGGGAAGAGGGCGCATCCCATGCAAAACCGCTGCTCGTTTGGCTATGGCTTTATTCTGAACTGAACTTAAAACTGTGAACATTTTGTGATAATGATGCGTGCGGGACTTCTTAGTCATCCGCTGAGAACTTGACATCGTGCACGGGATAGCGTCGGAGATGCGCTTTGAGATCCTCCGCATTGAGGCAGTACACGCTGCAGGAGGGACACTTGATGGTGAGCTCCTTGTGTGCTCTGTAGTGCTTTCGCAGCTCGGAGTTGATCTTGAAGGCCTTCGGGCAGAAGGGACACGGGAAGGGGCGCTCTCCGGTGTGCGTGGTGATGTGATATCGCAGCGCGTCGGCCGTGGCGAACTCCCTCTTGCACACATTGCAGACAAACTCCTTCTTCAGGCCGTGCTTGTACATCATGTGGCGCCTGAGGGACACCTTGTCGAAGATGCTGATGTTGCAGATCGAGCAGTTGATGCGCGTGGCCTTGCGATGAACGTGGTTGATGTGGCGCTTCATGTTGCGCTCGCCCAGGCACTCAGCGCCGCACATCTTGCACTTCATCGGCGGCTTCTCCTTCACGTGAATGCTGTAGATGTGCGACTTGAGGTTGCACTTCTTGCTGAAGGGCTTCGCGCACACGTGACAGATGAACGGCAGCGGATGACTCGCATCCTGGTGATCGTGATACAACTGGAAGTCCCGGAACGTCAGATTGCAGTGGCGACACTGAATCTGATGTTTCGGTGACTCCTTCTCCAGCATGTGGCCGTGCATGTGCTCCCGGACAGTGTACTCCAGGCCACAGGCGCACGTGTAGGTGGGCCTGCGGCGAGGGCATCGATGTGGCGTCTCCTCGCCCACCTTGATCTTCCCATTGCAGGTCGGACAGTTGGTGAACTCCGTGTGCACCTTGCGCAGATGCGATCCCAGAGTGACTCGCATCTCGCCACAGATGTGACACATCTTGAACACATCCTTTATCACCTTCCTCTCGTCCGGCACCTCCTTAGGCTTCGCCCACCACGGATCCACCACGTCCTCCTCGTCGTCCGATCCCGCCGCCATTCTCACCTCAATTGGCTGCGTCTCCACCTTACTGCCAGCACGTCTTTTCCTCCACTCCAGCAGCGCGGCATTGGTTGGGCGTCCCACCTTGTTGCCGAACATCTTCGGCCGTCCCACAAAGCCCTGTCTGGCCTTCACCTCGACGTTCTTCGGGCTGCTCACAACCTTCTTAGGGCTCTTCACGACTTTTCTCACCTCCTCCTCCTCCTCTTCCTCCTCCATCTCTCCGCGGGGCCGCCACTCTTCGTCGTCCGGGTCCAAATTGTCGTACAACTCCTCGTCGGCTTCCTCGTTCTCGTCCTCATTCGGAGGAGCCTCCAGCTCCTCAATCGTCTCCATGGGGAAGCGCACGTGAACCTTCGTGATGTGACGCTCCCGGAAAGCCGAGTCGGCAAACTTCTCCTCGCAGAAGTCGCACTTGTACAGTGTCACGTTGTGATCCACATTCAGATGGGACAGGAGATGACTTCTCTCATCGTATTTGATGTTGCACACCAAGCAATTGAAGGTCTTCTCACGCTCATCACTCTGCCCTCTCAACTTTGACCCTCTGCTCGTTCCCAACTGCTGCCAATTGCTCTTCTGACCAGTCGGCATGGTGCTCTTCCTTGGACTCTAGAAGAGGCCACAGAAGGAAGAGAATATTGACAAACTTTCTTACGACAAAACGCAAAACAAGCTTTTAACCTCTTTCTGCGTTATGATGAAATTGTCCTGTCCACTTTGTACTATTTTCCTCTTCACGCCCGGTGTTTTCACCGAAACCATGCAAATATCGCTTTGAGTCTCCAATTTGCCAACCACTTGGAACATTTTGGATGGAAAATTGGCTGGAAAACTTAGGAAAACAACCAGAGCAAAATTTTGACGCGCACTCAAAATGGGATTCGCGTTCCAACTCGTCGAAAGAGGGTGTGTAAATAAAGTGCATGTAAATTACCTCCACTTCACACCGTTAGGTATTATTACAGCGTCGACTATCGAAAATTTATTGAAGCTCTTCAAAATACATATTTATTGGATAGAATGGAGAGGATTTGAGAGCAAATTGCTCCCTTTCCGCTGTGAGGCTCTAAAATCTTACAAATTCCCCAGAAGACACTCGTCTAAAGCGTCGCGTAGTAAATGTGTGTGGAATGCGGCGAAATATTCGCCCGCGGCGGCTTGGAAGTGTGGAATAAATGGAAGGCGTATTTTTTGACACTTTCAGTGGTGTCAAACCTCTGGTCACCCACTTTTTTCCTCCGCTCTGCAAATTGCCATTTTACCAATTTTCCAGCCAGCAATTGAGTCTTGTGCTGCGTGAAAAGTGGTGCGTGAAACACTGCGTGAGCGTGCATGCTGTAATGTTCTGAGTGCGTGCGGTGTGTGATTCACAAGTTGGGCGTGTGTGGAAATATGGAGCAGGCGAGTTGCGGGCCGTGTCGCGGGCAAAGCAGTGAGAAAAGTGCAAAAAAGTCCCCTTTGGCGCTGCGGCAGATGTGAAAATTGGCTTCACGCAGCTTTTCCACGAGGCAGCCGAGCAATTTCACACCAAAAGCGGTGAGTGCGTGCGGGGAAAGTTGGTGGAAAGTGGCCGCGAAAATGATGCTCAGCGCGAAGCCTCGGGCGGCGGGACAAGTGGGGCCCGCCGTCTCGAGGGGGCCCGCGAAGGCGCGCGCGGGTTGCCTTTGAGCGTGGCGAGACGATGAGACTTGGCGAGCGGCTCATCCCGAGAGGCCCATGGATAAGAATCGCACAATTTTTCTGCGCTGCCTCATCTTCGTCAAATAAATTAAATTTATACGCAAACAGCGAGAGAGCATCTCTCACCCATTATCCGCCTGCCTGGAGTAGTGGTGTGCTTGATTAAATAATCACACACGAGAGTATCAAAGCAACTTCAACAAATAATATTTTATTTTTCATCATATTCAACTTTCAACAAAAGCCATTCTACTCCGGGCGACTCCTTTCGTGGTCGCACAGCTATTGTCATCCATCCGGAAGTTTCGGGTGTCCTTCGGTGGAGAGGAGAGCTTTTCACAGTTTGATGGACAAAGGAGCATTTTCTCATTAAGGGCTTCCACCTTTGATAGGTTCTGTTTGAGAAATGTGGCTTTGTGAAGCTCTTGACAAGCTTTTGATAACAGAAACCCAGACTGTGAAAGGGAAATTTAAAGCAAACAAAGATCGATGATAAAATTCTTTCAACCTTTTAATTTTTATACTAATTGAGTGATTGAATATTTCATGACAGGGTTAAACTCTAAATTTAGCACTGTTCCAAATTTTTCATTGGAATAATTGATATCTTGCAGACTGCGGAAATGAAATGTTTCAGATTAAGTGGCTATGAATTTGTTTAAAATTGAAGTTGATAAACTCCAAAAATCCAAGAGTGTGGCAAATTGATTCACCGTCGAATCCCAGTGAGACGGAAACTTTCAGAGCTTCACTGTGTCTTATACGATATTAGTATATTTCTTATAAGGGTGCAACATTAAGCTTTCTTCTTGGCTCCCTTGCGCTGTTGGCTTCTCCACGCGTCTGTCTGTGTTCTTTTGGCGTGTGTTTAAAAATTGAACTCCCCGGCGAAAACCACACCCGTGTTGTCCAGAAGAGTGACACTCTTTCACGCGGAGTCGCCGCCACATCGCCCACTCTGCATGAGGAGCGCCTGCACCCCACATTTCACGTGTCACCCAATTAATTGCCCTCTCAGCGCTCTGCTGGACGCTTTGGAGGCGAAAGCGAAAAAAAAAAAATGTGCAAAGGGCGTCTCATTGAGCAGAAAAATGTGCCATAAATTATCAGTTTATGACACCCTCGTGGTGGAGTTCTCGTGATTCCTCTGTGATTGTGAGTGTTTCTCTGACGTACTGCAATGGTTTTTCCCACGTCTTTGAGAGTCAGAAGAATGAGAGTGAGAGATGTTTGTGAGATTTTCCCCCGGAAATTTAAATCTCGGCAGACAGTCGGTATGAAAAACTATTATTCATCTTCTCTTACTATTTACGTCTTCGTAGAGCCTTTTACACTCTTTATCGCTATGTTGGCAGGCTTCTTGGATTTTTTGGAAAGTGCGTAGGCATTGAAAATTCACACAAAATTGTTCTCATCAAGACCGCGAGGTGGAAAAATCGAAAGCGAAAAATTCCAGTTCAAAATTATTTTCTGCTAAAAGTCTAATTGACCTTTGTTGGGGAGTTTTTCTTTTCAGCCAGACAAGAGAACACAAGTCTTTCTCCAAAAATCCTCCTCCAATAATCAACCAATTACATGAGCCTAAATCAATAATTCAATCCGCCCATCTATCAACAAATCGATGTTAAAAGCAAATTCAACAATAAACAGACATGCATCGTTGTTTATGTTTATTTAATCCATCATAAATCGATTGAGAAGTCATAATTTCAGCTCATAATACAGCCGCTGATGGATTCTAAATTTGTAATACATTCTAACTCTACTAATTAACATTGTCGCTTCGCTGAAAATTGTACAAAGTGTGTATCTATTAGGGAAATTAATTGAAAATATTCTGGCGTAATATATTTTTAGTCCAGCAAAAACACGTGCACATTTCCAGGATGGTTAATAGAGGAAATTGCGACTGCTATAGAGAGACAGAGACTTTGTCATTCAATTAATTCATTGGCTCCCACTCAATTATGCATTTAATAACATCAAGCGATGGTCGGGAAAGGCTATTAAAATATGTGTGCAACACATAATGACAGGATATTATGTGTAGATGGGGGAAAAAAAAAGTCCAGGAAAATTTTCCAGACTCTGCAAAGCTTTGGGGAATAATTTTGGGGTATTTTTCAACTGCGAAGCAATGCAGCCTACAAAAAAAGCTCGGATCTTTTACATTGTCAAGCTCCTAACCATTGTTTGCCATTTCCATTGTGTTTCCCATTCACTTATTTTTCCGTTTAAAGTAAAGGCCTGTGTGGAACATGATCATTTAGCTAAACCACGATTTTCCCTCACAATAAAGTGGCATCTGATAAGGAGTGAGAGCCGCACTCATTTCAAGGAATGTCTTCTTGTGAGAGTCTCACATCCTCCAAAATGGACACAGACTTGAGTTGAGATTATGTGCTCTAATATGGGATAATTGGAGTTTTGCTCTGCCTAAAATGTTTGCTTGTTACATATTCTTTATCGAGTTTAATGTTATATGCAGAGGGTGTGTGTTTTTTCTTCATCCCTTATTTTGTGATGATTTTTTTCTCTCTCTCTCTTCTCTCTTATGAAAATATGCCATAAATCGCCTTTCGTCTTGTTGTAAAGCAAATCTCTTTGAGGTTTATCATCCTTGTGATTTGATGCAAAATATATTCGCTCTTATCTTCCACTTTGGAGGATTTCTTAGCCTTCTGAAATATAAGAGGATTAAATGATAGATATCTTCATTGGACATTGTCACAAACAGTATCGCGGTCTTTGTTATGGTAAAATATCCAATGTTGTGAGAGAAAGAGAGACTGTTATGGTATGGATATTTTCGTATAAATATGCGGAGTGTTTTTGAGAGGGAAAATGATGGGCAAAAGTGTGTGTTGCGCAAAACGAAGTGTAATATAAAATTCGAGTATATTGTGAAATTGTTAAGTTCAGAAACTTTAATTGGATTAATTTTCATGTTTTTCTCTCTATACTTTGTTGGTATGAATTCATGTTGTGTGCATTTTGACAGAATTGCTTGGCTTTTGGTGAAGAGAAATCGCAGATTTCTTCTCGGATATTTTTTCAATGTTGCAAAAGAATTAAGCTTAATTGTATGGGGTTTTATGGGTGGCAATATATATATATGTGGACATATATAGTGTTGGTGAAGTGAGAAAATCATTTCCCATTCCTTCTTCTCTCTTGCAAAATGCATCCAATTTTTCCTGTCTGTATAATTTTGCAACTTCTCATAGCAAATTGAAAGTTCTTATACACACAGAGAGTTGCAATTGACTTCTTGTCGAGCAGCAACAAAACTGCGTGCTAATTTCTCCAGATAGTTGAGTTTCGCAAATGAGCGAAGCAATGAGAGAGAGAGAGAGCTTCTGTCCTCCCTCTGTGCCATAAGAATACCAAATTTCCTTGTATAAACATTTAGTGGGACTTTTGACCTACTGGTTGGTTGGATGTGAAGTACGGTGGAAGACCTTGTGGAGTGTATTATGGCTACAAGTTACTTGTCTCTGTCTCTCTCCGTCTCTTCACAATGCAAATTTTCATTTCCTCCTCGAGAATTCATGCGGCCAAACACAAACAATCATTAACGGGAAGCCGACGTCAATTAACCTCACTCCCAAGCACTAATCACAGATACTTTTATACATTTCTATATATTTTTTTTCTCTCTCCCCCTCCCCGTCGTTGTATCTTCCAATTTATAGAAGCGAAGGCACAATAGGAAAGCCGTCCGTGTGTGTTGGTGATTCTGCTGTGAAGACGACGACGACGACAGTGAGGCGCGCGCGAGGGAGTTCAAGGGGGAGGCGCAGAAATAGCAAAAGAATTGTATAGACGAGAGAGACAACGTCAAAGTATCTGGAATCATCCGGAAGTTGAATTGTTGACAAACGGAGTGATTCTTCAATTGAGTTTGGCGAGAAAGACTGAAGCGTGTGCGACTGACACGACGAGGGAGAACAGAGAGAGAGACTTCAATTTGAGTGTGCAAGGGGTAACAATAAAAGGCCGCCAACCTGGAACTGATGGAATTAGAGAACATTGTGGCCAATACGGTCTATTTGAAAGCCAGAGAAGGTAATGAATAATTCAGTATTTTCATCTCATAAAATCACCATCAGCTGGTGTTCTTTGCTCCTCATCCTCCCTCTTTTTCTCTGCCACACACTCTCGCTTCAATCTAATTTCTCTCTATTTTGGATCGATTTTCCCTTTCAGGTGGCTCAGACAGCAACAAGGGGAAGAGTAAAAAATGGCGAAAGATCCTCCAATTCCCACACATATCACAGTGTATTCAACACAAGGCGAGAATTGGTAAGATGTCTTATCGTTTATGTTAAAGATTTTCATGGAGATGAGATTGTTACTGCTCCATTCATCGATTGTTTTGTATACATTGTTAGAAGACGCTCAATAGTTATTGCTAATGGCTTTAGTCAGTGTTAATATTCAATGCAGTGATATTTTAACACTACTTCTACCAGAACTGTGATCATAGATTTCCTTCGCTATTGTTTTGGATAACAATTCTGAGTGTCTTGGAAATGGGAATTCATAGAATCATCTTATTGCTTTAACTAAGTTTTCGCAGTTGTTTATGAACATTGATATAATTATATTTCACATAATTGATTTTGTTTTTGAGATTATGCACAGAATTATCGCTTAACAATCAATTTATTAAAGTGATTTAAAGCTCCTTATAGCAAAGTGATAGTTAGAAGTGTTGGTGGATGAAGTGTTTCCTGCACAGTGACTTGATTGCTCAATCGTGGAAGTATAGATAGCGTATATTACCGCTAGAAACGTGAACCTTCGCTCTGACGCTTTTCCGATCTTATAATTGAGCAATTGATTGAATTCCCTGGCACGTATCATTTGAAAATAATTCACGCATTGAGCTGTGTTTTGCGGAGCATCTCTGAGTGAATCTCTTTATCTCTATTCCATGCTGTATGTGTATATTTTTTTTTATGTTGTTGTTCTTAATTCCCTTTCTTTTCAACACAATGTCTAATTGGCGTAGATGTGAATTACAATTACGTCATAGATCAGCAGCCGATTGGCCGAATTCTCTTTCGATCATTCTGCGAGCACAAGCGGCCCCTCTACTTCAGATACATCGCATTCTTGGACTCTGTAGTCAGGTGATGATCAATCATAATCCTTTCTGCTTTTCGCCTTCTTTTTGGCGTGTCTGGGAAAGGCAAGAAGCAATGTGGTTTATTTACATCTTCTTGTGTGTGAAAATGATATTCAAGAGGAGAAGTTATATGTCGGTTTGGGAGAGATACGAAGAAGAAGAAGATGATGTGTGTTGAGTGTGCTGTATGAGTATTTTTTTTTCTTTTTCTTTTGCTTTTCGGGGAATGGAGAAAAGGAACTATTTTTAAAATTTGTGTCGTTTTCTATTTTTCTCACGGGTTTTTCAAACACAAACACACACTTTTCGGTGGTTGTATGAAGATATGAAGTGGAGTACGATGAGCACCGGACGGAAATAGCGAAGGAGATCGGGAAGCGCTTTCTCGGGATTTGCGTGGATGAGGAGGACAATGAGGGCACACAGCCGACAGTGCCGCCGGCCACAGGAGCGGCGGACGGTGCGCCGGAGATCGGCGAGTGCAAGAGTGTGCCCGAGGAGGAGGAACAGGTGCAAATAGCGGTGGAACAGTCGCCAGAAATCGATGATGATGACACGCCAAAGGTGGTGGGGGACAAGGGGGAGTTGGTGCTGGATGTCCTCAATGTGGATCTTATTTCGTCCGTGCGAGAGAAGATCAATAGCGCCAGCAAGGAGCTGTTTGAGCCATGCGTAACGGCCGTGAAGGCCTTCCTAGCCGGTGAACCGTTCAGGGAGTTTGAGAACTCCATGTACTTCCACAGGTAGTGATGAATTTGTGACTTTGCCATGTGTGATAATATCTCACAAGTGCTCTATTATCTTTCTCTCTCTCTCCATCTCTTTCTGTCTTCCTGAACAGATTTCTCCAGTGGAAGTGGCTCGAAGCACAGCCAGTCACATATAAAACCTTCCGGATGTACCGTGTGCTGGGAAAAGGTGGATTTGGCGAAGTGTGTGCATGTCAAGTGAGTTTTCCCACACGCATTCTAGCCAATGATTTTTTCCATATAGGTTGGGCAGATATGACAAATTCCCGAGGAATGCTTCGGTAAAATTGGCACTTTACACTCCCCATCGAGTTCATGATACACAGATACTTATCATACTTTTGCAGATAGCTCAAATTCTCGGTGGAATAGTAAACTGACCTTCCTCATTTTTGAGGTGTTTTCACTTTATACCTGAAACATGTTCTCGGTGTTTTTCTTCTTCTGTTGCCCTTTTGCGGAGATTCACTCCAGAATCTCCTTATATTGTAGGGTGGAATGATGCCAAAGAGAGAGAGAGCAGCAAAATGAGAAACGACCCGTCAATTTAACAATTGATTTTTCACGTTACAATCAATTTTCCATGAAATTTTCAAACGCCACCAACTTTTTGGTGTCGTGCACACACTTTAAAGGCCAATGTTGTAATTTGATTGATTCTCAAGACGTTGGATTGGAATGTTCCAATTTTCCATCACTCATTTGGAGTGATGCTCTGCAGAGACTCTTCTTCGTTTATATTCACTCTCGTGGGACTCCTTTTCTTACGATGAGATAGGAGAAATTGCTTTCAATTTACTCTGGCGCACTCTTGATGAAAACAGAGATATTCTCTTAAAAAAATTGATTGTGAAATGATTTTTATATTATTCATTCTGACAAGACATTCCAAATAGAATTTTTGACATTCTGAAATTTTGCACACATACTTTGTGTTTTAATGAGGTTTTTTTTTGGTTAAAGTTATCTCACAGCACTTGACCAAGTTGTAGAGTGTGTTTTATTGTTGTTACATGAAAAGGTGCAACTTTTGCCGGCAACTTCGAATGCTCAAATCAATAAATTTTAACGGCAACCTTAAATTTTAATTGCACCAACGCTCTGTTTATGCAATTTCTGATATCTCAGACGTCTGTTCGATATATTTTTTTTTGCACTTGTGATAAGGAAATTCGCGTAAGCAATGTTTATAATCTGTGACGAGGATATTTATTGCTGTCTGAGGTTGAATCGATGGGGTTTAACGAATCCAATTAGGGTCGCCCGATAGGCGGGGAGAAGATACACACAGAAAACACTTGTGATATGAAAAGAAAAGTTCACCAGATTTTTCGTTGAGGGAAAAATGTTGAGTAGTGAGCGGAAGAGAGAGAATGTTTAAATCATACAGAGTTATTTTAGCGTGAGGAAATTCACATTCTTTCGTGTTAAGAGATTTTTGTTTTTATTTTTTTTTCGAGAATATTTCCTCTGTTTGGAACATTCCTCGTGATAGTCTTATCTGTGGTTGAATTGACGACAAACAAATAAAAAAAAAGAGTTTCTCACGATGGAAGCTTTTTCCCAAGCATAATGCTCATTAAATAATGCTCTACTCTAATTGTATGAAACAATTTTAATCATGAGGTATTAGCACGACAGCGTCAATGAATGCAAATTACAATACATAGTTGCAAATTAATGCGGACATTTGCATTTTTATGCAATATTTGATGTGATAATGTGATACTTGGCATCGGTGTAAAAGTGATAAATTCCTCTTATTAACTTGCACTATGTTGTTTTTTACCTCTCTACATCTCTGCTTCTCTCCTTTCTCTCCCTCTCTCTCTCAATCTGCCAAGGTACGTGCAACTGGGAAGATGTACGCATGCAAGAAGCTGGAGAAGAAGCGAATAAAGAAGCGCAAAGGTGAAAGTATGGTGTTGATTGAGAAGCAAATTTTGCAGAAAATCAATTCGCGCTTTGTCGTCAATCTGGCGTATGCTTATGAGACGAAGGATGCCCTGTGTCTCGTGCTCACCATTATGAACGGTGGGTTGGATGATTTTGAAGACAATTTCAAGGGTAATTGCTTCTCAATTTGATGTTAATGCGCTATATTTTCCTCTTGTCGTCCCTCTTTCTCTTTCGGTTGGTGTGCTGTGCTTTAGGTGGTGATTTGAAGTTCCATATCTACAATATGGGCGGCGAGCCGGGATTCGAGCTGACGCGGGCGCGCTTCTACGGTGCCGAGGTGGTGTGTGGCCTGGAGCATCTCCATCAGCAGGGCATCGTGTATCGCGACTGCAAGCCGGAGAACATCCTGCTGGATGATCATGGGCATGTGAGGATCTCAGACTTGGGTCTGGCCGTGGAGATTCCCGAGGGGGAGATGGTGAGGGGGCGCGTGGGAACGGTGGGCTACATGGCGCCCGAGGTGATAGACAACGACAAGTACGCTTTCTCGCCGGATTGGTTCAGCTTTGGGTGCTTGCTGTATGAGATGATCGAGGGGCAGGCTCCGTTTAGGGCGCGAAAGGAGAAAGTGAAGCGCGAAGAGGTCGATAGGAGAGTTAAAGTGAGTATAAACTACATTGCCAGAGTTGATTGCAGCATAGATTGATGATGGAGATATTGAGGAATTCACTGATAAACATTCCTGTGTACTTTACGGCAAGAGTTTCATGACTTTTACAGCTCAATTTGTCCATATTTCGATACAGAACAATTGTATTATCCTTGATCTATTAATACCATCAACTATGTGGCGTCAACTCTGATTTTAATCAAATTTGTGGGTGTATATCTACCCGAAAATTCCACCCTCACATCTCACATGATTGTTGTTTATGATGCCCAATATAGGAGGACGCTGAAAAATACTCGCATAAATTTAGTGATGATGCGAAATCCTTATGCCAACAATTACTTATGAAATCTGTGAAGGCACGTCTCGGCTGCCGCAATGGTCGATATGGTGCGCGTGAAGTGAAATTGCATCCCTTCTTCAACATAATCAACTGGAAGCGTCTGGAGGCGGGAATGGTCGATCCGCCTTTTGTGCCTGATGTAAGAGAAATCATGTTTATTACTTATCTGTCCTCTCTGCCAATGTGCAACTTGTATGTATATATATATTGTATGTCTCACGCTTTCTCTCCTCTCATCTCGCCTCGTATAGCCACATGCTGTTTATGCCAAAGATGTGCTTGACATTGAGCAATTCTCAACGGTAAAGGGTGTGAATATTGATGCATCAGATGAGAATTTCTACACAAAATTCAACACTGGCTCTGTGTCGATTTCATGGCAGAATGAAATGATCGAGACGGAGTGCTTTAGGGAGTTGAATGTCTTTGCACCAAATGAGAATCCAACGCCAGATTTGCTCCTAAATGCACCGCCCACAGTGGAGAAGTCCAGTTGTTTTCCGTTTAGGAGAAAGGTGAGTTTCAATCATTCCTAAAATTAAATAAATTGTCCACTTCTCTATCCTGATGTGGCTGACTTTTTTTTCTGTGCCAACTTAACTCACTTAACTTCCAAGCGAAGTTAACTCGACATCTGACGCTCTAATTGATTTATTTGCTCGTGTTTCATTGCAAAATTCACGTTTTATTTGAGATTCAGATTAAATCACTCTGTATTGTACGACCTTCCATGGTAAAAATTCCGCGCGCATGCAAGAAGTGCCACTGTTGTTGGCTGGTTGGCTGTGCATTGTGCAATAATTGGAAGGGCAAAATGTGCCACAAATGTTGCAGAAAAGTGTCTCTCTCTCTCTTCAGTGTAATCACACAAATGCAGTGATAATTCATAAATTTAGCAAAACTAATTAGTATGATAAGTTTTGAAATCAAACTCACCGCGCATATGTGAAATAAGAGATGCATCTTTTATTCATGAAGCCATGTTTCCGAGCGATTTCATGCTCACTTGACCAAGAGAGAGAGATGTCTTGTGCCACTCGTGGTGGTCTCTCGAGAGAGGCTTTTATTGAGTCGACAAGAGGACTTTCTGAATGATTCAATAGCACATTTCAAACTCTATCGAGTGTGTGTCTGTGTTTTACAAACGATGTAACTCAAATGCATTTCATGAAATTTAAAGAAAATGTAATAAATCTTTTGCAGGAAATTTCACAATTTGTTGATTTCTAACGTTGATAGCGTCAAATATTTAGCACTAAACAACACATTTACTCAAGGTCCACTCTTCATTGATGTATATACAATATATTGTGACGTTAGCGGTAGGATTTTCTCTAATATTGCAAAAAGCTGATAAAACGCCTCAGTATTCTGGAAAGAAGTGTGAGGTTTTGGATGAAACTTGCTCTCACTGGATTATGAATGGTTGAATTAATCATAATAGAAGTATTTTGCGTGTTATTTCGTATGATGGTTTTAAAAATTAAACACTAAGAGAGCAAATGTTGCATAATTCTTCTAGCTTTCTTGTGTGAGATTTCACGATGGAGTAAAATTCTCCGTTGATTGGTCAGAAAGTTTCTCAAACAGCAAAGTATATATGCTATTAATGAAGTGACGCGCGCTTTGATGGAAAGTGACAAAAACACTGTGTTTGTGTCCTTATCTTTGCAGAAGAAGCAGCCACCGAGGACTCAGCCGATTCCTATACCGGAACACCTTCTCTTGCCTAGTCAGAGCTGATAGCACAATCGTCGTGTGGCGCTTAGATGGAGGAATTGTGAGAGATCACGAGAGAGTTCATCTGGTGTTGTGAAGAGAGATGAAGATGGTGGTGGCGTGACTGAGGGAAGAACTGGCTCATTCGCCCGCCACCCACGGATGCTCCATTGGCTGACGGTGCAGAAGAAGATGGTGGACAAGGGAGCGTGTGTGAGTTCCTTTGTCCGGACATCCATTTGTGTCACACCGACTCACAGCAACTCCTGGCAGCGCTCTTCCTCATCCCAGTCATCGTCCCTGACCCACGTCACCGCGGACACTGCAATATTGTTCAATTCTAAAGTGTTTCCAGTACAAAAGGAATTAATTTACTGTTACTACTACTATGAGACTAGTATTTAAAATGAAAATGAAAAAAGAGAGGAAAGGAAAATGAGGAAAGAGATGAGAGCAAGATGGAATTGTGGAAAATCTGCTGTGGTTCAGTGCACGTCTCCTTCATTCGTCAAACATCGCATCTCTCATTCATCATTCACTATGACTGTTCATTGTCAGTAAGATTCTTTTATAGGTTTTATGTCTTAGGGTGTTTGTTTTTAAGTGGCTGACTAAGATGTGTGTGGGAGGAGAAATGGTGAATTTTATCGGAATTGTCTTCTGAGTGTGAGTTTGTGACTCGAAGAGTCAAATTTAGTCCATAAAGAGAATCGCATTTCAATGCATTGTGTGAGATTTCAAGAGGACAAATTCGATGAGACACTTTTTCGGAAATTAGATCTTTTTTTTTTTAGATAGTAAAGTCATTTCACACCTGTTGTTAGATATATTTAGTGAAATTATTTGTAGAGAGAGAGAGAGTGAGAGAGTGAGTCTCAACAAGAGAGTGCTCGAAGACTTTACTGAGGAAAAAGTCACCAAGTTTTGTCAAAGAGAGAGAGTGAAATGCGAAACGAAAGTGAGTGGATTATTAAAAAGGAAATAATAATAATGATCCTCTGTAGGAAGAATTTTGTCAATAATCTCACGTGAAAAGGCACAACAGATATTTCATTCTGTAAATATATAAATATAGCAAGTTCGAATAATTAATTTCATCTTAAATTACGGCTTCTCTTGCGCTACATACACACTAACAGTATAAAAAGAAAAATGCTGAGTGGCTGATTTTGGGTGTTTGCACAAAAATGGCTTTACAAACAATGAAAACTGTAGATAAAATGCAATAGAATCACACACAAAACAAGCAACTTTTTGCCAATAATCTGTACTTTTGGGACGGTTGATTACTTAAAGTAAAATAATGCAGTTGCTTTGACTTCAGCGTCTCGTGATAATTACACTTTGTCTCTTATTGGATTCTTTGATATTCTTTTCCCCCTTCGCAGTATATAAAGAAAACACACTGACATATAGAGTAATTTGTGAGGGCAGAACGGTGGTGAAACTTACATAACTAACACAAAACAAACACTGCATTACTTAAGATGAAAAAAAAGCGTCCTTAAGTTTCATGAAATGGCCACTGATAGCTTCTAAGCAAATGGACATACTTAACAATAGACGACGGTATAATTAGTGAGGAAGAACGTTATTTAAGGATCATGCATAAGGAATAGAAATCGCATTGTAAATCACTTTAAAAAAAAAACTACATTGATAACAAATATATTTACATTCCATGATACACTTAAAGAAGAAGATGAAGAAGAAAATGAATACTAAAACTAAAAAAGAGAAAAATTATGTTATAAATATGCATAAAAAAATCGCAATATGAAATATACATTAAAAAAGAAAAATGAAGAAAAAACCATCTCGAAAGGAATCTCAGAAAATCTATTTAGATTTTAAAGAAAGAAAAAATCCATTCAACATTAGAGAATCTGCTAAAAAAAAATCATGAAGAGAATCAAGAGTGAAACTTTTTGGACAACTATTTTTTACTGTAGAGGAAAATAGAGGAAAAAAAAACCAGCAAGAGAAAATATTTTAGAAATCTCCTCTCGATCTTCATTCATTTTTCTTATCTTTTTTGCACAAATATTATTAATCCTTTTGACTGTCAGGCCAACACAAAAATAAGGTGGAAATATAGCGTGAAATTTACAAATATTTAAGGGGCAAAAGACATGAAGAGTGAGTTTATTTTAGTAGGACGAATGAAACAACATTTTGATAACGATTGTATAATTGGAAAATAACGATTAATAAAAAATATTACTTTATCGAAAAGAAACACACACACACAAGAATAAATAAAAAAAACAGCAGAAACAAAGATTAAAAAGAAAATATCATGTGAGAATATTTGTGTCAAATTTAGTGAAAGAAGAAGAAGGGAAGAAAAAGATGCGGAAAAAACCCATGAAAAGAGATTTTGATGAAAAGAAACAACTTTAAAAAAAAATTGATATAAAATAGAGATGTTGAAAAAAGATTTTACTTGTATACATATTTAGTATTTATCTCATAAAGAAGAAAAAAATGAATTATTAGTGATTAAAAAGAAATATTTGAGGGAGTGAAAAGTGGAGAAAATCTGTCGCCACGGGGAAATTTATTTCCTTCTCGGAATTCATGGAAAAAAAACAACTAAATTACGAGGGGAAATGAAAAAAAGCGACTAGAATCTTAAGAATATTAAAAAACAACTATTTAAAAAAAATGGAAACCCTTTTGAAAAAATATTTGTCTTCTCAGTGTGTTTGAAAAAAAAGTCAGAGGAAGTAAAAAAAAAATTTATGAACACTTTAAAAACTATTGAAAAAAAAAACCATTTTATGATCGATGAGAATCTATCGGAATTCAAATCGAATGCCAGATGATGAATATAAATATTTGTAAGTTTCGAAGAGACTAAAAATAATTTGCTGAAAGATGATTAGAAATTTTTGAGAGAAAAAAAATGAAGAAAAGAATATTAATACGTACATTATTATGAAATGAAAAATATTGACTAATAAAAAAAAAGAGGATAAGAAAATTGAAAAAAGTGAGCTTTTTATTTAACTATTGCGCCTCTTTGCGTCTCTTTGCCGCCTCTTCGCGGCCAATTTGTCTCAATTGCGCCCTCTGCAGCCGGCGCTCCTCGCGCGTCTCCTCGCCGTGGCTGAAGTACTTGTGCCGAAAGTCCACTTGCGCCCCGGAACTCTCGCCATCTGCCGCGTCGCATCCTTCTGTGATCTTCTCGAAGGTCAGCAAGCGCCTGGCGCTGAACTTGCTCAGGATCTGCTCGGAATTGGCCAGCAGCGCCATGCAGGGATGACTGGGAAGGACGCTGTCAGTGTACTCATCGCGGATCACAGGCAGCCAGCACACAAGACGTCCGCCCAGCTTCAGGTGGCGCGCCCCGAAAGTCAGAAGGTCCCTGAAGATGTCCTTCAAATCGTATCGCGAGCGCGATGGACAGTGAAAAACGCCCGGCGGTGGCGGCGAAGGAGTCCTCTTCTCCGACGCTTCCTTGGGCGCCACCTTGGCTGTGGCCTCCCGGATGCCGTAGGGAGGATCCGTGATGATGGCATCGAGCCTCAAGTGACTGTTCCAGATGGGCAGTGAGAAATCCGCCACGCAGACATCTAAATACTTGTCCTGGCAGCCGTATTGCATCAGATTCGCCCTCACCGACTCGTCCTTCTCACGCTCCTTCTGCCTTATCCGTGACGGACGCGTTCTGGCGTGCAGCATCAGGAAGTCGATGTCTGTGCCGAGGACAAAAGCCCCGAATTTTGCCGCATTGACCAGGAGAGAACCAGTTCCCACGAAGGGATCGAGAATGAGGTCTCCTTCGCGAGTCAGGGCCTGATTGGCCATCAGGGTGGACAGCTGAGGATCCATGGAGGTGTTGCCGATGAATTTGCGTCGCTTCAGGGACAACTCCTTCAGATCACTGCGTCTTCCGTCCGCAATCCAGCGCCCAAAGAAGGCATTGTCAGGCTCTGCAGGCACATTCGTGGGATCCAGACCGTAGAACTCGAAGTACATGAACTGGACATCGGGATTCTTCAGATTCACCTCTCCAGACGTGGGAATGTACTGAAATGTCTCGATCTTCTGCAACTTCTCAGCCTGACTGATGTGTTTGTTGTACGTCTCAACGGTAATCTTGAAGGAGGAGTTCTTGTGGAATATCGTCTCCTTCCACTGAGGATTCTGCTCAATAAGACTCTGCACGTTCTTGTGCATCACGGGAACGCTCGTCGCGTGAGCCCACAGCTCCAGAATACACCGCAGAGACACGGAGCGCGATGCAATCTTCCGCGCTGACTCTTCGTCCGGAAGGTCGACGACCCAGAAAGGATGCTGCAGAGGAGAAAGAACACAAAGTCATGCCAAAAGACTTGGATAAGGAAGTTCTCTAGCTACTTCTGGACATTCTGGCTTCTTCAAATTCGGACAAATGTTGAACAGCTTGAAGATTGACTGGATTTCCTGAAAGAGAACAACTCTGGTTACTTAACCTCAATTCGTGATGATCTCAAAACGGGCTGTTTTTACCGGATAACGGAAGTTCACGTGCTCCTGGGCAAACCAGAGAATATATTTCTTCAGATTCTTACTCATTTTTCCACGTACTTTCAGGATTATACGCTCTTTGCGGAGCAAACAAAACCACGAGTTTACTTGTAAACACAACAAATGAGGAATTGAAGAGGTTTCTCAGAAGACAAAATTAGTGACAAGATTTATTATTGCGCATTATCTACTAAAGAAAATAATATTGTTAATAAGTTGTAGAGGATTATTATGAATTTTTTTTTGTCAAATTTAATAAGAAAAGAAACAATTATTGATGTAATTAATAAGTTTTTAAAATCTGCTTCTTTTACTCGATTTTATTGTTCTTTAGGTTCTTTTTAAAAGAAAAAAGTCGCCCCCGGGTGGGCTCGAACCACCAACCTTTCGGTTAACAGCCGAACGCGCTAGCCAATTGCGCCACGGAGGCGTAGTTTTTGCTGATCTTGCCGTTCATGTCTTATCACCGCATCAAATTTTAGGCATTTCAAGCAATTTAAAACCACGACGATGAATGTAAACAAGCCTGTTAAGCCCAGAAAAGATAAACACACGCTGTTTCTCTTTTAGTTGTCCATCTTTACTTCAAAATTATTGGCTGTAATTCTTATAATGTGAAACGGTTTTTTAAGCGAATGAAAAAATATATATAAAACTTCTAATTTTTAATTTGTCGCAGCTCCACCTCGAAGACCAACGTTGAGTTGGGCGGAATAACAGGTGGAGATCCCTTGGAGCCATACGCCATCTTCGGAGGGCAGGTAATCCTCCTCTTACCGCCCATCTTCATGCCCGCCACACCAATTTCCCAGCCGCGAATCACCTCTCCCCGTCCGATAGTGAACTTGAAGCCATTTCCGGCCTTGCACGAATCGAACACTTTATTGTTGGACTTGAGGCGGCCCTCGTAGTAAACCTGCGAAGAGATAGATCAACGTTAGAGAGTCTCGAAGACTTCTGGCGCATGACTTTCAGGACTTACCACAACTTTCTTATTCTGCTTCGCCTCAGGACCATCGCCCACTTTGAGCTCCTCCACCATCACGCCTCCCTGCAGCACTGTCTTCTTGCCGGCCTTCTGCTGGGGCTCCTTGGCACCCTTCGTCTCGGGCTTCTGCTGCTTCTTGTCCTTCTTCTGGGCGACGCCATTCTCAAGACCATTTTGCTGCTGCTGCTTGTCCGTCTTCATTTTCTTCTGTGGCTGCTCCAACTCTTCTTCGCTCTCCTCCTCGTCATCCTCATCGCTGTCCTCCTCCTGCTCCTCCTCGCCACTGTCCTCGCCCTCAATGTCATCGTCATCCATCTCAAAATCATCGTCATCGCTCTCATCCTCGTCATCGTCACTGTCTTTCTGGGCTTCAGCCTTGGCGGCCTTGGTTTTCTTCTCCTTCTTGCCCTCAATCGGCACCAGATTCGGCACTTCTGTCTCTTCGTCCTCCTCCTCAGACACGTCCGAATCTCCCGCGTCGCCAAAGTCCCCCATAGGATCGTCCGGATGAAGGTAGCCCACCAGATGAATGGTGCCGCTGCCGATGCTGCAGAAGGCGATCTTGTCACCCTGCGACAGCTGCAAGTCCAGCGGATGCTGTGGCTTGTCCTTGGATAGTGTGCAGAGGAGGAACGTGTTCTTGTCCACGGTGACCATCAGCTGCGTCGCCTCTGCGCCACATGACTTCAGATCCAGGGCGGCGTTGGTCAATTGATAATCCTTCTCCACCGTCTGCGAATACTTCTTGTTGGGCGTGAGCACCAGTCCTGTTAAAAGAGCATTGCAACATTACTGGGAAACCCCTCGAGAAGCAAACTTTCAAGGTTCTGCCGGAAGACCGGAGGCCCCACGTGGTGCGCCACCCATGACTGCCGCTTTTCTCCCCATACTCACCGAAAACCATCTTTCCGTGTGTTGCAGGACAATCTAAGAGGAACAGTGGACACTTTCGTGACTCTTCTCGCCCGAATTTCTAGCTAAAAAGGACTTTTTTCACAGGAAAACTAAGAGGAATAAAACGCGTCTGCAACTTATCCGCTCGGCGTGCAATGGGAAAATGACCCAAAAGTCGAATGATGGCCGAATGCGGAGTTTGACATCCACAACTGGCGTGACAGTCAAAATTCCCGCCACAATCATAACCTCAATCGAGTGCAGCAGTTCCGGGTGTGTGTTATTCGATACTCTTCCTCGTCTACTTCCTGATTGAACATGTGCAGCGATAGGAATAGTAGCAGTTCAGATGACGTGCCCATTCGGCGGTCGTTGAGACATCGAACTCCCAACAGAAGATACTTCTCGGAGGACATATCGTCAAGCACAGATCGTTCTGGGAACTCGGGGAAGTCTAAGGATTCCATCCTCGAGGATTGTGACATATCCGTGTTGTGCCTGGACTCGCCAATCAAGGAGAACGTCGCGAAAGCCAGTGAGCTCTTTGACGAGGCTGAAGACGTCGAGGGTGGTGATATTTACACGTTCAAAACGCCCAAGAAGAGAAATGCCATGTCTCTGATGGCGACAAATGCTGTGGCATCGCCCCGGACACCAAAATCCTCGACTCCTCAAGCGTCCAGGACACCAGGCACTGGCAGGAGGAGTGCAGTGCAGAAGGAGACACAGCTGGGCAAAACTCCGCAACATATTCGTGCGAAAATCAAGAGAAGTAATGAACAGCAAGGCTTCTGAATCTCTTCTGAAATCTCTAAAATCCGATGCTTTTTCATTTGCAGAACTCTCCAAGATAGTCGAAAGTTCATCGGAGTACGAAGAGAGTGAGGAATCCAGTGGGGAATCTGAAACAGAGTCTAGTCTTTCCAGTTCTACGGAAGATGAGCCGAAGACGCCGAAGAGGAAGAATACGCGAAAGGTTGAAATTCTCACAGATCCCATAACTCCGTCAGTGTCCACGAGAAGACGCAATCTTAGGAGCAACACTGAGGCTCAGTACTGCCTCAAGAGTGACAACTACTTCACCAGTCACTCTGCCAAGGGAAAGTCCCTGACATCTGATCACACACTCGATCGCTTGAAGACTCCTCGATTGCCACATGCGGAGATGATGAAGCTGCTGGACATCGTTGAGCTGCCAGAAGCGCACGAGACGGCCATAAAAGAGCTCCAGAATGAGTACAAGAGCTTCTTCAGGAAGTGGCTGTGCACTTTGAGTGAGGGATTCAACATCTTGCTGTACGGATTGGGCTCCAAGAGAAACATCATGAGTGAATTCCACCAAGAGATGCTGCAAGATCAGCAAGTTGTCGTTGTAAATGGCTTCTTTCCCAGTCTCACCATCAAAGACATCCTGAGCAGTATTATTTGCGACATTCTGGACCTGGATTCGGTGCCCACGTGTCCTCACGAAGCGGTTCAGCTGATCGAGAGGCAGATTGAGACGCACATCTTCCTCATAGTTCACAATCTCGACGGTGCGATGCTGAGAAATAGCAAAGCTCAGAGTGTCATGAGTCAACTGGCCAGAATCTCCAACGTGCACCTCATCGCTTCCATTGATCACATCAACACTGCCCTGCTGTGGGATCACTCCAAGCTCAGCAACTTCAACTTCACCTGGTGGGATGTCACCTCAATGCTGCCCTACACGGAGGAAACGGCCTACGAGAACTCCCTGATGGTCCAGAACTCGGGCGTGTTGGCTCTGTCGTCGCTGAGGAGCGTCTTCCAATCGCTCACGACCAATGCCAAGGGTGTCTTCATGCTGATCGTGCGGAAGCAGCTCGGAAGTCGCGGCAACTCCAACTATCCGGGGATGCAATTCAAGGATCTCTACAGCGCCAGTCGTGAGGCTTTCCTCGTGAGCTCAGATCTGGCGCTGCGGGCGCAACTCACGGAGCTCCTGGACCACGAAGTCGTGAAGATGAAGCAGGGCATCGATGGTGGAGAGTATCTGAGCATTCCCATTGAGGTGAATCTTCTGCAGCAATTTCTGCAGGAGAATCAAATTTGAATTTGACTGTCAGTTTTTTGGGGAAGATTCGTGTCAGCTGATCACAACAAATTGTTGCTCTTTGGCCCTAAATTATATCCCAAATAAAAGCGTGGTTTTGCATGAGAAATGAGTGTCTGTGCGAGGAAAACTGTTCTCCTGAATTCTGGGCATCACATTCCCTTGATTGGATGTAAGTGTTCAGCAGAAAATCCCGAGGAAATGGTTAAATTAGACAAATTAAACTTTCTCAGTAGGAACTTACACAATCACCGATGCAAGCATTCTTCACAACTCCCTGGATTACGCCTTATCATCCGGATATCGCCTCATCGACACAGCTACGGTGTACAGGAATGAATCCCAAATCGGAGAATCCCTGAAAGTGCTTTTGCCAAAGTACAATTTGACGAGGAAAGACATTTTCGTCACTTCCAAGTTTATTCCGGAAGCCAGAGAGGAAGAGAATTACGTGCTGGCAACAGTTGAGGCTTCGCTGAGTAAACTCCAGCTGGACTACATTGATCTGTACCTGATTCACTGGCCAGCAGCGCGGGGTGTGTCTATGCACAGTCCTGAGAACGCAAAGTATCGCGACATCGCGTGGAAAGGGCTTGTCAGTGCGCAGAAGAAGGGACTTCTGCGCTCCATTGGCGTGTCAAACTACCTGGAGAGACACCTGAGTGAGCTGTTGGAAAAGTCTCACGGGATTCCGCCGGCTGTCAACCAAGTGGAGTGGCATCCACATCATCACTCAGCGGAGCTGCTGAGCTTCTGCCAGCAGCACAACATCTTCCTGCAAGCGTACTCATCCTTGGGCGGCGGCACAGGATCTCTTACTCTGGATCCTGTTGTCCAGTCAGTGGCTCAGAAGCTTGGCCAAACTGGCTCTCAGGTGAGCTGCTCTGATGGATAATAATTCGAATTAGAATAAGTCTAAATGAGTTTTCTCACTCTTATTGATCTTATTGGAGAAGATTGAGTCTCTGTGAGTGATTTCTATCCCAAAATTCTTGGCATAATTGTGCTACATCAATTAGTTAAATACACATTAACTTGAGAAGTCTTCATTCCAACGCATCATCAAACTGATCTTAAAGTTTGTTCAGTGCAAATGAAGTTTATTCAGTGTGATGAATTTGATGAACTTCCCTGAGAAGGAAAGGCAGAATGATTGTGATGGATCATGAGAAAACAGATTTCCTACTTCGCAATATTCTCTGTTAGCTGTGATATCTGTGTTAACCGTTCAGAAACAGGAAGAAATGTAGAGAAAATGTTTTGCTTTGAGTAAAGTTTAAGAAAGAATCTTAATGGAAAAGACAAGAGCAAATGAGAAGAAAACTATATTCTTCTCTCTATTTCCAGATACTCCTTCGTTGGGCCACTCAGAAGGACATCGGAGTGATTCCCAAGGCGCGCTCACAGCATCACGTGGAGGAGAATATTGCTCTTGACTTCAGCATTCCGGAGGATGACATGAGAATCCTCAGCAGCATGAGTGTTCGCGAGAAGTATGCGTGGAATCCGGCAAACATCAACTAATCCTTAAGTGCTGCGGCATTGAATTCTCTGGGCACGATGATTGCGAATGATGTGACCAGAATGTGTGTGGAGTTCTTCGAGCGAAATCTCCCGAAGGGCGGGAAACCGGTGAGTGAGCGTGAGTGGACGGTCTTGAGTGCAATAGTGCAGGAAATGGACAGTAAACTGGACGTTGTGTCGATGGGAACTGGAACAAAGTGTCTCGGTGCGGACCAGATGAGTGAATCTGGGGATGTTCTCAATGATAGCCATGCAGAAATTGTCACGAGGAGGGCGTTTTTGCGGTATCTCATGGAGCAAATGGTGCTGGCGAGGGAGAAGAAGCGCAGCATCTTCGCAATTGATGGTGAAAGTGGGAAATTCAGTTTGCAGACAGAGTGTAAATTTCACTTTTTCACAACCCACTCGCCCTGTGGAGATGCTAGTATTTTCCCCAGAAATCCAGCGACGGTGGAGGAGAACGTGGAGGACGAGCCGGCTGCCAAGAGAGCCAGACTGCCCGAGGATAACTTCACGGGTGGGAAATTGATTGGGCAGTCGACTGGGGATCTCATGGACCAGACAGTGGGCTGTGTGAGGACGAAGCCGGGCCGCGGAGTGGCCACGCTGTCGGCCTCGTGCAGTGACAAAATGGCGAGGTGGTGTGTGATGGGCCTCCAGGGTGGACTCCTGATGAATGTCCTGACCTCACCCATTTATCTCAGCAGTGTGATTTATCCGCGGGACGCGATTCTTGACAAAAAAGCCACCGAGCGTGCTCTCTGGGGTCGTTTCACAAATCATCTCGTCATCCCTTCGGCCACGTTTCACATCCACCGACCGGATGTCCTCGTGGCGACGGAACACTTTGCCTTTCCCTTCATCCGACACCCATCGCACGACCAGTGTCAGCCGTGTCCGGCCAGTGTGGTGTGGAGTCGAGTGCCGGAGCGGCCACACGAGGTGGCTGTGGCGGGAAGGCGTCAAGGTGTCACGCGGAAGAAGCTGAAAACCCCCGTCGCGAGGCTATTAATTGCCAAGGGTGCCCTGTTTGACCGCTACACGACCATCTTTACGCCTGCCAACACTCCGCGGGTGGATTTATCGTATCAGGAAGCTAAGGACAAGGATTACACAGCTCTGACACAGTGGCTCAGGCAGCACTACTTCAAAGTGTGGCCCACAAAGGGTGAGAAATACCTCAAGTTTACGACGACGAATTAGCATTTTAAACGGTGGCGGACATTTAGCGGGTAGTTTGCAAGAAGTTCAACTTGTGAATTTAGTGTTGATGAAGAAATAGCAAGAAAAAGTGCCTATTTGATGCCGCAGAAATTTATTTTCGTAAGTATTGTTAAAGCTGTAATTAAATTTTGATTGATTCACATTGACGAAAGGATTTATAAGTTATGTTAAGTATCTCGTTATGCACTAAAATTGTCATATTCATGTGTCTTCGGATTTAGTGACAAATACCATTGAAATAAAATGTTAAAAGAGAAATTAATTTCATATATTTTTAAAGAATATTTGCAACAAAAATTGCGGTTTACTGTCCACTGTTGTTATATTTGTGGGATTGTTCTCAGTAAAGTTACTTCATCAACTCTTTAAAAGCTACCCTTTAATATGGCTTCATCCAGAAACTTTCAGAATTGCGAGAACTACAAAATTGCGTCTCGAGTTCAACGTCTAACCTCGAGTTTTGCTGCATTTCATTCTCTTTTCTCTCCGTTTGACTTATTGAGAAGCGACAGTCTTTCTAATTGTCATGAGTTTAGTGTTAATTGGCCACATATTGTGTGGGATTTATCAAGTTTCACAAGAAATATCCTCGAAATGGAAGCCAGAGCATCGTTTTAATTGACGCGCCAATTAGGAGGTAGACACAGCGGAAGTATCTTCACAGCAATATTTGCGTGGTGAATGCAATTCGAGGAAATGTTGGGAAAATGGGGATTTTGGGGTGAAATATGTGAATGCTGAAACTCCTGAGCTGAATATGATTATTGTGTGCTCAATTTTTCACTAAAATTATTGATGAAATATCGACATTTTGAGGTCATACCAGGATAATAGTCACGAATGTGCTTTTATTATGTTAGTAGCTGGAATTTACATTACAACCACGAACTGTTATCGCTTCAGGAAGCCAAAATGACCAAATCCAGAAACTAAGTAGGAGGAATTGTTACATATGTTTAACAGACACAGAATTCAAATTTTCCTTTAAGTAATTTCCAAATAAAAAATCATGTTGAAAAGACAAATTTTTGGCAAATTAATCTCAACTTCGTTCGCAAATCTCTAAAATTTATGTTGAGAAGAATCCTCATCGGACGATTCCGGAAAATGTCCTCTGAAATTTCTGACGTGATTCGATTTGCAGCGACGCCAGTAATTGAAAGGTTTCTCACGTTTCTCACATTTTGCTTCCGGTGCTTTCCAACCTCACTTTCATCGTCATTTTGTGCCTGGGTTTTATTTCCGTTTGTCCATTATTTCACCGATTTCTTCGTGAATTCTCCATTCTTGACGGAAGTAAGTAAGCGAAGAGATGATCAAGCCGCAAAAGCAGTCGCCGGAAACTTCGCACGAGCAGCGAATGAGAATTCTCAGAGCGTACGAGAAAATGGCTCAGGAAAGATTGCAGAAGTTGAAGAAGCGCAATTCAGAGCTGAAGAAAATTTACAAGCAAAGTTGCAAATTAGCGGGCCAGCGTAAGTCATCTCAATTCCCAGCTTTCCTGCTCTGATATTTGTGTCTTTTTTTCAGTCAATTTGATAAACTACGACGATTTCGATGACAAGCCGCCGGTGGACGTTCGCGCTTTTGAGGAATTTGCAGACAAGATAGAGGCAAAGCTCGCTGAAGTCAAGGACTTCGAGAAGAAGTTCAAAGAGGAGGTCGAGAGACTTGAGAAGATAGTCCTTGAGTCAGACGATGAAGAGGAAGAGCGCGAGGAACAAGCCCAGGAAGCTATTGACGAAATTTCAGAGGTGATTTCTGTGGCTTCTTCCGATCGCGAGGAAGCTCAGCAGACCGACACTTCCGCAAGCGGGAAGGAAACAGAGGACCTTTTCTAAGATACAACTTCCGAGACTCCATTCACTGAATTAATATCAAAATATCATGAATTTCCCTTTTGTAAGAATTGAATTCAGAATAAAAGCGTTCATAAAACAAGTTAAAGATTCTAGCCGCAATGAGGCGCAGCGATCGCTGAGAAAAAGAGCGCGAACCGAAACCATCAAATTCTACAAATCTCTTATTATTTGTTCGTATCTCGGCAAATAAATTGTGTATTTGCATTAGATTTTAAAAACGAAAACATCACAAAGTTTTTAATAACATATCAGGGAAGAAAACTAGCAAATCTCAGGTGCCTATAAGGACATGCGAGGTGTGTGCTTATCCCTATTTTTCCCTTTATCAATTCGTCTGTGAGGGGTGATTCTGGGAAGTGTGTGTCTGTGAGAGTGGGGCTGTTGGAAGAGCCGCCCCTCTTGAGGATATTCACCACCGCCACCCCTGCATTCCATGCTGGCGGGGTGATGATTCTCCCGCATGAATGGCATGTGTGACTTCGGGTGACTCTTGGCAATTTCCCACAGATGGACTCCGCAGTTGTAAAAGAAGTGCCGTGGCGAGTGGATGTTTCGCATTGTGCTCAAGGGCATCGGCGCGTGTGTTCTGGGGTGGAAAAGTTGCCAGTGTGCGGAAAAATCACTGATAATTCGGGGTGGAATGTAGTGGAATCCTTCCATCATCGCTGGTGTTTTTTTGGGCGGCAACTTTTGAAGACGACGCGGAGTATAATCGAGAGAATATCTACGAATTTCCCGTCAACTTTTTCCATTTTCTCTGTGAGTTGTGAATTTAATGTAAATAGCACTGGGGCTGTTGTGGGTGAAGGGGTTGCGCCGTCATATTAAATTCTCCCTCTATCTTTCTGGCTCTGCTGCCTCTCACTAATGAAGTTGAATTGTACTGTTAATTGCATGGACTTTCGGGGTGGGTTGCCGAAAAAACCACGGCATTTTGTGTCTGATTAAGCCAGTCGACGCGCGCTCCTCCAGACATTGATTTGAGGTGAATTGTGTGAAAGTTTGCCAAGCGGGTGCAAGAGGTGGAAAAGTGGATTGTTGAGAGAAGTAAGGTGTGTCTGGAATGGGGTGGTTTTTTCTCGCTGTCCTGGATGCTAAGGGATTTATACTGAAGCAATGCTGGGTGAAATTCGACTCGAAACGAGAATGAAATTTCGTTGAGGAAAAATTTCCAGTCCATTTTCCACTGGCAGAGAAGAAAATCGATGAGTGTGTGTGTGTGTCGTCATTTTGGAGTTTATTGATGATCTCAGCTATTTTGTACCATTTTATTTTCATACATTTTTTTTCTCTCTCCTCTTCTCCGTCACACTCTTTCCCTCTTTTTTTGGGTGGGGGAGGAGAGAAAGCGCAGAGTCTCCTAAGCTGTTTTTCCTCCTCACTTTTGCCGCATCCCCATTTTTTTTTTTGCTTCACCCCGCAACTCCTCCTTGGCACTTCCTGCGCCAAGATTCGATGCTGCTCGACTGCTCAAATTGTGCGCTGACCAACAAACGATCTTAATCTACGACTATTGTAGTGTATGATGTGTTCTCTGTGGCCCCATTGTCGCGCTCCCGAGGCCACCCACTCGCCTGGAGCGGAGGGCAGCGAGGAGAGATAGAGAGAGAGAGTCGGTGAAAGGGATGAAGTCAGCATTTTCCACACAAATTAATTGATTTCACTAATGGCCTCACTTGAATACGACCGACAGAGTTTTGTGGATTTTTTCTCGTGTGTCTCTCCTCGATGGTACTCCACTCGGGCCAAGAGGTTTTCCTCCCTCGCTCGCATCCATCAGGGCGCCCCGGACGGGCGAGGGGGGTGCCGATATTAAAGGCGAACACTCAGATGGACTGTGAGGTACGGATTAATTGATTTACAGCCCTGTGACTCTGGTTCACCCCAATTGATTCCCTGCCAGATATCACCACTCGACTGAGCCTCTAACTTTCTGCACTGGAATTTCCCATTAGGCTGAATTTTGGAGAAAAGTCCCTAAAGATTAATTCTCTAATTCATAGGGGAGATCGGAATCTGTCTGTGGCGTAAAGTGTCGGCCCAATTGACGGGCGTAGGAAGTTTTGGGTGGTGGCACAGTTCTGTTGATTCAACCACGAAATGCCGCTCATATTGATTTCATGGACTTTTTCCCCGACTTACAAACACTCTGGCGCAATTCAATAATAAAACCAGAATGCCACAATTTAAACATCGGATGCAAAGAAGCAATTTTGCCAAATATTTGCTTTTCCTCTTCGCTCTGCACTTTACTCTCTGATCCTGGGAAATTTAAATATGGCAAAGTGAAAAGAGACGGATTTTGATTTGCTGTGAATGCAGTTTAATTGAATATTTCTATTGATAATATTGAATAAATTTAATTAAATTTTCAATAATAAGTGCTGTGAAAAGAAAATTATACTGTTTACACAAGATTTCTGGCGCAATGGAAAATGCAATTTGACGTCTCATCACATTTCATTATAGTTTTGCACAAGTTTCTGAAGTTGCAAATTCTTCTTATTAAATTTCATATTGAAATAACGTCTTTGGGATGTATTATAGTAATTACTTGTCGAGTCTAACTTTTTACTGTACACCTGATGAAGGAAAAGCGTCAATTTCAGTATGAATTTTATATAAAACTTTCCTAACTGAAACTGGCACACGCAGTGTATTGGAAATTGTGATATCATCAGCAAAATTCATCCGATATCACTTCAATCAATCAGGAATTGTAAAATTTAAATAATATTCTGTATATAAATAAGAAAAAAAAATCCTGTGATTTCTTATATGCTCATTTAAATGCAATGCTTCTTAAAGATTAGAGATTCTGTTTGCAGTTTCTAAGGAAAAAGTCTAACATTGAGTACAGGAAAGAGAAGTCGAGTTCCTGATGTCTTTGACATGAAATGTCTTAGAGCTCGAAGCGGAAACAACTGAGTTTGTTTCTCCATAAACTATGTATCGGCAGGCGCATTGAGCAGACGAAAGAAAAGAAGCATGAACTTTGCGAAGCTATATAGAGACTTTAATCTTTCGTCTTCTCTGCCCCGCCACTTGAAGCTGATTGAGCTTGTAGTCTATTGCATAAATTGGATTTTGAGGCGCTCGTCGAACTTTGACAAAATTAGAACAATGCCGGGATATTGATGGCTAAAAGGGAAGGAATACTTAACACAATATAGAAGTTTATGTGATGAAAAAGAAACAGTCGCTGTGAAGGAAATCATATTCTCGGGGGTGTTTCGCTTTGGGGGTGGATGAGTGAGAGGGATGTGCCTATGTGTGATGTATAGTGAGTTATAAATATTATTTATCTTCCTCACACCAATCCCGAATAAGTCAAGCCTTAACGTGATATATTAGATGTATTTTCAACGAATTAAGTATCATGAATAAGTATCCATTTCGTATTGCAATATTTTTTCGATTTCACCAATTTTGTTTATGCATCCATCTTCGGTGTTGTCTCCAGCAGCCCACATTGATGTATTGCCTGGGCGAACGAGCGAGATATAGATAACAGACCTTATAAATAATTCTCATTCCAATTCTGGGGGATCGTTTGTTTAACAAGACACACATACAATTCTTCTGAGGTTTGGACGGAACATCGCTAAGCCACGTGGGGGGTGAATAACAGAGCAGAGAATAAGTAGAAAATGAATGATTTTCGGATAGAAGAGACATCCCCTCAAATAATTATACAATTTTTATTGCTTATACAGTATCTCAGATGAGGGTCAAATCGTTGGAGGGTAAATTTTGTGGATTTCTTGCGGGTTGTCCTTCGGATAGAAACCCAGCAGAGTGACTTCTATACGGCATTCCATCTCGCTTCGTCGTCCCTTCTACCTGACGGAATTTCGATTTAAGAGGAACTGATTAAAATAACTTCCCCTGCAAAATGCCATTACTGCTTCCTCTTCGTCTTAAACCGTCATCGTGTGCTGGACACTTCATTAATCATAGATTTTTTTTTATCATCTTCCTGCCTCCCTTTTTGCCTTAAATATCATTATGAGTCTTTGGGTGGGAAGGTGTAGGAGAAAAAAAAACCATAAATAAGGAGACACACTTTGCATATTGTTGCCTTCGGGAGTGGGTGGGCCGAAGCAGTTGGGCGGGCGGCTGAGAGAGTGTGGAGAAATTGGTAAAATTTTCTCAGAGACTCGCTTCTCTCTCTCTTCGTCATCATCACCCTCTTGCACGCACTTCGAACCTTTCGATTTGACAATTTAATGAATATTAATATTTTGGGAATGTGCCTCTTTCTTTCACTCCGACAGCCACAAAATTGGGCCTTCAAACTCATCATCTCTCTCATGTCGTGCGCTCGATGAATGAATGTATATATATAAAAAAGTTATGATTTAATATCTTCATTCCATGGCGGAATTTTCTTTGCGCATTTTCTAATTAAATGTCATCGCTCATTGTTAAAATACGGCCGTGAGGAGAGAGGGCGGATGGGGTGGAGGGCGCACTTGGTCGGTTCTCCTAATGATGATGACGATGTATGCGGCTCTAGGGTGGATGTTATTAGACGATTAGAGACGCTTGACTCTTGCAGTACATAAAATTTGTATGGCTCCATTCTGTGGTGTGGATCCTATGTACTCCTTGTACATTCATTGTGTCAAAGTCACACCCTTCCGAGGGGCCAATCGGTTGGCCCGCTCCGCTCTCCATTTGCAATCCGAATAAATTTGAATGGCACTATAAAATTTTACTACGAATATTAGGAGTATTTATCAGTGATATAAGACACTGTGGCATTAGAATGGGCATTAAGATAAAAGGCACGGACACTTTTTCTTCCGTCGATCGAATTCGTGATTTGGGAAAGCAACTAAGCTTCGTGGAATTTCTTTATTTCCAACCATTACTCGAGATTGACTTGAATATACTGGAGAAGTCTCTGTCTTATACTATCTGTAATGGAATGCCTACAAATTGCTAGAGTCTCCTTCCTCTGACCACGCACAGATTGTATATGCCACAGACCCTGTGGAAATATCTAATTCATTCCACTTTGTGTAATTTGTGTGCCCTCGCAATTCTCAACAGAGCCGCGTTCGCGTTGAGAAGAGCTTTTGATGAGAAATTTGATTTGCAACCCATCCCGCGTCCAAAGTCGCAACTTTTCGCCATGGCACATGCGAAGCAAAAGCTCTCTTGATACGAATAATGAAGCGGGAAACTCATTTGGCGCATTTGGCAAATTTTACAGAGACACAGCAAAGGAGCTACAAATTATTCAGTGTTGTATTTCCAGCAGCATTGTATTTCACCCATCTATGCGATTCTTTAAGCAACTCACACCCCTTCGTGCGTCGATCTCACTCCACTTGAATTTTAGATGCTGTTAACAACTGTTATTATTGCCATAATGGGATTTGCTATGTTTGTGTCGTCAGCCCTTCAGTCGCATTTTCAGCAATAATTCCTAGTATGAAAAATAATACCGGAGAGATTATAAACCATCAACGGTGGGTGGAAAATAATGAGATTTGCAAGAATAATATTTACATACACATTGGATAATGCAATTTATGTCGCCAACTAAATGTTCACAGTCACACTGCTCTATTAAATCCTCAAATGACAGAGATTTACATTTTATTAGTTGGATGCTCTTATTTACATTTTATGCAACCGACCAGTGAAAGTTTCAAAAGCGTCGGTGTATTTTCAATGTCAAAGGCATGTAATTTATCCCAGGTTTCTTTTGCAGCAATATGTCAATTTATTTAGGTATGTTTTCAAAATTTTATCCCCTTTATTCTTCTTACAAAGTTAGTTGAAATTTTGCTGGGTCATCTACGCAGAAGTCCTCAACCCATGGAAAATAGTGTTTTCGTTGTAATGATTTCCATGGAATGAGACAGACAATTACGAGTGAACAATTTGACCTCTCGTTCGTCGCTTAGAAAGTGGATCAAGGGCAAAAATCTTGGGGAATTCATACATAATGTGGTCATTATGGGAACAAGCATGAAATGCTTAGCATGAAAAATTCGTTCAATTAAGATTGTGTCGTGCGGCAAGTCTGTCGAGGGTGATTTTTCAGGAGTGGAAAATTTCAGCCACCCAAGTAGGCCTAATGATGTGCGTGTTGCGGTGGCTAAGAAGGGTGTTTCTCCCAGGATGGAAGTCACTCATTATGCGACAACATCCCTTTGCTTGGGCCCAAGGACCAGAGAAGGGACGGGACTCGAGGGGTGGCATATTAAAAAATTACATTGACAAAATGTTGTCATATGTGCGATGTGGCAAATTGCGTCGGCAAGCGCGCGGTTTCATGTTGCAGTTTACTCTGGCGGTTTATTATGTTGAACGAGAGGGGGATAAATAATACAAGGGGTTTTGTTTGGCTCACAGATAATAAGGGGTTTGCACTGCTTGTAAATGGTTAGAAGCGAACCGCAACGATTTATTTGTTTATCAACCCTCAATTTTACAGCACTCTGGCGCCCCTTTTTCCCTCTCACGCCCCGCATTTTGGGCTTCTCGGGGGTTGTGTGACATTACATTTTCGACGGGGATCGAACGCTAAGGGGTGGAAAAAGCATGCGGATGATTTGGTGGAGTGATCCGTGAATTATCGGGGGCTTCGACAGTTAATTCATTTTAATTCCCCCTCCATTGGGACGCGCATCCCTTGTACAATTTGTACAATTCACTTCTTGTACGTGACGACAATTGGTTCAAATTTCCAATGACTCGTCAATTTATTAAGCAGGGCTTTTACACCATATTCTGTCTCCCATAATTCATACTGTTAGTCACACTTTCACTCACTGCCTGTCTCCTGTCGCACCCTCGGCGAGAGGCTGAATTATTCCGTGCCCAGGGGAAAATGGCACATAAACACCATTATGTGTGTTGTGGAAAAGAATATTGGGAAGAAGAAAAGGCAATGGAATAGGTGGAATTTTGCGATTTAATGAATAAAATTGCGATTGAAGCGACGCAATCAACGACACTTGGGCAATCGCGCTAATGTAATTTGGCAAAGTCGTGATAAAAGGCATCCCAATGAATAATAACCAATGTGAGATTCTGTCTCTCGCACACAATAGATGGAAAAATTCCCATACATGTGTTCACCAATAAAACACAATGTCTATGGTGGGTGGAAGAGGCAAAATACATTTATTCACACACACCTTTCGTCCACAAAAGCATCATCAAAGGTGGAGTGAATCAATGATGGTGGCGATAAGGATGAGTTTGGATTGTTTCTCCCTCAAGAAATTGCTGTGCCTTTTTCCCACACCGAAAACGAAGGGTACAAATGCTAAGGGTGGATGTGAAATTCAAATTGGGATGTAATTTTCCACCTTCTCCATATCTCTCATACGTACTCTTTTATTTCCCACGCTATTTCATCCTTCATTTATGTGCTGGAAACTCCTCGTGCACACCTTCCATACCTTGGCAGTTGACTTGAGTTCAAAAAAGTAAAAAATTCATCTCAATGGGTTTTATTTTGTCTCGTTATATCCTGACATTTCTTTCATTTTCACCCCAAAGTTGGACAGAGTTGAAAATGATAATAATTCATGGATTTCACACACATAGAAATGATTGAATTTTTTAACAACGATTAAATGGTGAAAATAATTTTTTCAATTTACTGTCATTGAGAAAATTATCAATTGTGACACGGGATATTTAGTCTTTGAAACGTCTCAGTTCTAAACGGTGTTCTAGAAATAAATTTTTCAACAAAGCTCTTCTTAATTGCTGTAGAGTTCAAGTGAAATTATTGTTTAAAGTTGCTTTGCTTGTGCAAAATGAAGAAAAAGATAATTAAAGTAAAACGTTTATGTAATTTCTGTACAGATTACAATATTTACTGCGAATAATGACTCAATTTTCATTATGTGCAAATATTATTATCCTAAATCTGTCGGTTCTTCAACTTCTTGTGAAATACACACACACACACAGACATAAAGTGGAGGGAAAGAGTGTGTAAAATTTTATTAGCATTGTTACAGGTCTTCCTGTTTTACGAAGAGATATACACATTTGCACCACACATACCTATGTGTGTTTGCTGAAGAGAAAAAAGTCGAAGGAAATTGTTTCAATGACCTCGAGTGAAAATTTGGATGGTGTAAAGGTATTAGGGATATAACAAGTGTATACATATATTTGTGAAGATTATGCCGAGGTTTTCCCGTGAAATTTCGGATTAACATCAAGTGTACTGACAGAAAAGTGGCCTCGAGTGGGGACTAAAAGACAGAGACGCAGCATTTGCTCGTCTCTCCTCATGAAGAGTGGTCTGAAGAGGGGCAAAAATTCAATAAACTCATCGGACAGAGCCCCCAATTCCCACTGAATATCTTGGCAACAATGAAATTTTAATAAAGTGTATCTTGTTGAGACGAAAAAATTCTTTTGTCGATGCTGTTTTTCTTCACTTTTCGGTTTTCCCTTATTTCACCCACTGTTCTTTTTCCCTTTTTCGTGCATGAGGAATTTTCGCATTGATGTATAATGCTTCATTTTTATTCCAAACACTCCACTTTCTTTTCCCTTCACTTCTTTTATTGTTATTTCACTTCCATTGCGTCCTTTTTTTCCCGAACTTATCAATTTGGTTTTCCATCAATTTCCCGGAACGTGGGTGATGTTATTTTCCATGGAAGAGGAAAAAAGAGTGTATATCGAAGAAACAAATTCTTAATTATCATTTCGCTCGTGCTGAGCAAAATTTACATTCTCTCTGCTCGCGGAGTGAATAGCTGAGCAAATGTGAAAGTTTAAGTGAACATCTTGAGTTGTTTAGAATTCATGCACTTGTACATTTTCAGGGATTAACTTCTTAATTTCCTCGTATGAAAATGTCTTTGGAAAAGTCGCCAAATTGTAAGAGAAACTTTGTAAGCTTTCCATCGTAATTCCTTTGCATAAGTCTTAGTTTTCGAGTGGGATGTGAGAGAAAATGACGAGATAGATTTAGTGAGTTTGTTTGTAGTACAAAATTCAAAGTACTTTTCAAACAGTTGCTTCGACTTTTTTTTCGATTCTCATCGAGATAAACAAGTAAACTTATTAGACAGTAAAACAGAAAAATCAAGATTAAAATACTATTTGGACTCTTTTTCATAAATTATGATAAGCAAATAAAATTATAATTTAATTACTTGGAAAGATTGCGTTTTCGTATTGTTTTTACTTACAGAAGTTGATGATTTTTTATTTAATTTCCCGCTGTTTTACGTTTACAGTGGAAAATGGGAAAAAAAATCAAACGTGTATTGTATAAATGTGGTAAAATAGAAGCTTTTCCAAGCTTTCGACGTTCTCTAATTAACGAAATGAACAGGAGTTCTAAGGAAACAGAAACGTTGCGGAGTATATAATTATGGTGGTGATGGCTTGATGCATCCCAGGAAATGCATTTCGCCATTGTTTGTTGATGATTCAATTGAGGTGTATAGTATATAGTGCTCTGAAAGTATATAGTCAAGTGATGGGTATTGTTTGTATGATGCTTCTGAGCATTTTTACGAAATAACTTTAGAGTTGATGAATTAAATCACGAGAAGATAATTAAATGTGTGTGCTCAAATTTATGTTAAGAATTCTCACCAAACAATAGCAATATTCTACGCAATGAAAAGTCTCATGTGCAGAGCAGTGCAATGAAAATTCGAATCTAAAATAAAATGAAGTTATATTATTTAAAGTTTATTGACTTCTGTCAGGATGACAATAAATATTATATGAAATTGAGTGCTCATCTCTGCACGTCATCATCCATTCAAGGGTTATTGAGGAAAAATGAAGAATTTTTATATTGCATCAAGTAATCATTTACCGACGCTGTGAAAGCTCGTAAGAATTCTATTGTGTTTAAAAGAGATTCGCCAATGGAATGTGATGGAAAGTTATATTTCAGACATAAGAAGTTCTCAGAACACAATCAGAGGAAATGTGATTAAATTATTAAATCCATTTCTATCTGTATGAAATTCTTTGAATTTAGCGATTGAATTTCTCTGAATTATATGGGAAAATGGAGCGGATTTGTGAGGTATTTTTCATACTTGAGGAAAAGTAATCATTTCCCAGGGGAAATGACAAAAAGTCAGGCTCTGCCGTGACCAGGAATTGAACCTGGGCTTCCTCGGCCACAACGAGGTGTCATGACCACTAGACGATCACGGCTGGGCGCCTCTTGAGTGACTCCAACGCCTGAGTCTCCAGCAATTTTCGTGCGGAAGAAAGAAGGGCTAAAAGCGACCATTTTCCGGAGGGAATAGCAAAAAGTCAGGCTCTGCCGTGACCAGGAATTGAACCTGGGCTTCCTCGGCCACAACGAGGTGTCATGACCACTAGACGATCACGGCCGGGCGCCTCTTGAGTGACTCCAACGCCTGAGTCTCCAGCAATTTTCGTGCGGAAGAGAAAAGGGTCAATAGCGATCATTTCCCGAGGGAAATGGCAAAAAGTCAGGCTCTGCCGTGACCAGGAATTGAACCTGGGCTTCCTCGGCCACAACGAGGTGTCATGACCACTAGACGATCACGGCTAGGCGCCTCTTGAGTGACTCCAACGCCTGAGACTCCAGCAATTTTCGTGCGGAAGAGAAAAGGGTCAATAGCGATCATTTCCCGAGGGAAATGGCAAAAAGTCAGGCTCTGCCGTGACCAGGAATTGAACCTGGGCTTCCTCGGCCACAACGAGGTGTCATGACCACTAGACGATCACGGCTGGGCGCCTCTTGAGTGACTCCAACGCCTGAGTCTCCAGCAATTTTCGTGCGGAAGAAAGAAGGGCTAAAAGCGACCATTTTCCGGAGGGAATAGCAAAAAGTCAGGCTCTGCCGTGACCAGGAATTGAACCTGGGCTTCCTCGGCCACAACGAGGTGTCATGACCACTAGACGATCACGGCCGGGCGCCTCTTGAGTGACTCCAACGCCTGAGTCTCCAGCAATTTTCGTGCGGAAGAAAGAAGGGCTAAAAGCGACCATTTTCCGGAGGGAATAGCAAAAAGTCAGGCTCTGCCGTGACCAGGAATTGAACCTGGGCTTCCTCGGCCACAACGAGGTGTCATGACCACTAGACGATCACGGCTGGGCGCCTCTTGTGTGGCATTGCGTCTCAAATTCAGCTCCAATTCACTGGAGCAGTGCTTGAGTTTGGTAAAGAAGTGAAAGTCATCAAAAAAGACTGCGAAAGCGGTGTTTTAACGATCACTGCCGGTGGCGTAATTTGAAGCTGTTGGTGAGAACAGTAAAATAATTTTTATCGTCTTTCCCACAAACTTGAGACAATTGTGCCAAATTCAGAGTCATTCATTTAATTTCCCAACATAAATACCGCCATGGAACAATTGAGCTTTCAATAATCTGTTGTTACGGCTCTCGCTGAATTGGAAAAGATAAAAAAGCGCACGTTGCCGAGCAAAACAGCACAAGCATGAAAAAGTTCTATTGGATTGTGACAAAAAGAGTTTGATGAATGTATTCATTTCAATATTCCTCACTGTTCGCTCTGCGAACTGTTTTATTGGTGGTATCTTTTTGTTCCTTCCGGAACTCACTTATTGTTTGATGAACGATGAGATTTTTGAATCCGGAATGAAACAACGGCCTATTAGCATATCAGGCCATGGAGAGAATGTCATTCACAATCGCAATGCGCACAGCCTTTTGTTAAGGGAAAGATATGATCATTGGGGATTTTGTAAGGAAGCTTTTCTTTATTCTTCGTAGACATTGATTGT
The DNA here is from genome assembly GCF_947086385.1 of Phlebotomus argentipes. Taxonomy (NCBI): domain Eukaryota; kingdom Metazoa; phylum Arthropoda; class Insecta; order Diptera; family Psychodidae; genus Phlebotomus; species Phlebotomus argentipes. The sequence continues at coordinate 1,615,153 of NW_026776174.1, forward strand.
GCTTAATTGCATTGTGAGAGATAAATGTTAATTGTATCTCAAATGATGTTTATTTTATGAGATTTTGTTGCTGCGAATTATTTATACGAAAAAAAGAGCGGAAGTCATGACTTTTTAATTGCCTACTCAGGATCTGTTTTGTACAAAGTCTGTTATACCTATTCTTCTTCATGTACCAAAATTTATTCCAATACCAAATCCACTTCTCGCTGTGTTTATCGTATATCGCGTATACTTTGGCACTGAGGTTTTCTTGGTTTCCGTCCAAATTACCAGCTAATGAACTATAAAAGTTAATTCAGTCAAAAATATTTTGGAGATGCTCATGAAGTTGTGCCAAAAATTTCGGGGAATTCAAAGCTTGCTCCTTAATTTATGTAGGCAAAGAGTGAACTAATTTTACTAATGATAATAAGCGAAATTTATTCCACTCACAAGTGAAATTTGGGATTTAATTTTTGAGTAATACTGGCTGCTTAAGAGCCAAATTGGTGTGCTTTTGGGAAAATGGGTCACTGAGTGGATAAGAGCATATTAAATGGTAATCCTCACATTTAAATTTATAATTATCGATATATGTTATTAGTTTTCGTGAAGTCTACCTTCTTACGTCACGTATCGATTCATGATTCTCCTGGAAATGGTGCTGTTGGCAAAATTGGCATATTGATTAGGTTGATTTGCAAAGAGTGTGTTTGTAAGCTCAGAAATCCCTAAAGCTTCTTATAACAATGACGATGATGCGTAATGTGAACATATTATTCACTCGAAATACCTCGTTATTGAAAAAAGGGAGATTTTCCCACCAAACTTCCTATGAGAGACATTTTTCCGCCGTTTTTCCCAATATTTTCCGCAATTTTTTCACTTCTTCCCACACTTTTTCGCCCACCGAACGTGAGTTTGCGATATAATGCAAGCAATGTGCGGTTTATTCAACGCGGATCATTAATTTTTCACAGGAAACTAGTTATTTGCAGAACAAAATTTATACATATGTATGAAAGAATAATCCACCATTGTCCTCGTGCTCTGGCGCGGGTCCCTCTGGGGCGACTGTCAGTGTGGGGAATATCACCCATACTTCTCTTGTGTGAATGATTTATCATGTTGGCTCTTTTCAGCGATAATCAATGGTATTAATGGGATTTTCTGGGGCATTATTGGGTGAAAGATCTATTGTGTCAGGCACTTGTCTGATAGTTAGACTCCGTGCGTTAGAAACGATTTATGTTTGTGCAAGAAGAAGAATTCCTCCTTCGCCTGTCGACTCAGGCTGACACGTCTGCACAGATATCTTCCGTTCAATCACATACGATTTAGGTAAATTCTCGTCAAGAGTGGATTTAAGATCTGCATTTCTGCATTTTCTATTTCCTGAACCTGCTTAACCTTAATCTATTCCGTCTAGCAAAGAAGACAAATTGCTTTTCTGATTGTGCATGGTGAAAAAGAAGGACTTTTTGACTCTACTATTTAAACAATATTCCCTTAAAGATTAAGGGTTGCAAGGGCCCTTATTCAAGATTTTCGACATATCCATGGGGAATATGAGATGGTTAATAATACCCCCATATTTTACCCCTGTTTTGTCTATGAGAATAGATTTATTTGACTCATTTTTCGTGTCACATCCTACGGTCTTTTGTTTGGTAGGGAGAATAATGGCAAAAGTAGTTTACACACATCGCCACACACCCCCACGTGACTTTTTTATGTGGTCATAACTCACTTTGTAAATGGCGGTGGGAATATGAGGCACCTCTGGGACACTTTCCTTCACACAATTAACATTTAAAATTGCTCCTGAGCAGCCACCCAGCAAAGAGTTTGTCACATTACCGGGGACACTGTAAAATTGAAAAGAGGTGCTATTTTTCCTGGCTCAGAAAGGGTGGCGTCACGATGGAATGGGGGGGTGAGATGGCTTGGGGCGCAGACACGCATTCAGTGTTGCTGGATCAGGACGTGTGGAGAGCTCGTGAAAGGTTTCACAATAGCAATCATTGTTGCAAAATGAAATGTTGAAGGAAAATGGCATAAAATTGTCATGTAAAACCGCCAATTGAAAAAAATTTCCACATCTACGCGATTCACTTTGTGCGCTTCCGTACTGAAAATTGCTGAATTTGCTCAAATAGTGCATAGTCGCTTCAAGAGATGGCATATTACAGAGTGTGAAAATTTATGTGAACATATAATATGAAAACATAATGTTGAATTGTGTAATTAATAGTAATTGCGGGTTCGGTGTGAAATCTGAATGTTTCAGTGATTTTTTCCGGCTCTTTTTACTTTAGTTGAGAAGTGCAATGAACCAGAAATGTGTGTTGGTTGAAACAGTTTCGAATGTTTTGTTTAACCCACAGTCCAACTGATTTATTCTGTAAAAATATCTCTATGGCAAACATGAAATAATTTATCTGGAAAGCACACAAGAGAGCTCAGCTTCTGTACCCATGCTTGTGGATTATCGAGCAAACACCTGGGAATTTTACCATTGATTTTTTCTCACCACTTTGCGCCGTGAATTGTCAATTGAATGGCGTTCTAAATCCGCCCTTATACGCTTGTGGTGCAGAATAAACCCAATGGTGTGGACCATTTAAAATAATACATACACGCCAGAGAGCTGCGGATTGAATGGCCACCTTATATCCACACACATTTCATGGCGAGGCGCTTTCCCGCCAAAATTTACAATTGATACAGGTTGTATGCCATTAGAGAGGTGCCGAAAATGGTCCAGAAAGGATCTATTCTCGCGGGTGCAGTATTTCGCACTTACGATAGGACTATTTTCAGCACAAAAGCACGCAAATAAATTCAATTCAATTCGTGTTACGCCATTTAATATCTCCGAAGGCTTCCGCTTGCCTCCATTTCACCATTCTGGGGGGATAAAAGTGGCAAAAAGAGAAATTCAAATGAAATTTGGCGATTTACAATCTTTTCCCTACTGTTTCATTCCCATCTTCCTATTATTCCTGCATCGGTATGAATATCAATTCAATCTTCCGAATGTCTTGTGAGAAGGTCGCATGCCAAGTGTAAGGAATTCTCACTAGGAAGAATATAAAAATCCTGACGCAAATATTAGCAAAAGTTAAAATGTACTTTGTGAATTTCTCGGGGAAATTCACACGTGTAGAAAATGAAATCTGCTGAATATTCCATGTGTTGCTTGCAATAATAGAAATTCCTCTCTCGCTCCATCTTCTCTGTTATTATCCGCAAAACTTTCCTTTTATTGATTATACTTTCGCATGCTCCTCCTTGGCTGAGGCGAAGCTTCAGCGCTACGAGCATTTTCACCACAGGTAGCATCCTATAAAGATGCCCGAAAGTGGATGTGAATGTAAATTTTGCATATAAATTCACTTGAGGCAATCAAATAATGAGAACAGCAAGTTAGAGTGTTACATATTGTGTGTGTGTCTTCGTTGTCAAGGTGTTTTGTTGGAATTAGTTGCATCTATGTGGATGAAATTCAGACAAAGTGTAGATTTGAATTCTGCTGAATATTTAATTAATTTTTTAGTTTGACTTTATGGAAGTATCTTCAATGAAATACGCAAAGCTTTGGATCTTCATTCATCTTATACACTGCGAAATGGCTCTCGCTGTTCCAATTTGAGTTGCAGAATTAGCCGAATAAAGGGGTGGCACGAAGGTGGAAAAGCTTTAGTTTTGGGTGGATTTTCTCTCGCGTGAACAAATTATTACCTTGCCTGGGCGAGAATGTCTTGAAACACAAACATAAATGGTAATGCTGTATCATTTCCTAACCTCGCAGAGTAATCTTGAGGATGGGTTGTGCAATAAATTTGCGCGGTGGTGAGACAAAACAAGGGATTTCATGCTCTGTCAGGACGCGGAGGGGGTGGGATTACCTGAGGCATTTAGGTGAATGTGGGCTAATGTCTTTTGCTTGCTTAATTATTATTTAAAAGGTGCAAGGAAGCGAATGGAATTCTTTGGCCGTTCCCATGCAGGAAGACCGCATTTTGAGCGTTCGGAGGATGTTTCTGCAGCGATGTGGATTTCTTTTGGCTGAATATTTAAATGGTATATATATGTAGGTGCAAGGACAATTGGTGTGGCTTTCTCGCGGTGAACCACTCGAGAGGTGATCGTCTCAGGAGGATCTCCATTGTTCGCTCTATATTTTATGACTTAACATGGCAATCCAATTTACCTGGGTTGCAACTCGGCAGGGATTTCCTGCTCCCGTGTGCCACATAACTTGAGCTCTGCCGTGGCCAGGATGAGCATTCACGGTGAATATGGATGCTGCACGTGAGCTTTCTTTGCACACTCTGCAAATCTCACAGATTTGTGCCAAGACTGGGGGAGATATTCAAAGTAAGTGGAGACTATTTGGGCATTCCATTCGTCTTTTCTTCTTCTGTCATCCGCTGAAAAATACCCTGTCGCTGTCTTCATAATGCAATATATGTAATAATTCCTAGCCCCAGAATCAAGTGGAAGGTTGAAGAGGGATTTTGCCCCCGAGACAGTCCCTCAGCTCACAATCTACATTTTCCTCTTCGCATTTCCCATTGAAGACTTCACTCCCTCACAGTGAAATGTGTGCCTGTGTCTTTTTGATTTCCGGGTCTCATGCCATTTCGTCTCACTTCAGCCCCCGAGAAAATGGGGGGTATCATGTGGGAATTTAGAGGATTTACTGTGTGTTATTCTCTCTCCCAGCGACAAACGTCGTAATGACACAATAATGATGCAATATTTAACGTCATATATTATGGTAATTTAAATGTCTCGCAAGACAAGTGAAAATATATTGAGATGAAGAATGATTGTGCGTGTTGAGGGTGAGATTTTCTTGCACGCTAAGGAGATGAATATATGCTTGAGAATTAATGGTGATGGTGCTTGGCTGGTGGTGGAAACATCCAAACACTTTTTCAACTCCATGCAGATTAATTTATGTCATTTAAATTGAATACCGCGGCTTGGGTTGAAGCACACGAGCATGATTCTAAATAATTTATATGTTATTTTTTCACACTTGATTTATCAACAGAGCTATTACTCTCGAACACTCGATATGTCAGAAATTCCCATAACTATGTAATAACACTCAATTTTTCCTCTTGTTTAAACCATTGGAATTCTCTCACACATTCCCTAATCTGCTCTCCTCTTCTCACTTTCTTTACAGGGTGACTAACCCCTAAGGGAAATCACTTTTTAGCTCCAGAGAATAATTTATTGATAGTATCGTGAATAATAATGGCAGCAGTTCAACAAGCAAAAGAGACATAAATTTATATGGCAGAGGCATGCTCTACTACAAAAAAAAGTGTATGAATAAAAAATTGTGACTTATCTCATTCACGTACAGCCCATTAATCCACAATTTGCACAAATTGGAGAATAATTCTTCTCTGTCATGGGCAAAGAGTGACGGTGAGGCAAAAAGGCGGCAAAGAGAGGAAAATCAACAGAGGCAAAATCAAAACGTGGCAAATGTACTATTTTGACAAATGTGATTTTCATTAATGAATTGAAATGTGATGTGGAGTTTTTGCACCCCGTGAAGAGAGAGAGAGCACATGGTGTGAGGAGATCCTGGACGAGGAGATTTCCGTGTTAAGTCTGGAATGAGCGTGATTTTTGCTCATTGCCGGCGGAGACACAGCGAGACACGGAACAAATCAGAGCAAGCATGTGGCTCCTCGGAAAACAAGACAATATTTCAAGAAGCGAGTGATATGTGGTCGTTTGAGCGTTTGTGAACCTAAATCCTTATTATTCCTAATGCTCCGAAAAGGCGGCCGCACGAGACGAGGCAATTTCATCGCCCTTCTAGACACTCTGGCAAGATGGTCGACAATATTTATGGTGCTCGGATTTGCGAAGGATGGAAATGGTGAGTGTGAGCCTTCTCGTTTTTTTTCCAAAAATATACTTTTTCTCCCGAGAATGTGTGTCTCTCGTTTCCATATAAGTATATAAAACCTCCCCACATTGAGCATCATTTCTGTTCTCTCTCTCTCTCTCTGTGGGGAGAAGATGAGGACGCGAGTCTCCTTAGGCAGAGTTGCAAATAATACTGCAGACAATAGATTAACACTTCGATTACGCAATCATGGTAATTTGTCTGGTTGAAATTTATGGTATAGAGTTTCACATTGTTTCAGAAAAGTGTTCAATTCAGCACTCTCTTTATGATATAGTTATAAATTTTACCAGGAACATTAGAATGAAATATTATTTCAGTGATGGCTTTTTCAATTTTGTAAAGTATCTTTTTCTTTATATCAATAATATGATCATTTTATCTATAAAGCTCAATGTCAAGCTTCCTTTTAACTCAGTCAGTCTGAAGCTTGGTCTGAAGTAAAAAGAGATATGGAAGGAATTTCCACGCATTTAGGTCTCTTCCCCAAACCATCAGCTGGAGGAGAAGTATTCAATATTGTGTAATTTATACGGACTTGGTGTATTGACCCAAAATACAACGAGAAAGTCTTCCGAATTACGGCAAGACGGAGAGTATCACTTTTCACATTCTCCAGAATAGGCGGAAAAAAGAAGAAAAGTTGCACGGAGATGGTAAATACACAAACAAATCACAGGACCGAGTCTGAGCATCGGGAGATGGAATGGGCGAGCCTTGGGGCGAACTGTTTGGCTGAGAGAAAGGAATTCAAGTGAAGCATAAAGTCAAATTAAAATTTAATTAAAGATATACAATGCCCGGGTCAAATTGAAACTAATTGTAGTCGTCAAGATTTTCTACCGAAAAATAAGATTGATACACTTAGAGAAAGAGAGAGAGAGAGGAAAGTTGGGCGCCGACATTCTTCCACTTTTGGCCCTTCTTTATCACCCATCCGCACTCGAGGCTCCTATTGGCGTCCATTCAAATTATCAAAGTTTCACTGGCATCGTGGAAATTTCACCTCGCTGAGAAAAATACGATGGGCTGGGGGGGTGAGGGGAGAATGAATGTGCTGGTAATGTATCCATAGTTGGGGTGTCGAAGAGCAAAACATCAATGCTTAATTGCGAGCTTTTAATTACATTTTAGTTTCCTCTTCTTGGGCAATGTTCTGGGGATTTAAATGGCATGATTTATATCGTAATTAATTTTTCACCGTGCCGAATGAGCGTCCCTGGCGCCAGATTGGAATAAAATGGGAAATCTGGAGTAGAGTTTTATGGAAAAATAAACATGTAAATGGCGGGAAATTTGGAGTGTAACAAAATTAGTATTGCGATTCCAAAAGGGGTTTGGCAATCTACCGAAATATTGCTTTATACACAGATTTAAAATTGCACACCCTCGTGGAATGGAATGAGGAGGAATAATTACCAAAAACTATGACATGCCAAATGGCTATCCCCTCGTGAGAATACCTAAAAATCTAGGTGAACAAGTGGGTGGAAAATTGCATGCACATGTTGATGGGTGGGGCAACAAGGGAAACGTGGGAAAATCAATTTTATAACATAAATTAATTTTCCCTTTTTGTAGTATTTTGGGTAGGAGAAACACGACTAAAAGATTTGTAGGTGGAAAAAGTGCAATTTAATTTAATTTCTACAGCATTGGGGGTTTGAGAAATGGGTTGCAAAGGTGGGACAATTAAAATTTATGTCTGACATTTTCACTAGGGAAATGCTCCTTTGACAACCAGACAAAAAGACTTTCAAACTTTCCAACTTTTCCCCTAGTAATTCAATGATTCGCATTCTGGTGTAACACCGTCGAACTTTCAAGAGGTGGAAATCTCCTGTCGCACTCGGAATTGATTTATATGCTCAGGGAATATAGCCGGTTTTATTGGTGGTTTATACGGTTCCCCGATGGTCAGTTGTGGATCGGTTATAATTCTGTAAACCCACAAGTAGACACTCTATCACTTTCGCATTTGTCTCGGTGAATAAATTAGAAACTGGGTGACTTTAATGGCGCTTGAGGGGATAATATTAGAACGTCGCTGATAATTACATTTGCGAAATTTTACACAGGACTTGTTGTTTTGGGGCGATTGCGGAGAAATATATGTATAGATTTCATAATTTAAATGAATTTGTAAATTAATTGCAATCAAAATGGAGTGTGATTTGTAACTTTGATAAATTGATAATAAATACAAAATAAATGTTATTTATGTTACCTCATACTTATCATTATTTGCAATATGGTGCACGTGCATAAATAATAGACTTTATAGAGTATTTTAATTTTTATGGAAATTAGATTATAATCGTTTAATTTAGGCTGACAACAGCTGCAACATTTCAATGCATAAATAACATTTTCATTGATTGCAAGTTCTATTTTTTTTTATTTCCATACTCACATATGTAATTTATTCACCATCAGGAAGAATGGATAAAACATAATGTGGCAAGAAATATGCCAAATTGAGTTGAAGATGCGATATTGAACTCAATTGAAAGTGGAATTTCCATCAACTTTCTCAAAAATCTATTCCATAACTTTCTTACTTCAACTGTGTGTCAAGGAGGCGAGAATGGATGGAGGTCAAGATGTGGGAAAGAAGCAGCGAGTCTTCATTGAATGCAGAACATCGGTCAGGAGAGCTCGCAATGCGTCCAGACTTGCCAGCCATTGTTGGAAGTGAAAAGGCAGCTTAGATTCAGTCTTTCGCATTCGCCATTCTCCTCAGAAAATGCCATGTTCAATAAGATATCGGATCAGTGATGTGAGAAACTTCATGAGCGTCGAATCAAAGAAAGACATTCGAAGGGAGTCTTCTTCGTTTGTCTGCAAGTCCTGTTTGTCGATAAATTATTTCGTTTCGTTTCTTCAAATTGGACGGCACCAATTCAATTAGGAGTATTGAAGCAAGTTTGAATGTGAACGAATTTATAGGATGGCGAATGAAAATCCTTTATATCCCAGAGAGAGAGAGAGATGGATGAAGAAAGTGTGTAGTTAAAATTCTCATCTCTTGCATTTCGCATAATTCGACGTGGTGAAACGCGTTATGTGTTAACATCATTTCTTTATAGCTTTTCTGCATAACCACTGAGTGTAAAATTGAGCTTCTCATGACTTAAGAACGTGTGGATGGAGTAATTGCAATCTTCAATGCGATCAAACAAAATATTTCATTAGGCACCGATGAGAAGTGTCAAATTGGCCAAATGAAGCAGTAAACTCAAAATGATACACTCTTAAGCTTCTTAATGATTTAATTCCACACGGAGTATCGGAGTTTCGAAGGTAATTCTGGAACCCCAATTGAATTTCAATCTTTGAGAGTCCAGACAAAATTAATTATATCCTCTTCGTTAAACATTCATGGCAATTCGATCCACCTTTATGGAGCACACACACCTCATTATCCATCGTCTAATTGCTCAGGTGGTGTCCAACCTTCGTCATCTGATACTGTATCAACTTTCAGTGAAATAATGAACGACGATGTATTAAAAATGCACGCAATAGATTGATGGGAATTGGCAATATCGCCTGACAATGATAAACATCTTCGTATCTGTTGACACTTCTTCAATATCTTTCAATTGAACTTGTTCAATAAGTTGCCTTGCGAGAATGAACTTACATTGAACTTCCACTTTATCATCGTCTTCATGGGAGAAGCTTGTGCACACAATGTGGAAATCTTTGTGAGAACAAATAAGTCACAGAATAGGGGCTGTGAAATGGAAGAAGAATAGATAGTTGAGGAGCGTTTTGTTCTTACAATTTCCTCTTTCTCAGATATAGTAGATCGAAAATCATCGTTCGTTATTAGATAATAAAACCTCTCTGTTTTGTGTTTGCTTGAAAAGTAAAGAGATTGTTATAATGAAGAATCTATGCTTAGAGATAGTTTTTAAGAGAAAAACAATATTAATTCTGTGAGATCTTGTTCAATTTTCTTTACCTGTGCTTGAGAAACTCTCTCCAGATTTAATACATCAGTTTGTTCTTAAGTGAGTTGTAGAAATTGGAAATATATACTTCACTTTCATTTTCGAGCAAACATTGCGAGATCTACACTTTTGGCACTTTCTGTGTTTTGAGCACTCTCTACTAATTTTCACTTCTAGAATATGAAAGTTCTCCTATGGATAAATGAAGTTGCAGCATATGTGCAGTGTAGGATAAGACATTGAAGAGTTATTGACGCAAAAACTAATTTAAATTGCTTCTCGAATGGATGAAGCGTAGAATTTCACCTGCCATGAATAATGTATTCTATCTATCATGTGATTTCCGTTAGATTACCAATTGCGATGGTGTTTGATGAAAGAGGAGAGGTGACTGAGGCTGGAAATTTAAATAAATGTGTCAAGTTTCACTCTGTCTTCTCATCAGTCAGTGTGTAACATGTGTGTGTGTGTGTGGGTGAGGAATTAATAGACAAATAAACTTTCAATTGGATCATCAAAGTTTCACACATGGAAAGGGGTGGGAAATTTGTAATTCTCACACCCAACGTGTGGATGAGTAAACTGACTTGTCAATCGCGCTCAGTGTTGCCTAAGACGCCTTATATATTGTATCTTCTTTGCAGCTTCCGGTTAGGATTATAATGTGGTCGAAATTGTTCCGTGATATCGTGTTAATTATTTTGCGAAAATTTGCGATTGAGAGACTGAGATTTGAGGTGTGAGTGTGCTGAATTTAAGCACGATCGTTGCTGTGATTTAGGGAATATCTGTTACACATTCACTTTGATGTCACTTAATTATCTAGCGATAATCGATTTATTTGACACATGCATAAAGCCCAGATTCAACTTTATGAGCACAGTAGATTGTATCTCAGCTAGATTTTGGATAAACATAGCAGTTCAGGGCATCTAGAAGTTCTTTGAGTGGGAAATACAATGCAACAATTTCTGCCTAAAAGGATTAATAGGGGAGAACCAACTCTTTTGCGGTTCAGAATGACTTTGTACATTGAACTCCATGAGATTCAATCAGAGAAAAATCGCATTTCATTTAGGTAAACGCCGTATTAGTGATGGTGATGGTATGTGTGTATATCTATATGGGCGGAAAGTGGAGCAACTAACAAATGAGTGTTTATGTTTGGAGTTACTCCGCCATTTGGGGCTGTCTATGTGGCAGTTTTGGGGTACCGACAATAGCACACGATGGACAGTCACTGGACCACGATAAACTTATTTGGTAGATAGATAAACTAATTCACTGGCTATGGGATTACATTCTCGCTACCCGAAAATACAATTATCGCAATATGTTGCCCGCCCTCCACTGGGGGGCAAATTCATTGGAGTCGATCTGGGCCCAATATTTCGGGGGCGTCAGCCACTGTCTCGTGTACCTTTTGCGCCAGCCAGAGTGTGTGGGCGTAATGGGATTACTGGAGCATTCTAATTTACTCATGAATTGGCCAGTATGGCGTATATCTTGAAAATAGTATCTCACATTAGGTTCTATGTTTTCTCTGCTGCTTTTTCCACACACACAAGTCCTCACACGGCCATTCATTGTGGATGTTTCCTCTGCTTATAGGGCTCATTCAGCCACCTCAGACGACATCTCACGTGGTGGCAGATAGCTCGGGTGGGGGCCACCTTCCGGACATGGACACAAATTTCCTGAATAGTGTAAATAGAAATCAACTGGAGCCGGTGGTCAGCTCGAACGTAAGTGCTAATCGAATTAATCACATCAACAAGACGAGTTCGCCGCCCATGAGAATGGGCGCCACGGAGTCTGCAGCTCGTGCCGTCGATAACCAATTAAGTGAAAGTGAAGACACTGCCTCCAACTTCAACGAGACCCACTTTGCCACAGAGAATTCATCAACTGTAATTTATCAGGCTGGTTCAATTGCAATTCTCGAGTGTATCGTTCGCAACATTGGCGAGAATGTGGTAAGAGTGCTTTGATTTCTTCCATTCCCAGAATGTCCCTTCGGCCTGGCCGGCCATCCGGCAAATAAATATACACGTTGACACACTCACAGTGGAATATAATGACCAACTTGAAATCAGGGATGGTTGTGAATATATGAGGCACTCTCAGTATGAGATATATTGCGGGGGTGGAGAGACTGTTCATACTTTTCTGCTACATTTCTCTCGGCCATTCGCTTCACTTCTGCAAATAATCCATATATAGGGCTAAAGATGAGTGTAACAAATTGTGTGGTTTCGTTCCCTTTTTTTTCTGCGCAAAACAGCGAGATGAATGAATATTGTAGAATGAGCTTTTAGTATAATGAAAAATATTGAGTATTTTGTATTCAAGAACTGATTGTTGCGGTTTTTTTTGTGTGGTAAAATTGAAAATTGAGAAATTGGAAATCATCAGGAGAATATCAATTACACAGCCAATGGTAACGATGATTGCTTTTACAGACTTATGTATAATAATGTTAATTATTATTATTATTGTTTAAAATTTAAATGTTTTCAACGTGTCCAATCGTAATAATACGCGGAAAATGTGATTGCAAATTGTTTTATTTCAATAAATAACTTTGCTTTTATTTTTTATTTAACAGCAATTTTTATTATTTTGCAGGGGTAATTGTTAAATATTTTATACCCTCGATTTTAACCAATGAAAATGTGACAAAATCAATTCCCAATTTCAAATTCCCTATCGTTAATGTGTAGATTTTCCACTATCTACTAATATATATCATTCATCACATCAGAAGATGAGCTCTTTGATCAATTTCCGATGTGTATTTTGTAGGTATCATGGATCAGGCGGAAAGGGAAAGACTATCATCTTTTAACAGTTGGCTTAACAACGTACAGCGGCGATGAGAGATTTAGTGCAATTCATCCGTTGGATTCAGAGGTGAGGTTTTTCCCTGGAAATACCGCGTGAAAATGTTTGCCAAACGTGTGTGTGTGTGTGTGTGTGTGGATTTTACTTTGAGTTTTCCCGCAACTAGAATTTCATGTGCAAGCGGAAAAAGCCACATAGCGGAATGGAAGGTGTCTGCAAATAGCAACTGATGAGGGGCTCTGCTTGTGATATTTTCTGAAAAGGACTGGGGAGAAATCAGTGAAGAATAAAATACAAGAATTACTGGGAGTTGTGTAAATCCTCTGCCTCTATCGAACCACCCATTTATGTTGAGAATTGCTGGACCAGAAAGCATATTGAGTGGAATGAATCGGGTGAAAACGTATAAATATGGTAAAATAGCATAAATGATTTACAGTTCCTTGAGCTCTAATTCCCTGGGTTGATTTTTAATTTATGGGGAAGAGCCAGTGTGTTTCGCCCCAGAGTTAAATTTTCTGTGAAGAATTTATCAAATGTGATCAGAATCCGGCCAGCGAGACACCATCGTCGTTATTAATGGCATACGGGTGGCTTGCAAATCACTGATTGTGCGCCTCTCTTCGTCTTGCACTCCCGCACTATCGAAAATCATCCAATATCCAGAGCTCAATTTCAGACAAATCATATTGCTCACTTCATACGTGATTGACGCAATCAGTTGAGCGTCATTTGTCTCTTCTGAGGGTTCACCAATCTGAGTTGTGCCATGATTTTGAGGCATGCACACGCTCACTTAACTCATATATGGTTTTCATAAGTCGGTGATAGTCTGGGCCACAGTCGGTGTTTACCAGCGTGGTCTAGCATGTGTGGCAATATTTTCATTTCATTTTCCGCAGTGATGCTTATCATTAATTAAAATTTACAGCTCAAGAGAATGGACATGTTTGGCATTAAAAATTTTCCGCGCGCAATTCGCACAATTGTGCAATTAAGCTGCGGGCGGTGAACACAAATTTCGTGTCTAATTAATTGGTGGGGCATTTATAATACGGCCATTTCTCTTCTCCACCTGCACAGGACTGGACCCTCCAGATCAAATTTGTGACCACGACGGACGCTGGCGTGTACGAGTGTCAGGTAAGGAAAATTTTTCTTTCCCTCAGTCATTAGTGCGCCAAATTGGAGAATGTCTAATTGTGGCAAATTTATTTACCGCCCACAGGTATCCACCCACCCGCCAATATCAATCTTCACGCACCTCCACGTTGTCGGTGAGTAGGCAATTGGCGAAATGGTCCGTGGGAGTCACGCTGGGTCGTGAATATTCATATTTCCCCCCTCAGGAAGGGATTAGGCAAATCATCTCGAAATAGATTGGTGGGATTTTTTCAGGACGTTGAGCACATAATAATTAACAGGATTAATTTTGTTCAAAAGCAAATTTTCCCGAATATTATTTTCTGATAATGATTTCATGATGGCAATTGAGTTTTCATTATTTATTGTACCACTGATTTTTGTCCTCAATTTGCATGATAACGAAAATATTGGTCCTGTGAAGCTCAAGGCTTTACTTATGCATGCATTTTCTGCCTGTAGATAATTTAACATGGCCAATGGACGGTTTAGGTTGAAAACAGTTTAATCAACAATGCGATAGGAGTGGATTCAATTTGGAGCGAATTTATTAAACATGCTGGTCAATGTATTTGCATTATGTTAGTTAAGTCTCTTCGTTCCCCAACATAGACTATCAGTGGGGATAAATTAATCAATAGACTAAACTGTGTATCGATATATTATGTAGAATATAATGTGCTTGCATACATTATTGTCAATGAACACTGATAATACAGTTTTCGCAACTAAAAGTTTTGCTAAGAGCAAATGAAAATGAAAAACCATAGCAAATATTCTGTACTTGTCCAGAAACATTTTACATTGAATCCAATTGGTCTTTTTGTGAAATGATATTTGTCCACAGTTGTGTTTGGGGTATCAAGATGATAACATATGAGATTTCACTCGAAATATTCCGAATGATGTTGGGAAATATGGGGTGCATGAAGAAGACACTTTCATGGTAAATCAAATAAGAAAGTCTCATGTTTTATTACCTATTTACTTTAGCTATGGTGTATCATATGCGGACATACACAAAATATCATATATTCCCTATACTCTTTAAGCATGTCTTGGCGCTGAAAGGACATATGAAATGTAGATTTGAAACTATATGTATGCGGAGGGAAGTGAAAGTTTCACTTTAATGTTGGCCCATGTTGACGGGCGAGTGGATGGTAAATACATGATATTATATTTATTGGGGGCAAAGGGGACAAATATTTGATCACAAGCCACGATACTCAGCTGGACAAACAAGTTATTCATAAATATAGGATGCTGTATAGTTAAAATCTTCTACATAGAATTCTGTATCATTTATTTTAATCATGTGTGAAATTGAAATGCAATTTGTATAGTTATATATTGTCATAATGTTATGGAAATTGCCTTTGTATTAATCGCTGAGGGCTTGAATGGGTGTGAATAAAGTGGCAAAAATTCCAGGAATTGCAAATTTATTCTTGTTCGATCAATCATGCAAAATTAATAAGGGTTTGTAATAGCATAAAGCCAGGAATTGATTGGGAATTCGAGGAATTTCTTTATAATGGAGTGCCTGAAAACAACTTTGTATACCATGATTATGGGTAATTGAAAGTACAGCAAATAGAAATCAAAGGTATTTGAAACCGAGGGCGGAAGTACAATCATGCATGGCTAAATTTGCATGTATTTCGACTTAAATTTGCCATTTTATGGATTTTACAGGAATTTATTGACTATCCAACATTCGATAATGACACATAATCTTACTAAAGTACTACGTTTAATTGCTCGTATGCATAATTTTTGGCCAGTATTTCTCACTAGGAGTGTAAATACAGTGAATCACATCTCACTTGTGGCAATTGAGCAATATTATGACGTATTTGCAGAGGCACGAGCTGAAATTGCTGGGCCACAGGAGAAGTACTTGAAGCCCGGCTCAACTCTCCGGCTCGTCTGTCGAGTGCTGCAGAGCACGGAGCCGCCGCTCTATTTGTTCTGGTATCACAACAATCGCATGATAAACTACGACTCACATCGGGGCGTTAATGTGTCCACAGATGCAGGTACGTTGAGATTATGGATTCACCCCTAATTGAGCACGACAACCATGGTGAGAGCACAGTCCCCTCGGTATCTTTTTGCACATAATCCATTTCTTGTCGCGATTTCAACTGTCAAAATGTGCCACAAGAATTTACCGCCTCGAGTGTGAAAATGGGGAAATATGCCTCATATTTTAATGGTGATTGATGATACTCCGCTGTGTTGTCAGCGCACATCAGAAAATTGCTTCTAATTTTTTCTCATTTTCACAGGAAGGCAAAAAAAGTGAAGTCATGTCCAATGAATGTTGTACATGACATCCGAAAAAGAGAAACATTGTGCATATTTAGCATTTATGAAAATTATATATTTACCCTTGTTGGTCAGGATGTCAATTTTTGTGTGAACTTTCACTATAAATTCTTGAGATTTCGTTCAGAAATCAATCAAATTGGCTGGAAAATATTTGCATTTTCTTTTATTTTCATCAGTCATCAAAAAGCGCAAGACTGTAAAAAATATTCTCTTCATTGAAGCTTTCAAAGCTCTTTCCTGATTCATTATATTATCGCTAAAATGATGATACTTCAGCATGCTGAGTTATTTTTTGTAACTGACTTTCGCGGCCACAAAGTGAATTTCACCGCAGTTTCTGTTCCACACGGACAGAGGGAAGCAATTCTGTAGAGTGCATGCCTGAGGGTGAGTTTTGACGGGGCGGCATAGCATTACGATGGAAAGTTGAGAAAGAAATATACGGACCATTGCTCAGAGGCTAAGTGGAAAATGGCACAAATGGGTCGTTTGATTAAATTTCTTCTGTGGGCAGAAGGATGCAGTCTGTGAGAAAAATATTACAGCCTGGCTCAAGAATCTAAACCCATAAAGCTATGTCAATGTTGGTCGTAAAATTGATATTGTCAATAGAAGCGATAAGATAAACTTCGTGTTACACTATTCATACCTTTTCTATATTGATTCTCATTCACTCCGGGGGGGGAGAAAAGTCTCTCGGCGTGTTGTGGTTTTACACTGCGATAAGCCATGGAATGTCTACAGAATATATCCCTCAAAATCATCCCTCAAAGACACAAGGCTTTCCTAAATAGCACGTGCACATAGGAGACTGTGTGTGAAAATTGTGGGTAATGATACCCGGTTTATTTTCCTTTGCAGATAATCGCCACTCTGAGCTGCTAATACTGCAGACATCACTATCATACTCAGGAAATTATTCCTGTGTACCCAACAATGCAATATCAGCCAGCGTACTCGTCCATATATTGAATGGTAAGTTTCACATAGCGCACTTCTTCTATACTTTGCCATAAAACGCTAAATGGCTGGGGTATAATCCGAATTGCACATGAAGCAATATTGTAAATACCGTGCTTCATATTTTATAAAGTGCATTGTTAGCGCGTAATATTCCCAGCCACTTTGCGACTATGGTCTCAGAATGCCAAGATATGGCCAAAAGATACAGCGAATATAACGCCTTTTTGGGGGAACAATATGTAATATGGTTGGAGTTGCAGTATTACCATAAACTACCAAATTTCTCCACCGTTGATGGCAGCTCTCGAATTCGATGGAGATTCACAAGATTAACTCGGCGTCTTGCTATTGAGGGGTGAAATAGGGAAAACTTGCCCATTAGTGCATACATCGTGATTTCACGGTCTATTTACTTCGCTCTCGCGTCTCAGTAATATACATACTCACATATATACATTATGCCATGAAATTGTACCATATTGAGAGGGAAAATGTGTCCAAAGTGGAGCGCTTTGAGTATTTTCTGCTATTAGCTAATGAAACGCATCCACACTCAGCCTCGTAAATGGCTTTGATATCAAATATCCAAGCAAATATCACACGATAATTGCCAAATCACTGCACATGATTAAAATTAATAGAAACTAAACATCAAGAATTGCGCTTGCTAGATTGGATTTAAAGTGAATAAATTTGGAAATTGTGAATTCAAAGTGTATTTCTGTGTAATGCATACAAATTGATTGAGACATAAGTTTAAAAAGCACAAAAATATTGTCCCCAGGGTTTTTGAACCGAGATTATCTTTCAAGGATGTTTATTTTGATGTCACCATAGAAATACCCTCACACAATAACCCATGAAATACAATGCTTTTGCTCATTGACACCAATTCATTTGCTGAGCAAGCATTTATCAGATTACTTTCATTCAACACTTCAATGAATGAATCATTTACGCAAATTTCAAAGTGTAACACCGTATAAGTCTGTGGTTAGCATTATTCAAGCATGCTGAGCAGGCCACCTTTCATGTGACACATCCGATATTCAGTTGAAAGACACATTTTGTCGTTGAAATTTCCCCTCAATTGCAGGTGAAAATCCGGCCGCAATGCAACATGGGGAGCACAATGGGGCCATTGGGAGTGTCAAGTGGAGTTGGATGACATCATCGGTGATAACTCTGCTTGTGCTTCGTCTGCTGCTTGGAGAATCTATGTGAAAAGCGTGTCTTTTTCAGTGGTTTACCCATACTAATCGTGTGAACGGTGTTACAAAATGTGAGATGGACAGTTGAAGTGTGAGAAGCTGGAGGACATTACAGCATAATGATAGCTAAATGGAGACATATTGACTGAAGAGAATATTCGTAAAATTAATAAATGTTTAAGGAAATTAAGATCATCAACGTTGCGGATGCGGGTTTTGAGGGTGCCGTGTATAAGTTTTCCCCGCCAAGAGCCAACATTCTGCACCACTTAGGAGTGATTTTACATAGTTTCTTGAAAATCCAATTTACCATTATGTGTCTGAGGGTGAGGGTATTCATCGTTTTGACTGAGGGAAATCGAGGCGGAGTAGGGCGAGATAACTCCACTCCGTATGTTCCCTTAATTGTTCGTTGAATTCTGTATTTGATTTCCATATCTTAAAGAGGGAGCAACTCTATTTCAGATGGAAAACTCGAGAGAATGTGACTTCAACTCAACGGAACAGTCAGAGACCAAGAAGATTTGCCGTGCTGATAGTTTCCAGTAATGCGTACACGAGCTATATGGTTGTGTTTAATTTGCTCAAAGTGCAACATATGTGATTTTGTCTGAGGGTAGCACAGAACATGTCTAAATTGCTGCACAACGGGGTTGGCTTTTTCCCTCGATAGCAGCAGCGGCAGTAGCAGCAGCCGCGCAGGGTGGGCGGGAAAGGCAATGGGGTTGCGATAAGAAATTTCAGTGGCGGAAGTAGTCTCCAGCATTTTGACACGAAACAATTAAAATTTACTCAGCACCCATTAATGGTGATAATAAATAAAATATATTTGACTCGAGAGCATCCATAAAATTGTAGTGAGTCCATAAAAGTGTCAGCATTGCATTATATTGTTGTTGATGGGGGGAAAGAAGGGACTTTGCTCTTGGTACGATGGAGAAGAGAGTCTTTGCGGAAGAATTCGCCTATTTGGCAGCCCGAAACACGTACTGCCAATAAAATCAAAGAACATGGTGAATCCTCTGCGAATATGTTGAAATATTTTTAATGGAAATTCACCACATTCGACCATTTACACTTCCCTCCCCACGGCGATGCTTCAACATCCAGTAATTTCACCCAAGGGACTCGCCTTTTTTTTCTTGAAGGACCAGCGATGTGAGCAAAAGTGGTCGATGCAGAACAACACTTTGCTCACAAAAGGCTTCGCAGTATGGAAAATCTGGAAAATCTTGAATAAATATAATCGATTAGTCGGAAAGATGAATAGAAAAACTTCAATAAGAATCACAAGAAATGCAACATTGGCAAAATCTGATAAAACTGCATCTTGTGTCGTGAGATACTCTACAATAACTCATATTATTAAATATTACAATAGATCCTTTCGGCTCACATCACACTCGAGGGGGTGGAAAAATTTTGCCAGAGAAGGAAATTTATGCGAGACGAATGAATTCTATGGATTCCTTTCCCTTTATTATATACTCATTTTAAATAACACATATTTTTCACACACCCTCTGCTGAAGGCTTCTTTATTACACCATTGAATTCGTCCCGAAGTGATGCCATGAGGCGCGCTGCTGTACAAATTAAGGGCGGGAAAATAGCTTCACTCTCATAACTATGTTGATGATTTATACAAATCAAGGGATGTGAGAGCTAGAAAAATTGCCAACAATTTTTTAGGGTTGTGAATAATTAATTGATGGTCCTTAAACAAAAAAAAATAGTGCAACCGGCACAACGAGAATGACCATAAAAAGCATATTTCAATCGGTTTGAATATTTTTTGTCAACTAAAACTGATCATCAGAAATTTGCTGCCCATAAAATTTTGTGACACATGGAAAAATTGAAAACTATTCGATTTTTTAGCGCAATTCACATTGAATAGCTTCCAATACATTATTATGAAAAGAGTGATGGATGTTTTGACACAAATTGTGATAATCGATGGAATCAATTTGTTTGAGTTGGGAAATGTAATTAAAAATCTTTTTTTGGGCAGTTTTAATTTTTAAATTAATTTACATTACACATTTTAATGTTTAATTATAACATTTTACGTAGCAGGAGAATATAATATTCACTTCCTTGCTCATTTGTGTATTTTCAATTATTCACGCACAATTCCGATGCCTCTGAAATATGTATAAGGTTTAGAAAAGCTGGCTAAAAAAATAACAATCCAGGCTAATCGAAGCAAAAAGCCATGTAAACTCCTTGATGTGCTTTTCAGTGCTAAAGCATTTGCCTGAGATGGGGAAATGGGAGAAATTCGCGAGGTGCGAGAAGAGGTGAAAAATAAATGGGCAATGTCAATGATAAAGTGGTAATAATATGGAAATTATTGCTGATGAAGTGTTTCATCTGCGACGAGAGTGGCGGAAAAGTGGCGCGAAATGTGGTTCAAGTAGGAAATTGTTGATTTAACAGGGGAATAAGAGGACAGACGCGCGTGAAATAATGGTAATTTTAACTGATAGTGAAAAATGCTACGAATGTGGGACTTTGAGAGAAATATGAAGGAGCAAATGAGGGACTTTGGAACGATAAATGGGCAGCAGTTGAAATTGAGTTGAAATTAGTTTCCCACCCGGCTTCGTCTGTGCCATTTTTCTCCGTTCACTCTATTGCTCATTAAAGGTATGGGTATAATTAAGTTTCACTCTTTCTTCACTCCACCCTTTTGCCCCGTTTGGGTTGCTTTTTCTGTGAAATGCTAAATTTTCCGTCATCTATGGTAAATGGAAGGAAAAATACGTAGAGATCATGAATTTATTTACTCTCATTCTCTTTCTGTACCCTCATTGACCTCGTTTTCCGCCCTGGCTCCTCGCCATTTTTCAACGTATGGTAAGTAAATATGAGAGAGAGAGAGATACATGAACACTTTAATATTTCTTTTTCATCTCCACCCGACTCTCCAAATGTCGGGGGAGAAAGGAAAATAGCCATGGATATGATACACTTTGATGGGAATATATTTCTATTCCTCATTGGATATGTACGTGACTCTTGCAGACAAGAGTGTGATAACACGTGATGTTCTTATTCAATTTTCTGCATTTTAACTCTAACCCAAAATCATTCGCTCCTTGCATCGTGGATCAGCATAATTTCTGTGCTAATTCAATTAACACATGACACACACTTGCTTAAACAATTCAAATTTCCGAGTATTGCTTCAAAAAATTGATGATGTTGTATAACAACAACTCATTGGATTACCTTAATATGCAGTTCAGACTGCATACTGGGTAATTAATCGAATCGGAGAGCAAAGCTCTCTGCATTCTCTTGCCTGTGAATGACTTTCGATAGTGGAATTTGTTGAGGTATTTGAGTAGATTCCAGCAATCGAGAACTTTCCACTAAATAACTCTTTAAAAGAGAATCCCGAACCATATCAACTTTTTCCACTTTTTCACGCACAGTATTCGAATGACACGATTGGGAGAGGTTGAATTGACTTTATACCAACTATATATGTAATTCTTTATGTACAATAAAATGTCAAAATCACTATCTTCGGTAAGACTTTTTGCCCAATCAATTTCCATTCGATTGATTTTCCCTCTTGACATTATGCAATGCGGAAAATATTTTTCATCTTTTTTCTCCCATAAAGCTAATGCACTGCAAGTCCGTAAGATTAATGTGCATTCCTTATTGATGGTTTTGCACGCTGAGTTGTCATGTTACAAAATTGAGAATGATTGGTCTATGATAAGGGCCAGTCATATACAGCATATTTTTCTATATATAGCATAGCTTAAGAAAAATACGCTTTTATTCCACCCAGTCAGCTGGAGGAGAATTGAGAACGACAAGTTGAGATAATATATTCCTTGTAAATTTGGTATACTGTAATTAAAGTCGAGGAAATGTTATCAAATATGCAGTGCTCATCAAAGGGGATTCCCAAGTCTGACTCCAGTCAAGGATGGGGCGAAAATCTACGACAACTTGAGCAAGACTAATTCGAAGATAAAGAGAGCGGGATAGAACACTCAGAGCCTTCACGAGTATACAAATAATCTCTGAATAAATCTAAATGTAAATAATGCCAAATGTGTATATCCTTTCGCTTAACATCCTGAGAAGCAAACATCCCGCCATTCGAGAGTAGCCTCTCGTTTAAAATGTCTGTATGCGAGTTGTATATTAAATACGAGTTGGGCAAATGTGGTATTTGAATTGCTGATTCATCACACTGGAGACTCAACTCTAAAGTTCCCTGCGAAGCTGAAAAGTGGATTGTTCCAAGAGCACCACCCACTCGGTCTCCCACTATCTTTCGCCACGTATACTTAACTAGAGAATGTCAGAGGCAAACTTCGCCATTTTAGCGCACGAGATCAAAATCTGGATTAAAAATTTTGTGCCTTTTATTCAATAGCGCTCTTAAATTGATAACATAAATTATATGTCGAGTCAGATGGGGAAGATTCATAATTGCAATCTATGATGGAAATTATACTGAAAAGAATGACGGTTTAATGAATAGTTCAGTCATATTTCATCTAAACTTTTATTTGTGTCTACAAAATTTCAGACATTTTTTCTGTTTATCGGGAACAAACAGATGGAGAATAGGATAATAATTGCGAGATGACTGGACTGTCTATTCTGCTCTTAATGTTTGTTATGTCTGGCGAAATGAGTCTGCACGGGGTCAGAGTGGCTTATCCAGGTGGATGGCCCTGGGGAGTTGAGCAATAATATTCAGAGTCAGTGGACGGAGAATGAGCAAAATTTGCCACTGCAGAAGCTGTAAGGGTGTTTGAAGGCACAATATATGCTTCTGTTTAGAAGACTAAGCGCTGAATTTCCCAGCCAACATGAATCCATTTCAGTAATTCGATTAGTCACGGTGAATTGAACGGAATATTTATATGAGAAGATTGCATAACTCACTGTGAAAATATTTGATGCCTCTATCTTAAATCTCATTTAATCGCCCCAGAATCGATGGAGCTTTCCTTCAAGCAGTTCTCGTCAGCATATTATAAATTATCCTCAATGGCAATATTTGTCATTCGTTTTGTATGTGATTCATCGTCGTTATATCAACTTCCGGGTCGTTTCTTCCTGCCTCGCCCTCTTATATCGCTTTTTACAGCGATGGTGATTGAAAATCAATAATTAATGAAGCGAATCTCAATTTCCCGTGCCGTCACTCCCTCCTCCCCCATGCTGTTGATTGCAATTCAATTATTACCTAGTCGTCACACGTTTTTACAGCTTGGCATCTAATGGCAGATTACACAATATATGCAGTCTCTCCGCGACAGCCATTTCCATGACTAAATCACCGAACATATTTATGCTGAACATTCTGGGAAAAGAGCTTCGTGAATTGCGTCAGAATCGCGTATGTCCTAATGGTGTGTAATCTTAATGAGGGAAAATCAAAATTTTACTGCGAAAAGTGGTGGGATAATTATACGATTGCACACCCACATGATTTTCCACCATCCCCTCATTCAAGAGCGCCCAGCATTTGGCGTGAGAGAAGGCCAATAAAGTGATATTAAATGCCAAACCGCTGCCATATCAATCTAATTACACCATCAAGCGCCAATTACAAGAATGAAACGCATGTTAGATTGAACTTCCGGCAGTTTATGTCTAAAATCTAATCATGAATGGTGTAAAAAGGAGTCTTGCTGCGATTAGTTGGCAGTTGGGAAAACTAATTAAATGCATGTATTTGTTGATTTTCCTTAGACACGCTAATCCAACCCTCCAACATCTTGTTGAGAAATTCAATTTCGAGCATAAACCTCACATTCTGATCACTGAATTATGGATGGAAATCTTCCTTATCCAGAAATGTCATGAGAAATTGCATCTGTACATTCAAAACTGCGCAATGCATTTATTAGTAGCTCAATTTAATTTGAATGAAGATGTAAATGGTGTTCTTATGTGAAGGTTCAAAATATCTTAGACGATTTTCCACTCTAATTACGCACCTTTATAAATTTATTACGTTACTTACGTCAATGGTTTCACTTCCGTAAACTTCAAATATCAAACGGAAAGAGAAGTTTTGGTTGTTTCAAACACAAATATTATCCTTCTAAACACAACAGTATTTACAATTACAGAATAACGCTGCTTCAAGCTTGCCTCTGATTGATTTCACCACAATGCAAATTTTTCCGCACTTAGTGAGTTAGTAATTCCGTAACTATATTATCCCTAATATTCTAAGGTTATGCGAACACCACCATAAATTTGCAGAAAACTTCCTTTCTTTCTTCTTTTGCAAGCGCTGAAAATAATGCACAGTGCATAATAATTTCTCGTTCGGGAAATTCGCCAAAGAAGCAACAACGAGTGTTGCTCAAGCGCGTTGTTTGTCATTCACTTCATTGCAGCCTTTTCACTTGATGTACTGAGGTGAGCTTGAGAAAACAAACCGCGAAGAGTACAAATTTAATGAGGACTTGGGGAACTTTTCGCCGCATAAAAGGGGCACTCAAGAAGTTTCCGCGGTGCTGTTCACGAACTGTAAATAGGCATTGCGAAGAAAATGCTTCCCTTGAGCTATTTGCATGGTGACATTCTAAATGAATTTGTAGTTCTTTTATAAATGAGTGTTACAAGCAGCGCATATCATGTTGTACTGCAACAATTACTCGTCCTGAACGTTGAGAGAGAGTGTCATCGGTATGGCAAATAGTCCTTGCAATGCTTCACTAATTAATGAAATTTCATCCCTCCTCCTCAATCAGAATTACTTTATTTTTAGTACAAAACATTTGAAGTTGATTCTTGAAATGTAAATTAAATTTTCTCATCTCTGATCGTTCATCAAATGGAAATTAAGTCTGACGGAGCGTGAAAAGAAGAGATACGCTGCACAGCAGTGACTTTAATTTGCTTGTTGCAATATTTGTTATGTCCCAGTCAAACGTGATACATCAGTTCGGGGAAATTCGAAATTCAGATGGAAATTCTACCTTCTCTGGGGACATTGTCCAACATGGATTTCTTTCTATGCTACGTGCTCTCCCAGTTGACAGTCGTGCCAATTAATCAAGACTGACAGGGTTTGTGTTTGTTTGAAACTCTCGAGCGAATTTTTCAAGGGATTACAAAAAAAAGACTTCCGAAGCTGTAGTTGGGATTAAAACTCACTTTTCCATATCTGCTACACTCGCGGTAAAAAATCATAATGCACAGAATGTTCATTGCGTTTGATTTAAGATCAAATCATTTATCCACCCCCAGTAAATATATGTGCGACTCATTGTTTTCGCAGTTTGCGCCTCAACGTGAATTCAAGTGAATTATTTCCATCTGCATGGAAATCCATAATTGAATAGCTGTGGTGCATTGAGGAATCTGAATGGAATATGCCACACATGAGAGATGGGAAAGCGGAAGGCATTATAAAAAAAAAATGTGTGAATGCTTGTAGCATTTTTCCACGTGAATATTGAGATTGTATGGAAATGTCCCTTTTGCAGCTAGTGTTTCCCGTAAATAAATTTCGAGTGGGTGGAATTTTTCCTAGGTTGGGCGCAAGTTGACATTTTAGTGGTGCTAGAGGGAGTTTTCGTTCATCGGAGACAGTTTTTCCACCTGATGGAATATAAATTGCACAAGTATAGAAACTGAAGGAAAGAGGTTGTGATTTCACGTAATTTCCCTCTTTTCTCTGTCGATTTCACTGTGGGCGGAATTGGGTGGGTCCCCCCCAGTGAAGCGCCACGGAAAAATTTTCCACACAGAAATCTGGGGGAATTTGAATTCCTCACTATAAAATTCCATTCGGATGGGAGTGCGACAATGTACGGTGGCGCAGGATCAGGTGCGACACCCATAAAACTATTGAAAGTCTTTTATCCGGTGAATGGGAAATACAATTTATGACTTTCCCCTCTTTAAATACATTCTCCATCATCATATAAATGGCAGGAATCGACAATTTAATCTACGGTTTTCCATGTCGAATGGGGTGCTTTTGTCGCTGTCGCTTCCCACCACGCAAAATGGACGGGGAAGCCCTGAATTTTGAGCCATGTGAGGGCTGATGATTCCGAGTGGTGGGACCCTTGTCCCGTCACATGAATTCATCTATCAACGTCTGCTGGGAAATCCATGACAGGTCGAATGTATGTAATGGCAGTGGGGAGTACAATGGTGAATAAAAGCTCAGGGAAAACGCTTCAAAACACATTTATTGACAGGGTTTTCTCTCACTCGATCTTCTTCCGTGTTATGCTATTTCTATGTGGATTTTCACGCACCACAGATAACGGACAAATACACGAGAGCCCCATGAAGATTCCTTCTGGAGCTCTCCTTTTTGTGCCTCACAATGAAAAGACAAGCCCTCCTTTGGGGTCTCTCCACTAAGCAAATGTGTTTCGTCATTTGGCGTGGCCTCTTGAGAAAATGTCCGCACTTGGCCAATTATCGTCATGCTTATATGATTCTTTGCCCCAAAATGTGGATTTTCCAGGAGAGCTCGAAGAGGCGCCAAAAAGGGGTGAATTTAGTGAAATTACGTCTGTATATTGCACACAATTCTCATCATTTTGTGCCACTTCCTCAGCAAATACGCAATATCATGGTAGAGTAAATCTGCAGGATATTCCTTGCTAAAATGAAATCTGTGTTTAGATTACATTGGCTATGGAAAATGTTTTTGGGGAAAAATACGTGGGGAGAAACAAGGGAGAGAATTTATTTTCGATGAAAATGGCATCAGGAAGTGGAATTATCTACAATGAGATTCTTATCAAAAATTCGACCAAGTTTGCATATAAGTGCTTTGGTGAGAGAAGTTTTCCCATTTGCAAATATCGTCACCGTCATCGAGACAGCATTAAGTTCACACGCCTTCGTCGTCAACCACGAGTCTCATCCTTCTGCGCCCCAGAAAACTACGCCGAGGGTGGAAAAGTTTGTTTGTTTCTATCTCTGCACCCCATCCATCGGCTAGGACTTACACAAGACGCCGGCAATATTGTCATCGCTCCTTGGAAATGTAATTATATTAAGTGACTCCCATACAGAAGGATGTACATTTGAGGTATAATGGCATGAGGTATGGATTCAACTTCACTAAATAAATAGAATTTCTGAAGAAGAGAGCTTTCTTAGCCTTCACCATTCATTCACCATGTACGCTGTCACTGATTTTGAAGACTGACTCTAATAGCACAATAAATAAGCGACCAAAGAGCTTCAACGGCGAAAAAATTCCAGTAATATTTCTTCCCTCGTCAAGATTTGTACTTTGTCGGGGAGGGGATTTTAATTTGATTTCCTGACTTTAATTTCTCCATCACTATAGGACTCTGTGGAATAAAGTTTGTCCTATACAACTCCGTAAAGGAGCTTGCTGAGTAGATTTTAAACATTCACTATTGAAACTGCCATAACTTTGGGAAAAGAGTAAATGAAGTTTTCTCCTCGTGTGTTTTCGGGAAAAGTTTCTTATTACTCAAAAGACCTACACAAAGACTAGATTGTCAATGTGCGATTAAAGTACAGAGTTCAGAATATTTTATTCTCGAAATTATCCTCTCCTATTATAAAATCATTGTAAATTCATACACTTCTGTCTATATGCCTTGCTTAACTAATCACTCCTTGCATAATTGTAAGACAATGTTACTTTGCATGAGATGTTATGCATTTTATGTCCTAATTAATTTACTGAACAACAATACTGGCCTATTAATATTAATCTGACCGAAATCGCTCGAAGCCCAACAAAGGATCAAACATTGCACTTTATTTAAATAGGCATTGGGTTTCGGAAAGGAATTTTGCAAATTAACATTTTGGTTTTATCATTGTATAATGTGAACCGCGGATATAAAAACGTTAATTAATCTAAATTGAACAATGTTGCAACCAATTTAAACGGTTTAGGGTTACTAAATAAATGAACAAAATGTACTATGTATTTAATTGAGGTTTCACTATATATACATGTGTGCTATGTACATAAAAAATTTACAACCGAAATGAGAATCAATATGACTCTATAATGACTTATTGTAGTGGCAGTGTTTAAATTTTCACTGAGCTTTGTGCAATGCAAAGCATCCCAAATTTATGACTGACAAATTTAATTAAAATGACAGAGAAACAATTTCATGCGAAATTAAATTTGTTTTGTGCATGATGAAAGCGTCCTAAGATACTGTTGACAACCGAAAATGTTTGATTCGAATCAGTGGATAATCTTTTGATGATGCATTTTCCGATGAAATAAATTCTCTCTGTTTCTCTCTAATTTCACACGAAAATAGAACAGGAGATCGCATAGAATAGAATGAACATTTGTGTGATTTATGAATTCTAGACAGAAATCAGAGGAACGAGTGAGGCGATAATATGGCAAAATCATTGGCACACATTTTATGGCACCTCTGAGAAAAGTTTTACTATTTTAATTCCCCACATTACGTGGCTTTTCCATTTGGAAATCCTCGAACTTTGTCTCTGTTTGAAATTCCTTCAATGTTGCACCTCGCACCAATAAGAGTGAGGTCGAATGTGGGATATAAAACTTTTTAATGCCACCCTAAAGTCCGAAAAAGTATTGCGAAGTTGCTATAAATCAAACCTTACTCACTGTGTAGTCACATATGCGAATGGAGGATATTTCAAACTGTGACGAGAATTTTAAGGAAATTATTCAGTTTCACAGATTATCATGAATAATACTGGAAAACATTTAGACTTAACTTTATGTATTCAAATTTAAATATCAAGTGAAAAAATTATAAGAGCATAATTTGCATCCTAGAATTTTCTTGAGAATGTTTAATTTCCAACAGATGTTTGAGTGAAATTTTATTCGTTTAGGAAAAGTCAGCATTTTCTATTTGCTTTGAAAATATCTCTTTAAACGATAGAATAATAAAGCAACTGCTCAACAACCACAAATTATGCACACGTGTGTTCAAATTTATGATTTATATTTTCGAATTAGCATATAAAGAGTAATATGCGAACACATATCGGATCATCCCACAAATTTCCAATCAAAATTGTTTTGGATAAGTTAAAGTGTTCTGGAAGGTATAATATTTCATCCAGATTATAATATTATAACCAAATTACAAACAATACGTTTAGAAAACAGAATTACTGCCGAATAAATTCAAAGAAATGACAATGAAAATGAATTCTTTTCATGTGTATGATTTTTATTGTGTAATATTGAGTGAAAAGCTTTGATACAGAAAAGCTCATTCCACTCCTCTTAATGAGCACAAAAGTCTTTTGTTCGTCGGACTGTTGGTACGGGAGGTTCTTATAAATTCATAAGTTTTTGTATATATCCTCTTTTTCCTCATTGTGATATATATACTTTTGTATTTATGCACAAGCAAAATTATTAAATTTACTTATGCACACAGTGTAACTATTTAATGTTATTTGTCTCAATGAAAACCTCAACTTGAGTAAATATTCTATTAAATTTCCCGGGGAAACAATTTGTCTTGTAGCAACAATTCGCAACAAAAAGAGGACTGTGGATGCTGTGACAAAGAAAATCAAGTAGAGCACGTAATGACGTAATATGCAAAAGAGGAAATGAAATAATTTTGTTAATTCAATCGTTTTTCTGTGTCGCGAGCGTATAAAAAAGCCAGAGTCAAAGACACCAAATAATCGACCTCGTTTGCAGAAACGTGATTTGAATGTGGATCAAACAGTTGCTGATGAATGTCAACTAGAGTGTAAGGGACGCGCGTCATCTGAATAAAAGCTTTTATAGATGAATATTCACATTTTTTAAATTATGTACATATTTTTCATTTTGGTTCCCTATAAATAAACCAAAGTTACAATGTTATACACGATGGGGATAAAATTTGCAATGCGTAACACTTTTTCCAACAAGATTTGTGACAGAATAAATTATTGAGTTACGATAGATTTCTCCCTAATGTATAATAATTTTTAGGGCAAAGTAATTTGTATTCGATTGTCTCAAGCAAAACATGGTGGAAACTCTAGCAAAATATGAAGCTGAAATGTCAGGTTGCTCTGCAAGTTTCCGGCGGATGTGACATGCTGCTGTAGGGCAAATGAGCTTTTACAGATGTCCTGTGGCGGAGAGGAGAATAGATGGTGCAAAAGTTATCAGTTCCGTGCAGGCTAAAAAACATTGATGCTTTCGTTCATGAGAGAAAGAATAGTGACATGAGAATACGAGGTGAGCAAACAACATGACAAAGCCTGTTACTATTAATGTCAGTGTCATAATATTTATGGCAAATAGTTTTTTCTTCCTTAAACATAATTTTAGGTAGTTTACGATGCCTCTGTGCCTTTATCAAATCCTTTCTTTATTCATGCTTATGGCACGGAAAAATGATAACTAAATATAATCGTTAAGAATGGAAAAAAAGCACATTTGTTCGGTTGTTTTCTTCAACTCTTCGACATTTTTTGGTTCCAAGTCACTTTAGACATGATAGACAAAAAACAAGTTATTTTTAGAATACATTTACGTAAAATTGATGGAAAATGGTAGGAATACTTAAAGAGACTATATTATATTGTTTTCTTTTTCACTCAGGAAAAATATTAAATTTTCTTGCAGATTCTTTCACTTCCTTTCACAACAGAAGTTCGTCGTTTTGGTAAAGTCCCGTAGTCTCCTGAAAAACTTTGACAATAACTAAATCTTCTCAATGGCAAGCGAATGCCACAATGAGTCTGGCTCATTTGAGTGGATGTAGGAAAAGTTTCACCTATGCTTATGAATCTCAATACATCACACAGTGCTGGGGACTCTTGTATATATAGGCACATTGAATAGGCAACAACTATACTGAGATAGCAAAATGAGGCCTTATATGTCGTCTCGATAGCTACCCAACTCCCCACCCTGAACTCGTGCACATCCCCTCTGGGGAATGAGAGATGTTGGGTAGTGTGAAAGTTTCGTTCAGTGCCAAAGAAGTGTCTCGCAAGCTCAATTATCTGTAAAGGAAAATCACAAGTTTAAATAGTATTTATAGTCTCGTTAGCGCAATCATTACTGTGTATTTTCTCCGACCAACTTCATTCACTGACTTGGCAAGAGTATTAAATTGTTCCTTAATTACTTGGCCCTTCAGCAATTCCAATCACAACTACACAGTCGTTGAAATGCACAAACACGCAACATCCTCTTCAAAAACCTGGGAATAGAGTGCCCAAAGCCACGAACTTTAAGCTCTTTATATCATCTGAGCTTTAACAATATCATGACAAGCCTTTGCTTTGATGTTTGGTGGAGAAGATTTATGTAGCAAAATATTATAATCCGCGGTTTTACAAAAAAAATGTATCTTTTGGAATGCAAAAAGTTTAGTCCTTTCCACTTTAATTCACTAAATTGCAGAGTGTTTAAAGTATTTGGCAACTTTTGAAATTAGTCTGCACGTTTTTCGGCCTCCCACTCATTCTTCCTTCTAATGCACATTAACTCACTTAAAGTGACTCTTCAAAATTCCCTCGCGAGTTTCTTGAACTGCCAGCTGTAAGTGTGTTAAGAGGTGTTGTGGTGAGAGGCGGAAACCGGAAGCAGATTGCTGAAATGACCGAGCAGTCATTTTTCTACATAATTCTATTAAGGTGGAGGGCGAAAAAATCCCCCATGCCGCCATTCACCCACCAAATTTATCCCTCTCCTGTTCTCTGTGCCCAAATAATGACACCATAAAATGTAATAACTTTATTCCACTTTGACACAAAAAGCTCCACTTTCGCCACTGTCCCCGATGCGTGGGAGCGAAGCTGCGAGGCGGGGCGTGCGAAAAACTCCATGAAATACAAGATGGGAATGAATGAAACTTTTCAAGTCGTCGCTGTTGCGAGTAAATTTGAGAATACTTTGCATAATCCGCAATTTAATATCTGTATTATCGCGCCCGTGTTGTTCCACGGTGCTTTGTTTGTCAAGAATTAAGGTGTTGAGATTTCTTCTGTTAATGACAATTATAAGCATTGTAATTGTCAAAGAGGAGGAACATTATCAAGGATATCCTCTTACTTTCCTCACACCCTTTCTTTTGCCTCGTCTCACTTTTCGCTGCCGTCCTTCAGAAGCCATCCTTTTTGCGTCTCTCACAAGTGTCGCCGCTCACTTTGGCCCTCCAACGGGGAGGATCTCTCGAAAAGAACTCGAAAATGTATCCATAAGTGGGTGAAATTAGTATTCCGGAATCAAATAATGGCAATAAACGGAAATTTCTACGTCGAAATGTATAGATAAGGGTTGTGAATGACGATATTTTATATATGTGGAAATTTCTGAGGTTGGGGTATTACGGTATCGCGCGGAAAATGCGTCTACCCTTACTTGCTTCTTGAAAATTTAATCTCGTCGCGAAATTTTCTGCGATTCCACGTTATTTATGGCCTCAATGCCTAAAATTTTACATACGAAACGCGAGATAAATTGTCTTCTGGCTATTAATATTCATTCGTTTCGCATTTCATTTCTGCTATAATACACAAATTTACAAAGTATGGGCCTTTGAACACGATGAAGCGAAGGCAGAAATTAGGAACTGACAGGGGAGATTAAAAAATCGCGGAAAACAATAAGAAGCCCACAGAAAAATGTGTTCTTCGTCCGGAATAATGTGCTGTATTGCGTAGAATATGAGACTTTCCAGTGTGGCATGTCATAAATTGTCCTCCATCAGGGCTTTTTTGTATTGTCAAGTAATTAATTTAATTATTGATTTTGATCACAACCCGCAAAGTTGAACAAAACACAACACTGACAAACTTTCTCCTTCGCTTCCTCTATATTATCGTGAACCGGATCTCTAATGTAATTCCACGTGGAAAAAGTTTTCCCCAGCAGCGCTCAAGGAGATATCCTTTCACACTCTCTGGATTACCTGCTTGGCAAGCACTTGCACGTGCAGACAAAAAACGCATCCACCCGAGAGTTGAGGGGTTGAAAGAGTCTCCAAGAGAAACAGGTGCAAGAAAGTAGCAATTTTGAGCTCAATAATTTATGTAGGAGTTCTCTGCATGAATTCCTTGTCACATTCTTGAGAGATGTGAGCAAAAATTATTGACATATTCTCATGTCTTTGACACTTTTCCTCTCCAGTGACCACATATTGCTGTAAAGTTGTACATTAACACTGTCAAATACTATAACTAAAAAGATGCGAACCTTCTTTGAAAAATTCCTCTGTAAATCATGTTAAATGTAAATGTGAATTTTATTATATCTCAATAGTCTGTGTGACATAAACTGTATATTATTACGTTTTTAAAAGTCAATGGACGGATTCTACTGTAAATGTTATCATGTAGACCACAATATTTGTACACTTTCCTCCTGATTTATCGCCTGTGGTGAGAGAAAACGACAAAACCCAAATCCAGGAAAAATTCACACATCTCCCGAAAATATTCAAATTTTCCTAATCATAAATCTCAACGATTTGGTTACATCTCACTCGGCGAAAAGGAAAATACCAATGACAGGCTGGGTGAGATTGGGGATAGTGTTTTTCTCAAATTCTCGCCTTGGCTGTTCTTTTTCTCAGCTTCTCGTCCCTTATGTTTTCCTGCAATGTTAACAGAAGAATGAAGCCAGCGATAGGAATCTAAACGGCGCCTTCGCATTTTATTCCAGACAGAAGCTTTTCCCATCACCCAAACATCGCCCCAAGGAGAAACTTCTCCACCACCTCGAAAGTTACTTACACGACAAACATATCTACATGCATATAATGGAGATTCTTAGCAAAATCTCCCAGTGTCTCCAGAGGAGAGCTTCGCAATTTCACACATTGCGCACGAAATTTTTTTTTTCCACCCGCCCATCTTTAACTTTCCAGTATTCATCTTGCCTTTTTCTGCACAATTTATTATATTCTATGCACTGGTGGAGGGTGAATTGCACAAAAAAATATAGCCCGTGTCGAGAGCAACACAACATTTTGCATATAAATCTGAACTTTGGTCGTTTAAGTTTTTCTCATGCTAGATTTGTTTTATAATTTCTCCTTCAATTTTTTTCGGCAGTGCGAGTAACACTTTTCAACTTGTTCTGAGTTCGAAAGTTTGGTGTGAAACAAAGCAAGGAGCTAACATGTTGCAAAGTTTAGTGACTCTCTTTCTTCCTGCGTTGACCTTCAATCATTTTATTTTTCAGTCCACCGAAGTCCGTCTATATGTTAAAATGACGAGAGGAAGAGAGTGGCCGTCAAGTATTCTTTGACCCTCTTCATTTTTTCACCAGACCCTCTTGACATGATAGAATCACTCTATCAAAAAGTCCCAGGGTATTGTCCAACAAAGCACTGCCAGATCAACTCTCATGAAAGTCACACACTTCAAGGAGATGTAAAGTTTGTGAAAAGTTAATATTCAGCTACTGATAACTTTTCCATGCTCAGCAACTTGGGGAGAAATTAACTGAAAATCTTCCCAGATTTTGCTCTTGTTCGTGAAATGCTCATTGACAAACATAGCATCTCATGCAATTTCATGCATTTACCGTGTATTCTCAAGGATCAAGGAGGAAATTGTCTATCAAATTCTCAATCCCTTTTAAATTACTCAGTCTTTAGACGAGTATAAACGTTGAAGTGCATTCTGTATTCATAATATTAACCCGGGCTGTATGGATGTTATATCACAGCTTCTAGCAAATCAACCTTTAGCCTTGTTATTTGTACCGAATGGAAGTACACGGGAACGTTGCTGAAGACACTGAGTGGGAAACCTGCGTCATTTCGGGAAACTGGAATGCGTGGGTATTTGAAAATGTATGAAAAAAAACGTCATTTTCCGCTCAACCTGTCAAAGCGGAGTTTTAAATCATTAATACCACCTTCGTCATTCAAGCCTTGATTCAGGCATCATTCCCAGCAACCCTATTGCCGCCCACTATTCACCTTCATTATCATACGCAGTGGGAGTCGGGTGTGTTATCCGGCTATCAAGTCCTAATTCCCACGGGAGAATTGAAACGGAATGTAGATTAGTTGGATATTACATAGGAGTACATTGCTTAACTGAATTACCTTAGCGAGTAATTCTGATTCAAGACATGCAATAAAGACGTAATCACACTGTTTAGTGCTCCGTGCAGCCATACGGTGTTTGCCGTGGACGTGGATAAGGTGCTACATTAATTCTCGCACCCTCAACAGAGAGCTTAGGCGATATTTTATTTATGTGGGATAATTGAAAAGCACGAGACTCTGTGCGCAATGCCTGGCCATTTAGCGTCCGTTCTCAATTTCTGTCGATTTTCCCGAATTTTCGCAGCTATTGTGAGATTATTCTCAGTCTAAATTGCACGACAATTTGCAATATGCTCTGAATTTTCAATACCCGCGCGCCTCTCTTCAATAAGGATCTCCGAGAGTAATTCCCCAACAATGGCATAGGGAGCTGTGAAACAAGGGAGAAGTTGTTTTTGCAAATAGAAGGTAAAATGTTATTTGTGATTTTCACAATCGTAAATCAAATGCCGAGAGACATTAATGGAAACCGTTTGTTCAAATACACACAATCGACATAAGCTCTCTTCTCTCGCACGCATGTGAAAAAGGGGCTCTTTTTCTGCCGCAACCCCATACAGTTTAGGCACCCCACCGAAAGTGTGTACGAGTGAGATTTCGAGGAAAAACCCCAAACATTTATTCTTATCAAATCTGATAATGCAGAAGGGATTCGATATTCAACATTTTCCCTATGCCTGAATACCCAAAGCGAAGGAGTTGTATTGCGCCAACAATGTCTCCACAATTTCACCCCCGCCAGTGCAAAATGAGATATTTTCGGGGCGTTTCACCACACCATTTAAATATGAATTGGATTTTTCCCCAAGAAACCAAAACGTTTGTGAACTTTAAGCGGTTCATTTATCATCAATCAAATTTTGTGTTTGCGAAATCTTTCCATCCCCCCATCTCAGAGACATCCGCCTGCGTCTCAGGGATTTGGCGAAGGACGTATCAGGACTAACTCCATTAGGCTTCTAACATTTTATTTAAATTGCGTCGCATGACAGGAGGATGGCAAAGCTGAATTTACCATCAAGGGCGATGAACTACGTGCTTTACTTTTGCAAACATTTGATCCGTAATGTACTCAATGTGCTTTGCCATTAGATGTTTACTTGGTGGCTTTACTAATTACTTCGTTGGACAATCTGTTCATCTTTTGAGAAAAGGAAGGATTGAAGAGTGGGAAAATCATCAAATCTAAGCACCAAAATACATATTAGAAACTGTATTTTTTCTGGGAGGGATTTTGATGTAACAAATTTATGTTTAAAAGCTCCCAACAGAATACAGCGTCTCAGGAGCTTATATTCCTCTTTGCGATATAAATCTCCTGAAGGATTGGATGAATGAATCATTGAAATTCATAATACAATTTTGCTGGTATATATTTTTCTGCCTCTTAAACTTTTAAACTCATTTCATTTGAAGTGTAATTGCTTGTTTCGGCCACTGGAGACGTAAACGGTGCTCATTTGTCAAATTGAGATGTTGAGCACGCAAAAAGAAATTGAAGATGAAGGCCCGAGGAGAAAGAAGTCGAGAAATAAGACGGGATAATTCAGCATTTGAAGGAGTCACTCAATTATTTCTCTTAATCAGTCCTTTTTGGTCATGAGAACATGGATATTTTGGTATGTCGAAGCGAGACTCTCTTGATTAATCCCCGTGAAATTCCTCCGCAATGATGACAAACTTAATGGATTGTATCGCATCGGTCTCAGCTCCTCTCTGGCTTCAGCAATGATTTGCAATATCCGAGGAGGATATGGCCCACGCAGAGCAAACAAATGGCGTATTCACCACTAATGAAGATCCCCTCTATAGACAATTTATTAAGTTATTTAAAACTTTCTTGCCGCAACAGAAAAACTTTACTAATTTTATTATAGCCAAAATGCCTTGGAAATATTTTAATAATCCTCTTTAGACAACCACAAGCTGGTGGTTGTAACAAGTTTAATTAATGTTATGAGAATCAAGGAGATTTATCTTTTTCACCCATTCTTTCCTTCATTCTCCCATACATTTTTTCTCTTCCTCAGTCTCCTTAGCGTCCTCAACCACAGCCTCGAGTGAATATTTATAATGAATTGGATATTTCTGGGGGGAGGTGGAAAGTGGAGGAAAAGTTGTGCAAGTTTGTTTCATTCATAGACTCCTCACTCCATGACTTATCAAAGAGATGACATGATAGCTGAGACTTTAGCGGCAATGCAGAGAGAAAATATCTGAAACCTCAAACGAGTGGACAAGTGTTTTCAACCATAAAATCCAACATGT
This sequence comes from Phlebotomus argentipes, assembly GCF_947086385.1. Taxonomy (NCBI): domain Eukaryota; kingdom Metazoa; phylum Arthropoda; class Insecta; order Diptera; family Psychodidae; genus Phlebotomus; species Phlebotomus argentipes. Next base: position 1,652,851 of record NW_026776174.1, read on the forward strand.
GCAATGGCGCGTGAATTTTGTTTACTAATTAGAGGCAAAAACTTTTCCACTTAAGACGATGTTTACATATATAGTAAGTCAAATTGCAGTGCCACTTTTTCCCAAAAACTTTCATCCATGTGAACTCATAAAGCATGAGGTATGTTATTTAATAAAATTTATGATTTCACATAAATCTCAGTGAATTTGCATTCAATAACAGCAGCAATTTCGCTCAATGAATTGAAATTCTTCGTGAAGTCAGAAGGAGCTTCGCTCAGTTGAAGGGTCATTGAATCATGTCTGAAGGATAGAAGGACATGTCTTTGATGAATTTCTTTTCCATTTCAATAATTCGATTCTATTGAGGTTTCATTGGGGGCAATAAAATGTCGTGCTTTGAATTTTTGCTATGGTGAAATTGTAAAAGAATTTTTATAGGTTTCTCGCGTGGGAGAGCAACTTTCAATAATGATACCACATGGGTACAATGTAGAGAAAAAAAAACTCGATAATCCCTTAAATGAAATTGGCATGTGGTATTGAAAAAACATGCACGCACATAGTGGAATTGGAATCATCACAGAATTTTGGCCGAAGAGCCAGTTTTTGGCAACAGTCAGAGAAAAAGAGGAATTGTTAGGTATATAATATAGGGAAAAGCCCGGCACGTCACCCGCGCCAGCGTGTGTATATTTTCATAATAAATTTAATAGAGAAAAAAAGGGATCCAAGGGGGATGGTGTGCGCATTTTTCATACATAAAAATGTACGTTTTTTACGAGGGACATTGGAAAATGAATAAAATATTGGATGACTTTTGCGCCTCGTGTCTCCATCAATTCAAACAATGATAAGCATGTTACAAGCCTGAAACGCAGCCGGACTGACAATATTCCCGAAAAACTCCTCCGCCCAAATCGATTGGAGATTATCGGGTATCCTGTCCATATGATTTGCCCTTCGGGATCAATCACGCACACAAGACCCAAACAAAGAGGCATGCAAAATGAACGTTTTAATCCTTTTTTTTGGGGTTACAATTGCTACAATTCACAAAATTGACTCCAATTGTACAAACTGAAATAGTTTTATCATAAAAAAGTTCAAATAAAAACAGATAGAATTAACTTTGTATGATTTTTTTTTCGTAAATTGAGAACAAAATATCCATACAATTCCTTTTTTTTCTCTATTGAGTACAACGCATCTATCTCAAGGACTCGCGATTGTTGATGCCATAATTCCAAGTGGCACGAACCTTGGAATTTAAATACAACTCTATTCTATTGGTAAATTAATCTTGAGCATTTCCACGTATTTATGAATTGGTTTATTGCATGCGATAAATCATAAATTGACGGCGTGGTATAATTTTCTCTTTATTGCCTGTTCTCCTAATTCCATCGTCTGTACAAACCCGGAATCGTTTTGGGGAATAACCCAATGTTGAACAGTTCTATTTAGATGGTAAACTATTTTATGTACACTTTCCTCACTTTTTCGCATTCCCACCCACCGTCCAGCTGCTCCTATGACGGCAATGGCAGACAGGGTAGTTTGCAATTGGGCGTCAAGTGGTGGTGGATAGTGGGTGTTATTGAGCACTACAGAGAATTCAATTGTGATGCGAAGACGTGAGCAATTACAGGAGTGTGCTACCAATTCATATTCATCGGCAAACGGAAGGAAATTCAATTGGAGTCGATACTTAAAGACTTTGGACAATAATAACTTCCCTCTGGGGGATGGAGATGCCAATAAAATCATCAATTATGCCACTTCGGGGTGTGTGCATTTACGGCCAAGTGGTGACGAAGTGGACCATTAAACACATGGCGAGGCCTCTCAAAGGAGGCGTGGTGCATGTTCCCGATTCTTTTCCTTGGCCGCTTGGATTTTCGTCAAGGAAAATTATGTAGTTCTCTGCTTCCTGTCGAGGAAATAAAAGTCCAAAGGATATTTTATGCATTTTCCGGCCAAAAGGCGGGCTCTCTAAATAAAACTTGCATGGATTGTATTCATTCATCTGCACTGAATTTATTCATGTATGAAATTTATGATAGGAAAATTGTCTAGTAAGGTGAATTTATGTGCATCCGACAGAAAGTCAAATGTATTTGCATGTCAAAATGCATATAAAACTCTTGAGATAAATCGAAATTGATAATTTTGTTTAATCTTTACATGCTCGTAAATAGGATATATTGCAACTTTTTTTTATGACTTGCTCAAAAACTGTGCTCACACATTGAAATGCTGAGTAGGGAATAATGTGTCTCATAGGTGCAGAGTTTCATGGTGTAATTTTGAACAATCCACCCAAAGAGGATTTCTTGATTCCTTAAGAGGTTTTGCATAACACCATGTTGTATAATGACAGTGGGTTTTGCAGAAGTTGTCGCTCCATCTGGCTCAGCGATGAGGCGAATAAAAGGAAATAAGCAAAAATGGGCGAATGGATGTTTTACGATGCAACAAGAATTTTTACGATAATCCATAATAAAAGTTATTAATTCATCATTTTATGGCAATTTTATTTACACACACACACCAAAGTGAACATTCAAATTAAGTGCGCGGTGTCCGAAAAGCCACGAAAAATCTTCCGAAATTTATTGGCAATCTCGTAGAAAATAAATATCAATAAGTTGAAATTCCCAATAAGGAGTGGAATGTTGTGTAAGGAGTTGGATATAAAATAAAAGAAAAGCCGATAATAAATAAATAACATCCCCAACATTTTCCGTCATGGGTGTCAAGTTGTGTCGAGATTTGTATCTCTCTCTTTTTTTATTAACTTTTCTCATTTTGGGGCTATTAACCTATTATATGTACCTTAGAAAGTGCCCTGAGAGAGAGAGGGATGGTGTGCCGGAGAATTTATTTGGTAAACCTTTTTCCCGCCCAAAACTCACCCTCAACGAGCTCCATTATTCCTCTATGGTGGACATTTTCCGCGTCGTATATAAAATTGCTTTTTGTGGCAATTGTGTCTGCCTGGTCCTTTTTTGCTTCTCTATACTCCTTCTTCCTGTTCTCTGGGCATCATGGGGAGGATGCGGAAAAAACAACAAGCAACAAACATAAAACATCGTTCCCATTAATTCTCCAATTGCGTCCTCCGGGAGGCACTCTCGCCACAGATGGAAGTATCTTGCGAGGAAAAACTGGCTGGAATCACTGGCATCAGAACATGAGACAACTATAAGGATGCTTCTGCTCCTTGTTTTTCAGAGAACAAGGTACATTCCTCTGCATTCTTCGTACCATATAAGAGGATTTTCGCTGTCGCATGAGAAGCTTATTTGGTTACAGCACTACAAAAGAATTGATCCACTTCATGCCTTGTCATGTCAAGGAGTGTGAATGCAGCATTTCTCATTAGGACAGAATTTCACGTCACTTCACTGCTCATTTCAGGACATTTTTCGAGTGGCCGTAATTGAATTCGACTCACTAGCAAATGCTCAATGTGTAAATTTACACCAATGAATTCCACCTGTTCTGCATTTGAACAGGTGTCAAGGAGTGTTGCTGAGATGGTGTTTGCACTTGCCAGCAAAAACATAATTTATGTCTAGAGTTTGTGCACACTTTTCAATGATTCTAATTGAGCAACTTGCAATTAATGGTAATCAAATAAAATCAGAATATTTTGTAGCGTTCAAGAAGTTGCAAATAGAAGAATTCTTATTAATAATCTCATACTGAAGAGGCGCTGAAAGAATGGCAATATTTACATTATAACTACAACTTTGTAGCGTGTCAAGTGGAACAATTCAGTGTTGGAAGTTCATTTGAGCTTCACTCGAAACAGACAAATAAAACTTCGGACACAAACACCCATTGCTAATTTGGTCGTCCAGGGGGAACGCTTAAGAAATGGACGGGGAATTAGTGTGTATATTGGGTTCAGCAAGTGTCCCTGCAGGAGATGGTATTCCATCTTAATCCAGTTACTTGAAGCTGAAAAAGGAAACTTTTGTCATCCTTGTGAATTTAGTCACGTCTCGAGCGTAATGGTTTGTGGTGTTGAATTTGAATTTCCTCCATGTTCACCATCCACATAAATACGACAGTGTGCACACCTTGAGTCTTTTATACCATCTCAAATGGCCAAATCGTGGGACTATCATGGGTGATCCTTATATAAATGTTTCATCAAGTTAACAAGTCATTATTCTTTCCCTTGATCCACACATCTACTCAGCTCTTCGCTTCATCCAGGTGTATTTACTCTCTTGATGAATTTGAATTTCCGCCTGATGAGAGTCGTACATACACCCAGGATTCCCAACAAAATAAGTCATATTCGAGGATGAATGTTCTCTGTATAGAGTTGCCAATTTGAAACTATATAAATATCTGCCGGGTTTGGCTTTTGGGATGCTTATTGACGTGCTCTCCTTTGATTAGCACAAGTTTGTAGTGTTTTGGACATGTCCCCAAAACTCTTGACGTCTGTCCTAGACACTCCACAATCAAATAATCTCGTCACACATGAAGCCTTCAGCACACACACATCCTGCAAGTCAAACCAACCACCAGGAAGACGGTCACACGCCCGACGGCGACGCCCAAGTAGTGAAGAAGAGTGTGCAGATTAATGAGTGAAAGCGCGGAAATAACTTTATACTCTTACTTTACATTATTCATAATTAGACATAATCAAATAGAAAGTTTTCTCCACGACTATATACGTCTTCATATCGTAGATTTCACATCTTGAATGCAGACTCTCTCATTATGCACCTTCGTGTAAAATGCGTGTCTTTGTATAAAGTGTTGAGTATTTAAGTAAGTATAATTAAATAAATTACAAATTTGCAATTTTATTCAAAAGCTGGGAGGAAACGATGTGCAGTGGAAAATCGATTGAATAAACTCCATTACAAAGGAGAAACTTTCCCACTTACACTATTGGAAAGTTTACTAAAAACACAGGTGCAAACTTATTAATTGTGCAAAATTAAACAAAGATTTCCATGTAATTATGCACAAAATACATTGTGAAACAAAATATGAATAATTTGAAGGGGGGGAAATCACTATCCAATTAATATATTTACTTTTAAATAAATCGATCAAAAATACCATGAAATTCAAAAATTGCTATTTTCCAGGTCTATTGAATACTGATGAAACATAATTGGAGTCATTTATCATGTTTATAGTGTAAATATGCATCATACCTGCTCTTTTCGACGGCTAAATTAATTTTCAACTAATTTTCCCAGATATTTTGTTACCAGGAGAAATTACTATTGAGTCGGAGAATGTAGGCCAATTTCATTAGCCAACTCATGAATTGTGATTTACTGAATAGCCTAGGATAATCAGTGTGGATACTATATATGTTTTTTAATTATTCAAAAGCTTTTGGATGTAGATTTCTGGTGAACAACATTTTAATATTTACCCACTTTGCAGTGCCGTGACACACTTTCACCATTGTTATGGTGTAATGGAATGCATACTGTACAGTCCAGATGACTGCGGAAAAAAAAATCTAAACACACACTGCGAAAGCACACAACAGTGGAACACAAAAATTCAGACGTGTATTTATCAGCTGAGAGCCTTTTATTGGGAAAAAACTGGCCAAATAGGATGAGTACATGGTCATGGATCGGCCGTAAGAGCATGAAAGTGTGTTTTGTGTAAATGTAGTAAGAATTGAGGCAGTGAAATTGATTGTGGAAGCGAAGCGGAAAACAGAATGACACTCATCTCGTCAGAGAGTGATTGCGAGGAAGGATGGAAGTCGGCGTGATTTCCAAGAGGTATACAGACAAAAAGTCCCGACTCCGAAATGGCAAAAATGGATGTGGGAAAATGGGACAAGTGCTGGGGGAAAAAAAATGCGTAAAACGTGCCTCAATGCTGCTATGAGATTTATTTAATTGAATTTCGACTCCTTCAAGAGTTTAGAAAGGCCACTACACTCATGAATTGCTCAATTGCCGGAGTGAAATTTGAATAAAATTCCCCAGCAAAGAGACACAGCGTCTGACGCCACTTTAATTAATTATACTCACATAATATTTGTATGCTGTTAGCATCACAAAGAGTGTTTTCCAGCTTCAAGAGACTAAGTGTGGGTGAGAGTGTTTATGTGGAAATTGAGGGACTATGCGGACAATAGTGTGCAGAGATCCTGGCATGGGGCATTCCGGGTAAAGTGGTCAGGAACCGAGTCAGGAGCACATTCATGCAAATCAACAAATGAGAGAAAATACTCTCTTGGAAAAGCATTCGCATTCCAATTTCTAAAATGGATAAACCCCATAAATTAAAGCCACTGACACCCGAAGACATTTGTTGTGGAAAAACTATAATACTTCTTCTGCTGAATGGCTCTTGTCAGCGATTATTTGCATTTCATTATTAATTTCATCACCTCACTTAAATGTCTTTATGCTTCCATTATATCTTAAAGCAATTACATACTATTTTGTGTGTAAGCGTGGTTAAGTACATTACATTATTTATGCTTTAACTTGATGTAATCACCTCAAGATTTTGCATATGCATGATGAATATGAAGTCTTGTCACATTTCTTATCTGACATCAACGTGTACATGTGAGATAAAACAGACTTCAGTCACTGAATTATAATAAATTTTCATCCTCACTTTTAAGCATCACATATTGATGATTCTTTCTTTTAAGCATTTACACATTATATACAAAATTTGAAGATAGAAAAAGATGTGTATTTTATCACCTGAAGACGTCGGAGAATATTCAAACTTTTCTCGGTGAAAAGTGGCGCGCTGCTTCAGCAGACACTTCTGTCGGTCACCATTAGGAGCTGCAGAAATTGACTTTGGCCTTATTGTATGGCACTTCGCTCTCAACAATCCATTTCTTCAGCCTCGACACAGCATTCGGCAAAGTGTGGCTGAAAAAAGTCTTATTACGTTCTACAAATGAACTGATTCACTCGTTGTCGGGACTTTTGCCATGCTTCAAGTGCCTGCTGAGGACACTTCTTTGTCATACTTCCTTGTCTGGCAACAATAAACGTATCGCACATTACTGGGAAAATCTGCAACACTTGTCACAGCAACATAATTTATGCACAGCTCCAATTTCAATGGAACCCACATTCCTGCCAACACATAATGGCTGATGTGGAGTGGAGTGACATATTTTTCAAAGTCGAAGCACCATCAGTGATTAGGTTTGGAGGACATGCTGAAGTGCACGAGGATCATTAATTTGATTTTCTCAATAACCCAATCCACTCAAGCCAACATGCACATTCACGAGCGAAGAAAAGCCACCACTCGATGCACGATAATGATGAATTCTTTGGCGAAAAGCTCACCCAGTGCATTCCGAATTGAATCACAAAAGCCGTAACCGCACTCGAGAGATCGACAGACAACCCTATTTATCTGATTCATTGATTTTCAGATAGTATACCATTCGGGATTTATTGCTGCGTTTATTGAAAAGACATAAATCTCGATGCTCTCTCAAGGACTCATCCAAGTCATGAGTTTTCTTATTAATTACCCACGTCACTGCGGGGTCAGTTCGAGAGATGAAGTCTTTTTGCGGATATGATGGAAAATCATAGGATGAATTTCCTATAATAGAATGAAAGTTTCGAGACTAATCTGTCATTGACAGACGTTAAAATTATGTGCATTCTTGGAATTATTTGAAGCATATTTAAATTGTTTGTTGTTGAAATATGTTGGTGCAAATTTGAAATATTTCCCAACATGTTCCAGTAAAACTCAAGGTAGAAGTGTAAAGTTTTCCGAAGCAACTCACCGTGAAAAATTCTTCACCACATCCACTGCATTTTCCGGTGTCAGAAGAGAAGGTGAAATGTGGAGAAATCAGGGAGATGCTCACCATCCCTTGAATGAGACTGGAGGGATATTATTGTGTCGATTCATAAATGCCACCGTGGAATTGCATAAAGCAGCATATGACAAAAGTTTACCTTTGCACAGCAACTTTCACAATTTCTGACCGCAATAAATAATTTTTCCGTATCCGTTCCAATAACCCAGATCGTGTGCAGCCCGGGGAGGCTGGTGAACGTCCCGCAGGGGGTGGAATTTACACAAAGTCACCGCCACACGTCCAGCGGACGTGAACACCATTGCAATCCTTCTGGGGCGGCGACTCACGAGCAATAATGGCACCGTTGCTTGTCATTAGAATGACTCGGTGAGTTCGTGGCGGGAAAAAGGGGTGAGCAATGAGCAACAAACCCTCGATAGCGTGCTCGTGGAGTGAGAAAACCCTGATATTGATGGAACATATCTGAAGAAAATGTCCCCGTGCAGAGATTGGAGACTTACACCCCTCTTCTTGCCATGAAATGAGTTCTGGTATGTGTGGTTGACACACTTCCGCTGCCACTCCTCCGGCGCCCCCGTCTCGCCATTGTCTTGGGAAGCATCACAAGGATGAGTGGCTGAGCGGGAAAACAGCACCGCAACAATCGCATCAAGCACAGCGCTGCCCTCCAGTAGAAATGGATTATGAGAATGTTTCGGGGGTAATGCCAGCCAGAACAAAATGCCATTAAATGCTTCCCGACTGGAAGATTAACCCCCAGTATTCCAATCCCAAATACTTCTTATGTTTTTCAGCTCTCTTTTAAAGCATCTGCAGCTAGATTTCGCTTCTGACTTTAAATTTGAAGACATTTTGCTGTTAATCCCTCTTCATGTAATGAAATAAATCCCGAAATTTCCAGAAATTCATTTCAAACGATATATTTTTAAAGAAGAATTCGTAAAAATAGCGCCACAACTTTCAACAAATGACTTTTTCTGGATTTTGACAAAAACTCTTCTTGGAATAGTCGATATAATACGAAAAGTTGATTGAAGGCTTATTTTCAGTATCATACAGTGAGTGAAAATTAATTATAGAATTTAATTAAAATCAAAAATTCATTTCTGATTTTAACGAAATTTATTATAACAATAACATCTGCAGAATATGTAAATGTTACTCATGAGGTATTGGAAAATGTCATGGTGAAGAATGATCTCAATTTCAACAGGAATATAAAAGATATATGCGACGATCCATTTTCTGTTTCCCGTTCTCGCAGAGACAATCGATTGGGAAATTTTTCAGTATTGTCTTTCTTCACCACTACTACTGTAAAAAGTGGCTTTGGTGAATAATTAATTTTCCATGTATTTACATATATCGATTGGCTTGTCTATAGATTTCATCCACATCAAGATTCCCAGGCATATAAATTTGTGAAGGCATTTGACTTTGCCTGATCACGACAGGGTTGACGGCAGACCAAGAAATTAATAATAAATTGACTTCAAATAGAGGAAAACTAGGGCACCCTTTCTTCTGCCATTCACACCGTCTTCATGTCTTGAAGTGTCACCTTCGAGAGACTGTAAAGTTTGGGGTTCTTTACCCTGCTTTTTTCCCTTATCTCGGCTGAGTGGGGAGCGGCAAAAAATGAAGAAAGGTTGATGGGGTGTAGTTATCACGTTCTCCTAGGACACCCTCTGCCCTCCAATGCCATGAGGTGGCAGGAAAAAGTGAGCTCTTCCAGAGACTTTTATTGTAACATGACATAAAGCATGTCTCACTGACACGTTAAAATTCAAACCACGTGAATTTCGCACCACTTTCCGTTGGATGCTCGTATAAATTTGCGTTATCGCACACAATTCAGATTGTGTGGCGGCAAACACCATTATAAAAGTTGCACCGCCACACGAAATCCATTAAATTCCCGCCAATGTGGTTCTCATGAATATTGAGAATTCATGAGTGGTCACTTTATGTCCTAATATCACCTCCAAAGGTGAATCTTTACTGACTCTCTCTCTCCATGTAGAAACGCAATTGGCTTTTCTCTCACGAGTTCATGTCAATGACAGTGATAAAGGTTTATATGGAAATGGCCAGAGAATGCACAGCACACTGTGTGTGTAGGAGAAAATATATGAAAAGAATTCATTTCGAAAATACAAAAAAGAGAAAGAATTTTGACAATTTAAATTCTATAACTCGCAAACACCGGAGATTCCTTTTAATTTTCCTTATCAGAATGTGAATACATACTCCAGTATGTTCAGTTGATATGTTATTTCGTTTTTCAGTTTCGCAAAATGCTGACCCTCCATTTGTTTTTCCTTCAAATCAACACTCAGCTGCAAAAAGTTCACCTCATGATCCCTAATTCGATTCGAGAACCTGCGAAGTCGTAAAGAATCACGGCAAAATGACTCTCAACATGAGATAGATTCAGATGTGGCCTTTCAATCTTCGCTGGTGTGTTTGGGAACGATGACTGGGGGAGTATTCTGGTGCCCTCCCACGAAACGTTGTGGTGAATTTATGATTTCCCATCGGCATGCGCACTGGATGGCGTAAATGTAGGTGGCAAAACTACCCTGACAACGAAGAGCATCTCAGTGAATGGATCAGTTGGTTGTCGTTTGGCGTGCAAGGGAGTTTCCTCGTCGCAAAAACTAGACTTTCCCGGCTTTGGTTTGCCCAAGCAGTGGCACTTGAGGAGAACTTTTTCACTTATCTCTCGGCAGAAAGTTTGAATCGCTCGCAGAGAGCTTCTGCTCTTGAATGGTGAGTAGCTGAGATCGAGGAGTGAAGACATTGTGTATGTGTGTGATGAATTAGAGTTGAACATTGTTTGAGAGGTGGAGTTGGAAGTTTTGGGTGGAGGCGAAAGTGCTTGGAAGGCGACGAGAAGCTGCCAAAAGGGGCAAAAGATAGATAGGGAGAAAGTGCGAAGCGCAGAGTGTCAAGTGCTGCACAATGTGACTCTGGGATTTGCTAAGATGTGCCCTAGAAATATGGATATTTTGTGTGTTTTTGTGATTAAATCCTCGACGGGGTGAAGCGGTGGTTGGGAAATTGGGGGAAAATGTGAAAAATGAATGAATATGACATAGCAGCTGGAAATCACTTTTCCATCTCACTCACGCAATAACGCGAGTAATCCCGATGATGGAAGGCAGCGAGTGACTTTGAGGCATATTTCTGAAAGGTAACATTCAGTCGTAATTAATTCCACTTTTCCGAACGATATAAAATAAAATCCACCGACCTTATTCACGCTGTAGGAAGATGTAGAAAAACACGTCAGTAGCAGCAATGCTTTGATATTTGTTGCCAACAAATTGAACGTTATATATATCTTCAAAAGTGAAATTTTGCTCCAAGGTATCAAATTTAAGTATTATGAGAGGGACTTTGTGCTGAAAAGTTCATATTTTGCACCCTGGGAGAAGATATTAAGAGCTTTTTCGGGAAAATTTTAATTTATATCCTCTTCTTGGTTTCACTCGTGATGAAGAGTCATCCAGCAGCAAAAGGACGCTATTTTTGTTTGAGAGGAACAAGAATATAGAAGATGCAGCACTGTCTGGAGTGTAAGCACTCATACTGCTCCAGTTTCACTCTCAAGAGGGTAACAAGTAACAATTTGCACGCTGAGCAAACAGTGTAATGAAAGAAGGGAAAAATCTACATTTCCTCTGAGGCATCAAATAAATAATTTAGAATCACAGTAATAAAAATTCTCAGAATAAAAACGCCGTAACTTGAATTTATAAATTTTTAACTTTTATATAATTCAGGTAGGTTTAGAAAATTTACCTAAGTGTTTTCCAAACATGCATAAACACGTGTAAAGGTTTGAATTTCCAATACAAATTGCGATAGAACAGATTTCCTTCGTCAGCTTTTTCTCTATATAACATCTTATTTATCAGCCCTCTCTGCTCTGTAGATGCCAAAGTGCAGGATAACGAAGCTTCTGGGGTGAAATTAAATTTGTGTGTGCTCCATCCATAGAATTTTCAAATTCAATTCGATTCCTTGCAAATTGAATATTTTGTGAGATGGTAAGACGGGCGTTTCGGGAAAATAGGCCAAATCAGATGTCGAATGTGCAACAGAAGTTGATAATTCTTTCTTGTTCTACTACTGTTTGGCCCTTACTCTCTCGTCATGTGCTGCCATTGGATCTCAAAATGATGAAGAACCTTCGCCTGTTTGGGGGGTGGAAAATTCTAAAAAGTTAGCTCTGGTGGGAGAAAGAAAAAAAACATGTAAAGAAATAACTTTCGGAAAAGGAATTTATTTTGCTGTCGAAACTTTTCTTTCTTGTTAATATTGTATTTTGTACAGTATTACATAATTTTTATACATAGAGTGTAATTCTCAATGCGCGTGCAGAATTCATAGAATTATTCAATGAAATTCCCTTTTTGCAAATCATCTCGCAAACAAATAGACATCTCGCGTAGCTTCTTCTTGCTGTCTCTGTGTGAAAGAAGATGGAATGGATAGAATGAAAGTGTGAAGTGAGGAGCGAGAATTCTTGCACAAATTCAATATGCGAATGGATTCTTTAATTTTACATCCACGTTTTTCGAACAATTGTGAGAAAACTTTTCAACATTCCTTAGCAAATTTCTACTATTGGCAAATATCTTCAATATTGACATTCCACCAGAAGAACTCACCTTTATGCAATTTTTTCCCCATCGCGCGACGAGTGAAGTAAAGGCAGAAAAGTCATCGGTGTATGAAGAAATTCCCATATTGACATATTTTACTGTCACTTGGATAGAAATCAATTCAAATTATCATCATCAATTATACTTGTGCTTAAACATTTTGTATTTTTTTTTACTACTCTAGTTGTCGATTAAATTTTCTATTAACCTCCACGAAGCCCTTATTTAGTGTGCTCAATAGTAGGGAAATGCCGTATCCCAACATACATATTTTATTCTTTTCCTCATTCGACAAACACCTCGCATACCTGATAAACCGGGTGATTGATGAGAGTTTATATGCGACAAACACGCATCATCTTTATGAGTGATGTTCCAGCAATTTAATGCGTATGTTGTCAAGTAAAGAAAATGCTTGGGCATGAGTATATATCTCGAATACATCCTTAATGTTCCGCCAGTGGTATTAATAAGGAAGAGGCAAAATAGAATGAGCAGTCACACGTGATGAAAGACCCCATTTTCATCATACATTCACCGCATTTATGCCATTTAATTCCATTCACTTGTGTCTCCACAGCGAAAAGGGAACATTTTTGTAGAAAAGAAAATCTTCTTACTTCCAGACAGCTTATTGGTTTAAGTATCTCTGTATAAAATGGAAAACATAGAACTTTGCATGTAACAAAACGATCAATATGTGCATTTCGTTCAAAATTCCCGCAAGAAAAACTCTCTTTGAACCCATACATTTGAGCCTCATCGTGTATGATTAGCGCATTTACAATTGTTCTCTTTTTTCTCTTTTTGTAGATTATATCATAATTGGATATGGCGACACATAATAGACATATAATAGCACAAATTGGATCGGGAATGAGTCCCATTTTGCCATTCCCTCCATCAGCGACTCCATGTGATGTGTAATTGAAAAATTTATTGAAATAACTCGCGCCGTATTGAAGCACATATTGCGACTCAACACTCTACCCAAATGGATGCGGAACAATTTCAATTTCCATCGTGAGTGCTAAAATAGACAAATTGTGGCGAAAAATTGATGGGGAGTCGGGCTTTTTAGCGAAATAAACATAAATCTACTGGAGAAACAACGCGTCATAGAATATGAAAGCGACTCTGAGCGGGATTTCACGTTGGATTGCAACTGAGTGAGTGATTTCGCAGGTGAATTTGCAGTAAACTGACGTGGTGGAAGATGCAGAGCAATCAAAATGCTTGTGATTGTAATTGTTGGGGACGATGTGGCGGAGAACATTTCTCACCCCCAATCGTCACTGTGAGGATGCGTGGTTCTCTAGTCAACACAATGTCAAGCCAGTCGTCATCCACAGTCATGAAACGATGGCCAAATTGTCATGTGGCAGCAGCAAAGTGGATCAGAATAATTCTACTGAGTCTCCTCTTTCGCTACAGCAATTGTGAGTATGCAATAGAGATTTCCCTGAATGCAAAATTGTCAATACAGTCTGAGCAGTTTCATCAGTAGCTCTTCTTTCATTGCTCTATATAACATCTCTATTACATAATAATAAGAAAATGCTCTGGACGATGTTTTTTTTTTTCATTCATGAAAGAAATTCATGTTTCAGAGTGTTTCACTCTGTCTTTATTTTATTGAATCGTATCCAATATTGCAAATATCCATAATAACGACAGCAATTTTGCAGAAATTAGCCAAACGATTGCATTTCACAATGGATTCAATATTATCCAATAAGAAAAACATCAACGGCGAGGGAGAGGAAAATGGGAAAAATAAGAAATACAGATCGGATTGAAGAAGATCGACTGAAAGCACAATATCAAGAATCGTAACAATTGTTTGAAGTGTTCCCAATAACATCGTCTTATTGAATTCAATTTCTTTAAATTGCATCTGAAACATTAAAGCTTTTATGTTCAAAATCAATCAAAAAAATTATTGATATCGAATACAGACGGAATCATACATGGAAATTATTTTTCTTCGAGATTTTTTACTGAAAACTAAACTACTTTTTCAGACTTTTATGTGATAGTAATTGTAAAATTACGTGGTCTCTTGTCACCGAAAAAGCCTTATCATTCTCATGTTTATACTGGCATAAACTGTCCTAAATTACCAAGTGTAGGCTTGTATTAGATACAGAAACCATTAGGGAGAAGACACTTCATACATATCTACATACGTTTGTTTCTGAAGCTATTCTGTGGCGTCACAGCAGAGACGTTTGTGGCCTGAATTGCAAATTGTTAATTTCGGAGTGTACCATAATTATTTTACGAGCAATCATCTGCAGATGAATAACTTAGGGGTATGGCAATTGTTGACTCACGTGACGAATTGCGTGAAAATTTTATGTCACACCACACAATTTTACATGCAGCGTCTCATGGGGAAATTGCCTAGAATTTATGTGAAGGATTTCCATAAATTTGGGACTAATTTCCAGACTGAACTCTTGCTTGAGACTTTTGGCGATAAGTGAAAAATTTCCCTCATCGCTGCCATGGATTAGCATGATGCTGTGTGGGTGGGGAAATGGGATTCGGCAAAGTTTTGTTGCATGTTTACCCCGAGATGATTCAAACGCTGGGTCGTGGGCGGAAGTTCAAGGAATGTATTAGACTTTGTATTAGACTTTTGGGCAATTTTTTTGCCTTTGACGAAGAGCATTTTATCACCAGTGAACACACGATAAAGTTTTATTGGCGCATTTGCGAACACGTGGCCAGGAATGGGCAAGTCCAGCGGGGTGGCAAAGTCCCAGAATTCGATACTGTAACTATATCTATGGGATGGTTTTGTGGTGATTTCTGCATTAATGAATAGTCAGCTGGACGACTCATTATCACCACCGCAGAATATTGTCATCACCATTATCTAAATGGGTGGCTTTTACGACTCTTCCCCAGTTCATCCCATCCAGCTACCACTCTTGAGTCACGCCAGACTGAACCCAAAAGTGTGAAGTGGTTCACCACAAGCGACACATTCACTTTTTGTGCCCCAACCGCCAACATACTGCACTGTTTGTATCTTTTCGCCGTGCATTCCCCATTTCGGTGTTGCGAAAAGTCACTCTTGTGCCACCAACACACCATCCACACCGGCTATATTCATATAATATGTTGTAATAGGTGAGAATAAAAATATCCATTCTCAACATTTCGTACTTCAAGTCTTTCAGGAGTCCTTCAGGCATTCGACTAAAGGACAGGCTTCTCGAAGCGGGAAAAGAGAGTGTTGTTAAAGTACTTTTGGGTGTACTTTAGGAGAAGAAGATCAAACACGATAGCTAAATGCTCTTGACTAAAATATATCTGGGATTTCAAATTTCAAAATGTTCCCACCCTCGAAAGCAAGTAAAAACAAATTGTCCACATATTTTTTTTAAAGTAATTTTTTTCATGTAAAGTCATTATAGGAAATTTATAGTTAATTTTGTGTTAAATGTGCGTTAATTCACTATCCACGGAGAAAATCTCAGGCTGAATCCTCTGGCAGTATTTAGAGCTTAATTGGATAATCTCGTGGAACGAATTTCATGACAAAAATTGATTTTTAATTACACTCACAAATGGTGCCTTGCGCCGGGAGGAGATTGAAGGTGAGGCTGAAAGTTTGCCTAAATTGCTCCCTGGGAGCTTTTAATTTGGCACACATTTAAGAGGGAGCATTTAGTAAACAAGTTGAGAAAATTTATGCGCGCGATTTCTCCCACAATATTCCTCATGAGATGAGCGAGAGCTCAACCGACTTTAAAGTCAATTTAATTCTCTGCAATGATTCACTTTTAGTTTTGCCGGGGTGTTCGGCTTAATTGTGTGGTTGTCTGTGCCTGGAGAGAGAATGGTTATTATATGAGAAGTCGCAGCTTTGAAATATACCAATGAAAAGTGGGACAGTCTCAAACATACAGAGTGGGAAAATTAGTTTTTGAACGCTGCCAAGAAGAGGAAAAAAGTTCGTGCTGAGAGAAATTTCGCTCCGTTCAACTTCTCATCATTCGACAGTGTGTTCGGGAAGAGTGGCAATTTGTCTTGACTTCGAGAGACAATATCTGCGTGACAAACGACATTGGAGTGGGTATAAAAAAGGTAATCGCTATATGTTGGCAATGTATGAGGCACAAATTTCACATTGACCAAGCACAAACAATCGATATTTATCTTCGCCCGAGCAAATCCCATTCATTCCTTCTTGTCGGACAACCTCAAATCCGAGACGCTGGGCCTTTTCTTGCAAGATGACGATGGACAAAAAACGGCACGTAATGCATTTAACATCCCATTAGCTTTATTTATCAGCACAAACACAAGACGCATGGCTCAGGGGAGAAGTGGGAGTCGTGTGCGAAACCGTGAATCCCACCCGCCGTCATCAAAATGATAAATTGTGGCCATTTCCAGACTAAATCAAATTTTATTTTTTTGCGCGCTCGCCACCCAAAGTCCTTTGGCACACACACAGCCAGTGTCTCCAAAAGCAGTGGAAATTGTGTGGAAAATCGAAATTTCTGCGTTGATGCTGCAACGCACCCGACGATTGGAGGCAATTGACATTAAAGTGCTACGCTATTTTACGCACTTTTTCACTGTCTCAACACTAAATCACCCCCATTGAGTGCAGCCACCCAGAATGAGAGCCCATTTGTAATCTATTTGAACTGCCTTGGCTCAGAGGACAAACACTGAAATTTTTCATCATCAATTCCCAAGAATGTTTCCAAGTGAAATCCAACGAGTGGGTGTGAGGCCCATTTCGAATTCTATTGATTCTCCATGAAAATGCTGCTCAAGGAATCGTCATTTGTATCGGTGGAGCTCGAGATATTTCTTCGGAAGGAATTCATGTTATTGTTATTTGCTGGGAAATGCGATGCCTATAAATATCATTAAATTTAACAGACTTTTCTAGAGAAAAATATATATGTTCTATAGACACATAGATACCTTGGAATCTTCTCTAAATGATTCTATGGATATGGCAAAAAGAATTTATTTTAAAATGAATACCTACAGAGAGCATGAAAATGTTATATTGAATTATGGTCTGCCGCACAGAGTCAAATTCATGTGTTCTGAATTCAAATGGATATATTTTCCGTAAAAATACAGTATTCATCTAAAATGATCTCATATCAATTTCTAACTCATTCACTCTTTATTTATTATTTGTATTCAAGTTCGCACTTTCATTTGCAAGGCATAGGGTTTTATATGAGCAATCTTTGGTGCCACATATAGGGCGGAAGGGCTGGGAGTTTGGGGAGGCGAGATAAGCAAGCAGCATCCCTTATTTGCTCAGATAATGGTTAATATGCGAGCATGTCACAAATACGCCATCGCCCGCATTTCTATTTAATTTCCTCCACAAACATTTTTCTTATTTATTAGTGAATCTTATGTTGGCAAAAACACACACGCGCCTCAAATGACAAGATTGGCTGCTTAGCTTATCCGGAAAGCGAGGGGATGGGCGAGAGTGAACGTGGAAAATGAAGAGATGACGAATTGGGGAAAATATCCAGAAGCACACAATGGGTGGATGGAAAATGTCAACTGTGTGAAGTATCGAGAAAGAAGCCACTTTTCCCTCCCCGCAAGCACTTGAGATTTATACAGCGTTTGTCTATGCGAGCAACTAAAGTACACAGAAGACACATTTCACCAAGTATTTTAGTATTTCACCCACACAGCAGCTCATGAGCAAAATACCATCCACTTTGCATCAGCCACAGCTTCACTGACAATCTCGCGGAAAGTTCGTCCCGACCCGCTTTCAGTTGGGGCGAGATAAAAATCTTATGGCGTCGGGTAGCATTGTTTAAATGGCGGGAATTTCTATATTACACACATTGTCACCCCCCAAACCCGCCGCGTGTCCTCGCCAAAATGTCCCTGAGCTTTTACACCAACTGACATGGGATTTGGCGACGAAGGGTGTGTGTGCGGAAGGAAGGATCTGAGCGGTGGAAAAGCTCCCCATTTCCTCGTGGAAAAACACTCTCACACATGCTGCTGCCTTGCCATCTAACACTTTCCGCGCGGAAAATGACGGAAACTTTGCATATAAATCTAAAGTTCACATATCCAAGATGCAATATTTCCCTTTTATTTGTGGTGTCACGCGACACCACAGAAAGCCTCACCACCCATGTACAAGTGACATCGCACTCCTTTCATTTTGTTGATTCTTCGTCGCGTTTTTTTCCTCACCACCATTGCAGAATTCCTCGTGCCATCATCAGGGAACAACAAGCAACAAAAAAGTGACTACATGGAACGAATATCAATGAAAACAAGAGTGTGTGGCAATGAAGATGCCTGATGGTTGCGAGAGCTTTCGCAAAAACTCGGCGCCTCCATGACAAAAAAGAACTATAGCCACCATGTAAACAAGATATGGTGTAACTGTCCTAATAAATTGCAATTCACACTTGAGATTCAGTTTCGCTAAAATTGTCAAAATTTCTGAAAATGCGACATTCATTTGCTAATACAGCAATTTACACAACTTCCAAGTCATTTCTACGTTTTCATGTGGATGTGAATAACATTCACAGCATGTTCTGGCCGTACCTTAAGTTCCCCTCTCACTTTCTATATATTTACTCCCTGGCAATTTCAATGTGCGGAATGGATATGCTTTGTAATTTACACCCCAAACACTCTGCACAGATCCTCGCTTTCATGTCTCTTTTTTTTCTTGGCAAAGTGGTGTGGAGAAATCGTGAGAAAAAGTGTGAGCTTAGGCAGAGCTGGAAACACGGCAAAAGTTGAAAATGATGAAATGTGATGGTGAGAAAATCGTATGAGACCAATTCTCGTGGAAACTTTTCTCTGCAAATGCCACTTCGTAATGCTGAGATTTCGGTGAATCTATCAATTTATTCAAAAGTGGGTAATTCTCGGCAAAAAGGCACTCTCTCTCTCCCCACAAAATCCAATATAGAAAACTTGCCACAGCCTTTTCCCGAATGTGGCATGTCGCCTCGAAGGCCAGTCGGACACACTGCACGTTTTTGGGATTATTCACACATAACACCATTTGCATATAGAGTGATACCCACCTTTTGGGATACTCACAATTTGTCTAAACTAAACTTTCGCATCGTCATACCCGTAATTGATCCCACACGAGCCTCGTCGTGAGGATCGGAATGGCAAAATAATGGACTTTTGGGCACTGCAGAATGTATGAAGCTGGTTTGGTGGGTGTTGAAAATTCAACAGGAACATAGGCAATGAACAACTGAATTTCGCACCAAATCCCACCCTCTCGACGTGTGTGTATGTGGCATTTAGTTGCTGAAGATGTTTCACAATTGCACACAAGTTCTTATCCAAAAGTGGTCAAGAATTTGTACGAAAGCACCCAGATACTCCTTTCCTATTGATTTTATCTCCATTCTTGATTTATGGTTCTCGTGTGTTCCACAATAGTACTCTACCCTCAATTGGCGATTTCACCAGGCAATATGTATTTCTGTGGGTATTGAGAGCAACTGAATCCACAGCGTCAGCACATGCTCCTCTATTTGCATGTCTCTGATTGCCGATGATACTCCCTTTTCAGCCATTCCTGCAAACATTTGAGAGCTCCTCAATCACCACAGAGTCACCAGAGACATTTTCATGTCCCCTGAGTAAATTTCCCAGCTCACAGCACGTGTCTCACTTCATTGTATGAATGGAAAAATCTCAAATTTCATTCCCAATTCCAACAAACTGCCATATTTCCATATCTTCATACAGCCACAGAGGAAATATGTGAATTCTCATGAAGTAATATTTTTTCAACAATGTCTTGAATTTCACTTTTTCGACGAAAGACATTTTCCATTATTTGGTAAACATTAAATCGTGTATTTGTCTTTTTTTGACTTGACCTGGGGATAGGATAAACCTTTCTTTTTCCCCTCCAAAGCCTCTAATGTTTATGCTGCAAACTTCCGAGGAAAGCCAGCCACCAGGGTAGAAAAATTCCGTTGCCATAGAATCTATTAATTAGTATAAAAATAGAAGCATCCACCGAATAAGCTTCCATGTTCCTGGTTTTATACAAAATTCTATATTTTATTATCCTATTCAATTTTATTGAAGGTGCTTGATCTAAATTAAAATACGAAATATAATCTGCAAACCCTCAATGTCTGTTTTTAGGCAATTCAATTAATTTTCAATTCAGCACGTTTTTCCCCTCATCATTGCGGATGATATTGTCAATTTACACAAAGTGATAATTTAGTGCTTGGCAAAAGTTGCACAGTAAATCAAGTGAGTGGAGATTAAATTTCCTCTTGTAAAGCATAGAGAATTTGTCCCTATTTAGATAGTGTGACGATGCAAATAATTAGTACAGGATGTCATTGGAGTACTTAATTATAAATTTCGAAAATACCGCAGTCAGATGAAGTTCTATGGTGATCCATCAACCAAACCGGCATTCTACATATATTCATAATAGTCCCATTTTGACGAGGGAAATTGATATAGTGATAATGATGCTGAACAATGTGCGAGAAAAGGACTGAATTCTCTAAAACGCCTCATTGTTGCTGCACGAATGATGAACAATGTGATGGACCTTCGTCGCATTGATAAACATTATGTACAATGCGGAATACTTTTACATAATTCATGAATAACTCTCATTATTCTACATACATACGAAATTTGTTTCACAAATGCTCCTCAATATTATCCGTAAAAATAAGGATTTTATCGTGAATTGCTGTAGAGCTTTATCGGTTATTTTCAATATATCGTCTAAATTTTTACACATGAAATACAGCTGAAATGTATCAAGCATAGTCGTATTTTAACAAGGTTTATGCTACAGACCTCTCCTCTTGCTGTGCACACCCATGAAATGCTCAGCGCGACATGTTCGCGAGGGTGTGGGTGAGAAAAGAGCTTTGCGCGGTATAGTTTGCCGTCATGTAATAGTATAAATTTTGGGTGAAGTCGCATGAAAATTCCAGGAAATAAATCTTCGAAAATGTATTTTGCAGGTCTTGCAGCGATTCACGACTTTCCGAAAGGTACAAATGCTGGTGCTGTCACGGATGTGATGCCACAGACGCTATCGGTGGGCCACAACATAACAAATCGCTTCATAAAGAATGTGTCAATCAGCTATAGTTACACGCCGAAGAACAAGACGAACGCCAGAATAGACTTCTCACTGGGACTGACCAATGGGTCAATTTCCGGTGCAAGGATGCAATCGACCGTGGCGAGTGACAGAGGCGCGGGTGGCAGGAGACGAGCGGACAACAGCACGAACGGCAAACAGCAAGAAATTAGTTTAGAAAATATGGATAAACAGGAGAATCAATTGGGAAATAGTGATGACATTCACAGTTCCGGGTCGATTAATGGGAATAGTGAATTGGAAGAAATGTCCTTCGGTACACAGAACTACACCACAGTAACGACACAAATCGGATCAACATCCACAATGTTGACCTGCACTGTGCACAACATCGGTGAAGGAGTGGTAAGTTTTCCAACCTACATGGAGTCTTTGGAAAGTTCCTCCAGGCTATTTTGCTCATGAGTCGTGGCGGGTGTGAGATGAACTTCTGTGACGATTGAAAGCTACACTATTGCGAGTGCGAGTAGGTTTTGGGTGAGGGTTTGAGAAAAACGAATAGATTAAATATAAAGTCTCGAAACAACTTTTGCCGCACCATATCCACAAGGCAAACTCGAAAATCCCTCTCCTTTTGTGCACATTTTATAACCTCGCAGGGTGCTTTTCGCTATTGCACACCACGTACATTCACCCCCTCGCTCACATGAGAGAAGTTGGTCTTTGACTCCACTATTTGTCTTATTTCCCCATTCTGCACCAGCTCTCCACGACCGCCCTAATCGAGACATTTGAATGAATGCAATAAGGTGTGAAGTGAATAGAAATTTAATTCGTTATCCCATCTTAGTAGCGTTGAAGCTTTTATACCCAAACGTTCACACGGCCAGACACATTAAGGGTGCGAAAAGTCTCTAGCTCTGAAGCAGTTTTCTCTTGCACTTTCTCATTAAGTTTTTCACAATGACATTCCCGTGGATTTGAGTGCTTTCTGAGGAGTTTAACACTGTCCAATAAAGGTTGAAAGTGAGTGTTTGCAACACTTTTCAAGCCAATGAAAACCTTCATTTCACAGAAATGTGTACTTTTGACATACGAATCAGCTTATATAAAGTCATCATTTGCTACATTGCAAAGTATAATCCATCAGGAAATGTTGAGAAGCATAATTCATATAGCAAAGCATTTAATGTAATTTATCTTCTTTAAAATGTCTCCAGTAAAATTGCAAAATTGAATTGCAACTTCCATATTGTGACTCAGCAGGTCTTTCATCCACTTAGTTCTCGTCAACTAAAGTAATATTGTTGGCTAAAAGAGTGTATAGAGAAAATCTTTATAAACATAGCATGTGCATGAATATGTTGTATTAAAGTGTTAAAGTGGACTTAACATCTCGGGACGAAGTGTACATCATTTGGAGTAATTTAAAATGTTCTGTCAAGGGCCAAAAGATGTGAAATTAGCATGCAGGACAAAATGCAGAGGACATCAAAGTCGCAGGATTGTCCTTGATGCAGAGATGAGGGTGATGACGAAGAAGGTGGGTGGGAGATGGGTGCCGAGGATACAAAGCGTGATTCTAGCATAATTTTTCATCGTTTCTGACATCTAATTCCAAGTGAGCCATCCACCATGTCGTCGCCAAATCGGGGCGAGTTTTATAATTCCACCAAGAGCTTTTTATTACATCTTTCTTGGCTCTCTTTTTTCTCCTCCCCTCGCTGTGTGTCTCTTCCGAGGAGGGGTTGAAGACAAGTGGTGGGGCCGCCCTGAAGAACGCGAATATTAATGGGATAATTTTTCTCTTTTCGCGCGCAATTCCGCATCGGAGAAGCTTGAGCGAGCCTGGACGGTGCGGAATACATCTAAGTGATCCGTCACATGGAAATGGTGGGGCGTTGCATGTGGGAAGGGTTTGCGGAAATGGGGCCAAAGAGAGATAATACTATAAGGAATGATTTTAATTTCAAGGTGTCTTGGATCCGGCGGAGTAAGGACGATTATCACTTGCTCACAGTGGGCATGACAACTTACTCCAGTGACGAACGCTTCAATGCCATCCACAGAGACGACTCTGACGTAAGTGAATAGCACAGAATTCATTACATTATTTCACCCCAACTCCTACACTACGACCAGATCAAATGGAATGCAAGAAATGTTCAATTTCACGTCGACTTTGCAGGGGCAAAAAAAAAACATTCCCAAGCAAAGTTCCGGCATTCATTAGAGCTATTTTTATTGTTAATATCTCTTGTTAAATATCCCAGGGTTTCTGCTATGAAATGAAATTCCTCTATTTCGGCTTTTTACCCCCATTATTTAGAACTGTATTCAATTTGGGCCAAAAATGGCAATTAAACTGCTATTGCAAATGGGTAATTGCTCAGATTGGAATGCCGATCAAATATATGTATATAGCACAACTCAACCAGATTTTCCACTATATTTTTTACATACAGTTCCATTCGTATGTTGGCAATCAAATAAAATCCGTTGAATAGAATTACATTCTATTTGGGCACAGAGTAGCTGCTGAAAATTGTCAGGGGAACTTTCCCTATATTACTCCGATAAATACACTATATAACCTTGTTTGTAGACGATATACATTTAAATCCATCAGTCTCTGTGTTGGTAAATATTTTTCAATAGTTTGTGAAGCTTCTATTTTTCCCAATTTAAAACTTCGTAAATGTCTTCGTTGTGTGTTAAGAAGACAGAGCACATTAATTACACTCAAGAGACGTGAGAGGCACCGCAAGATACCTCAGAAAACTGTGCCCACAAAGAACAATTTCATGAGACATTGAATCCATACGACATGAGCATCTCACCACGTGTCTAATTGAATTTCCCCAGGAGTGGACTCTGCAAATAAAATTTGTCCAGATGAGAGACTCGGGCGTGTACGAGTGCCAGGTTTCTTCGCATCCCCCATCGTCGATTATGATTCAATTAGATGTTGTGGGTGAGTATTTTATTGTATAAATCTGTGAATCATGTAATTAGTCCTGGAGTTACGATCACTTGCCACAGAATTGTCGTCACTTTATGTATGTGGCATATGTCAATTCCATGTGAGAAGATATATGGATGAAAGTGTGTGGCGGGGCAGGATTATTCCGATGAGCTTTTTCACATGGGCGTCAAGTGAGGGCCCGTGATGAGCTTCTTCTGTCCTTGTCATAAAATGATCCGATAACTTTCCATTGTGCCTGCGTTGAGGAGAGCTTTTATGTTCATACACTGGCAACTGAATAAAGTTATTACGCTTTACGATGAGCTATTAAATTAAAAGAGAAACAAGAATGACAGTCTTTTGGCCCGGCCACGACGACTGGTGCATATTTTCGCAATTTTCCACCTCACTGTTATGGCCAGAACATGAAAAAGTCTCAATAGTGCTTGCGAAATAAATACTTAATGACGGTAATATGTTGCTTTGCTCCTCACTTTCATCCACTTTTGCCACTTACGAGAGTCGACATTTTCCCGAGAGCCACTCTACGGTGGAGAGCTAATTTTTAATGGGACCCACCCTGTCTGGGATGGGAAAATGATCTTTTCAGAGGCGAGAGCCGAGATTACTGGCCCAGCTGAGAAGTACTTGAAGCCCGGCTCGACCTTAAGACTCGCTTGTCGTGTGCAGCAGAGCACTGAGCCTCCATTGTACATTTTCTGGTATCACAACAATAGAATGATTAACTATGACTCGGATCGGGGTGTTAATGTGACTACAGAAGCGGACAATCGGTATTCTGAGTTACTCATTGATCAGACGTCCTACTCACATGCCGGCAACTATTCGTGCGTACCCAACAGTGCCGTCCCAGCCAGCACAGTGGTGCACATATTCAATGGTAAGTGGAATTCTAGCAATGGCAAATGTTTAAAGACAAGCATTTCACTCATAATAGCATGTAAGCAAGCGACACTTTAAGATCTGCATAAGGAAATTTCATCAAGATAAAACTAGAGATGAAAATGCTCCTTTCTGATGTGATATTTATAATCACTGCTTTCGCATTCAAAGAAAATTTAACTGATGATGTTGTGATTGCTAATTTATGGGAATCGATGGGATGTGTGAAGGAATTTCCCAGAATTTCCAGAAAGAGCACCGAAAAGTTCAGTATTTACCATCTAATGAAACTACAAGCATTTGTATTTTCAATGGACCAAAACTGATTCACTTCCTTTTTTCCAATTGATGGGAATCTGAGAGAGTGAAAGAGTGAGAGAGAGAGAGAGTTTTATCCATCATTCCTCGAAGGGAGAATAATTGCTCCTCTGAGCTTTCGATGTGTGGCTGAGTCTTCATTGAAAACCACATCAATCGAACTAACCAATCTTTTTAGGTCCTCTCACTCCCCCAGGATCATGTGTCACCGAAACCTCATGAAATAGATGGTATATCGAATACACGTAATCGATGAAACACGTTTCAATTGCCATTTATTATACCTCCCCCATCCTGTCATCGCTGAACCAGAGGGTTTTCCAGGGAGTGAAATAATTTATTTTCGAACGGGAGATCACCGATGAAAGCTCCCACAAACCCTCATGTGAAATTTACACTATGGTCAGATGACTGTCTGGCTTGATTTTCTATTTGGCACAGTTTTTCCCTCCATTCCTCGGAGACCAGTATAGCAAATTTCCAATTTTCACCCGTACCATGTCAACTTAATACCTTGTTATTTTTTCGGAGCTGATAAACACGAATTAGATTGCCATACACATGCTATCTATGTACTCTTGCATGTGCGATATGTGGAATATTACTCAGTAAATCGTTATGCTGGATTTATATGAATGGTACAAAACTATGTTTTCTCAGCAAATAATACTGTTCATAGCAAAATATTCCGCATTCTAATGCTATTGGACAATTCATTGCTTGAAAGTCTTAATGAAGATTGTGCTATAATGTTAATGGGGAATATAAATTGACAATATTTTTCAAGTGATTACTATAAAAGTCACTTTATTTCACACGAAGACCTTAAATTGATTTCCACCACGCTCCAATGCTTCACACTATACTCCACACGTCACGAAAGACTGCATTTTATGTGATAATTCCCAAGACTTTGAGTTTTTCATGGGGTGTGGGCTAAATTTAAAGTGACACAAGTTCTTCAATTAAAGTGACAAAGCGGAGAAAGTGATCCAGCTGCTGGTGATTTCATGCGTCTTACTATAGATGTACTGGGAGAAAGAGAGTTTATTTTCACGACTTTTGGCTGTACGAATCTTGGAAAAACATCCCTGTCACACTTGGAAGAGTTCTCAGTGAATCTGGGATGAAAGTTGACTTTTAATTTTCATCATTTTCATTCCACTGCGTTATAATAACATACGCTACTTTCGCCATTGACGAGAAGCCCACTGTGATTGCATAGAAGGATTCTGTGAGAAACATTGAGTAGTAAAAAAATCACGTGTTCACTTGGAAAACTTTAATTCGTCCATTAAAGTGTAAGCTCTCTATAGAGATTTTGTGAAACTTTAGTGGCAAAGTTCACTGGAAAATATGCGTGTTTTGGAAATGAGGGGATTGGACGGTCAACGTGGATGGTAGAATGGGTGAGAGTGTTTCTCGTATGCTTTGAATTCTCAAATGAATCTCAAGTATACACAGATGCCCCAAAAAATGTTATTTGACCCAAAAGATGAGAGAAGTTTCATCTCCTCTTATTCGCTCTGTGTTTCATCTGAGCAAATTTTCTCTAGTATTTTAACTATTTCGCTTCTTTGTTCACATGCCTGAACTGGTAAATGCTTTGATAAGTCTCGTTGTCGTGCTTCGATGAAAGAATCTTATACATAAGATTGGTTCACAGAGAGAGTCACATTCGAGATCCTTTAGCATGTTGAAGCACATTCTTTTTGCACAACCTCAGCTTCTCAATTTGCTTGCTTGTGAAGCCATTGTCGTAAAATTACAGCGACAAAGCGTGTGGGTGCGTGAGAGATAAGAATATCTCCAATTTTATATTATACAATAGGTACAGGAAAATTTCCCAGACAGACAATATATACTTTTGCTCATTGTTGAAAAGAGGAAATGATTTGCATTTGGTGGGCTCAATTGCCTCATTATTTGCCAATAGCAAATGAGAATGGTATTCCATTTGCGGATGAAGAGGATAATCAAGCAAATTAATACTATATGCTCCAGTTTGTATTTCAATCAACATGCTCATATATCCCTTTTGCCCAGGATATGTGATGACTTGGCAGAGTGGCACGAAGCTGGAAAAGTAGGTGAAGGGCAAAAGGAATATGAGATCCAATGCTCAATATCAATTCGCACCATTTGATGCTCGGACATTTTGCGAAATGAGTTTAGCATGTCTAATTATCATAAAATATCATGGGGGACACATTAGGAGCAAATGTGCAGACATAATTCGGGAATAAAGGATTCTATGCCGAGTGGGAAGAGAGTTTTCGAACTTCGCAGTGGAGCCGCCTGGTGGGATTCCACGTTATCGCTTCCAATCTGGAAGAAATCCAAGCGATGTTGATTAAACAACATTACGGAACACACTCCCGCCCACTTTTCAAAGCACAGCCACAAACGGAGCTAATCAAGACAGCTCCAGCCCGCCACGAGGCGCCTGAAAGCTCCCTCGCCACCCCTAATGTTGCCGCTCTGGCACATTTTAACACACACGTGCGTGGCGCACACAAAAAATTTAATGTTTCCTCAATCATCAGGGATTTCGCTGGTCCCCCATCGCACCAGAGATGCTTCTTTCACTAAGAGATAACGTGGGATTTCTCTGGCTGAATGTGTTCTCAAGTTACATTAGCACCAAAGATAGAAGCTGAATCTCGAACAGAGTGTAATTATATCCGTTGGTAATGTATTTTCCGCTCTTCTGGAGATTCCTCGCATAGACAAAAGAAATCGTAAAAACTATAACTATAAGAAATTATTGTACTGAAGCGATTTCACGTAATTTTGTGGTATTTTATATCAATTTAAATCGTGTGTAAACAGCTGAAAGAGATTTCCTGAAGACAATTGATTTTTTTCTCAAGAAATCATTGAAATTTAATGAAATTCATGGTTAAACGGAGAAAATATCATATTCAATTGCACACCATTCTTAAATGCAGCGAATGGAGCACATAATATGCGACAAAGCTACAGTGATATGCATGTATTTTGGATGTTTAGAGAACACCAAACAACAACCATAGTTTAGCAAGAATTTCAACAACACTTTTCTAAGTAGATTAAACTTCACGAGATTGGGTTAGTTTAACAACTGTGAGCATTTAGAAGGACCACAATGGAAGTTGAGGTCGATAAACTTTGGGAAACCTTTGCAAACATTAAATCAAGTACTTATTACCAATTTTCAAAATTATTTTATATGCATAAGTTTCTTATTTTTTTCCTTAATGAAAACATACTTTTACAATGCTTTTGTGAAACTGATGATCACTGGAAGAGCGTCAGACTTGGCGTCAGAAGTTCCGAGCTCAAAGCTCAGTCCAAGAAAATTCCCCCACAACAATCCAACTCTGTGTGAGAAACTTTGAGAATTTGCAAACAAAAAGACCAATTTCCATAAATATTTTCCAACCCGATTCCCCATTTTTTCCCTTCGATAGGGACTGACGCTCACGTTGATGGGAAGTCCATGAGGAGTTTCACTTGGCACTTCGTTTGTTTTCATTTATGTGCTGACGCGAGGGTGGGGCTCAGCATCTCCATACTCGGGTGGATTTACCCCACTTCCCAGCCGTGAGCCAATTTTCCTGGAGTGAGCGTGGAAAGGGGAGAAATCGCCTGCAGCTCTCTGATAACTTTTTCTTTCGCTGCTCATTTTCTTGAACTCCACACACACGCGCAGCTCTCATATTTTCTACAATTCTCCCCTGTGCAACTTTGACAGAAAAATATCAAATGCGCACGATAAGTTGGAGGAAAAGTTTCTCTAGGAGCTGAGATTGTGAAATTGCTGAGATGTTCGTATTTATCAGTTTTATGGCATATCGAAGAAAGTTGTATTTATTCTCGCCTGATGGCTATTCAACATTTTTAATTGATTGAGTTTCTTATTCAAGATTCTTTTTTCGGCTAATTTACCATGCAAAAAATGTCATGAATGGAGAGAAAAAAATTGAGACGAAAACCTGAATGTGGAATGGAGCTTTCCCCGAAAATCATTGATATTTTGCACGTTTTCGGGTATATGATGAAGAAAAAATTCCCATTTACACTTATTCAATCCACATGGGAATTCATTCGTCTGAATCGGCAATGACGCCGAGGAATTGGAGAAAATTGAATTGTCGCCTCAGTTGTGTTGAGGGGTTGACTTGAAAGGTCACGCTCCCACGAAGCCACAAAATGAGCTCACCGAGAGGAAATGAAAAAGGTCGATGGGTGAAAAATTATATTTCAACGCACCAAGAACACTGTCTGGTGCTATTTATTTAGAAGAAAAAAAAAACCTCTTCTCTCATTGCTGATTTACATTCAGGCTTCTTAACATCTCTCAACGTCTCCATCGCTCACCACAGTTTGCTCAAGGTCTACTGCGTTTGATATTCCTGTCATGGAGCCTTCTTTATGATGAGAGACTTAACTTCGTGCTGCAGAATTAAATTCGATATGAAAATTGTGATTTCAGCCCACAAATTAAGAAAATTTCCCTTCTTAAGACTACAATCAAATAATCGGTAAACATTGGGAAAAAAAGGTATAAAGCAAAATCTGTTAAAGCCGTTGAGAAAATTGATAAACATGTTGTTTGTGGCGGAAAAAAGTCAAGTGGAAACGTTTGAAAAATTTTCAATGTATATCTCATTTTGCGTGTAATGTTTTAATGAAATTTTAAATTAATTATCTCGGAAACTTGGGCGTGTCATTAATTGGATTCCAATTTATGTACATTAAATTAAATATTACTGACATACAGCTTAAATTCCAGCCTCGTTAATAAAATGAAATACATTCTAGCTGGATCTCGCTTCATTTGATGCTGCTCTGGGAATTTTATTCCCGTGTCAGAGATTCCAGGGGCGCGGGATGGGATTTTGGGTGGCACTAAAGAGGCAAAGTATTTAATGGAAAATTTTCTCCATAACATAGTAACCCTCTACAGAGCCTCTGTGTTTCTCTCTGCACAGCATTCTCACCCAGCAATTGAATATACAAATTAATAGAAAGCACATGATGATATAGGAAATACCATAATCCCAACGATTTGTTGTTGTGCACAAAATGTGGAGAGTCTTTTTAATTATAATTTCATTTTCCACATCCTTGGGCAAAATTCATCATGCGACGATTAGGGAGGAAGTGCCTGTGAAATCGTATTTTGTCGTTTTAATTTCCTTCTGTTGCAGGTGAAAATCCGGCCGCCATACATCATGTTGGTCATGGTTATCCAGTTCTATCTTCAGCCCCGACGCGACTTGTCATACTCACCGTTGTCATATTAATTCTCATTTCGTAAAAAGGCGAGAGAGAGAGAGAGAGCGAGAGAGGCGACGGATAAGGAAAATGTGCCCTCCACTGTGACCCACAGCAATTTTTCTCTCAACATCCGGCAACTGGACACATTGTTGCAGCATTAATTAAGAGACATGCCCGGTCAGGCATTGAGATATCGCTGAGATTCTTCAACTTTTTCCCCGTCTTGAATCTCCGTCTCGGACAGTGACAAGTGAGTGAACAATTTAAGATTATACAAAGTGAAAAGAATAGTTGGTAATGTTTGTACCTCGGAGAATGTGTATAGCATGTAAGACAGTGAAATTGATAGGGCAGCGTTAAGAGTTATCAGCAGTGAATTTTACTATGTATTCCGTAGTAATGAACGTCAAAGGAATAAAGCACAAAATAATAGACAGAATAATGCTTCATTCCAGCACTGAAATATTTTCTAATGTCTAGAGAAAGTATCAAATGTCTTCTGTATCAGTTGAATGATTTTAGCTAAAGATGTAAAAGAAATAATAGATGTTTCAACATTCTTATTCATTGAGTCGTGATGACGACATTTGTATTACAAAGAATCGCTGAAATCTACAGTTTTTCCCTTAATTATATACACTTAAGGCTTTTAAAATAGTTTAGACATTTTTTAGTTATCTGTTAGTGCTGGAATAAGAATTTCAATTGAGCCATAAATAAAATGATATTCAAATTTTGTATGAAAAAAATAGAAAAAACTATCAGAAATTATCCTGTTCCATAATACATATACAATATTATTTCTAAAAAAACATAGGAGAAAATAAATTGAATGTACAAGATAAAGATCAAGTCCGTGTAAATATAAATGTATGAGCGTGTTAATAAAAAATGCATAAAACTATAATTTCACGTTAGAGACCAAATACTGTACATACTCAAAATCATTGAAATCAAATAAACTTTATTAATATTAATGCGAAAGGGTGTTTGTCGGAGCGTCTGGGATTTCCACTGTAGAAGCAATATTCGAGATTATCTGTTAAATTTGCATGTGTTACCCGCTATAAAAGATGCATGGCGGATAGTGAGGAAGTGTCCCGGAGATAAAAAATGACGACTGCCTGGGGAGCTTCGCAAGAGGTGGCTGTATAATATTCATTATACATTATTTGCCACTTATTGGATGATAAGAAACACAGGGAGACCCAATAAAACCCCTCAATATGTTCAATGTCACGTCGGAAAGCATCAAGTCATTGTGCACCCCAAGGAGCTCTTCTTTGACGCCTTCGCCAATATTGCGCAGCTCAATCGTCCCCTTTTGATGAATATTACGCGATCATTAATAATGTGAATGGTTTTGGATATTCGCTCGTCACACTCGCACGTATGCCGAAAGCACAATCTATCAATCATCCCCATCGCTCTGACCAGCGCGGCTCCCCTTCCATGTGGGAATGTTCGTTCTTGTAATGATGATGATCGGGGCATTTATAAGACACCGCATCATCTCAATTTCAGCTCTCGACGCTCTCTGTTTCATGATGCTGGAAGCTGGGGGTTTGGAATTTGAGGTTTGAGCTCACAGGGAAGGGAGCATATGCAAGGGACGGAAATTTGCTGAGAGACGACTTCGCCTCCTTTTAGAATTTATTGCTCTTTTATAGCATCGCGGGAACATGTGAATACCCACCGCCACACACTTAAGCAGTGTATGTGGGAAAATGAAGAGAATTTCCCTATGGCATCTTGAGGAGCGAGCGAGAGAGCGTGGAAAAGCGATCTGATGGTACAATTTTGAGGATTTTCTTACTCGCTCGAGAGTCCTCAGTCAAGGGGTGTTCAACTTTGGTGATAAATTGTGTACACTCTCTCCCATCAGCAAAAAATTTTATCGCAAATGTGTGATTCTGTCGTGAATTTGTGATTTTATGTCACTTTCACTGCGTCACAATTTCACACTACATTTCACTGAATTTTTCATGAAAATTCTGCAGGCTTTGGAAATTTTCCAATGCGGTTAGGGAAATCAGCAGACATTTACTGTAAATATTTTCACCCAATTCAAATATGAGAAGCAAGATTGCGAAAGAGAAGTTTCTTGTTTGCAAAGTAATTCAATTCCTCTATGTATAAATTTTCAAACATAATTCGCAAGTCATATAATCGTTGTGGAAACGTAACAAAAGTCTATGAATCAAAATGAAAATGTTTTCAGGTGCTTGAAACGTGCCATAAACGAGCATCATCTTCAGAAGGAGAATAAAATTTTCATTTGAACAATAAAAATACCAGGTAAAAGTGTTAAATTCATGCCTCTCGCGCTGCGAAATGCCTACTTGGCAGCCCCCTGAAGGGGACATGCATGACCGTGAGTGGGTTGGAGTGGAAAAATAACAAGTACTAAACGCACGTGAGGAAAAAGTCTTAAAATGCACGAGTTATTTGTGGCCAAAAGTACAACAGAGTGGAAAGAGTGGTCCTGGAGCTTATGGTTGTTTTGTGCATCGCGGCGCGAGCAGAAACAAGGGGTTGATTTATTGGTGCTTTCATGCTCCTGCCGACTGTTTGTAGATGGGAAACGGTGGGACGTATTGGGGGTGGAGAGAGTGTATAAAACATGGCAATTTTGCACCATTTTCCACGAGGTCTTCCTCCAGTCGAGCCACCGATTCTGCGGTCCGCCCTTACCCAGGAAAGAGATACCCTCACATGAGATGGGCCACACTGTGAGCTTTTTCCCTGGAACAACTCCACCAATCTGATGCAAAATTCACGGCTTCCGTAACTTCGCACAAATCACTCCCAGTCTCATAGTGTAGCGCAAATTCTCTTCGGTTCTCCTCGACAAAATATAAGTCATTAGTGGTGGAGATGGTGAGACCAAAACTTTCACCCTCCATCCACCGCACCGCAGAGATTCTTTGGTGAGGGCAAAAAGTTCATAACCTCTCGAAGGGAAAATATCTGCCGGAGTACTTGAGGAAGGTGAAACCGGATATTTTCCTCAAACATTTATCCCTCGATGTGCCATCAATTGAATACTGATTTTGTTCGGATTTTCCCTGAATTTTCCAATATCGTGCCATTTCTCCTTGCGACAGAGAAATAAAATAACTTCCTCTGTCGCATTGTTTCAAAATTGCTTCTCGCTGCACTTGAGCAAAGCAAGTATTAGCAAATATTTGAAATTTATTGAAAAGAGTTAATTAAAAATTCCTCTAAATTTCACTCTCTATAGTTTTCTATTAAAATGTTATTAAATAAAAATGATTCAAACATATAAAATATTTTTATCATAAACGACATTTTAAGTCTATAAATCGCTCTATTATATTAATGAATAAAATGTCCTCTTTTTGTCACCCCAGAAAGAAATCAATTTGATGAAGTGTTTTCGATTATTTCTGAATTCATTTTCACGATAACCTAATTAAAACGCCATCATATGCTTAATCTACTAGTCTTTTGTATCAGGCAGTCAAATGGCAAAACGTCCAAATAACGACCATAAAAACACATTAATTATAGGAATTTTCCCTCCCTCGCGATTATTATCAGCGCGAGGGCTGAGCAATAAAATTCACTCCTTTGCCAACTCTGCGCCACATTTAAATTTAATTGGAATGAGTTTTATAATTCTTCTGCAAAGTCACTTAAATTCTCGTTGTGCAGCACAAGAAGAAAATGTCTGGAGGGGTTAATAAAAGGCCCCAGCAACTTTTCGCAGATTCTTTTCTTCTTGTGCACTAAATTAAAAATGAAATATTACCACCTTTGGGCGAAAGAACTACACAGCGATAGAATTATGGGCGGCTGAAGTTTAGTCTGGGTGGTTAAACATTGGAGTTGGTGACTGAAAGTGGCACCAAATGGGATCTCACACTCCCAGTTTAATCATAACTCACTGTGCGCAAAATTCGCAGAAGCTTTTAAGACAGGCTCTCACTTTGTGTGGTTGAGCAGCGGATTTCGCCTTTGTTTAGCGCCTCAGCGACAAGAAGCGATGAAGTAGCAAACTTTAATATGTACTAAGTCAACATGAGCGCAAAGAGGCAAGTCACAATCCATGTGGGAAAAGGGAAACAATTGATTGGGTTAAGTCAGGAGTGGATTAAAAAGTATTGATACCACCAACAGCCAGAAATCTGCATATTTCGAAATGTTATAGTGCGATAATGTTTCCTGTCTGATCATAAAACAAGCAGCATAACGTCTGTGTTAGTGAAAATTGTGGCGTGATTTGGGAAATTTATGAGCAAACTATAATTAAAACTACCTCAAGCTTCTCTCACCTTCTTGGTGACAATACATCTGCTGCCACGATGATGTCATTTTAACCGCCAATTAATATAGTACTTTATAGATGAGACATGCATTTATGAGAGTGTTCAACTGATTTACGACTTTTTAATGAGCTCCGTGTATCACAGCTTTCGCACTAGTTGTTTCAATGATAAAGTAATTGTCGTTCATACAAGATATTTTGATGTTTGATATTTAGATCAGAAAAGCCAGGAGAAAACTATTTGTCTCTGTGAGGAATATTGTTTCGGAGCAGAGAAATGACAAAATGCGGAGAAATATCAACACTCACCGTCTCTGCCATCCATTCAGTCACTATGTTCGACACAAAATGAGAAGGGAAGAATTCGCAGATATTTGTCAAAGTTGCTATGAATTCCTCATTCACTCTGTCCTCGAATTTCGCAGCATCTCCCCTCTTGCGAGAGTGTCTTTCTTCACGAAATTGCTGGAAGCCTTAGGATAGAATTAATATTTGCGATGGATATTAGACGCGAGGAATATATTAAATTGAGGACACACGAAACAATTTATTTAGCACGTCCCCTAATTCGACAAAATATTGCGCCTACAAATTGAATTTCTGATTTCGATGTTAATAAATTGATAATATGATTGGCTCATTTGTTTGTTTGACAGAGAATCTGTTGTCTGGCATAGAGATTAGTCTGGAGCGTCGGCACGAAGAAAGTCCCACCCCCGCCGCCCCTCAGTCTTCGGCATTCCACTTTGACGTGATCTAATATCCCGGGCATGATTACAAATAATTGAATTTGATATTGGCAGTATTGTGCAAAATTATTGCACATTAATTAATCCCATTTCACTCAATTGGGGCGCCAAAATTCAATAAATTGCTGCAAAACAGAAGCGATTGCTGTGCGCGCCCTTCAATATTTCAATCTATTCATGTGATTTGTGTTCGAAGAATTTCCTGTTAATTGATGAATAAATGGGCTTTGATTGTTTTCAATTGTGCCAAAAAGGTTGGAGGATTTTCAGATATGTGTGTAAATACTCAAGCATCAAAAATTCATTTCCAAATTTTATTGTCGCACCAATGAAATATATGTATTCTGAAAGCAAACGACCGAGATTTTGAGCTTATGCCTTACATGACGATTTATAGGTGTTGTGCGAGGGTAGATTAAAATAGGTGATTCATTTTATATTCGTGTTTTAGAGAGGTGTTCAATGCGTATTTCGATATTTGGCACCATTTGTCACAGAAATGTTATCGAGGATATTTAGAGATTTATTCCAAATGTATAACAAATCGCGCACAATTTTGCTATCTAAATATTTTAATGTTCATTTACGAGAATGATTTTTCTTTGAATGCTGGGAAAATCTTCTTTCAGAATTTGTCAGGAAGCACTTTTAATCAAACTAACCTGATTGCGATGTTGGCATGGGTTTGGCTCTGGGAAATTAATTATGATATGGATTCAGACAACTCGGAAGCTCTCTTATTCTCTAAGCTGTTCACCCCTTGTTCCTCCGGCTGAGGTTCTAATCGGGAAATCCACATGAGCTCGGAAAGACTCGATTGCACACTGTATGCATAGCAGAAGGAAGAGCAGAAATGGTTGAAGGGCTCACAGTGTCTCCTGGAAAGTAAAATTCTATTGTATTCCGTGGTGTGTTGGGCGGAAAGTGTGTTATGGAATGCTACGTGCCACTTTGGCAAATGCTGGCACTCTTTTGGCGCACACACATTTCCCATTGTGCTCCGCCACACAATCACCTTCCTCTCGTGGTGGCAATATATTTTACTCTTCTAATATGCTCCAACCCTCCTTAAGACAAACACTATATGGTGGCACGTCCTCACGGATGGGGGAGGCCTTGTCTCGGGGGCAGAGTTGAAAAACGATGCCACATACAAAGTATCTAGAAACGATAAAGACACGAAAATAATTCTCGACAATGTGCAAAATTTATGTCAATTACGTTCTCCGCCAGAGATACTTTCGCATTTTCTTGCGAAATGCCAAAGGGAGACTCTCTTTTGCACCCCCATCTCGTACGCTTTTTAATTTTATATTTTTGCCAGATATTTATGACGATTTTACGCGTCGCGCTTGCCAGGGGTGAGAACTTGACTTGAGATACAAAACACACTCTTTAAGGATTCTGGAATGGGTCTTGCGAGAATTTGTCTGCGTGCTGGTGAAATTCCCCAGATTTCTCAAATTTCAGTATCACAGTCTCGTTGAGGCGGTTTTGGGATGTTTTGAAAGAAAGTAAGGGATAACTTGAGCAATACAGTCTAGGATTAGGGTCTTGGTTTTGAATTTATCAAGATTATTACTTCACCGCATTTTTCATACTCTCTATCGCCTTCTGGTATTTTTTCTGATTCTCTGATTCTTTTCATCTATTGCCAGAGGAGTTCTAAGAGCATTATTTGCTATAATTTCACCGTGAAATCTATTTTTATCTCTAATCTAGATCACAAATGTCATGGTGAACCCTTCGGCATGTGCGTAAGTACTCATTGATACTCTGTGTATGCAAAAATGCTGGAATATTATAAAGCACCCACTCAATTATTCGCCAGAACTTAGTAGCATTTGATTAACTCAGGTTTGATTAAGAGGGATGATCCCACGGATTCCGAAGGTTGGTTAATTAAAATCTCAACATAGAGGTACTCCTCCGCAGCCAATAAATATCCATTTCAGGTTTCATCAATTAACTCCCTCGCTTTATCTTCTACCTCCACAGGTCAAATTCAACTCGGTGGCGGCGGAAGACGCTCGCCTGGTCGGAAGAGCCCAGACAAAAGTGCTTAATGTATCTAGCGGATTCGCGTGAATGGATGATATACCGCAAAGGATGACAATGACGAATATTGGACTTTATACATCACAGAGACACTGGGAGGGAAGGTGAGGACAGCCTCTCGCACGAATCCGCACACGCAATAATGTGAGAAGTTTCCTTGTTTTAGCCACGATCCTCTGGACGTCCCGTGAGGTCTCGATCGCAATTTATCACGGAACGAGAGACGCTTATGTTCGCGCTGATATTTCCGGTATTGATGAGGAATGCGTGGTGGCGTGGCTGAGCCGAAACTTGATTGATGGCCCGGCAATAATTTTTGGTGTTGGGAAAGAAAGTTTGCGAGAAGCAATTTTTCTGCTCACTCGCGTGCGATTATTCCGTAACACACCGGAAATTATATATTCTGATGAGAATATGAATAAATTCTCTCTCAGATTTTTTTTCCTCATTCTCTCAGCATCCCATCGATTTTGTCCATTTCAAGGCTCTTGCTCCAAATGCTCTGGTGCGTATTTCCTGTCGGCGCAAATAGGCACGTCGTCATGGAAAGGAGAGTAATTGAGAGTATATGCGTGTCTCACGAGAGACAGAGAGAGAGGGAGCGTTAATAAGGAGCATCATATGGATTAATCATCATCTTACCGTCATCTAGATTTTCTTACATATATTGCCAAAATTGCTTCCGACAACACTTCAAAGGATGCGCCATTGGCGTGAAGGTAAATTTTATTTGCCTTCTCGAAGTCCTCAACATGGTATTAAGCAAATTATTAGCATTCACAATGAGGTGGTTTCCTCCTGGATAAATTTATGCAAATAAACATACATTCGCAGTCAACAGAGTACAGTGGCTGACATGCTTTCCGCAAAACCAACCGCCGCATTGCCTCTTACCATGCTCCATCGACTTTACAATGTGCTTTAATGTAAAATTCTATGCTATATCTCACTCTTCATCGAACCCCCGCGTGGGCGTCAAACTTCGATCACCT
Organism: Phlebotomus argentipes; assembly: GCF_947086385.1. Classification (NCBI taxonomy): domain Eukaryota; kingdom Metazoa; phylum Arthropoda; class Insecta; order Diptera; family Psychodidae; genus Phlebotomus; species Phlebotomus argentipes. The sequence continues at coordinate 1,691,978 of NW_026776174.1, forward strand.
TTTATCTCCTGCCGGCATGCCTTCGATATATTTCACCGCTTTCACGAGCTTCCAATGTGCCTGGGTCGCATGCAGATACACAGAGGTTATTGGGTATTCTCAAAGGCATTTCGGATGCTAAGAGCAGTGAAAACTTTCAGATTCTGTGTATTGATTTGTTGCAGTATTTGTGAAATTAAAGTTGTATGCGATGATGTCGGAAACAATTTGTAATCCCTTAAAGGATTACCTTGATACCCAGTTTAAGGTGACTTTAGATGACAATGGAATGTATTTCAGTCGTTTTTGCGAGGTATTTTTTGCATTGGATGTTCCTGGAATTTTGTATTTTCTTCAGAGCGACAGTGAAGAATTGGTGAAGAGACTAAGCATTCATCAAAGAAGTCTTTAATCAAATTCTGCTACCTCGGCGTTAAATATAAACTTTTCTATTGAGTTAATTTGACTGTGCGAGAGAACTTAGGAGGAGACTTCAGGAATTTCAACCTCTTGTCGAGGTGATAATGAGAAGTTTCTTGCGAGTGAAAAGTGCAGGAATGCCGAGAATGTGAGAATGCAATGGAAAATTCATCCACTCATTTTCCATTGGAGTCCTCAACGCGAATATAAAGAGCGTTAACCACACAACCGTCATCTCCCAATTACCTCTATGCTCAACTCCACTTACTCTTCGGTGGCTGCTCAGGGGTGCTCTTGGTGGGTGCTTTGCCAACTGCCGAGAACGAGTCCCGCTTGGTGTGCAACTTGAGATGTTTTGTTTGCGATTTTCTCACCCGCATTTTCCAACCATTTACAAGTGCGAACACCGACGGCACAACTTTTTGCATTCGCCACAAAAACTCTTCCATATTCTCTCTGTTTTACAAACAACAACTTAATTTTATTATTTTACAATACATATTAATTACTTTAGCAATGTAGACTAGCGATGCTGTGGAATTTTCACAAATCGACTCTAATTCCAGGAACAATTCTTGGCCTAAGCGAAAAGCTCTCAGCGACTGTGGAATCCCAGAGGGGTGTAGACTTTGGAGAATTCAAATTAGAACCTTTCGTGGCAATATTCAAATACAGAATGAACAGAATAGACACATTTCTGCAAAAAGTATTCAAATTTCTAAGGAATTATGGTGCGGAATCTCGCTAAATCCCAAATGAAAATCGATTTTTCACTCATTCTTTCTTCCATCTGAAGGCACATTTTTCCCTATATACAACCAATCGTTCAGTGAGACCTTATATTTGTTGTTGTGGGATTGAAAGCTCAATTTGCACAAGCTCAATTTGCACAGCCCCAATTATCGTAATACTGTAGTCGGTTGTGATGGAATTTCCTCATAATTTTCACGCGATATCGCCTCAGCTTCGAGATCTAAGAGAGTGGCTATTTAAAATCACATTCAATTACCTAGAAAAAACATCTACAGAAATATCCAGTGAGGCATAAATTGTGAAAAAAAGCCAAGCAATGAACTGAAGATTAAGCTAACATTGAAATACAACAAACTAAATGTTATTTCGGTAATTTCATATTAACAAAAACTCAAATGCAAGAACTCAATCTGTCTAAAACAAACAAAAACCACATATTTACTTTCATTATTCTACATTTATATCTACAGCCTGTATTTCTCCTTATCTGTGGTTTCTTTTCACTGGCTCTCCTTTTCTCTTTCAACCACCTCGAGAGTAACATATTTCCCTTGGACTCATAACTAAACCTCACGGGTAATTTATTCAATTCACGATTCAGAATTTTTCGTGATATGAATTTTTTGGTGTGGAGATTGCATGAAAAATTCTGTTATCGTTGTTTTTCCTGCTGAAAACTGTGTGCGTGGGTCTTCAGCGAAGAGGCGAAAGGTGTCAAATCAGCGGGTGTGAAATCTCTTCATTTGCTGGAAAATTGTGCCTTTTGTAATTAGATGGGAAATATTGGGGTAAAAATTTGCCCATAAATATTTCATTTTGTGCGAGAATTTCACCGAAAGCTCCTCTTTTGGGTGTTTTCTCTTTGAGCGCCAAAAAGTCATCTCCTCCACCTATCGCACAGCGCCGCCACTGCGCATGAGCGGACACCGGCACTACGTCTGACAGTTCGGTGTTTTGTTTATGTTTACGTGTGGCATTTTCTCTGGCGATAAAACGCAGGAAAACCAGGAAATTCCGCTGTTTTTGAAGTTCTAGTGCAGTGATTTGTGAGCATGGTGGCTGCTAATTCGGAGACTCTAGCAGATGTGGTGTTCCTCATTGAGGGCACGGCGATAAATGGAGCGTACATCAACGACATCAAGTCCAACTACATCATTCCGACTTTGGAGTACTTTTCTCAGGTATTTGGCTGCATTTCACGCTTAGTAGAGTGTTTAGTGACCCTCTCGGTAGTCCTTCTCTTCGCAGTGGATTGGAGATGACCGGGAGTACTGGACGGGACTGGACAGAAATAGTACTTTGTACGGAATTGTCGTCTATAAAACTGCCCAAAGTATGCCGGGAGTTTGCTGCACAACTTACGGACCCTTTGCCAGTGCCAAGAAGGTCCTCAGTACCATTGAAAAGCTGGAGTAAGTCCCATGACTTTCAAATTTTAGCAATTTACTCTGACGCACTTACTTTTGCAGGTTATCCGGTGGCAAGAGTGAATCGTATGCGAATCTGGCTGAAGGAATGGCTACGACTCTCGTCTGCTTCGATGACTTGGAGGAGCGCAGGGATCAGGGAACAGTGACACAGAAGCACTGCATTCTCATCTGCAACAGCGTCCCGTACTCAATGCCTGTTCAAGAGTGTTACATGCACGAGAACAAGACCGTGGATCAGCTCGCTTCGACTTTCCAGGAGAAGGACATTAACTTCTCCATTCTCTCTCCGCGCAAAATTCCTGTGCTGTTCAAGCTCTTTGAGAAATCGGGCGGAGACTTGTCCTCCTCCACGTCCAAGAACTACTGCAAGGATCCTCGGCATTTGGTACTCCTCAAGGGATATTCGCTCAAAGAACGCCCCGCCAGTCCTCCGGCGACCACCACAATCAATCTCCCGAGTCCTCTGGCCTCCAACATGATGCCCATGAACAATCAGATGGAGTCCGGAGGGAATCAAATGCTCGCCGGGCCAAATATCACTCAAGCTGGTCCAATGCGAACCAACATGAACAATCCTGGAAGTGAGTGTTTCTTTCATTTCACTCTTTTCTTCGTCTCTATCACATTTTCGCTATTGCAGTGTTCTCAGACAACATGCAAAATCCAATGGGCAATCCGAATATTCCGAGGCCGGGTCTCATGTATCCTGGACAGGGACCGAATCCGCAGATGAACCCTCAAGTGTCTATCGCACCGCCAAATCAACCCACCAGCGTGTCAATGGGCTACAATCCAGTTCAGCAGCAGCAACAGATGAACCCAAGACATCCCAACACCAGATGGATGATGCCGCCACAGCAGCAGCGACCCTTTCTCGCCAACCCCGGACAGAATCCGCAGCAGCAGCAGCAAATGCCGAATCAGCAACAGCAACAATCTGCTCTCATTACTCAACTCAGCACGCCACCGCACAGCATGGCATCGCAAGGCGTCGGCCAAATGGGCAACATGACTCAACAGCAAGCCCAGCAGCAAGCCATCCGGATGCAGATGATGAACCAGCAGCAACAGCAGCAACAACAACAGCAGCAGCAACAACAGCAGCAGCAGCAGCAACAGCAAAACACTCAGCAAATGCAGCCTCAAAATCAAGGACCGCAGCAGGTTAATCAGCAGCAAATGCCACAGACCATTCCAACTTCAGGTATGGTTTATTTGTTGGTTGTTTTATTCAGAAAAATCCGGCTTAATCCCATTGATCATTGACAGAATAATTCATGCTCATGCATTGCGAATAAGGCGAAAGCCGCGTGTGTGAATATTTCATTCTATTTGCAATTGAATGAAAAAAAAGTCCTGTTAAATATTATATGAACAATTTTGTTGCGAAGTAGTTGAAAAGGTATAATTTTGTTCGGTGGAAACTCGTTAAAACATATATGTAAATGCATTGATAACATGTTTCCAGTTCTCTCCATTATTTTGCAAAAGTGATTGTAAATATTTTCAGTCCTTTCTACGAATTCGCTTGCAAAATTGCTACCCCAAATGTTTTGTGAGACCTTTTTTTGTTTGTATGCATGCGAGGAATAGAGTTTCATTCAAAAAAAAAAACTTTTGCAGGAAATATTGAATATCCCTGAGTTTAATGGTGGTTGTGTCAATCACAAAATGCTATTAAAATGCAAATTACCTTCTGAATGTTGATTTACCACTGAGATAAATGATGTATGAACTTTTTATCGCCAATTAATTATTTGTTGCTCAACAAAGAGTTTAGTGGTGATATCATAGTGTTCATATTTTTCCTATAATTGGAACTGTATGATTTTTCGGAGCAATTTCACATGATGAAAGCACTTCTCTGTGCACATTAAATGCATCAGAGCTGTAGAAGCTTAATATAATTTATGTCATAATTTGTGAGCATGACTAAAATACGTTGGAAATATTTGGTGTACATATAATTTTTGCATGTCAAGCAGCACAGCAACACATGCCGCCCACGAGTGGCGTTCCCACGACTGCCACTGGTGCGGCTGGTGGTGGCCAGACCAGCTCCAACTCGAGGGAGAAAATCTGGACGGGCATCTTGGAGTGGATTGAGAAGGCCAAGAGTGATCAGCCGAAAATTGCACGCCACGTCCCGTGCTATGTCACAACTAATATCAAAGATGGTGAACCTGAACTGTACGTTTTCCATTTTCCACGTTCAATGTGATGCACCATGTGAATGCTAATTTTGCGATATTTTCGGTGTGCCTGCGCGTTTGCCAAACAGGAAGGCGGATAGTTGGCCACAGAAGCTCATTATGCAACTCATGCCCAAGCAACTTGTGGGGAATATCGGCGGCCAGTACCTCAAGGATTCCAAAACCGTGATCTTCCATCCCAGCCAGTGCGAGGCTCTGGATGCTCTGTCGAAAGTCATGGCGACGGGCTTTGTAAGTTTCTCTCACAGCGCAATAAATTTAATTAACTGACAAAGATAATGTTGTCTATACAATTAATTATGCTGAAAACATATAAGTCTGTCTGAAAACTAATCAATTGATGCTTGTGCTGTGAGAACAGGTGCAGTGAATTCATCCCCCCCTTGTTGGCTGTTTTTCAGGCAGGATGTGTACACTTTACGGCCTCACCACCGACAAACTGTGAGATAAAAGTGCTAATTCTCCTGTACACGGCAGAGAAGAAGGCCTTCATTGGCTTCATACCAAACAATCAAATAGGGTTTGTGGAGAGACTACGGAAAGTGATCCAACAGAAACAAGGCTTGGTGCGTCATGGACAGGTTTGCTTTCGTGTAAAATTAATCCATGCTCCCTTTCTGTCGAACATATCCCATACTAACAAGCGAAATACTATAACGAACAATCATGTAGATTTATTGTTTCCCAAATTGCCCTCCCCCCCCCATCTCCTGGCCTCCTCCCAATCCCTGTGCATTGGATTATGTGTTTGGTATTTATAGTATACTTAATACCCAATGAACCTTAAATAGTTCCACGAAATTTGCCGAGCATGCAATCATACTAATTTACAAAGTGCACATGAAAGGGTAGTTTCAGCATGACATCAATTTTACGTGTTAAATTTCACGTTGGTAGGAAATGCGCGCTTTACAAGTGCTATAGCCGCTCTCTACTTGTAGAACCAACAGTCTGCTGGGCAGCAGGGCGGTGCTGGTGGAAATCCGGGCACAGCCGGAAATGCAGGTGCGGGTGCTCAGGGCCCGGGTGGCCCAAGTGGTGCAGGTCAACCAAATACGATGAATCCTGCAACCAATATGCCAACGTCACAACCGACCAATTCACAGGTTTGCGATGCTTTTGCCAAACACACACACTCTTTCTCAGTCCTATAAAGTGAACAATCTGCTGACAATGTCCTAAAGTGAGACCGATAAATGCACCTGCAAGTGAAGCACATCTCACCCCTAATGGAATGTGATGGTGGGCGGTGGAGAGCAAGCTGTGCAATGTGCCGATTTTGAGAATCGATTGAAAAACACACTGCAGGAGTCTTTCAAGGGCACACACTATAAATCATCGTGATTGAAAATGATGTCAAAGTGGCTTTCAGCAGAAGTGGAACCAATTTTAAGCGCCAAACGTGAAGTGATTGAGTAGTGAAATGCATTTAGAAAAGCTCGTCCTATTTTTTTCTCTATACAAAAAAATATATTTCACTTTGACTAATTTAAAATGAACGGTTTAATGCAAATGGAAAGAAGTAAAAATATTTTTTATCTATTTGATCTCTTCCTGATTTCATGCAAATTAAAAATTTTTATCAATATATTTGGGATTGCAGAGAAAGCCTATTCAGAATTTGATCAATCTGCTTAAACTCATGGGATTTTGCTATAAAATCCTTTTTAATGAATAGCGCACTATAAATTTATTTATATACGTTTTAGAGCAATTATATTTATATGCCATTCGTTCTTTGATTATTCATTTGGGGTATATGCAATAATGCCTTAATTCGCCATCCACAAGCTGATGTGGAGCAGAATTTCGGAAACTACGCCCTCGAGGGTCGTTGAGATTAATAAGTAAAATTACAGCGTCGGTTGTATATTATGTATTAGATGAAACCTCGATGGTGTGCATAATTGCTAAGTAGTATGAAATAGTGCGTATTAGCATAATTTATATGGGAAAATGTTACTCATTGAGCGAATTGTCGAGTTGAATTATAAATTTTCAGATGATGCCGCAAATGGGACAAACGTCTACGGCTCAAATGGGTCAGCAGCAGGCAGTTAATCAGGCGGCACGCATGGGAATGGTGGTATGTGCAGATTATGCCATTGATCTCTCGATCTCGCCAAATACCCAGAATATTGATTGCGTTCGTTTGACTGATCACAGAATATGCCGAATGTGGGAAATCCCAATCAGATGGCGGGGATGCACAATGTTAATCCGGGTGGACAGCATATGGACAATCGTCAGCAGAATATGGAGAAGATGTCGCACGTGAGTATCATTGGAAGACGGTGGGCGGAAGTAGCTGTGGGGATGTTCCTTCGTGATGAGCGCGTTGAATGTTTCAGCTGAAGCAGTCCCTGGAGGCGGTTGTGCAGCAGGATCAGCAGCAGCAATTCAAGAATTTCGAATTTGGCCAGATGCCAATGCATCAGATGTCGACAGATAATATGCACGCCGCTCAGGTGGCACAGCAGCAGAAGCAGGAGCAGTACAAGATGGCACTGCTTCAGCAGCAGCAACAGCAGCAGCAGCAAATGCGCGGAGTCGGAAATTTGGGCAATCCGCAGCAGCAAAATCCACAGCAGCGAATGATGCGTCCCGTGATGGCGAGCAATCCCGGTTTGCGTCACCTTCTCCAGCAACAGGTGAGATTCACACGAATGTGGTCAATCCATCCATATTGGTTCGCTGTGATTGAACCAGCGAACGATTTTGGTCCAGAGTTGCCTAATCTCCCTAAGCTAGATGCCATTAATCAAAGAAATGCATTAATTTTTGGTCTCATTTATCAGATATTTCAAGTGATTTTTGCGTCGAGCAGTAAAAAGGCTCAGATTAATGTTTTTTTTTCAGTTTGTCAGAGTATTCAAATCTAATATCTAAAGTTCATAGTCTTCAACTCTCGCTGTGCATGACGCAGGAATCGTAACTCCTATCAATTCTGGGGGAATTGGGAGCAATTGAAATTTTGTCACGTGCTCACCTTTGATTTTGGTGCTTCATTAGTGGAAAGTGCAAAATGCTAATAACGTCAGAATCGAATCTCATCTGAATTTGCAGCAGCAGCAGCCGCAGAATCCGCCGTATCGTCAGGTGATGGGAATGCAAGGTGGCAATCCGGGCGGACCGCAAATGGGTGTGCGACCACAGCAGGGTGGCAATCCGCAGCCTCAGCAGCCCTTCGAGGACTCTAATTTCGACTTTATCTAATTTGCTCATTAGGATTCCACGCACATTGTCGCCAAGGGTAAGTCTTGTGTGTGTCCGTCGTATCTCTTTTCAATCAACAAACAATGTGGATTTTAAATTGTGTCTCCTGTGGACAGAGGACTGCTGGCAAATCACTTTGCTGGAGGCGTTTCCCGCCCGTCCGGAAGAGCAGACAGAGAGAGAGAGAGAGTCAATTGGTGGAATTTTGCAAAGTGGTGTAATTGTATTGTACCTTTTTGTGTATGTATGAATTGCACAATTTATGTTAATCCGTCAATAATTTTCTGCATAAATTGCATTAATATTATCAATTATTACCAACACGGAGAGAAAGAGGATGTTTTTGACTGCAATTTGAATATCCGGTCACATAACATTATTTAATTCCAATTCACTGTGACTGGTGAGCACGTGTATTGGATTACGGCGATGTGCAGAAATTGGACACATTTATTGGTGTAATGATTTTGAAAATTTGTGTGTGTGTGGGGGTGATTTGTCGAATTGAGAAATAATTATTATTTCAGCTGTATATCGTTCTGCATAGAGTAAATTTTGGCATTTCCTGTTGTATCTGAAATTATCTGTGTTGTAATTTATGCAGGTGCCTGAATATTTATTTATAGGGCGGTCCAGAGTGTGGAAATATCAAATGTCAGCTTATTTCCCACCACATATATTCCGCACAACTTATCAGTATAGCGTTTCTCAAACATTTGCCCTTTTCTAATTGTGTCTTTTTAAGCTTAATTTTCTTCATTCTAATTTTGCCAAAGGAATTGTTTCTGAATGAATACCTCAAATTACTGTCTGAATCATCTCCGCTTTGCTTTAAAGCATTTCTACAGGCTTCAGTCGTTTATTGAAAGCCCTTTTTTTGCATTGTCCAGAGTGATTTATTATGGGTAAATCCTGCAAATTTTCACAATAACCAATGGACTGAATCCAATACCTACATAAATGATTGATTGCCAACAGTTTAGATTAGTTGAAAATGTATCGCTGGACCATTATCGGGAAATTTGTTGCGATAAATAACGAATATTTCATTTTCAGACTGGCGCGACAATTTCATGTGGGAAGATTGGTGTAGTGAGATAAGGTGTGTCTGTAAATTGCAAACTGCCGTCAGTGCTGTGCTAAAGTTCTGCGCATAAGTTGGGGTGATTCATTTTGGGGTGGATGCAATTCGTGTATTGGAGTTTAATTCAATTGTACTTCATTTCACAGCAGCAATTAAGTAATTTGTGGACACACTGTAAATTCGCTAAGTAAATAACTCATTTTAATCTGGATAGTTTGGTAATTGAAATGATTATGACGAGTTGATTTTTGCAGTTCAACATTAAAAGTTAATAAATAATAAGATAGTTAATGAAAATGTCGAGGATAACTTTACTTTGCTTAATTTTCTGTGGATTTTATTCATGTATTTGCTAATAGATTTGTTAAATTTTTTTTCACGGCATGCAAAGAGCACACAATCAAGTATAATTAATTGGGGGTGAAAATATGAGAAAGAACAATTTTTGAATGAGAATAAAGCAAATAATTGAATAGGGGAAATGTTTTATCAATTATATAAAATGATTGTGTTTTTTTTTATCAATTTCTCTCTCATTTCACTAATTTCAACAGAAGCGATGTGAATCTCAATTTATGATTTTAAAGTTGTGAATTGTGTGGAGGAAGTTAAGGTTGGAAAAAGATTTACTCTACAAAATGTACCAGAGAGAGTAAGATATGTGAATACTTGTAAGTAAATCCCCGTAGCAGATTTTGATAGTCAGGAGAAATTTGCGAAAAGCTTCAGTTGATATTGTTCAGCGAAAAAGTTGAAATCATCATTGTCGGGATTGAGTGCAAAAGAACAGCACTTTGCAGTGATTTTCTCTTTCAAGAATTCCACGTGCCTTTCTTATTCTCAAAGATTGCATTTTCTGCAGCGTCTGCATAGCTTTGGCATGAGATGAGTGAACAATATACAGAGAAAGTGCTCCATATACAGTTACTCTAAATTAAATAGAGCCACCCAAGGCCCTGAGACATATCGGTGTGCCGCGAATTTTCACGTGAAGCTAGAGATCTGAAATTTTCTACCAATCTTCCCTCATTAATGAGTAATTATCATGCCAAGTTAGAAAACATTCGGCCTAATACTTGATCCGTTCGTGACACTAAAACCGAACCTATGCATAAACGGCTCTCCAAATTAAATAGAGCCACCTGAGTAACATTAGAATTTTTTGCCACTTAAGTATGTTTTCTGTTCTTAATATGGTTTAAATTTATCCGGGGTGTCTTCAGGATAATTGTCCTTTCGATTTTCATTTATTATCTCGACTTTGGAACTGTTTGATATAAAAATTTGATTAAGTGAATATCAAGTTATGGGGCGCATACAGCCCATGACTCTGGAGGCTCATACGGAGGTTTTTCGGCTGCGCAACAAAGGACATTTAATAAGGGGAATAACTAGAAGGACCTCTTATTCCAGAAAGAGAGTTTGGAGCGAAATTGACCGCGAAAAAACTTTGATTTCGCGGAAAAAGTGTCGCGGATAAGATCGCGAAAAACTTTTTCGACGAATTGTTCAGTTGTTTTAGGCGAATTCCATCATGTCTGCTTCTAAGATCCATTAGAAATAGTTTCCTAACGTTCCTCCAATCCTATTAATACCATAAAGAACAGATTTTATGAGTCTAGGACTGAAATCAAGAGCGACAAAGAAGAAATACATTGATTTTGAAACACAACCTTTTCAACTAATTCGCGTTCTCTATGATATACGAATCTCGGGCATCAGGAAAATGGCAAAAGGTCCTGTATTTTGATGGACCGAAGTTCACCTGTCATGGATCTGATGATAAGAGATTCATTTGACACCTCAAAAGCCAATAACTCAGCTTACAATACACCATATCAACATTAAATCATAGCAGAGGAAATACAACGTTTTGTTCCTCGCTCTTGATTTCAGTCCTAGACTCATAAAATCTGTTCTTTATGGTATTAATAGGATTGGAGGAACGTTAGGAAACTATTTCTAATGGATCTTAGAAGCAGACATGATGGAATTCGCCTAAAACAACTGAACAATTCGTCGAAAAAGTTTTTCGCGATCTTATCCGCGACACTTTTTCCGCGAAATCAAAGTTTTTTCGCGGTCAATTTCGCTCCAAACTCTCTTTCTGGAATAAGAGGTCCTTCTAGTTATTCCCCTTATTAAATGTCCTTTGTTGCGCAGCCGAAAAACCTCCGTATGAGCCTCCAGAGTCATGGGCTGTATGCGCCCCATAACTTGATATTCACTTAATCAAATTTTTATATCAAACAGTTCCAAAGTCGAGATAATAAATGAAAATCGAAAGGACAATTATCCTGAAGACACCCCGGATAAATTTAAACCATATTAAGAACAGAAAACATACTTAAGTGGCAAAAAATTCTAATGTTACTCAGGTGGCTCTATTTAATTTGGAGAGCCGTTTATGCATAGGTTCGGTTTTAGTGTCACGAACGGATCAAGTATTAGGCCGAATGTTTTCTAACTTGGCATGATAATTACTCATTAATGAGGGAAGATTGGTAGAAAATTTCAGATCTCTAGCTTCACGTGAAAATTCGCGGCACACCGATATGTATCAGGGCCTTGGGTGGCTCTACTTAATTTGGAGTAACTGTACATGCATTTGCAAGTGGATTTGCTCACTTGAATAGCAATGAGCGTGCATATAATGCTGAGAGATAAAATGTCACAGAAGAATTAATGCAATATGTTTCTCCGTTTTTGTCTCATTGCATTGATTTGACACAGAGCACAAATTTTGTGTGATTTCATCAATATCAACAAGCAGTTTTAGTCGAGTTTTCTGCCAAGTATTTTGTGACTTTTTAATTTCGATTTCTTAGACAGCATTTAACCTTTGTTTATAATAACTTTCTTGCAAGTCATGCACATAAAGAGGCTTCTTTACCTGTGAGAAGCTTTAAGAATGTTTGCAAAACAAATCTGTGAAGTTTTTCTGCCACCGAGGAAACTTTTCCACATTGAATCTTCCCTGAAGCTTCTCTTCATGGATGGATTTGGACATCAACCCGTCTATCACTATCTTCACCTTCTTTATTCACCATCACGAGCGTCACAGATCAAGATGAATTGGATTATGGAGTAAAGAATTACCTTTCTCAGAGATATTTGCAAAATGCATCGAATTAACACGAATCACGCGTGTTATGCACTTGTAGAGGAAAATAAAATAGTCACACTGATGTGAGAAATGATAGGAAATTCCTTCGAGCTCGTCCAGTGAAAGTTTAAAACTAACTACAGTACATGGAAAAGTGGTTGAGACTAAGTATACGATTGGCGCGTGGTTCGTGGCAAAAGATAAAGATAGTGAGGGAGCAACAAATAGCCGAGCAATTTTCCTTTAATAATGGATAATTACCTTGTGTTGCAGTGTAGAACGTGCAATGATGTTGAAAGGAGAAAAAGCATAAATTTTCCACTATAATTCGCATTTGAAATTATTTCACACTATATTTGCTAAATGGCACAAAGTATTATACATTATTTAAATAAGCTTCCTGTGCGAAATGTACAATTTATGATCCTCGTTGGCGCTTCGATACACACATTTTCCATCCATATATGTAATTACATTTACTGCAACAAATTTGCTCGGTTCAACCTCACTTACACGTCTACACGCCATTCTGCAGCACCTCCTTGTGGGTGGCCCAGGAGTGGCTTTGGAATTGTATAGCAGCTCATGAGAATTGGATTTCACTACCGCGAGTCGGACAAAATGCACGGACATACATTGTTGGAAATTAATTTAAATGAACTAACCAGGTGGTTAAAGTGTACATATTTCACAACTTCATTTCTATACATCTTTTATTGTCCCTCAGAGTAAAGAATAGTTAAACGAGAAAATGACACACGAATTTACTATATACAGTGCAGAGATTTTAAATAGCGCCCCCCATGGCTCTGAGACATATCGGTGTGTCGCGAATTTTCACGTGAAGCTAGAAGTCTGAAATTTTCCACCAATATTCCTTCATTAATAAGTAATGACCATGCCAAGTTTGAAGACAATCGGCCTAATCCTTAATCCCTTTATGATATCAAAACCGAGCCCAAGCAGAAAAGCACTCGAGATTTTAAATAGCGCCGTCTCAGCAATCTTTGATTATTGGTCCGGCACATTTATTTTGGGTTCTTAAAGTGGTTCAAATCAATCTGAGGTGTCTTCAGGATAATTATCCTGTACATTTTTAATTTTTATCTGGACTTTATACGTGTTCGATATCAAATTTTGATTAAGTGAAAATCAAATTATAGGGTGTGAACAATAAACGACTCCAAAGGATCGTACGGAGATTTTTCGACTGCGCAAGAAAGAACATTTAATCAGGGAGATAACCGGAAGGACCTCTTATCCTAGAAAAAGCATTTAGAGTACAATTGACCGCGTAAAAAGGTCGATTTCGTGGAAAAAAATGTCGCGGATTGGACCGCGAATAACTTTTTAAGCCAATTGTTCAGCATTTTTTGGTGAATTCTGTCATGTCTGCTTCTAAGTTCCATTAGGAATTGTTTTCCAAGATCCCTCCAATTCTTTTAATACCGCGAAGAACAAATTTCATGAGTCTGGGACTAAAAGCAAGAGTGATAAAGATGAAACCTATTGATTTTCAAAACCAACCGTTTCCAGCAATTCGCGTTCTATAGGAAATACGAATCTCGGGCATCAGAAAAATGGCAAAACGTTCTCTATTTTGATGAACCGAAGTTCACCCGTCATGGGTCTGATGATAAGTGATTTGTTTGACGCCCCAAAGCCAAGAACTCAGCCCCAAGTGCACTACAACAACATTTAAGCAAGGCGGGGGTAGTATAATACTTCGGGCATTGTTGTTCCACGCTCTTGCTTTTAGTCCCAGACTCATGAAATTTGTTCTTCGCGGTATTAAAAGAATTGGAGGGATCTTGGAAAACAATTCCTAATGGAACTTAGAAGCAGACATGACAGAATTCACCAAAAAATGCTGAACAATTGGCTTAAAAAGTTATTCGCGGTCCAATCCGCGACATTTTTTTCCACGAAATCGACCTTTTTACGCGGTCAATTGTACTCTAAATGCTTTTTCTAGGATAAGAGGTCCTTCCGGTTATCTCCCTGATTAAATGTTCTTTCTTGCGCAGTCGAAAAATCTCCGTACGATCCTTTGGAGTCGTTTATTGTTCACACCCTATAATTTGATTTTCACTTAATCAAAATTTGATATCGAACACGTATAAAGTCCAGATAAAAATTAAAAATGTACAGGATAATTATCCTGAAGACACCTCAGATTGATTTGAACCACTTTAAGAACCCAAAATAAATGTGCCGGACCAATAATCAAAGATTGCTGAGACGGCGCTATTTAAAATCTCGAGTGCTTTTCTGCTTGGGCTCGGTTTTGATATCATAAAGGGATTAAGGATTAGGCCGATTGTCTTCAAACTTGGCATGGTCATTACTTATTAATGAAGGAATATTGGTGGAAAATTTCAGACTTCTAGCTTCACGTGAAAATTCGCGACACACCGATATGTCTCAGAGCCATGGGGGGCGCTATTTAAAATCTCTACACTGTATATACGCCCAGAACAATTGCTTCCCTATCAAAAGACATCAAAGCGCTTTGTTAACTTTTCTGTTGCCTGCAAAAGTGAATGAATCGAGCAATGGATCTGCAGACAGTCGCAATATTGCAGTGGACAATAAAAATTAAATGACAATGGTAAATGCTCTTTGTAACATTAATCCACATGGTTTTGTGTCACGGCACAATATTTAATTGATATTAAATATATAGACATGCAGTTTGATTTAGCAACAAAATCCCAATATGGAAAATGACTTTCAATATTGAAATGGATCCATTGAAAATTCCATTATCATACAAAAAATATACGATATGGATCTTTTGAATTTTGCAAATGGACTGAATGTGCTCGCTTTGAAGGCTGTGTTTAAGTGAAAATGTGTGAAATTGCCAATTTGAGTTAGTATTTCATAGAAAATCCCTTTCCCAAATCATAGTAAAGTGATACACGAAATTTGTAACCTTCTGTGATGTGAGTTTTTTTTTCCTTTCTTTTAATAATATATTACAAAATAATGAAAAGTCTCATTAGTGAGAAAACCACAAGAGCGTTCCATAATTAAAATTTTAATATGTAATTCATGAATTCCACGGCCATTGCTTTGCAACCTACACAATCGCGAACGAGGGACATGAAGTGCCCTTTATAATACCAATATTTTATGCATTAATTATTCCTCTGTCCGAGCACGCAAGACGCTTCTCTCCCCCTCTCTCTCTCTCTCCTCAGAAATTTATACGCTGAATATTACTACACGACAAATTGGGGCAAAATCATGACTAATTTGTGCCCCCGCGGCGCCACACGCCCATAGATGATATCGGATAGGGACGATGGGGACAATTATAAAATCTGTCATGTTGCCTGCACGATTTAATTAGGCGCGCTCGGCCCTTTTCACAAATAACTTATTTTTTATTCATACACATTTCGCCGCGACCTCGCGTTGGTGAGAACATCGATGTCGCGATGCCGAAGGGGTGTTTTTTGGTGAGGGTGTGAGGCTGGTCAGAAAGCTTTACCATTTAAGTTCATGCCCTGGAGTCATATATCAAATTTTTGCACATCACTTTTCGCTTCAGTGCAAAGTTGGGAAATTTTTCAGCACGATTCAACACTATGAGACTTCCAATTATGTCTGAAGAGCAAACTTTTCTGCTCTACAACTGCGCTGTAAGGCAGTTTTGACGCGATTAGCATAAAAATATGTATACAAAAGGGGTTGAAGGGTGCCGTCAGAGCTGAAAATAGAGACATTTCCTCTCGAACATTACAATCCGTCGAAAGTAGATTCATGCGGAAGTGAAAATTAGAAACTTTGAATGTTCTTGCCCTGATTTTTTTTGCCACACACCATCAAAGTCCATAATATTTTATTGGCAAAGTTGTCCGAAAAAAAAACATTTTTCTACTCACTTGAAAAGTAATACTGTGAGACGCTGAATGATGTAATTTAATAGTCGCCATGATCTTCGACTGAATAGCGCTCATTTCGGGTGGGGGGGCGGACGGTGGGGCGCGTTAGCTTGTAGCGTGTAAAGCGAGGAGAAAAGTTTTGTATTAAACATGACCCCGGAGCCACTCACTTGTCGTCAATGGGCGGCCGGCGGGGGTGAGTTGAAAGTTGAGGAGCCAGAGAGAGAGAGATGGGATCGAAGGGTGACTTGTGGCCAATGAGGGGAGATACATACGATAAAAGTGTGGATCTCATTTCACGGGAGAACCTTCTGCTGGGAAGCTTTTGTGCTGGTAAGATTATCCGATTTTGATGAAATACATTATTCACTCTTTCAGGAATTATTTCCCACCCCAACACTGTGCTCAGTCTCTGTGAAAAGCGTAAATTGTGAAAAACACCAGGATCATGAGAAAAGCCTTCCAGTCTTGTGAGTCCCATGTCTGTGTTCTGCATCGGAATCCCGACTCTTCCCCACCCACCCGGCGCACCCTATTGGCCTCCGGATGGGATGTGGTTATTTCAACCCTAAAGCTTTCCCACAAAGAGTCCAACTTCCAATGCTTAATCTCAAACAATCATTCCATGAAGTTTGGCGCATTTTTCACTATCCAACTAGTCTCTCGACAGTAACTAACAGTTTTTAATCCTCACTCTCCTGTGCTTAAACACACTTTTCCCTCTCGCTTTATGCTCAAGTGAGTGAAATATTTATTTTTTTTTCTCCTTTCATCACATGGGAATATTAAATTTCCAGGAGATATTCTGTCTCTGCACGTGAACTTTTAACCTCCAGGTGAGTGAGAGCACTTTGGATGACTTTTCACTGTCTCCAGTGTGGAAAAGTTCTTATCTTTCTCAGTGCACAAAAGTCTCAACTCTCCGAGATTCTGTCAACAAAATGGTCTGGGGTATGTTGGGTAAATAAGACCATGTTGATGAATTGATATTAGAGTTGTGAATTTCTTTCTTTTTAGATTAAAGCTCAAATTAGTTGAGATGTGTTTCTTGAAAGCTTTGGCTAAAGTTATTTTGGCAATTATCTGTTTTTAACACATCAATTTGAAATCTAACATGTTATGAAGCTGTAAAGTTTTCTATCCATTCTTCTGGTTTTTTAGCATTTGTGATGAGATTTTGGATTGCTTTTGTTCCTTGACAGCGCATGCAATGATTATCTCCATAAAATAGAGATCAGAGACTATCTAGAAAAGTTGTGATATTGCTTTGTGTACTTTCGAGATACGAATTTATTTACCCAGTTTTATTTGTCACCCTCAATTTAAACCCTAAAACTACATCAATATCTATCCGTTTTCCTACAACTCAAATCCCACGTCAATAATAAGAACCTTGGTTTGGTGATGGAAAATTACACACTTCGGCATTGAAATTTGCAGTGTGAGTTGGATATATAGAATTTTATGGGTGTGTGAAAATTCAAATGACTTATCGTCACCCAAAAAAGCTCAACTGTCGAAATGTGCATGCTCGGTCGTAAATTTGATAAACACTTTTTCGCAATAAAACGTCAACATATATAAATACTCCCGACGGGGTGATTCTATGTTGCTAAACACAAGCAACTTCTGGGCGGACAAATGGGAGGATGAATTTAGCTTTTACACCCTGAACTCCCCGAATGCTCTGTGTTTCGAGAACTGGGGTGTGTGTGGATGGGGAAATTCATTTATGGTGGTGCACGGTTGAAAATGGAATGCAATATAAATTTTGACAATTCCTCCTCGACACCAATTCACTCCTCCGCACTCTCATTCCCTCTGGTGTGTGAGTGTATGCGAGTGTGTGTGTGTGTGTGGGTGGGTGGTAAAATAAAGCGAATGGTGGAAAACTTTCAATAATATTATATGAGAATTTTCCCGTCGATGTTTGTGAATATCGTGGAATTTATATGAAATCAAGCTGATATCAGCCAACTGACTTCTGTGTGGCCCTCCTTTGGGAATCCCCATGGTTTCCACATTGTCTTGTGCACATTGTATGTCACTGAATGTTTCACATTATTTTTATGATTATTTTAGATTCTCGCTCTGCTGGGGGGCTAAAGTTATAAACCCGACAAATTTAGTTTCGCACCCACACCCGCCCTTTGGCAAACCCATCGACCATTGAGGCAACTTCCACACCAAAGGCCCTGCCGGCGGAACTTCTGCACCATCGCCCCTGGAGGAATACTGGTTGGACTATGCATGCGAGGATTTTGTATATGAATTTCAATTTCAATATTGCGGATAGGAGGAATTTCCTCTCTGCTGCGGATAATACTTTTTTTCCACCATCGTCATCCCATGTGCAACTCGAATAGAGAACCGTTAGAGAATTTTCATATTCTCCATCGCTGACGATGAGAGGGGAGACAAGAAAGTCGTCTCGGGCACCCAGGGTTGGCTGGGTGAAGAAAAAAGGGAAAAGAGCCATCTTATGTGGTGGAAATTTAATACACAATCTCCATGTGTCTATAATATTTAAGCTCGTAAAAAGAATTTTCAGCACAAAAGAAGGTGCCTTTCTCAACAGATTGCCTTTCTCGTACACATTGTCCTGAGGGTGAGTGAAGATTTGAGCGGCGCATACGAAAAAAATTAAATAAAAGCCCCGTCTTCCAAGTCATTTTATGCAGATCGGGAGGAGTGGCGCCAACCAATTAGATACACTGGGGAGCAAAATTTTGTCACATACACATGACCTGATAGATATTTTGACTAGAACTTGCAGACACATATATTGAGCATATGGAAATGGGCACAAAATTTGTTAAATATGCAAATTCAAATCGGTTTCAGCTCTTTTTTCTTCCTTCAGCAAGTGATTACCCTGAAACTCGATCAGCAACTGTGTGTTTTCAGGATGAATTCTCACATGAGAGCAGATTATGTGATGCAATTTGCAATAAGTTGGAATTGCATGAGCATTCAGTGCACCAAGTCCACCCACGGAATCTAGCCAAACTTTGTATCCTATTTGACTTTCGTGGCAATAAGCTGGAAATGTATCCACTTGGTGAACACATTTCACAATTGCCTCCCTGTCCCTGAGCGCCTTGTGCAGAGCAAAAATCAATTTCATATGTGCAAGACACAGAGGGTTAGATGTTATGCAAATAGCGGCAACTTTTATGGGATGTGCGTCTGAAATATTGTAGCAGGTGTCGATAATATTTCATCCACCAACGCTCACGCAATGCTAATTCACAATATGAGATTTCCCTATGTTTCTCCTCATGCCACAACATCTCTTCTCTATTCACTGGTAAATATTCCCTTCATGCAATTTCAATGGAAAATGTGTAAAGTTGCCCTATGCATCTTTTCGTTTTATACACTCTCAAATGTTTTTCTTACAGAAACTTTTTGCCAACTTTGCTGATTGAGATTATCCTGGCAGTAAAGTGCATCAGTTGCTAAATGTATATTTCTTATTCCATGGGGTGTTTTCTGGAGTGAAGCAATTTTTCTGTGTATTAACTCTGGGTGCATCAATTTGGCACAGCATGAATTGAAATGGATAAAGTTTCACGTGTGTTTGCGAAGGGTGTTTAGAGTGTTTTCCAATATGTTTCCAATTTTACCACCCAGCAAATGGCATTCAAAGGACAGGTGAAAGGTTCACGCAGCGTGAAATTGCAATTCATGTGAACTTTGACGGCTTTCATCTATTTTTCTCGTAGTTATTATCGTACAAGTGATATATGCTAAATATCTCATGCGGACCAGATTATCACGGATTGTGTCAAGGCAAAAACGAGGAAAACATAAAAATAAAAATCAATGATAACAAAAAGGGATTTTAATCCAGAGAGAAATAATATCCATAAATTCAATTTGGACGAGGTCTTTTTTTTGCTTTCTGTGGTTTTTTCGGGCAGATAAAATGCACAAAGTGAAAGTTTGTGGGATTGTCAATATTGAAATAGACATCACGAGATATGATTCTCCACCCGCTGTGTCGCTTTGCTCATTTCTGTGGGGGATTTCTCCTGAACAAACAAAAACAAGGGGCTTTGGCTGACAAATTGCACACGTTAAAGTATATCGGGCATTAAATATTTATGTGTGGACATAGTTTGCTATTAGCATATTATTTAAAATTTAACAAAATCATCACACAACACATATATCAATGATTTTGTATTCTAATTCTCACTGCTATTGAGCCCCTTGTTGGGGTGGCAGAGTAAAATTTTGAATGCAAAATCTAAAGTGACTTTCGGATGATCTTTTTTCGCTTTTGACACTGATTCAATCTCCATGGAGCTGAAATGTGGAGTGTTTGCGGGGAAAAATGCACAAAACCATACGGGCAAATACATTTGTAATTTTGACATGGTGTATTTCGTGATTCATGCACATGGAATTGCCTGTATAATTGGAACATTTATCTTGCCAGGAGTCACTCTGCTCATGCAAGTCGCAACGCTGAAGATGGAGACGCCTGGTTAACTGTGGAGGCGCCTTGTGGTGGTGACAAAATCCCGCACACACACACTCCTCTGTACACATTCTCAATCTCCCCCAGTATATATTTGAAATTCACTTTCTGACAGAATTATTTCCACCACTTTGTGGCAAATGTACAAACGCCTCAGCATGAGTAGAGAGAGTGTGTGTGTTCGGGTTTGAGGTGATGAATATATGACTTGTGCCTGAACATGTGCAATCTCACAATTTGACTTTGTTTCAACTGTCGAAAGCTTTTTAAAAACTTTTCGCGCTATCGTAGTTGGGGCCAATTTTGAGGTTTATGCCAGCCACGATTTCACTCCGTGACCCGAATTTATTGTTGTACAAAAGTTACTCAGCATCGCACCAAAAGAGTTACATATAAGGCCACAAGCGCACACACTACCCGGAAAATCCCTTCGGCTCTCGCCTCTGAGCTAGACAATCCTTCCCCATCTATATTCTCTTCACTGACTTCTAGCCCAGTAAGGAAAGGCATGTGCGGCAGGGGAAATACTCTTCTCCACTCTTTTCAATACATGCTGGAGATCGAACAAGCTGGCGTAAGTGAACTGAGTTCAGGAAAATGTGCACGATTTTCTACACAAAATAAATGTCTTCATCTCCAATGCACCAATTTCAGGCGGTTTATCCTATGTAGGAGAGATTTTGGTCGATTCCGTGCGATACAGAGTTTTCCACTGTGAAGGTATCTCTGCAGCAGTAAAATGACAGACGCTCATGGGATGTATCACAGAGGATGGATTGAAAATGATGATAAATAGCACAATGACTCACCATCAGAAATCGCTCCCCATTTCAGTCCCAAAACGAGACATGCACTTTGCATTCGAATCAATTTTACCATTTTTCATTGCACTGCAAGAATCCCTTCACTTACAATGGGATGTGCTCTCAATAGAACGTACGTGAAAGTTTTCTTTAAGATATCCAAATGATGCGGCAAAAGATCCCCAACAACTCAATACTGAGCGAAATGCATTCATTCCATATGTGTATACTTTGGGTCTTTTGGAGTAAATACAAATGCTCCTTAATATTGCAAAGGAGACAGAGCCATAATCGAATGCTCCACAAAGTTGCTTATTTTGATTTGTTCAAATTGTCTTTGATATTTCAATAAAAGCATTGTGAGATTTACATACATTTCATCAAATGAAAACTCACGAAAAAGAGCTTATTTGATATAATCGTATAGTTAAACTCATTTTCTTCTCACAATTCCCTTTTAATTGACAACTTCCATGACTTTTCGCACAGTTCTGTTCAATTTCAAGTTGTTTTCCCAGGGTTGGGTATATGAACTTAACGTCTTTAACGAGATGTTCGGCACTTGCACGTCATATTGCAAATACTATTGGCATATGGAATGCCTCAGGGGAGTCGGGAAGACTCGAGAGAGAATCGCAGCCATGACGGAATTCATGTATAATGGTTTGCTGGCGGAAATCAACTGAGAGAGACAGTGAGATGAATCCCCGAGAGTTGGTGTATGAGGAGTCATTTCCTCCACTTTATCGGCGCTACGTGACTCGTTTGAGACCACAAAATGATTTGATTAAATATCAGTTACATCCTATCCTGGCTCTCTTGCGCCTTCAACGGCGTCTCATTATCATTTTTCCGGCCGGACGCATGACCTCCGAAAAGCCATCTGCCGCTCCTTTTAAAGAATCCCTCCTAATTGCAAGACATCGTCTAGTGGGAAGTGAGTGAGAAAAAGCGTGAATGAATTTTAGGGGAGAATCTTCCGCTGCGTCTCCAATATTCCCAGTGAATACTAATTCAAGCTACATGAGACGATTTGCAATGAAATTCCAAACCTAAGGGTGTTAAAATTTAAAGGGGGTCAATTTATGTCGATTCCGTGATGTGGTCAGAAAATTGAAAATTGTCTTAATCACCTCATATTATTAACCACTTGAAATGCCAAGTACATTTACTCATGTGCTGCTAAACGTGACTCTCTCTCGGCATTTTCTCTGTGCTAACACAGTGGGAAGGAACTTCAACTAATGACTTCAATTTGCAGCAGGTATTTTGCTGAGATAATAATACCACTGGGCTTGGACGTCCAATGGGTACAATTTTCATGCTTCTTCGTAGCAGAGCCATAGATAGAATTTTGTGATTGGTAGAACTTTTTAAAGAACAGCCCGACCACAAATTGCCGCAAAAAAGTATTCTAATTAAATTTCAAATCATCTTTGTGGAAATCTTGGTGGAAATGCACACAATTCAACGTCATCACTTCTTCCGCACAACTGCTCTCTCACAATTTTGCGGTAATGCATAAATGACCAAAGTTTTTCCTCTTGTGCAAACATTTAAGATTAAAAAATATGAAAAGCCCTTCAAAAGGAATGGAATTTATATTAGTCGTGTTTTCACGAAGTACATAAAGGTTACAGCGTTGAGGTTTCATTTAATGAAATGCTGAGAATTAATTTCAACTGCAAAAAGTGCAATAAAGCTTGGAAGCTTTGCTAGTGGAGAATGGGATTAATAAAATATTAGCTCAATGAAGCAGTTTTGCATCACTCGCCCATGTTGCCACTTAAGCAAGAGCGCCGGAAAATTTGTACAACACCACTTCTTCAACAATTCGCGCATTCTCGTTTTACATTTTCTCTGGGGGGAAAAAAGGCATTCCAATGAGCAGAGATAAACCACAATAACTTGTGGAATAGATTGTTTGCTAAATAAATTTGTCTGCTTGTCGTATTTAGTTTGCATAAAGTGCAAATTTATTAATCCTTGGAATCAATCTATTAAAATATAAGAACTCATGGTGTTTATTGACGATAAAAACATTTGATCTGATTTCAGAAATCAATATGCTCAAGTCTTTGAATATGAAGTGTAATTTGATGAAGCTGCCTTGTTCAATTTTATCGATACCCATTATTTCCCCTTTTATCTTGCCTTTTATTCAATTTCAAAGGCATCGCATTGCCACTTTCCCAGAAGACTTTTTCTCAAGTGTTTATCTTGTTGCTAATATGTGTCATCTTCCTGAGAAATGCGCCGTCAATTTGATTTCCTCTGCTCGCCTGTCTGCCTATCAAGTGTTAGATTATGATGGTAATTAGTATATGTACATAAATATCTTGCGCGTGTATTGATTTAGATGGAGCGTCGCCCAGCAGCGACTCAATTAAACTTCCATCAATATTCCAGTCGTAATTGCTCATCAGTTACGAAGCAATTTCAATGCACGTGCCCTGAAGTCTATAAAGTTCATATAAAGTTGTTCTAGGTTTGAGTGGGTCGGGGAAAAAAATACAAAAATCCTGAAAAATTCCCTTGTTTTATGATTACGGAAATGTTCCCATGAGCCCAAATGGTGAATTTGCACGCTTTCAGACAATGCAAAAAATACTCCACAAAAATAGTCATTTGAATTCACGATGTGTTTATATTCGTTGCATCTAGAATAGCGAAAAATATAAACTCCAATGGAAAAACGTGGAAGTCAACTGACATTAAATCGCATACCTAATATTTATCTCAGTTTATCCGAATGAGAATTATTTATTCACAATGAATAATTCTCAGGCTTATGAAGAATTAATGAAGATTGCCAGGAATTTTCAAAGAGAATAACATTTTCACATGAGAAATGCAATTTTCACTTCAAGATGCTGGCCAGAATTTCTCTTTGATGAAGGCAAAATGTCAAATTACCATTTGTCTGTTTTCTGCTCGTGACACGTTTTGAGGGAAGCTTTTCAATCAGGAATAAATAGCCGCTTCTTGAGTTCAAGAAACTCACTCTGTTGATGTCAAGAAAATGGCTTTATCAATAGATTTTATTGAATTCTGTTGTAAAGAATCTAATTAAAAATTAAGGAAGATTCCTCTTGAAGTTTGTCGCATTCGTATGAGAAGGTCAGAGGAGTATAAACCAATAAGAATAAGAGGAAGAATTGAATTGAAAAATAATTACGCATATTTCAGATTTGTGTGATTAAATTGTATTGGAGTTAATGTAGCGCAGTTTCACTTGATGACGCAATGTGAAATACGTGGAACTTCAAAGGGATTAAGCAAAAGGAATCGAAGGAGTGTTTTCGCGGAAATGAATTTCCATCTCTAGAGACATCATCAAACAGGATATAATGCTGAATTTACAGTCTTTCAAATAAAACGCCATATAATTAAGGCTGATTAATCAGCATTTCTCTTAAACATGATCATATTTAGATGAGTGATAATTGCAATTTACATGTGTAATTTTCCCACATGTCGCATCTTTTTTCATCACCTGTCCCGCAAAATTTCTAGCGGAAATTTCGTAAGTGCTAAAGTGATAAATAGAAGTAGACAAATTCATTTGCTCATCTCGGTCGTCAAAAGTTGCTCCACTTCTGATGAAATTACGTCAAACTTTGCAGTATATATATCTACTTCAACTTTGTCTGGAGCATCTCTTAATGAAGGAGTCCTCATCTTGGCGCGTGTACTTCAAGATGAACGACACTACATCTCAGACTCAAATAAACGATTACTTACGATGTGGTATTGGCACAATGTCAGCGGCAGTTCTCATGTTTCATGGAATGTTGCTAAACATCTGCATTTAGAGTAAGTTGTTGTGAATTATCATACAAAATGCACAGAACTTGTAACAAGGAATACAAAATAGAAATGGAATATTTAGCTTTGGTGTCACAATAAACACAAATTTCACGTTGTGTAATGTTTATAAATTAAAGTGAACATTCCATTTCTTTGCGAAAACACAAGAAAAATTTCACATTACTCCCAAATTCAAAGCACTTTCAGAGGGCAATAAATAAATAAAATCATTAGGTGCAAAATTGCCACAAAACCCATTTAGGGATTTTCATCTGCAACTGCATTTTCAATCTCATTCCTCATAGTCGTTTGGGGGTGAAGCTGTCTGTACCGCTAAAGCCCAGTGGAGAGACTGTTTCACAATGGCACGAGGGGAAAGAGCAGCAAATAAATTTAAAATTGAAATAACCACTTTCACAACGCAAAATGTGTGGGTGTATGTGATGATCAAATACGCAATAAATACAGCATACGCATCCAATGAGTCGGAAATGAATTTGATAAATGACCGCAGAGAACGCAAATAATTCAAATTCCATGTTTAACTGTGTTGTCCACTTTTTTCTGCCCTTTCGACCTCAATAAAAACCCCACATGCTCATCGCCTATCTCCACATAATATCCATGTGATGAATTCAAATTGACTTCAATGGCTAATCAGAGCATCACAAATTTCATTTCAATCCACGTAAGACTTATCTAAATATTTGATAATGTTCATTACTTTTTTCTACCAAATTTCATACCATTTTGATGTGTTTAATTTATTTCTAATGTCTATTTAATGATAAAATAGCAATTTGGCTACTGAATTTGAATTTGCACTGATACGTGAGATTTTTTCAGCTCTCTGTAATTCACTATAAAAGAAACGTATTAACTAATACTTATCAACAATTAATTAAAGTGTCGACATGTGATTAAAAGTATAAAGCTTATCGATAAACACATCTTTATTATAATTTTGACGTTTTCATATCTATGTATATCCTGCAATTAATCTCAAGTTGAATTACGAGGTTATTATGTATCAGTGATGTATATAACGTTGAATTTATGTGAAATTAATGTGTTTGAATTACTACACCAAGTGACAACTTAATGACGTACAAAGGATCCGATATCACGCCTAAAATCCCAGACGCTCGGCCATTAGTTAAGGCACTGCCATTGTTTGCTGCCTCACTGCAAATTGGCCTAATTAAATCTTCACCCAACAAATTACACATCATGCTCAACAATGTCCATGGGATTCGGCAAATTGATTTGCCCCCGTTGTAGACTTGCATTTTGCACTCAGGGTGTCGGGATGGACTTTCACGATACAAGACAGTGAGCTTCACAATTGATATTGGAAATTCTTGTGTGAAGATCACCAAAACTCAATTTCTCAACACTTCGAATTTGCATAATAGGAGAAAATTTGCCGTCAACAGAGATTTCGTATACTATCTACTAATATTTCAACTCCTTCTCGCATGGTGAAATTTCAATGTCTTCTTCTGTTTGCATCGAATTGTCCAATTTTCACAACATGAATATCATCTACGTGAAGCATCACAGGGAGAGATACCATCACTGAAGTGTCGATTTTCCCACATCCAAAGAGTTCAATGAAACATTCTGTGTTTACAGCAAGTGAGAATGCAACCATTCAAGCGTGAAAGCGTTCACCTCATATTTTGCAGTTTTCTTGCATTCCTTTTACAAGGCATCCTTCCATATCTCTCTATTGGGAACATTTGGAATTGATATGGTAGTGACAAAACATACATAAATTTCGAATGAAATTCGCTATCATTATTTTAGAGTCTAATGAACTATGCATGCATAGGAGCTTTTGAAGTTAATATGTTTTAATTTTCACTGTAATGACGTTAATTGTTTCCAAACAACTTTGCCGTTAAAATCACTTCCAATAAGTCCATTATACCTTATCATTCCTCTATGTAGATTCCGATGGTGTGCTTCATGAGAGAGAGAGGCAAAATGTGCCACGCAGCCAGGCATTAATAGAGCGCATCGGCAAACAATCGCGAATGGGATGGCGAAATAAAACAAGTATTCCCAGAGGGGAGTATTTATTTCCTTTGAGCTGTTTATGCAGAAAATAAAACTTAATTGATACTTTCAGCAGATAGAATACAAACATCGCATGGATTTACCACATATTTTCTCTATAATCCCCTCGGAGGTGTTATCGCAGCATCAACAGCAGAAATTTAATCCGCTCGATGTGGTGCATGGAAAATTCTCAGTGAATTATATTGCTTCAGCCCCCGTGCAATTTCCTCGCCCCCATTTTATGGAGTGTTCTGCAAAATACACACGCGCAGAACCAATTATCGCATTTGAACTTTGAAGAGATTTCAATAAGTTCACCTTATGCCACAAAACACACAATTCTCAATATCCTCTGATGTATTTTGCATACATTACATTGCAAAGAAGTAAAAGCAAATGGTTGCGCAAAGCTTCCATAATTATTAGAAAGAATAAAGTTATGCAGGAATTGTTTTAGAGATAATGACCTCAATTCAATTCTACTCAATTTCATTTTCAATATCACAAGTGCCTTTCAAATGCAACATGAAGTGTTGTGGAAATAAACCTCTCACTCTCCCTCTCTGAAATCGAGCTGTAAAACGCTTGGATTGGTGAAAAATCTGGAAAAGAAGAGAATACAGAAAAATCCAAATCAAGATTGATTGCGTAAAAATTCATTCGATTGAATAGCAAATTCCGCAATTTACGACTCGCACCCGGTGGTGTTCATTGCTTCGTAAATTCTCCCCCGGCTTAATGGGAGAAAATTGATTTAAAAATCAAACAATTTTTAAACAGTCCCTCAACGCCAATAGCATCCTTGGTGGGAATTATTTCGCAACTTGCCCACAAATTTCGCACCAGCATGTCAGACTTATCAATTTAATCGGATTTATTGCCAAATTCGATGGCGTGGGTGAAAATTATTATCTCTTTCCCGTTTTTTCTTGGCTATTTCGCCGTAAATTGATAATTTGGGAGTTAATGGAAAATTTTCACACAGCGTGTTCCACATCCTGGCGTGTTTGATGGTCGCAATCGAAAGCTGTGAAAAGCTCCGGTGGAAAGTGTACTCAGTGGTTGCATACTGTGCAGAATGCAAATATATGATGCTGTCATTAATAAATCGCTTCCGTCAGTGGAAAACTCAGCACTTCTCGCAAAACGATAGGAATGAGCAAACATTCAATTAAGGAACTTAACTTAAGACTTCCTTGTTACATCTATCAATGTGGCAAGTTTCGTCTGTTATCTGCAGAAGAGTCTGGAGGAAGAATTTACTAAAGTCATCACTGTCTTTACAATTCAATATTTACGAGAAAATTAGGAAAATTTTTGCATAAATGACTATTCAATTGACAGTCTGTGTTCCTCATCTCAAATCGCCTTGAGAGCTTTTTCTCTCTCTCAAATTTATGCAGAATATTTCAGGAGAGATTAAGAAAATGTCATCTGGTCAACGCATTGAGGATGCATTTGAATATTTTATTAATATCTTCCACTCGAAAGTCAATTTGCAAAGGAATTATTTATAATTCAGACTTGGAAGTCTGAAAATTCTCCTTCATTGGATTCCGTGTTATTATCATATATTTTATGTTTATCGTTCTTCTTTCCGCCAAATCCTTCTTGAAACTGATTGTATTTGTAGAAACTGAAAATGTCAAGTACAACTTTGCAATTCCTTGAGATTACGTAAGATACAAAATACATTTGAGCACTATTTTGCCTAAAAGTGTTATTCTATCTTAAGCCTTTCCTTTTTCTTCATATTGTCTTCGTGGGAAGAAGGCAAAAGTCCTGTGGCCAAAGTGTCTGGCCTCTTGTGAATTTCCAGCTTAAATCCCTGGGAATTGAGATAAGGAAATTAGAAGAAAGGAGAAACATCAAATATAATGAGAATTACATAATAATAATCTTTATGATTATTGTCAGCATCCCAAGCAATTGTCGTGCGAAGACAAGAGAAGAAGAAAGGGGAGTCATTGGGCTTATGTTTTAACTGATAATTCTCGTGTTAAAGATGTCTTTTAATTATTTCATATGCACGGGGATGGTCGGCATTTGCTTCTCCTGGGGCAAAATTACCAACAAACTTCCAACAATTCCCATAACCCGAACGCGTGACTCCTTCCTTTGCCGTGCGTAGAAAATAGATAATTGTTTGGGAGTAGTTGTGGTGAGTTATGCTGAGACCCTCAGGGTGATTAGGATAGTTAAGTGGAAAAAGCTTATGTTGAGCAGCTCCATGCATGAAGAACGAATTTCAGCTCACCATGAAGATCCGCATTTAAGCCATTATGCTCATGTTAAGGTGTGCTGATGACACACACAATTAATTTACTATTTCACTTTATTTCTATTCTAGAAAATACACACTCTTCCCACTTCTTCATAGTTTGCAAAATAATTTGTGCAAATTCACAGAAGAATAATTCACTTTGAAATACTTCTTCATGGCAATATAATGGAATTTACCCATTCAGTGCAAGAGCACTTTACTCGTTTCCTTCACTTACTCTGCTGACAACAAGTTTAATTAATTATATGTATATGGAAACTATGAAGTAAGATTGGAAGAGTTGGAAAAATTCTGAAAGTTGTTAAATTTACGTCAATTTGTATGTTTCAACTATCTTCACTTGGAATATTTTAGAAAATTAATTAAATATTATTTAATTTATATTATTAAGATATTTTCTCAGTAAATGTAAAATGCTCGGTTATGCAGAATGAAGGTTTCAATTTAATGCTGCACTGGTAGAAATTCTGAAAAACCCAGGGAAAACCTTATATTTTCTCGATTTTATGATGCTTTGAATGCCCAGAGAGGATTTTTGAATGCAAATTTCTCAATTCATTGCGGTTTCTTTTCTATGGAGATGAAATTCAATTGAAAGTAAAATTTTCTCAATTTCAAAGTGAGCAGTGTAAAAAGATGCTGTTGAAACTTTAGCGGTGAGAATATTCCCTCCTCACAACTAATTAGAAAACATTTTTTTTATTCTACGAAAGAGCGCGGAAGTTTTCAGAGAAAACGCAGAAAAAACTTTCTAATTATACGTTGTTTATAAGAAATGGTGAGTGTAGAAGATATGTATACAGAGGATTTTTGTGAGTTGGCACAGAAAGGAAAGTGTAGAAAAAGAGTGAAGGGATGTGTCCGGAGGGAAATTTTATCTTTTCAACGTTGAGTTCACTCTTTTCTTTTTATTGTCTGTGAACTTGTGTTCTTCAACTTTCTGTGTGCTTTCCACACTGGCAAAGAGGAGAGCTTTGTGAGTAAATGCGCCTTTTTGCATATTTCTCTTGGACAATTGCGTCTTTGTTCCAGATCTTCATCATTCCCTCTGTGGAAAGCCACCAGAAGCATGTTCGCTAATACAGAAACAATTAAGCTTATGGTGTTTTGATTTTAATTAATTTTTAATTCAACCACTTGCCATCCCCTTGAGAACATTATTTGCTGGGGTGTTTATTTTATTAGCACTCTTCTTGGTTTTTGCCATCTTTTTCAGCACCAACGCTGCGAGCCACACTTGAGTCCTTACAGACATCGTGGAATTCCAATTATGTGCACACACAACACCACAATGAGCGCTGAGAAATGCTCCTGCCGAGAAAAAGGCGAGTACCTGGAACTCATCTGTCAACGGTTGAGCTCTATAATTTATGTATAAATCATAGATTAATGTCGAATACGTGACATAAATAACTCTGGCGTGTATGTTTCGTCTACTTTATGTTAATAAATTAGAGCTATCGTCAAGGATAGGTATATTTGTCATCTAAGGATATTCAGAGGGATGGCGTTTGGGCCCATTTATTTCTGACACAGACACACATAACGCGCGGAAATGCGAAGAAAAGCCATTTCGGCGTTCTCCGGAACATCCATCTTCACTTTCAACCGCGTCCTCTGCTGTTCCATCGTCCTCTGCTCACCAAATGTACACCCAGAGAAAAAGTAAACGTCAGAAATTCAATCTAATCACTTTAGGACAACTTCCAGTGAAGTGAAGCGTTTTCCTGCAAAATCAAATTAACCAACAATTCACGTTAATGAGCTTTATCAATTCAATTTTTTTTCTCTGCTGTGCCTAATTGAATTTTTATCACAGTGCAAAGGCGGTTTTTCAACACGAACAGTAGCAATGAATTATCATAAAAGAGTGCGGCGAATAAATGATTCAGATGCTGGACTTCTGTTCTGCATCTCTCACCATCTATTTCTCCTCTGAAGCTCTGCCTCTCTTCAAAGTCACAGCCCAAAAGGCATTTGCCAAAGTGGAGAACATTTGCATAAATAACCGAACATCAATGGGAAATTTACTGTGGGAAGAAATCAAATGCAGGGAACATGTTCTCACCCTGAAATGGGGAATTGCTCATCCTCAATGGCCCACGCCGTCGGGAAGTTCGCCTCAGCTTTGTTGACACAAATTGCAAAATTCATGAGGCGACAAAGTGCATTGGGAATTGAACACGAAGAACCAACAGACACACCTCAGTTGTACGCTATGGCTCATGAAGCGATAAACCCCTGAGAAGCACACAATTTAAAATATACTGTAAACAAGCAAATCAGACATGACTCAATACATCCTTGCACTTGCATCCACTCAGGATTGAAGGGACTGAGATTCGGAGTACATTCTTAAAATTAAATCAACAATCAGACCAAACTTCTTAACGAGCTATGGAACTTTGCACTAGCGCTGTAGAGATTCAACCTGACGAACGGAGAAGATGAAGCAAAGGGCCAAAGTGAGATACAAGACGTGCCTTTCAGGTCCTACAGAAATCACTACCCTTCCTCGCAATCACACATAAATCGTTCTCGAAGAATAGAAATTGGCGAAACAGAAAAGGATCTCATTAAAAGAAGATTTACTGAACAAACATCATACTCTATAATAATGATGTTTTCCCATGATATTATATCGAACGAAAAAGTCAATGGATTTCAAGAGAAAATAAAGTGGCGTAAAAAGTTTTTGCAAAAGTCTAAATACTTTAAAATAAAATTGTTTCAGCCGTCCTGCATGTAATTTTATAACTTAATAGGAAAATAATTTACGTACAAATTTTCTTCAAATAATCCTAAATTATCACACATATTATTATTGCCTATGTTAATGCATAACACACATAATAATGTTATAAATATGTGCAATATGAGTTCAATTTCCAAGCCATAACGAAAATGTTTGCTGTATAAATTCATGCTTGACATACACAGGAATTGAAATTGCATTTAATGCAGTGGAAGGACAATAAAATTAAATTTATTGTCCATTATTTTATTTGATAAAACCATTCTAATTCTATAAATGTACACTGTTTGAACAACATCTTCAGTCCTATCTTGAGGCGCTTTACAGTTAATAAAATTGATATGATGGTTGTGTGAGATATAAATTTTAAAGATAACGCCACGTGTTTGAAGCACATTAAATTTTTAACGGGACGAGGAATCAAGTGCACTCAATAGATTTTTCCCTTCCATTATGAAGTAGAGTGCGCTGGATGCCAGGAAATCATGTCAATTTTCCACGGTTCTTCCTCACCCGATGGATACTCGCGCCATGGTGAATTTAATCATCCCCTTTGCTGCTTAATCGCACACCCTGGATGAGGAGGAAACATAATCAATAATTTTGAAGTAATTTGATGAAGTTGCCAGTTTCGAAAAGATTGTTGAATTTTTACAGCTGGCAACTTGAGGATATTACACTTTTCCCTCGCGCGTTACTCGAGCAGATGGGTGAGTTTTCACTGCCGCTCAGCTCTATATAATCATAAACATTTATCATCCCATTATCTCACACCTCCCTCGGCTCCATTTATGTCAACTATACACAAACGCGAATGAAGAATGTTGGGCTGGAGAGCGCATTTGTAATATTTATGTAAACGCGGAGCTTTCCTCGCAGCTTCACCCACGCGGAGAGTCGTGCCGAAAAGCTAGGTGGAACTGCAGGTTCTGCAGCAAAAGCTGTTTCGTAATGAATCGTCGGAGCTTCTCATTTGAAAAATCTTCTAGATAAGAGTAAGGAAATTATCTCAATACAAATGATTATTATTTCAGAGATTCCCAGGATGTGATTGTGCCATTACGAGATTGGTGGAGAGCCAAAGTCAAGACTGGGCACTCGTGCAGGGATGAACGACGCCGTTGGGTGGATAAAAAATTAACAATCACTGGGTGTATAAAGTATATGTTTGGACGACCAGTCCAATATTTGGCAATGGAAGGTCGCCGAAGGGAGAGAGGGGGTGGTTCAGTTGGAAAAGGCGTCTGTGGGCGAATATTTAGGGGTTTCAGGAGGCGACACAGAGCAAAGAGGAAGTGGAGAGCAAAAAAAAAGTTCAAATGATGAGAGTTGAGAGTGGGTGGATAGAAATTTTCCATAATTTCCCGTTCATAACCGACAAGGACTATACACATTTTGGGTGGCGGAGGAAAGAGAAAGTTTCGAAAGCATTCTCTGTGTAAAAGTGCAAAAAGCCATATTGTAATGTTCGCCCCTCCTTCTAAATCACCCACCATATACTGGCCCCCGTGGTGGGGTTAGTCTTCGTCTAGAACTGTTTCATACACTCTTGCAGAGCAAAAGTTACGACGATGATTTCATCCCCTTAGGAGGATAATCCATGTCCGTGCCAAGGAACGGTGGCGATGATGTAATATTCTCAGCTGTGTACAGCCTGGAAAATGGGCAAAAGAGGATGCTGGAGAGCGAGAAGATCCGACAGCAGGAGAAAAAAAAACAGGGCGGAGACGATCCTCGCGTTAAGCAACTTTTTTCATAATCATATTTGGAGGTTACACCGCATAACAACTTTCGATGCAAAAGTTCGACGGGCGGAAGACGTTAATGCGAAATCCAATATTGAGCACCCATGATAAACTCTCGTTCACCCAAAATTCACCCTCGGCGCGGTGGAATCATTTAAGGAACTCATTAATTCCCTCACAGACACTTCATTTCTCTTGCGATACTTTCTGTGGTGAGCTTTTTTTTGTCGTTTACCAGCACTGATGATGCAAATTTTCATTTAAAAGCCATTCCGTACATTCCATTTGAAACACTTTCGCCAAGGTATTGATGCCGAAATTGGCACTGGTAGTGGTGAAAAGTTGTGTTAGCTGTGTTCATTAACTCTACAGGAAAATGGTTATTTAGTTCACGCGACAGGCATTAAGCGGAAACTGGCACGATTTCTCAAAAGGTATACATTTCCGCCCTTAAATGGCTCTCTGCGTGCTCAAGTAGACTTGAGATTTATATTGGGATTTTCAAGAAAGCACCACGCAAAAGTTTACAGATGTAGATGGTAAAATTGAGGAATATTTCACGTTTTTCTTCTTCCTTCATGTTATTCTGACTTCTGAATGTTGATTAGATTTGAGAATAAATCAATTATACAATGAAAACGTTGAATTCAAATCGAATTGAGGTTTATCCATTGATAAAGTAGAACAATCTTGCACAGTATTTCTACTATTGTTCTTTGGTTGTGAAGTTATGCACTGAAAGTTGCTTCGAATATAACACAAATGAAATTGATTAAGTATGATTGTTAGAGAATTGTATTCAACAAGGTGGAGAATATTTCACCGAATCGTGGGAATCAATCAAACTCCCTGGAGGAAAATTTAGGAAATTGAGGGAAAACGCATGTGTTATGGATGTTTAGCCCACTTTAAAATTCAATTAAAAGTTTCGCGAATGAATTATATTGAAGTTTACTCTAACATGTTCACAATTCTGGATAATAGGCAATTTCTCTAATCTCATCTACAAGGAAATTATGAATTTTCTGAAACTCTAATGTCATGTATTGAAAATTAACCGCATTATATGGTTATAATGTGAGAGGAAGCAAACACTTGCACCCTGGGAAACTTGAAAGGCAATGAAAAGTTCCCTCTACAAATATATGAATTTAAATTATGCAATTTGAGTGGAAAAAAGCTTATGTAGATGCGACATGCTGTGAAAGTTTTTGGGAGTATCTTATATATGTTCTTGTCTTGGGGCTTTTTCTGCGGGCAAACGCGAAAAGCTCTTTGAGATATACTGTCTCTATTTTCTTGCACAACTTTATCGTGCCACTGAAAGTAAATGGAAAATGCGAGTGCGCAAAAAGTATGCATACATAGAATTGTCGCTAAGTGTTCGAACACTGAATGATCCTCTTTTTTTCTTTCGCTAGACTCTATGGTGCAAAGTGAGGAGTTGTAAATGCTATTAACGTGTGAGTTCATGAAAACTCTCAGTTTTAAGAAGTGTTGTTAAATGCTTTCGAAAAAATTATTTGTTTCATCTTCACTGCATCCAAAATTAGAGAAAATGTTTGGAAAAATGTAAGATTATCTTTACAAAACTCAATTGTAGCAAGCTATTTTCTGCTGGGCGTTTTGTTACATATTTCGTGTGGATTCTAAGGCTAAAATGAAACACTGTGTTGATAAAATCTGTTTTCTTTCTTCTACTGGAGTAAATAATAGCTGAACAAGGGCAACTTTTTGCCACAAGAGGTGCGCCGAAAGATCTCCATTGAGATGGCAAAATGTTTTCAAAGTTGCCAATTCGGCTAAAGTGTCGCTGAGGGAAAGTCAGTCAATGGGCCAACGAGGTTTCATTTATGTTTTGTACAAAAGGATGGAATAGGGCAAAAGGACAAAATATAAATGCCTCTGGTTAAATGCTAAATAGAAAATGAATATTTCTTTCACTTTCAAACAAATTTCAAACATTCACACACCAAATTGCCTCTGGTTTTCCACCACCAGCGCACCTTTGTTTGATTCTGTGGGCCAATTTCCCCTCTTATACTCATTCATTTTCCACGTCACACTCCTTTCTTTGCTCCGCCAAGTGAAATTAGGTTTCTGTAGATGCTCGAATAATCCCTGAAAGGATTGACAAGGAATTCTTAAAAGCATTTTCATTTCCTGTTCGTACGCAAATTGTGCAATGTTCCTCTGGTAATGAATTAAAGCAAAAGCGTACTCGAGGTATTTCACTTGCATTGTGCCAATGAGAGTGAGCAATAGAAAAAGTAAGCATGAACAATGCACGCTGATGCTCTCTTGAAAATTCCCTTCCATGTCTAAAGAGGAAGATTATGTGAGAAAAAAAAATCCATTCGAAGGATGAGAATAAATGCATCAAGCTTGCGTAATTCTTTTCATTATGGCGTACAATGTTGAATTCTTTGCGTATTAATTGTACTTATATCGCCATTGTGAAATGAATTCACATTCAAGATGAAACCATTAGAGTAATTATTCAAATGCGGTTATTCATTACTGCAATGTTGAAGAAGGAAATGCTACGCAGACAAATTTACTTATGTCATTTCCCCAGTGTCGTTTTATGATATTGAAACATTACGATACGAGTGCATATGACCTACATCAATACACCTGAAACAGCATTAACTCTGCGTGTTTGAGTAAGTCTTTCCAAATCAGCTGAGATCGCGTAAAGTACTTCACCAAAATATCGAATTTCACGGTTGGAAGCATGAAGTGAGTGAACGAATTTTTTTTCTTTTATTGCTTGGAGAAAGTGTAATAGCAGAAATTTGATTCAACATTGATCATGAAGGCAAAAGCCGTGATCGTCTAGTGGTCATGACACCTCGTTGTGGCCGAGGAAGCCCAGGTTCAATTCCTGGTCACGGCAAGAGCCTGATTTTTTGCCATTCCCTCCGGAAAATGGTCGCTTTTAACCCCTTTCTCTTCCGCACGATAATTGCTGGAGTCTCAGGCGTTGGAGT
Organism: Phlebotomus argentipes; assembly: GCF_947086385.1. NCBI lineage: Eukaryota > Metazoa > Arthropoda > Insecta > Diptera > Psychodidae > Phlebotomus > Phlebotomus argentipes. Next base: position 1,729,015 of record NW_026776174.1, read on the forward strand.
CACTCAAGAGGCGCCCGGCCGTGATCGTCTAGTGGTCATGACACCTCGTTGTGGCCGAGGAAGCCCAGGTTCAATTCCTGGTCACGGCAGAGCCTGACTTTTTGCTGTTTCCTCTGGAAAATAGTCGCTTTTAGCCCTTCTTTCGTCCGCAAGAAAATTGCTGGAGACTCAGGCGTTGGAGTCACTCAAGAGGCGCCCAGCCGTGATCGTCTAGTGGTCATGACACCTCGTTGTGGCCGAGGAAGCCCAGGTTCAATTCCTGGTCACGGCAAGAGCCTGACTTTTTGTTAATACTTAACTCACGACTCCTCCCTGTTCGTCCGAAAGTGAAACTTTGACACTTTTTGTGTAATCGAGATGACAAAGTGTGTCCAATAAATGTCCGAAGCAATTGAAAATGATGAATTCTTGGAGGGAAAAGTCCATCAATTGCACGCCTGCCACTTCTTCAGTCTTTTTATAGCCCAATGAATTCAATTTTATCCATCGCTCAATATTGATGATTTTTAATATGAGAGTCACTTTAGAGCGCTTCATCTGTCGCTATTTATGTGTTCATTCCAGCGAGAGGAAAATCATCAATTAATTGTTCAATTTTATGATGCGTCACGTTCAGCAACCAACTTTAATTACCCTCGGTATTTTCCACCCCAAACCATCAGTTCGGACGGTGAATCGATATACATCATTAACACTTTCCCCGGATAACAATCTACCGCTCGGGAAATTGACGCGTCAACACCGAGGAGGTTTCTTTCGAGTCACCGGGGGTGAGTTATTGTCCCCCAGTCGAATGTGTGTAGTCACCACATAAAAGAAAGAGATTTATGTGTGTCTGTCTCTGGGGTGGAACACGTGGAAATGAGTGGGAGGCGATCGTCCTTAGATTGCTTCCGCTCTCATCCACTTCTTCAGGATATGTGAGCCAACAAAGACGCCGGGCTCATTGATGAGGACACAAAAGGTGGCTTTTTATTGAATTATCAGATAAGGTAGAATTTTTGTGGCATTCCTCCTGCGAATGTGGGGTGGAATGAAAGTGAAAATTGAGCTCCCAAGTCAATTAATTCAATGGGAAACACGAATGGTTTTATGAGAGCAGGTCGAAACTCTCTATATAACATCTACAAATATAAAGAAATTGCAGTCTCGTGCTGGTATTAGCTACGCAAGGATTTTCAGGGCAGTTTTTGTGAAAGTGTTCCTTATCAGGTGCAACAAATCTTCTATATTTCACGTGCACTTTCCTCTAATATGTATGTCGAATATACCCCCTTTCAGGTAAAATAAAAACTATATTGAAAGAGGAAAATTTATGTAATTGCTGCCATATAAACTAACTTAATATATTTGCCAAACCCAATAGAGCACTTTGTGTTTTATAGCGCTATCAATTTGGTCACAACACTGCGATGCTGACACAATTCTCTCCCACATTAAATTCATATGCAATCTTGGAATTTTATCACTCTGTTGAATGAGATTGAAAACGATAAAATTAAAAATGTTTTTCCTCTGTTTTTTCGCCTCCGCAGCGCGATGTGATAGGAATTTCATCAGTTATTCACCGAGGAGGTTCCGCCCTGTCTTTCTTCCTTCGCTGAGGCCGGAGTGGATTTGGGGTTTATGGTATTTTGCTTGAGAGATGCTTGTCAAAATGATCTAACACAGAGAGAATGGTAAGTAATTCAATTGAAATGGAAAGCTCGTAAAAAAGAAAAGAAACAATTTTTCTTTGATTTCTCCCAGTTCTATCCAGGGTGTTTCCTGTCGATGGCGGGAAAAAAACGGAGTGTGAGAGAGAGAAAGAGCGAGTGGATGAGGGAGAAAAAAAATGAAATGAAATAAAAATAAAGTATTTCCGGGGTGTGGTAGACAAATACAGCACAATCCCATATTCTTCCTTATCGCAACATCCCCTGATTTATTTACTGCGCCAATAGACCCACTTCGGATGGGGAATCCATCAAGCTTGGCAAAAGGCACGACGACACTTTCCCCACCGCCACGCTGTGGGAAAAGTGTTTTTCCGGCGCGGCAATAATGGCAGATTGTCGAATTACACTCGTTGGGGTGAGCATTGTGGGCTCAAGGAGGTGAAATGGGGGCAATTTGTATTGACCACCCACTCACCCCCACCCACCCGCAGACCGTGTCAAAGTGTGAATTGAATGAGAATTATCTGTGCACAAGTCACGACCCGCAATCCGGTCATTCGATCCACTTCAGAGCTTAAATGAACATTTTCAACGCCACTCCTGCGATACTTGAACGTCCCGCTAAAATAGCCACTGATGAATATATGAATATTTCACATTTTACAGCCACATCACTCCGCAAATTCGCTAACCCTTGAATTATTTTCTACCCCCTCCAGGCACGGTTGACACTTTTAAATAATCGTGCGCGCCACAAGGTTAATTTATTGCATAACATCAGGTAGACCGCATTTGTGTCTCCAACCAACGCGACTCTCACTCCCCTTGCACCCCTAACTAAGTGGGGGGTATTACACAGGATGGACATCAATTTTGTTGAATAATTCATGTGCCAATTATGAAACTATTAAACAGGACAAAATATAATCGTTGCTGCATCTCTCATTCAAAATGCACTGTTGCTAATGGAATGTTGCTTTTAACTTCTTTGGGAAAAGTGCACAAAAGTAGCAGATCATCTACAGCAAGTTCCCTCTGACGATGGTATCAAGTAGAATATCAAAGATACTCCATCCTTTCTTCCATCCTTCTTTAGCATAGCATTTTACAAAAGTTACATTCACGAATTCACATACATAAAATGTGTTTTTGTATGTTTTGCGTATGTTCTTTCTCACTTGTGACTGTCTTGAATTTTACAAAGTTCTCTTAAATATATTGCAACGAAGTTCACGTGACACTTGAATGCAGAAGTATGGTATTACCTTAAAGTACAAGGTAAAATGGCAGATACTTCAGTATCCTTCAGCATTTTATGACCGAAAAGGGACAATGTCAATTAATTTTTCATCGTGTTGCGACACAAACGCCAACAATCACCCACTTGTGAACAATAATTTGTCAACGTGCCACATTTTTTGCGACATAATGATAAATATAATACCCTGTTCGGCAAATATTTTATTTATTTGCAGAAATATTTCCACACGGTCGACAATCAATTTTATTTTAACCCTTTCTTGCCTGTGCAATTGGTGTATGAAATAATTAAACATTTCAGCTCGAGAGCAGAGAATAATTGCTGCATGGATATCGCATGGCAATATAGCGAATTACACCATGAGAATTCAATGAATTTCTGCGATGTGTGTTATCTGAATGCAAAGAACGTCCACTTGAGCGTGGCTTTAAGGTGTGCAGAAATCGATGGAGGTCATATCGCAGCAACATCCGATCAGTAGGTCGAAATAGGGTAATGTTCAGAAATCACATTACATTTATTATCCTATAATAATTGTCCCAACACAATATCTATTATGTTATGTAATGCAATTGCACCCTCATTAATTTTATTCTGCGCCCCTTTGTGAGGCACGCTCGAGTGGGAAAACGAATTAATTTCTAATGATGTAAATTTGTATTTACCTAAACTAACATTGGCTTCCATGCCATTTGTACATGATGGTGCGAGGAGTTGAACGAATTTTATGTGTTTCCCTCATCAAATTTATCTGTGCAATTTAATTCTTTCCACCCTACTTAGTGGATATGGAAGTGGAAAATGCTTAAAATACACAATAAGTACCTCCTGATTGAATACCAAGCAATTATCTCACGTGATTTCAGGTGGAAAAGCTCCACCTTGGCGCAGGATAAACAATGTTATTTGAGTTTTATAGATACACACGGGCAGACTTCTCGCAGAGCACATAAATACTCCAACTGAGAGATGGTACTAACCTGCATGAGGAGATTATTGTGCTTACCAGACGCCTCCATTTGAGTACACTTTTAGACGCTCTCCCTGGGCGAGAGTCGCTCCATAATTAAGCACACAGCACTACGTCTCAGTCACTCAGATCCTCAGCTGAGGGCCTTTTTTCACTGCCTCGAGCATCCTCATAATCATCCCATCATCCACGGCATCATCCAATTTATGCTTCAACAGAGGTGTGGGATCAAAGATACTTTATACTTGAAAACACAAACACTCTCTCGCACATCGATTTTCACACTGAGGCAAGCAACAGAGGAAGTGGAGAATGAACTGGGGAGATTTAGGCCAAGCTAATCCCGAATCCAGACACCTGAGCAATCACGCATCGGCCTCCCATCCTTGAGCGCGATCGGCACAAAAGGAAGTTTCCTCCACAAATAAATCCCGGAAATTCCGCGAGAAGTGCTGTGTTGCAGACTAATTTTAAGCTGAAACACACGCACACACACATAAATAAGTTTATCCACAAAAAATTCCACAATTGAATGTGAATATCAAAGGAAAATTAATACTAATTTGCACACTAACTTTGGCCTAAAGGAATTGATTATAAATTTTCCCAAATTGCAATTAGGCCACGAGAAAGGAAACCAGCGAGATAAGGCCGATAAATCTCAGAAAGTTAATTGAGATTATTAAATTAAGCTCTGATCTAATGAGGTGGAGAAACGAAGTATAATTCTTCGAGTTTGATAAATCGATTTTTCCATTTGGTCTCCTCTTTAATATCGTCGCAAAATGGAACAATTTGTAATTAAAATCACTCGACATTTTCAAAAGCATCCATTCTTACTTTTGCTGAAACAATAAAGGCCAATTTAGATACAATGGTGCGAGAAGTCATTTTATGGGAAAACTTTTCTCTCAAGAGATATTGTTGAAAGTCAAACTTCCACTGATGTATAATATCAATAATAAAAAGAAAGATATTCTCGACACTACAAATTGTCATTCAATAGAAATTTCACCTCATATTTCATGTTGTTTATTTATCCTACCTTAAGACACTTGATAAATCTTTCAGTTGGGAAATAGTTGGGAAAATATTATGTTGTGAATATTTTTCTATTCCTACAATGAAAAATGTTTTACGTAAACAAGTGATGAAAAGTAGGATTGAGGAAATGTCCAAGACTTTGTTGCATTGCACATGAAAGGGATTTACAGACATTGAAACTTGCATCTGTTCGCATCTTCGTGGTCTCACGCCTTCAAACGTATTCAATTTGCAAAATTGATATTCCACTTGGACATTTCACATTGTGTTGTTTTGGAAATCTATGCATGACATTTTGGATGTTGGGTAAGCGTGGAAAAATATAATTTGTTATTTTGTAGGGTGAAAAGTTTCTTCTCTTCAAAAGGAAGAGGAATATTTCTTACTGTTTTCAGTATGAAAAGTTTTTCTTTCCATCTTTCAACTTTTGTAAATTCAATCATCGTATTTTGATGTATTTGGCTATTTTCCACCACTTGGCACAGGGTATAATTTAATAAGTGAGATCATTTGAATTTGGGAAAAACAAATTTTTTTTTCACTTTTCCATGCTTTTTAGCGCCATTCAATTGAAACGTGCAGAAAATACACATAAAAAAAATCAGTAGCAGATTTATTCTCACTTGTGTATAAATTCGATTCGTCAAGAAATAGAACTCAATCACTCTACTTTCACATTATATGAATAGAGACTCATGCGAAAATTCTAATTTACATGCAATTTCGGCGCGAGTTCGTGATTCTTCTGTCAATTTCTGATGTTGCCACAGGCTTGCTGATTCATTGGAAAGCTGAGTGCATGATGAAAACTGTGGATCTCCGAGATGGTGAATGTAATTAGCACAGTGCAGCGATAAGAAGCTTATAAACTGTCTAGGGTTTCCGCTTCCGTTGCTTGACACAGATTGTTTGCTGTGTAAACAGACTGGGAGGCTTTGAGTCTAAAGGGGATGCTGCTGGAGTAAGAAAACACTTCTAGGAATTTATCACAAAACCACGAATAGCTAATTTGCAACGTTTACACTTGAGATATCAGGGTCATACCTACACACTTTCATGCTGCATCATTCTGGTGAATTTTGAAATTTCTTGGATTCTTGAACGTTATTTTAGCTAATATCCCATATTACAATATTTATGTTCATAAATTTTTGAAAATGGTACACAAATATGTTTAACGTGCCGACAAATTTTGAAATTTGTGTTTCTCTAAAGAAAACAATAAATAAGGGAATTTAATGAAATTATTGAGTTTGTCTATAATTAAATTCTCCATACAAAACATGGTATTTCAGATATTTTCACACATTCATGCTTTCTACTTAGTTCAACAAATTAACATTGCAATGTGTCGAGTATGTACATATGCATGTTATTATGAAAGTTGTAATGATACCTTGTATGCTGCATGTGATATTGAGTTGGAAAGTTGTCTCCAAGATAGTCATCTGAGGAGCAGTTCAGGAAGCTGCACAAGAAGCTGCATGTCTTCACTTGTGGACTTCTTAAATGAAACCTTTAAACATTCAATTGGTGTGTGGGTAAGCACTCTGACAATTTCCCCTAAGGGCACTTAGGAAGTGGCATTAATGCAATTAAAATTTCACTATAAAAGACGTTCTTGCTAAAATCTTCATTGAGTTGGCCATCAGTCTCTTTGTATTTACATATGCATTTATTTGAGAGCATGCATTATTTAATGCATAATAGAATTAATTAAAATGCAGGCTTTTGAGAGAACTGACAGCTCTATTAATTTATTTTACTGAAAGTGGCGACATCGACAGAATAAAAGCAATTAAGCAAATTGCATATGTCAAAACCACTCAATAACATCATTTAAACTCTAACAATAGTTTATTTTGTGTAACGAATGATTAAAATATATAAGTTCCCTAATGCGAATAAACGCGAAAGCTTCTTGCAACGCTCATACTATCATTCTTTGCCTATCAATAGTTTGTATATGACGACAATATTGCATTTAATTTTAATTAATACCTAAATCGCATTTCAATACCTGTGAGAAAATCGTCATATTGTTGAAAAAGTACATGCTGTCTTAATTGAATTCATCTTTCATACGAATCAACCACATTAATATTCATAGAATTTTAAAATTCCCGGTGATTTTTTTTCAATTCAAACACTATTGGGTTGAGCTGAAGTGGTCTTTTTCGCGGATTAGAGGAGAATTTCCATAGTGCAACAGCGTGCGAAATATTTTGTCGAAAATAGAGCACTTTAATGGATTTTTGCGCCAGGTGGTGGAGAAGAAGCAGACTGTGGCTTTTTTGCGCTCACCCATTCACGGTGTAGGGTAAAATATTGGTGAACATTGTGCAGAAAATGAGGCAATTTCTATCAAAGAGAATAATGACCCAAAAGTGAGTGGATTGGATTACACTAAATTAAGCCACAATTTACTCGGGCGGAGCCACAGTAAATAGACGAGAGAGTTAATTTTGGTAAAAGGTTTGGGGATCTGGGCGTGTGTGGCCAACCGAGAGGCAAAGGGCCCACCCGCAAGACATCAAAATTATCCCAACTTTTCGCACTGAGATGTTTACTCTGTGACTTCGGTATTCGATATTGCGCGCCCACTTCCTGGACGAATCAATATCCAAAGTGTTAAATTGCCTAGTATAAATCATCCAACTTCTGAAACTTTGTACCACACAGAATAAACTTGTAAATCATCCAGGGTCTATTGATTTTATAGATTTGCTTGACCAGAGAAATTGACCCATATTGGATGCATCGTTGATCCAGTAAATTGTGCTCCACTGGCTTGGCTTCTCAAATGAAGCGAAGAATTTCAAGATAATTTACAAAATTCTTCTTCAAATTTTAGCGAAAGATCTTTTTTTCTTCTGAAGTTATTCCAAGCTTTCAGTTTGAAATTCTTGGAAAATGAATTTGTATATAGTATAGAGTAAAGCGAAGAGGGAGGAAACCTTTGATTTTTTTTCTCAAATAGTAAAATTTTAAGGAAGCTGGAAAGTTTCTTCATGACTTATGATTGGATTTTTTTACACCTCCAGATAGTTGAATGATTCTCACGGTTCGAGAACTTGATACCCTCGTTTGGAAGAGTAATTAATAGAGCAAATAAGTGGCCCTTTGATGAGGTGAGCAAAAAGAGTCGCAACTGCAAACTAAGGAAGTGAAATAATTAGAGAGCATGGAAAAAGCTTGCCTCTCGCACGATACCCTCGGGGACCCTTCCATCCGGTCTTCACCCCATTTGTGCGAGGTCACATCTCTTTCCGTTCCGCTTCCGGAGCCATATGAAAAGCAACATCAATCACCAATAGGTCAGTAATGCCAAGCGTCGACACGCATGACTACCCCAATTTTCTCCTCTTCCACCCTTGGTGGTGAATTGGAATACAGTGGAAAATTCCCCTGTTTTCCAGTGAGGAAGAGGAGAAAATCCGAATGTGGTCGAACCAGGAAGGAAGAGAGAAAAAATAGTGAGTTGTCTGGTAAATTGACAGAGAATTTGGATATTCAAATCATGCGCTGCGTTCCTCACAATAGTATTCGGTGCTTCAGGGATAGTGTATTTGATTTTATGCTGTGCGTGTCACATAAAAAAGCAAATTCCAAATTGATTTTTATGCCTTTGCAATCACTCGATGCGTTTCCAGCACGAAAGCATCATACGATATGTCCTGAATCCGATGATTTCAGTGTTTAATAAAGCATAATGATATGCTCATCTACCGCTTCTAAACTCATTATACATTATAAGGCTCAACACGGTGCTTTTCAAATACTGAATATGTACATTTATGCATGATATTTCCATAGGTACTCTGACAGCGACCCCCTAAAAGTGGATTCACATTAATTTCCCCGATGATATGAGAGCAGGAGCGGAAGAAGAAGCAGCGATATGTAGATATCAATGGAAGTTGAGTATTGAAAAGAGCCGAATGAGCTTTCGCATGCTGAAGCTCATGTTTGTGCTTCATTCGAGTGAGTAAATCGTTCGGCAATCATGGTTCAAGTGGATGGATGATGAAGATTGTGGGGCGACGCCGATGAGGCATCCCCAAGGGTGGACTTGCTCAGCCATAGTTGTTTGGGTGGGATAATACAAATTTACAATATGCCCCCAAGAACACACATCCACACTAGGAGAGACACACGAGGACAACGTGCCCTGAATTCCAAGTGCTTCGTGACAATGCTCAAATATTGCGGTGGATGCTGATCTCAATTTTATTCGCCCTTATTTGAATTTATGAACGTCTTTTGATGCTACTAAGTCACCACAAGGTCTCCAAAGGAGAGTCTTCTTAGCTGGCATTCTCGCCTCGTGTCTGCACCTATCCAGATGCTGCCGCAAATGACCGCATCTGAGAGACGAGGATGCCTTATAGCACCTCGTACGCCGGTCTTGATCTCTTCCTTCCGCTCAACCTAAGCTCACAATAACTATTCACCTCGAGCACGAAAGAATTATTATCACCTTCAGGGTCTCCACCTAAATCATTGACGCGTCAATAAGCACCGCACATGCTGGAGTAGAAGCCAAAATACATTCTATCTCCACGACCTTTAAAGATTTGATCACAAGCAAGGAAAGAGAAAGTGTGCAAAACTTTAACCACACTCAAGTAAACATATGTATGAAAAGTGTATAAATTCGAAGGGCTTTTCGGTCGAAAAAATAAACGATCAGTAAAAATTGAAGAATAGTTACAGTTTATGTTAGAGTAAGAATAGCAACTACTTTGGTTATTACAAAACTTCAATGTTGAAACCTTAAAGATGTATTACAAGTTCCACAAGTTAAACTTTCTTGCGGGAATTATACTTTATTCCTCTTTGCTCATTACGAAAACCTTTCCCATTCTCTTCATATGGAAAAGTTTTCATCTTTTTGAAACTTCTCCATAAAACTGAATGACCATCAGTGAAAAAGAAAATACAGCAAATTAGCTATGAAATACAGAGAAACTCTGACTCAATACTGTTTGACAGTTGAACATTCACAATGGAACTTGATGGCAAAGCATGATGTTCTCACTGTTTCCTGTAAAACTATTCCGAATCAGCCGAGAAAGTCCGTGTAATCATCTGCTTTCTGCTTGAGTTCATGGATATGAGGGTGGGCTGAACATGAAGGAATGGCATTGAGATTTACCCTTACAGCTCAGTGGCAGCGAAAAGCCGCATCGTAAATTAGAAAGCTCGTCCGATCTACGCGAGCAGTTCCCATTTAAATTGCAATTTGCATTGTGCAATCCAGTTTAGTGACAGCTTTGTTGTGGCCTCTACCTTAATTAACATCAGCCATTTGCCATCCCGACGGACTATGCTTTCAATGACTTGCGAGGGAGAGGTGAACAGCGCTCACTTGACTGACATGTCCAGTGTGAATTGACGGTCGAATTGCCTGTTTGCTCAGAATTATCGACTAGTCTCGTCATTAATTCAGCTACCACCTCGTGAGTGGTGCCTGATTTCCAATTAATCCTCTTTCTGCCACACACTCAATATCCCATAGCGTTGAATATGAAGCTATGCATATTAGCAGACCTTTTAAAGCATCGCCCCATAATATCCAGTGCAGAGCAGATAATGAGTGAATCATCCGGTTTTGTGTGCATAAAGTTGGATTTCTAATGAGGGAAATCCATTCCTTGTTTGCCCTCGACGCAAGTAAAACACAAGAATTATGAACGAAAGAGCAACTATGTGTGTTTTAGCAATGTTTCTAATTGAACCAATTGCTGCCCAAAGCTCGTCCATCCACTGATTAAAGTTAATTTTTTTTAATATAATTCTCTGCTTAAGAGCTATTAAAAAGGATTTTTTTTCATCTTGCTCTACTGATGTTAATATCCTCTAAGCTCTGCCCTTTTATCACTATACGTTTCGCATTAGTGTCTCACAATGTTGAAGATTTTTTCCTTGGGAAAGTCAAACAGAGCAAAAGATAACGTATAATCCTTTGGAACTCGATTATCAGAAATGCAAAGCTCTTAATGAAAGTTTCTAGTTAATTAATACTTGGGGGAAGTCTTTACGAACATTGAATAATTTAGCTGATAAGATTTTAGAGCACTTAATGAAATATCTGAGACTTATGAGATCGAATAAGATAATTAAATTGCTTTCGCTCTCCCGGAATGCTTTCATGCATAAAATTTTTAAATGAAGAGTCTCTGAATATTGAACCCAAAGAGGAATTGATAATGCAAAAATTACAACTAAATGATGAAACAAGTAGAGAAAAAAGTGGGTTGTGTCGAATTAATTTTGCTCAAATATCAAACTAAATTCCTTAATCCGTCGGAAAACTAGAGCAGAACCTATACGGCACGCAGTATTGAGGGAAATTGAAATGCCGTAGGGCACGAATATGGCATGAGTGTTGCTCAAGGGTGAAGATGATGATTCAGTGAATAACAATTCTCCATGCATGGTGGAAATTCAAGTGACGACGAATACTTGCGTGTGTTCTGCCATGGAGTCTGTCTTGGGCTCATTTAGATGCCTCGCCAGTTTGCTTCTGGCGGTGTCAGGTGAAAATGCCATCAGAGTCCGTGACGAAGGTGAGATGCTTTATTTGAACTTGTGTGACTCCTTGGTAAGGTAAGCAAGCCGAGCGATAGTCGTGTGGCTTTTCAGTCAAATCGGCAAATATTAAAGTCCAATTTGGAGGCACGTGGACCAACTGTCGTGCCAACACCAGGGACTTTTTCTCCAATATATGTATAAAACTATTTTGGGATACAAATTGAGATTTTTCGCATCATGCCACGAAGAGAGTCCCACACTTGAACTCCATCTGGGGTGTGTATCCGGCATAACAGCCCACCCACAGATTGAACGTCATCTTGGCGGGATGTTATTCCTCGCAGAGATCACAGCCTGAGGGTATGAAAAGTAAATAATGATGAAATTCTTGTGGGGAGACTGTCCGAAGAAAGGCTCATTGAAAAATCGGGAAAAAAGAATCCCAAACTTTTCGCCTTTTGATGAGCTTCCACAGTTGCGTCACGTCCATCCATCGCCCCCAATAAAGGCCACAAGTGTGAGTGCTGTATCTGGCATGGAATTTGAATTCTCCACAAATAACACAAACATATCTCCATCATGCCAAAGAAAAGGGTGAAAGTTCATTGCAACTTTCCCATCAAAGAGATGCCTTTCAACCAATCTTAATTAACTTCTTCACTGCAAGCAAAAAAAAACGCGCCGAAGAATATAGAACGAGTATCAAAGATTCAAACTGATACGCTTGAGAAGGCTTATACAATTCTTTGGAGAAAATACTCGATTTGTTTGATATTCCACTTCTTCAAGCGGATAAATTTCTCGAACAAGTTTACTTGTAAATTTGTTTGAAAGATGAAAATTTCTTTCGCGTGATTTTGTTGGAAAGCAGAAAAAGCAAAACTGTGAATATCTATAATTACATAAAAATGATATTTCTCATAGCATATTAGTAGAATGAAATACATATGTTCTTAAATTATCTATATTTTTCCTTAGAAACACAGAGAAGAAACATTCTGAGGGTGGAATTTGGCATGAAAGGTGTGTCCCCTTATTTGTCGAATTGCTGCCAGTTGTTCAAATACAGAGAAATGGGGGTGAATTTTCCTTCAGGAAATAACCCATTCCCTCTCGCCTTGCATCTGAATGGCAAACCCTCTGGAGAAGGTAAGTAAATTGAGTTTTCTTTCCCCGGTCCAGAGATATATTTATCATACTGCCTAGAGTGTATGTTTAAATGAATAACAGCAAGAATAAGCCAATAAATCATTGATTTTTTCTCTATGTGAGCAAAGTTACTGAGTCTCAGCATGAGCTGTATTATGTGTATTGAAGTTGTGAAAGCCACACGATTTTCCACCACGCTTTCCAGTCTTCTCCAGCTTTGAGTTCTCATCTCAGAAGTAGATTTAAACTGCATGCACACAAAAGTGGGAGCTGCACAAATAAAACCAATCAGAGTGACCAAATGGTAGCGAGTAAAAAGTGACTTGGGACAATTAGTTTGGAATTGTGGACGCGATTAAAGTGTCACGGTGGGAAAATTAATGGCTTTTCACAACCACAAGTCATTCTGGGAGCATCCCTGCTGGTCCCACAAGCATTCTTGGTGCATTTCAAACGCTCCCGGACCACACACACAACCGGGAGCAATCACACGGAGCGCACGAGAGAATGTATCATTTTCCACCCTGTTAAATATGTATACCATGTCTATTGGATCCCGTTTGTAGTTCTCCGGTAATAAAAAGTACATGGCAGAGTCGAAGGGTTCTATGTGTCATTGGAGTAGATTTTCTGCTGCTGAATGAACCAAATTGAATGTGTATATTTCCGTTATAATTCAATTTCGTCTAAACTGCGTTTCATTTCATATCCTCTGCTTTTGGGGAGGAAGTTAATTGAAATTAAATAGTTCCTAGAAGCATTTTGCAATTGGAATAGAATCACTGGTTGCTCTTTTTTTCAGTCCCTTATGCTGTGATTCAACAACTTTTCTTTTGCAATATTTCGAAACTACGTGCCAAGCAACTCTGCATTGTGGTTGGATAAAGCAAATGCGAAGGTTGGTTTTTCATGAGGACACAATTAATTTGGGACACTGGTGGAATTCTTCTGAGCACGCATTAGAGACATAAATTCCTGTCACCTGCTCGCCCCCAGTCGCTGCTGCCCACTCAGTCCAGCGGGATGTGCGCCTCCGAATCTGGCCATTGTTTGGGATCTAGCCACGGCTGTCTGTCGCCCACGATGGCCCCCGGCCCGGGTGTCCGGCGTGTCGTGCGATGTGTGTGTGCAGAGGCTCTTGGGCGATGTGGACATTTGAGAGCTGCGGATGAGAAAATCCCAGCATGGCACACAACACCGTCCCTTGTTATCACCACAGAGATGGACAGAGGGACAACACGACGGAAATTGTCTCAAAATGCCGAAAGGGAGCTTTTCGGGCACATCACGAGGGGATTACACAGTTCAGCTTGCCATCACTTGAGCTGCCGCTGCCCTTTCCTTCGTCCCGTTTCAGCACATCCCGCCGAGTTAGCTTGCTTCAGATACATATCTCCACCACAGAGTGAATATAATTCATTTAGCACTTGATGAAGAAATAACAGAGAAATACGAGTGGATCTCTCAATTTAATTCCTTCGCATTTTCTGGTCTCAAGGGATCCGTTGAGGTTTTAACGTAGCTTAAAATCCAGCAATTTGCCTATAAATCAATTAAGATGTATGCAAATAGGTGAAGAGGAATTTCTATCACACAGAATTATTTGCTTGACTTGTTTTATCTGAATTTTATCTGATTTATCTCAGTCAATAAGTTCACAATATTGTTCGATTTCAGCTTCACATCATCCTCCAGGCCAGTGAAAAAATTTCATCTATGTAGGTAGATGTGATTGTAACTATATAGGTAGCTTTATCTCTAGAGACAATAAAAAAAAATCGCCCCGCAGCGGAGCATCGACAAGTGACGCAGAGATGAGTAGCATCTGCACATGATTCCCTCGTGATCTGTAGAAAATTGAGTTGAAGTTGCAACTCAAAGAACGATTAATCGTCTGGCGAGCGAACAAAGCCTTGGCAAGCGGGTGGACAATTGGGCATCCCGCGGGGGCGCCTGTGGGATATCGAGAGGCAAAAGAGCTCGGCGTCGCACAGCGGAAAGCAATGCCGGCGACGCAACGGTCCATTAAGCCCCCCACCCCCACCCACTGAGGGTGCGAGCCGTCCTCCCCGAAAATCGACTCATCTCGGGGGAGGAATCTCTGCCAAGTCAACCGGAGCCTGCTGTTGATCACCCTCTTTTGAATATGGAATGGGCGACACTCCAACTCCAGTCGCGAAGGGTTGGCGCGAGTGTGCAAAAAAGACCATTGGAATGCTTCCCTTTTGTCCTCTCACTCTCTTTCTCAATTTCCCAATATTTTATCTCCTTCGACAATTTGAATCGCAATTCCCTTCAGTTGTAATTCGTCGTGGAAAAAGCCAATTGACTACTTCCTGGAAGGATTTGTTGCTTCACAGTTTTCCACTTGGAAACCAACACCAATAAATTCTGTCACATTTGAAGTACAATTAGTTAATTATTCCATCACACTGTCCTCCTTTCTCGGATTAATTGGCCCATCACACGATCCTCTCTGATGACTCCAATTCAAGCTCGCATTCGAGCTCATTTCAGGTGATTTTATGTGACTGACTTGGAGGAAACTTTTTGCGCTCAGGAAGTGAGAGAGAGAAAAAATTTAAGAGAAAAACTTCCGTGATTGATTCACTCTCAAGTTTTATAAGCACAAGTGTCTGAAAGCAGCATGAGCGGGAAATTACTGCGAATCGTGAAAGAGAAATCTGCAATTTAATTGCGATTGATTGGAAAATTCGCCATAACCAAATTAGGCAACTTTTAATTGATGTATTCCTTATTCTATGAGTCGTAAATGAGTGAGAAGTAACTTAATTTGACCATCAATTTTCACTTCATCGCACCCTTGTTATATATAGGATTTCCCATCGGAGGAAACTTACCGCCAAAGATGAAGAGGCCCAAGCATTCTCCAAGGAGTTTGCTTCTCACGAAGGAATTTCGCCTGGGTGGAAAGGGTAAAAAAGTGTGAGATTCTTTTATTCTTTCTTCACAGGCACAAAAGGTGAGTTTCGTCTGCTTTTTCCACCGTCAAAACCTGCATGGAAGGACTTTTGTTAAACCCTCTGAGGGAGTTTCAATGTCATTCTTGGAATTCCACAAAAAGAATCCTTTGGAGAATTCCTGGGTATTTTTCCTTTTACTTCAAGACTCTTTTGGATTTTATTTCAGTTTTTCCCTTCTGGGAGTTGTTATCACTTGAATTTGTCACCACAATAATAAACAATTCATAGAAATTTATCCATTTGTCATTTACAAATTAACTCTTCTACATTATTACGTCCATAAATAATTTCTAATAATAACAATTGCCTGAAAATTGTTAAAACTCAATCAGCTTTGGAGAAAGCATCACTTCCTGCTAACGAACTGGGTCAAGAGATGCCATTTCGTATTTATTCACTCTCTCAAGTGTCTCTGCACTGAAAGAATCATCACATTTTGCCTGTTCTATTTTTCAAGCGCCCTCGCATTGTTCGGTGCATGGAAGTTTTCTGTCCCGCGAACGCGGAGACAAACAGTGCACAAAAGCGCGCGAATGAGCGCAGGAAGAGCGCGACTGAACGGTGAGGCACGTCTTTGTCGGTGGCGATATAGTGGATTTACGGTGTGTGTTTGTACACTGTCGGGAGTTTGTTGAGCGGAAACGCAAAAATGTGGCGGTAGATGAGGCAAATGGGGGCGGAATGGGTGTCTTTCCGTTGCGCGGAAATACACTTCAAACCATTCTTTGGCGGCGGAACATCCTCCACACTTTCTGGCACACGAGCGAGCGCGATAAGGCGACGCCATTCACCTCCGGAGCGTGGAAGCGAGACATGATGAACGGGCGCGGAAATCTCATAAATCCACCTCACATGAGCGGATGACAAGGGCTGGGAGTGAGCAAGGGTGGAACAAGCTCATGTGAGAGAGCCCAGGGAGTGACAGGTGCAGATTACTCCAGGTAACTGACCAGATTTTCCGCAATTTTCCACGCCCTGCTCAAGAGACACCCTTAACTGTTGCTCAGCGAGAATGGCGAACCGAAGGAAGTTCTGAAATTTTTAATGAATGCACTTCAAAATTGAAGCAACACACATGAAAATCCCGTGTGGATTTTAGTTTAAATAACATGAAAAGTTTCTCAAAAAAAACACCAAGCTTGAAGAAAAGTTTGGAAAATTAGAAGATCTCTGGAGAGTTTGAATGAATTTGGATTTTGGTTTTGACTGAATTCAAGCACCAACATAACAATACGCAGTGATTTTCGCAACTTAACTTATCTAATCAAACTTTTAGTTATTTTGTGGGTGAACATTTGAAATTTGGACATTTTCGCAAAGTGTAAAGAAAGTGTCAGTGCATTAAATAAATAAATCCAACAAGTTTACAGCGTGTATTATATGAACTCTGTGAAACTATCATGTGTTAAAATAATTTAAAGCACATTTAGTGACTGCAAACTTTGTCATACCATGGATTCTATGCAAAGGAAGTTATAATAGAAAAACCAACAGCATTCTTACACCGTTTCACGAGACTTTCTCCAAAAGACTTTCCCTTTCTTTTGGGCCACTTTTCCCTTTCGCGTCACGGAGGACAAAAAGTGAGAAATCAAGTTGAAAAGACAAGAAATGAGAGACAATCGACAGGGAAACAATTTACCAAGTCTCAGGGACATCTCATCCTCAATCGCGATTTCGCCCGAGGAGCTTTCTTCATGTTGATTTTCACCAATGACTGTTGCTTATTTGTCCGCCTAGGCGACCCACGAGACGTCGGCGGGTGAGCAAATATCAAAAATGCCCTCCGACCCGCCATGAATGATTTATGGTGTGGAAAATTTTTCGCTTCCCCGCATGAACTCTGAAGCGCGCAAAGCAACCCCTCCGAGAATATCTCAGCGCGATGAGGGAAGAGTTGCCTTCGGGTGTGAGATTGAAGGTCTCGTGGTGACTTCACTGTGCGTCCCTTGAGTCTGAAAGATGAGGAAAGAGGACAAAGGACTTCCGGACACTGCCAAGAAAACGAATCTCCAGCGCTCTTCACTCACTTTAGAATGTCATGCGAAGGGTGAGGGTTTGAGAGTAAATTATCCCAGCATGTGAAAGTCCCGGAAGATGAGTCAGTTAGCACTGCAAATATAAGATTAGTGCATTTTTTTGTGAAAGAAGAGAAGCTTCAAAAGCTCTTCAGTGGAGACGCCTGGTCGCGAGGATTGAAACTTTACTAAAGTCACCAGAGTTTGTGTCATTGCTAAAAAAATCTCTTAAGAGACTTTCTCTCTCTGAAGTTAAAAGAAAACATCAGTGTTTCTCAAATATTTCTTATAATTTAATTTCTCTTGAATTATATTTTAAACAAAAATAGACTTTTTGTTCTTGGACATATTCACAAATAATTGTTTATTTCTTCACACACATTTTGCAACACTTTATACGTGAAACGAGGAGTGCAGAAAAGGATGATTTTTTCATTCTCAAGACAAAAAATGAAATGGAATATTTTACCTAATTGAAGTGGTAATAAAATGTGTGTTTTGCAGAGATTTCGCATCACAAATCATCTCTAAATTATGCATAGAAATTATAACTTTCCTCAAAAAAAAATCTACGGTTATTTCTCCTAAGTTATCCTTATGTGTCATTTACTCATTCAAATGTATAATGTTGCTTGCATATTTTAAATAGCATTCCTCTCCTTTTCTCAATAAGTTACATTAATTGCTACTCACATTGACAATATTCATGGATAAAAGATTGTTCACATTAATGATTCTCCCCAACTTAAGAAATGTACCTTGGACAAAAATGGCTTTCTAGTTATATTTAGGGTGTAATTATTACAGAGAAAGTATTTTTACATTGAATAAAGGACCTCTTATGCCCTCCACAAATCATCTTCTCAGCTACTTTACAACGATTCTAATATATTCTCCTTACGAGTAAATTGATAGATATATTTCTTCTCTAAATATCTAAGATTATGTATTCCTATTAAAAGTAAAAGCATTGCAACTTTCTTGTCTTGGAGAAATTAAAAATAATAATAAAAAAAAGAATGATTCTCTAAATAAAGATCCTCTGAGAGAAGAATATTTGGTGTCTTCCCTCTATTTTCTAAGCATTAGGAAAATCAATGAGAGTGTTCCATTTTGCATTAAATTACAAATTATCCTCTTATAAATCTTACAAACAAAACAGTCTTTTTGGCAAATTTTCATCTAATTGCTCTTCAACACTTACACACTGAGAAAGAAATGACCATCATATTATGTTCTTACAGCAATGCAATAATAAATGGAGGAAAATGTGATTACATTTAATAAAATGATTGTGATGTAAATTGGGTTGATATAAAAATATACAATAATAAAAATTCGTGAATAGACTCGAGACAAAAAATAAAACAATTCATTCATACGGAGAAAACATCCTTAGACATGACACTACGTCAGCTATTCTACCATATAGACGCTTCCATTGAAACTTGTTTAATCAGTTATTATTGCAAAGACAATAGTTCACCTACATCTTCTTACGTTTAATACTCAATATCCTTCTTTGTCATGAATTCAGAGAGAAATCAACATAAAATCGGTTGTTATTTTTCAACTTTCTTCTTGTAGTTATGCGAAAAAAAATCATACGATAGCGATTAAGATTGAAGTAGTAAATTGTAGCGCTATCGCCAGCCACACACAATCTTCCCCTTTTTTTCGAGTTCTTGCCGATAGTCAGAGTCCGTCGCCGTGTAGATTTACGAGGAGACAAGCGGGCGCGCGACGCGACTCGATCGCTCCTCCATGGAATTGCTGGCGCTGGCCTGAGAGTCCGGGGCAGGTGAATCGGCGTCGTCGCGGTTGTTGGACAGCGCGTTGGCTGCTGAAGTCTCGGTGGAGTTGGCGGTGGCGGATGAAGCAGCAGAATGGGCGAAGAGAACTCCCTCATAGAGCATTCCGTTCACTTCCATCGTCACGACGAGCTGTTGCTCACCATTTGTCGCTCCTTCTGCAAATGAAAAGCGATGGAAGCCAATTAGACGATCAATTCACCGATTGAGTGGTATTCCAGAAAGCCAATCATGCCTATATAAATTTGCGCTTATTATTTCTATACGATAATTAATCTTTTCACCAACACAAATTGCTTGATAATTCACATTGATAAAAACATATTATGTGTTTATTTTTGCAAGGAGAAGTAGTGACGTGAATTGGAAGAAAAAAAAGTACAAAGTTGTATGAAATCAAGGTGGAATGCATAGAAAATAATAAATTCGCGAGAAAAATTTTCGCGAGAGATTTCAGATAATGAGTTCCGTTCTGCAATTTGAATCTCACAAATTTGCTTCAGGCTCAAATCGGTGTTTAGACGCGTATGTAAAAGCCTCAACTCACTTGTGATTTTGAATTGCATTCCCGCGAGAACGGGCGTTGATGCGTCTGAGCCGCTGCTTTGGTTCATTTGATGGCGGTTGCTCTTGTCCACGTGATTGCTGTCCAGCGATCCATTGCGCTGATTTGTGTGCAACACGGGAGATTCCGCGGTCCTCTGTGCCGGATGCGGTGGCTCGACATCGTGGCTCGCCCCGCTCGTCGCCCCGAAGTGATGGAAGCCCCTCTTCACAGGTGGCTGGCCATACTCCCGCTCGCGACCACCGTCCGCCCCGTAGTCAGAGCCGATCATGTGATCCCGCTCCCGCTTCACCGCCACGTGCGGCGGCGAGTCAGAGAGATTCAATGCCTCCCTGGAAGAAAGCGCCAGACACGGTGATAAGGATGGGAGGTGATTTTTCATCAGCGATAACAATTCACTGTACCGTTGTGGTGGTTCAGTTCCCGGCGGGCTGGTCGTGTTGAGGGGGGTCGGTGGGCTCGCGTTGTTGTTATATATCGACCACATGGCCACGCGTGACATTTCGAGAGCATTGAGAGCCTCGCGCGACAGCTCGGGACTCTGTGATCCTGAAAAGTTGCACACCATCAGCGTTAGTACATGTGGAGGAGATCAAAGGCGCAGCGAGGGGCGGCTTAGAGTAGCTCCCAAGTGATACTCACGGCGGGGTTCCTTTGCGGACTGAAACAACTTTATGTACTCCATCATGCGCTGCTCCAGCTCGTGCGGCATTATGTTGGGCATCTGCCCCACCGTTGGGGCACCCATGAGCCGATGATGGGCAGACGGAGCATTGCCGTGCGTCACGAGGGACAGCGGAGACATTTGCTGAATGTTCGAAGTGACCGGGGAACGCTGAACAGGAGGCTGAAACAGAAAAGAGAGAGAGAGAGAGCTTGAATTGAAGACATCCAAGATGATATGTTGTGAGTGACCGAAGGAAATCCCTTGAAGTGAAATTTCCTGAGAAACAACCAGTCAAAGAATAGCACACATTTCGAAGAAAACACGTTAAAAGTGGCGGCAAGTTAATTTTCTGGGGAAAATGTGTCGATTCGACTCACCATTTGCAATTGACCCTGCATCTGTGGATCAAATTGTCCATAGCTGGAACGACGTCCCTCGCGCCGATTGCCGTCAATTGCCGCCTGAAGTTCTGCCGGTGTGCTCAGATTCTCCTTATCGCACTCGTACGGATACAAGTACTTCATGTATCTGCAAATGGAGGCAGGAAAAAATGGAAACGTGAATTGGAGTAATTTTTCTTTCTTCTTCTTCTTCTTTGTGTATAGAAGAGCAACATTTTAGCCCAAGCACACGAGATCATCTCCATCGACACACGATACCCCACAATTATGGTGGATATACACATTAAAATTATTAAATCGACAGGTGCCCATAACAATTTTATACAATTTATAAAATAAACGAGGAAAATATGCACAATTTCTGCCAATTATACTCTAAATATGTCCCTGTGTGTGATGCTTTCTCAAAGCTCTCGCCGCCCTGAAGAAATTAACATTTGCATCATTTCTCGGCACACACACACACATCAAATTCAAATGAATTCACCCTCGTGAGTGAAATTACAACCATCATGTAATTTCAGCTTATATTTTTTTTATGTTTATTGAATTTAAAAGAAAAAAATTCCCTCACGAAGACCAAACCATTGGTGCCGACAAAGAGTCGCGCGCAATTGCAATATTCAAATGACATAAAATTATTGTAATTTGGCAAATTTTATAGTACAACGCCGCGCACATCTTCCAAGTGAATATGATCAGGAAATATAAGCATACAAAATGCCACATTTCAAAAGGCGTGAAAATTCAATAAGACATTCCTGCAAAGCTCCTCCATTGTAACGAAATTCTTTTGCACAAACATTTAATAAAGAACACAGCGCGCAAAAGAGGAGAGAATTTAAATTTAAACGCTTCAAAGAGATTAGTGACGACGATCAATTAAAATTGCAAAAATATACATAGATTTTTTCTACACCTTCTCTCACACTTTTTGCCTCAACTCATGATCGCGTTTTTCGTCAATATTTAACTTCCTTCTCCCTCTTTGCTCTCTCATCCATCTATCATGTTCTTCGCCGATCACCAAATGATGGAAAGTGTGATTGAACTTTGCTTGCCACAGAAGAATAAACTTTACCCAACATAGAGAGAAGCGATCAAAAAGGTTCTGTAATTGGAGATGATGGGTAAATAGGTTGGGATGAGCCAAGAGGGAATCTCCAAAATTAATTCTTCATGAATAATGAGGAGGAAAAATTTCATTTCGCCTCGAAACTTCGCACGATCGTCAGTTAATATTGATCTGGAAGATGGTTTGTGTTTTCTCAAATATATTAATATATGCACCTGAAGATTTAATCATGAATCAATACAATTTTGTCCGCAACTCCAGAAATCAAATGATGACTGAAGGCGTTTAATTCAGCATTTCTCCATTATATTCTCTATATTAGTTCACAATACTCCATGACGCTCATTCGCCAACACAAGAACATCGAAGGGCGGATATCGGATTATAAATCATGCCGCCTGAATTCTGGGCGCAGAAATTGCGAATAAACGATATTTCCAGACGATGTTTGACTGACGTGCACAAGTCATAAAAATCCCTCACCTCGCACCTCGCCATCAACCATGAGCAGATTTCAATCAGCGGGATTTATTCGATTTCACAGACAAGGGCGGAGGATCACAATCGCACATACATAGCAAATCAGCTCGTGTGCTTTTCTGTATTTTATTGAAATGCAAAAACAATTCCATAACAGCCCAGGATTGAGCCTTAAAATTCATTCATTAAATTCCCCCTAAATTGGCAATAATTTTTCGGAAGTCACTATGGGCAAAAAATCACGATAAAACTCCTTGATGAATTTCCGAAACATATTAAATTTGCCACATTAAATTTTTACTTCACTCCCCATCAGCACGATCCTCAGCAAATGCATTGCAACTTTGGCCGCTTCTATATTTCAATTTCACGACTCATTTCATGAATATTGATCATTTGGGTAATACTTTTTCGAGAATTTAGAGAAACAATTCAATAAACCCTCTTTCCTTAAGTGATTTCATATTTATTGCCTCACTGGAAAATGTGCCGAAAGTAGAAGAGTGAAAATGGATATTTTGAGAAGCAATTTACATAAATTACCAAATGAAAAAAAATAACCATAATTATTCTTTAACAAATAGAAAAGTCTGTTATTGATGATCTTTTAATTCAATCATTTATATATGCCAGAATAAAGTGAAAAGACGTAATATTGTAAGCACGAATTGCAGTGAAAATCGTGAAGATTTCACTCACGTACATAATGAAATCGCTGTTGAATTGCATCTAAACGATTATCCCGTATGACTTGATCCCCTTTTCAAGCTCGCATTCTCAAATTGAATACTACAAGCACCCATCTCACTCGTGCACATGCAGCAGAGGTGGAATTGTCGAGAGGCGCACCTGTGCGAAACAAGTCAATTGGCATAAGTGTCGAATGCACTCTTTCTGGTGGGAACTTTTCACTCCTCCCATGACTAATAATTTTGCAGTGCGGAAAAGAATTATGGTGGTCTCGCGATATTAGCTTATATATAAAAAAAACTAAATAATAAAATGAAACGGCAGAAATGTAAAGGTTGCAACTGTAAAGAGAGATTGCGTGTTGAGTGATTATTTGTTTAATTACCCCAACTATATATTATAGTGCAGCCCAATAAGCGCACAGCCACATTCGGCCATTTCAATCACCTGCTGCTGGTGCGGGAGAGGGATACATTTTATATTGCAAACTAATCACAATAATTGCTCATGCTTGAAACATTCTATTTGCTCCAGAGAATCACTCTTTCTCCACCGCCTCCACTGACTATATGGCCATGTTGGAGCGCGAGCCATGATAGTGGAAGTATACGGACCGTGTGGCTGCGCATCGAGCGTCAAATGCCTCTCAAACAGCCAATCAATGCCACTTGAACCCGCGAAGACGAATAAAACGTGAAAATACGTTCGAACAGAAGTGAGCTTCTGATTCAAATCCAATTCAAATTTATGGAAATCGAATTTCCAACCAAGTGCCATGATTGCTCGTCTCGTAAAAAGCAGCAGAAAGTCAAATTGCTGAGATGCCAAGAGGCCTCTCCCAGCTTCAGAGCATAACCAGCTTCCGAGAGGACTCGTAAAAGTCCAGAACACCTCACATGTCAAATCATTTTGCTGAATGCAAAATATCCGCACTGGAGTTTCGCGCAAGTAGCTAATGCCTGATCATATAAGGCTAAATCATTGGGCGAGGGCAAAGACAGAGAGGCGAACATTAAAATTAAATGGTAGTGGAATTCTTCAGGGCGTCCACCACAATTTCGACTACGGAGTGAAGAGGAGAAACACCCCAAAGATGATACCCTTCGCTTCTCGCAGTCAATTATGCCTCACTCTGCCCGATAGCCTCGTAAAGTCCGAGGGACAAATTAATGTAATGTGATTGGAAGAGAATCATCGCAAGCATGGCGTATCTTGGCAATTCAATTCGACCATCATTGGAAGCACAAATCGTACATGACCACCAGGAATGAAGGCAGACAAAATACCCATAATTGTGGAATGGAAGAAGAGTGGAGCATTTTGTGTGCCGCGCTCAAAAAAAAGTGCCAAAGGAGATGTGAATAAGCGTGTGAGACAGGGACAACAAAGAGAAGTCCATCAAATGTGAAAGAGAATAAGCGATTCAATATGGTTATATGGTGAGTTAATGTTGTTTCTCTTATTACATGTTTTTATGCCATTTTATATTTGCATATTAAAGACAAAACGTGCGGCAAATGTACTTTTCATTTGAGCCTTCCTCACCGCATTCACATTGGAGCACACCACACTCAAATTCTGACCGCGCGTACAGCTTTAATTTTTCAATATAATTTATTCAATACTTTACTGCCTTATAAATTATTGGTGTTTTATTTCGCATTTGAGTTTTGTGCCACCACAGAAAGCGACAGCAAACCCCCCCCAACGCAATATTACACCTCAAATATTCACATCTTGCACTGTGCACCCGAGTCATGTTGCAGTGAAACCATACGCAAAACCAACACTTACAATATCTTACATTCATTTTCACACCACAGAAAGTCGCGATTCTTCCCCGTGCACACCCCTCATAAGGAAAAAAAGAGAGCGGTAAAAAAAATCGCTACACGTTATTTTCAATGCGACACTTTTTCAAAATATCCATACATATGAATAACATGAGAAACACTTTAATGGCCCATTCGTATTAGTTTATTTCTCGCCAATAATTATAATTATTGTATACCCCTTAATTTCTTCTCAATATATATTGCCGTTTCGCACATAAAGAAAATGTCACGTTTGCTTTGTAATTAATTTTTCCATGTAATTCAACCGACACGCCAGAAGCGGAGTTGGCAGATCGAGTGCACAATATTGGCTAGAATTCATTTCATACATTTTTTTTTCTCCCTAATTTTTCATTCAACCCACTGAAATTTATGGTTTTCAAAATTGCTCGATCGAGTGCGAAATCACACACTGAGAAAGCCATCTTGAGAAATCTCTTCCAACCATATGGCGCTCTGCATTTGATGATTTAGTGTCGCAAAACCATAAAGTTGAATTGAAAATGTGAAACGCGAAACACCTGTACTTTTCTGTACTCTATTTGTACAATTGTCACATGAAACATTTGCTAATTTGTCTCCCCACCAATCACTCAATTTCCCATACCAAACAACAAAATACCGTGTGTGAGCTTAGAAAATGTTTACATATTATTAATTTAATGCTCATGAGCGTAGTTGGGGCAAAAACCCCCATATTATCCAGCAGTAAAATTATCACTTACTGTGTTCTAAGTGTGAAAGCAGCACTCGTGATACTCGAGGGCAAGTGGAGTCCCTTGATGATTTCTTGCCACAGCTTCTTATTGATCACATCGACCAGACCACCGCGTGCGATTACCAAGTTGTACAATTCATACAGGTCCAGAACGGATTTTGCCATGATCGGTAGACGATTAATTGGAGTTCCTAGAAAGGAAAGAAACAAATCATTGAGAAATGGGAAATAAAACAACACTAAATAATCACTTCAACTGATCCACCCCTTATTCCTCAATCCTCATTGCAGATAAAGAGCCGTTGATGTTTGAAAAGAGGAGACAGAGCGAAACAACCAAAGACATGGTGTGAGACGATAGAACTGTGACGCACATAAAAATTTATTTTCAATCCACAGTCATTAGTGAGACATAAAAATGCGCGTTGCTGAGTGTGAATGGCTCGTATAATTAAAGAAAAGTCACGTATTAAATTAATAGTAACGCCCCGATATTACCACATACAATGTTAGATATCAAAAAATTATTAATAAGCCTCAGAGTGCCAGAAATAAATTTTCACTCAGACAACTCTTCCCCTCCACGCCGCAGCGAGAATAACAACATCATTGTGGAATTTATCATTTCCGGAAAAACCTCCCCTCTCCCACATTAAGCGCACCA
The DNA here is from genome assembly GCF_947086385.1 of Phlebotomus argentipes. Taxonomy (NCBI): domain Eukaryota; kingdom Metazoa; phylum Arthropoda; class Insecta; order Diptera; family Psychodidae; genus Phlebotomus; species Phlebotomus argentipes. The sequence goes on from NW_026776174.1 coordinate 1,755,542, forward strand.
CAATTTTCAATATCAACCGTGCGAAGAATCTGTCGGCAGACAAAATAGTCAACAATTTGTGAAAAACACTCCTCTGGCGGGAAATATGTGAGAATTCGATGAAGTTTCTCCTGCATGTCCGCGCAGAGGAAAGGGAATTGTGCACGAAGTGAAATGTATGAAGTGAAGATGCTTTGGAATATGACACATATGTCTTTCGTGATTATTGTTGTTCTTCACGCGCGCCAAGCAAATTTATGCTTTCGCTCCGCAACATGTCACAGACCATATTTTAATGTACTCTCACAGTACAGGGGGACATCAACTAATGCAAATCACGTGCATTTGCACTGAATTATTTGCGATATCGTTGGATTGATCGAGGAAAAGAACTAATAATCGAAAAATGTTAGAATAATCTCTAACTTGCGCCATCTAAAATAGTTATTTTCCCCTCGATTTCTCGTCTCTGTGACAGTTCAAATGACTAAGAGTGTATATAATAAAAATGAGTGAGTAATGCAGAGATCTGGATTAACAAAGTATTAACCTCATACTTCTTTCTCACGCGAAAACTCTTAAGTCGTGAAAGATCACTGGTTGTGATACCATTTATCATATTATAAAATGAATGCGATTGACGCGACTTTCTTCAACTGTCGGAAAAATCACACAACCAGCCAGTCACATGTTAGCTTGTGTAAATTTCACACAATTTTCCTCCCCTCCGTGATGCTCCGCGCGCTCGCTCTTCATGCGCCACATGAGAAGGCATCAATGTATGGAGAGTCTGTGCATATTTTTAGAAATATACAATCATTAAAATATTGCAATTTCATAGCATTAACACAGACATGTTGATAAAATACTGAGAAATCTCTAATGCGCCTCCCCTCGATAGGTTGTTTGATATGCGATCAGCGATATTTGTCTCGCTGAGTGTGTAAATAAAACGCGCTTGAGAGATGAGATTAAAAGGAGGACATTCGTGGATGTTAAATATGTACGAATGAAGATGTCGAGCTCAGAAAGTGGAGCAAATCATGTCACGATGATATTTACACATTAAATTATCTCAAGATCAATTGATACCTGAGTCGGAATAAAAAGCACCTGGCAATTAACTCTCATTCACACCGCAAATATGAAATATTAATTTGCAAATCAGACGCTTCTTTCACTTATCCAAACACCATAACTCACGCACAATTCATCAGCGATCAAACAAGAGAATTTAATTTCCAATATGAATTCATACTACATCGGCTCAAGATCGGAGTGCAAGATCGCACAGATCATCACCTTGAAGTGTCTCAAGTCTGAGCCTTAAAACAACCATGCCGTAATTTTACAAGACACTTAACAAATTGCATTTTTATTTCGGATCATTACCAACAGAAACGATCCCCGAATAATTGCGCGACTTTTGCCACTCTATCTTAATCAACAGTGCATTAATCACCTCCGTCTCACCACACCCTAATGTGCGAATCATGTTAGTTTTCCCTGACGTATCATTGCACCAAGAAATTTACCATTTAATTCCTCGGCACGGCTCTTCTATTTCTCCCTCTCTCTCTCGCTCCCTCACTCGCTTCACGACGAGATGTCGGAAAAAGAGAGAAAATTGCAATACAAAGTGTAATGAGATGCACTGAACATTTATAATACTGTAATTGTGCTTTCGTGATGAATTCTCACTTTTATGGAAAATTCACACACAAGGTTTTTCATCGTTTGACTGAACGTACAACATTTTAATTCAATTACTATTGAGCTAGATTATATTGAGAGAGATTATAAGATTCAGATTTCCAAGAATTAAGTGCAATTACAGAAATTAATGTTCATAAACAATAATTGCAATTTTCTTTTAGTTTCTCTCTTTATCGTTCTTTCTTATGTACATATTTTCTACCCTACTCCTCGGAAACAATATATTAGATATGTATGCATAGCAATTTGTTAATCAACTTGCAAATATTTTTATATTGTGCGAAAAGAATTACACCCATGAGCTTATTAGTCAGTGAAATCACTTCCTATTAACCGGAATACTTTGGAATATTTCATAATTTTGCCATACTTTGGTGGAAATCCCTAAATTTTTACTTCACTTCTAAGAATTCTCAATCTGCCAAACTGATCAAATACTTTTTACTGGCTCATGCCACAAAAAAAAATATAATAACTGCCCTATTTTACCAAGTAATTCATCATTTATCACATGCAACGTCACGTAAAAACATGAGTCTGAGAGTGTTTCGAGATATTTTGCACAGGTCTGCAAATTCATAATCCATAATTCTTGGCTCTGTCTCTCAGCGGTATTTAAATAGACGATCTCATCTTTTCTCCTTAACTACCCATTCGTCCAAGGAATTTACATCAAGCGAGTGAGGCATCTTTCTCTTCTGTGTGCGACTGACAAAAAAGCCATATGGGCGTAAACAACAATAAATGACTTCAAATGCAATTATGCTACATAGGAAGAAAAATAGTGTAATGCCTTGTATAAACTATGTGTTAGTCTCCAACCACCAGAGTGATACGCGGAAAGAGGAATTCGACATAAACACATTTGGAAATTGCAGAGAAGTGATAGGGAAGAGGCAGAGAGAGAGAGACTAGCATTATCACCGCGGGCGAAATTTCGGATGTTTTCTCACATTAGATATTTTGATAGCATTAATCTTCCTGAAGGGAGATGCTTAGCACGCTTCCACGGCACAAAGGCAAATTTCTTGTCCGCGTATAGAAAATACTGTACGTTGACCGATGGCTCGAGATTGAGTCTTTTGTTGTGCTCTCTCACCATATGAAATTTCGGTATGACCCACAATTTATTCTAATGTCTCTATGGTGTGCCTTTTTTGCTTGTTTGATCGACGATGTGCGCGGGATGTTATTTTTCAGTTCAATCATCGCCTCATCGTCCGCACCGTATTCAATTCAACAGCCATCAAATCTCCTCAGCCAGCCATCAAGAAGCAGAAGCAGCAATCCTACAGACATCAAATCGCATTGGTATAAAGGCCGTGCAGAGAGAGCAGGAGAATTAAAATTACGACTACAAACACCTTCGGTGGGGAGAAATCATAAATTTGATTGATTTTTGCTATAAATCACATTAAAAAACTATCAAACGTTGATACACAACACGATACACATTCCCAAAACATCTCAACAGCAAATGGTTTTGGATATGAGAAAGCTCACGCGCAGCTTCTTAATAGCTTGCGGGGAGAGATGCTCTTTTCTTTTTCTCCTTTTCCCCAAAAGAAAAAAAAATGTTTGGATGGCGCGCGGCAAACTGATAAATTAAAATAAGATTGAGGAGAAGTGATGGAATGATATACAAGAAATTAGAAACAAAATTTTTGTTTAGATTTCTCCCTGAAAACAATTTTTCCTTTGATGCCTTCTTGTGGCGCGCGATGTGTGTATATATTCAGAAATAATTAGTGAATTCAATGGCGAAATGAAGGAAAAAAAGAATCTCCTTTGCATTCTCTCAATGATCTTCTTTTTTTTACGACTTTTTGGCAGCCACCTTCGGTAAATTATATAAATATCACCTCGTTCTCACTGGATATTTGCATGTTTTGACGTGCGGAATTTTTGCGATGAAATATTTTTCAACATTTCTGTCATATAGCCAAACAACAAATAATAAACAAGAATTTTATCAACCCTACACATTTGCTTTTTCTCATTTTTTTTTTTTACTTTTTATTTCCATCACTCTAGAGACGCCAACTCACAATTCCAAATCACCAAACAAACCACAACAATAAAATTAGAATAATAAGTCAAAATCGCTGTCAGAGAGACACAAAGTGAGGAAAAAAAAGGCCTTAGAAAGCACTTTCTCCCCACTCAGACATTAAAATCAAATTAGTGGAAATTGTAATAATCATGTGAATAATCCTATTGGGCATAAAATGAAATCGTATGTGGTGTAATCACTTGACGAGTGACGACGTCTGTTTATAAATATCGGCACAAAAGTGTACTCACGTAATGGGAAAAGTACAAGGCGTTCGACAAAAAGTCGTTCAAACTAACGCCTCGTGAGAGATTTTGATCTCACTCAAGTGGAGAACATATAAACTGGATCAGATGAAAGAAAAAAAGAAATCATTTCTTCAGCGTGATGGTCCAATATCAAACCGCGCCAGTGATGGATGAGCGTCAATTTGTAACAGTTCTCCCATCTCACACTCCCTCATCAGACCATTTTATCTCCCCGTGAGATGCACTAAATACGCAAAAAGAAGAATCCGAGAGAGCATCTCCGAAGACGATTAAGAGTATTTGATGTGGGAAACGCGCGCGTATAAATTTATGCTTCATACGCAACAGAAAATATCATGCAAATTTAATAATCAATAAATCGATCAAATGCACATTACTCACACCACCGCCCAATGCACCGTGATACAAACTATATACTCCTGAGGTGTTGATTGCAACTTTTAATATTGGGCCCCGACACAGTAATTCCCTTTCGCGCCGCCACAATATTTATAAGGTTTTAGGACGTCTGCCTGAATCATAACCGGCACATCGCGAGGCGATATTAAATCATATACCCAAATGGGCTTATTATATCCGCATTTATATGTTTTCGTATCAATAAATCAATAAATTAATATGTATATACATTGCACACGCTCTTCGGTTTGAATTACAACACAATCTTCTTCTTTCCTCCTTTGCCCAGACGAATGCACATTATGCATACAGTGTGTCCTCGCCACACGAGTTTTCACGATCTTGAATCCTTGATATTTCCCTTAAAACCCATCGATGTGGCCGAAAGGGTCAAAACTCTTGTATGTATTTCTTCAATCAATTCAATTGCATGCACAGAAAACCGACAGATCATATCAAGTCGCAGCCTATTAAGAGAGAAACATGTAATTAACTATTGATTTTCTTAATAGTAAAAACTCAATTCCTCAGAAACCGTCTGCAAATTTTTTTTCACCTTTCTTATGCTCTTATTTTTAAGACAATGGACCTTTTGAGGACTTTATTTCTCTCATATAAAATTTTTTGCTCACTCTTTTCTCAACTAAATCATGCAACAACACAAGTCACGCGAGATATGTCGGTTTTCAGGCACTTTTATTATATATATTGCATTTGTAATTGCAAATTAATTTTATATGTTTGAACTGCATAAATTTCCTTTAATAGTTTGAGAAGGGAAACATTTTTTTCATACCATACATATTGTTATCGTGGCACATCAAAAATCATGACAGGGCAATTTCTTGGAATTTTACCCGCGTAAATTGGTGTTTCAATGTAAACTGAAGAGGGTATCGCAGAGACACCACCGTTTGTAATTGCTTTGCAGTAGGCACGAAGGAATAAGTATCGAGAGGGTGACTCAGTTATTTAATCCAATTACACTTTATATGTAACTTCTTCAATTTCTCAACTCCTTCCCACCTCACACCAACCCCAGTTGAGGAGGCGTATGTGCATCCAGTGGCGAGACAACCTCGAAATGCATCACATATGGTTGGCAATTGAAGGCTCTATTTGAATTTTAAATCACGACATACGCATTTTGATTCAACATATTTTGCCTGAAATATCATAAATATTTTTACAAAGTCCATCTCACTCTCTCTCTCTCCCTCATATCCTCTTTCCATTAGCGGAGGAGAGCTCATGTGGAAAATTTTGACGTGCACATAATTCCTCGTGCTTGTTACAATTCACCCTTTAGACATTATACGTGATTTTCTTCCAGAAGGTGTGAGATGACGCCCGAGAGATGCTTCTGCTCCACAAGACACAGATATTGAGATTCAACATTCGATTTATTATCATTAACCGATCAATTACTAAACTCTCGATCCTTCCAGAAGAATCACAACTACACTCATCTCTGCTCTTCATATCGTTGTCCCTTTATACTTTATATCCTATGCCGAAAAATGAGAAGGAACGGAAACGAAAAGAGGCAAAGATGCCGATTGTGGCAAAATGTTTCAATATTGAGCACCCAATTTCGATAATCTCTTATTTGTTGTTCCATCGGTGCCGAAATGTGTGGCTCCCCGAGAAAGACTAACGACTCGGTAAATAATTTCAATTAGTAATAAATTTGCAATATACACTCATCTTCACCTTTCTCTCTCACAGACACGACTGAGAGAGCGGAAAGGAACACCGCCCTGCACAAGCGCGAGGCGGACACCTGAGAATTTTCGGCTCTGATGCTAAAGTGTTGGCGCGAACCGCCAAAATGGGCACACGAAGGACTTGCAAATTGAACCAAATTGAAAGTCACAAATCAGAAGTGTTGGACGATGAGAAAATTAATGAAAGATTAATCGAATTGGAGGCATTTGGTCATTCACAGACAGACACACGCTCTCTCAGCCCTCGCGTGTGTTGCAAGAGAGGAAATTGATTGGGGAATTGGAATCAATGAAGGCAATCATTTGGCGGATTTATTATCGCGATTTTATTCACAGTCAGTCTCACCCATTTCAGTGCCATCGCCACAGCGAGAGCAAAAGAGTGCGAGTGATATTGAGCGAAAATGTACGATCGTCAGTTACTGATAATAGGAGGCAATATCAATTAATTTGCATTTAATTGGTTTCCACGCTATAATTTATTATTATACATAAATTTTAAATCACAACCCGGGCGCGGAGGTGTTTCCCTTTTATCCTCGTGTCTTTTTGCCCAGTTGCTTTGGATGATACTGTATGCCAAATATGCAATAAATTCACGAGACATTTATAGAAATAAAGCATATGTGAAATTTTGCATGTAATACAACCGTACGTCCTAATGGAAATCATCTTAATGCATTTCATGCATGATTCATTTTATTTTCACGCGTTTAATATGTTATCTCAAGTCGAGGAGTGAATTTATATTTTGTTTCTCATTGTATTTTCATACTATATAGACACATCTTTATTGTATTTAAAATGCTATTTTCGGTTGATTTTGAGTGACATTCGATGGCTAGCATATGTTTGTCTTGGAAACGAATTAAATTTCAGTCTCTATTTGTCCGGAATTTCTTCATTAAATGCATTTTCCGTCAGTTGTTTTCCCAACAAACAAATATTTTAATGATATTTTTCATTAAGCATATGAATATCTACAATAAAACAATAAAATACCGGATATAATCAACACTTTTCTCATCACTCTTCGTATCGTCGTAGGAGGAAATAAAAATCCATTGAGACAAAGTGAGTGATTGTCATTTCATTAATCCTTGAGAGACACACTGAGTAGAGATTGAAAAGCGAAACCTCGTGATGAATTTCATCTCAAAGATGTTGGGGAATTTTTTCCCCACAAACTCAAATCAATAATAGAATTTTCGTCAATCAATCGTCACCTAAAAATCATTAATAGGACTTCTGAGATGTTTCGCCGTTCTTTAAATAAATGTACAACATCCCAATTGGATGGAGGATCTCGTCGGGAAATGTCTTTGGGGACCGCGAGAGTCATCACAAAAAACCAAATCTACATTGTATTTCAGATAAATTAAAAATAGTTAAAAATGATTGACGATGTGTCACATTATTCCAACTCGCGGGGCGATGCGGGAGGAAATACATTTTAGGTTCATCGCCAATGACGAGTTTCCCGCCATCGAGTGATTTTTGGGCGATGATGATTGCCAAATTGATTTTCTCCCCCTCGTCCAATCTGCCATCCCACCTTAGTCACGGCTCAACAATGTCTTAGCGACTCGATTCTTCGGCGCAATATTTAGCATTCAAGACGGTGCATCGTTTCCGCAAATGCTCCTCGTGTTCAGCGTAATGATGACACATTTATAATTAAGTATTTGAGCCATTAAAACCTATGTAGAAATTCACATAACAATAAAATGATGAAAAGAATGCGCAGCGGGTTTCACAACTCTGCCTGACACTCAATAAAAAGCTTTCATATTAAGTTTACATGATGTACATCCATTCGTTGGAAAATCATCAAATAATTATTATCCGATGACAAACTAATAATAATTTATTGTGTATTTCAAATCACTACGATGGATTGCATCGTCTTGCACTACCATTTTCAGAAGCAAGAAAGAGTGTTTCAAAGCCATATAAATAAAATAAGACAATTCACCGAGAGTGAGCAGAAATGAAGGATGCCTTATGGATTAATGTTGTGGAAAATCAAAGTGTCACTAATGGAAAATTCTTCAATCATCTTCATATTTTCATCTGTTTTCCACTCAATCATCCGCAACATCCCTCAAAGTATAATTAATTTGCGGTGGAGAAAATACGCAAATTTTCCCACCATGTCTATTAATTATATTTTTGTCATCATCAGCACAAATTATTTGGTATAACGGCGAGAGAAGATTATTTGGCATAAGGCTTACATCTTACAACGTATTCGACTTGATGTGTGATATTTTAAACTCAAAGACATTTGATTGACATATCAAATATATTTAGAACTTATATTCATTTCTCCTTCACTGATTCTCAGTCCCCTTCATCATTCTTAGATTTCATCCTAGACTCACAAATTTTCCTCTTCATTTTCCTTCTACTTCATTCACACCCATTCGAAAGGTTTCAAGTAAGAAGCAGCTGCCATGCAGAAGCTGAGATTTGAATTGCAACCAGAAGATAGTGAAGAAATGTGTGACAAATTTTCACCAAATGATTTCCCAGGTTACAAAAATTCAGGCAATTTGCATTTATAGACAGAATTCAAGACAAAACATCCAAAGCACAGTATCAAATTGTAGAAACGAATTTAGAAAATCTAAACAATTATTATGGACAACAAGATCTGTGATTTCTTACTAAACACATAAGAAAGCAATGCACGGGAGGCAAATCATAGCCATGAAAATGTTGGCAAAAGCTCTGGGAAAACACTTTATAGCTTCTCTTTTTTGCCTTTCATCCGCACCATCTTAGAGATTTCGAGAGACGAAAAGCGAGGAAAGAGTTTTCCACTTCAACATAATTTTATTTGTTGGGACTATTAAAACTGAATTTATCTTCAGGTATGAGATAATTACCACACTAACTGGTACAACATTAAAAATGTGCCATAAATTCAGCAGGAACACAGGCTATTAGTGTATTTGTGATGTATTATGGTAAATAGAGTGCGAAGATGTGAATTTATGAAGTGTGGATATTTCTTTTATTCATTCTCATACTCCCTCTCTCTTCTCAACTCTCATGTTGCGTCTCATCTTCACGCGACATTCACATAAGTGAAAAACTCCCTGAGGAAAACATCAAGGAAAAATTCTCTCAAACACCCAAGAATGAGAAACTCTGCTTCATTCACACACTCAAATATTGTCTTTTGGATTTCATAAATATAAATAAATATTTAACACACATCGAAGCATTTCCCTCGGCATGAGACACGCGCGATCAGTGAGAGGAAAAATCACCATCAGCATCAGCATTAGCGAGATTCTCACATCACACTTCGGATCGTGAAGTGTGGTCAAAAAAAAGCATCTCTTGCCTTCCTTACACACCCCGAAAAAAGCAATTCCAATGCCTATTGCATTCTGTGGAACCATAATTTGGTATAACATTGAGATCATCTTAATTTCCCATTCAGAAAAACTCCTTCACTCACTCTCTCCACTCTTAACGATATTATTTTCTATAACAACATGCGTTATGCGCTGAAATACAAGCAATTTATCATATTCACATTATTTATTAATAGATTTTTTCACTCTAACCCAACTAAACTATCCGCAATTCAAAAATCATTCTCCTCCAAATGGTGCAACATTGTCAAAATAGCGAGACAGAAAAAACATATCAGCAATAAGCAAAGGAAAATATACACAGGCGAGAGAGAAAAAAGCACCGATTCTAGACGCGCTATATCCATAAATAAAATTCATAATAAATGGTTCATGGACCAGAGGTCTGATGAACTGATCTGGATAATTGCTGTTGTTGATTCTTAAATTATTTATAATATTTGAAATATGAAAATTGAGTTATCACTTTCAAAATATTGTCAAAATTTCCATAAATCACGCATACGTGAAACTTGAGGAAGCGACATAAGCATCGAAACACACTGAAAGTGTGGAGATTCTTCTCTGAGGTTCCACCTTTTCAGAATCCTCTCGTACATCTGGGTGTCTGTCCCATTGATCATATTAAATATACTTTTTCGTGACCACTCATTTTTATATGCCTCACATTCGTGACATTCACCAGAAAGTGATAATTCAAGTGGAAAATTTATAAAATACCATCAATTTCCACAGCACAGAAAGAGTTTACATTTACACGCTTCTTCAAATACATTCTCAAGTCACTCTTTCAATTTTGATCCATGCTGAAATCTATGATAGTCACGGAAAATGCAAAAGAGCAGTTAATGACCTCCTAAAACTTGTTCATTTTTCGATTATGTGACATTTAATACTGATATTAAAATGCAAGAATATCTCAGAAGAAAATTTATTTAGAACTTCCTCCGCGACATCATTTTGATATTATCCCAACTCCGGATACAATTCACATCAAAATGTTATTAAAATCATGCACCACATCCTCATCATTTATATTAATTTCTTTAATTTCCTGACATCTTCCCCGTCTCTTCCACTCAATGTGTTCACTATGTGCGCGAAATACATGAGAATTTAGTTAGTTCATCTGAATTCTTTTGCATTTAAAATTAGTTCAAGAGACAGTAAACATTCAGATGCACATTGACAATATGAATGACATTAATAAGAGAATTAATTTATTACACCTAGTGCAAAATTGAGATGACACACTGCAAGCTTAGAGGCAGAATCCTTCGCACTCCCTCAGCCACAGTGACATGAAAATGTAACACAATTTCGTAGATGTGCAATAATGCTAAATTGCAATTCAGCGCGTACGCGGGGAATGAGAAGGCATTAACAGTCTTCTTATGCATATTTGCAGTTTATTTAATCTTTCGGAATAAATTGTGTTTGGTGTGAGATTTCTGAGGAAAAACAATTAAATGTCGACCATTAAAAAAATCGGCACCCTTTTGATCTTAAAATAATATTTTCATGTTGGTGCTTCTCTCACACAGCCGCTCTCTCGTGTCCCTTTTTCTTGTGGCTCCCCATTCAATGAGGAGAATACTTAAGATGTACTCATACTCCTATTTAGTACATTTTAAAACCCCATCTATTTCTTTCTCACTCTCGGGATGCTCCATCACTCACCTCCTCCTCCTCCCACAGCTCTCACATGTGAATATAGCGTATTCCTTCATGTTTTCTGTTTATATGCAAATGCTACGATGTAATTTATGGTTTGTGAATCTTCCTTTTACATTTTTCCTCCTCAATCACCATCAGACTTGCACGCCTGATCGTCACCATTGGACGAAGCGTGAAGTCACTATAAAAATGACCAATTGAATTCTCAGAATTATGCAATGATCCTCTGCATATGCTCTAAAAATCATATTAACGTTCGAGGAAAATTATGCCTTTTTTCCCTCTTTTCCCCCATTCAACTTCTCACATAACATTTTCACTCTCTTTGCCGTTTTTGGGCTCCCGCCGAGTAAATTGGTTACATTTTATGTGCCATAATTGTCAAATAAATGAACTAATTTTAGAGAAATTATGATGGCAACCTTATCGCGCCGCGAGAGTGACTTAGAGGCGAGAGCGAAAGAGACCCTGAGTGTTTGCTTTTTGGCTTATGTTGCCAATTTCATCATTAATTCAAGCTGACACGAAAAACATTGCAATTTACAACCATTAAGTGCATAATCGTAAAGATTGCAAATAGTTCCTGGCACACCAGCAATTTTCCCGGAATACAGATAAAGTGTCTCTTTCTGTAGGCACTATAGAGTGTTAATGCTATTCTTCATGCAAATGCGGAAATTTTGATGCTCTTTCTGCCTCTTGCACGTAACTGACATTTCCCGAGTTCTTTTTATCAAAATTCTAGAGAAATTGCAGAGAACAGTGCAATATATTGTGAACTCTCTTTTCCACGCACTTAATGGATTTTTAAGTTATATTTTATCAATGGCGTTAAATGAGGGTGTCAAGACATATGTATACAGTATACGTAATGTGAAATAATTCGGACTCGCTGAGTATTACTTTTTTTTTATTTATCTCTGAATTGAATATTTTTATTTTTAATGCCCCACTTCTTCTATTTTAAACAACGCGTATAATAAATGATAATTCACTTGGTCTCACGCTGAGAAAACTCATAGTCAATTTGGGAGATCGATTAATCACACCATAACGCGCCTTCTGATCACACAGATTGATAGTGAATTTCTCCACATCTCGTCCCATTATTCACAACACACTTTACAGACTATTATTGAGGCATAAATATTTGGTGCATTTTCGCAAAGAGAAGACTCTCTCAAGGATTCTCGCCTTTTATGCGCCAAACAAATTATTCACAATAATAACGATATTAGAAAATTACATGCGTCAATAGAAATGCTGTTAATAATGAAGTGAAATATTTGCTATATTTCAAAGAAAGACACATTCATATTACAACTATACACTTGCCATTCTCTTTCCCCTTTCGAGGCGTATAAAAAATTATTACACATTGGATGATTGTGGAAAATAGCATGAATGTTAACACACAACATTGTTGCAACAAAAGACGATAATTTATTCATGCTCGTACGTGTCCAGAACGCATTTGAGATTCCAATGATCCCCAACGAAATACGTCGCCAAAGTTGTCCAATAAGTTTCATGCCATTTTATTCTTGTTTGATTGACTTTGAGTAGTAAAACCAACACAATAACACTGTGTTTGCATTCTTGTATTTCAATCTATTAAGCGTGAGGTTTGAGATGAAGAAAATCATCAAGATTGTTTAATTAAAATCATACAATCAATGAAGTAAGACTTTGCAAAATGCTTCAATCAATGAAAATCCAATGAAGGAAGCAATTTGAAATAATTTTGCCTTGATATGCATGAGTTGCTAACAATAAAACTTATGTAGAATTACACTAAAGCCGCTTTGGTAAAGCGAAACAGCGAGCAACATTGAAAGAGATCTATCAAACGAACAATTAAATGTAGTTTTGAGAAATGGTGGGGATAACAAGAAAAATAATCGGCGTTTTCCTTTGAAAATCTCCTCAGTCGTAGTTTGATATGACGCTTTTCCTCATTCATCTTCTCTTTCGTCGTTTTTCCCTCAGATAGCAATAAGAGTTTCTCAATTTGAACCTTTAAAAATCACCCAGTTGCGTCCAGCTGCCCACTTTTTCCTCCTCCTTACCTCGCTCTAACCGCCACTTTTTATTGAGACAAACAACCCAAAATGTTGGAATTACACGACTTTGAAGAATTTAATACCAAATTATTCACGAGGATGCCACTATAGGGAATTAATTGAAATCAAACAATCATTAATCACGGATTTCTCATCACATCCAGTCTCACATTTCCTCAACCCCCCAGCGTTGCGAGTTGTACACAGTGTGAGAATAAAATAAGAGAGGAGTCAAACGAGATGCTCAAACGACGTGATAAAACTCACTGAGATGAATTTTCGCCTGGTCATGCATCATCCACCAAGTGGAGGGAATTCGTTGAGTTATTTGTAATAATGTCAATCAAGATGATTTTCCACTCCTTGCTTAATCTGCTCATCGAGTTGCACTGCAACTTCTTCCACCCAGAACCCAAAAATTTCCACACAAGAGGGATGTAATGTGAAAGAATGGGGTTGAAAGTCGACTCAGCAACTCTACGCGGTGAAAACAGCATTTCAATTTAAATGTAAATGTTTTGGGAAGATTTGAAATTAAATAATTTCAAATTCCTCAATTCTTCTTTCAATTAATCAAGCAACATTTTACATATAAAATATAAATCTTTAGTTAATTATTGATTTGGCAAAATTTTTGAAGAATTTATACCGCGAGGTTCATCACCCAAAATTTGCTTCATAAAAAACATCTACTGCAATTAATCACCAATGAATAAACTATGAAGGAGGGGAAAAATGCATCAAAAGTTTCTCAAGAATATATTCTTCTCTATGTTGAGGCAAAAAGTCAAAAAGCAGAATTTTATATTTTCAGATTTATATTCTTTCTTCTGTGTTTTATGCCTCTCGTTCAGTGGAAAAATTAATCAAATCCAAATGAATGAAATGAAGACGCGAAAAAAGCACATATGCTTCATCAGAGGTTGAAAAAAAATCCTCGCAATACAATCAAAAGGACTATAATCGATTTTGATACTCCCCGACATCAATAAATCATTTGCTGAAGGATTTTATAGCTTTTCTGGTGGGCCGCAATGTTAAAACGCGGGAGAATCCAAATGTATTCTCTCGCTCTCTCATTGGGATTGTAAACAAAAAAGTTCGAATTGTGAGTGAGACAGAGAGGAAGAGGTTAATGAAAATACCGCACACAGAAAAAAATACACCAACATTTCTCAGAAGAACAATTAAATGATCAGCGTTAATACGATTTTCGGGATATTTGGATCGAGAAGAAAAGACTGCATAATATGCAAGACCAATCAACTATTTCTTAACTAGCACCTTCACAATATAATCTCTTGAATGAATCCATCGATATTCCTTTAAATGCCAATTTATGGAGCTTTTTTCCATCTCCGCAATCAAATTACAATTTTTATGAATCCAATTTCAAGGTTTCCCTTCCTCATCATTTCCTCTTCGATTTATACACTCATCACGGTGCTAAACTGTGTGAAAGAACATTAACAAAACATAGCCCTAACCAACCTCTTCCTCTTTCAGCAATTTTATATGACTCTGCACTGCCAAAGATCCCATGTGAATAATTCAATATTTATTAAACTCATTCTTCGGCAGACTCTTTAAATATCATTTTAATATTAAATGGTGGTCAAGTGAACAAAAGTCCATACAAGGTGTAAATTGCAATTGATGAAAGCCCCTCCCCGCTAAGAATTGAACCACAAAACTCCCCGATAAATTAGCTTTGTGGTTGATTCCCACAAATTCACAGTAGTTGCAAAATTAAATGAAGACTCACCTCGTTTCTGCATGAATGAAAAGAGATCATCCAGGAATACTTTTCTCTTGGGATCGTCATTGATCTCGTATAGCTGCAAAGAGAGAAAAGAAAAGAGATAATTGAGGAAACTTTAATAACTTGGGCACTGGGCAAAAAATACTATCATTACAAAAAAATGTGTGATTCACAATCGATGGAAAAATTTCTACCGAGCCAACACACAAAAAAATCATATTATATGCGAAATGAATTATAGCCACTAGTCCCAATTTAAATAATGATTGGCATCCACACATCGCATCACCATCATCGTCATCATTTAAGGGTTGCGTGTTCAATTATCTCTGCAGCTTGAACCACACACTGGCCCAGAACCAATACCATCCGGGGAGAGTCTCCCTTTTTTCCTCACCCAAACACATCAGACACTTTTCTGCTGGTGGCGATTTTTATTGTTCCCTCATTTGCAATTGACTCTCGATATACTCAATATAATGCCTCGCGTATCGTCTTTGCATCTCTCTGTCTCCTCAACCGCCAAGGCGCGCGGGGCCCATCGTGAAAAATGTTTAATAACATTTTTTTTTCTCTCTTCACCTCCAACCAAAAACCACCAAAAATGTTGCGGCCTCTTGTGTACTCGCAGGAGGCATATAACAATAAAAATGAGCGCCAGGGGAGGAGAGCAAATATACAAATTGATGTTTTAACTTAACCCAAATCGACCTCCCTCGACTTCCCATTGACATTATGAAAGGATAGAGTATCACATGAGGTCTCTCTTATAGCATCTCTTGACCTCTTTTGACTTGTGCCTTAACAATCAAAAGACGGCGCACGGATTTTTAATAAATTTCCAACTCTGTCACAAATTATCATACAAATCTCATGCAAATACTGGTTGACGCCAATGTTAATGAGATATTATCCAGGTATTTCCCAGTAATTGAAACTTAGAAACATTTCCTACAATTAATTGCTATTCCCAGACATTTTCAAAATATTCCATTTGCAAGCAATTTCCCCTTTCCATGCATGTACATATATCCAAATTACAATCTAATAGCGAAGTTTCATCATCAACCTTTCAAGTCCGGAGTCCTAATTATTCAGTCAGTGAACATCACAGCATTTTACTCTGGCTTCCACACAATCTGCCCGTCAAATATGCCTTCTGCGGTGTGTGTGTGTTGTACATGAATAATCGCGAGATTTGAGAGCTTCAAGAAATCACCCATCATCGATAGAATGTCCAGAAAAAAAGATCTTTTATTCGTGAGGCATAACCAGTGAGGTATTAAATATCTCTCCCTGTTCGGCGATATTGCGTGATTTGGGGAACCGAATTACACATTTTTTACGCTCATTTCCCTTTCTGATACTTTGTGTACCACCGCATCTTCATCAAATGCCTCTTCGCTCCATGTTCTCTTCCTTTCAATATATCTTTTAGTACACGTGCATTATTTTTATATGGGACTTTTTCTCCTTGGGTATAGCTTTAAACTGCCATGACTGGGACTGATTGTCCCGATACCTTTTATTATAATTTATTCCCCCTTTTCTGTATTTGTACACATACACTTTTATCTCTCAAATTGCTCGAAAAATTTTAATTTGTGGCTGAAGGCAAATTTTCTTGAGTGTTTTTACATATTAGTCCCAGGTACGCAAAGCAGGAATGCGCCACGATATAACTTCAGTGGTGTGCTTGGAACCATTCTCCATATAATGATGAATATTGAGCACGATGAAAAAGTATGGTATAAATATTATTGGTTCAGTAAAATAATAATCATTATAATATCAATGCTATTGAGAGCTTCTGGTGTTTTTCTGCCATTGTGTGTGGTTCGCCTGATTGAAGGAATATAACAGTCAAAAGAATAAGTTGCATGCATCTCAGCGGTGCAATTTTCTCAAATAATAATCTTTCATATAAAACACTTTTAGAATTTCCTCTCTCTCTCACTCCATCTTATCCCATTATCTAACAATGAAATTGTTCTTGCATTTTCTTCACTCCATCTTTTGCGATTCCAGAGACAATTATGCCATTTGCAGGGCAAAAAATCATGCAAACTCTGGTGAAAATATCATATAAGCATATTTTTGCTCAATTTGGCAATGACTATTGTGACAGGAGAGTCACACATTTTGATAAATGACCCATATCAAGAGGTGTGTACAATTGTCATTTCTCCACCTTGTGTTATTTTTATGCTGTTGAAAAGGCGATAGTAAATAAAATAAATAGCAATAGAAGCACCTCAAAATGCCCGTATCATAAAAGTATAAAATGCACACATTTAATACACCGCACCTGAAAAATTTCATTAACAGCCCCATAGCAATAACATGGCAATTTATACTGACAATATTTTAATGTGGCATTGTCCATTAAAATGAGTTTAGGCTAGAAGAGAGGCATTCATTTTGAAAGAGAAGAAATTAAAATTTTTCGCAGAAATAGGTTACCACAAAATGAATAATTTATCTCCTCTATTAACCCACAAAACATTTCACTGAAAAGAATTGTGCGGAAGGTGATAGATAAAAAAAAAAGAGGTGAGAGTATACAATATTGCTCTCATCTTGCGATGAAATGAGAAGAGGAGAAATATTTGTGACAAAAAAAAATATGTTTAGGAGATTGAGTGAAGATATTCATATTAAAGTAGTTTGATCTCAAGTGTGGAAACACACGGAATAAATGCTGCACGGGTCCATCGGCAAGGCATCAGCACGTGTATCAAGTCAACAATCCATTGTTAAGCCCATTGTGAGTGGCTCAACAAAGACCCATTTGAGACCCCGATCAGCAAGCTCAACACAGGGGTTTCTCGTTTCTCCCATTGTTGACTGCCGATGAAAAAGTGTAGAAATTTCCCAATATTATGGCTTGGTATATCGGCAGAAAGCTACAAACAAGGGCTGGTCCTCCCTTTGTGCGCCTTGTTACGGCAATAATCTGCTGATTGTCCCCTTCTCCATCGTCTCAGCCGAGTTAATTTATTCATTTTCACAATAATCATCTGGACATGATAGAAATTAATAATAACACTCCCTAGCACTTCTCACCCTCCCCATTCACCGATTTCAGGGCCAGACATGCCAAACAATAGGAATGTTCAGGCCCTCATCGAATGAGTGTTAAAAATGTTATGCACTTCAACACCCCTTGATAATATAATTAGGTTGTTCTCTTGCTTGTGGTCTCTCTATTTTTTCACCACAATTTTTCTACAGATTGATAGTATGATGGCTTAGAAAGTAGGGAGACTCTTGACAAAATATTTTCACCCCTGAATTAATCGCATTGCATGGGAATTTCTTTGTAGTCAACCATCAATATTTTCTCCTCCAGTGACTCTTTGGGGAGATATTTCATTATTTTTCCACACTAATGTCCTAATTTCACACACTTTCTTCCCATTCCGATTGAAGATTCATTTATCTATGGTGAGCGCCTAATCCGACAAAGAGGCCAGTCTTGTGAGAAATATCTGGGCCATCACGAAGGATATACACAGCACACAATCACACAAAGAAGGAAGAGATAAGACATGGAGTCTGTGATATAATTTCCCCGAAGAGATAAACGATACCATTGCGGATAAGTGATTTTCCGCTGTGATGCTGAATTTGAGGCACAACGGCTTCATTCCAATTCATCTTGGGTCTGAGGATTTTCATGATTTCATTACAGAAATCAAACCCAAACAGTTTTAATTGCTCTCTTAGGCCTTAATGTTAACAGAGGATTATATGCCTAATGCGATATGGTTCATTTTTTCCTCAAACAACCAGACAAGCTGTGATAGAAAGGAAAAAAACTGTTGAGATATAACCCTATGAGAAAGTACCACCATTTGTTATTCAACAGAATCACAGCTTCACAAAACATACCGACACAGTCGGCAATCTCACCAACTCACGGATGGATTAATAAAAGTGAGTGAGAACTCAGAATTAATTGGAGCATCATTAATTACTAATGAGAGATGAAGTTGAGGAAATATTGCCTCAAACAAGCAGTTAATTTTATCGACTTAGCGAGTCTCTGTGGAATAATTATCGCGTTCCATTTCATAGATTGTGTATAACAATTTTATACCAAAATAGATTTTAGAGACTTCATATCGAATCAATACAACAGCATTCTTCACAGCCTCCACTTTTTTTTTTATTCAAAATCTCTTACACTTCCCTCTTGAATCTCTCCCACTCCTTCATGGCTCTCTGCATTATGAAAATTACCAAGAATAAACGTGGTGCAATTAACAAGAAAAATCACTCTAGAAAAATTTATGTGCCGATAAATTCCTAAAGCTCATTATTAACCAATAAATTTACCAACATCTCCAATAATAATTTCTAATATTTTTCCTTCTTTACCAACACACTTCTGTAGTTTAAACTCTAAACATTTCACGTATTATATACATAATTTCTCAAAGATATTCGCTCACTCGAGACTTGCCTTTTCTCCCGTATACAAAGTATAATATTTAAAATTAGGCGAGTAGTGAGAAATATTAATTTATAGAAAGAAAAAAAAACCTCTCATAATGATGAAATTCTCTCCTCCATGGATTGATTAGTTAGTGGAGGAGAGATGCTCATCATCGACCCGTTGCCACGTGAGGGAATAAAAAGTATTTATAATTTATATTATAATTTAGCTGCACACATATCTTCTCCGCTTTTGAATTGCTTCAATTGCCATATGAGCACGAGGTGTGTTTGATGTAGAAAGAAATTCGTATATACATCTCTTCAACCTGCGATCGCGTACACCTTAACAGATTGAGTAAGAAAGAGATTCATTTATCATAAAGAGTTGAGACGATTAAAATCTAGAAAACACGTTAACATTCATGCCTCACGATTAATTACACTCGACCAACTCATATTATCAAGTGATTGCTATTGTGTACTATGGATACATTTGCTGGAAACTTATGCCTTTCCTACACACAAAATATTCACATCTCACTGAATAAATTGGCGGCGTGAAATTACAATTTACCTCCCATTCTCTATGACCATTCTCTGCCTTTACTATTTCAATTTTATGTGTCTTTAATTGCTTGCCCAACAATCACCCTATCAAGACAGCACACTCTCCTTATCGAGACACGAGGACACACTCTATCGATAAAAGGAGTGGATGGCGAGAAGTACCGCAAATGAGTAGCTTCGGAGAGATAAAGACTAATCAAGGCATATCCATAAGCTTGAGTGTGAGTGAAGAAATGAGGAAAGAATCTCTGAAAGCGATTAAAACCCCCTACTCAAGCGATAATTTCTTTTGAACCTTTAAAACGTATAGGTCAGGTCTTTGATTGATGGAGTTACAAGTTTATTTATTATGATTATTTATCCACATACATCCAGTGAGACGGACAACACTGTATAAAAGTTTATACAGACGCCTTTTTACGCACCACGAGATTATTATTATTATTTAACTGTATCAAAAGAAGAGGGCAAAAGATCCATTTTCATCGTATCGATCAAGTTCACAAGAGCCAAAGCAATCAAAACGTGCAATTAATTAAATTTTTTCTACCACCGCCAACAATACTCTTTCACTCAAATCACCAAACACATCTCTCACAATCCATGAGAGTTCATGCATAAAAAAGAGCCTCATCAATTCACTGCGATGATTAGCCACGAGGTGCCTTACATCAATTAATAATGGGAGTTTGAAAGAATAATTTGAGATGATTATTGGATTCAATCAAAAGGCAAATATTTCACTATATTCGCGATAGAAGAGTGTGAATAAATGTAAAAAAAAAAATACATATATAAACTCCAGAGATATTTATCCATCTTCAATCTTCCCACCTCTGATGCTGACTTCGAAGAACACCTTTTGTGTATCGTTGGTTGGTGGAATTTGCGGCAAAAGCCTCAAAGATCAAAAACAACGGGCAATATTTTGATTTACATTTCGTCATTTCAGCAAACAGCCCTTCACCCTCCGCCCTTCAATAATAAAATGACCCTCGCGATGCGTTCCTCCATTCCCTCCATGCTGATGATCATGTGTGATGCAGTTTTTATTCTTCACCGCCAACACAGACGCAACCGTCTGGCCCCATCCATCCCCAATGCACGCGGGCAAAAGGTGGAAAATGGCTTAAGAAGAAGAAATTTCTGATGCACACACATTGATTGATTTGAATTTGACACGCCTATCATAAAGTATTGTGCACCATCAAGTCGAGAGAAGGTGGCTAAGCTGGCCGGATAGTCGCAACCCGCGCAAATTATTCGCGCAGTTCGAATTGCAGGTTACCCACCGTTCAAGTCTCCATCGCGGCGTCCATCAAAACACGATCATAAATAATTCACAAACATATCTTCTCTGACCCGGTATAAAAGATGATTTTGAAATGTCTTCCCTGGATTTTCATCAACACAAATTCAAATAAAATACATGTTCGCAATGGAAGATTTCCCAAAATGTATCAGATAGTCAAAAGTAACAGCAAGCAAGCCTTCTCGAGGTTGTTGCTCAAGTGTGTTGCTGTCTTTACATCCTCCCCTGAGAGCTAATGAGGTATTGGTAAAAGGCAGTGTGACAATGGGTAGGAAATAAAAGGTATATTATTGAGATAAAGTGCAGAGTAATATTGCTTAATATTGGAGGTCATTTAGAAAAAGCTGTCTCAATATGCAAATGATATGCAAACATTCATTCATTTTCGATTCAAGAACATCACAATACAAACGAAACATTATTCTTCTCTCAACTGATTGTTGGATCTCATGTAAGAAGGACCTGAATATGAGAAGAATATTTTACTATTTAAATGAATTTCGTTGTCATAGTTGTTTGTAATGAAGAATCCTGTTCCCACGATAAAATTCTGACCACAGTGGGTGATGAATCGCATTGGGAGAAGTGAAAGCCTCAGAAAAGTTAGTGGCTTGGAGATATGATTCTTGTGAGCAGTGAAAACCGTTAAAATACGATAATATCGAGTGCTAATCGCCGCAGACAAAGTGGCCTAATCACGAGATATAGAAGATTCGAGAGACACAGAAGCCAGAGGAAATCTCTGGCAAAAGTCATTGAGTCAGTCACACACAGACCTTCAGCACGCAATGGTCAAGCACGAGACTGCGAACTGGCATAGACACAATCATCAAGCATTTCCGTAGACTGTGTGTAGAAGAGAGGCAAGCAAGTTGATGCCCAAAGAAGTGTGTTTACTTTGATTTAATTATGTCCATAATTTGAGGATCAAGCGACCCACCAAACAGCTACTGTAGGCTGCGATCTTCAGAACAACCATCATTGACTCAGCACTTTATCCCCAGCCAGATCCACTTGTGCCCATCTCACACCACACACTCCTATCTGCCTCGCACAATTGAGAAGCATCACCCCAGCATAAATTAAATTATAAGCCACAGTTGGTTATAAATCAGTTCATCGAGAGCTTCGGTGACTCGACATCTTTTCCCATCCATTCACAATCGCGCGCCTTCCATCCCGCGAAGCCACTCGTGAGACGCACATGCACAATAAAATATAATATTGGGTGTATGATATTTTCTCTCAAAACACCACCTCTCAATTGGATGCCAGTGAAGAATGAATGCTTGTTTGTCGTGTGATTGAATTGTTAATCAATTTTATTAGAGTGCCACCAAGAGTGGAACAGACATTGAGGGGTTTGCAACTGACTGAATGCATGTCATGAAACCACAAATACATATTGAATTGGTGACAATTTCAAGGAATTACTTAATCTTCTTTGCGGCCACAGAGGGTCAGAAAGATATTAGAGAATAATATCCGTGTTTATTGCATTCCGATACAAGGGAAAATGACACTAAAAGCCACAATCCTCCAAATGGACCCTTAATAGATTGAATTGATTTCAATTCATAACAACAAAAACTGGGATTTTCCTCTCCAAATAGATTTACACACGCTCCAAAGGATATAATCAGATAGAGATTTATCTCATGGACTTTTCTCTCACTCTCTGTCTCTCCTTATCGAATGCGCTAGTGAGTCTATCCTTTGGATTCCCTTTCAGTATTTTCACCAATCTGCCCTTCTCCACTATTTACACCACCATCAAGTGTTGAGCAAAGGCAGAAAAAAGGAGCGCGTGTGGCGGCGGAAATCGCTTTTAGCGTCTCCATACACAAAATAATAATTTAGCCCAATGCTGGAAGGCGAGAGCCTGCAAACGTCTGCGAGACTTAAGGATGTATTTACGCAACAGGTAGTGGTTTCTATCGCTGCGCCCGAGAGCACAATCCACAGAAATACTGAGAATTGCCAATGAATGGGTGAGACAGAAAGGATAAATAGGAAGCGCCTCAAAAGGACTCTCTGGCACCTTTCACGATTCTCTTCTTTTAATGTTCGCCCCTTGTGTGCCTTTTATATTAAATCCAGACCCTCTCGGAGCCAGGATAACAATTAGGAGTGGATTTCATGTCGCCACAATTATTTATTTGATACTTTTGTCAGACTTTTCAGTCAAATTGCAAGAGTTCTGCTGATATACAAAAGACATTTTGCTGTAGTCTGAATCAAAATTACGTTTCTCTCGTCAAAAACCACAATGAATTTTTCTTTTCACTCTCGCGGGACAATTGTTTATAATCCAGATTTATTTGATGGTATAAAAAAGACTCAAAAAGTGTAGTTTTGCATTGAATCATTCTCCCCACAAAAGGCCCTTCTTTCATGATTACTCCTCCACATGGATTATATTCATTAATAAATATTTCATCGCTTTTTCGACACTCCATTTGATTGACTCGACGCAGGTTTCATGTGAAAGAAATTGGATGTTCTCTTTGATGATCCTCCCCGCAACAAAGAGCCTTTAAGTTCTGTGGTTTTATAGCTTTTTTCACAATATGCTGTAAGTCACTTTTTTCCCCAACGACTTGCACACGACTTCTTTTCATCCTGCCTTTGACAAATTGTGTATATCTCTCCCATTTTAATCAATCTCACCTTCCCAGCACAAGAGGAGGTGATAATTATTCTCGCTAACAGCACAACAGTTGATGTCTTACATATCATTTATTAAATCAATCTTTCCTCCTGCCCATCCGCCGTGTGTTCACGAGAATTGCTATTTACTGACAAATTTTTTTCAGGTAAATTGCATCGATTTTTATCATCTCCCGATGAGTGTGTGTCTTCGTCTCTCCTCACTTCTGTGCCGAGATGTTTCTCGGAAAAATCATTCACACCTGCATTGAGGTAGGCACGTAGACGAAGAAACCATGGACAAAAGTGTATTCTGTTCAATTGCAGCAACTATGAACATACAAGGTGTGTTCGAGATTTGCTGCTACTCAAAAATACACGTATTTTTCCAATAACACACTTTTGTCTCTCGGACTTTGCTACTCCAAGAAATGAAGGGTGCCAGATTCCAATTTTGCAAATGCACTAGAAGAGTCACATTCGGCTTTGGACACATCGTGTAATGTTATTTCACAACATTTCTCAACTACATTTAGCCAATATAACCGCATATATTGAATAAAGTTTTAACACAAACTATTGACGCAGAATATTTGCTCTCTCAAACAATCAATCAACTTTCCAGCAAAACTCGCCTGTTATTGTTATCGGATCAACTAAATAAATATTGGATTGGCTATCAATTACCAATAATCGTACTCCTCTAATACAGCAATTGTACTGCCTTGGGCTATTGTGGAAAATATTTTCAAATTAGTCACACTCTCAGTGCGCGCTCATCTTCGCGTTTTTATTATTTATTGTCCGCAAATGCTCTCGCTGAATTATCATGTAAACCCACCCACTAAAATATCACTGCCATATTTGGGGGCAAATGAGAAAGTTTTATTTGTCACAGGAGAACCATCAGTCAACTGTTTGGCGAAAAAGGAAGATGGCTCAAAAACGTGAGACTTTCCAACACTTTTCAACTCTTTTCACGCGCATCTCTCAAAAGCATATTCTTTTTTCAACACATCATATTTCTCTCTTTCTCCAATAAATCCTCCATCATTATATTTTATGTGTTACTCATCAACTAATTGACGATTCCACACCACCCAAGGTATGTGTGTATTTGCTTTTTTAATCATTTCTCCATTTGTCGGAAATTGAAGGTAGAAATGTACAAGTAATTTTACCTCTTGAATTTGATTATCAACCGGCAGCATAATGAACCGTTGGAAATTGCGAAAAGTGTGATTAATTGTAGACTTCAACGTTGATAATTTCCTCCCAATATCAGTGCACAAAAACTCCTCTGCAGCCACAAAGATTATATAGTTTTCACTGGGTACGAAATATCAGTGCTCTGCACATAGCAGAAATTGCTTCTTGTATGCAGAATGGAGCGGAAATTGTCTGAACGGTGGAGAGAAAACAAAACACATCCGATAAATTCCTCACAACTGTTGATAATACACTGAAATATCACTGGGACAAAATACCCAAAAATCTATTTTGGAAATTTTTCTCACCAACACACACGTCTGCCCCCTTTTGAGTCACACCACCAACTCGTAGATATTAACATAGTTGAGGAAGGCCTCCCATCCTTCTTCATCCTTCAAACAATCCCATTAGTTTGCATCGCTCTGACGCCGAAGAGTGACTGAGAGGGGCATTGCAGATGACAAGGAGAGGAATATATAGACATTTTACCACACATACGCAGCATTTCCACAGAAATTGGGTAGAAAATGCATTTTACATGGCATAATTTATGAGAGTCAAAATTATATTGAAACTACAGACTCACGCACACATTGCCACACTTTTTTTTCTTATAGGTCTCACTCGCCCTTCCCTTCGAATGAGACATAATTTTTGCCCCCTGCACGCACTATCAGCCAATGCCTACACAAACTGCACTGTGTGTCTCATTAACACTGCAAACCAAAGACACAAGTCGTGAAACAAAAAAAATATTCATTTACAAAATTATGGTTAAACAATGATTTTACTTAATAGGGCAATTTTGAGGGAAAAAAAATCATGCCTGGCCGTGCTTTTCAGTTAATCTCAATGCGTTATGAATGACACAATCTGCGCTCATGCTTTCAATGTCAAAGGAAAATGTGCATAGACATGTGGAAGGAAGACATAATAGTCAAAATAATCATATTTTTCCACTTATGTACACTTTTCAGCCATAACTGCCACCGTGAAAAGCATTTTTCAAACACCACCAAACCGTCCCATTAATGATCATGAATATCACTTGATGGGACAACATAAATGAATTTGTCCATGCTCACAAGGCATTTCCTCCAGCACCCAAAGCTGAGCAATAAAGCGTGAGAGACAGAGATGGAGAATATAGACACAAATGTGGCTTGTAAATAATTTTTTTGAATAAATAATTTAGATAAGAAAAGATGAAAATGTGTGCGGGTAGTTGCATGAGGTCGGCCGTAAAAAAAGATGAGAAATGGTGTATTATTCTTGGTTTTATCAAAAAAAAAAAACATAATACACCACACAGCCATGATTTTTAATTAATTCCTGTTCTTGAAAAAATAAACGATTTATATACTTTGGAACAATGTTTGAGATTTCTGGTAAAACCGGAGGGACAAATTTCCCAGGAAGTTCAATTGAGAATTGTTTTAACCTTGTGACAAGAAAGAAATACAAGTATAAGGAATGTGGGACAAAAGGACGGAACATCCCAAAATCGTCTTCATGAGCCTTCATGCGAAGTGTGCAATAAATCATTGAGGATTTACTTATCCCCCCTCGGTGACCATATGAAAACATAAATGCAAGAAAAAGTATATTTTTAATAAGTTCGTCCCTTGAAAAGCTCATGTGAGATAAATTTTCCGTTCTCCGTGTGCACATTTTAGCAGAAAGAAGACCTTTTCGCCATACCACACATAATGGTAAATATCCACCAATGGTGTTGTGCACAATTTAATCCACAATTCTCAGTAACGAGCCCAAAAGAAGCATCAGGGCCGTATCGGAAAGATGCAAAAAGTCTTCTGGTACATATATCAATACTGAGAAATGTTATTATACTGGGCGATGTGAAAGAGAAAAAGGAGGGCCGCAGAGGAGGAAGGCACACATTTTTCAATGAAAGAGACAGACAGCCCAGTGAGATCTAGGAAAGAGTAGAAATTCCCGTATGCAATATTATATGGTGTGCACATGCATATATGAAAATGCATAATTTTATAGTGAATTCTCGGAAAAAAGTCTCATTCTTTCTCCACCACACCGACAAACACTCACTGGCAGCCGACCATTCTCTCGTACTCTCGGCATTTAAGGTATAAAAGTGAACAAAGGTAATATTTCCCTTTTACTCGATGCATCCAATTTGCAATCAGGTAAACAGGCATGCACAGTGTTGAATAATTTTATGCAGCACACCTTAGGAAGTTGGCCAAAATGATAGTCATTCACGTTGGGAATAAGCAATGCCATTAATTTATCATTTCACCACTTATTCATGTCTCTCAATCAATCAACGGGGCACAATGTGATTTACAGAGTACAATGAAATTACTCTTTATTGCTAATTAATCACACCTTTTCACTGTGCCTCATCCACTGACAAATTTCCTTGGCTATAAAATTCTCCTCACTGAGAAATAAATTGCGTTTTGTTGAGGAAATTCACCCACGCCCAATCATTATTGCACGATTTTGTGTGTTGAAATATGTTGAAAGTGAATAAGAATTTGTGTAAAATTGTTATGTTCCAATGTTTTATTGGGGAGAATAAAAAATATTTGATAAAATACTCAATGCTCAATACAGTGAGTGAATCAGAGATAAGCACAGTCGATTCCTGTGACCTAATAAGACCAATAAAAAATGGACTAGAAATTACCAAAAAAAAAAACCAATATAACAATGCTGATTGGACACAGAATGAGGAAAATGTTGATTGCAAAATTTCTCTCCATTTGAATTCACAACAGCTGAGCGATACTACAGCAAAATCCATGAGAATCACGCAAAAACCTACCCAACATCCACATGAATTGAGAGATTTATGGGCGAAATCAACGAAAAAGTGAACAACTTAATTAGAAAAACCACCCCCTCTCAATATAATTAATTGCACTTACATACCACCATAGGAGATAATTATCATTTACCCTACTTTTACATCCTCCACAGTTAATAACAATCCATGTACAGCATAAAGTCCTCACACTCTCCCCTCGACAGGGCGTTAGATTGTAAACGGGCATAAAATTGTCCGTGTGTGCACTTCCCTAATGATAATAATATGGGAAAATTAATTAAAATTGCAGTGCAGAATATTATGTCTAAATAGAAAGATGAGAGTGCACCAATTCGCATTGATGACCATTCTTCATCGTGTGTGCCTGGGCATCATCGTTCAACATGCTGCAAGATGTGTTAAATGGGCACCTCTTGACGGGCGATCGTGAGAAATGTACAATGTGCTCTAGTCATTTGCTGTGTGCCAACCCAAGGTACAGCACTCCCCCCAAAGGAGAGATATTGTATGTACATATGTCAGGAAATTGGCGCGTTCAGCGATGCAATCGCATAGGAGATCAATTGTAGCATCATTTATCGGTTTCTCCCATTCCAACACTCCAATGTATGTTTGTTTTACTTTTTTCCCTCCCTCTGCCCACACACTTGCCCACACCTCTCTTCTTTTCACCTTGACTGCGCGGCATTCTAACAACAACCATTTCTTTTTTCCTCAACCTTCTCAAGTACATAAGCCGAGCAGGAATAGAACAAATCTCTCAATAGACTCCAAGTACTCGCTGGGTTCTCACACGCGAGACTTCAAAAATGATAGTGGAATCTAGAACTTTTCTACTAATTAAATTAGCCGCCATGTAAATTGCTGGAAATATTGAAGGTGAATTGAGAGAAATAAAATACCATCTTACTAAACCTCTCAATATTGTGGTTAACTTCTCAAGTCGGAAATATTCAACAAATCTATTTGATGTTTTCATTTAAAAGCACACACACACACACACGCACAAACCATCAGCCCTGAAAAGAGCGACCAACGAGATATTGCGTGGACTGAAACATCTGCGATACTCGCATATTAGCAACATTTTAATAATTCCTTAATTCTCCCCGCCATGGCTGGTGTTTTCAAGTAAAAGAAAAAGAAAAGTCTAAATCCATATAAATCAGTCGCGATATTATTCTTTCACTTTCCCAACCTCCTCGCCCCTCCGAGTCGCTCAATACCAAACTACCCCCATTGTACTTCTGCGGGCGTTGCCGTGTGTGTTGCGCGCCTTTAAAATGAGGCATGATTTTTACGATTCACAAATTTGAAATACGATCAGTCGATATGTTATTAGCAGTACTAAAGAAAGGGATTTTTGCCATCCAACCATCGCATGATGGATATTAAGCACGGAATACGTAACTACACAACAACAAACTAACAATCCAATAATTATTATTAATAAATAATCATAACGATAAATAATGATTAAATATCCAATTGGACAATTTAATGCTCAACTGACGTGAGATGAATTGCAAAGTCCAAGGCACAAAAAGTCATCTTCGCCACACAACCTTACCTTTCCCGCCACTTTTACAGCCATGGCTAAAATGCCATGTGAGCAAAATTAAATTAATTTTATCGCTGACATCCAAATATATCCATCCAACAAAGTGTTTCGCTATAATAGTTCAGAAAGACACGATATCTAAAATACATCGTGGTCGCGCTCTTTCCCTCTCAACTTCTTTTCACCTTCTTTTTTTCAGTTATTTAAACCAAAACTTTGAGTGACGCAACGTTAATTACTTTTCAAAAGATTCCTTCAATTAATCTTTGTCGTCTAGGATTCATATGTATGAGCCACGGAGAGAAGAGTGAGAGAGAGTAAGAGATTGTGGCAACTAACACTTATAATGCTTGATATTTTCCTATATTTTATGCTTTATAGGCGTCACTTTTCATAATTACCAGTGATATTCCTACGTAGTTTATGGGATCTCTTGGCATTCATGCTGGCAAACTTTTAAATTTCCACGAAATTTTCAAATCCTCACACATAATCTACATTAAACTATGTGTCTCATCTGTGAAAGACTGCGAGAATTTCCCTCCCGCCCCCCGAATGGCATCACACATCAGAGCATCCATTTCAGAAGATCATCATCATCGTGGTGAGAATGAGAGTATATCAGCAAAAATAGATATCCTCTTTCTGATTATAACCATTCGAAATAATATATTTGAACATGTCACAAGAATCTCTCCCTTGAAGATGAAACATAAATTTATCTTATCAAATACTTCTCACAACATTTCAATTAATTCACAGCATCACAGCTTGGAGAAAACACACTCGAATGAAAGAAGTCAACACGCATTTCTCATATGAAACATGACAATAAAATATTTCCGCAGAATATTTCCGATGTAATATTGGGGTGTGCGAGGAAGTCTTTACAAATTTTTATACAAATTCCAAACAACACAAATAAATTGGTTGTTAATTCATCTCCATCTCTCCTCACCTTCTCACTTTTTCCTCCTGTCTTCTGTCGTCGTTTTTCCCCGCGCTCTCAACATTGTCATTCCCCAGATAGTCACATACAATTCTCGCGGTGCGATGCATACATATTTCTTAAGCACCGTATATAACTTTATAAATTACACAAATGACATCTTAATTGTTATGAATGTATCAGCGTTATTCGGAATATTATGTGCCCACACTTTGCACGATAATACCCTCCATTCATGATGGCATTAAATGAAAAGTACAAATTGATGTTTCATTCAGGGCGACGAAAAAAAATTGTTAAACTGCTGTTTGAATGTCCCATTGGCCGTACAATAGCCATGACGAGTGCTTAAGAGAGAGAGATGTTGAAAAACGCGATGGACGAGGAAGGATGGATGGATTTCACACCATTCAGTAGAACACGACGAATATTTAATGAATTTCATCTTTTATTATTCATGAAATTAATACCAGTATTGAATATGATGAGTGGTATCGCCATTAATTGTTTCTCGCATTCTTTTTTTCGTCACCCAAAAGGCCGCGCGCCAACTCTTCCCCGTGAGAGACTCCCATCAAACTCCGTACAATGTAGCATTTCACGTTTGCCATCTCAATTGTGGCAACAATGACATGTAAGATGATGAATATCCACTATTCTTGGATGACAAAATAATCGAAATTCTACGTGATCATCATAGAAATGTCTCACGCCATCGGAAGGCATCTTTTCTATCCACTAAACAATATCATACTGTACTCTTGAGACATAAACTTCGAGGCGGCTTTTTCTGTGTGACACCAATTCAGCACCGTAAAAAAGCCACTTTGACTAAATTGTCGGCTTGATCAGCAACTATCGTGTAAAAGTGATATTTTTTTCCGAGAAATTAAGATCAAGTAAAAAATGTCTTGAGTCAATTCCACAAATATAGAAAAATCACCATTTATGGTCACATATTAAAGTGTTTCCAATTGAAATTTGAGAATTATCGACAGAAGTTCGTCCCGAAGGCCCAAAGGAGGCAGAAAAATCATTTTGATACCCTTGCAGCATATGTTTCATATTAAATTATGTCGAAAATATATCACCCTCAGTCATAGCAAAACCCATCTCGCATTGGCGTCCTCGAATACTTTTCGAGAGAGATGAAATTGAATTTTTTCTGGTGAAAAAGGCAGGAACATTCCTAAATATAGAAATGGCATTAAATGTTCGACTCGAGGAACGACATGTAATATTAAAATTTCGGGAATGAGATGGGATCGTTGCTGATCACATTCAATTGTCAAGGGGGAGGATTTTCTCTCAATAAGATCATTTTGGACTATTTTTAGATAGAGAAATCTTCCTCTTACAGTTAAATTTATTAACACAAATACACGATTTACTGATTTTGTTGCTGGGATTCTGTCAATTTCGTCCCCTCATAGCGAAACAATCAAAACATCCTCATATATAGTTGAATTTTCTCTTCATTTTCCCCTGATGGCTTTCACTTTTGCCCATGCACTTTCTACAGGAATCGCGTCCTTCTCCCCCCCCCCCCCAATTTCATGTAAGACACGAGACAGAATGAAAAACCACACAGTGACTCTGAGAGACAACAAACAAACAATTTTCCCAATTTCTCTGGCTCCTCAACATGCTACCGACACCATTGCAATACTTTGTGACACAAAACCAAAATAAACTGTGTGAAGAAGCGGGAGAAAAAATTGGACATTTTATCCACATATTTCTTGTCGCATTTTCAAGGTTAAGCACAAGAAAAATATAAGATAAACACACACACGCAGTGTTTTCTCCAGAATTAGGAAGCAAAATTTATTTATGAAATCTCAAATTCGTCTTGCATCGAAACGGCGAAATTTGGGATGCAAGAGAAGTGAAAAAATAATCTTGAGACAGATTTACTTTATTTCATCTGATGCATCAACTAATATGGCCCATTCAATGATGTATTAAAAGCTTATGGATGGGTAGCAGCTGCCCAAGAACATCATTGGGATGGTTGAAAGAAAAATTTTACCACTTGGCAACAGGATTTCATCCATGAACAACATTTTGGAGAGAGAATCTCTAATTGAAACCAATTTCTCCTATCACCCTCGCTCACGCATTCGCCCCCTCGATGCACTTTCACGTTATATAATTGTGAATATTTTTCCACGCACTCTCCCTCTCTATCACTCTCGCTCTTTCTACTCCCTCAACAGCCCAGGAGACAGCACAAATTGAATTTGATGGAAAACTAAAAATAAATATCAACTTCTTTTACGGGGCATATCTTCATCATCATCATCGAAAATCCGAAAATCTTTTATGGTCTATTTTTAGTATGTTAATTCGTATGTTCATCACCATTTGGGCTCTGTGAGGAGTACATTTATATTAACAATATGGATCACAGAGAGTGAGAAAACTAAATCAAAAGAGCACGAGACCCAATGGACTGGGGAATTGGTAGACGGAAAAATCCCAGGATAAACCCTGACCTAGCTCATGAAGACAAAGATTCTGTCGGGAAAGATTTTGCTGGTCTTTTTATTTCTACCCGCAAAAACATACAATCGCAGAATTTAGCTCACGAACAGAGATTTCTACCACAATTTGTATAGTATTCTTCCTTTATATTATTACATCTGCATTAGTCACAAGAGTCATAATGAATTTCATTAATTTCCATACATTCAAGCTCTTCTAGAGTATTAATAAAAACATCATTTACAATATCTGTGACAGCTCGCTGAACGAGAGAAGCGAGTCAAGCTCTAGAGACGTGAAAAGAAAAACCCTCGATGAAAAATGTCAGCCGTTGCCTATTCCAATCCAAAGAGCACCCATGGAAATTTGATATAAAATTTCACATCAGGGGAGTTTTATTTATAAAACATTTATAAGAGGAAAAAATGCCACAATCTCAGAGGAATGTCTTGTTGTGCCGATCACCGCGTGTGAGACCAAGAGTCACAATTTTTCATACAAGTGCACAAATACATCACAGAAATATAATTATACGCCATTAATGAAATGGGAATTTTTTATTATTGACTTATTAGTTGGATTTATAAATAAAAGAAGTCAAGAGTGTGAGAGAAGAAGCTGATTTACGTATTTCGTATCCACTGAAAAAACATACCCAGGACACGGACAAACATAATGTGGGTGTGGACAAATTTTAACAACCATGTGGTGAATGGGATTAATCAAATTTTCCACCGTTAATTTCGTCGTCATGCCTGAGCAAAGGCGAAATCTTCAGCTCTCTCTCTCTCTCTCTCCCTCTCTCTCTGTGTTTAATCAATAAAAGAAATTCTGCGAAAATCATCTTGACAAATAAAACCACATCATCATCATTTGTGTGAGTCACAAGCAATCAGCATATCTCAATAAATACAATATCGCTCTTATAAAGCCCACTTTGAGCAGAGTGTTCAAATATGTCAAAAAGAATATGGATTTAATAAAGAGGGGAAATCATTAATTAAAGTGTGTATGGTTTTTGAGATTTTTTTCTCTCTCCCTTCTTCTTTACGAAAAAATACAACATAATTTCGTTTACATATTCAATCGCACCTCCATCCATTTATGCAGATTGATGAAGAGTGGATTTTATGTATACAGAAAAATTTAATGAGTGTACACACACCATATTGATTGAATTAATGATCTTCAAATGTCTTAAAGGAAGAGAGATATGAAGAGCCACCTCCTTCATCTCCACATGCCAGACAAGACACAAAGAGGAAGAGAATGAGAAACCTATACATTAGTTCATTAAACTTTCATTAACACCTTTGGCAATCGATAATGGCTTTCCAAAAACCTAATACAGCATCCATTGTACTTCTTCTCTTTGCCACTTCGATTGAAGAGATGCTATAAAGTACCAATTTCAATGGCAATTGAGCATTTTTCAGTCTGGGAAATGCCACCAAATATCACCGCAACAATATAGTGTTATGGGTAAATTTCTCTCCACTCACCTGTCGCACTTGCTTGAATTGCTCCTCGAAGCTCCAGCCGTTTTGGTGCTGAGACGAATTGGACGTTTCACTCGATGTGGAGGAGTTTGATCCCGGATTGGCATCCTTGCTGCTGCTGTTCGGAGCATTTGGCGGTGTGAAGGGGAAGCCATTTGATGAATTTGACTGCTGCTGCGACGACGACAAATTCTGAGGCTCTCCTCCGCCACTTCCGCGATGACCGCCCCCAAGCGGAGGCATCGAAAATGGGACATTAGAGGGTGCTTGAAGGGATGCCGCACCGAAAGGCGCATGCAAGGAGAAATCTTGATCCTGAAAGGAGAAGACAGAATGCAGGAGATGCAATGTGATGTCAAAGAATCATGCGAAAGTCTCAAGAAAATGTCGGCAATACAACTTTTAAGCGTGCAGTGAATTGAAGTGAATTTTACGCCTAACGATCGCTTGGATCATTGGATGCCTATTATTGTTTTATTACTATACATATTGTGGACACTCCATATTTCGTATTCTTATTTACTGCAAATGTTACAGAAACTTCTCATATTATGCTTGTTTTGGGAATACAACGACAAAGGGTTTTTTTTAGTAAGCAAGCACATTCACTAAACATTCGCAAACTACCATAGAAGAAAAAAAGGAAGACAAATACCATGAGTCCAACTTTCATATCGCGCACTTGCATCTTTAATTTCTCAAGCACGTCACCATGCTGCAAACCGTGCAATCCTTGGAGACCCTGAAGGCCCGGAACACCCATATTGAGGGCAGTCAGGCTGCCCAAGACCCCCAGTGGATGATTTTGGCCAAAATGATGCGGAGCACTGACGAGATGGGAGACAAGAAACATGAAACATACAAATGAGATTCTCTGCAATATAACTTTTGGTCAATTTGGCGCCAAAAAGGCACAGTCACATACTTCAAGTGCGATTCAGACTGATGCTCTGGACTCCTCTGAAATTCCATTCCGGACGACACCATTGGTGTACTATTAGCATTAACATTCACTCCTTCGTCGCTGGAATCACAATCTCTCATGTCATCCTCCCGCTCGTCTGATTGCTCGTCTGTGTGAGACTGTCGAAAAAACATTTAAAGGCAATTGAGTATCTTGCAGTTGCTCCTCCGAAGAGACTGAATCTGCCATGAAAGATGGAAAAGTGATGCGCGCGTGGTGAGGAAAAAAAAGAGTTTCTGCATTCATCCACATTTTTGGCCAAAATTATATTCATTATAAGTAGAGAGAATATTGCGTGTCTGAAGCCTCTATTAAATATATCAAAATAATATTTTTTTTATTGCATTTCATTCTCATCTCCCATCCCAAGTGAAGCCAGTCACGAGAGTGGGAACAAGGAGGCTAAGTCTATGGCATTTCTGCTGCCTCCGAAGCCTTAATTTAGAAATTTCTTGCAACACATTGAGCTGTCTGGGGCGGTTGACTCCATCTCGTCAGATGCAATAAATCTTCCTGTGACCATTATCACCACTATATTGTGAATCAATTTCAGCTTTAATCACCATAATTTCTTGATCAATTTAAATCTTTTGCTACTAGATAATAACTCGTCTCGATATCCCCTCCAGCAATTTATATACTTTTCCACCGTCCATATTAAATCTATCGCACGGATTTTTACACATATTTTTCTCCTCTTTGGCAGAAAATATTTCAAATTTATAGTTTCGCCACTTAATTTGCCCTCTCCCTCTCTTTCTTCATCACCAATTTTTGTCTTGCTCTATTAAGATTTATACAACATATGGATTTTGCCAATGTAATCAAGCATAGGGTGTTTTGTCTTTTGCACTCGAATCCATCGTCAAAAAAAAACCTTCAATTCATGCTTCAATTGTGAAAAATGTTCTTAAATGAAGACATTTTGCTCTCCAGCATTCACGTGAGTCACCCTATATCGGCAATTGGATATAAAAATCTGTAAAATTCTTGCCTCGCATGAATAGACACAGAAATGCATGTGGATTGTCGTGTGAGAAATGAATGATATAATTTCTGATGCGATTAATAAACCCCCACAAGAATTGAATAAATTGGTGAGGTGAGTAAACTTGGGCTGGAGATCTGAGAAGTTACTCAAGTTGTTGTGATTAATTGAACGGGACAAGCACACCTTGTTCGCATGCTGAGCCTTAATCGATTACAATCAATTTGGTGCTATTTTCATTGAATCTCAATATCCTCCATTCAAAAAAGTGTTACAAAGCATATGAGCTCCGTGCCTCTTTTTACACCCTTTTCCTCCGTAAATCTCACACTCTCTCGTCCAACTTGAGACAGTGCCTTCGTTTACGCTTTATTCATCCTTGCTGGTCTTTTTGCCCCCTCAAACATCATGCGGTATTTCATTGATCGCTAATTTTTTTCTCCCCCCCCTCCCAAGTCTCTGTGGAATGGAACATTAATTTGAGAATGAGAGAAAACTCTCGCTTCCAAGCGTCGTCTTACCAAATACTTTCGTCAACATATATCAATCTTAGGCAACACACACGATATTCTTTTATAGATCGATAAATCATTCAGTCATTTATTGCCCAGAAGTGGAGCCACGCGATTCAAACGTACAGTTAATAAATATTATAAATCGAATTGATCCAAATCAACCGCTTATTACCATTTGTAACATGCAGAGATTTATGTATTAATCAAACTACAAAATATTTTGATCACTCATGTGACATTGATTGAATTGTTGTGGGTGGAATATTCATCTTTCAAAAGAAGCACACACTTCACATTCAATCTCGCGTCACGTTGCAATCATCTTTATTATATTTAATAAATTAAATTCTTCATGTCACAAGATCTCAAATGAAGTACACCCAGAACGCCAAGTGAAAAACGAAGCACAAACCTATCAAATAGGACTTCAATGAAGCCAACTAAATAATACGTGAGCCACACCACGATTTTAATCGATCCAATTTATAATGTGACACGTTTTCCCATTTTATATTTAGAGTCTCACTCTCTCAAATGTTGAGCGTGTGTATATGATAGAAAATACCACATTGAATGTCATGCAATCCTTCTTCCTGCCACATCGTCTCACCTCTGCAATTGAGACTCTATCAAGACACACCGTTTCTCCACCACGATAATTTGACACTCATTTCAAAGGTGTAATACCACACAAAGACTTTATTAACAAACACTGAGTGAGAAGGAGAAAAAATTCAAATGGCCAGAAATTGGCATTTCAAGACGACAAAAAAAAAGAGTGACGAAGAAGCATCACACTAATCCCACTTTATAAATAATACTCTTATGAATGCGATTCATTGTTTTCATATAATTTAGCATTACTTGGAGAGAAAAAAATCTAATATAAATACAAGACGATTCATTCACATGACCTTACTCACTATGCCTAGTGATTACACACATGTCTTCATGTTACAATAGAGGAAGGAGGAGAATCCGCCAGAATACCAGAACACCTCGGCTCTCTCACACCACACC
Organism: Phlebotomus argentipes; assembly: GCF_947086385.1. NCBI lineage: Eukaryota > Metazoa > Arthropoda > Insecta > Diptera > Psychodidae > Phlebotomus > Phlebotomus argentipes. Next base: position 1,793,554 of record NW_026776174.1, read on the forward strand.
AAACCATCATTATCCACCAAAGTGGAGAAAATTAACTCGGCTTTGGGTGGTTAAGAAGAGCGGTAGCGAAAATATCCGTATAATTGGAGTTACTCATTTCGATTCAATGCATATTAATTCCATTATTTCACCATCAATTAATTCACTAACTCATTTGTTAAATTGAATTTTTACTCTCACCACTTTCTACACATTGTCTCAACTTATGGTAAAAATTGCTTCAATTATTTCATTTCTCTACACTTCAAATATTCGTCAAATGTCCATTTCTTCTTGTCCTTCCTTGCATTTATGTATTTGCAATCTCTCCTCACAGAATTATATAGAAAAACACACCCTACTGTGGCATTTCGGAGTAGGTTTGTGCCCGCTTTCCTTGAATAAAGGAAGTCTTTTCGATAGGTTCTTCTGAGAAGGCTCGCACCGCATTCACCCCTGAGTTGCCTTCCCATGAACTATGACTCATCCTTCCAAGGACAAAAAACCATATGTTTTACAGTCCAGCGTGTACAGAAAAAACCGCACGACATCAATGAAATCCTTCTCCGCAAGAATCAATTAAAAAATCACTAAAAGTGTCTCTAAACATTACACCAAATGCCTCAGTGCACGAGTGACGAAACAAAGAGAGAATGTATTAATATGATATTTATTGAACGGAGGTGAGTAGGTAGGAAAAAAATAAAGAAAAACCATGGGTGTAAAATTAAATTGAAAAGTTGATTTCATAAACATTCATTCACGATCAAACAAACAGAGGAAGATTCATATGTCCGAACAGCAAACACTATAAAGTCCTAAATTTAATTATCACCTGCCTCCTCGATATAACATCGCCACATCAACTCATTTTATATTTACACTTCAAATGAAATCTTACCTGTCGATTTTGGATTTATATGTATTTTATTATAAATTGTGTGTATATTTCAAATTCCTCTCTCCACAACCATCATGACGGACTCAAAGACGGTGTCTCACTCTCGACATGGGCCATAATATCCCCACTTTTTCATATAAATATATCCAACCGAATCTATTTTGTTGATTTATCAAATTTGAATATTGACACACTCAGTGCTGAAGAAAGAAGAAGATGACGATGATGAACAAGTGATGAAGAAATGCGTACTTTTTTCCTACCGAGGGTGGTCTTCTTGTGTCAAGTTCGACAAAATACAGCGACAAGATGAGAGGAGAAGAGAATGTGTGTTGAAAATGAAGAATTATAATAGTGGCATAAATTTTTCTTCCATTTTATTAATCAACATCAAGGGTTGAACTAATATTTATTTATTTATTCACGCTTACCCTCCACTCTTCGCCTCATCTCTCATCATTTTTCAACTATATGGACAAAAATGCCTTATAAATATGCCTCAAATATCCCTATTTTCCTCCTCACCTCATGTTTAATGTTAACTAAAAGGCCCAGACACTTCTCTTCTTCCTCTAAATGATATTGGAAAAGAGCAACGATGAATAACATCGTCTCTCATTCCTTTTACCACCGTTTCTTAAGGATTCCAAATACAATACAAATAGGGTGTGTGTTGTTTTATTCTGTTAGAAACGTAGCGACATATACAATTTTTGACCCCCTTCTACCCGCAATTCTTTAAAAATGCCTCAAAAAAGACAAGAAAACGTTCAACATACAATGCCCAAAAGTGAGATAGAGGACAAACAGGAGGGAATATCATTAATATATCTTGGATGTCTCTTTATTCATCTCGTATTTGCCAGGGCAAATTGGATTTTAATAAGAATCACACAATTGTCACACTTCTTAATACATTCAGTCATTCACCGTGAAAGAGGGAAAAAGATTGTCTTTTTATATAAACAAGAAGAGACACTCCTCTTCCTGTGATGTTAAATATGAGAATTTCATTCAGATTTCCATTTTAATATTTACACAATTCATTTTATTATTATTTATTTTAATCCAAGTGCACAGACGTGTTCGTGAACCGGTGAAGAACTCAACATTCTCACCATTGAATGCCACAGAGAGATGAAGAAGAGTCCTCATCGACGAGACAAACTAATAAATAGGAAAATTGTTCGCGACAACTTATTAATAAGCATTATTTGAATTATTGCATTCTTGCCACGGTGAGAAGATGTAGAAAAAGTAATATCGTCTCAGACAACTTTTCCATATCTTATTTTTCTTTGCCATGATTTTACCTTTTTATTTCAATCTCACGTCTCCTTTTTTTCAACACTCTTGTCTCTCATCTAAACAGTGTAAGAGAACAAAAAAAGAAAGAAATGTGTGCAATTCTTCATCTTCACTCTTGGTCTCAACACACTGTCTCATGCAAGCGAGTGCAGAAAATAATAATATCAAGAATTGTAGACTTCTTATGCGTTACTTTTTTTTAGAACACTTTTCCCACAATCATGCTAAGATCCTCCTTTTTATTTATTCATCAAATTCTTATTGCAAATCCTATCCCGCAGCATCATGAGAAATCCGACATTCCAACTTTCGAAATCATGAATGAAATTCACACAAGTTTCTTTATTGTCGTCTGAGTATTTTCGAATCTCGTCATTTTTTTTCACCTCCATTCAAAAACTTACGCGCCGTTTTTTTTACTCCTCAAAACATCTCTCCCTTTTCTCTACCTCCACACCATTCATCCATCTCAGTTCCACCCATAAATATAGTCTCACTATCTGAGCCACACAGGTGAGAAAATTTGTGGGTGCGAGACTCATAACAGTCGTTTTTTTCGCCTTGCGATGAAAGGACAAAAAAAACTTATATAGCAAAATAAACCACAAATTCACCTATTTAGTGTATCACAAAATCAACAGTGCCGAACACTGAGATAAATCGACGTGCGATGGTTTCTGCATGAGGCTTTTATCTCTTTGAATCTGTCGAAGGCCCACTTGTGGTGTGTCTTACCAAAAAGGCATGATGTTGTAGATGAAAGCAAAAAATAGGAGAACTGTCATGTAAACAATTAACGGAGATGTTTACACCTAAATCACAAAATTCGGTAGTTTTATTAGTACAATATGTAATAAAAGTGATAGCGCAAAAATGCTCATGTTTATGACACAATGGCAAACAAAGAGGCGCGTATCGATTCACCTAAATATGACTCGCGACGATATCACCGAGGTCTTTTATCAAAGTGATTATTGGTGAGCCAATTAAAAAAAAACGTCCACGTGTGCTAAAGAAATTGCAACACTGGAAGTTTCTCACGCGTGACATAAAATGTTGTTGTTGAAAAAATAATGCGAACATCTTCAAACAAGACGATCCCATCTAGAGACATCTCAAATATTCAAACTATTTGTGTATGTGTTTTTTTCTTCTTCTTTTACTTCTTGACAAAATCTATCACAATAAATTGGGTCAGTAAATTTATAAAAAGACGATTCACACGGAATGAAGCAAATGCGCTGAATTTCAAGCATGAGGAGGGCATAAATTAAATTAAGAAATTCTTTCCCGTCTCTTTAGCAATCCCATATAATCCAAATTTAATGGATATTTATGCAATAAAAATATCCGTTTAGTCACGATCCAAAGGAAAAATCAATTCTTATAACTCAAAAAGTATCACTGTCAATATTTAGCATTAACAGTGTGACATTTTCTGTGTTGAAAAAACTTTACACAAAAGACCTTAATATGGAGAGACAGAAAGGCATGAAAAAAGATAATTACACAAACGAATTAAATATTTATTTAATAAATATATTCTTCCTCTCATTCACGTTAACTTGTGGTGATGTATTGAAATGTCGTCTGACAGTGAATTTTGTGATTTTTTTTTTCCACGAATGCTCGGTGAGACCTAAAAGTCCATCAAACACAACAATCATCTTGTTAAGTCCAAGAAATCGCCATTTGGCCCACAAATCAACAATCGTCCATTTATTCATGGGGCAAAGTTTGGGAAAAATCATCTCTCGACTCCCTCAATTCCCAAAGCAATAACGGTGTGACTTTATATAAGAAAATTATCAATGCAAATATGAGGATGTGAAATATGAAATAACCGTTTCTCGATAAAAGAGTAATTTCTTTATTCCACCAGGCATTTCAGCTTATTTGCCTTGCCTCCACTCTCTTCTCTTCACCTCTCCGCGAGCGAAGGTGTGCGAAAAAAACTGATATTGTTCAACGTAAAAATCATTTACACAGGTCACAAGCATTAATAACTTTCTCGCCTCGTTTTAACTCATAAAGAAAATTTTGTACTTTATTATTTAAATTTGTGTATATTCCACTCAATGTACGGATTTACACTGCACATTATTGACTTTGCAGATTACAAAGGCACAGAGAGAAAATACACAAAATATCTCTCACTCTTTCACATATATATATAAAAATTTCCGAAGAGGCGAAAAAATATCTATTGCTTGTACATTGGAAATGTTATAAGATTTTTTTTCCACCTCAGCTTTTAACCTCTCAATACACGCCATTGAATGTACACACAGAGAAAACTACACAAATGTTGGAAATTTTACATTTCCGGTGAACATTAAAAATATCTTTTCGCTGATAGTTATATTAGTGTTCAGTCGTTTTGTCTCTTTAAAGAAATTCATTGACTTTTCTATTAAGACACATCGAAGATAGACAATTTCAAAGTTCCTTCATATTCAATATTCTTCTTCCATCTCACAATCTCACACCTTATATCATAGCTTATTCAAACAATTTACCAAACTGTCCGCGATCCAGAGATGATTCTTGACCGGAGCGTGGGAGTGACTAATATTTCACATTTTCTCAATGAACTTGTGTGGCTCATGTCATGCATACTCAAGAGCAAATCTCCTTCATGGAAATATCCCAATATTTACACACTATAAGACATTCAATCACTTGTCGTTTTCCTGTCTACTATCTTTTTTTTCCCCTGCAAACCCAATATATCTAGAAATCATGTACATCTTACGTATCTGCGGGATATTCGACCAATTGTGCGCTTTCATGTGTATCCTGTCTTCCTGCATGAGCACAACTATTATTTACAACACACACACTAACTCCCCATTTTTCAACGAAACACACGTTTTCCACGGAAATCACTCTGCAAGAATGTTGCAAAGAATTCTCCGGTTGATTGAAAAATAAGGGGACAAATCAGTGTGAATGACGAAGAAACAAACTTCTGGGAAGTACTTGAAGACTGAGAAAAAAATATCGAGAGAAATCCCTTGCAAGCGATCCATACCTATATTTCACCCAATATTGAATTGAGGGAATAGAAGAGACACACCATCATAAAACATTATACTGAAGAACACAAACGAACCCTCATGGCGTGAGCGTAATAAAAATCACCATGTTCCGACTTCATTTTTCAACCCCCAAGTATAGAGAAATTATATACAGACTTTTATGTATTCAAATTGTCTCGATATCCTTGAGAAAGATTGACCTGCAATTTGGGACCCGAATTTTAAAATTTATATCGCTCATTTTCGAGGGTGAGCAGATGAAAACCAGAGATTATGTGTGTTCATAATTGAAATACGAGATACGCATATGGTTGGAAATTGATTTTAACTGTAGAAAATCAGTAGTTTCTCATCTTTATTCACAGTCAAACCTTTACAGGATGATTGTATAATAAATTTGGATCTTTACTTCGGAAAGTAAATGGAATTTCAACCCTCTTGCGCGCATCACTAGAAAATTTATTCCGCAACTCAGATGAAGTTCTCCATCAATGAAAGTGAACCAAAAATAGTGCAACTCTCGAGATATAATTCTATGAGAATTTCGGGAGCTGGTGGCCATCGTAAAATAAGTAATTAACGATGAGACGATTAAATAGCAATTGCATGCGAGAGGGAGAAACTAAATGAGAATGGTACAGTGGAATAGGAATAAAATGTGAAGCGGAATTTATTAGTTTTCCTCCTCTCTCGCACCCCATCAACTGTATATTTCCCATACAATCGCCACATTTTAAGTGGATCCCCTTCGCACCCAAAGGGAATGCCTTATTCATCTTTATTCCATCTCCATTCTCTATTTTTATCGCAATTCACAAGTATAATTTAAACAATAATATTGGCCATTAAACGACAGTTGTTATATTCAGAGACATAATCAATTTGCATAAAGAGAAATACTCAAATTCTTTCCATCTATTCCTCCTCATTCACCCCGAGTTCTTGCCACATCTCTTCAAGTATGGACATGGACGAATAAAGTAGCAATAAAAAGGCATACGAAGCATTATATTGAAAATTTGTTATGTCTCACACGAGAAAATTGTACGTTTCTCCATCTCTATTCACATATGCTCTGCTTTTTCTCTCTTTCTCTCGTCAATTTCAAATTTACGCAATCATTTAAATAAAAGCCAGCTATAATATTATTGCTCGTCTCTTGTTGTTAAAAATTAATTAACGATGACCAGAGAACTCGAAACCTTACAAAATGCAAATAACCAACCCTTTTCCCAAGCAATCCAGTGGCAAAAGCATCTCATTTCCCAGAATTTTGCACCGTCAACATATTCAAGAGATGTGAATGGCAAAAGAAGCCTGCAGGCTCTCTTTTGCATGCTCCTTTTTCTGGAATTTTCGATGTACAAATTGAAATGTGTAAAAATTTATTAAGATAATTGTTGTATTGGTTTGTCGTTGAGCATTGGACCTTTGTCCATTGCGCAAGGAGAAAATAACCAAGAATATTAACAACTTTTCAAGAATAATTATTTCAACATTATTATTTAATATTGCTACACATATTTCTGCTTATGAGAAAGAGATGGTCATAAGCTGTGGAAATGTGAAAAAAGGTGAGAAAATGTAGTTTATCACCATCTTCCAGTTTTTCCATTACACATCATATGCAATTGTAATAAAATTATTTTAATTATTTAATTTGTAATCATTATATACAATTACCCACTCTTATTTTGCCACTCTACAATGTGTAATGAATTGAGAAATTTTATGTGAAAAATTGTTTGACTAAAATGAAAAGTCGCTTTCCCATCACAGCGCCGCAGTTTCTCTCTAGAGCAAATTGTCTGGTATAATATGTATACTATGTGTGGCACACAGGGTAGTTAAATGTGAGCTTTTGCGCAGAACTTCTTCGTGCTGTGATTGGGACTTATCAAAATTTTCGGCATACAGCGATGCCGAGGGTTCGATGGCGATGAAAATGCCAATTGTGACGATTTGCTGGCTCTTGATTGGTCGCAGTGTCTATCAAATAGCTGGCATTGGTGCGCGTTATGTCGGTATTTTCCACGATCACAAGAGTCTCTCCCCCTCTTGACTCAATTCCTCTTCTTCTCCTTCATTTTCATTCGATATCATGGACAGTTGCAGCCGCGATTCTTCAATTCCCCGGCTCTCTGCCTCTTAATATCTTCTTCTTTCCATCAACCCGTGCACTCTTGACTTTATATCGCGCGCGCGGCTCCCTTATCGCCATCTCACTCGCCAATGTTCCCCTTTCTCCCTCTCTCTCTCTCTCACTCTACACATTCATCGGGGGGATATGCTTATAAAAATTGTACACACCGCAGAGGCGATATATGAAATTCACTGTACATTTTATATTATATGCTGGGAAGTGAGACGAGGAGAGACTTCACCACATATGAAAATTGTGTGTACTCTTTCAATAAACCACGCCCCGAATATGCCCGTGTAATAAAATAATCGTAAAACGCGCGCAATGAACATTTTCTCTCTTGCCATCCATATAACATTGCCAAGTGCACACACAACACAGAGACTCTGGCTCAACTACAAAGCAAAATTCGCAAGAACAATTTTCATATTTAATTATCATTATATGCGACCTGGCTGAATTCTTACACCACATATATATAGATGTACGTATTTTCGTCTCACAGCGCCGGTTCTTCACACCACAATCGCCATCACACTGGCCATAGTCATTCATCCTTATTAATTTTCATCAATTTCCATTTCGCAAAATCCCCGCATTTGACCAATTCCCACATTTTCCACAATGAAAATACATGCTGGCACATTTCACATCACACTGATTAACTAGTCTGATTTGCTTGTCCCACAAACACCCTCGAGAAAGTGTCAACTTATCAGCCAATACCCATCAAAAATCACTCTGGAAACATCCATAAAACACCCGCATCGTGATTTAATTTTTTCGCACTCACATTCTCATACAAATTCACACTTATATTTCCGAAGAAAACAGCTCTAAGAGGGTAGAAAATGTGAGAATATTCTCAAGTGGTACAGCACACAATGTGCGAACCACGCTGTCTCTACCAAAAGTTCGATATGTTATTGAGAACTCTTTAAATCAACAATTAAATTGTTAAAGTGTCTTTTACTGGATTTTGAAATGACACAAATGACGACTGAAATTCTGCAGTAAAATGTACAAATGACCAGAAATAAAAGGATCTAATTTGCATCTAAGCGACAGCCGACGGACATTGAATTTAAACCCAATCTCTTGTCTTGGTTTGAAATCACAAAGCACGTGACAATGAGCAACTAGACTAGCACACTGTGTGCGTTGTTCAATTCAAAAATCCATTCGATTTTTCTTGACCACCCAACACGCTTTAACCACACAATCGACTAAGAGATGTGACGCCATGCAGAGGAAAAAAATCTAATTATTTAAAATTTAATTTGAGTTCTTTACCATGGAGAAGAGACGAAAAAAAAACATTTATTAATTCATTTTCAATTTACACATTATACGATTGTGTTTCTTTGTTAGGAGAGCACTCTAAATTGAATTAAAAGTGAAAAAATTAATTGCTCAGACACGATATTAATATTTCTTTTGCCGTATTCTCGGCTATTTTTGAGAAATAAAAGCATAATTTCGTGAAATAGTGAGGCAGTCGAAGGCGAAAAAAAATGTGGACTTTTGATGGAAATTTACGGAAATTAACTCAATGTGTTAATCAATTTTAACTGTGAAACGATGAATTTCATCTCTCGACATTCCGTCTCAAGAGACAACGCCGTAATTTTCGCCCGAGACTCACATGAAAATTGCACACAAATTATTTCGGCATGAATTTTATAATGGTAATTCCTCGAAATGCACCCTGTCTCATTATCCCCTGGCCTTCTGAGATACAATCACTTGAATTGAGAGTTCATCAGCCCCTAACCCTGTCTAGCCATGCTGAATTTCTTACCTCCACAAGCGCTGAGGTATGATTTACATTTGGGCTTTTCCCAAAAATGGTCTTCTCTGGGTAAATAACATGAGAATATAACAGACATATATGCCAGTAAATCATAGTTGCATTTCACCGAAGATTGTGAGGAAAAAAGATTCACCAAGCTTTCTCTGCATTTTTATATCTTTATGATTGTTGTGTCTCTTTTCGGAATCTTCCTAAGGTAAAAATATTTCATTTCGCAAAGCAAACACTATTCAAAATTCCCGAGAATTTTGAGGGGAAGAATTTCACCCACAGAGAACCTTTAAAATCTCTTTTTTGCCCCGATTTTATGGAAATGCATGCATATTTATAACTAACAGGTAAACTATTTCATCCCTTCGAATTTACTCAGGTAAACCACCCTTCTCAATAGTACCACAAAATTTTCTTCTTGAATATTCTCAATAACAACCAAGAACGGCATATTTAATGCGATTTATCCCCAAATGAGAACTAAAACCTTCCGGAAAGTTGCAAATGAAGCAATTTCTTTTTTCTACAGTGCTTTTGCAATCATGAGAAATTACTGAATATCTTACAGCATTGAGTGTTATCGGCGAAATGTAAAGAAATTGATATTTAAGAGATTTACTGCAAACCAGGTAAAATTGAAGGCACGAGGATGGCGTTCAACAGCTAAACTGTGGCAGCTTGAACTCTTCTGTGGCCAATATAATTAAAGAGATTGTGCAAAAAGAGCCACAATATGAACACCTGAACTTTTCGACGGTGGCAGAAGAAGTGCAAAAAACGGACGAACATGATCCATATGAGATCTTCAACATCTCCTTTGCCTCATTCAATGACTTTCTTCATTTCTCTGGCCATTGTTGAGAAACTTCTTTTTATTTGCACATCTTTTCAGCCCTTCCCGCACTCGATGTTTCCGCTGTCCCGGATGGAAAAACAGCAATGCCGACTGCATTGTAGGTCTGCTATCTGTCTGGGCTACTTCAGTGAGAACATGGAGAAAGCCCCGAATCGCTTCCCAGTGATCAGTATAGGAATTCCGCTTTGGTGCGGGACGCCCAGTGAATTTATTTTGACACATCGCACGCGCGCTTTGAATTGAACAAGTTCAACGAAAAAAACACGCCCGTGCTTCTTTCTTGTCTTCAGCCCCAAGAGTTTCGTCACACTTTTTGTTTTCTCACCAGCAAAACCCACCAAATACTGTCTGTCTCTCTCCATATTTCAGTATATATTGTATCAGAAATCACTTCAACTGTCTTGAACATCCTCGAAAAAAAATCCACGAGAGATCATTTACTAAATAACGGATGAAGGAGATCTTCAATGTGTGCAAAAAAAGCCCTACAAATTACTTCCACTTCATTGAAAAATCATTAAAATAACGATATTAGTTGAAGTGAAGAGATTATCTGGTAAAAAATGATGTATTTGATTGGGAGAAAACTCTCACTTGTGATGCGATAAAATCAGAGATAGAATTTCCTCCCTTCCATCATCGTGTCATATTGCATTGCAAAGGCAATATTTTACCAGTGCTTTCTTCCTTTAAGAAGAAAAAAAGAGTGTATATTTTTTACAAATGTACCAGCAGAATGAAAGTGTGAAAATCACCGTGAAACTGTAATATAAATATATTGAGAGATGATAGAAGAAAAAGGCTGACATTCAAAGTTGAGTAGAGAAACTCTTTGAGATTTTCCTCATTTCATATTTTAATAATAATACAGCCAGTATTGCTCAGAAGAAGCACACCATTGATGATGGTGAGAAAAAGAGGTTACATGTTTTGTACAGAAAACCCATTATAAATCATCAATCAAAGCATTTTTCCACCCACACCCTCGGGAGAAGGATGAAATTTTCCGCTGAAAGACGCTCAGATTTCAAATGTTGACGCATTTCTCATCTCACACTGTCAATATAGTTGCAATTTATTGGAGTTATCAATGTATTTTTCAATAGTCATTTCATGGTCTCTCGTAGACTTGTATTTGACAAAATATCGAGAGAAGAATAAATATTGCTCAAAAATTTTGCCTGCGAGGGAATAATTGTTGAGATAAGGTTCTCGATAACACTGACTCATGTGCGTAAATATTGTATTGCGTATTTATCGAGGAATTATTGGAAATTGTCAGAGAATATCTCAACAATTTTTCATACAACTGTACATAGAGACAATGTAATATTTAAATATCCAACAAATAGGCAGAGATAACGAAAATTTAATGACTCTCTGCTCATCCATGGACTCTTCTCTTCTCCGCATTTGCCCATATCGGCTGATCAAACAGAAAAGAGGGATACATTCTAGCCTTCAATGAATATTGCAAAATATCCCCAACACGGAACACATAAGATCTCCAATGGAAAAAAAAATAATTAACTCATGCATTGCTGAAATCATTTGGTGATATTTTCCTAATAATAAAAACACTCTCCCAGCGACTGTCCACATTAATTGAAATTTAAATGAACAATTGACCTTCACTCGAAAACTAATCACTGACGTCTTATTTCAGGTACACCACATTATCATAACACCCAACGTCTCTCCTCACCACAGCACAAATGACGAGATTCACACAGCATTTACAAATATATTAACTTTGGATGAAAAATAGATAATTCATGGGAAGAAGAAGAAGTAGAAAAGCTTCTTTTGTGCTTACCATTGGAGAATCGTCACCTAAATCTGAGTCTCTGTCGATCCGTCCGCCGTCCATAGCAACATAAACAGGGACGGGATCACGATTTTTCACGCGAATTTTGTTAAGTTTTGAGCGCGAGCCTCTCAACAGGGGCTCGCTTTACTTCCGTGACAGAAAAAATCCTTTTGAACGTTTAGTGATTTAGCGAGGAAGTGGTGAAAATCACTGAAAAAAAATACATCAAGAGAAAATAGATTAGAAATTTCATTACAAAGACTTTTAAAAAAAATATTTTCTATACACGGATTTTGGGGCGGGATTTCTCAAAAGTCACCGCACTAACTTGAGCGCCAGTGAATGAACTTGAAAATATGGTGAAGAGAGAGAAAAAAAAACTTGCCAATATTCTCAAATTAATTTCCAGTCCAAACTAGGGAAAACCCCACAAAACGGTAATTAATACTGTCTCTCTTGAACCCCAAAATGCCGACCGATGAAGACAATCGCCCATGAGGAAATGAATGGAGGTAACTTTTCGGCACACATTCACATTGAGTTTTCTCGGTGAGAAATCTCAAGTGCCGGAGAGTAGTGAACTCTGTATTGCGAGTGGTCAAGGGACCTCAATGAGCCACCTTTTCATGCCCAGCATGGCCATTTGGCGCACACATCCTCGCGCTTAGCAGGCGTCGAAGGAGCGAAAAGGACCTCTGCGTTTTCCTCGAAAATCACAACATGTCGATTGTCTTCTCTTCCGAACTGCAAAACTTGGACTTTAGTCACATGTTTTCTGCATCAAAGCATCAAGCTCGGAATTCAAATGCAGTTTGACAACTTTTATATCAATTTAATTGCTGATTTCATATGAAATGGAGGCTGATAAAGTATTTACCGATATCGTCAAACGGCTATCCAAGCGATCAACTTGATCTGGTCTGCACAAAAAGAGCTCAGTGAATTATATTTTATATAGAGTTTACAGTGATTTTCACATTAAACAATCTCCGCAAACTGTCACAAATGCTTCTGGGGTGATTAATAAGCACAATATTTCATATAACTTCTAAGTCACTAATCACCTTTTTCATGTGATTCACCTTGACCGTGAATATTTGCTCTCTCCCTCGCTCAAAAACAAAGTTAATTGTCTCAGAAAAGCCACACTGCTGAACCACATGCAATATTGCCTTATCTCCACTTGAGTCTTTTTTTTGACAATAAATTGTTCAATATTATTTTTTCAAGTCCTCCACCGCCTTCGACTCACAACATATAAAACAGTGTCTTATCTCTTTCGCTACATAAATGAAAGTAATTGATAAAATTAAAAAATGGCACTATACACTTTATCAACTTTCAAACAATCTAATAATTATTTCCTGTTCTTTTCCTCTTCTTTTTTTCTCTGTTTGTGGCAATGTCACAATTTCTGCATCGCTTTCTGCACAGATTCTCACAACTTCCAACTCATCGTCAGACCCACCAATTATGGGGATTGAGTGACAAATCCCTTTGCAAAGACTGATCAATACTATACAGATTTGCCGTTGAAACACTGCGATAAAAGTGCGATACGCTTACATCGACGTACACAACGCGAATGACTTCGGGCGCCTTCTTTGCATTCCCAAGTCTCTGTTGGATATGCTCAAGCGCGCGCTCTTCCTCGCCACACCAATGCTGTCTCACACTGTGACTTGGACTGGCTGTGTGTGAGAGTTTGCCGGGGTAACAGCATGACTGTGGGTACCCCACTCGAGAGCCTCTGAGCACACGGCTTCCGGATCCAATCGGAGCGTCAGGTCTCCGACCACGTTACCACCTCTGGGCGTTAACAAAATATGTTAATTAGTTTCATGTCAAAACTATTCTCTCGCACGAATAATAGCTGCAATATGGAATAAAATGATATGGAAAATCCCTCTCTGACCACGTCCAGACGCCAAATTCCCTCCGCGCCAGACACCATTAAGTCCTGCAGAGCCTTCCCCTGAAGAAATATATCCTCAAATCACTGTCTCGCGCCAGTATTTGTGCATGTGCGCTGCGTTGAAAATTGTAAAAACAAATAAAACATTTTACAAGTCACTAGCAGGGAAGTTTTCAAGTAATTCATTGAGCAAATTCAAATTGACTGCCATCGAGTAAACCACTTCCATGAATAGTTTATTGTATATATGTTTTAATAAAATACCTTCGTGTAACTCACGAATTATACGCTAAACTCCACAGAAAACCTTTGTGTTGAAAACTTATGATTTGCAAGAAGTTTTTGAACAAAATTTCGAGTTTGAAGAAAAATTTCAAATGTTCTTCTGAATTATTTTCTTGATTATTTTCCAAATAAAAAGAAGTGTTTCATAAAGTTGTTTAAAAACTTACAGAAATCGGCTTGAAAGTCTGCAAAATCGTCAATATAAAAGAAGAAACTTCCTGAAGGGATGAAATCCAGCATCCCTCCAGAGAAAAACTGGTTCAACTTGATATTTTGAATTCTAATTAGATATCGGAAAATCAATTGAAAAGCATCAAGAAAGGAACAATGGCAGAGAAGGGTCTAGAGAATATTAATTGACAAATATTTTCCTTCTCTTCCACAACGAGCAACTCCAAATCGTCAATCTCCTTGAAAATACTCTATTGACTCTTCGTCTCAGAGTCTTTCACACTTATTGTTGGGACAAAAGGAGACGAGAGATCCTTTTTTCCCTCATTGCATGGCAACTTGTTTGTGTTACAACCATATGGTGACCACATTTTATCTCCATCGTTGGCTCTCGCCTCGTCCTTCGACTCCTAATTATCTTTCTTCTGTACACTTTTTTATTTTTCTTAAATTCAAATCACAATTTTCCCCCGAAGAGGCGAAATCAACTTGAGAACTTCCATTGACATTTCCCTTCAATAATTCACTCTTCATTTGACACCGCGCTGATAAAGTGAAAATGTTCATTTTCCACTTCTTTTTCCTCACCTCCAACGCCGTTCTCGTCCCTCTTTCGCGCCACGCTCCACTCCAATATCATTTACACCACATCTTCTGAGAGTGGCGAGAGCGAAAGAATGGATAAATGAGACCTTCAACGAGATGTGGTCTTGTTCAGAGGGGGGAAAAAAGAAGGCCAAAGAAGTGTCTTATCTCTCGAGCTACACACCAATTTCTCAATTACACGTCGATCACCACTTAGCAGTGTCTTTTTGCTCGCCTTCTGTCTCCCCGACACCCGCTCGCAAATGCTCTTGTCGTCTCTCTAAACAATATATTGTTGAAAAATAATGAGGAGATAATTTGTATTATTCTCCCAATATTACACACGTTACATCGAGCTTGTATTGGAACCCATAAAACAAATTCCCACTTTGCAACGCTTCTTCATTTCCATCGAGACTTCACTCCCTCCTCAATACCACCTATTTTTTTCCTTCACTCCACCAACTCAATGAGAGACTGCCGAAGAATTTTTCGTAGTCGCTTGGAGAGAAGTGAGGCAAAATACGCCAACGCTCCTCGGGACTCATTCCATGTACTCAATGATTAATAGATAATAATATTTAAGTCAAATAAACGGACGAATTGTACATCAATTGAAAATACATAGCATACATTAAGTACTATATGATGGAATTGTGGGCACAGGATGTGCAAAACGAGATGCTTATGCGCATGAATCGCTGGATTTTGGCCACCGCGGCTGAGACACTGTGTGAACAGACTGGGTGAGAAGTGAGAAGGAAAACCAATAACACCCAGGATAGGAATCTATACAAATATTCGCGCTATACAACTTCCCCTCATTGACCTCCCGCGCAGCCCCCAGAAGGCGCACATTCAGCCTCACAATCATTCATTAGGCATCCGCAACCACTCATCATGTCATCCCCCAAATTCGACTGGGAGAGAAAGAGAATATCACCATTTGAATGTGATACTTTGTGGCACAGTCACAATAGCCGAGCTAGAATTCTCCTTCGCGCAATTCGATTATCACTAATCCACATCGCAAATTTGCAACCTAAAAACCTAGAATGGGATTTAAATGAAATAAAAGTAATATAAGAAATTTCCATAATCTCATCATTATCGACAGTCAACATTTTTCCCATCCATACCTTTTTTTTATTCTTCTGCTTCCACTGCGTCAATTCTGTTCCAATTTCAAGCGAATTCATTACACGGAATCATCTTAACCAATGGCAAAGGAATTTTTTTTCTCTCAACTTTACTTCATAGAATAATCGTAGATTATCTCTCTCTCTCCTCAATGTAATTGGAAGAAATAAATTGTATAGGTTGCAATTTTCTCTATCTTATGAATAAAGAATAAATATATATAAGATAGTATAATTGAAATTTTTCTCCACTTCTCAGAAAACACTGTACAAAACCATTATTAATGCACTCTTCCCATATTTATAAGAAAAAGATTACTTCATTCCGAAGGAGGGTCTTGAGTTCATTCGCATTTCTGATTCGATGAACCTCTCTCCCGACACTGTATTTTATTAATCTGTGAAAAGGGGAAAATGGAAAACATCAAAACTGACGTGCACGAAGCTTTATATTGCAATTGCCAGCGAAATGTCTTATGAATTTAACGGCGGAATTCACGGTTTTTCGCAAGCCGAGAAATTCGACAAGATCATTAAGTGCATCTGCAATGTCATCACCTTTCAGCGCGATGACTCAAGAAGAAGATCAACAACCCTGAAATTCTCCTTCTCTTCCAGACTGCAATTTGTCCCTGGATCAAACCACAATTTTAATCAATCGCATGATTTATCATGTAATTTATCTTACACTCGACAATTAGTAAATATCTACCATATACAAATTGAGGAGCTATTAAATTAATACCTCATTAAACAATGGATAATAATGTGAAAATAATGTTGAAGTCAGTTTTCCATTTGGCTAATTGAATCAGCACCGAAAGCTTTATAATCTTTGTAATAGAAAATTATTAAATTTTAATCACCGCACTTATGTATATTGGCTTTTTTGAGTATTATTTTGCACAATTCCTCTCATAATGTCGATACACATGGAATTACATGAAATCAACAGTAGAATATTGTGTAATTTGATGGCGTCTTGGCGACCAAATAATCCGACAAACTAACGCAATTATTGCTTTCTTCGATCCTCACCACCGAGAAAACTCCACGAAGATCGCGGTTCACTAAGCAACTTGTGATGCTCGCTTTTGGTTAAGTTCTTCGCAAATTCTATTCACACAACAATTCAATGCTTGGATTCTCAAAAACTACACCTTGACAGCTGATTTTTTAAAGGAAATCCGGAAAATTATGCGCCAATTGAATGACACTTCAAGTGGATTCCGAAAAATGATTTCAAAATTAATTAACCCATAAATCCAATCAAATATTCAGCCCAAAGCATCTATTGTCAGTCATAGAGGCCGAAAACTTTATCGGGCATCTGCGAGATTGAGCAACTGGTGAAATTATCGTGAAAGTCGAGGCGTGCTTGGCAGACATTGTGCAAATTGTGAATGGATCATTTGCAGACTCCCTTTGCTCCCAATATCTGACTGCGAGCCTCTCTCTCTCTCTCACTTTTCCCTCGGCCTCCCCCTCACTCGGAATGGTCTCATAGCACTTAGCCAGCCCAATATTAACTGATGAGATGTAATTCATCTCGTGAATCATTAATCAAAGTGCCGATTATTTAACTGTTGTTCCACACTCCAAATGTAGAGTGTGTAAATGCGATCAAATAACTTAAGCGAGAGTGCGAAGGAGGCACGCTTGGCGCGCGAGCGAGAGGGATAGCGCTGAAATTAACTACGTTGGCTTTAGCAAAACACACACAGCCAGCCAGCCAGAGCCAAAAGCATCCCGAGAGGCGGCGATGGAGATTAGGAGGAAAAAAGCGTATTGGAAACGTGAAAAAAGGGGTGAATTATTGGATTGGCGCTCTCCGGAAGGGAATTCCGTTACTTCTCGGGCGCTCCAGCAACACCGCGTGACACCACAAATTGCTGGCGCGGAGAGGAGAAAAATTTCATTATACTTTAATTATGCTTTCCCAATATTGACACGACTTATCCCTTGTACAGTGCTGTTGACACACCGAAATAAATATCGTGAAATAATGCTCTTGTGACGATACTTGTTATATATGAAAATTATGTCTCTCTCCCCACACACACTTTTTTTCTCACGACCTCACAATACTCGTTATGATTTATTCAGCAAATAATAATTGTCAGTTAATGTGAACGATGCCCGATTTCTGAGGAATCGGGCTTGTCGGGAAATTCCCTGAATATGGACATCAATCCGAATTGCAGTCTTTCATTTCAGACTTAAACATGCACTAAAGATGCATCTTAAGCAAGAAATATACAAGCTTAAAATCTATCTCAAGCACAGATAAATATTATCCTTATATTCTTAACTTATTATGAATACATCGAAACACTTGAGTTCATTGACTTCACAGTCGTCAAAGTCTGAGAATCCCGATTTTCATGAGCCAAAACGGTTTATCAGGTGTTTTCTAGAGTCTTTCGCCTTCACCATGTCGCTGATGGAGTCTTCCATTTATGAATATTGATTTAGTAATTAAACACCCAATCAAATCAAACAGTGTAGTTTCCTTTGAAATCGTGCCCGCGCGTGATTGTCGTGACACCGCGAGACAATAAATAGTGTCCGGGAAGTGAGATTTAGCGTTCAAATAAAACACACGCGATCACAAGAAGCGTAAGAAATTGGTAAGAAATTATTTATCAATTCAGAAGAAGTCGAAATCACTAAATATCACAAAATATGCAGTAAGAAAATTAAGATAAGGTTCAATTTGTATTTCAAATACAACTTGTGAGTCGAAAATGTTTTGAAATCGTAAAAAATATCTCAAAACATCTCAAAATCTTTTTATTTAATGCATTTTTGAATTTTTCAAAATAATTGTGGGCAAAATCGTTAGTCTTGTTGTCCATTTAAAGCTCCACATCCAGCGCCACCTAGAGATTCGATGTAAAAATTCCGTTCGGAAATTGAAGGTGTTCACGAGCGGATTGTGACAATGAAAGCCATTTAACAGCATTTGTTTATACAAAAACGCCGCATGAGAAAAGCATGGATTGCAAAAGTATTCCTAAAATTGTGAGTATTGCACGAATTACTACATAATTTAGCAAAGAAGACAGTTGGGAAAGCGTAGCTAATTATCAGCACTTTTCAGGAGCTTCATGCTCACCTCAATGGCAGTCTCAGCAACGCAAACATCTTGGAATTGCATCAAATGAAATATCCCCGGAACGATCAGGATGTCAATTCCGAAGCCTACAAGGTGGAGAAGGAACTTCTGGACTTGACACAGTAAGCATATTGTGCAGTGCTGAAGGCGCAATTCTATGGGATTCTTTATTCAACAGGTGTTTTGTAAAGTTCAAATACGCTCACGACTTAACGGACTGTCCTGAGAGACTGGCCAGAGCCACTGAGAACGTGATCCGGGACTTTGCAGTGGACAATGTGGTGTATTTGGAGATCAGGACAACGCCTCGAGCCACTGATTTTATGTCCAGGGAAACTTACTTGTCCACTGTTTGTGAAAGCATCCGCAAAGGCGTGGAGAAACATCCCGGAATCCTCGTGAAGTTAATTCCTTCCATCGATCGCTCGAAGGGCGTCGCAGTTGCCGAAGAAACCGTTCTGCTCGCTGTGAAGATGAAGGAGAAATATCCTGATTTGATCGTTGGCATTGATTTGAGTGGAAATCCAGAGAATACAGAGTTTAGGGATTTCCAAGGAGTGCTGGAGAAAGCAAGAAATTCAGGTCTGAAGCTCGCTCTTCACTGCGCAGAGACGACAGGAACAGTTGCGGAGAATCTGGAGATGCTGCAATTCGGGATGGATCGCATTGGACACGGAACATTTATGGATGAGAGTTCAGAGACGTGGAAAATGCTGCTGGACAAGAAAATCCTCGTGGAATGCTGTGTCAGCAGCAATCTCAAGTGCGGAACTGTGTCTCATGTTGAGAATCATCACATCGGGAAGCTCTTGGAGGCTCGCCATCCGGTGGCAATTTGCGTAAGTCTCGCGTGAATGCAATAAATTCTGCAAGCTTCGTAATTCATCGTAATTTCAGACTGATGACTTTGGCGTTTTCAACACCAGCTTGAGCAGGGAAATCGAATTGTGTGCCAAGACCTTCAATTTACCCCGCGATGCCATCGAGGAAATCACAGTGAACAGCATCAGACACTCTTTCGCAAGTGCCAACGAGAAATCTCGCCTCCAGTCACTTGTCCACGATTTCTACAGACAACAGTCTTGTGGGTAAATATTTCGCATATAAATTACACATTTATTATTGATTTTACATGACGCCATAGAGAAAGAGTATTGCAGAATAATTCTCAGGGAAAAAAAAGAACGGAAAAACACACCCGCAAAAAGGAGGCAACGTCAATTATACATATATATATACAGGAATATTTCAAGAGTGCGCGAGGAAAGGAAGAAAAAATTGTTCTTAACCATTAATTCCAAGATAATAAAGAAAATACTCAACTAATCTGTAAAACATCCAGAAAAATGTGATTTCAACTTATCTCTAACAAACATTCCAAGGTGTAAAAAATAGTAAATCTTCTCCATTTAACATCGATACTTCTGCCTTCTTCTTCATCTCTCAATTCAACTGCCAATTAATGTAATTAGACGACACACATAAATCTTTTTTTTTGTTTTTATATAGAGACTGAGAGAGACTTTTCTCTTTGCTCTCTCATGCAATGAATGTGATTTTCTAACGTGGGAATTTTTCTACTGTCCAAAGTGCCTTTCACTTTTCATCCTATCTTTGTATTCAGCTTGTTCTGCTCATGAGGATCACAGTCAATATGCGAAATCTCGAATATTTTTCTCTCTCTCTTAAATTCATAGCAGATATTTGGCCACATTGGCCAGCAGAGCAGCGCCAAGAATGACATGCGAAGCCCTTGAACTCTCCGCACTATTGGCTCGTCCCTTCTGAAAGTGGAGATAAATTAAAACATTAACAGTGATCAGAATTTGTGAACATGATAGAGACATTTAGAAAAAAATACGAAGCAGAGAACATAGACTAAATCGTTTCCTGTGTGAATCAACACATAAAAAATGACATTGAACGCCACTGATAAAACATGAGTATTTGTTAGAATTCCATCCACATTAAATGCATTTGTAATCTCAGGTTTTATTTACACATCAACTCTGCCCAATGTCATGCACTATGAAATCTCATAAAATCACTGAAATCATTACCAATTAAAATATATCGACAATTGATGAAGTTATGCAACTAATCTCTATAGATATCATGAACAAGAGCATGACCCAATTGAGAATAAAAGCGTTTTTCGCGATGAAACATGATAAATCTCCTACATTTTATGGTTTAACTATATTTTAACTAATTGACATCATGCCTTGTTGCTTCCTTTATTGCACTTCATATGAATTAATACCAAATATCGTCCTTAGACAGTGATTTTAAACATCCGAGATGATTTATCAATGTTATTTCCTAACCCATAAAACCTGTATAAATCTTTTTGTGCTGCTAAATTTTTTTCCTCAAATGCCTTAATGCTGCCAGACGTGATCTTTTTCTCTGTCTTTATCAATTTCGTGTGTTGATTGCCACATAAAAAGAACAGAAAAAGCATCTCTAAAACAACACGATTACTCACATTTATTGAAGTGACGTTCTGGCATGGTGTATTATTGCGAATAAACTTGAAGGCAGAATCCACGAGATTAGCTGGTGTGGATTCCTCACACTTCTCCAACTCCATCACCACGCACATTTGCAGCCTTTCCATGTCACTAATAGGAAAATAATAATAACGAGATTTTAATCATATTTTCCCGCTTGCAAGGAGCGAAATATTGAACTCACTGGCATTGATCAGGACCAAAGACAAACTTCGGCAAATTGTCGAGTGACATCGGTTCATTGCTGATGGTATTGACGCGATCAAAGACCTTCGGGAAGGTCTTGTTGAAGCACTCAATCATGCCATCCTTGCGCTCCTGGAAACACTCTGGGCCCTTCTCAGCAATGAACAGCGCAATCTGATCGCCATCCTTGTGACACACGAATCCCAGCAGACTGTTGCTGATGTTTGTGTACACTTCCTTGTGTGAAATCTCTTCGTTGGTGAGACAAGGCTCCAGCACCTTGGAGAAGTTCATGAAGCATTCACTGGCAACGTGGCGCTTTCGACAGTACTTGTTGAACACCGTGTCCAGTTCACCGTTCGGCTGCGCCTTCTCAATCTCCTCAGTCAGCGAGGAAAAGTTGAAAAGCGTCGTCATGCACTCCATCAACTGTCCAGCAGCCTCTTCGATCGCCTCAAAGGCCGCATCGCTTCCGGACACGGTGTTGCACTTATCCTTGGCCAGCTTCCTGATGTCCTCAATCGGCGCCGTCATGTTGTTCAAATTCGTCGGCAAGAGACCCTCGGGCAGTTGCGACTTCAGGCCATCGAGATCCAAATTCTGACCCAAACTCGCTGCAAAGACGAACAAAATTCATACGATGAGCAATTTATTAACACATCAAAATTGCAAGTTTGATCATAACGACCGATAAGAGACAATTACTCAGTTTCTGTCTCAATATATTTACACGCTAATCAATCGCCACTGTCGTTGATGTGAAATTGCGAGTGAAAAATTTCCCCCATTCATCGCGCGCGCATCCCATTCAAAAGCACCCCCCAATTTATTGCTCATTTGTCGTTCAATTCATAAAAATTACACTCTGAGGACACAATTGATAGAATAAAAATGCGTAAATAAATGAGAATTTATAGCAGTAATAAAGAAGAGCGCTGAAAATTGAATTTCACTCTACAAGAAAAAAAGTATTCATGCATCATTTTGATGGAATGCGCCAGTGATGCCTTTATTTGAGGGCGTTGTGCATTTTATTAAATTCAAAAGATAAACAATACAGTAAATCTCCACCTCGCCTCCAACTTCCCTTCCTTCTTTCTCTCTCTCTTGTCAGTCGCCTTGTCTTTGCAAGCAGTTTCCACTCCCAACCATGTGTCTCTTCATCAATAGAGCAATCCCATTCGGAGCGCACAAACAAAACAAGAACTGGAAATATCAAATGTGCGAATATCTTTTCTTCCTTCGCGCGCTCACATATTCTTATCCATATAAATGCGTCAACATTCGTGACAAGAAAACCTCAAAATCGCGTGATGTGAGTTCATTTGATATGAAAAAAAGGGAAAGAATTTTATTTGTGCTCTTCTCAGCCACCACACAGTGTGTGTTAATACCTTTTGCCCAAAAAAAAGGGAATCGAAATTGTTACACCATTCTTCTTGTGCCAGCAAGTCACCCTTAACTTTTTCTTCTCACCCACTCAACGCGAAAAGCCACTTCCAACATTAATTTTCTATTCATGGCTCAAATTTATTATTCGTCCTCCCAACGCGCCCCAGAGAGAGAGAGAGAAAAAGAAATTCAGGAAGTCACACAAATTCAATATTTTTTCACCTTCCCTTTTGCCAACACTAATTTTCACTCCTGGGTGTTCTGACACACAGTCGAAGGAAGAAAATGGAATATTCTACTCAGTTTATGAGTGACCCAGAGTCATTAAATGGAAAACATCCACAAAATCCACCTCAAAAGTCAAGTGATTTTTCACAACCACTCAACCCAAAACTTAAGTTTCTGTCGACGACCAAAAAAAAAGCGCTCAATTAGTGCTGGAGGAACACACAAGGCTAACACCTTTAAAGCGTCTTCAGACATGCGAATGATGTATGGTGGAAAAGGCAGTGTCAAAGTCCAAGAGATTGAAATAATAAAGCACACTATAAGAGTCACGAGTAATTGTGAGCATTCATCAATATTTTCCACTTTGGCCCGCAATGTGGTGACAACACATCGAAGCCCGTCGACTTTTTACATCATTTGATACCGATAATTTTATATCACTCAACCTCCTTTGTTTAATCCTCCGCGCTTTGTCGCTTGTATTTGAATCACTCTTCTCCAACTACAATTTGTTCCCATGCGATTGATTGAGTGTGAATGCGCCGTTTTGTTATTTCAAATGAAAAATCCCCCCCACCCCATTTTTTTGCTCTACTCTAGAGTAGAGTGTGAAACACCCCACACAACAAATTGAACTTTACCTCCTGAGAGCTGATTACGAACACAGCATTGATGTCATTAACTTTTAATACATACAATCTGAAAAGCACATCTCAATACAATTGCCCGATAACAATTCCAGATTTTATACTTTGTCCCACTTGACTCTTGTTGCCTGTTGCACGTATAATTAAATTCCATCGAGACTCTCTTGGCTTCTAAAATGTGTTCTAAATTGATTTGCTGACAAGATTCACTCTGTGAAATCATTCCACAGCAAGAATTTCTCTTGGGAGCTTCGCTTCTTTCTTCTCTTTTTTTTTCTCATAATACACAACATTCAACCCTCGGCTTTTCGTGTCATAAAACAATTACACATGTAACTCTTTTACTGTATGACACACCCTCATAGTTTGTCCATTTAGTCATCTTCGCAAGGGAAGCGAAACTAGCGAATTATGACTAATTGACTTCTTGTTGTGTGTTAAAAAAAAGGTGCCTTTAGCGGAGGAAAATTTCGACAACGCGCGAAAGGTCATCAGTGCCCACTTTTCCAATGTTTCCAATTAGATTTTGGCTAATTCTCAAGGTCCAAAAACAGGGTGGAGCAATTGAAGAAGCGTCACTCACATTTTTCAACTCTACAGAGACAGAGAAAGTAAACGAAGAGAATCTTCAGAAAGCATTTTATCAAAACAATAGCAGAGAACATACCAAATGCAGTTCATCAACCCAAATGTTTGCTCACAAAGACTCTACATTATTAGTTTGTATGTTAGAAACTTATCTCTGACAGCATCTTTACATTGAACAACATCAAAAGCTAAGATTGTTTTCAACAATTCTTGAAGTAAATTAAGAGCTCGAGTTTGTACCTAAAATTGCCACACTTTCTTACTTAATTATCAGGAATCTACAGTAAAACGGAGTGGATTTATATTTAAAAGAGAGGAAGAAAAGATAAGATAGTAAACTTTAGTACAGATAAGCAAACATTGAGATTTTTGCTACCAACACAAAATTGAAAAATTCAATTTAAATCAATCAAGGAATATTTCTAACAAATCAGATAATTTTTTTTAAAGAGGAAATCGAGAAAATATTTCTCAGAAGTTTCAAAATGAAGCAACATTAGCACAATTGTGCGTTTCAATAGAAAACCAACGTTTTTCCAGCAATTTGTAAAAAGAGCAATTTCCATGCTAATTTGCACTCAATTCATTCTAAAAATCACCCGAAAATTAATCATTATGATGATGATTTTGCCTTGGTCAGCACTCTGGCCTTTCCAATGGACGTGAAATCGTGTGACAAAGTCGCTTATCACCGATAAAAATTACAGCACACGAATTTTTTCCGTGGCCAGAGTGCATTTGGGGCGTGTTGTTTTTTTTCGGGAGAAGGTTACTCACCAGAGATCATGAGGAATATTCCCAGGAAAATGCCAATTGATCGAGCCATGTCTGATTGGTGGCTTGGAGGAGAAAATCACTGCTGGCCGGAGATCTGCGGGATACATTGGATTGATGAGTTAATGTGAGGGAAAAGGCATGAGAAAACATGAGGGCAAGTGTGTAGTTTAATTCGTCTTTTGTGCGCGATAACACACTCTTGTCGCATTCTTCTGCCTCTCTCCCTCTCTCTCCCTCCTGTCCCGCCTCGGGCGCGCGCTGGCCAGTGTGCCGAAGGTCACCGGGCAGCTGCTGTCCTGGTGGGATTTCCTCCTTTGCCGAGCGAGTGGCCTTTGGAACACTTTCAGGTATCAATTGTTAATGCCGTGCACACGTAGCGTGAGAATGGCAATTTGTGGCGAAGCGTGAGATTTTTCCCGGCTGCGATTCCTCAAGGTGAGAGCATCACCCGAGTGCGCCTCCCTCTGGCCAGCAATCCTCCGTGCCGGGGCCAATTGACAGAGGCGCACACTGAAGCGTGATATTTGCCCTTTGACTCTCAGGGTGACGAGCACAATTCGCCCCACATTCACAATTTCCCACACACACTGCTCCTGCGGACAAGTGTCCGGCGATCTCGGCGAGGGAGAGAGAGGATGCGCTTCTCCTGGAAACAAAACAGCAGGAAGCCCCTTACACTCAATACACGGAGATCCGCGGGACTCCAAAAGCTCACGTCCGGACACTTCGACACTCCACGACACACTGACTCGGCAGCTCTGCGTCAGTCGGTCGCTCAGCGACTCTCTTGCATAAAGTCAACTGTTACGTTTCCTGCATCCATAGAACGCCTTGGGCCGCCCCACTCAACACCCCCCGCGATACTCGCGTTGCCCAGGAAATGACTGGCGAGATTCTCAACCCTAACCTCACACTCAGCGTCTTTGGGGCCCCAGAAGACTGCCAGCAAACACTATTCCCCACTCTACTGAATCCCCAGCACAGTTCTGCTAGCTCGTGAGAGCAAATGTTTTGGCTACTAAGCGTGTAAAAGGTGGAAAATGTAGAAAATACAAAATCTGCGGGTGTCAAAAAAACACGGCTGAAAAACTTCTTGAAAAAAGTGTTGCATCATTGCACTCCACAACTCCAGTGCGCCAAGATAGATGGCGAGCGCGGCGGAGAAATGACTTTAGAGTGACGGCGATTTGTTATGATCCCATCATTGAAGTGCAGTTCTCTCTAAAAGTTCCCTTTTCACGTGTTTTCTCACAATAATACCTTGAATTTTCACGATTTTCTTGTAGTTTATCTACCGGGAAGTGTGACAGAGTGAGATATCGTAGAATTAGTTTGTGAAGTGCAACAGGAAAGCTGGTCTAACCTCAAACAATGTCATCCGGACACAAGTGCAGAAACTGCGGCTCCGCTGACATTGAGGTGGATAGCGCCCGTGGCGATGCAGTGTGCACCAATTGTGGCTCCGTGCTGGAGGACAATATCATTGTGTCTGAGGTGCAATTCGAGGAGAATGCACACGGAGCCTCCAACACTGTGGGGCAGTTTGTGTCGGCGGATTCGAAGGGCGGAGCCACGGTTTATGGCAAGTTTCATGTCGGTGTGGGCACGGAATCGCGAGAGGTGACACTGAAGAAGGCCCGCGAGGGCATCACTCACCTGTGTCATCAGCTGCACCTCAACACGCACTGCATTGAGACATCCTGCAACTTCTTCAAGATGGCCCTCAACAGACATCTGACCAGAGGCCGGAAGAACAGCCACATCTACGCCGCCTGTGTCTACATCACCTGCCGGACAGAGGGAACATCTCGTGAGTGGAATTGGAAGGGTTTCCCGTGGAGTTTTACTGAACTTGTGAATGTTTCTGCAGATCTCCTCATCGATATCAGTGATATTCTCCAGATTTGCTGCTATGAATTGGGCAGAACTTACTTGAGACTCTCGCAAACCCTCTGCATCAACATTCCATCAGTTGGTGAGTGAAAAGATTTCATTTATTCCTTGAAATTACCATTTATTTGCTTGTATTTCTCACTTGAATTCAGTCAATTCTTACATCTATAAATACTTCATTATAATCTTATGACATCTATATTTGCTAATATTCTACTCTGGGAATGGGAAGTGACTTAATCAACTTCCTCAACTGTTGGCCCAGTGTGTCTCTGGGGCCCGCCAGCCTGTTGTCCGCAGGAAGCTCCGCCGGCGCTGTGCAGTTTCGTCATGATTGGACTGCAGACGGTGGAGAGTTCCTTCATTCTGTGTTCGTACTCCTCCTTGTCAGCCAGTGTGTTGGAATCCAGCCACTTGAGGGCTTCATCGCAGCTCTTCTTCACTGTCTCTCTGTCCTGATCGCTCAGCTTCTGTCCAGAACTGTCCAGAGTTTGCTTCAGGCTGAAGATGTAGCCCTCAAATTGATTTCTGGCGGAGATCTTCTCTCGCTGGCGTTCATCCTCTTCGCGGAAGCGCTCAGCTTCGGCCAGCATCCTGTCAATGTCCGCCTGAGACAATCGTCCGCGGTCATTCTTGATGGTGATGTTCTTCGCCTGTCCTGTGCCCATTTCCTTGGCCGACACGTTGAGAATGCCATTGGCGTCCAAGTCAAAAGTCACCTCGATCTTGGGCACTCCTCGTGGTGCTGGTGGGATTCCGGACAAGTCAAACTGTCCCAGGATATTGTTGTCGCGCGTCATAGCTCGCTCTCCCTCGAACACCTGAATGGCGACGCCGGGCTGGTTGTCAGCGTAGGTGGAGAATGTTTGAGTCTGTTTGCAGGGAATTCTGGAGTTTCTCTCGATGATCTTCGTCATGACGCCGCCAGCTGTCTCGATTCCCAGTGACAGTGGAGCCACGTCCACGAGGAGAACATCTTGAATCTTGGAATCCTTGCTGCCAGTGAGAATTGCCGCCTGGACAGCGGCTCCGTAAGCCACAGCTTCGTCGGGATTGATGGAGAGATTGAGTGCCTTGCCACTGAAGTAGTTCTGCAAGAGGCTCTGCACCTTTGGTATGCGTGTTGAGCCTCCCACCATGACGATGTCGTGAATTTCTCCCTTGTCCATCTTGGCGTCTCTCAGGGCTTTCTCCACGGGCTCCAGAGTGGCTCTGAAGAGATCGGAGCAGAGCTCCTCGAAGCGAGCCCGGGAAATCTTTGTGTAGAAGTCAATTCCCTCCAGAAGAGCGTCGATTTCAATGCTGGCTTCGGTGCTGGAAGAGAGTGTCCTCTTGGCTCTCTCACATGCCGTTCGGAGACGTCGAAGGGAGCGTGGATTGGAGGTGATGTCCTTCTTGTACTTTCGCTTGAATTCCTCAACAAAGTGATTCACCAGACGATTGTCGAAGTCCTCACCGCCAAGATGAGTGTCTCCGGCTGTTGCTCTGACCTCAAACAGTGATCCCTCGTCAATGGTGAGGATGGAGACGTCAAAAGTGCCACCGCCCAAGTCGAAGATCAGCACATTCTTCTCTCCCTTCAAGTTCTTGTCCAATCCGTACGCCAGAGCGGCGGCTGTTGGCTCATTGATGATCCTCAAGACATTCAGACCAGCAATGATGCCGGCATCCTTAGTGGCCTGACGCTGGGAATCGTTGAAATAGGCAGGAACCGTGATGACTGCGTCCGTGACTTGCTGTCCGAGATAAGCCTCAGCGGTTTCCTTCATCTTGGTCAGGACCATTGAACTGATTTCCTCTGGTGTGAAGCGTTTCCTCTCACCCTTGAACTCCACTGCCAATTTGGGCTTTCCAGCCTCGCTGACAACAGCGAATGGCCAGTGTTTGATGTCCTCCTGGATCTTCTGGTCGTCGAACTTCCTGCCAATGAGTCTCTTGGCATCGAAGATGGTGTTTCTGGGATTCATAGCCACTTGATTCTTTGCTGCATCGCCAATGAGTCGCTCTGTGTCCGAGAAGGCGACATAAGATGGTGTTGTCCTGTTGCCCTGATCATTGGCGATGATCTCCACTTTGCCGTGCTCGAAGACTCCCACACAGGAATATGTGGTGCCCAAATCAATTCCAATAGCTACCATTTTGCTCACTTTTTCAATACTTTTGTCACTTGTTAAATATTTCACTGCTTTTCTTCACTCGCTCTCGAGTTGGATTGCTTGATTGCTTTTACTGAACTGTGGCTCTGAGCGAATCGTCTCGGCATTTATACCGTTTCACCGTGAGCGCGGGAACATTTGAGAAGTTTCGAGAATGTTCCATGTGCATTTAAATGGCACGGTCACCATGGAAACCGCTCGATGCTTCGGGAATATTCTCGGCTTCTCGATGCTTCTCTATTGCGTTATTTGTTTATAGTTTTTCTGCACGGGTTTATTTGGCAATTTATTTATAGATGCTCAGATCTGAAAATAGTTTTAATCATAAGAAAGTGACTTTTGATGTATGAAATTTTACCTGGACATATTAATTAAATTCAGGTGTTTTTCTCTAATAATAATAATTCTTGTAAGGATTTGCAAAACTTTAATGAAATTTGTGTACAAAAATATAAATATACCATTAAAGATAAACATTGCGTAATGTTAATAAATTGTACATTTAATACAAAAAAGATTATAAATGTACAATTTACATCTTGAACATTGTTTCACAATGAATTTCTCATAAAATTATTCCATTGAACGTTGAGATTGAATAATAAATCATTTATCATCGAGAAAAATACTAAACGTTGAAAAAATTACAATTCATAATTTTGTAGAATTAGTAATATAATTTTACTCTGATATCATGAAATCTGACGAAATTTTTATGCAATGCTAAGAGATTTTAATGAAATTTCCTGTACAATTTATGCCTTTTTTCATATTTCTCACGTCTGTGCGGAGACAAAATTGTTTTATTTCTTTACCAAAATACCACCAAATAGCTTTGAGGCGAGAAAAGTGAGAAATATTGCACGTATTTTCTGTTTTATTGCTTTCGAGAAAGTTCTCATTGTGTTATTTGCACCAGAGAATTGTCGGGATTGTTCGAGATTGTTCGAGATTCCTGGCGATGTTTCGAGTGTCTTCTGTGGCTGTTTATATTGATGCGCGACGGGAGTTCTTGTATCAGTTGAATTCAAACAGTGCTTGAGTGCAAAAGCAAAATAAGAGTGAAGAAAAATGTCTCTTCTGCCAATGTTGTGGAATCTCGCTGAGGACTTTGACCAAGTGGATCCTCGCTTCGGCGTGAGCTTCAATCCTCACGAGCTGATGATGGCTCAGCGTCTGCCTCAGTGGATGCGAATGCCGTCTGGCTACAGTCGGCTCTGGAAGCTGGATGAGGCCGAGAGGCAGAGAATGGCTGCAACGCAGGCGACTTCGTGCTCCGGGAAAGATGGCTTCCAGGTGTGTCTGGATGTGCAGCAATTCGCGCCCAGTGAAATCACAGTGAAGGTGGTTGATAAGTCGATTGTCGTTGAGGGCAAGCATGAGGAACGCGAAGATCAGCACGGATTCATTTCGCGCCAGTTCAGCCGTCGCTACGTCTTGCCCAAGGAATACGACATCGATCAAGCCGTCTCCACGCTGTCTTGCGACGGAGTTCTGACCATTAAAGCCCCACCAATTGCCAATGCGGTGGAGCAGAAGGAGCGCCTGATCCAGATTCAGCAAACTGGTCCAGCTCATCTCACTGTCAAGGGCGTCAAGGCCACGCAAAATGATAAGAAATCCAACTAGAACTGAACGAAAACTCTCTGACCGAATTGTATTCTCATTCCTTAAGATGTGTGTGAAATTCTAAGACTAATAAAAGACTTGTGAAGTATAAAGAATTTAATTGTTTATTTCTACCTCGTCATCTTTCATTTCTACATGAAATTGTGAAGCGAAACTATTACATATTATAGTCACTGCCTTCATCAAAATGCAATCAATCAATCAATCAATAATAATAATAGTATAATTTTATGAGATGACATTGAACCTCATCGTGACCACAAGAGTGAGATTATATTGTTTAAATAAAAATATCAGTACGTGTTTTTGACACAAGAAGAAAACATTTTCTCCGCAGAATATATTCAGAAAGGCTGTTCTTGCTTCTAGTTTTCAAACCTCTACTTCTCGCGCTCTCTAAGAAATTCTCAATGTTTGTCTTTTTGATTGTTCAATCTACAAAATATATTCTTATTACTCACATTACGTCTACTAAGTATTTCAAGCTACCAAGGACTAATAAGAATTGATACACAACATTTAACTTAAAGAGTCCTTTGAAGGATTGTTTCTTACGTAGTTTTTAAGTATTGATTCTGAGATTTTTTTTTTCTTTTATATCATACATATTGATTTGTCTTTTATGGTTATTTATCTTGCTTTTATCATCACGTGAAAGACATAGTTTTTGTGTGTGGTTGAATGCAATTTTTGTTGCTTATGTTTTGTGCCTATGAAATTATGTATGTCTCTGACATATATTGTATTTGTGTGTGTTTAGCAACTTCACCAGGTTATTCTGCCATAATTGCAACATCATCCCGTCTAATTTAGATCACATTAATTAGAGAAACCTTTAGTTGTTGGCGTTCTTGTGTCGTCGAGCACCACTCAATCCTCTCCGTTGTTGTTCCCGATGATCGTTGTTGAGGTGTTGTTGTTGCTGTGACTAGTCGTGGGCTGCTGTGCGACAGCATTCAGTGGTCCGTAGAAGATCAACTCGGGGATTTGGCCACCCTGGACGCCAGTGCCATTTGTGCTCTCGCTCGAGCACTGAAACTGGAATGTCACATTGCCCATGCACACCTCAGTCATGCCCTCCTGCCCGAAGAAGCTCAGCTCGCTGCCGTCCAGGATCACAGAGGCCGTGTAGTAGGAGTCGGGCTCAATCTGGATGGGGTTCTCGAAGAACACGTGGAAGGTGTTGCTGGAACCGTCTGAGAAGAATTTCGTGTTGTTCTCCGCCAAAATGCGTCCCAATCGCT
The DNA here is from genome assembly GCF_947086385.1 of Phlebotomus argentipes. Taxonomy (NCBI): domain Eukaryota; kingdom Metazoa; phylum Arthropoda; class Insecta; order Diptera; family Psychodidae; genus Phlebotomus; species Phlebotomus argentipes. The sequence continues at coordinate 1,825,862 of NW_026776174.1, forward strand.
TCAGCTCGATCTTCACGTTGTAATCCGCAGCGCCGGTTGATGATCCATACAAGCCGAAGCCAATGATGAAGATCCTCTTGTCCACGGAGAACTGAATGGAGTCACAGCGGCCTCGGTAGCGCCACTGGTTGCTGCGATAGGCGCACGACTGGAAGCGGTGGCACACCTGCGTCTTGAGTCCCGTGCGGGCTTTGCTGGAGAAGTTCAGTTGCGGCTTGTTCTTGGCCGTGAAGTGGAGAAAGATGTCAATGGTTTCCTGCGGCGTGAGAATGCCCAGTTGTGCCACACCGTTGGCAAACTCCTCCAGTGTCATTGTGGGAATTCTGATCATGGTGAGTGCTTGACCGAGAACATTCCTCCTGTTCTGCGGCGTCGCGTCAATATCCATCTTGTGACATGCAGACTGAGCCCAATTGAGAGCCGCCTCGAATAAGTTAATCTCCTTGCAATTGAGAGTTTCACGACTCAAGATCGACTCGAATGTCTTCAAGTCAATATCGACAAATCCCTCAGATTTTATTGCCATCTCCGCCTGAAGAGAGATTTAGAGAGAATTTAGAGAGAGAGCGAAAGTGAATGCAAAAGTGCAAAAATACTGTGTAAACAGGGATTAAAAAGGTGTTCTTTTTTTGGCAGTGAAAGGATTGGTTCATGTGAGAGTTTTAAGGGGGGAAAATGAACCTGAAATTGTAATTGCGAGAGAGAGAGAAAAAATGGAAAATTAAGACAAGTAAAACTGCAATACTGTGATTTTATATTACATTTTTATACACACCATCTTTCATTATATCTTTTACACAAAAGTCCTCAACAGAAAAACATTAATCTTAACATCGTCACACAATTGATACAGATTGTGAGTGAGACAATTAGACACACGACGCACACACACTGAATGAACATTGAATTTTACAACACTATTGCATATTAATGTCAATTAATTTCTCTTTCCTATGATTTCATCCAAAGATATGTTGTATATTTTGTATCTTGCCAAATGATTGTTCTAGAGATGATGATGATGATGATTCAGAAGACATACACAGCAATGTTTCTTTTATAGCACAATTTCTCAATCCAACACTTAACAACAATATTTCTTAATGACTATTATGAGCAAATTCATTGTTTTTCTCTCTTTTTTTCATTTAATACAGCAAAAAAATTGTCTATATATATGCGATTGTACAAAATATAAAATACACGTATTGCAGTTTATAGAAACATCGTAACAATTTTTCTTTTATGAATTCTTTTTTATGATATCAGTCGAATTGTGTCAATACAAGTTTATAAAATTCTAATGATGATAAAATTTGCCAAAAGATAAAAAAGAAAAGTCACTCAATTTAGAAAAGAATCCTAATCATGGTGAGTAATGCGCGGGCAAATTGATGTGTGAAAAAGAGTGGTAAAAGGAGTGGAACTCTTCACTGAACAATTCCTTGTGTCTGTTGCTTGGCCAATTGACTACTGACAACGTTGATGTCGAGTGATTCTAAATTGATATTGTCTACCGTTTCACATACCTGAGCATCGATAACTTCCCAGCAACGCTGCATGAGATCTGGCTCCTCAAACAGGCGCGACTGGCTGAGGAGGAGACAGGCGTTTTTTGCCGTCAGACTAGTCTCGAGATAATTGACGCAGGCCCGCGCCAAGTGTGGCACGATGTACTTCTTGGCGACGTAGAGTGTGGCAAGCACATTGTCCGCCTCTAGATGGATTTCATCACAGTATAGGTACTTGAGTAGGGTGAGAAAGGCCGACGGTTCGACGTCTGGCACGCGGATTTCGGACTTGTTCTCCGCCAGGCCACCGTAAAACATGGCATAGAAGACTGAACTGCCGGTGGCCAGCACGTATTTGTGGGCAGGAACTGTCTGCGTGTGATCTGGAAGGGTGAAATTGTTAGCATTCTATTTGGCGGTGGTTCAGCAGCTCTTCAGGGACTCACCATCGGTTCCCACGACGAACTTGATGTCTGCCATCAGCTCATTGTTGAACATCGCGGCGTTCCTCTCGCGAACTGTGGGCTTTGTCGCCTGCCAATTGGGATCCCCAGTGTCGATGACTGCGAAAGAGGCGCCCGCAGATGATGGCAAACTGAATGATGTCACATTGAGGGCTCCCGGAGAGGCCAACGGTGACGATGGGGCGCTGCAGGGCTGCATCACTTGCATGTTTTCGCGCTGCATGAGAACGCTGTTGTGAGGCGGAGACACTGGGTGTCCGTTGTTGAGAGTTTCTTCTGCAAGACACACGAGGATTTATTGATTTTCCTCCCATTTCAATATATTCATGTGTATTCTGTGAATTTAGAAAGGCTTGACGCGCGAGCATTCTACAAAGTCTCCCACCTTCGGTGCTCTGACAAAAAGCGTAATTTTCCATTCATTCCTTCCAGAATCTTTTTTAATCTCTCTTTTTTTGCACAATGCTTTGCCATTCTTTTTCTACACAACATCTCAATGCGAGAGAAAAGATCAAGAAGTAACAGAAAAAAAACATTCGCCTCCATTGGAGCGCCTCTTTTTGTCTGGATCCCAAAAACATTTTTTTCACTCACCGTTTATCCACGGATGTGTTTGTAGGTAAGACATATTAGTGTGTTCAGGATGGCGCTTGGTGGGTTTAGGTGCGATTTTCGAGTACAAATTGGACATTTCAGTAGGATAGACACTTGAAAAATGAAAAACTTGGCGCACAGAAACACCTTTTCCGTCCCCGTGAAGTGACTTTGGGGAGCGAAATAGGCAGATAAAATGGCCTGAGCGATTCTCAGCGAAAATCAATAACAAAAACATCGCTCAGCGACTGTCATGCGCACTCTGCCTTACCGACCGCACAACGCACTTTCATTCATGGAAAATCTCCCGCCAAAAGCGAATGCGTATATTTTATGCTCGTTTGCTTCTGTGAAGCATGATGAGATCATCAATAAATTATTCTTTTTTTTGTTCTCATTAAAAGCAATTAATACAAAGTTTTTCCATTTACTTCTCTTCTTATGGGTTCATTGACAACTGAATGGAGAGAATCTGATTGTTATTTTTTTGGCAGAAGGACGTCCAGATGCACCTTGAAAATTGTTTACTGTCTTATGTTGCAATAGTGCAGCCAAAAACGGTAATTTCAAGATCATGCATAATGTTATTCAATAGATTGGTGTTTACAAAAACTTTCTGCTGATATCAAGTGTTTGCTAATTTGCTACACTTTATGTAATCGTGTGCTGCATTGAAAAGTGCTGTATTTTGGATACTTAGGAATTGTAGAAATTCCTAAGCATTTTAGCGTAAATATAAATAATAATCACAAGATGTTTAAACTAAAATCGGTCATGAACATTTGTGAGTTGAAGGTTTTCTTTCCAATTCGTGTGTCGCTCTTTAACTTCCTCTTAATCAAATTAGGAAATTCACGAGCTTTCAATGGGATGTGCACTGACTGTTCGCCGTCTGATGATCATTTGAGGAACTAGAAGACATCACTTTATTTGTGACTCTCTCTCTCTCTCTAAAGTTGATCACCTTGATTTTGAACACAAATGTCCTGTTCAGCATCTACGCTTAGGAATGTTAATGAATTATCTGCTAAAGTTGCTCACTTTTGGGCAGATTTACGAAAAGATTTGTCTTCTTCTCTGTCTTGTTGTATATTTTTGTGTTCAATTGTTGTTGATTGAGCGCGTTGTTGAAACAACTTTTCAATATAATTCTTGTACAGTTATTGCTGTTGCATACAAAGTGGAAATTTATTCCAGTGTCATGCAAACATGATTGCAGCCGGACTATTTTGCATCACACACAGCGCGAACAAGAGTGTGTGTGTATTTTGCAGATCTCAATCATACGCACGGGACTTTCGGGAGGCACAAAGTGTGTAAAAGTTCTTACAGATTGTAAACAAATTAACCTTGTGTGTTCTGAGTTTGTATGTTATTTTTTAGCTTGAGTTCCTTCGCCTTTCCCTGATTCCGTCTCGCTGTCGACAGAGAAGTGTGGTTGAAAGGGAAATGATTCGCGAGACGGAAAGTGAAAGAAATATTGTCTTGAGAAGTGCACAAACAAGAGGAGAAAAAAAAGCTCACCCATGAAGTATAAGTTGTAGATTGCATTTGGTTGACCTTCTGGTCGCTGCACATTCTCCTGATAATTTCGGTGGTACGGCGGGTGAATGTTGTTGGGAAGCACGCCAACCACATTAACACCCAGTCCACCGATCTCGTCCTCCTCCAGGGTGAGAAAATTGTCCAACACTGCGACTCCGCGCTCCAGTGGCTCGTGGATCTTCTGCACGAGCGTGACACAGCGATAGAGCAGATACCAGAGGTCCGTCTGTGTGCCGGCCCAGTGAAGGAGTTGTCGTCCAAAGTGTCCACTCAGGGTCTCCGCGAGAACGTGGCTCATTCTTTATGCATCCAACTTTCGCTCTCACCCCGAAAATACTCTCATTGCGATCACACACAATCACCGTCGCGCTGTTCGGGTCTGCAAAGGAGGAGAAACGATTGCAGATTGTCATTATAAAATCTTGCCAATTCCCCCGCAAATTATCTCACACTCGCATCGTCACAGTTAATGATAGCGCGGTGTATTTTTTTTTTGGCCAATCTCTTTGTAATTTTAGCCCCGAAAAAAAAACACCCAGAGTAAATTGAAGAGATTCAATTAGTGGGTTTACTTTCGCTTTTCTTGACTTCATCTCTCTCTCTCTCTCTCCCACTCTTCATGTGGTCTTTTTCACCACATCTGCCATCGGTTTTGTTGATGTGCAATGAGAAAAACAGCTCTTTTTCTCAAAAGGTACTTTTATCCAATTTTTATTATTGATTCAATGGGATATGACGAAATGAGGGATAATAATTTCTCAGGCGGACAGAGTTGGTGACTTTCGTCGGGTTGTTTCTTGTATAGATTTTGCGATAAGAAAAAATGAGTAAGATTATGGAAATTATACAATAACTACTTGTTTTTGGCAACGAGGGCTTTTTATGTAAACTGTCTCAGCATATATCTCATGAAATGAGCTTTTAATTTCACATTAAACTGTTGTCGTTTACTGGATTCCACTTTTCTTACGATTTAATTTTAAGCAAACATTGAATAACGAGAATTTCAATTACATTCTTCAAATTCTCCCAATATTTTACAATCTTCTGCTGCTCAATTGCTGATCTTTCATCTGTGAATTTCACAGCTCAATTTCGCGAAATAAAGGATTGTAATCAGTGCAGTATTTGAGCAATGTATTGATCAACAATATACTTAACGACCAACGAGTACAGGGAAGCCCTGCTCTTAAAGACAATTACCCAGTGTCGTGACCCTTTTGCTGAGCGGCAAAATCTGAAGTGTAAAATGAAAAGGAGACCTTTTGACTTATAAAAGTTGCACACTTGTTGCAAAACGATGGAAAAGTGTGATGGAGTGTGAATTTTCATAAGCATATAGCCGGGAAACTATATTTTTTCACAGATTATCCTCTGAATTATTGGCATGTTGGTTCTCTCACTCACACTTGGGTCGTTTTTGATTTTGATTTGTCAGCGTGATTGCCGAAATTGTTCCTTTGGGGTCGAATATCAACACCTTGGAATTGATGAGGCAACATATCTCTCTCTCTACACCCATTTGCACTACAAAGTACAGCTAATATAGCAGCAGTATCAATAAGAAAACCAATAAATTGCAATATTAAGTGAATGTGAAATGAAAATTGCTGGCTTGATAAATTATTCAAAGTGTGTAGTGGTTGCAAGTTCTGTCTCTTCGATTTTTCCTTCAGGGCTGTTCCTGGCCACAATACCTTAAGCCAGTCACGTCTTGTGAAATTGCTAATACACAAATTTTCGATGGATGTTTCCATCGGACAAACGTCTTACACGTGTGTGCATTTGTGAATGTGTTTGGGTGAATTGATTAAATGAGAAAATTTATGCAAATATCCAACGAAAAGCTGAGGTTTTCGGTTGAGCTGAGGTGACCATTGAGTAGTGAGTGAGATAGAGAGAAAGAGAGGAGATATAAAAAAAAAGACTAAATGTCTCGGCAAATTTGGTGAAGAAAAAATATTTGTTCACACAATATTTTTCCCCATAAAATCTGATGATTTTCTTATGCTTGAGTTCCGTGTTATTTTCTTTAGTTTTTAGCTGGCTAGACTTTACATTATGCCGTTCTTCTTGTCACGATCGGGTGACTGAGGGGGATTTTAATTAGTATATCACTAAAATACATTCATGCGGTGAATATTAAATGTTTTTAACTTTTAATAATATGGGATTGTTTCACCTTGGTATTTTAATATAGTTGATAAATATTTCACGTGTGGTGTAAAATGTTTGCAGTGCTCGGAGATAAAATGTTTCCAATCTGATGATCAAATCTCGCTTGGTGTGGTGAAAATTGTCATTTTTATATTGTCATTATTGAGAAATGCCAAAGATATTCATTTATGATGCGCTGAGGGACTCAATAAAATAGAAAATAAATGATTATGACTAATTGTGTGTCGTATTTGTCAAAAATTTTAGACAAAGGTTTATTCACTTGTGTGTAAAAGGTCATGATCTTTGTCTCTTTTAATAGCATTGCAAGACACACAGTTTGGTTCGATCAAGTTGCTCGTGCAAAATGGAAATTTTTATATTGAAAGTGAAGTCAATGCATAAAATTAAAATAATTTTTTGTCGTCTTCCCCATCAAATAGTCGCGTTTTGTGCTTCTTTTATTACGAATTTCCTATGAATTTCAAATGATATGATTATTTAGCGGCACTGACGCGACTGTCGAAGTGGAGAGACGAAGTCTCTCGCCACTAGTGAAAAAAATATCACACAGAGACACACATTATTTATGATTTAATATTATATATTGTGTGAGGTTTCGAAAGAGCGCGCGTCTCTAGAGTTGAAATTTAAATTAATCTCAGATGAGAATGGAACGCCCCGAGTGGAGGAATAAAAAATAAGAGTGAATGTGTGATATAAAAATTCGGCGTTTTTGCTGAATTGTGCGACGATAGAGTGAAAAATACAAAGCAATGATTGCATTTGAAATTAATTTTTTTTTACTGCTTCAACCTCTGCATAAGCTAATTAAAGTTAGTCATAAATTCATGGCAAAACTACTGAGAAAATGTATTTTTGCGTATATTTTTTTATCTTGCATTTTTTTTTTGGGGATTTTCGTGACTTAGCCCAGAGTGTTTACACTTCCAAGGTGTGTAAATTATTAATTCAATTATATAAAAGACCAAACTGTTGTGTGTGAGATAATAGGTGAAAAATTCATGGATTTTGTAAAAGAGCAAGTGAAGGAAAATGCGATAATGATTGTGAAAACAAGGGTGTATAAATACAATTTTCACGATGAAAGAGATGTTAAACAATTACACTCAATTGAAGAGGTGCAAAAGCACAAAAGAAGGTGAGATTTTAGAGACCACCATAAAACTCACCGTTTCCTTCAATCAATCACTGGCGTTTTTCCACTTGTAATTTCCCGATGATTTTATTGGAGCTGATCAGCAAGATCATAAACATAAAATATCACTGTGGGAAAATATTTTTTCTTCCACTTACTGTCGTGCTTTACGCGCTGGCAATCAGTCTTAATCACTGTTTTTAACCACGTCACACAGCCAATTCGCCGTTGGATATGTGTGTGTTTGTGTGTGCACAGAAAGTTTAATAGATTAGAATTAATAAATCTCTTTTTTCACCTTCTGCTTTTCAACTGTCACACAGCGGAAAAAAAGAATTGTCCAAACAACACACACACGAGATTTGCCGTGATGGAGTTTAATTGCTGCGTGGAAAACCAGAAGTTAAACACTGTCACTAGTGGATGAAAAATTGCTCTCCAATGATTGCAGAAAGGCAGAACTGATTCTGTGTCTCTGTGCGTTGCTCAGAATCTACAGAGATGAAGTGTGCCAACGTCGGACAATTAATCAGTGAACAAATTGTATTAGGATTGCAATTCTGTCGCGATACAGAATTGCTGCTACTCCGTGTGAACAGCTCTTTGGAGCACCAACAGACGACTGACTCGACTGATAGTCTCGGCTTGTCTCTCTTGGTCACTTCCAGTGAGGCGGCATTGCTCGCGAGGAGGGAAGCTCACCTGTTCCGTGGGGGTCACAACACACATTGCCACAAGTGTGTATCAACGCGACGCGCCTTTTTCGATAAATTCCCTCAAGACGGTGACAAGAATACTCTGCTGATGTGTAGACTCTTGGCCGGAGTGAATCTCTGGATTCTGGTTTTCTCGTTTGTTTGCATACTCAAATTTGTGCACAAACGACCCAGAGTTGCTGAATTCACAGTTTGAAGATTTTACAGCATGAAGAAATGCATAAATTACAGTTATATTTAGATGAGGACAAATGTTAATGAGGTTACAAATATTTTGGAACTTTGACTTGTTTGTGAAAAACAAAATGACTTGTCAATATTTCTGCATTCACTTCGCCTAATGATATTGAATTGTTTTTTCCATTCATAAGCTTTCATTTTGAATAAAATTATAACTTTAGAATGGTTTTTCTGCATCTTGCGATAGAAATCATGAAATGTCGCTCTGTGAACTCTTGGCTGATAAATCTGAGTGGAAATGGGAAGTTTGTGCGTGACTGTTTCGTTTGTGTGTCGTCTTGAGAGACGTGAGCATGTGTGCGAAGGTGAAAAAAGGCAACTTTGCGACAGAATGCAAAGATGGACAGTGAAATTTCAGCAGCTGATTTCAGTATGTGTAATTATATCTCTTGAAGAAGTGTCTGTGGAATGTTGTTGGGAGTGTTATCAAATTGTGGCTGAACTTCATTTGCTTTCATAGCCCCACAACTTTGTGTGTGAGTCAGTTGGTTTCGCATCAAGTGAAAGTCGTTCAATAAATAAATTCAAAGGCAATTACGACGAGGTGGGTGATGTTTCTCATAAGACTAACACTTCACTTACACTGCGAGCATGAGTTCAATGGAGATAAAAAGAAGTGATTGACCTCTATTGCAATATTATTTTGCTTGCAGCAATATTTTGCACAGAAGACAGGCGCAGAGTGTTTGCTCATTGTTGCCTTTCTACCATTTATGAATTGAGGTGAATATTCTTGATGGTACATTACTATTCATTTTGCTATTGTCGTGGCAGAAAGTGATGTTTTCTGTTCATCCTTGCATTCTTTGCATATTATAGATAAATTAATTTCTCCTGCACTTTCATGCACACACTCAATCATCAGCGAATGTTGGAGCAAAAACTGACGCCAAAAGACAGTCGATAAAACACTGGATGACAGTGAAAATTTCTCTTTGCACAAGAAGGAACTTGAAAATGCAGATAATGACGAATTGGTCAATGAAATTAAAATTAAATGCACTTAACATACAAAAGCGGGATCAATGTGAGAAAGAGAGAGTGTGAAGGTTGAAAATGCAATTTACGGAGTACTTTTAATGGACAACCAGTGTGTAAGGAAGGCGGAAAGTCGATGGTTTTTTTTTATGATTTACTAGGGAGAAAGAGAAATTTCGCGAGACTCTTATTGTCAAGGTTGTACTTTATCATCAATTTTGCGAGATGCTGAGGAGACTTTCGCGACGGTGCACTTGAAATTAGCAAGACAGTGCTGAAAAATGATGTGGATTGAAGTCAAAAGTGAAGCCAGAGAAAGAGGTGAAATTCTTGCATAGCATATTTCTTATCGATAGAAAAGATAATTGTAGCGATGATTGACAAATTGAGGAATAACTGAATTGTTTTGACCTATTTTATCCGTAATGTATTGCTCCGATCGATTTGTTTTGACACTCCCTTTCTTTTCTAGTTCGTATTGTGTGTCGTTAAAGCACATTCAGTAAATCTTTTAATTATTTAATAGCGCACATAAGGAGACTTTTCATAGCAAATTGAAAAGTAATTGTCAGAAGAAAATTCAATTAAATGAGACATTAAAAACTCATACAAAGTGTTTATATGTTCTCCACAGAACATGTTTATTCTTTCATGCATTATCATTGTTTTAGGAAGCGTTTAACTGGTCTTAATTAGAAACAATTGCTACGGAAGCTTGAGAGAATTCATAATGAGTCAAAGAGGAAGAAAAATACGCAACTTACCGCGAAGATTCGAGAGATATGTATTAAATGATTGACAAAAGGTATCAATAGAATGAATAATCACTGGATGAAGTCCAAATTAAGAAGCTATTGAGCGATGAAGTACTACAAACTGCACGTTAATAGAGCAACTTGAAAGACATTGGTTTTCTTAATAGTTGCTGATGCTATCTGGCTTTAGGGCAGCGCTCTCATCAGGCAATCAATCAAACCCAGCGATTAGTTATGACTCTTTTTCTCACCAGTCTTTTTCCCCCTTAATTATTACTGCTGCAAAGCGTGCCTTTAAAACACTTACGCACACTTTTTTCTATGCCGAACTTGAACATATTCAAGCTTTTTGTGTTGGTACAAAGGCATTTTTTTGCTGTGCTTTCAAATTAAAATGTCACTGAAGGTGCAAAGTGAAATCAATAAGCATTTTATGACAAAGTTACTTGTTACCACATTTTGTGGATTAAAGTAGTGACTAAACAAGAGCAACAAAGAAGCGTTCTGCAGTCTTATTTCGAAATTTTGCATTTAATTGATTTGACAATTTTTTTTTCTTCCATCGTTGTTGATCTTGTGAACTCAAACAAGGTGTTGTTATTTGCTCTGCAAGCATCATGTTTGATGACCAACACATTTGTTGAGGTGGAGGAAAAAGTAAAAGTGAGAGACTTTTGAGACAATTTCGCAATATGCGGGATTTATGGTAAAGAAAAAAAAAGATCTTTCGTTGACTTTTGGCGTGTGAGCGAACAACGCTGTGACGGTGAAAAAGAGATAAAACAACAGCGATTTAATCATTTAAATGAGCACTGATGAGGGAAAGGAAAAAAATATTCTTGGTGGAATTTTTTCACGACTGCGCGTTGGTTCATTTTTCATTGAATGACGACTCCTTTCGATTTCTTGACCAATTGACCAAATTTGTAAATTACAAATATGTTAATTCAGTAATTGAGATCATTATCTTTTTCCTTTTGTTGATTGTCAAATTTAGTGATTGTGGAAAAAAAAATTGAGCCTCTCGGCGCAATAGAGATTGAGATAAAAGATCAGCAGAGAAATTTGGATGAAAATCGTCTCCAACTGTGGACGGAAATTGAAAGAGAGAAGTAAATGATGAAATATTCCATGGAAATACAAATGAGTTACATTAATATGCTCATGGCAAAATGCAAAATGGAAAAGATGCTGAGGAATGAGGTGGGAAAAAACGCTTCTTTTGTGTACCAAAGATGTTTGGCGGAGTGTCTTTCGGATGCTTGCATAATAGCTTTTCACCTTTTCGCGCGCGCATTGTGAGCTTCGGAAGGCGGTTGTCTTGATTTGAAGCAATCATTCGTGAGATGATCGCATCTCCATTGGTGGAATAGACGCGGATCCCAATGGGAATTTCTTGAGTGTTTACCAATCTCTTTGAGTGTCTCGATTGTTGTTGACGAATTTTACACTGAAGCACCTCAATTAGCATAAACCGTACTTCCCTATGACGTGAACTTGAGGATGCTTAAATTGGCTGAAAGTCAAGTTCACGAAGTATTGTCTTACCATTTATTGGTGGTTGTCTCATTTCCAGATCCTTGTCTATACATCATGAGATTTGCCAATAAACTGGAATTCGGCGAGAAAACCCACGAAGTGTCGATGACGGCGCAGCGTTTGGTGCAGCGCATGAAGAAAGACTCCATCCACACTGGACGCCGACCGTCAGGCCTCTGTGGAGCCGGTGAGTGAATCTCTGACCTCATGCGATCCAGAGAGCGTGACATTAGGTTTCGTGGGAGATTTTCGGCAAAGCTGAAGGTGGAAGCCGGACAAAAATGATCGGAAATCTTCAATTTGAGGGATTATTTGATGTTGGAAAAATTGAAATAACCTTTGAAAACGCTGTATGACCTCAGCGGTAATTTTCATTAACTTATCGCATTTTTAATACCAATCAAAATGCCATGTTCAGTGGCATTTGGCGCAGAAAGCCCAGGAATATTGAGAATTATTTATCTATTCAAATTTAGAGGCCGTAAAGAATATTATATATTAAAATATGCAAAAACCTATAGAGAAATTTAATTATGACTGAGCTGAGAAATTCCTATAGAGATCATTTGTCGTTTCAGCTCTCCTGTTGGCCGCCCGCATGCATGAGTTCAATCGCACCCCGATGGATGTTGTGCGGATCGTGAAGATCCATGAGTCAACGCTGAGGAAGCGTCTGCTGGAGTTCGGGGACACGCCGAGCAGCGCCCTGACGTTGGAAGAGTTCATGGCGGTGGACTTGGAGGCCGAGCAAGATCCGCCGGCGTTCAAGGTGGCTCGGAAGCGAGACAAAGAGCGCATTCAGAAGATTGCCGAGAACGAGGCGGAATTTACTGCACTGCAGAAGGAGATTGACGCTCAGTTGGACAAGGATCTGAAGAAGTCAAGCAAGAAGATCGTGGTGGATTTGGCGGGGGACAATCTGGAGATGACAGAGACCAGTGATTTCATCCACCAGTCGACGCTGGATGTGATAAATGAGTGCTTGACTGACGATCCCAATGAGTTTGGGCTGAATGTCGAGGAGGAGCAGATTCAGGGCATTGGGCCGGACATCGAGGCGATGTGTGTGCCCACGCCGAGGGAGAGTCTCGTGGACACGGGCAATTTGCTGGCGGACGGCGGAGAGCTGGACGAGAGTCTGGTGAACCTTGAGGATGTGGATGACGATGAGATTAACGGGTATATCTTGACTGAGGAGGAGACGCGCATGAAGAATCAGAAGTGGGTTGAGTTGAATGCTGAATACTTGAATGCGATGAAGCTGAAGGAGGAGCGATTGGCCAAGGAGCGGGAAAAGGGGAAGCCCGAGAGGAAGCGTCGCAAGGTGGTGAAGAAGAAGAACATCGGTCCGTCCAATACGGCTGGAGAGGCGATTGAGAAGATGCTGCAGGAGAAGAAGATCTCCACTAAGATCAACTATGACATCCTGAAGGCTCTCACGGCGCCCAAAGCGGATGAGCCGACACTGAACACTGACAGTGAGACTGTCATCAAGCAAGAGCCCGTGGAAATCGCCCTGCCGCGACGGAAGAAAACTAAATTGTCCACAACTCTCAATGTTTTCGGACTGAGAAAGGCTCGTCCAATTCCCACCGCCACTATTAACACCCACATTCCGGAACCGGAGCCAGTTGCAGCGCCTGTGATTGAAAATGGTACCCGGAATCATAGTGAAAAGGTTGAGAAAGGCGTTGAGAACTCATTTGACTGTTTTTTCTTTGCAGATCCTCTGCCTGATGAAGCTGAGGAGGAACCTGAGATGGAGGCTGAGGTTGAGCACGAAATCGAGAAGAATCCCGAGCACAGTTCTTTGGCTGACATGCTGAATGGGGACGAGGAGGATTACTATGGTTATGATGATTACTAGTAATAGTTTTAGGGCTAGAATTGTATTAAATTAGGGTATGTTTGGCAATTTTGATGCACTGAAGGCAAAAAACACAACGAGAGAAATTATACATAATTATCTTTTAAGCCTTTTAAGTTATTTATGAAATTATAAATGAAGTTTTTATACAAGAGGGTAAAATAATGTCATTTTAGATTTGAATTATTTATTGCAATAGAAATAGAGTGATAAGAAAATGAATAATTGCTTTTAAACTGATAAAAAATGTTTTTGGTTTATGCTGAAACATTGTTGAAATCTTGATTAAACACGAAAATTGATGCAGCAAGAATGAAACATGGAAATACACGATTGATTAAAATACCTGAAAATTACATAGTTTGGAATATTTTCTTGAAATCTTATTTAACAGCCTCCGAGAATATTTATTCTATTGGAATTCAAGCTTTAAATTGAGTTAGTTCTACCAAAAATCCCACCGCCGTTGAACAAAAGCGAAGAAACTCGCATTTCTTCCATTTCTTGACTCATTTGGAAATTACTACCAAAATTCCCAAAATCCGTAATACTTTCTTTCAACACAGGCCACAGAAATCATGAGAAATTGTGAAATGCCAGAATTACTCACGCTTTCCTAAGAACTCCCTTTCCCTACGCTGGGGGTGGAAATTCCGACGAAAGTCACTCGACGCAAACTTGTTCAAACATGATCAAGTGACGTCACTGACTCTTCGCTTCGTCAGCGCGCTCAGTTCGCGCATGGTCTTCATTGCGATCGAATCATTGCCCTAAAGCGCCTCGAAATTCTAATTAAGTGCGGTGTGATAAGCGATATCAAGATTCCAGTCTGCTTTCTGAATTGGCGATTATCAATTTGGCAGTGAAATGGTGGCTCTTGAAGTGTTTACTTGGGTGAAAATGAGAGTGCGGAAAAGTGTGTCTTTGGGAATGACTTGCATTGAGACTTCAGAGACGACTCACGAGTTGTGTGCGATTTCCTAAGTTTGTGCAATATTTGGGGGAAATTGATGTGATTTGCAGTATTATACTCAGTAAAACGATAGACTTGCCAAGTTATTTAATAGTAATTTATCTTAAATAGTCGAGGGAGGCTAAGAGACTAATTTATTGAGTAGTGTAAAATGTCCCGACCGAAAAGGGGTTTTTCCACGATGAATGCGCGACCGGCTGTGCAGTTTTGTAGCGAGAAAATGGGCAGTGGTGAGGTGGAACTGACCATTAACAATTGTATATTCCGATCCATGGAAAATTGCATGGCAAAGCGACTGAAATTGGAGGAAAACTCTGGGTGAGTAACAGAAAGTTCAAATGCTCGTTGCGGCGCCAGCCATCAGGGGCGCTGGTGGCGCGGCGAAGTGTTTTTGAAGTACCAGAGCGCGAATGACATTTCGCCGTGTCCGCGGACATTTCTCGAGCGAGACAAAACACATTCTCAACCAGTTCGAGTTCGGAGTTGAAAAATGATAGAAGCGCTTCTGACAAGTCTCTGAGAGGAGCTTCACTTTTTTGTGTGTTGGTGGCGGAAAAGATCACTTTTCTCTGTGAATTTTCACGGAAATCCAGTCAATCTTGACGCCAGAGTTTGCAGAATTGCACGGGAAGATGCGTGAAGTTGTGTGTTTTGGTCAAATAGCTGGGCATGTGGCATTATTTGTGTAAATCAGCTCGAGTTTGTGCGCGACGAAACAAAAATGTCGTCACAGTGAGGTGTATTTTGAGTGTTTGACAAAATATCTGGGCATTTTCTGTGTTGTCTCCGTGTCGTGGAGGTACCTTTTGGGGCACTTGGCAGTGAAAGCGAACTAGGGAATCCGCACGTAGTGCTTGTCGGTGGGAAAAGGGTTGTCGAGCAAGTGTTCTCCGTGGTGCTCCATTGCCTGTGGCGGAGGAATTGCATATAGTTGCCAGTGGAGGAAGCACAGCCAGTCACAATTTCGGATAACAGCGAAGCGATAGGATCTATTCAGGAACTTGCAGAGGAGCCTTCTGCCAACATGGTGAAGCGGTAAGGCGACCACTTGCTCCCAAAGCCACCATTTGGCACGTGAAAATGCGAAAAATCCAGTGCCAGACAATGGCGAGCAGTCATTGTTTACATCCCTTCTTTGTGTTTCATCGCCGTTTCGCCCTTTATGCGTTGGGGGAGACATCTCGCTGTGTGGGTGCCTTTCTCTCTCACTCTGTCTCCCTGCGAATGCGGGGGTCTTATTGATTTCCACAGTCAGCGCTCTCGGTGGCCCTCCAGCGGAGAAACAGCCCCACATCGCGCGACTTTTCCTTTCGCCGCCAAACATAAATCACAGAAATTTCGAGAGGAGAAGAAAAAAATATCTTTTTGACAAAACTGTGAGTGTGTGTTTGAGCAAAATGCGTAGTTTCCAATGAATAATTCATTGAAAGTCTCCTGTGCAATTATATTCTTCTGACTTGAAGTGCGCATTTAGCAGAAATGCTCGCTTGTTTTTGTCCGTTTCGCAATGTTTGGGAGGAAATATTGATATTTACACGCTCTTTGTGTGTTGTTTGGTGGCAAGAAAGTGCGAGAATCGATACAAATTGATCTCTTTGACACATGTCAAGAGTTCTTTAATGCCTAGTTGAGTTAAGAGGGTTAAAGGAAATGAAATTCCTGGATTATCTAATGTTTTAGAAAGGGTTCTAAGATCTCTAATACTCAATCACTTGAAATTTAAATAAATGCAATTTTCTGGTCTTGTCTTTCTGAACATAATTCTTCAATTCGCCCTTTTAGAAAACATGCCAACAAACGATGTTAAATAAGAATTATTCTGGCTCTTCTCTCTCCCCAAATGCTAAAATATTGTGTGACAGAATCTTCAATTGGGGATGTGAAAGGAGGGATAAAATTGAAAATGCTGCAGATTCAGTGTGCCAAAGAGGGCAAAGTTGGGAGGGAAGAGAGATAAATTTTAAGGAACATGTGGATGGAAAAGTGATTGGCATTTTTTGGTCGGAAAATCGCATTCAGACAAGTGTACAGATTCCAATCGATTGATGTGTGTGTGCCTGTGGATGGGCTGCAAGGGGATTCGTTCAGGACATTCTCTGGGGCGAATGTGTTTTATAAGCTTTCTGGGTGTCCGAGAGAGACAGGAAATGAAGCAATTTCTCTTGGAATCCAATTAGAACTCACATTCAATTGCATTTTATTTACAATATTTTAGAGAGAGTTTGTGTCCTTTTATACTGTGTTCAGAAAAAAAAACCTTGTAAAATTCTCTGAATTGTATGAATTGATGGAATTCCGAGAAGCTGCTGAGGAAGGTTGATTGAACTGTGTGTGTGGACAGGAAATTGAATTTCTTTCCTGAATTTGAGAGAAGCGAATTGGCAAGAAATGTGACGGATTTTTCTTACTACAATTTCTCCACCACTTCCAATTAGATGGATTTTTTTCTGTGACCATTTTGTTGAATCTGAAATGAGATTACTTTTGCTAATTAATGCAGATAAAAGAAGAGTTTCTGTGCCAAATTAGTCTGAAATTTATATATGTTTGTCGCAGAATTTTTTTCTATCTAATTCTGATTTATGTTCTAAAGTTTTTTTTATATATAAATTATAACATTTCTAGATACAAATAATGGGTTTCAACTTGAAATTATGATCTTGAAATTCTCCGTGGAAAGAAGAAAAAAAAACACTTCCAGGAGCGCAAGAATTCAAGTGCAAGTTCAAAACAATTTTTTTCTGTACTGAAATTTAATGTTGAATGCCATAAATATTGGTTGTAACATGAAAAATAGCCTTTGGTATTGTGGTGAATTCGAGGAAATTTCCAATCGATGGGGAAAATTGATCCCACTTAATCGCTAATGTGCCATGCATGAATTTTTCAGTGAAATTGTGTGTGGAGATTTATACGGATATTCGTGGAATTGAACAACGCGCTTGGCGATTTCCCATGGAAAATGTGTCCACGTATTTTCTGTATGTGTGGCTGGCGGCAGTTTTCTGTGTTTGAGAGAAATGAGGTGGGAAATGCACTCAGGTGTGGCCAAAGTGGTGAATTTATTAGATTCATTTGGGGTTGAATGTCTCCTTCAGTTTGTTGCACTTAATCTCCTCAGACTCTATATTGCACACCAGAGAAATGACACTTGATACTTTATGACGAATATATATTTTTGGCCTTTCCGCTCCTCTAATGCTTTTTGTGGCTATGCTGAGTGAAAATTTAATACAGAAGGCAGCTGTTTAAATTTAATGCGGTGGGAAAGGCGTCTTTTTTTTTGAGTGTTAAATCACCTCAATATTGAATTTCATTGGAAGATTATCAATATGAAATTCTACCGTATTCGCGGCGAGAGTTATCAAGGAAAAGGTTAACAACCGTGAAGGTAGATTTTTGATAAGATTTCTTCAAGTCTCTTTCTCTCTCTCTCTCTCTCCTCAACTTGTTTCTGCTTTTTTTCGATGCTATTTATTGTAGTGCCGCGACGTGGGAGAGAGGGAATGAATAACGTGAGAAGGTCGTAAGGCTAGGAAAGCTCGTCTTCTTGGGTGAAAGAGGAGACAGAGGGAGAGAGAGGAAGAGGTGAGTCTGCATTGGTTGATGGATGCGGAAGATGAGGACAAGTGCAATGAGAGAAGCCTTTCTGGCCCTAAAGTTGGCTACATTGGTGGAGATGAATCTGAGTGAGGTGTTTTCTGGCTGTATGGAAAAATTAATGCACAAGTGAATGTATGGCAGAGTTGAATGATTTATCGTGTGTTGGTCTTTGAGGCACCTTTAGAGGAGACAGACATGGATATATGCGGTCCGCAGTACGCAGCATCGGGGCAGAAGAAGTGGAGAATAGAGATAGAAGAGAGGGAGAGAGATGGGAATTTCATCACAAGAATGGGTTCCGCAATTGCGCGCAGTCATGAAGCAAGTGAACATGGTTGTTCCCTATACGTTTTGTGTATGGTCCACCGCAAGAATACACTCTCTCTCCTGACTGGGAGTTTTGATGGTGCAGAATCTTAGAGGAGGAATGGAGAGAGAGAGAGAGAGAGATAATCAAGAAAGATGATGATGCTTTGGTGATGTGGATGGCAAGACGCCCTAAACCACAAACCGGGAGAGATGGAGAGAGAGTGAGGCAAAATACAATTAGTTAATGTTGAAAATAGCCCAATGTGCACTGAATTTCACATTTAACTTCCAACTGTAACGCAATATTGACACATTAGAGCGAAATGTGGTTAAAAGTTTACACGCTAAAGATGCGGCACAGAACAAATCCCATCCGCAAGCATGATTAAGCAGTCTTCCCACTGACCATGACACCCATGAGTTTGGTTGGTTTTCCACAAAGAACACCGATGATTCAATGGAAATGAGTAATTTATCTCAATTACATGCCGCCAACATTTCTCACGAACATTTTGCATATTTATCCCTATCAATTTATGAGATGACATGAAGCATTTATGCAGGAATTTATCAATAAAACAATCGATAATTGCGGGGTGCAATGTAATGTCACCATTTAGAGGTAATAAGTGTGACATTACTCAAATGCTTGTTGTTGCTCAATTGCATCTTTTTACGCCACAGTGTGAAAAATTATGCATAGTTAAATGTTATGTACAAATTTTTGTGTTTCTTTTTGCAAAAGGGATGTGAAATAGATCTTGCAAATTGGCTGTTTTTTACACTCTCTCTCTCTCTCTCAAAATGGGTTACTCATGTACAGGAAAATCTTTGGTCATTGGAAATTCTTGGAAAGTAATTAAGCGTGATGACAAAGTTTTATCTCTTCACAGTTAATTTATCTTACAAAGTCATAAAGGGAACAGTTCAATATTCATAGTCGAGGTTTGAAACTCTAAAAGGGTCGAAAAATTCCCTTTGAATGAGTAATCAATGTGTGCGCAATGAAACGCAATGTGAGAAATTTGTAGGTTTTGCTATGTTTTTTTTTTTCAATATTTGTAAGTATTGCAATTAATCCAACAAGTTGTATTTATGAATTTTGTTGAGTTTGTTTTTACGGTCAATGTGACCCAAATAATTAAAATGTGTGACTGATGTGAAAATTGCAAGAGTGGCAAAAAAAAAACTTCATCGTACCACTTGCTTTTTTGCTGCCACTGTCTACGCTACGCTACACCTTGATCTTGTGGTTATTTCATACAAATTTCACATACAATTTCGTCAAATGGGCATTTATGTATTTTTTCGGACGAGAAAAGCACCTTTTTTATGTTGAAAAAGAAAGGAAAAGTGATAAATGATGTTTTTTTTTAATGGGAAAAGTAAATCTGCCTAATGTGTATGTTTTTTGATACTGAATTTTGCCAAGTGAGGGAAAGAGAGATTTTTGTGGCTTTCATTACTTCATTAGAGATAATTTTCATAATTGCAATTACATAAAAAATACAGACAGTATAAAATTATGTGAGAGTGTGAAGTATGTGAGTGGCGTGGAGATTATAAGAGTTAATTTTATAGGGAGAAAATATGGATTTTTGATTGGTTTTTCAGAGGGATTTGTGGTAATGTAATTTTGTTATCTTCTTTTCACGTGCTGTTCACCTATTTCTCCTCATCTGCGGATGTAAGTGATATCCAAACAATTGGCTGAACTTCTCTATCTGTCTGCAGTTTGTGACGTTGGGGAGTTATGAAATTTTGCATGAATCAGCAATTTTAGTGGAACAAGAACGTCTCATGGCATTGCGTGATGGTCTGATGTGGGGGACTTTTGAGACGTGAGGGAGGGGTGTGTGTGTGACCCTCTGTGGTTCTCCGAGGATGAATGGTGGTTTGGGGGTGTCTGGTTCCCACACTAATCACACACACGGATAAATATAGTGGACGTTATTGCAATTTAAATGGAGAAAACTCGATTTCCTTCATGAGTCATTAATGCATAGAGAATCGGGGATGGGGTGAGAATGCGGTATGATTTTACCCTTCACAAGTGCAGACTTGGATATGTTCCAACAAGAAAAGCTTTTATATTTTCAAACATGCTAGCATTTTTCCCATGTTTCAAACCCCGAATAAATGTTTTGTGTGGGCTGGCAAAATACAGGGTTCGCTTGTGTGCTGAGGGTGAAATGGCACTCTAAATTATCGGGTGTTTCACTTAACATGAGAGAGAATATATATATTGCAAAAATGTTGCATTGCATTATACAATTTTATGCTTTCAGTGTATGAAACACCCGGTCGAATCTGCAATCTGATCGATTTGACCTTTAAAATTTGCGACTGGCAAACGCGTGTGAGTGTGTTTGTGTCTATGTTTCATGTAATGTGAATTATTTTGCGGAGAATCCAATTGCAATTAACATGATGAAATCGATTTAAATCGGCCATTTAGTCTCTCATGACCATTTGAGAAGGGGCGGCAAATCAGTGTAATGGCAAATGGGCGCCGGGGTCTCTCTCCTTTCATCTCTCACCTTTTGCTTGGCTCTTTGCAATCACCCGGACACAATTGTAAAATAAATGATTTTCATGCCTGATGAAAGTGCCTCAAATGGGACTCGGCGGACCTGAGATTTTCATGGCACGCCCGAGAGAGTTGTGGATGGCGATTTGTGGAGGGAATTCTTTATTGCAATTTTTCGTAAATTGAACATGTATTAATTTAATGCAATTTTCACTGTATAAAATTCTGCAGTTGAAAATTAGAAAGTGAAATTAGTTTTATAACTTTACCACATATTTTTTCCACTGTTGCTCATTGAGCAGACCTCGAAGTTTAAAAGGTCTATTATTATTATTTTCAATAAATTCGCCAGATTTTTTCCCGATAGAAAATTGAGAGAGACCAAAAGGTTGGGAATAGTTGTAAATTTATTGCTATTGTTGGTGTGTGAGAGAAATGAAAAATGACATAATGTAAGTGGATTTTTTTTATACCCACCCACTTGTTGATTATTATTCCCTTTTTGGATGCTTCGAAAGACTGAGTGGAAAGTTGTGCCGTCAGGCATTATTATTTGCCTTTTAAAATATCTTTATTAATTGCTTTGCATTTTATGTCAAGAGGAGATATTCTTAAAGGCGAGAAAATGAATTTCTAAAGCCTATATGCTACACGTTTCGTCTACGTTGCGGGACAAAGGTGAAAGGAGTCTTTTTTTTCTGTTGACTCACTCTAGAGCTGTTGAAATGTTTTGAATAGTGTGTGCACTCCAAATACGAATCGATCATCGAGAGGTGAGAGGCGAAAGAGAGGGAGGGTTATAGAAAAGAGTTCTCTCGTCTATTGTGTGCCTTTGCCCCAGAAGCCCAGTTTCTCTCAATGGTGTCTGACGTCGAGGCTGACCTAGAGAGAGAGAGAGAGAGAGAGAGAGAGAGAGAGAGAGAAAGAGTCAACGGGGTTGATTGACGAAATGGTGCAAAAATGTGGAAAAGTTCATGGGTTTTGGGTTGTCCAGTGCAAAAAACCACATTCTCACTATTTTGTTGACCATGCCTGTTGGAGTTTAATCGAGTTTTTCACCATTGTGACCATTTAGTGACAGGTTTCCAGGAAATTCACAGCACTGACCAATTGCTACCCCAAAATGGCTGCATTTTAGTCGGTGGAAATAGTTTTTTTTTTAATATATACACAGAGAGTCAATTCAGGTGTTGGAAAATGAAATTACAGAAGTTTGCTATGAATTTATTCGTAATTTTATTATTTAATTAATATTAATGGCTGTCAGCATGCCAATATATATTTGAATTGATCAGAATTAATTTATCCCCTCTTAATTTGAAATTTTTACTTACAAAGTCGGTCTGAATGGAAGCACATTTTGTGCGATAACATGCAATGAAAGACAAAATGAATGGAGAGAACTGCTGAGGGTGAAGGAATATAAGAGGAAATTTCAAACATCTGCTCATTGGTTCGATGGTTCAATGCAAATTATTCTATTTTTATTGATCACTTTCATTCATATGGCGCCGATGTGGCAATTTGAGGGGGCACATCGATAAACATTGAGGAGAATTGAAGGAGGGACATCCTCTTTATTTGCTCTAAGTCTCGCTCTCTCTCTCTCTCTCTCTCTCTGTCTTGCCATCCCTTGTCGGACAATTTCATGGCTTTCTTGACACCACGATAAACGTCTTGTGGTCTCGTCCATTGAGGGAATTAATGTGCAGGTGAAGGTGGTTAAAAGGTGTAGTTGCTAACGGTGCGCGATGGGGAGAAAGACGAAAAAGTCCATTTAATGGTAACAACACACGCGAATTGCAAAAAGTCTCAATAATATACAATTATATGGGCAACTCTTTTATATATTATTAAGTACTTTATGTGAATTCCTCATTTTTTTCTCTTCATTAGATTTTATATATTCGTGTTATTGAAGTTGCTTTTTTTCTCTGTCACTTCTGAGCTATGGTTGTTGCTTTTTTTCCTGGCATTTCGGCAAAAAAAACCGGCAATATTGTGGGGCGTGTATTTCTTCCCGTGTCTCCAATTTTGTCCGAAAAAAAGCCTACGAATTATTATTACGTGCTGTGATCTCAGAGAGCCAGGACATGGAATTGCGGTGAATAGCAATTTTGTGTATATGAAATGATGTCAATATATAGTTTTTTTTTCTATGATGAAGGGAATTTTCTCATTTTCCCAGCAATTTTTCAACTATGCACATAACTTTTTTCTACGCGTAAATGTGAAAAACCTGCACTCGACAAATTGTTTTTCCACTTCCTGCTAACACTGACGAGTGGAGAGACAGTGATGAATTAAAAACCCGGATCCTGATTATGGGGAGTATTTTTTTTTTAATAAGTATCTTTCCGTATACGGGAAGCCTAGCTGAATATCGCACAGACACAGATAATTCAATTAAGGACA
This sequence comes from Phlebotomus argentipes, assembly GCF_947086385.1. Lineage (NCBI taxonomy): Eukaryota > Metazoa > Arthropoda > Insecta > Diptera > Psychodidae > Phlebotomus > Phlebotomus argentipes. The sequence goes on from NW_026776174.1 coordinate 1,849,217, forward strand.
TGCTCTGTTAATTCGCAAAACAATCACCTCAAAGCGCCAGCAAATTGCCAACTGTCAATAAAGTTGTTATACTATATTTGTACATCGTGTGAGACATGGTCTTTCTCTCTCACTTGCTGTTGTTTGCCAGAAGTGCGAAGAGAAAAATCGCCAGCATGAATAAAATATTAAACGTGTGGGCCTCATGATGGTAATAATGCAATGGAAAAGATATGATTTTTCATTGTTGTGCATTTGAAAAATGCGCAAGACTTCTCGTTAGTCGTTCTTTTTTTTACTTGTGAATGATAAAGTATTCTTGTCCTGAGTTTTCCTTCTGTGTGTGTTTTTTTTTTCATATGACTCAATTTGAAGTTTCCAGACATGTATAATTGCCATTGTGAACAGTATCCATGCACTGGAGCTTCAAGTTTATTGACGAGAGGAGGAAAAATAAAAATAAGAATATGAAAAGGCATTGTGAAAGAAAAACCTTGCTTTTTGCATCGTGTCGCAGTTTTTCTTGCCAATTATCTGACATTTTTTCACAAGTTCTTTTACAAAACCGTAGTTTAGATGTGTTTTTGTCTGAATAGAACGACTGTTGAATGGAGTTGAGTGGAGGAGAAGAGAATGAGAGTATTTTTTACCCTCGATACGTGTTAAAGACCTCACATGGGTTGATGTTTGTTATCAGATGAAGACAGACGGCTGAAAGATATCACCTGATGGTGTGTCTATATTTATAATTAATCAGTGCAATGAAAATATAAGTGTAGGCAATACAGCTGGGGGAGATTAGTGGGGAGTGAGAGAGAGAGAGAGAGGAGTGTGTGGAGAAAGAACAGGAGGCGTAAGATTAGACTAATTAAAGAATATGACCATGAAGTGGATAAATAAGTGACTCAGATTACTCACAAATTGCGATATGATTGTATACATTTGGCGAATGAAGGGAGGTCATCACTCTCTTTGTTAAATAGTAATGCACTACAATGAAAGCTGCAATTACCTGTAATTTTTAATTCTCCATCTCTCACTCCTGTGATTGCCTCAGTCAATAAGAGCAAGTCTCTATGGTGTATTGCATACTTAATAAGCAATTTGTGGAATATTGTTTATCTGCATTCTTATTAATGGTTATCTTTTCTTTTATTCTCTTTACAGCACCGACGGTACAGAGTCTCCGATTTTGGCGGAAAGTGACTCCGACAAGCCAAAAGTGAAATACGGAGAATTAGTTATTTTAGGGTAAGTTTTATGCCTTTAACAGTTAGTGAATTTTGAGGTGTAGAAGCAAGATGGGTTATGAATTTTAATTATTATGTACGTGAGAACAGCGAAAAACAATTAGGAGTGTGCCTAAAAGGGTCTGAACTAGAAACAAGGTGTAAAAGAAGACACAAACACACACACATGAATGTGTTTTTCTTCCTAAGATTATGTAGAACAAGGTGGTTAAAGTAAAAACTTTTATAGAAATAAGATTTTATGACAAGTAGTAAAGGCGCGCGCTTTCTTTGAAAATGACTTGTATGCAAAACACAATGAACTATTCGATGATTGCAATAGTGCCACCAGAATGTTTACGGTATTGGGTAATTTTGGGTGTAGTGTAAAAGCCCTCCACACCCATGCCCCTTCTCTCTGTCTCTTGCATGTGCCGAAAATAAATACACACAGATTCATTGTAATACTTTTGGTGTGAATTTTTAGTGATAAACTTGACAAAGTATTTCATGGTTGCAAACTGAACTATAATCAATTTACATGCGATCTAGCGGCGAAGCACGTATGAATGCAATAATATATTTTACGAATAGATATTGCAGAGGGAAGCTAAAAGTGAGGGAGAGAGAGAGATGTGAAAAATGGAGGTGAAATATAGAATGTAGAAACAATATTGGGTGTCGAAGGAGCCACGATCCATGGAAGATGGAAAAAGTTGTATATAAAATGTTCCATATGGTGTGCTATTTAGCGGTTCAATAGTGTGGCATAAAGGTGAATTGAATGGAGTTTATCATATATAATATTATGGCACACATCTCTCTTTCTCTCTTGACTGAAATCGTTGGTGCGAATTAAACAATTTCAACGGCGCTGTGCTCAGGGAGAATACATGTCGAACGATTATAAAGTTAATTATTCTTTTCAATACCGTTGCTTGTGTTTTGCGTTGACACATAAAGGCGACAGGAAATGCGCCCAACCATCCGACGAGGAGAGTGTTTAGATTTCTGGTCAGAAGTGGGGCTTTTGACCTGCATGTGTGAGGTTGCAGAGAGAGAGAGAGAGAGATTCACTTGTGTGGCTGGCTGTGGCTTGGCTATTTGTTTGTTTGTGATTTTCGTCAGAGGAGGAATTTTATAATGGCCAGTCAATTGTGGAGATGGCACATTGATAAATTCCTCTGAATGACCACTTGAGGCTCTTGTGAGAGATTGTCCGTGGTTTCGAGCGAGAGTGACAACAATCAATAATGAAAATGAATATTTTTTTCTCGATTTATTTAATGAAAGTAAAATAGTAGGAGGAGAGACACAATGACAAAGAAAATATTATTCAGTGTGTTTGTCTCTCTGTGTTGTCAAATATTAATCTTCGTTAATCAAATATCAAAAATGTTTTTGTCTGAATATATTTCTTGTCAAATCTGACGATGGAAATTGTTTGGAATCAAGTCAATCCATTTAATTGGTTACAATTTCGACAGGGATTCGCACTGTAGGATCAATTGGCTGAATGACACCCTCAATGATATGACACATAAAATCCCTTTAGCTCGTCAATATGATGGTTCTCTCGATGAGGGTGAAAGAGAGTTGAGTATCTCACGTTGAGAGATTCGGAGGGATTGGAAATTGAGGAGTCAATTCGTGACGCTCACTTTGAATGGTCGTCATGAGATTTGGGCATTTGGCCACGGGAAATTAGATTGTTTTATGGCTTCACCAAATGCAATACTGCGAGATCATATTCGCAAAATATTGCAATATTGACCCAATTCACTTGAGAACGACAGAGAGATTGTATTCCAGTTATAAACCATATAAATTCTCAGTATATGATAATGAGGTGTTTTTTTTTTGTCACGCGGATTTAGAAAGTTTCGCTTCCTCCTTCTGTTTACGGTGACTCTTTTTTTCCGTGGAGCCCACGATGATAGAACACACGGAAATCTATTTTGACTATTTGGTGGGTGTCAATTTTAGATCACACACAACTCACACACAAGAGTCATGCTTCTTGTTTCATGTTCACAATACATGTCCAATTTGAAAATCAATTGAGTTATTCGCATTTTAATTTGGCAAATGGGATGAATTGAGGAAAAATGCAAATGTGACTGGTGAGGTCGTTATCCCATATTTTGTGTGTGGGACACATTCAGACGCTTTTTATTGTGGCTTGTATCTATGGCTGTATAGCCTCTCTATTGTGGTGAAGCTATATTGGTGGAAAATTGAGTGAAATTGGTAGGAAAGAAGTGTAATTTTATTTTCTTTTGTACAAGATGATTTATTTTATTGAATCCTCGATGTAAGCTATTCAGTGAGAATTTGAGAGAGAGAGAGAAAAAAGTCATCGAAAATGGATTACATTTAATACGGATGGTTGATGAATTGTAAAAGAGGCTTTGTCAGTCAAATGCTGTGCATAGAGTGAGACTAATTCGAGACTAATGGGTATTAGTGGAGTTTAGTGCTTTACCAATTGCATTGTATTGAGAATTTCACGTTCACTTCAAACACAAGTGTTTCTCAAATATATTTTTGTCCTTGACTTTAGAATGAATAAATTAGAGGAGAAAAAAAATATGCTAGTTAATTTAGAATCAATTGTCAATTGTACAAAGTATTCTTTTACTGTATCTAAATATCTTATTTGCTCTGGCTCTCGATGGTTGGGGAAAAGTGCGGGGGAAACAAGTGAAAAACATGCAATTTGAAGAGATTTTTCTCCATTAGATAAAGTGAGGGCATAAGAGAGAAAGATTGTTGTGTGTGCCTGGGAAGACATCGAATGTGTACACTCTTGGAGTCTTAAAGATGCTGAGATTTATATCTTGTCTATTTCAATGTTTCTTGGAGATTACGGGCAAAATCGCTGTCGACGAATGTCTGAAGGTTTTGCTGTCAGAGTTTATTGCTTCATTGTGTTCCTTTTTCATCTCGATCTGTTTTTCCCCTCCTCTGTTTTCCACTCCTTTGCTGGATGAGCAAAGATTTATTCATAATTTTATTATTTCTTCATCTCTCCATATAATTTCAAGACGATACATATGGGCTATTTGCGTCGAAAGCGTGTGTGTGTGCACTTTATCCCTTGTGCCAGAGAGAGAGCGAGAGAGATTCCCTTCTTCTTTTTCAATTTCTCTCTATATTTTTGCAGTGGCAAAAAATTGTGTCATCATTGTAAAATCCCTCTAAAGTTGTATTTATGTGACAATAGAGATAATAATAATTCTTTATTGATACTGGCTTGATGGGAACGTGACTGTACTTGTTTCTCTAATGGAAGTGGATGGCTATTTTTGAAAGGTGGTTGATATTTATAGGAATTACAATGAGGTAGAAACAATGGCAATTACTTTTATTACACTGAAGTTAATTCAGTAATTCCTTAACAGTTGTTGCAATTGAATTCTTGGCCCACGAATTAAAATAATAATAATAAGTCAGGAGCGTCAAGAGAGATAGAGAGGTTCTTGTTAAGCTATTAAAAGCATGCACATTTCACATAGAGAGAGGAAAAAGCAAGAAGAGATCACGAAAGAGGAGAGCTTTGAGGGGATATCGTGTTGTATTCTTAGTAGATTCTCTGTGTGCACATGAAAAGTGAGAGAAGTGGAGTAAATTAGATGGTTGGAAAAATAGGAAAGACCATATGGGATGTAGCCGTATTGATGCATAGTTGTCAGAATTGTTTTGTATGCTCATTTGGATGTTTTATGGGGAGAAATTTATGGCTTTTGGCGAGAAGAAGAAAACTATTGGGTGTGAGTGAAATTGTTGTTTATTTTGAATATGAGAGGAGAATGACCTATTTTATACCAAAAGTAATATTTTGCATTCTTTGGCGCATCAACAATTCGTAGATATCGTGTAAAAAGTCATCAAAGAGTGTGTGTTTGAAATGTATTTAATGGGGAAAAGGGCGGTGTATATATTGGTTGCGTTTTACTTCCAATATACGAACGAAGGAGTCTTTCTCTTTGATATTTCCGAAGACTATGTCGTCACAATCAATAAGTAGTCAATTGGAATACGAAGGTAGCGTCGAATAAATAACAGTATTATATCAATTTTGCATTAAGTTTGACGAGAGAAAAGGAGTATACAATGTTGAGGGAAAACGTGAATGTCATAGGTTACGGAATAGCTGTATTCCACGCATCAATTCTTCCATATTTGTCTCTTCTTTTTTTCATTGTTGCTCCTTTCATCAATAATTACTAGCTATGATGCATGAAAATTCTGCAAGACGCCCTAGAGTGTCTTCCCACTTACATAAAATTTCTCTGGCAACATTCGTGATGATATTTTGAGGTCTTTCTCCGTCTCTCTCTCTCTCTCTCTCTTCTGTTCTCTTCCTGGGAGAAAATTGCAAGATGATGATGGTGTTGAATTTGTGGAGGAAATATTATAGTGTTGTTTGTGTGTGATTGATGCATATTTCGATTGAATTTCATCGTGTCTAAATGAATTCTATGAGTTTTTAATTCATTCCAATGTGTTAAATAATATTTCAATAAATTTTTTATTGGTTATTTAATAAATGTGAATGAGAATGAATTACAGAGAGGGTGAGAGAGAGAGAGAAAGGCATCACATAGAGATTCTTACATGGAAGAATAAAGAAAATTTTGTCAATGTTCTTTGTCGTAATGAGAATGTCATACGAGGTCGTCTTTTCCGCTTCTCTTGTGGTCAAAGTGTTTGTTGTATTGTTGGTCATAGTTGTGGAGGAGACAGAGAGAGAGAGAGAGACAGACGCACTTCTTCTAATTTAAAATTTAATTTATGAATTGAGAGCAGTCTTTAGCAGAGGCTGAGCGTGATGACAAGAGGGATAAATGCAAGTGACTGATGAAAAATCGCGTGAGTGTGTGAGAGTGGCTCTTTTCTGCTGATGGTGAGCGATGGTGAAATGAATGAAGTCTGTTTATTGCATTCTACTGCGAATGACGAGGGGATAAAATAATAAATAATCCCAATGCTGAGATGGGATGGAAGAAGAATCTCCTAATGAGGCCACGTGTCAATTTTGATATCAGCTTGTGGGCATAAAGAAAAAAAAAAACTCCGACACTCCGAACTATATTGCACAAAGCCCGTCATCCGTGAAGCGTGATAAGAAATTTTGAAACTCTTCTGGCCTTTTTCCTCTTCACACTTAATTAGCGACAAAGGGAATAATAATTTGATAGTGTTGAAATGGTAAATGGGGATTTTGGTGTCTTGAGCCATTTTTCTATAATACGAAAAAAGTATTTTTAAGGGTGCTAGAAAAGTGTACACATGATGCTATTAAGCTTTTATCATACGTGAAGCGCAGGATAGATAAATTTAGAGAAGTGTCATCTTAGTGGAATTATCTTGGGCGACACTTTTTTCCCGTTTTTATAGGCTTTTGAAATTTATAGTCAAAGAGGGTTTTTGGTTTTCTTTGCCTCTGACTGGGAGTTTTTTTTTTGACTTTTTTAATGGGTCTGGCTGGAGAGGTTGAACTGAGAAAGGAGCCACACAGATTATCGCCATAGAACATGTCTGAGGAAATTAAACGATATTTTTTGGAGACGATGGTATCCGGAGAAGCACAACTTCTTTTAACCCATTGAAGTTCATTTTCATAAGCCGAAATTGATGATATTTTGACCATACAAGCAATATTAATATCTATTAATTTTGATTGCGCTTGGAGTCTCTTGTGAATTTCTCAGATTCTCAGAATTCTGCTCATTGTCTCTGAATGGATATTTCTTGATTTGCCTGGTCTGGTGGGTTAAGAACATTTTATTCTATTGAAGCACACTTTGTAAGACAGTGTAGAAGAGTGAAAGAACACAAATTCTTAAGTATTCGATCCACCTGAAGAGTTTCACCGTCACGATGATCATTTCGGGCGATTCAATCTGATGGATTTTCAGAGTTTCTAATGGGGTATGAAGATCACATGGAGAGTGTATTAACTTGATGTTGATTTTTTTATTACCTCCGAAGCGTCCACTCTTGTGGCTGTTTTTTCTTCCCGCTCGAAGTCGTGTGTGTGTGTTAGTTGGGGGGAATTGATGTTGGGAAGAAGAGGGGGGGAGGAAAGATGATTTTACGCTAAATTATTCAGAGTTCACCAGCAGCCAGGAGGTAGAACAAAATATTGTTGTTTAGAGATGCCAGAGATCACATTTTGTTGCCCTCACACTCGCTGGCGTGTCTCGATGGTGTGTGCGCGCGCGAAGAGATTTTCAACGATGGTGTAACAACTCAAGAGAGTTGATGCTAATGATCCTCCAGAGCATCTTTTGAGAACATGTGAGCAACAATCAACTTCTCTCTTGCCATCACGATCGTCATTGTCTGTAAGATCATCCACTTGCCACTTCGGGAAGGCAAGACATCAGTCACGGCAGGAAGCCTTCTCGGGTTGTGTTTTGTGGTCAGGAAATGTATGAGTATGGGGAATATAACCAGTTTCGCTCTAATGGGTTATCTCGTCTGGAGTCTTTTAATGTAATTTCATTCAATTCCCGAGAAGTCCAACGATCATCTGTTGGGATGGGGATACTTTTGTGCCAGTTGGCATTTGTCCGTGAAGATTCTACGGGGATTGTACGTGTTTGGGTGTGTGTGAAGGGAAGAAGAGAAACATTGTAGAGTGTAAAGTTACAGAAGTTGGTCCACAGCGACAGAAATGATGATGATTGGTGTCTCTGAGGAGTTGACACAGTCTTCTGTCGCCTATAAAATGCACGAAATCTGTTAATTTAGAAATAATATCAACTGTGAACTGGATAATTTTCATTTAATTATGATCATTTTATGATATGAGCTTTGTGTGTGGGGGAAAACAATTTTATAATAATAGTAAGAAATATTTTTCCTAAGACTCTGTGAAGAAAACGGGGCAAGGAGTGAAAAGTGGGAGAATAGAATAATTGTTAGTTGTAAATGTGTCTCAATTTCAATGAAGATGAATGAATGGATGGAAAATTAAGTGAGAAGAAAAGTATATATTTCATTTATCAGCCTCTTTTCAGTTTCATTCCTCACAGAGTTTTGCGCACAGAAAGAGAGCGAGAGAGAGAGAGAAGAGCATTGTTGAAAAATATGAGGAAAAAAGTGAAATGGTTTTTTAATTCAATGATCAACGTTTTTTTTTCTCCTCACTCAGCATGTTGTGTTTTTTTTTCTTCTCTCTAACAATTCTTCTTGTCTTGTAATCAATTGCAGATACAATGGCTTCCTACCACAGGGTGATCGAGGTCGGCGTAAATCGAAATTCGTCTTGTACAAGAGAACAGATCCGAATGGTGTGAAGCGTTCCAAGCACTATATTGTTCAATCACCACAGACATCACAGGCGATCCTGGATACTAAGCAGCACTCGATCTCATACACACTATCCCGAAATCAGGCAGTGATTGTGGAATACAAGGAAGATGTAAACACCGATATGTTCCAGGTAGGTTTTCTCTTCACTCTCTTTTATTTAATAGATTCTGTCTGGAAAGGAGAGATTCGATGCACTTTTCGGAGAATTGTTTTGATATTCAATGCGCTGATGTGACAGTGAGGTTATCTCAAATTACAAGTTTTTCCTGGAAATTTCAGTCATTTGGCTGCTGTTTATTGGGGGGGGGGGGGGAGAAAAGTGAAATTTTCTCATGGTACGAACAATTTATTCTCATCCAATAATATTCATATGAGCAATTTAATGCTGTGATGATGATTTTGAATTGCAAAATTATAAAAATGACATCATTTTGGAGGCAAAACAACGTTAAGAGTAAAATGGTATGAGAAGATTGAATAAGAGAGAATGAGATTCTTACTGTTGATATCTCTTAAGATTTATTCAGAGTTTACAGTCACAGTCTGAGATTTTAAGACTAGTGTCTTGAGGAGAAATGTATTTTCTGAGTGTGCTAAGAGTTGCGGTAGGAACTGTTGCTTTTCTTGCAAATAGAAGAGATGTCTAGATGAAATGAAAAGGTGTGTTCTGTGTCAACAGGAGGGATTTGCGGAATGAGAATGAGTATGCGCTTGTAGGTAAGAAGCAATTTAAAATGGAAGTACTGCGCCGATGATATCACACAGGCTGAACGTAATATTGCCTAACAATTGTCTATTATAAATTACCTAAAGAAAATTTTCGATATGATGTCTTCTATACACTTCCCCTATAGAGGCAATAAAATACAATAATTATTCCATCATTGTAGAGGCCTTCTCGGTGCAGTACTCCAATTTGAAATGATTGCAGCAACAACTATCGCGAATTTTACATCGCGAAAGTCGTGACTTGATTGTCTCAATTGTAACATAATAGGGAAAACAAGGAGGAAGGTGATATCATATGGCTTAGAGCGACAGAGAGGGCGCGATTGAGGAGGGAGTTTTTGAGTTTTAGAGATGGAAGTTGGCGCGGCTTCGCATGACTGACGAGTCTTGTGGTTGTTTTTACCTTTATACAATGCCTTAAGATCTCTTACTGTGTGTTGTGCCCTCATATAAATTGGTGCTTGTGCACAAGAAAAAGTGATTGCTAAAATTGAACCACACAAACACACATGCATGTACTATAAATACGGCGTGAATATTACTAAGGGAGGGTGTCGTAAAGAAGAATAACGAATAAAATTTCAATTTGTTCGCATCGTGGTAAATTTAGAGGAGAGAAGACTTGATCGTGACACGATTTTCGCGTTAAAGCTTTTGGGAGTTTTGTATATAGCAGCAGCAGCAATCTTATATGTTTTAATACGCGAAAGACCTCACACATAAAATTTAATCTGAAATTGGCACCTTAAATGGAAATCAATGAGTATCTTGATGGACCTTTGATTGAGGTGATAATCGGGCTTTAAAAGCGGGAGCGATAAATGAAGAATGATAGCATTGAGGAGGAGAGGAGATACAAAGAACAATAAAAAAGGTGAAAGAATTCATCAGGTTCTTCACAATTTCTCCGATGGGTTGTGAAGAGAAAAAAAACAGTGCCCACGAATGAAGAGAATGCGCGCGCCTAAATTTAAAAGCCATTGTAATAATTTAGGTGGGTTTTGTGCACTGAATACATATACACTTTATGCTGATTAATTTGAATGCGACGCCGCCACCGCTGCGTCGTCAACAATCATCAAAACAATGGGGAACGGAAAAGAGTTATAAAATAAACAAGATGGGAGAAGAGAGGAAGAGTGTGAAAGAAAAAATTGTATATTTTGCGTATTAAATTTACACATCACAAGTGATTTGATCTCTGGAATTCAATGTTTTTTTTGGGTTAAAATCTCTCTGACAGTTCCTTTAACCTTCATCCCTTAATTCATAAATGGTCTTGTGATTTAATTTCGCAGCGAAAATTGCAAGAGTTTCTACTCGAGAGTGGCAAATTGAATTGATTTCCTCATTTGGAACTAATTTCTCTGGTCGCCTTGAAATGTCAACAGAGTTCTTTTGCACTGTGCAATTTGTTTGTGAGGCGTTGAGAATGGCGAAAGAGTGTGAAGAGGGAGAGAGAAACAGATGAAAAAAAAATGACAAAATTTGTATGTATAAAAGAAGCATTTAAAATGTGTCTCTCTCTCTCGGCGCGTCTGTACAAAGTGGGATGAGATGTGCTGGAGATTTTCAAGATAAAAACGATATTATTAAAGTGATTTTGGTCGACAAATGGGCGCCTAAGAGAACAATATGCCGACACGTTAGGTGGATTTAGCCGAGCAAACAAGGAAGCAGAGATAGTGGAGGAGTGTCGTCCAGAGATAGCAGATTTTTTCCTCTATAAAATTTATGATAAAATACATATTCAATGACTTTGGCTGAATATAATTCTTTGGTCTTTTACGCATTTCTGCGCAAGTTGAGTCTCTCTCTCTCTAATGTGTTACTTTATGTGCTGGAAAAGATGGAGAGGAATAATTAAGACCTTGTATTTACTTGATTTAAGCATTTTATTTTTGAAAATGCTAACAGAAAACCTAGAATTTATATCTACTTCAGTGTCTTTTCAAAGGTCTACTGATGAAGATAGTCGTAAATGTTTTATTTATCATTCTCACATGATAATTACCTTTGTTATTTTAGGCAACTTTATGGAAGACTCTATCTAAAATTATTTCATGTTTATATTGCAAAAATAAATATTATTGCGATTGCGACGTGAATAATTAATTAAACTTCAAAGGTTATAGTGATATTTTTGACACGCAAAATATGTGTGTCGATGATGTTTCGCGGAAAGAAAAAAAATATCATTATCAGGAAGATCAAATCCTAACTTTTATGACACACTTCTGTGAAGTACTTTAAACTGCTTAAAGAGACTGATAAAGGCAGAAATGGCATTTGTCTGAGAATGCTGAGTGAGTGAAGGAATCATAAGCGGAAGTGTAGTGATAAGAGGGACTTAAGAGTGCAGTTTTTACTGTTGATATGCAATTTTCAATCATTTCTCAAGCAAATGATTAGAAAAGATTTCTAGTGCTTGCACTTGAGTGTGTTTGATTTTCAATTATAGGTTTTCTGCCCAATCATGGAAATAGAAATTCACCAATGTGAGTTTTCACTTCACAATTCCGATTTCACGGTCAGAGAGTGCAACTTCCTGAGGTTTTGCACTGTGTGTGCAGGAAAAATCTGTGTGATTGAGCAAATCGATATTATTGTGTATAGAGAAGAAGATGGAGGAAAATGTGTGTGAGAGTATATAAGTAAAGTGGAACAAATCAATCATGTTCATCTTTGATATCATTCTCACATATCGAATTGCATACTTCCAGAACAAGTTTAATGAGAAAATGAAGTAAAATTTCACTTTATACTTCTCCCATATAACTTTCATTGATGTTGAAGTGCCACTTGTTGCTATTTCTTTTCAAATGCTCAAGTTCACTCTTGTACGGTACAATCTTCTTACTTTTTTCTGTATTTTTATAATATAAATTAATGCGCAGTCGTTAGTGGAATAATTTATATACATGAATGAGGATGGATAAAAGTGAGCTTCAGACTTGTTCTTAATTGCAATTGATGGAAGAAGAATAAAAGTGTATGTTGGATAATTTCCCAGAAATATTTTTCATTCTCTTGTTTTTCCAATGCACACACACACACACACAGAATATAGTATTTAGTTTGGAAGTTTTTCACATGTGTAGGATTTTGTAGCAAAGAATGGCAAGAACATGAGATTCACTCTGCGCAATGGTGGCGTCTTGTCTGGTATTGTGAGTGCAGAAGAAGTTGTGCATTTATAGTTTTTCATGCAACCCACAATCACTGAGGAGAGAGACACACACAGAGTGACTTTTGCGGAGTGCAAAAGAGTAAAACCACAATCTGAAATGGGTTAGGCCAAGGTCTGAATGGCGCAGAGTTGTTTCCAAACAGATTTTTCTCAAACTCCATCACACAGATCCGGTCTTTTTCTCCAATCACATGTTATCTCGCGATGGACTTTTTCTCTCTCCGCACGTTGTCAGGGCAAATATAGATGCGTGTGCGTGTGTGTTGATGGGGAAAATGTGGTTGATTATGCAATTAATGGATAATGTTGTGTGCAGACAAAATAATCCGACTCTGCCGACTGAAGCGTTAGTTGGAGTGTTTGGATGCACAGAGGGTCTCTGCCTTCTTAACTCCTCTTCACTGTGGCGTTGTGTCTTGTGCGCCACGTTGTTTGATGTATGCACATCGGATGCAGTGAGCGGAGTAACAATTAGCAATAACTTGGCGTCCACAATTCATTATATATGAATGGATAGTGTGTGGCTGTGCAGAATGCACTTCATATGAGGAGGCAATATTGCACAATATTCCAGCAACATACATATATATGTACATACAATTGTGTGTGCGGCTTTTCTGAATTTCTCTCACGCGCAGAAATGCAAGTGAATGGGATAAGATCACATGTACTGCTCGCGAGGAGGAGAGGGAGGTATGCTCGTTCAGCATGAACGATATGTTCAGTATAGGTGTACATGTCAACTGGAATTAATCGTTAGGTCAACGAGTCATTGTTGTTGATTGCATTATGGATCCATTATATACTCTTTTCATAAATGCAACCATTCCGAAGAAGGAAATGCAGTCATTTTTCATGTAACTTCTCTTATCTTCCAATTTTTATTTTTATTCACCTACACCACGTGTACACGAGGGCTCACGGATTCATTGACTCTTCTGGGTTGGGAACACTCCTTGGTGAGCCACACGAGGTGCAATAAAATATCTCTAAATATTCTTGGATTTTATTGTATGTATAATATAGTTGGGTAAAATTGCAAAATCTCTGGGCAAACACACGACTAGTTTGTTGAGTTTTGGGAACGTGGCAAAAGTCACACACGCTAAATGTTATATTCTGTCCTGCCGTGTCGTGTTAATTTCTCTCTCTCTCTCACTCTCTGGCTGCCAAGTAAAATCGGAGACTGTTTACTTGCAACTTGTGTTGTGGATTCTTTTATTAGAGTAGAAACAATTTACAATATTTACATAGTCTCGGAAATTGCATAATTGACTTGATGTTGCTGATCAAAGTTCATTTACTCCTGTTTATATTCCGCAATGTGAGAAGACATGGAAACGTGTAAAAGTTCACTAGAAGCCATATTCTTTTGATATTTATTCTTTAATTGAAAAGAAAAATCAAAGTTCTTGTTACTGAGGCAGAAAGGGCAGAAATGGGTGAAAGATTCCCAAGTTTTGTGCAATCCTGATCAGAGTCGTTTGTTAATTAAATAGACCAAAAGGAGAGACTCATGTCCATTTGATAGGGACATTTGAAATGTCATAAAAGTTTAAGAAACACTCCAATTGAGCTTGCGCTTCGTGGAATAAATAGAGGGAATAAAAGTGTAGCGATTTTATGGAGAAGAAACCGTAGAAGAGCATCAATCTTTTATCCACCTGTCGAATAAAGTCAATTTACTGAATTCACAAGAGAGTTTATCACTGGAAGAGACGCAGCTCATGAATAGAAGAAGTATTGTATATATGAAAATGCAAAGAAGTGTGATTTAAGTGATTGATCAATAAGCATTTTCTTTCTTTCTCTCTCGCAGGTTGGCAGATCATCAGAATCTCCCATTGATTTTGTGGTAATGGACACCCTGCCCGGTGATAAGAAGGACGCCAAGGTGATGCAGAGTACAATATCGAGATTCGCATGCAGAATCCTCGTGGATCGATCAGAGACCTCAAAGGCGAGAATATACGCTGCTGGCTTCGATTCCAGCCGAAATATCTTCTTAGGGGTGAGTTGAGGAGGAGAGTTTGTCTGGTACACAAAAGGCGAGGCAATATTTTCTGTATTGATTAGCACAATGGGTGGAAGTATTAAACTATTTCATGGCAATGTGATAATTGCTTCTTTTACGCCTCACACTGAGAAGTCACTGGGAAAAGAAAGGCCGGGCGACGGGGCGGAAAGTTGAGGGAAAACATTGTGTGATATTTCTAGAGTGTATATCGTTGACGTCGTGTGTGTATGTGAGATTTCATAAGATACGCGCGCTCTGGTATCGCTTCACCAAAAGTATGGAAGGGAAAAAAAAAGACAAAGTTGAAGAAAAATTAGTTTTATTTTCGTTGTATGTACGAGAAGAGAAAAGGCAACCTTTTAAGTGTCCATGTTTTTCCATCACAGTCAACATTTTCCTTCAACTTTTAAATGCTCTTTGCCGTCTTTTCTCTCCAATGCTATTTTTATCCTCCCAAAGTGTAATTGCATAGGATGATGACAAATAAAAGTGTTCAGGGATGGATTTGAACTTTAGATAGAATAGTGATATTTGTTCGTTGATTTCTCAGCACTTTCACGACCCTTTTTCTGTCTGCCCAGGAGAGAAAACTTTCTCAAGACTCAATTGTGTGTGGAGAAGTGAGTGACTTTTGGGAGTTTGTTGGGTAAACTTGTAATGCTCTTGTCTCATTACAAAAATTGATAATGAAGAGTGTGACATTGGAAGACATGCGTGGAAAAAAAAGGTGTATTTGGCAAGAAATTCACTTAATTGGGTTAATATTTTTTGTCTAATTGCTTTTCTGTGTTATAGTTTTTCGGTGGTTTGTGTTTTATGGCTAAATAAGCAGCAATTGTTAGCTAGACAAAAGGTGGAGAGGAATTTTCTAGTTGAAGTTGCCAAAATAGATCAAACTTTGGCCTTAATAGTAACTTTATATCTTGCTCTCCTTCTTAATACGATTATTACGTAAGTCTGAAGGTTCTTCTCCCACCCTTGGTGGCCGCATTCAATTGAAATTTAAAGTGCAAATCCACCATTTGACACCGTTCAACCCTCTTTTTTCCACTTTAGCATTTTACTGTGGTGGCATGGGTAATACGAGACATTTGTGTATGTTTTATTTTTCCAACATCGTGGACGCACGAAGAAAGTAGGTCGAGATTATGAGAAATGGTTGGATTAAATTGATTAGTCGATTTTCTCAACTTGTACTATATTATATCAGAAGTGTTTGCTTAATGGTCAAGGATAAGTCAGGGCATTTTCGCTGGATGGACGACAGAAAGCGCAAAGTTGAAGCTTTTAGTCTTGAAAAGGAGTGACTTTTTAATGTGTTTTTCTCTCTAATGTGACGCAAAAAGGCATCATTATGACTTGTATTTATATCAGTGTTTGCTTATGTGTCTGTGACAGAGACAGTTTTCTTGGGTAGATAACCAATTTTTACAGCACCCTCGAGTGAATTCTATAATAAATGGGTGGAGGAGAGAGAGAATTAGACGAAGGCATTAGTTGTTGGTAGTGAAATAGTTGTGATTTGAGATAAGAAGAGCAATTGTTGTAGTCTTATCATTTGCTAATTGCACTTGTTGCTTTCAATATTGCATAAGGCATTTATTAAGTATATTTATGGTTGTTTGTATGCACACAAAAAAACTACATGTGTTAATAATGGGGTCTAAAAATTACACTTAATCTCCATTCAAGAGTCTAATCGACAGTGAAACAGTGAACAAAGGTTCTCATTGTTTTTCATCATGCACTTCGTGTCTCTGGAAGATCAAGTGCCTAATAAATTTTATGTGTTGTACTTCTTTATTTTTTTTTGTCTTTAAAAATGCATTTGCCAGTGCATGAGAAAACACCTCATAAAGTTTTAATAATATCGATGTTTGTGAGTTGACGATTTCAGAGAGAGAAGGAAAATTTTATACTGTCTCGCTTTAATTTCCCACCCACAACACGATTTATATTTTTCCTCTTTCACTTTTATCGTTTGAATTTTCACTCTTGTATGAGGACATCAACGTGGTTTTCCTCAATGTGTGTAGGTTTTTTTTCTCTCCTTTTTCTCTCTTTCGTGAATGTTTAAAAAGAGAGCCTTTCCTGATAAATGATTTCGTATTTCTTTGTAGTGAAGCACAGCTCTCTCTGTGATGTCTTTTATTTTGCTGGGAGATGCTTTTCTGAAGATTTATCACTATATTCGTGAAATGGATTCACTTTGTGGAAATTACAGAGATAGAGGATGAAAACCTCTTTGATTTTTTCTTTCCTCTCTGCGCCAAGAGAGAATATCCACAACTGAATTATTCAAAGTTTTTCGTCCTTTCTATTTGCTCCTTTTTTTTGCTGATGGATTTTCCCAGAAGAATGAAAATGAATTGATTTTGTGTTTTAAGGAAGTCTTTGGATACTTTTTCTAAAGGGGAGTTCAAAGTTAATTGAACTGTATTAATCATGTAAACGGTTTTGTCACATTAATTGTCGAATATTGTACGACAGAAGTTACACCTCAATTAATTGTGCCTCTCACCATGTAAATTAATTAAATATTGTCTAATAATATGGATACAGTTGGATGGTGATTTACGCGGGCGCTTGCGTAATTTTAATATCAAAACTTTCTATATTGAGCGCATAAAATGGAGAAATATCAATTTGTGGGGGATGAAATAATGAAAAATTATTTGCGCCGTTGACGATAATAAAAGCGGGAGAGAAACAAGATCAATATTATTGATTTCTGTGGTGGGCATAAATTTATATTGTTTTTATTTCACCACTTATCTATTGATTACGTGCAATTATTCTGCTTTTAATTCACGGAAAGTGCACTTTACTTATCCCTGTAATTTTATTCTCTCTTGATTGCAAATTGGAAGAATGGAAAATTTATAGAAATAGCATAAAAAAACATGTTAGAACCGATAAAAGAAGCATGAAAAATTAAATATCGAGACTTTCAGTGAAGTCGAGAAGTGTTCATTAATGATTAAAGACTTCGTTACTATGTGGAGTGTGTCTATAAATAGTGTTGGAGACTAAAGAAAGCTCTTCCGTCTATTTTGTCTGTTTTTTTTTGCAGGAAAAAGCTACGAAGTGGCAGGACAATGTGGAAATTGATGGTCTGACGACGAATGGTGTCTTAATAATGCATCCTGAGGGCCAATTCTGTGGCGGCAATGCCAAATGTGGTCTGTGGCGTGAATGTTCAGTGGGTGGCGATGTGTTCAGCTTGCGTGAGTCGCGATCGGCCCAGCAGAAGGGTGTTCCTGTGTTCGATGAGTCCAATATACTGCAGGATGGGACGTTAATTGATTTATGTGGTGCTACCCTACTGTGGCGATCGGCCGAAGGACTCCACAATTCACCAGTAAGTCAACCTTCTGCGGAATTGCTTGTCTGACATGTTGTATTTAATTTTTACTCCACTTGTTCTCTCTCTTTCCTCATCCATTGCGCGCGCGCCTCCTTCACGTGCCATCGCGCGGATTTCGACATTATCAACAACAACAACAATATGTTCATTGGAAAAAAAATAGACCAAAAGAGACCTCGAGAAATTAGTGGATGAAATCAATGCTGGACGTCCACAATGTCCGGTTGGCCTCAACACATTAGTTATTCCACGGAAGGTTACTCTCGGTGAACATGTAAACCAGCCCTATGTCTATTTAAATTGTGGCCATGTCCAAGGTTAGTATATGTATGTATGTGATGTGTTTAAGTCTCTCTTCGGCGAGAAAGCGAGGGAGTCATTTTCTTTTCATCATCAACCCCACTATGGAATTTCACACGAATCAACCTCACCTTGCGCCCACCATCACCCACACGTGTGCCCCAGGAAACATTCCTCGACAAAGAGTGCTCATTAATTTTTCACATCACCCCGAATGACAATGACTTTTCCCATATGATTGATATGTGTGAACTGATTTTTTTTTATCTGTTTCTCCTTCTTAACACGCTCAATCTGTGCGCGTGATTGTGTGCCAAATGCATCTGCACCACCTTAAAAAGGACACCACGATTGGGGTCAGGACAAGAGCACGGGAGCCAGACGATGTCCAATGTGTCTGGAGATGGGACCCGTTGTGACACTGTGTATGGGAATCGAACCTGCCTTCTATGTGGACTCTGGACCGCCAACTTATGCATTTAATCCGTGTGGTCACATGGCGACAGAGAAGACAGTCAAGTGAGTATTTCACTCTCTTTCACATCCTTTTATTTCAATTCCCCTGCCATCATTCGTGTGATTGTCATGAAACATTATTATTATTATTATTATGAGAAAAAATTGCAACACTTTCGGATTAAGCATTTGACTGTGAATATGAGTTAATTTTTGGTTTATTTTACAAATGGATTTCTTTTCATACTGCTTTGACCATGAAATCCATTCGGGGTGAAAATGAGTGTAAATTACAGACAATTTTGGCTGTATTAATGACAGACGATTGATGAATGATGGTTAGAAGAAGTACAACGCTGATGAGTGCTTGAAATACTGTAATTTAGACGTGACAACACCGTCTTTTTTGCGCTCTCTGAAGGTATTTGAGAAAAGATTAATCTCTCTCTCGCTCGTGTGCTATTGATTGTACTTTAAAATAGTCGAAAAGGGATGCGATAAATTAATGGGTAACGAGAGATTTGAGAGAGAATTCGTTTCCGATGCAGTTCCTAAAATGTATGTTGTGCTAAGTTAATTACTTCGGAAGCTGAAAATTTATTAAACTAAACCGGTGAAGCATTGAATTGCACTCTCAATTGTAATAATTCTATAGTGTGATTGAAGGCATGACAATAGATGTTTTAGATCTATTGTAGTGTAAATATTTTATGATCACATGTTTTGTGAGTTAATGAAATTTAAATCAGAGCATATTCCACGCATGCTACACATTTATGTATATTCATGATTTTACATGAATATTATAATGTGAGACAGCGTGCGAGACTTTGTGGTTCGGTTGATATGAAGGAAAATTGATTTAAAATTGTAACAACACCTTTTCCTTGTTTTGCTGTTGGGTGTCGAATGTCAAATTCAGGGGGGGGACTTGTGGAATAGGAATGATTAAAGGTGTTTTTTCTTCACAACTGTGTGCAAAAGAATTCTCTCCTCTTCTGTCATGTTGCGCAAGGACATGAAAAGAAGAGAGACGAGAGAAAATATGAGTTTGTGTGATGTGTGTGTTGTGTAGGATGCAATTAATAATGTTTCACCCTTCCTTCTCCGCCTCAGTTTCATCAGCGCGCACGCACTAATCACACATTTTTGTTCTTCTCCTCCTCTGCAGATACTGGGCCAACGTGGATATTCCTCACGGCACAAATGGTTTCCAAGCTGTGTGCCCATTCTGTGCTACGCCTCTAGTCGGAACTCCGGGCTATATCAAATTAATTTTCCAAGATAATCTCGATTGAAGAAAATGAGTGTTGAACGATGACTATGTATGTATTTCTGTTTCTTCACTCGCTTCAAAAACACTGTTTTGCAGCGAAAAGGGAAGCGCGCGGGGCCTGAAGGGAATGCAAGAGAGAGAGAGAGAAAGAGGAAGAGCGAGAGAGGGAGAGAGAGAGAGAGAGTTACGTTAATTATTGTTAAACATTAGATGGAAAAACGCAGTGATGGCGAAATGATGATATTTTAGAGTGAAAAATTCATGTGCATTGATCAGAATGAGTAAAGAGAATAAAAAGAATAAAGGAGAAGTGAAAGAATTGAAAATTTTTATTTAAAAAACAATTCCCAGTAATTTTGTCTTTCAATTTGTCTGCCATATATAATTGATTTTTTTTTTACATTTTATATTAGCTTCTTTTGTGATACAATAATTCGCTTAATTTTAAATCAACGGAGAAGAGAAAAAATAAAATTGAATTTTTGCAGAAACAATGTTTTTTTTTTTAATTAGACAACGAGTCTGTTATTTAGTCAAAAATAATAATAATGAAAAAAGGCAAAAGAAATAATAGAGAACAAGAGGAGAATGACGGTGTGAAGAGAAAAAATATACATAAAAGTCTATTACCACAATTTGATGTTGCGCAAATGACGAAGAAAGAGGAGAAAACAAATCATGAAAAAAATAGAATAAACCTTGAAAAGTGTCACCAAATTTAATAAATAAATCGCAATTCAAATTTTTGAATTTAGTGAGACAAGAGAGAGAGAGAACAAATATGAAATATTTTAATGAAGAAGAAGAAAAAAAAATTAGCTAATTCCTCAATGAAAAAAAATAAAGAAAAGATGATCCAAAATGAGAATCACAGAATGTTGTACATAAATATTATGGAATATTATTTTAAACAGTGGTGTTTAAGGGGAGTGAGAATGTCGTCTCTGTTTAAGATGAAATATCACGGAAATAGATATAAAAAAAATGCTGTTTTAGTCTCTGTGTGGAGAATGCAAAGAGAATATCAATCACATTTTAGTATTTCCTGCACCTTTGTCAGAACCAAAACCAATTCACAGTGACTTCAATGTTGATTTTTGCGTTGAAACATTGCGCGCTGTATTCTTTCCGAGAAAAAGGCAAGAGAGAGGAGAAGAAGTGGGAAAAAGTTATCCTTCCGTCGCGTGGAAGGGAGGAGAAAGTATAGTAAAAGAACATGTCTAGAGAAAGATTTATTAACTATGATTATTCTAAAAGTGAGTGGAAGTTGACAGCCGGTGTGCGTGTAAACTAAAGAGATATGAATTAATTGATAATGTAATTTGTAGATTGTAAGACTGCTATTTGATTTAAGGATCGTTTTAAAATAAAGTGAGAAATTGTCTGAGAAAATGGAAGAACATTACAAAGAAATGCAAGTGACGCGGATGTGAGTGAGAGAGAGAGAGAGGACAAGAGTTTGCAAAGGACAACATATAATTTGATTTTAGGTGAAAAAAAAGAAGAAGAATAAACATGAGCGATGTATGAAAGAAGCGAATTCAAATGAAGTATTCATTGTGTTATTTACATAATGTAATAAATTAATTGAAATGACACTTTCCGAATGACTTTTCTAATTGAGAATCTCGTGAGGTTTTCTCGTCTACTGAGTTTCCAATTTCCAATTAGCTATCAGAACTCAAAAAAAAAATTCCTGCAAGATGTTCAGAATGTGGTTTTCTAGAAAGCAAAATGTGATATTTATGCAAATGTGTTTTTGTGAACATTTTCCCATGACTTCTGTGCATTGGGAAAAAAGTCACTCGTCGTCTTTCGATTGAATTAATTTTCAGTGTTGATTAATTTCTTAACTTACTGCTCTTCATTTTTATTGATTTTTCTGAGTCTTCTGTGATTTCTCCATCGAAAAAGGAATGTGAGAAAAAATTGAGAACTTTCGTTATATTGAAATTTTCAAAACTGTTTCCACGCCGACATCAGCGCCAGTGGCGATTCTCAAAGTAATTTGGATCGAGAGCCGCTCGTAGTTTTTCTCTCAAGAGTTTTCTGTGTTTTTTCTTTACACAAACGATCTTTACGTGTGGAAAATTGTTCAAATGGATAAACAAGATCACAATGAGCCAGTTGGGAGTGAGCTAAGTGGTGCCATTGGCGTGAATGAGAGCGTCTTACAGGAAGAATCAAGTATGTCGTTCCGAACGTCACACGCCATATAAAAAACTATCATTGAGCATTTTCCCTTTCTTTTATCTGTGCATTTTTCCAGCCATTCGACCGCAGACGGAGCTTCTTGCTGTGGAAGTTTCCACTGTGAACCACTGGAAAATATTAATATATGAGATGATAGCGGAAGAAGTGCAAGCTTTTGAGAGAGATCTCAAGAATTTTCAACTCTCTCAGAACATCGACACGCAGATCGAATCTCAAGAGATTTCTGGAAGCTGTTCAGAACAATTGCAAGCGTTGAAGGACTGGAGTGTCCAGGAAATGAGAGGCATTGAATCCCTTGCTGAGAGTGTGACGAATCTCACTCTGTCTCTCAGCGAGGCATTTGATCTCATCCTGCGGGCGAAGCGCGATCGCAACGCTGCGGAACGCTTAGGCATTGACCGTGTCAAGGAGGAAATGAAGTGTAAGGTTCGGGATATGTTGACCAGAAACTTGCAAGACTTGGAAGACTTCGAATTAGCAGTTGATACAAGATGGAAATGGCAGAAAATCGAGCAAGAAATGAAGAAAGACGGAACAAAGCTCGAAAATGTGAATTTGGACAATTCGTCCATTGAAAACATGTACAAGAGAATCAATATTATGCGTCCGATTATAATGAACCAGAGGAAGAAGATCAACGAACTCAAGAAGATACTGAAAGTGAGAGTGACCCGAAATTCCTCTGTTCAGGAGCTTGATTTGTGGCCAGATTTCGATGCTTTGTTGTTAACAGAACCATTCGAATATGAAACGAGACAATTGAGTGCTTCAAAAATGAACAAACTCTATACAATTCTCAAGGATCGTCCAATCCGACTTATCCATCCTGCGCGTCCCGACAGAAAGGACATGAGTGACATGTTGGTCCGAAAGGACAGGGAAATTGAAGCGAAGGCAAAGAATTTGCAGGCGAAAGCGCACAAAAGCGACAGGAAGATTTTCTGTTTTGGCCCTAAAATCACTGAAACTCCAGTCTCTTCCCAGGCTTTCAGCTTTTCCTTTGGCTCAATTGAGCCTTGTATGTTTAATTTCGGATCTTCAACGAAGTTCACAACGGCAACTGTTGGAGCAACAACAACTACAACTAGCGTTTCTTCGCTTCCGCAGCATTTCAGCAGCTTTGCAAAGTTCGCAACAACTTCTGCGGGTTCCAGTTCTACAGCTACTTGGTCTAGTAAGAATCCTTCAACGTCTGGAACTCGGATTTCTGGTGCATCAAACGATGGATATGTGTTTAATGATCTAGAAAAGAAACCAAGAGTTGCGGACGTCGTCAAGAAGAAGAAATCAAAGGCAAAATCTTCAACACAACGAGAGAATTTCGCAACAGATGCTCGGATTTAATCCCTATGTCAATACAGGAAGATGTGTAAGTATAGAGATTGGAATTTTGATGGAAAATTGAACTTTGGAGTCTTGTTTTTCACCTTTTTCATCATCACTTGTTACAATTAACTTCTGAATTTATTCATTTGACAGCCAAAGGAATCAGTTTATGAACTTTGTTTATCAATAAACCATGAAAATCCCAGTAAGATATTCATTAAACTATCGGGTTTCCATGCGGACGAGCCTCTTTGCTTGATAGGAAAGCCTCTTGGCTTGACCCCCAAACTTTGGACCTCGTGACTTTGCATGAATCGAAAACTTTTTGGGGAAATCCACAAAACACACGCACATTGTTAGAATTTTCTGAATTGCTTTATATTTTCATTGACTTTTTTTCTTTGTCCAGTTAGATAAGAAAATCAAATCTTGAACACTCGTCAATCACCACGCTTAAGACTTTGTTATTACAAATAGCCCAATCGCTCCGCCTCGTCCATCATGCCAATCAGCGACTGCACAGTTTCCACGGAGTTGGGAATGATCTGGTCTGGTGGCAGGAGGAAGCCGTGAGTGCCAGTGTCGCGGAACTCATAAGTGTAGCTGAGCGTGATGCCAGCGCCGCCGTAACTCCAGTCTGCGCTGGTTCCGGTGGCGATGTACAGGCTGTTCATGCTGTGCACGGCGTATTCGGTGCCGAAGCTGCCGCGCAGGCGATCAGCAGCCACGCGGGCGATCTGATGGAGGTGATCAGCGTTCTGGGAGGGCGTGGAAGTGTAGGCGTACGGGTAGAGAAGAAGCTGACTGAAGGAGTGGAAGGACCTGAGAAGAAAGAAGTGCTTGGATTAGCCAAGAGAGTGGTGGGAATTGCGACGTTTCAGCATCTTACAGATAGACTTTGATGTGATCTCTGCGCTGGAGGACGAAGTTGGCGAGTTGTCCGGTTTCCAGCTCAGAGAATGCCGCTGGACCGGCGAAGATCTCAGAGCAGACATTGCTACTGGCTCCAGGTCCGCTTCCATCTGCAATGCAAGTGTGTGTGTTAAGACAGGAGTCTTGGGAAATTAGGGGGCTTTCTTGCCTTGCCACTGGTAGCCGAAGTTTCTGTTCGGATCAGCTCCAACGCAAATGACTCCGTGGCGAGAGCGAGTCTTCCTCCACATGCGATTGGTGTTGTGCGAGTGACGGTAGCCATCGGGATTGGTGACGGGGAAGATGTACCAATCGTAGTCATTGGCCAGACGACGGATCTCCGGATCGGTGGAGGTCAGGAGCTCGTTGAGGACGAAGGTGGTCGTGGCAGCGGAAATCCATTCTCTGGCGTGAATGTTGCCTTCGATGAAGACAGCTGGATTTCCTGCCTAAAGTGTGTGTGTTTAGTGGGCTAGAATTGTGGCTAAGATCGAGGATGTCTTACGCGATGGGAGACCAAAACACCCCTGATTGGTTCCATTTCGTAGCTGTTTCCATAGCTGAGCGGCGTGAGAACATTGGGATATTGGGCAATCAATTGATCCATCCAGGCGTTGATCTCATCCATGGTCTGATATCTGGTCCAGTCGAAGTCACTCGTGGGTGTGATTTCGGGCTGTTGTTTGTCCACAAGTCTACCAAAGTGAAAGTTTGTGTCAGTCAGAAGAAAATCTCCTCAATTTCAGTCCCTATTTACTCTTGAACATTGGTGATCTTCAGGGATGTTTGGAACTGGAGGGATTCCATGATCTCCTCGAATTCGGAGAACTTATGCGGCGGCACCATGACCTCAACGGGACGACCGATGTAGGAGGGATTCTTCCAGAAGTCATAGCTGGAGAAAGCGGCCTTCTCCATCTCGTACAACACTTGCAATTGCTCATCATTGTCCACCTGCACTGTGTACACTCTGTAGTTGTCGAAGCGAGCCTTCTCGGCGCTCGAGAAGGCCGCCAGCAGCACGATCGCCAACACTAGAAGATTCCTCATTCTGACCACTGGGATAAACTGGAGCCGCTCACTTCCCAATGCTGCTCTTTTATACTCGCGTCTAGGCCTATCACGCGAGGGTTTATCTTAATACTCCCAAAGTGTGATTGATTCCGTAATTAACAGGGCGTTTCACTCGAAATCTTGCAGATTTTGGTAGTTTTCCATTGTCATCAGAGCACAAGTGCTGGTAGATTGTTCTAATCTTATCATTGTCAAGAACATTGATTGCAATTGTGAAAATGACGAAAATTCGCAAAGAATTGCACGCGCAAGGTGTGCTCTCAAGTCCAGCCTTCGAAAACATCTCGCCTTTTATCTTTGTGACGTGAAGAACTGGTGGAAAGCCCGCGTTTATCTCACTCTGGCCAAATCCTTCTAATGCCAATCGATCAATTCTCCCCAATGATTAGATAGGAAATCAATTCTTGGCACTCTTCAATCATCTTTATTATCCCTGTTATGACAAATAGCCCAATCTCTCGCTCTCATCACACAGAGCAATCATCGACTGCAGAACCTCAATGGAGTTGGGCAGAATCTGGTCTGCCGGCAGGATGAAGCCGTAGGTTCCGTTGTCGCGGAACTCATAAGTGTAGCTCAGTGGGATTCCGGCCTCGGCGTAGGCCCAGTCAATGCTGGTGCCGGTGGAGATGTAGAGATCGAAGAAGCTCTGCACGGTGTATTCTGTGTTGTAGCTCTCCTTCAGTCGATCCGCCGTCACAGTTCCGATGTGGTGGAGATCGTCGTAATGATCTGCGGGATCTGAGGTGTAGGACCAAGGGTAGAGAAGCAGGTGGCTGTACGAGTGGTAGGATAGGTACATTTTGATGTGATCTCTACGCTGGAGAACGAAATCGGCCAGTAATCTGGTTTCAGGCTCTGAAAATGCTGCTGGACCGGCATAAGTTCCTGAGCAAACATCGTTGCTCGCGCCAGGACTCGATCCATCTGCAATGATGCATCGGGTGAAAGGGAATAAGTCACTATCCAGCAATTCTCTACGACAATTTACCTTGCCATGCGTGAGCCCAGTTCCTGTTCGGATCCACTCCCAGGCAAATCACGCCGTGACGAGCGCGAGTCTTCCGCCACATGCGATTAGTCCTGTGGGAGTAAGCGAAGCCGTCGGGATTCACATTGGGGAAGATGTACCAATCGTAGTTCTCGGCAATGCGACGGATGTCAGGATCGGTGGAGGTCAGGAACTCGTTGAGAACATAAGTCGCCGTGGCTGAAGTGATCCATTCTCGGGCGTGAGTGTTGGATTCGATGAAGATGGCTGGATTGCCAGGATTGTAAGACAGCAAAACACCCCTGATCGGGCGTCCTTCGAGACTACTTCCAGCACTCACGGGAGTCAGGACGCCAGCGTAGTCTATCAAGAGCTGATCCAGCCATGCGTTGATCTCCTCCAGCGTGTGATATTTGTCCCATGTGAAGTCATCGTTGCGAGGCGAAATTTTGGGCTGTTCATTGTCAATGAGTCTGAAGAAACAATTCCCATTAATCACGGAAATCGGTGAAATTTAATGTACATTTTACTCCTGAACATTGAAGATTTTCACGGATGTTGAGAACTGAAGGGATTGCATAATTTCCTCAAACTCTGATAATTTGTGCGGCGGAACCATAATATCAACGGAATTGCCGACTTTCGAGGGATTCTTCCAAAAGTCATAGCTCGAGAATGCCGTCTTTTCCATCTCAAATAACACCTCTAGTTGATTCTCATTCTCCACTTGTACCGTGAAGACTTTGTAGTTGTCGAAGCGAGCCTTTTCGGCGCTTGAAAAGACTGCAAAGCACGCTAATAAAAATACTATCAGAAACTTTCCCATCTTGAGCACGAACTGAAACTGTTCATCGCCGAGTTGCTCTCTTTTATACGTGCGATAAAATTAGGGCTTATCTTAATAGAGCGATAATGTGGTGAAAATTGAGGTGTTTGCTGGGTGTTTGACTCTATTTTCCAAGGATATTTTGCTGGGTGGCAAAAATTGGTCTCCCCCCGATGTCAGACGCTGATTGAAATTCGCTCTCGGCGCGATGTTTGCGAGAGATCGCTCATGATCTCCAAATTGACTGTTAAATCAAAAATCTCTTTCATATCTTCAGTGCAGTTTTGTGCGATGGCGTTCGCGTCGCTTTGGGGAAAATTGCGAGCGCCACAGCTCAGATGCCGTCATTGAATCATTGAATGATTCAGTGGCCATCAGTCAGTCGAATAGTGAAGATGTATCTCAAGAGGAATCTCCTTTTCCTGGTTTTTCTCACCAGTGTCACTCTCAATTGTGTATTCTGTGGTGAAACGGAGGATGTGGCTGTGAAGAATGATAAGTTGGATGGCGCGAGTGCTGAATTGGCGGATGAGGTAAAGCGAAGAAAGAAGTCTTTGTTCTCACCAAAACATATTCCTTGGTTCGACAACAAAAATGGCATCACACTTGGCAATTTTGTGCATATAGCGCTGTTAATTGACTTTCCCGGAAGATTAGTCACTCCAGTTTCACCTCGACTGGAGCGTGAAGTGATTCAGGGAAGCCTCTAAGTGGTGTAAATCCAATGAGAAGCACTTTCATGAGCTCAATTGTGCTAATGGAGATTTTTGCGTCTCAAGTTCGCGATAGCAAAAGTGCTTCGCCAACAAGCAATATCGCACTCTTGACATTTCAGGTTAAAAGATCAAGCAAATAATCGAATTAATCATATAAATTGGGTTTTGAGTTGTGCCCAGTGAGATTTCTACGCAATCTCAGTTGGCATGCTTCGCGAGCTTCGCGAGGAAGACGCCAATTGTAATGCTTAAAAAATGTTCAATAATAACCTTTGTAGAGAGACTCCGTCCAAACTGGCGCTCTGGAGCTCGAACATGAGGTCATAAATGACGAACAGGCGGTAAGTTTTCCTGCCATCAGTCAGAAAATCAGAAAATCTCATGGGGAATCGGAGGAGAGGCTTTTCCTGTCAAATTGGTCATGGCTTCCTTTGCAGCTCTTTCGCACACAAAAAAGAAAGAAAAAAAACTTTTCCATTTGCATGGCTTCAATCAACAGATGTTCGAACACGCGGCACAAATTTGAGATCATCACACACACACAATTTCTCAAAGAGTGCCTTGGAAAGGTCGTTAGAATCAATGAAAGGCACAATAAACATCACATCGAAGCACACTGAGATAGTTTTCAGCACTTCTAAATGAAATTAACCATGAAATTTTATTAGTTGATCCACCAAATCATCTCATTTTTTGATAGAAATGTCACGAAAAGGTCATGATTTTGTTAAAAAATCACGAGAAATATTCTCCTGCTCTATTTGTTGAGATTGCTGAAGAAAACAATCCAGTTTTTCTACATTTCTCAGATAAGTTGATTGGTTTTTTGCTTTGTTGTATTCTTATGAGAAATATTTGTGCTTGAAATTTGTTCAAGTGTGTGACTTTTGGGTGCAAATATTTCACTTAGCATTTTGCTGACACTTTGTTATTTGCAGAGTGGGGAAAAAAGAACAGTTTTATTGTGTATGAAATCAGAATTATTTGCTCTGGAGTAAATGAAAATATTCGACATTTGATGTGTGTGGAATAAAAAAAGCTGTTGTGCTTTTTATAGTTCAACACAAATGATTGAATGGAAAGGTGATGAGAATTGACAAGAATTACTCATTTTCTGCTAATTAATTGTCTTTAGAGGACATGAAAGAATCTCATTTGATCATTTTCCTCCAATTCTAAGCATGATGAGAGTCACAAAGGCGGATTAATCACTAACACACTGACTTGAGGTGTTGAATTAGCACCAATTTAGGGAAACACAGCATCTGGCAAATTGGCAATCCAGGCTAAGCACTTCCATGTCACGAACGACACACACACGACACTTGGGAAGCACATCACCATCGCACACAGATCACGAGGCGTGAATGAGAGAGAGAGAAAGGGAGCGAATGAAACGACACGAGCCAATGCCTCTTGGTTTTCTTCCCCAACAGGATCAGCCCACGTCCGGCGAGCGCTTCGTGGCCATTCACGTGGACACGATGGGCGCACGCGAGGAGTTGAGTCCCACGCTGCTGGGCATCACGCATCTGGCGCTCACGTTCCTCCCGGCGGAGTATCAGCTCTTGACTGTGATCTCGGCCGCACGCGAGGTCGTGGCCGGCGTGCGATTCATCCTGGTGGTGAACGCGGAGCATGTGGCGACTGGCGAGCGGGTGGTGTGCTCCATGGAGGTGTTCGAGAAGCCCTGGATCACGACTGAGTGGGGCGACAAGTGGCGGATGCTCGAGGGGACAAATTGCACGGGCAGTCCGAATCCCGCGGCGCCTGATTGGAGTCAGTACAACAGGGTGAATCCCATCTTCACGGACAGACCAAAGACAGTGTCCGAAGAGAGGCTGAAGGAGGTGGAGAAGCAAGTTGTGACAACGACACCCAGAGATTACTATGTGATCCATGACACGACGACAGAATTGCCCGTGGCGCAACTGTCGGACGAAATGAAGGCTCTCTTGGACGCGTACTTCCTGGCCGCCAAGTCGCCGGGAGAGATTGTGAGGGAGAATGTGGCGCCCGTGGATGGTGGCGTGCGGCCAGAGGTGGAGGAGGAGACAATTGTACCAAAGACTGCATATCCTCAAGGGGATCCTCAAGCAGAGACTGAAGAACCGCTAATCACATCGACACAGGCCAGTGAAATCACTCCATCGCCTCCGCCAACCAATGCATATCTTCCACCAGAGTCTACAGTCACTCCGGAGCTTTCGGAGGAGGATTTGGGACAGCAACAGATGATCATTGATCCCTTCTTTACAATTGACCCAGACCAAATCCCTCCGAATGGGAATATTCAGGTGCTTGAGCGGCAGAAGCGAGAATTGAGTGTCACGGAGACACACAAAGTCCAATTAGAATCAGCAATAAAAGAGGCGAAAAACAGGGAAAAATGCAAAAGAATTTTGGCTAACAATCAATGCGATGAGAGTGAGGAAAATGTGCGAGAATGCGTGGAAAATGTTCTTCCGGACACGGCAAAGTTGTGTCCGACTGAGGTAAATGTCCGGATGATCACATTGGTGGCTTTGGGTTCCATCTTTTTCACTCTATAATGCCATGAATATCTCGGTACTAATGCACAAAATTGCCATTCCATTGCAGCTTATTCCATGCTGAAGCTTTTATTATTCCAATCTGTGAAATCATATTGACAAATTGTGCTCTAATGCAGAGATATTTTTACATTCCAGCCGGTTCTTTGCAACCCCAAGTCGCTAAAGCTGAAGCAGACTCTGTGCAAGCCACTTTCGGAGAAGAAAGGCAGAGAGAAACGCGCTGGAATACCAACTCTTGGCGGAGTGAGTGAAATTGATCTGTCGGATGAATCTCATCCCATTCACGAGGTCGTGAAGGAGAGTCTCGTGAGTCTCGGACAGACGGAAAATGGTGATGCTTATAGGTGAGAAATAATCTTGTGTTAGTTGGTTTTCATTGACGCTTTTGATGCTTTATTTAATTTGGAAAAATTTCTGTGTGCTAATTTATAGTTTTCAGAATGCATTAAGAAACATTTTTCAAGGTTGATTGAATTATACTTGAAGATTTATCTCAAATTGTTGAATTTAACATATTCTAATGGTCACAAAAATGTTTCCTGTCATTGAAATTGAGAATATTATGACAATTTCCAGTGAATTCAATATTCTGAAACACTCTAAAGCCAAAATTTATTCTCTGTATTTCAGCTTTGTCCGGATCAACAGTGCCACAAGTCAAACAGTTGCAGGAACTCTTTACAAAGCGAATCTGGATGTAAAGGATTCCGACTCGAAGGATGTGAAATGCGATCTGGAAGTTTGGGAGCGATTGTGGCTCAATCCCAGTCGTGAAGTGAAATTCAATTGCGACAATACCAAACATTATCACTTCAGACAGCGAAGATCTCTCGACAATGTGCAGCCTTTGTATATAAAAGGAGCTCCAGTTCCTATTCCTGACTTTGAAAATGACGAGAAAGTGCAGAATCTCGTGAGGAATTCTTTGGTGTCCTTCAATGGCGAGGAAGGAAATGCTTACAAGTGAGATTACAGAGATTTATGAGGAGAGAAAAGAGCCTTTAAAATTGTTTCTTTCAGGCTTCATCGCATTGTTAGTGCCACGAGGAAGACTGTGGCTGGAACTCTGTATGAGATCGATGTGGAGTTCAAGAGGGAGAATCCCGAGGAGGTGCTGAAGTGCAAACTGGCTGTTTGGGAGAGATTGTGGCTGAAGGAGAACAACAGTCAAACGGATGTTTCTTGTGATGAGAACAAGAAGAAGTACACTTTCCGCTCCAAACGCTCACTGATCTACGATCATCGTCGTCGTGATGCGGATTATGAGGCGGAGGAGGAGCGATTGAGGCACCAAAAAGAGACTCTGGCTCATCATGAGGAACTCTTTCACAAGTTCCAGCTGAAGTTTAGTCGTGCTTATCACTCGTCGATGGAGAAATCTCTGCGCTTCCGCATCTTCCAGGACAATTTGGTGAAGATTCAGCAGCTGAATGAGCGCGAGATGGGAACTGCCAAGTATGGAGTGACGGAATTTGCTGATCTCACGCCAACTGAGTATCGCATGAGGACGGGTCTGTGGAGGAGGAGTTTGGATGAGAATCACATTCCCAATCCCATTGCGGAGATTCCAAACATTAAGTTGCCGAAGAGCTTCGATTGGCGTGATAAGAATGTCGTGAGTGAAGTGAAGAATCAGGGCAATTGTGGCTCTTGCTGGGCTTTCTCCGTCACGGGCAACATTGAGGGTCTGCATGCCATCAAGACGGGCGTTCTGGAGGAGTATTCTGAGCAGGAGCTGCTGGATTGCGACACTGTGGACGGAGCGTGTGCCGGTGGATTGCCTGACAATGCGTACAAGTGAGTATTTGTGATGATGATGCGAACACTGTTGATGAGCCAATTGACTGACGGCATTCTCCGCTTTCAGGGCCATCGAGCAGCTGGGCGGCTTGGAGCTGGAATCTGAGTATCCGTACCGCGCTCGCAAGGGTGAGTGTGTGTTCAACAAGACCATGAGCCATGTGCAAGTGAGCGGAGCAGTGGATCTGCCCAAGAACGAGACGGCCATGCAACTGTGGCTGCTGCAGAACGGACCCATTTCCATTGGCATCAACGCCAACGCCATGCAATTCTACCGCGGCGGCGTTTCCCATCCGTGGCGGCCGCTCTGTCGCCACGGCAGCATCGATCACGGGGTGCTGATCGTGGGCTACGGCGTGGCTGAGTATCCGCTCTTCAACAAGACTCTGCCCTACTGGATCGTGAAGAACTCCTGGGGTCCCAAGTGGGGCGAGCAGGGCTACTATCGTGTCTTCCGCGGCGACAACACCTGCGGAATCAACTCGATGGCCAGCTCAGCAGTGCTGGCGTAGAGCCGTAGTTGCGAAAGTCTCCAGTAGTAGAACTAGAGATTTAACTGAAAGATATACTAAAAAAAAATACTTGTCTCTCTCGTATTTTGTGAAATTATCCATGGAAATTTTTATAACAGACTTCATTTTTTTGAATAAACAGTATAATGATAAATTACAAACTGTTGAGCAGAATTCTTTCATGAGATTCTTGACACAGTTTTGCGGGGAAAGTAATCTTCCGGAAAGCGATAAAGGAAGTAGGAAAATGATTTTATTCCATATTTTTTCAGTGTCATAAAAGAATCGGTATGAAAATGTACAAAATTGCCAATTCATCTCATCATTTTACAAGTCATTTTATTTAGCCTAAAATTAATTTGCTGTGATTTATTAAGCAATTCTACAAAAGATTCTTCTCTTATCTTCCAGCCAAAACCACAGCTTCTCGGAGGACCGAGGGAAATTGATCTGTCGGATAAATCTCATCCCATCTACGATATCGTGAAGGAGAGTCTCGTGAGTCTTGGAAAGACGGAAAATGGTGATACTTACAGGTGAGAAGAAAACTCAAATGCAACAAACATAAGCGATAAAGAAGCTAAAATACATTTTTTCCTGTGTAGCTTTGTTCGCATCAACAGTGCCACAAGTCAAGTAGTTGCAGGAATTGCGTACAAAGCGAATCTGGATGTGAAGGATTCCGACTCGAAGGACGTGAAGTGTGATCTGGATGTCTGGGAGCGATCTTGGTTGACTCCCAGCCGGGAAGTGAAGTTCAACTGCGACAATACCAAGCGTTACACCTTCAGACAGAGAAGATCCGTTGACGCTGAACCGCCTAAATTCATTCCAGGCGGTCCAATTCCCATTGACGATTTTGAGAACGACGAGAAAGTGCAGAACATTGTGAAGACTTCTTTGGTGTCCTTCAATGGCGAGGAGGGAAATGCTTACAAGTGAGAACAAGGATGATTTCCCTCTTTATATTCCAGGATTAATATTATTATCTCCACTCAGACTTCATCGAGTGCTTGGCGCTACGAAGAAAGTGGTCTCAGGAGTTCTCTATGAGATCAACGTGGAGTTCAAGCGAGAGGACCCTGATAAGGTGCTCAAATGCAAATTGGCTGTTTGGGAGAGATCCTGGCTGAAGGAAAACGGGACTCAGACAGATGTTACTTGCGATGAGGACAAAAAGAAGTACACTTTCTTCGCCTAAATCTCGTAATTGTGGCTGTACTTATAATGACAACGACAAGAAACTGAAGTTGTAAAATTGATGATGAAACATTGCTGTGTCGTAGAATATAGGAATGCATAAAAAATTCAAGGAAAATCTCTTTTATTAATCACTAAGGATCTTTAACGGAAAAATTGAATTGACCTTAATCTCGGTATGTGGCGCTGGTGTCGGCAAGTGGCAGGCAAGCGTGACATTTAATAATTTTTGTAAACAAATTTAGACAGCTCAGTCAAAGTCTTTTTGGCCCTGCATTTTAGTGTTTAAGTACGATAAATATTGTAAAATAGTGTAGTAATATATTGTGTTAGAGAAGAAACTTAAAGCTGAAGCACGTTGAACTGTAATTCTATCAAAAACCTTATAGATTTACACAGAAAACTGCTAAAAGTGTTCATACAAATACTGCGTTAAGGTGAGAAGGATATTTAGTTTTCCTTACGTGCACAAGCAGCCCATTTTGTCAGGAAGACAAATTTTGTGAGCTTGGTGCAGCAAATACATAAAGAAAAGTGCTAAATCAGCGAAATGAGTAGAAATTTTTGGGAAGACAACTTTCTGAAATTTGTCACACGTGGCGCTGTGATCGGTGTGCTGATCGCAATTTGTTTTCGATTTTGCTGCTTTTGTTTAGAAAATCCTAATTTTGACCATTATTAATGCTGTTTTTACAAAAAGTTGCAAGAAAAGTGACAATACTGCTTGTGTAGTGAATAATTTTAAAACTTATTGTCATTATTTAATATTTTCGTCTTTTACAGACTCATTTTACATCACAAGAGAAATGTGGGATCCTAGACGGTTCGACGACATCGAGGACTTCACAGTGGTTGATGCCGATGCCCAGGAGACTATTCTTGGGGACTTCGAGGTGGTGCCGCATGAAAAAACGGGTCCCAATTGCTTTATGATGCAGCAATTGCGCAAGCAGTACGAAGATGAATTAAGAAGTCTGCTCGATTCCGGGAACTTCAATTGTCCAGGCAAGAGCACCGACAATCCGGAGGCCGCATCGATTGCCCTTATCGAGAAGGAGATCAGGAAGAACCTCGCCATGTTCCCTAACGGTCTCAGCTTCAGCAGCAAGTTGCGATTGGCCAAACCGAACGTGTTGGAGGACGTTGACGTGATGGTGAACCAAAGAATCCCTATATTCTTTAACAAGAACTATTTTAAATTACGGCCGAAGGACACTGATGAACCGGGGACAAGCAATGGTGTAAAACAAGAGCCACCACAACGGACACATGGGAAAAATGAGTTATATCTTCAGTTTAGTGATAGTAATAATATAAATTATTCATTCCCTTTACCTCCCAAATCCCGTTAGGATTAACACTACCAATTGCCAATCTGACTTTAAAAGAGTATGAAAATATATTTTAATAATTTAATAGAAAATTCTAGTTTTTCTCTGCGATTTTCCGCGTGGAATGAAATAATTTCCTTCCAGTTCAAATTCAGCGCCAATCATTTGCCAGTGATGAGAACTGGCATGCATGTCGTCAATCGCCAAGTGTCATCGGATTTCGATATCGCCATTTTCCTTTTATCGCCACTGTGTCGATCCGAGTGAAAATCTGTGAAAACTCGCGACAAATTCGTCAAAATTCACATATTTTCCTGTGAAAAGTACTTTGAGTGTGTCTCCAAAGGATAGAGTGCTCGCAGAGGGAGAACTATTGCTAATTTGTGTGGAAATCCGTGTGGCTGCATTGCAGAGACAACGAAAAAATCGAAGCAAAGTGAAGGTATGTTATTTTTTCTACGTCTCTCTATTTTGTCTGTTCCTTTTGCCGTGAAAATTGCACTCGGTGGCTTTCCTCGTCACCGTCAAGATTCACCTATATTGATATTTTGGACAGTGAAGGTTGGTGGCCAAATTTAGAAAGTGCTCCACACGCCAGAAAGTCGCACTTTCCACTGTCTTTCGGGTAGAAAATCGCCTTGATGGGCATATGAGTGGCCTTTGCGGCTTCTGGGGTGGCTTCTGAGTGGTTTGTAGGCGGCTAATGTGGCCAGGGATGAGCTGGTGGCATGGAAAGTGGGTAAATAAACCTCCGAGTTGAGCCCTTCAGTGATTTTTCCTTGAACGACAAAAAGCAGATCAAGAGTGAGGTTAGGTTTCTCCCGAAACGCAATTCTGCGTTTTTCTCAGTCGGAATTAACATTTCACAAGCAAAATACGAGAGGATTTTTCACACTGTTTCCACTTGCACTGGGTGAAGGCAGTCAGAAAAAAAGAAAATAGTGAATGCATTGTTGGAAAATGAGGTGACAAGATCGTGAATCTTCGTGCGACTTTGTCACGAAATGTTCAATGAATTTTCCTCACATCGCCCTCGATTCACCTCAATTTTCCACCAATGGCCTGCATGAATAAATTTGCAATTAAATTGTCTCAGTCGAATTGTCATGTTTCTTACGCGCTGGCGAAGTCCGGATTGCCATCAAAGATCAATAGAGCGAATGTCTCGTGGGTGAACTTTTGGCGAGGGAGAAAAAACAATAGAAAAATGTCAAGGTCACTGAATGGTCACGCTAAAGTTCACGAATCTCGCGCGTTCAAGTGTTCACAATCACACAGTCCCAATTCTATAGAATTCTCGTTGTCTCTTTTTATATTCAAGAAATTTATCGTCTTGTTGATACCATAATTATCGCAGAAATTAATTGGGTGTCTCATGAGAATGTTGTCTGTCTAGTTAAATTATACTTTAATCACCGCGCGTTGCTCAAAAGAATGGATGAGCAATGAGATTTCCAGTGTGTGCACGGTAAAAAAGCGAGATGCGGAAGCGCGCAAAAAAGCTCCAAAGCTGACCAATTGCGAGAGTGACATTTGGAGAAGAGCAAAAATTTATAAATAAATAATCACACGGGGTTAATATTGATATGAGGTCAAATATACAATGTTTTGTCAGAATGAACGGACAGCGCGAGGCAGATGATTTTTGAGCCGGATTGACGCTTTTTTCTGGGTTAATTTATCACACCATTCGCGGAGAAGAGCCACTCATAAAGTTGGCAATATATTCTCATTTAAGAAGCCCCCCCTGAAATGATGGCTCACTTCGTCACAGATATCACGGAGAGGCACCTTGAGTGCCCAGAAAGGCCAAGAAAAAGAGAGAACAGAGCAGGTGGCACACAAGGAAGCAATTGATTTCTCAAATGTGATTTTATAGTTAAGCATTCAAATGCGAGACCACATCGGAAAATTGCCAGAAACTCCTCCAAACTGGAATTTAAATTTTGCACATTCACAAATTGTTGGTTAATAAAAATTAATTAAAATATAAATGCTATCTTGGATGCTTCACAAAATGCCTTTATTAGCATTTTAGTAGAAAATTAAACACATTTGTTAGTTTTCGTTCTAATTGTTTTATTAATTGGACGTTGAGATGTTTTTTGGTATAGAAAATTTTTCATCAAATCATTAAGAAGAGTAAAACTCCTTATTTTCAGGTATTTGGGAAAGAAGAAGATTCATTGAAAATAGAAATTCATTACTTTATGCTTACTTAAACATTGAATCTGGCAAGATATTGAAAAGAAAATCTGGCAAAATGTCCCGAAAAGAAATTGCAAGCAAGTGCAAAAAGATCAGAGTAGAAATATATTCATCATATTTTTGCATTTCATATGTATAAAGTTCAGAGGTAATTGTGTCAGTGAAGAGCGCGTGAGGAGGAGAAGAAGAAGAAAAAAATAAGACACACATCTCCCTAGAGAACGAGAGAGATATTCCGCAATGCCACTGATGCGCGGTTACATTCAATCATCATTGAAGGAGTCTGGCATTAAAGAAAAATCAGGAGAAAGAGATTTTATGTAAAACTTCGGCTCTCAACAATCTGGGCCACAGACTTTTTTGCACTTCAATCTTGTCCTCCGTCTCTGTTACACCCATGCAATGCTGGGCTGCAGTGCTGGCTGATCTTGCTCATATTTTTTATCATTCTTATTTCATTAAAATAAAACTCCAGCGCAAATCAACAAAAATGAGAGCATTTCAGTTTCATTGAATTGAAAATGGTCACAGAAACGTGAATGAGAGTGATCTTTTTTCATGCTCTTTTGCCCATGGGCAGAGAAGTTTAGAGAGAGAACGAGAGGTTCAATAATAAATTGCACATTGTACACCCCCGCGCGAAATTACACGATCAAGCGGCACACATAATTGCACTTATGGGTGAAACACCAATTGATGATTAATCGTAGAATTATTGAGAAATTCCTTTTATGTTTATGCCTTCGTGGAATAAATCAATTGTAAATCTTTTTCATCTGGCAAAATGCTTGAAATGTTTCTTGAACTCAATTTCTCATAAATACACACAAGTCGAATATATATATGGGAAACTTAAATTATTCAAATGAGACAATAATAATACCTACATTACTATTGATATGCTCTTTTTGTGTGTGCGTGTGTGAATTTTTCGTGCCTGACGGGTGGAAAATGGGATCAAGAATGTTTGGTACAAAAATCCTCCAATGTCTATCAAAAATTTGGTGCATTCTCTTTAGTCATTCCTCACAGTTGTCAGACGGCACAATAAAATTAAAAGTTTTGTGTGAAAAATCGCTGAATCCGAAAGTGTCTTGTGTGAGAGAGTGTAGAAAAAAAGAGCCGTCATTTGGTGGTTGGCTGGAAAAATGTGAGGACACTTGAAGAACAACCTTCATCGGTCTCGTAAAAAGCCATACACTCACTTCTTTCTGTGCGGCGGTGAAGCTCTCTCTCTCTCAGTTGGTGGATTTTTCGTCTGCAAACTTAAAGCAGACACACATTGTAATCCAATTGATTTCAGCACACACAACATCTTTCGCAATATGTCTCTGTGTTCCATTATATCAATAATAACTATCTGGCAGCTCTTCTCTCACTCACTCTCATTTCTCTTCAGACACAATTTGGCCAATTTTATCGCACAAATAAACACAGCCAATGACCCAAAAAAAGAGGGAAGGTGAGAAAAGGAATCACATAATGATCTCATTTCATGCATTGCCCACTAAAATATCGAAATGTTGTACTTGGTGTGAATATTGCGTGAAAAAAGAGACACATGAAGAGAAAAGGGGGAGAGAGAAAATGTGCGCCTAATAACTGCTGTTGATCCTAAGTTCATTGATTCATTGTGGCAATTAATTAAAGGGTGTGGGACAATTTGCAATTGTCGTGATTCTACATTAATTATGTCGCGGGTGTCTCATTATAATGCCACCCAATGTTTACTTCCACCAGTAGCGTAGTAATTAAAGAGCAATAAATATATATTTTAATTACCACCGCAGTTTACAAAATTTCACTGATGATAGGATATGTTTGAGGTAATTTTCAGGACCACTGATAAGCCTTAAAAAGTTGAATATATTAATAAGATGGAGGCTTACATTGAATTCTAATGGCCTTTCCACACCACTGATATCTTCTCACGACAATAAACAGAGTATGTGTGAATAAGTATTTGCACGAGTGAAAATATTTCAATCACCCAAAATATGTGGTAAATACTTTGCACTCATTCGTAATGTCTTTTTCAATATTCACATTCATATTAAATCACCGAAATAGATTTATTTGCAATGTCTCATTGTCAAAATCATTTAGAAATATTTTGTGGTCTGCAGTCTGATGGATACTTCAAGGCAGAAGATTATGGGAAATAACTCTAAAGAGAAAATTAAAATTAGAAATATCAACAGCTTATTGATTTTTCTGGGAGAATGAAAATATGCTGAACTTATGCAAAATGCCGTTTGTTTGCACGATGAACTACATCGACGACATGTGTAAAATTATCAGTGACTTTTGAATAAACAAAACGCGAAATACTTTTTCAGGAAAAAAATGTGTGTTATCACTTTATTTAGTGTGTAGTCTTCACTGCAAATATCATGCTGAATAAACTTGTGGTTATTGCCATATGATAAGAATCAATGTTTTTTAGCTGAATTCGCAGACTAATTCAAAACGCGCATATTTAATTGGAAGCATGTCGCATTTTTGAGGCGCTTGGCAGATTGCATTGGCTTATGAACGCGGAGAGATAAAATGATTGAAAGTTAATGGTGCGGACGGAGGCTTTTTTCGCGTGTTGTGTCTCATCCCACCGAAATGTAATATGTCATGTCATGTGAAGATGGAAAGGAGTGTGCATACATATGTACACAAGCATTGGCTAAATAGTTGGGGGATCAGAGACGTACACGGTGTGTGAATATCCATAAATTTATAAATATAATGCAGCAGCGGCGCTCAATGTGACGACATCAGCATCGATGGGATGATGATGGTGATGAAGTTGATGGTGATGAAACTGTGTCACACACCATGTCTTTAAATAAAAATAAATTTTCCTCCCCACATTCGAAAATGCAACATAATCTACATAAATATTGGGAGCAATAAGAATAAATTGTGCTATATATGCAACAGAGAAAGAGAGAGAGGGAGAGCGAGAGAGAGAGAGAGTGACGCGATGGGTGTTAAGAATGTTATACGTATAAATTGATTATTATCGTTAAAATTGCCTGACACATTTTCTCACGCGAGTCCGAGGTTTGTGCATGAGTTTTTCATGTACCATCTATCTCACCTATTATTAGTATATAGAGAAAATAACATTAACCAATTTACCACATTGCTAATGAGTCGTTCATGTGAAAGATTTTTGTCTTATGTCAATTTATTATAACGTGAACTTTTGCATCTCATTCAACAGACTTTTTATCTCTCCCTCAGAAGTGATTTATCAAATTTTGTCTGTTGGACCAATTTTTCGGGTGCACCACACAGAGAATGCTTAATGAGTGAAATTAATTATTTTCTTTTGTGTGTTGAGAATTTGTACAGACAGTTGATGTGTTCTCATCGCCAAAGTGAAGAAAAAATGTAACATTTATTAATTTCTTCTTGCGAAATTGCATGTAAAATTGAGGTCTCTGGTCAATTTTTCTTTATTAAACTTCATTCACATCACTTTTTTTTTATTTTCCAACTTCACGCTCAATGTGATTCATGTTGTTGCGAAGTCTGGAATGGTCGCGAGTGGTAAAAGAAGAGGAATTAACAAATGGAGAAAAAGACTGGGCTAAAGTATAATTGTCGCTATCCGGTTGATCATTTTTTGGCACATCTTGCAAAATTTGAAGATGTTTTTACTTTTTGACGGGACATCAAAGAAAAATCACGATGAAAAACCATGTGAGTGACATGAGTGTGTCTGCACTTCAGTAAATTTTCGAGTAATTCATGAAAATGAGGATATACAGTGGCAAATAAGAGATTGGAGACAAATGGTGGACTCTCATTGCGCTTCATTCAAAGTTTTATCGTCACACTTTGCAAGCATTTCAGTGTGACGATATTTTTGCTGGGCATTGTAATGGGTGAATGACACATTTTGTGGCATATTAATTGGTAATTTTGCGTAATTCTATGCCACATATTTTGTTTGTGGGCATTTCGTGTGCGGCAGAATGTATAGTCGCTTGTTGTATTTATGATTGCTGGCGGCTTAGTGAATGTGTGGTGGGAATGATGGGAGAAAATTGTCCCACAGAGACAGTGAATTGACATTACTCGGTGAACGAAACTTTATTTGATATGACACGACAATTGGGCAATCTGCAAAAAGCCAATTCAATAAATTCTCCGTGCACTCAACTCTCAACCAAGCGGTGGCAACCGTACAATTGCTTCATGCTGCGAAAAGTGTACAAGAGAGGAAAAGTTGAGCGATATAGTACAAGCATCGAGAGATTCAGACAATTTAAGAGTTTGACCCAATAATTTTTGTTATTCACCAACACACATGAACACACATTCAACACACTCAATCTGGTTTTTTATTCCTAATCCAATCGGTCTTAATACGAAAATTATCTTTGAGTGTTTCTAATGCAAGGGAAAATGGATGGAGGCAGAGTTGTGTCGGTCTTTGATGAATGGCAACGATTTATATATAAAATGTTCAACAAAGAATGCAAAATTGTGCAACGGAAATTCCTAAATGGTGCCGAGATTGATTAAAAGAAAAAAAAATGAGTTGTAAAATCTCGCAACATTTTCCAAATGAAAGCAATTTTGTGAATGAGTGGAAAAATTTTGAGAACTGTTCTTGCAATAGATTTTCCACATAGAGTTTCCCAACACAAAACACAAACACATATTTTTTCTTCTCCTAAATTTATCACTCTGTGCAGATGAATTCGATAGACGAGCATAAATCAATGTAGAGAGAAGATAAGAGAGTGAGGGGAGAAATAAGGTCTCTCGAAGCCCACCTAAAAATAGTATCTCTTAATGCCCATGAAAAGTGCTTTGGAAATAGAGAGAGAGAGAGTGAGAAGGAAGAAGAGCGCGAATCCGGAAATATTCACACATAGAAAAAAAAAGAGTGAAACACTTTCAATTGAGTTTTTCAAATTGTTCTGATTTTTGCCCTTCTTTTTAGCATTTTCCTCATTCCGTCAATGGAAGAACTTTATATTATATATAAATTGACTTGTGAGTGTATTTGGAATATCATGAAAATTCATGAAATTGTATTTCTTTCGCCTCCAGTTGTTCATCACTTTGGCATTTTTACAAGAAAAATTAACAAATTTGTGCGTGTTGAAATTTACAAGTTTTTCCCCGCTTCTTAATTTAATTTCATTGCGATTGTATCTGGTTGAATTGAAATGTTTCCATTAGTCTTACAATTGTCTATGTATAAATGACTTTATTTGATATATGTATTCAACTTTTCTGGACATGAAGGAGAAAATTTGTGGAAATTGTAGATTTCTTGCATTGGAAATGTTGTGGTTTTTTTTTATTGTCTTTGCTCGTGTCAATCCGTGTGTAGGAATATAAATCGAGATTAGAAAGGTGTGTTTTGTAAATGGCATATAATGGGAAGGAAAAAAGCAAAATTAAATTGTAGCTTTATTTGAATAGAGTTGAATACCGACAAATTGTCATATTCCTACGTGATTTTGCAAATGCATGTTATTGAATGAGGCTGTAATATTTTAGATGAAATTTGAGGGTGTTTCAATCATTGCTCAATGTTGGATATAATTTATAGTGGCGCTAATTCAATAGAAGTCATTTCAAAAATTGCACTAGAAGGCAACTGGAATTGTGATTTTTTTTTATTGCCATTCTAAAGCCAGCACTCAAAGATTTATAAAATATGTGAATTTACTGAATAGCAATGCGTCAATTAATGAGACATTGAAATTGACTTACTGTCGTTGCAAAGGAGAGAATAGATGCTAGTAAAACAAATACTAAATTGCTCAATTAATAAGCGCCACGCTGTGTGCAGCTAATGCAAATTCAATTTTCCGCTTCTCATGCCAATGATTGATGGACGAAAAAAAAGTAGTATTTGGCGAAACGTATTTTTTACCTGGCCTGAATAATCGATTGAAGTATTACTATTCAATATATTCAACGTATGAAGCTGCTCCTGACAGATTTTCTCTCTGGCGATGTTGTAGCCCTCGCTTTCATGATTGATCGTAGGTGATAATGACCTGAGTGCAGAGTTTATGAGATGTTATGCGTTGCAGTGAGTTATTCATGCAACTGTTATTGATATCGTACAAATGATATGAATTATGGGGGATGGAAAAGTTGAGTTTTGTAGATGTTTCAGAACATATTTGTTCGCATTTGGAGAAATGATAGTTCATTATCAATATTATAATATTTCCTTAAATACTAGAGCATGTTGGGTTAAAATAGCTTTAGTATTACTACAAATATCGTCTTTATATCATGGACACCTAACTTAAATCGCCTTAAAGTAACCGCTGAGAGATAATATTATGTCACATAATAATGAGATAAGACGTGTAGGTGGTCTATAGATAACCGCTCTGTAAGCTAATATGTTATACTGTTTTGGAGTGAGTGTGTTTGCAGATGAATTAACTATTTATGGCTGCGGTGCAATTGCAAAGCTTTTGAGTCTCTCTGGGAA
Organism: Phlebotomus argentipes; assembly: GCF_947086385.1. Taxonomy (NCBI): domain Eukaryota; kingdom Metazoa; phylum Arthropoda; class Insecta; order Diptera; family Psychodidae; genus Phlebotomus; species Phlebotomus argentipes. Next base: position 1,893,226 of record NW_026776174.1, read on the forward strand.
ATTGCATAAGCATTGAATGGTGACATCGAGTGCAAAATGTACATATATATATGTACATAGAAATTAATAATTGTTCTCTATTAGTTTGGCCATATGTACGGGTTCGGCATGAATATTGCTCGGTTGTATGTGGTGGCACTGTTTTGTTCCTTTCACGTTTGAATTGTTCGCTGCTCTGTGGCAAATGCACATGTTTGTCGAGAGGAATTATATTATTGTGCACATGCTTGATATGTGTCTCAGAATGAGAGAGAGTGGTAAATTGCAGAAGTTGTAAAATTGACTGAAAATTGCAGAAATGGAGAGCACGATTGAGTTGATATGAAGTGAAATTTTGCATATATATGACAGTAATTATGCGGAGAACTTGATGGTATAGCTGTAGTAGATTATAATTGAGAATGATTAATAGGTGAATATCTCAGAATATTCTATCTGTCCCTTGCTGCAAATTGTTAATGTGATGAGATGAATTCTTACACTCTCTGCGTCTCAGTTTATTTGCTATTGCCATTCAATAAGTTCTGTTTGTTAATGGAATCATCAGTCAACTGAGTAGAAATTTGTGCAGAAGATGCAAATAATCAGCATAAATTCAAATGTAAACATATAATGAAATTATTCGTCATCATGCCACTTAGTGTCATCAACTTCTTCATCAGCATAACAATTCACTATCTATTATTGATGGGGTGAGAGTTTCATTGCGAAAAAAAAGTTATAGTTATCTGGATCAATGGCTCAGATGAATTTAATTTATTTGTTCTAGATATACTGTATGAGACAATTGATGCTGGCGTCTCGTCGGGTGGTCTCTCTCTCTCTGTGTAACCAAGAAGTCCCGATAACAATGTTATGCGAGTTGGTTTTTTTGTTCTTCCATCCAAATGACTCCAAGATGTTCCAGTTTAATTGCTCTTCGGTGGTTTTATGTTCCTACTTTTGTTATTCAATTTTAACACAGTCTTCTTGGGGGATTTCGTCGATAAGGCGACTTTTGATAATGGTTTTATGACATATACTCGCAATTTAGCTGGAATTGCATTTTATTTAGCACACTGACTAATACACACATTTGGTCCAGATGATATAATTGGCAACACATGTTGTTGCTGGTGGTTTTGATGCGGGGTGGGAGAAGAGTAGAGTTGCTGCAGTGTTTGTCACCAGAGATGATGGGAGAATGACCTCCGTAGATCAGCAACAACAGCAGGAGGGCGTCAATCGGTTGGTTGGCCCAATTTCTTCATTCTCCTCTTCCTCACTTGAGGAGGCCAGAATATAAAAACATTAATCGCAATCATCAATATGAGTCAGACAAGATGAAATTCTTCTCAATCTCTCCGTGAGGTCGTGTTTTTTTCTGCTCGCTGACCAGCTTCTCATAATTTTTTGCGTTTTGCTTTCAGTCTGAGCATCTGGAATTTTATTCTATGGCATACGCTGTGATGTCGGAAAAGATTGCTTTTCGCCTGCATTCTTCTCGAAATTACTACAAATTGGTTCACAGAAAGAACGAGAGAGAGAGAGAGAGAGAATGTTAATAAAAAGCATGTCTCGATAAGTAATTGGTAATTTGGAGAGATATTTTAAGTATGACGGTGAAAATGTGTGGATGAAAATCATGAAGACAAGATTGAGCTGTGGCTAAGCTTTGGGATTGTTCACACCATTAGAGACGAAATATTGCGAGTGTATTTAGGGTATTACCCAGTCATTAGGTTATCGCCTTTGTCGATCATCTTCAACTCAATCTCTCTCTCTCTCTTTCTGTTCTCCTCTCATAATTGTTTTACTTCTGTGGGGATTTCTCGTCCATGTGAAGCTCTTAGACATTTTTTGCGGTCTAGAATGTAAATTTTGAGATCGCGAACGCTAAAATTGTATTTGGTCACGATTTTTGTACTTTAATCTGGGTTTGGAGGTAATAATAATAAAGTACATTGCTCTGCGTCTGTTTGTCTCTGTCGACTTTTGTGTGATTATAATGTTAAAATGTTGTATAGTCATAATCATTAAGTGTGTTGCTTTGTTAAAGTCACTCCAGTTAAACTGTACTTAATTGTAAACGGATATTTAGCAGTGATATAAAATGTTATTTTTTTTTGTGTGTATTTTGAAATTTATTGCGGTCAATTTGAATATTGAGATTTTCTGGTGATATGCATAAATCTCAATGAAATTGCAATGGAGTGTGAATATCACAAGATATTTATAAATGGCCATTTCATTGTAAATATATATCGCCATTCTTTTATCACTGTCTCGTTTTCACATGCAGTATAATTTGAAGGAGATTCTGCCATTTAATTTATCACTTTATATTGACGATTGATTATTTTCAATTTGCATCGTATCTCAAGCAAATGATAATTTTGGCACAGCAACAGAAGTTCTCCTCATGTGTTGTCTGTCAGGTAGAGTTTTAATTCTGAATGTGTTACATGAGTGCGAAATTATATACTATTAACGAGTGAAATTGATGTGATTAATGATGAGTGAATGTAAAGAAGGGGAGAGAGAAAGAAAAGCAAATACAGTGGCATTCCGCATCGCATTGTGTATTTCACTGTGAGCAAAGTAAAAGATTGGCTAAATGCTGATGATTGCCATATATGTGTGTATAGCGTTTTGCTAACAATTTAGCAATTCAGATATATGAAACATCTTCATATGATTTATGTTTCGGTGAAATTCTCTTCATTTATCAATGCTGCTGTGGGTTATAATCTGGCTGGGCTTTCATATTACATTTATCGATCGAATGGGAAATGCGTGAGTTATTTTTTGGGGCGAAACAACACCCCTCTTTCGGGACGTGAGTGTTGGTGTGTGCAATTTAAATGAAATTGATGGGAGGTGTATAGGAATTTCATCTGCGGGAGAGATGAGAGAATGAAATTGGAGATGAGCCGGCGAATGGACGTGGAAAAGCTGGGCGATGTTGTGAAATTAGGTTGCTCATACTGAAAATATACACACTCCATACCGAAAATATTTTCTCTTCATTGAGAGGTCTTCCTTGGGATTTTTCGAAGGGTTTCTCCTCTGCCATCGCAATGTGAATCCGTTTTAACTGCCTCCGCACACACATCCAATGATATTCCCACATTTAATCAACTCAATTGTGTCAGATTTGTAATCTTCGCGCTGCTATACCGCAACGCGCTGTGTAGCACTTGAAATTGGAGAAGGGATTTGATGGTCACTGGATGGTCAGGCGGCGCAATGCAGAGGTCTTTGGATGTGAGGCACTCTGTGTGAATATCTTTTGATCATTGAATCTATTTTATATCGTTTTTCGTGATTTTTTTCTGAAAAAATCTTCACATACTGTGAAAAAATACTTCGTTAGCATATATGAGTGTATTCAATGTAATTTTGCCATGTGATGAGATTTTTTTCTGTGTCAATTCATTTTGTGAACATCTCAATAATCACACACAAAAGTTCATGTCCCAATTTCACAATAATTTTCATCTCAAATGTGTATGTATATTTGAGACGCGAGAGACTAAAGAGAGGCAAAAAGAGACTACGAAAGAAACATGAGAGTGAATTTAATTATATTTTTGTCAGGTATTTTGTCAACATGATTTTTCTATGCTTCTCTTTTTTTATAATGAGCCAATGCTTTGGTTTTGTTGTGAACTCTTTTGTGTCTCCGCGAGAGTGTGATGTGCGATAAAAGGGACAGAGAGAGAGAGAGAGAGAGAGCGAGCGAGTGTGAGTTGAAGAAGTGAGCAAAAAATGGATTGAAATCGGAAATGATTCGACAATAAATTGACTCAGTGTCTAATTAACCCAAATCAGAAACAATTGTCCTCACTCTGGGTATGTTGAACATGTTGGGTCCTCATATGTAGGGGCAATGTTTGACCTAAACTTTATGTGTCACCTCCACCAACTTTGTCCTATTTTGCTACGCAAAGTCCATTCAGACAAATTAACGAAATTTTATATCAAAATTATGCTAGCGGAGGAAAAGCGGAGGGGAGCAGAAAATGGGTACAATATGTTCGCATAGGGCTGAGTCCATTTACTGCAGGTGTGATTCTCATGAAGCGCAGAAAAATTACTACTACGGAACATAATTAGGCACCTTCTGTGTGACCTGAATTGTTGCTTTAGCTTAACGTTGTTTACACTTGATCACAGAATGAAATTGCTGTCCAGGAAGCAGTATAAATTTTCCCTAATGATCGATGTTCAGCATTGTTTATAAAAAATTTCTCGGTCAATTACAATAGTTGTACTCTTTTGCACATTGACAATTAATTAGGGCTTCAATCAGAGGATTCTTTGATGGTGTGTGATATTGGAATGAAAGTGACAGTGTTATACAACCCTCAATTGCAAATGAAAGGAAAATTTGTGGCAATTTTTCACTGTGCCAAAAAGGCTAAAAATTACCCAAAGAAACACCCTCGAGTGACTCTGTGGAAAAAAAGAGAGAAGGAAGGTGTCAATTAGTAAATGTATGAGATTAGGAATAGTGCTTTGTGGTCATATGGCATGTTGTTGTGCTGTGAGGTTGAACAATGTTTGTGTTTGGGGCCAAATTGAATGAGTTTCACACTTGTGGTGTGTCGAATGGGTCTCCTCCATTAAATTAGAGCAAGAAAATTTAGGCCAAAAGCGAAAAAAGGCGACTAGTGAGAGAATGAGAGAGAACTAAATAAATAAACTGAGTCGATTGAAAAACTAATATATGATTCTCTCACTCTTTTTCTCTTCCTCCTCTTCCACTGCCATTTCAGCTTGGACTATAAGGCTGATGACCCAATTCCATGCACTATACGCGCAAATATTAAGTATGTGCTATATGAATAGTGCTCTTGATTTTTTCCGCAGCTCTCTCTGTGTCTCTGCACACACAATCATTGGGGTGGTGTACATAGTCACAGAATGTTTATATTTTTTGATCTACTATACTTGAGAAAATTTCTTAATTGGCCACCAGAATTAATGATATGTATAACGACCAATTGAAATTCTCGCCAATTGATCTCAATTTTTATTTTCATCTTCACCTAATTCAAGTGGTTCACTCATGGCTCAGTGTGCATATTGTATGTGTCTCTGCGGTGTTACTTGTCCCTCGTTTTTTTTACAGAAGAATCGCCTGTGAAAATAGAATAAATGCCTAATTAATTCATAATTCGAAACGAGGGGGAAAGTTACGAGGCGAGAAAGTATCATTAGTCGTGATGATGGAGAAAATGACGCTTTTTTTCCTTTGGCTATGATGGGTCTCAAAATTTATGTGTCGGACAGTGAATGGAGACGCCTGGTGTACACATAGCGGTGCTATGTAAAAATTTGTGGGTATATTTGGCAGAATTAATGTGAGACTTGAAAAAGGGTGAAGGGAAAGCAAAAAGGCATGCAATGTTGCGATAATACTTAATGCAAGAATGGATTTGAGCAGTTGAAAATCTATTAATTTGCGAAGCATATCTCTAACAGGATTTACACTTTCAGGCGATGATGTTTACCTACCATATTTCTATAAAGTTTTTTCTGTCATTGCGTCAGTGATACTGCAAAAGAGATAACATTTTGTTGGCATATTTCCAACGTTATACTATCATCAGAATTTGGTCACATTTTTACTCTTTCTCTCTCTCTCTCTGTCCCTCTGAAATATCGATCAATGATAGTAAGCAATATAATGATTTTTTGCAGCAAAAGTTTAACTTATATTGATAATCCAATAAGTTTTGTAAGTCAACGACTTTAAAAAGATTAGACTAAGAATAACTACAAGTTCAACCAACTACAGAGCAAAGTGATAAAACTTCTTCCTCATTCTTTCACGTGACTTCAATAAAATGGGCGAAGAAGGAACAAAATCACGCTACTTTGAAATACTATCTTGAAGTTATAGCCAGTAATAAAATGTGTGAATATCAAAAATGGTTCCTCCTTGTCGTCGTGCCATTTGTTTCGAACTGTTCGAATTCTGAAGACTGACTGACATCATAGTAACAGATTGACACAAATGAAATACATATCATTAGCTATATATGCTTCTTAAACTTCTAAGCGCTCTGTATTATCACAGTATTACAGTCTACATTAAGAAAGCGGAGAGAAAAGTAGGCACAAAATCCGAAATATACTGATCCTCTGGTAAACCTTTTCTTTATCCCATGCCTGAATTCAGTGTTGAATGTGAGAGAAAGAGAAATTCGTCTACATAACATTTTGTGTGATTCTTTTTTGGTTAATTTTCTTATGCCTACATCTCTTCTTTTATCCGCAAAATACACTACTTTCCATCCCAGACACATCATTGAGTATTTAAATATTTTGGTTACGTTGATGATTTACACAATATGAATTTTGAGAAATTATTCGAAAGGCCTTATTTTTTTGACATGCCCAAATCTCTCCAGACAATTGTTATAGAAATTGAGCATATTATTTTGCATATTACAACACAACAATGCTCTTTCCCTTTGGCCTTTGTTTCCAAGTGTGTCTGCAGACGAGGGCGAGACAGAGTGAAATTCGTTCAAGCGCACTGTGTGTGTTGTCTCTGTGGGTAAAAGGGAAGTGAGAGTTGAGAGAGAGAAAGATGTGTCTTTCAATATATAAAATCAAACAATGGGATAAACTAACTTTTCTCTTTCTGCCCAAAAACTATTGTTGAATAAGGTTTCCTCTCCTTTAAAGTCTTTGTCTGGAGCTTGTTTTTGGCATATTTTTAGTGGAGACTCTTCATTATGAAGAGTCATATTAATGTGTCCAACATGCCAAATTGCTTATTTGTATTATTGTTCACAAATTACTCTTGTACTTAGCATAAATTTGAGTAGAAAATTCAATTTCAATATGCACAGAAAGTGCAGTAACAATGTGCGTCTTGTGGCAACAAAGAGTTAAATCTATAAAGGGAGTGTTTCATTTCCTTGAACATTGGTCACATGCTTGTGAATGGAGACGCCTAGTGAGTGTATCAAAATCAATGACATGAGTTCCTGTATAACGAGCGCGGTTTCCAAGGAAAATCCTCACTCTCATTTTTCTTCTCTTTTATTATTCTCTCATTTGAGAGAGAGAGAGAGGGAGAATAAAAAAGCCAAAAGAGCCCTTCAAATTAATCACACTTAATAGATCATAATTAACTCTTGATAAATTGATGTTTCACAGATGCTTTGTTCCCAAAAACTTTGCCATTCCATTCTGCACACCATTAGTGGTGGTGGAACAACAACAAAAAAATTCGCAAAATATTCGCTCAGTTTTTCTACCTTCAACCGTGTCACATGCAGAAAAAGAATTCTAGGACACTTTTTTTATGATATCTATTCAGTGTGAATGTGGAAAAGAGTTTACGAAAGCAAGTGCTGAATGCGAGGAAGAGAGGAAATAATTGAGCATGTGCCAGGAATTTTCCTAGACTCCCCTCTGGTCATGTGAAACTCGATGGTTAGGTGTTGAAAATACTCGAAATTGTTAACAAATTAATGTGTCGGCTTTTTATAAAATAGACATGTATGCTCATATTGACCATATATTGTTTGTCAGCGGGGAGGATATTGGGTGTGCTTGTGCAGCGGTTAGTTATGGGTGGAAATTCTGCACAGCATTCGCCCAAGGGAATCACACACACTATATATATGCTATATTAAAGGATTATTGGGGCGTGAAACCTCCACCGGATGTCGACCGTCTGTCCATCTCTTGTTCTTTCTCTTCTCCTTGTGTGTAGTCTGTCTGTGGTTTTGGACAATGATGGTACTTGTTTGTCTCTCATTTAGTAAATTTCAATAAAAAGGAAAAGAAGAGAGGAAAACAAAGTAAAGGTATAGTGCATCTCTCATGCGAGCCAAGTACACGGTCATATAGCTATCGTGTGTGTATGTTTTGTGTATGATTTTATCCAGAGAGTGGGAAACAATCAAGGGCAAAATCCTTTCGTATCCAATTAACAATGTCTGAGCATAAGTGCGGGCAAAATATGGTTGGTTGACGAACCAGAAATCATTTCTTTTTCTCTACGCCTCATTTTAATGCTACACCACGCACTTAAAATAATTCCCTGTTACACTTCTAGAGTCACAAGACGATATTGCCCGCCATTGGTAGTAACATTTTACCGGAAACGTAGAATTTAATTAGAATTATGGGTGCAGATGTGAATTATATGCTGGGAGTTGTGTTGCGTGATCATATGGGAGAATATGAAAATTGGCCAAATCAAGAGCGATTGATTGCAATTCTAGGATAGATTATATGCAGTACTTGCATATGCAGTACGTAAATTCAATCAAGAGAAGCCTTTTCAATAGAATGGTATTGAAAAGGCCGAAAATGTTTAGCAAATTGATTTTTTTTTTCTTATATCTTAAGCATAAATAAATGTTTTGGCAAGAGTTTTTAAGAAATTGTTGTCCATTTGTAACCTCGATCTTCTTTTCTAATGCATATTTTTCTCAAATGCCTTCTCAACTCTAAATGAACGCCATCAGTGTAATTGTGGTTCTTTTTCTCTTGAGCATTATCTTTGTCCCGGATCATTTTAATGTCTCCTTGCTGTAAGATTGTTCCTTGAAATCATAATAGTTATAGCATACACGAAGATGAGAAGCACACAGTGTTGAGATTTATCTCAATATCTGAAGCAGAAGTGCGGAGATTTCCTCAAAATGATACGTGTTCGAGAATTTAATTGTAGCATTTTCAGTGAATACATATCCACCGTATGAGAAATACGTCAAAATGGTATAATCTGCCGTAGGATGATGCCTCTGGTGGTCCACTTAGGTTATACACATTAATAGAAAATATGACAGAGAGAGTGAGTGAGGGAGAGAGAGCGAGAAGGTGGAAAAGAAGTCAAATAATTATAGCAGTGTTGAGAAAAGAAATTCTTTGGATGTTTAATTTTAATATTGTCTTCCTTTCTGTATGTGTCTTACTTTAAAAACTTTTTGCTGAGCACCATCTCTCGCTCTCTTTAAATATTTTTCTATCTCGAACATTTTCTTCGAGTCACTGCGGATATATATGTACATGTATGCATGAACCTTCTTTTTTGTGGTTCACACAATATTACAATCGACCCAGAGTAAAGAGGTCAGTGAGTCTCTCAGTGTCTGCGTATAAAAGTCGTATCGTAGAGCGCACTTGGACGGATTTATACAAACATCCGCCAGAAATTGAATTCTGTCGCAGTCTCTACAGTTCACAATCTCTCTCTCACTCTCGCGTTCTCTTGTGGATTTATCTCTCGATGCCACAAGTCAGCCAATGTCCAAGAGAAGAGGAGGAGGAGGAGGAGGAGGAGGATGAAAAAGATATGTGCAAATTATTGCATGTTGGAGAGATGATGCCAAATGATAGTGGAAGGTGTATTTATTAAATATCGTCAGGGAGAGAGAGAGAGAGATTTAGGGGTCATACGACACACAATCTGAATTTCTTGTGGCCTTTTTTCTCTCCATCTCTGTCGCAATAACTACTCTCGGTTTATTTTAATTGTACCTTAATTTTGCCTTCTACCCGAATGAAGAAGACGGCATGTGTTAATAGCAATTTGCCCTCGGTTCGTGGAAAAATTGTATTGTGTGTATGGGATTCTCGTCAGAAGAGAGCGACTGAAGACATAAAGACAAATGAGCGTACATATCTCTTGTTGAGATATGCAAATTGTGCAAATGTGTTGGCAGCAGAAAGGTCTCGGTTTTTTATTCCATTAATTATAGAATATATGCAACCAGGAAAAAGAGTTATAAGCATAATGAACAATCATTTGATGATAGTAATCGCTCTGGCAATTCCAGAGAGCCTATTTTTGAATTCATTTACCCACTACGATCGAGAGATTGTGCAGAAATTGCCACTGAGACGGAATATGCTGACCATTCATGTACAGTGTTGAAAGCATTAAATTCAACCTTGTTATTTTTGTATAACAACAACATTGATTTTTTCCATCTCTCATGATCTCGTTTTGATATGAAATTTTTCGGAAGTTGTAAGCACTTTGTTGTATTACAGACCGATGTTGGTTGTGTGATAAAAGATTTATCGAGGATATTACCAAATGCGAGAAGGGGCGCTCAATTATTATAAATTTATCAGATATCCAACCCAAAAGTCGTAACTCGGAAGCCCAGCAGCAAATCGTAAATTGCCTCTCTCATTCAAATTCATGTTGATATTGTTGATACACCTTGTTTTTCCCTTAATGAAAAATTATATTTTGTTCACTCTTTACCATTTATGTCACGTGAAAGTTCCTCGAGCCCTTCCAACATAAGTTAAATGATGCTGTTTTGCGCATTTTCACTTCGTTTTGTTGGCTGAAATGGGCTTGAACTCACTTGAAATCTGGGTTGATGGTAAATTTTTCATTGAAAGTCTTGCATTTTCTATCTGGATCTCACATACCATTTCAAGTCTATTTTAAATTTTACGGATAATTTATCTGTATGAGTGTGAAGAAGACATGAAAAAATTATATTTCATTCATTAATCAATTCAAATTGTGAGTGTATAACGCGCAATTGAAATTTTTATGAAGATTATTTTGTGAGATATGAGTGTTTTTTTGTTTCTTGCAGCTAATAAATTTCTCACGTATAAAATTCTTATCCGAAGTGTGTGGAATAAATCTCGAGATCACACGCATATTAAAGCCATTTTGGAAGACATGGTTGAATTTTGAAATGGTAAAAATGGTTGGGAGAGCAATAAGTCCTTCGGCGGAGTTGCAATTGGAGTGAAATATCTGTGTTTGCGAATTGATATCTGTACAGAGAGTGTGAGCGAGAGAGAGAGAGCATATCTCAGGGAGAAAAGTATTTGGTCCAACTGTGACTGTTTCACCTCAGCGCGAAAAATGGCACATAGAGAGACGCCCGAGACGCCGGTCTGTGAAACTCAAATGAGAAACTCTCTTACGTGTTGCTGGACGATTACGTAAGGTGACAATTTGAAAGTTTCGCATTTTCTTTTGTTTAAAATTTTTGCGAATACACAATTTATGTGATGTCTATACGGTGAATATTAAGGGATATTGTCTCACTCTCGTCGACTGACTGTCTCCGTGTGTGCGCGCGCCATTTAATGTCCTCAATCTCCACCTCCATCAATGTCTGGGCGGTTAATCTTTTGAGTTCAGGCCAACGGCGAAGAGACGAAATCCGAATGTGCCATGGCAAAGTGTTGCATGTCATTATAATATGAACTTTATCCAGATTGCGTGTGAGTTTTCTTATTTTCTGATACATTTTTTCTCCTTCTTTTTTTCTAGGTGAGGATCATTGCAGATACACTTCTTAAACTTGCTGTGCAGAGAGATCCAATGCTTGAGGATTGTATTTCACAGTAACTCACATTTGACATGCAATCGTTTAAGATGAGTGGCGCGAGGTGTGTTGAGTATCAATGAACGGCGACGTGAGATGTAATTTTTGGATGTGAAATTGAGTGTCCAGTGTGGATGGGAAAGGCAACAATTTTTGCCTATATTGATGTATTCGAGTTCGGTGATGATGATTTCACGATTATGGGTGATGAAGGTGGGGAGGAAAAAGAAAGAGAGAGTGAAGGAGTAGACAATGAGATGCGCGAAGTATAAAAAGGTACCATTCACCAATGCAATGCAAAACACTGTGGCGGGAAGATCAAGTGATAAAAAAAGAAGCATTGTCGCGTCTCAATGATTGCGTTATTATTGTTGCATTGGGAGAATATTTTATAAAAATATGTCTTGATGGCGATGTCACGGAAAAAGTGGGCAGACGAATGAGTACATGGTTGGCGAGGGGGGAAAAAAGGAGAACCGCTCAAGTATTGTGTGTAGAGAGAAATTGAAGTGTATAGGGTAATGAGACAAAATTACATATGACTGAAGGGAGGACGGAGGAGGTGAAATTGTGAAGAAAGAATCTGGAGAGTGTGAGAGAGAGAGAGAGATAGAAGCGTGAATGATGATGAAGGAAAAAAGAATTGAATGAAAAATGCCATGCAGAGTGGAGAGCTGACCTAGAAACAATCAAGTGCCAAAATTGGTACAAATGTTCAGTGACACTCGCACAAATTATGAAATGCTCCCAATATTCTATCTCTCCTTCATACAGAAAGCCACTATTTAACATTATCACGATGGATATTTTGGGCGGTGGGACAAAATTGCTACCAATGTGGAACATCATTTCAACTTTGATACACATTATTCAAGTCAAGGCCCATTGGGTCCACTTTAATTTAAATGATGTGGCATTTCTACTCCTCTTTTGGCCATCTCTCATGCACCAGACGTTTCTCATGTGAAAAGTATTTTTTTTCTGCTGTTGTAAAGAGAGATAAACTCCATCTGCTGAATCTAAATTAATACAAAGTATATCATTGTGACTAATAGAGGAGAATGAAATGAGGATAATTAAACCTTGATTTGTGTGGTATGTCACGGACTTGATATTATTACTTTTTCACCACATTTTCCCCCAAGTCCTGCCTTTTGCTGCATGGCAAAGACAATTTCTCAATTATGATTATTTCTAAATTAGCCAATCAAATTTATTCACACACAATTTTGAATTTCTCTGTATGCGCCGCGAGTAATCTTTTCAATGAAATGAGGTTCTGATTCAATTCAATGATATATCTCTAATACGCTCGGATAATAGAGCATTCTCTCATACATGTGTGACACACGATGAGAGATGCGGAGTAGAAAAAAAGTCGGTTAATCATTAATTTGTCATTGTCACAATTTGCGTGTGTGTATTTTGAGTGTCTATCAACGGGGCGCGCGATATGTTGGAATTTTTTTTTTGTACACAACCACTATTTACTCTTGCAATTTATCAAATTTTTCAATTTTGATTCCTCCGTGTCAACTGATGGTCTGTGTGACACACTAAACGCAATGAAGACACTTGATGATGCAAAGCCGAGAGAGAGAGAGAGAGATTCTCCTGAATAGCATTCACGATATGAAATTCTCCTACTCAGTGTGTTTTGGGGATGTCTATTTTCATGCTAAATTACAATTTATCTCAATTTGATGATTCACACACCATGTCTTGAGCATTCACACACTCTTCTTGTCTGTGATGGCGAAAAGTGTTGAGATGATGTTGAAAGGCAGGTGTGCAATTGAGAGGTGAAAAGACACGGGATTGATTTTAATTTCTTCTCTTGCATCACATCATCGCATCTCAAAATTGATTTACTCAGACAATCATTTGCCCCTGACGCGACATATTTGTGGTGCGGCCAGAAAAAATATTGCCACTCATAAATTTCATAAACTGCATGCACTTTTTGTGATTAAGATCATCAAACAGAGAGAATTACTGGGTCATAACGACATTAATGTAACGCACATTAAGTTGATATTTATCCATTGAAAAGTCAATGTTGTTGCTGTGTTGATTGTATTAAAACAAGAGGTGGAGAATTGATAAAGAGATTTCGTTGCCAATTGAACCGCGCGATACGCGTGCAAATGTACATTGTACAATATAATGAAAAGTGAATAGAATGCGAGAGATGGAAAATGGAAAAGTAATGCAGCAATATTGAAATGATGGAATATATATAAAATGAAAATGAGAAGAGAGAAAAAAAATCAGATGCCCAAGATAAAAGCCTATATATTCGGGTCAATGGCGAATCCATAGCGGTCGCCCCACAATTTGTATGGTTTCTCATCGTGCAATTTCGTCACAATATACGAGAGAGAGAGAGAGAGAGAAAGAGAGGGAGAGAGAGTGAGACTACAAAAAACACATTGATTTTATTTATTAAATAATAATGCTAAATGAGATTGAGTCTCTCTCGCACATGCGAATGGCTGAAGAGTGAGAAGGCAAAAGTGTGAGGCGTGCAGGAGAGTGTCGAAATGTCGAGAGAAATCAATCACATTTTTCTGTCTTGTGCCTAATTTGATGACACATTGCTCAGCTACTGTTTCATGTACTCAAATGTGAGCCATCTCACTTTTTTGCGGCCTGCGCTCACACCTGAGGCTTTTTCATTCCTTTTGGTGAAAGACATACATTCGTATCACCTGTCCATCGGCTCTTTTTTTGTGTCCACACTGAGTCTCTGTCCTCGAGATGCATTTCAATAATTACAGAACAATCTTAAATATGTCAAAATATTGCTTCCACTTGTAAAATGATAAGGTTGATGAGATAGCCCAAATTTCATACTGTTGTAGCGTTACTTTATGACTGAACGTTGCGGTTGATGTTTTATTATAGGGGAAAGAATTGAGATATAGAGTATAATATTGTGATTGAGGAACAGATAAGAGAGGGAGAGTTCGATGTGAAATGATTTATCTACAACTTTTTTTTTTAGTGTAAATTCACGCATTCAGCAAAGTATTAACGCTTCTTCTTTTTTTATCATTACTTCATTACTCTTGTTTGCTTCTTTTTGCCCTGATTTCGATTGTTAAATCGCGCAAAGTCGAGGAAACTTGGTCATTTTCGCGGGAATGTAATCAACAGAATGTTGATAGGGAAATTGAAGTGTTGAATGTGTGATAGAGAAAGAAGGGAACATTGCAACAGACGCAACAGAGTGAGCTGAAAAAAAATCAGACCAAAACTGATAACCAAAATATAGAGGAGAATTGTGTTTATCTTATCCTGTGCGGCGCGGTGTTGGGAAATTTCTGCTACATTGGAGGCGCATGAATTTCCCTATTTTCCATCTCTTTCATCGTATCACCGAACAACACTATGTATATATTGTAGTCTGTCGCTATTTCCATTTTAATATTGCTCAGTGAGATTGGGCTAAATTGTTGCTATACTTTTTGGAGAGATTAAAGCAGTTTTTTTTTGTTGTTGTATCCTGCTTCATTTCATGCGATGGGATGCCTTTCAAAATTATATGCAGTGAACAATGCTACGCTGAATTTATGTGTTGGTGTATTAATACAATATTTATGCTGCCGATAATTCCAAGTGTCGTGTGCTGATGAAGCCTCTGCGCGCGAAGCTCAGAGATTTGACCTACTGAGAAGAGAGAGACACCCAATGTGGCTCATGGTCGGATAAATGCAATACATTCTGTACACAACTACACAGTGACAAATTTAATGGGTGTTTTTTTTTCATCTTTCTCTTTTTATGCTGTCCTCCTCCACCTCCTTCTCATTAGTTAAAACTCCTATTGTATATTGTCTTACAATATAAATTACAAGGTGGCATTTTCACTGGCAAACATTTGAAAAAAAAACGACATGTTGAGGAAAATTGGTCGGCAGCGTTTCAAATTTGCCCTCGAGAGACTCAGAGAGCAAATTTTCTCATCGTCTTGTTTTCTGTATTGATATGATAATTGTATTTTTTTTATATACATTTGTAGATATTTTGAAATTGTTGCTTGTATTGTATATGAGAAATTGTAGGACAGAAATTTGTTTATACTTTTTCTTTGTCGATGTTTCTGTTGCTCAGAAAAATTAGATGGAAAATAAATTCAAAGCACCTCTGCACATTTTACCTCGTCACGTTGTGAGGCAAGCACAGAGAGGCAGAAAAATAGCGACCAGCACACAATATACAAACGAGGAAATTATAATGTTGTAAATATGACCTGATTACGAGCTCCATTTGACCTATAATCGTGCGCTATGGCTGATATACTATTTTCCTTCCCTGCTCTGGTTCACTTTCTCTCCCTTCTCGCTCACTCAACCTGCCTTTTTCCTTCACACTCGCTTTTTTTTCCACCGACAAAGTGTAACACATTTGCATGAACATATTTAAATAAACTGACATCGCAAGTCAGTAAAAATATTGTAAAAAGTGCATTATGGAGAGGGAGAAGAAGAAGAAAAAACTATAATATGCCTTTATGAAATTCAAGAAGGTTTTTCAAATATGAAGAGCCTCAAATCTGCTATATTATATTTGCTTCTCTAAGCGGAAATAATGAGCCACTTAGGAATGCACGTGTTATGTAGCAAGGGTACATTTGGGACAAAAAAGATTTAGGGTGAAGATAGCTTTGGGATGCTTCTCTTGTGTTTGGTTGCAGAGTTTATTTAAAACTAATTTATAGCTCAGTTTATTGAGTCATTTTTGTCCGTCTTTCCACATTGATTATCACAAGAGTTATTAATCAACGTATTTTGAAGACCAAGAAGTCAACAATCTTATAAATTATTCCGAAGGAAGAGTCCATTTTAGAGGTACTTGAGAGCGAAGGTCCGAGTAAATGCTCCAAAATGACGATGAGGGGGATAAATATTTTTACAGCCCTTGAAGATATGTAACATTTTGTCACTTGACCTATTTTTTCCTCTTCTCACCAGCAGAATCTCGCTTTTTTTGTCCTCAATCCCCATTTTTTCCATCTGTTTTATTTCTCCATCACATCCTCTGGTGTGCTGAGAAAATCTCTTCCATGGACCCAATAAAATTCAACCCCTCGAAAACTTCATTAAAATTGACATTAGATATTATGGGGGCGTGTGAGGGGATGGAATAGGGTCAAATTTGGTAGGGCGGGCTATGAAATGATGAAAATTGGCAGGAGAAAGTCCTTGATTTCCTCTCCTTCAAGCTGAAGTACACTCTTGAATATGGTTATTTTCCGGATGAGGAGAAAGAGAGGCTCAAATGAGATGAAATTTAAATTGAAAATTTTCTAATGTGATCGATATTTTCCGCTGCGAAGCAACAGTTTAGTTACTATAAAGTTTAGTGCGTGTGGCTGTGGAGATTATAAGCACTTTTGCTCTTAAGTTTCTTAACTGGGAATGAGAGAGGAAACTTTTGAGAGTTTATGTACAGATGCTTGTACATACCTTTTGTTTTCATACACTTCACATATATACTTTGTATTCTTTGGGTGTATTTGATGATTTTCACCCTTGTCAGGGAAAATGGTTTCTCTGGCAACTTAAGTGTGTGTGTGTGTATATATATATTTTGAATTGAATAGATGAAAGGCAAAAACATCTGAGAAAATCTTGCCATTTGTGATGGAATGACGACAATGAAAATTGAATGTGAAATGAGTCAAGTGTATTTTGGAGTTCTAAGAAATTGTCATACAAATAAAGTAATCATGTTTCCTTGCGAATCAAGCAAGAGTTTTGTGCCCTAATTTATACTCAAATTCACTCTTATTCAGGATAAGATTCTCAATCTTCATCGCTATTACCTTGGGCTCTTGACTGTATTGTGGATTTAGGAGTCCGGTTTGTGCTATTGTTCGATATCCACTTGAAAGGACCTTTTTATTAACCCTTTTTTTGTGGAGACTAAAATCTATAGGAAATTCCTTGAATGCGCCACTGCTGATGCCCTCTTTCTCGTGCAAACTCGAGACACTTTGTGGTAATATTTGGTGAGTGAAAGAGAGAAAATCGACTTGGCATCATTTCCCCCAGTGACGTTCCCAATTGCGCTCAACCCTTGTGCTCTGAGCTCTTCCGGGGGTAACCTCATTTGGCTTGAATGGTGAATGTGGAGTTTTGGGTTGAAGAGTGAACAGCAATTCCTGGGAATCATGTTGAGTGCGGTGCGGGTATAATTTGTGGGGGGGTTTTGTGTAGTTTAGTTAAATGCGCAGATATTGGAGGGTGATTTACACTGGAACTTTTTATTTAAGGAGTTGAGCCATGAGCCACAATTGATGGTGGGGAAAACCCTTTCGTCGGTCCATATAGGTGTCCCTAAAATTCTCATTTACTCCTGACCACCAACATTTTCTCCTCGTCCAACTGTTTTTGCCTTCTTCGCCAAGAGGATTACGCTTTTATTTACTCGGTGGATTTTACCTTGAAGTGAGAAAAGTTTTTTATTTTCAAATGATGGTGGCTGTTAAGAAAATTTGCACGCACATTTTGCGTTAGGGTATGAGGGAGAAAGAGAGGGAGAGGGAGAGGGAGAGGTTGTGGAGTGTGGGAAGGACGCTTGAATTTTTCGGTTAAGGCGAATTTTGTGTTTATATATGGTAATTTTCTCGGGGTATAGAAGAGAGATGGATTTGTGGATATAGGAGATAAATCACAATTTCCTGTTTAATGTGAGCGCAGGTCTATAAAATTGGGCCTTCCACATTGGGCTCAAGGGACGAGGTTACGTGAGAGAGAGATAGGGTGTGAGGCACCCTGAATGTGGGTGGAAAAAAAATGTGCCATGGAATGAATTGAGAGAGAGGAGGATTCTCTCTTGTATCCATTTTCACCCCTCGTCATTTTGTCTTCATCCCTCTGTCTCCCTCGCTCTCGCTCACTTTCCCGAACGTCCCACTTTCGGGGCTTCTCCCCACTTCATGACGACTGTTGCCTTGTGTGTGGGTGGCTGATGGAAAACTTGGGGAGTGCTCTGACTGGGGATGAAT
The DNA here is from genome assembly GCF_947086385.1 of Phlebotomus argentipes. Taxonomy (NCBI): domain Eukaryota; kingdom Metazoa; phylum Arthropoda; class Insecta; order Diptera; family Psychodidae; genus Phlebotomus; species Phlebotomus argentipes. Next base: position 1,911,565 of record NW_026776174.1, read on the forward strand.
AACTTCCAAGGTTTTTGCCATCAGCCCCAACCACTCTTGCTCTGCTTCCGCATTTTATCCGGAATGTGGGGGAGATGACACCACGTTTTCCCGCTTTGGCGGAAGGCTTTGTGGCATGGAAAGCGATACACACAGAGATTCAATACTCACTGTGCCAATAAAATATTGATATATTCCATAAATTTCGATGATTTTTTGCCCCAACATGTCCACTGGCTATGATGATGTATGTTGGACGAATGGATGGGTATAAAGAGAAGTTTTCATTGTTCTTCCGGTTCAAGGATTCCACCTGGGTGGAAGATAAGCAAGTGGTGTCAGAGAATGTGACCCTGATTGAGGTGACTATACAAGTGAACTCGATAAATTTTGAATGATGATGATGGGAAAATATCACGCGGAGAAAGGTCAGAGCTGACGAGGATGTCACGGAGGGTAGAAATTTGATCTATTCTACAACGCACAGTTGCTAATCAAATATCCCACTCGAGAGGGTCTCATTAAATGTTGTCAATCATCTGTGTGCAGAGAGTGAAGAAATGGAGGAGAGAAGCATTAATGGATTAAAAACATTGTTAAATATCAAACACATGGAGTTCATAGGCAGGGTCGTGGGGCGTTCTGTGACTGAGCTGAGTGAGTGAGTGAGAGAAGAGAGGAGAGATGGAGGTCTTGTGGCCTCGACCTGTCGTCCTCCAACATGCCAGAACAGCCCTTGAACGGTGCTATATTGTATGTTGAGTGCTATATAAATATACTTATGCTTTTATACAATTTCTTCACATAATATGTGCATGTATACCTATAGCTGAAATGTAGTACAGAGAGAGAGAGACTCACATTTACACACTTATCCTTCCATCCAACATTCAACGCACACACAATAAAACAACCCTGAGCCCAATTTCCTTCTCTGCTTTTTCCTCCCATTAATTCTCTCTCACTCCATTGCTATATATCATTTTATGTTCCATCACATATCTATGTATGTAAGCGGAGTATAAGAGATGTGAATGGAAAAAGAGCTTTTTGCTGTGCCTCCTCTCCTCCTGAGAATTTCTACGATGATTTTTCTTCCTCTCTGTGTCTCACTCTGATGCTCCAACACTCTCTTCGTTGCCATACGGAAATTTGACACTGAACTGAGGCTAACGATGTTGAGTTGAGCAAATTTTATTATTTCAATGATGTTTGGCACGAGATTTTGTTGTATCAACTAATTACATTTGTTGATACAGAATTTAGAGTTGGTTTGAACGGAGTTGACTATGAATTGAATATATGTAATCAGCATTGTTGTACGGAAAAGTTTTTGCATTTCCTACTAAAAGACACTCACTCATTTGTTATGTTCTGATAAGTAAAACTGTTGTGAGAATTGTTATTTGGTAAATTGAGATGAAATAGCGTATTAGGAAATTTAATTTTCCTCCTATTTTCATCATCCTCAGGGACGTATTTTCCTCTATATTCTGTATTGTGTGTTGTATAGTTGTTGGGAGAATATTCCCTCTTCCGTGCTCACTTTGTTCCCCCTGTGCTATATCCAACTTTCAGGTGAAAGTTCTCCCCTTGGAAAAAAGGGGCACACAGAGTGATATCAATATGTGTATCTCTATCTGAACACATAAAATATACATAATGCCATAAAATGTATGTAGGTTGGTACACAAAAGGTGAGGGAAAATTGCGTATTGCTCCCTGTGGTGGGTTCGGCTCGGGTGTGGGTGCCAGAGGGTCATGGAATTCTACCATGCGGAGGTGGCTGAAGGAAGACCGGAAGCGAGCGAATTTTCACGTTTATTTTTGGGTGGCTGAACGATTGTTTTCGACATATTTAGCAACTATTTTATATAAAATCATGTAATATATTGCTGGGATTTCGAGGAGTAATGAAATATGCCATAGAAATAGTGGTGAAGGTTTCATGATGAAAAATGACAATAATTTTTTGACCAAATTCAGGTGTAATTTAGGTGAAAATCTCCTGTTTATCACGTTGAGGGTGTATTGATTTTGCTTTAGTATATTGTAGTATAAGTGTCGTTTTTTCTGTGGATTATATTGTGGTTTAGATTTTGATATTATCTTGATAGATGTTGCTGAAGGGGAGCAATAGAACAATGCTTTCTTGCAAAAGAGGATTTGCAATTCAGCATGGGGTGAGATATATAGTGGATCATGCGAGTTTGATATGATTTCTATCTATATTTGTACATTATATTCTCTCAATCGCATTTCCTTTCCCATTTCCTTCATGATAAATAGATTATTGAATATTGTAGTTGTTCTAAATGTCCTATGAAAACAAATCAATCTGATTTTCTGGGTATTTTCATTTGGAGGGAAGAAGAAGAAGAGTTTTGTACACATTTGGATTTGAAGGAAATTTTCCAAAGTGGAAGGAGACAGGTGACTCAAGTATCATTCATTTTCAATTTTACCCCTTCGCAATGGTGTCGTCGTGAGAGACATGCGGAGAGACAGTTTTCGAGAAAAGACTCTGAAGTGAAAGATAAACATTTGGTCAGATATGCAATAGAATACGGAGTTATTAAACTTTTTTTCTTGGTCGTCTCTTTGGAAAACACTCTGGATTTTATTGGAGCTCTGCAACCTTGTGGTTTTTCCTCTTACGTCTGGACAAATGAAATTGCCGAAGAACCCACATCAAATGAGGAAAGTTTTTCCTTCAGATAGCTTTTATTCTTATTTGTCTGACTGGTGATGAAGGATTTTGTGAGGGGGCTTAAAGAGAACAAATGTCTAGAAATGAGGTAAAAGAAATGATTTGGAGCAAGAATTAATGTTTATGACTGTTAGATTGGACTTTTCTAAACAAAATATCTGCTTGCTTGGATTGGCGTGTAAATTTGCTAAGGTTTTCCGCGTGTGTCGAATGACGACTGATGAGACTTTAAATGACGTTTAGCGTTTCACACTAGGATGAAATGTGTAAATGAGAAATTGCTAATTTAATTCAAAGTGTATATTTATTAATTATATACAAATTGTGTTGACTGTGGGCATCACAGTGTTTTGAAGTCTTATTTTTACTGTAGCATTGATGTTTGTGTAGGTATTTTTTCCCATTCGTGAGCTTTGTCGTCACTCCAAGGACCAGGAAGTGAGAAAGAGCATGTGGTGTGCGATGTTTATGTAATTTCATTGATGGACATCGTTGCCAATTGAGCCAGGGCGAGATGAGAGGTATTAGAGTTGAGCCAATGGCTTGGGTGTGTGTTTGTGTGCGTGTATGATGTTTTCGTGCGTTGAATAGATCTTATGCTAATTATGCTAAATATTGGCGTTTTTTTTTCATGTTGGTTGACACTTTGGAGGATAGATTTTTCCAATGAATTTTCCTCATTGGATGCTGAAAAGCACATCATTCTCACATATACATGAACGGGAGGGAAAAAAGAAGGGAATTTCCTCGTGTTTGGAGGTGAAATAGCAATTGTCAGTTTGAGTAAATTACAAGTTTCATACTACACAATAGTATGTAGCGCTATTGTTGCCGCCTCTGTGGCTTCAGAGTGGCAATGAAAATTAATTTGTCAGTTTTCCTCGTGTCACATCGCAACGCGCTATTCAAAAAAAAAAAGAAGATGAGTCTGAAAATGCACGATAGGAGGCAAAATTCAAGATTCACTTCAGTTTTCATGGGTTGACATTGTGTTGTGTGTGGATTATATTGATTTTTCCCTTGACGAATGTATGAATACAAGTCATCTTCAATATCGTGAGATGTATGAGGTATAATGTATGTATGAATATGAGAAATATATGGTCGGGCAATATGAAAAATGTTGCATAGATGAAGGGAAAATTGAAAAATCGAATTGTGTAGGTTTCTGAGCTTGATTCATTTTTTTTTTTCAAGTTTCTCCATTGCTTGATACACGGTTTTGTTTTCACACACAGTGGATATATTTTGAAAAACTCCTCACCCACCTTCAGTTATCTTGTTATGCTTCAATGGAGGCGCCAGGTGGCGATGGAGATGCCTGGTGGTTTTCGTCAATGTCTCACAGTGCCCTCCATTAAAAAAGAAAAACACTTCTCTTCCTCGTCTTTTGTCCAGGGATTGGTTGTACTGTGAGACCTCTCACTTTTATTGATCTATTTGTGAAACCACCGATATTTCCTCTCGTGTGATACGCTCCGTCAGAGTTCTGAGAGAGGAGACACATTGATATGATGATGGCTTGGAGATGCATATCATATGGCGGGTGAGGGAGTGAAAAGTGAAGTGAGATAAAATGGGAACATTTCCTTCACATCATCACAGTTTTTCACAACGATTTCCATTCAATGGCACCTCAATGTGAAAGACAATGACCAACTTCTGCCTCTAATGTGTATGTATGTACAAAAGTGATTTGTAACAGTTAAGACTGCATGTAGGAGTGAGAAAGTTTCCAAGGCACTTTGGGCAGTGTCGAGTCTGTTTTTCCATGTTCCAATGACTGAATCAAGGAACTGTGTCACCCTATTTGATCATCAACATCCCACGTCAGCAACCCATCCACTTTCTATCTCTCTCTCTTTGTGTGATGGTTTTAAACACACCATGGATAATTCTAGTGTATCATTATTTAACCACAATCCCCCACTCAACGTGCGACAAAGTTTCCAGTGTCAGTGTCTCTTTTATTTTTCACGAAGCACACTCTCGTCCTGGGGTAGCATCCCATTTTGAGGAATCCACTCTTGAGGCGTTCATTACATTGTTATTGTTGGTGGTAGCTTGGGAAAGATGTGATAAATGATGGTTTACGTTGCTATTATAAATTATACGCAATCTATGTTGAGGGCGGTAACCACGTAGTCGAGGGAAACGTGCCTTAATGCTGTTAAGAGAGATAAAAGATTGACAGAGAGAAAGAGAGACAGTAGTAGAGCGGTGATAATGATTAAGGTGATATGGTATATGGTATGAAAGAAGGCCTCTGTCTTTCACTGATACTCCCCATAAGGAGAAAAGTACGCCGAGTACCTCGGAAAAAGTTTAGAAAGTGTCTTCATTTTTATTAATTTCGGTAAAAGTAGTCCCTCTGAGTGTTTTTTTATTGGAAGCCAAGTCATTGAGGTTTAAGATCCTCCCAATGATATTGATTACTATGGGTATTTATCACTGTCCATCGGAGAGTTTTGAGCTGTTATTAGATACAATCTTGTAGAAAAAATACAACAAAAGGTATAAGTGAAATATGAATTTTTTTACGACTAGATATCAACAATCAACATATTATTATCACAAAAGATAATTCAATTATTCACACTATGGTGATTGAATCTGAAAAAGGGTAAAATGAAATTAAAGTCGTGATCAATCGTCGAATAATATGAGAATATTTTCAACAAATGAAAGTATGAACGAACAGTATTGTAGATTATTTTCTTTCTCATCTCGTAACTGCAAGATAAACACTGAAATGACTTCGTGCTGTGAAATTTTCTCCTGTAAGTGTATATATATGTATATGTGTGAAATGTATTTGTGTTTTTGTCTTTTTTGCTCTGTTCGCCAATTGGAAAAATATGTGCAATATTGGTTAACATATTTATTATTTGCAAATATTGACCAATTTTATCTGCACACACAAGACATATATGTGTTGTGCAATTTGAAGAGAGAGAAACATTGTGACAATGATGAACTGTTGTTGTTGTTGTTGTTGTGATTGCGAAAAATTTATTCATAAAAATTGTGATTTTTTCTCCCGCGCAACTGGTATTAATACAGAAGTATAGTTGATGAAAATAATCATGGGACGTGTACAAAAAGGGAAAGTATGAAAATGCCAATCATGATATTTTGCTTTATTGTCTGTTCATGAGAAATATTTCTCTCTATATAGAGATTGCTAACACTCTGTATTATTAACTTGGCATGGCTTTTCTAAAAAGCGAAATGCGGAGGTAAAAACGCACTACACTTTTCAGAGCCATAACATAATTTTTGTGTAATCTCCACAGAGTGATAATGTCCAATACTCTATTTATTCTCACACATGACACATGATGCTGAAAGCCGACATGCATATATTTGCTGCTTTACTTTCTTGTCATGTTTTAGCGATGGTAAATGGTGTTGGAGTAGGGAATTATTGCTCAAAAAGTTTGTATAAGGAGTGAAATGGACTAAATGTGCATGTTTAAATGAAATATACTGAGTGAGATCTGCGGTGTGTGCATAGACGATGAAGGGTGGGATGTGAGGGAAAGGAGCGTATTTTTCACATCGCCCCAAAAGATATTTATCAATTGAAAAATGACATCGTGACTTTTCTCTTTTGCAAAGTGAAGGTGGAGAAGACGATGTGAAGAGATTTCGAGCGATGATGATGATGAAAATGAGAGAGTATAGGAGGCTCTCACATTGGAAACTCTCCACCAATTTATTCATATTAATGCTCTTGTACTTTTTCCTTTGTGAAATATATTTAATCGAAAGTTTCTCAATTTTTTTTTTCAGTAACTACTCACGTACACATTCACGAAGTGTTTATACTTAGTATCATTTTCTCTCTCTCTGGGTCTTTTTTGGAGTGTGTGTAATGTGTTGAGATTGCATTTAAAAATGAACTTTTCATTATTTAGAAAGTGAATTCGCGTAACTCAGTTACACCTCTATTTCTCTCATTGTGAGATTTTTGTGGGCATGCAAAACGGCTTTACAGAGAAAAGTGATACTGTGAAGTGAAAGATTTGTGGATATGGCAAAAAACGACGCTACGAATTCAATTGCACAGAAGAGTGTGAATGAGGAATAAGAAAAAATGGTTGTAATTGAATTGAAATTCATTGTAGAATTGTTACTGCTCTCTCACTATATCTAGCATAAGCTCTGATGAACGATAAAATTCCTTAACGTCATTTAATACACATTCTGTCTTGGATTGGGTGAGTTTAGATACATGTGGTGTTAATTAGTTGCATCAAAGCCTAGACACACCTTGCGATATATTGCTGATAATGCACTTTAACGATCATATTTTCATGGGAAATAATTTTCTACAGCGTATTTCATTTATTATTATTGCGAAATTCTATAGTGTATCAAGAGATTTTCTATCATTATAGGTGTACGAAGTGTTGTTATCTCAATGTAAGAAAGTGATACCGCAATTTTTCCAAGTACATGCCAAGTATTTCCTTTAATTGGCAGTTTGACTCATATTAGTTGTGATTCTCTTTCTCTTTCTCATGTACTACAATATTTGTGTGAAATTTGTTGTGCAAAGTAGGTCAAGAAAGAACTAACATACCTTGAAGTGTGCTCAACGAGGAGACCCTCTGCCCTTGTCCAAAAACTTCTTTGTTGCTAATATACATATATGTGCATGTGCCTCTCCAGGCACTGGATTTTTCTCTTCAACGCCCAAGAAGCATTGATAAAATGAATTACACATTTAATACAAATGAACAGAGTATAGTAATTTAATATGAATTGTCTTTCGTTGAGTTACGAGACGCTGTGCTTTAGCATATATGGCTTTTCATTAGGACAGCCCTCATTCTCAAATGAAAAGACCCAGCATTTATCATGTTCAGTGGAAAATGTCTCTTAGGAAATAATATCTGGGCAAAAAACAGTGAGTAATTTACTTACATATTGGTATGTTGTTTTAAAAATACACGTCGAGGAAAAAAAAAAGAGAGAATTCTGGTGTAACTACCGCGGAGAGGTGTTGATAAAATATCGTGCTTGGAGAAGTATAAACAGGCAAATGGGATTGGCTTTTGTTTCCACGACCTTAAACTAAATCTACATAATTTGTCGGAGATTTAAATATTATTTCTTACAAACTATAAATACGTATAGTATTTAGAAAATGTGCTCGCCAATGTGTGGTGAATTTGCAGTCAACATTTTCTGGGCGTCTCTTTGCAGGTTTTTATCTCACCATGACTATAAATGACAATGTTTGTGAGTGGAAAAAAAGATTGCTGCACAAATTTTTATGATTCCCCAATGGATTTTTGTTGATAAAATATCCACAAACTACACAAAAGTGTGTAAATATTGTATCGTGCACGAAATACATTATTTGGGCAGTTTACTGAGTGTATGAGAAGAGCGAGCGAGAAAAAGGTTTCAAGTTGCATGATTTAGTGTATTTTTAAGGGGTCACACACTCAAAATTTTCACGTAGGAGTTCAATAATAAGCGCAAAATTTCGAAATTATTCCCATTTCGGTGCCTCTCTCGTGGTGTGTGTGAGTGTTTGTGACGGCATGACTTTTTGGTGTGCCTCACAATTGCCTTTTGCTGGTGTTTATTTATGTCTGTCGTGCAACATAATTTCTTTTCTTCAACCACAGAGGCACATTCCATTGAATTAAAGTGAATTTATTAATTTGATCACACAGATAATAAATATCTTGTGTAGTTTCATTTTGCCTTGCTTGTGAAATTTTAATACACACAATTATATACATTTTTATACATATATATATCTCTCTGGCAATTTGACTGCTCTGAGAGATGCTGAAAGAAGTCGATGAACGAGAGAGAGTGAGAGAGACTTTTGACTCATTTTAATTGAATTTACTGGCCTGAAATGCTTGGTTTTTTTTTACCTGACTTGCTCATACTTGCCAAATAGAAGAAATTAAGACTTGAAATTATGTTACTGCTACGCGTAAATCCAAATTTATAGGACTCTATCGATTGAAGATTGCATAGAGATTCAGTATTATGGAGAGATTGTTGGTATAAAGATCAAAATGTGTTGAATCTATTGAACATCTGATTCAATGCCAAAGTTTGATTATTTTCCACGACCGCCTTATAAACTAGAGCGTTACAGGTCTAAGTGAGTACCTTCATCAAACATATCACTGGAGGAGTGTTTGGTGTATGAATAAAAGCCCGTTGGGCATGAGAATAAAGGAAATATTTTGAATACAACTCCCGCGAGGCTTTTATGTGGGTAGGTCTGGAAAAAATGTCGAAAGAAAGGTTTCCATTTCCTAGTCTGTTCATTGTTGGTGAGCGCATAAAGTGAAAACAGTCCACGAATGTGTGGTCTAGAAAGCACATATGCTAAAAGCTGAAATACGATGAAAATTGCAAGTATAAACAATTTAATTGGACGTCTGAAGTGGCGGAAAGAGAGACGAGGTGATATACTAGTTAATTGATGTCTAGAGGTTTGTTTTCAAAATGTATTTAATGGTTTTTTACTTTGAGGGGGAGAAGAGAGGAATAGAGAGAGAAAAAAGAGAGTATAAATATTGCGTAATTTCCTATTTTAGTCATACATATAATATTGTAGCTTTATATGCCTATTGATGGAGAGACAGAGAAAAAAATATGCCTATTTAAAGTGCTTTTCTCACTCATGTGAATGTATGTTTTCCACCTTATTGATGTATTCTGTCAAATACATATGGCTGTATTGCGAGTATAGGAAGTGGAAGTGCGGTTTTTTTTTTCTCTTCATAGTTTCTTCTTTCTCTTTCGTGATACTGTAAACACGTGAGCGTCTAACCACGTGTAGCAATTGAAAGTATTTAAATGCCATTAGGATTTATCGTGTGCATTCACTGTCTCTTTTTGATATGATATAGGAATCGAAAGAAAGAAAAAAAAAATTCCATGCAATTTGGACGCTTTTCCTCATACGAAAAAATTTTCTCTTTTCTCTTTGCAGTGTTTCTATTGAGAGTGTTTGGGAATTGTGGTATCTCTGTGCTTCTCTGCTAGCCTCGTTGGATTGAGTAAATTTTCCCAATTGCAGCCGAAAAAGCCATGGTGGTCATATGAGAAAGATACTGCAGAGAAAGTAAGGCTTTAAAGAAAAAGGAGGAAGCAGAAGGTGAGTGCGTGAGTTACTTATAATTTTTGCTATATCGACATAAATTTGTTTTGTCGGGTGAATTACATCAAAATGATTTCTCTTTTGGTCAATTCCTCAAATAGAGCATTTATATTGGATTGGGGAAGAGAGTAGAGAGAGTCTCAATATTGTAAAATTGCATTGGAAGAGTGTATATATGAAATGATTGGAAGAGAGAGAGAAGGAAAGTATCGCACTCTGGAGAGTTAAGAAAAATGTCGAAATGATGAGAGAGAGTTTACTCAGTGAAATTGTAGGCGTCAAAATGTTTCCTACTTTTATATCTTTTCACTCATGTCTTATTTTTTACGTGTGGCTTCTTTTTTTCTTCATCTTCTCTCCATTGAAATTGAGGAAAAGTGCAATCGTGCATCTCGTGCTGTGATGCTTATTTCTTCATCTGTATACACTCGGGACATATATGTATATATATAGAGTTTGGTATTTGGTGGAAGAAACGGAGAAAAAGTTTAGTGATGTGAACTAAATTCATTTGCGGAATTTCACAGAAAAATAAATGATGGAAAAAAGAGAGTGAGACGAAGAGAAATAATTGCGCCAACTTCTTGTACAACGGCTAAGTGAATAGGTTTGATTAAATCACGATTTTCCAATTTAAAGCACCAATCCAATCTCTCTCTCTCTCACACACTGTCTTTCATTTCTTCTTGGCACCCGGAGAAAATCCACAAGACGGCAGATCAGTCATATATGGAGATTAGGTTTTGATTTATCAAACTCTCTCATTACACAGATATTTATTATCTCGCGCGCAAAAGGCAAGTACATTTTACAAATTGATTTAAATTCCAAGAGTAGGAGGCGTCCAGGGGTTTCTAATTGGTGATTTCGGTGTAATGATCGAAAGCTGAGAAAGGATAAAAAAATCACAATATGTGAGGAGGAATTATGCAAAAAAAACTGCGGATATTGTCGCATATGACAGAGAGATATGTGTGAAACAGTCGAAGGCATGCAGGAATGAGGTGGAGAGGCTGAAATGTGTCGAAAATAGAGTAAAAAGTGTGCACAATTTTCAAGTATGGTGTGTGCACCATAATGTGCAATTTAAGAAAATGGGGGCGGTTGGAGTGACTGCAAGAGTCGCCGTCTGCAAGCCTTGATATATGCATCACAGGTATAGCATGTCGTTTTTGACATTTTCACGTACATATTAATCCACTCACATTATATTACAGGAATTGTGTGTCACAATTCACTGTGTGATGATGATGGTTTGTGTTGGTTGTGTGTGTGTGAAGGAAAAGCTCGTGAGAAGAGACTGAATAGGCCGCATGCGATATTTAGAGTGAAATCATGTGGAATTTGATAAAATTGAAAGTGTTGAGAGAGAGAGAAGCACTTTTTTTTCTCTTCATCTTTCTAAATTTCTTTTTACGCCTCCGAGAGCAATTATGGGAAATTTGGTGAATAATATTTCGTGATTTCACATGAATGAATTTTATCTATATCTTAACTGACATGCCTTTTCGTCACTCTGCGCAAAATTTCTTATTTCCTATGCACCAATTAATTCAGTTCAATTTGTGAAATTGGTGAATCGTGTAGAAATTTAGCATTTTTGTGCAATTGAAAGTTGTGCACTTTTCCTCCCATTTTTTTTTTTGCTTTTACACGAGAAAAAATTTATTGGTATAATTTCACACAATTTCCTTTATTAACATTGATATTTATGGGGTGGAAATATACATTTTTTAAACTGTTCTATTTTATTTATGTGCATTGGTTTATCTATGGATTTGATTTAAACATGCAGGAACTGCATTCAGAGCAGAGTTTTTGTTTCACATTAATTTCTGTGAAGAAGATTTCGTTGTATTTCCAAGATTTATGCTCATAATTTCGATCTCTTAACATAAGAGTTCTCAGCATAAAATATTCACTGTCATAAAAAGAAACATATCAATAATAAACTTTTTTCGTTCGTAGAGTTTGATTTTTTTTTGTTAAATACTGGGCTAATAAATTACTTATTCATTTCCTCAAATGCGCTATAATAAAAATTAAACATTTCTTGCACGCATCTGTAAAAGCAAAACTGTATCAATAAATTACCATCTCCTTCTTTCTCCCCATTTCTGTTGTTATCTCACTGTTTATGCTCGGCTATAGTCACTGTAATGTGAATGTTGTATTTAAAGTGTCCTTCCGCATTTCGAAAAGCTATTTTCAATCGATTTCACCTCGTTGGAAATATTGCATGTATTCGAAAAAGCATAATCTGAAAGTTTTTCCCCATACATTCTCACTAAAGCGGCGTTTTCATATGTAGGGGGAGTGAATGTACAAATGATTTCTTTTCATATACGCAAAATCACTTTTATGGGGGGGAACTTTTCAGTGAATATAAAAATTCCCTTCGAAAGTAAAGGAGAGCCAAAGTGGTTCCCCATTTTCATGTCCTCCACGCCAGAGTCAAAGTGAGGGAGGGAAAAAAAAGAGGAATTAGAAGAGGTTAAAGAGGGAGAAAGTCGATAAAATGCCTTGGGATGTAAATGCAATGTAAAGTGTCTTTCACAGTTAATCCAATTTTTCTTCTGCAGCCTCTTGTTCACAGCTCTCGGTGGCGTTGAAAGAAATTGAAAGGGAATGAAAAAAAAAGAATTGAATTTTCATTCATGTTGTGTGTGCTACTAATGATTGTATATACATATATAAAAGTGGGAAATCGAGGCTCTTCTAGATCACCTCATAACACAATCCATGTTAGCACAAATACATTTTCAATAATGTTCACCTAAGCAATATTTACCATATAATGTTGAAAAATGTGCTAGAGTGAGAGAGAGAAAACATTTTCACTGCGCCGTGTGCCTTCGCTACGTTCGGATTCATGAATATAGCCTTAAGATTTTACCTAGACACAAATAAGCTTTCAGCACAAGCGATTATATGGTGTGCCAATGCTTTCAATTTTCGACATGATCTTTCTTTTTTGTGTTTCTCTCTCTCCATCTCATTCTTTTGGTTCTGCTTTTTTTCCAATTCGCAATTTTGCGATAGTGTGAAAAATGCGTACATTTTTTTGGCGTATATTACAATTCAATTGATTATCGGCTAAGATTCAGTGCGAAATGAGAGTATTTTTTCATGTGAGTTTGAAAGATTGTTTGATTTTTGAAATCTCCAAGCGAGGCAAGGTATTCAAATATTTGGTTAAAATACTCGTGCGACAACGAATGACAGATAACAAGGACGGTTATTGACGTAAATATGATGATCGTTTTTCTAGGTTATAATACTCTTGAATATCTAGTCTAATTTATAGTTCAGAGATTCACATTGAGAGGAAATGGTTTTTTAATATCTTATGATTTCTCAATATCTTCATTTCAAATCATATAATGAGTAGCATTGCCAATTTTTTGTTTCCTTCCCTGTAAATTTCTAGTTCACTCTTTCACTTGGCGAGAAATATTTGTACCCATCGTGATCGTCTTCGAAATCAAACCGATTTCAGAGGCTGTGAATAATGGGTGTAAATGTTTAATATGGCCAAGATGCTATACAATAGTATCGTTCACCGGAAATGTGAATACATTTAGAAAGTTCGCGTATACAATTTTTATTCATGTACAAAATACACATTACAACACTTTCTTGGGTCTCTTCTCTTTTTTCGACTAAAGTCTCTCACTCTGATTTCAGAGGAGGAAAAAAGAGGCAAGGCATGTGTTTTTTGGACCCAAGTGACGACTGATGGCAAAGGAGTCCCGCCATCACTACCTTTGTCATGGTTTTATTTTATGTCTCGTCTTTTCTTTTCGACAAAAATCATTTATGTAAATTTTATGTGTTTTAAATTTTCACATTATACTTTTTCTCACTCATAATTCAAATTGTCTTCTCGCTTTGGCTCTTTCACAATATAAAAATGTGTACAGAGAGAAAATTTGACAACAAAGAAATTTACACTAATTTGTCTGCTGCTATCGGACTTCAATCGCAGCACTTTGTTTAAAAAGCGCAAAATGTGTGTTACGACTATGGAGAGGCTTTCACTGAAGTGCGCGCGACTCTCTCACAAGAAGAGAGCGAGAGATTTGTTGGTTTTTTTTCTCTTACTCTTAATCCCGATATGAGAAGAAGAAGAAAAAAAATGTTTGAAGTCTGAAATTATCGAACAGCAACTCTTCACCATGATAAAGTCGAACAAATTGGCCGTTTCACTGTGAGAACTATTGCTTAATTTGTTACGATAAAGCAAGGGGAGAGAGAGAAAAAAATGTAAAACGTGTCAGTTACAATTTGGTAATGAAGTGTGAAAATATGATTGTGTTTGGCTAAATGAAAAACTTCCTTCTCTCTCATGACGGGCAAATTAACAGAATGTTGTCTGGTAGAAATTGTTGTTTGACTTTTTGTGACAATTACATAACTATACAGACACATAATAGTTTCTCTTTTAGACAATGCGACAATCAAAAATATCATACAGAAGAGATGTCTGCAGATTTTTCATTTCCGCTCTCCTTATTTTTTTTTCTTTGCATATACAAAACGTAGCAATGAATTTTCTAATGTTTAGTCAGATTTGCTGGCCAGAAGCAGCTACCTTGCGAAATGTATTATTTCTTCACATTGTAATGTTGATTTTTGCAGCGCGTGAGTGTTCTGGTAAACAGGAAAAGGCAAAGTGAATAACAATCATTGACACAATTATTCTTTGCCTAATTTTTATGCTGTGGAAAATGTATGGATTAGTGGGAAAGTGTGGCAGGTTTATTTTCTCACTTTCCTGTTGAATCCTACTCTTCACCCTATAATAATCTCTCTGGCTCATGAGGCGCGATGTATTTTGGCAAAAGTGCGAAAATTTGGGACAAATTAATCATGATCCATTAAATTATGCGGCATCGTGTGTTGAACCACAAAACTTCCTCATATTTATAGGTTTTTAATTACACATCTTCGAAGCGCGTAATTTTCCATCTGACATAGCCTGAGCCCAGACACATTTTTCATCAACTCTATAATGTGTGGTCAGCATTTAATAGGATCCACGGGCCTGTCAGGCGAACTCACATTTCACTTTCACATATAGCGAAAATTTCCCATACGAAAATCAATGCGTATATCTATGTATGGCGGCTCTCTCACTTCGTAGTTATTATTACTATTTTGTGAAATGTGAGTAGAAATTGTTATACAATTACACACTAAACAAAGTGAATAAATTTCTGTTGCTACTTTCATCTCCTCCTCTCAACATGAGATTTCGCATCTGTCTTTCACTCCATGTCGCACAGAATATCAATGAGGATTTGTCAATTTATGTATCGTTGTGGTACATGTTCTACATGAGTGGAGAAAAAGAGCACGAAGGTGTGGCAATTTTCATCTTCACTCTGTCTGTCTGAAATGATTTTTCCTTAGAAATCACATATCGAATTTGATAACATTCGAAAAGTGTTTTCGTGCATAGCAACAATGACAGTATTGTCACACCGTAATTGATCTTCAAGGCAAATGACCCATGAATTGAGATCAGACACAATTTCAAGTGAAATCGCCTGTATATGCTCTGCTGCAGTAATTCCACTTTTCATTGAATTTTGGAATTAATATGGGTGAGATGCTCTAGAAAGGCTTACATTGATGATTTTCGAGATACATTGAATATTGAAATGTGCATCATAGTGTCAAGTTTTCTCTACTGTGATTGTTGTATGAATTTCATGGCGGTGCACTTCTTTAGAATATTTTTGGATTGGAGAGGAATTTCAAGTATATACTCAAGAGTGATTTTCATAAAGGAGGACAAATAAATTCACGTGGAATGTGCTAATAATTCCAAATATTTCACCTCGTGTACACAACGCTATAGTGTAAAATAAAACTCACGAGGAAATTGGAAAGGGAAGGTCTTTCTGGTGGTTGTTTTTCACTATTTAGGCAGGTTTTGGGAACTTTTTTTTTCATTGAAATCATGAAGTACAGAAGTTGCACTAAAGGCACATACTTTGATTTAAGAAAAACAACCAGGAATGAAATTAACCTCATGTCTGGCGCACATGAGTGTTTTTCTAGGTAAACCTCTAAAATTGAAGCCAGTCAATGGACCGAGTAAGCTTGTATATCTTATATACAAGTTCTAAATGTCTTTTCAATCACTTTGATACAACATCGATCGCAAATCGATGGTGAATCTTCCGGTGTTTTGCATTGCTTCAACAGGAACGATGTTGTTTATAGGTGAAATAACATTTGATAAAGTTTGATGACCCGGAATGGAATTCATGCAAGCCGTCAAAAGGGTAAAGATAAGGAGTTTAGTGTCATAAAAGGGATAATAGAGTGCCCTTTTGATTCAATTTCCCCAGATATCGAAGGTGAGGGCATATGATATGGCGTTCAAGAATGTAAATAGGAAATTTGTATATTTAAGTCTGAGTGTATACGTGTTTGCAATAGCGTGGCAGCTGCTGCTGCTTATTATTCTGGCTCCCCCTGTTCTGGGAGCCACGGTGTGTGCTATGTGTGTATGTGGAAAATTAAGGATGAACCAAGGGTGTGAGGGTGTTGTCGGCGAAGGGATGAAAAAAAAAGTTCGTTGGGTAGACGACGATGAGGAAACGCGTCTGACGAAGGAAGATGGAAAATGGAGTTTTCTCCCTATGTTGTTGGTGGTTTTTTTTCTGCATACTTGAGGGATTTGGTCTTTTCAAACGATGTATCGTTGTTGGTTGGATGTACAATCTCTCCCAGTGAGTGAGGCTGAGACGCAAGGGGACGAATGAGGAAGTTATGTATAAGTTTTGTTGCCTAGAAGAAACCAATTTCCATTCTCTTTTCTCTCTCTCGTACTGTACAACTCGCTCTCCCTTCTGTGGTATGCTTTCTCAAACAATATTTTGCTTTCTTTTTCTCTCATTCTCCTTTTCACGTCCGAATGATGGGTTTCTTTACCGTCCACGGCTGTGGGGATGGTTGTTTACGGGCTGTTTTTATCTGTGGGGAGGCAGCAGAGGATGGCTGAGCATTGTGAATTTGGGGGCCAGAGGAGCAATGCGACTGAGCGAGAAAGAAGAGTGAATTTTTCAAAGAGGTGTAGTACTCTCTTATGTGGAACTGCTCATGCGCCTAAGTTGTATAATTCAGGGTACACTTCGATCCAGAAATACAATTGCAGTTGGTAATATTCCCAATATTTCCTTTCGTCATTGCGAATTTCAACTTCTCTCTCTCCCTCACTCACAAAAGGCCCGTTTTTTTTCGGAGCCCTCGTTCCCATTTCTTGGCTCTGATGAGTTTCGGCTCTTTTCTCAACAGTGGAGAGCAGCAGTGACAATGAGGAGTGTGATTTAATGTATATGTACCTACCTGAATTTTCATATTATATTTCTAGGCTTTTGGTGTATGAATCATGCACAATTTCTCTCTAGAATACCCTCATCAGTCAATTATTCCTACATTGAGTGACACAATGGGCGCTTTTTTTGCATTTAGTCCAATTTGAATTTGATATTAAAATGATATGCTGATGGAATAGTAAGTTTTTGGGGTTCATTCTTGAGTTGTGAGTGCAAGAATATAGTGTGTAAAGTGGGAGCAGGATGGAAGAGAGGTGCGTTGAATGATTGAATGTTGGGCAAAATGGTTCACACACAGAGAGAGAGAATCATCTATAGTGATACACACACAATTAAAGGCCCATTTGACAGTATGGACGAGAATTACATTGAGAAAAAGGGGCACGCGAGTGTGAGGCAATACACAAAAGCGTAGTCAGTTTCACTCTTGAGGTTTTCACGTAAAGTGAGTGAGTATATAGTGTGAGCTGAGCAGGGAAAGAGATCAATGGATTACCATGCGGAGCACTGTGTAGTGGGATTGAGTGAGACGTGGCGATATTTGACCCAGCAACATGAGTGGGGGAAATAACTATGGTGGTCTCACTCTGGCCATGTCGGGGTCTACGGTTGAGGTACAGTCGATGCCTGGTTCAGTTGCAAAGTAGCAGCGTGATTGTACGGATAATCCGCGACATTCTGTTGGCACTTTCAGTGAAAGCGTGCGATTTTTTTCACTCATTTCATTTCAACATTTCGTTCAAATTGTTCATTTACCAACATTTGTAGCCGCAGTGTTGTATTCTTTCACACTCCGTATTGCTAAATTGGTTGTAAAGAGAGTCAATTTGGGGCGCCCAAAGGAGGAGCAGAAGTGCCAGTGAGCTGAAGTTGTAACGAGAGCGATATCGTCAACCAGAAGTCCAACTTTTCTCAATCTCGTTCTCCTCGGAAGTCTAACAGTCAATGTGGTGAGATATTGAGAGGAAGAAAAAACACAGGAGAGCCTGAGGACACACCGTTAAACATTGGAATTGTGACTAACCCCCCAAGGCAGTAACACAGAAGGGGATCGTTGACGCTGCAAGCGAAAGAAGAGAAACAGGATTCGAACCCTTACTGATTCGTGTGAAGGAAGGTCAGCAGCAGTATTGGATAAAAGCGCTGAAAATCACATCGAAGGGAGAGTTTTCACTGGCGAAGAGAGAAGATATATAAATTACAAATTAACTAAGTGAAAGTGTATATTGAAGGAGGACCTAAAGTGAAACTCCAATCGTGGAGTGTTGACGAGAGTTTCGAAAATTGCCAAGAAGAGAAAGAGTGGTTACTCAAAAAAGGCGTACATTGATAAATAATAATAAATTAATGAGGATATTTTAATAGTTGCATGCGGTTTTTAGCATCTGGATCAACTTGTGACAGTTTATTGTTGATCGTGCAGACATAAACACGCGGTTGCGTTGAAGTAAATAATAAGAAGTATATGTATTAGAGAGATTTTTTTTCTTCTTCCAATGTGCAGTGCGCCACCGTAATTGAGAAGTAATTAAGAGAGAAACTCGTGGAAAATTGCTGTTGGAAAGAAAGACGAAAAAAAAGAAAAACAAAAGTGAGAAGTATAATTTTTGCAAACCAGGAAGAGTGCAGTTTATGTATAAAGTCTTGAATTTAACAGTTCTACCCAGTGCATTGTGAATTGTAATTGTCTACACGTGTGACTTGGTATATTGAGAAAAGCGAGAGAGAGAGATTATTATAGTTAATTTTCCTGTGTCTCCTCGTTAAGCACACTGACAACTCCCGAAGAGGCATGTTGATCTTTTTGCTGACGCTTGTGGAAAAGAGACACGAAATAGTGT
Source organism: Phlebotomus argentipes (assembly GCF_947086385.1). NCBI lineage: Eukaryota > Metazoa > Arthropoda > Insecta > Diptera > Psychodidae > Phlebotomus > Phlebotomus argentipes. Next base: position 1,930,594 of record NW_026776174.1, read on the forward strand.
GTAAATTTATAAAGAAGGTACATTTCTGAAGGAGAGTGTGGTGTTTAATACAATCTGCATTCAACGGTCCAGCGTCTAGGCATTCCAATTGCTTTATCGTGGAGAGCATCTTCAACTGGGTTCACTGAGGCGTGATCATATCGTCTCACCCAGTCAATCCAGACGGAACAAAAGTGCTCCATCTTTATCACCCCTTAATTTCTTTTCTTCTGGACCAGTGTTAATAAAAACGTGATCCACCGTGGATACCATAGCGTTGCCTCTGGGTGGATTATCACATGTTAGGATGGCTCTGGCCAGGTAAAGATGAAACACTTTTCTTTACGATCTATTTTTATTTCACATGATTTTTTGCCCACTGTTCTGGTTTTTCGGGCGGAATGTACGAAATTTCGCCAGCAAGTCTTACTGGGTGTTATCTAATTGAATGAGAGTGCGAGTGTGAGTGTATGTTTGGTGGAACATTGCGTGGGGAAATGACACCAAAATGCCCAGGGTTGAACTCGATTGGCACTTTCTAAATGGATATCATATCTCATTTCCGGTATATTATGATTAATAGCCGTCCTTTTTCACAAACTATATTATTCTGCACAATTTTTATATTTTATTTTTATCACACCCCAAACTATATATGACCGTAGTTTTCTAGAACAACAATCAATCCTGCTGAAAGTGTGAGGAAATTTTATGAGAACTTGCAAAATAGTCAAAATGCGCTGTTCTATTTGTCACAGTGTGGCACAAAACACTCGGAGAAAAGATGGTAATTTAGGGGAAATCGACAGTGGTTATTCAACAGAAAAAGACCCAGAAAGAATGAGTAGGAGTGGTGAGAGCAGGAAAATGTGGTTTTTGGGGCCTCTTTTTTTCGTGGATGTCGCAAAAAATAACGAAACAATAAAGGTTTTTTTTTCGCGGGCTCTTTCACACACCGCGCAATACGTCTCTCTTGAAGAAATATCTGCAATACCTATAATGTGTGTATATTTTACATATTTAAATGAATTGTGTGTTGAATAACTTCTCTCTCGCTCTCACGTGCGATGGAAACTTTCTACTTTAAATGTAGATCGCGTACTGAAAAAAAACGCCAAAGTTAAAGGCATAAAGTTACAGCCGAAAAAAAATCACAAGTTTTTTTTTCTGCGAAATATTTTGCTTTTGACACGTGGTTTTTTGCCGTAGGAATTGTCATGAGGAAATGGAACAATTTCCATGCAACTCTTGCATTCTCAATTAGATCTCTCACTTTCAATCGTGAAATTTGGATATTCAAATGACTAAATTTGCATTTTGTTGGTGAATTTGTCTGATAAGATTTGTAGTGTCTGGATAATTTGAAGTATTTTATATCTTTTATATGCTATTGACTTTTAATTGCTGACGTTTTATGTTCTTTATATGAATTCAAGTAGCAATAATGTCACACACTGTTTGAACGTTGGAAAATCGTGAGGCATCTATAATTTTCAATAGCAATCAATGTTCAAACAATGGCAGTAAATGGTAGAAAAAGAGTGTAATTGTGTGGATATCGCGCAATTTGAGTCACAGTTATTGCTAAATGTTTTATTGTTTCTTGTCAATTCGACGCATATCGCTAATGAAATGAAGTTAATGTAGAGTTTTATGATTGGCAAATCAATTGACATGGTAGCAAATAATGACTTTTCTTGCTGCGAAGATGAGTTTTTGAATGCACTGGTTGGAGAAAGACATAAAAAGTAGCAACATGAAAATTGTGCACAGCAATGTTAAATGTTCAATATCATAATATGCATATGTAGTGTACGGTTGCCTTCTAGCGGTGTGTGTGTGTGTGTGTTTATATGGGGACTAAGAAACAATAAATAAAGTGTATTAAAAATAATAGCAATAATAGTAGGAAATAAGTACAGGGTCGCAAGATCCAATTCAGAGCTTACACACAGCATTCACACGAGTGTGCATATTTTACTAGTATTTTACTTGGTTTTTCCTACACACGCATTTATCCGTGGTTGAACGCGTGTGTTGGTTGCGCTTAAGTCGCATTGTGGAGGTGAAAAGAGAGAAATCTGTGGTATTTTCAGAGGCACAGAAGCTCACTATGGATATAGTTTTTTTTTTTTCTTCGTTGAAGAGCGTTAACAAATAAATTTCAGTCACATTATTCTCGAAGGGTTCCATTGCGACTCATTGTACATAATGATTTTTTTTTAAATAGAAATTTAGTGCAACTCCCCCATGTAATTAAAATGATTTTCACTCTCTATTTCACTCCATATGTCCCTTACACTTGGTCACAACCACCCATCTCTTTCCATCCACATGTGTGATTATGATGACGATTGAGATTTTTTTTCTGCACAGACGTCAGAGTGTATGTTGGCATTAATGTTTGCTCATAATTGAAAGTATCGTCAGATGGAGGTGACGAAAAGAGATGGCACCATAGATTCAGCAAAATGCTTGGGAGATGCATAAAAAAAGCTATGCTTCTTCTCATTCACTCGAAATAGTCCTCAATCTCGTGGGCCACAGTTTGCAACTCACTATATTTCGCCATGTGCGTATGTGTAGTGTACATTGCACATAGGAGATGATGATGATGAAAAATATTTGCTTGAAGGAGAATGACATAAATGTGTGTGGGGAGAGGATTTATCCCATAAAAATCGATTTATATTGTCAATCTCTCACTCTCCTTGTGCCTCTTTTTTTTTCTCTCCACTTTGATTATTATCTCTCTAAACTTGTGAGAATGTAGTGAATGAACAGAAAATGCTTAGCATATTTTTATGCTTCGATAAGTCACCTAAATTAGTTCAATGTACACATAATTGTTGCAATTCATTGCTCATTTCTTGACATTATAAATGCTGAATGTCATACGAAAAGGAGGTGAAGAAAGTCACTATGCAATCGCCTCGCTCCTGTTTTTTTTTTTGCTATTTGCAATTAATGAATGTGAATTTGCATTGGGATGAGATGTGAGATTTTACAGGAAATCGTGGTAATATCTTACTTTGAGTTGTGAAGGAAAGCAAGTTGTGGTTGGCTTTCAATAATTTGTTTTTTCTTTACCTTAAATTTGAGTGAAACTGAGTAGAGATTCTGGCAGAATTTGAAGGGGCATCGAAAAACTTTCGTTTCTTTACTTTCACTTGCATCAGTGAAGGGGTGTACCCTATAACCAATGAATAAACTCTCTGTGCTTTCACCGTATTTCGTAACTTGTTAAAATTTCCAATCTGAAGATTGATGCATAAATGAGCGATATACAGAAATCGCGTACTTGAGGAAAAAGTCATTTTTTTAAATTGATTTTGCATGTTATGTATATGATGTGCACGAAGAGTCTTTTCCGGGTGTAACTCCTTAAAAATGTAAGTGTGTATTTTTTCAATGAATGCTTGGAAGATCTTTGAACTTTTGTGATCAAAATTCCCAGTGTCTTTGACTTCATTTGAGAATGAAGGGCGAAAGTAGCAGAATATATAATTTTGATTTTGATCTCTCAAGGAAATACACTGTGAAGTCACTGAATTCCAATGTTGATTGGTTATATTGCATTTTATGTTGAAGGAACTTTCGGTGTGCCACTCTAAAAATGCTATGCAGAGGTGAATATTAAATATTTCGACAGGTTAATTAGTAGGTTGAATACACTTGAATGTTACTGTTTGCAGGGTCGGGATTGTATATAATATGAGGCCTATTTTGGATAGTGCAAGAGGAAATTTAATTAATTGTTTTGATATTTCGAGTGGTGATTTGCACTGTTTTGTTGAGTATGTTGATTAATTTTTTGTGTATTGGCATGAATTCATGACAATATATAGTATTGGATATGAAATAAATGAATGATTTAAACATTCATGTTTAGAACAATTTGTTGATGCATTTCAGAGAGGCGATGGTGTATAAAATTGATTTGATTGAACAATTCATTTGCCATAATTTCAAGTGTATTTTTGCTGAGTTATTGATGAATGCCGAACATTCGCAAAATATTTATAATAATATTTCCTCCCTTGATGGAATGCTTCCATGAAATCACAATGAGATAATGATAGAGGTTTATAATAATTTATGTATGCTTTCAATGTCACACAGCAGAAATGTTTGATTATATGATTGTCTCATCATTTGGCATTATTTTCATACTTGATTTCCTGAATGTGTCGTATATTTTCCTTCATGTTTTGGACTTGAACAATTTGTGTGAATGCTGTCAATGGAATATTCGTGGGTTTCTCTCTCTCTAGCTCTTGCGAATCTCTGATCGAATGTGTCTTTCTCGCCGGCAAAGGCACAAAAAGAGAGTGTGTGGAGATGGAATGAAACAAAACTGAAATTTCTGCGTGAATAAATTCAAGTTCATTCGATGAAGATTGCCTCTGGAGTGTGATGATGAGGGGGATCTTTTTTGCCCGCAGATGGAAGAAGAAGTGTGCTGAATGCGTGTGAGTTGGAAGAAAATCAAAAGAGACCTTCAAAGGGTCAACTGGGACCGTTCACCTAAAGCCAAACACACTCAACCCGACTCATACAGTATAGAGTCACTCTTCTGCTCATGAGACGGACGAGGAATTGTATTTTATGAAGAAAAAATCGCGACCTGTGGTATAATTCAGTCGACCAAGGCGAGATTTTTTGTTTCAATATAATAATATTAAATTTGGCATGTGCAAAGATTCACCGCAAAATTTTATATTGCCAGCAAACACACATATATATTCATACAATGTGTTGTATGCATGAGATTCTTAGACTCACAGACGGGTTAGGCAAAAACGCGTCTCATCAGTTATCTTTTTTTTTTGTCTTCACCTCTGCTAAAAGACATTTCAGACGTGTTTTCACGAAAATGCTTTCGGGTTCGTAAATTTAAACATGTTTCACTTTTTATTTTTGACGAATTGATAGCAATCGTACAACTTGTTCTTTCAACTATTTAATTAAAAAATTTCGATCAAATTTATGTGATGTTACGTTGTCGCTTTTCGCTGATAGCGGCAGATTTTTTTTCCTAAGTGAATAAGCTTGACTTGAGAGAATGGGATCAGCGTGTTCATAAAATGGCCTAATCTGTGGCAATTTATCGATCATCTTTGCAAATTGATATCCCCGAACGAATTATTTGATTATGATTTTGCCTTGTGGACCAATTATCATCTTCACAAATTGATCCACACTCACACACACACACTTACTTAATTCATGGACCGCAAAAATTCAGAGCAAATAGATTAATATCTCCATGGTGAGATTAATAATAGCGAGAGGGAGACTATTTCGCGTGGTCTATAGTTATGAATTATAGTAATGATTCTTGTGCCGAAATTCCTTCTGACGAGACACGCTAAAATAATCACTGGAAAAGAACATGGCATGTGTGGTGGCTTGGTGTTGAGGAGGAAAAGCGAAGAGGAGTAAAAAAGAACGACTAAATGGTGTAATCTCAAGGCGATTATTATTATTGTGTTGAACCGAACGAATCGTGTTCCGAAGGTTATTTGAGGCTATTTTTGTGTGATATTTCGTTAAATTTTTACACACACTCGACAAGAAACGCGGGCACGATGAAGAAGAAGAAGCTTGCAAATTTATTCCTTCACCCTCCCTTTTTTTGCAACACTTTGTCTGGGCGTCCCAGGGACGAAGGTGCCAAAGGAGACGCTGAGGAGGAGGTGCAGAGGAAGCGCTCCGATCAATATAGTGTGGAGTGTTATGGAGAATCATATTGAAATTTACGACACGATTCTAGACTTCTTCTTTTTGTTCACGCTGGAATTTTGTAAATGTCGTTCCGTTACAAGGCTCTTTATTTATGCCGCTTCTCGCGTGATTTGTAATGGATTTGCACGAAATAGCAAAAGATTTGTGCCTGATAGCTTTAAGAGGGAGAGAGGCTCAGAGAGAGACTCAGAGATTTGCAATATTGGAATCTCTCACTTTCGTCTATAGCCCAGCATTTTGCTTACGGTGGATTTAGTGGGTAATTGATAGGGAGATGAATATTAAGTGATATGGCATAAATCCTTTCTCTCACTGGGTGGTAAAATTGGTAACATGAGCCTTCCCATTGGCCATAACTCATTTGTGACACTATTAGGAAGCACTAATGACAATTTTTATGTTTTGTGCTGAATACCGAGGAGAAAAGTGGTGTGTTTCATGAAAATTTCGCATTAGTCACGCGAATAGAAGGGGGCTTGACGAATGAGGTTTGCTCCCTTTCTTCTCCTTCTGAAGTTCTACTGCTTGATGACGTATATTTTAGCCTTTTTCCGGGACATTTTCGTCTTGGTGAAACTTGTTGCAAGATATTGCTTAAGCTTTTGATGTTATGTACAATTCTTCAGGGTTGGAAAATGTCGCGAGCGCGAGGAAGTGATGTATGGTGGAACTTTAGAAAATTATCATGTCGAAAAGTTACACACACAATTCTCTACTAACCGCATATGAGAAATTTGCATATTTAAAAAGTTTTCAGTTTTTGCTATAGAGGTTTGTTGGGAGAAAGAACGAATGAGAGAAGGAGTTTATTGAGAGTTTCGAGGGTGAACTTTTGTGTGAAAAGTGGAGTGTTTGAAACTCTTGAATGGTTGCATTTTGGGCAGAAATTCCACTCTGTTGTTTTTTGTCGAAGCTTATTACCTCATTTTTTTTTGTCTGTGTCTTTTCTACCTCCTCAACCTCTTTAAATTTTTAAATTGCTCTTTTTCGCATTGACACACTTTTTATGTGGCGGACTTTTCGAGACTAATTTGTGGTATATTGCATATCTCACTCTCGTCTGACCATATTTCTTCTCCTTTCCAATGCATCCACTCGGATTTCACCTCAATGTCCATGGCTGTTGAGAGGGAGACAATATCCTCTGTACAGCCTCAACCTACAATTCGGTGGAAAATGCTTGAAATTTTAACTGTAGTCGGAGATAAACATGACTTGAAATCTGTTTGAAGCAGAAATGAAAGAAAAAAGACAAGACTTTCAGTGAAGCTACTCAAGTTTAAATGTGCAGAATATTTTCTGAATAATGCAAAAATGTATAGAAAAGTTTGACTTGTCGAAGCAGTTGTGAGAAAATGAGAGAGACGAAAGGTTTCACAACTTGATGTTGTAGCGAAGTTTTTTTTTCTAATGATTTCACCCCCATAATTCAGCGTTCCTTTTCACTCCATGTCTATACAGTGAATTAATCTCCAGGGCGATGAAATATAATATTATGAAGAAAATCAACATTTTCCCATACTTCTTGTATTGAATAGAATCTTCACCTCTCATTTCCATACCACTTTCTGAACTGAAATTCACGTCTTTTCTCCCACTTTCCATTCGTATTTGTTAGATAGATATTCTCTACGGTGAATTTTCTTCTTAAGATAATCTTATTTCACTTTCCCCCTTTTATTGGAAGTCTTTTTGCTCTCATTTATGTTGTCATTGTCAAAATTCTATTCGTCTAAATGTGAGATATGTTTCTTAAATATTTTCACACACAATTACCAGAACCAGATATTAATGGTAATTATTAAATTTTCTTGAAATTCACCTTGTTTACTGAGACGAAAATGCGTTGGAATTGTTATTGCCAAAGAAAGGCAAATTTTCATTACAATCTTTAAATGTAATTGAGAAAGTTTGCCAGAGAATGTTTGCCAAAAGTGTGTTGTTGAATGAAATATTCTAATTTAATGTCTAAAGTGATGAAAATGTATTTTCCCGAGGGTGGAAAATAGCGCAGGGTGGCGAGAATCTTATCAGTATTCCGATCCATAAACGTATCTTTCACGTCTGTATTTTCAGCCTGGGAATATGTTACAGAACCCTCTCAAATTTATAAAATAAATACCATTGAATATAAATGGGGAACGATTTTGCTTACTACAACACTTGGTTTCGGCTCCTTCTTTCCTATTCGCACAATGTATTTTATAAGGATTTTACTAAGATGAGATGAGTCTAGCGTAAAATATAAGTCTGTACATCGCTTGGGTGGCTTCGATGATACATATATATCTGTAAGGCTTTGCTTTTCATTGTATGTAACAAAGAAATTAGGACGGAGTTCATAGTCGGTGGCAGCAGATGGAGATCCCGGACGCTCGCCAACCTGCTAACTGGGCACTGTCTCAACAAGCATCTCAGTAGATTAGGCGTTAATTGCACCACATCCTGCAGAGGCTGTGATGAAGCGGAGGAGACGGTCAAACACCTTGTGTGCGACTGCCCTCGATTTGTAAATGTCAGAAGAATCCTTTTAGGAAAACCATTACTCTTGGAAAGTGACCTATCGAGGCTAAAGCTAGCTAGTCTGCTGAACTTCGTTCGGAAGACTGGCTGGCTTAATCATCCTTGCCTTGTATAGTAGATGTTATTTTGTATCGGGGATGCATAAAGGGCCCGTCAGATGGCCTGGATGCCGTGGAGCAAGACTTCTTGCACCACCCCCATTTTTAATCTAATCTAATCTAACAAAGAAATTACGATAAAGTATCATAACATCGAATTCCCAAAGGAAATATGTATCTACCCAAAGTCTCATTTAACATTCCAGGGATTTTTTCTCTCTCTACTGGCGTTCAGTCCCTCTAAACTGTCTATCTAAATAATCATCTGTCTGACTAGGTGCTCCTTTTTGTCTCATCAACGATTATTTGGTGTTTATCTCCCTCTGAATTGTGTGTTTTTCGTCTATTGATTCTCCCATCCAAGATGATTTTCAACGTACACATATGCATATATACACATATTCCTCAATAGTGATATTTGTACAAAAATTCACAGGGGTGGTCTCTGGGATCACCATATTCATCCTGTGTGTCGTGTCTCTTTCTTCTATAGCTTTTTTTCCCCCTTCTCTTGAGCTAATATGGGAAGGCATGTAAAAAGATGAGCCGTGTGTGTTTCGCTTACTTAACGGATGAAATCAAATAAGAAAGAATGAATTTTAAATGCCTTAGAACATTCTCATGTCTGTGTTGGCCGCACAAGTATGATGGTTGAGTGAAGAAGGACGCCATTTGTGTACAACTTTTGCCGGCTTCTTCTCTTGTCTGACCTTCTCCGGGGTGGTGGAACACCCACGAATCGACAGGATGGCAAAGAGAGATTTTGGCTTTTGGGAGTTTGTAGATATAAATTGAGTGAATGGGCAGAAAAAATTGTGGCTTTGTCTCGGATTGTGACTCGAATTTTCCACACACACAAGATCAATTTACAATTTGGGTGGTAATACTTGTCTGAGCAAATGTTTTTCAGGACAAGAGAGGGAACTTTTTCGAAAGCGTGTCTAATGATATTTAAACAGAAATCATGGTGTGTATTTTCTCTTCTTCCAAGGATAACAACAAACCGTCTCGAGGGTTGCTGCTTTTGTTGAAAAATCACCTTAGAGATAATTTAACCCATCCTAATGACATTCTATTGAAATTACCACCCAAATTCTTCTTGAGAAGCCTCAACAAGATGGATAGGTTTCAATTGAGGAGTAAATTTGGTTTGAGTGAGCGAAGCGTTTTCTCAATTGATGTTCAGACAAGATTAATTTTTTCATCCATTCTTCAGTCATTTTGAAATTGAATACAGTTGAATTAGATCGAAGAGATCAAATTCACCGTCTTCACTTTAATGTTCATGATACAATTGACACCGATGAGGAATAGAATTTTCTGGTTATAAAGGAAAGACCAGAAGAATCCTATTTAAGATTATTATTTATGATTTCGATAGAGAAGGAAAAATGAGATGAATATAAAGTATCCATCATATCGTATTTCACAGACAATTCATTAATTTATTCATGAGTTTGGGTACTTCGTTTTTTACGTGCTGAAATGTAGAGTGTATTTTTTTTGGGGGGAAAAAAAGTGAGAGATCAGCAGAAGGGAGAAATGTGCTGAATCTATAATTTTCTCACACTCTGTACATTTTATTCAATTATCACGTCGACCTTGTATCAATCCACGCGCGCGTGTTGGACTCATGTGGAGCAAATGGGATTTTCATTTTTGGGAGTGACAGCGAGGGGATGCAGGAAGATGAGTCTGAGAGAGTGGTTTTATATATCAAGAGTGTATATAATAAGGTGGAACAGATTCCCAGAATCTCCTCGTGACTTTTATATGAAAGATGTCAAAGCTTAATAACAACTTCTCGTGGATCATACATATATTTAGCAAGCTGGTTTTTTTTTCTCTGACATATCTTCAAAAGCATTTAATTCACGTCATAGATCGCAGTGCATTGTCTGCAGTGCAGGATTGGGAAGAAAAAGTTCTGTGACTAATGATTAAATAGCATGTATGTATTGCCATTATATCACTCAATATGCGCTGTGTTCTCTTTTTTCCGACTGAGAAAAAAAGGCCGAGGGAGAAGTCTGGGATAATTAACCCAATTTCTGGATGGTTTTGCACTTATTTGAGTAATTCACTGACCCAATTTTTATTCAATTTCGACCACATTAAAATATTAAAGTGTGATATATGAACAATGAGTGGTATTCGCAAAAAGAGCTTCGTCACTTTTATTGCCAACCCAGAGTCACGATATGAGTGCGTGCGAGTGAGAGAGACGGAGACAGTAACCTACAGAAAATGTGAGTGTATACCAGGAAATGGATGACTGGGAAATGCTTATGATGGAGTCTCGCGGGTGGATAGTGATTTGGGTGTTAGTGCTTTGGGTGGTGGTGGGAGGGTGACACTAATGTTGGAGCAAATGGCTGGCCTAGAAAATTAAAAGGCAACCCTCAATGCGTCTCATGAGCTTTCAAGGATGTCCTACAATGTATATATGGATGGTGTGTCACCTCGATTTTGGGGGTGTGTTTGTTGGTCATTGGAGGTGACTCACATTCACCATGAGGGTCAAATGGAACGTTCGCTTTTTTCCACCTCGCCGTCAATTTGCCACTTCTTTTGTACACCTTTTTGGCCACGATGTGAGAGGAGCGATATGGTGAAAGAGTGGGTCTGAGAGCAAGAGAAATCAACAAATCGACCTGAATTCAGGCACCATGCAAAAGTGTATTCCTGAGAACCACATTCAAATATTAGTTAATTTCTTAATGCGTCAAAATTATAATAATCTAATTGAATTACATGCGAGCTTTCATGGTGGTTTAGTGGGATTGAGATATATACTTCACAAACAACAAAGGCACTGACATATTCTGGGCTAAAGATATGTGCAGAAATCCTGAAATTCAACTGAGTTCTCATATGAGGGCAACTGTGTGGAATATGTATTAGGTTTTCTATACGCGTTTTGACGGTAACGCTGTCGCTGTCGCAGTTGAAGGTGGAATCACGAATGTGTTATAGTATGTGTGCTGGTTGGTGATATAAAGTCGTGTCCTTGCGAAATGATGAACAATTTGTCACAGTTTAATGGATTAAACAGTGGCTGAAAGCATAGTAGTTTCCCGATACTCGAGGATGTTCCTGAGCATGGTGGAGAGGTGATAAAGTTTGCGGCAGTAAAAGGCAAAAACAACCATGTCTCTCTCTCTCTCATATTGCAATTAATTCTAAAAGCAATGATGATCGCAAAGTTTAAACCCAGTATAACGTCATCACGGCAAAATGTGTGTGGTTTTTACTTCTCCTCACTTTTGACCTCGAATAACTTCCTCGATTATTATATAGTTTTTTTTTTATGCTAACACACACGTATTGAGTGTCTATGTTTCATGCCTGTGCGGACATACAAAAGTGTCTCTTGGCTTAATAATACTAATTACACTCACGATAGTTGTTTGTGGTTGATATATAGAGAGAGACTGGATTGTCGGAGCGTCACAATATCATTTCAATATCATGCACTCTATTTTAGGATAGATAAATAACGTGAAAACATTTTATCTTGTGTATACAGATACACTTCTGAATTGCTTTATTGTTCATCCTAAAAGAAAGACCACCTTTTTCGGGCTAGTCACACTCTGGGTGTCTTTGTGTAGTTCATGGAACACCCTAGACAATAAAATAAAAAAAAAAGATGACTGAATTCCGCAAACATTGAAGTCTTATCAATTATTATGTGATTTCCATGTTCCGCAATGAGATGTCATGAAAAGTATAAATTGCAAAAAATGGTGATTTTTGCATTCACCGCACTGCAATTTGCCTTTAGTATTTTTTCCCCTTCAGTTCATGCAATCACCGTTGGAGTCTTTTCTTTGCGTTTATTCAAAGTACCACATTCAATATGTATAGTTCTCTTTCTATATATACACAAGTGATGGAGAAAAAAATCCTTGAATCTGTGTATTAGTGAGACAAGGTCATGCGAATTGAATTAACTTCCAGACGTTTCGCATTTAAACGCGATGATGATAATGTGCTCTCTGGAGGAATAAAAAATAGCCAGCAAATGTATATACAAAGTGTGAGATAGATTGTTAAGCATGACAGGGATGAGAGAGGTTATTTTTTTCAATTGTCGCGCTGTAGGAAGTGAATCAAGGATAGGGGTGGTTCTGCTTTTTGAAGCGCACAATTATTATCTGTCGCCTAATCAATAGCACGATACTATGTAGTCAAGGTATTTTAGCAGATGCCAACATTTGCAAACACTATGTTGTTAACCAGGATGTCTCTATGTAGAGGGCTTAGAAAAATTTATTTATTTTTGAGCTTAACCTTGATGATTTTATGCTTATTTCTTCATGTTCTGGGTGGCAAAGGTGAGTCTCTGTTGGTCTTGCCTTCTACTCCTCTATCGCAGTGTGACTTGATTTTTTTTTCTTTCTTTTGAAATATGTTTCACGCATTTTTCCTTTCTTCGTATATAATGTTCTGTGTCACGGGGCATGGCAAAATGGTAACAGGAAAGAAAGATGTGAATGAATTACTTGTTTGAGCAATTGGCTGTAGTTCTATTTCTCAAGATTTTACCTTACCTTTTGCTGAAAGACTCGTTTTGCATTCGCTTTTTTTCCCCTCGTGTAGAGGAAAAATATGAAAGTAACTTTTCTGTGGCATTTATATCAAAGTCTCACAACTGTGCAATGGAGTTTCCTATACAAAAGCTAAAGGCACTCAGCGCAACATTCCACGCACTGCGATGCTGTGCTCGCGAGGTTGCAAGTGTGAACACATTGTCGGGTTAACAGTTAAACTGTTTTATTGATTTTTGCCAATTAGACGAAAGACAGAGAGAGGGAAAAGATATGAGAAACAGGCGAACAAATTAATTTAGAATTCACATAGAAGTAACACGCACGCATTTTCTGAGGTGTGGAAAAAGAGTGTTGAATTGAAATTATTGGGTAGTCGAGGTGGAAAATGAACATAACATTGCTCCTCTTCCTCAATGTTCATTTCAATCGGTGTTTATTTAAAAGTTTTGCTATGCTATTTGCTAAAAAGTGGGAAGTTTCTGAGGCATGTGCCAAATTTTTTTTTTCAACATCACTCACCATCATATATTGTTTTGCATTGCTATGTGTATTCTCTTCTATATATGAGAGAGAAGTTTACACTATTTTGGCAACATTTTCAATGTCAATGCGATGACGGGGTTCTCTATGGCAAGCAATATAATGTTGAAGCTTTATTATTGTTAGCTATAGAGGCACATTAGCTGTGAATGAGAGAGTGCGAAAGGGAGAGAGAGAAAGAGAGACAGAGAGATGTGATGGAGAAGCACAAACACTGACTTTGCTCAGAGAATTCTCATGTTAATAATGTGCCACAGAGAGTTTGCGAAAAAATAGTATGACTTGAGAAATCACTCATCATGCCTTCCGGTATCAGTGCTAAAATTAAAAATGATTGAAATTCATCACGAGATACCAGAAAATATGAGATAAAAACCAATAAGTTTTATATAAGATAGTTTTCCTCCGAGTTTATATGCGAGGAATGTAGATTAATTGAATTAGCAAAGCAAATGAATATATCTTTTTATATGAAAATTATAATTTTCTTGGATAATTCTATCATTGAACAATCTTTTCAGGAAAAAATTTCCTCCCTCTATTTCATGGTAAGTTTAATTTTTCATGTTACTCTTTCTCAATTTGTATAGTAAGTCTACGATGTTTTTTTTTTCTTTCTCTCTATTCAGTAATTTATTCCTAAAACAAATCACTCTTTCTCACTATCTCGAGAAGTTTTGAAATTATTCTATTCTAGCCAACATGCTAACTTTTGATTAACGCCATATCAGATCAGTTTGTAATTGCCAAATTGAATTAAGCACTTCATATCAAGGACTTATCGAAATAGTTTCCATGCACAACTATTGATTGTAAATTGCAATACTTGCAGGCATCATAAGTGGTAATAGAGGCAACACATAAATAATGTTTCAGTTGAATTGACCACAAAACCAGATTCAATTTGTTATTTAAATGAATTGTTGGGTGTCTGTTGTGACAAAGAGAGATTTATGCTTCGTCTCTCTTTGCTCACATAAATTTCCAGCTTTATCTTTCACTTTTTCTTCCCTTTTTTTTCAACTGTATGGTTCTTTGTCTGTCAAGTATTTGTCCTCTTTTCGGGATGCGCATCTGTAGTCAAGGCGATGTGGTGAGGAGGTCAGAACAGGAGGCAGAAAAAGGTCGTAGAAAAGATAAGGCATGGCCACCCAAAGTGTTTAACCTCCTTGTCGGGATTTGAGGAAAGTTCCTTGTAAGCTTTCCAGAGAAATGAGGAGAAAGTCAGGCTTTGGAAGAGAAGAAGAGCAAAGTAAATAAAATCATCGAATGAAGAGCATTGAGACCATGTTGAGAATCCTTTCAAATCTTATATTGAATATTTACACTTACTTAATTTCACAACATAAATGCTTGCAATTCTTGGTAATGTTTTTCTTTACACCCTAAATATTTTATTGGCAATCTCCCTGATTTGGTACGCTTTCTCTGAAACAAAAGAAAATTCTGCAAAACGTGTCGATGACTCGTGTCGTTCAATTGAGTTGAAATTTCCACGATAGTTGAAAACTTTCGAAGCAAAAGTGGTGGTGAAAAGAAAGGAGGTTTAATCACCTTACCTAAGCGATATGTATTTTCTAAAAAAATATTTTCTTCTTCGTGAGAAATTGGAAAAAAGAAGACTATATTTTCTCTCCCGCATTTTGCAAATGCTCAGGAGAAATTCATACACCAATACTGCACTGTCTTTTGCTGTCCCTACAATAGTTTTTTTTTCTCTCTCTCTGCATAAAGTCACAATTTCCAATATGCAGCAATAGCATTTGCACGTCTTTCATGCCGTCATAAAATTTATTGCTATATTTTCACCTACGCCACAGTTTTTGCAATTATGCCAAATGGGTAGACTTAATGCAAACGCTAAAAGCATGAACCAATGATCTCGTGGAGAGGTGAAAAGTTTCTCAATTTTCTGTCTCTCTAAAAGCATGCCAGCTTGTATGCCGCAATAAGTATTGCAATGCGTCTGAAATGTGTAGTGGTTTCAATGTGTAAATAACTATAAGTGATATTTAGTGAAAGTATCCAATTGAGTGCACCAACATCTCACAGTTTAGCTGTCTGTTTCTCTCCTTTCTGGGCTGATATTTCGTGAATTGTTGCGGCATTTATCGCAAACACCAATCATACTTGAGGTACTTTTCTGCACAATTTTCCCATAAAGTTTTCAGGCGAGTGTCTTTTGTTGTCTAACTAAGGGTATAATATACAGTATGGTTTTGTGAATGCAAAATTAACCACTAATTTGACTCTCTTGTGTGTACAATATCCTGTCTTTTCGAAAAGAAATCACTTTTCTTCGTGACTGTTTACACTTTTGGTGTCCAAAGGAGGAAAAATAATAATAAGTGGGGAAATAGCTTGAAAGAAATGCAGTAAAATGTTGAATTCAATAAAAACTAGAGCTCAGCAATGAAGAGCTTTTATTGTTGCATTGTTCTCAATACATCTTTCTTTCATCCATGATGGTGATTATTTAAATTTCACCACGTGTGTGTTTATTTTTTGAATTTCATGGCAATATGTGAAGAAAAGAAAGGACTTTCTTTCTGTTTGTGCACTATTTTGCATTAAGGAAATTGCAAATGGGGTTTTTGCGTGAAGATATGATGTGCGAGGGTTTCTTTTTGTGAAATATTTCGCTCTATCTCTCCCTCTCTATCTACTTATCTCTAAAATTTATGTATGTGAAGAAATAAAACACTTTCCCTTTATGCAATTTTTTGGCATATGCCGCATTGAGAGACCTCAAAATGACTCTCATTTGCCACTAACCTTTTTTTTTTCTACAATGCGGCGCTGAAGATTGCAAAGACTCTATCTAAGTTGAAGAGATGATGTAAAAGGAAAAATCGTTAATTGAATTAAGTTTTCCATTAGCATTTTTCGCAAAATTTCAACAGAAAACGTGGATACGCATGCGAGTAGATATGGTGTGTCTGTGTGTGTCAATTATTTACTTGACCGTCTGACTTTGGCTATGTTTTTATTTCGCTTCGGTTTTTTTCTGTTCGATAATTTCAATATATTGCCTCTCCATGTAATGTCGCGAAACGAAAAATGGCACGCAGATGTATAAAAAAAAATTGGTTGAAAACGTAATAAATTTGAGGCAAATGGGTTAATGCTTTTTTGCGAGTTTCACTTTCATTCATGATCATTGTTTGCATGTCCAGCAAATTTGATCTCTTTATATTGGCCCTAATTGCCGAAGGCGCAAAAGGAAAAGTATTGGCAATTGTCATGGTGACTATTTAAGTTCTATGAATTGCTGCTGCAGATTCACTAAGTGCAGTTTGTGTTGTAACTTCACGAAAGTTTCTCCAATTTCTTTTCCCAATTGAATTATCACAAACTCTAACCATTTCCTCTGCAATTTCTTACCTTTCCACGCTCTCTCAGTGATGGTTAATTTGAGATGTTGAGAAATTGAACCACATTGGCATAGACTCAATACTCAATTAATTCACCTCTCTTGTTTATCTGCAATCTCTCAAGTGATCACTACTTCTCTTTGCATGTGTTTTCACCGTCACAGTCTTTTCTCTTTTCGGTGAATGGATTTGTATGTGATGTGATATATTTCGTGAAAAACCTCTTTTCTCTAACCAAAGAGAAGTGAAAGATTTTTACATGATTTTAACCAAGTATAGAAGAGTGCGGGCGAAGAAAGAGTCATGATATACGCGAAAGTGTTTCGGTATTTTTGTGAGAAACACCAGCGAAATTATGTTTGTTATGAAAACACAAGAGAAAGCGAATTGATTTTGTCTCTTGGCACTTTTTTTTTCTTAATTCAACATGTAATGGCGGAAAATTTTGCCATTTCCTCAATCTCTCTTTTCTATTTCACCCACACACTTTTTGATCGGCATTGCCTTATTGCATGACTGAATTGATGATAGTGCAGTATTTGAGCAGAAAATCTGTGGAAGATTATGCAAGAACCAATATGTTTCGGCAGTAAACTCTCTCTCTCTCTCTCTTCCGAACATCAGTTGCCAAAACATGGGTTTGAGTTGGTGGCCAAAAACATATTTTTATTTAAAATTTAATTGTATTTTATGTAATTTCTATATTCCTGCTGAAATCTGTTTCTGTAATTTTGTCTAAGAACTGACAAATATCATGTGTGTTTCTTTTTGCTATTAAGCTGGAAAGCGCGTTGCCAATCGAATGTAGGAAGCTGCAAAATATAAACTCTCACCGTGACTAAATCTTTCATCGACATGGCAATTTTGTCCAGATCAATCGATTGATCGATATTGATAACGAATATAATTGCCATCTATCTTGCCATTTCCGACAATGGCGAGAGTTATCCGTGGTATGAAAAAAAAGATACGCCAGAATATAAGTGAGTGTAAGCGATTGTTGGAACACAAATCCACTATCCCACTCCACTGCCACAGTTTCACTCGACATCGTGCGCGATATGTTCTCAATTTCCGCTCCGTAGATTATTTAATTTCATTTTTATGTATGGCGGCATCATCGATTTGTGACGATGATTGCCTTCGAACTCAGAATGGTATGAGGTTGATTAATTGTCGTTCTATGCCATGGGATGCATTCGGATGTGCGCATCTTCAGTGTGACTCTCATGGAACACAGTCTGTCAGCATTAAGTAGCGGTCCGAAAAGAGACAGATTGGAAATGGAACGGTTTGTTCATTGGGGAGCAAAAAGACTTGATGGAAGAGAAGATGTAATAATTGAAGATTGTGGCATATTGAGGTGATTTTTCTACAATTCCTCCACTTTTCTGCCACAATGTCTGTCTCTCTATCTCTTGGTAGTTTCGCGAGAGTGTGCGGAGATAGAGATGAAAGAATTAAATGAAATTTATTATCACAGCAAAGTGAAAATGCGGGATTATGTTACCATTTGAAATTTTTACCTATAAATTGCCAAGTGAGACAAATAAAGAAATTAATGGTGTGATCTTATCCAATGACTTGTTACTTGTTTAATGTAAAATAAGGCAATATTTTTTGCTCTGGCCATTCCTTCTCGCGCATCTTCGGATAGACTCTTGTAAAAGAGAAATTTTCTCGCGGAATGTTTTCCGGTTTTTTTTCGCTTATAAATATCTCATGAGTTGTCGTTTTTTTTTAACTGACTGTTACAGCATTTTTAGTTGAGACTGGGATGAAGTATTAAGAAACTTATAGTGACTATGAAGTTCTCATACTGTTTATATGTATTACTTTGCTTGGAATTTCTCTGAGAACCAAGCTAAGATGATTAAATTCTCTTTCGTTTTTTTTTCTACTGAAGAAAATTGTTGTGTACGCTGAAGGTGGGAAAAAAACTGACGCTTCCAATAAGGTGTCAATTAGTGATAATTTGAATGTAATGAAGAATTATGGCTAATTCTTACCAATATGCTTCACCAAAATTTGATTTTTGGAAGCTTTCTGTCTATCTGTGGCGCAGTGTATATTAGGTATTTCGTGGTGCTTGTTTAACTATTTGATTAAAAATTCACTGTTTGTTTTCTCTGAATTCTCCCTCACTCTTTCTTTTATTATCAGTCATTATTTGAACAATCGTCAAGTAAATGCTTCTTCCCACACCTTCAATTTGTTATTTTCTCTGGCAGCGGCTTTTTTCTCTCTTCTCTCACAGATAATCGACATATTTAACGATTTCTTTATTTACAATGTGACCTTGGTCGTCAGGAAATATTTTCAAGTTCACAGAAATTTATATTTAAATCAAACAAGAGTCACGGTGGTGAATAGCGGAGAGGTGGTTTCTTGAAAAAGTTGATTGATGGCGTGACTGGTGAGCAGATTGAGGATCACAGCTGAGAATGTTACAAAGAAATATGTGTTTGACAAAGAGCCGTAACAGATTCTCCTCTCCCCTATTGTATATATATAGAGTGGGTAGAAAAAATGCGATTTTATTACACGTGAAATCTCTCCATTTTTATCGATCTTTTCTCATCTCGGCTTCAAAGTCATTACCGGCTTGTCATAAAACAGTAATTTTCTGGAAGTCTCTTTTAAGAAAATTTCAACTGCAGATGATTTTTTCAATGGACTTTATGGTGGTATCGACGGACAATATAATCTGTCAGGCATATGCGCTTAAAGTTTCTTTTGATAGACTAATTTCTCATTGAATGTTCGAGTTTGAGGGTTGAAAAGAAGCCCCTAAAAATCGTCAAAATCCAAATCCATTAAGTTGAATAATATTTGGTGTATCTAATCGATCCTTAAAATCTCCCTTTAACATTGCCTTGCTGAATTCGGAGTTTCGAGGGATGCTCTGTTTTTTTTCGGGGTTTATTCATTCTCCACGAAAATCAATTTTATGAGTGAAGGAGCAGACAATGTCAAAATAAAGGTCATGTTTCTTGATCTTCCTCATCATGAGTTTTCATCATTCCTTTTCAAAACGACGATATATTGTGTCTTCCTCTTTTTTTTCGCTGCTGATGAGCCTAAAGTGGGAGGAGTATTAGGAATTTCTGTATCAAATTGCCGTCATGGTGGGAAACGAAGATTAATATTGAAGGTGAATGTATGGGGAAGAGACATACAACAGGTATGGCGAGAGCTTTTTCCCTCATATTTCAACCTTGAGGGATATTTGGGTTTTTCACCTTGAAGAGAATCTCCTTGGAAAGGCAATAGAAAGCTATAAGAGAGTGAATATCTCCTTCCTGTATTTTTTTTTCTCTGTTAAATTGGAATCTTGGATCCTTTTTCCTGTCCTCTGATTCCCATTCATGCAACATCTGCTGTGATCCCAGCATGTGATGTAATGAAATTAGACACGATTGCTTATCTCACCTTCCTTTGGATGATATGTTGGATTTTTATGATGTGAAAGTTCTTGAAAATTCTAGTCATGAAGATTAGCCATACTAATTTTTGTACACAGTAATTAATATTCTCTAAACAGCCGTATAAAACGTTCAAATGGCGACAGGAAGTGTGAAAAACTTGTCATATCTAGCAAAGCTGTTGCGAAAACGCCTCTACGCCATACAATGTATATTTTGTGTGGTGATAAGATGAAATTGTGTGAAATTCGTTGACCTCGAAATTTTATTATTTAATCTTGATAAGGCAATACTTATCGCTTTTTTTCGTACCTTTTCACCCTCCATATCACCTTCAATATCGCACATACGCGATGAATATGTTTGTGTGTGGAAGTGAGGAAAAAAGAGCTACGAATTTCCTTGTTTAATATCTTCATCAGAGGCATGACTGATGACATGGCGTGTACGTGACAAATGTGCGGAATAATATTTGTCATTTTATGTATGAGCTCATTTGATTTTCGCACTATCGTTTGGCGATGGTCATATGCGGAGACTTCTTGTCATATACGCACAGTGTGTACATATTATGACTATTGTCTCACATCTATTCCACTGTTCACGGCGATTGGGTCAAATTTGGGGCTTTTTCTTGGCCACAAACATGGGTCATGTCCTTGGGGAAGTTTCATATCGGGGCGACTGAAGAAATGGCCAGAGATATAAGAAGCGAAGATTAATTTGTGGTTGGCAAAAAAAAGAGTGTTTGGATATCTTACCATCATCTTCGTCAATCTCTCAAGAGTGTCTCGAGGCCATGCATTGATCCAATCCATGTCGGGGTGTTATTAGAAGAAAGAGGAATAGCGAAGAAATTCATTTTTGGCCAATAAAAGTAAAATGTGTATCCTTGGAGCTTTTGTTGCCTCCGTTCGGCCCGTTTTTTACGCTTCACCTTCAAGTGTTGGTGTCTTCTTTGGGCTCGCTATATTTCACCTTTGTGAAAATCTCCCTTCCTCTCACCAACTTCCCTTTGCCCAGAGATTTCTCTCTCTCTCTGTGTGCCTCTGCATGTGTCTGTCTGTTGTTGAGGAGACTTTTTTTTGTACATATTTATTTTCTCCTCTTTTTCTCTACAGCCCAAATCTTTCCAAAGAGACAAAAAATACTTTTTTGGAGTATCAACGCCACAAGAGTTGGTAATAAATCAGTTTTGCCGGAGAATTTGTCGAGTGAACATCGAGTCCGTTGCCATTACTATTACAATAGGTTTTTTTTATGAGAAAAAGAAAGAAAGAGATATTTTGTGGACAAAGATACAACGTGATTTTTAATACTGTTGTGATATTCGATGATAGTGAAAGAGAGTGAGAAAAAAAAGTGGTTGATGAATGTGTGAAAGATTATAATATGGAAATATGCCATGGAGTTTCAGTGGCTTTTTACCGTCAGCTATCCTGTCTTGAGGCGTGAATAGAAAGGATTTTCACTGTAAAATCCTCTAAATCATATCTTTTTTATGTGCTCCCCTTCACAGTTCAATGAAGGGAAATTGAATTAAAATATTCAATCTCTCTCTTCTTTCACCTTTCTTCTGCCTGAATGCGTGTTCGCTGAGAGCACGTGGAAAATTTATTTATGCATTTCTTCATGAATCAGTTTATCAGGTAAAAACCCAGCGCGAGAGAGATTCTCCATCAAACTACTATATAGTGTGTGTGGCTGCAATGATGAATGGATTTGTGGAGAGATTATAATTTCATCGAATGAATCTCTCACCAAAGTGAAAGATATTTGCTAGTCAGATGCTCTTGGCTTGGTGAGAGTCACATGGAGATTCATCTACTTAATCAGCCAGCTTTTCACCCACGACGCCATCAATTGCGTTGCACAGCTATGGAATTCAATGAAAAAAGAGCAACATATTTTTTTTTATGGTGATATAATTTAATGACCAATTTGAGTGTGATTGTTTCTCTCTCTCTCTCTGTTTGTGTGCTTTTCCTGGATTGTAATGCTGAAGAGATGGAGGAAAAAAACATGACACTGTAACCAGATTCATGGTCAAACTAATTAAATGATTTTGTGCTCTTTATTAATTTACGCTTCTGAAATTGTCATGTTTAATACCATTTTATGTCACACGCTGTGGCGTTAATCGGAAATTTAAGAAGAACACAGTGGAGAAAAACTGTTTCCAAGAAGAAACTGGAAATGTTGGGATAAAATGGGAATTGTTTATAAATTCAATATTTACTGTAGAACGTGATTAAACAGAAATCATTTAGAATAAAATTTAGTTCTCATAGTATATGGCCCTAAGCTTTTTCCCAACAGACACTCTAATTTGCAATGTTTTGGCAAGAGTTATCAACATTAGGGAAAAAGTACCGTAAAAGCTAATACATCAATTTGGCTGAAACCTTGCTATTTCATACCGTCTCGTCATGTGATTCCGCTTACGCATGACATATGGCAAATAAATAGCATAAAATTTGCGTATGTTAAAAAGGGAGGGGAAAAATTAGTGGAGTTCACATAATATCCTTGAAAATGAACTTTGGTGTATGAAGTGAAGAATCTTCTGGAAAATATGGATGTTTTTTTGTGTACAAGCTCTTCTCCTAATCAGTGTGTGGCGTATTTTTTTCATTAGAGTCTCTCTGCTCAACTTGTTGCGCGTTCTTTTTTGGCCTTTGTGCGACCAATATTCTATGTACAGGCGGACAGAGAGTGATAAGAGACTGTGAGTGAAAGAGAATGTCAGAGAGGGAGAAAATATGATGAGGAATAATTAACGAAAATGTTGTGTTATCGGTTTTTGAGGCGGGGGTAACCTTGGGTTCGGTGTAATTTTGGCATTTGAAGGACAATTCTAATCGATTGTGTGACTTTTTTCTTTCCTTATCTGACATCTCTGTCACTCCTGTGCGCCTCATCGGAGTCACCCATCTCACCGATGGGCCAATGCTGTGTGGCGTGAGAGTTGGGTGCCAGTGCCCCGGAGTTCATATACGCGCTTTTTATTTGCCGTTCCTGGTGGTTTTTTAAACCGCGAAATGCCTCTTATGTGTGGAGCATTGTCGGGCACATGGAGATATGGAGTGAGAGAGGGCGTGTATTGACTGAGTGTGAGAGAGAATAATGTGTATTCCGTGGCGATTTTTGCAAAAATGTGCGCCCGTCGAAAAAGCGTGATCAAATAGAATTTGACCATTGAGAGGAGTGTATAGTTGCATGATGGTCGCTCGAAGGGGTTTTCGGTCACTGGAATGTGTATGTTTGCTGTGGAACTGTGCCAACAGGTAAACTATCAGGTCAGAGAGGTGAGAGCTTAGAGGACGATGTGTGTGCATGAACACGCGGTCACAATTAAGGATAATGTGTTTTCCCTTGCTCCATCTTTCTCTCTCTCTCTCTTCGAGCGTCACTCTGTGACAACGTGTGGGGGATTTTCATGTCAGGGCGGATGAGAAGAGTGTCAATATGAGTGAGTGGGACAGAGAAGATGGGTGCAAGTAAGTGGAGTGAAAAAAATGCGAAGCAGGTGGTGTAGATCGGGGAGGGTGCGTGCCCTAAATGATCGTCCTCATTTTCTTTCTTAAAATTTTTAATCGTTCGCCCATATGATCTCGCCCTTGCATCTTGACTGTCGTCTCTTTGCAAAAATTCAATACAAAGAGCACACAATATTGTGTGGAGCGACAAAAGGAGAAAAAATGTGTGCCATTTTGGTGAATACAACCTTTTTTGTCGTGCACCGACTTAAAATATTTTATTTATGTCCAATTTTCGGAATGGAAGAAGAAAAAAAAGGAAGGTGAGACCAATGTGAGGAGATAAAGAAAAGGAGACACCAAAACGAGCAGATGCTTTATTGATGCAAAAATATTTGTACATTGAGAGAGTGAGGAGAGTGAATGAAAGAGGCGGTTAGTGGCGTGGAATAAAAGATGAAGGATTGGGATTGTGTTGGTCATAGAGAGGTGTCTGAATATAATTGATATTTATTGGTTTTTCTCTCTTGAGCGACTAAATAGGTGACTAAAGATGTGCAAAAAGGTGACGCGCTGAAAGTCATTAAATGTTTTATTATAGCCAACAATTGAATTGAAATTATTGCTGCAATATCATGACTTTAATGGGCACACTCCGTGAGTTTTCGGTTCTTGCTCAATGACATAATCTCTCTCTCTCTTCACACAGTAGTGAGTGCGTGTGTGGGAGGAAATGACATGAAGATGATAAAGGAGAGCTAACACTCTTCCGCCATTCAATTCAGCCTTTTATTGCACTTCATCGCTGAAGATGAAATATAATGTTCTCTGATTGAATTTCAACGTGATGTGGTGTACTGATGAAGGGAAGTGCTGTGTGGAATACGAAAGATGTCTGAAGAAATGTGCAAACTGTCATCCTTCTTACCATCTAACATGCAATGTGACTTTCTCAGATAATTAATTTGCAACTTTTCTCCTTCTCTGTGTCTCTCCAGGTTGCCGGTCGTGAGTGACTGTCCGGCAGGTCAAACTGCTAGAGTTACATCCAACCTCCACTCTTCCAGTAGCAGTAGCAGTAGTACAATGGCGGTCAGTAGAGTACCGTCTCCACCGTTACCGGAAGTGAACACACCAGTTGCTGAAAATTGGTGCTACACTCAGGTGAGTTAACCAGAAAATTTCTTTCCACAATTACACCACGAAACTCTTTCACAAATAATTTGGCTTAATTTATGACAACGAGATTACTTGGTCGGTCGTTTCAACGAAAAAGGGACCTCTTTCTTCGTGACATGTTTTACTGCGCTTTGTGGTTGGGGTTTTTGAGGGTGAATCACTTTAATCTCTGTGAATGTTTTCTTGGAATTCTCTTCAATTCAATTCATTGAGTGTGTTTGGCAATATCAGTTAAGGTTTCTGAAAAGACTACTAAGTAGATAAATCTATTTGATATTTGCCGTGCAGTTTATCTGAAGATTACGATCTTCCACCATCAATTCATATGATTTGCTAAGTCTTCTTCTAATAACCACCTCTTCTTCCTGCTTCATTACATATGGCTAATAAATGAGAGGAGTGAGAGACGTTGATGGGAAAATTCTTTTGATTGAGAGTCAAATTTCATCACTGTGGTTAATTTTATGAAATACCACAGAGGATTTAAATGAAACCACTCTTGTTGCCTTCTTGCGGTCAATACTATATGGGCGCAAAGAAAGAATCTTTTTTTTTTTATCCTCTTCCTCGCATCTTTTTTTATGAGTTCACTTATGAATGAAAATACAATTGAGAAGATGAAGCAGAAACGAGTGTGAGAATCCATTAGAACTTTTTAGCGAGATCACAGAGCGGCAAAATATGTTCGTGGTCGATATGTTGGCTTTGCATTGTGCTTTTTTATCTTCTGGCTGGTCAAGGGAACGTGTGGCAGCCCGGAAGGTGAGGTATAGGAGCATGAGCAATGGCTCTCGGCTAGTCCATATTAAAAGTCTCTCAATCGTAACGATCGAGTGTGTGCGGAAGGGTGTGCTCATGAGGGGGAAGGTGATGCGGTTCTTCTTCTTCCCTGGGAAGATGTGGGAATTGGACGTGATGCATCTCGAATGTCGGGATTTCAAATGCATTTCTTGTCTGTTGGCTTTTTGCTGTTGTTGTTGTTGTTGTTGTTTTCCTTATTTTACGTGCAATGTACTCAACTGTGGATGCACCCAATACCGCGCGCGGTCACATTCACGTCTCATCATTATTTTATTTTATTATAGAATTTTCTACATCACATATGTTTGTATATAAATTGTCTCTCACCCATGGTTATGTATTTCTTGGTGGTATCTCTCTTTTGCACTCCCATGCTGTGGCAATTTCCTTCCCTGTCTCGGACAATGACCCGAAATGAGCATTGAACCACAGAACAACACACCACAGAACTGTACACTCTCTGATGCAATGGGAAGTTAATAAAATTGTAACAAAACACTCAATTGGAGTATTAGATTTAGCGAGGGTTGAGAAAAGAAAGACCAGGGGCTTCGAGAAGTCGTCGAGGGAGGTTGCTAGGCAATGTGATGTTTTGAATATGTCTCGTTAGTCAAATCATAATTTGATCCGCACCTTTCTCAAGATCACATGGAGACTTGGGCGAAGACAATTGATTTGCCCGCCCGACAATGAGTCATGTGCAGAATGAGAGATATTTATCTGGTAGATTACTAATTGTTGAGGAGTTCTTGTATGGTGGAAAGCGACATTTTAATGGGGAGTGAAGATGCCACATGAAACATGTTGGAAGTAAAGAGAGAGACGAAGGGGGTAATATCTCTCTTGAGGACAATGTACTTCCATTTATACACTTTAAATACGATAAACTTCTCCACCAAACTGAGAGGCCATTGGCAGTGACTCCCGTTTTAAAAGGCAATGCCTGGAGAAGTCATCGTTCCCATATAATAAAGTTCTTTTTTGGAAAAGTGAGAAAGAGGGAGAGAGACAGAGAGAGAGAAGGGGAATTCCTGCCTTCATGCTGTCATATAAAAGAGATTCAATGTGCAGCTATCTCTTTTTCATGTTTTATAGAAAAATTCTTCTCACTTCATAATTCACTCTCTGTTTCACTTTTCTCCTGGTGCGTTGTGTCTCTTCTTCTTCTAAGCTTCCTCTTGTCACGATATGCTATGATGATGATAATTATGTAATTGTAATGGAAATTTTTATCTATTAATGAATATTCCTTCACTATTGAGTGTTGTCTGGCTGCTCATTTAAATAAATCTTCAGCCAACATTGTTATCACACACACTCTCTCTCTCTCTCTCTCTCTCTCTCTCTCGCGGCATGTCTGCTGTGCGAGAGGTCTTTTCGGTGATTTGCTCATTCTGTGTCAAATTGGCCCCGAAGATGTGAAGGAAGATGAGAATGAAATCAGAGTTTGAGATCATTGACCACAAAATGTATGAGAAAAGTGCGATACAATGCCGCGGGAGGCAAATGCCGCAGCTTTTCGTTAGTTATTTGATTGAGGAGGTTTTTCGGTGTGAGAAACATGAGGTAATGAAATCGCGTTCACACCCAAGCTCTCTTGTGTGTGATACCCTAAGCCGAGGATGGGCAAATAGAAAGAATCTCCTCAATAGTGTGATACACATACACACATGTATAATATTTTTGCAGAAATGGCAAAATGAGAAAAGAAAAGAATGACGATAAAGGAGCGAACGAGAGACAGACTCGATTACCATCTCATATTGGGTGGAGGAGATGAAGACGATGACGATGATGATGGGTGCTAAAAGGCAAATGCTATCATTTAGGTGGTTGTGTTGTATGTGACTTTTTGTCTTCATTGAATGGCTCACGGTGTTTACCTTGAATTTGTCCCATGTTGAACTTTGTCCATCTCGGCTGCCTCTTCATATATACAAACATCACTTTTTATTGTCTCTATGTTATTATTATTATTATTATTTGTCCTGAATGATGTGAGGGGTGGAGTATTAATTGTAGCTATATTATGTGCTCATTAAATTTGTGTCCATTTTCATCAAACTGAAGAAGCGTTAAGATGGTTTTTTCAGTGATTTTTTCTCTCTGCACTTTTTTTTCCTTGAGGACAGTCTAGCGAAAAAGGCGAGAAAATGGAGAAAAACGAAAGAATTTATGTGACAATCGTCTCGTGAATTGTTTAGAGAGACAATTAAAGATCCCTCTTGTGGATTTCCATAGAGACTTCTTGCTCTGTTTTACCCCATGAGTTCCTCGGCATATTGCCTTGATGGTTTTTCCTCACCTTCCTTTTTCACTCTCGAGTGAACTTCAGGAGGTGTAGACGTGAGAAAGGAATTGGAGTGAGTGAGAGAGGGCTGAAAAGTCCCAAGGAAACAGTCAATAGCGGACAACTGAGTGTCCTCGTTGGTCAAATGTAGAAGGTCTTCAACACTAAATCAACCTTTGAGCAAGTCAACGAAGGAGAAAAACCACATGAGCATTAAATATTATTCCGCAGTAAATGAGTGACTTTAAATCATGCTGCATTGAAGAATTTGATATTTGAGATCGTTTCTTTTAGAGGAAAAACTGTTGTTGAAGGTGTGTTTTGTCGTCTTATTGTGGGAAATTTTTTTTTTGCTAGAACAACGTGATTCTTCGTAATAATTAAGTTCACCAAATATTTTCTCATCCATCGAGACATGGATATTTTCTCAAATGAGACAAATTGCCCGTAATTAAATGTAATTTCAATTTTAAACTCCGCTATGAATATGTTTTCCCTTGAGAAGATACTCAATAGATTGTCTTCCTTCAACTTCACTGTTCGATGGACTTCTCATTATCTTCCTCTGTTACAAACTTGAATAAATCCCATGCCAACCGACAGTGAACTTGAAGATTAACCACAATGCTGAAGGTAGAGGAGATACATGGATGGTTCACTGTACTGTTCTTCCTCAACTTTGCATGATGGCAAGTCTTGAAATTTTTCCACCACTCCCCACAGTCGCCAAGTGAGAGAAGTTCTTGTGCAAAAGACCCCTTTTCCACGTGTTGTGGTGTTGTTAGCATGATGTTCAATGGCATTGGAGCTCTAGGCGAGACGTGCGAGAGGCTAATTCTAATATGAGATGGACTTGAAAGAAATATCATCGGCGTGAACTCGCGTTAGAAGTTCACTAAGGAGGAGACAAGAAGAAGCAGATGAGGAGAATCAAGGCCGGCCATTCAATTGTGTGTCTCCATCGTCATGTATTTGTATCGGTATAGGCATTAGTGGATATTTTAGAGATAGCAGAGTTTATATACAGCTTGTAATGTTTGAATTTCAATGTGCTCTTCATTTTGTATCTCACATGTCGGTCTTGTTAATCTTATTATGGTTGATCTGTTCAAAATATCTCTTCAATTCAACTTCTTTTTTTTTCTTCCAAAGCACTTTGCTTTCTCACTGGGTACTTATTCTTCTTCCCAATGAAATCAGGCATAGGAAGAGGAGAATTCTTCTCGTGTGAAGTGAGTGAGAAAAATAGAGATCGAATTCAAATTGTAATGAGAGATTGGTGGAAGAGCTCACTAATAGTTTGAGCGAAGATGCGTAGACAAAAAGAAACAAACACACGATGGATATTTAATTCGATGAGTTTTCATTTGTAAGAGAATGTGCGTATGGCTTCTTAAGAGAAAAAGAAGAGGAGGAAAAAGGGACTGGAAACATTCCAATGAATTTCAATTTTTGACTTTTCTCTTCTCCATCGACGAATACAAAATACACACTCTTGACTTGTCAGCTGGGTAAAATATAAATTATTTTTAATGACTTTGAAGTTGAGAAGTGAAAATCACAGTTTTTTTTGTTTGTCAAATTTATAGTGGGAAATTGTGGCACGCTGAAAAAAACATAATTGGTAAAAAATGAACTGAAATTCCTCAAGATTGAAATTACTTGAGCAAAAGTTGAGTGATTACATTAATCTTTCTGATAAGCGATTCTCAACTTTATCTCTACTCTTTGAACTTGAGAAGTCTTTCCTGAGTCATATTTTATTGCCAAAGCGAGTTGGACTTTTGTTGTCTTGTTTTCCGTGTGCGGAGAGAGAAATTTTCTACAATATTAATTGAGAGCAATTTCGAAAATGCAAAATGGGAGACTCAATTCAATTGTGACTAATAAATTGTGAACAGAAGCAGATTGTTGGTGTGCGATAAGAAAAGTTGGCGTACTGATGCAAAATGCGCCAATTTTACTTAGCGCGAGAGCACAACAGATTCAAATGCCTTTCTGTACCACATTTGTTCACATGTAAGAGCTTAACTAAATGAACGCATTTGTGCACTATCTCCGGCTAAGTGAATATAAAATCACAAAGTGAAAGAGTGAAACCTTTTCCTCATTTTCACAAGTCTCTCCCTCTGTTATGCATTGTGTGATTTACACGCATTTTATGTTGGTTAAATGAGAGAATCGGAGAAAAGAGACCTAATGGAAAATAACGAGCACTTTGCGCAGAGATTAATTGATGGAATTAATCTTTTGTCTTGAGATTTTCTCCTAATAGTGAGATGATTTATATGTGATAAATTCTGAAGTCTCACGTGCTTTCGACGAGACAAGTTAGTGGTCATGGGAAAGAGTGTGTATATCAACAAGTTGAGTATTAGAGTTGAAATTTAGCATTTTAGGCTGCGAGTGAAAATGCCTCGCACAATCTCTTTATTGGAATTGAGTGCAAATCCATCCATTTGCTGTATTTGGCAATTGACTGGTGTTGTGTATCGAGCTTTTAAGGTCTTAAGTAATTTGATACTCTCAACAATTGAGTGTTTTTCTTCTTACTAAATAGACTGGAGAGAAATTGCTCAAAAACTTCAAAGAGTGGCTCTGAGATGGAGGGAATTTTGCCGATTGTTCAATGAGTCACTGGAGCTTTTCACTTGTGTGGTGTGAATTGCAAAATAATTTGCGATAATGCTTGGAAGAAGGAAATACGCGATGTTTGGGTTTCTTCAAGAGTGTGCTTCTTTGTGGGCATAAAAAAGGGGAGTGAAAATCGCCTGGAAACATTTTGTAAATCTTATCGTAATTTCAAGAAATGAAGAAAGAGAGAAAAAGAGAGAGAGAGAGAGAGGAAGGCAGACAAAAAGGAAAAGTGGTGAGACAGAAATAGTGAAAAGTGAAAGTATTGTGTGAGGCTTTTTCGATTTTAATAAAAACGCAATTTTTTCTCACTCGGAAAATGGTGAATAGCCAAAGAAAGAGTGAGTGAGAGAAAGAAGGAAATGAATTGGCAATTTAATATTCAATCAACTGTCTTTACTTTCCTTTTGCCTCAAAAAGAGATTTTTTTTGATTATCAAGTTGAAAAGTGTATGATTGGAAAACTTACATGCCATTTGAAATGTAGAGAGGAGATTTTCAGCAAAAGTTTTCTTTTCCGCATTATATATTCTGCGGATCATAAATTTTCAGTAAGTTACAGTTTGCGCTCTTTGGCTGATATATATGTATATTGGAAGTCAATTGTGAATTGGGAGGGATTTAGCAATGGAGATATAACTCTTGTCTCACCCTCAGGAAGTTGACGAGATTCATTTTTTACTTATGAAGAGACATTTCGATTGAGGGGCGTTTTATCCAGGAATTTATTACAAAAAGAGGTGAAAAAATGTCATGAGGTGAATCATAAAGTCATGAGTATAGTGAATTTTAATAGTCTGTGAACAAGAGTATATTATTTTCAACATTTTATTACCCATACTCAAAGTGTAATAACTTGTCTTTCTTTGAAAGAGCCGAAATAGTTTTGAAGGACTGCGTTCCTCTGTTTATTCATTCGTGTATGTTCATGAAATCTAAAAACTTTAAAGTGGCTTTTCACCTTTACTCATCTTTGTTTCTCGCCTTTCAACATTTAATACTTGCAAATATTGTTAAATGAACATGTTTCAGCAAGATGTTGCCCTCAAATTGTCACTCATAAAATTGCTACTGTCATATGCAATTATATACATAATATGTTTATCTTCATTGTAATTAAATGTATGAACTCGTTGAATTTATCCAGTGAAAAGAAAAGAAGAGAGAGAGAAAAAATGAGTCGCATGAAAGTGGGGAGGAAAAGAGATAAAAATTTAATGCATTGTCGCATTTGTCGAGTGAATTAAAGTGCATATATTGACTGAATGTGTGTGTGCATTGAAGCTTCTTTCACTTTTGAATTTTGTAACTGCGCGAGGAAAAGTCAATGATCTTCCTCCCTTTTTGTTATTATTTTCCTCCACATTCCCCCCTATCTTTTGCCTCTCTTTTTTTTCCTCTGTTTGCGCCTCCTCGATGCGACACGATAGAGTGCATATAGAATGAATTTTCTCAGTTGGGATTTCCACGAGATACTCAAGCCCACAAATAACACTTCGTCGCTGCGGTGGAAAATTTGTTGATCCACAAGAGACGAAGAAATATAAATTTGTGTGGAGAGTGAGAAAGAGCGAAAGAGAGTATGAATACCAGTGAGATATTTATAACGACACAAATTTT
Source organism: Phlebotomus argentipes (assembly GCF_947086385.1). Classification (NCBI taxonomy): domain Eukaryota; kingdom Metazoa; phylum Arthropoda; class Insecta; order Diptera; family Psychodidae; genus Phlebotomus; species Phlebotomus argentipes. Next base: position 1,962,840 of record NW_026776174.1, read on the forward strand.
CATATAAGTAGAAGCATCTGAATGCAAAAAGGTAGGAAGCCTTTGGGGGAAAATATGAATAACGATGGCTCAGAATGTTGCGAAGGAGAGAGTTTTAGTTTAGCTTCTCCCCTGTTCCTTTTCTCATTAATTCTTTCGGCAGAATAGGTATCAGTCCTACTCTGGATGGTGTGTGCGTTGATGGAGAGTAAAAAAGAGTGGTGTGTAAGAAAAGCAGTTGGGCTCAACAGTTGGAAAATAACATTGTGCGGCGGGATGATGAGGTTGAGAGAGAGAGAGAGAGTGAGATGTGGAAAAAAAATGAAATAATTTATTGCCATAGGAATTGAGCCCCTTTCGGTTAATTATCAATTTTTGACAGAGTCTCTTGCACAAAGAGGTGTCTGCTGTGAGACAAAAGGTGGCTGTTTTTTGCCAGTCTCACCATCCATCCATCCTATGTGTGGTCAGGAGTCAATGCCCCAAGTCGTGCTCTTTACTTTTTCGGACGCCTTTTAGTACCAGCAACCAAATTTCTTGTGAATTATTCAACATGAGTCTGACTGACAATTTTCATCCTCAAAATATATATTTTTTTTTCTTCGTCTCTTTCTCTCAATAAATAAAATAAATTGGTGTGTGGAAGTGGAGATGCTAAAGAGTAGCCAGACTTGAAAAATATAATTGATGATATATTTGGTGTTTTGTGTGTGGTCGATCATCGGCATTTCCTTTCTTATGATTTCTCATTTTTATTTTTGGAGATTTTCGGCAATTTAAAATCATTTAATGGGAAAGAATTGAAGGTACGATGAAAGAGACTTCTTTGGCGCAAGGGTGATAATTCACAGAACGTCGAATGGAACGTGGAGGAATTGTGAAGAGTTTCGTGGGTTATGTTGTATTGAAGGTATTGTAAATCAACATATGTTGAACATATTTGGTGATAATCTCCGTGAATGAATAAATTGACAATTAAATTGGCAATTTTCGCAATAACATGAAATTTTATTACCAATGGAACTGAATATGTGCATCTTTCTGTCTCTTTCAGGTGAAAGTCGTTAAATTTAGCTACATGTGGACGATAAATAATTTTAGCTTTTGCCGAGAAGAAATGGGCGAAGTACTAAAATCATCCACCTTCTCAGCTGGTGCTAACGACAAATTAAAATGGTGAGACATTCTCTGTTTTTATTAATTGCGAAAGAGTGAGTGAGAGTTTGTGAAGATATACAAAAATATTTTTTGTTTACATAAAGTGTCACAAAAAAAATGTTTTCTAGTGGGAGGACTCATTTCATTTCATATTAAGTGTCTCTGCAGACTCTTAAACTCTCACCATCGGTGACGCATGGATTGAATTGCAATGGTGATTTGATACAACTAATTGTGTGTTTCATCCTTTTCCAGGTGTTTACGTGTCAATCCAAAGGGGCTGGATGAGGAAAGCAAAGACTACCTGTCCCTTTACCTTCTATTAGTATCATGTAACAAATCAGAAGTTAGAGCCAAATTTAAATTTTCTATTTTAAATGCAAAACGCGAGGAGACCAAAGCGATGGAATCACAAAGAGCGTATAGATTTGTTCAGGGGAAAGATTGGGGCTTCAAGAAGTTCATCAGACGGGATTTTCTGCTCGACGAAGCGAATGGCCTGCTGCCCGAGGATAAATTAACAATATTCTGCGAGGTGAGTGACTTAATATATATTAAGATGTGGAAATGACTTTTTAAATACACTGAATTCCATATTATTACATTGTTGTAAAGTGTCTGTGTTGTCAATGGCCAAATAATTGAGATTGTTGTTCTTTGCAATCTTTTTAGGTTAGCGTGGTTGCTGATAGTGTTAATATATCAGGCCAGAGCAATATCACACAGTTCAAAGTGCCCGAATGCAAATTGTCTGAAGATCTGGGAAATCTGTTCGATAGTGAACGTTTCAGTGATGTCACACTGGCAGTTGGTGGTCGGGAGTTCCAGACACACAAAGCAATTCTCGCTGGTAAGACCAAATTATAATTATAATATGGAGATAAAGAGGAAATACAATAAGAATATCATACACAAAATTATGTTATAAATCTAATTTCTGTCACTAATTACGTAAATTTAATGGTCATTGCAGCGAGGAGTCCTGTTTTTGCTGCGATGTTCGAGCATGAGATGGAGGAGAGGAAGCAAAATCGTGTCGCCATTACAGATGTGGACCATGAAGTGCTCAAAGAGATGCTTCGATTCATTTACACAGGGAAAGCACCGAATTTAGAGAAGATGGCTGATGATCTCCTAGCAGCCGCCGACAAGGTAATTTATCAATTAATTCGGTGTCTCCCTTTTCTCATGACTTATCGCGCCTCTCTCTCTCTCTCTCTACAGTATGCCCTAGAAAAGCTGAAAGTGATGTGCGAAGAAGCGCTTTGTGTTAATCTGTCTGTGGAAACGGCGGCTGAGACTCTCATCCTCGCTGACCTGCACAGTGCCGATCAACTTAAAGCGCAAACGATAGATTTCATCAATACGTGAGTATTTTCAATTACTATGTGTGTTTGATTTTAATGAGGAAGATGAACAAGAAAAACTACACTGTTGAGTAGTTTTTACACTAGCGGAAGTGATTAAATATTCATGCAAAAAAAAATTACTTAGGACTCGATAAATTTTGTCCCATTTAATGGTTGCACGAGTGTAAATTGTCGGACTGAATGGTGTAAATGTGTAAGACAAATGATGTGGAGAAATGTTAAATATCCGGAAGATTGCTATAAATTCACTGGGGTAATTGGTAGTTTTTCTCCTCCATTCAGTGTGCCGAAATTTCACGTGGTACATAAAGAGCTTCTCCTTAGGAGTTTCTTATACATTCTGCCTTTTTTTTCTCTCTCTCTCCTTTTTGTACCATTTGCAACGTGGCTTTATTGTTTAGGAGAGTGATGAAGAAAGAGGGTGAAATTAATACTCACTTCCCTTCCTTCCTGTATGACTTTCAGACATGCAACTGACGTGATGGAGACGGTGGGGTGGAAGAACATGATATCGACGCATCCGCACCTTATTGCTGAGGCATTTCGCGCCCTAGCGACGCAACAAGTCCCACCAATTGGTCCGCCGCGGAAGCGCGTGAAGATGAGCTGAAATAAATTGATGATTTCTAGTGCGGGTCTGGCGAGTATATCAACATTCAGCAACGCCGACATCACCTACGACGCAACATCATGTGACAATTGCAATACAATCAATAATAATGGGATGGACAGCAGCAAGACACTATTTCTCCCATCGATATCATCGACACTGACAACGGCATGTGCCACAAATTCCGCAATTGTTGTCCAAGGATCAAATCTCAACACTTTCCACCACCGCCATCATCATCATTTGCGACAGACGTCTTCTGTGATGCACCACTCTTCCGCCACGTCGTCCTCCATTGCCAGTGCTGTGGATGAGAAGCTGGGCAAGATCTCCATTGTGAGTGACAATTTGATCCTCTCGCACCTGCAGAGGTCTGCATAGGTGGACGGAGAGAGTTCAGTAGAGCTGTAGATGGTGAGGAGACACACTTCCTCTTCCTCATTTCCCCACTTTAAGATAAACACACACACACACACACACAGAATGTGCAGTTGATCGTCTATTTCTCTTTTTACCCCCATTTGCCGAGAGAGGGTGGCGAAATCCAAATGTTTTCCTCCGACATTTGCACAAATGACATTGAACAAAAAGAGTAAAGTTAATTTGTATATAAATGGGTATTTGTAAAGAAAAAAAATGCTACTAAAATTGTATAATATAGTAATGCCGATCAGGATCAAGGACTTGGCTTCCTTTTGATTTTAAAACATTTTTTTTAAATTAATATCTTTTGTCACATGAGAGGAGTGTTTGAAACAAAGAAAAAAAATGTGTATTTGCAGTTTAACCACTGTTAATGTATTGTCCTGAATTTAATTGATTCATCGAGAGAAAGAGAAAGAAGTATAGTTAAAGATAAATTTAGTATTTGTGTGTTTTTCGATATTGTAATTTGAAGAAGAAGAAGAAGAAAAAATTTCTTGATGAAATGAAGCAAAAGTCCTTTTCCTACTCAGTGAAGATTGAATATAAAAAAAACCATGAAATTGACAAGTGTGAGAAATTCCTCCGCCCCCTCCAATGCTTTTTTGTATAGTAACAAGAAAAAAAAATGTAGATGTTTAGAATTCGTGGTCAAACAGAAATTTGTAAGAGTTTTCAACAGATGACCGGAAAAGAAATCAATAGAATTAATAATGAGAGAAGAAGTGTTGAGAGTTTTTGCTACATTTAAGGAGTTTTTTGTATACCAAATAAGTATAGAATGGAAGTTAAAATTACAAACCTATTAAAAGGTTGAAACTTCTCAAATAAAACAAAACATATAATTGAAATAAAATTGTTAAGCGAGAAAAGCTATGATCAGATTCAATATCAATTGAGGAAATAATTTAATGGAAAAAAAATGTAGAAATATTGAAACTATTTTGCTAAAAACAAAGGGTTATCATCATCAATGAAACAAAAGAAGAAAAAAATCAATCTATCGACATTCATTTTCGTTGGAGAAAAAGAATTGAAGAAGAAATGAACAAAGATATGAGGAAGAAAATATTAAAAACACAATTTAAAGTTGCTAAAAATGTGATTTCTTTGCTCGTGTTGTAAGAGTGAAAGATGTGAGGGGAAACTTTGTGTGAAAGTGAGATAATTTACTCACGGGAATTTTTTGTGTTAAATGGGCGAGTTTTTTTTCCGTGGACACGTTTAAGGGAGGAAAAAAGTGAGAAGAAGAAGAAACATGGGAGAAATTCGACTTTGCAAGAAAATATCTATTTCTTTTTTGAATCCCACCAATAAATAGTAATGATTTAATAGTAATTTTATAATTTTCATTGCAAGATTTGTATTCTTTCAAGAATTTGTTTTTTTTTTTCTATTATCCTTCTTTTCTATGGATTCCTGTTTTAAAATATAATCTTTTCAACTTCATCTTTGTAGTTCATTAGAGAGTAATGTTTTTGATTTTATGAAATAGTGTGACAAATGAAAAGAAAAAGGAAATATGCTTGTTGAAGCGTGAAAAGCAGTTCAGAGAGGAAAATCTGAAGTCTTATGATTTTTTGCTCTTCTTTGGTATTAATTTATTAATATTTAGAGAATTTCTTCCAGTTGTCGATCCGTTTTGGAGATGCGAAAAAGTTGAAAAAGAAAATATATTCAGAGAAGACGAAAGCAGAAAATCTAAATGTTAATTAAATTTTGCATAAGGAAGATTATGAATAATGATCTCTACTGGCGTTAAAGTAAACTAAAAAGTAAAGTAAAAATATATTAAATGTAAAATATAATTTCCTGTCCAAATATTTGATTGTGAAAGTGACAGAAAAGTGAAAAGCGCGATGGTAAAATTGCCGACACTTTTTTTTTGTCACATTCAAGCAAAAAAAGAATACTTTTGACACTCGAACATAACAAAATTTGAAAGAGACGAAGAACATTTTTATTTGACAATATAAAAGAAACCACAGATATATAAAAGGACGGTGAGAAAAGTAGTCAGAACAAATGAGTAGAATTTTTGTAGATAAAATACACGAAAAAAAGGTTTTAAAGAATGATTTGTGAAGGAAGTGAAATAACTGAAGCAGACATAAAAAAAAAGCCACTGAAATACCGACAGAAAGCTACTAATTGAACACAATTAATCAAGTAGTGAAACTTTTAAGAGATAATGGAAATAAAATGAGAATAAAATAAGTAATTATGCCATACATGTTCTGTGATATGTGAAAACAACCAATAATCTATTTCGCGCTCGCATTCGCATTAATTTTGTTCATTAATTTCCCTCTTATTTTGTATTTTTTTGAATTAATCCTTCGAAGAGGAGAAAAGAAGAGGTCATCGACTTCCATGTGAGATTTTTTCAGACCCACAAAACATTGGAAAATTAATTGAAACTCGATTGTTTTTCTCTTGAATTACACCACTTCATAATCATTTGAAAAAAAAGGCAAAATAGACAAGGAAAATGTCAAATTTGATTTATTTTTGTGTTTTCACACACTGTCAAAAAAAAGTAGGGGAGAAAAATGTGAGAAAATATCGAAGGAAAAATTATCTGAAAACATAATTGGCAAAAAACTATTTAGATTTGTAGATGACCAAGAGACAGAAAGAAAGAAAAACATGATGAAGAACAAAGAATAAAATTGGTATTTGAAAGTAAAACAAAACAAAAAAAAATGTGGATAAAAATCAACTAAATTTTTGTGAACATGTAAAAGAAACATTGTGACTCCTTCCAAATTTTCTCCACAGATTGCGTCAGGGAAAAAAAAATTCCAATCAATCATGAATGAATTCTCAAACCGAATGATAAAATCTGTGGAGATGTTTATAGTTTTTTTTCTGTGAGAGACAAAAAGGAAAAAAAAATCTAGAGAGTCATGTAACTAATTTACATTAGAACTTTTAATAATTATTATTAATGATTCAAGTGAAGAAAAAAATGCATAACTATACACATTAAAAATAGGAAAAAAGAAGAAGTGAAGAAAAGTGAAACAACTACTATAAACTCTTATAAGAAGTTCTCTAGATTAAAAGATCAATGAAACAACAATTTAGTGTTAAAGTTAATGATGATGGCATATGAAGAAGAAACCCTAGAATATTGTAGGAGTGTATAATATTTCCTTTGACGATGAAGAGATGAGAAAAAAAAGAAAGAAAATCACATACAAAAAAAATGATAAGTTTAACAATTGATTTAAGTGTAAGTCATCGCCATGTAAATAATTCGTCATTAAAAAATGAAAACAGTAAAGTGAAGAAATTGCCAAGGTTTCTTTCTCTGGGCGTGCTTCTCAAGGACCTTTCGCTATCGCTCATTTCCTATCAATTGCCAACAACAGCGCGCTTTCGTGTCTTGATAAGTTGTGAAATGTTGACACTGCAAACGGGACTGTTTCTTCTCGAAAAAAAAATTTATGACTTTATCGCTTGAGAAATTGTATTTCCTGAAATCCGAACCATTTGAAGTTCACGCTATCAGGTAAAATGACGCGAATGAGCACATAATTTGCAATTGAACGTATTTCCAGTGAAGCAGATTCAATCGTTTGTTTTATTAGTTGGAATTTTTACCCTTTTAAATATATATCTGAAGTTCATAACTAAACACTTTTGATCTATTTCGATAACAAACTATCAACACTACTTTTACGCGGAAAAAAAGTCACACAAGAAAAAAAACACTTCCACGTAGCAATAAAACATTTGCTTAACAAAAATCACTCTCTTTTTAATAATTTTGGTATTAAAAACTTACGCTAGAACACGAAAGACATTCATCACATATGTATTGCTTTGTCGTCATCTACAAGTATTGGCGATTTGCTCGTCTCTGAGTTGCGATCTCTTCTGTCTGGCGCATCGGCGCTCCTGGATCGCTCAGCTTCACCTTCACCGGTGAATCCGCTATTATCGAAGGCTGGAGCGCCGATGGCGATCGTGTAGGATGGTGGCAATTCTGTGTCTGTTGACGGCGCCGCGGTGGAATCATAAGAAGGTGGCGCGATGCCGGCGTCCTGAGATTGTGAGCGGAAATTGTAGTTGTGGCGCGTTTCGTAGCGAGGCGGCCGATCTCGTAATCGTTGCAGGATTCTGATTTGAATTGAGGACAGCGATGCGCGTTCAGAAGAGAATCTCGCGTCGTCCTCACTCAACAATCCTCTATTTCTCGGTCTGTCCGCCCTGGAAGGGAGAGAAGATGTGTTATCGTGGGTAATGTCTTTGAGCGTGGGATTTGGGGAGTTTCCAGATGGATTTATAGGTTACTAACAGTGATCGCTTTGAGCACATCCGGAAGAGCAGCGTGGCCAAGGCTGCGATACCGATTATCAGGGCGGCTGAGAGGGCGATCTGAGAAGCGGTGGCGAAGATAAGATGACCACCGTTCGGACACAGGAATCCCCCATTTTCCTTCCTCTTGCACTGCGTGCAAACGTCGTGAATGCAGAAGATGTCTTCGCCATAGCAACAGTTGTCCTCGCAAGGCTGTCCTTCGCCTGCAAACACATGCAAAACACGCAACATTGAGTCAATGAAATTCCTTCAAAGATCACATGCGAATGTTCTTACCAGGACACAACATGCACAACTGCTTTCCTGGAGCATATTCGTAAGGAGTGGAGAACTCGTTGCACTGACAAAAGCCGATGTCTGTGTTGCAGATCTGCCGATATTCGCTGCAGTCACTGTCGCTCAGGCAGGGATCGCCTATTCAAGATAAAACACGCACACACAATAAATCATGGAATCTGAAGAGTTGCTAATCTCCAAATGAATTGAGTGAGAATTTTTATGACTTTCTCTCACGTGACAATCTTGACTTGAAGGATGATTTCTTGCGGAAAATTGCTGAGTAACTTCACAAGTGTTCTTCCTCAAGCTGCATGTGGGATTTTACTAGACTTTTCCAGAGATAAACCAGGTGGTAATAAATCTATTCTGACCTCTTTTTTTCAGAGCTTCAAATTTCATTGATTTATCATTTAAAATACGACTCATCATTTAATTAGATTTAGAGGGATTTCATATCTTCTCACCGCGAAACAATGGTAAAATGGGTTAATAAATTTAACCAAATCTAATCAATAGGTTCACATTTTTGTTTATCTTGTCTGTTCTTTGGCTAAATTTTCCATAAACTCTCGAACCTTTTTATGACTTCCATTTCAAAGAGATTTTTCAACCTAAATTTCCAGTTTTTCTCCACTTCTATTTTGTCTGCCATTTCAGTCACTTTCCGTGGTAGTTTGTCAACAAACAGGTGTTCGTCTTTTCTACCCACCAAATTTACAATTCACACTCTCGCCATGCGTTTGCCAGTCACGATAATATTCACTATCATCTCGCGCGCTCAGCAAAACAATTTCCCCACTTTATCTCTTGTCGACTTTCCATGTCGATTTTCAGTAAACATTGTGATGGCAATTAATAAAACACAATTGTCATGCGTAGTGAAATAAGAATTGGAGATTGCTTGAAAGGAGTTTCCACGAGGATTTAACTCCATATTCGGCAAATCATGAGATTATGATTCATTCTCATGGGGATTTAGTGGGATTTTCCACCGAAATTAATCCGAAAATACAAACTACTTGAAAAAAAAAGTTATCATTCAGAGTTTAAGAAGTGACTAAGGGGTTCTGCATTGGCAGCTTAAGAGACACTCGAATGGTTTATTTTGCAAAACATTTATGCCAGAAGATGAAGTGCAAGATTAATGTTATTATCGTTAGTTTATCAAAAGTGAACTGAAATGCACTGAAGAGAAAATAAATTATCAGCATTTTTAGCTTCAAAACGATTTGAATTTGGACATATAAAATGATCCTTTTTAGACTGTCTGTAATTTTTAAATTGTCTCAATTAAAATAATCTTACTGGCATATCAAATTTACACTGTGTGTGACTATTATTGCTGTAGAGAATTTCGTAATGTACAAATGATATTTATTGAACTCTTCACTCATTTTGCCAGTTTAACCACCCGTTTTGCGCACAAGAATGGAAAAATGTGAGAATCAATTTCCTTATCACGCTTGCTCCACCTCAATTGTGCTCTTATCACCTTTATCACAGTGAATGTAATCAAGTGAAGTTGTGATAAGTTGTCGACAGAGAAATTTTCTCACTCTGTCACTCCACTTCGCGCCCAGCTTTTTGCTATATTTATATTACTTTGTGAAATATTGTGGAGAGCAGGAAAACACAATTGAGAGAGGAACATTTATTATGCACAAAAGAATAAGTTTTTTTTTTGTTTTTATGTGGAAAAATTTGTCAAGTACGAGTTGAAATGGACTGAAAGAGGGAAGCATATGAGAAATACGATCAAACTGTTAATGATTGATCAACAAGAGTCGATTGAGTGTGATCAATTGAACAACTGTGAGTGATTTTGCGCAATTGAGTCATGAATTGTGGATTTTGCGTGAGATCTGTATACCTGTGTAGTTGGAGAAGCCAGCAGCACACTTCTGGATCATCAGCAAACACACGAGGAGCACACTGAAGGTGCTTTTCCACACTTTTCTCACCACACTCCTCGTCAAGAGCATGTCTTCACTGTATTATTTCGTCCAAAGAAACACTAGTAATTCACACAACAGCTCATCTTCATCCACCACTCAATTCGACAATCCTTCTTGTCCTCTTCCTGCGGTTCTTCGTTGTGAAACTTGCAGGACAAGTCATGAAACTGTGAATGAGCGCAAAGCTCCTCAATCAACACATCAACTTATCGTTCACAACAAACAACTCAATACTGACAAACTCCTCAAGAGTCTCGCGCTCTTATTATCACAATCGACAAGTGAGAACTTGTCCCACTCTTATGTTCGCTCTCTTGCTCTCTCTCTCATTCCCATTCACTCTCTCCCTGGTCACTCAGCCCCAAAGTTGGCTGATAGCAGGGCATCGCCGAAGGGAAATAGACTCGCTGACCTAATCTGTGCAGGTGATCCACCTTCTCTCTGACCCATTTGAGACTCCACAGTCGCCGCTCCAAAAACACCTGGAGCACTCACGAAGGAATATGAGTGTGGAAAATTGTGAAAACTTTTCCATAAATTTCATTCTTTGCCACCATTAATGCCAGATAAATCCTCCTTGGCCTCTTTCCAAAAACACACTCATTCTTCTTCCAAATCTAAATAGCACGGAAAAATCCTAGAAATTTGTCGAAAATGTCAAATACAAAGTATCAATCATTTCCTGTCCATTTCAACGTTCCGATCATTGCTTGTGATTAATTTGCCTGTTCTATATTGGCAATTAATCAATTCGCAATGAGTAGAATTGATCATCGAATTAACTTCTGCCCTGAATACGCGTATCACTGATAAACCTGTGCAACCAATAGCACTGATGGCAATTACGCCTGTAAATGCGTTGATTTGTCTGTTGATTCATCGCATCGCATCTCATGTCCAAAATCCTATCATGCTTTTATCTCATAAGGAACATCAACAAAAAGGTGTGCGGAAGAAGAGGAAGATCTCACTCACTCGACATGGCTTAGCTTTAAGGGGAAAAAACAGACCGCCAATGGGAAGGCAGTGTGATAAGCTTGGTATCAATTGAGTTTACTCCAATGCGAGAGAGAGAGTGCACAGGAAATATGTATCATCACAGAGAAACGCGCTCAAATGTGGAGTGTCTTTTCGCTCGACTGCTCGGTTTGGCTGTACGGAGGCGGTTGGACGTTGTCCGCAGCGCTTTCAGCGCCAGACTCCATCCCTGGATACGGCGGAGGCGCCGAAGAAGCCACCGTGGGCACCTGCTGATCAGCACTGTTGGCCTTCGCCTCCTGCTCGAAGCGATAGTTGTGGCGTGTCTGGTATCCAGGCGGACGATCGCGCATCAACTCAAGTGTCCTCTCCTGCACTGGCGAGGAGAAGATGGTCTCGTCGTGAAGACTGAACCGCCTTTCCGGCATGTGTTCCCTGCAATATAGGAGAGAAGTTACTCCATATTGAGAATAATCGCTGATAATGTCAGCTTATCTCTTGTTTTGTGGAGAAAGTCTTTGAATTGCCCAAAATGATGTATATGAACACATGGAACACATGTACAGAGATTAACTAATAATAGGAAAAAGATGTATCTTTGATACGATTTCATAAATTGCTCAATATAGAACGATAAGACGATTGTAAAATTGGGAAAACTTGCCAAATTACCCATGAAGTACATATGAATCATGATAATGGAAACTTGTCTCAAATTTTTTGAAGATAAATTGTGTAAGAATCTTCAAATGAATTTTAAAACTTTCCAGCTTTATGATTTTTAGGCCTTCTTTTAAAGAAAAAATGTATACAAAATTTATTGAATGGATAAAATGGAATTGTAATTGATTTATTGATGGACTGATTGATTAAAGTCATGTGAATATGAGCTTCACGCCCAGTTCAACAAAGCTCGGGATTACTCTTTGTCACGAGCATAAATTTCACGCAGAATTCTCCCCAAGACGTGATGCAAACATTCGGGAAACAGGGCAAAGAGAGGGAGATGCTTTATGACTTCACTGTTCCACTTTTTGCTGTGAATTTATGAATTCGCCAGCACGCAAATTACCTCCGACCGCGGAAGCTCCATCGGTATATGATGATGGCTGTGAGGCCAACGGAGAAGGCAATGGCGAAGGCCACGATGAACTTGGACGTGATGTCCTGGTAGCTCTGCAGAGTGCACTGACGGGACTCGGTGTCGGTCTTGTGGCATCTCTGGCACATGCCGTCCACGCAGCGGATCTGGTAGTTGGCGTAGCCGTCGATCGGGTAGCAGCAGTTGTTGTAGCACTTCTCCTTGAAAACTGCCGCGGAGAGGAAATTAGCCAGATAAGAGATTCGGGCGTCATGTGATCTCACCTGGACAGTACGTGCAATGCTTCGTCTCGTAGTTGTATGTCATCAGCGGACCACAGGACGCACACCTTCCCACATCTTCCACGTTGCCCGGCAGGAAGTAGCAGAATTCACCCAAAGGACAGCCAGAATCTTCCAAGCACGGTCGCTCACTTCCACCACCATTGGATTCTAAGCCAAAGGAGATCATTGCTTACAATTGTCCAGTGCTGCTGCTCCTTAAATCCATTTACCTGAGCTACTCATATCACTTGTAGCAACACTCAAACCACAACACAACCACGCGATCAGTATGATTTCCTTTTGCCAAGACATATTACCATGAGTGAGAGATCTTGTAAATTCCCCAGGAAGGAAAATTCTCAGCGACGGGAAATTTTTGAGATGCTTTCGAGACTTCTTCTCAATTCCAACTGCGGCGAATACAGTCAAAATAGTCTCAAGTACTGCTCGCGAGTGTCACACAGGCAATTATCAAATCGTGTGGTGAAGAAGATAAGAGATTTGATATTGCGTATTAATGGCAATTCGCGTCTTATCACAATTCCTCGAAGATGGCACGATTAAAGGCGTGATTATCAGTGGAAAACCTTCCTCTTCTATTCAGTGTCGCTCATCTTACAAAATATCCTTAAAACCACCTAGACACAGTCTAGAGTCTCCGTGTGATCGCAATTGGGATGATGCGGGAGTGATGAGTGTGAGAGCATCTCCCGGAAGTGTCTCTGTGTTTCACCAGGTGCACGATCATGAGATCAATTGGTCAGGGCCTCCAGTGCGGCCACCACGTCGCCACGGTGCTCTCTTAGCGTCTTCTCGGCATTCGTCCGGGAGATTTGCATTTCGTTGATCTGAAATAGAGACGCGAGAACTCACTAGAAACCTCCGATAGCCTTCCGGAGCACAGAAACTCACTATCAACTCAACATCCTCTTTCTTAATTTGCACCTTCTGCAGTTCTCGTTCCTTGGCAAGTTTCTCCTCATCTTCCTTGCTGCGCTTGTCACCGAACTTGTTCAGGGCCTGAAAAATCCACCATGAACACATAAATACCACGAATTTACTGAGAAAAGTCGGGAAAACCGGACAACATTGAGGTTAACACTCACGTTGGAGATGTCGGCCGAGTGAATTTCCTTCTCCTCCGCATAATCCGTCACTCTCTCGAGATCCGCCACTCCTCCATCGTGACGGGCGGCTTTTTTCTGTTTCTTATCCTGAACCTCATCAGTTCCGTTCACTTCTTCCTCCTGAGACATCTTTATACAATTTTCTGCACAAATTCACGTTTTTGCCAGACCAAAACAACTCCTCACTGCCGATGGAGCCATCTGAGGACTGGTAATCCAAACTAAAGAATGATTCCGGAAGAAAGTCAAACGTCACTTTTCGTCTCAACTTCACTCGAGTGTGCAGTGTTTTGATTGTGAAAAGTCTTATTTCCTCAATTTTCTCCCCGAAAACCACATGAAAATGTCGGCAACATTCAGATTGGCCAAGCAGAAGTACTCTCAAAATGACCTGAGACGCCTGATGAACGAGCAGAAGCAGAAATCTCAGAAAGATCGGCCAAAAATCGACTCGCCACTAGCAAAATATCCTTTTGAATGAGTTTTATTTCAGGAATTTCTATACATTTCCACGATTTTCCTTGACTCCTTCACACGTATAACGAATTAGGTCAGCTCACCTGTATCCTGTGCCAGAGTGTGGTTCGATCGGAGGATGTCTGGAAAGTGCATATCAACGCCAAGGTTCACAAAGAGAACGTCGAGAAGGCGAAAAAGCTGAAGGAAGATACCCAGAATTTCCAGATGCCTGCTAAGCGCCCTGCTCCACCTTCAGCGTCAGCAGATCCTCAACCAGCCAAGAAGCTCAAGGGAATCCTGAAGAATCCAAATCCTCCATCGCAGGGACAACAGGTCGTTTCCGGAGGGGAAAAACAGCCATCGAATTCTCTTCCGAGTGACTTCTTTGACTCCTCCAAGGGCAAATCGAAGAGTCAAACACCAGACAAGGCTCAGGATGCTGAAGAGAAGATGGATGCTGAGCCTGCGGCGAAGGAGGAGACACTTCCGGAAGGCTTCTTCGATGATCCTGTGAAGGATGCAAAGGCGAGGAATCAGGAATACAAAGATCCCGTTGAGGAGGAGTGGGAAAAGTTCCAGAGGGAGATTCGAGACGCTGCTACAGAGTCCAACGCTATCATTGCCGAAGACCAGGAGGAGTCAACAGCGGAGAGGCAAATTGTGGAGATTGACGAGCAGATTCGCAACTGGTCGCGAGTCCTGGAGATTCAGCGGAAGAAAGAGGCCACGGCAGCGGAATTGGAGCTTTCAAAGAATAGAAACATGGATGTTGATGATAATAGCAGCAGCGAAGGAGAGGAAGCTGAGGAGTTTGACGAATTTGTCGACTGGAGATCCAAGAAATCCCATCGATAGTCAGGTATTTGCTCTTCAATTAGAGCAATTTTCATGAGTAATAATCATGGAATATTATTTTCACAGTTGTTGCCGATTTTTATTCACCCGGCGTCTCCATTGCATCACCAGGCGTCCCCATCCGAAAGGTGAGCTCCAAAATTTACACGAATTTTGAGCTTTGCGAGTAAATATTTTGAACGGAATCACTGTCTATCATTGCATAGTCTGCGGTGGCAGAAACGTCCCCTTGATTTATTGTATCTTGTGAAATTCCCTTTCGTTGGCCAGTCAGGAATGAGAGTTTTTGTGAGGACGTCATTCATAAACTGTGATTTGTGAGTATTTTTGTGGAGATACGCACGAGTTCTTATCGTCTTTGTAGTAGTATTTTGCCGGTTGTTCCCCTCAAAGTTTATACTTACTATACATGCGCCAAGAAAGGCTTGGAGGGTGAGTGTTTTGCTAATATATCTCTTGATTTGATGCATAGAAAAGTGCGCCAAAAAGCCAAAACTCCGCAAAATAACTATCCAAAGTCTGTCCTTTATCGGTTATTGCCAATTAAAGGCAATTTATTTGAATTTGCGTAAAATTGTGCAACAATTTTTCGCACAAACACAGCCAAGAATGTCAACATTCTGACCTGCTTCGTGCCTCTTCGTGTGTGTTGCGTGTGTTGGAAAAATCGCAGTGGGGCTGAGCCTTTATATACCCCACTCTGTCTCATTTCCAGTCATTCGTTACAAGACTTCGCGTAAACCAGCTGATCTGGTGTCACACACAGTATTTCTCAAGATGAAGACCTCGTGCCCATCAGTAAATCCGTAGAAAACTCCCTCTTGATTCCTTATCAGGGCGGAAAAGTCTGCCGAAAAAAAGTTTACGTGAATTTGTAGTACAAATACCTTAAGTGTGAATTATCACTTCGAATTTATCTCATTAATTTATTGTGATACAGAAAAACCTACCGTTTTACTGCCAAGTATTATTATCTATAGTAAATTCTAGTACATTGTGCAATTGTGATTGTAAATCATGCTCAGAAGTGCGTGTATTAAGAACAACAGACCCAAGAATCCCGTTGAGGATGCTTCGTTCCTGTCCAAGAGGTCGTTTTGGTAAGTTTTCTTTTGGCGGATGATTCACTATATGTGTAGCACGGAGACGCGCGGGAAGATAAGAATTTTGATTTTATCGCACTGAAAGGGTGCGATATGATAAAAGGTACTAATTAATTGGTATTGACTTGATTCTGCTATCTTTCCGAAGTCTCTGTTTGTGGGAAATTGCGTGGATAAATCCGTTGCCATAAGTTAATCCTCCGATTTCTTTCAGGTGGCTTAAGCAATTATACAAAATGGGATTGAAGCAACCGATAGAGGAGGAGCATGTCTATGAAACACTGCCGGAGCATCGATTCGAAAAGCTCTCGGAAAAATTCAAAAATCTGTGGGATGAGGAGTCTAAAGCAAAGTCACCGTCACACCTGAAAATCGTGGCTCGTGCTTATGGCAGGCAAATCATGATATTTGGTCTGTTCTGCTGTCTCACAGAATCTGGACTGAGGTGAGTTAATTAATTTCGCTGTGATTCAATTTGAGGTGGTATTTAATGTGTTTTCCTGTTCTCCCCAGGATTCTTCAGCCTCTCTGCATGGGTGGATTGGTGACCTACTTTTCCCCTGAACAGGAGGGCATCACCCTAAAAGATGCGTACTTGTATGCTGCTGGGATAATCATCTCCAGTCTCATACCCGTTCTCATGTTTCATCCCTACATTCTGTACCTGGACCAGGTGGGCATGAAGATTCGGCTGGGCAGTGTTGCGCTCATCTACAAGAAGATCCTCAAGTTGTCCAAGTGCGCCGCTTACACAGGACTCAACGGACAAGTGATAAATCTCATGTCCAATGACGTTGGGGAGTTCGACGTCGCTCTCAGTTCCATCCATGATCTCTACAAAGGTCCTCTCGAGGCAATTCTCATTGGATACTTTCTCTATCGGGAGATTGGTGTAGCTGGACTGATCGGAATGGCATTTCTCCTCGCTTTCATCCCGTTTCAGATGTGGCTCGCGAAGATGGCAGCAAAATATCGCGCTCTTTCTGCCAAGAGAACGGACAAACGTGTGAGATTCATGAATGAGATTATCCATGGAATTCAGGTGATAAAGATGTATACGTGGGAGAAGTCATTCTCATCACTTGTGGACAAAGTGAGACGGAAAGAGATTAATGCTATCCGAGGATCATCGTACATTGATGCGGCAAATTACTCCTTCATCCTCATCTCGCAGATTTCTCGCTTTATTGCTCTGATGACCTACATATCGTTTGGTAATGTTTTCACAGCGAGAAAAGTCTTCATTGTCTACTCCTTCTTCATGTCACTGAATGAGTCAATGGTGCACTTCTGGCCACGAGCTCTCACTGTGGTGGCAGAGATGTTTGTGTCTTCAAAGAGGATCACTGACTTTCTGCTCAGCAGTGAGGACAAAAAGAGGCCCCCACTAGAAAAGGTGCCCAGTGAGACAGAGAAAATCAACGTGGCGAATGGAAGAGTGCACAAAGAAGGCGGGGAGGAACCCGAAGCTTTCCCAAGGAGGATTGTGAATGAGAATAGCAATGAGAAGAGTATGCACATGAGGAATGTTACGGCACTGTGGGGAGGAGAGGATCCAAACTCAAGGCAAGGCATCGATTCTGTAGATCTCTCAGTGAGTCACAATGAGCTGTGCTGCATTGTGGGATCAGTGGGTTCTGGAAAGTCCACAATTTTGCACACAATCATCGGAGAATTGACTCTGGATGAAGGATCAATGGAGGTAAATGGTTCTGTAAGCTATGCTGCCCAAGAGCCATGGCTCTTCGAGAGTACAATCAAGCAGAATATTATCTTCGTTGAGGAGTACGATGAGAAGCGCTACCATCAAGTGCTTCAAGTGTGTGCACTCGAAAAGGATTTAGAGATGTGGCCGTATGGTGATGCGACTCTGGTGGGAGAGCGTGGCGTGAGTCTGAGTGGTGGACAGAAGGCGAGGGTGAGCTTGGCGAGAGCGATCTACAGGCGAGCGGACATCTATCTTCTGGATGATCCTCTCTCTGCTGTGGACACTCACGTGGGAAAGCACATCTTCGAGCGGTGCATTCGACGATTCCTGGCCGACAAGATCGTCATCCTGGTGACACACCAGCTGCAGTATCTCAAGGATATCAAGCACATTGTTCTCTTGAACGGCGGCAGGGTGGAGATGCAAGGATCCTACGATGAGATCCGACAGAGCAATCTTGAATCCATTCTTTCTCTCGCTCCAGACGAGAGTCAAGAGCCTCAGTCTCCAACGGGTGAGAGAAAACTCAACACTTTCAGCTCCCAAGTTGACTACTACGAGTCGAAAGGCAATGAGGACATTGAAGAGGAGAAAGAGGAACAGGTAGTTGGATCTGTAAAGTGGGAAATTTATTTATCCTTCTTCAAGTTCATCAAGAACAAGTGCATGATTGTCATGACGCTGTCTCTCTTTGTCCTGGCCCAACTGGCTATGACGGGCACGGATTACTTTGTGGCGCAGTGGGTGAACTGGGAAGAATCTCTCAATCTCATGAACACAACGGGCCTAAATCTTACTGATACACTCTTCACTTACCTGGAATCTTTGCAAAATGCCACAGAACTTCTCACTTTCATCTCACCTGACTATGAATATGCCACAAGAAGACAGTACCAGATCATTTATGGAGTCCTGATGGCACTTCTGTCTTATCTGGTGATCCAGAGGAACTTTACATTCTTTAAAATGTGCCTAATGGCTTCTATCAGGCTGCATGACCGTCTCTTCCATGGGATCACTCGATCTCGAATGTCTTTCTTCCACAAAAACTCCTCAGGGAGAATTCTCAATAGATTCTCCAAAGATATTGGCAATATCGACACGGATTTACCACAAACTCTCTTGGATTGTATTATTGTAAGTTCACTTTGAGACTAAAAATGTTTAATGACATGAAATTAAGTATGGTTCTATCATTTGCAGTGCTTCTTGGAAATCATAGGAATTGTGGGAATCGTAATTGTGGTGGATTACCGTCTGTTGCTTCCAACTATTGCAGTTGGCTTGCTCTTGTATCTCATCAGAGTGATTTACATTAGAACTGGCAGAAGCGTAAAACGCCTGGAAGCTAATTGTGAGTTGAATTTAATGAAATTTCTAAATTGGTTCAAAATATACCCATATATGAATGCTTGGGAGAGCCTTGAAGGCAAATTGCTGGAGGAAAACCTGCACACAACATAAGCATTTACATATTTTATGCTCAAAGGTTAACTTGCTGTAAAACATTCACCATGAGGGAAGAGAAAATTATTTGCATTTTCACTTTTCTCCCCTTTCGCGAGGGAAAATTTTCTCCTCAGGATTCTTATGTTTTCAATGGTTTCTTTGAAAATCGTGCAATTTTTCTCTTGGGTTGTTAAAGTTTATTAGAATATCAGATATCTCAGTGGAATTCTTTAGCTAATTTGAGGATTTCCCTCAATTTCCTCGTTTAGCACGGAGTCCCGTCTATGCTCACATGAACTTCACCATCCAGGGTTTGTCGACAATTAGAGCACTGAAAGCAGAAAGGGTGCTCGAGGCGGAATTTAGCTACCACAATGACTTTAATTCTTCTGCGTGGTACATGTTCTTGGCATGTTCTCAGTCCTTCACATTCTGGCTCGATTTGGCGTGCGTTCTCTACATTTCTATCGTTGTTCTCAGCTTCCTCATCCTTGACAACGGTGAGTGATTGAATTAGACGTTATTAAATTGTCAGGCATATGACATTCGATTTTCTCCATCCACTCGCAGATGTCTTGGGTGGAAATGTGGGCCTGGCTATCACGCAGGTGGTGAATCTCATCGGGACGTGTATGTGGGGCATGCAGCAGACAGCGGAATTGGAGAATCAAATGATATCTGTGGAGAGAGTGGTTCAGTATTCAAATTTGCCGTCTGAACCGCCACTTGAGACAGAGAAAAAGAACAAGCCAACGAAGGAGTGGCCCAGCAAAGGAGCTGTCGAGTTCAAGAATTTGTCCCTGAGATATTCCAACGAGGGCGAAGTCATTCTCAATAACTTCAACTTCTCAATCAAAGCAGGAGTGAGTAGACATGTGAAAATACTTTATGAATATTCGAGCTATGATTTAATAAATTTCGTTTTGTCCAGGAAAAAGTGGGAATCGTGGGACGAACAGGAGCGGGGAAGTCGTCAATGATCCAGGCACTCTTCCGACTGGCGCCCATTGAGGGACGCATCGAGATCGACGGCGTCGACACTCAAACTCTCGGCCTCCATGATCTGCGCAGCAAAATCTCCATCATCCCGCAGGATCCGATCCTGTTCTCGGGCACGCTTCGCTCGAACCTCGATCCCTTCGAGGAGCGCAAGGACGTCGACATCTGGAGTGCGCTGGACGGCGTGGAGCTGCGCGGGTCCGTGGCCGCTCTGGCCGGAGGCATCGACTGCCGCATGGCCGACGGAGGATCCAACTTCAGCATGGGCCAGAGGCAGCTGGTGTGCCTGGCCAGGGCCATTCTGCGCGACAATCGCATCCTCGTGCTGGACGAGGCGACGGCCAATGTGGATCCGGAGACGGACAGACTAATTCAGACGACAATTCGCAGCCGATTCGCCAACTGCACGGTGCTCACGATCGCCCACCGACTGCACACGGTGATGGACAGTGATCGCGTGCTGGTGATTGACGCAGGACGAGTCATGGAGTTCGGCACTCCGTTTGAGCTTCTCCAGCAACCGAGAGGGCATCTGAAATCGCTCGTGGAGCAAACAGGACCCGCGACGTCGGCATTGCTGACCCGTGTGGCTGAGGAGGCTTTTCTGAAGTCAAAGGAGAACTGAGCATAAGATCGTCAATGATGACATAATTTTTGGAAATTGTATCTCGAAAGAGATTAAAAAAAAAATAAAAAGAATTTATTTTCAACTTCACACAAAATGTCACATCAAGAACCAAATAAATGTAATTGTCACCTTTAAACCGCGTAGAAACCACTTCTTTTTACATACCTTGAATAAAAAGATTCTCATTTTAAGTATGTAAAGTAAATTGTTTTATTAAAAGTTCAAGTATAATTGTAAAGTGATACAGAAGTTATTTCATTGATGTCATCCATCTTTTATGTGAAGTGTGTGATTTATTTTTTTGCTAAGTTATAGAAATTCTAGCATAGAATTTGTCAGAATCAACACTACATTATTGGCTGCATTCATACTGTCAGAGAATTTTTACCATCATTTTCTTCAGTTTTTTTTCTGCTATCAGCTATTATAATATTTTAATTGATACTCTGTATGCTTGAGGAGTTACATTACTAATGTTCTATGCGACTAATTGAAATTGCCATAGCATTTATGACTCTGCTGTGAGGTTGTTTCTTGTTCTGTGTAGTTAAGTAATAGTTTTTATGCAATCTCTTCGCAAAACTCTATTAATTACCCCCTGGGCTTTGGAATTAGATTATTATTCAAGTTTGTGAAATGTGTTTTCTGCAAAAGTTATTCGGATTTTTCCATCGTAAAAATTGATTTGAGTCACAAATGTAAAGCAATTTTCACTCTCTTGTGCTTCCAATCCGGAGCAGAAAATTTCGCTACAAGCTCCGTCCCTAAAACATCTATGAAAAATTAATATTCGATACAAAGTATTAGTTCTTCATCTATTATATTTTGCTCTATTATATTTTGATTCCTTTTTGTATGTTGCGTATTATTTTTGTGTCTTTTTTTTATGATATTTAGAAGGAGAAGCAAGATTTCTTGCTACCTTTGGAGAAACATTTTTGCATTACATTAATAGAAATTTCACAATTGTTATTGTAGAAAAATTTTCACAGTTCAGCTTTTTATTCATAATTTTTTGAGCACACAACTAAAGCACGAAAAATTATTGGTAATTTTCCTCAACAACTTCCATTTTCTTCTTAATGTATGAAAGTGTGGAAAGAATGATTAATGAAACGACGAAAGCTAATTTGGGGCATAAAGTGCGTGTCAGAATGAAATGTAATGTATGTGTGAGTTATCATTTTCTGAGAATAATATTACACTACAATATTTGCCTTAACTCTAGTATCTTCTATTTTCATTACAATCTAATTTATTTTAATGAGTTTTGTAAAATAAGTCGTGCTTCATTCCAAATGTTCACTCCATTCTTGACATTTGTGTTCTCCACGATTTACCTCTCTGTCTTCATAGTGTCGAGAAAAAACAAGCTTCCAGAATTTCTGCCCGAGACTATAAAAGTTCATCTCTCTACGAATGCCTTTCTTAGCCATCTTTCCTTCAAACTTGCCAGTCCAACTTTGTTTTTAATGTGATCTTTTAAAATGCTTAATTTCCTTGGGATAATTTTAACTTTTCTATTGTGAAATACAATTCTAATATCTACTGAGGATTCTTGTGCTTCAATGCGAATAAATTTATGCGATTTGTTTGAGTGACAAACAAATGGGTTGGAATTATTTTATTCCGTGCTGTTGAACGAATTTAAATAGTTTGTGAGTTAATCCTTCTAAATAATTCCCTAACATTTTGAAACAATCTTTCACAAGCTTTTATTAATCTCTTATCGCTACAAATGATAAGTAATTGTATAGAATTTTATTGTGCTTCTATATATTGTAATTAATTACGGAAAAAATCTTACTCCCTAATTTTTCGTATATTTAATATCTCACTAATAAATTTAAAAAGTCTTATCTTAAGCTTCAGTATTATTATATTTTCTTTTATTAGTCAATTGTATAAAGTTCACTCAATGTTCTTTTCTACAGTTTTTAGCAAAGTTCTTGGTTTTTTTCCCTTGGAAAGTTTCTACACACTATAGTTGGAAATAATTAAAGTCGATAGATTCAGTATTTGTTAAAGTACAGTAAAATTTATAAGGAGGCCGCTCATCAAGTCCAAATGAATTGGACTTGTGTTTGACTTGAAGTCTTATCGAGTATGTCGATTTTTCTATATTTCTCTCATTTCGCATTTTTTTTCTCTTTTTTCATGCATCTGTTTCTTCTTTCCTTTCAGTTTTTGGTTGCACTGAAGTCTGGATAAGCTTTTAGAAAGTATTCGTGACTCACAGAAGCTTTCACAGAGCTTGGAATTGAAGGTGAGTTTTTGCAATCTCTGACTCCACTTCAAACACACGCCAGACTCACTATTGCATATTGCATCCTCAACTCTCTTTCCTCGTAACCCTTAAGGATATAATTTCACTTACACATAGTGTGACAAAGTTATGAAAAAATACCGCTTTTCTTATATTTAAGAAATTGTTCTTCATCTGTCCTTAAGATAATTGTATTATGTTCAGAGAGACAATCTTGGGTTGTTCTCGCTCTCTTTAAAGTAGTACTTCCGCTTAACGTCACAATATCACGAATAGTTTTTTTTTTTGGGGGCATAAATATTAAATATCTTTCACGTCACTTTCGTATCGCACTCAAAATGTACCATAACTAAATATTAATGATAGTAAATATGTATATGGGATGAGTAATGCTAAAATTTCTCTTGCATATGGCGTGTGTCCACTGAGCATGCACAATTTATTTTTCAATACATCCTGCAAAAGCGTGAGAAATGGACACGATTGGTAATCTTTTCATCACAAATCAAGCTTTACAATTATATTGAACTATATTTTTTAGTAAGTAAAATTGTCATCAATTTATTTATTCTCTTTTTTATATAATGATTGATTTTTCTTCTTTTTTTTTAAGTATTACACTTTCGTAAACTCTTCCACTTTAAGCAACATTTGTGTATAACTTCTCCATCGCATTTTATTTTTTAAATAAAAATTTTAATACGTATATTTAGAGTTCTCTCATCAAGGATTTTATTTGCACATTGTTTTATCCTCTTGTTAAAATTGTGTAGGAATAACACCGAGATTTATTTGTTTAAATTTGCGATATATTGCCATGTCAGTGCATTCATACGATAGAACAGTGACTTTTCTTAACCAATAGAGCACACTTGCCGTTCTTCACCTTGTATCATTTTAAGTAACAACATTTTTTTTTCTTTTGGAAAAATTTAATGCGACTATTTTATGGTCCCTATAAAGAATTGCAAAAGTTGAAAGTTCAAAGCTTCACCTTTTCTTTGTTAATTCTATCAATAGACTTTTTCTTGTATGATCTGTCTTTTCTCTATACAAGAACACTTTTACAAATACAGCTCCATATGAAAATCATTCTTGGAGGCATTTCAGAAGGAGAAAATAATATTCACATTCAAAGGTGTTTTCACTTGACAACACGAAACAAGTTCAAATATTCTTATTTATTCTTTTTATATGGTATTTTTTATATCATAGGAATTAGAGTAGCGGTTAAAGCTTTTATACGTTTTTTTTTTTAAGTTTAACAGTATTCTTTCTTTGCCTTTGGTATCTCTTCATCATACGTTTTTGTGCCATTGAACAATTTTACGCCGTTTTTACATTTCCGCTCAATGAAAATGCCTTTTTGGTTGATTATTTTCTTTTTTGGCTTTAGAAATCGCTTTATAATGCTTGTCTGTCTCCCAATTGTACAGAATTTGTCAGAGAGTTGAATTTATGCTATTTTTTTGTGCCAACAAATAAACTATTTATTCTTTTATTGTGCTCACATTGTTTTGGTATCATTGCTATCTTATGTCTTAATATCGCAAATATTTATTAGATTTTACTCTTCAGACAGAATAATAACTTAAAAATCCTATTTCACCATTTAATTTACACAGATAAAATCTTCTTTTTTTATCTCTCGAGCTTATCAATTCTCACGACTCTTGTCTGTGTGTGGTTGTGTGAGTTTCAATTGAAAAAGTATCTTTCGTATCAATCTTACGGGAGTGTTATGATCATAATATTTATCTATCGAAAATATTTATTTATGGGACACTTCGTATATTCATGCTTTCGGCTCTGTTATTTCGACTGTGACACTCTCCACAATGGATGGTGGCGTGTTGTTGGCAAGACGGGCTTGCACTTGACGCAGATCAGGATGTTGATTGTTGTGGGCGGCTGAAGCGGGAATATTGGTGGTGCTACGGTTAGACTTGGTGGACGTGGCCGAGGCGTTGCTGCTGCCACGTGAACCACGGCGGGAGCCTGGAAAAGCATGGCATTAGCCGATTAGCTGGAGAATCGTCCTTATTTACAGAGAGTCAGAGAGCATTTGCTGAGCTGAACCCTTTCACGACAAGTGCTAGTGCAATATGTACTTCTGTATTCTAAAACCAATACACTAAAGTCAATATTGAAATAGAAAATTATTCACTATATTGCTGAGGACAGAAATAGGCTTTGTCTCACTAATTAGAAGGAAGACTGTGTGGCACAATTCAGAAGCTAGTCGTCGTGAAAGGGTTGACATCACACAGAGATTTATTGTATACTATGTTATTGATCAAAACTAAACAGACACATTGTATGAAGTGTGGTTGAAATTCTTATTCCGGTGCAATTTAGAAACATGCAAAGCGCTTTAATGTGTCTATTTAACACGTTCAGTGGCAGAAGGATAGACGTGAAAATAATTAGGAAACATTACAATGAAATAAATTGAAAATGGTAGAGAAAGAGAGAGAGACTACAAAACATTTTGAGGTTGCATACGACTGGCGCAACCACTACATAAATTACTCTGCAGATAGATTTAATTTACTATCTAATTTTCCACGCTTTTTCCATAGTATACAGTTGAGTTGAAGACAGACTGCATAAGCGATGCTGTTCTGGAATGTTCTGAAGTTATCGATAATTTCAAGATTTCTAACACTCATTTTTTTTTCTCTAATTCTTGAATAAATACAGAGATAATTGCAATCAGTGTATGAACTTTCTAGAACAGCATCAGAAAGGTTTGAACACACTAAAAGGCTATATTGTCCAAGAGAAATTGCACACAGAAGAATTCTTTTCTATACACAGACAAATTTATATATACTCTTACGGGAGAACTTACTATTTGTGGACTTTGAAGAATTCGCTAAGATGAGAGATTTGACTGATATATATATTATGCGAAATAATGCATAAATATCAGACATAGCATAATGAAATTTTCTACTATAAGAAAGTGAAATATGCTTGAGATTAATCTCAACAATCATGTTGGAGAATCTCTCTCTTTAGATGGCATTTGATGGTCCTTTGTCCTTCTTTGTCTGATTGGTCTCTAACAAGTTTTAGTTCAATGCAATGCACCCAATGAAAATTCCACGGAAAATGGTCAGGATGAGTGGGAAGAAAAAGAAAGAAAAAATTTCCATTTAATAACAGACTCTGATTCGGCATGAAGCAAACTCTTGGCACGCAGGAGAGGGATTTTTTGCCCTTTAGCCTTTTTCAATTCTCGCCTGCATGTGAGGTCTGGGTGGGCGCCTTTGTTCAGGGAGTAAAGGAGGCGGCGGTGCTCAAGTGGCAGTGGCGGGAATACAAACCTTGCTTACCTAGAGATGCACTCGGTGAGTGAGGACGCAATGAGGCCATGCTGGGCTGGCGTGATGGCACCCTCACCGACATCCTGGAACCGCGTCTCTCCTGCCCATGCAATAGTTTGTTCTCACGCAACAGGGATACATTCATGAGGCGTGGATTCGGTGTATTGAAGATTGTGCGATTTTCACGCCAGCGAGCACTGCAAGGAAAAGCATAAGGTTTCCGTTTACACTCTCCATTACCTTTTCAACGGCTCAGATTTTTGTCATCGCGTCACAGTGAATGTATTTGCTTCACGTAACATGAATTTGAAGAGGGATAGCATAGACTTTATTTATTCATGATCGAGTTAAAGATTCAGCATTCCTCATGTGTGATTAAGGGTAATAACAGATGATTTTTCATACATTATCCTGCCACATAAATGATTTATTATTCTAAAATATTTCATCATTAATTTGAGAATTTTTGAGGTGCTTTATGAGACTGATAAAACAGTTGGTCGTGTGTCTCATATTGCGCAATATTAGTCGTCTGTAGACCTTCCTGGTTAATGATAAGGATGACGCCTACAATTCATACACATAATTAATCTACTATAGTACTGGAGGAAGAGTAATTTTACGCAAACTTACAAATCTAATCTAACGTTCAGTCGTGTTGCCATTGTAAGCATGTGTGGAAAGTTTAGCACGCCCATCAGCAGGTATATGAGATCTTAATCTCGATGCTGTTGACCTAGATTATGAATCTGGACATTCTTATGGCTGTGATTCTCAAATATTGTATTTGATGTTTTGGCTACGTCGGCGCAGCTTAATACATGGAATTCGTAGTAATTTACAATCATCTGTCTTTCCTTATGTGTGTCTCTCACAAATTAATCTTATCGCGTCCACACTACGCAAAAGCTCGTTTCTTTTCATATTTGCCCCCGTGGCTTGCTTTTGGAATTTCACAATAATTCTCAATCGCCTATTTGAGTGATCTGAGATGTGCGATGGCGCGATCCCAAGAATTTTTTGGCTTGGCACGCTTAGGATCCAATTGATCTCGCCAGAAAGCGGCCACGAGGCGTCCGAGAGACTGAATTTGGGGGGAAAATCAATGCGGGAAAGTGTCCCAATGTCTCGATATTGATCATTTTGCGTCAAAACTGGGGAATTGGCTGGCAACAGTGTGTGTGCAAAATAATCGATATGACTCGCGAACGTGACTTCGCCGGCAACGAGAGAATTTCTCCACCCAAAAAATACAGCCACCACATGAACGAAGCACACTGATATGAATATATCGCAAGATTACCGATGGTTGTGTGCCATGCGCTACTCAAGAGGGGATTTCTCTATTTAAGGGGCCACGAAAGCCAGCGTTCTCTCCCAGTTTATCGGACGCGAATCGCTTCAGCGGAGAGTACTTGACTCCTCAATTCAGTTTACAGTGAACAGCTGATCGGTCTGTGCGTTGAATTACAGTGCACGTGTCACTAGACAGAGGTTGAGTGAAGAGAGGACAAGTTTGCAGTGTCTATGCAGAAGAAATATATATTTTTGTGCTGAATATGCGATACAATCGCGTCTTTCTTCTGTGATTTCTTCCAAAGATCGCTTGACTTTTTCCGTCAAGTTTTTCTTTGTACCAACATTTTGTCCATCGAAGGCAACGATGTAAAGATAAAACTGTAAATTTTTCGCAAAAAGTGTGCTTAGTGATCAGGCTGTAATTAGATTTGGCTAAATTCAAGGTGCAAACCCAGAGAGAAGAGCTAGAAAAAGGTATACAAAGAAATCGCCAATTTCATGATGTAACATCCAATACATAGACTTTGGCAATGGATGAATTATTCTGCGTGTATGTTTTCAACTAAAAAGTGTGCAGAGAGAATTTTAGAGTTGTGTTTCCTCCCTATTCATTTGTGAACTCTCAACCTTTTTTCAATGAAACATAATTGCTAACGTCTCTGTTTGTGTAGTTGTTAAGACTTCCATACAGTCGCTCTTTATCCCTCACTCTGTAGTGTTGTGTCTGCATTTCAGTAAACTGCATATTTGCAGCGACTGAGGTCACTTCCAATCACATTATTCTGATTTTTACACCCATTTAGCGGCAATATTGAATCATTGATGTGTATTTACCTCCGATAGATTGGCCGAGACGACGGAACGAGTGGAATCCAGAGCAAAAAAGTGCCTCAAGGGAGACAAAGCAATTGATAATCTCATAGAAGAGCTACGCAGTGTGATATAGCTCATATCAGTTCAAGAGACTGCATAAAAAGTGTACTTCGGAGCCATCAGAGTGGAAAATCTGCACTGCAGGGTGTTTTTTTTTTGTAGCTTCTGTGTGTAGTTTTTAAAATAATCTCACGATGAACAAGGCAAATGCGACAACAAGGAAGAGGAATCCAGTTCGCGATGCCAACTTCCTGAGCAAAACTTTATTCTGGTGAGTAATATTTCACTCAATTCGTGGAAGCTTCAGTTTAATTTTATTAATCGTTGTGCCTAAATTCGAGCAATAATGACCAATTGGACTGAATAATCAATACCAATTTGAGAGAGTGTCAACTGTGTTAACTCACTTTGATATGAATGAGTGGGTAAAAAGTTATTTCTGTATGAATTATGGGGTATTTTTGAGTATTACACGCAAATGCGAGCCTGAAATAGGAGATTGAGAAGGATTTATTTCGAATAAACCTTTGCCTAAATAACTTTACACTGTAAATCATGCACATAAATTTGCTATATGTATTGGAAAGAAACGGAGTAACATATAATGCAATTAAATATGTGTAGTATCAGTATAAATATGCTTAATACCATTTGTGGTATTCTCCTGAATTTGCGGTTTTATAAATCAAATCAGAAAAATTTTGTATAACTAATGAAATATTTGAAGGTTTATCGATTATAAATGGATAAAGTACGAGTGAAAGCCTCAAAATGAAAGATTATCCTTGATATGAGCAAACTCACGAACGCCTGAGGCTGTCTGATTTCAGGGGAAAAGGGAAGTTTTCCTATGCTTTTGAAACATTCAAGCGATACTTGAAATTTCACAATATGACGAAATGAATTGTTTACCAAGTTGATTACATTTGCATTGTTATTGCAGGTACTTAAAAGACTTATTCCGAATAGGAAGTAAGCGATCTATAGAGGATGGTGATATTTATGAGACGCTGCATGAGCACAAGAGTGAGGGAATCACGCAGCTTTTCGAGAGGCTGTGGGCGGTGGAGTCGCAAAAGAAGTCCCCAACACTTCTGCGAATATACACTAAAGCCTATGGATGGTCAGTCATAGGACTGGGTTTCCTCTTTAGCATGTTAGAAACAGTGATGAGGTGAGATTTTTAAGAAATGTGTGACTGTGTCTTATGAAATGTTGATCATCCTTTGCTCTGTTCACAGAATTACACAGCCTCTGTGCCTAGGAGGTCTAGTGACGTACTTCTCGCCAGGAGATGAAATAGTATCCAAAACGGAAGCCTACATGTATGCATTGGGGATCATTATATCCTCTCTGATCCCAGTGCTTATCTTCCATCCCTTCATCCTATTCATCTTCCAGCAGGGCATGAAGATTCGCGTAGGAACTTGTGCTTTGATGTACGAGAAGGTGAGTGAGTGAAGCGACAGTTTTCCGTGTTTGGAGAATCTGCAATCGTAGTTGCAAATCAAACTGATAAGCATGCCGACGAACTCTCAAAGGCACATAATTTCATCATCTCTTATCTGTAGAGGGATAACATGAAGACATGATGCCAGATGATTTATTATTTGGCAATTTACCTTTCCTCTGTTCGTAAAGACATAATTAACTGATGTGTATCAATTGTGCATTCTTGGCAGGTGATGAGATTATCCAAGTCTGCAGTCTTTGATGGACTAAATGGACAAGTTATTAATCTCATGTCTAACGATGTGGGACGATTTGATATAGCGATGGCATTCATTCATGACCTGTGGAAGGGCCCAACAGAGGCAATACTACTAGGATACTTCATCTATAGGGAAATTGGCGTTTCCGGTGTCCTGGGAATGGCCTTCCTGCTGAGCTTCATTCCCCTCCAAGCGTATATTGGAAGGAAAGCAGCCACTTTCCGGCTAAAAACTGCCAAGAGGACAGATGTTCGGATACGATTTATGAATGAAATCATTCAGGGAATTCAGGTATCTCACTAATTAAATATATTTGAGCAGACGCTAATAAATATAGTTATACTTGGCAGGTGATAAAGATGTACGCGTGGGAAAAGTCATTCGCCTCTATGGTAGATAAAATAAGGAGAAAAGAGATAAATGCAATTCGAGGATCGGCTTACGTGAAAGCCACTTTCTACTGCTTTCCACTAATCTCCAAATTTGCCCTGTTCATTAGCCTTATGTCTTATATCTACTTCGGAAACATCTTCACTGCCCGTAAGGTGTTCATCGTGTCCTCCTTTTACAATATTCTCAACGAATCAATGGTGCACTTCTGGCCAATGGCCATCACCACATGTGCAGAGGCTTATATTTCAATCAAAAGAATTACGGAGTTCCTTATGAGACCCGAGGCAAAGGCGAAACCACAGGTAGAGCATGAGGAAGACAATGAAGCGGTTATTGTGAATGGAAAGACGGAGAAGGAAATTCAAATGAACGTAAAGAGGAAAATGCAGACACTCACGAAGCAGTTGAAGCTCAACGGCAAGCACGATGCTGAGCATCTCCTTCCGCCGCGCATAGACAATGAAGAGGCGGAAGTTAAGGGAGTGACTCTCAAGAATGTCACCGCTTTGTGGAGTAGTGAAAGTGAAGATGTGAGAAATGGGCTCAGTTCAGTGGAGCTGGAGGTGAAAGAGGATCGGATGTGTGCCGTTATCGGGCCCGTGGGCTCTGGAAAGACGACACTGTTGCAGACAATAATTGGGGAGCTGGAAATCGATGAGGGAACAATGGAAGTCAATGGGAGAGTGAGTTATGCTGCCCAAGAGCCGTGGCTTTTCGAAGGCAGCATCCGGCGGAATATTCTGTTCGTGGAGGAGTACGACGAGCAGCGCTATCATGAAGTGATAAAAGTGTGTGCCTTACAAAGGGACCTAGATATGTTTCCGCACGGAGATGCCACAATTGTGGGAGAGCGTGGTGTGAGTCTGAGCGGTGGACAGAAGGCGAGGGTGAGCTTGGCGAGAGCGATCTACAGGCGAGCGGACATCTATCTTCTGGATGATCCTCTCTCCGCTGTGGACACTCACGTGGGAAAGCACATCTTCGAGCGGTGCATTCGACGATTCCTGGCCGACAAGATCGTCATCCTGGTGACACACCAGCTGCAGTATCTCAAGGATATCAAGCACATTGTTCTCTTGAACGGCGGCAGGGTGGAGATGCAAGGATCTTACGATGAGATCCGACAGAGCAATCTTGAGTCCATTCTTTCTCTCGCTCCAGACGAGAGCCAAGAGCCACAAACACCCGTGGCGGAACAAAAGCTAAAAACCTTCCCATCTCAGGTGGATTTCAAAGGTCAGGATGACTCTGTTGTGGAGGAGGAGAAAGAGACTCAAGCCATTGGCTCTGTGAGCCTCAGTGTGTACAAGGCATACTTCAAAACGGTGGATAGCTTTTGCCTTATCCTCTTTGTCTTCGCTGTCTTTGTTCTTACTCAAGTCGCTATTAGTGGAACCGATTACTTCGTGGCTCAGTGGGTTAACTGGGAGGAATCTCTTGTGCAGAATCAAGTGCAAAATGAAAGCAATGCAACAGACATTCTAAGTACCATAATTGCAAATGTGACTGAACTGTCGGGAAATAGCACTGACGATGTGGCAGTTGTTCCCATATCTACAGAAGAGGAGTCCATGAGGCAGATGTTTATGATCATCTATGGTTCAATCATGGCGATATTGCTGTATTTAGTCATTCAGAGGAGCTTTTCCTTCTTCAGAATGTGCCTCACGGCATCCACAAAAATTCACGACCGCCTCTTTCGCGGCATCACGCGGGCCACGATGTGGTTCTTCAACAACAATCCCTCCGGAAGAATCCTCAATCGATTCTCTAAGGACATCGGTGGAATTGACACCAATTTGCCATCAAGACTCATCGACTGCATTATTGTGAGTACATTTTTCGTGGTGAAAAATTTGCATTAAGTAAACTTTCTCAGGCAAAAGCATGACGGATTAATTCAAGTATTTGTTGAAATACTTTTGACATTCAATAATTTCTCACCATCTAATTAACTCCTTGACACTTAAATGAGCATCTCATAGGAGCGTCTCAAAATTGAACAGCATAGTCATCAATCAAGTTTCTTTCTCTTGAAAATCAAGACAGGATTCTCATTGTTCAATTTATACCTTTTGTTAAATTTCCTGACAAAAAAGTCCGTCATTTTTCTCAGCACAATGCAAGAGTTTTTCCTCTCCTTCAAAGTTGTCTGGCACATTGTGCAAGAGTGCAGGAGAAAAGGAAGGGTGAATCGTATGAAAAATTACTTGAATACTTGCACTTCAGAGAAAAGTTTGTCTGATGTAATTAAACGATGGTCTCTTGCAGTTCTTCCTGGAGGTCTTCGCTGTGATGGTGGTGGTGGGTGTGGTGAACTTTTGGATGATAATCCCAACATTGGCAATTTCGATTCTATTGTATGTCATCAGGAGGGTTTACATCAACACGGGGAGAAGCATAAAGCGGCTCGAATCGATGAGTGAGTAATTGCAATCGCGATTTTCTTTCGGGAGTTGGAGTCAATTGAATGTGGTTCTATTGCTATTCTTTCAGCGCGCAGTCCAATTTTCTCACATGTGAATGCCACACTGCAGGGAATTTCGACCATTCGTGCCCTCAAGGCGCAATCCTATCTTCAGAGGGAATTTCATTTGCATCAAAATTTGAACTCTTCAGCATGGTTTATGTATATTACCACCACGAGATCCTTCGCATATTGGCTCGATATGGTCTGTGTGGCCTATATTGCCATAGTGACGCTGAGTTTTCTCTTTCTGGACAACAGTTAGTAGAAGTTTGCTGCCTTAATGATATAAATGTGTTATTGAAATGTAATTTATCCTCAGGTACTCTTGGTGGAAACGTCGGCTTGGCGATTATGCAAGTGAACTCCTTAATAGGAATGTGTCAGTGGGGAATGCGACAAACCGCAGAGTTGGAGAATGAGATGACTTCCGTGGAGCGCGTATTTGAATATGCAGATTTACCTTCAGAGCCGCCACTTGAGACAGCATCAAAGTATCGCCCTGTTGAAGGGTGGCCCAATAGAGGAACAATCTCCTTCAACAATCTCTCCTTGAGGTACTCCAGTGATAGCGAAAAAGTTCTCAAAGATCTCAACTTCTCAATCAATGCAGGGGTGAGTTGGGTAATAAGATAAACCTATGAATGTGAAATGATTTCAAGTATTTCTTGTAGGAAAAAGTGGGAATCGTGGGACGAACAGGAGCGGGGAAGTCGTCAATGATCCAGGCACTCTTCCGACTGGCGCCCATTGAGGGACGCATCGAGATCGACGGCGTCGACACTCAGACTCTCGGCCTCCATGATCTGCGCAGCAAAATCTCCATCATCCCGCAGGATCCGATCCTGTTCTCTGGCACGCTTCGCTCGAACCTCGATCCCTTCGAGGAGCGCAAGGACGTCGACATCTGGAGTGCGCTGGACGGCGTGGAGCTGCGCGGGTCCGTGGCCGCGCTGGCCGGAGGCATCGACTGCCGCATGGCCGACGGAGGATCCAACTTCAGCATGGGCCAGAGGCAGCTGGTGTGCCTGGCCAGGGCCATTCTGCGCGACAATCGCATCCTCGTGCTGGACGAGGCGACGGCCAATGTGGATCCGGAGACGGACAGACTAATTCAGACGACAATTCGCAGCCGATTCGCCAACTGCACGGTGCTCACGATCGCCCACCGACTGCACACGGTGATGGACAGTGATCGCGTGCTGGTGATTGACGCAGGACGAGTAATGGAGTTCGGCACTCCGTTTGAGCTTCTCCAGCAACCGAGAGGGCATCTGAAATCGCTCGTGGAGCAAACAGGACCCGCGACGTCGGCATTGCTGACCCGTGTGGCTGAGGAGGCTTTTCTGAAGTTACAAAATGACACGAAGATCGCCAAGTAATCTTCATGAAGAGTGAAGTGAAGGAACCCATCAGTATTGCTATCTCAAAATGCATCGCCAGTAGCTTAGATTGAAATTGTATTTTGGTGAAATTTTCAATTGAAATTTCATGCAATTTATGCTGGAGAATATAGAGTGTATTTTTTCTTGCAGAATAATTCCCCTTTCTTGCCCCAAGATAGTCGCCCAGTATGTGTTTAATCGTTATTCCCATAACGACTGAAAGCAATGTATAAATTTCAACTGTCCCTCATCGAAATCCTTCTTCTGTGTGGCTCCTCATTGAAGGTCTTGTGACAATATAATTCCAGTGCTCAACAAAGAACTTCTTGCGAGAGACATGGTGGAAATTGGGTTGAGAAGAACACCACAATTTCACGCTCAAAGTGACGTGATGTGCCATGGTCATGACCACACGATAATACTTAGGCTCTCAATTGAACAGTCTGTTTCTCACTCATGCTCCATGATAAAGTTTGGACTATATAGAGTCATATCATATAATGTGTATATATGGAATTGACAAGAGCTTCGCAAAATGCGGGGCAAAATGTTATGATACTAGCAACAGTTTCATGCTGTATTGAAATGCCTTTGATTGAATTTTCTACTAGTTTAAACTAGTAAATCTCTGTGTAGTTGATACATCTAATTACGGGTAATTTCTTTTTTATGTTCATATAATGTCCAAAAGTGTGAATTTCAACATGTGTGTGTTCTTTTTCCACCAAGAACACAAATTCTTGAACACAAATATCTGTGAATGCCGAACACACTTCTTGTCATAACAGTCCTAAATCCTTCTTGAGTCTCTCAAGTCGATCAAAGCAGTAAACGTCTTAATTTCTGCCAAGTGATGACTACCGAACATCTGCTGGGGATTTTCCCACACTTTTCCACTGTGATTTTAACGATCTTCTTCGAGATAGACTTGTATTTTTCGCCACCTCGTACTTGACCTTCCGCGGTGCGTCTTTGCGCGTGGCGCGAACTTCGGAGTGTGTGGATCCCACACCGAAATGCGCCTAATTTCGCACGTTTGAGCACAGGGACCGGAAATAAAAGTCATGGCTTATCAATTCGCTGTTGACTTGAATCTGTTGTCCTTGCGAAGTTTTTCTCTTGACACAATATTTGACTATTTTTTCCAACGATAATCCCATGCGGTGACACCCAGAACCGCTCTCAGCCGTTTTTCGAGCCACATTTTGATCATGTGTAAAATACAAGCACAATAAATGTGTCTTGATTGTGGCTCAAAGTACAGCAGAGCTTGAGATAGGGGAAAAGAGAGGCCAACAATCTTGAGCCGGCAGTTGCTTCTCAGCTTCGATCGCGAGTGGAGTGATTCTCAGTGGGAAGGGAAGATCAGCTGATTTCACAGCTCTTCGTCCTGCACTGTCTGGAAGTGCATACTGTTGCTGGATCTGCACTGGGTTCAGTGCTTTTGATCAGTTGTGTGTGGTGATCTTTCTACTGGTGCGTGATTGAGTAATAATTTTGTCAAGATGAGGCAGAAAAAACACGCTAAAAGTTCAATTTAGTGGAACGGTGATATTTTGTAGCTATTAGATGAATTTGCTAACTAGTCGCGAAACGCGAGATCTTTTGTGTGCTCCATCGCGGCAAATATTTATTCATCTTTATTTATTGTTGGAAACACTGACATCTTGAGATTATAGAACGAAGGGAATTAATCGGATTATTTGGTTTGCTCGGGGACCATTGACTTTGTCTGTGGCATTTCTTCGCTTTTCCCTCTGTCTCATTTCACTCAATGCCATTTTCACAAGTCTTTTTTCCCCTTTGTAGTATCTAAAGATATACATTCAATTTGTATACATACAATGTTCACAGTAAGTCTGTGTATGAAAGAGTGTGAAAAGCTTAATGTCTGCTGCTTTAAATGACAAGGCTTTTCTCCACAATTGCTCTATGTTTAAATTCACTTCCTTTCTTTTCATTAAAATATAAAACGTGGATGCTGGATTGTCGTGAGCACGTCTTGGCGACAAGCTATCGTTGATCCTATGTATTCAACAGCTGATTACTGTGTTTGACGAATCGAGAGTGAGAGTGTGAAAACAACCACGTGGTTCATTCAATGATATCATTCACTCAATACCGACGATATCAACACATTCTCTCGCCAATCGCTTAGCTTTTGATTAAAATGATTACAGAATGATGACATTCTTTTATCAATTGAACCAATTAATTCCAGGAAATAATCTCACAGTCTCAACCAGTTTGTTGCTCTCAGCAGAAGCTCTCCCTTTGTGGTCCCTCAATTGATTTGTTGACTCGCCTTACAATTTGCCTCAATTGAACTTGCGACTTAATCTTCCAGAATTCCCATTATCAAGTCCCCCAATTCCCAAAATAACCAATAAAAAGAGAGGCGTTTCACTTTAAACAATGACGACAATTCAAACTTATCAACTCTTTTTACAACCAATTGCTCTAATCAAACGAACATTTTTTTGCCATCCAATCAGCGCTGAAAATGAAAGTTTTTTCTCCGCAATTTAATATCGTTTCTGCTGGAAAATTAATAACGCTGTTGTCACAGCACAGATATTCGTAAAATGCTTATAAAGAGCGGCAAAGTGTTCAAGGTTGATGTGACTTAATTTTTCGCTGATTAATTTTGTGTGTTTTTGCAGAGTTGCACTGGTTGTAGATAAGAGATCACACACGTCCCAGTATGGTGTCGGAATTTCGTCAAGCAGTAATACTTCTGAGAAATAATTTTGCAATTTCTGAGATTTGCGCAAGAGAAGAGATAATGTAATCGACACAAGTCAACTTCAAATTCATTTTTCTTCTCATTAAGCGTTCATTTTCACATCAAAAACATTTTGTTCTACGTACGCTTTCAGCTCTGTATGCTCATCTCTGCGCAAGATTCACTACCTTTTATTTTGAGTTAAAAAAAAAACATACCGTGAACTTTCCGCGAATTGTGATTGACAATGGCATTGACCAGAGAGACGCGGAAAAAACGCGATATGGAGAGACCTCAAGATTCTGAGGTGAATTTTCGTGTGTATAAAAAAAAGCTGCGGATGAAAGGGTGACAAAGGGGAAAAATTTATGGCAATCATATCTCACGCTGAGCGATAAGGAAGCTCAGAAAGTGCGTTATGTGACACACAATTTTTGGCTAAAAATCCGAAAGAGAGAGATAGCGAGGGAAAGTGATAAAGTGTGTTGAGAAAGACCCAATGACTTACGCGCAACTTAAGTAGTTCAAGTTCACATTTCACCGTGAATAGACGCGGTTTTCGCCTTCGGCCCGCCGGCAATTGATTTTGAGGCTCGGGTTTGGCGGTGCGAGAAGGAAAATCCATCAAAGGCAAAAGTGTTTCCGTGTCGCCGTATTTTCTCTCTTTCTAATTTTCATAATAACATGGAGAGTGTGTATGGTAAAAGCTCTCCGTGTCTATTTTTGCCCCACGAACATCGGGTTAAGCAAATTTCATCCAATGATTCACACAATTCCCATTTAATTCTCAAACACAAACTCATTTCTTCGCGCACACGGAAAGTCTCTCGCCTTTTTTCCTTCACCAACAAAAGTAGAATATCGTAAAAGTCGACCATGTATTTTTTCTCATCCGGGAAAAAAAATGGAAAAATATTCTAATGACAATCCTCCGCTGCGTGCTCTTTATTTTATTTTAAAAGCGAGTCTTTTAGCGTTATTTTCTCGCCTCGAAAATTTGCATTTTTGAGCGTTGAATGGAAGGAAAAGTACTGAGTGTACTCCCAACGCTTTTTGTTGGTCGCCCTCATCGTGGCTAACATGAAATTTACGCCCACAGCTGATTCATAAAACTTCTCAACGAGTGGACACATTTTCTCCTCGCCACGCCAGGAAGCGAATGTTAATGTGAAAAGTGCGTGAAAGATGACAGTGGAAAATACTGCATGAATTGAACACATTTTTTTTATTAATTTACATTACCTCGCAAGTGGACTCGACTTTAAAGTGCATTTAGTGAGCAGGTTATATCACCATAAAGTGCTCTTGAAATAGACTGAAGCAATGATAAGATCAACAATTCAGTTGGTAAACAAAGGGAAGGGGCGGGAGAGGAATCCCGTGGAGACTGCCTCAATATTCTCCCTCCTGACATTCTGGTAAGTGAAATTTCTTTTTTTTTTCTAGCACACTTGCGTACCTCTGATAATGAACATGTCATTGAAGTAATTTTATGAACCAGTAGTAAATTCACGTTTTATATTGTGAATTCTGAATTACTGAAGTGTTTATACAAGCAAACAATATATTTTAGCACTAATCATTGCTGAATCACTATGGTATAAAATACTGATGATTTAACTATCTGAAAATTGTAAAATAACGGTGATACCAAATAGTGTAAAGAGTAGATTTGTGAGGCTATGCTAAACTGATTGACGTCAAATTGTCTAGGAAAAACAGTGTTTTGTATATTTGCTCTCTCTCTCTCATTTCAGTTGTAAGACAAAGATCAATAGTGAAACGTTAGCGTTTCTTTATCACTATCACAAAATAATTATTTCGAGTTTAACGTAAGATGATGATGATATTGAATGAATTATTTCAATGTACAAGTGCTCTTGTACTTCAATTTATTCATCAGCATGAAAGTTGCGCTGATAAATTTTTTGAGTTGTTATCGTGGAATGCGAGTCAAGTTCAATGGAACGATATCAATGACAGTGGAGTCAAATTGTCTCATTTTTCACTCTCAAAATGCCACTTATTCTCTTCCACTGATCAGCATTTCTCAAAAATGTGTCCCGAAAGTCATTCGTTATCAAATATTAAATTGCCACTTGTGAATTGAATTTCTATTTTTAAATTCATCATCTGAATAAATATTAGTTTCCCTATCATGAACTTATTGACTCCCAAATATCTATAAATATCTGTATATATGTAGGTATTGATGGAAATGCGTTGATGTCTTGTTAGGTGGCTGAAGAGCCTTTTCAAATTGGGCCTCAAGCGCCCCATCGACGAGGACGACATTTATGCCACACTCAAGAACCACAAAAGCTCTCTCTTGGAAGAGCAATTCACACGCCTGTGGTCGGATGAGCAGAAGAATAAGCACCCCCGTTTTCTCACTGTCATTCTCAAGTGTTTTGGCGCCAAGATATTTGGCTTTGGCATCATTTATACATCGTTGGACACGCTAATGCGGTGAGCAAATTATCACGTTGATATGGCGAAGTGTGCGTATGTGTGTGGAGAACTTGAGGAGTTTCTTATTAGTGTCTTCCAGCCACTTTGTCTGGGCGGTCTTGTGAGGTACTTTGCTCCTGGCCAGACTGAGATAACCCGCAACGAGGCATTCCACTACGCAGCCGGCATCGTTATCTGCTCCCTGGTGCCCGTCATCACGTTTCATCCCTTCATTCTGTACATCTTCCAGATCGGCATGAAGATCCGATTGGCATGTTGCGCTCTTATCTACAAAAAGTCCCTTCAGCTCACAAAGTCCGTGATGGAAGATGGCTTGAGTGGGCACGTGATCAATCTCATGTCCAATGATGTGGGCAAATTCGACACGGGCGTGAGTATGATTCACGATCTGTGGAAGGGACCAGTGGAGTTGATTGTACTTGGGAGTTTCATCTACATGGAGATTGGAGTGGCTGGACTTGTTGGTATCGCGGTGATGTTGAGTTTCATTCCATTGCAAATCTGGATTGGTCGTCGAGCAGCCACTTATCGTCTGCGCACGGCTAAGAGGACGGACAAGAGAGTTCGCTTCATGGACGAGATTATTCACGGAATTCAGGTCATCAAGATGTACACTTGGGAGAAGTCCTTCGCTAAGATCGTCGATACGATTCGTCGCAAGGAAATCCGAGCGATTCGAGGAACACTCTACATCAGAGGAACCTGCATTTCCTTCAATCTCATCTCACGCCTCTGCATCTTCCTCAGTATCGTCACATATGCTTACTTTGGAAACGTCACTGCCCGAAAAGTCTTTACTGTGACCTCATATTTCGGCTTCCTCTACAATTCAATGCTGCATTTCTGGTCGATTGCTCTCACCCAAGTGGCTGAGTGTCTCATCTCTGTGGCGCGCATTCAGGAGTTCCTCGAAAGCCCAGAAACCAAAACAGAACTGCTGCTCAACAATTATGAGCAGGAGGAGCAGGAACTCCTTGGGAACAAAATGAATGGAGTGACTCCCAATGACCATGTCGGCCGTCGACTGGCTAATGGAGAATTCGAGATCACAGAAATGCTTCAGAAGAAGAGAATACATCACAAGAGTGGTCTCAAGAAAGGCATTGTGTTTAAGCAAGCCTCAGCTTCTTGGTGTTTAGATGGGAAATCCAAGTCTATCGGTAAGGATAAGTTTCATTTGCACAGTCAGTTTCATATTTACTCCCTTTTATTCGTATCAGGATTCGTATAGATAGATAATAGGTGTAAATCTCTATATTCGTTATAGTCATCATGATCTGTTTACCATAACACTGTTCCTTATATCAATGTCAAGATTGGAATAAAAATATAATATACTCACGCAATAAAGATATGGAATGCTTTTTTCATGTTTTCATGCATAATATAATATCTTTCATACTAAATGAAGGTGTAAATTTAATAGTTACTCATATGCCATTAAAAGTTGAGTAGAATCGAGCAGTTTTGTCTCACAATTACTATAACTTGACGGTGTGAAATCTTTGCAGGAATCTGCGGAATTGACCTGACGGTGGAACCCAACAGTTTGTGTGCAGTCGTCGGACCTGTGGGCGCG
Organism: Phlebotomus argentipes; assembly: GCF_947086385.1. Lineage (NCBI taxonomy): Eukaryota > Metazoa > Arthropoda > Insecta > Diptera > Psychodidae > Phlebotomus > Phlebotomus argentipes. Next base: position 2,004,117 of record NW_026776174.1, read on the forward strand.
GGAAAGTCCACTCTTCTACAGGTGATTCTCGGTGAACTTGAATTGGATGATGGACTTTTGACAGTCACAGGAAAGATTAGCTACGCATCCCAGGAACCTTGGCTCTTCGAGGGAAGTGTCCGAAGAAATATCCTCTTCGTGGACGAGTATGATGAGAGCAGGTCAGTTGGATTCTGTATATAATACTGTTTCTTGTGAAATGTATTGATAGGAGGAAATCCTTTTGATTCCAACAGATACAAGGCTGTCATTCGAGTGTGTGCGCTGGAGAAGGATTTGGCTATGCTCCCTTATGGCGATGCTACTATTGTGGGCGAACGAGGGATCAGTCTGAGTGGCGGCCAGAGGGCCAGAGTGAACTTGGCACGCGCCATCTACAAGAAGGCAGACATCTATCTCCTGGACGACCCTCTGTCCGCCGTGGACACACACGTGGGAAAGCACATCTTCGACAAATGCATCAAAGAATTCCTCAAGGTATTTGCAAATTGAATGGTATATTTAAAGTTAATAGCAAAATATTCCACTGGAGTCTAACCTTTTGCCACCGCCCCAAAATTACATCCATTCGACTCACGAAAATACACATGGCAAACAACAAAAAAGGATAAAGTTTGCGTGCTGGTGACGCATCAACTGCAGTATTTGAAGGACGTAAACCACGCTATTCTGATGAATGTGGGCCATATTGAGACTAGCGGTACATTTAAGGAGCTCAAGACCAGCAAGAGCTACAGTTTGCTGGCGAACGCCATCGAGGATGGGGCGAAGGAAGCCAAAGGCAAGACAGAGGCAGCAGATGACGAGGTAATGCTCTATTGGAATTGCGACGAGAGACGTACTTCCACAGATTATTATCAATTGTAGTATTTATGGTCGCTTTATTGCGACATTTGTTGTATGTTTTAAACTTGGCAAATGTTCACTTTTATATATATTATTTGATATAAATGGAATATTTAGTTTCAATAGTTTCTCCACTCTATGCTTAATGCCATTTGTTATAGTTGACATTTACTAGATAACCATATGCAACTAACGGTCGCACTCACTCATTGAGCTGTCTAAAAAGTTCCAAATATGGTCAAGGATATGTATATTTAATTTATCCGTTGTGTGCAAAGTTGGAGAAAGCTCAGAAATTATTTCTATGTGTCATAATCAATTAAGCTAAAGATAAATTCAAATATCAGAAGCAGAACGTTATTGAATTCCATGACAAATTTGCTCAAGTCCCCATTTGTTTGTATATGATTCAAGTAAAATGAGCTTTCCAACTTTGACTTGATTATATTTACAGAGCATTCTTCTAATGCCCTCCTATTTATCTTTCTCATTTTCGCTGTTGCAGAAGAAAAGCAAAACAAGCAGCAATTTAGCCCACCAACCGACAACATCCAAAGAATCTCAAGTAGTTGGAGCCATAGGATTTCGCACGTACAAGTCGTACTTCAAGTCTGTGGAAAGTTTTTGGACGGTTTCACTGGTATGCTTCCTGTTTGTAGCCGCTCAAGTGGCCATAAGTGGCGTCGATTACTTTGTGGCTAAATGGTGAGTTCTTTTATCCAATTACAGCGCATAAATCATTGATAAATCTTCCATTTTCTCTTAGGGTAAACTGGGAGGAATCTGTGTCATTCGAGAAATACCAGAGAAACGCCACAGACGGAAGCACAAGTCACGCTGGCGACGAAGAGGAATCCCGGAAGAGATTCATCTACACCTACGCCATTGCCATTATGGCGCTCCTGGGACTCACCCTGAGTCGCTCCTATTCATTCTTTCACATGTGCCTCAGGGCCTCGGTGAAGCTCCACGATAAGCTCTTCCGTGGCCTCACCAGGGCCAGGATGCTCTTCTTCAACACCAACCCATCGGGACGCATCCTGAATCGCTTCTCGAAGGATATTGGCTGCGTGGACGCACAATTACCTGTTGCCATGATGGATTGTATCCTGGTAATTATAGCTCCCAATGGCCAGTGACAGGCCAAAAAGTCCGCCCTCTATTGATGCTGACTAATGCCACTTTTTACCTCCACAGTTCTTCCTGGAGTTAATTGCCATCATCACACTGGTGGCGATTGTGAATTACTGGCTCCTCCTGCCAACATTCATAATGTCCCTCATGTTTTACCTCCTGCGGCACATTTACGTGAACACCGCGCGAAATATAAAGCGCGTGGAAGCTCTCAGTGAGTATCACTTCACCATCTAAATATCCTGTTTGTTTTCCCGCGTACGCAAAATCCATTCGAAAAGTTACCTCGTAAAAGTGGCAATTTAAACACGCGACACCGTACAAAACGGATATATGACCCCTACACTAATAGCTATGATTATGCGATCACATGAAATATTGCCGTACAGCCATAAAGTGTACTAACACTGATTTTTTGGGGACAAACAAATATTTGCTGGATTTTTTCCAAAAAATTAGATACACTGGCGTATATTTCAATCGTAAAAACGTCGTTCTGTTTATTTGGTTAAAATTTATATATTTTTTAATCTAAATAAACACTTATTTATTGTTTCATAATTTTTAGAGTTTTGTGAAATATTAGATTAATTTTCACTCCCAAAATATGTTCATGGTTTTAGAATGTTTTGCACGAACAAAACTTTCGCAAGTTGTCCTGAACATTGTCGCAAGTCACGTGAATTTATTTGACTCTGACTGTGACCGAAAACAATTTCGGCAAGCAATTAAGTTTCTCAGATTATTTGCTGGAAGACCAGCACAGAAATGTGATGAAGAAATCGATTCTGCAGAAGAACGTCGAGCGAGTCGATAAGCGCGTGACTATAATTATTGCGGTGAGTGTATGGTGTGCTGATTAAATTCTAACGAAGTCACCGAAGTGGAGCTTTCGTTTGCTACACTGTTAGAAATCGTGCCCCATCGCTGTTGGTCAGTGGCCGAGCGAGAGGCTTTCAGCCTTCGATAGCTCAGTTGGTAGAGCGGTGGACTGTAGTTGGGAGCCCCGAGCTCCAATGGTAATCCATAGGTCGCTGGTTCAAATCCGGCTCGAAGGAGAAGAGCTTTTTTTTTGCACGCTCACTGTTTTTCTTGCATTCTTCAGCACTTTCCATTGATTTTGAGCGATGCGACTGACTCCATTGTCCTCTTCTTTGCAGCTCGCAGTCCCGTGTTCTCCCACACGAACGCCACGTTGCAGGGCCTGGCCACAATTCGCGCCTTCAATGCCCAGCGAGTTCTGACAAATGAATTTGACTCGCATCAGGATCTCAATACATCGGCATGGTATCTCTATTTGGCAACAACCCGAGCTTTCGCCCTGTGGCTGGAGCTCGTGTGTGTTCTGTACATCACTTCCGTAACGATGAGCTTTCTCGTGCTCGGCAATGGTGAGTGGAATTTAATGGCATTGGACGTGACTCAACACAATACACGCTCTCATGCTAAATTTTATAGCACTATCGGGAATTTGCGGAGGAATGGGGGTCAGAAGTCACAGAGCTAGAGAAATTTCAGTGTGTGCGTGTGTGGGAAGTATTTTCAGCACTATTTTCCAAAACACTGCGCATAGATGATATTTATGCTCGCATTTATGTCACGAATTTTTCTCCGGAATTCATCCTCGCAAGTGCATCAGAATAATAATTGAATTTTATTGCAATTCACGCTCCCTGCATTATTGGATTTTATATCCTAAAATTCAAGGATATTGGGAAATAAATTGTACATAATGAATTGAAAATTTTCGTCGTAATTAGTTGAGAAAGTTAATTAAAATATAAAGTACGCTAAGCAAAATTTCATTACCTTTAGAAAATAGCTTGGAAAACAGTGACAGAAGCTTTTTGGAAGTTCTAAAACTAATATTCAGACAACTACTCTTACAAGTATCTTTATACTCTAATTTAAATATCACACAGCAATTTTTGGCTTAATTAAATGATATTCAACATGACAGCATGATTGCTGTCCATTTATATGCAATTTTCGGACATTCATTCTATCAATTTCAATGCCAAAATATCACTATAAAACTAATCTTTTGAAATTTTAAACAATTGTTTTTAAATATGCATAAGCTTTGCCGTTGTTTACAAAGCAACCAATTGGATTCTACATGGAGTAACTTTAATTGTGCAGTGAAATGAATTTTTAATCTCTTTCCCGAATGCTCTGCTGCTCTCGACGTCTGTCCCCGAATTGTCTGGCACTCCCATCCACCCATTTTGCATTTCATACCACAAATATATATATACAGATATGGCCATGGTGAGCAATGTTTAATTCTGAGTGTTGAACAATTTCTAGACGCTTTGGGAGGCAATGTGGGATTGGCAATCACACAAGTATTCAATCTTATCTTTATGTGCCAGTGGGGGATGCGTCAAACGGCGGAATTGGAAAATCAAATGACATCTGTGGAGAGGGTGGTTGAATATGCTGACCAACCGAGTGAGCCGGCGATGGAGACTGAGCCAAAATATCGACCACCGGTCGATTGGCCACACTCAGGTGGGCTCGCATTCACCAATTTCTCCCTCCGCTACACCCACGATGGAAAAAACGTGCTGAAGGATATCAATGTGTCGATTAGATCAAAGGTAGGCTATCATTTAGTCCTATAATCGTCCAATACTTCGCAATTTCCGCCGTCACGTTTTCCAGTCGATCCGCAATTCACGAACGCGGAATGTAAAAAGTGGATTCACCTTTTGTGAAATGCAAATTATATAGCAAGAATTCTAAGCGGAATATTTAATTCGGAGAAAATTTTTGCACTTGTTTTTTAGACAATGGAAAATGTGAGCTTCCAGGGGCAGAGAAAGTATGCAATTAAATGCAATTTAGTATGATAAAATGCATTTTCACAAAAACTATAATTTCCGTATGACACAAAGAAAATTCTTTCTATTTAATATAAAAGATTTTCACATTCTTTCTACTTCTTCTGAAAATTGTTCCTTTTCTTTTCTGAATCAGGAGAAAATTGGAATCGTTGGACGAACAGGTGCTGGAAAGTCTTCAATCATACAAGCCCTCTTTCGACTGGCTTTCAATGAGGGTTTAATAGAGATTGATGGAATAGATACCGAGACTCTCGGCTTACATGACCTACGAAGCAAAATCTCAATCATCCCACAGGACCCAATCCTGTTCACTGGCACACTTCGCCACAACCTTGATCCATTTGAGGAGAAGAGAGACGACGAGATATGGAGTGCTTTGGCACAAGTCGAGCTGAAGGAGGCTGTTTCGCACTTGCCACGCGGCTTAGACAGTAAAATGTCCGACGGAGGCTCAAACTTTAGTATGGGTCAAAGGCAACTAGTGTGCCTGGCCAGAGCCATCCTTCGCAATAATCGGATTCTGGTTCTAGATGAGGCGACTGCGAATGTGGACCCGGAAACCGACAGACTTATCCAGACCACAATTCGGGACAAATTCGCACAATGCACAGTATTAACCATTGCTCATCGCCTGCACACGGTCATGGATAGCGATCGTGTCCTTGTGGTGGATGCGGGACGTGTAGTGGAGTTTGGACACCCTTATGAACTTATCCAGAAATCCCAAGGGGGCTTCTTCAAGGCACTCGTGGACGAAACGGGCCCCACTACTTCAGTACAGTTGATAGAATTGGCGAAAAAGAGCTTCAATCGGGCGCAAATCACATTTTGATCACGCGGAGCAGATTTACACCCGCCAGCAACAATTGAGATTATTTTTCCGCTCGAAAAAGTCTTCATTTTTTTTATATTAAAATTGTATCACTCAATCATCCTCTTTTTTGTATATTTGACGTGAACTATAAATGGAATTTTCTGTGCGAGACTGTTTTTTGTGCTGCTTCTCAACGAGGAATAATAATGTGCAAATGGCAGAATTTTTTCCCACCAAATTCACCCCATTTGAGGAGCCCTTTGTCGCACGCTCTCGGGAGAATTGAAGGTAGACAGGCCAACAACTGTCGAATTGTAAATTAATTTGCTTTTATACATTATACAGCAGTGGCTTATTGCACCTCTGTGAGTGATTAAGGTTGGAGTTTTCATGAAATGTGTGAAATTATATGTGATCGAGACATGATAGCAATCTAACTTCAAAGGCAACTTTGAAAGTCTGCACTAAGCTAAATAATAGGGTAGAATTGTGTTGAGAAAACTTAAGGTAACCAAGAAACATTTCAGTTAAAGTGAAACATGCACACACAGAATGAATCATTTCTATAATATGAAGCATGAAATTTTCATTCCCTCCGCCTGACTGATTCTATGTTCTGTTTCCTGTTACCTTTTGGGAAGAACCTAACAAATTTCGTGTGGCTCACATTTGTATGATGTCATAAGTTGGATGAATTTCATTAAAATTACACACGCAATTAAACATTTATTGCCTACACTACATTCCCTGGTTAGCGCTTTTTCGGTGGAACAGAAAAGTTTGCATACCCCACTAATATTGTATGACGTCGACAGTGGTGAATTAATAACCGAGGACTTTTTTTCTTCTATGCCTCCTGACTATACTTTCGGCCACTTTTGCCGCACGCACATACATCCTGTGTACCGAAAAGTTTCGAGTCTGACCACAGGAAGGAATATTTCACAAAGTAGTGTAATATAAAATAAACTCACCGACTGAAGAGCCTGAGAACCACGCAAATAATGACGAACATGAGAGCCATGCCGACCAGCACTCCAATCATGGCGGGATCCACGTATGTCACAGGTTCAATTGGTTCATTCTTGCCTAGCATGTGTGTGAGGAGAAGAGGAAATGTTGATTTAGTGGGGGGTTGAATTTTTTTTCAGCTCATCGGCTTCACCTTTGCACTCAATACTTCCATCCTTGTTCACCACAGGACTCATCTCGAAGCGACAAATGCAGCGTCCATCGCGACACTCAGTCTGGAAGTTAAGGGCCTCGCACTGTTCATTGAAGAAGCAACTTTCGTTTATGGCAGCCTCTGGAAAATCGATAAAATCCCCACATCAGCACATCATAAGCGGAGTTAATTAAATTATCGTGTTGAGAGATTTTGCTGACATTATTAAAATTGTTTGTTATCTGAGCGCAATACCAATTTAATGTAAAATTAATAAACCTGGGGTAAATGAAATGCACTTCTGTAACATCCAAAACAGTATTACAATCCGGAAAACCATTATTACAAGTAATTTTCTGTCTCTCGTTTCAGTTGATTAACTAAACTTCTCTCATCGTCGAAAACAGGTGACAATATCACCAAAGTGAAGGTATAAAATTGCAGTAATCATACAACTTGTGCTGTGTGGTTATTAAGAGTTGACAACATGTTTTTTTCCACTAAACATAATGAGATTCATTTAAATTCCACGAAATTGCGTTGCGCGATAAATCTTTCATTTGCAATAATTTCCCTGTAACCCAACTGAGGTTTAGCATGGGAAACTTTATCAGAAATATGTTCTCTAGTGAATTTTAGATGTGCCAAAGTTTGCTTATTAGGTACACTGTGTTGTGTACTTTAGGTTTGTAAGTAATTAAATTATTCAAATTACCACTGGAAGGAATTTGTTGTATGCAAATTGTCTTGTAGTGTGAAATTGACAGAGAACATTTGGCTAAAAACCAATTTAGAAAGGAAATAAACAGGCAAAGGATGAAACTCTAAGAAATGTGGTTGCTGAAGAAAGAAGCTTTTTGTGGTAAAACCACAACCAAGTATAATGAAGCAAATTTTTGCTGATGTAACATGTTTACGATAATTAAATGCATGTATTGAAAAGGGTAAAACTCTGATGTATTTTCAAACAAAGGCATTATTTCTTCTTACTTAATTCTTTAACTTTTTTTACTTCAAATACTTGAACATGAAAGCTTCTCTTGTATTTGGTTGCTGAACTTTCTATTGTGCTTTGTGCAACATATCACGTCAATTCAAAAGATTTCCATCAAGTATTTATTTCACTCTAATTTACAACACGGTTTACTGGTACAGTTTTGTACCGCGAAGAGCAATTGAAGGGATATTGAAACTGAATGCAGAGTCAGTCGATGAACTTGTACATGTTGAATGGCTGTAGCATATGCATATTCATTGGGTTTCGGAGGATGGATATCGATTTATGTCTCAGCGGGGAATTTATGGGTATTTGCGGTGAATTCAGGCCAATTACAGGGGGTATGCTTTGCCACATTAAAACGCGTAAATTCTCGATTGAAATCTGGATGGAATTCCCCATTAAACACGACATTCAGGCCCGATGATGAATCTCGGACCCAGTGCGTTCCTGCTGATAAACCACATGCGATACTCTGGTTTATGGGCATACAATAAAGTGTTGTATAAAAGGGTTGATTGATTTTTTTCGCTGAATGCATTGCTAAATATTTTCTCTTGTATGCTTTCCATCCATTAATATCCGATACGATAATTAATTCTTGCTTTTAAATGTGTCACAGAAGTAACAATGAATATTACATGAAATCAATTGAATGCAAAAATGTGCGTGACAAATAATGATTTACATGAAAAATTGGGTTTCTCTGTGACGATAAAAAACCATCATACATTCAACATGATATTTCTCGTGTTACATGAAATTGAGTAATGTCACTGACATATACTTCTTTTTAATCAATTACAAGGCGAAAACTGTGAAAACCCTCTTCTCACCTTTTCCACATTTGTCTATGTGATTGGTGGCAGGTAGTTCGGGCACGCATTGGCATGATTTCTTCTTAGAGTCGCAGATGGAACCAGGAAAGCCACAATCATTTGTCACATCGCACTTGTCGCCAAACTTCCGATTTCCCCTGTTGGTGTAATCTGTAAGGAAAAGAAGGAAAGTGGTTTGTTTGAAGTGCTTACAAAACGAAACCAATTTTTCGACATGACATAAATTGAGTGGGTAAGAAATTTTCAGTACATTTTGATTCACAGTTCGCATCATTTTTTCGATTTGTGAGAATCAATACATCAAATTTTCAGGATGAGGCGATAAAATAGTAACCTCATTATTAGAGATCTCTTATATGTTGGTGAAAGTCCATTCATTTTTTTCCGAGAATCCTGGCATTACCACGAAAACAACATTCAAGATCAGTGAAGTGAGTTGATATTCTGTGGTTCTGTTATTCATATCTTCTCGCCAGAAGCCTCATTCTATCCTTAACACGGGGTGTTTTGGATCTTTACATAAAGTTTTCCCAAGTCATAAACTTCAGATCCAATTTACCCTCCAGAACACATGAGAATGTTCAGAAAAGAAGAAATCCACCTTCAGGCAAAATCTCTCGTGAGATATGAATGAAGTTGTTTCTGAAATCATGAATACACACAATTCTTTTCTCTCTCTCTCACCCTCCACCCATTCGCCATCTCCATTGCCCCTGAAGCCCAGATCCTCAGGGAAAGTTTCCTTACATGTGAAAGTAATAGTTTCATTTTCCATGGAGTGTGAGAAAATATTAATGACACCCGATGATTTATTGCATGCGGAATTCTTCATTAAATCCTCTCTAGCGTTCCTTTTCGGTGAAGGAGTAGTAAAAAAAAATCTATTAAAATCTTAATTTTTCCGCGCCGTTTCGTCTTTTATGCTGATGTGAAATATATATGAATTATGTGAGGCGCCATTCTAACAATGGAATTTCATAGACACTCGCTCACGATGGAAAACCATTGAAATTGGTGTGTGCGATGTATTAATAAATAATTCTGTATTTTCCTTCTACTGCTGAGGCATCACCAAACTCATCTTCACGCTTCGATACATAGAATAGCGACTAGTGAGGCTCCATGTCAGTGGCTGTCGATATAAATTGATGCGTCGACAATGAAATGATAATATTTAATGACATGATATTGAGTAATGAATATATTATGCACACTTTCGGATTAATGATTGTATCAAATAATGTATCTAATTCGTCATAGAAGACTAATTGTTATGGGTGAATTTACTAGTAGTCTGTGATTAATAACTATAGGCATTAATGCTAATTATAACAATGTACAATATGTATACGATGTATACAAATGATAATTTTTTACTTAGTTATGTTGTTGATTTATAGTAAAATTTGATACTCTTCAGATAAACGAAACCCCAACTATTTACCCGGATCACACATTCATCTGCCACTCTAGGAGACAATGAATTTGACAAGTTCACCCTGTGGGATATTTCGTCACGACTTCAGGGATATGGTGGGAAGCGGTATCAGCACGGCAAAAGTGATTATTACCACCGATGGTGATGTGAAAATCAAGATTGGCAGTTTGAGCCTTTCCAATTTGCATTTTGCACACACACTGTAGTTTTCAAGTAAATATCCTGCAAACGGCGATAAATTGTGCAAACACGGGATTATATGCTTGTTTGGCAGAAAATACCAATGTCTTGCGATACTTCTCGCACTACAAGAACATAAAGTAGGAACGATGGATCTCCAGTTTGGTGGAAAATGGTGTGTGTGCCATTGGCAAATATGTAATTAATGATTAATTTATGAAATTACTCCTTCAGAGGGTTTATTTATTCGTATTATAACACTTAGATTGGATCGTTTTTGGCAGAGGATGTGATACTGAAAAGTACTGGTCTTCCTGCAGAGGGTATAAAATACCCATTGAATATTTGATGTCATGAATTTGTATCATTGCTATTCTAGTCACATAAAGGGAGAAAATAAAAGATTAATTGAATTTTCATATTCATTTCTTTTGATGAACAAATTGATATGAATTTTTCAGAGAAATTCTTTTACGCTGTCAAAAGCTGCAATTATTTTTAGTTAGCTGCATATGCATTTTACATTCTCTTCTCAGTAGTCAATCAAGTGCAAAAATGTTTCGCTTTAAAGTCCTGAATAAATGATTTCTCCATGTACACAATACACTTTCTCCGCACGGCAGTGAACCCCGTGAGGCCCTTTTTTCCCGGCGCTCCAGCACTATGTACTGTGGCTTTTTCCCCAGTTCTAGGGGCCGATTTACTGGCGCCTCAATTCATTTTATGTTCAGTGTTCGCTTGAGTTTCCTCACATTTTCTTACTCTGTCGCTCAACTGCCTCGTCTTTTCTTAAACTTTGCCTCTCTGCTGTAGTATATTCATGCATGCTGAGAGAAAAGCCAGTGTGGTATGTTATAAATTCAACGCACAGACCATTGAGCGAGTCCAACCAGTGCGAGTTCATAAGTTCAACGCCACGGAAAAAGCTTCGACATGCAGAAGGGCAATACAAAGAGTGGGTGAGAAGAGCTCTGCTTCAAATTACACCATCCACTTCTCTTGATTTGTACACGGAGAATAACTCTGGCTGGAATTGTGCCACATTTGTCAGTTGGGTGGCCCTCCTCCAGGCCAAAAAGACACCCCGCCTTTGCGCCCGAGCTGTTCACTATATATACATTACTTCCCACATGTAAGCATTGTAATTTCAATTTAAACATCCCACAAATTCAACTTGCCTTACAACTTCATATTTATTTATAATTAAGCCTGGGCCTCGACTTCAACTTGAGCTTGCCGTGTGTAATCTTATCATTTGCGTATGGGGCTCTCTTATGCGGGTGTTCTTAGTTTCAAAAATTCACTCTCCGGCACCGCGCCCTGGGCGATAAATTACAAAGTTGACGGTACCTTTTCCCACCAGGCGCCTCCACTGGGGTCAAATTATCCGCGAACGGGAAGCAATTTGCAATAAATCATTGAGCATTTGCACTTTCGCTGCTTCCTTTCTTGTTTACCACTCAACGCGAAGGCCACGTAAGACAATGTGATATGTGTATTCTCTCACACAGCGCATCAGAAAACATGCGTGCAGTTTTGGCATGATTCCATTTTCGGTGGAAATACAGATACTCTTGTGACTGAATTTATTTAATTAAATTTAAATAAATGAACAATTTCAGCTCTGCACAAGAACATTTAATGCGAAACATCATATATTCATAAAATTCTTAAATGTAGAATAAAGATGAAGAACTGTTGTTAGCTTTCTTGTCCAGAGTTTCAAAGTCACCGCGTAACTTACTAAAGTGCGTGGGTGTTTCGAAAAACCACCATCCAATTGCAGATGCTATAAATATTGCTGACTCAACTCATAAAATTGCTCTCGCTTGGTCACATTATCGCTTCTTCATGTGGATTAATTCATTTCTGCACCTCCCTCTTTTGGGGTTCGTGTGCTTTTTGGCGCTCGTGGTCACACCATACATTCATCTAAATGATTCCATCGCGATATGGCCTGGTAATCAGGCGCCTCATGAAATTCATGTCGGAATGTATATTTCCCTCTTGAAATCGCATTCTCAAATGAAGTCCAGAACAGGTGAGAAGGTGAAAAATTTATTCAACATCACGTGGAGAAACATGAAATCTCTGATAAGGACTCAGTGAGAGCTGCTGAGTGATCTCATGACTATAAGATATGTGGAAATGTGTCTGAAAAGGAGTTCTACAATGACGGTTCACCGCAATTCTCCGCGAGCTTTTACTTCCCCTCTGACGTAGACTGCTGGAGAGACGGGGAGAAGTGCAAAAATACTGAAATATGGCACAATGCCAAGTTGAGCCATTATGCAGGGATACACGAGAAGCGAATCCGCACTCACCCTATAAATTCGCGGAAAGTTTAGATGACAGAGGGGAAAGTATGGCGACCGCATTGGCCACGGGATTATGAATGGCCATTCAGCAGGAAGCTAGTCAAAAATGCCACAAGGAGGCCCTCCAATAAGAGAACTGCGAAAAGGAAATCCTATGGTGGTGATCTTGAAATATTTATGCTTCACTAGGGTTTTGCATATTAAAATAATGGTCACGAGATAAGGTGCAAAAATTTTCACACCTCATCAATTTCTGTGAATTGGCAAAGCTTTTGCATTTATAAACTTACAAAAACTCCACAAGTAGGCATTGTAGGAAGCGAAATTCTGAAGAGAAAGGCACTCAAGATGCATGAAAATTGCCAGTGGATTGAGCTTGGCAGCAGCGGAAATTAATATCATGATAGGGAAATTTAAATGGAACCACCTTATGCAGTGGCTTCCGAAACAAAGAGACACCACCTTATCTGATGTCGAGTAAATTCTCTTGACTCGCCAAAAACTTATGAAAGCTCTGGAGGCGCTCCTAAAGCTTTTAAGCGCGCACTTAATGCATTTGATATGAATATTATTCGCTTTATAGCTCTATTGTCGCCTCTTGTCGATTTCCCATTAAACTTCTGGGAAAATGATTATGAATTGATATATTAGATTAGGGTATTTTGTGAAAATTTGATATTCTACTATCCAAAATAAAATAGAAACATGTACGAGAGACGATGCATCGCCTGAGGATGCACGATTCTAGATGATGTTTATTGATTTTCTCAAGAAAATAACATATCCAATTCTCCTCCAGAGCTCTCGCTGTTTCGCATGACAAAAACAGTGAATGTGTTAGACAAAGAAAACTGAGAAATAGTTTTATACAAAAATACTAAATCGTATTTCACATAGTTTCAAGTTACACCATTCTACAGTGGAGGAAAAATGTTATGTTTTCTTCAAATAATTGAATTTCGTCTCCATCTTCATTAAAGTGCATAGATGTACATATATCAAATATATAGAAATATTATTTTAAACACCCAAGAAAGGATGGAAGGCAGTTAAGTATGAGACTATTTTTACCGCAGAAAAGTTGTAAATGTTCTATAATGAACAATTTTGCAGAGAAACCATGGCAGAAACTTCACTTAATGAAGAGATATTAAAACACCCCTCGATTTTAGCACCGACATCACGTTATTAAATTCTCGAGATAATTTTTATAGAAAAACTTATGCATATTGAGTTCGCGTAGCATAAGCGACATGACCTCAATCTTCCAGACATTCGTTTCAAATATTTCTCCGCAATTATGTACATTTTATAGCACGAATGGTTTTATTGCGACTTCTGTGGCTATTCGGGAAATGTCTTCACTCACCAAACTCCGTTGTTGTGATTTCTGGTCCCAAGCTATATCCATTCAGAAGGTCCCCACCGTTGTCATTGTCCCCCTTGGCGCCGTCGATGGCCAGAAGGATGGCCAGGGAGGCGATCAGGAGGACACTGCGAAGGCGATCAGATGGGAATCTCATTGGTCTCGAGGGTGGTTGTGGCATAACATGCTGGGGTCGACTGGCGTTAAACTCGTGGGGCGTCGAAGCCCCAAAATTCCTCATACTGCCGTCTCCAAGTCCTCATCCATCACGCTGAACTCCAAAATGCTGAGTCTGCAAGGCAAATACATTCAATTCAATTACACATGAACTTTGGTTGACTTTTGTCATTGGCACTGTCATTAGGAGATTATTCTCTAATAACAAAGAGTTCAGTCGGACCGATTGGGCTTTAATTTGAGCTTTTGCCAGCGGAGGCGCCTGGTGGTTAGTGTTAATTTCGTAGAATTATCCATAGAATCAAGCAATTACACTCTCTCAAATGAAAAGTAAATGCAGTTTAAATGACTGTTCAGCGGCAGACAAAATTTCATTTGCAGTTGCCTTTCTGCTAAAGAGTTCTGTTCAATGTGGCGTCAGGGGCCCTAGATTGGATATGCTGATTTGGCCTATGATGGTGTTGACGTGTATTTACCCCACAATTATTTGGTCTCTTTAATAATTCACCCCCCCGAATGTTAAAATGACACAAAATCACGATACACCTATTAAAATTTCACATGCAGTTACACATTTAGTTTTCAAATTGATTTTCATTTTTGCAACGCAACACCAGCCTTCTGGTATAGTCAATATCCACCCTGTATTCTGCTTACATTCTGCCACCAAATCCTCATGTAACTCTGCATATTTTATAGTTTTTGCTGTAACATTTTCGCCCACACTTGAAATATGCAGTAGAAGTTACAAATTTATTCTTGTATGCATATTTCTGTTTCAGTTGTATGGTTTTTGAGTTTGCAACTCAATATTTGTACCACATCTTAAACTATTAAAGTATATAGTCATGGTTGCACTATTATTTATTATTTTATATTAAGAAAAAATAGATATATAGAACCAATTTGAAATTCTCAATGCAATCTTTATGCGGTTTGAAGAAACATTTCACAAATTATCGATTCGAACAGTTATTCTGCCTAACTAATGCAATCAAAACTAATGTGATTCAGCTCAATTTCAATGTATTTTGCAATATCTATCACAAAATATGCAAATTCCAATTTAAAAATTTAAATTCAAAATGCAGATTTAACGTGAAATAATTCGTTATTCTGACACTTATTAGCCTTTGTCAGAATGCACTAAATTCTATGAATACCAATGGTTCAATTTCCTGTCATATCGACCTCTTCCCACGTACATTTTCCTTTGCATAACCGACTCTTTGAACTGAGATTCAATGCAATCAAAATGATTTTCCTCTTCTCAAATTTCCACACAAGAAATCAACTTGAAGATTAATGGTATTCCAATAGAAGTGAACTCGAAATTGCCATTGTTTCCAGTGATTTATTGTGCTTTGATCACTTGTAAAGTTTCTGTGATATTTTTTAGGGAGCTTTCCCACTCTTTGATTTGTGGCCTGTTTCAGTTGGTAGAGTGTGACGTGATGAGAAATTTTGGCAAGAGTCATGCAGTAAATAGAAACACCAATCTGTTGATCCACCTTAATTATGATACAAACACGCTGAATGTCGAGCATGAGATGTCATTTCCATTCTGTGTGGAGGCATACAAATGCACATATATAACATGTGAGTGTTCACAGTGAAAATGAGTGGTTCTAAAATCACTAATCATGTTCTCTTAAACCCACACACAATCACTCAAGCTCTCACGATGGGATTCGGGACGGGATTGTGGAAAAAAAGCAATATATTTCGTGACTTCCGTTTCCTGTCCTCGCCATGTCTCGCAGGCCTTTTCTAAAAAGATAAACAATCCCTTAAGTTTATAGCGGTTGCTGAGTGTGTGAAAATCCCTGAAGAAAGCTTCTTGGGAATTTTCGAGACGATTGGCGTCGCTCAATAAATCTGAAATGGAATGATTGGGGCTGAAAATGGGTGAAAAGTTGATTATAAATGATTCTTCGTGAGAGCAGAGCGAATATGCTCTCCTCCGAGATGTCTTCTCTTACTTGACAAAAATTCAATTTAAGCTTGATGTCTTATTTCAGAGATGTGAATAAATGTGGGGAGAATTCAGGATAATATAGAGCTAACATACTGACTTGGATTGATTTCTTTGAAATTGAATAATAAAAGTTTAACAATGATTTGAAAAATAATAATTTTCACAGTATTTCAAAAAGAATTTCTTGTATAAATTATTTCCAGAGTTGAAAGAGATCATTTCCACGGGTTGTTTTTTTTATGTGAATATGAAGTCATTTATTTTATGGGAGTTCTTTCATCGATTTCGCATTGAGAACTTGAAGCTTTTGACGAAGCCTTTGAAAAGCAACATCCCTCGAGACACAGAAGAGAATTAGTTAGGGCGAATTGTGATATTTTGTGATATTTGTGAACTAGTCAAGAAGTTCATCTCAAGGGAATTTCTTGAGATATTCTCCCCAAGAGAGATTATAGTTTGCAAAAAATGTTTCCAATGAGTTCTGCTTATATTTACAAATATGGATATATCTTAAACGAATATGAAAATTATCTCAGTAAAAAATTTACATTAAATTCTCAAAAGCAATTTTCTTTATTCCCACCGTCACTTCACATCTCTTAAGCAAATCAGCCCTTGAATCAGCCCCAATTCTGTTGGAAAGTTTCTATTCCCAGCTTTTTTTCTTCACTGTGTAACGAAGACATTCAGTCTGGGGAGGGATAATTTGGACTAAAAACCTCATACGGTTATATGCAAATGATATTAAATTGAGTGCGGAGGAGTGTTTGCATGTCAAATTGATTTTTCCATTGATACGATAAAATTAATTCAGCGACAAGACATAACATTTAATTTTCCTTCCCTTAAAGCGGACACACTGAGTATACACATTTTCCTTCACCAGTGACTCAATGTTTATGCATTTTGAGCTGTTGAGGACACACAACAAAGGAAAGTGGAGTGCAGGGTGGGTAAATGTGGGTCGCTGAGAGAGTTTGCGGTCTCATTAATGTACATTACATATTATTTGAGTCGTGTTTTCGGTTAATCATCTTTGTGCACGTTTTGAAAAAGTTTTCCCTTGATTCAAGGTAACACTGTTATTTTTTCACCACACTAGGAGAAAAATCAGATAAATCCTTCGTCTTCTATTAATTGAGCAAATTCTTATGTGTAAAAGTACACCCCACCTTCATTTGGAACAACCCAAACACAAGCTATAGCTATTTATTTTCAAAATATGAATAGTGTATCACTGAATCAATAAAGCTGTATGAGCGCAAAAAATATATATCTGCATTTACTTAAACACAACTTTTCCTTTGTTTAGTTTGGCAATCACGAACATGCCGACAATGCCAGTGTGTGTTGGGGGCTTGGGGTGGGCCTCAAAAGTTCGTGGTTGGTATAAAATTTATGTGCGGTTCTGTAATTTCTTTCATCATATAAAATAATAGCAATTTTTGTCCCGTTACACACTAAATTCGTCACACTTTCCGTGATGAAATAACGTGAAATATACTTGACAAAATCGTCTCAAATAAAATGCTTTTAGCGTGGATAAATTCACCTTCTTGATGTTTTTCCAGGAATCCGACACTATATCACATTTTGGCGCTTCCATGTGGTCTTTCAGGGGGTGAGGCGATAAGTTGAGGTGGCAGCACAAACTGGGACTTTCATACAAACTTCAATCACTGAGTCACCACGCTTAGGTTTCTTTTCTGCCCACAAATACACGCAAAAAAAGTGTAATTTTCACTGGGAAACCACCGCGACTCCTCACATGGGGAGTCTCAGGTCAGGTGAAATGAGGACAGAACGGTGAATTTCTTCACACACAATCACCAACACTGCGAGCACTGATGGATTGGGGTGGATTTTCGCCTTTGTGTACTCTGCACCGATGCAGAGGAGCTTTTATTGCCGTTACACCGCGGCTTAATCTTCTCCAACGGAAAGATGGACTCACGCTTTGCGCGACGCAACACCAAACACTGAGGCGGAAGGAAACACCGAGGGGGAGACAAAGAGCACGGTTCCCGATCACATCCACCCCGCGAATCAGCTGTAATTCGGACCACCCTTTTTCTGGCCTCTCAGGTAGGGATCACTTGAGGGTGCCTCGCTGAGTGCCGCGCGCGTGTCTGTGGCAATCCGAGCAGTGGATGGAACTGTTCAGAGAGGCTCTCGATGTGGAGCACACAAGACACACTAGGCAAAAATACTGCAGAGAATTCGCCCGAAGCACGCAGGCGCCCTTTCCCACCCCGGCGTCGCCATGCCTCACACTTCGGCCCCAGTGGGGAGGGCGCATAAAGACTCACCAGTTGGGGTGCAAAGAACCCCATCGCCAGCCCCAATCCATCCACCTTACCTCATTTGCCATGCACTCTCGGGCCAAATAGCTCGGGTGGCCAGATCGCCCGTCCCTTTGATGAAATTCCGTGGAAAATTGCACAGTTCCATCGACAAGTCACAGAGACATATTTCACCCACTCCACAAATCTGAAAATCAGCACTCCAGCACGAAAGTCAAGGGTCACCGAATGCAACACCATTGCAAATCCATCACTGGCATTTCTATGCGCCCAATTCCGTATGCCGGCAACGTGAAGACGTGCGGCATAAGAAAGGCAGGGGAGGTGCGCCTAATTGATGGGGTGACCCACTTTGGGGGATGCAGTGATATGGATATTGTATCATCAACTATTGACATGTGGTGGCACGAGGAGAATTTGCATGCTGCGCGCAATATGTATTGTAGCCACGTCGAAACTTGCAAATTCCTTAGATCGTGTTAACTACCGCCTCAGAGATGAATTTATTCATACGGTGATGGAGATAGCGGCTCTCTTGGCAAGGAAACGAGAAGGATTGAAATAAGCGGCATATGGGCATATTTACACGGAGACAAGGGTTTTATCACAAACCTGAGTTGACTCTATGAAGAAGAGGAATATGAAATGAGAACATTTGTGAAGTTAATGCGACTGAAATGCTTCATAAAATATCCCATTTAGTTAAAATCTCCTCATTTATCCTGATAAACATCAATTCAAATGCAAAATAGAAAACAATTTCGAATCAATTGTGAATAATTACGCAAACATTAAATATTTGTGTGTGTGGTGAACAATCAGCACGAGAAATGAATTAATATATTTACCTATGTATTCTAATTATAGGTTTAAAACAAATAGCTAATAACAATCAAAAAATGTTATTACAGCTTAAAATTAAAACACATATTGTGTCAAATTTAATATGTTTTATCAAATTTATGCTCACAGTGCGGAAATGAAGTGAACTGTTGTGAAAATGTCAAAATAACACATTTTTTTCTTATAAGTTTATTCCTTTATTAATTTACCATTCATACAATATGTAAGATTAATCCTTCACTTTTTTACCACTTTCTGATGGTTATGAATAATTTTTTCTCATTGCATAATAAGAATCGTCAAAATGTCTCATTATACGTTTCACTTCTGAGATTGACTGAGACTTTTCCATTTATCTATCGAATAGCACGCGCGTGTTCTGCACTAAAACTCATTGGCGGAATCAATATGATGAAATATTGATGGAGAATTGGTTGATTTTTCACTAACCCTATATATGTAGATGTACACAAGTGCAATATATGTTGAGGAATGTAGATTTGAGGAAGGGAAAAGGTGTGCTTCAGAGGAACAGATTGGAGTGGGAGAAGAAAGAGATTGAAAAATTCGTACAGGCAATCCCTTCTTATATTTATTCCTTCTCTCAGTGAATTGAATTTCATTTGACGCCCACACATAGTGTGCAAAAAGGTAAGAGAAACGCATACAGAAAGAAAAAATGAGAAAATATTGGAGAGACGATAAAACAATTTCATTCACGCGCCCCCGTGTGCCTTTTCTTCCTCTGTAATATTCACAAGTTTGGCGTACATTTGTTGTAACAACTAGTGCTGGTAGACGGGAATTTGGGCGATGATGTCGGTCCAATATGTGCCATAATCCTTCACCACGGCCCCACTGAAAGCATACAAATGATACAAATGTAAAATTATAATAACCAGCGCGCGCAGTTCTTAAGCCTGGCAAGAGAGAGAGAGACACATATTAAGATATACAATTTCATAACACGCCCCACAAAGAGCCACTCATGAGGAGCATTGCGACACACCGAAAAAACGAGTATATTGCCAATATATCTACTCCTCACGAGCATATCGTTTTCCTCCACGAAACACACTGTCTAATTATCTTGAGGAATTGCCTCATGCAGTGTGAAATCCAGCGAGATTGATTCGCTGATAAGCAAATCAGAGGCAATCGGTGCTTTTTTGTTGACTTATTGGCCACATCAATGAAATTGGGCGTCGAGTTTATTCACCTTCGACGCCATCTGAAGTGCAGCGAATCGAATATCGGAGATTCTGTGGCAATTTCCACTGCCAAAAGCGCCAACAGAAGTGTGCTCCGAAGAAAGTGAAAGGTTAGCTTGTGGCTGTGTTACAGAATCGACAATGATTTTGAATTTCTCTACATTGCGTGATCATCGATTTTGCCGATGGATCATCGCTCTTACTTGTCTTTCACTCATCCTTATGTAATTGACTTTGAAAAGCAAATCTCGATCCGGAATATGCAA
This sequence comes from Phlebotomus argentipes, assembly GCF_947086385.1. Lineage (NCBI taxonomy): Eukaryota > Metazoa > Arthropoda > Insecta > Diptera > Psychodidae > Phlebotomus > Phlebotomus argentipes. Next base: position 2,024,841 of record NW_026776174.1, read on the forward strand.
CCGATAAAAGTAAAATTTGATGGTTTTTCCCCCAAAATACGATAAAATATCTGAACTTAACATGAGAAAATTCAGGAAATACTCATATGTTTATCTTCGTTACATAATAAATTAGTATTTAATTGTTGAACTTTTAAAATCTATGTTTTCCAAGTTTTTGCAAGATTGTGTTCAATGCAAAGAATAGATTGGAACAACAAATTCTTTAATAGCGATAATTGCTGGACAAATAGTAAATTTCCCGGGAATCTTTAATTGATGATCTTTTGTCTTGCACAATACCACAGCTGACATTCAAGCAATTTGCGCGTTTTTGCCATCGAAAATCGCGTGTGTTCAATATATGAAAGAACTGCCATGGTGGAAAAGTGGCTCATGGATTGCCAATTGAGGTGTTTGAGGTAGCAATTAAAATTCACGCTTTAACGTTTTTGGCGTCCGAAAGCCGACACAGAGTCTCTCACAGAAGCGCGCACGTTTTTATTGAGCCGGCTCTTTTGCAATTCGCGCGCGGCGAATGGCCAGAAAAGCGCCAAAGAGAGGGATTGGCGGCCAACTCGCGGTGCGACTGGTTGCCAGTGGGCTTATCTCGTTGAAAGTTTCATTGCATAAAGTGACACATTTGCGCTGCAACCGCACGAATTATGCTAATTCTCGGAGGGGCTGTAATTGAGAGCTTTCGACACTCACGTGAAGTAAACCTGTCCCTGCTTGTCGGCGGGCGCCTGCCAGATCAGAGTCGCCTGGACTTTGTCCTTCGGGTCGGCGTGCGTGATGGCACTGCACTCGGGAATGGTCTGCGTGTTGGCGCTCTGCTGCCACTCACCAATCCACTCATTCGTCTGGGCGTCGCGCGCTTGCAGGAAGAAGCCGCGGAACACATCTCCACCGGAAATGGTCACTGAGGGCAGATGAAACCGAAAAATTATTTAAATTTTTTAACACATTATCACTCTTAAAAACTTGCTAACGATTCCTCAGAGAAAACTTCCCAAAATTCACACAACACACTTTGCCAAGCGATTCAATTTAAGCTATATCGTGTTTCACTGGTAAAGTCCTTCGGAAAGTCTTCCTGCGTACCGTGGATGGTGTTTCCTGGTGCGTATGTGTTCGCACTGGCGACCACTTGATATGGAAGCGTGTGGATGGGCTGAGACGTGGTTTTTCCGTGATTTGGCCGATTATTCTTCACGCACGTGTCTGGCGGAGCGCCATCCGGCAGACCAATCGTCAGCGACACCACAAAAGACAACACCAAAACCACTTTCCTCATCATCTTGAGCGGAGCTTTCACTGGGGATTTTCTCTCGTTGTACTAAAGCGCTCAAGACAAATCACCAGGGCTTTTAAAGAGAAAACCCCTCTCTTGAGACACCTCCATATCCCACTCTCGCTGGCCAAAGCACGCGGCCGCGGCGAAAGAGTGGAATATTTTCAAAGTGGGAGACAATTATACAATATCAACATTTAATTTTGAGTTATATTCGAAGAAGTGGAATTTACATTTTAAAAATATTTACAGGTAATCAATACTAAAGTGTGCTGCAATATTTTCAACACTCAAGTTATTATCATATAAAAAAACAGGAATAATAAATTCGTCGAATTATTATATTTTGTGTGTGCAGTTTTCCATTTTTCTGAGTGCAATAAACAATTGAATTCAGCAACATTTCTTGTAGCGAAGACTCAAACCTGATTTGTCTCCGTGATTGCTGAATTTCCCCTTCCTCAGTTGCATAACCTCATTTCCATGCAGGAGAATTTTTCTTTGCATTTTCTGCCTCCATTCCCTGGAATAAAACGTGAAAGATGCTGAGATCTAGAGTGAAATACATCTCAATAATGGGTTTCCTGCCGGTGGCGTTTGAAAAGCAGGATGAAGTGAAAGAATCTAAAACCGCTAAGGATTTTCTCACCAGAACTGTGGAAGATGATACCGGGATGGATCGTCTCCGTACGATGTTTTCACTAGAGTAAGTAATTTTCCTAATGATTCCCGTGACTTTATTGATGATTTTCTATTGCCGGTTGTTTATCCAGCGCTGACGAATATATATCACCGGAACTACAGTCTATCAAGCAAGCCGGCCTCACAGGATTGTTCATTGGGGTTCTCTATGGGGGCTTCATTCGCTCCCGGAAGGCATATTTGGACTTCATGGAGAGGAATGATGCCACAAGTTTCACCTCACACTGGGACGCGAAGAAGCAGCTCCAGAACGAAGTGACCACAAATTTCGCCAAGGGCGCGTGGCGATGGGGTTGGCGACTGGGACTGTTCTCAACCACATACGTGTGAGTGTCCGGAAGGCATTGAGCACGAGTGTATTACTCTAGAAATACCCTTTTCCAGAGGCTTCATCACCATGTTTTCGGTCTACCGTGGGAAATCCACCATTTTTGAGTACTCACTGGCTGGACTCACCGCTGGCGCCCTTTACAAGATGAATCTCGGTCTTCGAGGGATGATGGCGGGAGGATTTGCGGGCTGTCTTCTTGGAACTGTGGGTGGCGTTGTGTCGCTGTCCATCCTGAAAGTCTCGGGCATGTCGATGGAGGAAGTCCGCTATTGGCAGCACAAATGGAAGGTGGACAGAGACACGAAGATCTCAAAAAACATCCCTGGACATATGAGTTCCGACAAAGATCTCTACATGGAAGCCCACATTGAACGCGTCGGCGGGGATGCTTCGAACCTGGATCATGTGGATGAGAAGCCCAAAGAAGCGAAGTGAAGCAGAAGGAAGGATGGAGAGATTAGCTAATAAACCAGAAACTCTTGGAAATTAGATATTTTCAAGTCATTTGTGTATTTGAAAATCTAGTATTCTGCCAAGAAAAAAAGAAGATTGAAGGAAGTTAAACGACCATCAGTCGTGGAGCGATATTCATCGCCATGAGCTCCTGAAACAGCAGTTTTGCGGCATACGGAAGTCTCACTTGGGAGATCTGAAAAGAAAAACATCAACTTTCAGCAACTTTTCCCTTAGATTGCGCCTAATTCACACATCTTACCTGTGTCTTGTTCTTGCATCCTTTGCACTCGAACGTGTTGTTCCGCAGATTAGCAATGGCAATCAAGCCACAGAAGTTGCACACGTGAATCCTGTAGGGATCTGACACCTCGAACAGCCTCTCGCGGAGGAACTGTGCCGCCCCGTGAGCAATCTGACAGTCACGCTCCATCTCTCCGAAACGAAGACCTCCGTCACGAGCTCTGCCCTCCATGGGCTGTCGCACGAGGATCTGCACGGGTCCACGGGCACGTGAGTGAATCTTGTCGTCCACCATGTGCTTCAGACGCTGATAGTAAGTCGGTCCCAGGAACACCTGGGCGTTGATCTTCCTGCCGGTGTGCCCATTGTACATCACCTCGTTGCCACGCAAGTGGTATCCGTACTCCTGGAGGAACGTGGAGATCTTCTGCACGTTCACGGCATCGTTGAAGGGTGTGGCATCGCCAATTTCACCCTTGTTGGAGCCCAACTTCCCCTGCAGACACTCAATCAAGTGCCCAATTGTCATACGGGATGGAATGGCGTGAGGATTGATGATGATATCAGGCGTAATTCCCTCACACGTGAACGGCATATCCTCCTGTCGATACTGAATACCACACGTTCCCTTCTGTCCATGCCTGGAGGCGAATTTGTCCCCAATCTGTGGGATTCTCACCGATCTCACGCGGATCTTGCAGAACTTGTAGCCTTCACTGTTGAGCGTCAGCATCACCTGATCCACAATTCCCGTTTCAGAGTTCCTCAAGAATGTCGAGGCGTCCCTCTTTCTGAACCTCTTTGTCGTCCCATCCAACTCATCGTCATTCTCTGGCAGCGTTATTGTCTTCCCAATCACCACATCGTCGCCAGACACACGAATTCCTGGCGCAATAATGCCATCATCATCCAATTTGTCATACAGAGCATTCCTCATGCCCTGACACGTCTGACGATTCGGCTTCTCAAACTGCTCCTCCTGATCGCCGATGCGTTTGTTCTCCGAATCCTTGTAAGAGCGATAGAAGACAGACCTGAAGAAGCCTCTCTCCACAGCGGACGCATTGAGGATGACACTGTCCTCCTGATTGTAGCCAGTGTAGCAGAGAATGGCCACGATTGAGTTGATACCAGCTGGTAACTCTCTGAAGCGCAAATACTCCATGGATCTCGTTGTCACGAGCGGTTTCATTGGGTAGTACAGCACGTGCGCCAGAGTGTCCATTCTCACGTGGAAGTTTGTAATGTAAACACCTTGAAAGACACAAAATCATTAGACAGCAAATCCAAGAAGTCAGCGGAAAAGACAACTTACCCATAGCTTGCTTCCCCATAGCGCTCTGATAGGTGTTCCTGGGACTCTGATTGTGATCCGGAAAAGGGATAATTGAGGCGCAAACACCCAGAATCATTGCCGGATGGATTTCACAGTGTGTATAGGTCGTGCAGTAAGCATTCTCCTTGTCCTGCTTGAGATCATACGGAGACATGGCGATCATAACTGTCTCCTCTTCCAATGTGTCAATATACTCCACCACTCCGCTGGCCACCAACACTTGCCAGCCATAGTTGTTGTACTCCCGCTCCTTCAGCATGTCCGTGTGTGTCTTCTTCAGCAGCAGGTTTCCATTCTCCACAATCAGCAGTGGCCGACAGATGCGTCCGGCATCTGTGTAGATTCGAATCTCTCTGTCACGAATGTCCCGAATCATGGACACCTCGGACACGATAATGTCCATCTGACGTCGGAGTTTTCTCAGAGTGGCCATCAGTTGCTCAGGATCACGATGGATTCCCACCCAGCAACCATTGACGAAGATCTTCGTGGCGTCCGCAATGGCAGACGGGGCGATCTCCTCAAGATTCTCCATTGACCACTCCTCCAAGAACTCAAGGATCGGCGATGGCTGTGATCCCACGGAAATGTACGCCATGAGGGCGAGATTCTTCACCAAACCCACAGCCGCCCCCTCGGGCGTCTCTGCCGGACAAATCATGCCCCAGAGAGTGTTGTGCAGCTGACGCGGCTTCGCCAATTTGCCATCGCGTCCAATGGGAGAATTGACACGACGCAAATGAGACAAAGTTGAGGCAAAAGTGAGTCTGTTGAGCACTTGAGACACTCCAGCACGCGCCTGATGTGCCTTCTTCTGATCACCCCAATTGCCCGTGGCCAGAGAATATCGCAGACCATCAGTGATGATCTTTGTCTTGATAGCCAACTCCAGATTGAAATCCTTCCCGCGATCGATGAACTTCTGAGCATACATTCTCACCTCCTTCATGAGATTCTTAAACAATCCCCTGAAGAGGAACGCCAGCAGAGGACCAGCCAAATCCAGGCGCTTGTTCCCATAGTGATCACGATCATCGAGCTCACGACGTCCCAGTGCGGCGAGAAGCAGTCGGTGCACCATGTAGCCGAGGAAGTAGGCCTTCTTCGTCTCACAGAAATCCGAGACGCCAACGTGTGGCAGCATTTCCTTCTGCAGAATCTCCTTGGCGTACTTTATACGCTTCTCCTTCGTCACACCCGGTCTGGCACCGCGGGCTCCAATGAAATTCAGTGCCACATTTTGCTCCTGAACCACGAAAGCCTCATCCAGCGAGGGCTTCACCATCTCCATCATCTCCGGATCGTCAAAGTCGTAGATGATGTGTTCCAAGATGTCACGATCTGCCACGAATCCCAGCGCTCTGAAGACTATCATGATCGGAATTTCCTGCTTAATGTACGGCAGAATGGCAATGATTCGCTGTCCAATCGCCGACTTCTTAATACTCTGTCCACCGCGAGCCATCATGTTCACCCAGAGCGTGGAAGTGGGCCGAGAACTGTGCTCCAGACACGATCGAATCTCAGCCTTGTACGCGTACTTGCCATCTTTCAAACTGAACACGTACACAGTGTTTGTGGCCATCTTCTCCTGGGCTATCAACACCTTCTCCGAGCCGTTGATGATGAAATATCCGCCAGGATCCAGAGGACATTCATTCAACTCTGTCAAGTCACGATCAGTCAGCTGACTGAGGAGACAATAAGTCGATCGCAACATAATGGGAATCTTTCCAATGAATGTCTTTTGGTGTTGCGTCTCGATGGGATCTTGGCCCTCGACGATCTTCGTCTTCGTGATGTCGACATAAAGTGGAGCAGAGTATGTCAGATTCCGGAGACGCGCCTCATTGGGCATCATGGGACTAGGAGAGCCGTCCTTCTCCCAGTGAGTTGGTTTCGACAGATAAATCTGGTCAAATTTGAGAAGGAAGCGAGGCTGGAAAAACAAGAAAAATCACTACAAAATCCCTCAATTTGCAACTTGTGACACTTACCGGAGTTTCAATTTCTCCGGACGTATGCTGAGCCTCAGCCTGAAGATCAATCGCTGGGGAATCTCCAACGATCCTCTGGACAGACATCTACAAAACCCCCAAAATAGCAATTGATCAAATATCGGTGAAATTACATTGCCAATCACTGAATTTTCCCGGGACGAACCTGAATGAATTCATCGAAGCTGTCGAGTTGCTGACGAACGAGACCTTTCTCATCGAAATATGCGTTGATCACAATCCAACAAGCTTCCTGCCACAACTCATGAGAAATTTCCTCCGCATCTTCCTCCTCGTATTGCTCTGAAACACCAGGAAAGTGGAAAATTGAAGTAGAGGCTTGATTTCAATGGAGGATTCAGTGACGCCACAATGCAAAATTTTAAAATCCATTTTTCATGCAATTACCGTCCTCGTTCTCAAACATTTCACTTTATTTCCTTTGCAGGCAATACAAGTGATCGATAGACACTAAAACTGTAGGTGAAAATGCACTTTTTCCACGTATTTCCACAATTTTTGGCAATTCCGTCTTTCGCCGACCACCAAAAACACGCGACTGACAGACGGCACAAAAAGTGACGGAGGGGAAAACCCGGTTCCGGAAATTCTGTCAGTGAAAGTGAAGTGAGGGAAGCCGATCAAAACATTGATAAAAACGCGCTTTTCTCCGCAATTTAGCATGAAAATAGACCTGAAAATTGTATGAGAGTGAAGAATAATTAATCCACAATGACATCCATTATAAAACTGCACACAATATCGGGGGCGATGGACGAATCTCCCCCATGTTATCTGCTGCAAGTGGATGAGGTTAGGATACTGCTTGATTGTGGCTGGGATGAGAAATTTGACCAGAAATTCATAAAGGAGATCAAGAGGTGAGCTCTAGGAGGCCGTTAGAGGCTCTTGAGGTGCTAATGAATTGCTTAATTGCAGATATGTCCACACAATCGACGCAGTTCTGCTGTCCTATCCGGATCCGCATCATCTGGGTGCTCTGCCCTACCTTGTGGGCAAGCTGGGACTCAATTGTCCCATCTACGCCACTATTCCAGTCTACAAGATGGGTCAGATGTTCATGTACGACCTCTACATGTCCCATTACAACATGTACGACTTCGATCTGTTCTCCCTGGACGACGTGGATACGACTTTTGATCGCATCATCCAGCTGAAGTACACACAGAGTGTGGCCATGAAGGGGAAAGGGTATGGCATCACCATAACACCTCTCCCGGCGGGTCACATGATCGGGGGCACAATTTGGAAGATTGTGAAGGTGGGCGAGGAAGATATTGTCTATGCGTGTGACTTCAATCACAAGAAAGAGAAGCATCTCAACGGATGCGAGATGGAGAAGCTCCAGCGTCCGTCGCTGTTCATCACGGATGCCTACAATGCGCGCTACCAGCAGGCCAGACCAAGAGCCAGAGATGAGAAACTCATGACCAACATTCTGCAGACTCTGAGGAATAATGGAAACGTGCTTCTCACCGTCGACACGGCTGGAAGAGTGCTGGAATTGGCCTACATGTTGGATCACTTGTGGAAAAATAAGGAATCTGGCCTTCTGGCTTACTCTCTGGCACTTCTCAACAACGTGAGTTACAACGTGGTGGAATTTGCAAAGTCCCAGATTGAGTGGATGAGTGACAAATTGATGAAGAACTTCGAGGGCGCTCGGAATAATCCCTTCCAATTCAGACACCTGAAGCTGTGTCACAATCTCACAGAGTTGGCGAGTGTGCCCAGCCCAAAAGTGGTCTTGGCCAGTTCCCCGGACATGGAGAGCGGATATTCGAGGGAGCTCTTTGTACAGTGGGCTGCCAATGCCAACAACAGCATAATCATCACGAGCAGAACGTCTCCGGGTACTCTGGCGCGTGATCTGATTGACAATGGCGGGAATGGGAGGAAGATTGAGTTGGATGTGTCGCGCCGAGTGGAGCTCGAGGGCACGGAACTGGAGGAGTTCCTCAGGACTCAGGGCGAGAAGACAAAGACGAAGCTAATACCGAATCGCGAATTGGATGAACTGAGCTCAGACTCGGAGGATGATCTTGAGATTGCCATAATCACGGGGAAGCATGATATCGTGATTCGTCCTGAAGGACGCTCGACGACGGGTTTCTTCAAGTCCAACAAGCGAATGCATGTGATGTTCCCATTCCACGAGGACAAGATCAAGTGTGACGACTACGGTGAGATCATTCAACTGGACGATTACAAGATCATCGACTCGGGAGCTGAGCCTGGTGAGGACAACAAGGAGAATATGCTGCACAAGTTGGATGATGTGAAGAAGGAGGAGAAGGACATTGAGGAGGTGATGGAGATTGAGAAGCCCACGAAGTGCATCAGCAGTCGCAAGTTGATTGAGATCAATGCCCAAATTCAGTTCATTGACTTTGAGGGCCGATCTGACGGGGAGTCTCTGCTGAAGATTCTCTCTCAACTGCGTCCCAGGCGAGTCATCATCGTGCGTGGTTCGCAGTCGAGCACAGAAATGATCTCGAACTACTGTGAGCAGAACATCAGTGCCAGAGTCTTCACGCCAAATCGCGGCGATGTCATCGATGCCACGACAGAGAGTCACATCTACCAGATCAAGCTGACCGAAGCTCTGGTCTCTCAGCTGTGCTTTCAGAAGGGAAAAGACGCCGAAGTCGCCTGGGTGGATGCTCAGATAAAGTGTCGCAACCAGCAAATTGATGCCCTCACCGAGTCAAATGACATGGAGATGGATGTGGAATTCCCCAACGAGGAGTCCAAAGTCCTCGCTCTGGAGCCAATGCGTCCTGAAGATATTCCCTCTCACGAGTCCGTCTTCATCAACGAACTGAAGTTGTCCGACTTCAAACAAGTCCTCATGAAGAATAACATCCCATCTGAGTTCTCCGGCGGCGTTTTGTGGTGCTGCAATGGCACTCTTGCTCTCAAAAGAGTAAGTATACTAAATTACTTCAAGAAAGTTTGTATAGTTATAAAAATGTTACATTATTTCAGTTGGATACTGGAAAGATGTCCATCGAAGGCGCGCTGTCGGAAGAATACTTCAAGATCCGTCAACTTCTGTATGAACAGTACGCTATACTATGAATCATGATAGGAACTTATTTCATGGCTGAACGAAGAATTATTTAACTGATAACGTAAAAAAAAATGTGAGATTTTTGGTCTAAATTTGTCGTGGATTCACTAACTCGAGAGCAATCATGCTCTCGCCAACATCGAAGCCATCAGCATCGATAAAAGTCATCCTGATCTCTGGATCAACAGATCTGCAAAGAGAGAAACTGCATTAGCCAGAGACAAGAGATGTGTGTTCATTGCCAGAGCGCACTCACATCACATTCATCGTGATCTTGTTCATATTCAGCTGAGTGCCGCCCATGAGTGCCTTCTGAAGATGCTTTGTGGCCGCCACGATTTTCCCCTCAATCGTGGCAATGTTAGCAATTCGCACGCGATGCGCAAAGAAGGGCGTGTGATCATACTCTGAGCACCACTTGCGCAAGTCATTCTTCGTCACCTCTGCCGTATTCCCGTAGTCCATGTAGCGCACGCGGTACTTCTGGCCAGCCGGGAAGTCCACCACTTGAGCCCTGTACCAGTGGCCATCGTAGAAGGCCGTCACGAGATCAAACTTGTTCAGTGTGTGATTGATGGGCTGCAGCGCATTCTCCTCCACAAGTCTGCTGATGTGATCATTGAGCAGAAACAGCTTCGGCACAGCGCCAATGGTGAAGTGGGCATAGCAGATCTCTGGATTCACCACACACGTGATGAATCCCTGGATCTCATCGCCCACTGTGGGCATTGTGGGACTTGCAATGGACATTCTGACCGTTTGGGTATCCTGAGTGATTCCATTCTCATCCAGCGGCAGATGCACTTTGCGACAATGCGCCCCCTTGAAGCAGCTCAGAGTCTTTGGGTCGAAGAACTGGCAGTAGTCTCTGTCGTCCCGCGGAACGAAGCCCATGACAGCCTTCAGGGCATTACTCGTCCCCGTCAACTCTTCCTCATCCTCATCGTCGTTGAACATGAAGTTCTCCTCAGCTTCATGTTTGAAGTCACAGCCATTATGCGGCACGCTTTTCATACTCGAAGATCCACTATTGCTGCTTCTGAAAGCAGGTGGAGGCAGTGGAAGTTCCGCAGACAAGTCAAAATCATTGGATGGCAGTAAAATATCACTGTCATCCAAAGCAGAGGGATTGTTTGTCTTCTCCGTCATCAAATTAATGCAGATGATATTGCTGAAAAACAGAGTGTATCTTAGAAAATACAAAGACATTAGAGACAATTTTCTCTTACTTCGTCACTTCAACGACTTTGAAATTGAAATGATCATCTGTCCTCAGTTTGTCTGACCATTCATCGAAGGGATAACCATCGACATTGAGTAGTTTGGCCACTCTGGCCTGAGCTGGAATGCTGCTGTAATTCCCAGAGAGCTTATAGAAAGGTCCCACGGTGTCGATTTTGTCGTACTGTCCAAAATCCACGAGGAAGATGTCAATTTTGTCATCTGAAAACTAAAGGAAAATATTACTGCTTCTGCAATGCTTACTATCTCATTCTTTTCCCTACTTTGCGGTTGTTATTCACACAAACAGCCCTGAAGAATGCCTTGTTTGCGATGTCATGGTAGCCGAAGATGGTATTCGAGGGTGGAATCCACTGATACTCGCCGTTCTTCAGGCATTCCTGCTCCAGACTGGAAAACATCTTCAGGTTCTCCGGAGAAACCACAGTCATGTTGATCAGTCCCTTGTTCTCATCCACAAACGATATGAGACACTTCCCTGCATCGCCCTCCTCAACTGCACCAACACAAAGATCGGAAGTTGTGAAATAAGAGATTGGATAGATCGGGAGATAAGAAAATGAAACTCACGAAGAATTTTGCTGAAGTTGAATTCTCTTGTCTGATAATCTTGCAGAGTATTCGATGGTTCGTTAATGATCTTGACTTCATTCACAGCTTTGTTGCAGTTTTCAGTCTCGTTGGCTTCGTTTTTAGTTGGCAAAACGCTGGTGAAGCAAATCAAAGAGCCGGCAGTATTGAAAGTCTTCACAACGTTCAGAATGCTGTTCAGGTCATTATACATCGCATTTGCATTGATGGAATTCACCAATGAATGGTCTTGATTTGTCCAATATTGGAACTGCAATATATGGGATCCAACATAATGCTATATCAATGGGTAATTGCAGTAAATTTCAGATTTTTACCAAAGAGTTGTAAGACTCGACAAGCCGCTGCATGTCGCGAAAAGCGACTTGGAGATTATCAATCATATCGCAGGTGTTCATGGCACTTGACTCTATATTAAGTCAATCTGCAAATCTCAACTGAGGCTCTGATCAAACAATATCACCGTGCCACTTGATTTTAGCGAAGATATCACAAATTTCTAAACAGAAGAGCACGCACCGACGCGTTATTTCTCGATCCACGCTTTGTTTTCGTTTGACAGTAGATTCGGAAGTCCGGAATCGGCATTGCGCGTCGATGAGAAAATCGATGAGATCACCATAACCTCAACACAGTTTTCCGAAAAGTGTGCAGGAAAAATGCTGAGGATTTTCACAAGGACTGCTGTTAGAGCTAATTTCCCCGCTGCGAGCGCACTTCACACGTCTTCCGTGGAATGGGCTGCGCGCAAAGGCACCCGAGAAAAGGCGAGGAAGAAGAAAGTGAAGGTGGAAGTGAAGAAAGTGGGTTTCATCCCGCACAATCAGAGGAAGAAGGACAAGTAAGAAGTTACCCTGTTTTCTCTCAGTATCCTGGGAATTTCACGTAATTTTCGTTCTTTCAGATTACCACAAAGCAAGATAAATAAGCACTACGATGATTTTTATCTGAAATTGCCGACTGACAATGTTTGGGTTAGTCGCTTCTACCGATGGAAGGTGTATCCGTTCCGGGAGGCTGTGGAGTGCCACCGGGAGACCCACCATCCGACAATGTACAATGTCCCAAATGCGCCACTCACAGTGCACATTGAACTGAATATGGTGGCGGAGAAGTCGACTCGGTTTTTGGAGAACTTCCATCGCATCGTTAAGATTGACCACAGCTTCGATCAAGGAGCCAATAGGCAGATTCTTGTCTTCACAAAGACCAGGGAAGATGCCAAGCAAGCCATGGAGGCTGGAGCCGATCACGCTGGTGGATCGGAACTGATCAAAGATGTGCAGAATGGAGAGATTCAGCTCAGTGACTACAATTATGTCCTGGCACATCCGGAAATTCTCCCTGAACTCGTGACTCTTCGAGGTCTAATGAAGAAAAAGTTCCCCAATCCAAAGTCTGGATCTCTTGGTGTGGATATTCCGGCGATGGTGCAACACTTCAAGAACGGAATTGAATATTCAGCTAAGAGAGATGAGAACCAGCTGGATTTTGCACTGATCACTTCCACCATAGGAACGGTGAGTGGATTTTCTTGAGAAAATATCCTCAGACCAAATTGATGATGCAAAGCTCTTTTACAGATCGACATGGACATTGATCATCTGGAGAAGAATCTAATCTGCCTGCTGAAAGATATCGACAGTGTACGACCGAAGAGAGATGGTAAATTCATCACGAAGGTTCTCCTGTTTTCCGCCCCATCTGCGGAGCGATTCAAAATCAATCCTTTCCTCTACATTGACGAAGTGCTTGAGAAATACGCCGCGAAAGAAGACACTGAGACAGAAGGAAAGGATGAAACAGAGGCTCAAGCAGTTCAATGAAGAGTTTCTCATATACTCTTCCGGCAATTTAGCAAATACATTTGCCTTCGGCGTGAAAGACACACTTCTGTCGCGATAATTGTCAATGGAACAGTAAATTGATTGTTGTAGGTAGATCAGAGAGTTGGTAATGTTTACAGAAGGCACATGGTAAAGTAGTATTTTTATGACTATGAATGTGGCGCATTTTAATTTCGTTGGCTCAACTGATAACCCCGCGCGACTTGAGATTTCGGTGAAGTGAGATGCTCTTCTGCCCGCTTAGTCCATATTTATGAGTGTCTTTAAAGAAGAAGAATATAACTCGCATCTCTCCATTCAGTTCCAATAACGTCGCGGTCTTTTGTGTTCTTCACGCACACATGCGAAAAGAGTGTTCTTATGGCGATTCACAAGGGGTAAATGCAAGGAATTATTGCGCATTACTAGAAGTGAGACACGCTGGCGAGGAAGGAGGGGGCATTTGAAAAGCCCGTTGCTATGGTTTTCCCCTGCTTGGAAGCCAACATGTGAAGAGGCAAGGCATTCGACGACTCGGAGTACAGGAGAAGTTTTATTCAGCACAGAGTGTTCTATTGATCCCACGGCTCTCCCTTGAATCCACTTTTGCTTGAGATGTACTTAATCAGAGCTCTCGCTCTTTCCTCATTCTCCTCAAATCCAGGTACTGATTCGCATCTCTTGTACCAATCCACCAAGTTCTTGTACTTGGCAACATTAGCACCAACAATCTGAGGCGGAATAGAAGGATTATATGATAATTCAATTGATAAATCTGATAAGTTTACCTTCAGTGAGGAAAAAGTGGACAAAAATGCAAAGTCAGCAATAGTGATTTCGTCGCCAGCGATGTACTTTTTGCCCTCAATGAAATTATTGAGGTGGTTCAGCAGAGTGTAAACCTTGTCCTTCTTATTCTGGGGAATTGTTGTCTCTCCACAGTAGATTCCAGTCTTGGGAAGAAGGTTTTAGTTATTCCGTGAACTTTGATTTCATCACATGATATACGAAAAACTTACAATAATATTCCCCAAGGCGTTCATAATGCTCGAATCCAGACTCAATCGAGAATCAATTAGGCCTCTCTTCTTGGGATCCAGCGGATAGAATGAACTGCCAGGAGCTCTTGAGTTGACCAAGTATGCCAAAATCGCACGAGACTCCCACATAATGTATCCGTCGTCGTCGATTGTTGGCAAGCAATGTTGAGGGTTAATTTTAAGGAATTCAGGTTTCAATTGCTCCTCCTTCGACAGATCCACCTGAATCTTCTCCACCTCAATCTTGAGATTCTCAATGGCAAAGAGAACTGCCCTATATGGTGGGCATGGAGGGTAGTAATACAACTTGAGAGGCGCCATGGCGAAACCACTTTTGTCAAAATTCTTCAAAAGACTGAGCGTGATTTATGTACCTTCTGGTTCTCTTAAGTCCTTATCAGATGATTTTCTGACTTGATAATTATGGTATTTAGTGAAGAGGGAATATAAAGGGTAGTCTTTATCAGGGTATGATTGTTATGTAAACTTCTGAGCTTATAGCGCTATCTTTGCAATCACTTTATCACCTCAAGCAATTAGATCTTATCATGCTTTATAGTTGAGACAACATTTTAATTGATCATTGGCCTTCAAGAATCCTTTAGAAAACCTTGTTAAAAAGTTTTTCTTTTCTGTTTCATCACAAAATGCGATTGTTGTACCTGAAATCGCTAGATGACGCGCCCCTGCGAGCGCGCGAACTCTGCAAGTCTTGTGCGACTCTCAGCTGAACAGCACAGTCAGTTGATATTAACAACGCTAGTGGAGAAGACAATTGCTGTCCACATAGGACTTCATTCATAGCTCCGCTGCACCGCGAGCAAGTTGCAATAGCGAAACATACTCTTGCCTTGCGCTCAAAGTGCGAGTTTCAGTGCCATTTGATCAGACGAGCGGGAATCTCCTGGTCGGAATTTCCACTTTCTCGGCGACTCTGTTATTGATTTCTTCGGCCGGAAAAGTGATGAATCACCAGAGGAGCGCGTTGTTGTACAAGGAAATCTGGCCAATAAAAGAGGTGCGTGCGCGTGTGAGTGGAATATATTAAAATGAAGCGCATTTGGCCGAAATGAATGGGAGTCTCAGGTGTTTCTCTGTGCCTCACATCTTCATGCCTCCTGACGAAGAGATGAAAAGTAGTTCAAGTGGCAATTTGGCGGCTAAAATTACGTGTGTGTGAAGAAAAATGTGATAATTTTCTTCATATTGCAAGTGGGTGCTAATCATTGAAGGCAGACAGTTATCGTTCACCTTCTCCTTCCTTCAGCAAAACTTTATTACATTTCCTCCAAATATTTCTTGCAAACTGGCTCTGAATGCCTCAAGGCGGTTCAACTTGGTGTCGCTCTCAATGACTGTCTACTGGATTATTAAGTGATCACTTGAACTTAACAATGATATAAAGCTCATTTCCCAATAAAATCTTTTTTTCTTCTTTCAGATAATTAGCACTTGAAGAAGCTTTTTATTTGCTATAGAGTAAACAAATCATGATCAAATAGACCGACTCATTTTCAGCACAAAGTGTTAAGATTTACTGCATCGAATCACGATTGCGATCTTTTCGCGAATCAATTACTTCATTTGTTCTGAAAGTCACACAGAGAAGAGGAATCAATCATGATTTCTGCTCGTCTGTTTGGTCTTTTCGTACATAATTGCTAATTGCATGCGAGAAATGAAAACTGCAATTAAACGATCAATCGAATTTGCTAATTGTAAACTTTGTACATGTCAAGATCGACCTTTTACATGACGAGAATTTTAAGCAACATTTTGCTTGCTGTTGTGAAATTTATTCATGTTTCAGCTCGACTGAAAATACACGGAAAACACTCTCTTGTTGAGCAACCAGTGACAAAACATATTTATAATCCACTCAAAAATCTTCCAATGTTTTCCCCAAAACAATATTCCAAATAAATTTCCCTCCTTCCGTGGCTAAATGTGTCACAAATTGCCTGAATGTCGAAGGGTGAATTGCAAAATCACCTGAAAATCAATTTTATTGCCTCAGTGATTTCACTCAAAACATGCTAAAATCTCTTGTGGGCAAAAACTCAACATTTCCAGAGAGCTCAAATTCACTTTTTGCCCAATTCCATTGTACATTGTGACCATTTTATTCTCCGATTTTGGCCTCTGGCGCACATTGTGCGTTTCACTAGAATAAAATTATTTAATGGATAATTAAAAAAAGATCGTAAACTATTTCCCTCGCCGAAGAAAATCTCCTCTCACGAGAGTGAATTTCGGTTTTAGCCATAAACTAAGTGGAGTGCTGTGAAGGGAGTTTGGTGAGAATTGGAGGCAATTGGCGTTTGCCATTCATTCATTCAGTATTTTTAGCCGTCTCATCAACTTCACGACGCTGCCCTGTCGCTAATTAATCAGTGAACATATGTGTCATATCTCTGGTTTAGGGATATTATTTAAGAGAAGATTAAATTAATTTTAACTCGTGTGGATTATTTGGAAGGAACGTGAGTTGGATGTTGATGGGATTTGGGTTATTCTGACACACATTCTTGCATTTATCACGGATGAAATCGAGTGTAAAGGTATAAAAAGGTATCAACTTAAAAATAGTCACATTAAAATGCTTTAGAAAAAAATAATAACATGACCTCAATCATATTTGTGGAATAATTTGTAATAGAACTTCTTTAGAAAACATTAAATAATGAGGTCGCAAAATTGGGAGTTATTGGACAAAATCATGTGATGTTTAAAAAATAGTAATAATTGCAACAACTTATACACACATTAATGACTTTACACTAAAGCACGTTCCTAGAAATTATCGATTAGTTTTATTCACAGAAATCCGTTTGCCGATGTCCATAAAATAGGGTGAAAGACTTCCAAAGACATTTCAAAAGGTCATAATTTTGTTAAATAAGTGCCACTGATGGAAGGAGGCCAGACACTTTTGGGAGAAAGCAATAAAAAGTCGAGCAAAAGAGTTCCTGTGTGTATCGTTTCTTCTCTCGTGTCTCACTAATTAAAATATTTATAATTTTACAATCATTAAATAGTCGTAATTTATGTTTGGTGGGTTTTTAAGCCACTATTTCTTCATAGCTGTGATTCAGTCACAAAAGAGAGAACCATGGAAAAAAAAACAGAGAGAAGATCGTTCTTGAAACCAACACAGATGGAGAATATTTAACAAGTACCAGAGTCATTTGCGTTTGACTTTTATCGGGTAAACAAGAGAGCGTGAATTAGGCCAGAATGCTGGGGAAACCGCAGAGACTGAATGGGCTGAAATGGGCCGAGAGTGGGTGATTGCGGATTCCTAAAGCCAGAGAGGCGCTGTCTGTCTCGTCTTGATTATAAAAGTGTTGTGTGGCATCAATTGTGCTTTAATTGCCCGCCTAATCGATCGCCTCTCTCTCTACTGGCCTTTTTCAGACATCACAAGACCACCAGGCAGAGTGCAAATTGCTCATCTAAGCCCAGATCCTGGACCATCGCAGCAGCACCCTGGATGATCTCAACAAATAAACTATGCGATAAATTTCAACGTAAACGCACCGCAAACTCTGGCAGTTAATTATCGTGAATTCTCCACTTGAAAATACATATTCGAAGGAATGGTGAAAATTTGCCAGACATTCTTCTCTGATTCAGTGCTTGAGAATTGAAGTGATATTGGGTGTTTCTCGATGCCTGCTTCGATGGAAGAGCGCCTGAGATGAGAAGGAAGAGGCAAGAGTGGATGAATTAAGTGAGGTGTGCCATAAGTGAATTTATCACAATGGAAATTTTGTGGAAATTCTTAGTGATTGCACAGTTGATGAGCACTATCTGGGGATACTTTGTGATGGAGGCCGAAGCGGAGAGTACAACTTCTCGTGTGACTGCAGATCCGAGAATGCCACACAAAATCACAGAATGTCCTCCTGGACACATTGGCGAGTGCCGAGAAGGATACGAGGAGTACTATCTGGAGCACAGCGTGAGCGAGAAGGATGCCAAGAAGAGCCTCAAGGAGTCAATCGAAGCGAGCGCTCAAAGTGAGTTAAAACCATTTTCGATCATTTTGCAGCTGTCTCAATTGAGCACACTTTGAGGCAATCAAATATGATGGTTTATCTTATCAATAGCCTATTTCTCTGGCTGTAAATGTGTAACGATCTCACAGTTGAGCAAATAATTTAGTTTAGTGTGCAATAATTCTCTAATCTCCCGCGTTTTCTTGACGCTTTTCCAGACCAAAGACCCGCATATTGTGGCGAATGCACGAGCGCCATTCGGAAGTACTGCTTGAGCTCTCATCTCCTCAGCGACCACTGTTGCTGTGATCTGCGACATGGCAAAGGTATGAGACAATCCCATGCTTCACAGTTAGGCATTTTCTCCTCGTTCAACAAACGAAGCATTTCCGGTGACTCCCAACAATTAGTTCCGGTGGCAAGAAGCCGTAGAAGACCCCAAGAGCATTCTTATGCAAATTCTTGTGCGAAACACACCCTCGTGTGCACTCCAATGTGGGCTAAATTTACTCTTTAATGGCTTCAGAAGAAGCGTTGGTAAAGAAGTTAGTGTGTGCTGATCGATAAACCGTATGAGTCAGTGCGCGGTTGAATTACTGGTATGACCAAGAACCCTCCTTTTACACATAATTAATTCCCTCACGAGAGCGACCATTAAAAAAAAATCATCGAAGCTATTGAAGCCTTTCATGTGAGAAAAGACTTCCTTGCACTCAATATAGTGAAGAAGAGGATAAATCAGATAAGTTTATTTATTCCATTGAGAGTCAGTTCATCGTAAGCAGATGTGCTTTGACTCATTCAAAGAAAAATAAGCAAGAGAGTATATGTATGTAACAAAGTCTAGAAATGATAGATATGCTTCTGCTAAAAGCCACAAAATCCATTCTTAATGATATTTTTATGATGTGTATGCTTTTCCACCAAATGAATGGGAATAAGACTCTTTTTTTCCCCATTTTCATTGTTGACATGAATATCGTGATCAGTTAATGTTTTAACTTCAGTGACATTTTGTCTGCAATTAAGTAATGTGAGTGGCGTTTTGCATTCCCCTCCGGCCGCAACATGAGCGGATTTAATGCAGCATTACATGAGAACAAAATGCCTGTTGAAAATCTCCAAAGAAAGATGCTGCACGCGATGGTCACATGGAATTTGCAGTTTCCCGCTAAAAGCACACGCAAAGGGCTAATCATTCTCTCAAATCTTGCTTATTTCGCTTTATCCAGATCACTAGTGAAGTGTTGATGCATTCTCAGTGGAAGAACTTCAATTCACTAAATTAATGTCCTCTCGAGAGATCGTTATTCACCTGAATGATAACAAAATTAAATTATTTTAGCTCCTTTCTGATCTTTGATTCAAACAAATAATGGAGTAAATTAATTCTGCACAAATATTTTAATTGAAAACACTTCTTGGTTTGAATACTTTTCTCTGCACCATTTTTTGTAATTGAATGAAAAAAATCCCAGAAGTAATAAAAATTCACATTCTGAGGAAGTTTCTGTTTTGTTAGAAAATTCTGAGGTTAAACGCATTGCTCTTGCTCCGCCCGTCTCTCGCCCACATGCAGAAAATGAAAACAAACAATTTCATAAAACTCTTGTCAATGGATCAGTGTTTAATTGGAGAGAAAAAAAAATCCCGGAGAAATTCCCTTTGTTAAAATACTTTTCCGCTCCGTGCGATTTCATTGTGGGAAATCTGACCATTCTGAATTTTCGGGGGTTTTCTCGGGGTTTTTGTTTAGCATTGAAACTCTGTATTTATCAAGGCATTTTATTATTTTTTGCAAGAGTTGAAACCACCAATTATCTATTGCAGTTTGATTGTATAAAGTCCAGTATATTGCCGGTGTGACTGGGCAAAGAAAGAAAACCGATACGGCGTTCATGGTCGATGTTATGAAATTGATCCGCCATCCGACATTTATGTGGTCTTATTCAGTCACACACGACTAATTTCAGTGCCATTTGTTTGGTGAACATTATAGTATGGGAAATTGTTTCTATCTTTCCAGTAATATATTGTATTCAAATTTTATTGATATACTTCAATTACATGTCGATTTTCATTAATGAAATGCTGTCGCAATGAATTTAATTCAATTTCTTTGCTCTACTGATTCTTTCTCTACAGAGGAACTTCCCTGGATTCCTCACTCGTGCTACATCGGTCAGAATGTGTGTAAATCATCTCTCGGATCGTGCCTAAGATATGCAGAATACAAAATTTGCTGCTGTGATCAACTATTAATTGAGCAATGTAAGCATAAACACAATTTGCAATAATTTCCCAACCAACGATAATCCAATTTTGTATGGTCGTTTCAGGGAAATCAATTTTCTCACCAGCACTGAAAGTGCAACCAACGCAGAATATTATTGTGATTCTATCCATTTACCTAATTGTTAGATATTTAGTGTAAAATGAATGTGTCTTGTTACCATATGAGTGTCAAAACTCGATGTATAGCGTCTGTGTGAAGCACCAAAAATTAAGTCAATATGCAAATAATATTAAAGACATTTTTAGAAACAACCAAATTCCACCTCGTTCGTGATCCACTTCTGTTTACTTTTGGAACAAAATTTATTTACTTGGGAGCTGCAGAGAATTCCATTCGTTTATTTTTCAGCGAAAATAGACTTGCGCCAGTGCAATTTTAAACCTTTCGAGATGAATTGCAATCAATCGATGCGAAACAGTATTATTGAAAATTCAACGGAACAATTACTGTTATTTTATAGTAAAACCTTGTTAAGACGTATTGGATCTCCTCTTCTTATGACGATCGACTGAGGACAAAGGTGAAATGATAGGATCTCATGTGAAAAAAGCTAATCATCTCTCACACTTGTTTGAGTGATTTTTATATGACTACCGTCAATTCTTGACAACAGGAGAGAGGAGATTATCGGTGTGCTGATAAGATTTGCCGGCTTGATTATTTTCTGCAAATGGAAACATATTGTATAGTCTTTCTTGCAAAAAATCGGCTTCAGAGTTCGCTTTTGGCAAGACACTCAGATGCACCCTTTGGACAGTGGCTTTAGGGGTTCTGGATATCACTGGGCACCAACACGTATCGCAGAACGCCACGAACACCATTGCACTCTTTGGCATGATCTATCAATTTACACCTTTGATAAGGGCAGTGGAAAGTGATTAATGAACCCATTGGGAGGTTGATAACACTCTTTTTCTGGCTATTTAAGGAGGAACTCTCCAGCTGAGTTCGCTTTTTGTTTGAGAGTTTGTTCCCGACCAGTGTCTTCGTCCGAGAGGTTCGTTTTGTGAGAAGTTCAGCGTCTGAAGAGTTGTGATTTCGAATAATCCATTGCAGAGTCCAAGATGTCCTTCAAGTCTGATGAAGTCTTTGAGAAAATCAAGGTTCGCATCACTAAGATCGATCCTGCCAATCGTCAAGTTGAGCACGTTTACAAATTCAACATCACCAAGGATGGAAAAGTTGCCAAGACCTGGAGTAAGTTGTCCTTTTTCACTGTGCACAAGATCTGCTTTTATCCAAACTTTGAACTTTCAGTTCTCGATCTGAAAAATGTGAAGCTCTTCCCGGGTGACTCACCCGATGTGGAGTGCACTCTCACAATGTCCGATGATGACTTCTATGCCATGGGAACTGGATCCCTTCCTGCCAAGGACGCCCTCGCCCAGGACAAACTCGACGTGGACGGAGACATTGAATTGGCCCTCAAGCTCTCTCCCTTCGTTTCCTCTCTGTAAATCGTTGCACAATTTAATTCATTCTAAATAAAGAAAAACGCGATAAAAGCCACCTCTGTTATTCACGAAACGACGGGGGGATTTCGCTGCTCCTCAGAAGGTCACCGCGAGAGAGTCAGTGTAATCTTATCAGGAGTCGCATGAGCTGGAGGCATTAGAGAGAAAAGTCCATTGCCTTTCTCAAAATAACCGTAAAACGGTGCCAATTCTGCAGATTATGTAATGGATTTTCGCATGGAAGAAAACTTTTCCCCCCAATGAACGGCAAAGGTTTTCATTATCACGAAGCGCTCAAAAGGTATATTGCAATAGTGATAAACCTGATAAACGGACTACGGAATATTGCCTGGTGGTATGCAATTTTACAGGAAATATGTATGTAATGTTTCGTGGGTGTTTCACTCATTTGAATATTCAAATGAGAATGGATGAAACATGGACATTTTAGTTAGGTGAATTAAACTTGAATGGAATAAAAACCTCGATCAGGTCAAATGAAATTAAATTAAAATGAAATTGCATAATTTGGAAATAAATGATCTTGTTTTCCAAAATGGTTAGCCGAGTGAGAAGAAATGGAAATGTTCAAGCCTAAATAAAAGAAAGGTAAGGAGAGAAAAAGAAGAGGTCATTAGCATAATTCTTTTACGAAATGTGCAAGCAAAATGAGACCACTGTTTCCTTTACTGGCCGCCCAAAGAGACACTCAGCTGAGCTGGAAGACGCTGAAGATCGCGGTTTAGTTAGTGTTTGGCACTCGTTGAGGTAACAACCCAAACTCGCGCATCCCGTTTCACACCTGAGACGCATTTCTCTGTGGTTGGTAAACTGAAATCTCTTGAAAAAAAATGATCAAAAAGTGGATCATCTTGGCTGTTTGTGTGAGTATTTTGGTTTCCAGCGTTTCTGGGCGAATTTTCAACTTCCGCCGAGGTGAGTTCTGCAAATCCCAAAGGAGAATTGTGAACAGTCCCAAGTGAATCATTGGTATTGTGTGAAACTTATGCAAATTGACATTCAAAGAGAAGAAATTCCTTTATGACCATCCCACGAATGCCCTCCTTTATCATTTATGGAGCGATTGTATTTGCAAAATTCCATAATATTATATGTGTTAATTTCGGCGATTTTGCTGGCAATATTGTGAACTTCTTCTATTTTTGGCTTTATAGTTATTGGATTGTTTCCCAAAGTAGAGGTCAAAGTAATGCCACGCTCTGCTGATTTCTGAACGCGACTCCATCGAGAACCAATTAAGAAATAAGAAACAGTGTCTTGCAATTGCTGGAAGTTCAATGAACTAGTAGAATTCTTGCTCGCGGTTTTACTTTTGACAAAGACACTCTGCGCGATCTTCAGTGGCTTTGTAACGGTTTGAGTAGCACACGAAACCAGAATCACTTTCGTGGTTTCTCTCGCAGCCAACATACATTTCTGAGAGATGTTTACCGGAATGCCGGTGACGTGCAAAATCTCACTTGTTCCTCTCTCTCCACATTGGCCACTCGGTGATGCCCATGCGAAATCCCCCGCGAGGCAGGAAGAGCGCGTGCCAGACTAGCCAACAGACTAATTGATCCTTCATTTGAAGACAAGTGCCCACTCTGTGACTCATCCGTTTACGGATACTGCTCAGACCGGCTCTTCCACGATGCCTGCTGCTGTGATAGACCAACTTATACCGGAGGATTAGGAGGTGAGTGGATCGAATTCTTTCCGGCAAACAACAGCCCAAGATTATTCGTTCATTATCAATTTCCCCGTGAGATTGTATCAAGCAAAAGACCTCAGAAAGCAACCTTGTTCTCATAATTTTCTTCCTTCCCCTCAGGTTACGGCGGATCGGGGATTTTTGGTGCTTCCTGCCTCTATACAGACTGCTCATTCCTGTATGCCAATTCGTGCTGGGAGCACGATGCCATAACAAATTGCTGCTGCAATCAATAAACTTCTTGCATTTTGGATCAAAATGAACACTTAGAGCATATATTTATTGGATCTTTCCCATGGTACAGAGGAAATTTCTGAGTCAATCTCGAGGGCGATGGTCGGCGGGATGTCATCTTACTTGTTGAGCTGCTCAATGAGAGCATTGGCCAGTGACTGATCTCCGATTACTTCAATTTTTTTCTGGGCAACAGCGTCTGGAACGGTGATCTGCTTTGTGCCAATGAGGAAGAACTCTTCATCTTCAACGTTGAGGGTGACATCGGGATTATCCACGGTGCCCTCATTCACGGTGAGGGCCTTCAAGTCCACAATCCACTTGTGCACTCCATCGGCAGCCTTGATGTTGAGCTGGAAGACACCGAGAACCTTCCTGGGTCCATTGGGATCCACTCCAGCCACGCGGGTCTTAATCCTTTCGATCACGGGGTCGGACTTCATCTTCACTGTTTCACTGGCACGAGCACTTCAGCACAAATTTCCCAATCGTCTGAGCTTCGAGTCCACCAGGCAGACTCTTAAATACATCCTCACTATCTACTTGGCTAGATAACACACCACCAGTGTTGCCAATCCGAGCGGTAATCCGACTAGCTTTAGTCTTTTGCCGGCTAATCTTGCAGCTTGGGACCAACGGGAGCATCGCTTATCCACGCCAGCTTAAGGGTCATGCGTCAAATCTCAGTCGTGTGATCTGCGATGGTCAGATAGAGGTGCAACGTGGACTTTCCTCGTCACACTTTTTCTGCCTTTGCTTGTCATTCTCTGCAGAATCCATCGAGTTCAATCTGGATATTGGTAATCTTTGTCTCCATGAGTAAGTACATTATATAGAAAATTCAGTCTTTCTTATCTTGGAAGTCGAACTGATTGACTTGTCCCTCTCTAGAAATCATTTCTTGTGTGCCCTTCAAATTAGTCACATGAAATTCATTGTCAATGTACGATTTTACAAATAAGATTTTTGTGTGTAAAGATGATAAGGGAAATTAGGTATATTTCCAATACATAAGTGAGGAAACAAGGATGACTGGGCATTAAAACATTACGTATAAAAGAAATTTTACTAAATGCACTAAAACAGCTCAACCAGATAATTTATTAATCTGCAACCCAAATCCATTTGATGATGCAATATTGCACAATTTATGCATACCTAAAAGGAAGAATAATATTAAATGCAACCCACGCCGCTGTATGTCGACTGAAGTAAAAAGCCTTTTGTGTATTCCTTGATTTTTTTTTATTTTTTTCATGATAATGTAATATAGACAATGTGATTTCAACTCTGGTATAATGTAATGTATAATTATAGTATGTCTCATTCATTACTTTTCCGTTTTAATTATCTCCTCTCAACCTTCGTGTTATCGTCAACCATCAACTTTTCATAATTTCTCGCTCTCAATTCTAGCCTTCTTCGGAGGGGTTACTACCATTTTCTTTTAACAAAAAAGAATTCCTAGATGATTTTTAAGTTTACCAATGAAGAATTATACGTGAAAACGATTTTAGAAATTAATTTCCCAAAACGAAATGTTATAGTGTGAATTTTGTACCAAAACAGGAATTTCTTTATCGTGCTTCTATAATGAAATTTTCACTTTCTCTCGAAATTGATCCACATTTTAAGGTTTATAACTTTGCCTTTTCACTTTGATGATAAGATTTGAATGGTGAAAACTCATTGTGATATTTCATACAATTTTCTATTCTATGTTCACTCTCATCGGCAAGCTCATGATTTATCCACTCACTTTCATTAATTTGTATTTTTTTTCCTAAGATTTTCATTCATCTCTTAGCGTCTTCATCACTCTTATCTGAGCACGTCTTTTTAATATATATTTCTTTATTGTTTTCATTCTTTAATATATCATATTCTAACTACAACAATGTAATGTATTTGGAAAAAAATATAATTTTAAATTTTTCTCTCAATTTTTTTTCATGTTGAATTCTATTTTTTTTTGTTTCTATGTGTTCAGCTTTAGATGTCCTTCTTTTTTTCTCACTTTTAATAATCTTCAATGGTAACAGAGTTTTTCAAAATCTTTGTTATACTCTTTATTTTTTCCTTCTTTAAAGATTACTTATATATATATTTGATAGACTCTTCTATTTTGTGTATGTTTCTTTAACATTTTGCAATTAATAAATATTTCTCATTTGTTTACTCCTCTTCTCATGTTTCGCATAATAACATCTCTTTTCTTTCAATGATGGAATGAAGCTGTGAATGTTTATATAAAGTTAATGTTATATTCTTTTTTTATGAAAATTATATACACACTTCTTCCATATCTATACCATTGTAATATTTCCAAATTCAATGAAGAAATCATTAAATTTTTGCAAAATGAGTTTGATTTGAAAGTTATCTTTTTCTCAATACACTCACGAGACATCAACAATAAATGGTTACTTTGGAGACCCTTTGAAGGGGTTCAGCTTCCACATTTTCCTTTCTTTTTTTTGCTTAGAAAGAAAAAAAAAACTAATAGATATTAACTTAAAATCTAAAAGAAGTGCAACCTTTAACACTCTTTTTTTCCCCTCTATAGCAAAACACAACGAAAGAGACCTAAAGTATAGTAGAGAAATTTTCATCTTAAAGGATAAAGAATCTTGAATAATTTGAAACTTAACGAAGTGTGAAGGAGTTGGAAAGAAAACAGAAAAATATAACTTCTACCACCAGAATAATATGACTTTTCCTGCACTCTGTGCATTTATTAAAAATTATTCTCTCCGCAGAGACAAACACAAAAGTTTCTCAATAAAATCTACCATTTTTCATCGCAAAACCACACGTTAACCACACACAGTAATTTTTCTCCGTAAATATTTTGTAATATTACATCTAAAATCTTTCATTTCATTAATTAGCTAAAATGACAATGAAAATATGGTTTCTCTGAAGAATATTTTTTTTATTTATCTTCACGTTAAAGTTTATTTACTTTCATTTCACTACCGATCTATACTTTTGAATTTTTTCTATTTGTGTGTTTTACAGATTTTTAAAAAATCGTTCTTCTGGTATTTTTTTTTATAAGTGATGGGATAAAATAGTCTAATATTGAGAAGAAGAAATGTGGATAATTATTTCGATCTTTTCTATTTTTCTTGTCTTCCTATTACAATTTGTAATTTTTTATTATTTATTTAGTATTAGTGTTATATTCCTTTTCACTAAATTGTATAATTTTCTCATTTCATTTGTGATTTTTTTTTCATTGTTAAATAGTGTTGGAGAAGGAGGAAAATATTGGTTTTGTTAAATGTTTTTCTCAAAATTAGTGAATTTTTCATCTATTTATCTCTTTTTTTATTTAATTCTTTCATCTAAATAACTTTTTTTTCATCTTTTCATGCATGTATGTGAGTGAATATCACAGAACATTCAAAATCTATTATATATTTTCTTTTATAGTTTTTTTTAACAATATATATGTATGTAGTTATATACATAATAACGATTTTTTCACTCTCCTAAGATTTCTCGATTTCAGTGAAAATCATTCAAGGACGCCGAATACACTGCGAGCAAGATGTAATCTGTGAATAATGCGACTCATTTTGCTCTCCACTGTATGCAGCATTGCGGCTCGTGCTTATCATGAAGCAAAAGCTTCATCGTAACAGAATCTCCAGTGTTGCTGCAGAACTCAATTAAAGTCTGCAATTAACACTTTTCACTGTTCCGTGACTTTTATTTTTATGTCGTTTTCTCAGTTAGATTTAGTAATTGAAAGATTACGTAGATTTTCAATTTCGTCCTTCAATCATGCTCTGCAATTTTCCATTTTTCCTATCAATTAGGCTTGCTGTGTTTCTCATTTATTTAAACTCTCTTATCGCGGAAGAGGTTTTGTCCAACATTATCCTATGCTGCGATTTCTTGGCCTTCTTTATGGAACGAAAACTTTTCTCTTTGCACTCTTATCAGCTAATTTTATGGTAGATTTATAATATGTGTGTGATTAATATTTATGCTATATTTCTATGTTTTTTTTTCTCCTCACTTGTTTTTTTAATAGTTATATAACGTGTTTTTTTCTCATACTTTTCATCTAAAGGTACATTTTTATTTGCACATCGGCCATTACTTGTTCTTCCACCATTTTTCTATGGTTTCTTCTAGTATTTTAATTTAATTGTAAGAATAAAAATTACCATACAGTAAGTATTCACCTCAGTTAATCATCGTCAAATATAATTTGTAATAAATATCTCTTTCATCATCAATTTCAATTGAAGGCATTTTATGTATTCAACTTTTTGAATCATCAGTTTTTCATCTCTACTGAAGTTTTGCTAAGTTATCAGATACAAAATGGATCTGAAATGAAGAGGTGAAGAAACATAATGTGTGACTTTTTTTTACGGTAAAAAGTTTCGTGGTAAATTATTACACGTAAAGTAAATGACGAAGATAAATGAGCTTTTGGCGATTCTCCTCTTTCACTCCTTTTTTGGACGGCACTGCAATCGAATACATGAGGAAGTGTAACATATTCACTCGATAAATCATCCTTTTCATCTTTATTGTTCTGGCAAATATGAATTTCTCTCAGGTGCGATAACGAAAAATATCGATTGTCTGCGCCAAATGAAACGTGCGTCTCGTCACTATTTTACCACTATCTCCACTATATAATATTTTTGGGGTGCATTATAAGAAATGAAGATTGAAAAATTTCCATAAAATGCCGAGTGTTGTAGTTTTTTTCTGCCCAAATTTCAATTTTTTCCCTCTCACTATCTACAGTAAACAATTGTATTCTTACAGAATTCTTAGTCCAGCCCACATTAAAGTACCAGTAATATATTCAATCTCCCTTTACGCTACTTTCCTATCTTTATCTATGTTTAGCATCTTTTGTCACCTAAATTAGCCATTGATTTACAGGGCACAGAATTGAAAATGCCTTTTATCATTTCGAAAGATTCCTTTCCCAATTGGAACTTGTACCATGAAATTGTTATTCATTTTTAATTACATGTTTTACCTTTATTTCTTTACTCAACAGTTCTTTTCTAGATTTTCTCAGCTCCCATCTTAAGAGAAATATCGGATTTCTACAGTGTCTGTCTAACAATATATTCATTAGAGTTAGGATTTGTTTTAAAGTACACTTTCCTAAAAAGTGCTATTAGTTCTTTTGAATTTTTTTGAACTGGAAATTGTTTTCTCTTTTTGCACCGAAGTTTTTTTTTATTTTATGACAAACAATTCAACTCTTGAGGAAACGTTGAATTTCATTAAATTATTGCAACATAAACAGAGTGAGACAAAGGAATATAACTATTAACAATCAGCCTTTGTCATAAATTGCTAGTTCAAAAAAACTCTCTTTCACGATTGTAGAAAACAGCTCAACAAAAGGATTCTGCTCAGAGCCATGAACTGAAGTGTAATTTTTCTTTTAGAGATTCCTCTTGGGATTCCTTCTGTTTGCTAAACGCTATGTAAACCCTATATATGTAAGTTTTCCGTCGATGTACTTTGAGCACTTCTGTGGAAAATTTGCATAAAAATCATCTCTTACAGCTGAGAGTCGTCAGAATACTCAAAAGTGTATGATTCTCCGGAAATATTTTCCTATCAGCAATCATTTCCTTACGACGATTGTGGAAGAATTAGGTTTTTCTCTCTTTCATTATGTCATCTTCTATTTATCATCTTTCAAGCTTGTATTTTTTTTCTTCTTATTAATCTATGACGAGAGTGATTTTTTTCCTCTATGTGCAAGCGAGAAAAATCTGCAAAAGGCTCTTCTATTGTAAATCGTATTACCCGGCAATGTATTTTCACCTGAATAGGCATGAAAAATGGCTCCACTGCAAATTGTCAACTAACAACTGTTCTATATCTAATGGCACTCATTTCAATAGAAGAAAAATGATCAACGATGAGACATTTCTTCTAAATTCATTGCATTGTGCAATGAATTTATACCCGGTTAAATTTATCATTTTATCGTTGAAATTCACTATTTTCACTTTCGCATTTCTTTATTTATCAATGAATTCATATATTTTTCAAATAATTCTCACAGTGAAAGGAATTTTGTGATTTTTAGTTATGAATTTTGATTTCATCTTTGTCACTTTTTATGCAAATTAACAGTTCATCATTGTAGATCCTTCTTTAGTGGCCTTTAATCGTAATTTATTAGAAAAACGTGATTTAACAATTAAGTCTAAAATAGCGAAACCCTGTTATATCTCTTAAAAGTCCCAACTCTTACTAATTATTATTATCTTAGCGTTTTCTCCTCTGTCCCAAATTAACCCACAATGTAATTCATTTCTCTCTTCTTCTACATATTTAACATAGGGTGTAAAAAAAAGTTCATTTAATGAAAAATGGTAACGATTGTGCATCAGCTATAAATCTGATGACGAAGTAAAAAGTTGCTCAATTCTCGCATATTTGATTGGCTGAATTAAAAACAATGGTTTTTTTTTGTTCTTCTTCAATCAAAACAACTGAAATCGACAAACTCATTGCGAAAAAACTTAATTATCCTTATTCCAGGCAATTAGGATCTTAAAAAAGACAAAATATAAACATTGCCACGTTTTTTATTTTCTTTTTTAAATCACTATATAAAACATTGTGTGATTTTAACAATTTGAACAGTGAATAAAAATGAAAATACATAATAACAAAAATAGTGAATTATCTCATGAAGATACCTCGTATCGTGAATTGTTTTGCAAAGGATAATGTTAACAAATCATAAACTATATATGTATATTATGTAAACCCTAAATGACGAATTCTTTTTCACTCTCTATCATTAAAAAAAAAATGTAGAAGTAATATGAAATATTTACAACCACTGTACTAAATAAAAGACTAACAAAAAAATATATTCCTTCTCTGTAACGCCCCTAAAACATTCTCTCTTAAACCTGCCTTAAAAATAAACATCTTCAGTGTTTAATAGTCAATTATAAAATTCTGGTAATTTTTAGGGCTTCCCATTCTATAACTCGCGCTCTCGTTCTATCACTCTCACGTCAACTATATATGACAATAAAAATAATAATAACAATTATCAACAGCACTGTTTCGTCTTTTTAATCTATTTAAATAGTCCTTATTCAACGACAAATTTATTATCTATTGAAAAATATAAGTTATTCTCTTTGTATAAAGTCTTCCTCCCACTAATTTAAATGTGAGAATGGGCATTTCTTACGTTTCTCTTTGTTTTGCTTTTCACATTTTAAAAAAATATCAGCATTATGTGATTCTCTGACAGATGATTTACTTGACTGAATTGATTTGCTCTGCATGCAAGTAACAAATTAATAAGGTACTCTCGTTCAATGGTAGGGAGGGCATTGAGTGAAGAATAAATAAATTTTTTTTATGGAATTTGTGAGCAAGTGTCTGCGAAAATGATTCTAATTTGCCGTCTCAACTAACTGAAGAGTCTTTCTTTTTTGGTATTTATCCGTGTATCGATAAAATGATGTTAGACTTGTCGTGAAATTTGTAATGTACAACAGACTGAAGAAGATTCTTGTCTTATTATTACTTTTATTGCATAATACCCGACGTCAGTGTATTTTGATGCGCTCTCTTGGTCTCCTCCTCAGAGATTTTCTGCTCAATTAGGAAATGTGCGAAGGTGACGGCGTGCGGTTGACCGGTGATGGTGACAATGCGATTTCTGGTGCCTGGGACAAACATGCCTTTCTTCGATATCTGAATTGTGGCGCCGGATGCACGTTGAATCTCTATCAAACTACGACCACCGGGTCCTGAAAGAGGGCACAAAACACAGCTTCTAAATACCACTGGTAAATCCTGATATCTTCTCTGGGGAACATAGTGAAGGTAATACATATCACCAAATCCACTTTTCACGGTGACACTCACTGCCGCGTGAGGCGCAGACAGAGAGTCGCATATAACGCAAAAAATGATGGGAGGTGAGCAAAAAGATGGATCAAGAAGTAACAGAAAAGGTGGAAGAAAAGCTCTTTAGATGTGGTTTTGGTGACACAGTGGAAAAGGATGTTATTCTTATGAGAAATAATGTCATGTGAAATATTCATTCGATGATATTCAGTCCCCCAAAATCTTCACTCTCACTCGCTCTCACTCTTTTATCCATCGACCCATTCGCAAAATCTAATAAAGTGTGAAGAACGATGATGATGATGATGATGATGAGTATGCGGCATGACTCTTTCTCTCTCTCTCTCTCTTTCCTTCTACAACAGCAAATCCTAATATTTCTCATCTGTTTTACTTTAAAATAAACAGAGAAAAAGAAAAACGATTGAATGAGTGAGGTAAGACGTTAGATCAAAGTGTGAGTAATTCCACAAATGATGCAGCGTGTGTCAAGCAGTTATTGCAATTTACTCGTAAATGCCCTAATCATTAGCAAACACTGCAGTCATTTGATGAATTATTCACCTTTCGATTAAAATGATAAAAGGTCAAACACACCATTTCTCCAGTATGCACACATACACAAAAGTTTGAAGAAGTTTTTAGAAGAGGTGTTGTGAGAAAACAACAACAAAAAACACCAATCATCACGTACGGTAAGTATTCTCAAGAAAGGAGAGCAAAATAGGTGGTATGTTTGTTTTGTCTAATAAAAGCAGCAACGTAAAATGTAATCGCGATATTATGGTGAATAAATTAAAATTATCCTCATATTTGTCCATTTACAAAAGTACTTTTAGAGATGAAATGATTTTTTCTGAGCTAATATGCCATTTATGGAATAATATGCAAAAAGTTTTCTCTTCCATTCTTCTTGGCAAATTTACCACAGTCCAGCTATTCAATATGAAAGCGTTCCGAAAACCAAAAAAAGATGAGAAATGCATCATGTAAGAATCAAGCTTGTTTGATGAATAGAGATATTATCAAGATAAGTCTATTTTTTCCCTGTATTGTGATAAATTAATTAATACCAATGATTGTTTCTTCTCACTCAAGAATGTTTTCATACAATTTATCCTTTCCGCCATAGGGAAAAAATTAATTGAGGAAAGTGACCGACCAAAGTTATCCCAATGAGAAGTTTTCGCACAACTTTGACTTCTCACTGGTCATTCTCAGAGAGTTTGATTGGAAAACATTGGACGGGAGGTCGTTTGGGTGAGAAGAGACTTACAAGAGTTTCAATTAATAAACAATGAGTGTTAAATTTTTAAGTACAATTCTCCACACGTAATTTGAAATTACTTAAAAGTTAGTTCTCCTACTAAAAGGAGAAATGATTCGAACCCTTAATTAAAATTGTTCCATTTCGATTAAGAATCCGAACGTTGCGCAATTCAAAAAAAAGCTTCGATTCTTACACAATAATACAAATATTGTAAAACTTCTGAGATGGAAGCACTTCATGTCATGAATAGCGGAGTTAAAATGAGATAACTGATGAACCAATTGAGCATTTGAAGAAAAAACATTGTTTTGAAAAAATAAAAGTTCAAACAAAAAAAAATATAAACCAAAGTAAGAATTCTGAGCTGATTCGAGAATCAATTTGATTTGAAATTTGGCCTTATTTACCTAATATCGCGCCTACAATTACTTCTGGAATTTCTACATTTTTGGAGTCCTTGGCACCCAGGTCGCCTGGTGTGGGGCTCTTGCTGAGTGATCCCAGCGTTTGCGCCGCAGCTGCCCCGAGTGTTTGAGCCGTTGCACCACCAGTCGCCAAACCGAAACTATTATTATTTAATGAAATTGGTGTTGCTGCTTGGGAACCCGCATGCCGAAAAGGATCGAAAGCAGCATCATACCGTTCAAGGGATGTCCTCGGTGTGGGCGACGTCGTTCCAATGTATGAGTCCAGGTTCACCTGGCCAATCGCCCCGAACACACCACCACTCGTCGCGGCCGCCGCCGACTGATCGATCGCCGACACGCCGAGATAGCTGAGTGCCGGCGTCGTGGCCGGGTGAGCTCCGTTCGCGTGCGTGAGCCCCACCCCGACCCCCAAAACTCCGTACTTGGCCAGCACACCCAGTGCGGCGCACACTTCCGTCGTGGCGGAATCCGAGTACCCGGAACTCCGCATGGCAACCTGGAAAATGACAGAGAATCGAATGCCTTTAGCCAAAACCATTCCGATTTAGCGCATCAAATATCGATTTTACCTTTATGTGATCGAGAAGTTGGGTGGTAACTGATGGGTTTGGACCTGGATTCGGGGCATTCAAGTTCAATGACAAATTGATGCCAGTGCCATTGACCAGTAAGCCAGCTCCAGTCACAGCCGTTCCCAGCGCCGAATTCAGCGACGCCGTACTTGAACTTATCGCATTTGTCTGCGACGAGGCATATGGCGAGCCTGTGGGATTATAATTGGCCACAGGACCACTCACGTCGGCATAGGAGACATTGAGACATGTGCCCGACTGTGGATCCTCAATTATTTTCGACAGAATCATCTTGCATGCCAACTTATTGTTCTCCTTCTCGCCGATTATTGTGATGCAACGCTCTTGTAGTGTCACATCCTTCGGCTTCTGTGATATTTGTACGTAAGAGCCACTCTCCTCCTTGATTTGTTTTATGAAAGCACCAGCCTTGCCGATTATCATGCCGGCTGTTGAATTCGGCACGAGAATCTTCACTTGCTTATCACGCTCTTGCTTCGTATCGCCGGACTTTTCTGCCGACAGGTCAGGTTTTTCACGAATTTTATCCATTATGAAGTCCAACACAGTCATTATTGCCTCACTGGAGCCTGTGATCAGACAAATCCTCTCGGATGTTCCTGGTGATAGGAAAATACCGCCATTAGTATCGCATGTAAACGCGAAGAAAGTTAAATTATTTATTTATGTATCAAGCATATAATTCAGATCTTCCGACTTCGTGCTAAAAAGTTGCATCAAAAATTGGTTACCTTAATTTTAAAATCACGTTTTAGAAATTCGTTTCTGTAATTCGACAACTCTTTAAAATATATATGTCTAATGAATAGAATTTATAGGAATTCCTCGTACGAATTTTTAGGAATCCCGTGAGATTCTTAAAAAATCCTCATATGAGTTTATCTAATTTTAGTGAAAATCGGATAAGTGGCTTACAAAAAAAAGTCATGAAATTCATGCATCAAAATGTACTGCATTTTATCGCTCGCATTCTATGCAAGCTTTGTAGTGTAATTTATCACGCAATTCTACTTCGATTGAACAACTAATTTTACACAATAATTTGCTGAAAAGTGACGATATTGGCGCCAAGAAACCTATTCAAAAACAATTCTAGAGAGACTTTAAAGTAATACTTTTCATATTAAACTGTCCTCAATTTATACCAAATTAGTCGTGTATAAAAAGTTTTGCCACCATTTGAAAATGGCACAAAAACACTAAATTTGCAAGTTAAATGACAATTGCTTCAGCAGGATTATGCATCAAAATACAATTATCACGCCGGAAGAGGGAAACGGATGCGAAATAGATTATTTCGCAAAACTTTGTCTCCGCTCATTAAGCTGAAAATGGCAATTTTTGTACTTAGAGAAAGTAAAATGTGGAGTTTAATAACTATCAAATTCCCATGATTCCACTGGCATTAGATGGGATTTCTGAAATACCACATGTGGAATTCATTAGCATACAAATTCATTTAATATTCCTCACTAAATAGTGGATTTACTCAAGATCAATTAGCCCAGTCGCTGGGCTAATTGAGAAATCAGGCGCGAGCTTAAGCAGCATATGCTGCATGGCAAGGAAATTCTCTTGCCTGGAGACTCCGCTGTCAATGCTCACCTGGGTAGAAGTCGTGTGACTTGGACATTTTCACCCTGGCTCCAGTGTCCTTCTGCAGAGAGGCGATTGTCTCGCCTCCCTTGCCGATAATGGCCCCAGCCGCCACTGCTGGCACGAGAGTTTTGAAGTGGTATGTGGCATCTGCAATAGAAAATCCTCAGTCAATTGAACATCCGGCAGTCGGTGTGCAAAATTAATCGATCTACGGGGGTCGCATCTGGACTGAAACTCCCAGTGCAAAAATGACAAATTCATTCCTGACTTAGGAGGATAATTTATCTAAATTGAAAATCTCCATGTCACTCTCATCCTCCTCCGTCGTCAAAACACACCTGCCTCGAGGCAATCTCTCTCCAATTCCCACCCAAGAACCATGCTCTTCACGTGAGATTGCCCATGTGGGTCTCGGACAATTAAGCTCCCTTATTTTAATTACAGCCTCTCAGCGAATTATCCAATAATTAGCATTTTAATGCACGTACGAATAAATTTATGCAGATCTTTTACTCTCAGTATTAGCATAATT
Source organism: Phlebotomus argentipes (assembly GCF_947086385.1). Lineage (NCBI taxonomy): Eukaryota > Metazoa > Arthropoda > Insecta > Diptera > Psychodidae > Phlebotomus > Phlebotomus argentipes. Next base: position 2,060,977 of record NW_026776174.1, read on the forward strand.
GAGAATTTTTCACCGATTTGTCAGACCCTCATTGAATATTTCGTTTCACAATTCCTCAATTACTTCCCATCCACTTCGGAGAACTTTCGAAAATGAACTCCAATGACCACGTCATTGCTCAGCAATTCTTCGCACTCTGTCTGTTTTAAAATGTTGTTAAATATTCATAATGAGCAGAAGACATTAATTAAATTTTTACCCAGTTACATTGATTTTCCTCCCACTCAGAATTTCTCGGGGACTCGCTGGAGAGTATGAAGACAATGGAATCCTTGATTTCCATTGGATACGATCCAAATGCTAATAGAATGCAAAATCACAATTCCATTTTCTGTCTCCAAAAGTTCACACATAATTTCCCAAGAATTTACTGGGTCAGAAAACTTGTCTTAAATGTTCCTCTTTTTTTTGTTATGAATTCATATTGCACGAGTACTTTTCATGAAAAAAATGCTCCAGAAGTCTAGAAAAATTTATCAAATAAAGTTGATTTGTCTGATTGTACGACAATTCACAATTTCGTTCCAACACGTAAACTCAACCTAATTCTAATCGAATTTTCTCAGTATAAAATTGATATTCAACTTCGAATTATGTTGCTAAAAGGAATCTTAATGAAATTTTCTCTGTATATTTTCTCGAAATGTTCACTCTTCAGGAGAATTTATTTAGAAAAAGTACTATTCATTGGCAGCAGATGGAGTTAAGTGCACTTAAACAGGTTGAAAAATTGTGTTCCAAAGCGAGGAAATCTGAAGTAGTGCATATTTTGTTCAAAAATATATTGCAAAGTTTGCAAAGTTTCGCCCCGTAAGCACACTCGTATTACCTTTTTCCATCACAAAAAGGACACTTAAGAAACTTCTGCATTTTGCTATGAAAATTCTATTCCAAAAACTGCAATTAAAATCAAATTTATAAGCGCGACTTGCTTTGCGCGCTCACTTTATGTTCTTGAACCGCACAATTGACAAAAAAAACAAGATTACTAATGATTGAAAGGCTAACAAAGTTCTTCTGACATTGTATCTATAAAAGACCGTCTGACAAGTGATCAATTAATGTCTCTATCTTTCACTCTTAATTTATAATCTCACCGACTTGCATTACACAATTCAGAGGCCATGCGATATGGAATTGAGTGCAAACCCAAAATTAATTTTATTGTCTTTCTCTCTTGAAACAATTGTAGACACAACAGATTTCACTTCATATGCTAATATTTTTTTTAACAGAAAAAAGACACCTGGAAATCGCGTAAAATTTGTTAGATGACAATCTGTCATTTAACCGGCTTGGACAAAGGCACTATCAATGACCCAATGTTTACTCTTGATCCAATTGTGCAATGGTGAAAAAGCCGGTGAGAGAAAAAACACTTCACCCACTTTTATTGTTACAAAATAGCATAATGTTATGAAGAATTGTCCATTTCAATGGAATGTTTTATAATGCAATCATTCATATAGAAATTGTAAATAATAATTATGCACGGTTTTCCATACACGCCAGTGTTGTGCTGTTTTCATTCAACGCGAATCACCCGGTTGGTAAATTTACGGATATGCCATGTATAATTTTCAAGGGGAAGTCCTCTTTATGCTCAAATTATTTTTTCAATAGAGCAAATGTAAAAAAATCATTGAATAATATGTCATTTATGATCAATTTTGTACTTTCATAAAAATCAATTTAAATATTAATGAATATTTCAATTACTCAAAATGAATTGCTCTTAGTATACTGTGTTGACATTGATGATGTGCAAAAGCATTTATTATTCCTGTTTCCAATCACCTCACCATTATGACTATTCCGCACAAGGGCAGTATGAATAGAATAGTGAATAATGTTGTTTTTGTCGATGAATTTCTTTGGTTTTTCCATCTGAAAATTTCGCAGAATTGCACTTGTACATAGTTCAGTACACAATATAATAGCAAAAACAGCATGTTTTCCATGCTAGCAGAAATTCACAATACAGTTTTGTAAGCCTGTCTTGTTTTCGGCATGTTTTTTCTTTCACATGCTCAACTACAGGAATTTTATTCATCATCTTTTTATTGAGTCACAGACTTATGAGAGATCGCGAAGTAGTCGACCTCGACCTTCTAAACTACTATTGCGCCTTTTTTTGGCCACCATTCTCACTCTTTTTGCCGCCTTCAACAAACCCAGAATACCCGCGAGATGATCAAAGATTAGCACCATTCGAGACAATAATGGTCAAGTTCAGCTGCTTGATGGGAATTCCGGAAGTTTTCACTGGGAAATTTGAAACACTTCATGGAATCTAATTTACAGTTGGATTTGCTGATGGGAAAAAAGGCGTTATGGAATTTTAATGAGACTCTCTTCTCTCGCCTTTTGCTAAAAAAACAAGTCCACGCAAAATTGTCTCAAATGAGATATGAAATAGATTGAAACTTTTACTTTTGTTTCAACAGTCTTGACATTTAATTTTCTCAGTCGCTTTTTGCTCGACATTTAGCCTGATGCAACTTTCTCAATTGACTTTTGATTTCATTGGGATCAGAATGAGCCAATTTTAACACTTTCGGATATTCCATGTTTAAATCTCACGCGAGATTTACGAGCACTAAACTCTATAAATTTTAATAGCAGTTGTAAATGGGGTTTCAAGAGTGATATCAGAGATGAACATTTTTTCCACATTCCTAAATCAATCACTCTAGACAACAATCAATTTTTATGTCAGCTGATTCAGATGGATGAACATTCTTTGATTCTGCAAATATATCAGCGGAAAGGGTTGTTTGATGAGAAGAATTTCCTAATTAATTCAAAGTTTCACAATGCAAGATCCTTCAGGATGTGAAAATTGTATTATGAAAGTGATTTCCGTCTTCGCATATTAAACCAAAAGAAACTGTCAAGATTGATGAGAGAGGTTGAAAACTCTCACAGTGAAATTCCTGAGGGAAGTACAGGAAATTTCTTCCCGGTTATTCATTAGTGCTCCCTTCATCTTGTCTTCATACTACAAAATTCCAATAATTCACATTCACCTTCAAGTAAAGCATTAAATTCTAATTTACTCGTGTCTCGACCATCTCTCACCATGGGAGTTATTGTTGCGAACATTGCGAATTTACATCGTGATGTAATTCCCCTTTTAGCCTCTGTTTTCAATGTGAAAACTCTCAAACATGATCTTCCTCGTGATTGGAGAGATGTAATGCACAGAGAACACGAGGAATACCTTCAGTAAACGAGTTCTTCTGCTTTTTTCTCTTCAAGGTGTCTCTCTCACACATTTACGTCTCTTTGGCTTTGCCGCGAAGAGCATCACAATTCTGACCGCACTTTGAGAACATCGCAGCACGAGGGGGAAAACACTGACAAGGAAACACTGATGGAGTTTTCTTCCGTCTTTCACCTTCTGTGGCACACATGCTTCTCTTTTTTTTCTAGGGCTCAACAGTGTCTCAATTCATACCCATTATTGCTCCTTATTTATCGTCCTCCCTTTTACACTTTCAAGGCAATTGAATGGGAGAGGAAAAAAATCCTACAACTGTGCCACTGAAGGCTGTTGTGTTTTCTTTCTATTGAATCAAATGACGCAGATTGTTCCGATGTGAAAAACAACCAATACACACAACAGGTTGTTACGCAACAACATTTTATACATTATGCTAATTTGCGCTTCATTTTCGCCCCTCTCGTATCTATTTCTCCTTTCGAAATGGAGATGGAACATCAAATTGATCACTCTATTGAGGAAATTGGGGAATCGCTATCTATGTCTGAGAGAAACTGCTGAGATATATTTATCATATCAATGTCAGAGAACCATGAGAAACATCGGAAATCTTTTTGAAGTTTACGAAAAGTAGGTAAGATACTTAAAATTAATAATACGAAATAAACTGTACCCCACTGTAATGCTTCACAAACTCAGCAAGAAATTCAATCTGTAATATTCGTGCCAGAACCGGATAAACAAACTTATATTTCCCAATACTTGCTCGTATACCTTAATTTGTTTAAGATTGCTTTTTGATATCAAAACTTTAGCCACTTCATTTGCAGAACTTCACGATATTAGGGAAATTACGCGTTTTATAGAAAATACAAGCGAATATATAACATTTCTTGCACGAAATCTTCAATCAAAGTATATATATAAAAATGTGAGATTTGCGAAAATTATATCCGTGAAAATCTATAAATAATAAAAGTAGGGGTATAAAATGTTGAAAAGTCGATCACACACAATTATATTTAACCACTATTTTATAAGTTTGCGGACTTTCTCATATCCCATCAAAGTCAGGTCAAAATTTTCATACAAGTGCAATTTTATTAAGCGCGAAATATGCTTTCAACACACGGTTTCTAAACTGTCGAAGTGAAGTGTAGGGAAAGATTATAAAAAGTCGATGAAGAAATGAAAGAAGTTTGAGGAGGAGACTTAAAGATCAAATTGCTCTCCCCATAACCGAAAATTGAAAAGCTATTTTTATGAGAGTGAAATTATAACAAGAAAAGTGCTGACGAATCCGTGAAGTGTTGATTGACGAATTTCCCACCACACAGAATCTCACCGTGAAAATTCATTGAGTCTTTTACGTAATTATATGTCACCAAGTGACAATGCAATAATTGGTGTTCTATGTATTGAAAATTAGAGAGGAAGCCAGCACGGAAAATTCATTTCACGAAAGTGAGCTCCAATGAAACAATAACCTAATTTACTTCATTTTTATTTTATTATTATTGGCCTGTGTATCATTTTCCTCGTTTCTCCCTTTCACCCTTGTCCTCCCAGGCCGCCCTCATCATGCGTTGTGGAGCACGAAAAAAAACCTCCTTGGAATATGGAACGAATTTTCCTTTCAATTTTATTCAATTATCGTACCCACCATGGGGGCCCTTCTGGTACTGTCGAAGCTACGATCCGCCCCCAAACCGCTCCCGCCACTCTTCCTCTCCTCTATTCACTCTTCCCCGTCATATCACTTTCATACTTTATGATTGATAGACCGACACGCGGTGTTTGTGAGAAATAATAATATTGCTCAATTTACTAAAATTACACCACATTTTCGCAATGGTGTGAGGAAAACACTGCCTTGATAAGACACTATAGACAGAGTTGAGTGGCAAAGCCTTCTGTCAATTTCATCTTCACCGATTTTATCCGGAAGATTTGAGAAATGGGAAAAACAGACTTATATCCCTGATCCTTTAGTGATAAACACGACCGTAAATTCTTCTGGGAGGAGTGACTGAATTTTAATTGGACAAATATATCAGTCTGGATGTTAGTAAACTTTATTGACAGCTTCGGCTTCTGATATGAGGAGACTTTTTCCTCCAAATGATACCACAAATTTCGGTTTATTTCCAAATCACTGGCAAAAACTAGTGGTAAAGTCTGACAAGTTGTATGGTTACACATCCGAAAAGTTGGTCTGCATCGTAATGTTACTGTCAATTCCAGTTTTCAATTGAACTTTTACCCCAACACTCGTAAGTCCCGACAGACATAAACTTTTCACTTGTTGGAGTGTATCTTTAAAAATGTATTGCTTCCATACAAAGTCCTCTGAAATTGATAAATTTTCCCTTTTGTGTAGCGAAATAAGCCATCAGTCAATTTTAGTGCAATCATCCTCCTGATCAGCGACCTATTTTCCCCGTTGGACAGGGAAAAGCGGAAAGGCTGCGTAAAAGCCACCTACAGTACACACATTTCCATAAACCTGCCCATGGAGCCTAAATATTTTATTGACATGAATACGCAGCAGGATATTTAGTCAATATTTCACCCACTCTCGGATCGAAAGGATATGTTTATTATCCCACTTTCTCAAAACCATTTAGAATCACGCGACTGCGATAAATGGTGCAAAAGTCTCCGCATTTTCGACCACCCAACATAAATTATTTTAATTTTATATTTAGCACCAAATTTTGCGGCATATGCAGTTATATTAAATAATGTCACACGCAATTGACTGTGAACTTCTTGCACAAATAATTAATCTCTGTGAAATTTTGGCAAACAACTTTGTCGCCCAGACAATGAATCTCTTGTGACAACACTCTGTTTCATAGAAAATATTAGAATACCAGTGTCTAATGTTGCTGCAATAAAACAGACGTGCCTTTCATCGGTGTGATTTACAATTTTGCGCAGATGGAAAAGTCATTTCTCGTGCATTGCAGATATTAATGCATTTTTCATGCTGTGTATCTAAATCTTGAGAGTTCTCTTGAAAGGCAAGAATCTCAAAATCCTTCCTTTGCATAAAAGCACTAGAAAGGGGAGCTTTTAAATAATTCTGCTAGAGACAAATTAATCTTTTAATGCTTCAGTACAAATAGACGAAATACAGTTCAAAAACAAGTCCTAATCTCTGGCTATGTTTGTTGTGCAGAACAGAGGAGCATTAATATTGATTTTAGTAGGAGAAAATGAACCAATAGGACACTTTTATTAGGGCAATAAATAAAATTAGACATACCACAAGTATTCATGTCGGGTTTATCTGAAAAGAGAGGAAAGGTAGCGTTTAGTAACCATGTACATATGTGCTCCATAAACAGTATATATGATGAATTGTAAAAGGACATTTTGCTGCAATTGATGTTGAGATGGATGGATTTGAGGTGTGATGACGGAAAATGCCACATTTATTGGACATTTGGGCCAATTTGTCCGGACGACCAAGCAGTGTGGTCAAAAATGAGTGAGAGAAGTGGAAAAAATTGGAGCAAAAATCGAATTCGTGTTATTTAAGTGTGCCATTGACTGAGTTGCGCGACTTTAGCTGTATTTCTCAATATGTGTATTCAATATAGCGCCGAAGACGTCGAACCATATCTCTTGCACTCCCAAAAACTCTTTGCCTCTGCTTAAATACACGTTGACCAAGTGGAAGAGAGTGAGTATTACGGTCTATAAATAAAAGAATTACACCCAAAAATCATTCATCATCATCGTCATCACACCGTCGTTATGTTGTATATAGAGAGAGACACGGGAAAACAAACACCGAAAAGCTTCTGCGAAAACTACAAGCTCACCGAAGCCCTTCTTGGAGCACTTTTCAGAATTATATCAGGATGAACTGGCATGCTGGGGATGAAAATAGGGGTGGAGTCAAGAATATGGCACACACGAAACAGAGACACAAAAGTAGAGATTTACATTAATTATCTTTGCAAATGCTTTCACCATGCAAAAGCTCCTTGACACATACGCTTATTCAGAGCTCCTGATAAAGGCCATTTGCATACCACTTGTACAAGAGTGAAGAGTTACTGGTAATCACTTTTATATGTACTTTCCATATGGATACACTCTCATGCAGTTTAATCACACCATTACGAAATTGATTTTCTGACTTGAATCTCTTGTATTCAGTCGGATTATAGTTCAATTTCAACTTTTTGCCTCAGTTTTTGCATGCTGTCAGAGGATTTATCATCTTATTCACTTGCATGCTCGATTGTGATTGGAAACTTTGTATGTATAGCGATTCTTTGAAACCCTCAAAATCATTTCCAATAGCTAACAGTACAATATTAATAACAAAAGTTCCATAATTTATCAAATGAAAATTTAATCATGCAATGTGAATGCGGTTATATTGAATTTAAGGTGTGATTCGCTTTCACGTCAAATAAATTCATTAATTTCAAAGAGCGCAAAGAGCCAACTTCCCAAATTAAAATCGTGTGCAGGAATATGAAGGCGTTATGTGACTCCTGCATGTGTTACATAATGTCCTGCAGGATTATAAAATTTAAATTTCCATTTCCAGGTCATTTCAACACCTTTGCATTAGCAACAAGGTTAACCGGGAAAGAATTTGCAAGATCATGTATATAAAAGCACTGCAATAACAAAACACTCTTCTCAATTGTTACTCAAATCGGATGCAGAGAAATCCCTGAAGTACAATCATTTCAATTGGATCTTCATGACTAATCTCGAATGCAAGTCTGCAAAGCGTTGGGAGGAGAGAATGAGAGAATAAATGGCTCATCCAATAAAAGGTAATGTAAAGAGCAACCTCAGGCACTTCTCGACAATCACTTGCACCACAATTGGCCATCTCGCATGCAGCTGAAAACGTGGACGCTCCACTCCTGCTGACCTGCGTTCTCCCCATATTTCTCTTTCTAGGACGAGCTGGGCAAAATCGAATGCCGAAGACGCCCCAGTTTTGACCACGAAACACTGGCCGACAGAGCTAGAAAGTGTGTGACATTGGAAGAGCACACGAGGGAGGGAAAATGTGGGCAAAGTGCCAAGACGTTGAGAGAATAGCAGAACAAGAAGTAAAAACAGCCATGCCCTACAATTATTGCGACAGATATTGCATGAGACGCAAAATTTTCATTTCCTCTTTATCAAACACCCACGAGTTGTCTTTTCTGTGGATGTGCATAGCCAAGAGAATTGAATTTTTATTTTCACAACAATGGAAACGGAAATCCATATTAGATTGGTGTATTAAATTAATATTTGACATCATTGTAGGTAATTAAAAGATTATTTGTCGTGACTTTAACCAATTTTCCTCGGATTGCAAGACTTGAGGAAGCGCCAGATGCCAAAATGTTTGTCACAAATTTATTCAGACAACTTAAGAAAATCCTAGTTGTAAATTATCTTTTTCTGACTGGGACAATTTCACTGGCATCCATTTCAGCAAAGCCCACCAGAATCCACCCTCATTATTATCAATTTACAGACAATTTTCCCAGGCAAACTTTTACACAACTAGGTCAACTGATACAAACTGTGAAAAAGATACATCATACACTAATTGCATACTTGAGTACTTTATTAAAAATGCTCATCAGACTATCACAGAGCATTCAAAACTTCCGAAACAGCTTTCACGATATGTTTGCACATAATAGGCTATTAGGAATTTGATTGGCTGGAGAAACCTAAACTCTATGGTTTCAGATGCAATGCATATGTTCCCAAAGTTATGCTGATTAGAGCGCTTAAGCTTCAAGAACATGGTAATAATAATAACCCAAAACTATGGGTGTATCTATGCATTATAGAGGTATTGATTTTCCACCCAATTTCAACGTTTCCCAAGAGACCTAAAAACACCTCGAGTAAATAGAAAAAAAATTATCTGCAAAGGTTCAGAAATATTAGCGAGATAGAAGCATCTTAATTGATGCACGAGCACTCCATCTACTCCTCCGAAGGTTCTGCGCATCTTCAAATTAATTATCATACAGAGGCACAATGAGTAGTTTGTAAGCACGGTAAGCACACCGTGTTTGTTTCGCAATTAAATATTAATTTTACATTTATTTATTCATCTCTTTATCATGTGTCGCCCCTCTCTTGCGCTGTCCACCTGCCCGCTCCGCCGTGCAATATTATTAAGATTTTGGTGCCATGGTCATCGACAAACTTGCAAGTCGCAATAGTTGAGATCAAGAAGAGTGTTGAAAAAAGCCAACCAAAAGAAATCTACAAGATCTTTTTCTGAAACACATGCGTTTAGATGATCGAAACAAGCATGACTACATTACTCCTTCCCGAGAAATAAGCTCAATATCAACATTCTTTGCGTCTTTGCGACGCAATTTTACAGTCATCGTGCCAATGATCAGGAATCTTGGTCAAAGAAGCAAATAAATGCAATATTTTGGGACTAATATTAAAATATTGGTTTGTTTTGACATTCTAATCTGACACAGTTAGAAATCCAAGTGAAAATTCTAAGTCACAGAAACTCGTTTAAGCGAGAAATAAAATACATTATGAAAATACATACATAAAGGCATAAATCACGGGAATTTTTCGCATTGAAAAACACCTTAAAAGGGCATAATTTTCCAGCACATCAATCACTTTGTGCCTAATATAATTCACATTGAAAGAGGAATTTCAGAAATCTCAATACATAATGAAAGTCAAGTAAATGACATTGTGGTTATTTGTAATATACACAGAGTGGAAGAATGAAAAGGGGAGTTGCTTCTAAGCACAGCTCAAAAGCCGACTATTCAATTCTAAAACCGATATTTTACCTTTTCAATTGGTTAACAAAGATATGGAAAAAAATATATGGATTATCTTTGGTGGAAATTGTTGATGGAAACTTGAATATGATTTGAGAACAATTTGAATGTTATTTGGGTTGGAAATTCAATTATCACGGAATTAGGCCACGTATCGATTTATGTAAAAACTCCAAATTCACATTAGCACGTTATGGACACAAGCCAAAGGAATGTTGACTAAAATATTGGTAGTTATCTTGTCCCACAACGAATAGACTGGCCAAGGAAAGTGGATTATTCTCCAAGGATTAGGTATATCTTATTACGTAATAAGCCTCCTTTATAAGCTAGCAATAATCTATTGAATTTAATCCTTATTGAACAGGGAGAGTTTGAATGGCAAAGAAATGCGACGTGGGAGGAGAAAATGTTCATTAAATTCAAATAGAACTACGCAAATTGGTTGACATATTTTGTGCTATGCGTTACTGAGGAATGCTCTCATGTGTGAACAGCTGATGATTGCGATTACCTCAATCCAAGACGATATTTTTCCATATTGCTCGAGTGATTGAGGAGTTTTGGCCAGGAAAATGGGGCGTGCGATATTAGATTTTACAAGAGATTTATCAGAGGAAATTGAGAGCGTATTTTGAGAAAATCCCGAGATATAACACAGTTGTAGATTGAAGAGCTGAGAATATTCGCTTCATTAATGAATAACCATCGCAATAATCACACTTCATAGTGTCACTGTTATTACGAAACTTCGAAAGCAATAAAAGCCGCAATGTCAAGCATTTCTCGATCTCGCTCACTCCTGCAGACTTGGCCCAATCTGCCCATGTGTGCTCGCAGTTGACCCAATTTGAGTAGTGTTTACACAGTAAATAAAGTGCATCGTGTGCGAAGTGTAATTCGCGCCCTAGAAATGCACTTCGCGCCCAAATATCCCGCCAAATTTTTCTGCCAACTGCAGTCTCTCCCACTTCATCAAATCTAGAGTTCCGGTCGTCATCACGTCAGAGAAGCGACAAATGCCACTTCTCCCTCGAGAGTCAAGAGGATGGTCTTTGGTGTGAAAGTGTTGGGAAAACTGGTGCAAACTGATGAAATTGTGCAATTGCAGAAAAGACCCTGGGACGCTTGCGCACAGATTACATACTGTCTTTTTGCGCATCATTTCTCAATTTTTCATTGATGACACTTTTGCGTGCACCGCAAATTTATTAATTTTTCATCACACCATTTCAATTGTATAATCATCATTATATCAATACATTTCCGAGCATATGTGATCTCTCAAAAACGCTCTCCAAAGAAGGTATTACACATTAATTGAGAAGAAGTTTTGTCTTATTTTTATGACATCGCACAGCATCCAAGTCGCACAGTCAGTTTCTCGTACGAGCTCTCACACATTACACTCAATACAGTGGCCATTTTACCGATTACATAAGGTACAATAATTTACAACTTATTTTATGTGTGATTTTTCCATCTTCAGGAGGTCATTCATGTACAAGGTGAGATACTGCGAAGATACATAAAACTCGCATTGGGATAAATGTTGATACTTTATGCGTAGATATACTCAAATGATTAGATTTTCTGAAAAAAAGAAATCTTTCGCAAGACTTACAAGTGAAATATTCGTCAAAGAAATACTCGAATTGATCGATATAAAAATGTGTTTTTTTCCATTTTACATTCAAAGCTTGCGAATTATCAACAATAATCATCTGGTGAAACTGGGTAGACTAAATACACTGTGACTAACTATTTGGCCAAGTGTTTTGCCAGCACAATTGTGAGTAAAGTGGACATAAATTGCAGAAAATAGTCCAGTTGAGGAGAAATTTCGACCCAAGCATTCGTCATTGTGGTGCCTGTGGCTCAGGTATAGGGCGCAAAACCAACACATAATGGAATTTGAGACGATAAATTGAATCCGGGACGGAATGTACGAAATTGCAAGAAATGAATTTCCCTCTTCATTTTGTGTGGATTCATATATGCTCTACTCCATTACCAAGTGCAACAAGTTCTTATGTAAAATTGCTTCATCTCGGATACGAATATTATTTCTATTTCATTGCACATTTGCACAAACTGCATCTTATATGGCGTTTCGCTCTCGCATGTCCACAGATGGAATTATGATCGCGATGTGAGCTTACTTGGCTAAGAGATTTCTCCTCCGCCAGTGTCAAATTGAGTGATTTCCCGAAAAACTCAACGTTTTCCCATCATCAGTGTTATTTTCACCATTGCGTTTTGCACTTTTATCGCTGATAATGCTCTTCAGCATTGGTCATGAAGAATATTCCATACTTTTTATTCCGTGAATTTTAAAAAAGCGACAAATACACTTCGTTTCTCTCTGTATTTTCCCTCGTTATCAGCTTATTCATTTGTCCTCTCTTGCCTTCAACGCCATAGTGATTGGAATAAACACCCAGTGGAATGATTATTACCAGCACATTTTTAATGGTTTCTCCTTATCAGCAAAAAATTCAACACGATTTCACATAATTTTTCAACTGATATTCACTCGAAGCTGCTGCTTTATTGTACTGAAACCGCGAGGACAATATTTCAGGTGATATTTTCTCCCGTGTCACCTTCCACCATGCATTTTTCCATGGTAAAATTCAAATAAATTATTTTTGTCATTTTTTCACCACTCTCTGTGCGACATTCAACGCAAATAACAGACAACTGACAGTGCAAAGTGAATCATATTTAATTAAAAATATAAATTCTCTTTTTAGAGGCACTTTCAATTCAATTGCGGTTATTTTAATTGCAATAATTAAAGCTCATGCGGCTTCTGCTCTGCTTGTTTGCATAAAATTGTCTGTGCACTGAGAGAAATTTTCACGTTGAATTGAATAGCACATTCTGTCACCAAAAATGTCTGTAAAACACGAGAAAAAAGAGCTTAAGATATACACTTTCCCCACTTCAACTCGTGGATTTGCCATTTCCATACTAAAATTCGGGTTGCATAAAATCTCGCTAAAATTTTCATTGAAAACGTATTAAGTTCTGAGGAAATGTCACAAAGAAAAAGTTTCTCTTCATCATCTATCGTCCAAAATTGTGCGCTGTTAAGTGAACGAATTTCCATTTCTCACATCCCCTTTTATTTCACATTTGTGAAAGAATGTATGCGATAAGTTCGCAGAACAATCAGATGTACCTGGAGCGAAGCTTTTCCAGACCAATGTTCTATTCAGCACGGTAAAATATCACTGGGACTAGTGGGTTTATAGCCATTGTCGTATCCAACATCTGGTGTTCAATTGTGCAGCATATGAAACATCCCTAAATCGATTCCATGAGGACTGCAGTAATGAATCTAGGGATTTTGAATGGATGGTCCAATGCAGACAAAAACCCCACATGAAATCTGCATTTTCCCACTCATATCGTCCGCATGACTACATTTTCCTCATCTTCTCTCACCTCCAATCGCATCAAATGTGTATTCCATCTGTGTGCCTCCGCAAAGAAACAACAAACAGTCTAACAGACAAATGAAAGAGAATTGCACAGGTGCAATGGTTTAAAAGGTGAGAGTGGTATGAAAAACACACACTCTTCGGTGTTATTCAATGTAAATTAAATTTGTACTGCATTGTTCCTCTTCACTCTCTCGCCATTTATTTTATTTATGTAATCTCACTCGTGCAAAAAAATGAAGAAGGAATAGAAAATCAACCTTGAGTGGTAATGAAACTATTTTTCTGTGTGAACCTCTTCTATGATGCATTGCTGTACTATTTTCTTTTCCTCTCTGTCTCACACGGTCTTTATTTTTCGCATGCTCTTGTTGTTTATGTCGCGGAATTTAGAAATGTGTAGAAAGAGTGAAAAAAAGTCAGAAGAAAAGTCCATTAACACATTACATAACTTGTTATATTTTAAACATATGAAGAATTGATTTTACCCATTTCTATTGCTTCTTTCCCGTTCGGCATATGGAGAAGAGCTTGTAAAATAGCGATAAACGCAGTGACAATATTTATACTCGACTCTGCATGGTTTTATGCAAAAGCATGAGTGTTCAGAAAACGAGATATTTCAATTTGGACAAATATTTGCAGCAATTTTGTACTTCAGAAGTTTGATGTGAAGTAAACTTTCTAATTTTTATCTTATTCTCTCGTCTATTTTTGGCAAATCTTGCAAATTTCAGTCTTCTTTACATCGAGGCATTTGATAAAAAAACAGCCGCATTAAATGATGAGAACTTATGGTTTTGGCATCATTACAAAAATTTCAAATGCATCTTTTGTCATCTATTTTCGAGCTCGGTCGCGAATCTTTTCATCAAAGGTGAACACAATGTTGCTCTAGAGTTAAAAACTCTCGTTAAAAATTGTTTTTCAGCTGAATAGAACAAAGTTTTTAGTTAAATCAGCACTCATGTGAACAAGGTCGCAAACAGTCTCTCTCTCCATTCGTAACGAAAGGTTTTTTTTGCATGCAGAAAGGATTATGTAAAAAGTTTGCAAGCAATTAATATAAATTCTTCGCGAGATATTCAATTATGTCTGCACTGCTATTTCATCAATGAAATTCCAATAATTTCATAATTCTCAGATCTCTTAATATTCCATAACATTTGCATATTAAATACTCTGTCGTGCAATATTTATCTGTTCGCCAATAAATTGATTTTAATCTCCAAGTTTAGCGTTGGCCTTTTGAGGGAAACTCTTCTCATAAAATTTCGTATCTCCATTTATCTGCCTCATAAGTACAAGGACGCCTAATTTCAGTCTCCACACTTTATCTTCGCAACACCTTTGTTTGTTGTTTTCTAATTACAATCTTGCTCTGGCTTTGTGTTATTCTTCCATGTCAACTTCCAGCAATAATTCATCTTCTGTTCGCACACCAGCTGAAGCTTAAGCCTGTGAGTTTAAATCACTGCTTTTCACTCCCATCCAGAAAATCATTTTCTGATACTCTCTCTCTCTCTCTATGTTGTCTTTTTCTCTGCCATCCCATCAGAACACCCCTTCTTCTTCTTCTCAACATAGACGAGCGTACACTTGGCACACATTTTCAATTTCACATCGAGTTGTGACGTCAATGAATTTTCCTCACTCACCCAAGTGTCTTCGTCATCATTCCGATGGGCCGAATAACACTAAATTAAATTATATTGCAGAATGAAGGTGAAATGAAATCTTCAAGAGGGAATGTAGGAATTCCTGAGGAGCGAAAGGAGCCAAATTGATGGTTTTTATTACACAAAGGAAGAATACAAGTGTGGAAAAGAAGAGAAGGAAAAAATATTACTCTTACAGAAAGAGATTTTTCACCATATTTCCACCCCCTCATTTCCAATTACACTCAAAAGGATATATACCTTTACCTCACCGGCCATTTTGCACGATCCTCACGTAGCGAATGTATGGGGAAAATGCAGGGAAATATTCCAAACAACAATTGTAGTTTAGTGATAAATTTCATCTAAAACTCCCACGTTCGCATTTCAAATGCACAATTCCTACAACCACCCAAAAGCCTTATAATTCGTCCATGAAACAATTAAATCCACCCTTTGCGAATACCATTTCCACTGCACACTGTAGAATATTTCGCACTCAAGTCTGACTGAAGCACACTGCAAAAGACCAAAACAATAATCGTGGATTGATGCGGGAGCTTAAGCCACAATATCCACAATAGAATTAAGCTTTAGCATGCGATAAGCCCCCTTCACTCCACTGACCTCCACTTTCCCACAAGAAGACTCACGTTTTTTCCCCAATTTGCGATAAGCCGAAGCCTCACAGTAACTACTTTGCAACTAATGATTATTTTTCCTCCACACTCTAGAAGTGCAGGACTAGTTCATCCAGTTATTGGAGGAAAACTTTATTATATACATTCTGCAGTGCTATTTCCCCGAATAAATTGAATTTTGAGCCGCAAAAGGGGGAAAACAGGGGGTGAAAAATACAATTTCCGTGTGACATGTTGTCGATTGACTGAGAGATGGTTTTGGATACAAGAATACAGAGGGATTTAGGATGTCTCCTGGTTGGGAGATAAGAGAAATATATTTCAGGCTGAAAATAAGCGTAAAACAGTTATCATTTGGCCAAAGTCTAATTTGAAGCAAATGTGAAGTTAGTAAATACAGCCATTATTAATGACTTCATTTAATCTGAATGAAACACAAATTTCTCTGCATCTTAGAAAATTCTCTGTAAGACAAATATATTGTAGAAAAATCATATTGAATATTGCTTAAAGTGATTATTTGAGAAATAATAAGGTCGTTTCAGATTTCCACCCTCTTTTTACATACAAATCTTCCATCAAGCTCTAATAAAGAGTATCTAGGTTTGCTTAAAGTCCTTTTCCTACAGCAGATTCACTTTTATTCACATAAGTTATGTATATTCACAGTATCAAAGAGACAGGATAAATCGTTTTATATCCCGCCTGTAAAAAAGCTCTCAGGAATATTGTGCATATATTTTGCAGTTGAGCTTTTAATAGGATTTTATGATGAGGAAAAAAATATTTTCCGGTGTAAGCATTAAGTGATGCTGAAGCTTGGAATGAAGGAGAGAGAGACAGAAGATTGCAAATCTCTCCGACAGTCTCTAAAAACCATACTTCCTCACTTCCTCGCGACTCATCTCATAGTTATCAATATGGAGGTGACAGGATAAGGAGAATTTCTGGGTTGGAAAGTTTGCTCTGCGTAATTGCCTTTCCTTTTGACGATGCTAAAAAAAGAGTGGCAAGACTTAATATTCCCTTCTCCAAATAGACACTGCCCACCCAATAAACTTTTACGACAGAAACTCCCCATTTACTGAGGATAGGAATTATCACGTTGAGTTTGCCAATGTAAATGGGCAAAATTTTCCCTTTTCCCGCCACTTTCAGTTGAGAAACATCTGCAGTTGAGCCAACAATGTGACATTGATTTTCCGACTGTGGTTGCTTTTTGTATATCTTGTGGGAATGCTTCTTAATTAAATTGCCTCCATCCATCTCACTCGCTCTCAGTGCGGAGCAACAAAAGTGGGGAGGGGGGGGGAGCAATATAAAAAGTGGTATAATGCAATTGCCGGATGCATTGAGTAATTCGCGCACGAGTTGCAGATACTGATCAGATTATCTTGGTTTGAAAGATCACCGATCACGAAGACGCGGTCAGTGGAAGTGTGATCGCGAGAGTTCGCGTTTTCATATACAGATTGGATGGCTGGAAAGGGAGCTGATAAGAGTGTGTGATTGTTGCGAGATGATGCGATGCCATGCATTTGCTGATGATCACTCACCAAAAGTGGGCATTTTTTGCTGATACTGATGCTGCAAATTGAGCTGTTTTTCCGTCTGCTGATTGAATTGCTGCTGTACAGCAGCAAAGGACGATGGTGATCCATTTTGGCACGATGTCGCTTGCTCTTGCAGTGCCGTGGACAAATCATCAAAGTAGAAGATATCGGTGATACTTGAAGAGCTCGTGGAGGTTGCTTTTTGAGAGAGCAGTTGAATTTGTGGTTGGCTATTTAACATTTGAATTTAGTTTCTTTTTCTTTAATGCTTCTTCTATCTATAGCCTTCTGGTGGCTTCTTAAAGCTCTCTCTTGCCGTGACTACTTCTTTTTTTTCAATATACGAATACTCAAAAATCACAACATAAAAAGCACACACACACTAATTGCGATATTAAATCTCTGCGTCGTGATGCCTTTTTGGCAATAGATGGAAAGATATTTTAGGACTTTTTTGTTTGTTTAAAATCACTGTGTTAAGTCGGTTCTTTTAGCTTGATGATAACTTTCGGTATTTCTCTTATGCTGGTGATGTGATTTGGCAATTTATGTCTCTGTGGAGATTTTTCCAGTTTATTGGCTTTTTTCGTGACTGTGTCTCAACTTGAAGGGAGAAAAAATTCATTAGCTAATTTCTCTGTGCACTTTAGCTGTGACTCCCCAATTGTCACGTTGACCATCATTTTTTTGGTCTCTTAAGAGGCAATGCAATCGATTGCAAATTTTTGTTAATAACGAGAAAAATAAACAATGTCATAGAGAGAAATATACAGTTGGAGAACAATGCATGAGTGACTGTCTTTTCCTTCGATGAGCCGATTATGATGATGATAGCGGAATGAAGAGGATGAAGCTGAGAAGAGTGTTGGCTTAATGTAAACTGAAATGAGCCTCTTCTGGTTGAGCAGCAATTTTCATACATTATCTCCATCATGATTTCTATATCGTCTTTCTTTCACCAATACATAATTTTCTTTACTGCTTTCGGCTCTCCCTCTCACATCTCCTATCCTTCCTCTTGTGTTCTGTGCTCGCTTTTATGGGGAAGCATTTGATGTGATTTGCATCTGAGGATCTCTAAGCAATTTGATGACTCTCTGTGCCTTGTATCCATCCGAGCCGGGAAAGCATGAGAGGCATTTTCCATTCACGTCCCACTCACTCTCCACCATCCCTGGGATGGGTGTGATGCCATGTAAGTCGATGTTGTTCAAAGCTTACCATTCTTGTGCACTAAACACCACTATAGCTAGACATTTGCCTGAAATTTTATTAAGTCCCAATTTGACCCACATCTGCCCCAATGTTTCCATTCACAATCTCATCCCCAAAGCATTTCCCTCCTCAATCACACGCTCATCCCATCCAAACTGACCACATGCACATCCATTTCACTGAAATTTACTCCCATTCCCCGAGGCCATTCAGCGTCCGAGGATAAAAAGTGATTTTTCAGGATGGCAAGAAAAAACACTTAATGATTGACCGAATTGTCAGCGTCAATGATGTTACTTAACAGTCATATTCAAATACACGCCATTCTCGGCTCTACCTTTCGTTGCCGGAGAGCCCTATAAAAGTGGAGCTTATTGTATTTTTGGGCCCTC
Source organism: Phlebotomus argentipes (assembly GCF_947086385.1). NCBI lineage: Eukaryota > Metazoa > Arthropoda > Insecta > Diptera > Psychodidae > Phlebotomus > Phlebotomus argentipes. The sequence goes on from NW_026776174.1 coordinate 2,079,923, forward strand.
CCAATGGGTTTTTTTTCTTGCTCCCCAAAGGACACACACATAAGACGTTTTATGGCAGCATAAGGCGAAATTTCGTGCGTCTATACTTAAGATATGAGTCTGTTACTGAATTTTATGTCACACATACCGAATGCGTAAAAATGGCAAGAATCTTAATGAAATTTCAAGGTAATACTGACTTAGCTATAAAGTGTTTTGTGCAACAATGATGGCTCAATCAAAAAGCTTCACAGCCCCAGACAATTAACTTACTCGTTAGGGCTGTTTAAAATTTAATTTTGACTTTTAAAACAACATTCGGCAGCTCGTTTGACAGAAAATGCTGAATTTATGCCATATTTGCCAATCTAACACACATTAGTGGTTAAACATTTTCGAAACAGAGCCTCTCTCAAGCTTTTGGCCAAAATAAATGGCAGACATTTGACCTTAAGAAAAATTGGGCTTACGGGAATGTCTCAGGGTTATTTGCATGCATGAAATGTGAATGTTCCGTCAAAATTATAAGAACATCTTAAATATTAATGTGCGCTTGTACTTGAGAGCGGTTACGCCTTATGGATGCAAGAGAATTTTCCTCCAGGGAGGAAAATATGTTGCCACAAATCATGAAAGTTGAAACTTCGCCCACAAATGTTATCATTTTAATGGATTCCCTCTACAGCTCATATTCACGGGACACGTTACTGGAGAACCCAGGCATTTAACTCAGTTCGACGGTAAAATGATTCTCTTTGAGTATAATTAGTCATATACACCATCATGTTGAGAGATGTTTTAAAAGCAGAAAGATGTTGGAGTTGATGAGGAGGAAAAGTGCTCAAATGTTGCGTTATTGGTAAGTTGAATTTTGAAATGCGCCTCAATTTCACTTTCCAGAGTCTCTCTTCGGCCTTTCAAGTCACTTTCCTTGAAAAGTCTTACTTGCGAATTTTGAAATCGCCCAACTTTTGGAGAAGGCACAATTCACGGAAAAAAATCAATAAATATTTAGTGAATCTCACAGAATACACACAGACACAAAAAACACTGGAAATTTTCTTCTGAGAGCCTCTTTTACCCAATGCGACTGTCCTTGTACCTACACAAAACTCCTATGCTGATGAAAACACCGGAGAGAAATAATTGAGGTTTTAAATTAGTATAAAGCACCACGAGGCACGAACATAGAGCACACGTTTCGCCATAAAATAAGCTCACTCTCTGGGTAACGAGGAAGAAAAGAGGAAAAAGCCCTCTAAGAAATTTTTGTGTCACCACCTGTTCGATTTTTCATTTTTTATTCACCTTGTATTTTCCTACTTTCACCCCCAAAATATTGATTTCAAGCAGAGCAACCAAGAGGGTTCACACCGTCACCACATAAGGACATTGTAAGAGTCTCAAGTATGGGAAAAAACACGGCTATTGGACTATGAATAAAGTATAGAGAATTACAAAGTAATGCCTAGCACATGGAGCACACCTCACAACATGCACTGAAGCATTAATTACAATGTGGTTTGCTGATAAAGAGTGCCATAAAAAGTAAATTCAACTAATTTCCTCTATTTACACGTGATAAACTTATCACAAAGCTTAAATTGATTGCATTTCCGATTGAGTGACGAGTTTTGGAACTGATTATTTTTATGAAATTAAAAACTTTCCTATGTTTTCGACATGTCGCACCACATTTAGAATGATCATGAACTTGTGATAAATTAAAACTCCTCTGAAAATAATTCAATTGACGTAATGTTGAAGAAAACTTCAGAAAATATGTACGTTTAATGCTTCAAATGTGATTTGACACGTTTTATTTTTCTATTATTCAATGTAGTTTGAACGTCACGTTTTAATTATGCTTTTATCACAATAAGTAGCAGTCTTTTCCAGGAACCCTAACAGGCCACCTATTTGACTTTCTGAAAAATACACCTTTGATCTACTTTCCGTGAATGTTGCAACTCCCACAAACCATACAATACAACACTGCAGAGAGCTACAAGTTTCAATTGAAGTTGGAAATGTGATATTACGTCGGTTTTTGCAATAAAGATTCACCAATAAACTCAATAACCTAATAAACTTGAATGTATACTCTCTCAGAGTGAGGTATCATGAAACGCAATTTTATTATCATTCTACGTTTACATTGCCTCTCGCCTCCTCGACAGGACACCCTGACAGGAGAGGTTTGTCTTAAAGTCTGAATCAACAGCACGTTTTAAAGACTGCACACACGACACAGAGATTTTCTCCAGAATAAATTGGATTTAAAGGGACATTTTATGGAGTTTACACACACAAATTTCACTATCACTTCATGTTAAGGCGAAACCATAAGAAGTCCCCGTAAAGCTCTTGGAAAGAAATTGTTATGTTGTACTATAAAAGAGGTGAATAGAGACGTTGGGGAGAGGGAAGAACGTGTGTGACACAGATATTTGTCATTGACACAAGTGTTATTTGATGTTGGGCTCTCCCTCGCAACCCCCTCACTTTCCGAAACACTCCGATATAATTATCAATCGAAAAGGAAATTAAGAAGAAACCACAATCGTGATCACACGACAAAAAAACAAACTGGTGACACAAACTTTTGTCTTTGCTGCGTTACCACAAAACTCTCGAAGCTGCTCTATCCATGGAAATGCTGCTATTTCGGCAAAAGTTGAAAAACACTGTTTTTTAATCAACTATCACTGAAGGTTTGATAAGTGCTGTCGAAGCAGAAAAAACAGACAATTCACATAAATGGGTTTTTTCGAGGTGGAGAGCCAGAAAAAGCACACGTCTAACGAAGGCGAGATGGACTGAAGAACTTGAGCGATAGAGTGAGAGACAAGGTGTAAATGAAAAATCGATGTTGACACTCGCGTAAAGACAAATTTAATTTATTAGGCACACCAACAAGCCAAAAAGTCGTGTTACAATGAATTGTCGCGTAATTTCTGATGGTGCGCCTCACACACGATCAATCCCCACAATTTTTCTACCTATGCCGCCACCAGAGGCCACAATGGCCAAATCTGAATACAAATTAATGTGCTATGTCCCACCATGACTAAATGATGATGACCAAATGTCTCTCCACATTTTTTCCTCCACTCATGTCCACGTCTTCATCACTTTTGCCACTGCCACTCTGACCCACACACACACTTGAAATATTGAGGTGAAACACTGACTGATGACTTAAACGAAGGCAGTGAAATAATCTCTGGTCAGGGAGAAAAAGAGGCCCCGCATTGCATAATTGCAAAACGCCAAACAGTCGACAATGGCACAGAAGGCAAGAACTCTATTTTATCAAAGTGAATGGTTGGAATTGAGAAACACTCTAAGAATTGAAAATCGATGTGGTCTCAAGAAGGAAATGAAGGTATATTTCTTACTTTCATTTCTTTTCAACTTCGCATTCCTTTAAGAGATTGGAAACCTACAAAATGTTCTACAAAAGACGTCATTTTGTGAAGGAAATTTGAGTGAAGACAGCTTAAAAGGAAACATTTCTCCCCAATTGAGCGCATTAAAAGTTCGGAAAAACAAATTAGGCAATGGTGTATATATATGTATACAAGCAAAAGACCCAATTTCAACTGATACACGACTAATTACGAATTTTGAAGCAACCCAGAGAGAAATCAACAAATTAATATGCTCTCGTGTGCCTCTCCTGAGACACTGGGTGGCTGCAAAGCACCAAAAAAGCCCAAAAGAGTTGAGAAAAAGCCGTGTTATTACATAAAATCAATATTATGAAGGCATTTTACTGTTTCACTGCAGTACCAAAATAGATGTCTATAGGCATACGGCGTTTCTATAGCCACTGAAAGCCAACATAGGCCACAAGCAACACTGGAGATACGGTACAAAGAGTACATTTAGTGAGGGAAAGGCTCTTTCCTCTCAAGGAAACCCGCCGACAGTCACCGAATATTGCTTCCAAACAATATGATAAATATTTTTAGACTGTTATTTTTTCCTTATACACTCGCACGTTTTTTCTCCATCACTGAATTTTCCCGCCCACATTTTCACTAGATCTTCGTTCCGTGCTCAGTTTCTGGTTCCTCCACACTTTTATTTTTTGGCCTCAATATCGAATACCTGAGGTGTTTAATATCTAGATAGACTGACTTTTGTGGTAACAAATTGCTCTGTTGGTACTTTAAGGTGTATGTTATCGATTCCTTATGCCGCGCATATTGATTGAAGAGACCACACGTCAGGTGAAAAACACACTTTATCAGTTTATTAATTTTTCAATACCGTCACACTTCAGCACTCAATATTTGGGAGCATCGTACTGAGAAAATAAAAGGCCAACCGAAGAATATACAATAGAGTCACATTGTTATCATTTAATCCCCACCTTGACAATGCATTTTATTATGCTTAGAAACTTGATATATTTCAAGAATAATGTCTTCTGCAAGTTAAACACACTCTTATCGTCATATTTCATAATTATGGAATTTATCAATAAACTCGGCGGGCAGAGTTTGTTCGATACCTCATGTTTTATGTCACTTACTTTTTGATTTACAATTACAGGAAAAACCACAATCATTCAAAGAGTATTTACAGCGAAAAACACTTCCCCAACATTTTTCTCACAGCCACGCCAACCACAACTTGAGAAATGCCTTCAATACACTTGGGAGAAAATAGAAAACTGATAAGGGATTGTGTGTAGTTGGAAAATTGAGCGCATGAAACTCCTCAACGTGGCAAACCACGTACACACAATTGAACTCATGAATAAGACCCGGGTGTAGAAACGTGCCCCTTGAAATTCAAACTAGGAAAATATTGCCAGTGAAATTGAGAGAAAATTTATATTGATAGCGGGCGGGTGGGCGCGCGGGGATGAGGCGTTGAAAATGGAACAAAGACGAGCACTGGGAAATACACTATAGACAGACAGGCGAGCTCACGAAAAACTTGTGTGCTATAGAACTAATCACAAATTTCCACAGGCCTTCAATATTGAGTTATTCTCTGCCAGACCACACATTTCCTCTCCACCAGCAGCGTGATTTTGCAAGAAAATGTGAAAAATTGTGAAACTGTCACAAATACCATGAAAGTCATGTGAATATTTTTCAGCCAATGTCTCTTTTTACCCACTGGTGCCCTCACAGCGCCGAGGAAGCCGCGGAGAGGCAAAAAAAAATCATTGGGAAATTACATAATGTACCGCGCAATAATTATGAAGTTCAACTACTGTTAAAAATGATTATTAATGTGATTATTTTCAATTCTACACGTTTTTTACAATGCACACATTGGTGTCTCTGCGTGTGTGTGTGAGTGTTTTTTGTACTCTTCCAAGGCTGACCTACAAGCCATGTTTTTCGTGGTTCGTTTCTCTTTCAATTTCAACGCGCATATTGCGCTTTTTTAGGCAAAGTGTGTGGTGGTTTTAGCATTGAAAACTTTATTGCTCAATCTTCACATTTATTCTAATGCATTATGGAAGTGGTCTCTAATGAATCCCTCCAAACGTTGAAATTTGACTCTGAGAAAATTCAGTAAATATTTAGTTGGTCGTTGCCAAAAGTGATTATAATGTTGCTGAAGAATATATTCAACAGAGTTTTGCTCTCCTAATTGAATTTGTATAATGCAAGTCTACGCTTAAAAGTTTCTTCATTTCCTAGCTGAGCTTCTTTTCTTCAAATATATGCGGAAAATGCTCATAATTAAATTGTTACAAGTTTCTGAAATCCTTCTCAACTCTTTTAGTAGTTACTCTAGAGCGTTCTTTTTTATGTTCACATTTCATTTAAGAGAAAAGAAAAGCAAATATCCAAGGGCGCTGCTAGAACGAAAAGAAGCTCAGAGACAACAACTAACAATTAACAATCACATGATTTCAGACTTTTTATTTGCAAAGTTCTAATTGAATCAAAGTATTTCACTTATGATTCTTAAATTTTCATATTTCTCTTCATCGATTTTAGTGGAAGGAAAGCTCTTGTGGCCTAGTTCCTCACTCTCTCCCTACGCCCTTGCGCTAACCTAAATAGTTTGAAAGAAGGCCCAGATTAGTGAAAAGAGACTGAACAGCTCATTCCACAGTAATTCTGTGCTATTATTCTGTGGGAAACTCAAAGGGCTTATCACTGACGCGATAAGACCGAGGATAAAAATATCTACCCAATTATCAATAGAGTGACTTGGGGCAATTCCCCAGAAAAATAAATACACATTATGCTCATACGTGAGCTCCACTTGAGCACAGTAAATCATCGAGGCTCACGGTCGCACACAGAGACAGAAGGAGATCATGCCATATAGTGGAGTTGGCAGCGAAAAGTCCAGAGACTCTGGCTCGTGATGATGTAGAATTTAGAGGGAAATTGGATATACTTTATGACAGGGGACACTCTTCTAGGTCACGCCAGGAGCCACTGAATCCCCTGAGTCATGCGACTGTGGCTGAAAATGTCGTATTTGGTATTGAAATTACACCGAATAGTGGCTGTTACATAAGATCCGTGTTGGTCCCCACAATTCACTCTTTCATCCCAACACTCACCAAATCACACTCACACTCACTTGGCGCAACTGACCACCTCCACGCCGCCCATCCCCCGCGGCCAAAGGCGCGAGACGACTATAGCGAAACAAGTGAGATGGAGGAAATTAAAATGCCTCAACCACTTGCGGGTTTCTCAGCAATTGATACTAATTGGAAGCACTCGATTACACTTCATTCACTCTCGTCCAGAATAGGTCACACTTTTCACTGCATTGTGCCAGCAGAAAAACATATCATATATGAACGCTGATATGCTGACACTGTGTCAGGACGCACAGAGGTCCACAAGGACTCACACTAGCCAGTTCCTGGGAGCACTTTTCGCGCGGCCCGTTCTCCAATCTGCGCAACTGCATTTATACTGCACCCAGACTCACTCCTCCACCAGTGCATCTAAATATTGTTTCAGAGAAATTTGTACCTCGCATGTCATCCCTATATATGTGAGAACACACAATTTTTGGCTATAGTGCAAGAATGCCTCACTGGTCTCTACTGCACCACACTTGCGCCGCACATAACAGTTTTAGCCACCTTTGGCGCGCTTTTGTCCTCTAACCACTTCCGTGTCCTTTTCGCCACACTGCGACACCATAGCTCACGTCAGGGGGTCATCACCACTCCGTTGCAGTGCCTTTGCCGCCAAAAATGCGCGCTCCTGGCGCTCAAATCACCCGCGAGCGAGACAGAGATACCGCCACCTAACCTCACTTTTCAATCTCACAATGCCTCTCTGCGCTCTATCGCGATAGCGCGGTCCCACTTCCGCCCCAAATGTGGAGACCCCATCAGTGAAGCATGAATGTTGTTCTTTTAGTGGGGGAAAAAATGTCAGTTGCTGAAGAAATATGCTGGGACATTTGGAAGAGAGAATTTTGAGGTTTAAACTCATCTTGTCTCTCTTTCCAACATTATTCATCTGGTGATTTGAAATGGTGTGCGATTATGTGGCAAGATGATACAACTCTTCCGGATCAGTTTCAATGCAAAGGCGCTCCAAGAGCACCCCAAAATATGCTGACGAGGAATGGTAAATGCGAAAGATACATACTACAAACTCTGTTAATCGCTTTTCTTTGCCACCTCTTCCCCTCTCGCCGTCCCGCGCGAAGGAATGCGTATGTGGTGGATGTCGTACGTAATAAATACAATTAACGTGTGTACGATAATGCGATATAGTGAGGGAGTGGGGATAGAGTGAGCGAGATAGAGCTATGTGTACGGAATGGTGGTTAACCCAATTTTTGAAAGTATAGCTTTTTGGTCAAATGTCACATTGTGGGCCGTCGAGGAATGATTTGCGGCAAAAGAATAAAAAAAAGAGAGGATATGCGCCCTCCATCAGCAACATCAATGAATGGGACATGGGGCGTCACAATGTATCACTCACCCGTGCTAAAGTGTGACCTCTTGGTATTTCCGTTTTCGCTGTCTCCGTCGAGGGGCCTCTTCCTGGAGTCCGCAATCTCTGGACTCGGGCATGTATCCATTCCAGCGTCGGCGGCCATCTTTGCTAGAGCACTAGATGAACATATTCTTCTCTCTCTCTCGCCGTGTATTTGCTTGTGCTCTCTGACAATATCTATGCGTGTGTGGTTGGATTGGTGAGGTGGGGGCCTTCTGTGACGGACTCAAACGTTCAAATGCGCAAGCGTGTCGATAATGTAATATCTCAGAGAATTTAAAACAAAAATTTTTCCTTCTTTCTTCTCTCCTTTCAGCGGAGGAAAAATGTCAAAGTTTAGGGCAATAAAAAAGACGAAAACGGAAAAAAACAAGAGAAACAACTCAGTGCTCTATGAATGTCGATGTTCGATGATGTTGAATGTTCTCAGTCGATCACACACGCGATATTTCGATCTTATCCTCCTTTCCCTCCGATATCCGACAGTGAGTAAGGTGATTTGAACAGAAACCAAAGAAAGAATCAACAATATTGACACACAGAAGGACGTTCTATCTCCAGTATGTCTTTTTTCTCTCTTACGTCATACAGTACGACATGTAAGAACTTTTGAAACAGTTGCACAGATTCAACAATCAGTATTCTCTCAAGTCTGCAACACACTTAAAACGGTGAAAACTGTCTTTATATCTTTCTCTTTACAACAAAATACGCCCAACTCGGATGATGGTGTGAAGAGTGTCCAAAAACTGAGGTGGCCGCTCCGGGAGGGAACTGTCTTTCACACAGAGTGGTCGTGGCGAAAGAAGAGAGGGAGGATGTATGTGAAAGAGTTGTAAATGTGAAAGAGAATGGTGATGAGTTATCGCCTATTTTTGTGGTTGGACAAAACGCAGAACCGCGCGCGCGAGCTAACGACGAAACTGAACTGCGAACTGCGATTCAGCGGGCGAGCAATGAAGTGAAGTGTGGCACAGAAAAACCACTGAGCGAAAACGGCGCAAGAGCGAGACAACACAATGACAAGGTTGTTTTGATTATGCGCACTCAGGGATGGCCAACCTGTGACAGAGGCAAAGCTCCATGCTGAAGATAGTAGTCCATTCGCGGTCAGACTTTGAATCATGGCTAGGCCAATATTATTTCCTTTGAACATTCACACTTCCATTACAAAATAGCTCAAACCGTTGGATTTAAGAGCAAAATGTAAATAAATAGCACTAATATCCTGGCACGGAGTAAAATTATTAGTTCATTTGTTCACTGTTACAGGAACTTGAGTAAATAAAGAAAGACCTCAAAGAAAAACGTGAGAAAAAATAGGGAGAGTCAAAATTGTTTATAGAAGAAGGCGGAGCTTCGGAATGGGCGGTGCTTTGTAGAGGAATAAGACAAGAGAGCGATTTCTGTTTGCCAATCAACTTCAATGGTTCATTACACAATTTCTTCGCTCAACAACAATAGCCGGACATTCTCAACATTCTGCCGCGTGGCGTAAAGCATTTGGAGTTGCCCTGCCCTGGTTGAGGCCATAGTATATGTGTGTGCGTCACAGCTTTCTTATATACCATCAGCTGACTGCCAAAACCTAGATTTAGCCAACACAGTGAAGCATATGCTTGTTTCACTCTCGCAATGAATAACCCAATTTGCTTAAATCAATAAAAATTTGCTTTTAGCCTTTGTGCACTAAACATTCCAGCAAACCCTATCGCTATTGTCCAGAGAGACCCATCCTCGGGCCCTGTCAGTCGGAGAGGAATTCCGAGAGGACGCTAGGCGAGAAATAAGGTCACAATATGGACTTCTAGGGGCGTCGCTGGAGTCACACTCACAGTTGGCGTGATATTTATGTGACCACAGGGGAGATTTATTGCAATGCAATCCAAGTCCAGCGTGCATCATGCAAATTCTATATATGATAAAATGCACAATCATATTTTATTAATACTTGTGCCGAAGTTTCTGCTGACAATGCCTTATTATCATGGGAAAGTTATTCCGAGACGGCATTTAATGACTTTTTAATGGATTTACTTGACACTGAAATTTTAGACCTAAAAGTTACCAAAGGTTTCAATTTCGACAATTACTAAACTTTCGTAATGAGCAAACATTTTCAGCCATAGCCAGAAGTTGTACAGTATTATTAAAAATACATCATAATTTTGAGGAAGTTGCAGATTTTAAAAGCCACGGCGTCGGAAGCTGAGTCTTCTCAAAAATTCATAAAACAATATAATCACTTGTATTGCAGTATAAAATATGCCAAAGTGATTATTTTAACACATGATGTAAATACTTTGCAGTTCACGACTAAGAAGCGTTTAATGGTTCTCAAGCAAGAAAACATCTCTTAACCGTGAATTATATCGACAAGCAGTGCAATTGAGAAAAAACGCACCTTATTACATTTGAGTAATTTTGCAATGCATAGAGACTGAAGCATTGGTAACGAGGCGTTTAGTCGCTCAATTGCCTCATGTCTGTATAATTATTTCCATGATTGTTGCCTGCGTTTCTCATATCAAAAGCATTTTCGTCTTTTTCCACGTTGTCTTCGTTATAACGACTCCTCACCACTTGCAATGTGTGGAAGACTGAAATGTTGGATGGTTCATTAGTAATTTGAGTATGAGGCGATTTTTATCGCGCGCCCTCTTCTCGCACACACACACACACACACTGAAGACTCTCTCCGGGCATTGGGCAGAGGGCCCACGAGGTGAGGAATGCTGGGGCTTTTTTGTTTCATCCAGCACGATAAACTTTGTGTACTTAAGCAAACACAAATACACCCGTATCGGCAATTGATAAGAAAAATGAATTGCTACTTGAGACGATGGCCGGGGGAGAGACTCAAACGATAGAGTATAATTTGTTCGTCTTCTTCGCCACAAAAATCAGCCACGAATACTTATCATGTGGAGTTATTTTTTCTGTCGTCTTTTTTTTTTAACGGAAGTACGGCACAGAATTGGGCCGCAATTGTCCGTGGTTTTCACCCTTCTTCGGCCTCAACACAACACACACACATGCGGGAGAGAAGAAAAAAAAATACTTCCCACTAATCACAAGTTGTTGATCAACATCAGCATTTGACTGGTGATAAAGTGGAAAAAGAATAATATGACATTCTATTTCCATTGTGTAGATTAGTTGCAAGTTTGTGAGTAAAATGAACCCCGTTCAGTTAACCTTTCACCCCGAATATATTAATATTTCATTTCCTCTCTGTCTCCTCACCAAGAGATTACACATGTACTGTGTACACTCTATCGGGGCATTCGACTTGCGAGGCATTCATTGGCAGCGGCCGACAGAAATGATGAGTGAAAAACCTCCCATTTATGGGTTGAACGTCGATAGCAGTTTGTTTTCCACCACTTATTTCAAAAAATCCCTCGCGCATTTCAATACACTCGGAGGAAGAACTGATAAGGAGTGATTTTACTTGGAGGATAAACATTCCTCTCCAAGTATTCTGTGATTTCTCAACACTCTCGCATGCAATAGCTGTGGCACAAGAGCTATAATATTTCAGTGCATAAAGCCTCGTTATCGCTGACGCTCCAAAAGAGAACCATATTAGTGTTGAATAATAAGCCTGGATGTCTTTGAATGGTCAGATAATTGGTTTTTTCTACTGAAAAACTTTTAATGCGGACTTTTCTACGGCAAGAAATATTTTATTTTCAATCTTCATGAATAGTTTGGGATAAAGAAGAAATCTCATTAGGAATTTCATTTAATTTCTTAAAAGAAAAGCTATTTCGCTTTATAAGAAGAAAAAAAACTATCACTTTTCTTCAACTCCATTTGTGCTTTAACTCTTCTCCACAAATTCTCTTGTCGTCCGATGACGAATTGAACAGTGTCGTGAAATCCAACACTCTCTAAAGTATGGACAATCGCGATAAACGTGAAAGAAGGAGCTGTGTTGGTCTCTGCCTCAGATCATTACCCTCTTTGCCCGGCCCAAGATTGGCTCTTATTTTGTTTGTTTAAATAATTCTAATAGAGATGCGACGCTGAAGAATTTGAACAAACACAGCTTCACAAACTCCGCGCTCCCCAAGAATTTCAACACTTATCCATGCACATTTTTTTGGTTCCACTGGTTCCATGATTTCCGTCAAATTTATCGCTTTTTATTAAAGTTGGGGAATTTAAAGTCGCATCGTAAAAACGTGATGAATTCAGCCGCTATAAATCACGTGAAATATGAGTCTGACTTCTTTGAGGGGATGAGAAAAGAAAATCAATCAATAATCATGCTCACAATCTTTGGGGTAAATAAATAAAAGTGGGACATGCTTGTCGAAAAGTCAAGAAGGTATATCTGCAATGTGAAAGGGATTTTTCGACAAGTAAACAATTCCCTCGATGGGTATGTCAACAATTGCGTGGCTCGGTGATGAATGCTATTTGGATGAAAATTGCCCGTCATAGATAAAAGACTGAAAATCAATATTGCGTGAGTTTCCCATGGCAAGAACTTGAGATGTACATGGCCATTAGGCTGAAATAATGCTCCTTCATTACGGCTCACCCGAGCACAAGTGTGTCGAAGAGATGATGGTGGATGAGAAATAAATTAATACTCTTTATGTTGGTGCTTTTTATCATAATACACCCATTTCACGTTTGGGGTCCGGAGTAAAATGGGGACACATTGTGGAGATAAAAGTCCAATGGGAGTTGGAGAGTGGCTCAAAAGCATGGTTAAAATATCGTGCGAGAGACCTTGAGAGACTTCTTCTCCGTTCCGTTCGTCCACACATTGAGGAGAAGCTCCTCAATGTGAATTGATTTGTTTTCACTCGCCTTTGACTACAACGAAATTCTAAATTACATTCAAATGAAATTCATTGAGGGGACATCAAAAAGCAATCGAGTTGAATTTTCGAAAGTGTTACGCAACCGCGGCACTCCAATATAAATTCACTCTTTTAATTAGCCAACTGTCGATCGTGAGAGATGATAGAAGTTGGACTTCGATGAGATATCGCTGCTCATCATGTAACAGCACACATTCCTAACAGCAAATGATTACAACAGGATGAAAGTTTGCCACTCGCAGCGCTCAAGCGGATTGATTATAAATAAATATTGTGCCATTTATGGAGCGCGTGATTAGACATATCCTTACAGTAATTCCGAGAAGGGAAGCTACTATATTTTGCACCAATTACCACACAGTTTGTGACTATCTTATCGGCGCGCGATAGTGCGCAAGGGTGCAAATTACAACATGGGAAAGCTATTAAATTTTCACAACACGTGCTTTTACCGCGAAAGCGATGAAAATTGAAAGAAGTAGTGATCAAAACTCTAGCTCATATTTAATTACACACTTTTTATTCCTTATCAGTATTATCATCAATATTACTCTTTATCGTGACAAATATATTGATCTTATCAAACAGAAACACTCAATATTAGATAAAATATACCATCGTTTTTCGTGTTTTTCACCTTCTTTTCACCATTGATTGTTAAAAAGCTTGGAATGCGAATTCATCAATAAAATGCAGTTTCGAAAATCAAAAAATCTAGAAGCAAATTATTTATTAAAACTACCTAGACATTATTTGGTATTTAGTGAAATTATCGAGACAAAAAAACTGACAAGAAAACGTATGGCACAAATTGTAAGTAATATATAATAGAAATCTTAATATAGCATCTTGAATAAAAGACTAGTGCCAATAAAAATTCATTCTCACAACTGCAATTCAGATTGCCTTGAAGAATAGATATTCAAAAAGCCTTTGAACGATTTGCAAGAATGCACAAATGATTAAAAAAAATGACTCTTTTGACCAGAAAATGTTGAATCTTAAGAAATAATTTTTCCTCCTTCCTGAAATACACTTACAAGTTATCCTCAAAAGTTAGTCTCACAAAAATAAAAAAATCATCCTCTCTTGAAGAGGAATTTCACTTTGCATCGTACTCATTAGCAAATATTATACTTTTTATAATACAGTTTCCTAACACTTACACTCCGGTAACCATATTAAAAATTTTCCACTGTCGTGTTTGTTCCTTCTGATTTTTCAGCGTTTGGAAGTTTGTTGAAAAAAAATAGCGCATAATTTTTTAATGAGATTAAAACGTAATATTAGTTTCCTTCCTAATTAAATTACCAAGTTAGACTCTTCTACACAAATTACATACGAGAATCCAATAAATTCTTTAATCTTCGAAAAGTGACTTTTCGGAGTAGCAAAAAAACACAAGCATTGATGCCTTCACTGTATATCTGTTTTGTTTTTCTTCATCTTTATGGTAATCTGGTATCGAAAATATATGCTAAATATTTGTTCTTTTTGTCTTATAAATCTATTTACTACTAATTACTTCGTTTTCTTTCTTATCTTCTGCAATTTTTTGTAGTTTTAATTCTTTTTTTTTTCTTCTTCTTAAAATATGTCACTTTTTATTCAAAATCTAAATGGGAAAAGAATCATTTAAATGCTCAAGATTTATTCTCTGTTTCTCTTTGAAAAGCCAACGAGAAATGCAAAAAATCTCCGCACAAATGTTCATAAAAGTGAATCTTACGGTATTTCTAAAATACCACGTCGAAATTGTACAATATTCATCATGAGAAAATGCAATCATACAGTCTGAAAATAGTTCAGCGAATCACCGTCAAAATATTACTTTTACAAAATATAGTCTCAATGGAAGATGTAAAAAAAAGAAGGCTGGCAATAAATCATGATGGCAACTCTCAGAACACCACCCTAGAATGTCTTTTATCAACTCTGATCGCATTAGAGTGCGCAGAAAAAAACTCTGTTGGCAAAGAGACAAAAACAGAGAATAGTTTGAGTGTCATTTTGAACCTGAATTTGTTTGGTGCGTGCGTGTGTGGATTTATTTGGCGGCCTCCGGAGGACAATCGGGTTGATTGGATGGATGAGCAGCCCTAAAAGCCGGATGACTCTCCAATTCGCGATCGATGCGCAAAATGATGGGATAAGGTCTAAGATCCACATGGAATCTGAGAGAGAATACCAAGCAAAAGTGGTAAGAATAGCGCGTCTTTAAGTTAAAACATGCGCACACTCACCGTCTAGCATTGAAGACTTGAGGTACCAAACAGCAATCTGCCATCGTGATCTCATCACCTACGCAGAACTTCCCAGCAGACGTCGAGAGCAGCTTCTCGATGGCCCGGAAGCCACGAGTGATCCAGTGTTGTGCCCATTCCTTCTTCTTCTCCTCGCCAACATGGATCAGCACGACGAGATTCTGCAGCGGCTGAATGCCCGACGCCACCACCTCACAAATCTCGCGCACCTTCGCCCTCTTGTGAACATCCTGAGGCAGAAGTGGTCTCTGCGGACGAGTTTCCTCCAGATAGTGCATTATCGACAGCGACTCAATCAGCGTGTGTCCATCTGCCAATGTGAGTTAATTGAAGAGAAGTGATTAGGAAAGTTTTCATTCATGCCCGTGCGCGTGTTCATGAAAATATGGTAGATTCTTGTTGTGATTGCTCAAAATTGGCCACCTGAGTTCGCAGGTGGCTGAGCAGAGAACTCAGCAACAGGAATTGGTTGGGTAATTAATCGAAGGAGCCCACCCTTATCGGCCTGATTGAACATGGGTGATTTCCCTTCCAGAGATACACTCTCCCTCTCGTTCATTCAATAAAATGAGACCTTGTGCACCGTATCTGTCAACATTCGCCGCTTTTCCACCGTCCGAGAAGGAACTGGAGCAGGAATACTCGCTTGCTTTGACTCCACCATGAAGGTCCTCGCAGTTTTCGTCGCCCTGGCCGTGGCATCCGCTCAGGTGAGTAAACAAGTGATCCTCTAACAGAGAGAGAGAGTGTGAGAAAATTCAGCGTGATTTTCCCTTCAGGCTCAATTCGCGCAGCAAATTGAGCAGTTCCACACGGACTTCGATGACTACCACTTGGAGGTGGACTACTGGCTGAGGGATCAACGCGTGTTAGTGAGCGAAAACATCCGTGAATCCAACCGTGTGGCCCTTGAGCAAGTGTGGGACGATGTCAATGCCATCAGATTCATCACAGTGAGTGCTGAACAGGCCATCGACTACCATGCCAACAATGTGGGTGAGAATCCCTGCATCGCTGGCCTCCGTCAGCGACTGGCGGATCTCGAGGAGGAGGCTGGCGAGAAGATCAGCGGCTGCGCGCGCAATCTCCACAATGACTACGATCACGCTCTGAACTACGGCTTCTTCCTCCACGTGAACTACGCCCAGCGCATGTCCCACTTCCTCCAGCTCCTCGTCATGTACACTCTCGGCCACTACAACGCCGTGACGAATCAGGACTACATCATCTACGAACTCCAGGAGAACTGGGATCACCGCGAGAACATCCGCGATGAGTACTACATCAATTACTACCGTGACATGCTGGACACCGGCAAGGGCACTGCCAATCTCAACATGCAGAATTGCCTCCAGGTCGTCGCCAGCATTTACAACATCGACGTGAATAATCTTAGAAGCGACATTGACCACTGCTGATCACTTTGAGAGCCACAGCATAATACCTCCTCGCTTCGTAGATTTTTACAATGAAACATCCAAAAGTGATTTTAAAAAAAGATTATAAAATAAATGGGTTATGATTAGAGAAAATATTGTCTTTGATCCTCGCTTTGCTTTCACTCTGTTTTGCATCTATGTGACGATTGATTTAACCAGTGAAAAGACAAGAAAGAAATATTGAAAAGAACATACTTTTCCCATTTGGCGGTCTTTATTATGGGAAATTTGTAAAATTATATGACAATTCTACACATATTCCATGTAATTTCACTGGTGTTTGAGTTAAAAATGATTTTTCAGTGTGACTTTAAGCACAATTCAGAAGAAACAGAAAAGAGACAGAAACGATGGTTTGTCATATATGTAAATTGGTGTAGCAAATTCTCATCCAATTAAACAGCTTTCAAAGCTGCACAAAGACAACACGCATTTCCACAAATTAGCAACTCGATTGTATCATGCAAATAGTGCAACTGATTGGAAATTTCTCAGTGATTCTAATGGAATAATTGCAGTGCAATTCCATCATATAAAAACCATTCATCCCTTTTGCATGCCATGTCAGGATTACAATTCGGTTTTTTGCTTAACATTTAAATCTATCCAAATGGAATAAAGAGGAAAAACACAGTGGAATAGATTACAATCTCTATGTGATTACTGGCTATTAACTTAAACCCTTTTGCGTGGCATTAAGAGATATCCATTTAATTTCGTCCTGGAATATTCCATTATTGCTTGGATTCAAGAAAAATGCATCTAAAAATAAATGGTCGTTTTTAAATCAACATTTGATGTTCGATTTAATTTGAGAAGAGGTGAAAAATCAATCACTTTTGGTCTTCATGTTGCCGACAATCAAGGGTGAGAATCTCATCAATTCAATTAGTGTGTAGGAAATGTTAGTTGATAAAAGACTATCAAATATCTCACTAACTAAGAGATGGCAATTGTCAATGACTTCCCACGAACTTCCCTTGGCATTCACTTGAGTTCACAGTCTCTTTGAGGGTGGAAGTTTCTGTCCAGGATGAAGGTTTTCTTGTCTTTTGTGGTGCTCTTCGCCTTTGCAGCGGCAAATGTGAGTCCCCATTTTCAACACACCATTATTTCCAGGAAGCAAATTATAATGCCCTTTTCCTGGCCATTATAGAGTGAATTTGCGCAAGAGCTGCGACAGTTCCACAACGACTTTGCCGATTTCCACTACGATCTCAATTACTTCTTCAGGCTCCAGCGTCTGTCTACATCAGATGAGATTGCAGACTTCAATCGTGAGTCCCTGGACAGAGCCTGGGCGTCTGTTGTGTCCATCAAGGATGCCGCTCAATCTGCCCGAGATGCCATCAACCAGCGCGCCCAGGAGATTGGAAACCAGAATCCCTGCCTGATCGCCCTCAGCGAGAGGCTCGTGGAACGCGAAGCAGAAGCCGGACAGACACTCAATCGCTGTGCCACCCTCGCTGACGGTGACAAGACAGAAGGCTTGGGAATCGGATACTTCGGTACTCTGAACTATGCCCAGAGAATGGCGACTTTCACGCTTCTGCAGACGCTCTACACTATCGGAACTTGGAATCCAATCATGTGGGAAGAACAAATCCGCTACGAATTGTTCATCACATGGGAATATCGTGAGACTCTCCGCATGGAAAGCTCTCTTCAATACTATCTGGGCCATATGCGCACTGGATTGGGCACCGCCAATCTCAATTTCCAGAATTGCGCCCTGACAGCATCGAGTCTCTTCGGTGTTGACGCCAACAGGATAGGCAACGATGCTCAGCAGTGCTAAACAATCTTGTCTGTTGCCATTCATTGAATAAATACAAGGATTTCAACGAACACTTTCATCAATTTCTTCCCAGGCAAACACAAATATTTTCACCCAAAATCCTTCCTTGCTTACCTATCTGGAGTGCTGGAACTTGTTCCATAGCATTCACCTCCCTGGCAAAGATAAGGAAAAAGTCAGTAATGACATCAAGTCTTATTAAATTTCATGATTTTTTTACTTTGTGAGAGATTAAAGCCAAAATTTCGCTAATTGGCATCATAAAAATGTTATCAGTGCTCATAACACAATACAAATACTATGATAATTAAGAGAATCTACATTTATCACTCGTGAATTCATCATAAAGAGATTTCTGAGAAGCTCAGACAGTTCAGATAAAGAATTCTTAATTTAGATACCCAGAAGATAGTCGTAAAATAGCATGCTTTGCATAGAAATCATAACGAACAAAGATTTCCACCTCGAAATGCTAATATTTTTCTCGTTTCTTTTATTACCCCATAAAATATGTTTTCCTCACAGATACGTTTTTTGAGATCATGCTAATTCTGTGAGTTGAAGCTTCTCATAGTGCATAATGATATGCTCTTTTTAACATCAACTTTTCTGCCTCGCTTTTCCCCTAATTTCAAAAATGACCCTGAACTGATATTGAAAATTGATTTGGATATTTTACACCTCATTGTATCTCCCAATCATAAAGATAGAGTTATCATATTGGCACAATACGCAATTTTTCGCACAATTCGCACAACTAATAAACACCCGGAATCCTCTATAAGCCTTCCAGGACATCTTTTCAGCAGAAACTGTCGCTTACCTGTATTCATTGCAGTGTTGCTCTCCGCCCGCCTTGATCAGGCTGATGGGCTTTATATCGTAGGGAATCTCCTTGAGATTGAGAGCTATCCGGACACGCCAGGAGCAGGAGCTACGCCAGTATGAGTAGAGTATCGGCTGCGAATTGGACATGATGTCAGTAGAGTCAGAAATTAAAGATTCTCACAAGCAAGATTCAGCAGAGAAATGCCAGCGAGCGCGACTTGGACAAGACTGAGAGGGTCGGGCATCATGCATTGAGGTGATATTTCAAGCTGGAGGAAATAAAAACTAATCTGGCGATTATACGAAAAACCGGCTCGGAAAGCTTGTTGTCTCTGGAGGAAAGCTCCCCAAGGTTATCTGGTCTTATCGTCCGGGAGTGGGGTTTTCTCACCATAAGCCATGCTCGGCACTCATCTCGCGTGCTCCGGACGGTGAAAACGGGTCACCGGAGTGGGCAGGAGGATGGCAACAAAGCGAAAAAAGCATTGCAAAAGGGGGAAAAGCCACACAGCACACATAACCTCACACTACCGGAAGAAAAACAAGAGTGTGAAAATAATAAAAATAAAGGTGAAAATGTACCAATTTACAACTGATGCTTGCCATAGCAACTTGCAATATCTATCTACAGTGGGAAATACCACACAAATTCGCTAAAATAAGAGTGTAAAGGGGGCTTTGTGAGCAAATCACTGTGACATTTCTAATGTTTTGTGTCAACCTTCGAGATCGCCGCCGATAAACTCATGGCGTTGTGGTACTTTGTGTAATTAATTTTGAAGCCGTTTATTAAACCCTTTCAACAGAAAAAGACACAGCCAATTGCTTGGCACACGCACGATTCCTTTTCGAGAATTTCTCACGCGACTCCGGCAATGCAAAAAATTCCAAACACACCACCTGACAATGACAAATCGATGAGCTGCACTCAGCGCCACTCGTGCCTCCGGAAGGAAACACTCTCCTTCTCCTCCTTCTTCCGGACATTCGCGAGCGAATTGTGGCGCCACTCTGCGGGTGTTTTCTCAGAAAAATTGCGCCCCTCCAATGAAGAGTTGAACAAAAATGTAGATAACTGATTAATTAATCTGATTGTACATAGGAAGGGGAAAAAATATGCCGAGATAAGCAGCGCCTAGATTAATACAAGACAACTCCATAATGATTGATAGAGTCTCGATCAGTCGCGATTCTTTCTTCACGCGAAAGTGAATGATTTTTCTCATATTCCAAGTTTATATGTGATCTAAAAGTAGAATATTAAATTCTATCATGTACAAGGTCGGTAAGACATCATCACTGGAAGAAGCTTACCTTCAATATCCAGAGTTGAAGAGAAAAGATGTGGAAGAAATTGTTAATTGGACTCATAATCAGTCACATCTACCAATGATAACAGGTGCAAAAGTGCTCAATTTGATGATGAAATGCAGAATTACAACATTTTCACATTTGCAGAATACGAAGCGGCTCTCTTTCTCCATGGAAGACGCTACAATGTGAACGATGCTAAGAAAATTATCGATATTTACTTCAAATATCGGACAAACAATCCAAAAATGTTTTCCAACAGAGATGCAGAAGCACCAGAAGTGCAGAACGTAGTTAATTGCCAGTGAGTATAAGACAAAAATGCAGTTAGATTTAACATTGAACATCATACACTTGTTGCAGAGTGCAAATTCCATGTCCAGAACCGACTGCTGATGGCAGCAAAATGTTTTTCCTGAAAGTAGTCGATTCAAGTGCGAGTAAATTCAACTTGGCAGCCACGATGAAAACGTAAAGCCTACTCAGATCGAACTCTCAAGTCACGATGTTTAATGACTTCCTGTCGTTTCTCTTAGATTGACAATGCTCATTGATTACTGGCATATGACTGAAGGCTTCGTCCCAGGTCACGTGGTCTGTGTGGACATGCAAGGATTCACCTTTGGACATCTCATTCGCGTCAACCCAATGACGCTGAGAACATTTGTGATCTTCGCCCAAGATATTCTTCCAGTGCGCATAAAAGGCATTCATTTCCTCAATGGTAACAGGATTACACAGAGACTCATCACAATTCTTAAGCCATTCCTCAAGAAGGAGATTTATGACATGATACACATCCACACAACGATGGAATCAGCCTTTGAATATATTCCCAGAGGAAATTTTTCCACTGAAATGGGTGGAAGTTGGAAAACTTACTCTCAACTTCAGGATGACATGAGAAACATTCTGTTGAGCAATAAGGAAATCTTTATCGCAGACGAAACCGAGAGAAGACTTCAAATCAACTAGAAAAATGGTTAAATGAATTAAGATGTGAAGTGATTATTAGGAAATGGCAAATAAACATTACTTTTCCGGCATCTAGCATTTCTATTAAGGCAGTTAACCCAGCAAAAATTGGTCTTGTCTGGGCGTTTCATATATAAAATAATTGAACTAAAAATATTACAAATTATGCCATTGTTCGTATGCAAATTGGCTGAAATGTTAGATTACAATTTATATATGTACACATTTTTACGTTATTACGGTTCTTACCCGTTATACATATGAAAAAATCCTTATCTTCTATTCTAGAAGATATCCTTTTATCAATTCTGATGAAATTCAAGAGTGATCAGAAGAATTTCACACCGTCTGAATCATCGTCGAATAATTCGCACTTTCTCTTCTCCTCCAGTTTCTTCAGCGCTTTCCTGACCACTCCCTCATCCAGTCCGTAGAACTCCTCCGTCGTCGAATTGTCTCCATTCGTGAGCTCATACAGCGTGCAAACGGTGTTGTTGAGGCCACAGTTCGTGACCCAGGCGTAGATTTTGTCTGCCCACTCGTCTAGAGTGTACCAATAGATCTCCCATCGGAGCTTATTGGCCAGAGGAGCGGCGTTACCGGCCTTCTGCAACTCCTCGAGAACTTGCACACGAGCATCCGCGGAAAGTTGTCGCTTGATAGAATCGTTCGAGAACAGAGGGCTGTCCTGATTCACAGTGAGCACGGCCTCCTTGTTGTGTTTCTGGTACTTGAGGACCAGGTTCATCCACACTTTGAGCTGGTGCTCCCGTGTTTTATCGTGGGGCTGAATCCTGATAAGAAAAGGAAAATAGAAGAAATGATGATCTACTGTTTATGCACGGATTTATATTAATTTCCAGGGGAAATTTGAGGAAATTCTCTCACGTGAAGAACGGAGGAAAGTTGTATTCCCATGGCCACTCAAATTCACCCATATTTTTCTAGATTTTCAGTATAAAACCATCTAAAATCTTGTAAGAATTTTTGGTTCTTGTTAACCTCACACTTTTGCTTTCTCTCTTTTCGCGCTGACATTCGTTGCTTGGGCGCGCCATCTTGCGGAGAAATTGGGTTTGCAGCTGCCTTCAGACCATCTGTGTCGCTGTGTCAGTGTAAAATATTTTCATTTTGTGCGTGAAAAACTCTGAAATTTCAGTGCAAAAAGCTCATCTTCACACCGTCTCCACGCTCTCCTCGAGTCAGGCAAGTGTCCTAGCGCGTGATCGTGGTGAGGAATGTGCTGAATGTGTGCGTTTTCTAGGTCGCCCGATGGCCGATGACGAGGACAAAAGAATGCCCTCCTGGGGAGATGGCGTGAGGCCCTTCAACGGGGACTCGTACCCGCAAGGACGGTCTTACAGCTTCCTGGAGGACTACCAGATGTCCCTGGGGGCGCACCAGATGCACCCGGTGCATCCAATGGTGCAGCAGCAACCGCCAAGCGGTAGCCATGTGGCGCCTGAGGACAATTTCACCGTGCTCTCAATGGGCCACGGGAGCTACTTGCGCCTCTACCACAACACCAAGGACGATACGACCAAGTATAACAACTACGAGCTCTTCTCCGGCAACACGCTGCCGAATCCCGCCTTCCAGGCGGCCGCGGGCATGTCGCGCAGCGTGGACGCGTCGCAGGACGCTGGCTACAGCACGAACATGTTCCTGAACCAGCTGGTGGGCAATTGGGCGCCGAATGTGTCCGGCACGTACTCGCCCTTCGGCGAGGTGGTAGATCACGGTGAGGAGGCGTCCGCTGGCCACCGCATGGGCGCGAGCCAGCGTCCGGAAGCGGTCAGTGGTCCGGAAACGCTCGCGAAACCGTTCGAAATCAATCGACCGGCACCGCTGACGGAGAATGGCCAGAGTGTGCACTCGCGTGACGCCAAGAAGCCGCGCATGGTGGCCGAGGTGAAACCCATGCGAATGACTTACTCAGACGTCTTGAGCAAGAACGTCGCCATCAGCACTGCCACGTCTGTTGCCACAAACACGCCTCCGCAGGCCGCGTCCAAGGCGCATCACGGGGACAAGGGCAAGCCGGGTGAGAAGAAGACGCACGGACCGGAGGAGAAGGTGTCCGGGAAGGCGAAGAAGAGCTCCACCTCCACTCCGCCGCCCGTGAGGAGCGATGATCGTGCTCATGCTGCCCACCAAGCCACTGCCGCCAAGGATACAGCGTCCCAGAGTGCTTCCGACGACAGCCACTCGAAGGAGCCCAAGAAGGAGTCGAAAACTGCCAAGAAGAAGTCGGCCAAGGGTGGCCAGAAGAACGGGAAACCCAACGGAAATCGGGTAAATATCATTCTTATATATCAAATAGCATTTATTAATTTATGTAAATTCCAGCTATATTTATGGTATTTGCATGTTTAGACGGTGGCATTCTTAACCTTTTTCCATGATGTTCTGGATTTTTATTGTTGCTCGTGGTGTTGTTTTTAGAGTGAGAGAAAAAAATTGCAGAATCGATTATGTGAGGAATTTGGCTGAACTATAGTAGCAACATTGATTAGAATTCTCACGTTTTATTCAGCACGAGAAAATTAACTCGTAAAAGTATTCAAGCGATCAGAGTTGGCGGAAGGTTAGATGAGAGATTTCCTCAGAGTTCTAATTTCCTATGCGATTCTCTTCTAGCAGAAGCCGAAGAACTCCAAGTACAATCATCTGTCGGACAACAATGAGGAGGATGAGATTGATGATGAGGATGAGAATGACGAGACAGATCAGATGGGCTTCTTCTACAATGTCGCCCAGACGAGCAACAGCAATGACGGGAGTTACGTGGAGAAGTCGAGCAAGACGGTGCTGATGAACAACAAGACGCGCTCCAGGAATTCAGGATCGGGCAGCAGAACGTCGGTGAACAGGAGTCGTGGCGATAATAACTCAGTGTACACGTCGAGGCGCAATGCGAGACAGAAGAAGAACGACAAGTACGTCTTCCTGATGCGAATGCTTGAATTGTGGCTGGATTACTTGCTGAAGGCGGTGCTGTGGCTGGTGTCGCTGGTCACGGACATTGTGTGGCTGAGCTATGGCATTGTGTGGGACAAGATGTGCTCCAGCTATGCTTTTGTGCGGCAACACTACAAGACGGTGTGCAAGGAGGTGCGCAACAGTGCCAATCTCCATCGGCGCTTCCTCGCGTTTGTGGACAGAAAGTTCCCAAAGAATTCCAGATGGGCCTTCTGGAGGCGAATCTTCCGACGACAGCCACCCTTCGAGGCGACACTGGGTGCACCGGGTGCCGGCCAGGAGTTCTACAAGAACGGCAGACTTCCGCAGACTGGCGAGGAGGCGATGTACTCATTGCTGAATTGCAAGGGGAAGGACGCGTACAGCATTCTGGGTGTCAGTCAAGATTGCTCTCAGGAGCAAATACGAAAGCACTACAAGAAGATCGCCGTTCTGGTGCATCCGGATAAGAACAAACAGCCCGGAGCTGAGGAGGCATTCAAGGTTCTGCAGAGGGCATTTGAACTTATTGGAGAGCCTGTAAGTTTCCCATAATTCTTATTGGATTTATATATTCTTACTGGAAAGCTAATTGTTTGTGATGTTGTTGTGTGGGGAAAATAGGAGAACAGACAAGCCTACGAGAGAAATCTGGCTGAGGCGATGAATGCTGAGAAAGCCTGGACGGAGTTGAATGATCTTCTGACTCAGCTTCACACGAAAATTGCTGAAGCGGCCAATACAATTCGGTGAGTGTTGGGTCATATATTCTCTTCTCTTCCCCCTTTTTCATGATCAATATGCTAATGACTTTTTTCCGCTACAGCTGCAGCAGTTGCGGCTTGAGGCATCCACGGAAACCGACCGGGCGTCCCCACTATGCCGCCAGGGAGTGCAACTCGTGCAAAATTCGCCACTCAGCCAGAGAGGTTTGTGTTGACACATTTGGCTTTGTTGTTATCGTTTTTTTTTCTCTTGGCGCAAATTTTTTTTCTGTGTGACAATTTCTTGGAATTGCCGCCCAACGTTATATTATTCAAATGTGCGTCCGTGCAAATTTGTGGCAGAGTGAATAATGTGTGTATTTCTTTAATTCCTTGTTTGGAATTATTTTTGGGCTATGGAAGGTTTTTACGTGGTTCTTGACAAAAGATCAGGTTATTTTGGAACTCGTGCTTCTCTAAAAATATTTATTCGCAAGATATTATTGACATGTGTTTGTCTTGTATCAGGTGTTTCTCGCTTATTTTAAGCTAGAATCTCAATTTGATGTCTGACTAGTTACGTAAAGGGTTTATCGCAGACGATTCCCTGAAAATGGTTTTATTGAAGTGTGTTGGGAATTTACCGGAATAATCTTGCATTTGTCTTACTTCTAGAGAAATTGGAATAAAAGGCTGCGTCAGAGCATGTAAATGAAATTCAGAGAAAAGACACGTGTTAAAGTCGATATTCTAGTAAATTTCACGTGACATTGGGATTTGGAATTCTGTAAAATTGTAGTTTCAAATAGCCTTGCTCTTGTTTTAATTATATTAGATTGCCACGAGCAAACATGAGTCTGGAAGAGAAGGGAAACCTTTATTAGGTCAAGCACTCTATTATGTTTCAAATTGTCCTATTTCGTCTTCTATTTAACTTTAATATTACTACACAATTAATCACAATTGTGCAAGTTCAACAA
Organism: Phlebotomus argentipes; assembly: GCF_947086385.1. NCBI lineage: Eukaryota > Metazoa > Arthropoda > Insecta > Diptera > Psychodidae > Phlebotomus > Phlebotomus argentipes. Next base: position 2,105,964 of record NW_026776174.1, read on the forward strand.
TGATTTTCTCCGCTCTGTCAGGGAAAAAAAGTGGAAGACAAGGAAGTTGAATGGGCATAAATTTCGAGGTATTCAAAGGTCAGTTATCTTGTTCGGTGGCGAGAGTGTGTTTTAAAATTGGCGATATATTGATTTTGTGGAAAAAAGGGAGACACTGCGCTTAAATAATGTTAAATATTTAATTTAATAATGGCGTTTGGGTGTTTTTCTCCAATCACACCACACCACACACTGTCGGGCAATTTATCAATAATTATCTACACGAGCGTCACAGAGTGAGAGCCTCAATTTATCTCGTTCCATTGAACCTGAGTTCAATTTGGCGTCTACGGTCACGTTTTATCCCTCGTTTTGCTTCATGAATGCAATCAACACGCGTGATTCACATAAGCTGCTCTCCTCATGCCTGAGTCTCTTTGTGTGTGTTTGTGCCGATTTGCAGGGTGACATTTGGGCAGAGACGAGCTTCATGGGGATCTGCTGGAAGTACTTGGCGCTGATGGAGGGCAACGTGTACGACATTACTGAGTGGGCAAACTGCCAGAAGGGCGCTCTGTCGCACCTGCAGCCCAACTCGCACTCTGTGCAGTACAGAATTGTGCTGGGCAATCAGCAGCAGCAGCAACAGCAACAGCAGCAGCAGCAGAATCAGCCTGGCGGCAGTGGTGTGGACAAGAAGGAGGTGAAGAAGGATTCGCAATTCAGGTGAGTTTACACAATTTCTCTCACCTTTGAGATTGAATTTAAAATGTTTGTTGAAATTTGACTTTCAGTCGTCCGAGCTTAGATGATTTCCTCACAAATCTCTATGGTGGATCAAATCAACAATCTCAATTCTCGTCAAAGCGCCGTACAAAGAAGAATTAATAACAAGATGTGAGAGAGAGCTCAGCATTTTCTCCCTTTTTACTTTCCTGTATATCGTTTTTCTTCGCTTCTTCTGGACATTGTGGCTATGAAAAGAGACCACATGAAAAACACACATGAAATGGTAGATTTACTCGTCCGAGAGATCATTTTGACTTTAGCAGCCGATACTAACACACAAATCAACTTTTTTTTGAGTTATTCACCATTAAAGATATGGAATAACGCATTACGAGTTTTGTCAATGTCTGCATGTTTTCATTAGTGGAGTTGATAAGGATTTCCATGGAGTTTCGTTGGTGGTGTCAAAGTCTACTCTCTATTCAGCACTTTTCTGGAGGAATCAAATTCTATGCGTTCTTTCACATCAAGTTTGTTTTTTCTCTCTTTTTCCAAGTCACTTCATTTCTCAATCTATCGAATGATTAATTGGCTGGAATTTGTATCACATGCGCGTGTTGCAAGAGAGCAAAGTCTCTTTAAAATGTGCTAGGAAAAGGACTCACCTTTCCATTCGAATCACGTTAGGAAAAGTTTCCACGTTTCAGCTGAAAAGCACGTTAAAGGCCATAGAGAAGTAAAAGCCGCTGGTTTGATAACAAAAGAACTTTTATATCATATTCAATCAGTGTCTCTCCGCATGACTCTACACCCCAATGTCTATTATACTGTATGTGTACGGGTAGCTTATAGATGTCCTCCTCCTCCTCACCACGCATTGATGAGACCCTCCAGCTTTGGCTTGAGCAGGAAGGAGTGCCGGGGCGGCGCGTCGGGACGCACAGGTGGTGTGGCCAGAATGTGGATGTTGACAGGGTGGACGGGCACGTGAGGCGCGTAGTTCTTCTCCAGCAGCTCCGCGTGGCCCAGATATGGCACTAGCGCGTCGTAGTCCACGCTCAGCGGCACGTAGAACGTGCCCTGCGAGTGCAGCGCGAAGATTGGCACAGCCATTGGTGGGTGGCGGGCGGCGGTGGACTTGGGCGCCGTCTGGGCCGTCGCTCTCAGGTCCGCCGCCGGATGCTCGTCGCCGCTGTTGCTGTTCTCCGCACACAATCCCTTCGCGCCCGCGTGCACGCCGCTGTCGCGTTCGCTGCCTTCGCTGCTGTGACTGCAATTGGTCACCGCCACCTCGTCGTGCAGATGGTGGCTGTCCTGCGAGAAGCGCTGCTGAATGTAGTTCTTGAACTTGTAGCTGTTGTTGTTGTGTTCGGCCGCCTCGGCGGCGGCTTCAGCGTGGCGGGCGGCCTCGGGAGCGTGGAAGGAATGCTGGTGCGCTACCGCTTGACTGTCGGGCGGCGGGTGGGTGTCCATGGGCGCCGCCGGGCCGCCCGTGGACGTAATCACGGGCGCTTGCTGTGGCTGCTGATGCCGGAAGCTCAGGTCCTTCACGTCACTCGTGTCGTTGCTGCTGTGCTCCAGGTCTGACGTCAGCATGTCTCGCAGGTGCGACAGCGGCGCTCCTTGATGATATCCACTCGGCGGCGACGGCGAGGAGGCGCTGCCACCATTCGTCATAGGCTCCAGACACTCGCGAGACTTGCAATAGTCGCCTGAGGAGTCAAAGAGAACGCCAATCATTACAAGGAATTTGCAAGAAATCCACTCGACCTTTGAGGTCATTGAGCCACAAAAACTGATCCCAATTTCATGTGTGATTACAAACTTGATGAAATTCCAATTCACCACCTTTTCTGGCTTTCATTATTATTTTTCGTTATCATAAAGATCGCATCGTGTGAAAAAAAAATCCCCCGCGAAAATTACCCAACTTTCTCATTCATAAATTGTGCAAATATTCTTTCTTTTCTTGATGGATTGCACATAAATATTTCATTCTCCTTAAGCTCATAAGTGGAAGAACAGCATTTGCCAGAAGAAACACCAACTGACGTGCGAGGTAGAAAAACAGATAAAATCGCTTTAAATGATAAGAGTCGTCATATGATAGCGTTAATTAAAAAACTGATAGACAAATCCCCATGATAAATCTCCTTGACAAAATCGCCTTTCCCAATTCTATCTCACATGTGGAAAAGTAATTACCATATATAAAATTTCTTCTGCCTCTTTGGAGAACAATAATAATTTGTATCTCTGTGTGTTGAAAAGTACAATTAACACTTTGTATTGTTGCAGCAAATAGAGATATTATTGGACATTTTTTTTCGTTGGAAATAATCACATAAAATGTGGAAAAGTAGGTGAATTGAGTATAATTTCAATGTGAAACATCTCGATAAATTGAGCTTTTTCATGCGATTATTTCATGAAATTGCCGCACTTTTGCAAGTTATGCCCGAAAAAATTGAAATTCCCCGTCAATTCCTTCATCAAGTTGTCTTCTTTAATGAGGATCTGTTATGAAATAAATAATCTTTTTGGGAACTTTTATGAGCCTCTCATTATTGATATGATTGGGGAATTTTTGCTCTATCTCAACTGTGTGTGACTTGCACAGCACATTCTTAAGCTCTCTCCGTCTGTTGTTTTTCTTTTTCTAATCAAGCCAATATAGAGAGAGGGACTATTTTTAGGTCAACTCACTTTTCATCACCTCCCCGCAGTGCTCCTTGAGATGCTCTATCATCTTGTAGCAAATGGTATCGAACTCATCATTGATGGTCACAAGAAACTTGGCCGCCTCCGTGAGACAATCATTGTACCCGCGACGATATCTATCCGCCAGAATCGTGTCACGGCACACACTCTCCTGCTTCTGGAAGCTCTTGATGTGCCTGATGGCCATCTCGATGATTTCCGTCTTCTCGATGCGTCCGCGACCCTTTCGCTGATACTGTGGCGGAATGAGACGCGACAGATCAGCCAGGCAGGAGTTCATGCGATCGCGTCGACGCTTCTCAATAATCCGATGCGACAGTGGATCTTGCTGCAAAATGGCAGAACAGAAAACACCACGATGAGCGCAATTGTTGGTTATCTACACGCCTCTGCGACAGGCCATTACCCGAGATGTTTTTCCGCGGCGACCGTGATACTCAGCATCATCCTCGCTGAACGTGGCATTTGTGGAGAAATTCAGACCAGTTTCGCAGTACGGATACGGACCGCCATTGATCTCACTGAAACGACAGAGCAGAAAATTGGGTGAGATTTAGACAGAGGCTGACTTTTCCTGACAATTCTACAGAATTATATACCTGTTGACTAAACTACAACTTTCAAGAGGAATGCGCCAATATTAGAATCCCATTCCGTAAGAGAGCTTTAAGCTGATTTCCATTTTAATTGTGCCTCCATAGAAACTCACACGAATACACATTAGTAGCAATTCTGTATTCTATCAACATTCAGAAATAATCACAGAGCGTTTCTTAGATAAATATGTTTATTTGAGTATGGTGGCTTTTGGACAAACTCTTACTCCAAAAATAGTTCATAACGCTATGGAATTAAATACAGAAGCTAAATCAACATTATAATAACATTCAATTGCGAGAGAGAATGTGTGCGAAATCATGCAAAAATATCATTTTTAGTTTTGTGCAAAATTTTCGCGCAAAACTTCGTCTGCATTATGCAATCCAAAAAAACAAACACAAAATTGATACGTGCTCAAAAATTTTCCTCTACTATATATATATATATATAAATTTTTTTAAGTTCATTGCTTAATATGAAATTAAATATCTCTCTCTATCTCACTCTCGTCAGGGCGTTTTTGTGTGGTGAATAATGAAGAGAAAAAGGAGTTTTGAGAGTGGAAAAAAACGTGAGATCATCATAATTCGCGCGAATGATTGAAAATCGAGGATTTCATGTGTAGCTTTTCAGCTCACAACTTCTGTGGGCCCCGAACATTGCCTGGCATTTTGCTACCATAGCAGCAAATGTGATCACGAGAGGCTCCCGGTAAATATTTACTGATCGGGTGGGTGATAATGGAATGAGACTCTCTCGATATTAGTGTCTGCTTCATTATTACCATTCCCCCAAGTTGCACAAATGAATGTGAGAAGGAGATGGAGCTTTTTTGGAGAGGCACTCCATCGGCGGCGCGCGATTACATGTTGGGCTTCGATCATGACAAAAGTCTCGCGATATGAAACGCGAGAGCTTGGGAGTTTAGCGATGTGCCGTGCGCCAAAATCCCCAATGTCTCGCACTTTTTCCTCTCACTCTCCTTGACTCCCTCTCGCTCTCGCTCTCGCCAACCAACGTACCACACATCACCACCCACCCACATGAGCTCTCGCGGGCACACGAGTTTACAATTCCATCCCATATATCACGTACACTCGGGCGATACAATGTCACGCTCCTGAGTGACTCCCTCTCACTCGCCAGTCTCACTTTTTGCCGTGATATCGCCACTAAATTGATAAAATTATTATCAATGATGAATTAGGAATTCAACCGTTTAATATTTCACACCACACTAGCGCCTGTGTTCGCTCCCATTATATTCACCCAAAGCCAATATTCTCGCCATCGCGCGCGATCATTTATTAGACGGCTGATCGAGAATTTCAAAAAAAACATTCTCACACACAACACCCAAACCAGAAAATGTCTCTCCATGAACTTTACCAAGCGCTCTTCTTCCCGGGAAGACGAAATCTCTCAATCCCTGATGGCAAATCACTCTCAATTTAAAACACATTGGATTTTTCCGCAATCAAAAATGTCCAAAGCATTGGCCAGAAAGAGAGAGAGAGAGAAATTGCCCATGATTAAGCTCATGACACAATCACATATATTTCGAAGACATATTAAAGGAGATTTGGACAATTTATCCTCAGCAATTTGATGCCCAATTAAATCATTCTCACTGACACTGAGACCAAGAGAAAAGCTGAGAGAAGTTCGCGCGACTAATTGACTTAATTCAATTGCTCCAATTAAGCCTCTGCAGTTTTTTTTCTCTTCTCTTCTCTTCAGTGAATTTCATCCTCTTCTCGCGCATTGGCAAAACCCTCGCAAGCCTTGCTAGTCAATAGCCAATAAATCACTCTATGATCTGTGTCTCACAAATGACCATATCATAAGCGTTTTAATTATGTAAAACACTAGATGTTGCAGACACACGTGACAAGTATTGATGAAGCGTGTTGTGGAAAATTTTCGGAATTTTTACATTCGGTTTTTTGAAGATCAAAGACTCTGCTTAAACCATGAATGTGTCTAAAATTAGTATGCAAATTAGATAGTCAATCAATTCGCATGGAATCTCCTTTTAGGCACTATCGAAAGTAATAATAATGATGAAGTGAAAATTGACTAATTGTCACATAAGTAAATTGATGTTAACATAAATGCTTCTATAAATTTAGGTAAATTGTTTAAACTCGTTTGAAGATTCATTTCTAAAATTGATCATATTTCTTGCCATATTGTTTTGGAGATTTTAGAGGTCATCTTGTGATATTTTCAACTGAAAGCACAATTAAATGCGAGTGACAAGTATTTTCAATAATTCAATTACTTTCTAGTAAAATTCTATTAATATCCCGACTTATCAAGTCTCCAATTGTCTGAAATTGTGAACAGTTTTCACCACAAATCACAACAATTCCGATCAATTATACACAGTTGAATGCCTTTTTTTGGGAAAACAAGGAGAGTCGAAATTTGAATGGGACTGCTTTTTCAGAAAATTCGCACAACCTTGGCGTTCTTTTTCAGCATTCATTGAGAAAGCAATAAATTGTCAAACTTACTGCAACTACAAAACTAAAAATATCAAAAAATGTGTGAACATTACATTTGACGCAGTGCTGAAAACCCATCAATCTTTGTATCAATCGTCTGTCCCTCTGCGACGTCACCGTTTTTTTTTTTTTCAAATGTGTGATAAAGTGTTTACCCACCAGTTTAATTGCACACAAATACACAGCATATAAGAATCTTGCAGTCATACTTTCAAGGATCTCGCGTGGTGACAAAGAAAAATTCCACCCACTTCAGCCCTGTCCTCAAAATCGAGACATTTAATTCTCCACCTTAAAAAAAGAGTGAGCGAAAAAAATATGGCATATCAGCAGAATGTGATTCACCAGTGATTTTTTCTTCGCCACCACTTCACGTTGTTTATCAATATGTCCATCTCTTTCTCATAAGTCAATAAATTCCGACGTGTGAATTAATTTCTGATGACGAAAATCATATTCCAGAAATGTGATTTATGAATTTTCCCCCCATGTGACATTTCAAATATAGACACGAACAGCGATTATTTCGAGAAGAGTTCTTCCCGCGAGCGCGCTTCTATGGTCAGAATGTAAATTTTGCTGGGTGTTGCTTATTTTGTTTGAATACAAATCTTCACACCCAACCGAGGAGAGAGATCGCCTATGCCTCATCTCGTCACATCTTCACTATACACAATATATTCCAATATAAAATTCCGAGTCTGACGAAGGAAAAAAAGTTCAATGAATATCGCGAATGATCACATTTTTCCCCGTGGCTCATCGTCATCTCTCTCTCTGTCTCTCACTCGGGCACAATTCGCGCTGTATTTGACTTCTTGACTGGCGATCTCGTGTTTGTCTCTTGCGACCTTGTGTCTTCGCTCTCTCCATCATCCGCCGACGGAATTAAACATAATAAAGCTATTTTATGCTCAAAATCGAGACACCAAGACAATTTCCTCCTTCGCAATTGCTCTTTTCGGTCATTCCACCATTTATACTGTATGTAATTGCAATCCTTGGAGTGATGATTATCCTTTAAATTACCACTCTTGTTTTTCTCTTTTAATGCCATATTATAAAAACCTCCGCTCGAGGGACTAACCACCATATCGAAGAATTAGCTGTGATTTGGCGCACTTCTTGCGGAAGAGCAAGAAATCCATGATTTGCCCATTCAATTAACAAATTCGCTTGACATTGAAATATATAAACGATGTTATATCGGAAAATTACGACCATTGTATTAATTGACATGACTATTCTAATCTCGTGAGATCTCGACTTTTGCTGCTGCAATATTGATTTTCGGTATCAACGAATATCTTCAGCCATTGAAAACGTGTTCCTGATTAATCGTATTTAGCTCACAACTTCCTCAAAGACCGCCAAACATGTGTCCCGAATTTGATTGTGAGACACAAAGAAACATCGAATGTTACATAGAGTTTTTCAAGCAAAACTCTCCTGATGAAATTCCCTTTTTAGCACGGCGCAAATTAGTCAGCGAGTCATGAGCAAATGATCAGAAAACTATATTCCCATTTGCCATTGATTAGCATTTTGCTAAAGATCTCTTATACCCACAAAAAGTGCCCAAACGTGACATGAATTTTCGCCTCACACAGAGAATCTCTTCTTCTTCTCTCTCTCTCTCTGTCTCTCCTTCTGTTGTGTGTACACAAATCGTGTGTTAGTGACATTTCACTCTCGAGATATTGCTATATTTTTAGATTATAACTCCCTCCTTCTATAAAAGCTTCACGATGTGAGATAAGAAGAGCCACTGACTGTTGTTTTCATACCAATATTACTCCAACATGGACTCACTTGCTGCTCATTCTCGTCATGACTCAATGATAATTTCTGTTCTTAAATTACAAATCCGACTTTCAGAAATCATTCAGCGACTTCACAAGCTTTCAATTAAATCACTTCGAGGAAAAAGCCGATTTCCGACAAAGTCACCATTTAATTCACTTAATGGAAAATGCGATTAACGCTCTAGGATTAATTTCTTCTCTATTCACTAATGCTGATAAGAAACACTGTGTAATGTCTTATCGATACTTTTCCCAACCACTTTGTCTCCATGCAGCCATTCTCAAAACTTGAGCGACATTAATACATATTTCATTATATGTATATTTCTTTCTTCTAAAAAAAAAAACACACACTCAACATCCCATTTAAACATTGCATCGCATCTTTGAATTTTATCTCAGCTGAAGATATTCGTTTCACGCCTAGTGATAAAATAAATCTTTCCCAACGAAGGCACGATCATTTGAAAAGCAATTCACATTCTGAAAACTTTGAAGAGAGATGTTTTGATAGACGCTTGTCTTAAAATATCTCTTTAGCGCCAATTTAAAAGTTTAAAATGCCAATTTGAAATTCTATTTTCAAGTGCATAGAAATTTTGTAGCATTCAAATTCTAAGCATCAGCAGACTATGTGTTTCTTTTCACACTTTGCACATGCATAACATCTTCCAACTGTTACCATCTTTATGCATTTTCTATGTCAGCCAAATCTGTGAATATTTAAATATAGCAGTAAAGTGGCTTGAAAGGAAATCCAATGATTTGTCATAGGAAAACTGAAGATTCATGTTTAATTAGTGCTTAATTATTATATGGCCATTTAGCAGAAACTGTATAATAAGGTTAAGGTTAAGTCTTTAGTGTGTAAAAGATTCCGCATATCATTCAAAATGTTTTGTTTTATCAACTGAATCTGAAGGTTTTCGCAAGTTTTTCTCACTGGAACTTTTAGGGAAAAAAACCATCACTAATTCTCTCTCTCTTACGTGTTGTTGTCAAATGAACTCCCAATGTTCAGTGAACACATCAACATGGACAATAATAACACCTTGTGCCTCGCAGAATCAGTGCAACATTTGTAGTGCGATAGCAAAACTGAATTTTTCCAGACCATCCCAGCACGAGAGGGCACCGTGCCCCGCTAATCCCCACCGCACTTGGCAATATCTTGCGTCTATTCCTGCGCTCATGTGAGGCGTGCTGATAGTGCAGAAGAAACCCCCGTTGGGTATGGGATTAAAGGCACCGTGACTGCAGTCGGCTGTTGGATTTCATGTCAAGAGTGTGTGTCGCCGGAATCATGTGACACATCTTTCTCTCTCGCCTCTTCTTGAGAAAACATGTTTTTTTTTCTCCAAAATGAAGCAGCGCTCACAAACGATAAATAGAGCATCTTTGTGGAATATTCCACGCAATTTTTTATAATGGCCACACGATTATTCCCACCCCAAAAGAGTATCTTTGTGCGCGCGCGCGCCGCTCGGCAAGAAAGGAGGCTAAAAAGGCCAAACACGTGACTTTGGGTGATTTGCCGATTACTTCTCGAGGGCCAACCACATATTACTCTCGAATTCCCTCTATCCCAGGCAATTCAAAGATTGGCGATGGGGAGCGTTTTTCCGTTGGACGCGCGATATCAGCAAAAGTGTTGTGTTTTTCCTTTGAACAATTTCTCCACACGATATGAGAGAGGCAAGTGCCTCTAAATACCCCATTAGCGCTCACTTTTGCGTCATGCACTGTATTTGTGTATACATCAGCAGTACGCTTTATATCAGTCACGTGAGGCGCATACGAATTCCATGGCTGGAGAATTAGCTCTTGAGAGAGCAATTTTTGCCCACACACAACTTCTACGCGACACCCAAAAATACGCCAATTAGACATTGTTCTTCATTCTCACATCGAGATCATCATCATCGATACGTGATAATCTCACGAGTGGGGCTCTTGGAAAGAGGAAGAGCCATAAATTCATTTTGGGACACTTACTTTTCGTACTTGACGGAATTTGGCAAGTGGTTCTGCTCCCAGTACGAGTCCATCGTGATCCTCTGCTGACTTCTTGTGGCTTGCTAGATGCTCTCAGGCTCTCCTGACCTGCGTTGTTTAGTGTATGTCCGGGTGCGATGATTGTGTCCCAGTGTGTCTCAAGACTCGTCCAACTCTCCTCACCCACTTGCTCTTGACTTGGCGGCTGTCGTGGTGTGTGGATATCGGAGGAAAGGCACAGAAAAAAGCGACGGGCCGAGTGTTTCGAGCGATGATGTTAAATGATATTTGTGCGGTGGCTCGACAAGATTTTTCGCTGTGACGCTTCTCAACTTGTTGCTAAGGCCATCAAATCGCACTCTTTTGATAAACGAAACTCAATATAACATTCCACACGGAACAGTAATGCGTGTAACGTGGCTTTCGGAAAAATAATGTGACCCGACTGTTGCGACAAATACGGATTGATGTACACATTAAATTTGATGCTTTTGTCCACGTCCAGGGCAATTTAATCTCACTGAACCCGATCGACACTCCTTCACTCTCTCTATCTCTCCCTATGTTAAGTCTCTCTGAATAGTGTTTGGCTCTCTTGGGGCGATTTTGCCTGTGGCACGGGAAAATTGTCTTTGCGTGGAAAATATTTCCTTGACTCTCCTCTTGGCGGCGAAAACTGGCTCTCTGACTGACTGTCCGTGAGTCACTAGCTCGTTCAAATGCAAATCATCGGTTCTTATCGCAAGCACACATAGTTAGATTCTGATAACACTCGCCAAAGCACATTATTCTCCCATGAATTTTCATTTGGATCGTGGCACTCGGCTCACAGTGTTCCCCGCGATCCTTGCTGCACAAGTGTGTCCAGTGGAAGGATTTCTGCTCCTCAAATCTTCTTGACACGTCGCTTAGAACGCTCCTCTCACACGATTGCGGTGGGAATTTTCCTGTGAATCGCTGCGAACGCTTTGCAAAACAATGCTTCCAGCTGAGCCGATCAAATTGGACTAAAAATACACCGAAAAAGCATCGGAGAAATACCTCTCTTGGGGCGCGCTGAGCGCGTATTCTCAACTCCCTGCGCGCGTGTGTGTGTGCGTGTGGAAAAAGGCGCTTTTAATCCGGACTCACATGCATATCAATGCGATAACGAGACACAATTCACAGGCCACTCGTGAAGCCACTTGTGGGCTACGGAAAAAGTGTGCTTGTCTCTCACTTGGGGCGCCCCTCCTCTGCTCACGAAGGAAACGTTGATGAAACACGTGCCAATTCCGGCTGTCTGTGTTGGTCTCTCTGGCTTTTCCACTTCCTCCCCCTCCGCGTCGCGTCTCCCATACACAGGAATTCACATTGAAAATCACATTTCGTCAGACTCACACCAAATAACACACCGTCACTGACACCAGCGAACGGGCAATTTTCCCCGATTGAGCTCACGTGCCACAAAATGCGTTTTTCACCTCAAGTGTGAGCGCACAGAATATGGGCGCAAATTATGTAAATTTTAATGTCTCAGCCACAATGACTCACACTCCAAATCGCCACCCTTTTTTCCACCTCAACACGTCTCTGTCCGGGAAGTGCACTCAACAGGTCAGCTCTGCCGCGAGTGTCCTTTTTGCACAGCTTTTTCACGCTTTCAACCGTCTTCCTGGGAAAAATCTGACTTCAGTTTTCCCAGAAAACACTCCACAATGCCTGTCAACACGAATTAAATGAGATTACAGGGGATTTTAATGGATTTCGCGAGATATTTTTTGCAAGGATGATTCCAGAAATTCACAACATAACCTCACTTTGTGGCTGTGTCAGGTGAGCGGCTGTCATGTTGATCGCACGTGTCACGTGTTAGCGGCACATTTTCCAAGCGTGATCTCATATTTCAATTGATTTGGATATATTCTTGATTGATGATGGTTTTATCTCAAATCTCACAATTTCCAACAGATTGCCTGTGTGCATTCTAAATCGAATTTCAAAGCAATCTCTTGGGTACGAAAAGTGTACAAAGTTTGCCTGTGCCACTGTTGAAGAGCACGTGCGGTGACGAACTGTCAAAAAGATTCTTCTTCGCCTCCAAACTCGTGTTTTTGTTTGTGAAAAACCGCGTGGATTTTCTCTTTATGAATCCCTGTGGAATCTTCTAAAACTGTTCTATTTCTGCTTACTGTGCCATATTCCACGAGGTGAGTTCTGGGGCTGATTGGATTCACGCCGCATGGTAATTACATAAGAATTCTCGTGGTTTGCAGGTGTTGAGAGACGCGTGGTCAGGAAATGGGGAATTCCGTGTCTGCTGCTGAGATAATTGCATCGGAGTTCACTAAGAAGGCTGATGGCGCCCACAATCCTCACCATCCTGCCGATTACATGGGCAAGCAACCGCCTCCGGAGTGTCCAATGCACGTGAAGCCCGTTCTGCGCGAGTGTCCGGTGAATCACGGGGAGTCTGACGTGAACCCGCTGAACATGATGCCGCCGGGCAACCAGAATCCCTCTCCGGGACAGCCCTTCCCGTTGCCCACCGCGAGGCAGACATCGAGCATCCCGAAGGTGACTGAGGACGGCTCGAAGGACTTCTGGGTGTATCCCAGTCAGCAGATGTTCTGGAATGCGATGCTGCGCAAGGGCTGGCGCTGGAAGAATGACGACATCAAGCAGAAGGACATGGAGAACATCATCAAGATTCACAATGCCAACAACGAGCAAGCGTGGCTCGAGGTGCTCAAGTGGGAGGCGCTGCACGCCAAGGAGTGCTCCTATCCGCGCCTCAAGAGCTTCGGCGGCAAGGCGACGGATTACAGCCCGCGGGCGCGCATTCGCAGCTGGATGGGCTACGAGCTGCCCTTCGACCGGCACGACTGGATCGTAGACAGGTGCGGCAAGGAGGTGCGCTACATCATTGACTACTATGACGGCGGAGTCGTGGATGATCAGTACAAGTTCGCTCTGCTGGACGTTCGGCCGGCGATGGATTCCTTCGAGAACATCTGGGATCGCATGACTGTGGCTTACATGCGCTGGAAGTACGAGTGGCTGGGGCCGAAGGAGAGGAAGGCTGAGGCCACAGAGTAGACGGCTGATCTCAAATCCCGCAAAAGTAGACGTTTTACTTAACTCAAGCTGAATTCTTCAATATTTATTTTCTGCGATATCAAACTGGGAATATTTCTTTGAGCATTTCCCAAATTACTTTCTTCACTTTAGAGATCAGTCACATGTTCGTGGAAAACATGCATAAATAGCTCTAAATTAGTGTGTCTCGATAGTTTGTAAACGTGTATTAACGGGAAAATAAATTAGCCATAAGTGTTCAATGTTAAGACGTCAACTCTTTGCTCTCCGCGTTTTGTCCGCGATCGAGAATTAGAGGCTCTATTTTTATTCAATCGGGTTTTGCCGATCCGAAGAAGAGGGGATTATTAAATATTCAACAACTCTGGGTTATTTTCAAATCCGCACAGTGAAACATGCGATTAGGAATGCAAAAGTGGGGTATATTTCTTATAAATCTCTACAGAGTGCGGACAATCTACGTGGCTAAGGGGAGAATCTACAGGATTAAGGATTAAAGCTCTATGGTTGCCGTGTCAAGTCATCGTTGCGTCCAATCGCCTACCATTGCTGATGGGGCGGCGGGACGGGTTGCGGATGAGGCTGGGGCTGGGGCTGCGGCTGGATCTGCCAAGCCGGCGAGCAGGTCTGCTGGTTGAAGTTGAAGACCAGGCCGGGGTCGCAGAACATCTCCAGCGCCGGATGGTTGATGGTGTGGCACACGAAGAAGCTGTCTTCGCGGTTGGCCGGCCACAGGAGTCCCATGTGGTGAGCCTCGCAGATCATGTCGCTGGGGCAAGGTGGGCACGGGGTTGTGGTTTCGCAGGGTGGGCACGGGGTGGTGGTGGTTTCACAAGGAGGGCAAGTGGGTGTCCTGCAATTTATGGATAGTTTCCAGTGACTTTGAAGAACAGATAGAAAGCAAAGCTTACGTAGGGCACGGCGGGCACGGGGTTGTAGTGGTGGTAGTGGTAGTGGTAGTAGTAGTTGTGGTCGTCGTTGTTCTAGGGATGAAAAACATGGAAATCATATATTATTGGCTATTCATGCGGGATTATGATTAAGCGGACTTCGAACACGAAGTTTCAACTAGTAAAATAATCCTCAAAGTCTAAGAACCGATCAATACTCACGTAGTGGTCGTCGTAGTGGTCGTAGTAGTAGTAGTGGTGGTTGTCGTCGTTGTTGTCCTGGAAAAAATTAAGAAAAAGGATAATTATTGACGAGGAAACAGTTTCTTATCAATTTCTAACTTCTTAGTTTAATTTTATGATTGACTTTGGCTGTTTTTAAAAAAATTTTCTTAAAACAAGATTTTTAACTGTTTTAATGGTTATTAAAATGCAGACACTCACGGTGGCGTAGTCGTGGTTGGGGCTGGGGGTGGCTCCTCAGGAGGACTGCAATTTATGGAGAGTTTCGTGGTTAGAACAGATCAATAGATCTTGAAAACGGATCAAAGATCCTATCAATACTTACGGGCATGGAGGGCACGGAGTTGTAGTTTCGCTGCAATTTATGCATTCATCATTATATAAATTGCGATGACAATACTTATATTTCAACAATACTCACCACGGCGGGCATGGAGTAGGGCAAGGCGGGCAGCTGGGGTTGTCCTGAGGGCAGATTCCGTCCAGTGGGGGAGTTCCGTTCCACTCGGCGAGACTGGGCGGGTTGCGAGTCTCCGTCCAGACCCAGGATTCGGCGGGAATGCAGGTGCGCGAGCGCTCGTCGAACAGCATGGCCGTGGGGCAGGTCATCATTTCGGCGGGAACGTTGTGCTGGTTGCACTGCCACCACCTGGTGGGGTCCCAGTTGTGCCTGTACAGGCGCACGGACATCTCCTCGGCTGTTTGGCACGCCGGACGGCCGTGGGAGACGAAGCGCGGATCGAGGATGCGCGGAAGCTCATGTTGCTCAACGGGCGCGCCAAAGGCGCCGGCGACGAAGAGCGCTGCCACAAGGATGGCGTCTGCAAGGGAAACACACCAGAGCTTTAATCCAGGGCTTCGTTGGGCGGCACAGAAACTTCAGCACTTACACTTCATTTTGGTTCGTTGGTGAAGACTCCACTGATGAGCCCGAAAGCTTCCTCCACTCCATTTATACTCTGGCTCTTGGCATGCATTTCTTATCACAATTGTAGACACTGAATTGTCTATCGAATAAAAGCCCAATTTTTCTGTGATTAATTTCGCTGGGATTTATAATCACTCAATCAACTTCCTGAAGTTGATGTGATTGAAGAGAGTGAGGAATTGATTTTGGGCTGTTTTTTGTGCCTTCGCCTTGAATTGACTCTTGAGTGACTTATTTGGTCACCAAGAATTGTAAGAATTTATGCCTAAATTCATAACTGACCACGGCATTTACTATCTATCACAATATATGACGAGTTTTTACGGAAATAATTGATTTCGCAATGCACTCCTTTTGGGTGTGATTGCTCCGATTACTCAAATGCCTTGCGATTCTGTTGGAGAAATTTGCAGAAAGCATTATTTTTAGAATGATTAATCATGTGCCAATTAGGCGCGATGTGATGAGGGGAATTATAATGAATTACTAATGAAAAGTTGTTGCGTATTTGATAATTTTAGGGAAAGTGTGCAATTTTTATTCTTCAAATTTACCACGCAAAGCGCGCAACTATTAGTCGAGAGATGGCGCAGTTCTGATATAACAGATGTTCGACGCGCGAAGAATATTTTCAGTGCGGAGGATCGAGAATTTGTGTGTGTTTTGGAGTTGCGGAGGAAATTGGGGAAACTCATCGCTTAGTCGCTGTTATTGTTTTCCACAAAATAAAGTTTTTCAAATTTTAAGACTTTTTTCGCACTTTTCAAATGGAAAATAGAATTTGCATATCTCGCGGCGCTTCGACGGGAATCATATCAACAGCAGCGTCAGCTGGGGAAATCTTCTGACATATGACTGGATTTGGTATCAAATTGAACAGCGCTCTGTGTCTGTCATCCGTTCCTGACTTATTCCCGCTGGACACATCACTGAGAGTGGATTGAAGTTGTTCCGGTCTCGCTATGGATTTGCAGAAGTGAGTAATTCGTGATCTTTTGATAATTTTCCCTATCACAGATGAGCTTCTTTGCAGCTATTTGCCGTGTGCCGTTGAGTTTCTGGGAAATTTGGCCCAGGAGGTGAAGAACTACGACTGCTTGTGTCTCCTGTCTGTGGACGATTGTCCAGAGGTGGGCGAGGAGCTGAAGAATTGCGCCAAGTACGATGCTGCCTTTGAGAAGGAGATTTCGTGCCTTTGGAGCAAGACTCTCGGCGTGAGGATTGTCTACTCGCCGGTGGGCAAATTGTCTGACTACGAGGATGTGAGGAAGTACGGAGTGGCAGCTGGAAAGGCAATTGCGAGGGCGCGAAAGGCCGGTTCCAATCGTCCAGTGATTGTTCTGCCCAGAAACAGCGACATCAAGCATGCTCAGCTTATCACTCTTCTGGGTGCTTTTGAAGAGCTGTATTTGGTGAGTGGAGACAGATTAGTCGAGTGGGAAAGCGCGATAACAATGCAAATAATCTCTCTCTTGCAGCCCATCCAGTATCGCGAGGAGGTGGCCAAGTTGGAGAAGATGAGCTGTCTCGGAGTGTTCAACCCGGCCGGCAAGTCTTTCACCCTTGACCTCGCCAAGCAGATTGAAGTGAGTCGCTACGTGGCCAGAGATATCGGTGTTGGCGATCCTGAGCGAATGGCTCCGCCCAGAGTGGCGGAATATGTGCAGCAATTCCTCAAGAAGATGCCCTCGAAGTTGACCTGCAACATCATCAGCGATCCTGTGCTCCTTGTCAAGGAGTATCCACTCTTCAGCGCTGTCAATCGGGCTGCGCATTCTGTCGAGAGACACAGGGGTGAGTATATTAAGTGTAGCCTTGAATTTTGCCCAAATGATCCAATCAAACAACTCAATGCAACAAAGTCAGTTAACATCTGTTCGATAATACGGTACAAAGATGGTAAAATGAATCTCTTTATGCCTTTCTTTATTTATTGAAATTGAGCGTGACTCAACAAACGGTTACTAATTTGTTTATTTAAATTTGACTCTCTTTTATTTTCTATATTTATATTGCACATTACGATTTTTGTGTTATCTGAGATTATTATTCAAATGCAATGACCAATTATATTTTTATTGAAGTATTTCAGTGAATATAATTGCGTGCTATAAATGCGACAGTATTGATGAATTAGCATTACAAATGAAAATGCCGCATTGGAAACTGTATTTTCCGGATATTAATCCCTGAAATAGAAAATGATCGTGCAGTTCAATGCATTAATTCACTTATTTTAATTAATTCTTCCTCATCTTGAGCAAATCTGAAATTTTTCATTAATTTCCTGATCAATGAAGTTTGATCAATAAATAGTGTGACCTTCGGATTTTCCCCATTAATTCCTTCATGAAGTTCATGGATCCTCATCAAAACAACAAAGACCAAAGTGTGATCAAGGTTTCTTGAAATTTAATCAACTTACAATAATATAGTTGTCGTTTGATTAAAACTATGTTTTGTGTGGCGACAGAAAAAGTCACTCTTTTTTATTATTATTTGTCTCTAATTGTGATCAGAGTCTAATGAGGAGGTATTTAGTCTGGGGGAAGGAATATATGCTAAAATTCACGTCTATCGCGGCGTTCTTTGCATAATTTGTCGCAATCTTCAGTGAATAATTGCTTACGAGCGATAATAATATTCTTGGTCTTTTGTGAGCGTCAATGCGACGTGATTTTTATGCAAAATGCACAAGAGAAAATATAGTTTTGATATTTGTGTGTATGAGGAAATTTTCCGCCCATAAATTTCATGTGTGTCTCCCCGGTTGGGGTCTTTATCGACAATTGTCGTTTGCCAGGAGAAGAAATATACGACGATAATTGATTGTTTGATTGCTCAATTTGTCGTGTGTGTCTGTCTCATGGGTTGATTGCGTAAAAGAAGTGTAACTGAATGCCTTCAAGAATTCATGAGATATAGTGGAGCTTATCAGCTTAATGTTTCTCTCCTTCTGTCGCGCTCTGTGCAGGTCAGCTGATCTTCCTGGAGTACGTGCCGCCGCAGAAGGCCAGGAAGACGCTGATGTTGGTGGGCAAGGGCGTCACTTATGACACCGGCGGCGCCGACATCAAGGCCGGCGGCGTGATGGCAGGCATGTCACGGGATAAGTGTGGCGCCGCCGCTGTGGCGGGATTCATGGCGCTGGTGGCGCAGCGGGCTCCCGCCGATGTCCACGTCGTGGCTGCCATGTGCATGGTGAGGAACTCCGTCGGCGAGGAGTGCTACGTCTCGGATGAGGTCATCACTTCGCGGGCTGGCGTGAGGGTGCGCGTGGGCAACACCGATGCCGAAGGCCGCATGGCCATGGCAGATGCGCTGTGTCGCATGAAGGAGTTGGCAGTGCAGAGCAAGTATCCGGATCCGCATCTCTACACCATTGCCACGCTGACGGGTCATGCTTGTCTGGCTGTGGGCGAAGGATACACCATTGTGATGGATAATGGGCCAGCAAGGGCGGCAGGACATGGGCTGCGTCTCAAGGAGACTGGAGATGAGATTGGAGAGCCATTTGAGATCTCCACTCTGCGTCCGGAAGACTTCCGTTTCCACTCTGGCAAAGTCAAGGGTGAAGATGTGATGCAGGCCAACAATTTGCCATCATCCAGGACTCCGCGTGGCCACCAGGTAAGTTAATTAGGCGATGGATTGAGCAATTACACAGTTGTGCTTCTCTCAAGGGTCCTGCTGCCTTCATGATTCTCGCCACTGGACTGGACAAGCACGGCACCAAGTCGGACTTGCCGCTCAAGTACTCGCATTTGGACATTGCCGCGAGTGCTGGAGAGTATCCGGAGATGCCAACTGGAGCTCCAGTTCTGGCTCTGGCCAAGCTACACTTGAATTTGTGAAGGTGAAATTCCTTAAAACTTTCCAACATCACTGTATGGATATTATATCTCTATTTTTCTACCCGAAATAAATTGAATGAATCAAAGGGGATTTAAATGCGCTTTAAAAACGCCCAAAAGTATGCAGATGGTGAGGATGAGCGCGAAAAACACTTCCATCGCATAATCATATGCAAATTGCAAACGAGTTTCATTAAATCAAAACACCCTCCCACGGAGACCTCTTAACAATATTATTTTTAATTCGGCGACACGGTGACAAGTCCAAAAATAAAAGGTGGAAATTGATGACAAAGTGAAGAGAGGTGGGAAAGTCAGTGGAGATCGTGCCTGTGCGATCTCACATGTCGCACAAATTGTGATAAAGAGAAGGAGTGTGTGAGATGCTGAAAAAAAAGATGGTATTTTTGTGCACCAATAAGATGGGATTTTATGGTCTTTATCGACATTAATATGCCACTATGGGAAAAAGGTGTGGAAGAGGATTATGAAAGATACAAACAAAGTGTGGAATAAGAAAAACATCATTTACATGTTGTGTTTGTTGATCTTTGCGTGCCTTTTTTCGCTCTCACACTCTATCTCTTTCTCTCTCTTTGTCTCTTTTTTTTCCGCAGTACTTGTTGCTTTTTTGGCCGGTTGCAGTCGCGCGATGATTAATTTTTGCGCTGTGCGCGGCCAGGAAGAAGTCGCATTGAGGGAAGGTGAAAAGTTGCATAACGAGCCACGATCGGAGGCGCGTGAGATGCACAAAAATTGGTGGAAGATTCAGTGGGGAGACAAAAAGAAAAACCTCCACATACTGTCAAATTCAATTCTCTCTCCCTCTCTCTCACTTCCGCAATTGCAAATTGTCTTGACGATCATGCGAAGATCATGATCTTCACATAATCTCTCACAATTTTGCTGTTCCTCTCCATATATTCTCGATCATGTTGCCTGCGCACTTGTGGTATTCACATCTCTCTCTCTCTCTCCCTCTCTTCTCGACGTGTGTGAAATGGCAGTGGAGACGCGAAGCCCAAAGCAAGGAAAAAAAAGCGACGAAGAGATGAGGCGCACCAAAAGAGGAAGGTGAAGAAGATCACTGGGAAGCGAGAGAAAGGAAAAAGAATGAGAGAAAACATTTAAAATGCGTGCAAATAGCGAAATTATTATTCAATCTCCGCCACACAACAGAGTCTTGGCTGCACATTATTAGTGCAGCCCTGAGAGAAAATGTGGTATGGCTCGGAAACGTGTTTTTCAAAATCAATGGTAGTATGACGTCAGAAGGTGAGTGATCTTGCAGATGTTAGTGGGTCACTGTTTGTGCGGTCAATAACTTCTCTCACTCGGGGCTCAACTCAGATTTGCACGATCTGCCTTTGCCACTTCATAGGCGCACAAAGGGTGCGCGAGTGACAGAGGCGATCGTAGAGATTTTTCCCATCAGACGATCGCGATCGCGCCTCGAAATTACGCACAAGAGCAGCAGCACTTCAATGCTCGGAGTGCAGCGCGAATACATTTCTCCGCACATGAATTTTCACGTGTCTGTCGATTGCTGAATTTCCGCTAACGTCGCTTGTCACATTTTCGACTGATCACATGGTGTGGTCGATTGTGAAAGCATGCCGATAGTCATATGTGCTGGGAGTCACGTAAATTCTGCATCTATTAAGCTCACACGCTTTCTGGAAAATGCATTGCGGACAATCTTGTTTGTGGCAAAAGGCGCCTATTCAAAGAAAAAATCATCCCAATTGCAAGGCAAACAATATATTCATTTATTGCAGACCTCACTTCCTGGTTCTTGAAAAATGGCCCAACGAATATATCTTCCTGTTGTCGAGCTAAACATCCCTGCGATGCTTTCAGACTCTTTACAGTTAGTGAATTTGTTTAACTTTTTTTCCCGCCTTCCTGACGAAAGAGAATTTTTTTGGCACTTCCCTTTTCGGATCTTCCAACTGTTTTCCTTGTCTGCTGTGGGTGATTTTTTACATGCTCGACCATCATCCGCCCAGGATGAGAATGAGAGTCCCGTTCTTCGCCCTTCCATTAACGATCACGACGATCACCTTCATTTTTGCCATCTTTTTGTGGAGCAACTGTTCCTCCCTGTGATGAGATCTCACGAGAAACCCACGGTTTTCTGTTGTTGTCTCTGTGTGTACAAAAAACAGAGGGAGGAAAGCGAAAAAATACGTGGGATCAGTTGTAGGGAAAAGGGAAGCAGAAAGGAATTGTGTGAGTGATCTTGAAATGAAAAGTCACGATTGCAGTAATCATTTTGCTTTCAATATCCTGAAACGCCTGCGAGACTCTTTCAGCCAATGTTTCTTACGTTTTATCGACAGTTGCAATGATTTCCTGAAGGCGGTGACTGAGATCAAAGGGTTCAGAGACTCGTGCCAAAATGTGTCCCTGCAAGATCATCATCTGCTCCTTGAGTGTGGCCAGAGAGTGTGATAAAAAATCTCAAGAGTCTTTTCTTACCTTCTGCTGCCTTTGTCCTCTCGTGGGTTTATCGGATTTTTTCTTGCCATATTCTCAGCAAAAGGTGTTCTTCGAAATTGCTGATGTTGTTTTTTACACCCCCTGATTGCGCGATCATCTTTCTCTGGGCGAGAGAGAATGAAAGTAAAATTATTTTGATTAGGGCACACACAAGAATAAAAAACACGGAACCAACTGCGTCAATCAATGGCCTGCGCGCGGTGCAAGGAAACGGCATCGTCCTTTGTCATGGCCGGAATTGTTAAAAATCATCATGCGTGGATGCCCTCATCTTGTGGCTCTCCAGAGCAATCTTCTCACTTCCCCAGCCACATGTTTTCAGCGTCCTGAGGCACCGTTTGGCAATTTCCGCAAATCACCGTCCGCTATTTGTTCCCAACCCCGCCGCGCATCGGGCCTCACACCCTCCGCCATTAGGGCGCGCGCTGTGTGGAAAAAATTAAGTGGCTGCCGTCTGTGGTGTGTTTTTTTCATCCGCGCGTCTGCACTTTTCTGCACACAGAAAGCGAGAGTCCTGAAAAATCGCCCCCAGAGATTAGGGACCTCATAATAAAAACCACGATCGCAAAGCTGCTGTCGATTCCGCATTTTTTCCGCATCCATTCAAGAGGCTTTTTTATCCTCACCCTCGAGCCTTCGCCACTGTTTTAATGAGGAGATCGTTCAGCGGTGAGACGCGGGATAAAAAAAACCTGAAATAGCGCCGGGTGCAGTGCTTCTGAAGACCACACCACTTCCTTGTTGGCTTTTTTTCTCTGTGGATTCATTGATAAAAAAATCCTTATGTTCAGCATTACCACAGGATCGCTCAATAACCACATTGACTGCAAATTATTGCCAGGAAATCTACAGAGCGCAGCTTGGCAGGAAGAATAGAATGTGAGGCTGTCAATTTTCCCTCATTCAAGTCACACAATTTTCGTAAGACCCTAAGAATTTAAACGTGTTTCATGGAAGTTTCTTGACTTCGGTCTCACTTTTTCTTAATAACATTTTTATGGATTTTGGGAAGTGTCGGAATAATACATAAAAAAAGAGAGAGAATATTCTTTGCACAAAGAGACTTGTTGGAAGAAAGAAGGTAGTCTAAATTTGTAAATCGAATGAATCACAGTGAAGATTCACAACAAAGCTAAAAATCGTGGGTCAACAATCTTATTGTTGCCACTTGATTCACTTTTTCCATCTCCACCATTTATTGTTCTCTCACCAGTGCTAAATCATTCTGGAAATCTTCACATTAGCACGAAATCGAGCGATATCGGTGAGATTATCCTGGATATTGCAATTTCGCCCTCCTTGCGCACCTCCAACTCATGCCCAATGCTGAGTACCGAGGTTCAAAGAGCCGATGTGACCGAAGTGTTTACCTCCTAAAATATTGAGGAATTTTGAGTGTGGTGGGATGGAAAAAGGCGATAAAATTGGTTAAAAATCTCTCAAAATGCTGGTGGGGCCATAAAGGTGTGAAAATAATTGCTGCTGGGTTGAATTTCATCCGCAGTGAGTCTTGCAAAGACACACACAAGGTTGCACTTGAGGAATTCGAAAGAAGTCTTCCATACGCACCTTCTTCGCTGCACACCAATCAATCTGCTAATTATAGCCCATAAATTTCGCGAAAAATTTAAACTTTGCAAGTTTCACGTGGAAATTTTTCGTCAATTGCTGTATTTTCGATGTGAAACAAAACAGTTTAGTGATTGGAAATGCGCAAGAAAAGAACCTAAATGTATATAAAAATCATTGATGTTTCACTAAGGATCTTATGAATTACCTAATTATCATTTTCTTGATTTTCCTACATAAATCGCAGTATTAAGTGAGGTAAATTTCGTGAAAAATAGAATATCTACAGCGAAATATTCACCGCATTGTCTCGATGCTGTTGAGTCGCGTCCTTAAGGGTTAAGACTGGCCTAGCACTGGCATTAGGCCAGCAGTTTCCTCGGCGCTGTCCGAGAAGCCCACCTTGCTGGCATGCTCTTTCCCGAGCAGCAAATCCGGTCGCGCCGCCAAAAACGCCATTCCATGGGAAATTGAACTTGTTCCACTGAGATTTTTTCCTCTTTGCCTTTTTTCTTGCCTCCACACATCTCGCTGGTGAGCTCTTCCGCCCTGCCGGTCCGCGTCCCGGCGGCCCCGCGCCCTGGGCCCCGCGAGTGTGCGCGGCAGAGACGCTCTCTGTGCAAAGATGAGGAGATTGTCTCTCCCCGGGTCTGTGTGTGAGCCGTGTGTATGGCTATAAATGAAAATTCCCCAACACTCGCAACACTGCTGATTTTGCTTCTTGATGCTTTCTCGCGGCGATCCGGTCAATGTCCCTTGACGTCACTGGTTCAATGGCAAAATTTGACCCACATTGGGGCGTAGCCGCGCCCACCCCGCCGCCCCCCGCTCACTCGCTCTCTGTCGCACACGATCTCGGGCGCTGGTGGCGTCTGTGGCCGGTCAACTGATCCTCCGTGGGGGCGCGAGCGAGACGGGCGACCGTGCAGAAATGCCTTGGGAACGACAGAGAGCCACGGAGAGTGATTGCGCGGAGAGTTGCTGGATATTTATGGGAGCTGGCACGGAGTTTCTCATGTAGCCGGCTCGCCTGGCCTCACCTCTGGGCGAAGGGACACCGCGCGCGCGCGCTGGGATTAGCGCAATTGGGCAGAGCGAGGCTTGGGGACTCCGGAATGCCATTGCTCTCCTTCTGCCAATCCGTCTCGGGATTTGCGCAATTGCCATGAGGTGAATTTCGCAATGTTGCATGAAGATTAATTGGGGACAATAATCGCCATCCCAAACTTGGCTTCGTGCCGCAGACGTGGTTGGTTTTCCTGGAAAAACCAACCTTTCACTACTCAACCGAGCATGCTTCAGTGGAAACACACATGAAAAACGACAATTTATGCATAGGCAAGTGGGAAAAACTATGATAAAGCTTGAGTTTTTTTCTTCCAAAGCGCCAGAATAGATGAATGCGCATGGAAATGCTCTCTTTTAATTGGGTGCTTTTTCTTCTATAAAAAGATCTGTTTATATGCTCAGCTTGAGGTTCATGAACCTTCCCGCTGTGCCTCTGTGTTAGATTGTCGAGCTTACGATCTTCAGACGATTTTTTTTGGGTGGAATCTCGTGAACACTTGGATTTTCAGCAAAAATGCCATCGAGACCAGCTTTTCCGACAAAGAAATCCAAGATTTTTGGGTGGTCTCAGATGATTTCCGTGCCACTTTCGCCAAATTCTCATTAACACCTTCTAGGATTCTACGTAATTGAACTAATTGTGATAATAATGACTTAATTTGCATGTCACATTATTGAAATTAACATATTTCTGTCTCGAAAAGTCAAATTTTATATTATTAATAGGAGTATTTCTGTATTTTTCACAACTTTTCCGGAACAAACTCAAAGACAGCAATAGCTTGAATGTCTCTCATTGTGTCTCAGTCAAAGCGCTTCGTGAGTGTTTTCCAGATAATTTAATTAAAATTTTCAGTTCCTACAATAAATTATCTCTCAACTGTTTTCGAAGACCGAAAAAGTTGTTACTCAACTTTGTAATTTTCTACTCACTCAATGTTATAATTGTGAACATTTACGCCATCCGCTTTTTCTTGCATTATATCGGCAAAGTCGATATATTGTTAACTTTTACTCTCCCGAAAATTGACTTCTTGTCGACCAGCGGAAGAAAGTTGATGATATTTTCTCGTGTATTTGAGATGTTATTCGTGAATTAATGTGAAATTCCGTCACCATGAGGTATGGAAAATTTGAATGGTGTGTGTCCGAATTTGGTGGCATGAGGAATTTCAATTGCGTGTTCGATGGATGTTTTTGCATCGGGTGATGGTTTGCTTGTAGCGCGGGAAGATTGCGCTATCTCAGCCGTGCTCATGATTCATGGAACACTGGGGAGTTTAATGGGTGAGGAGTGACTGCGAGACGAGTCAAAGTTCTCGCAGGTCTCACAGAACAAGGAAGTGTTCACCCAACACCGAGCTATGAGATAAATCTTCGAGAAGCCACTAAATGTGTATTAATGATCTCCCTAATGGAATACAATGTTGTGATGATGGCATCTCTTGGCTTTCTCTTCTCAGCCACAGAAGGTGGCGCGCGTATTGAGGGAAATTTGCAGCTATTGATGTCTTTTGTGCACAATTTATTTCCTGATTTTCGAAAACTAAGTGTTGCAATGATGCTTTTTTGGGTTGGAGAAAAGGCAATATTCGCATTTCTTTGTGCTGAAGTGACAATTTTGCGATAATAAGACGATTGCATAGATGAATTACTCAGAATTCAAATTCACGAAGA
Organism: Phlebotomus argentipes; assembly: GCF_947086385.1. Taxonomy (NCBI): domain Eukaryota; kingdom Metazoa; phylum Arthropoda; class Insecta; order Diptera; family Psychodidae; genus Phlebotomus; species Phlebotomus argentipes. Next base: position 2,132,112 of record NW_026776174.1, read on the forward strand.
GGCATTTTCTGTTTATTTCTGCTCAAGAAAACACAGCTAATGATCGCATGATGGCTTCCATTCAGATGAAAGTATTCCTGATCTTGCAACAGCGATCTTAGCAGGGAAAGGAAATCGTTAAGACGTTCTGACTGCACAAATTTTTCTAGTGCTAAAGACACTTTGAATTTTAATTTTCATTTCAACTCTTGATGAATTGAATTACATTTATAGAAAATATGGAAAAAAATAGCAAAGTTTTTACAATTATTCTGACTCTTTATAGGACAGTGAAGTGTTTTCTTTGTGAAGAACTTTTTGATTGTGAGACTGTTCTGGGATTCCCGCTTTAGTGGTCCCGATAATTCACTCTGCGGGGGCCAAAGTTCCTCCACTCCAGGTTAATTTCACGCAGCACCTTTCTATGTGTCCAACAATCGGCGATTGTTGGCCCAGAAATGGGCCACAAGAAGCCAATTAGCTTTTTCTGTCCGCCAACATGCCGGGCTGTTTCTGGGAGAGGTTCTTTTTGTCCCGTGCGCGAATTGCCTCTGACACCTTTTTGCCGCGCGCAACTCCCATTGAGAGGTGTCTATTGAAATGGCATGTAAAATCCCACTGGGAGAAAGTCCCGTTAGCTGACATCAATCCACCACACCGGATTGTCGAATTACACCGCGGAATAATAATTTATGGTCGATATCGAGGCACTTGGTCTATGCGCGCGCGGAGACGTGTGGGTGAGAATTCAATAATTTCGCCCGAGACACACAATTGGAGTGGCGGCGGCGGCCGGGGCTGGGCCGGCTGGCCGGGGGGCGGCGGAAAGTGCACTCTTAGTAGCTCAATGGAATTCCACAATGACCCAGAGACAAGTGGGGAATATGTTTGATGAATAAATAGGTGGGTCACTCTCTTGCGGCTCACTCAGTCTCATCCTCTTGCACACGTTCTTTCACCTTCTCCGCCGGGGCAACCGATAAATTGGTCAATTGTCCGGCACGAGGCATTTATCTTTCCTCACCTCGTTAATAGAATGGGATGAAATTAAGGAGGTGGAGAGAGGAAGAAGGAGGAGCCCGCTTGGGAATATTGGCCAAAACGATTCTGTTCTTTTCTTTCTTTCCTCGCGCCGTTCTATACGCAGGCCTCTGGCACATTATTATCGTCGTTTTTTCCTTGCTTCTTATCTCCTCTCTGTTCCGTTAGCTTTTTGCTGTGTACACCGTGAATCATTGTCTCATGATGATGGTAAATTTGGGTCAGACGATTGAGTGTGGAAGAGGGAGAGAAGAACGAGATGTGGCGGATTCCCGCACATCAATTTGCATGAGGTGTTGAACAGGGTGGGTCAAGTGAAATGCAAACGACATCGCTATTTTACCGTTTTCCCCTCCCGGAGATTAGGTCACAATCTGCAAGAAATCACCTGCGAAAAAGAAATCTTAACATCTGTTTTTTCGCCAGTTGCCACTGAAGTTGTATGACATATGCAAAGTGCATTATGAGTGACGTGAAATGTGTGCATTTATTTCAGAATGTTGCAATTCATATTGATCTTAAAAGCCCTTCTATCAGAGGAATCACAGTTAAGCTGATTCATTGGGTCGCGTTCTGCCGCACGGAGGAAAGGAGTTGAAGCACATTTCTTCAGACGATCACTTTTGACCCAAATTAGGTGCATCTTTCACCGGCATGTGTATACTGTTAAGCGGACAGAGAGTTCTTGCGGTGCGCGCCTTTTCTGCTCATGTGTACTTTTCCTCCTTGAATCTTTCCGGGTTTAGCCACTCGCCTTTTTGCCATCTGGCTCAAGTCAATCAAAGCGAACGGTTTCCAATGTGCATCTCCTCCAGCATCACTCCCATGGGCTCTCTTTGTCTGTCGCGCGCACGTCTCTTCGTCCCATCCGGAGAGCGAGAAAGAACATGAAATCCCCATTCCCAAATAAATAAAGTGAGCATCTTTATTGGGCCATCGGCCAGTGCAAAAGATTTCACATGTCGATGGACCATCGTGTCTGATCACGGGTGGAAAAAGAAAGGCCTCGCGTGGAAAGTTTGTCTTGGGAGAGAAAAGGTGGGATTTGTGAAAAAAAAAGTCCAAGAGATAAGCAAAAACAATAAAAAGAGTCACTGAAAACTGTAATCCCATCTCTTGCGGATGTACCGCTAGAGACTGGTGCTCTTTTTTAAGACATTCTTCTATTTTGAGCGTCTTGTCAAGACCTGGAGAGACGCACATTTACGCAGAATCCGTTGATTTTGCGTCCACCAACGGCTTCCCGCCTTCATTGATGCCCAATGGGAGGAAAAATTATGTACCTCGCCATCATCCAGCAACTTCTTCCCATTTTTCCCGCCACCCATTCCCTGACCGGTGGAAATTTTCACAGTATTTGCGGTTCTTTCGCATCGGATTCATACCGATCGGACTTCTCTGCACTCTTCGCTTCCAGGTTCACCAGATGCTGAACAACTGAATACTTCAGGAAAACAGTTTATACTCTTTTCACGCTATTTCACTGTAGAACAGAAGCTTTTTTCTCTGCTGAAAGAAACCACCACTGAAAGCTGGACTCATCGCTCAATTTGCTGTTGAACAGCAACCAAAGAAAAAATCTGCATCCTTTGAAATCTTATGCTCGATTAATGCCATTCAGTAAATGGCCTTTGAATGCTGCATTTGGCGGCTGAGGAGGTTTAAATGAAGTGGTCGCTCGGACAATGGTGACAAAGGCATAATCTGCATGTTGAGCAGATTTGCTGGAGTGACCAGCAATTGACAGTTTTTTCCTGTTCTTTTTTAAACTCTCATTCATCACTGACCGATGGTCTTAACGTCCATTCTCAATGGCTTTCAGCATCACAGTGAAATGTGTCGCTTCTCCAGAATGGCATAGTGACAGAGGGACTAATTTCCAGCAATAATTCACGAATTATGTCTCAAATCCCCCGCATTCTGTGCCAAAGTGACCACCCGGAGGGCAGATGGATCCCTTTTGGCGCCCCTTCACTGACCTCTCTCACACCCTTTTTGGCGCATGTCATGCCCTGTCACAATTGAATGCGCAGACATTTGATGGAGGAATGTCGCTCGATGCATTGCCACATTGCGACGGAGACACGAGGCGAGGAGCGAAGACATTATTAATATTGTTATTATTATGATTAGTCGCTTGAGTTTGTGCGAGTTGCCTCAAAACAAGAAGTGATCAACGCATTGCTGACTGACAATATATTGCAATTAGAGAATATATTCTCAAGACTTTGTGTATATATGTGACGCTTTTTTCTCGCCACAATTCACAGTCTCACCATCAATGCCAACATCTCTGGAGGCCTGAGTTACGGCGACAATATTGCCGAGCAATTGAAGAATGTTGACATTCGCCACAGTTGCCTCCGCATCCGTCATACAGAGGAATTAGAATTTTTCTCATGAGCTTTTCCTCCTTCTCAGCACAACTACACATGTAACGCATGGCGAGATCAAACACGACAGACTCGTGCTCCAAGAGAAAATGAGAGACTTCCTCGATTTTTGTGAAACGCTTCAGAAAACACGAAGATCTTGGATGCAACTTGCTTGCAAAAAATTCGTATAGATCACTCAACTCAATGGCTTGGCAAGGTGAATGCTGAGGGGCTCGTCGTTGAGTCGTGACGCGAGATAAATTTGTTATCAACAGAGAGAAGTGAATAGCATGAAAAAGTAGATTTACTTGTGTGGGCATGCCTTGTGTCCTTTTCTGAGGCAAAGTCTCTAATAAGTGATACAGTTTGTCGCACATTTTTCCTGTCCGGAAGCCACACACGAGCTCTTATGAGTCAAAGCTTAAATGCTCAAAGCGGTAATGCTAAGTTTATGAAAATCTATGCGAGATTTCCGTCTTTAGAATCCATAATCTCGATCAATCACCAGTTCAAACTGCAATCACCTTGAGATACTCCAGAAAGGTCATTGCAAATGTTGCATCACGCTGCCGCTATGCCTTGTGACGACTCGCTGTTCTTCCTAGAGCTGTTAATCACCGTAAAGTGATCAAGTCCTTCAGGACAAAGACAGTCAGCGCACGTCTGTGCACGAGTGCGGCAGGGATGGTGGAAATGATCATTGCAGAGGTGATGTCCGTGAGTGTGGGCAATGTCATGAGCACCAGATTGGCCTGTGCAACACGTGGAAATACAAATTAAGGTCGTCGAACTGTGCAGTATCATCGCTGGAGTCAATAATCAGAAGCAAATATAAAATGTCAACAAGTTTTCAATTTACCGAACATCCGAGCATGGTGCGTACTTTGTATATTACAAAAGTTATGTGAAAAAGTGCGTTTCTTTTTCCTCCATACCTCCACTCATTACCTTTGGGCCCTCGGACACACCACACAAAAACGTCCACCGCGAGACAGCGTGCTGAGAACATTTGGACATCCCAAACAGACCTTACGTGCACATAAAGATGCCTCATTCCACAGAGAGAGAGCAACTTTTTTCCGTGGAAATTCCTCAACTCATGCGCCTCTCTTGCCGTTGCGAAATTCAACGCCACGCCAAATGATCGAGCGTTTTTCCATCGCATCGATTGGCGCGCGGGGCCTAAAAGCTCCACTGTGAGTGACGGAAAGCTCTGGCCCCATGCGAGTACCTTTGCCTAAATTGGCGCCTTGCTTCATTAATTCGACAGGCAATAAAATGAGTAACTTTTTTTCATCACGACTCAAGCACCACGGAACGTCTTCTTCTCCAAGGAGGAGTGAGAACTCTGGGACACGAGTGTGTGAGTGCGTTCTTCTCTCCTTCATCAAAGAAAATTCACACACTCTTGGCGACTCTCGTGGCGAAAGAATTAAAAGTGCGAGTGAGAGAGAGCGCGGAGTGGACAGAAAAAAGGTTGAAGGAGTTCCGCGCTATACGCGGAAAAAATACGGACGTCGTTGTAAGCTTTTTCGTGCCCTCTTCCTCCGCGCGCGCGCCCTGAGAGCCGCAGATCTTTCACTCCGCAGAGTGAAATTGCCAGAAGTGCGCGATGTACGGCGGGGGCACCCGGGGTGCGGTGGTGGCTCCAGTGTGAGCGAGAGAGAGGGCGAAAAAGTGACTATCGTGAGTGAACAATTTGCATTATAATTGTATTGGTGTATCTCTTCTCATCAGTTTTATTTCAGCGTATTTATGAGAGTTCATTCAACTTCGCCCCAGTGAACTCCACAAGATCTGCGCGCAGTCTTCATTCTACAATTCTTAGCATATCGCTCAATGTACATAATACGGAGATCACTCCTCTCGTTCTCACACCGTCAATATATGATATTCTTATGTACAAATATACATATTAGCTGGCTTGGAGGCTGAGAGATGCCTCGCATGCTGTACATAATTTCCATTTATACCGAGAAAAAAAAACACACATATGAATTGGATTTGCTTGGGATTTTTGCAGTGGGAGAAAATATTTCTGTCATGTCGAGGGAGAATATCAATACTTGAAAGTGGTCAATGAAGTTACAGAGAAATTGCGTGAAGAGATTATGAGATATTCCGTGTACATTTCCGCCAAATCGGAGGAATTTTTTTTTATTGCAATCTGCCAAAGCTTTTTAATTCTTTGTGGTGTGCTTAAATGCTGGCTTCAATAGATTGGTGGAGGTGAAGATTTCGGGGCGATTAGCAATTCCTGCTCGGAGAGACTCTCGCGGGCGCGCGATCGCGAAAGGGTGGGTGCAAGCGAGTGAAATGGTGCATTGTGACACCCACGACTTTCTCACTCCTTCTATTTCGCATTGCTCTTCACACACTATTTCCATGTTACAAGGGAATGGTGTTAAGTGCGGCCGAAGGTCGTCCGGAAAGCGCCACGAGTCCACCAAGCGCAGTCCACAATTGAAAAAGAGAAGAGAGCGCATAGAAAGAGAGATAAAAGTCACTCCAATAAAGAAATACAACACTGGCAGCACCGCATGTGACGACTTAACAAATCGGAAATGAATTTGTGAATAATTTCAAGTGTAATGCTCGACTGAGGACATGGGGAGGTGGCCGGCGGCGGGGTCTGTGATCGGGCGCTCTGAGAAAATGTGCATCTCTGCGCCTGAGATGATGATGATTATGTGAATTCATGTAAGCAAAACAAGCCACACATATTTAACTTTGGTGTTATGTGTGGTTTTGATTATAAGGCGCATTGCTATCTTTTTTTTTCTATACATATGATTTTTTTTGTGGATATGTTAGAAAAATATTGTAAATGTGATATACAGAGAGGAAAATACCGAGACGACTACATAATACATTATTCATGCAATATTACGATATACACCATCCGTGCTGTATGTACCATGCGCCTGGTGCAAAGGTATGGGTTAACATTACTGCTGCAGGTAATTTTGCAACTTTCTCTTTAATCGAATCGTAGAATTTCCTGGTCTTTATTCGTTCAAGTGGGAAAGAATTTTGATTACCAACGACGCTTCCGGTATCTCGAAGACGCACCTCGCGTTGGACTCTCTCTCTCTCAACTTTGATCATCTCACCCGAAAACACACCCATTTTCCGCCTTGCAAGCACACTTCTCGCCCAGCCATTGCACTATTCTAACATCGGAAAACTCCTTTCGCCTTTATCGCGCGCGACAGCACGAGAAAGTTCACAATTTCTCTCACTCGCTCTCGAGCTCTCTCTCGCTTCTCGTGCGATCCAATGCGATATCAAATGAGAAGTATCCTGAAATATCGTTGTGATATAACATCGCACACAACAGCAAATTGTATGAAATCACCACGAGAACTGCATAGCTATGTAAATCGACTCGAGATTTATACCAGCAATTCCATCTAAATTGACTTCTGGGTAATTCGAGAAGAAATTAAACGCTAGCTGAAAGCCACAACTCAAATTTACACTCACTTGCAAAACTATCAATCTCGCCGACGATCAAATTGAAGTGCTTTTTTGGGGAGACTCGTAAAGATACCGAGTAAGGTTGTAAAACAGAAGTCTTTTTTCCCTCAACTTTGTCAAAGTATATTAACATTTTAAAATGAAATGCAAAGTTAAGAGCGATTCTTATGTGTATTTTCCAGTATTTTCCAATTTTGAATGGCTTTTGGACTTTGTAGCCCGAAAAAATTGCTCTTTATACCGAAGAGTGCGCATTGTGACAAATTGTGACTCACTGGTAAAATCTGACAAATTGTCCAATGCAAAACACACCAATAAAAGATTCTTTTGTGTATTTTCCTGGAAGAGAGAAAAAATATTTAACTTCCACTGCTCTTAGTGACCTGAAAAAGGCTCAAATTGTCTGATTCGACAGCGAAAATTGCTGATGGTTGGTGTAATGTGGCGAAAAACAGCCGTATTCTTCCGTATGACCTATTTATGTGCAACTCTGGACAAAAAATCCGCTTATTAAATATTTAAACACAGTCATTAGCATGTTTCCTCTTCATTGTGCGACATGACAGAGAGAGAGAACTGAGGAGAACAGTCCCAATTCTGCCATAAGTTCTAAACCTCTCGTGCTTTCTTCTGCCGTGGCCTTTCTTCGCGCGATCCCCCTCGGGAGTGGAGAATGTGAGCGAATGTCTTTCTCTGGGGCGTCGCGGGGGGCGGAAGGCAAAGGTTGGGAGGTTTGTGTGAGTGTCTGCAAAATACTTTGGCAAACAGGCCGGGAGTCTCCTATTGGAGAAGTGACTGGGGAGCGCCAATTGGTGGCGAGTTAGCGCTGATGATGGCGCGATACAGCAATGAGGAAGTGACCTGCAAGGTATCACGGCAGAGTCGCAGTGAGGTGTTGATATTGACCGGAATTTAGGTCATCATCGCGATTTCTTGCTTCTCCCCATCAGCTCCATTCTCCAGCACGATTGCGGATGTCTTTTGAGAGATTCCTCCACGAGGATTCATGATCGCAATCTCACCTGGGAAGTAATGCTCAGGCACGATCAGTTGATCTTGTTAGTGGCATGAAATAGAATTGTTTCTCTCTCATTCAAATAATTTTGCTATTATTGGATCGCACTGGGAGAGAGACAATAAATTAGCCAGACTCGCCGGGTTAACAGACGACCGAGAAGGTAAAGTGGGCTTTGACCTGAGAGACTTGGGTTCTATACAGAAGTCTCTTGATCGTAAAAGTCTAATTTTTTCTTCATGTCTCTGGCTTTTTCTTCTCCTTCTCCTTCTCTCTCCGCATATAAAAACTCCACGAAAGACAGACAAAGTTCTGTGCGAGATAGTTGGCGAATTTTCAGCAAAACTACCTTTATAGCCACTGATGATTTCGCTCACTCCGCGCGATCGCCGCCTTCGAAGACACACCGATCAAGGAAGCGATCAAGACAAAGTGAAGCGAAATTGTACATTTCCTCCACGGGCTTATTAAGTGATCCCTGGTACAGCGATAAATTCTATTTAATAAAATGCGGAATAGTTTCTTGCGACGACTTTCACCTCTGCGTCAATCTTCGCCGCAATGGACTTCCCATTTCTCTTTATGCTTGCATTCATGTATTTATTTTTTGCTTGCTGGCCATTTCTTCAGCACACGGAGTGTCACAGTGAATTGTTAGTGAAATTTTAAATTAGTTCATAAACAAGTTTCATTTGCTTCCTCCTCTGCCCGTGTGCGCGGCTACACGATGAATTTTTTCGCCTTCCAGCTCTCAAATTAAACTCCATTCTCATGATCTTGCATGGTGATCTTTCGTCAGCCTGGAATATCTATTCGGTTCACCGCTCCGAATCTCGAGATTGCTGGGCGATGAGAAATTTTGACGAAAGGTGTGCAGTTGTTGGAGGAAATTTCAATATATTATATTCGGACGGCCACATTCTTCTGTGAAAATTACTCCCGAGGCCCATCAAGTGGGCCCTAAACACTTCACGTACAATCAGTCGTGAACGATCGCATATAATCGCATGAGATGTGGAATGTATAATTGAAAATTCCCTGCATACACGTCCCATTTGAAGTGCGTGCCATTTTTCCAGTGTGCATAATTTATGGTTGAGTATTTCAAATTGGGCAGTTTGCCTTTTTCAATTCCTCCATTAACAATATTTACCTGTCTTGTACTATTAACTTCACCTATTCGTCAATACAATAAATTCCCACTTAATTTCATAGCCTCTCTTTCTATTTGTGTCTTTCTCTATATGGCAAACCTATGGGCAAATACATAGCTTTTTGGTGTGTTTACAGACACTCTCTCTCTCTGTCTCTCGCCCTCTCTCTGTCTCACCTATAATATAACACGGGACGACTTGGAGGAAAAAGTTTTGATGATGTTAATGAAAAAAAGAAGACTCTCCATGGCATTTGCTTCATTCTTCATTTTACTTTAATCACTCCTGCGATGCATTTTTGCCAAATGCACATTTACACGGAGAAAACAGCAGACATTCAGTCATCGATTAGATATTCGTGTGTGATTATAGGCCTGACATTTGGCCAGTCAGCGCGCGCTCGAGCGAAGGCATCTTCGGGAGTGCATAGCAGAGCAAGGAGGGAAGAAAGGAGACCCAAGAGCGGAGACGGTGTGGATGAATGAGAGAAAAAGAGGCGCAGAGAGAGATGCTGAAAAAATAGTGTCAGGGAATGACAATAAAAAATGCATAGAACCCACGTGCTCTAGAGATCACTAGTCACTCAAGTCAGGAACACTCCGCCACCACCAAGCCGCGCGGCGCACACACTGCCGCACGGGCGCACCACCACACCGGCGCCTCCATCGCGGCCGCGCCGCTGTGTTGGTGCATGCGATCGTGCCCACAGTGGAGTAGTTCATATGTTCACCGTCAGGGCCGATAGGATTTAAACGATCCCGCGGGTCGCACGGCAATTCATTGCAGCAGTGACTCTCGAGTCATTCAGACCTTTCACGTACTTTTGTCTCCTTCGCCTTGAAATCGCGAATTCGCCCATCTTCCCACTCTCAAGGGGACTTTACGCAACACATCTCCCACACGATCACCGGCGGAGAGGATCAACTGGAAACAGTCTGTGGTGTGAAAAATAGTGTTCAGTGCTCTCGGCAAGTGGCTCGAGAAAGTCGAAAGAAAGTGGTGATAAATTGGTCGAAATTTTTTATTGTTGAGCAAAAGCATCGTCATGACTGGAATTTTGGATCCCACTGAGGTCTACTGATCGAGAGAGTGAATTTTTGCCAACGCCGCATAAAGGCTCGTCTGTTGGAATTAGCAAATGAGGTGGTTGCTGCCAGTTTCTCCATTTGAATTCATCGCAATGGCGACCGAATTGGACCCAACCGGACACTATTAGTGGCAATTATCAGTGAAGACCGATTACTCTGAGGCTAATTGATCGCCGCACTCCTTATCACGAGAAACAAGAGAGCATCTCGAGTGGCCTGCAAGTTAGAAAGATCATCAGCAATGGCAAGTACACTGGATCCCACTGGTCACTATTGAAATTGTCGTCTCTTGGCGAAAAATTCACATCATCCGCACGGCCGCGAGGACTGAGTGAGAGAGAGGAAGCGTGAGAGAGATCATTGGCCACAATGGAGAGATCACTCGATCCCACTGGAATGTATTGATCATTTCGATGTGAGAAGAGATCGCACAGGAAATACACCATCGTCCGGCTAATACACACGGCAACATCAGCATCTAGGCTACGCGATCCTCAACTTCGCCCATTCAACACGATCGCAATTGACGAAGGAAGCGACACACGATCACAATGACGTCGACAGATGACAAATTAGACCCCACCGGAATGTATGTCCGCCCAAAAATCGAAATTGAGTGCCATCTTGATCCAACTGACAACTACTGAGGCAGGAGGAGGACCGCCAAATGGATCGTCGCAATCGTGGTGTGGTGAAGGACCTCGCGATCGCCACCACGATCAATGTGTGGCGATCGGTTCCTGGCCGCGAGGAGACATCGAGCTGTCGTCGCCGCCGAAAGCTCCAGGTTGGGCGCCCTCACCGAAAGTCTCTTTCTTACACTTCACCTTGCAAGTAACATGTGAAGATCACTAGCAGAAATCCTCCTCCATTCTCCTTGCACACGCGAGAACGCCTTTTTTTCCAAAGTGTCATTTTCAAAGCGTAATTTATTTCCCCCAATCATTCTTCCAATATTATGTAGCTTATGAATGACTTGAGAAAGATCACATCGTATTGAGCTTATTTTCTTACAAGGTTTTCATTTTTTCTTTAGTGCGTATTTTATATATTATTGCTCTTTACTTCCTGGAGATCAGTGGAAAATACTTTACTGTATTATGCATTTTTATATACATATCTTGTGCGACATTTTTCAATCTTGTAACTGATTTTTTTTTTTATATTAAACCTTCTATATAGAGATTAGATGTCTGTCAATAATTTTTTTTTGATATTGTATGCACTAAAGTTATGTTATTACTTTTTGTTATTTTATAAATGTAATTTGTACGGTGACAAAAGATTTTTTATATGCATATTTTACAAGATATTTTGTAATAATTTGAAAAATAAATTGATCAATGTCAATATTATTCTTCGAAGTAAAGAAATGCAGATAAACCTCACAATTATTTTTTCATTCAACATTTTGGGAGGAATTTGGCTGAAATGTGGCATTTCTTGATATGGCGAAAGGTGATCTTTGAGACATTTTTGGGTGAACTATCAGCTGTTTCGTCTACCTGCAAACACCTCGAGAGGTTAATGGATGCGAATTCGGCAAGGAATGTAAGTGTTGGAAATAGTTTAGTGAGAAAATCATTTGCATTTGGTGAGTTAATGTCGGGTGGAGACCCTCGCAGGTTCAACATACGATCACAGAAGGAGTCTCGATCACATTTATAGCATCTTCAGGCGTTATAATTAAGTTTTCTTATTAAATATATCGCAGTCAATATAGTAGGAATCTGAAAATGTTGTATGTTGTGTTATAAATTAAATTCATATCTACTGAATGGTATGTTGATGGTGTACATGTGAGTGTATTTGCTTCTGAGACGCCATATACATAATTCCCGAGTTTTTTTTACTCCTCTTGCCATCTCTTTCAGGTCTTCACCTCTTCATTGAGAGACGAGTGTGTGGTATAGTATGGGGAAGAATATAAATTTAAATTGTAACATTAATTTCCATTTATTGATTGAATTGGTCGTGTCAGGTGCCTTTGACTCTGGAAGACTTGCAGAAGATCATTATGCAAGAGTGGCCAAAAATTGAAGATCACCACCTTTTCCCTTCCCTCTTGCGCCTTTCATGAACGCGCGAGAGTGCTTTCCGAATTTAATCTCTTCTTTCCGTGGAAGGAGAGACTCTTCTTTTTTTTCGGCTCAGTGGGGGCATATTTAGCACTCCCAAGTATCACAGATATTGTGTGTTGTTTTAAATGGTAACATTGTACAAATGTGTTGATTTCCGTATCCACCACTTTGACAATTCCCTCAGTGGGATCCCCGGCTGAGTGTGTGTGCATCACTTAATTGTTTATAATGTCAAACCTGCATAAAATTACAAATAGCAAGATGTTGTGTGTATTATCTGCATTTAAATGGCGCTGAGATGTATTGCCGTGATCACTTGGGAGATCACTTGGGCGACAACACAACGATCTGCCGCATTTCATTAATACATTTTGACGACTGTGTGTCTGTAGAGATGATTTCCCTCCGAGTATGTATCGGCCTGGCGCGTGTGTTGGTCAGACAATGTTGGGCGCGCGAGTATTGGGAGGCACGCACACGCTGGCGCGCGATCCCATGCGATCGTATATACAAGAGGTCGACCATATGACTTGATATCGTATCCAAACATTGGAGTTCAACGAACTGATTGTATATTTTATTACGAATGTGTGGAACACACAGGCATACACCAGCTGGTTATGGGACTTAATCAGGCTATCTCTTTTTTGCAAAACACAATTTTTTGTTGTTGTTGCTCACCCATCAACCAAGAGATCCTAAACAATCCACAAGTCTACTACTCCCTAGCACAATCACGACGGAGACAGATCGAGAGGCCATCCCAGAGAGTGGGTTTTTCGTTGAGTTTTTTTTACCCACAGAGCCGCAGATAATTGCGCGCGATCGCGCTGACATGTCACCTGCGAAGGATCACCCAGAAAAATTCCTCAGTGGCAAACACGATGACAAATTAATTAGCAAATTTCCGTGAAACATTTGTCAGTGCGTGAGAGTATTCCGATGCGAGCGCTTTCACCTCATTTCCCTTCCTCGTCGGCGAATTGCGATGGAATAAATACAACAAGTATAACACGAAGAAATGTACACACACAGCCAGTCGAAAAGGCGATCACCAGTGATCGCACGATTGGTCACACCATTTCCTTTCGACGTAATGCAGTGACTCAAGCAACTTGACGCGGACTTTTCAATGCAAATTCCATCAATTTGTCTGTATGCATTGGAAGCTCCACGGGCAGACGATGAGAAATTGCACCCTGAGAAATTACGCGCCAATTTACTCGTTTTACACTCGACTCTTAAGTGCCCCCTCTGACGTGCATACTGGACAAAAGGACGCGGGCAGAGATTCGTTGAAACATTTCACGTGGGGCAACTTCATGGGTTGTTTACCCAGAAAATGCAAAACAAGCGTCTTGTTCGAAAAATTGGGTTAATCGTCGCGTATGATAAGAAGCCTCCAGACAATTTAATCATCATCGCGCGCGTTGTCGTAAAATTCTGTCGAGGATTCTTCGGGGAGAGAAGAGGCGGAGACAAAAAGAGGAATTTGATGCATCATGAAATATTCAATTCATCGCCTTGCCGCACACCACAATTTGTAAGATCGCCGATCATAGAAGAGGAGCTGAAAAAGGAAGCGATGATTGATCCACAATGATCCCAATGATATTTCATGGCTTATTAATGACTTTTCGGAGTGTTCTTCTGTCTCTATTCTCTCACCATGCAATCTTCATCGATATCTCCTGATCTTCACGTTCACAGAAGTGATCTTCATGTGATCCTCTCCATGGTAATTTGAATATACATCCCAGGTAAGTTTTCACGTCAACACGGCATCTTAAAAGAGAGATACACGCCAATGCAAATAGAGTCGTATAACAATTTCTTAGCACAGACGAACACCGTCATAAAGCAACTCAATTACACTTTCACTTCAGGTATAAAACTTTGCTTGGGATCAGCGTTCACACAGTCTTTTATGAGCGCACTGAGTAGGTGCAAAAACCCACATTGCGAGTGATCATACGTTGAGGGAGCCGCAAAAAAAGCATCGTTTACTGCACAAAAAACCACCCACAGGGGAAAGCATTTCACCGAAAGGGGTGAAAGGATACACAGAAAAAATGTTGTCCCCTTCGCGAAGATCACACGGAATTTCCTCTCCTTATGCTGCAGTGTTTTGTCTTTTTTGGGACCATCTTTCTCTCTTAAAAATGCCAAGAAACACCCATCCAACCATTTCTCAGAAGGCTGAAAAGACAAATACATTTTAGGACATATAATTTTTTCTAGAGCGATCTTTCCGTTAAATAGTCGGAGAAAGGCAATAAACATACATTATACTTCTCTGAGTTCCAATAAAATCCTGCAAAAAGTAGGCCTGTGACAATTTTTTCCTCGCAAAAGCGTCATCTATTGCTTTATGGGGCAAGAGAAGAAGAACCTTGAGCGACTTTTTACGAGGCGTGTATATTCCAGTGAAATTCCACCAATGCTACTTAACTTTGATACGCACCGCAACATAATAAACTTCCACCCCCAAGATCACCTTCGGAGAGCATTCCGAACCATGTGGAATTTCAACTACATGAGGAATTCGCGGTGGATGGAGTGGAAAATAAAGAAATAAAATTTCGGGAATCTTGTCTCGTCACTGCCCAAAAAGTGTGTTGTATTTTGGACACAATCATCTTCGAGATGCTTCGCTCAAAGTGATACGCAACAGTCACTGCAAATGTTCTCGATCTTTTGTCAATTGAGTGTCACAAATACTCCTCGTAATTTTGGTTTGAGAATTTACACACTTATTATTAAATGTTTCGTAATTGTGAATTTTAAAATATTCCAATATGACCAAGAACTTTCATTCTGACTCTCAATTTGGGGATTCCTCGTGCGCGACAGACAAGCATGTACTCTTGAGGGTTTTCTAAGGTGATCTCGAAGTATCTCTCGAGGCTCTTCGACTCTTTAGCGACAGTTTTGTTTTATTTTCGAGACGAACACAAAAAGTAATCACCCTCAAGGGATCTAATCTGTCGCTCACCCGCGGCAACGTAAATATTTGTGGGTGAGCAAAGATGACTTTTTTCCTTTTGTTGTCCGCATATGTTTTTCGGTGGGTTTGTGCTGAAGGGTGTTGAAGGGTGGCCGAGGCTCATAAATTGAAGAAGCAGGCGATTATGAGTGGCAGGACAAGGAGGAATCCTCTCAGAAGCGCTTTATGACCATATTTGTGGACTGCCTGAGCAGACTCGCGCAGACACAATGGTCGGGATATCTCTGTCCTATATGGCGATCGAGTGGTGGATTTGTTGGTTTTGTTCCGCCGGCCAAATCAGTCCTGAGTACGCGTTTTGACATTGTTTTTCTCCATGGGCTCTGCTTACCCATTTTCATTTAAGGTATTGTTTGCTAAAGTGTTTTTGCCCACTTGAGCAGTTTTGTGATTTTGCACGCGTGCGGCTGTGTGGCTAAATATTGAAGAGATCCCTTCAAGTTGTTACACATCATAAGACTAGACCGCATCTTGCCTGATTATTTATTCTTCAGCGTCTGGATACATTCCAATCGACTCTCTTTTGGGCCAAATATCAACAAAGCGCCCGAGCCCCAAGGAGCCGATCTTTTCTGTACTTCTCAAGGCGAATTCGTAGTGGCTATTTATGGTTCTGGTGGACAATCGAGACTCCATGCTTAAGAAGTTATTTCTCTAAATTTCAGCCTCTTATTGAACACTTTTTTTGTCCTCCTCTCAATCTTCGATGCCATCGTATTCGCTGGCAATCCTCAGATTCAGCATGCCATTTGAGATGAATTCGAAATGCTGCTTTGGCAAAAGGGATTCACTGAGTCAATTATATCAAGGTGGAATTTTTTTCTACAAAAGCGCGCAATATACCCTATAATTACATACCGTGAAAATTACCAATGATTGCCTCTATAATCCAATCAATTCCACGGAAAATCCTAGTCAGAAATACCACGTCAGAGATGAGGTATTTTTGTATGTAAATATGTCACAATTATGGGCCCAGATTTTTTTCCGCGATAACCAACCAAGAAAAAGGGTGGATCTGTTGATGAAACGGAAGCCAATCACGCGATGTTCGGTGTCTGCTGAAGAGATGAGACAATGGCAGAAATGTTGACTGTGAAATTATTTAATTGGATTTGGCAATTCGAATATTTTGAATAATATTTCCACCTTTTTGTAGCAATTTTATGCAGTTTTGCTAATGGCTAAAAAGCATTCCTTGGCACGGCGAGAAAAAGTGGTGGGCAAAAAAAAAGACTTTTTGATTGCTAGACAGATCATAGAAATGTTCGCCTCTGTTGGATGAATGCCGCAAAATGACGCCTGAAATTATTGGTTGAAATTGTGCGCAATTTGGTAGTTCTCAGAAGCCAAGAACTACCATCTGACTAAAATTATTTCCAAATTATGGAAATTTAATATAATTTCAATCACAATAATAGTTTGATTGAAGTCAAATTGATATGCTGTCAAAGAAGTATTCAGTTAAAGACGCAGACAAGCGGAATATCATCAAACATTTTGTATGTTAATCTTTGGACGCATGATTAAAGTTTATTCGTGATTCGTGTTGCGATTTATTATAATAAATTATTTTGCATGAAATAAATTAGACAACTCCTTGTGTTGCATTGTCTGCCCTCGAAATCCTTTGAACACTTCAGTATGCATGGGATGCGATGCTGGATCCCGAGGATCCAGAGCTGGAAGATGAGGAGGCGATCGACGATGAGGATGACGATGAAGGGTAGTATGCGCTGTAGGCCATCTGGTGGGAGTCAGACGATGGCTCCCATATCCTAGAGTAGGGACCTCCGTTGGTGGGCTCCCAGCTGCTGGGCCCATAGGAGGAGGCTGGCGCTGGGGTCGGAGCGGGGGCTCCGTAGA
The DNA here is from genome assembly GCF_947086385.1 of Phlebotomus argentipes. Lineage (NCBI taxonomy): Eukaryota > Metazoa > Arthropoda > Insecta > Diptera > Psychodidae > Phlebotomus > Phlebotomus argentipes. Next base: position 2,149,198 of record NW_026776174.1, read on the forward strand.
CTGGCGCGGGCTCTGGAGGTGGCATGGGCATCATGGTCATCGGCATGGGGAGAAGACCCTTCTTCTTCAGCAGCTGGTGCAGCAGAAAGCCAAGAACGAGAGTGATGGCCAGCTTGGACATCACCCAGGCCTTCACAGCCTTCAGATGAATCAGACCCAGAACAATGGGAAGGACAATCTTCTGCTTGAGCTTCATGAGGAGGAGAATTGGGATAAGCAATTTCTCCTTAAGATCTCCATTGCGGGCTGAAAAATCGAGATAAAAATTGTGTTAAAGAATTTTTCGTGTCTTCTGCTTTGGATGCTTTACCTCTCTCTTGGGGAACGAGGAAGTTGAATCCTTCGTCCGGACGGTAGGTGAGGACGGCCTGTCCGAAGAATGTCTGAGGCAGAGCCATCCGGAATTCGCTGGTGGCGAGAACTCGACTGACGCGATCGAAGATCGCTCGATCAACGTTGTCGTCCTCGAAAGCTCGTGAAGTCCTCTCTGTCACCCCGAGAGTGGTGTCCAGGTAGCAAAGCACCCGTCCTTTGAGGCACTTGAATGTATCACCGGAAAAACAGTCACTCGTGATGGAGTCGATGAGCTCCTCTCCAGAATGGATCTTCATCTGGCGACTCTCGATTTCATTGTCCGCAATGGAGGCGCCCATCGTGGCCACCAACAGCCCACTCACGAGCACAACACTCAACACTCTTTGGATCATCCTCGAAAGAATCTTTGGCACCTGTGATGGTCTCTGATTGTCTCCTTGGCTCCGGTCACACCAATGGGCAAGACGAATCTGAAGCAATTGAGCCCATTGGGTACACTTTTATACAACCGCTCCCATAAACTATGTGCAGTGGATAACAATATGATGAGGAGCCGCGAGATTTCAATTGTAGAAACTCCATTAAAATTCAATGCAAATCAATTGGTGAGGCGTTTTCCACCAAATTCAGTGTCACACAAACGGAAAGTGACCGCTTCCAGTGTGGAGGAATTCAGCCCACTCGGAAGTTGGCCTTCCAAACGGAATATCCGTTAAGCGCCTCTTTTGGATAAGGCGTCCAGCACTGTGATGGTATTTCTGGCACGTTCCACATTCTAAATGCTCCAAATCCCTAATTTTCCACCCACTCAAAATGGGGACACACGTATCGCAGGTTTCACTTTCATCCCGGATTCAGAGAAGTGCGATCAAGTGTTGAGATTCAGTAAGGATTTCCTGTGGGGAAAGTGGAATTTTCCCATTCCAGTGTGAAAAGGAAGATTCTTTTGTGAACAATTATCACATAATTAGAAGCTTCAATTACTTGAATAGAATTTAACAACTTAATTTTGATCCAAACGTCCGCAATTGATCTCATTTAACAAATGATTCTTTTTATATCGTCAAAACATTTGTGCAGTTCTAATGAGGGAAATCTTTAATCTAACTTTCTAAATTCATTAGATTCTAGAAATTGAAGCATAAAATTAGTAAATCAACAGCTTTGGCAATAATTGCAGATTAAATGTTGATATGATTAATTTATAATTTATCTTTATTAACTTTGTCTTTACTTATAAAGCAGATTTTCAAGTCTTTCCGTATTTTTTATTACGTACGATTTATATTTATCATAAAATGGTTTTTTTTACTCTCTTGCTCAATATTTTGAGGTGGAATTTCAACATTATTATTAACTTTTCTCATGCAAAGGACAAAGAACTTTTTTCAAAGATTTATTTATTTTTATTTTATCTTTAGTCAATTGTTGAGCACAATTCAATTGGAAGTGAAAAGACAAGATATTTATTAAAATTTTCTTCTTTATTTTTTTTCTATGCAATTCATACATTTCTCCTCATAATAAATAAGTTAAGCATTCTTCTTTGGCTCTTCTATTCTTAGCCCTACAGATAAGCGCTGTAGGCGAGATTCTGAGACTCTTCAGCAGCATTCGCAGCCTCGTAAGATCGTCTGTGGTCCCACGGTCCATGAGCAGCGATCTGATGTGGATGGATGAACCCATCAGTGGTGATCTGTTGAGATTTCTGTTATTAGACTTTTCCACAGTATTTAATCTTTGCGATTTTACCTTCTTGCAGAGTTGGAAAATAGCCAAAGCTGTCGAGATCACGAAGGAGAAGAAGGACAGTTGGAGTGCATTCCAAGCCTTAATGCCCAGGATTCCAAGAGCCATTGGGATGAGAGTGATGGCCTTCAGGAGGATGAACACAACAATGGGAACGATGATCTTCCTGATTTTCGATTTACGAGCTGTAAAGAGTATTACGCTTCATAGCTTTGCCTTAATGAATGTCAGTGGCAAGACTTACATTCTCCAACGCTCTTCTGACTATCCTGCAGCTTGACTTTCAGGGAGAAGTCGTTGGAGTCGAGATCACGGCCTGAGAGGGTTACTTTGGCGTCAGATCCTGGGATCTTCACTGTAACATCGTGTTGGCGCACAAATTGCTCCATTTTGTCCATGAGAGAGTCGCTGGATCGACCAGTGAAGTCATTTCCAACACCATTTCGCTGCACCTCAACTTCGCTCGTGATCTGCAAAAGACATTTCATTAGTTATTACAACTGAACCGTGGAAAGTGATTAATTGAGGCTTTACTTCGAAGCGATCCTTCTTGAAGAGCGAATCCAGGAAGTTGATGACTTTGAACTTTAGGCAGGAGAACGCATCACTGTCATCATTGCAGGCTGACCTCATCGTCTCCACGGAGTTGTCCAGTCGCCGGGGTCCGTCCTGGATGGCAGGGACTGCCGAGGTGAATCCCACCACTGCCACGGACAGAAGACACACCAGAAAGACTCTCGCCATGATCTTTGGTTCCGCGAATTATCACTGCGAAGTGCTAAGGGCAGGAGCAATTGAGTTGCCTGTGCGACGAACTTTCGGAGAATGATGATCGCTCATCTGCAATCACTTGCTTTTTATACACTCGCCCATGCCAATGTCTACCACCGAGTGGAATATCAATTGCTCTGATAAAAGCTCTGCTCCCATATTGAAATCTATTCCATCCACTGGTCTCACTTCCGATTGACCGTGTTAAATGGTTCAGCGGCGACGCTCTTCATGTATTTTCCGCACGTTCTGGAAGTGACGCCCAAAAATGCAGAGAGACACTTTTCTGATCTCCCACATCCCAGTTTTCACTTTAATCAGGTGAGTGCAAGTGATTTTGCCATCAACATTGAAATTCACTGCATTCCATCAAATTTATCTATTGACAAATAGTCACCTAAATTCCTCAAGTGAAAAAATTCAAATTATGATTTGGACTCATTATTGTGAATGAAATTTGGATTGAATCCGCAATCTGTTAATTGTATTTTCACATTTTCGATCTTTCAATAAATAATTGAACTGATTGTTTAAAAAAAATCAGTGAGTTATGAATTAATTATCAATTATTTAAATACTATCTTAATAGTTGCAAATTTTGTTGAAAAATTTGAATTAATCATGTTTATCATTTTACTATTTCTTGGTATCAATTTAGTTTAGTCACACGATGAAAAACTTCACTTATTGTAATGTGTGATTTGAAAAGATTTTGAAGCTTATTTATAGACAGAATTTTTCTGGTTATGAAAAATTCAATTTGTGCTTTTGGTATAAGATGTGATTTTATTAATACATCATTAAATTAATGTAAGAGGTTTAAATATGCATAATTGGATGCAATTAAAAAAATCAATAAATCGCAGATTGCTTCTCTATTTCAAGAAAAATGCCTTGAATTTTTGTAATAATCTCGGTTTATTATTAAAATTGTCATTGCGAGAGTGTAGTTTAATTAATATTTTAAAATAATTGAAAAGGATGATTTTTTTCAATAAATACAGTATTTATTTCATTTTGACTTTTTCTACAAATAACTGGAATAAGCCATTTCCTGGGCGTCCATTTGGCGACTCCAGCCCTGTGGAGGATCCCAATGGACATGCTGCGGCTCTACGTGGTGCTCAACGTGATGGTGATGAGGATAGTGGACGACTTCGTAGTTGACCACTTTTGGTTTGGCTAGCCTGAAGATCACGATGGCTCCGGCCACGACGAGGGACAGAAGACCGAGAGTCATGGCCTTCCACGTCTTGAGGGCGATGAGAGCGAGCGCGAGGGGCACCAAGCCGAATGTTTTGATCTTGAGGCCCAACAGGAAGGGAATCATGACTTTCTTCACAAAGCCTCGACCTGAAATTAAGAGAAAATGTTAGGAAGCACTGGAAGAAAAATTTAGCGATCTTCTGGAGGACCTTCAGCGACTTTCCCTTCGGCGAGCGGCACTTGAACTCCATCGGCGAGTCCGCCTTTGAGGAGTGACTTTGGTATGAGTTTCCGCACAGATTTGTCTTGCAGAAACTTGGGCGGTTCGATGCGAAGAGCGTGTGTGGAGAGGAACTCATCGATCTTGTCGAAAGCTCTGAGCTCTCGCGGAAGAACTTTTCCCTCATCTTCTGGCTCAGCCTCTGCGGTGCGCACCAGCGAGAGCTCATCCGTGAGTCGAATCACATCTGTCTGAGAGGCCTCTCTTAGCCAAGACAGCGCCTTCGGCTTCACACACTCCGTCGACCACTCACTGAGACAGCTTCTGTAGATGTCTCGCGCAACATCCGCCGCAGACTCTTCGCTGCAACTCACCGCGACGCCGTACACGATCAGCGAGATCACGATGGACTTCAGCATGTTCACGAAAGATCCTCTCCACTTGGGTGCACTGTCTGCCCGTGGCTGTGGCTTCTTGATCGATGGAGCGTCGCCAGCGAATTATTTATTAAATTCCATTGATGTATGGTTTTATACGCGCCCAGGGGGCACCTCGAGGTGGAAGTTGGGCGTTTGTCACAGGCTTGAGAGAGAGGAAAGTGGCAGCGTCTGGGGAATGTTCAATTAGAATCCAACGGATTCACTGGCTCGAAGAGGAAAATCGGGCTAAACGTGTCCAGAATTGCAAAGCCGCACAAAGTGTTTCACACATTGTGATTATATTTGTTTGTTTAAATTTCCCTTATCACTGTCTTCTTACATATAAGTACTTCTAGGCGGCGCATGAAAACACTCACTTGTCCTGAATATTACCCGGAATAACAAAATATGATTTATTCAAGAAATCATATCGAAAATGTTACACTAAGCTTCAAAAATTTGATGAGTTTTCCTAATAAAGTTATTGTTTGAAATTTCGAAAGCATAGAACCAACGTCAATAAAAAATTGTAAAAAATATTGCTTCTTATTGCTTCAGACAAAAATGATTTAATTACACTCAGAACTGCACTCTTTCTGAGCATATTTGACTTCTGGGTTAAATTAAAAATGTTCATTCTGTATCATTATATGTTCATCAATCAAACTCCAACAGCGCGAGCATAGACACAGAAGTCATAAAGATTGTGCTGGGCTGATATTTTTATGGCAATCCAAATGTGGTCCGCATACCTCGGATTTATCCAAAAACACATGTTCAGTTCATCTCACGAATTTGCCCCAAATTATCTCGAAACCAATTCCAGCGTCAATTAAACAACACTTTCAGATAAAATCATTTTATTTTTATTCTCACAAGTCATGCATTTTGCTATCTAAAGGTTTGACAAGTGTGTATTTTCAATTACACCTAATAAATAAATACCCATCACTCAGTTTTCAATAAATAGAGATAAATTTTAAAATTATTCACCTTATAGATTCCATGAAAACTATCCTACGATTCGTCCATTGCGTAAAATGACTCGTAATCCTCATAACCCTCATTATAAATTAATGTAGGTAGTAATGAATCAATCACCTTCTAGCTTGATTAATGACCTCACAGACATTTGCTGTGACAACTTATTTAATGCACTAGAATCCCTCTATCAAACAATTTTACAAAATTGATGAAAACTCCCATCCATCCATGTTTAATAAATAATCGTATCCCATGCAACTTATGCGACAAATAAATATCTTTGGGGGTATGTTAAAGAATGACACCCTTAGATTCTCCCAACTTGTGTCTAAGCTAATTTATCCTTATTATTTACAAAATAGAAAATAAATAGAACAATCATTTGTATGAAAGCTAAATCCTTATCTAAGGCCTAATGTATCTATATACAATACGAATTTCTAAGCAATTTCTTGTTCCTCATTCGCCGAATTATGGTCTGTCCAGAAGTCCTATCGCTCTGTATTGATGGCGCATTGCGGATAGTGTCGAAGACAGTCTCCTTGATCCTGACCATCTCTGGCCGCTTGGACGTATTTGTAAAATCTTATGACAGCAGCATTGGTTGAGGTGGGCTTCTGGAGTTCAGTTGTGTCCCTGAAACGGATAAATTGAAAGATAAGTGTTTGAATTAAGAGGATTTTGTGTTTGATATTCACCTGCTCAGCTCTGCTGAAATGAAGTTGCTGTGCGGACTGAATCTCGTGGGGTTCTTGTACATGCTGCAAATGAGTCTCTCCTTGCAGCTTTCATCCGTGATGCCCATTTGGAGGAAGATCTTGTCAATGCGCTGCAAAATAGGTCCATAGAAGGGGTCCACGAGCAGTGTTCCATTGCGAACTAGGTTTTGCTGATGCTGAAAAAGGCACTTTTATAGCTAACTGTGTCACATTTAAAGATTGCACATTAATCATGTGCCTAAATTACCTGCGGATCTTGGACGAATGGCTGATGGCGGAGGATTTTCTGCTGATCAGCTATGAGTTTTTGTTCCGCCTGAATTCGAAGGGCTTCTTGTCGCTGCGCCTCGCGAATCTTCTCAATTTGATGTGAGTCGTTGGTGATAAAAAGGCAATGAAGGGAAAAAGAGATTCAAATAAATTGTGTTGCTGTTATTTGCTGAAAGATTAATTGCCTACAGTATTTGTTCCAGTGAATAGAAGTTAGTTGAGCATAATGTGGTTAATAACTAATCAAAGGTAAAAAGGTGGAAACCACAAATCAATTTGCCTACAATTCTTCTTGTGCATCTTTTTTGATTCTGTTGCACTTCTTGACATCTTTCTCCACACGTTTACCGAGAGTCTAGGTCATAATTCGCATGATGAAAAAGAGTGCAAAATCTCGCCAAAAGGGCATTCGTGTGCGGTTGGAAACACATAACCTTGGCTGTGAACTTGGCTCGAGGCACGCTTAGATGCAAGAACAATTGATTTGCAAGTACAAAATAGCAATTGTGTTGCCAACAGTGCAATCCATCAGTTTAGGCACTTTTTCCACACGAATGCAAAATCGCCGGGTGAATTTGATGGAGGGAGAAAAAAATCTCTCTCTCTCTCTCATCTGAATCATGAGCATCGAATAGAATTAAAAGAGTCAATTGAGAGAGAAAAGTGGGTCAAGACATACATTGAGAGTGGAAGTTGCGAAGATGATCGCGAGGTGAAGAAACTTACGCCCAATCTCTAATTATTCTTGAGCGAGACAAACAGAGATTTGTTGTAAGAAATTATTAAAATAGCCACATTTTTGCCACAACACTATTTAATGCCTGTTTTCACTGATGTCGTCAAAGAAGTGTGGCCATATTTTTTTCCGCCAAAGTCTACAATAAACATTCCACACAAGAGGAGAGCATCTTCATCACTGTGGCCGAACACTCGAGAGGCCAGAAAAAGTGCTAATGAGATGAAATTTCCGGATGTTTGTACAATAAAATTTCACGGGGTGGAGAATAGAAGGAGACCCACTGACAGACTAATCATGCAAATGACGGCCGACTTGGTGCATGGACATGTGGAAATGTGGATCTCACGTGAATTCACACTCAAATGGTCATCATTTAAGCAAGAATCACTTCGCAATCATATCTATTGCACTCCATCATGGTGATTGCGTGTAATTTTCTCAATTGATAACTTTACTTTCTATCGCGTGCTCCGCCCTTTCGGCCTAACAGAAGCCCATAGTCATTGTTTGCCGAAGATGTACAATAAAAATGGGGAAAAAGTAGTGCAGAGATGAGCTATACAAGCAGACAGAAGAAGATTGAATTTTACCAATTGCACATCGGCGGCGCTGGGATTGTACTGAGCCGCAATCATCGATGCAGCATGGCCTCGTTTTGGGACGTAAACCGGCGCCGGATGCACTGGACTCAGTGGACTCCTTGGTGTGAAATTCCTGAGAAAGTGGAAGAGAAAAATCACAGAGAATTAGTCATATCTCACGAATGAACGTTCAGCATAATAAGATGGAAAAATGATAATGCTGCCGACGAGTGATTGACTCTATAATGCATTCTATACAGTGCCATGCCAGTTATTTACTTTCGCTAAAGTGTAAAAGAAACTTGAAATCCACGGTAATATTTCTTCTTAATCAAACATTACTCAGATGTTTGCAGGTTAATCACATAAACAAGTTTTTTTTTTCTTCTTCATAGAAGCAATCTTAATGAATTTAAGTTTGGAAATTTCCATTTATTTATGTATTGTGGATTCAGTTTAAATCTTTCAAACCGACGTTACTCAAGAAATCACTCTATGGAAATTTCAATATTATGCCAAATGAAGACTACATAGCATTAATATTAAAATTAGTTTGTTTCGTTTGCTTTTTCTGGGTTAATAAACACACTTCGTAGGTTCGTTATTTACTGGCACGATACTGTAAAAAGGCATAAATTGCATCAAATTGTCTGTATTTCTGAGGAGTTCAATTTCTATTCTCGCGAACAAAATTATGCCATTAGGCAAATAGTTAAATTTCCCCATTGGAATATGTAGCTTTGGAATTAGCATAAGAATTCGCACATTTGAATATCTATGGAAAGAAAGTGTTAATGCGACTCTTGATCTCTAAAAGGGTGTGACTCAGACTGTTTTGACGTATAAAATACGCGCTCTGTGGCGGAATTTCACCAGAAAACCAAAATCCATATGCTGAAGAATGAGGATATCAATTAGATTTCTGTGTCAGTTTGCCACAAAATTAATCAGTGGTCAATGGAGATTTAAAATGTGTGGCAATGAAGCTATTGGAATTAATTTATGTCTGATTTATTCAGAGAATCATCTCTCTTTCGGCAATTACTCTCAGAAACACGCTTTGATGTGTGGTGACTCGACATACCTGGATGGATCTTGCAGAAGGGGATTTGTGTGGTGACTTTGACTACTGTGCGATGGCGTTACTGTGGATCCAAGACCCCAAGAATTTATCTCATTTGCATCATCTAACTTGGGTTTGAACGTGCCAACGTGTGAATTTCTATCACTAATGTACCTATTTTGGAGGTGGACAATCAATTACTATGACTTCATCTAGGGTTCTATGCTGGAAGAGAATTTTGTTTGACCTTCTAGAAGAGAAAGGGCTTTGAAATATGTTCTTTTGGGATTTTTTATACGTCTGAAACCGTCTAAACAACTCACTCTGCTCCCAAAGCTGGCCCAGTGAACTCCCAGTCAGATTGGTAGTGCTGATGATGTCCTCCTGCACCGTTGATGTAATCCGCTGGATGGCCACTTGGCGGTTTGGTGTAGATAAGTTCGGGTCCGGAGGAGTGATGATAAACTGGACCATGATGGTCGTGATGGTGTTCGTGCTCGTAAGCCCATGGCGGAACCACCTTTTTGTTGGAGCGCAGAAAGGGGCAAAGAAAAAGTGTTAAGTGAATGGATGAAACTCTGGAGTAAGAATTTCACGCGGTGAGAGAAAGGAGAACCAGTCTTATGAGTTAAATTGCTAAATTTTGACTTCTTGACAGGCAAAAAGCCAACCATATTCGTCAAATTATGCATGAAAGACTGTATTATAAAATTGTCTATTTTCGTTTTTCCTCTCACAAATTTCTTCGTGATCTTCTTCCCAATAGTAAATTGCCATGTGTGAATTGGTAGATTGAAGAACCTTTGATTTATTATCTTTTAGCATCATTGGTAAGAAATCATAATTAAATTTAGCTTTTGTGTCCAACAAAACCACCTTTTCTTTCACTTTTACAACACTAACTGGGCCTTCTCATTAATCTTCCTTTTTGTCACTTCTTGAACTGTCCTTTTTGCCATGTTTACCATTCTTGGCCCAATTATTGGGGGAGACACGTTTTCCTCATTTTTTTTTCTTTTCAAATTGAGATCTAACTGGCTGGGAAAAACACTCACCGTGTGGAGATGATTGATGTGGTGCTGATGATGGTGGAATTTGGTCTGGTGATAGTTGTGGTGATACCAAGAGCAGAGCTTGAAGATTTGCGCGAGGGCGGGGAAGAGGAAGAGCAGGAACTTGAGGATCAGCTTCTTGGCCGTCGTGACGCCCACGATCAGTGGCAGGAGCCAGAAGATCTTGATCTTGATCAGCTTGATGATGAGCACCACAGCCAGGAAGGCGAGCAGTAGTTTGTTTTTCAGGTGTTTTTCTGCAAGATGAAAAGGTGAAAAGACTCATTTCAAGCTGTGGCCAAACAAGGGTCATTGTTGGTGTCTTTCGCAAAGCAGTAAAAAGCACTATAGTTCAATTTCTCCGCGTGTCTGTGAATCGGTGAACTTGGCGTTAATACACAAAGTCATAATTCTCTCCACGGTGTAAAACCTGACAAGTCCAAGTGATCATCTGTGGTAATTTACAGTGAAATGTTGGTATTGTTGAATAACACTAAGAGTGGTCGGTAGTGAGAACGGTTTTCATCACGTAATTGACCAACACTCACTTATGTGCTTGAAGAATATCCGGCCGGTGTCTTTCGGCTCGAGGTCCGTTCGGGGAACCAACTCTACTTTGACGAGGGCACCATTTCCCTCAAAAGATCGTGGGGAAATTTTCAGTGTGGCTCCATCGAAGAACATTTCGGGCATCTTCAGCTGCAGATCGTGAGTCATCACGAATTTCACTCCTTTGCCGTACAGAGCATTTGTTACTTCCTCGATTGGCGACTCTGCAAAATGGGCCAAATGTCAGATAAACATCTAATAAAATATTTTACATCATGTGATGGGTGTGTTAATGACCATAGGTAGGACGCTGATCATAGGCTGGATTTATGAGCTGCGATTGTGTGGCGAATGCTTAAGAAATTTGCAATATTGATTTTCCTTTAAAACGAGAAGATATTAAATGAAATCTATAAACAAAACTCATTCCGTAGAAGAATTAACCTTAAGATATCAACAAGACTCGACAAAATAATTTTCTCACAAGTATTAGTAAATAAAAAGCTATAAATCTTCCTGTCTCACAAAGAAAGCCTAGTGAGATTTTTATTTATTTCAAAAACTTCTGGGCTAATGTGAGTTTTATCGATTGAAATATTTCTTTAATTTATCTTACTGAAGATGAATTATTATGTGCTATTTTTATCTATTCATCAGACAGTGTAATTTAGCGATTTTCCCATATCCGTTTCATTCATGATAACTTCTATGCGTAGAATTGCTGGGAAGCGATTCTAATTAGCAATAAACCTTATTTTTAAGTCTGTTTTACTATCGAAGATCAGTGAGTATGTTTTCAGAGAAATATCGGTTTTCTCACTGTGATTTTGAGAGCATTAAATCTGCATGAGAAATTTGAGGATTGTGGGTTTATTGCATCACCGTGAGCGTAAAGGTCAATAAAAAGCCTATTAGAAGTCCACAGAGACACGGTTTTTTTCATCTTTCGTTCGAGAAATTTTATGGGAATTTATGGTTATTGCAAGTAAGAGTATTTTTTATCGTACTTCCAGTGATGTTTTACGGTAAAACAACGCCATATTTATGTGCTTAGCAGTATTTATGGGAAGCGACTCCTCAATTTTGGGCGTATTCAATTGCCTTGCTCAGTTCCTAATGAGTGAGTACGTTTGATAAATAGTGTGCAAATAGTGACTTTGAGAAATCTGTCGGCTTAATTAATTCCAAAGCATGATGATGATTGCGAGTCATGTCTTCGGTGAAAGATCAAATCTTGACCGTCACTTGTTGAGATGTTAGTTTTTTTCCAGGTCTGTAAATTGATTTTGAAATGGAGAGGCAAATTGATAGAAACCTAAGCACGAATTATGACTAAATGCAGGGAGAGAGGCTGGTTATATATAGCAAATCAATTAATTGCCGCACTTTTTTCATATGCCACTCTTGGTCGGAGAAATGGATTCAATTTGGCCTTTTTTGCGGTTCTCCCGAATTTATAATTTCTCTCTCTGTGAGAACATTCTCTTGACTTATTTACCACAATTGTTATTTGTTTTGCATTCCTCTATGTACGAAAAAACACAAGCTTCTCCATATCACTTCAGCTTGAGGTGAAACAGTTACAGTTTTGATGCTTTCCAACGCGCAATCTCCGAATAATTCGTGACCCATTTCCTCAGTCGACAAATCTGAGAGGGAATCTCATGGTTGGAGGTGTGAGCAGCATGGCCAATTTGGTATAAGTGCCGAAAGAAGATTACGAATTCAGCAGTAAAGTAAATATTTTCATAATATTCGTGCTTAGAATTCAATTTACATGACGAACTGACTTTTTTCTGAATATGAAATTCCATCGCGAACTGCCGCGAATAGTGGAAAAAGTGTTTGGCTCTCTTTTCACGCGTTATTTGGACCGGTCAGAACAACTCCCACTTCATTCGCACGGACATGGTGGAGTGATTCTCTTCTTGGTGAGACTTAACAGTGGATTACAGTCTAGGCAAGGAAATGATAACACAGGCGCTATCATGGAATTGGTACTCTTTTTCAGACATTCGCAAATCGTAGAAAGTGCATCAGCATCTTGCATTTTTGAAACGTTAAATTTTCTCATGAAAAATTACGGATTATTAACAACAGGAATTTTCTGATGTTAAGAGAGTGATTGAATATTTTCACTTGTAATGGCTCATTCGTTCATATATGCATTCAAGTGTTTAATTCCACAGTTTTCATTCAATTGTACGATATTTAATTGTATGTATTCTCAGTCAGAAGCTGTATCATTTTCGCGCAGATCTGCGAACAGATGATTTATCGATGGGTCGCGGAAGTATATGATTCTTTCTTTGACGCTCTTGTCACTCTACTGATGCGCTTGAACAATTAGAAATTCTCTGTGAGGTGCTCAGTTTAATGAGTATTAAAAGCCCAACGTTTAGTGGCAAAGAGAGGTGAATAATGGTGTTTGTGAGTGAGAAAAAGTAGAGATTATGAGATTGTGTGGAGATTTGCACGAATCACTCATGTGATTACTCTCGATCGTCTTCGACTCACCTGCCAATCGGGGCTCCTCCTCATCATCGGTGTCAGATATTTCATTTTCACTTCCCTCCTGGTCATTAGCCTCTTTGCTGATGCGCTCGTAGTCGACCCCATTCCGCAGGAAGGCGAAATTCTGGGTGACATTCACATCGGCCAGAGCTAGGGCGCCATCGAGGTAGTTAAACACGTTCTTCTGGAAGCAGCTGAAGGTGGGCTTCCGCAGGCAGTCACGAAGGAGGCCGTCCCACAGCTCATTCCCCACGGACGGTAGCACTTTCCTGGCCTCATTCACCGGCGCCTCCGTGCTCGCCTGATCCTCGTCGATCTTCAGCAGCTTGGTGGTCGGCACCTTCTCGTACCGCGGATACGCCTCTGTGGTGAGCTTGAGCGGTGACGTCACCAGAGGTGTTCCACGAGTCGAGTGATTCTCCTCGGCGCAGACGATGGCCACGGCCAGCAGCAGGCAGCCGGCTAGTGTCCCACTGACCATATTTCTCTATGCTTGTGAGCGCGCTGAATGACCACGTTGAGCGCTCTTCGAGGTGTCTCACACACTATGCAATCGCGCAGCGACTCACACCTCATTCACGGATTGAACCCAATTCTGCGACACTCAATGAAATGGCCAGGCCTTGCCACTGCTCCATAACATGCCACTGCGCCTCTGCCGCCACCTCAGCCCCTGAGAAGATCAACAATGTCAATTCGCGCTCTTTTCTTTATTCGCCTCCAGAAGCCATTCGCACGCTTTTTTCGAATTTGAGCAGAACAGACTTTTCCTCTTTCGCATTTATCGAGAAATGCAAATCGCATGAGTCAATTTTTGACTTTCCGGATATTTCTTAACACTCTCGCGAGGAAGAAAACGCTCTTGACAATGATTTCGAATGTGGAGGTGAGAAATATGCGTGAGATAATTGAAAGTTTTTCACTTGTATTTACCTGTGAAAAAGTAGGTATTAGAATGGTGTGAAAATTTTCTCTGCGTGCATTTTCATACTCTTGTGAGAATTTTCGAGAGGTGCTTTCTCACTTTTAAGATATCATAAATATGTATTAAGAAACTGTTTGTCATTTCTTGCAGCTGTTTTTATTTACTCTACACTTCCCAAATTTCTTATATCTATATAAATTGTATTTCAGAATTGAAAAGGTTCTTGAAGATAAAATATTTCTTACGGTTCTGAGAGAACTAGAACAATTTTAAGCTTATTCTTTCACGCTGGAATGAAGTAATGAAAAGAGTGGGCAGACAAAATTAGGTCGCAAGAATTTTAATCACCTGGATTTAATAGGATGCAATCCGACACTGAACGTAATGCAAAGAGTCAAAATTTTTTAGTCCCATTTAAATAAGCTGGGAAATTCGCACTTAATGCCAAATTTGTTCTAGAGAAACTGGAGTGCTAAGAAAATCGAAACTTTCACGGTAAGTGTTAATGCGTGTCAGCATAAAGTTCTGTTTCAGCAAATTCCTTGTTATTTTCTGCAAAGTGACTAATTTTCACCGGTTCTGGCGCTTTCTATAGTTGGTCTGAAGACATCAGAGATGGTTGAATAACAAGTTATATCGATTATGCAGAGTTACTACATCCAATCGTATTGAGACTTAAAGCTTGTATTTGGGAACAAAACTTAAAGAAATTCACATTCCAGCACTAATCAAAATGTTTTAGCATAAATTTTCATAAGTTTTAGGTAAAAACGGAAACGAACGCATCCATATTCAGTGATCAATATGGCGTGTTTTTAAATTATGAAACAGAAACATAATATTTGTGCCGCGGCGATTTCTCAGTAGGAACTTGAAAAATTTAACAGATGCTGCCGCTGAGCATAAACTGAGAGAGAAGTGATCTCAATTATCCGCACACGATATTTGGATATTTGTAACGGTCGAAGTCACGTGGAAGGTGAAATTACGTCGCGTTGAATGTTAAATTAGAGAATGAATTTGAAGTGACTTAATTCATGGTATTTGAGTTAGAGCTCCAGACTATTCCCATGCTTCAATGGTCTTTTTTCACCTCCCAAGAAAGGCGAGTGGAAGATTCTTTGAGTGCTTTCGTGGCGTGAGTAGAAAAGGTAAAGAGTTTTCCAATCATGTGAAGGAATCTTCCACATTAGATTATGGTCAAATGGAGAAGTGGATGGCGAGAAAAGAGAATAAGATGAAGACACCGCGTGGTAACATATTATGTAAAGCAGATCAGTATAAAAGGGGGTCAAGGTTTCACATATTCCTTGTTCGTCGATGTCGTTCGAAAGAGACTCGGAGAGAAATTAAACCATTTCCTCTGCGCGCTTAGAAGTTTCCCTCGGTGTCTTTTGCTTAGATAAAACTATCAACATTATGTTGTAATCTCCGGCATGTTGATAGGGAGTAATTTACCAATGGAAAATGGCCGTGATGGAAATGCTGTGGTTTGTTCTACTCGTGAAATCGACATGAGATCTCCAAATGAGATCGCACTCCTGGCTTCTGCGAGATTGCTCTTATTTTCGCCGTGATTTTTGGGCCATCGAATGAGAGTTACTCAGAAGCGTCACGCAGTAATTAAAAGATTGATGGATTGAGAGATTGCTCCAGATTTTATTGTGTGTTTTTCTCTCTTTTCCCTCCACACGCTCTGAACAAAACTGCACGCGTAAACAAATCTCAAGTGACTGCGGCATCGGGATTATCTCTATAAAGAGTGCAATTTTCAGCACTCAAATGAAAGTCTTTTTTTTCTTCGCATTACCCACGACAAAAAGAAGAACAGCGAAAGGTAATAGAATTACCCGTTTGATTGCCATTGAAGATTATAGAACATAATTATGCGAATTATATACAAATGAGGCGAAAAGGGAAGAGAAATCACGCATTGAAATAAAAGAAAAATTGATGGAGGAAATTTCGCCCATAGGAAAAGTGATATCTTCAGGGAAATTTGGGCCATAGACACTCTCATTGGAAAAAATCTACGAGACGTGTGAGGTGCAATAAAGTAATGAAGTGATGGAAGTACTCATGAGAGAAACAATAAGAGCTAAAGAGGCAAGTGTAGGGAAGATTTTTTAATTATATTGCTGTGGGAATCCAATTGAGCCATCTTGATCACAAGTATCTCTTCCTCTTGAAGTGAAAACAATGATTTAAAGTGATTTTACTCTTCTTCATCTCAGCCAGAGATTAAAAATGAAATGCCAACAATAAGATGATATTGCAGAAAAATTAGAACAAATTGTTGAAAATCAAAGTAAAAGCTTGGCAACTTTCTCATAGACCACGTTTTGGTTATTCTTCTCTTTCATTCGACTTCCGTCAACAATCTTATGGAAATTGAACCAAAACTACTTGACACGGAATACCATTTTTTACCATCATCGCAAGATCTTTCGTGATCGTTTTTTGCCTCTCCTCCATATTCTCTGACTATGCCTGGAACAATCAAGCAATTTGTTCGGCGGCCACTTTTTCTTAAATAACGCGAAGACGAGAGATTACCGTCGTTTTTCTCTTCTCTCTCTCACTCATGTCTTCCAACATGTCTATTTTGGTGTCAATGTCGCCAAATATAAGAGATCATCTGACCGAATTGTCCCATTGTATAATAGAAAGCGCTCTTTGATGCATTGCCCCGCAATGGACCCGAATCGCGAAAGAGGAAAAGAATTTACTTTTAAAGTCATCGTCTCATACTTTCAGAACAGGTTTCTGCGACTCTTGCAGGTCTCCGTGACTGTGATCTTCCCTCGAATCTCTGAATTACATCAACCACTCGGTTAAAGCCACTCACGATCGAGACGATCACTGTTGCACCATTGCACAATATTGTCCAGAGAGGAATGCTTCACGTGAAACTGCGGCTCTCGAAAATTGGCTCGGAAATTGTGCAAGATCACAATTTAACACTTTGTCTCGGCAGAAGGGAAAATTGCACTCAATCTCGCGCGAGTGAGAACCTCTTTCACCAAGATAAATGTAGCACGTGCCTCAGTGTCTATCTATGGGAAATTCACCAGAGACAGTCTAGCACTTGAACGCATGGTCTTACTCCGCGAGCATCCACAATACAACTGAAGTCATATGTTGGGCTCCACTGTAGTTTTATCATCTCAATATTGAGTGGCGGCTTTCGGGAGACCGGCGAAGCTCGCGCGGCTCGCGAAAGCCTCTTTCTTGCATTGTGCTTGAAAAGCGTGTGTTAAAATTTTTTTCTCAAAAGGATACCATAATCATAAAGAACAATAAAAAGGTTCAAAAATTAGTGTAATATGTTTTCAAAAATTATTGTACAATGAAATAATTTCCATAGTTTTATTTTGGCGATAAAAAGCTGTTCTTTTTTATATTTAAATATACTTTTTGAGAAATACATGTTTGTTTTATCTTATACGTAAGTGTCTAAAGATAGATGTTACGGTTAAATCTTAACCTAAACTTAAAATTTATTTGAAAAACAAAGATTGCAATAACTCCAAAATATGGAAAGGATTTTCCAATAAAATATTCTTAATCTAATATATTCTATCAGCAGTTCAGACAAATTCACTCGTCACAGACAACAAGGTGCTCAATATGCCGCGAAGAGCGTCAGTGAGGTGGTATTTCGGTCTCCGGCAATTCATGCCCCAGAAGTTCAATTATTTTATTTGGCGAAAGCGTTTACGAGTGTTCGAGACAGAAGATATTCGCAACAGAACTCGTTTCAATAATGTTTTTATTATCTAATTCTGTCTCATCACTCATGAGACAGCGACAACATTGACAATTCTATTCTTCGGCAAATAACAATGTTTAGCGTGGCAATTAATAAAGTTTTGCGCTCTTCTTGCGAAGGGGAAATTTTTCGGGTGAGAACTTTCTGTGTCAATTCAGAGGATGATCCACGATCCAAGACCATTTACCAGTGACACATTTCCTGTCTGTGCTTGTGTCTTTTTCTGCACAAGTGTTGAATGGATTGTCTGTAAATATTTAAATGTGTTTATATGTAAAAATTGAGTTGGAGTCTGGAAATTTCTCTGAAAAATTATTGAAGCTGCGTGTGAAGGCGTAATTTATACAAATACCGGAAGAACTTCAAAAGTCTCTTGCAATGGTCTCAGCGAGGAGACAGCTTTGAAGAGCAATGAAGTGGTATTGAGAGATAAATTTGAATTTTAACTAACATGCAAAATTGTAGGTTGATGTCGAACGATATGGAGTCTTTGAGAGATAGTTTCAAAAGACATTTTCACACATGAAAATGTAGGAGAAAGATCACTCCGATGAACTCCAAAAGAAGTGATTTGAATATCAATATCGTGGCGTGGAAGTTGCGCGCATTCTATGACTAAAGTGGTGCTGATTCGGTGAGAATAACTAGAGCTAAAATTTTGTTAAGAGAATCACTCTTCCACAGGTGGTTCTTTTCAGAAACACCTGTTCTTGATGCATAAAAGAGTGTATTCTCGCTTGTGGTGTGCATAATTACTTTATTATTCTATAATAATATCTTTTGTAAAAAAATATAAATAACAATAGTGTAGGATTATTATTTTGTATTTTTACGGGTCACAACTTTTATCATGTTATTCTAATTTACAATATTCTCTCTTTCATGCGCAAAAAATGCACTATTTAACATTCATAATTATTCCCTAAGTTTAACACATTTTATTTTTGAATCTCTCTTTCGCATTCACTGTTGTTCGGCGAGTGAGCGAGCGAATACGTACAGCAAATAAATAAATAAATAAGAGGTAAAATTTGCTAAATAAATAAATTAAGATTTATGTTCATTGAGGGGATCAGATAGGATGCGATGATGCGTGTGGGATGAGAAGGATCAAGAGAGGAGAGGAAGATTGCAGGAAGTTTGGCTGAAGCGATGAAACTTTAGGGTTTCTTGAGGTGATCAGGAAGCACGAAGTTGAGTGAGCGTCCATATCCGCCATATCCAGTGTTCCCACTGTGGCCGTGACCGTGATCCTCGTGTGATTGTGAGTGTGAGTGAGAGTAGTAGGGCTTGGCCACAATCTCATACGTTGTCTGCTTGCCTCCGCCAGATGCCAGTGCCTTGAGACCCACAATCGCGGACAACATCAGAGCCATCATGCCAGTCATGAGAGCTTTGCCCGCAAGTGCTGCCAAAGCTCCCAGCGCGAGAGCCATCATCGTACCTTTCAACCACAGAGAGAGAATTGTTGAACATTCACCACACTTTCGCGGGGAGAAAGAAGTCTTAGCCGAGGCACACGATCTTACCTTTCATCATCATAGCCGCGGCAATGAGACCCTCGAGGCCACCCTTCTTGCCGCCAATCTTGCCCTTGCGCCCCGTGAAGGCATCCTTGGCCTCTTCGACGCTAGACTTGCTGTCCCACAGGCGAAACCGGAGAGTGTGCGATTGAAGATATTCACTTAACTTGGAGAACAGGAAACCGTCCATTCGCTTGCTGGGATCGTTGGGAAAACTCCTTGAGAGTTCTTGAAAGAGAGGGGAAAATGGTCAGAAGGATTCCGAAACGCACAGCATATTGCGATCGTCACCAGCAATGATCTCAGCATTTCTTGTCCCATTTGCATCAGCGTCCTTGACGATGGAGACACTGGGTGACAGGATGAGTTCAGGACTGGAGGCGAGGCGCTCAATAAATGCCGCCATATCCATTTTGAGACACATTGGGTTGTAGTGCGAGTCACAATCGAGGGAGAAGCTCCTCTTGAACTCCGTCACATCCACTGCCAAGCAGCACGTGAGGGTAGCACTGATCACAAGAAGATTGCACAATTTCCCCAACATTGTTCCACAACCGCTGACGACAATAGTCCGAATGCACAGATCACTTCAAACTGCCTCCAGATAGCCCGCGATCTCAGCCTTTTATACTACGTTCTAATGTCCAATATTGGGTAAAATGGTTCATTTCACAAATAAAATCTCAACGAATTTTTCACGCTTGATTAGAAATGTTCCGGCCTCGACATTGTTGTCTATTGACGCGCGTTTCAGGTATAAACAGCAGTACAAGACTTGGTGCTTCATTTAGTTCTTTTGCACATCACTGTTATATATTTAAAACCATTATTTGCTTCTATATCTATACCATGGGAAAGGAGTGCACAAGATCAGAGAATGGGTTTACCCAATAGAGCGTCGAGAACTTTTTCCGCGCATTACACCTGTTTTTCTTATTCGCCATCGCGCAAATGTGGGTCCACATGCTCACGGAAAGCGCCAAGAGAGCAAAATTGATTAAATTAGAGGGCAATAGAACGAAAGACTTCAACAAAAACAAACAACGAACCCGAAAATTTACCTCCTCAGTGAGGACAAAATACTCTTTTTCATGCTGTGGAGAAAAGTAAAACTGCAATTTCATTGAATTGATCGGAAAAGAGAAACCCTCAATTGTGTCTCTGTGGGCAGTTTTTTTTCGTCACTTTATTGATACTCTGGACGTACGCGAGACAACGAAGTAGAGCATAAAACCACCATTGCTCCAAATTCGTCTGGCAGATTAAATTTGGAATATCCGAGATTCAATTCGCAACGAAAGTAAAAATTCCACTTCCTGCTGGCCTCCTAAACATTCTCTTTGTGCGTGGAATTCTTTTTGCCTTACCTTGATCATGATCTTGATTTTGAAGATTAATGTATTTGAGCGATAATTCATCGTCATTTAGCTGATGATTATATTATTGTGTGTTAATTATACCAATCAATTAATTACATGATGTGAATGAAGAATAAAATGGGTTCGAAATAAATTTATCCTTAACGATTAGATTACAATTAAAGGATCTTTTATTTTATACAAATCCTTTGATTTCAGCACTCGTTTGGATTGTGGGAATTCAAAACGAGTGAAAAGAATACAAAATAAGTACTAAAGAGCTTTCTGTACTATAATTTCTCTGAACTTTCTCCGATGAAGAGTGTAACGATTTTATTTCAAAATTCAAACCATTTCATGTGCCTAAAAGTAGATAGTTTCGAAACAATGTAAACTTTCAAGTTATATCGTTCCATTGAATATCAACATGATGAAAATAATTGAGCGAGATAATTTATGACAAAATGTAATAAGATTATTTATATAATCTACACTCTAAGGGTACTTCGCAGAGCATAAACCGCATCCTTTTGTGTGGTAAAATAATAAATATTTAATCACAGATTGAAGAACAAATTTATTTAGAAGTTTGCAACAGTTTATGTGAATCTAAACAGTAATTGTTGTGTAATTAAGGGGAAAATGCCTATTTGAATAGTGGCAAATTATCTCTATTGACATAATAATTAAATCGCCGAGAGTGCAAGACAGTAAATTGATCGCGTCTTCAATCATATTTACCTGACACATTTCTCTCAATCGGATACGACAGAGAGAAATGTGTTTTGTATTGATTCTGTGGGCAATAGAAGGAAGCACTCTCGTGCATTCCACGACTTATGTACTTTGTGTGTACTATGTATAGTGTCAATTCTAATAATAGTATTTCGCTTGGGTATTTTAGCTATCCGTGGCATTGTTTATGAAATAAAACAAGAAAATTTGTTTGAAAGTCACGGATGTACCGTCGCTTTCTTTCTGCTTGCACTTTCTCTTGGTCATGATTTTCTCATTTTCAGTTGTAATTTTTTTATCTCACTTCTTTAATTATCATTTTTCACTCCCCTTCTTGGAGATCACCCAAAGATCACCTAGAGATCACCTTGAGGTCGTGCACTTGATGATTGACGATGTGCGGAGGTGGTTTATCATTCTGTGAAGAAAGACACTTGGCATGAGAGTTAATTTAGGAGCTGGGATTTACTTATTTATTTGATATCGCAAGAAGTGTGTTTGAATGTTTTGATCTTAGTTTTGATTGTGAGAAACAGTTTAGGAGCTGAAATATTTACGAAGCACACAATGATGGTATTTTAAGAGAGAAATATCTTTCCAATTACCTCATGTATGCAAATTTACCCAGATTCTAGGCACAAGCTCATCGGCGGAGATTCTTAATTTCCGTAACAGTTATTATCAAGTAATTTATGGGTATTAATATGCCCATTAAGTGTGCATGAAAATGCTCATGTGAGTTGGAATGGATGAGGAATTCTACATAAGGTGCATTGTATTTAAAATTCTCGACCAGCGGGGTCAATAAGGTGCAGCTTTTTCAGGGAAATGTGTCGATCAATCAATAAATTTTGCCACAAAACCGGTGTTTTGTATGTTTCCTTCGCGGAATCTTTGCGAAGACAAAAATTGGCGAAAAATTAATAACATCGCTGGGTGGAATGCAGTTGGCTGGTGTGGTCAATTACATTAAGAATTCCCACGTCCCGTTGGTCGCATATTTATCACTCTTGACCATTATTGACGACACGGCGATCGTGGTGATCGCAAAGGGAATCTTTTCGTCTCTGGGCATACTTTTGGGTGAGATTGGACGCTGCGGTGCGCCTCAATGTGATCCACGTAAGAAGGTCAGTGGATAAGAGACGATCACATGCGGCGTCTCTTTTCCGCCCGTGCCGACCAGCATGAGATCCGTGGTGGGGATCAGACCCAAAAGCATCCATGAGCTCCAACTCACACGATCTCGCCGCTCATCCGCGTCTCTCAGTGGGTTCGTGACTTCTTTCCCCCACCTAAGGAAAGGTGTGCAGCATCAGCGATTTCTCTTTTCAACGACTGACCCGATGCGGAAGTGGCAGAAGAAGTAAGTAAGCCGTGACCTAGAATAAAACCTGTTGGGACGATGAACTTTCTTGGGCAGAGCCAATGGCAAGAAGTGAAAGAGTGAGGAGGACAAAAAGTTCGAGGTAAATAAAATACAGAATAAATTGAAACGCGCATATCCATATGGAATGAGAGGAGAGAGATTATGGGGAAAATCTCTTAGAAAATCAGTACATTTGTGGCCTCTACTTATATATTTGGTATAGAAATTGAAACTCGAAAAATTCCTCGAGTTTCACCTCCACGGATTCCACCCAATAACGAGTTTCCATCACTGAGGATGAATTTCTTTTCTCAAGAATTCACTGAATCTTCTGTGAAAGTTCTTCGTAATCTTCTCACGCCATTGCATTTCCTTATGCCTTTTGCCATGAGTGTCACGAAGTTTTCCATTTTCGCCACTGATCGTGAAAATTGGTTGATCTCCTCCGGATTGCCCGCATTTAGGCATTAATCGCATCAATTGGAGATCGAAAAGAGATCATCATGATCACGGTCTTTCGCCATGCAATCACCCAGGTGAAAAAAAGTCAAATAAATGTGGCTAAAGTGAAGGTAAAAATCATCTCCGGCTTCCATTCACCATTTCTCCGGGCATGGCTAACAAGTTGGTATAAAATGAAATACCTCTTGAGCTGAAAAATCATTGCATTTCCTACTGCAATCTGGATCACACCACAATGTATGCTCCTCAGACTAATCGTGGTCACCATGAGGAACACTTCTGCCGACAAGTCGATTTGCATCTGAAAGCCAAGACCAATTAATTCACTGCAAATTCGCTTAAATGGACTAATAGGCCATTGTATTGCGATCTGTTCCCCTTTTTCACGACATATCGCATGAGACACATTAGACAAATTTGCCCTGTTCTGCCCATGCCGACAAGGTCTAATGATCGTCATATGCTCGTATGTTGAGGCACGACATTTTGAGTAGGATTTATTCACACAAGTCGGCGATCTGACATGATATAAATTGAAGATGAATTATTTTGTACTCGCGAGATGGGAAATAGCCCAACGAGCCCAATTGAATAGATCCAGGACGCGATTATTTTGGTCATTATCGCCTACGAGTGTTTGTGAACGCGTAAGAATGCACATCACACAACTTCAATGGGATTTTCTTTTATTATTATTCATCGTAAGTCTTTTGCACACAATCTTCTTATATAATTTAGCTTAAATCATTTCTCTATCTCATCATCTTGTCTACAAAATAAATTATTTGGGTGTATGTACGAAGTCTTGTGTGGAAAGGAGTGAATCCTTGTGATTATGACACGAAATGGCATTGTCCTGAGATTCATTTCTAATGTCAACTCTGAATTATGACTTTACTGGATGTGTTCAGGTATCTGGCCATGGTAGGCGAGTTCTTGAGCATCGTAGCTCCTGGCGTAGGGATAAGCTCCGCCAGATGCTCCTGAGGACCAGCCCTGGGAAGCTCCGGATGTCCATGCTGGATTGTTGGAGTTGGCGGACCATCCCTGCTGATTGTTAGATCCTCCTGAGACCTGGAGAAGCAAACACTTTTCAGCATAAGAATCGTTAATTCGCCAAGAATGAACTTACCTTTCCGAGGAGGTTGAATCCACTGCCACTGAAGCCACCACTGCTGCCAAGCAGCTTCTGAACAGCGAGAACGGCAGCCAGGACGAAGGCAACCTTGGCAACGACGAGAGCCTTGGTGGCCAGGAGCACCAGACCACCCAGGAAGAGCGGAAGCAGAGCGACAACCTTGGCGCCCAGGGCTAGCACAAGAGGTCCGGCGAGTTTCTTCAGCTTTCCACGGCCTAGAACGGGGTAAATTATCGTCATTGCCCCCGAAGAGTGAAATTGTCCCAATCACCCACCTTCCTCGATGGAGCGCGCCAAGTTCTTCGTGGTCTCTGCTGGCAATTTGATCTCAAGATCGTGACTCGTGAGGAAGTTGGACGCTGCCTCAAGAGTGAGATCGAAGAGTCGCCCTGTCTTCTCCTGCGCACCACTTGGCAGGCTGGCGGTAATTTCGTTTTCCGACAGTGATTTGCCACTGCGGAACATCGCCGAGGGATCTCTGTCAATGGACGCTGGGAATGAGTGTCATTGTATGGAGGAAGGGAATTGTGGGCCACTCACCGATTGAAAGTGACTCCGGGCAGGAGCTCAATCTTCTGGGCACGTGCCGCACGACTGAGTGCCATGATGCCCTTCACAGAGAGGCACGTCGTGACATCCCCACTGTCGGCACAGTTGGCCACAATCCTGGCCACGTTGCCGAAGGAGTTGCCATCCTCGAGGTGATTATCCATAACACTTGGCGCAGCCACGGCGACAGCCAGGATGGCACTGAACAGCAGGAAGACCTTCATTGTGATTCACTATTATTTTTTTCAAATCTCGCTCACTACAACTGATCAGACAATTCCACACGAGGACTTGGTTGCACTTGAACGATCTTCGTCGATATGATGCCTGCCAAGCGCCTGGACACCCTTTTATATGACGATCTTTTTCACCACTGACGCACTGGATGACGAAGAAAAAATGCCCGTGCATAAGATCCCCAGCGCGGATATTTGAATTAATGGTCGAACGAAAGAAGTGGATAGCACCCATTGATAGAGTGACAGAGATATTCACCAGGGCGGAGCTCTATTTTTGGTGGTTTCAACGCTGTGCATTGTGTCTCCTCATCAGTTATTCAGATGCTCAATTTGCCCCCCACTTTTTGTCACACCTGCGATATCGAGGAGAGTCACATTTTTTTTTTACCTTTTCTTGAACAATCTCATTGTTCTCTTACGCTCATGTGGCAAAACACCAGTAGGTCCATGCCTTAACTGATAAGTCACAAGAGGGGGTTTAACACCTCATGTGTTTATTGCGACTAGTGAAGCTCGGAGAGATTGCATTTGAATGCATCTCTCAAACATGTGAACATCTAACAAAGGCAATATGTATCTCTAAATACCTAAATACCTCAATAAATTGCTCCCACAATCGAAGGGTCAATGAATTGAAGAGCACAGATGTGCATCATAAATAAAAATCGTTGAATTGAATCCAAATCGAATTAAATCTATTTTAAGAATATCTAGAATTTATCAATGTAAACTCAAGGAAACATAATCAAGAACTTGTTGTTACTGAAACGCCTCTCAATATGAAAGCCCCAATAATTTCTCTCAGAAAATGAAAATGAAGAGGAGTTGGGTGTTGTGCTCAGATGAAATCCTCTAAGATCATTGGCATTTTAATGACTTCAAGATCCGGTGCAAGAGTGAGATGGGGACCAATGGAGTCACTGAAGATCATTGACTCGGTCACTGTGGTAATTCTCTAGCACCAGGAACTGCCGAAATGGGTCAGGGACGTTCACATCTCGCGGCATTCGTGTTGGGAACTTGGAGAAGATTGAGTGTGTTGAGAAAATGACGTGTGACGAGGGATGAAAATTTAATATTTTTGTCAATCATTTGATTGAAATTGGCTCTCACTTTCTATGAGACAGTGACTAAACTGCCAATTTTGTGGTCACTTTCAATTTTGACGGATATTTTCTCTTGCACACGGCAATTCTCCACTGTTGACTTCACTAGTTTTACTTCAAGATATTATATGTAACATTATTCAATATAATTTATTCATTCTTCATCTGATTCTCTTTCTCTCTGATTCACGATCTTTCACTCCCAGAGCTTAGTCACCACAAACGAAAAACACTTCACTTCTCTTGGGTGGATTAAAGGCGTTAAAAATCCAATTGCGGAATTCATGGAAGTATGCAAATTTGTCACGTATAAAATTCCACATGCTCATAAATAGGGTCATTAGGTTAAATAATTACGTCGAAATGGCGTGAAAAATACTCAATATTATTTAAACAATTATTCGCTGGAATAAGAAAAGTAAACAGAACCAGATTCACAGCCACCAGCGAGATTGTTTTCCATTGGTTTTGTAACGAAACTGGTTTCCGGAAGTATGTAGGTCAAATCGAGAGTAATGACTGAACGACGATCAACAGGTTGGAGCATCTTTACTCTCCATTGTTCGTCTGCACCATCGTCTCGTATGAACTCAATTATTGTCTATTAAGAGCTGCAATAATTAACTTGTGGCGTATTTTGTAATTTCTTTCCGAGTCTCTCGATTGCCAGAAAAAAGTGGATAATCGGTGGTAAGCGATGAGCAATCAATGAACCCGGACCTGATGCAGCTCTTTGGTGGCGTAAAGCGGAGATAGTCGTGTGTTATTTATGATTTCGATCTGTTAAAATCGGATTATGTAAACGAAAATTTCCGAAAAATTCATTTACAAATATATTTTATTGTCATTATACCGAAATACCACGAAATTCAATCAATTGACACAGTAATTTATGCACTTGCGCTGATTTGGAACGAAAGATTTCAATACAATAGACGATGAACCCGCGAAATTCCCATAGAGATTTTCAACAAAACAAACTAGAAGCAGGTCATTGATTCAGGAGAATAAATTATTTATTACCTCAAGTACAATTATACATTACTTTCGTGAGATTCGTGATATCATTTCTTGAAGTTGAAGGAAGTTGACGGAGCCTTCTCGTTGTCAGTGAAACTGTAGCTGTCGAAGTTGTTAGAAATCGGGATGTACTTATTCTCACTTTCCCTGTCAATCCATCCTGAATAGTGACCGTACTTCTGCTGGAGCGGCACGTGGACCACCTCGACTTTGGTACTCTCGGAGCCTGACTTGCTCTGCAGCGAGTGAAGGAGGAGGATCTTGACGCCCATCACCACAGAGACGAGAAAGGACAGCGAACTGAGTATGAAGGCTGACTTGGAGAGCATGATGATCGCCTTGAGGACGAGCGGAATGATGATTGATTTGGCTGTGAGAAGGCCCACAATCATCGGGAGCATATGCTTCAGGTGCTTTTTCTTCTTCTTCCCAAATTTGTACGGATGCTTCCCGCGACCTGCAATGACAATCAGCAAAACAACAATTATTACTCCATATGATTCACAGTTGCACTTTTACTTTAGACCGGAGCTCTTAAAGCTCCAGCACAAGATCCCATTGAGAGGTGAAAGAGCATTAAAACTGTATGGATTATTTGCATTTTTTGCGCACAATGAAATTTTTAGTGAGTCACACGAGACGCGAAGAAAGTGGAAGGAACACGAGCCGGAACAGTTACCAAATGAAATCTTGCTGATTCAGACACTCTTTTTTTGCGCCACTCGCCGGCGTCTGCCGAATTGTATAACCATGCAAAGGAATTTCTTCACTTTCACACTCTTGAACTTCTTCTTTTGGTAAGAAGATACAGCAAATTTTGAATGGACTTATGCAATTGTGACCCAACATGACCTTTCATGGTACCTTCAATAGCAGTTCCATTGATGAATTTTGCCGGAGTCGCTGGAGTTTGGGTGCTTGTACTTGAGGTGGATGCAGAGGACACGATTCCGGGCGCCTCTGTTGATGTCACGGCGAAAAGGTTAATCCCACGGTATCCGTATTTGTCCACCAAACTGCCGCCTTTGCGCGGCTCAAATGAATTCTGAGGAACAAATTGCACATATTTGGCTAATGACACCGCACAGAGTCCTATCTGGATGACAAGAATGGTCAAGAACACTGATTTATTTGACGGCATAACAATGGTAATCCAATGTCAGGGGTGATTGCAAGAATAGTAGCTTCAGAGACACTGCGACGTCCACTCAGTTCAACGGTTTTTTTCGTTCTGATGCAGTGAATTATGCAATGCATCTATAAATATTAATAATAGATGAAAGATATTTAGTGTGGTGGTGCTTGGATGAACAATGTAATTCGTACTAGTGCGGCAAAATTCTAATTACACCCATTTCAATCGTCATCGGTCTACCCACACTGGTTGAATGAACCGAAAGCCCCGCCAATGAGAATGCTACCAGCGATGTTCAATGGATTTTGTCAGTCTCACAGACTTTGCCAACTGAACTGCAACACGGAAGAGAACAATATATAATGATTTGCGTAATTTAACGTACCATTACACTAAGAATATCCCTTTAAAGTCAAAAGGTCTGTTGATAAAAGAAAGATTACGAATGCTTGTTTGAGAGCCTTCTATGATCACAAATATTCTAATGTTTTCTAGAGACTAAATTGGATTGAGTTTGAGAAAAAAACAGGAATTGCAGTTCATTTGGCTGCCTCTGTAAGGTCGTCCCAATGTCTGATCGAGCGAGCAATTAAACTCATCCACTCCACTTCTGCCAACCACATCTTCGGTAATATCACTCCCTACCCCATCGATATACTCCCAGCAAAGCCTCTCTCATTGTCTTTTCATCAAGATATATTATTTCCCAATAGATTTCCCTCCACAGCCAACAACACAATGATTCATTCTTCCTGCCATCGAGGCACAAGCAGTGAATCTTCCACGATTAATTGAAAATTTTCATTTTATTCAAGAGCGCATTTCACAAGTCTCACCCACTGCTAATTAAATTGGTTCCATTAACTTACTTCACTTTGCTGTACTACTTCATTTCTGGCACATGTCATTTCAGAGCATTAATTAATTGACTCTCGTGATCAATTTTCTACCTTTCACACCCAATATCGGTGCGTGGATGCGAGAACTCTATATAGATTTCCCCTGAGAATTCACCAGAAATGAAAATCACACGCAGGAGAAATTTCACCTTGTTCTCGATAATTTCTCTCTTGATTTTTATTCTTGGCTAGATTTATACATTTCATCACCCATCACACAATTGTTTTCCATTTATCGCATTTCTCCACGTCGAGGGAAATTCTTCAGTGTCTTCCTGAAGACTTCAGCGCCATGACGGAGATGAAGAGGGCGAAGAAGAATCCCGCCATGCCTGTGGAGCCCGTGAGGAGAAGTAGTCCGGCGACGATAACGGGGACGAGGGTGAAGAACTTGAGCTTGTAGGCGAGGAGGAGTGGCAAAAGGTACTTCTTGTACTTTTTCTTCACCTTGAATTTCTTTCCCTTCTTGCCGCGCCCCTCGACTTCGGTATCTGCATGAAATGCGCAGGAAAATTCACTGAATCTCTGTGGTTTTGTGCAGTTTTCACAAAAGGAAACTTACCATTGTAGTGAAGAGCCTCCGAAGACGGTTCTGCAGGCGGCGGAAGAGATCTGCCATAGACGAATCGCGGTGATGTGTTGACAGGAACGACAAGGGATTTTGGCATCTGAGACAACGGCACAGCACTTAAACTACTCCTGAGATCTCTGGGCTTCACACATTGAACTGAGGACAAGACGCAACAGGTGATGATGGTGACACAGAGAGGAAACATTTCTCCTTTAGGGGCACAGCTTCGTTGTGGCACAATCAAGTGATCTCGTCATTGCCTCAATATTGTCAATGTTGAACTGAGAAGAGGGCCAAAAAATGTCAGAACCATCTTTCCGCGATGTTCTGCATCAGTTCTCGATGAAATTTCCACGTCAGTTATTACCTCAATCTCTATGCCACCACTCACAAACACAATCCCCCAATATTGTGCCTCAATTTTCCCTCACGCCGCTCTTCCAACTGGTAATCACGATAATTTGAGGCTGGGCTGGAAGAGGAGGGATCTATCATTACGAGACATCAGCAGAGATTTTTCGAGATATATGAGCATCGTACCTCGAATAATACTGTTATTCCATACTCGGCATTGTCATAGTTTCTGGTCCACGAAATTATGTCAGATACCTCTTAGATACTCCATTGCTCAATCTCGGAAAATCTCACTCGTGTGCAATTTTTCGCCGCAACGCAGGGAAACAAGTCACCGTCAGTGAAACACAGCGAGAGGCACAGAATTTTTCCTCGAGAATTTAACTTTTACTGACGTTCTGCATACCAGTTTTCAGTGTGATCTCAATTAATTCATTATTCCCACTGCATAATTTCACCTCATTATGTGCATCTGACTTTACGTAAATGTTTCAATTACATGACACAGAACATGCCTTATTGTATTTAGATCTTAATTGCCAATGAGAAGAATAAAGACTGCACCGCGAATTTGCCCGCGGAAACAGGTTTCTAATTAAAATGTCTAAGGAGAACTTTAACAAGTCAATAATTGCAACTTAGAGTCTCAATAAAACATTGTTGTGGCTGCAAGTTCATAGACTGTTATGATGCAGTCGTAATGAAATAAACATGCATTTTCGAATATTAATTATAATTTAACCATATTGTGCATAACTGAAAGTTGTTCCTAAATCCTGAAATAGCATGAAAGTTACTTAGATATTTGCAAAGATTTATGATTCAGTTGGGCTCATTTCTTGTTAACTATTTGATATGTAAAATAACTACAGAACCTTTGATATGATTAATGTTTTTCCAGCATGAATCATCACTTTGCTACTTTACTTACCGTATAAATGCTCTCGCTATGCAAAGAGAACACATGTATGTGCAATGCATCGTATTAAAATAATCAAAACTGAGCTATCGCGATACAATCAATTATGCAAAATTTCATTCTCAAGAGCATAATGCAGGAAAATTAAGTAACACTCCCTAATAACAACATAACTCGCAATGTCGAGGGAAATGCACTAGATCAAAATGAATTCAAGGTGGAGATTTCTTCGAACTTATTTATCGCATGGTAATTTCTCTAATAAAAAATATATTCCATGACCTTTGGGTGATTTCTTTGATTTCTTCGGCATTTTCCTACTTCATTTCGCACTCCTCAAGTGTTGAAATGATTATTTGTGATCTAATTTGCCTTTTCTATGATGGGCAAAGCGCTACGTATTATTTAAAATTTCTCCCTCAACTTGTAAGCAAATTTGTTATTGAAAATTGGCTTTATTGATTATTAACACTAAGTATGATTTTCAATTATCGAGACACGATAATAAGTGTGTTTTCAGGGAAATGAGAAAAGAAATCATAAATCTTTCACTCATTTCTTTATCAAAATGCAAACAATGCCGAAGACTCGGAGCACGTGTGGGTTTTCATTGAAGAAGCATGTTTTGCTCGAGGAATCATGACGAGAGGCTTATGTATTTTCCTTCATCCATGAACTTGTTGGTATAGCTAAATTCAAACCAATCACTTTACCTGTAGTAATATTTTGTATTGTGCCACTGCCTTCAGCTCTGTTGACTCACAGCAAAACAAACCCAATTACCTATTGCGGAAAATTCGCGGAATTTTTTTCCCGTGGGATGGAATTTACAGTCACAGAAGAGTACTGTTTTTTTTTCAATAAAATCGAGGAACCACAAATATCATTTAACCAATCATATCTATTCAAATGCACAAGATTTATTAAAAATAAGAATTTCTCTACAGAACATTAAAATTCTCTGGCAATTTTTTTTTCTTTTTCCTATTAGTTCAGCAACAACAGCGTTGAATAAAGGAGCTCTTGAAATATTCAGCATAATCTTGCTGGTCGGTGAGGAAATTGCGTACACATTGGAAGACGGAAAAACAATTAAAAAGCGAGGATAATTTATGATAAATAGCTCGATTATTGCTGCGCACGAGGTGCAAATTCTTCACTTTTGAGCTCAGAATCAATTTATGATTATGTACCTGGGCATTGGCTGCAAGACAAGAGCAATAGCCACTTAATTTCATGGTGAAGAACCATTCTGATGGAAAACGCAATTTCCTTCTCGAGTTGTAGGCTCACTCTCCATGCGAGTTGATTTGAATATGGTTTAGGTCTTGCACGGTTTCCTTCGCATCAATGCATTCTCACACTGCAAATTTGCCACCGTTTTTTGCCGTCTTTCCCACAGCAATCGTGCGATTGAGCTCAGTCGCGATATACAATAGGAAGACAAGGGCACAAAACATTTAATTTTAACGAGCTGACTGTGCAATTTGTGTAATTGACACAATATAGGTGATTCTATCTTCTAGCGAGAAATATTTAATATAGATCAGGTGAATGTGGGTTAATCAATTTACAGCAAATCAATCGTCTTCTATCCAGCATTTTATTCTTTATTATTATAGATTCTCTTCGACAGTCTAGCTTTGAGGAGATTTCATCTTAACACAAAGATTTGATTACAGAAATACAGTAGCGGAAAATGTTATGAAGTGATGGATGGAGAATGAGTTGTTTTTTTTTTATATATTTTCAACCTTAAAGTTAATTAAATTTAGGAGCAATTAAATAGAGTAACAAAAATACAATTAAATAAATTATTAAATACAAAGTAACAACAATAAATAAATAGTAAAGAGATACATTTGTAGCAGGGGCACTTCTTGTGCCGTTTTTTTCTTCTTCTTCTTCATAATTCTTTTCCGTTGTCATCTTTTTAAAATTTCAATGAGGTGATGGAGATAACTTTTATGTAATAAAAGTCGCACTAAATTTTGTCTGCTCTAATAACTGATTTGGCATCAATGAATTATGCGTTAGGCATTTCTTCTTCGCTTCATTTTAACATTAAATTGATAACAAGTTCATTCAATTTTCCATTTACTAAGCATACAATTTTTTTTTAACTCTCAACTCACTTTTGGCCAATTATCTTTTCACCTGCAGCTTTTATGATAAAAGAGAGGAAGATAATTGTCTTATTGATTTCTAATGGTTTCTGCATCTGTGTAAATACCTTGGAATCTGTGGGAGGTTGTGGAATGTTGATTGAAAGAGTAAACATGTTAGGGAGTAATTAATTAAATAAATAAATAAGATTGTGAAGGTTTGAGTATTGAGGAAAAGATGTTAGCTTAGGTGTTAAGGACCGGAAAACCAATATGATTCTCCAAAGGGCTGAAATTTGATAAGGATTGGTGGCTTATCTACTGAGTGATGTATCCCCTATAGGCGATGTCCTGGGCCTCGAGGGATCGCCTGTCCCATCCGCCACCGTGTCCACCACCACCACCTCCGGACGACCATCCGCCGGATCCGCCGCTAGACCATCCTCCGCCGCCGCCACCTCCGCCGCTGTTCTTCTGCGACAGCAGCTTCTTCAGGGCGATAATTCCCGCCAGGAGGAGGGCTACCTTGGAGATGATGAGTGCCTTGCCCGCGAGCAAGTACAGTCCGGCTATCGCTACGGGGATCATTGCTGCCATCTTCATAGCGAAGCCCATCATCATCATGCTCATCATCTTCTTCATCTTGCCGCGGCCTGAAAAGGATCACAGAGACATTTAGGAGGGTCACAGCAAAGGGATGTCCGTGTCAGCTGGTCCTACCTTCTTCGACTGACCGACCGAGCTCGTCTGAGGAGACTTTCGGCAGACTGACCATGACTGTTCTGCTGCTGAGGAAGCGCGCCACGCGATCTGCCAGCATGGTGGAGAGTGCATCATCCCTGGCCTCTGCGTTTCTGGGCAAGTTCTTGTCCAGATCCTCACCCAAGGACTTGGGCACGTCCACGACGGGGCTGTCGGCACTGCGGACTACTCTAACACCCTCACCGATATTTATGGCATCCACTTTGGTCACACGATCAATGAACGTGATGGCCTTCTTCTTGAGGCACACACTGAACCCACCCTCGGCACGTTGACACTCATCGTAAACACGCAGGGCGGCACGAACACCCGGGTTCATCGGCTCCTGCTCCGCGGCCACGGTCAGGGCGATCAGGAGGACACCACATACGATATGCTTCATTATTCCTGGGATGGCTGGACCTTATGAGCTATGCACTTGCTTATCAATTGGCGCTTCTGCCCCGAATGTAACTTAACTCAGAGTGTCTTCTTCTCCTTGGCTCTGCTCAAACCCATTCAGTGACGCTCGATGCACTGAGGAAAATTAATTGGTGGCTCTGTGTTTTTATAATGTGTGGAAAAAAGAACTACACACTCGCGATAAAGCGTACGCCACCAAAGGGGAAGAGGAGAAAAAGAAAATACAACTCTTCTGCTTTCCTTCGGATGTTACCAGAGAAAAACAACACAGTGTCTAATGCACCACCGGCGAAACTCAAATGTTGTGCAATTTTGTTAGCAACGAAGCACTCCA
The DNA here is from genome assembly GCF_947086385.1 of Phlebotomus argentipes. NCBI lineage: Eukaryota > Metazoa > Arthropoda > Insecta > Diptera > Psychodidae > Phlebotomus > Phlebotomus argentipes. The sequence continues at coordinate 2,184,026 of NW_026776174.1, forward strand.
CTGAACAAGAGCCTGAGAATCACTGATGCTGAATGATATGGTATCGCATACTTATATAGAGGCGTTGAAATAATCAACGGGAGCGATGGTGAAAAAATGTGCCCGTGGAAGTCTCGAGCTCTCGCGATCCCCACCGAAAAGGGGGAAGATGTTGTTGAGAGTTTTCGATTTCATACAACCGGGGGGACACTCTTGGAGCTGGCCTAAGATAACTCTGCGGTGGCGCTGGAGAGGGAAAGCATCAATTGCACTTAACACACGCGAAGTACCTCAATTGCTGCCGTTGTTCTATCCACTGAGACATTCTTCCATTTGCCGCGAATGTGTGTTGTCGTGGCCACTGAGACAATTGGCGAGAGCGAGTCGGAGGATCATCTAACACCACGGCAATTGCCAAGACGCGATCGTGGGGGGAGTGCGCTGTGTTGATCCAACCACTCGCGAGGGATTCCTCACGGACTTCACTCTCAAGTTGAGCCACTTGTTTTCGGTTGATCCAGCGCCAGAAAAAAAGTCCCACGACGAATTTCACTGGCAAAAACAGAGAAATTGCAGTTAGAAATTTCTCTCTGCGCATCCTTCGTCAATTTTGTCGATCTTCGCTGCAACTCTCACATGGTCATGGCGATAAAGTGAGTTATTCAGCAACACATGCCAGCGAGAGACACTTGCCAATTTTTCCCCACTGCACCAATCAATGCATCTTCATCGTCTTACATGCCGCAGAGTGTCAGACAATTGCAAGAAAGAAAATCACAAGAACAAATGTCCCGCTTTTCACTACAATGACCTTTCTCTTCAGCTCATGATCATTCTGACTCTATTGTTGATATATAAATTGTTGGAAATTGTTGACCTCTATACACATTTCTCATAGAAGAGCATAGCCAACTTCCTTCTCAGCAGCTCACCATCCAATTTTGCCTCTAGAGTGTTCTCCTGCTCAAGTGTGCAAGGTGCTTTAATTCAATATGCTATGACATCACTCCGCTTCGACCCGTTAAGCCGAACCCCTATCTCATCTGTATCTCTTGACCTATCGCAGAGGGCCTCCTCTCATCCGCGAACAGTGATAGATGCTGCGAGTTCTCCAGGTGAAGATTATTCTTCGCGATGAAGTGAATGCCATGATCAGGAAGATTCAAAAGGAGCAAATCTCAGTGCACTCAGAGAAATGCAACTCCACCATCTGACGATGATTCTCCAAGACTACATCAACCATGAGGAAATTTTGTTGAAAGCAACAGTTATTGCACTTCTGTTTATTACCAAATAAATCATAACGTAATAAACAATTAAAACCATATGGATTTGACAGCTATGCAATCGTAAAATTTATAATTATATTTTTAGATTATTTGTCTGCTTCCGCACGCGTTTGTCTGCATTTCATTATACAATTCAGATTTGCATTATGTCACATTAGTCCTAATCTGTATTCTACAGCAACGTTTTGAACTAAAATTATTCTAACAAGTTATAAAAAAAATGCAAAATTTAGACTTTTAATGGACATTTGCACTTAATGCGCAGTTTCTTAACTGTCTTCTGTATTAAATTCATGTGAGAAATATTGAGTTTTAAGAGAATTCAAATGAGCAAATCGGTAAATCTATTTGATTTTTACGTTAGCAATGTATAATTGTTTGTGAATTGCCTTAAAATTAGGTCTTCTTGCAGACAGTTAGCAATAAGCAGACATTTTGGCAATTTAATTCTACAGAAGCAATCCTCAAATTTCGAGGTCAGCTGCCAATCCCGTTCACAGCTTCTTAGAGTGTAAAATTATGATCTAAGGTGGGTGAGCACTGATGGTTCTCGGGTAGTCCTCCCTGGAAGAAGAGGAGAAGAATCGTAATTAAAAATCAGAAGCACGTATTCACGGAGGCAATAAAAAATTTGAAATTAAATGACTACAGATAGCTCGCCTGTGAAGATGGTGAAGTGGATCAAATAGCTCTGCTGTGTTTTTTTTGCACGACGATGGGCCTACCAGATGAGAGAGCGCTGAAATGGTAAACATCGTTGAATATTAGCCATGTTATTTTTTCTAATAGAAGTCATACATGGAAAATTTAAACACAATTAATTGCCGGAACCGCCAAATTCACACAAAATCAGACAAACCAGTGTGAGGAGAGGAGATTTCGAGTCAGTTAGATGTAGTGAAGAGATAAGATGTGTAGTAACATCAATTGACATTAATTTTTAGTGGTCATTCTCGACGAAAATCATGATATTTACTCTAGTAAAACAATCCGTTTGGCACACATTCCTTCACCCAACAGGTGACCCCTCTTTTCATCTTGCTGTGTGTATGGTGCACAAGAAAGAGTCCATTGAGAAGGTATGATTGATTCTTGGCTATGAATGGATTTGAGTAAAAACTCTCTGCCGCGATCTTGGCTCAATTTCAATAGTGCGGAGGGCACGAGAGTAGGAAGAGATCTTGGCAGAAAGCTGCTACTTTGCACACATAAAACATCCTTGGGCAGAAATTGCACATTTCACCATTCAATCAGCTAAAAGGAGGCACGAGAGGTGAAAGAGAGACGCCAAAGTGCATGTGCTGAAGTACATATTTGAGAGATGCTGCTTGCCTTGCATTTAGCCATCATTAGGTTGGGAGAAGAAGAGAGAAGAAAAAAATAATAGGAGATACAACTGTTTATTCCATGCGATTGTAATTACACGGGAATTGTTGAGCTGCAAATAATGCAAAATCCACTGTGTAGAAGCAAAGTGGGTCACCCTTCGTGAAATGCACTACACTCAATATCGCTTGGAAAAATCTCTTTGAAAAGAAATCTCCAATATGGAGCACATAATAGAAAAATCACGTGGAGTCTCTCCAGCACTTTTTCCAGCCGCAGTAGCTTCAGGGACAATTGCAATTGGGAAATCATGCGAAATCTTTCTCACACATTTGTTCTCTTCTCCATTTCCAATACTGACGATGATAAGACAACTCTTGTTGTGAACAGAAGATCCGACATTGACATTTTTGTTGAAATTCATATGAGAAACACTATGAATGACATATTCCAGTCATCAATGACACGGTTATGCGGAAAGTAGGATAGCTAAATACTTAAGCTGATCTAAGATGAGAAGAAATAACAGATTTTTTCGACACCTTCCATAATTGAGTACAGCTTTGGAAAGGGTTTTAATTAGTAAATTAGACAAAATTCAAGTAAAATTCATACGAATAATAAAGTTCACACTCTTCCGAGCAATATCCGGCTGATTTTCATTGCGAAATTTCTCATTAAACTAACATCAGAGTGATGATTGAAAGTGGACAAAGCTGATGGCAACTGCATAATAATAATAATATGATAAAAGGTTGCAAATAGAAATTCCTTTTACTTTCGCACTAGATATTTTATAGAGAGAGCGCCAAGTGAGGCATAATCGGAGTCTTGCAATTTTGTCGGCATCACAAACCTGTACAGTTGTATCAGGTGAGTCTACTGCCGCTTTTTGCCCACCATCATCAATTATGTCCGCCGTGAACTTGCTCTTGAAATCAATGTATAGCTGGAACAATCTGGGTCCACCACTTGGAACACGTGGTGGAAGGCGAGTGCCCGAGTTGATGTGTTGTACAAATTGATGAATTTTGCAATAAAAGTCTCTGGTTACTTCATATTCTTCTCCTCCATCAACTGCCCGTAAATGCGATCTCAATTTTTATGTAATGCACCACGTGAGGGTATTTACGAGTATTGTTCATTGTTCACGATCATCAACGACAAAACAGCATGTTTGACGGGCGATATGGGAAGTAGTGAGAGAAATAAAAATGATACAGTTTGTTGAATAAAGTGTACTACTGGAGCAATCCCAGTGCTGTACCTACTTCTTTCTAATCTCCATTCAGCTGGAGGTGCACAAAGTCACAAGACAAAGGCACCTGGAAGTCAGTAAAATTGTTGTCAGACCTTCATAGAGATCCACTGGCATTATAGAGCTCTTAATCATCACTCATATCCAGCGGCAATATGGTCTTTGCTGCACGAATATGCACAAGAAAATTCTTCGTCGTACCATCGAAAAGGTTAATGAAGAAAATCACTCGAGAGCCAACCCAGTTCTCATGAGAACTTATTCTATATAAATTTTCACACCCAAACTGACGATCGTCGTAAAATATTGAATCCAACACTCTGCAGAGCAACCCATTGCCTTTGTACTTTCCATCGCGCACACAGAGCATTAAATTGCACTGCTCACTATCTTGAGATAAAATCTCAATTTTCACACTAAATCTCACCCCTCACATCTTTCTCTCTCAATTTCACGGGAGCAAAAGATGCAGTGAAAATTTAATTTGATGCATTTTACTGCATGCCTTGATACCTCGGCTGCCAACACTTTTTGTTCGGATGCCTTTGATAAATACACCTGAAATTGCATTGTCGTGGGCTAAAAATGCAGCAACTTTTACTTGATTGTGTGTACATATTCCGGTATTTGTAGAAGAAACACCGCAGAAGAATGCATGTCAAATAATATTAACAGAGATTGTGTACGTGATTTTGCACTTGAAATTGGTGATTTATGATTTCGCACATGGAAACTATCTTATCAAAAACTTCAAAGTACAAGAAAGCTTATACTTATCTCCCTATAAAGTGCCCAATTATCACGCATGCAAAAGTTCTTCATATATTTTATTGACTTGCAAATGACTCACTTTTCCAACACATTGTTTGTTGATGCAAACATGTGAGATACCAATAGAAAGCTATCAAAGACATATCAAATAGGTTGCAACCTTTGAACTTTATCATGAGAAAATTGCACATATTTTATGTGTGTCTCCTACATTGGTGGCTTCTCGTGCAGAAATCTCATGGATATGGGCATCAACTTTCACGTCACGGCGCTCTCTGTGTGCTCTTCGCGGGCAGAATGTGTGCGCCTTGTGAGAAATTCTCTCTGATTTTATGTAATAAATTTCAATGACAGTTGAGAAAAAGGTAAATTTCGCATGAGGAGAGAGAAAAACTCACTTCGCACAGCGACTTGGTTTTTCTTGCCGCCTCTCAACCTATTCCGATTTAATTTTTGTGCCATTCCCACAAGGTGTTTTCTGCGCCAAGTGCTGGAGTGAAAAGCCTATTTTCTCGCTGATGCACTCGATCTCACCGAATTGCACAAGATAAATCTAACCATTTGAATGCCGCAGATCAGGAGATCCCATTGCTGATTGTGTCCAGATGATGAGCCCTAAATTGGCGATTGGACCATAATCTTATCAAGTGTTTCCATTCACTTCCACCCACATCTTAATTGGACACCAAATCACTTTACTGCTAACTATAAACTGGATATTTCATCGTGTTTTTTGCCCACTTGACTATAGTCAGCGGGCATTGTTTGGCAGAAAAATCTCATCCAACAGTTACTTTCTGATCAAATGAAAGGTATTTTTCCTCCCGCATGGCAGAGCATAAGTCTCGTGAAAGAAAAACTCTCTCAATTAGCCAATGAAATGTGCAGATGTATGTTGCGAGCAATATGATTTTGTCTAGTCAAGAGAATCAATGCTATTTCAGGTATTTGGTTAGAGATGAGAAGAAAAAAAGCACACTTTTTGCACAGTGTGAGCTAAATGAATTGAATGGTGCTACAAAAGAGTTAATATTATTTACATTCATGGAATATGCATGCAATGCATGTTATGATTTTAATGTGTTTTCACATATTTACATACATTTACTGTTGAAATTCTTAGAGAATGTTCTCTTCAGAGGGATTTTGATAAAAATCTGAGTGTTTGAGAGTGTTAATATCTGAAACCGGATCTAAAATCCTTGATAGAGAGCTTGCAGATCAGTCGGATCGCCCGGCACAGCTCGCGGCACGTGATGGAGAGGTCCAACAAATCAGGCCTAAATGTCCATGAATCCGTGAAAGAAGCATCGAAATGGTTTGCGGGCGATGGAAGGCGAGGCAACAATTAAGATGATCGCAATTTTCTTCATTTCCATGGGCAGCAGCTATGATACCCACCTTCCCACTTTCCCATAACATTTCTCCGATTTGGATCATGTGGCGAGAGACACGTAATGCGCCGCCGAAAGCGCACGCAATTAATAAATAAACGGTGTGTCGGTGGATTTGCAATACGATATCAAAATCAATGTGCATAGAAGAGCGAAGTGAGATGGTGAGATGATGATGGATTGGCGTGAATGCGAAAAAGAGGTGCGATTTCGAAAATTGGAGGCCTGTTTATCATGTGTGTTAGAACAAATTAGCGAAGCTAAACACAAACAACAAAAAATTGTTCAAGATGCACCACTATGCAATATTACACGCTCTGAAACGTCAGTTTCCTAATGCCCCCTCGCGAGATGCATAAAATCTGGATGCATCTTTGAGAAAAGGTGCACTCCTATATAATCATTCGATGAGGCTAGATCTGCTGTAGTTTTTTGCATCCCACACAGCATCTCGCGTCTGTTGGCTTAATCCGTGAGTCTGTTCGTCCCGAAAGTGGTGTGACACTGAGGATAGTCCGTGTGTGATTTGTCACGAGCTGGTTACCGCAATAAGGCAAGATGGTGTCGCTCAAGTTTGTCGGTGGCTTCGTATGTTTGTTTGCCATAGTGGCGGCACAGGACAGTAGAACGCACTCCAGCGTCTGGAGGTCCCTGCGAAAAGTGTACACTCAGTGTGAGGACAGTTCGGACATGGTGCACTGTTTGAAGGTGCAGGCAGTCAAGCTCACGGATCGGGCGCTCAAGTTGCCCAGCATCAAGTTGGTCGACGGGTTGTCGGTGGTGCGAAAAGCTGACAAGCCGCAAGAGGTTTCGCGCTCCTTTGACTCATCCGAGTCCCTGCCTGGGTACAAGCTGGACGAGATCCTGGCCCAGAAGACGCGCGAGTTCATGGAGTCGCACGAGCTGAAGGTCAACGTGCCCAGGCTACTCGCCTACAGCCAGACCGAGGGTGCACGCTTCGTGGAGGAGGGTCGCAAGAAGATGAAGAAGTACTACGGACCATTCATGGGCGCCCTCGCCATCAAGACGGGCATTCTCACCATGGCATATCACTCCATCGCTATCGTTGCCGGCAAGGCTCTCATCATCGGCAAGATCGCCCTCATCATCAGTGCAATCATCGGGCTGAAGAAGCTGGTGACGCCGGAGGGACATGAGAAGACAACCTACGAGATCGTGAAGCACCCCCACATTTCCCAGAGCCACAGTTACTCGTCTAGTCATGGGGAGTTTGAGGGACATGAATCGGGTGGCCAGTACCACAGGAGTCTCGGCTCGGGTGACTTGATGATGCAAGATCGCGCCTACAGAGCCCATGTGCCACGAGTCTAAGCAATGCCCGTCTCGTCATTTTTTATCACTTTAAAATATCGACGAACCTCCCCACACCCGCCCAGATTCCCCGCCCAACAGAGCCTCATTCCCCCCTTCCCTCTCAGCCCCGAATCTCACCTCCCGAGCCCTCCTAGGTCCCAATCTCATCCCTCCTCAAAGTGAAATCAATCATTGCGGATATTCGGAAGATGAAGAGTCCCTCTCTCCCTGGGAAAAGACAAGGAGAAATGCTAAACATGAACCGTTTCGTAGCGAAAATGGCACGATGGCAAAATGAAAATTGATAATTTATTTATTTATTTGTTTTTTTTGTAAAGAAATAAAGAAGACAACTACTTCATTGAATTTACAATGACCCTAAATTGCCCCTCTTCAGCCATTCCCCAGTCGGCATCAGGACACAGTTGCAGAGGACGATGCGAAATCAGAGAATTGAGGCCTCATTGGAATTGCACAGACGCTGTCAATCATTCTTTATTGCTTATCTTAGAGAATAAATAGATAAATTAAGGTTATATAGTATAGAATTAATTGTACAGGTGAAGAGAGTCAATTAGTTAATTGCTACACGCCGGCCAATTCGCTCGATGTGTAGCCTTTGTAGGGCAATTGCTGATCTCCATCGGGTGTCCGCGAATTGATGCTTCGCTGCCATCCGTTTCCACCATAACCACCGCCGTGACCGTGTCCGTGTTCAGTGACGACGACGTGACTATCGCCAGAGCTTCCTCCGGTGACCAATTTCTTCATGGAACCCTTAAAGATACGTGAACAAATGATCTCGATCGACTAAATGGCAAGATTCGTGAACATACCATGAGTGACAAGAACAGGGACATCTTGGCCATCAGAAGAGCCGCTCCGGCCAGGAAGGCGAGCTTTCCCAGGACTAAGTGAAGCATCATACCTACCATGGCAAAGCCGCCCATCATCATCCCATGACCATGCTTTCCTCCGCCGTATTTTTTCTTGCGACCTTTTCAGGGGAAGAATTCACCTCAAATGTCATGCAAACCATCTTCTAGCAAGGATAATTTTTATACCTTCTTCCATGAAGTTAGGTGTGAACTTTATGCTGATTATCCGTGAAGCGATAAAATCTCGAATCCGCGAGAAGAGAATCTGATTAATACTCCTTTCGCTTTCTCCAGACTCTGCCAATTCGCGCTGGTAATTTGGATCACGTTTGATGGATATGAATTCATTGATGACATATGAACGATCACTTTCAATCGCATTGTCCAGCTTCTCTATCGCATAGTTCTTGAAACAACCGATAATCTCACTCTGTCGCACGCAATGTCGCACTATAGGAAGAAGTCCTGTGAATTTTGGGCGATCTGCAGCCTTTGATTCCACCGATTCGACCCTTATCGGCACGGTGCTGCTCAAGATTGTCCGAAAGAGAACACATGAGCAGAGAATCACCAACACTTTCCACTTAAACACGCTCATTTTGCTTACTTTGTCAATTCAAATGGGAGCAAATGTATGTTGTAAATGTCTGCAGACGGTAAGCACAAATGACAATAAATCTCCAATGTTTGTCTCTTTTATAACATAAACACACAGTTTATCTAGATTATTTCGTCCATAGAAATCCACCGAAGGTAGCAATTAGTCTGTTCATTCTACATACAAAATTGCCCCGAATATTTTTCACTGGAAGTTTGTGTCTCGGGGGAAAATGTGTGACAACTTTTTGGGTACATCGATAAAACATTCTTAATAAACTGTGAGCAAATTGAGACGCTCCATAATTGTCGGCTTGTTAAAGAACACCCAAAATAGACTTCCTCAATGCTCAGTGATTCTGACTGCTCGTCTAATTGACGCGTTTCTTGCACTCACCTTCGCGAGTTAAGTGTAATTCTATGGCGTATTTCTATTAAATTTTAATACTTTCGCAAATGCATTTGATGTTAAAGGCGTATATTTATAAAAAATATTTTATTTGTGCTCTTTGGTAAGACGTGTGAATATCTTATAGGTGAAAATGACACAAAATTTATGAACAACTGTCAACGATGCAGTCACTGCTTAATTGTGTGCCACGCAAAATTCTTGTAATCATTTCGTGACACAAATTCCGATGCGGCACTTGTTGGCTCCGTGGATGAATCCGTCTTGAAGTCAGTGGATTCCCTTTCGTATACTTGAGGACCGCCTCTCTTGTTAAAGAACTTCGTCTCATAGTCATAAAAGCGATCTGATTCGAAAGGCTTCTGGGTGGTTTCGAAGTGTCTGTGAGTGCTCTTCTTGTAGTCCTTGTAATCCTGATAGTCCTTGTAATGATGATCGTGAACTTGATAACCTAATCCTCCGTATGAGCCCAATCCTAAACCTCCCAAGCCTAAACCAATGCCGCTGATGGGTTTTGAGGCCAAACCAAAGAGGGATGCAACGCCTCCAGCTCCGAAAACTCCCGTCAAGAGAAGAGCCAATTTGCTCAAGAAAACAGCTTTCTTTCCAATCAATATCAGCACGCCCAAGATGATGGGAAGAAGGACAGCCAGATTGAACTTCAGACCCAGAAGGAAGGGCAAAATAAGGCTCTTCGTCAGAAGACGAGCTGTTAAAGAAACGAATTTCTCTTATTGCTTGTCAATTCATGTATAATTCACTAACTTACCCGTTGTGGGCTCTCCAGCTCTGTCGTCAAGCTCCTGTCCATGCGGATTATCCATGACGAACTCCAGAACGCTGTTGGAATCCCCGGCAGGTCCCACTCTCATCATCAAGCCCGGGTAAAGGGTGCTCATGTCCCATTGCAGTGATCTCTGACTGAGGATAACTCCGGTTTGATCGAGCAATGTTCTGTGAAATATGCAAAGAAATTTCACAGTAGTTTCTCATTGTGGCTGCAAATTCCATAAATTGCCTACTAATTACTGAAAAGTTATATTTTTTTGTGCAAATTCTTTACATACATATTCAACAGCGTGGAGAAAACTGCATGAGAAGTGCATGATGAGAGTTTGTGTGAATTTGAAACGTGAATTTTATAATAATCATTAATTGACTTTCTACGCTTTTTTGTACATTTGCAATTGAATGCAAATTATGCTATTATTGCATTGCTTGCCACTTGAATTGCAATATATATTATTATTACTTAAAAGAGCAGTTTTCGATGTTGTGAGAAAAGAACTAGTGTGAGACCGAAGGCTCGATTCTAATTAAATTTACATGCCACTTGAATACACTATTTATGTTATTGTTTTGCCCAAAAAATAGCATAACAAAGTTACCAAATGTCTAAGTGTTCAACCACTTGATGGTTACATATTCATCACTACAATGTATTTGAAGTTCAGTGAAAGTGAGATTATGCAGACAAGCTTATAAAAAAGTTCACTTTTCCTTCCAAAATGTGTTAAACATGTTACAAAGCGATATCCATTAGATCTTCAGCATGAATAAAGCTGACACTTTGTCAATGGCGCAAATTTGATGAGGGAAAGTGAAGAAATACCTCAAATTGAGTGTGTCACGGTCGAGAAAATTGAACGGAATTGATCTTGGCATTGAGTAACCTTCATCGCGAACCATCGATAATCCATTGGTGATCGTGTAGTTGTCCGCTTCCTCGATGGACTGCAGGGTGTGCAGAGCCTGTTCGCCCAGACAAGGAATCACTCCCAAGTAGGGCTTGTTCTTAATGCAATACCCAAACGTGCTCAATTCACACTTCACACGCGACACAATCGCGACGATGGCAAGAAGATGCGCGAGGATATTCATGGTGTCTTGTGTCAATCACTGCAACCGTCCAACTGTGGTTGGAATTCCTGCACGACTGAACTATTTTGGAGGGCTCTCATTGAATATATAGTGAAAATTGCTGGATTATTGTTGCGAATTTCCATAAATTGCGACGCATGAAAGAGGAAGCTGACGGAAGAATAAAAATAAAAGTGAATTTTTGCGCAGAAATAGCGAAAGTTTCACTCAGCGGACACTTAATTCTTTCTTCGCGGGACGTTCCATCATCGTCTTGGGTCAATTTTCGTCTCACTCAGTGCCATTGTTCGCACAGTTTCATTGTCATTCTTCTCTCCTGCACATCTCAAGCATATATGCCATTAATTAATTTGACCAGTGTGGAGTAGAGATTTGCCACAAAAGTGACCGTCCAACAGGAAGTGGCATGAGAGAAGGAGAGCACAATGCGAAAAATGTAGCTCATTGTGTGCAACCGAGTGAAAATTAGCGAAATTTTCTGCAAATTGTATGTATAATTATTGCCATCTTCGCGGAAAGTCTCATATGTGGGGAGACACTGAGTCTGGCGGAGGAAATCATGGCCACTGACGATGACCGTGGGGCAGACAATTGCGACATTGCTGTGTTTGTCACTGGAAGTCTTGATAACGCGGACGTCAGTAGGATAATTCCTGAAGTGGTTCAATTTGCAGACTCGATTGAAAATCACAGGATGTCGTGTGATGTGATTTTTATGTTGATTTGCTTCTTCTCTGCGCATAATTGTCAGCCTCTGGGCAACAGTGATAGAGTAAGCGGGACGCATGAGAGACTCATAACTCTCACTCGGACAAGAATCAATTTCTCCAAGTCTGATGAATTTAATGTGATATTTCTTTCCGATTTTTTTTCTTTCTTTCTTGAATCGCTGGTTAATGTTATTAACATAATTTTCCTCTTTGGCATCATCGCGGAGGAAAGTAAAAAGCTGGAACTCTTCCTTTTGTCCAATGTGTAGCGGCGTCACAAGAGACTCACGACTCCGCGCGGTGGCAGTCAGGAGAAAGTATCAGACGGATTTCCAGACATCGACAATCTGGCTTTATTGACTTGCGACTCCATGTGAAGTTTTCTCAGAAAACAAACACCCGAGAGATGCAAGATATTGAACTTGCCATGCACAAAGAATAAAGGAGATGGAAAAGCGCCATGCACTCATGAGATTTTCTCAAAAGCCAATATCTTCACTCGCAGCAAACAATGATGATTGAGCAAAGATATTCGGTGAGAGGGTCGCATTGACGCGCGCGGGATGGAAAAAAAGTCCGCCGAGACTTTTTTCATACATTGTTGCTTTCTGCAGTCGCAGAGATGAGAAAGTGGAATTTGCAACAAAATCCAATTCAAAGCTGAAATGATGGATGAACAAGGTGTTGTTGGAGAGAAGAGAACCAGCTTGTAACTCATCGCTCGTCACGCTCAATCACCTACTAATTATTCGAAGATATCAATTACATGTTTATTTTTCTGTTGCCTGAGAAACCCACATTGAGCAAGCATGCTTCTGATATGGGTTAGCAGTGCCAATGTCTGCACGGCATTGAACTTCCAACCGCCATGCAATTCAAGTGTGAAACCGCAAGTTTTGCCCACATCGCGGCGCTTTCCGTGATCGCGCAGCGCACGTGCATTTTATTCACTTTTTCTACCCAATAAAATACATTCATCTTCTTTTAATTACATTTATGATTTAAGAAGTCCGCATTCCACAATGTATACATCTTCTGCTGAGCCTTTAAATTTCTCTGACGATGATGCTGGCGAACGCGCGCTGTTGGTCGGCTCAGTGTGTGACCACAGAAGAAAGCCTCGATCTCGATAAAGGTGGAATTTGACTTTTTCACTATCTCAATAAAATCCACTAATTGACCAACAAGACGTGAAAATCCCGTTCTATCGTGAGAAATACGATCATTTCAGTTATGTGCCTGATGGATGATCTCGGGGAGAAATTGGTCAGTCGGACGACAGGGCGAATATGACACCTTACGCAGAAGGTATTGCAAATAAATTGGTGATATTGTTGATCTTAAGATGCCATTCTATGACTGTATATAACGTAAACATACTTACAGATGCGCAAACCCGCGAAGAGAATACCAAACAGACGCGGATGTCTTTAAATGCAAATAATGACCAAAATAAAAAGAGAGAAGTGAGGAGGAAGAAAAAACTGTTAACAAAATTAACCTAAATTTGTAAAGATGCTCCAATGTTTGACACAGCCGCGGCTATTTGTGGAAAGTTTTGTTGTCTGAATCTCCTTTTCGCATCGCGGCCTTTTTTTCTCACTCGTGGACACCTTGACCGCAGAGATCGCGAGAATGGATCGCGTGGTGAAAGTGATATCCATTTTTCGAGAGGGAAAGAGCAATGGCGAAAAAGAGTCGCAGAGATTTACAAGACGCTGTCTGATAAAGTGTAGCAAATCCACTTTCATCCTTCTTAGCACATTATCAAATTGTGCTTCGCGGTGAAAATCACAGACCTCAGAAAATCCGCAGGTGAAAATCTCTCGAATGCCTTCGATGAAAATCCGCACTATATGGGGGGAGAGAAAAAGTGTCGCAGAGGAAGTGAAATGCGGTGAGAAAATTGATACAAGTTAATTGTGAAGAGTTATAACATTTATTTCTCGACTTTATACAACAATAAATTACTAGAACAATGATGAAAGAGAGATAGGAAGAAGAGGAAGTCATCGGCGAGGAGTAATTATCTCTTAATACTGGTACAAATGAGAAGAAGAGAGAGTGTAATGGTCAAAAAGAAGCGATCGCCAACATTACGATCCATTATTAAGGTCAAACCCATTACATTTATGAAATTCACGTGCATTTTGATGATTTCTCTAATCAACATATTTACTCTTTTTTCTATCTCTTGATACATGTTATTTTTGTGGAAGTAGCAATTACCGTTCACAGTGATTTTTATATTTAATTGTAATCTGCATGTACGAATAGTTTAATAGGATGATCGGATGCGTGCCTGCGATGGGATCAAGAATGGGTGAGCGAGAGAGAGAGAGAGAGAGATTAAGAAATGTACACTCATTAAGAGGTTTAAATAGTCATCAGATAAATCGATCAATTTCGTGCGTAATTGATGCAATTTCACAAGAGATTAGCACGAAAGCTCTTCGATCAATCTCTCGGTATGTGGCAAGTTGAAAAAAAAAGCCTATGAAGATGTCGAGGCAAGATAGAGAAAGAGGCAATTGAATTCCCGATACACCTCTTTATCGTGATCGCTTTCCTACATTGGAATACATAATTTCATTCAAAGCAGAAAAGTCTGAATAGCCCAAGAGAAGTGACTATGAAAAATTATTTGTTATCACCTACTCAGGTCTGGTGACACCAATTTTTCTGTATAAATAAAAGAATGTATTACAGAGTTGGCTCTGAATGGGCTTTTTGAAGAAAGGCGGTTGGAAGAGAAGAAGTGACCAAGAGAGACGCGAAATGTATTGACGATGGAAGGTGCGTGCGCGACTCACTTGTGTATACAAGATACCCCAGGTGGGGGTATGAAAATGTATCATATATTGGCATAAAGATGAGTGGGGCTTGGAGCTGACCCAGAATGCATCGCAGTTCCGTTACATGATCATGATCAGGCAACGCAACGCGATCGATAAAAGTTACTGTTTTTCCATCGCTTCTTCTTCTTCAAAATTAACCACTTTGCACAATGTCGAGATCATTGCCAAAATATACACTTCGGCATCTCAGGGAGGCAGAGAGAGAGATCATAATCACGACACTGTGCGTGTCTGCACAGAGATGAGAGCGAGACACATTGTGTGGAGAAAAAAGAAATTCATTTTAGTGGGTTAAATATGTGAGAAAATGAATTATAATCGCAGGATAAGTAACAAAAAAAATAACACGATCACTGAAAAGGGAAAATTTCACTTCATCGGAGAAATCAAGTTGAATGTGTGAGAAAAAAGCACCGACCACAATCACGAATTGATCCAATGCACGATGTGTGATATTTTGGTAAATTGTGAAGGTGAGGAATATTTTGGTTGAGTTTGTTTGGTTTGTCATATTGTCTGTCAATTATCGTGCTTGTTGATTTCAGAAACCGTAGTTAGAAATATTTTTTTCAAACATTTTTTGAGAAAAAATACTTATCAATATTACCGATTTGCACTTATTAAATGCAACAGCAATTCTATTGCGATCAACAAAGAAAAAACACAATATTTTATAAAAATTACATTTTTCATTCGTTCATTTAACTTTAAGACTTAGAAGTAGGATTCGTAGTTTTACCTTTCATTTTCTTATTAGAGTTGAGAAGAAAAGTATATCTTGAAAGCATAGAGATCGTGTCCATAGACTAAATGTCAGTCGTCAAGAAGCAACACAATTTTCAAGTTTATCTATATCAGAATGAATAAATAAATTAAATAGAGCGGTCTTTGTTGACAAACTGCGATAGATTGAAAGAGATTCTCATCTATAGAATTGGTATAGAGTAAGTCAAATAAATTAGGACGTTTTCAGTTTTTGTCGTTTTAAATAAATAAATAGTTTCTTTCCCTAAAAATTGACCAATTTCGTGCCAAATTTTCCTTTCCACCCTCCGTCAAGGGTGGTTATACCTATTTTTGGGAGGATAGCGAACCATCGGAGGCATTTACTGGGCGTATCCGTTGTAGGCCAGGTTGTGAGCGTCGAAGGATCGGGCATAGTGTCCGTGGTGATCCTCGTAGCCGCCGTGGTGTGGATGGGCGACCACCTCGTAGCTCTGGGATTGCTTGGAGTCGAAGAGCTTCTTCAGGCCGATGATGCCGGACAGGAGGAGGGCAAGTTTGCCGATGATCAGGGCCTTGAAGGCGATCAGGGCGAGGAATCCAATGGCCAGGGGCAGGAGGGCGGCAGCCTTCAGCTTGAACAAGAGCAGGAGGGGCAGGAGGAGTTTCTTGGTCTTCTTTCCCTTTCCACGAGCTGATCGAGACACAGGCAAATTAGCTGCAATTCCGGGGAGAGTATGGTCTTGGGGGCGCTCTTACCTTCATCGAGAGATCGCTGCATTTCCTGGATGGAGTCCTTGGGCACCTTGAATTGCAGGGTGTGGGAGCCCAAGAAGCGCGCCACACGGTCCACCAACAGCGAGTCAACCTCAGACTCGCGGGCCTCAGGCTCAGCGGGCAGGACGATCTCGTTGAGTGATCGTCCGGAAGCCACGGGCTCAGACTGCACGAGGCTCACGCCCTCGGACAGGTTGATATCACCTTGGCTGCCGTCGATGTAGTGCAAGGCGCGTTCCTGCAGATGTACAGTTGGTTTAGAGTATATATTTTACTATCTCTAATTTCTTCGATGCAGGCATATATTTAAATGGGTGTACAGTAATGTGATCAACGGCCACATCCAGAATCCGGTCTTTCAACTGTTATCTCATCCGTCTTGGCGTTGAGATCTTGCCACAAACCGGGCTCAAAAGAGTTTACACAACAGTTATACTCGGGCATTTTCCCGCGGATAAGAGAGAAAATTTGGGTAACTAGGCGCTGTCTCTGGCTGTCATATGCGATTGATCGTGAGATTTGATGTGTAAAACGCGAGAGATCAAATGGGATCGCGGGCATTATTGTAATTGGGACGCGGGAGCACAAGAAGGAATTCGCGACTGATTTTGAGTTTATCTATAGCACTGAGATCACATCCATTGAATTCGGGGTGCTGAGGACACGTACCTTTAGGCATAGGACCATTGACTTATCACCACAATCCTTGACAAATCTGAGGGCTGTCGTGAGGAGGCCATCTGTCTCAGATGGACTGGCACTGGCCACAGCTATGGCAACAAGTAACACACACAGTGACTTCATATTTGTAACGAAATATTTTTGTTTTAAATAAAATTTATGCTAATTTTCACTGAACAGGCGCTTGTAATCCCGATCACACCAGGGAGTGCACGTTGTTAGTGGTCAGAAGGCAGCCGGTGAACTGTGACTAGAAGACGCCGACGTCCGCGTTTTATTCTCTTGTGCACCTCTGGTGGCGATGTGTTATGGAATTTAAATTAATGGACGATTTGAAAAAGACAAGTTGAGGAGTAGAGGCGCTATATATATGGCGGAATAAATAACGTGCGGAATGGGTGGAAAAAAAGGTACGACACGATGTCGATGGGTATAGTGGTGCTCGGAGAAAAAATTGTATCTCTTTGATAGTGGATTTCTCAGCTTCCCCGCGCTCGCTAAAGAGTGACGCTCGTCAGATGGATGGCTCTATGCCAGTATGCTGGATGGCTGTGGCGGAAAGAGATCGCCATATCCGCCCGAGATATGCATGGGGGGAGCGCGTACATCGCGAGGGGGGATCTAGCGTCGCACAGAGTCTCCACACCACTCTGTCTCCATGGCGCGATCGTTGGTGCCATTGTCTCGCCACCGCATGGGGAAGCAAGACAAAAAGCCCATCCGCGCCTGAAGAAGATACTCTTTTTTGGGCGGGACATGGTCGCCTCTTTTTCGTACACCTCACAATTTGTCTATATACCCGCCGCGCACTTGCACCTCATGTGCGAGGCAAAAAAAAACGAGACTCAAAGAGGCCCCCATATGTACACGAGGGCCTCGAAAGACACTTTAAAAAGTAGCAAATGAAATGTAGAAAATGTATGTGTACAGAAACTCTCCCTGAATTGCGATCGTGAATCTCTAATGAGACCCGGCCCAGAAGGTGTGCGTTTGAGAGTGTCTCGGAGGAAAATCCGGTTGCAAGGGAGAGATTATTTTATCACCATGTGAATGAAAATTGCACCATTAGGCGCGCAGTGTCGGTAGAAATTCACCGTGAATCAAATGCAAATTTGTCAAAAGGCCTTTTTGTTTCTCCCAATTTCCATTTCGTGCGATTGAGAGAAATTTATCGTGATTGGACTGTTGGTGACAGCATGAGAAAAGAAACCACCTGGGCTTTAATTTATTCGATCACTTGGAAACCCGTCGAAAAAAAGATGTCCCGCGACAGAATACATCCAACTTGTGAGATTTTTAAGTGAGTCAGTGAATTTTATTTATGAACTGATCTTACAATCATACACACCTGATTCTCAGCACTAGCTGCCGAGGAGGGGTTGATAAATCTTTAAATGAGAACATCTGCGGTTTGAAAATTGTAATGCACTGAAGCTAAGGTGTAATTTGTGAAAAAAACATACAAGTGTACACATGTATAGAAGTACACTAGATTTATTGTGAGGAACAATGGAATAATTGCAAACATTATGCAGTATGATTATTAAAGTTTTCATATTATCAAACACATTCTTGATGAGATCAATCAACAGATTTCTTCGCCACTGTGCAGTCGTATAGGAAGAGTGTCTGTTCGCAGGGGAAATTGCTGGCGGAAGGAGATGCAAATTGAGGCGAAGAAGCAAGAGTCGACAAGAGATTGATTTCATGTGTAATTTCCAGCAATAATTAATCTCAAAGAGACCATTTAATTATCTACTTTATTCCACCAATCGACCCAGAAATGCATCTCTGCGCTTTTCCACATTTTCGCCCTTCCCGATCATGAGCCATCATCAATGGTACAAGTGTGAAAGAAGCACGAGACACGCGTTCAATTGAACAATGAAATTACCCTCGAGAATGAGCGTGGAAGATGATGGAAAAACGGAATTACTCCAATTTCAGTTCACGATCATTTCCCAAGTGTCTTCTTCAGCCACCGCCGATGGAGATCACGGAGAGTCACTCATGAGTTGCTAATGGATGAAAGTGAGGTGCTCTCTATGATTTTTTTCGACTGGCTCAATAGACGGCGAAAAGAAAATATTGTAATAATGGGTGGAAGAGGTTGAGGTGAGGTAAAAAGAAAAAAAAATCAGCAATCTCCTCAGCGGAGACCCATAATTTATTCCCTCTTTCCCTTTCTCACACTTATGCCTCTTTTCACCTGGCAAAGCCACAATGGCACAAGATCAGAGAAATATCACAGTCATGAATGAAATAAATGACCATCCCATTGCGGATGTTGCCTCCAAGGTACGTTTTTCCCCGCCAAAAATACACATCTGTAGAAATGCTTCAGAGCTCGTCACGAACTCTCCATCCGTCTTTATTTGCTCGGCGTCCGACGGAAAAATGGCGACTTATGGCGCGAAAAAAATTATAATTCATGAAAAAACTTTCTACACGCACTTCAGTGGTGCAATGGGTCAAGTTGGCTCACCGTGATCTTGAAATCATTACCGAATCTCCCACTCAAATGCGCCTACATTCAGGCGCACCGCTATTGCGCTTGTTTTGTGAATGAGTCTCTCCGTCTCAGCTCAACCGTGAGATAGACGAGTGCTGGTTTTCTTCAAAGGAAATCCGCGTGCAAAAAGACATAGGCAAGAGAGAAAAAAAAATGGAGACAGCTGAAATGATTATAATAGCTAATTAAAGCGCGATCATTTGATTTTAGTTTCCGGAGGACGGAAATCAAATGGTGTGATGGTGAAAGAGAGATAAAAAATGTGCCAAATTTGAATATTTATATGAGATGGAATTTGAGAAGAAATTCACCCATTTGACTGATCCCCTATTGAACATGAGTGGCACGCAATGCCACACTTTTCAGAGTCCAATTGCTCTCCACCCTCCGCGATCATGATTTCTATTTTGCCACGATCACCGGCGGCGGTGGCTAAAGAAGCATAACATTGAGGAAGAAAACCACTAATGCTCGTGATTATTGGATTAATACATTTGGGGCACCCAGAGAGAGAAGCTGGACTAATTAAATTCAATTACTCTTGTATTTGGTTTATGAAAGAATAATTACAGCAATTTCTTTTCTTTTCACAATACAAAAAAAACAACCATATAAGTTAATTTTCACCTTTAGCGATATACAAAAACAAATAAATAAATTTCTTATACAAAATCACTCTCATTTTCTAAGGTATTCACATGTTTTCTTTTTTCTCGCTTTTTTTCAACTAATTTATAAGATTTTGGTATGATTTTCTCTTAAGAATAGGTAATTCTTTTTGGTTGATTATGCCTCGTCGTGGTTTTGCAGAGATGATGTTTTTTTCATTAATTTTTAATTGGTAAGGTCTCAATGAAACGGGAGGTTCTGAAAGGGAGGGAACTAGGCTTACTGGTGGTTGGGCATCTGGGCATTGTACGCCTGTTCGTGTGAGTCAAGGTTGCGTCCCCATCCGGAGCCACCGTGACCGCCCGAGACGACAACTTCGTGGGATCCCTCGTGATGGCCGGCACTGCTGGACACCAGCTTCTTGATGCCAATGATGGAGGCCAGAACCAGGGCGAGTTTCGAGACAATCAGGGCTTTGCCGGCGAGCAGGGCGAGGGCTCCATATGCCAGGGGAACCATGCTTCCAGCCAGGATGACAGGGATCATGACCCAGCTGTTCTTCTTCTGCTTAGCGCGTCCTTCCGCTCGGTCGATCTCATCAGACTCTGGGAATTTAACCTGCACCAAGGGAGAAGAGAGTCAAGTTTAGATTTTGATTCGGATGCACAAGCTTTCTTGGGACTCACCTGAAGTGTGTGAGTGTTGAAGAAGCTGACAATCTTGGAGAAGATCATCTTGTTAAGGGCAGTTTGCTTGTCACTTAGTGATCGTGGCAAGGACTCTTCGATTTCCTCCGTGGACTTGGCAGGAGTCTCATCAACTGCGGCCGCATCCTGTCGCACCAGCTTGATATCATCGCCAATGGACACATTCCCGACAGACCTGCTGGCGCGATCGAGTGACGTGAGCAACTTGATCTTGAGACACACCGTCAAGTCCGTCGTTGAACACTCTTGGTATGTTCTGTAAATGTATCGCAGGTCGTTGAAGACCGACGAGCCGACCAGTGATCGTGCTTTATCCTCCATCGTGACTGAGTTCTTGGATGTTGGGGCACTTCTGGCCAGCACCAGTGTGACAGAGCACAGAACCAATAGACACTTGCTGAACATTGTAATGATTTAAATATTTATTAAAAGCTAAAATGGAACTAGACTCTTTGGAAAAAAGTATTGCACCGATAACAGATAAACTTCTGCTTCTGGGGTAAACTCCTAATGCCAACTTAAGAGTCGATGTGATACACAATGAGTACTGCAGAACACTGATACGGTGCAATTAGTAATTTCATGTTTTATACCAGATGCCACAGTTTGTTGCAATTGAATGCAATTATGCATCCGATATATTCCCACCTCTTCCACCTACAACGGCCGTTGCGGCTGTATTGGTGTTGATGAGTGCAATGCGAAGATAAATATGCAAGAGGCTTGAAAAAAAGTGGTTAAATGAAATGGATGTAGTGTAGTAGGAATATCGTTCTATTCTAATACCTCGCGGGCGCATCGTGATTTCTTTTTTCAAAACATCACTCTCCGTCTCTCTCCATGATCACCCTCTTGTAGCATAAATTCATATCATAAGGCCACCCAACAGTAGATCACTGTGTCTACCACGTGTTTGTTATCGTCTCAGCACTCATAGAAAAATATGGGTGTGGAAACACTTTTATTGAAATTACCAATTTCTAACTAACCGCGATAAAATAACGAATGATTTTTGTATTTGATGAAGAAGTTATGAAATGTTTCTTCACAGTGTTACGAAAGGTACAGATTGACTTCAGAGAGAAACTAAACTTGACCCTAAAAAATTACATAAATATGTTTTAAACCTCTTCAAGAGGAACAGACAAATAACTACGTGAATCTGGAAAACAAAGTCTTTTCACGATTCCCTTGGGTTTGCACTCCGAACTTGACCATGATTTGTTGAATTGACTTCGTGGGCTGTGTTGATTTTGTTGATTCAACTAACTAGTGCAGCAGGTGAGGAGGATGCTAGTTGGCAATAAATTCAGTCGTGTTTTCCACATGTGTGTTTCGAAGCCTCCTCTGGTATGTTGGCGCTTCAGCAAAATGTTGTGCTTCGTTTTGGTCTAATTGCCCTTAATCGTCTTCATGCTCTTGTGTGTATGGAGCTCATCATGCAATCCGCCTGTAAGTACACAGACTCCCCCCGCGATCGGCTCCAATGCAAATGCGTTTACAAGAAATAATATTTGTGGCATCTCCCATAGATATACAGTTTGCTCCAAAAATTGGAGTCCGTTTCGTGCATGGGGAATTTCATTTAGCACTGCTTCACTTGCTCTCATCTCACCCAAAGGCATACCCGCACTTTTACGAGTGAAATCCCATCTGCTGTCTGCTTTTTTGCCAACAATTTTGCTAATGCGATAGAGATCTCTAAAACGCTCAAAATCATGGAAAGAAAAAAAATCTTACTCTCTGGGAGGTGTTTCATATCACACGGATGTGAGATTTATGTTCAAAAGGAAAAGTTTTCACCTCACATCTTATCTATTCAAGCTCTCATAATTGTAGTTAATACTTCTTTCTCACTCTCTTCCCCTCTGTCAACATTGAAAGCCCATGCCAAATGGCCTTTTCTTATGGGAAACCCATTAATCAATTATATGCAACATATCTCTTCTGAGCCATCATCCCATTCAGTGCTGTGCCAAGCAAGAGACAGAGACGGAGTAGAGAATGAGTAAAGCACCTGCTAATTTCAATATTTTCCACTCTTAGGAGCACTTGTGTGGTTCACACTAATTAAAATCAACAATAAAGTGCATACGATTATACCTTTCTAATGATTCTCTCAGGTGATATTCTCTCGCAGACAATTTCATGGGCGTTTCATCTGAAACGATTCCAAATCCATACATCTCAAGAATAATTGCACTTTTTCGAGTGAAAGAGAAAAAATAGGAAAAACTGTGTGATAAAACATTCAGTAAACACGAAGAGAAATGAGAAGTGACAATTGGATTTCTTGCGAGACATTTTAAATGCCATTTCCTTACTTCGCTTTCAGTCTACGTGACAAATTAAGTCAATTTGCAAGTTATGTGAGAGTTATTTGCTCGATTGTGGGTGAGAACTATACTGTCATATCTATATTTTAGCCATCTCGAAATCACTTCATTATGTATTTGAAATGAAACAGCAATGGTGCAAATTATTTTAAATTAATTTGCACTTGATAATTGTCGAGTGTTGGCTTTCAAAATTAGTTTACTTACTCAATAAACACTGTGTAATTTACTTATATTCATTCAAAGTAATGAGTACAAATTTATATAAATTTATTTTTTTAATAAGTATTAGAAGATCCCTTGTTGATAATTCAAAAATCATATGCAAATAGTACAAAAATAATCATCTCCTATTTAAGCACTATTTCATTCTCTTACAGATAAGCAATTACGAACAATTAGCAAAATCAATTACTTTGTAGAAGCTCCGCATTTCTATCGCAGTTACTTTTTCTCCGCTAAGAAAGCAAACACTTGCAAATCAGCATGAAAACAATATCACTACATAGAAGAAATAATTACTTTTATGTTAATTCTTTCCCCAACTTGTCTTATGCAAAAACCAACGGCACATGTTGTGGCCAATGTACTTTATTGGCGTGAGAGAACTTTTTCCTCTCATTTCTTTTTGCCTGCAGCAATTCAATTTCCATTGAAAACTTTTTCTTGAGATCTCTATTAAATCTGCGCGAGATTTGCAAGCTTCGCCCAAGATATTGCAGAGCTTCTCGCGAAAGTGAAATGCGCGCCACGAAAGAGCCTAAAACTATACAGACTGCGCAATCTCGATCGTAATCTTGATTGATGTTTTATTCACCGCTAACGATTGTTATAGTCTTGGTATTATCAAAAGTTTTCTCTTAAGTTTTTCGCTTCCACCGCCAAAGACAACCGAGAAATCCGTTTGGTTGGCGATGAAAAAAAAGCTCTTTAGTCGGTTAATCGAAGAAAAAAGCTATATGTATATAAGAGAGATGTTAAATTTATTGGCTCATCTGCGATAAGATGATATCTAAATTTAAATTGGATGTTCACTTTGTCCGACAGAGATGCAAATAAAAATTCTTTCATCAAAGTCGCGCAGCTTCTTAACAGTATACTCGATGCTCGAGCAATTTATTGCAAATAAAAGAACCGAAATATCTGTCGTATTAACCCAATTAGGGGGAGCTACAAGAGCTGAATAATCATTAGATTGAGCCGCAGAGGAAGCTTTCGACGTGCACCACCTGCAATCACTGCCTTTGTCTGCAAAATTGTCTCACGGGAAAGTGTAGTCTATGACTAAAGTGGACGAGATAGGAAGTTTTCTTCCGCAGCATATTTGCAAGTGCCATGTAATTAAATCAACTTTCTGTTGTGAACTGTGGCAGAGCCAGCGCGAAACTATGGTTAATTCTTCGTGCATCAGTGTCAAGATCAAGGGGAAAATTAGCCGAGTCTTTTTCACCACGGTGGCTATTGCTTCAATAGCCCATGTTGATGCAGAGACATGATGGAATTGCAGATGAAGAATGTGGTACAAAATATTCATTACGATGCTGCGAGTGTTTTTCTTCAATTGTTTATCGTCTTCTCTGCCGGATGATGATGAGGAACTAAACGACGGCAAAAACAATGCTGTGTGAATTTGTCAAGTGATTGTCGCTTTTTGTCGCTATTACCCACTCACCATTATCTTAATCATTGTCACGAACATGACTCCGGAGGCCAAACAAAGTTTATCTCAAACGTAGAAAATATAATTTCGCATCAAAGATTGGGAGAAATTAAGCGTTTGTGTGAAAGAAGGATATTGAAAAATAACGGTGGAAAATGTTCAATTAAATTATTCTTTTTCAGTTTATTTGACTTTTTTTCTAATGCCAAGAAGTGTGAGAGAAATCTCTTAAAAATTCCCAACAAACACTGGAAATGAGAAAATAAGGAGAAATTTTGCCTGGACAAGTAAAATAGTTTGCGTGGGTGCAAGACTGCGGTATTTCGGTTAACGCAAAGATCGTCGGATTATGACCTTGCTTTTACGATTTGTACTTGGTGGAGACAAGCCATAAAATGTAATTGAAATTGAATGCTGATGAATTGGCGTTGTGTGCTCGGAATGGCGTTGAAAGCAGTGAAGATCTAGGGAATAAATTTCCATTTGTCAGGCTGTGTGATAAATAAAACTTGCGGAGTGACATCGCGAAAGGGTATTTGAGAATTGAAGACCAATTGAGGAGAGCTCGTAAGGTTAGAATGGTGAGAAACTGGGTAGAAGGTTGCTTCCTAGGCGGTAAGAGGTGCAATTTTCGCGAAAGTTACCAAGAGTGTGTGGTCAAAAGTTGCTCCTCCAAGTCGCGACGCTCTCGCTGGACCTACTTGGCAGGTTGCAGTGGCCCAGTTGTATAATAGATTAATTTTATGATGATTTCTTGTGCTGGAGTGCCATTCGTCTCCTCACCACCGTGCCACAAATGACTGCTAATGAGATAGAAAGACACTCCAGCATTCATCTTTCTCTTTCACCAAATTGATGTGGCCCAAAATTCAAGCGGATTCATGACCCAAATTATTTTATGAAAAAAAAGAAGAACATGCGATAAAAAATTGATATTTGCAATGTTCAACATTTTTTCCATCAAGTCGCGCGGCCCGTGAGAATATCGTAAGATTGGATTGGATGAAAGAACACGCGAGATCAGTAAAAATTTCACAAAATGTCTTTTGTTTCCTTCCTTCTTTATTATGTATATCAAAATACAATAAAAGACGCTTCTCGGTTGATGGAAAAAGATACATTTAATGTAATGAACTACTGTTGAAAGACAGAGATTTTTGGTCGGCATATAATTGTAGCACGTCGAACAGGGGCTTCTGAAGATGGTTTTTGCGTTTTGTGTGTCGATGGTATGCACGTGAAGAGAATAAAGAATGTATGGATGAGAGATAAATGATAAAATCCAGGTGAAGAAGAAAGATTGTGAGAGAGAGAAATTGCTAGAAAGGTGTCTCTAACAGCAACAATAAATTTCTATGGCAAGTTAATGGCGCAATTTGAGGCAGCTGAAGTACAAGAGTGCAAATATTCACGGCGATAAATGAACAGTCAATCCACCGATGGGACAGACAAATAAAACAGAGCAAATATGTTAAGGCATTTTATAAGAAGAATGCAAGTTGTTTATATACAATTTTATAGAGAAGGTGAAGTTGTAAATATTACAAGAGTTAATTTGTTTTATTCGTTTTCATTCACTTTAATTCTTACTATTTATGAGGTGTATAGAGCTCACATAGAAAATTTGTGAAAAAATAGTCGTAGATTTGCTAGAGAAGTAAAAAATAATAAGATAATTATATATAACAGAGACAGTCGAGGTAAGTCTTATAAAATTACTTTAAAAATAGAGACAGAATTAAAGTAATAGTTAAAATAGCTTAATACTTTCACATTAGATGTGCTTCATTTTGTTTGTCGTTTTTTTGGAAGTTGAAGGTGAGATTGAAAGTAGATAGGAAGTCGTCATCTTTGCACTACTTGAGATAGTTACAGAAAATAGTTAAGATAGAGTGACAATTTGGCTCCTTTCTGACACATTTCTCATAACACAAAATGTTGTTAAAGTTAGAGGAAGAGAGAAAATAAGATCTTGTACATCTCACTTGAAAGACTATACAATAAGCTTATGTTCTAAGGAAGGAATGAAGGAATCCAATATAAGGATTTTACAATGCATTCTATCTTTTACCAAAGGATTACTTTCATTTGTTGATAGAAGTTCTTCTTGTTCATTTGTCGTTTGTAACAATTTTTCTTCGTCATGTTCGTCATTTTGCATATTACAGCATATTAAATAAATAAATTAAGTGTTACGAACCTAACAAACACTATTTGCCAAGGTACAGCAATGTTGCACCTTTGGCGTACAAAGCCCCGAGCATTTGCGGTACTGAGTCTAGAAGAAGAATAGCTAATAAAAATATTCTCAATAATTAAATAACAACATTAAATATATCTTCATCTTGAGATGTGTTGTATAAATATTCTACTCTTTTTCATTGTTTTTTTTCATCTTTTTTCAGAGAGATTGCTTGAAAAGAAAAAAATAAATAGGAAGACATAGGATAGTGTGGACCTACGAAAGAGAGATAGAAAGTTGGTGATGCGCTCTTCTCTAAGTCAAATTAGAGAAAAACTCGTCGTCCACCACTCGTCGAGTGGGTGACTTTGGCCTAAGAGAGTCGTGCGAAAGTGGGTCAGCGATGGTCCGAGGTGGGCCTTAAGGCTTCTGCGCGGCGTAGGCCAAGTCCTGGGCATCCACTGAGCGTCCCCAGCCGCCACCGTGTCCGGATCCACCGTATCCGCCGCCGAGGTCACCGCCGCCGAAGCCGGAGCCCACGAAGGCGTCGCCGTGGCTGGATGAGTGGCTGGAGGAGTGGTGAGGGTGGGCAACGACCTCGTACGTGACGTGCTTCTCGTGCGACAGGAGCTTCTTGAGGCCGATGATGGCGGACAGCACCAGGGCGATCTTGCCGACGAGCAGGGCCTTGCCGGCGATCAGGGCGATCGCGCCGAGCAGGAGGGGCAGGAGAGCGGCGGCCTTGAGGGCCACAGCCAGGAGGAGGGGTCCCAGGATCTTCGCGGCCTTCTTCTTCTTGCCACGGCTCTCGCCAGCGGCGCTGGTCTCTTCCTCGCCGAACAGATTGTCGGACACGTCCTCCAGGGCGCGACCAGTGGACGCAACGGCGTTCACCACGTCGGATCCCTTGAGGTCGACCTTGATGGTGTGGGTGTGCAGGAAGTGCTGCAGACGGCTCCACACGAGGGACTCGACGGACTCATCGCCAGCAATGCTTCGTGGAGCACCCTCGTACTCAGCTCCGGGCGTCTTCACGATTGTGACACCCTCGGTGAGTGGGAACACGTTCTTTTGCATCACAACTTTGTCAACAAAATTGAACAGCTTGTACTTTACACATGACACTGAGTCCTTGTTAATGCAGTCGTGGTAAATGCCATCGAGGAGGTCGTTGTCTGTGCTCACGGCGTTCCTGGAGTGGCCCCGCGTCTCCTCGGCCGGAAGTGCCGTCACCACTGCCACAACACACAAAATTCCAATAACTAACTTCGCCATTTGCGGGGGAGGATTGCTATCTCGTGGCGGATAATGAGTCGAACAAGAAAGGTGCGAAATTTAGTGAAACAACCCTCGGTCCAAGCACAATCACTCCGTGGTGTTACTCTCAACTGGCGTCGAATAGATGCAAGGATGATATGATACCGTTTGCAGAACGTACGGCCAATTTATATGATACCTCTTTCGAATGATTCCCCACCAGAGAGAGTCCACAATTCTGCTCTTTTACCTCTTAAGCGGTGCATATACTTGAGTGTTGGTGACTTCCCAATGGGTCGGTCTCCCCGTGTTAGGCTCGGGTCTCTCTCTCCAGCGCTGGCTCTCACCGTGTCTTTTCTTTCCCTCTTTCACTTTGTGCCACTCGCGAGCATTGGTAGCAGCCGACTTGGAGCACCGTCATCATCATCGCTGGTCGTCAATGAAGATGATCACTCGAGAGAACAGTCTCAGCTCTCTCGGGTCGTTTTTGCTCCTCCACCTGCCCACCAATCCGCGTTGGACAGTCATTAATAATTTTTCCAATGACGATCGAAGCTCATGGCGTTAGGAGATAAGTATCGCCGCGTGAAAGACAGCGAGATAAAAGAATGGACCGCCAGTGTAAAAAATAGAAATGAGAGTAGAGAAATGTCCGCGACTTTCAGTCCTCCCGTTAATCAATGGTCTCCAGCGAGCCCCACATACAATGCAGGCATTTGCTACAATTATTTCATTCGCGTCTCATTACGGAGAAGGAGACCACCACGAGAATTCTTTTATCAGCGACACCGTGAGCGTGTGTTGGGCGACCCTGTGCGAAAGTATTCATGAGAATAATGAGTGGGGAAATGCTGATGGTATACAATCTAAATAGCTCCATGAGGCTCTCATTCTTCTCCGCGTGATTCTCCCATCTGCCCCACCTCCCGCCACGCGGACTCTATCTGGCACAGTTCCTCAGAGTTCAAAGAGACCATTCTCCGCGGCGGGTGGGGAAGCAGCCACCCTCCCAATGATCACTTGTGCTTTTTCGCGGGTCTGCCAAGTGCTCTGGCAATTAGACAAAATGAAAGTGTTATATTACTAAAGCGAGTGATTGAGATGTGAATGAAATAAACTCTCTCTCATTCACCTTATTTGCTTAGTGGGACTTTTTATGCATGCCCAAATTAGCATCTGCCCAGAGACGCTCATGGCAGTGGTGTGGAAATGCTTAAAAGCGTCATCAATTGTGGTAAATACCATTGTGTTATAAATTACTTTAAAGGATAATCAGAATTGCTGATAAATGAATTTACAAAAAGCTAAAAATAACCCGGAATGAAATTATTAAAACTACATTTTTGTTTCCCTCACTTTCTTCGTTCAATTAAAAATTGAATTTTTTAGCTTCATAAAAATAAACCACAAACTTGAGATGAAGAGGAAGAGTATGTAATCAATTATTGTTACAATTCAAACATTACAGATTACTCCTTACATCTCAAGTCCTGCGGTTTTCACACTGCTTATGATTAGTTGGATCTATTATTGGTTTTATAAACACTAATTGGAAAAAAACGAGTCTAGTCATTTGATGGCTGAGTAAGTAGCATTATAATTAACTGGAATTATTTACACCAACGTCGTCATGTAACGAACCAACGCTGTTGTGCAGAAAAGGAGGAGTGAATGGTTGTCTGGTCGCTGAATCACTTTCGTGAAAAGACACTCCAATAGATGATCTATTGAAGAAGGTGTTTATCATTTTTTTCCCCAGCAACTTCACCAATTATTACACTGACACTAATTTCCCAAATTATGGACCTCTTTATCCAGAGTGCGTGCGTGCGAGAGAGAGAGAGACGGACGCAAAGAGTCTGTGTGATTTGAAAGAGAGAGGAAAAAAGTGAAATCGTCAGGATCATATGCATATACAAATTGGTGATCCGCGTCTCTCGGTCATTAGATCGCCACTCTCGAGTGATATTCACTGCCAATGTCTCGCGGCTGCGGCTTTAGTGCGGGTGATGGGTCATTAAGGTGTCGAAGGCGATGATATATCAATGATTTACTCTCTCTGTTGCACACATCTTGCGGCGGCCACTTTGGCAGGTTGACCGACATTCGGAATCATATTATTTTGCATACCAATGCAGTGGAATACACGGCAATTTGCAATTCCGCCTTTTGCAAGTGAACGCGACAGAGAAAGATATTGACTGACCAGGAACCACCGGTCGCGGTGACCGTCGATGAACCAGAAACTCGTTGTTTTTGCCACATCCGTTCTCACGCGGATCTCGTGGTGGAATGATGTGCACGCCAGAGTGAGAGAGAGTGTGCAACATTGCGAGTGGGGGACTTTCCTCAATGAATGCACGCGTGAAAAGCTCCTCGGCGCGTGTGTCACAAGTCCTGTCTTTCCCTCATAACTGCAACTCACCAGATCGAGGTTGTTTTCCAGCTGGCAAACAACGGACAGACACCCGAGGAGACAACGTGGTGCCAGTTCAATGAATTTAATTTACCTTGGAAATAACACGCGTCTGAGGTGTTTTCTTTCCCGTTTGTGCGTACGGAAAAAGCCATGAGGCAAGAACCAGCCTGAGAGCCAATTCATTCTGTCTGGCGAGAATATCTCGCATGGAATCTGAAAATTTGCGCAGATTTCACACATTCTACACTATTGCTGGCCCAGATTAATGCAACGCAATGCTCCCAATCACACATTCCCCATGCTGGTTATATGGCCAAAAGACCGAGCTATTTCATGCTAAAGCCAGGAATTCACACATTCAGAAATCACTCCATTTCTCTTATTGCCATTCCTGTAGTTTCTTATTCTTCTCCCATTGTATCTGTTCAACGGATTTTACTCATTGTCTAGAAATTGTTCAAGAAATCTCTGAAGTAGAGTTATTTTCTCTGTTTTCATCAAACGGCATCGATGCAGTGAAAAAGAATTCTAAAGTAATGCAGTTGAGTGTCTTTTTTATGCTTTTGCATTGCGAGATAAATATAGCCATTTTGTGTGAAGACACTTGTTAAATTGATTATGTAAAAAAAGAGATTTATGATTGTATAGTGCATATCAGTTTAATTCGAACGACTGCACAACAATCAACAGAGTCTTCATTAGGACTATAGTATTTTCAAAAATTACAAATATTGATAATATTCTTAATCATTGCAAACATTAAGAATATTTTATGTATCTCAATGCTTTCCATGAGATGTAAATGATTCTACAAATCTCCTGGGCAGTGTAATCCACTTTGAAAGCCATCAATGTCAAGCTGTGGAACTTTCAATCAGGTAAAAACCTTAGCAGAGTGGAATAATATAGCCAATGTTCTGCTACACTGGCAGTATAACATAAATTATTCGCCTATTTTAACTTATTTACTAAACTAAATTATGCGGAAAATTGATTTGACATCGTGATGCGTCAATAATGTCTTCGTTTAGTGCGTTAACTATTATTTGTAATTTCTCCATTTATTTTTCCTTTCTGTTTTTATTACTTTTATTGTTGGGTGGAGACATGAAAAAAAAATTTGCATGGAAAAAATTGAGAGACGAGATAGAATTTCTTACATGGGAAATTGAAAGTGCTTCGACCTACATTTCGTTATATGTTCAATTAGTCTTTTCTTGCGGAGGCAGCATTATGATGGGGAGTTTGATGACTTTTTCCACCGTCTTGCATGGGAATCACAGATTTATTGACAACTTAATTGACCCCCTTGACTCGCCGCTCAGGCTCATTTGTCAGTGAGAATTTACACTTAAAGATGTTGTAAATTTTTGTGAAATTAAGGAACTATGGTGTTCATACATTAATAATTTTCATTGGGCCAGCGTGAGTCAGCCAGATTACATGAAAATTAATATTTCATGTGAAATTTATGCGAAACTTTGGAGAAATTCAGATCACATCTTGGACCTATTCCATCAAAGAAATCACTCCATAAAACCATAATGAGATGGGTAAGATGGTAGATTTACCAGTATTTTAATTTAAAATGTGAAATTTTAACGATGGTCGAATTCACTGTTATGTGAAGAGATAAAGCGTATTTGTGTGTCTTTTTGCTGCCACAATCTGTTCCAAATACCCATCTTCATTCATTCAAACTTGGCTGGATGCTGTTGTTGAGATGTAGACAACAAAAAATCGGACAGCATTTTGACTATGTAACACTTTCAACTGGCAAAATTGGTGTGAGAATTTTAACGGATTGTTTCAAATCTCGGTGAAAAGTCTCTCTATGTAGCGCCAATCAAGACCATGCGAGAGAAAGAGAGAAATTCTTGGAGAAAATGATGCAGTTTCCACGAATATGAAGGTTAAGGCAGCAAAAAAGAGCATCAATTTCCGCTGTTGAAAGCCATTTGATATCATTTCCGCTCAACGTGCCAATGAAATACTCATCCTTGTCACTAATTATATATTTACTATATATATATTCCTATAATCACTCTTTTTCACAACCATGCACAATCGGATGAAATTGATATCCGGCAGTTTTTTACCTCTAAACAAATTTCTCGATCGCATCTTTTGATCTCGCACAGTTGAAGAAGACTCTCTATTGCGAGGCTTTTTTCTGTGATCGCGCCTATAAGGCGAGAATCGCAGCTTGAAAGCTCACTTAGCTCTTGCGATCTCTCTTCAGCGGACGGAAGATTAATTCGCAGCTTTATTTAATTAATTTCCACTGTAATTTCTGTTTGTATTTTCACTTGTTTTTTCGAGTGCGCACTTGAGATGTTTCACCTAATTCCTCTCATGTTTCTTTTGACGATATTTCACGCTGAACCACAAAAGAGTCAAGAAGATTGTGAACCCGGACAATATCTCGCCGCAAGTGGTAACTTTTTACCTCATTCTTAATTTTCATGCTAGTTTTTCTCATGTCCTCACGTCAAAATAAGTTTCTTCACAAGAGTAGCAAATTATCTTGTCAGTCATGACAAATTTTATTCATTTCTGTAATGGTTTTGGCGATAAATAGAAAAAAAAAATCAATTTGAGAAGAAAGAAGAAGTGTGTTGAAAAGTTCAAATGATCTTTAGCCTGAAGGAAATTATTAACCCGTCTGTCACACAGTACTGGTGAATATTCATATTAAACTCTTACACATAAGTGGAAAGTAATGCAATGTAAAAACATTTGAACATCTTCAAACTGGGATTTCCGCTTTCCGTTATAATTTGAAATATAAACATTCCCATTTCTCACTGGATTTTGAAGAAAGTTCAAATTCTCAGAGAGTCTTGAATATTCTGCGAAGCAAAAAAAATATTGCCTGGTTTCTGAACACTGTTTTGTACATGTTTTCATTTTAAATTGCATGTTTTTTTTTATGATGAAGCGACATGCATGTTTACACTTTATGTTGTTTACTGTTTCAGAATGAATGGCAAGAGATGTCCCAAATTCCGCTGAAATTTCTGTTCTTTTCGCCTGGCAAACCTCTTCAGATGATCACAAATTGTTTGCTAATTTCGTATTCAATAGAAAACGAAAGCATGATTTTCATCATGCATGAAGAACGTCTCTTCAGCACGAAAACATTCTTTAGCAACAGCATATTTTTGAGCCTTTCCTTCGTGACCTTATTTCTGAATTTAGTCCATTCTAATGTATATTTCCCCTCCTTTGTGTGATCTTCTCATTTTGTTGCCATTATCACGTTTTTAGCGTGATTGCAGGTGTTGAATCTGGGAAGAGGAATATTATGTTTTTTCTTTCACTTCATGCATTTGCGATAAAACATTGTACAGTTTGTATGATCCATCACGTTGAATAATTCACTGGAGCAATTTGTATTCAAATGGCAGCATTTAATTTGTAGATCAAACCAAATTAATGCGGACTTCTGCGCACGTGAACAAATTTCTATGAATATCCACGAACAGGGGAAACACGATCGGCGCATCAAGTGGGAGGGAAAAATTAATTTTCACTGATAAAATGTCGATAGTCGTTAGAAATTCAACCAGAAAATCGTAACAGCATCCGCTACTGCTTTAATTAGGATTTAGAAATTGATTTATATGAAAAATTTCTCAAGTGTCGCATTCGCTGCTGAAGAAGCCAATAAAGTCGCCGAGGGGCCCTTATTTTAATTTTAATTTCTGCTCTAAGCCCATCTGAAGCAATTCCAGTTCTATTTGGTTCCTCTTTCTGCTCTTCTGCATCAAGATAATGCGATTTTGGTTGAATCATAATTTAATATCATTAGTCAAATGCACACTTTCGTGCTCCAGATTGTGCAGATAAAAGCCCCTTGAGGATCGTGCCGGCAAACTTGTTGCCTGGCTCTCTCTTTCTACCATCTGATGCGTTTTCACACAATTTCCGTGATATTTTTTCACATCGCTGCACGACACTCCGGTTTCGACGCTGAAAAGTGCATTGGAGAAGCTCGATTGTGATCAACCACCTTCGATGTCTCGCTGAGAAGTGGCCAAACAGGGGGCCAAATGGGGGTCAGCAATTCAGCTCACTGAATTGCAAGATGATGTTGACCCAATCGTCCAGTTTATCGAAAAATAATATCCCACTTTGCATATAACTCTTCTCTTTCTCTTTGACGCCAGAAAGGAAATCCCGTTTCATGGATTTGACCTAAACCAGCGAAATTGTTGCTAAATAATGGAAGTAAGTCATCGAAACGAGAGTGGGTAAAGACGATCGAAGAATAACTGCAACTGCCTTTTAAAATTTTCCCTACATCTTCACAATTTATATCGGCCGAAGTGAGAACATCTTTTTGGGCTGAAAGAAATTTCACAAGATGAAGAAGACAACGCGCAGAGATAATTTATTTATCCAAAATGATCTCAAAGACGTGTAACAAATTTAAAGAAACATTCTTTTATTCAATTCGTTCAGATGTGAAATAGATAGCCAAAAAACAAACTTCTTATTCATTTCATTAACATTTTTTACATCTTCTTTCTCCCAATTTTTGTCTTGAGAGAAAATAATACAAATTTCTTTTGATTTTAAGGTCAATGCTTTAGAAAAGAGAAAAAAAATTAAGAGGAAATTTAGTATACAAAAGTTACGAAGTAATAAGAGTTGAAATAGTGTAGACAGAAGATTGCACAATATTTTAAAAATAAAAACAAACACATATTAGGTAGATAGAACACTAGAGGGTGATAGACACTACGAGAAGTCAAAAGGTAAAAGATATAGTTTGGAAGAATGTAAAAACAATGTTATAGACTAGATTAGAAATTATCTTTCATCATTGATCTCATATAATGTTTCCATAGAAATTTTTGCTTTCTGTACTCTGTGACACTGTAATTTTCTAACTTTACACACTGTAGAATTAAGAAAAAAATTACTTGTTCTTACATCTTTCGGCATTATGAAATAATTGTTACTCAATAGATTGCTTGTAAATTATGAGACTAGTTATTTATATACAAAGAGTTTTTCAACTGTTTTCATCTTATGCAAATAAACAAATAAATAGTGTTAACACCGGGTTTTTAGGCAGAGACGCAAATTGCTTCTGGAGTGATTCACTGCGTCTCCCCATTTGTTGGTCCCAACTTTCTTTGCGCTAAAACTACGGGCCTCCTTCTCGTCTCTCTCGTTCATTGTTGGCATCTTGTCGAGGTTTAATGCAATTATCGATAATAAATAAATAAATAAATTACTTATGTAGGTTTTAGGTGTGTGACAAAGAGACATTCTAGGCTTTGTGGTGGCCTCCGTAGGCGAGGGAGTGAGAGAGGTCGCTGCCGCCGAAGGAGTGGGGCTCGTACGAGTTCCATCCACCGCCACCGGATGACCATCCGCCGCCGCCGCCGCCACCGTGGAAGTCGTGTCCGCCTCCGAAGCCGCCGCCGCCGAGACCGCCAAGCCCGCCGCCAAGTCCGCCGCCCAGCAGGGAGAGTTTCTTGGAGAGCACCTTCTTGAGGAGGAGACCCAGAGACAGCAGGATGGACAGGGTGGACACGAGCAGAGCCTTCTTAGCGATGAGACCGATGCCGAGCAGAGCCAAGATTCCCAGGACAGCAGCCTTTAGCTTGACAATGCCGAGCAGAGGCAGGAGCTTCTTCAGCAGCTTCTTCTTGCCACGCGCCTCAACGACCAGGGAGCGCACTTGAGACTTGACATCCTCGGGAATGGCATTGCTCAGGCTTCGGGCGGCGCCCATGAAGTTCCAGTTTAGGGAGCGCTCCTGGAAGAAGGCAGCCAGGCGATCCACCACGAAGGATCCGATGGCACTTGACCGGGCCTCGACGTCCTTAGCGGCCTCCACTTCATCAGAAGCAGTGTCCACGGACCTCGCGACGCCTTCCACCTTCACCACGGACAATCCGGCGACCAAGTCAATTTTTGGCTGTTCGAAAAATTCCTTGGCCTTCCGGAACACCTGTAAGGAAGATGCAGAGATAGAGAGAGAGAGCTCGTGAAAACTTGGGTCATTGCAACGGTTTCAAATCCAATGCCCCACAAAACGCCACTCTTGGCGCGTGTTTTTCCTCTTTTTCACGGCAAAACGCACAAACTGTGCCACGATTGAAATGCAGTTGTAAATAAGACTAAGCACAGCAAGAACGAGTTTTCCAGAACTTTCGTGAATTCAATCTATGAGCGGGAGAGGCAATTTCTCTCCACTCTTTGTCTGCTCGCGATATTGAGATCATCGCAGTTCTTGCGCGATTCTGCACACTGCACTCCCGAATAGTCGTGAAATTTTGCACAAGAATCAGAGGTGAAGTACACTTTAAATCCCATTTGTGATAAAGGTGAATATTCCCTACCGCCATTTGCACACAAGAGATGGAATCCTTGTCGAAACATTCCTGTAACACTGACGGCTGCGCCTCTTCAGCAAGGACTGCCGTCGTTAGGAAAACTAAACACGATATTGCTAAGAACTTCATTGTTCACACTTTTCCTCCAAACTTGCACTTAATTCCTTATATTTGGACTGCCAGGAGCTGCCGCAGTGCGTGGTATCAGCCGTGTTCCTCGGAAAAAGCACCACAAGTGAACTTCTCAACACTGTTTAATTGTGGCAAGTGCTCGTGCTCATTCGTATAAAACACGTTGTGCTTTGACAGATCTGAAGTAAGACCATGTGTTTTTAAAGACTACGAAGTGTAGGATGGGATGCGCGCGGTGTCGTATCGCGAAGACCTCCCTCTCCAAGCACCAACCTTGTTTACCTAAAAAAAAAGTTGTCTGATAAAATAGCAATGAATCTCATTTCGAGATCTGCTGGTTCACTGTATTTGGTTGTGCAGGGGCCTCAACACAGAGGCACATCCATCCGAGAGCAAGATGAAGAACACCTCAAGAGGTGGCGGATGCTCTGGGTTGGACAGAGAGGCAAGAGCAACATGAAACTGTATATTATTGGTCGCGCTGTATTAATGCCATGGGTATTGAAGAGACTCCACACGGTTGGGGCGAGGTGTGGATATTCCATCTGCAAGACAAATTAGCGCTTTACCGTTTATTGACTCGTCACAATGTCTTTTCTTTTTTCTCTCCCTCAATTTTTTTCCTCACCCATTGTCGCGGTCTCTGTCATATCCGCATGAGGCGCACTTTCCTTCCCTCCTCGTCGTCACTCTTCTTTTTTCCGGGACGGAAGACATCTCGCTGGGTGTGAGATGGCCAAGGTTGGGGAAATCATGCGTTGGGGGCATCATATCTGTGTCTCATCTTCTCCTCTTGGTCTTCTTTTTTTTCCGCCAACTTCTCCTCAAAAGTGTGAACTTTAAGATGTGGGTCCCATAAGGTAACATTTTATTCAAATTTTTGGTGCCATGTCACATTCCTGAGGTTGCTTGCCACATGCATCACGAAGTTCCGCAATGGCCAGGAAGTCACCCAAAATCTGGGTGGCCAAAGACACTCTCGGGATCTCTCCCAAGTCCACGAACCGCGATAGAATCATGCTATATAGCGGAAAAGTGAAATTCTACTGCCACAATCGACATTCATTAGATTTCTCTTTCAAGAGTGTGCATTTTAATGGAAAAGTTCTGTAATTCTTCTTTCGCAACATCCGCGCAATTAAAACATTTCTTTCAGAATTCATAGCATTTCCTTATGTGAAGACACTTCGTAGAATGTTATTGAAAGTAATTGTGGGAAAAAACAGCACACAGTTCTAATAAAACTTTATACTGAGAGAAAACTATTTATAGAATGTCGCATTCTATCTCAATCTTATTGAATATTGTGTACGCGGCACTAAAGTTGTTAATTGGTTTAAGTACAGGTGTATTTTTTTTATTAGGAACGAGTTAAAACCAAAATAACTCTCAGAATTCGTCGCGTGGCTCAGAGTGATAATTCTAGATGATGTGAGCTAAAATATTTTTCCTGTCTGAATTTTCACACTACGATGTTTCAGCTATGAAAAATATTTCTTAAGACTCGAAGTATGCCTTCTTAAAAAAGATTTCATTGAAACAATAGTTCTATAAACACATTTTTTCGCGTAAATCGCAGAAATTTCTAATTGTTGGCTTTCAGTTGATGCATTTCGTGTCAAAAAGCAAAACTATACGTTCCTCAATTAATTTTATTACTTAATTCTTTGAAAATTGTTTCCAAATGTTTGGTAATTTTGAGCTCAAAATCATTATCCCAAAATTTACAAGAATCTCCTCTGAAAGATTCGCTGACCCAAATCCATAAAATTTTATCCAATTGTGACTCCACAAAGTGGGTTCTATTTGAAATTCCACAACGCCTAATCATGCCCTGATTGATTAATATCTTCTCACGGAGGAAAATGTGCTTCTAATAGCGCCAAATTATAGCTTCCGCTTGGATAATTCAATCAAATTTATGATAATTCCAGCAATTTTCCCATCACATCGAAATTGGAGCCACGAAAATTCAACTCTTCTCTTGACTCTTCTTGCGTAGGCCAATGGCGCCGCTGAAGAATGGTGGATTATTCTTTTGAGCGCAACTGAATGAAATCAGTGATCTATTCACTGAAAATGTTCGTGTGAAAAGTGTTTAGATGCGATTCGCTGGGTTCTTGTCAAGTTGCCTGTCTTTTCACCTTCACCCAAAAGTAGTTTTCTCTGAATATATCTGCAATTATGGCTGATATATTTGATTA
Source organism: Phlebotomus argentipes (assembly GCF_947086385.1). Classification (NCBI taxonomy): domain Eukaryota; kingdom Metazoa; phylum Arthropoda; class Insecta; order Diptera; family Psychodidae; genus Phlebotomus; species Phlebotomus argentipes. The sequence goes on from NW_026776174.1 coordinate 2,223,245, forward strand.
TTCTCAATTAGGAGGGAAACTTGACCAGAAAAATTATCACATTGTTTGAGAGTGAAAGAAACTTTCTCATTTTTACTTTGAGACAATTTAATTTTCATAATTGATTTTCTTCTCGGGAGGAGTGAAACCCGTGCAGAGTATAACAATATATTAGGCAAATTAGCACGCAGTCTTTTCCCCCAAAAATTTCTACTTTTATTTCCTAATGAATTGCCAATTTTTCGAGGTGTGGAGACAGAGAGAGAGAGAGAGAGAGACACCTCAAGTCTGGCACAATTACTCGTCTTTGCATATAATCAAATGGGAAGGCATGGCTACTGATCGTGGGTACGATCAATCGCTGTGACATGAAGCTTGTCAGTGAGAAATCGAGATTCATCTTATACCGTTAAGGCACTGAAATCTTTACACACTTTTCTCCGGCGTCATATGATCCAAGGAAGAAGGTGAATTTGATTGAAAATAAAAATTGAGGCTGCGCAGCCCCGAAAAGTGTAGAAACATTATCACTGGGCTAATGGGAGAAAATTCACGGATTTTTTTCCATCCATCAGGAACAATTTGCGATTCTAAAATGACCACGAAAGAGCCGCATTAGCGCCGTACGCTAGAAGATGAGAGAGGCTAATGATATTTGGGAAAAAGTTATTAGATGCGACGTGATTTCATAACATTTTTTTCCATTGCGTCTCCCATTATGATCGTGAAAGTTTAGCGTTGCTCCATGTTTATTATTATTATTTTTCCTCAGTCTACCATTGCGTTTGCTTTCCTTCAACTTCAATCACCGGCATCGCAATCTGTGAGGTCGACCTGACGAAGAAGTGTTAAGAGGTGCCTAAAAAGCGCGCCAAAAGTAAACATGGCAAGAAGAGAAGGGGCAGATCAACGATTAAAAGTGAATCACCGGCTATTCAACCATTGAGCGATTTGTCCATTTCAATGCCACGGTGTGTTAGATAATTTGATCGAGTGCTTTTTGGTCAACATCTCCGCACTTCTTGTGGCGCAGAAAAAGTGGCATGACTAACACCAATTGACTCTAGATGTGCTAACGATTTATCAAATTAATATCTATTATTTGATTGAAAATTGGCAAGCAATAAATCCTATCTGACAGGTGAATTTTGCGCTCATGTCTTCCATCATTCCTCGACTTCAAGCTCAAATTACATATGTTTGACCCCCACATTCGTGGTACAGTTTTGTAGACTCATAATGTTCAGATAATCTAGCTAAAATGAGTGTCACAGATGAATACAATAGCATCCGGAACCGTGGAAGATGTGCTGGGAAGATGAAATTGATCGAAGAAATTACCATTGAAAAATCACTCCTTATTCTGCCATGAGACAGATGCAATGCGCGCATATCGGTGAAAATGCCAGCATATTTTTCCTAATGGCTCCTCGCAGTCATATCGAGCCATAGTCCGGAAAAACTGGTTGGCAAAGAAACCACACTGAAGATCTTCGCTCTCTTTTTTCCACTGCCACCCGAGCAAGCTGCAATGAGATCGCGGGGACAAGAGACACGGCTCAAACATCAATTTCAAGCGAGTGACCCAATTCTTTCGCCGCCATTTCCCTCGCGCTTTCTTGAAAACAACAAAACAGAATATACATGCCCGTGCATGGCGCGGCTTCCATAAACAGATATTTATACTGCAGTGAATTTTCCTTTGGCTGCCCGAGAGAGTGTCTACAAAGAATATTGCCGTATGACCGTTATAATAATTTCTTTTCTGACATGTTTAATGCTGCGGTTTCATCATCGCTGCGCGAAAACTTTCCCCAAATCAGCATACCGGAGGAGTGATTGATTGGCATTTGCCGCTTCGGCATACATGCAATTTCTTCATCAACTTCCGCTCTTGGGACTGCTCTTCCATGCCTGCCCGATTTCCGGGATGCTGCAGATCCGCCAATTGCTTCTCTTCCAGCACATCTTCTGCACTCTCGCCGCACAGTCGGCTCGGGTTAACTGCTCACGCCTAATGAGGATGGCTTAAGTGATTACCGCGATGCCTCCATTCATCTTTCCCGGGAAATTAATTTCCCCGCGAGTGAAAACGAAAATCCAGATTATTCAATTAAGTAGAGAGATTGACATCCTTCCATCGCGGCTGAAAACGAACTCAAGAACTTTCACATAAGGCACTTTTTTGCTTTCCGCAGAGAATGAATTCACAAAGATGAGCCGCATGTTGAGTCAAGCACTCGCCAAGGGGCTAAGAACGCATTCAAAATAATCGCAACTTTCTCTGTATCAAAAACACATTAAGAGCGGTGCATCTTGATATCGAAGTCTCTCACAATGTCCGTGAAATGATCTTCGAAATTGGGGCGTTCAAACATTTACCGAACGACACATAGTGTGAAGTATGAATGCTTAATAGCCTTAATGGAAATTTCATTTAGTGCTTTATAAGCAAATTCACTAATTATGCTCATCCAATTTTCCGATAAAACCCAGTTTTCATAAATGCTTGTAATTCTAACTTGTTCTGGATTTGCAGAAATGTTTTAAGTGAAGGAAAGATATGTTGAAAAACGTTTTTAATGGGAAAAGTACGGAAATTTTGCTATAAAATATTTTACGTGAAATTTTGCTGCATAAAATCATGATCTGATTAGCTATTAATGCAGAAGACATTCAATGTTTGCCATTTAATCAACACATGATGGCATTCATAAAATTAATTAATTTATCTCGACATCTACTGCGTAGTTAAACAACCATAAATTAGAAATCTTTTTATGATAATTCTCCTGATGATGATATCTTTGCAACTCGTCTGTTCACCCCTCGACATTTTTTTTGCTGTCGAAGAGTTCTTCAGTTTTCATACATGAGATGTCAAACGAGCTGTCTATTACTGTGTAATTTTTGGACGAGAGGCGGCAAAAAGAAATTTTTGGTGTTTTTAGTACGTTTTCACACACTGTTAGGCGTTCATTGATTTTATTTGCAAGAATTTTCCACCAGCGAATTCCGCAAAGACAGTTAAAGTTCCCATTATGTGATGGATTTGCTAACGATGAACTGTCTGAATTGGGTGAAGAAGGCCGCCGAGGAGGCTGGCGTGTTGAATAAGGCCTAACAGTTTACCGAGTTATCTCGGCTGAATTTCCAATATTCGCATTTCTTTGTCAGGGTGGAGAGGCAGAAGGGGCACGAGAAGCACTGGCCGAAGAGAGTGAAGCGACTTGAGTCTTGCAGCACCAATAAGTGATATGATTGGCAAATATTTCCTGCACATAATTAGGTTTGTAATTTTATAACATGGAAGATTGCTCATATCAAAGTGCGAGACACCAAAAAAAGACAATCAGAAAGAAAGCTCTGGGCGGAGCGCGGAAAAAAGGTGAAAAAGACATAATTGCAGGGAGAGTAAATACTCATCGGAGATAGAGAAATTGTCGTGAATTAAGTAATTTTTCTTGCGGCCTGCAATTGCCCACGATATTTGGCCAAAGGAGCCGAACAAGTGAAATTTTAATAAATTGCGTGACCTTTCACTTCTCGGCATTTCTTCTTTTTTCCAACGATCGGCATCTTATGGGCGAGGAAGCTGACGAAATTTCTCGTTCGATTGAGTGTGTGCGAGAGGGAGAGGGAAGATCTTTTGACAAGAGAATCTTCAGGTGGAGACAACGCTAAAAAAAGGGAAATGGGTCATATCTGAGAGTGGAGTGGAACAATGCTTCCCATGTGCTTTCTTCGAGTCCCACATTTTGGCGGATGACGCAGAAAATTTACATACAAGACAAAAATAAACACCATGAAATTCCACGAGGCGGACAAAAAGTAGGATTGGGCGTTCAATTTTCGTTGATCATCGTCGCAATTTCGATGATTTACTGACTGTTGGTATTACTGTTATATAAACGACGATATAAATTGGCGATTGGGACAGAAGCGCGCACCCAAAGATCCACGTACAATAGCCAATATGCAGCAGCCGAAACAGGGGTAATCGCGCAATTTGTGAGCGACCCAGAGACATTGGCTGACTCAAGCATATTGCACATGTTTTCTATGCATTATAGTTCAAATACAAATCAATCAAGTGAACCTAGCATTCTCAAACTATGATCAACAGCAAGAGTAACTCTGTCTACCTGCTGTTCCCCTTCGGTGTGTCTCTTCTGCCGAGATGCCGTGCTGGAGATCGATGGACATTCTTTGGTCAGTGACCTACTGTACCACTTTATTTCATCTGCTGGAGTGCTCGAGAGCGAGAGGCGGCCAGAAGCGATATGATTGGAGGTGAGCACATCTCGGCAGAATGCGATAATCGCAATAATTAGTGAGGCAAATGACGGGCCAGGTGACAGCAGAATAGGCTGTTTTGGTGACGATCGCTGACCGAGTTCTGCGGAAGGCCGCGGCCGTGCCCATGACATTGCCGCTCCGCGATCGTGCAAATAGTCAGCATTCCGCGTGTCCGCCACGAGGCCAAATGCACAGCATTCCACGTCCTCCTCGGAGCTATTGTCTAGTGCAATTCATCTGCATGCGCCACTTGAAGATGTCTCAGTGAAACTGAAAGGATCGATCATGTCGTGCTGATCTTTTCATACCCTCGGCAATCACAGATCAACTGGTGAACCTCAATTGCATGACTTTCTCGCTAAGAGACTCTCGGGTTGCTCTTGTTGAGTGCAGAAAAAATGCGATCACCCAGACAAAACTAGTAGCATTCTTCTGCGCATTTCCTCATTTGCTCCAAATGACCAAAGGTGCCTTTTCACCTGTATTGCGCGCGCGCGCGCCTTCAATGAATTTATGAGTGGAGTTCGAAGTGCGAACGTACACAATTGCGGCGATCTCTCGCGATCAAACGCATCTTGATTATGCCAAAAGAAGTGGCAACAAAAGTGAACCAAGTCAACTGCTCACTTTGCAATTTACCTGCCCGCAAGCACTCTATTTCTCCAGTCCACTCAATGGATTTCACACTGTAAATGGCGATCCCAAAGATGATCAGTTTCATTCAATTTTACATCCACTTCATTTGCCACCGCGTAGAGTAGCTTCCTAGCCTATCTGTGGCAGTCATCTTTGGTCATTTGGTGAAAATTTCCTCAATGTGAAAGTGGAAAATCTCATGAGCGAAGCGAGAATTAAGGTAATCTGGGTTGGAGATCATTTCCCTGATGGGTGCGATCTTGTGAAATTTCGCCTCCTCATTGATATCAATTAGCCAACAATTTGCGGTATCTGTGGTGACGCGATAGATTTATTGGGTCACAAAAGTAGTGCCTCAAGATCTTTTTTTTTGGGCTCTCGCTGAGGTTGCGTGTGAATGGATTTTCTCTCTCGATGGGTGAAACTAATCGAAAATTTTCATTGTAAAAATTTCGTGTGTCTGTCATATTACGTGATAACTCATAGCGAATCGATAAATGTGCGATCACGATGATCAATGGAGCCTTATGGTAACTTTCACTGCCCCGATGGATTTTATGGTCAGACTATTTTTAACTTTTTGCCATGATCCCCATATTTACTGCTGAATAGAGACAACATTTTAGCACGTGAGAGTGAAAGATCATCATCTTAGGCTGAAGATCACGTTCAAGTTCATTTGCAGCTAATGCCAGCCAATTTTATCCGCCCAAAGATCACCCGGGGCGCTTGATCTTCTTTAACCCGTCGATGGCTGATGAGACCATTGTGGGCATGGTGATCTTCCTCGTCTGATCTCACCAGCGGCATGCACAGGAAACGCTGCAAGAGAATGAAACACGCCTTTTTTACCGGCACAGTGTGTCAGGCAATATGTATAATGTATGTATAACACAGGTTGTATTTTGATTTTGGCTGGTTCCGTGTTTTAGGAGAATTTGTGAAACTGAAGATATGAAATAAAATAAAAACAAAGTGGGTTATTGGGTCGATTGCTCTTCCAACATGAAAATACCTGAGATGACTGTTCCTCAGCTGCCGATGATGATGATGATCTCACATACACATAACAGCATGTGGAGATTATGATATTAGATATTGTCATGTACTAAACTTGTCTAATTGAATGATCAAGAAGTAAATGCGGCTTTCATTCTTGCACACATTGTGATTGCTCTACTATGAAGCAGAGAAAGAAGGCAAAGTGAACAGATTATCTTCAGCAAAGTCACTCTTTATGCACAAAATAAATTACAATAAATAGGTAGATGGTGTCATAAATAAAACAATTCAGTAGGACTTCCGATGGAAGTTCGATCATTTGGGTTAGCTCAGGTGGATTCTGGAGCGCTACTCTGCGAGGGAGTGCTGTTTCCAGCCTCGATACGGCATGTCTAGGTTTCTCCGGACCTCTCGGCGCTTCCGATGGTGATCATGGGCCGTTACGTACTGAACATGATGGCCACCATCGTCATGACCAGAACCATCGGCCAGCTTCTTGATGCCGATGATCGCGGCGAGCATGAGAGCCATCATGGACACTCCCAGAGCCTTCATCGCCAGAGCACCCACTCCTCCCAGACCAAGAGCTGCCATCATCTTGGCTGCAAGGAGACAGACAGAGAATTAATCCCGAAACCCAGGAATAAACATTCGCAGAACATACCCATCATCATGCCCATCATCATCACCATTCCGAGGCCGCCCTTGTCCTTCTTTCGTCCCTCTGAAAAAGAGGAGAAAAGCGCAAAATTATCATTTTCACACTGACATAATTTCTAATTGAAATTAAACTGATTCAACTGCATTTCTTCGTGTACATAACAAAAAGACTTTACATGCATATAATTGCTTAGGAGATTTGCTACACGGAATTTTATAATTCACCTCAACCGGGAGGCATTGCAATCGTTCAAATAAATTAATTCAAACTCTCCCAGTGTATGTGAAAGTTTAACAACTTTTGATGAGGATTATTTGATTTTAAAATTTTAAATCACATGTAAATGTTAAATATTGCTGCAGTGAAGAAATCTCTGAGAGAAAAATGTCTCTCTTTAGGCTACTCACAGAAGCCTAATTCCCAATCAATTACCATATCCTCTCTCGCCATAATTCTCACATTTAGTGTGTCTTTAGAGATAATGGCGACACCATTGTAAATTTGGGCAGACGATTTGACGTCCAGATAAGGAGAAAACAGCCAAACAATGATAATTAATGTGCCTGGGAAGGATTGATATGAATTAAATGGCCAATTTCTCGTGCCAATTCTCAGCACGTTGGGCATCTCGTGGCTAAATTCATGTATTCTGAGACTATCTCTTTCATTGATGTCATCCACAAAAGTCGGGTGAGTTTCATGGCTGGTGGACAAAATTGGCACTCTATATGCAAATGTGGAGTGATACTGAATGCATGCAAAATTAAAATATTTTTTACGCGGTATTAATACCCGTGCGAGGAGCATTTTGCACTGAATCTGTGCTGAATCACCGGCACAAGAGAGACATGAGAGTGTGCGAATAAAGGTCGTCCCAAGTGAACAAGATCCGTGTTTTATTTATCGATTTTTATGAAAGTAATGAAAGTCGTTCCTCGGAAAGTAGGAGAATGGTCAGTGCGGCATGAAATTTCATTGAGAGATGTGTCTTTTTTTCACCACCAAGAGACGCACTTTTTTCTCACATCTCTCCGTGCCGCAGCTCATGTCACGGCCACCAGCATAAATGGTACTCGCGACTCTGGCAATTTGCCAGTGAATTTTCTCATGGAAACGCCCAAAGTCGAGGCGGATGGCGTTCATCCTGGAGCTGGCCGGAGAAGAAACTCTCTGTGGGTCTCTGGGTAGAGATGTCCGCCGCGATGCGATACGGCCAAGATGGATTGTATGTCTCGTAATGGATATTTAATTGCCAGCTATTGTTTCCTGCGCCAACACCCAAATCACCATCATTGCAACTTGTGCAGTTGCTCGCCTCTTCGCACCATCCGGTGCCTCTTTCGCTGTGCAAACATCCATCGCGAATCCACTTAGTAATATCTCCGCTAAACAACGAAACCACGGATGGTGATCCGTTGGTTGGCACAAGAAGTTTTCACTTTTGTGAATGGTGCGGATCTTGCGTGCATTTATTCACCATTAATGAGCGAACGATCTCAATGCTGTTCCGGCTGGTTCCGGCTTAGTGAAAGCGATGCATTTACTCTTTTATTAAATAGGTTATCGATAGTAATTAATGCTTTGAGAATTGAGATTTTGCCAAGGGGTGTTTATGCATATGTATGATTTTGATATCATTTTTACTTTCGTAAATTCATAGACAGCGAGAGGAAGAGACATAGAGAGAACTCTGTATTCACTTTCTATGGAGTTCTTTCAAGAATTTTGATGATTTTTACTAATTCGAAATTTTAGAAGTATCTGAATATCTCAAGAGAGTTTATCAGATCATGTATGAAGAAATATTTTACTCTCTTTCTCGTTTAAGCTTCAATTATAGCACATTGTTCCTGACATATCAACTATGCTGTTCATATTTCCGTGATAAAACCCTTAATTAGCATGTTTGCGAACTATTTACCTACGACATTTTCACCCTCATTGATATTCTTCATTGTGCCGGCGAGCACTTCGTTGAATTCCGTCTGACCCACGAGATCTGGGAACTTGATCTTGATCTCATGAGTCTGCAGATACTTGGCGATTCGCGTGAAGAAGCTCTGATGCTTCAGGTCGTCATAATCCGACGACCTGGCAGTCTCTTGGGCCGGCAACTGGACAATCTCGAGGCCAGGAACTAACACCAGTGGCTTCCCGCCACCGTCACTTGTCACATAGTGAAATATATTCCTCAGCACTCGCCCACTGCGACACGCTGTGTCACTACAGTTCTTCGCGGTGGACTCCTCCTGCGCCGCAGCGAAGTGCGCGAGACTTAATCCTATGAGGATGCACCACGAGACACCATTGAACACCATTTCAGAGCAATTGACGAGACTATTGGTTCACTTGGGGAGTTCTATCACAGCACTGATTCCATTCTTTCGTCTCACGAGCCATTATATACGAGGAATCCCCTTCTGGGATGTAGATCAATGAAAAAGACTTTCTTGGACACGCTTCATTGTACTATTCAGAGGTTCTTTTTTGATTTTTAGAAATTCTGTCTACTTGAGCAATTGTGCCTGAATATGGAGGCCATCGAGAGGGATTAATGGAGCATTCACGAGAGCAATTTAGCCGGAACATCCGCAAGAAACTATCGAAAAAAAGTCTTCTTTCTCAATTTTCCCCCCAAAAACACACTCTAATGTGTATCACATCATTAGACATGGAGACCTTTTTGCTCCCCTTCAAGTGTACACTCCTCTGTGACCAGCAAATTTACAGAGCCAACAAAGTAGAGTAATTCCGACAAAAGATATATTAAACCGTTAAGAGGAGATAATTTAAAAGTCGTATTAATTTATGCTACGCAACAGATGATTTATTGAACGTGAATACCCATCTGAGAATCACTCCTCTTGCCGCATCGAAAGGAGTTGAGGAAAGAAAAGAAAAGACGCGTTGGACAAATTGAAAAACTATCGTATAACATCACTTTTGTCGCCACTTTTGCCGCCAACTAGGCGCTTTTGCCATCCTCTTTTGCCACCATCGCAGCATCAGAGCAGAGAAATTAATTACAAATTTCGAAAACAACGATAAATCTTCATCTTCCACCACTACGAGAGGCGTCTTTACTTCTCCTCCCCATTTAATGAATTCTTGTTAATTAAGAGTCACAAATATTTCGATTTCATTTCACACCAACACAGGCAAGCAACCGCACGATTTTTCCCGCCCGCAGACCAAATGCTAGCAAATAAGTGGAGTGGAAAGTTATTGGCGAAAAAAGAGTGAAGTGCATGCTAATAGCTCAGATTTTGCATATTAATTTAATTCCATTTTCGTCTCATCTAACTGGATTTTAGCGAAAAGGCTTTCTCAGTCGATAAAACAGACAGATTTCACTTTGATGAATTTATAAAAAGGATTACGAGCTAATTAGTGAAACATTTCACAAATCGAGACGATAGGAAGGAATTCAAATCTAATCAATTCTTATCATTTCAGTTTCTTTCAACGATGAAATTGCGCAACTCTCTTCAGAATTGCAAATATTCTTGTAAATATTTCATCAATGTTCCGGAATACGAATCGAAATCACATAAATTAATTCGATAGTGAGATCTTCAATTGCACTTACAGCTATTCTGCGGTGGTGGGAATGCTAATACGATTCTTAATGTGTCTTCAACAGTACCAATTAACCCTGTCCTTATCAGGAATGTTCATCTACTTCTACTGAGCAGTATTATGCAAGAATTGTGATTTTAATTCAAGTGTTTTGCACAAAGATGAGATAATTGCAGATTCATTCTTCCCAATTAACCACCATTCATAATTTCCTGGGAGAAGTTCTCATAATTATAAACTGTTTTTGTTTTCATTTTCTCTTTGACTATCTATTTCTTTCCACCACAATTTCCCCAATGGAATAGACGAATAAAGAACTGTCTGTCTTATCATCAAATGTGCATGAAAAAATCAGTGCAAATAATTTCATTTTCACAAATCTTGTGACTATTTGACTATGCGTACTTTTTCATCTGCGAAATTATCTATTCGATTGATTTGATAAATGGAATTTTTATTGTAAATTGCTTGCATTAGTTCACCCATGAAATATGGTTTTTTACTACAGCGAGTGAAATTCATGATAACCCATATAATAGTGATGGGGGAGGAATATCTTATGCACAGACGATGGATCTGTGCCAATGTTTGGTGAGTATTGAATTTACTTTTTATTTTCAACATCCTCAAATATACCAATAGTGTTTAGGATGTGTGATAACAGCATAATTGCTGGACAGTTATTGTGCAATTAAGCTACTTAGAGAGTGCAACCGTCATCCAGAAAAAAACACCCTAAAAATTTCATCAGGCATTTAATTTCTTCGGCCCGGTATTTCATGGATTGATTTCTAAATAATTTCAACGGAGGGAGCGAGAGAGAGATATGCTTGGTATTAGAAAATGATGAGAAATTTATACAATGTGTATTTACATGAGATAGACCGCAATGAAACGATAAACAATCAATGCTCAGCCTAGTTATCGTGCTTTGACCAAACTTACGCACATGCTATTTTTCTCCGTTGCTCACAATCGCGAATCGCGGGTGATCTTCAATGGTAAATTGCTTATGTAGACTTTTTTTGAGTGACTTTTACCCTCGGTTTCATGTTAAGCACAAAAACAAAAACTTACTTCAATTTTCTCCCGTTTTCTATGTTTTTTTTTCTAATCTTTTGTGAGATATCAAAATAAGTCTTCAATGGAGTGATTTCGTGGTTTAATAGGCCATCCTTAGAATTTGCATAATAAAATTCATGAATGCAACCCATTTCCTGTCTATTGCAAACTAATAATACGTTTACTAATTACGCCGTCTAATATTCCACCCCATCCAGACTTGGTACTTTATGTATGCAAATACATATTTAATTGAGATCCGCAAGTCTTTTCCGAAGGGAGGCATTTTGTATATGGTGGAAAAAGAGAAATTGAGTCTATGGCATTAAAGTAGTGTAGTTCTCATCTCGACGCTCATGTTGCGAAGGTGCAACAAATTGTTTGTATAATTAATTTATGATGCAGATGCACATAAATGAAATTCGCGTGTGCAGCATCCCATCCCCGGGTGGGGTTGTTCACCAAGTGTGAAAAGAATAAAAGTGGGTGTAATCGACAAATGCACCGTAGTGCTTCTCAATCATCCAAACACGGAGGAATAATTGGATTAATATTGACCACACCTGTCCTCCTCCTATTCTCTTCTTGCTGTCTTGTGCAACCCAAGCAAGGCGAAGAGACGCCCGAAACGCCCTAGGAGAGACTTACTTTGACATAGTGTCGGAAGACGGATTTGACGTGGAAAGGATGTGCTTGAAACAGTGTTCGATAGTCTTTGTGGTATGTTGCTTGCTAAGTGCCGTGACCGCCACGCCGCTGCCCCATCACCGGGATACCTCCATTGCGGACAAGATGACGTGGTCCTGCGTGAATAACGCCTCGTGCATAGACGGGGCGGCGAAGCAGGTCACGGAGAGGCTGAGTCGCAAGGAGTCCGTGGACTTTGGGGTGTTCAAGGTGGTGCCGCTGGAGCGGAAGGCTGTCGTCGAGGGGCGCTCCTCGAACTTCCTCAACTTCCTCAGTGGCAACGCTGTGAGGATTCCTCTGGGGCCGGTGGTGTTCAGCATTCAGCAATCAGAGGACCACAGTGGCTACCTGGAGGTGTCCCTGCTCAGGAAGGGTACCGATGAGGAATCACGTAAGTCAATCACTCATTTCCCACTCTATTCCCACGTTTCTAACCACGGATTTCTTTCTGCTTCACGCTGAAAGGACGTCATCACAAACACCGGCCCATGCGACTGTTCATCCCGTCCTTCTTGGCCTTCAATGCTGTCGGCTGGATGATGCTCGCCATCACAAGTGTCGCTCTGCTGACATTCAAGGCGTTTGCGCTGTCCAAGATTGCCTTCCTGGTTGCCGCAGCAATGACATTCAGAAGGTATGTGTACAATGCACCATTCCATGGCCGAATGCCTAACAGCAAAACTACTTCCTTTTCTGCATTCTCAGGGTCATGGGACACGGTGGCATGGAGCATCCGGAATATCTGCCCTACAACGGCTATGAGCTGGACTCACCATTGAGCGGCGCTGTGGCATCAGGAAGCGAGTTCCTTCCCTATCACATAAGCCCTGATCTGCAGGCCTTCCAGCAGCAGCAGCAGCAACAGAACCCCCTCGCGGCCGAGAGCAATATCGTGGCCGCCGTTGAGGCCGCCAACAACGCCACGTCGCCACTCGTGCCCCAAATTGGGAGCGGCCTTGCCAAGATAAAACGACAAGACCTCTCAGGTGGGTTCATTTTTTACTAATGAAAAATTAACTCTTCTGGCTTGTGCGTTTAGACAAATTCCTCAACCTTCAATTCTCCTGAAATCCGCATCTTCCCTAGCCGTAAGATCTCCTTAATTTATTCATGCAACCAACAATTGAAGCAGCAAGTAATTTATTTATTTATTTATTTATTTTAATTATTTATTGAGACATTTCTTCATTGCAACTTTTGACAGAGTTTAATTTTTTTCAAAATGTGTAATTTTTGCATATAGAGATGAAGACGAAGGAGGTTTAGTCAAGATGAAAAATACCATTGTTGAGTTAGTAGTGGTTGATGCAGCAAAAAAGAACTAAAAGAAGTAGGATTAGATGAAAAGTATATTGTGGATAAATAATTGTAAAAGACTCAATCAAGCTCAATTTCCAATCATTGTGTAAATTTATAATGGTATTAAAATATTTTTTATTTGTAAAAATCTGTTCCGCTCTGATTACTGTAAAATGATTTTTCTTATAAGCAAGCCATCCTCCTGCGATGCGAGGAAAATCACCCAAAATCAATGGTGCGTGTCACACACTTGCCAGCCTCACCTCCTTTCCATCCACAAATGCCTAAATACCCGTGTGTCCAATTCCTCTTTCCTCAACATCACCATCTTCAACCACCCAGAGAAGCACAAGAACAGCGCATTTTCATGGTATATTTGACATGAGTTAAATTACAAAGTGGACTCGCGCAGATGTGAAAGTGATCGTGGCGTTTTTTCAACAATCTGTAGAGCAATTAGCACAAAAAACAGAGCGTACTTTCCATGCCACAGCATCCAACTCTCCAATGTTGTTTATCCATTCCACAAGACGAAAATGTCTTGAACATCGTGCACTCATAACTGCAGAAAATGCAGGAACTCGCTGATTCATTTGATGCATTTGAGGAATTTCACGAGCAAAACATTGAGCTTAAGAAATCCATCAAACTCGCAAAATCTCATCAACTCGCTCTAGATGATCGTGCACGATCACCGGTACTGGACCTAATTTAGCCGCTCTTCATCTATAAACCACCTCGTTAATTATCATTATTTGGAATTATTTCACAAAAGATTTTTCTCTCGAGTGCATGTGGATGCAACGGCAAATTGAGATGAGAACCCATAAAGCGAGGAAGAAGACTTTCACCAGAAAACCCTAACTCTAATTGAGAGATCACTGATCTGTGATCTTAGAAAATTGTTAGCACACTTATCATCAGCTAATTGTACTTTCTCAAAGCATCACAAGAATTCTGGAAAGTTCTTCTCCACACTATATAGTCGAATATAGTTAGACAAATAAAATCCAATCAGTGTCACTGATCTTTTACTATCTCTATCACACAACTCATCATCTTCTTTTACGCAGCCCTCCGGCGAAAACCCGTGTACTACACATATGTTGCTCACAGGACTCCAATTATCACATACAGAAGCCCCTAAGGATGTGGCTTGACTCACTTTCAAAAGCAAACCAAAGCTCATTGAGATCTCCATCAGATTTCACCTCCTCAAGAACACCTCAACCCTGCATAAATCCTCGTTGGATCAACAGTTTTTACACTAAAAGACAGTAGAGAACAATAAGTTATTTATTTATTTATTTATAAAAGATCTTAAATAATAAATTAAATTAAATGCAATTCTCTCATCAGCTTATCCTGTCTCGGCATTTGAGCAATAACATAGAAAAGACATTCGCTTGAGTCTCTTTGCATCACTCAAAATCGTGAAATAATTTGCAAGATATTAATTTCTCAATTGATGCTGTGCAATTGATATGGATATTAATACAGTCTCCTCAGCAAATATTTCTGCCCTTATAATGTGTGTGTATATATATACCCGTAGTATATGTATAATTATTTTATGTTATTTACAAGAGACAGAAGAAAGCAATAAATATGAGTGATAAAATGACGAAGTTTCTTTTCTCACGTCAACGAGTCAATCGTGATCTTGCGCTTGGGACACGATTTCCCGCTATGGCCAAGTAGGAGTCCGGATACCGATGGTCCGTGGAAGTGTTGTAGTCTGGCAAATGGGGCGGTCTTCGTGGCTTATAGTCATCCGGTCTGAATGTGTCGCTCTTCCGGAGGAAGTTCTGCGGATGATGCGGATAGTAGCTGAGTCCTCCGATGCCCTGGGGCGAGTACTGCATGTGAAGTCCTCCTGAATGATAGTCAACGTGGTTCGTTTGCTGCAGGCTTTGCAGCTTCAAGAATCCCAAGACAGCTAGAACAAGAATTGGGACACATTAGATCGTCTGAAGACCGTTAAATGGTGGGAAAATACTCCACTAATTGCTCTTGACCCATATTTACCCGGGATGATGATTATGAGGAATCCAATGATCTTCTTGAAGCTCGCCAGTCCAAGCAAGAAGGGCAGAAGCAGCAGCAACTTGAGCTTGAATAACTTGAGGATGAGAAGCATGGGAATGAATATTTTCTTCAGACGATCGCGCGCTGTTGAGAGAGAAACTCAATTGAAATATCTTTCCGTTGAAGTCATTTGATTTGTAAGTTATGGAAAATTAACTTGCAGAAATGATAATAAATCTGTTATTACATTAATATAATTTGATTGGTTACACAAATTAGCGGTCTTATTAACAATTAGCAATTCTTCAAACCAAAATATATTATTGTGGAAAATTATAGTGGAAGAGTTGTAAAGAATATAGATAATGGATCAAAGATTAAAATGTTTAATTGCTACGATATTTTCTGTGCATAATTTTGCTTAAAAAAAATATATTCTTCTACTGGACAAAATGTAATTTCAAAGACATGAAAGAAAATGAAAAACAATTAAGTACTGTTTGTTTAAAAAATTGTTATTTGCTAGTAATTGGATAATTGATATAAAAACAACATTCCAATACAGAATTTAAGGGAGAAAGCGTATTGAAAATGCATTTTTTCTCTAGATATAAATGTCATTTTAAAACAAACATCTTGCACTGAAATATACAATTTTTGATCAACGCATTTTCTTAATAAAGGTAATAATCGAAAAATCAGTTTCAAATTGAGCTTTGAAGTTGGCTTGTCAAACGAAATTTCTCTATAGCACACTGGCTTTCGACGCATTGTGAATGTAAATATTTAACCTGCTATTGTCACTAAATATCAATATCGCGAAAGTCATGGGACAAACAAATAAGTTTCTATTTTTCTCCGTTATTCCCACGCGTTTCCCTCAACGGTCAATTAGGTGTTCAATATATGCTAAATTTGCTTAAGGAGTGAGTAAATATCTTACAGAAGATGGTGTCTTTCTTATCTTCGATTATATCAATTTCTCCAGCTATCTCATCCATAAAGCGCAGTGAAAATTCAGCATCTCTCGAGCGGCGATTTGCAAACTTGGTGGAATTTCTGCAGAGTCTGAAAAAGGTATTGGCATGAGAAAAATAGTCATTGAAGAGTTTTATTCCACGAATGGGTGAAATGTTTGGTGATGTGAGACAAATGATTCTCTTTACCGTTCCATTTTATGACAAGCCACATCAATTAATAGACTGAAGTCCTCATCAACATTGTATGTTTTATGGGTGACCACCTCGAGCGATGCGTCGTTCTCAATAGTCGCGGGCAAGTGAGTTGATTCGGCATGTCTGGAACAAAGGAGGGCGTTAATTAGGAGAGATGCGCGATTCGACGTGTGTCGGCCTGGTGGCGTGAATGAGATGGAGAAATATTTACCTGTGAATTGCTAAAGACGTGAAATACACTGCAGCCAGATAGAATGATCTTAAGCGCATGGCGACGACGCTCCACGGCCCCAAACTCAGCGACAACTACACACACTTGAGCTTCACCTCGCGCCGATCGACTTCAAGAACCCACGATCGCACTCACGATCACTCACACTTGCTTGAGTTGCCGCAAGAAAAGTGAATGAACCTATTAACGACAGAACTAAGCATAGGTGATCCGAGTTCTCGCCTCTCGATCACCCCGAAATACGAGGCTCTGTCTGCACCTGGCAGCGTGCATTTTCGCAATGGAACTGTGAATCTCTCAATGAATACAAGGCATCACAATCACATGCTGATCGCCGATCGCGAGCCGCAGCGTGATCATTTTTTCTCGCCTGCACCGACTAATGGCCATCGAAGATTCTTGCCTCGCGCGCACACCAACATTCGAAGGCCAGTGGCGTCGATCGTAAAATTTCTCCGCTCTCTCTGGAGAAATTCATTTCTCCAATATGAGAAATTTGCAGACACTCAGGCGCTTTTCATCACACTCTTCTTCAAATTCGAATCACAATCGCGTGTGTGATCAAATTGTACCCAATCTTTGATGCCAGAATGTCTTTTTGCACTGCATCGCACCAATTTTTCTTGACCATCGCAGTTTCGACTTCCTCTCAGCTTCATCAACGTCGACCTAAACACATCCGATCATATCTCCAGCGCTTCGGCACGGCACGTGTGAAGATCGCGTTCGAAAATGTGCTAAATAGCTCTTTTTTCTCATGCATTTATCAATTGATTCTCCAAATAAACTCAATCGTGTGAATTTTAGATGAGGCAAATGCCATAAAATGCGCTTTCTTCGTTCGCGAAGACCCAACAAAGCGCTGAATAAATTTCGCATTAAGAAGCAATTACTAAGAGAATGGTCAAAGAGGTCACAGAGACTTCGAGGTTTACTTTAAATTATTTCGTACACATTTTTCTATCTGGAAGACATAGATTTCACCCGGTGCTATTGATTATTGAAATTGAACTTTCGCAATCGCGTGGTTACGCTCGCTTTTTTGTCGTATGGTTTGATTTAGATATTTTAATCAACTGATATTGAAAGTCGGGTACTATTGATTGAATACATCAATGCTTTTTTTACACTATGCATAGAATTTAATGATTGACCGATATTGACATGCATCTAATGCACATTCATTTCTCCATCGTGATCTCTCACCTTTCTTTGAGATTCCTTCGCTCATTTGGATCAGTCATAAATCAGACTGTAAAAAATACAATAAATTACCTTATTACTTACCGACGTATCAAAAAGTCCACGGTCTGCTTTTTACTTCCCAAAAATATCGTGAGGCGGGGCAATAAATAAAAGTTCATGCTCTCGATGGCTACAGACAGTTTATTCAAATAGTGGAAAATAAATAAAAAATAAATTACTACAATCTCCGGAGGAGTAATTTCCAAGAAAAGATTCACAAGAATAAAGTGAGAGAAGCTTTTTTTTAAAATCATTTCCCATTCCAACACACACTCCCATTAATTAACCTAATTTGGATCCAAGTGTTTTCGTTTTCTTTGTTGGCCATCCACCCAAAGTATTAATTGCCTAAGATTGTTCCTGGTGAGAGGAGAGACTATCTCTCACCATCACCTGCGCTCCTCAATCTCCTCGTGGCCACTTAAATATTTACTCCGACATGTCATCAGTCTCATGCAGTGCCAAAGGTATGAATCAGAAGAGCGAAATTGTGAGTCACATTGTTCCCGTTAGCACACACTCAATTTACCGCGAAATAAGAAGAATTCACGTTTAGAGTCTTGCAGTCCTCACTTATTAAATTTCAATTAAAGTCCTCCCTCAAAATGTTCTTAATTCCCTCACATCGATGACATTTTATAGCACAAATTATATAACACTGATTCCGATTAACGTAAGATTGCACTTCGGTTAAATGGAGCGAATACGTAAAGTAATTACAGCGTGGAACAAGCAAAATCACTGTCAATGGTATTGGATTGTCTATGCAATTTGAGGGCCTTCTTTTGCCCATCTAAATTGAATTTCAGCTCACTGGACGAAATGCAAGAGCTGCATAATCAGTGCAATTTTCTAGCGTGAACCAATTTGTTGATGTCGTTGAATGTCGTTATCATAGCCGGACTTGTGTTGTCTTTGAGATCGATGCAATCGCGATTCGCCATGTCGCAATTGACTCCATCCTGGCCATCCTTGGCGGCCTTCATGTACTTGAAGAAGCGCATGATATCCGGGTTGTCCGAAGTTGGCCTCTTTAGCTCATTGAGCTCCCTGTGTGAGAGATAAAAAGAGTGAACATTAAGATTAGAATCTCTCCTAAGTAATTGACCTGAAAGAGACTCCATATGAACAAAGACATTACACATAAATAAAATGTAAAGTTGTTAGATGACCACGCAATATATCTCTTGATTGCCCGAAAGTGATGAAGAGAGTGAAATACGATCAAATCTCATGATCTTCCAAGTTTATCAAAGAAATTCCGTTGTGGCTTGCTGACCACAAAAACATTGTCGAGAAGAGCTACAAAGAAATGTTTAGTTCTTTCTCGGGAAAGTGGTAACTATGGTTGATCGGGTTTCAGAAGGCAGATTTTAAAATAATTCACATAGTTTCATTGCGTTGCATTTAGCACGTTTTTTTTATATTTGATCTTAAGGTATGAGTAAAAGTTGCAACAACGTTGAAAGTACGATTTTCCGTGTGTGAAGATGAATTTATTTTGAAATCACATTTCGAGATTTCTCAAATTCGATTTTTTTTGTCGTATCATAAACTTACCGTTAAAGCCTTCAGTCTTATTCATATAGGCAAAACCTATTTATAAAGCTTAAAGGTTATTCAGTAGCGATACATAACATTAATTATAATACTCGGACGTGTTTCAATTGGAGCAAGACAGTGACATAAGAAATAATTATCTCATTCAGTCATGTGCCTTAAATTTATTACTTTCACGGAGAAGAGATTTCTTCCCAGAAATTTGGCACAATCTATGTAAAACGCGTCTTTCATGAAATGAAATCAATTGAAGGCGAGGCAATTTTTCAGTGCTCTGCGTTCAGTCGAAAAAGCGATAGGGAGTTTCCAATGAGAGCTATTTCTTCTCAACCATAAAAAATGACGATGAATAATAATCGTGGAGTGAAGTTGCAATCATCGAGTCACGGAGGAACTCACCTACTCAGCTGGGCCGAAATGAGGTTGCTGTAGGGCGCATATTTGGCCGGACTGGCGTACATTAGGCACACGAGCTTCTGGCGACAGGCCTCCTCGCCGGCGCCCAGGCCCAGCTGCTGGAATATGGCATCGAGTCGCGACAGCAGAGGACTGTAGAAGGGATCGTAGTTCGTGAGCAGCATCGACGACGCTGGGATGTCGTGGAAGACCTTAAAGTCGTCCTTCTTGGCCGACATCATGCCGTTGGGGAACTTGGAGTAGTAGTCGCCATTCGGTGCCATCATGTACACCTTCTGGCCATTCGGGCCGAACCTCACGAGGTTGTTCTGTGTCTCCGACGTCGCTCCGTCAAACACACCATTTCCGTATTTATCTGAAACGAGAATCAAACAACGCAGAGATTAATGAGATCGCCATTAACAATCATCTTCAGCATTTTCACATTTGAACGAGTGAAAAGACCGTGTAATTTCTCTTAATATTTTCCACTATTTATAAGTAAATATCTCGTGCGGCGTCTGGAGTGAACCTTCCCATGTACAAGTGTGCAGGCAAAGAAATGTTAATCGGATGTTATTGAAAATGCCTCGAGACGCCGCAGCATCTTAAGGGGTCAGATATTTGTAACCATGTGCAATTAGCAATCTTTCCATACGCTTTATTTACTTTCTCGTCTATTTTGCACACTCAACCAATTGTGTGTGTGTGTAAAAAATAACTCTCTCTGCAAATAACACTAAAAATTCAAGAGTTTTCCTTCATTTACAGCAGAAATTTCTCATCGCACACTGAATTTGTCGTATAAACACACAATACCAATTTGGATGATTTACGTGCGAAATCTGCCCAAAGACAAGAGCCACCGGAGACAAGAACTGCTTTTACTTTCCACAATTTCACATAAATTCACATGACTTATCTTAATCTTGTCAACGTTAGATAGAATTATGCAAAATATTGAAGATTTTCTTCGAAATGCCATAAATTTCTTACGCTCCCATTCAATTGAGGATCTTCGCGTGAAATTTAATGATCTGACACTAATCCTTAATTAAATTCTCATATTTCAACTAATATAAAATATTGTCTTACTTCCCCACAAAATTTCGTGATGTCCGAATAATTTTATCACATCGTTAAACCACCAATTGTATTCTCCATATCTAAAAATCCATAAATTTCTACTTTATGATTGAATATTCCTACATATTAACACTGTCAAGCTTAAAAAAAATATTATCTCTTTGCCCGACTCTTGTTGTTTATTTTGTTTTCTACACGCACTTAATTTTGTGTGCCACCGGATTGTTTTACGGGCCCTAGTGAAAAAAGAAACTCTGTCAAATTTGAATGAAGAATTAACAAGTCACGAAATTCAGTTATTCGGAGATGATTATGTATTGGTACATTAATCCAGATACGAAAATGTAAAATCAAATTCATTATATTGCATAATCTTTGTAAATGGAATTACTGTTAAATCTCAAAAATGGGACTGAATTTAACTGAAGAGTTGAATGGTCTTCTAAGTAGCATTCTTGATACTTGTGTGCTGGCAAAAGGTTCACTTGCTATCGGAAGCAGTATAATCATAAATTATATTACTTTCCGGTCCTCTTCGAGCGATTACAGTGATTATGAAAGAAATAAAGCTACTACTCAACCTGCTATGCTAAGCATTAGACGTGGGCTTATTTCACCGACAACCACAGTGTATTATCAGCTTGATAGAAGCACTAAGAGTGTGTGCATACCTTGCTGCATGAAAGAAGTTGCCCCGCCATTCTGGTTGGTCATACCATTTCCTGTTCCCGTTGAATAGCTACTCTCGCTGTCCAAATAGGAGTTATCTTTGAATTCCAGATCTTCGACTGGTTCTTGAGGCTGTCCGAATGCCGACACCGATGATAAGCCTGCAAGCAGAGGAAGATGACATGGCAATTATCCCACGGAGAGAGAGTTGATGTATCTCACCTTTGCCGACAATCTTCCCCAGGGATCCGATGAGGCTGGGCAGGAAGAGTGCCAAGAGGGCCGTCTTGACGACTTGCAGGCCGATAAAGAGGGGCCACATCATCTTCTTGAGGCCTTTAAAGAAGAATATCCGGCCAGTGCCGAGAGCTCGTCCCACATCCACGTTTATGACGCAACTCTCGGCAAAGTCACGGAGACGCTTTTCCACGCTGCCGAACGACCGCGTCTCGGAGTGCTGCGCGCTGTGATTTCTCTCAATGGTGACACCAGGAAGTACATCAATGTGACCGCGACGCAGCGACTCATCTGCCCAATCCAGCAGCATATTGCCCAGTTGATCGAGACTCTCTTTTCGCATTGTGATCACGGTGCTATTTTCACTTTTGACCGCCGATTCTGCCACCGAGCCGCCGTCTGCATGCGATGGCGTGACCCAGTGAAGAAGTGTCACCACGATGATCACAGAAAGTCGACCAAGTGTCATGCTATTCGTCATCCTAGACAGCATGATGCTCTGATGGATAACAGAAGAAAATTTCCTGCCGCGTGCTATCTATGTTGCCACATAAAGTGGTCAAAGTTGATGTGAGGAAAATGGGATTTTTTTTTGTTGTACAGCTCAATTGTGTGCAATTGGAGCACAATTCAATAGATGCCAGAAAATAATAGTGAGGTGATCACTGAGGAGGCTCCACTGAGTAGAATGATCCACTTCTTTGCGAATTTCTCCATCATCTCTCGATGTTTGCACACAAGATTCACTGAAACAGAGAGATCACATTACTGGGAAGCGACAAAAGTCTTTCAAAATGATCGTTTTTCAAACTTAAAACCACAGAGAGGAAAAAGTGAGGAAACAATTTGCTACTAGTGATCACGATAAAGACCCTCGCGATCAGTGAAAATGGCGATTGTGTACGTCGTGAAACTCTTCTCCTCTGCACACCTCATTGAACTGTGAATACTTGTTCTGACCGTGCTCAATGTTGGACCAAAAGATTGTTTACTTCACTGCTAATGTAGGTTTCTTTCACAAGAGTAGAAAAAAAATGCTATAATTTCACTGTGTTCCTCCTCATCTCGCGGTGACTCCGGCGGAGAGTCTCTCTATTGGCTCCGCACGTAGACGTAGGTCGCGATCATAACAGGTTTGAGGAAGCCCGAAAATTATTCATGTAAATAAAAATTCACGGAAGATGAGAGAGAAAGACAACTTTCAATATGTACCTCCCCGGACGCAATGTGGGTCATCACCATTTTCGATCTTGTGGCATTTGGGTGAATAAACATAATTGAAATGGTGCGTGTTTATGAACTTGCCCGGAAGAATATGCATAAAAGCTCTCAAGTGAGTGTTTCATTGTCTACAAATTTTCCCCTTTTCGCCTGATCAACATACAAAATGGATTTTGGTTGAAAAAAATAAAGGTGAAAAAGTGTGTCAATTCACTTTAGCTTGTGGGAAAGAAAGAGAACATTGAATTGCAAAAATTTACCTTCACTTCACAGCATTCCAGCGAGAGAGTGTTCTTAACGAGATGATGGTAGAGTTGATGATTAATTGACGTGATTAGCAATTGAGTAAAAAATCACAATTGACGGGCATTATAATCCAGCCACCAGCAACCATTCACACTCACTTTGGAACTTCTAAGCTCCAGCACAAGAAGCACAAATCACTCTCCTGAATGAATACTTTTTTCTACTCCCGAACAAACGCCATACGAGAAATCCGGTAAAGATCGCGAGTGATCACTGATCTCTTCCACGAAGATCATATGACATCGGGACACTGACTCGACTTCACTTCCACAGCTCAACTCCGCGCTAGTCTGCAGGTGAATAGTGGCAATGAGTCTCGAATGCAATCGAGAGATCGCGTGGTGATCGCCACGATGATCACGATCATCCAAGCGAAGACGTCGTTCTTCTCCGGTGGGGCACAGACCCGCGCGCGCGCGAGAGAGACAAGAAACCACGCGTCAGACCCATGGCAGTGACCAACTCTCCACATGGCTACACAACAGTAGTCCCTCGGATTGCATATTTGGCCGTCGTGGAAGCGGAATCCGCCACCACGTAATCGTGCACAGGTATGGGTTCGCGAGAAGGTGTCGCAGTGCATCGAATTGTGCACATGAGGAACAATTCACAGAACCAATGCGGGATCCAGAACGCTCTTGGAGCGTGCTAAAGAGCACGGCAGAGTAAATGATTTATACAAAATGGAATTCTCGTGTTCTTTGGAATGCTAACATATGCATTTTAATTAATTCTTTGACTTACTCTCTTTAAAACTGCCAAAAGATTATTAATTGTACCCTAATTTTAACCTAGCTATTTTTATTTTAAATCTAATTGCATTGAACAATCGCTTAAATCGATAAATATAGCAATTATTAGCTGATAAGCCCCTTTTCAACACATTCGAAGCACTGTGTTTTGATACATTTCGAGTGCCTGTGAGCGGTGAGCGATCTTAACCAGGTTACGAGGACAGAGTGCGAGTACCCTCTGAGCACCTTCACCTTGACTGCGCGTCGGCCGCAGAAATAGGAAGTGATCTCCGCTATCATTTTGCTTTTCTTTCGCCAGATCACCCAGAGTGTTGGAAATCGTTTGGGTGAGAAAATTAGTGTTCTCTTGAGCAGCGATTAGACTCGTGATATGACACGGAAACCTTATTGAATCACCTTCTCGTGGTCTCTTTAGATTCGTTGGCGTTGTTATTGATGATCTCCACGGTTCGACATGACAGACAGGCGTGTAGACATTGGGATTATTACTTGGAGCAGGCATGGATTTTAGGTAATCTGTAATTTGTCACGTCGAATATCATCAATTGCGGTGAAATTGAGTTGACAAAGGGGCAAAAAAGAGTGAATGTATCGGAGAAACGTGTTGAACTTCCAGTCGAATGCGCGGGAAGGCTGGAACGTTTGGCGCGCTTCCAGTGCTGTGAGCCGCAAAGAGGCCGCCATTGGCGGAATGACAGCGAAATGACGGCCACAAAGTGACATTTCAGGCAAAAATAATTAGTAGAAAATTACGTGAAAAAAGAGTGAAAATTCTGAGTGAAAGACGTGGAAATTGGTCTTCTTTCTTCGTTATCCACCATCGTGAGTGTGTAATTTCAAGCAATAACAGTTGCAGGAAGGTTGAAGAGGTTCTACACGGTGGAGAAAGTTGGGAGGGTGAAAAATGTCTCAAGCACAACCAGGAACTCCAGCTCTTGCCAATAATTACATGAAAGTCTTCGTCCAGAGAGACTACAGCGAGGGAACGGCTGTTAAATTCCAGACGCGCTTCCCCACAGAACTCGAGAGTCGCGTGAGTAATTCTCACACAGATCTTTATCATGCGGATTCGCTGGAATGACTGAGCTTTCCATTGCAGATTGATAAACACAGTTTCGAGACGACTATCAACAAACTCAATGAATACTTCGCGGAGGCCGAGAAGGGCACCTGCAGCACCTACTGCGAGGGCTGCCTGGCCTGCATCACGGCATACTTGAACTACATCTGCACCGAGACGCACTACGAAAAGGTGATTTCAGATGTCTTCTCGGATCTGGGCGCTTATTCACAGCAATCTCTCCTCTTTGCAGTGCTTGCGGAAGGTCTCAAAGTACATAGTCTCACAGAATGAGAGGGTGTACAACCCGCGGGGGCTCCAGATCACCGACCCAACGTACCGGGGCCTCCGCGTGATAGAGATTTCCATCCTGGACCGACCAGTTCGCACGTGACTGCCGCTGTCGAATTCATCGGAGGAGTTCTTTATGTGAAGCGCATTTCAGTGTACAACATTTATCCATGAGAGACCATTGTCAGGCATCCCCCGTTCGCTCCAGCCGCCCCCAGGATGCTTCCCCCCCTTCAGCGTCAGATACTATCTTCCGGAAGAGACAGAGATTAAGAGTATTTTCATATGAATTCGCTAAACAGAGTAGATATTTGTGGTGGAGAATTTACTTCAGTTCATGTCCTTTCAGTAACTCCCTGTAGATGAGCTAGACATTATTTTTTCATGCAAAAGGTGACCCATTCACTAAATCCAACTTATATATGAATATTATTTATACACGAGAAGATAATGTACAGAACATTATGCAATATGTTATGGATTAAAAGGAAATATTGAAGAGAACACGTCTGATTTATCGATTTTATGCATCCTGAAGTTTTGTGTTCGGGACGCTGGCAAAGTTTGGAGAGCATAATCCTCAACGCGTGGAGAAAAAGTTTCAATTGATTGTGTCTAAGTTTTCGGA
This sequence comes from Phlebotomus argentipes, assembly GCF_947086385.1. NCBI lineage: Eukaryota > Metazoa > Arthropoda > Insecta > Diptera > Psychodidae > Phlebotomus > Phlebotomus argentipes. The sequence continues at coordinate 2,249,338 of NW_026776174.1, forward strand.
AGGTAAAGTGAAAAGTTTCAATCAGCATTCGCAGCTTCGAAGAATTATTTCTATACTCGCTGAAAAATTGTTGACTCAAAAATTGAAAAGACGACATTATGCAAAGTGAATTCAAACTTTATAAACATATTTGAAATGCATATTACAAAAAATGCTTGAAATAGTCAATTTTCAATGAAACGGCACTTGATATTTCGGAGTATTTGCTGGAATTTGGATGAATCGGATGGATTTACCACATGACAAATAGCCAGAATTGAGAATTGAAGCTTTAGGGATAATTTGTCTGTTTCATACATAATTTAAAACGAGTTAAAAGGATTCTTGTGTTGCTGTATTGTTTTGATTCGATAAATTGAATGCCAAAACAAATGAGGCAAAACCAGCAAAACACAATATGAATGATTGATGTTAATTCCAAATTCACTGGCATTTAATTGCAGCTTTTCATCGCAATGATTTGACTCTGTTCATGGCAGATTCACTTCATTAAAATCACTGAAGATCTGCATAAGAGCGATTAGAGCAAAGCTGAGATTTCATTGAGGAAGGACTCATTCACCCAAAGAGCAATGCAATTCAAAGTGCTATGTTTTACGCTACAATTAAATATGTAGAATAACACTTAAGTCGTCAATACTGTTGTCCGATATTCTTGGCAATTTTCTCAGTGGAATCTCAAGAATTTCCTACATTTCTGCAAAGTTTAATCGCATGAGACTTTTTGTGATTGCTGAACTGATAACGCCATAGAAAACGCTATGCGTTAGTGACACAGTGATCTTGGCGGATCTGTCCAAGACATATCCTCCAGACGATGTATAATTGGCTGGTATTGACGAGGTCTCTTTCTCTTGCAATATTTGTCCCACACGCGGAACAATTATCTAGCAAATTGTAATGTGTTTAGCCTGAACACGCGGCAATTTACTTGCGAGATGGCAAAAAGAGGAAGAACTCTGGCTGCAATTTGCACGCCGATCCGGCATGCAATGGATTTGGCCAAGTTCACGGCTAGGAATCGATATTGATAATTGGCAATGATTAACCAATTGTGCCACTGGATTGTGTGTGACATGATTGGAGAAGATTATTGGGTCAGTGGAGTAATCATGGGTGAATTAATGCACACTTTGCAGCGCCAATTGACTTTCCATCTCGCTGGGATTCTGTCTGTTGTGTCATTTGCCGGACATCCGATGGACACGACAACCCGGAGCTTCTCCGGCTGATATAATGTGCTGGCCAGCATGGATTATTGGCGCCCCGGGCGTCTTCCGTGTCCCAGTGCTGGCTGCGGCAATTAACTATGCTAATGCCGTATCATCATCGTCATTATCAAGCTGCTGTTGATAGCGTTCGCAGAGTGATGGGAAAAACAAGAGAGATCAATAGCCAATTGCACCAATTTGACCATTGCACTGACCTGAAACGGTGGATGGATATAAGTGCGCTGCCGATCGTGAATGCGGCTATTTCAGTGAAGCACCTCTCGAGCGCCAGCAACAAGATGACTTCTCATCACTAACCGATCAGGGATTAAGACTTGTCCACGAGTGAATTGAAATCCGAAGTGAACATGAGAGTCCTGTGCTTATCGGTGCTCCTGGCAGTTGCCATTGCGTGTGTTGTGGCGGAGAAGAAGACTGACGACTACGTCCTCACCACCCAGAGTGACTGCTACACGTCCAAAAAGTTCTTCACCTGCCTCAAGTACAGGACAGTGCGCTACATCTGGGCCATCGCCACCGGCAGGATGAACCTCTTCGACCCCGAGACGAACCTGGAGGCTGGCAGCAGTCTGCGTCTGGTGCAATTGTCCGTGCCAGAGAAGGAGGATCTCTTCTCAGAGCCTCGACAAATAGCAGGTGAGTGTGCAAAATGTTGTGAAGTGTTCTGATCTTGAGGTAAAATTATCATGGGTGTTTCGCAAGGTGACACTGAATGGTCGAAAGCAATCAAGTTCTTCAAGAGATCCATCAACACCTTCCTCAGCTTCCACGGAGTGGGAATGGGAATTGACAATGAGAAGGGTGCTCGATTGATTGCCAGCGAAGAAGGCGAGGATTCTTCAGGTGAGACATTAATATTTATTTCACACCTTTGCCTTCCCTCTGAGAAGTAATTTTCCACGCGGTTTTCAGGAATTCCTAATGCGAAGTAGCCAATGTCATTTATTTTGGGCAATATTTAATACTGCCCATAAATGTCAGAGACATTCGCTCTCGTATTTGCTTATAGGTGAATGACGGAATTAATTGCCAAATTTCTCGAATAGGCCAGGAAAATTGAGACAGATTGCCTTCATTACACAAGTCCGCAAATAAACTTCCCTCTAAATGTCTTGAAATGAATTTCTCGATTTCACAATCTATGTATCTCTACTAATCTTATTCATTGTCGAATTAAATCCCATTTGTTGAGCACCTCAGACAATGGAGAGGCGCAAATTAAATCCCTATAGATTTCACTTGGTAATCCCATGAAACCTTTTGATAACAAATTAATCCTTTTAACTTGGTGTACTTTCTGTGCATTCACACAAATCGACCCATTCGCAATTCAACCTCGACTTAGCGCTTTCTCAGATCGCTTGAAAAATTTATGAAAGCTCCCGAGTTGCCAATTCATACATTTGCCGGATGAAAAATGTATGCGAAGGGTTGTGATTTGCTCTAAGGTGGAGATTTCACGTCTGCAAATTCCGCAATATGATGAATTATGTACTCCTGAAAATCGCATTATGTGGGCGAAAGCGCCCATTAATCTGACCTCACATGAGGCTGCATATTGAATGGTTGATCGGTTCTTGCAGAGGGACGTCGAATCAGACGGAAGAAGCTGAACCTGATATTCCCTCTGGCAATATTGCTCAAGTTGGCCCATCTCAAAGTCACCCTCCTGCCAATTCTGCTGGGCATCGGCTTCATTCAGGTTCTTCTGATTGCGGGCGGGGCTCTCCTGTTCCACTTCCTGCGGAACAACACGCTGTGCAAAGTGCAGCCACACCTCATTCACTCGCACAGCCACGTGACAGAATCAGGGCCAGGTGAGTTGATAAGCTGAGGTACGGCGTTGTGCATGAGTAGAATAAAATCTGCATAAGGGATGCATTTTTTGCCGAGTTGTCGCATTTCAAATGCATAGAGCATCTGACAAAGACGAGTGTACTTTTTTGCCGCACAATTAGCATAATGGAATAAATTTCACATAGCGCTGAATATTAATTAACAGGAAAAAATGAGAAAATAATTATTTTATGAAAATATTACGCAATATCTGGAAATATTTTTGGATTAAAGCAAATCAACCTAAAAGCTTTGCTCTCAAATCTTCTTTACAATCCTAATCGAGAAGTTCGACATTGGAAAGGAGGAGAATATAATTGATTTTTCCGTCTTTATTGCATATAATCTAGCATTTGGAGCGACAATATTTCATATTAAACATTTACTGGCCATAAATTTCTCACACCTTTACTTTTAGAAATATGGTTTGCCAGGTTTGGCCGCAATTTCAGAATTGTCTGTGCATTCAATTACTAATGGATTGTCCTTCTCCACAGAGGTCAGCTACAACTCCTACCAAGGCTACAATCCCTACGGACCTCCGTACGGAGGCCATATAGGTTACAACAAGGATTGGGCCACGAATCGTGCCTACAGTGCGTACAACATTGTGCCAGACGCGGAGAAGCAATAAATTTCAGGATGGTACCTGAGAGCCTCTCCTTCGACATCCATTAGATTAAGTAACACGCGAGGAGTCTCGTTTTATTGCACCCCTTGCTTTTCTCCATTTATTTTTATATTCCATTTTTTGTGCAATTAAGTCACATTAATTAAATTATAATCATTTTATTGTCACGGCTTAAACAACCACCTTTAAAGCAATTTACCTCTGCCACCCTTTTGTCACTAATTCTCCCTCACACGCTATTCCCCATTCCATCGCTAAGCGCACACACACATTTGCTGAAGAAGACAAAAAAAATGTATACAAATAAATTTATGCTTCACACAAGTCGTGAGTAACTTTTGAAGTGTTTTCTTTCCATTTCCATCGCGATGCAGTGCCGCTGAGGAAGTATTATTAAATTGGCAGGATAAAACCAATTAGAAACGACACATAAATAGCAACCATGCAAGAAATGCTCGCGTGTGGGGTTTGGGGGTGGCGGAAGTGAAAATAGTGCGCGAAAGAGAGGTGGAGCGCGTGAGGAGAAGACAAAGATGTTGTCACGGAGCTTCCAGTGAGCTTTTGCGCAGGCCTTCAGTTCCCCAAACTGCCACCCTTGGCATCCCTCTTTTCGCCCCACGCACGTCGCCTCGAAGGCATTCTTTTGGTCACTACTCACCGAAAATCTCTCTCTGCGCCCCTGACAAAAGGGGAGTTTCATTTATAAATATTTCATACATTAATTATACATGAGATTGCATAGATTTGAGGGTTGAATTTATTCAAGGGATTTTGCGGGTGGTCTGGCAAAATTCAATCTTCATAAAACAAGGGCGGTAAAACGTATCCAAGAAGTCCCATCCAGACTTGTCAGAAGTGTTCAGAGAGGGAGGAACTTTTAAATAAAGAAGGTAAATCATGGAAACCCAAATCTTATACAAGTTGCGCCAGAAGAGGACCTCGAATTCTATAAATATGGAATTGACTTTGAGGTAACATGCGAAGACAATTTGTTTATTCTCTCCATCTGAGTAATTAATCATGAATATTTAACAAATTAAACAATACCTTTTGTATGTATTGTGCGTACATATGTATTGTCTATAGTAGGATTTCTTAAGCAAACAAAAATTTACATTTCATAATTAAAATCGACCCTTTCAGAGAAAACTAACGCTGACAGGGTATGAAGTGATAAATTTTCAGAAATTAACAACCTCTTTAGAGACCTCAGATGCTCAAGGCTTGAATGCCATGGAAACAACATCTTGAAATGGCAGGTAAAAATTCAAAGCACAGCGTTTTTCATTAAAGTTTGAAATCAAATTTATTAATAAACATTCTGTCAATTTTTCTGAACTATTGTCAGCTTCGTTGATATATTTTTCATAGGCGCCAGCTTTCAAGCTGGCAACTGCTTTTAGCACAGTCCACGAAAGAATTTGTCAATCTGAATTCCATGGCGTGCGCTCGTACACGACGTGCATAAATCAAAGTGATATAATTTAAATTAATTTATGCACAAAATAGTGTTAATTATATCTACTAATCACTTACAAGAGGCCATAATTTTCTGTGATTCATATAAAATCAGGTTTGAAGTGAAAAAGAAGTGAAAACTTTAATTTTCAGTACAAAAAAGCATACGAAAATATAAATTACTAAAGAATGTGAGTCATGTTTCACAACTATTTTGGCGAAAGAATGTCTCGAGCAATGTCTCTAAACTTAAAATATTAAATGATTTTGTGCTCGGTGAATTTATTATGGAAGTACTTCTGATGCTTTCAGCTGCCTTCCTCAACGAGTGTTGTATCCATAAATATATTGTCGCACTCAAGTTGAACACGAAGAGTTTGATATATCCTCTTTGGGTCCATGATCCTGAGTAAAGTCAAGAGTAAAGTGGTCTGAGGCTCCTCCATAACTATAAAAGCCTCCCTTTCTGATAGGGTATAAACTGCGTTTTTCCGCCCCAATTCACCCCAAACGCTCAGCCTCATGGGCCGCCCCTGATTCTCCCCCGAGAGGCACACATTCCATATTCCACAATTGTGTCAACTGAGGTGTTGTCTGTGACAAAGTGTGTAAAGTCACTTCTCCTCAGCACTCTGCTCAGCCTGGGGGTGGAATGTTGAACGGGGAAATTGTGTATCATCTCGTGGAATTACTGAAGGGGGATTTAATGGTATTTGGCGGGCTGTTTCTCCTCTCTTGGAGCTCTCTCTCTCTCCCACTCTCTCTCGCTGCTTTTCTGCCACACAGAGAATTTGGAAGTTTTCAGTCTCTCGGAAACCGCCGGGGTATCCGTGCCAAATTTTCCACCAACTCTTGCTCCACATTTTATTGGCCTGAAAAATTCATCCAACCCCTACTGCAATCAGTGCAGGCCACCACGAATCGCCCCCCGTGTCGCCCCAGGGAGACTTTTGGGTGATTTCCACGGTGAATTGTGGCGAATTTGCGGTTAATTTGTTGAGGTTGAAGTTGTTGGCTCGCGGGGGAGTGTGAGCTGGAGACGACGAAGGGAAAAAGACGAACAGAAAATTGGTGTGTTGGAAGAGGAAGAAAAAAAGCGTCGGAAAAGTGACTGTGATAGGGTTGAGGGCTCCTTGTTCGCCTCTCTCGACAATTTTATCTCTGTGGCTCCGACAATGAAAAATCCTCCCTCGCTGACACGAAGTGGGATTAAGTCATCTTCCACTTCTTTGCGGGATTAGGAAGCCAGCTGATGTTTTTTGCCCACTCGGCCTCCCCCCAGTTCCACACAGTCTTGGGGATGGGAGTGACAGAGTTCGAAGGGTGAAATGTGAGACAATTAATGCGAGTGAAGAGTGACGTCTGGGGATGATTTTTCACGGAGTCAAATCAACTGAAACGGAGTGAATTTGCAGGTGGTGAGGGTGACTTTTGAAAGGAGAATTTCTCACTTCCTCTGTGTGGCAGCTGATGTGGAAAAAGGCGCCTTCAACCACGGGAAAATTTATCGATTTCCGGCCAGGACACTCGAGACTCATCCATTCGAGAGAATTGGCCTCTGTGATTTCCAGCGCGGTTCAACCGAGATAAATCAAACACCGCGCTCAAACTGTCACCTTCGTCACCCTGGAGGCTCAATGAATAAATAATAAGGTCATCCGGAGGCAGAGACTCCCGTGGCCTGTCGCAGAGGACGTGGACGAAGAAATATTAGTGGGTATTCGCAGACTTTTTGCGTGCGTGGTACGCGGAGTCTGGGGGTGGAAGACTGGAATGGATCATGCGCTCATCCTGTGATTTGTTTATATCCAACACTGACGCTCTCTCGTCTGAGAAAACTGTACCACACTCTATTTGGACGTTATTCAATTATCCACCGCCGGGATCATCCGCTGTGAGCCACCCCACAGAAGGCCTGAGACAGTGAAAGGGTGCGGAGAGCCTCTTTTGCGCATCTCATACATTTTGCAACACGCGTCTCCATTCATGGGGTGGTCACCCCAGCCCTGAATTCTCCCCCACCCGGAAGAGACCGCGCAATCAGTGGTGAAAAAATTTGCACGCCGGGGAAGAGAATTGCTACGTGACACACTAATTGATGAGGTGGCGCGGTAACAATCTACAGCCCTCGAGAACTTGTGCAACGTAAAGCATGGCAAAAATGCTGAATGGGGAACAAGAGGTGTCTCGGCGTGATGACGAGGAAGTGGAGAGAATCAGTGAGTTGTACGAGAAGAGACCCGAGGCTTTCGAGAAGTGGCTGAGGGAGAGAGCGCCTCCAGATGCCATCCACAAGATCCACGCTATTGTCACAAAGTCGCCCAAGAGTCCGAGGAAGGGTGGGTCAGTGTCTTCTGACCTCTTTCAGCAGTGGCTGGCACTCTCGCCAGTAAGGGTGAGTTGCCTCGAGGGGCTTTTAAGTCATTAAATAAATTTCATGCATGCATAAAATGTGGAAATCATCCCATCTTTGTGAAAAGTAATCAAATTCAGATAACATGCAATTTATTACCCATATGGCTCTCATGGTACATTTTCTTGATATTGAGCGATTTATGCGTTCCTAGCCATTGTAAAGGTTATCCAATCGTGTAGTGCTGCAACATCGACAAAGCCTTGTGGACCAGCAGTACAGCCAGAGTTCATTGAGAACGATACCAGTCCAACTTGAATCAATTTACCACCCTTCTTTATCACACCTGGGCCTCCGGAATCCCCATGACAGAAACCACTGATTGGGACATTTTCGTCTTGGACACAGAAAACCGGCACGGCCAATCTGTCATCTCCGTCGTCTTGATACGCTTTTTCACACACATCCCGCGGAATGACCGTGAGAACGGTGTAACGCAATTCAGTTGGGGAAGGCCCTTCATTTGTAATGTCTCCCATGCCCATGACAGTCACATTTTCGCCCACGTAGGATTCTGAGTTCCAATATCCAGGCGCGATCTTAATGGGGAACACATATTCGTCAAAGGTGAATCTCTTAGTCCTTAAGAGGGAAACGTCATAGTCCAGAGTCTCACGGCTGTAGTTCGGATGAAGGAAGGCATGATCGTTGATTACAATGTCACTTTGTCGCGGTTGCCATCTTATGATCGATCCCGCTTCAATATGGTAAGTGATTGGTTCTGAGGCATTGGTGGTTGCGACGTAACAATGACCGGCTGTGAGGACCCACCTCGGAGCAATTATGCTCCCACCGCAGCTGTGAATGCCAGTTTCACTCCAAGGACCGCCATAAGCGATCACACGAACCCAGTAGGGAAATTGGCCCTCTTTGGCAAATTCTCCATTGATAATTCTACTTTCCGTTGTATCAGATGCGATGGACTGCAAGAATTTTCACAAAATATTTATTCAAAGTTATTTTGAAAGAAGAAAATATTTATTTTACTTTAGAGCAGACAGATATGAGCGAAGTGTGCAATAATATTGCTACGAAAACACCCAAAAACTTCATGATTCCACAACAGAACTTCTTTTAATTTGTAAAAATATTTCATTCACGCATTCTTAAATACCAAAAATGTTAAAGAAATCTATTCACCACTGACCCCAATATATCCAAAGTAGATTAATGCGTCTGTTGCAATATAAAGAGACATGTTGAGCCATCGTAAACAAGTGGTTATCACTTCTAGTATTAACACGAAATCTACCATAGTAAGCAAAATGACATATTTACCTAGTGTTAGACAGAAGAAATTGACTTTTATTTGCGACAAGGTTATCAGAATTCATCTAAGATAAATAAAGCAATTAAAAATAATTGCTTCATTTGTCCGCCTCGAAGGAAAACGAAATTAGTATTTGTCGAAACTCTGGTAAATACAGTGTTAATAATAGTGTTGCTTAGAAATGGATTACACACGTGTAAATTAAAGTTCAGAAATCAAGAACCCGATTTCAAGTCATGAACGCTGTTTGGGTGAATTAACTGCCCTTCATTTCCTGCTTTCCCGCACCAAATTATTCCACTCCCGGGCGTCGTATCAACAAGCAAGTGCCGAAAGTGACAAAAAAAGGTCACCTCGAGGGCTTCTACACTTTCTCATCTGTCTCATTTCTTTTCTTTTAATTTTCACCCCTCATTCAAGTCATTTATCACCGTCACCAAATTGACTCTGCAGGAAAACACACTCCGAGTGTAATTTGATTTCATTCCGTTTAATCACTCAAGTGTACTCTTGTCTTCATCAACCCCCAGAGCTTTCTTCCCCATTTTGCAAACTTTTCATACTTTTCACATAATCAGACTAAAACAACTTACAACAGAAAGTCGATGAATTTTAATTAAAAAACACAGAGTTTGTAAGTTTATCTAAGGAGTCGAAAGAATGACCACATTATAAATTATTAATGAAATTTCTCACAAGTAAAATGCAATATTCTCTGAAAGAAAAATGTTCCTTCTTCGCGATGCAAAATATGTAATTAATTAAGCAAAAAGCTAATAAACGCTTCTCTGAATATATATTCTTTTATATTCTAATAATTCTGTTGCACACGAAATACATTTTGTATTTGTGTTCACTGGAATCACACGCAAAAAGTATTATAGATAAATAAATTTGCCATAAATCAATAATAGTTCACACGATTCAATTTTATAAAATGAAATCGACAAAATAGTGCACAAATACACAGGGTTTTAAAAAGCGTTTATGTATTTGCAAACATCGTGATTAAATTTTCATCACTGATTCGATATGCATGTTCATTTATTTACTTCAGCAATTTTCCGAATTTTTTATATACAAACTCTCTGGTCTTTATTAGTTTTCCCCTTGCATTAACGAGAAATTTATAGCATTTCAATGAATCAGGCGGTCAACTGATTATAATGCTAAATATTCATGATATTTTCCTATCGACTGTGTTAAATATTTATTAAGTGTGCAAAAAATGTATAAAACATGCTGTACGCTGGGGAAAAGGGCAAAAACCATGAGATTTGTTTGGTGAATAAATAGCTTGCGGTGTTTGTTGATTGGTGTGGCAGAAAGTGCTCTGAAAGTTCACCTTTACGGGAAGCCATAGATAAAAATTGGCAAAGAATTTAATTCCAATGCAAACTTTCTGCCTGGCTTCGCTTTTCCACATTTCACGATGAGAGGGAAAATACCTCAAGCCGCTCAAGCCTTAAATATTCATATTGAAACCTATTTGAGTCGTCAATTCATGAATATATTTTTCCCACCCACACGCATCTTTCACCCCTTCCAGCGGAGTCGCACGACCCAGAATCAACGCGCGATTGGCTCGAGAAAGCATCTGGAGAATCTGAATGAGAGCGAATTGTTTATGGAATTGATTCGCGATGTGGCCAATGAACTGGATATCGATGTTCTCTGCCACAAGATCCTCGTGAATGTGGGTCTGCTCACGCAGGCGGATCGCGGCAGTCTGTTTCTGGCGCGCAACACGCCTGCGGGCAGAATTCTCGTGGCGAAGCTGTTCGATGTGACACAGGATACGGCGCTGGAGGAGGCCATGAGGCAGGCCCACGAGGAGCCCATTGTGATCCCCTTCGGGGTGGGCATCGCCGGCATCGTGGCGGAGACGAAGGAGATCATCAACATCAAGGATGCATACAAGGATAAGCGCTTCAATGGTGAAATTGACTTGAGAACGGGCTACAAGACCAACTTAATCCTCTCAATGCCAATCTGCAACTACGAAGGCGACGTCATTGGTGTGGCAGAAATTATTAACAAGATTAATGGTAAGGCAAAATTTCTTATTCATGAAATTTCCGTCCGAAAGAAAGTAGTATTTGCTGAGAGAATTTATAATAATGTCAGAATGCTCAAGTCAACTCATGTATTCTGCGAGCACTTTTAGGACTTGAGGCAATTAAGGTTATCACTCTCTCTCACTTCTAAATTTGCTTTATAAAAATCAAATTAACATTTCAACCAACATTAATCATTTTGATAAGCACCGCGAACGTGGTGTAAAAAATTAGGGATTTTAAAAGATGTCATAAATTAAGGTGACATTTAGAAACACGGACAGAGTGTAAATGATGGAATTTTCCCCTTTTTCTCTCCTCTCGCAATTGGCAGAAGAAGCTGATGAATTCTCGGAGAAGGACGTTGAGGTATTTCGTCGATACCTCACATTCTGCGGCATTGGCATTCAGAACGCTCAACTATTTGAAATATCCGTCCAAGAGTATCAGCGTAATCAGATCCTGCTCAATCTGGCGCGGAACATCTTCGCCGAGCAGAGCAACCTGGAGTGCCTCGTGACGAAGATTATGCAGGAGGCGAGGGAATTGCTCAAATGCCAGCGCTGTGCAGTATTCCTCCTTGATTTGGACTGTGGCGAAGCGGTGAGTACCTTGTTTCCCTGCCATGATATAAAAAAATCTCATTAAAATCATATCTATTATGCAAATGGTCCATTCCGGGCCGCACCATCTGTAAAAATAGAATCACCTGGAGCGGATTTTGGAGAAGCCATCGCAGAGTATTCAAACATTTTCGCGACGTCAGAGCAAAGTCATCAACGTGGAGGATATTCTGGAGCAACAAGTGAGTTCTTTTTTCCACCAACACAATGGGATGAGGTGTGATTTGATGTTTTCTCCAAATCATTGTTGACATGATGTATTGGTAGAAAATGTCTAGTTTGAATTTGAATGTCTTAAAGTGATGATTTTGACTCTCGATAAATTCTAGAGAGTGCCTGAATTTATGGGTTGTGTTGAAATTTCCATTATTGATTGCATAACAATGAACAGTGATTCTTCATATAATTAAATGTATCACCAGCAAAATTAATAGCATGTATTTAACAGAGCTTTTATCGCAAACAACAACAAAAGGAGTAAAATTATATAGCTGATTTGTATGAAACCTGCATTAACCTTTTGACATTTTTAATATAGTGTTGCACATGTTATGAATTATAAAGAGATTGGTACTCGAAATTTAAATGGATGGGTAAATTGTACTGTATTTCAACACATTCATGCAACTATTTACACACCATCCAGAAGTAACACAATGTGACATGAAATTTTACCAAGAATTCTCGAGGGGGGAAAATTTGCATCGTCACCATTTGAGCCATCTCTGCTGGATGACTTGGGAATTAACCCATTTTCCCCTTTACAATTTCCACCCAGAAATCACCCATTCGCTTCACCACCCTGTTCGAGTTGGGGGCGGAGAACCATGTGAGCACAGTGAGCCGCCCCACCATGGAGGATCTGCAGAACTCAACTCTGGCGCTCATCGCCCAGATGGTGGCGTCCACAAATCAAATCCTCAACATCGAGGACGTGCGAGAGTGGCTCAAGGACAAGACGTCGCTGTTCAAGGACGACGAGGCGGACAACATCCACACAATCCTCTGCATGCCCATCGTGAATGGCGCTAAGGACGTTATTGGCGTTGCTCAATTAATTAATAAGGTGGAACTTTGCGAATAGCTTCGCTTGTTTGCATGTTTGCTCACTCGTCAAGTGATTCGGTATTCAAATAGCTCACGCTAAAGCCACGCAAAACTCAAATTTCACACCGGCGCCTAATTAATTACACATGTAGGAAATTGAGGGGGCATGTTTGCAAACGCCAGGCGAGTGATCATTAAATATTCAGTCGAAAAAGACCCGTAATCGCATGTCGAAAAATATATATTTCATGCGATAATTGTTGTAGAGAGTTAATGGATCAAAGCATTAACGTTAGCACTGGACCGTGAGCGGAGATTCCAATCTAATTTATTTTACATCCTGAAAATACTTGCAAATTGATTCGACCTTTGTCCATTTAGTGTTTTCCTGGGTGGCATAATTCGGGCTCTTATCACTATTTAAATAATTACGAACTGTGTTGTGTTAATCAATAGACCTCGCAATGTTTTGTCTGTCTAATTAAAGAGATAATGGAAATTGATCACAATGTTCAGGATTCGTGATTTTGAGTGCATAAACAAATGTATTTGTTATTTTTAGACATTTCGAGTGTTTCTGGGAAAATTTTCATTGAAATTATTGTGTCCCGGTAGCATATTTATGAAAACAAGTGATTCACTGGCATAATATGTTATGCAATCGTAACTTCACACGGGTAAAACATAAACTGAAAAGGCATATGAAGTGCCAAAATAATAGGGATTTAATTACGCCATCAATTCAGTAAAGTTTACAGCCCAAATTACAGTGATACAGATTTCGGTTCTTTAACTCGCTGTCAAACACTTTAGTCAATTAAAGCAATTTCAAGTTTCATTAGGCAAGTAAATAGCAAGAACGTGTTGCCACTATAAATCATTGATGTTCACTAGTACAAATGTTTATTCATTTTAATGACGAACATCCTGTACATTAGGCAGGCAAATTAGATTGTTTATTATTCATAGTATTAAGTTCGCCGAGGGCGCCATTGCAAGCTCCCCATGGCACTGAAAATAGCACTCTTTCTCTAAACTTGGTAAGAAAGTGTCTGTTACAACGCCATCGTAGATGTCACCTCATATGATATCCCATTACGCTCCTATGTCATAAATGCATAATAGATCACGAAGAGCCTCTTCAGAATATTCCATACGATGTTTACATGAAATATTAATATCATATGTTCTTTGCAGAACACCGAGTCGAGTTTCAGCGAGTTGGATGTGTCAATTTTGGAGGCATTTGCGATATTCTGCGGTCTGGGTATTCACAATACGCAAATGTATGAGAGCGCTTGTAAGCTGATGGCGAAGCAGAAAGTGGCCCTCGAGTGTCTATCATATCACGCCACAGCCAGTCAGGAGCAAACACTGAAATTGGCCCAAGACAGTATTCAGTCGGCCGAGCAGTACAGCCTGTACAGCTTCAAATTTATAGGTGAGAAAATTCAATTTCCGCCACACACAGACCATATTAACTATCTATCTGTCCCGCCCACAAATTAGATTTCGACCTCTCCGACGATGACACCTGCCGTGCCACTGTGAGAATGTTCCTGCAATGCAATTTGGTCCAGCAATTCAATATTCCTTATGAAGTAATTATTGCAGAGGTTCTGCCTCAATTTCCTTTGTTTCCACCACAATTAATTCCATTTCCCTGCGGTCTCGTGCCAGGTCCTGTGTCGCTGGATACTCAGTGTTAGGAAGAATTATCGGCCTGTTAAGTATCACAATTGGAGGCACGCACTCAATGTCGCCCAGACCATGTTTGCCATGATGAAGACCGGAAAGATGGAGGTGAGTGTCAGGCTATTAATTCTCCTGAGACGTTGAATCGCTTAGCTAACATGACGGTGTCTTTAACTTTTGCAGCGCTTCATGCACGATTTGGAGATTCTGGGTCTTCTGGTGGCTTGTCTTTGTCACGATCTCGACCATCGTGGCACCAACAATGCCTTTCAAACAAAGACAGAGAGTCCTCTGGCCATCCTTTACAGCACAAGCACGATGGAACATCATCACTTCGATCAGTGCGTTATGATTCTCAACTCCGAAGGCAATAATATTTTTCAGGTACTAGAAAAGCATCAATTAGAGAACATTAATTAGGATAAGTGAAAGTGTCTTTCTATCACAGATAATGTATATCTTGATTTTATAAGTAAATTACTTATTTCAATCGAAACTGTACTTTTTGGAGAGACAGACTTGTTTTGAAACAATCTTGTACATTATATCAGAGTTGAATTACCTTACTTTAACTCATGTTTCTCATAGTCGAATGAGTTTAATTATCGTAATTCTCAGGAGACAAGTAAATTCCTGCACTACTCTAATGTAAACATTGCAAAAGTCATATTTATCATAGGTAAAACTTTTATTACATGTTAAGTTAATGTTTACCCCATGTGTGAATAGAGAAAATTGTCCCAATTACTTAAAAGCATTTAATGAGGAATTATGCAAAAATAAATTAGTTTTTGTCAATTTATTGTCACTACAGAAGTTTAATCCTGTTTTTTAGTATAGTTTCTAATGAAGTTTGACAAAAACATACAAAATATCTTATGAATGTTGAACTCAAAAGCTGCAATATGATTTGGCACTCAGAACATTTCAGTCGTAACTCGAACTTTCCCTTTTGCAGGCTCTCTCGCCGGAGGACTACAGACGCGTGATGAAGACTGTGGAGGCGGCGATTCTCTCCACGGACCTGGCCATGTACTTCAAGAAGCGAAAGAGTTTTCTCGACCTCATCGAGTCGGGCGAGTTTGATTGGCAGGGCGAGGAGAAGAAGGAGTGTAAGTTTACATTTTCCAATGAGACTCTGCTAAGGTATAACTTTTCAATAACTCACGAGATACCTCACGTGAGCTGAACACTCTCCTCTTCAGATTGGAAAAAAAGAAATTTGATGTGACTCACAGAGAGGCAACGAAGCAACTTAGTTTCATGTTGAAAAGTGTTGTTGATTCTCAGAAAGATTCCTCTAACGAAACAAGTTTTTCGAATGAAAAAGATTTTGACTAGGGGGAAAATTCATTACACTTCCAAGAATTTACAGTTTACTCAAATTTCTTCAAAATCCGTAATGGAATTCATTATATAAACTGCATGAAATTCCTTAAGAGATATTCTTGGTTCGGAATAATAAACAGGAGAAACTTTACTAAACCACTGTAAGCTTTGTGGATTGTCAGAGCATGGGGAGGAAAATTAATCTCATCTTTCATCCAATTCTCACTTGAACTAATGATATTCACAAGACTGTGGATTTTCGGCAAATGAAACACCTTTTCTCGTGCTCTGAAGTGGTCGTTAATCAACAAAAAGACCCCTTGACTCCATTTAGAAGCTCCTTGATTCTCAGGAATGTCTCTCTTTGTCGGGATTTCCGTAGCACTGGAAAATGACTTATGAGCAGCAATGGGGACAATTTAAATCATTCATGAATACACAAGGAAAGCATTACTGTCATTTAACTTAATAATCCTCAAACAAAGGATTTGTAGCTCTTTTGCAGATTACAGATTCAGTTGCGTTGCAAATGCTCCTGAAAGTCTTGTTGAATTGAAATTCAATTGAGTGTATCTGTTTTGATACTGATAGATTTGCATTGGAAATCAATTGAATTGGTGTAGAATATCAAAGTAGTGTATCAATTAGTACACTTGACGGCATTATTAGCAAATTGAAAATGTGAGATCATATCTTCAAAGAGAACATTGCCTAGCAAATGAAACGAGAGGCTCGACAATCTGCTCGATGGGATAGATGGATTTGTGGGGGGTAATTGATTATTTTCCCATGTAGATTTCAGCTCCGGAAATGTGTATTGATTCCGCTAAATTTGTGCAAGCTCTCTCTCTCATTCTCTTCCTCCCCGAAAATCGGCAGTATTAGCTTGTTATTTATCTACGATGGAGTAAATCAGGCTGGGAGTTGGGGCGCAATCCGAAGCTCCTCACGACCTTCATTGAAATTTTATGATGGGGTGAAGAGAGATGTCTTGACGAGAGTCGAAATGAGGGTAGAACGAATGAATATTAATGACTTGAAATCTCATACAAAACGCTTATGTTGGCCTCAGTAAATAATTTATAAGGAAGTAATTAAAGAAGCCAAGAAAAAAGTCGCACAATCCACCCCCAGAAAACTCATTTTGCCTGCCACAAGAAACGCTGTAAGCCCTTCCGCCCATTTCTGCAGCCATTTTCCCGAGTGGGTGGTAAAAGATTGAAGTATCCATTGAATGCTTACAAAATTACAGGACATAAAATGTTTCACAGACGGCAAGCTTTACTTCAAATGTTTCATTTCTAAAAGTTTCTCGTAGTATTTTTCAATCTCCTGAAATATCTGCAATTAAATCACAGTCAATTAATCCACACTCAATTTGCAGTGCGGAAGAAGACAGTCTGTGGGAGAATTAATACTAATTATTGTTTAATAATATCAATATTATATATCAATTGATTGAGTTATTAATTGAAAGATAAAGATATTCGATCAAATTCACACAATTAATTTAATGATGATTTCCATGATCTGATTGTTTGGCCGATTCATATCTCTTGCTTGACTATAATGACACAGTTAGTATTGAACCGATAGTTTCATTATAATACTAGGTTCTTTCGGAGTATTCACCGCCTAATTTCCATATCAATTTCAGTGCTCTGCGGCATGATGATGACAGCGTGCGATGTGAGTGCAATTGCTAAGCCTTGGGAGGTGCAGCACAAAGTGGCGAAATTGGTGGCGGATGAATTCTTCGATCAGGGCGACTTGGAGAAGCTGCAACTCAACACACAGCCAATTGCCATGATGGATCGGTAATTTGTCCCGACACTTTCTGTCTCTGTACCAATTTCCATAAAATCCATAAAAAAAAGCACCCTTTATGCGCCATTCATCCATCTCGTGCTGATTCCACACCCTTTCGCCTCTTCTCATCCCCCAGAGAGCGGAAAGATGAACTGCCCAAGATGCAGGTGGGCTTTATTGACGTCATATGTATGCCACTATATCGTGTCCTGTCGGAGACATTTCCATGGATGCGGCCGCTGTACGAGGGCACGATGGACAATCGACAGCACTGGCAGGACTTGGCGGAGAAAGTGGAAATGGGCTTGACATGGATTGATCATGACACAATTGATAAGCCCATTGAGGAGTTTGCTGGTGAGTCGCCTGAATTCATAAGTAGTCCAAGGGTTGACATGCTCATCACAATGGTGTACATTGGCAATTGTGTCAGTGCAAAAGCTTTTCACATCGGCAGAACAATAATGCCATTCTGTTAAACGTGTTGCATTGACCATTGAGGTAGCTTTTCACAAATAATTATCAGTGCTGCTATTTCACTAGAATGTGTGTCGCTCTTCAATCAGATGCAGCAGCAATGGCTTTTAAAGTAAAATAGAAAAAGAATAGATATGACTTCTCTCAATGCAATTCATCAAGAGTGCTTCCATTCAGAAATTAAATGTAGGTCAAAACAGCATCTCTTATTCACAAGATAAATTCATTGCAGAATAAACAGAGAATGAAGTGAAAGATCTCTTAGAATCCCCTCGACAATTTAATTAAGCTAGAACAATAGAAATATCAATTGAATATATATAAACGAGACTTTATTTGACTCGTGGGATTAATTTTTCTGATGCGAGATAGGAACTTTAGTATTAAATTTCTTAAAGTGTTTTCCTAAGATCCTCCCATGTGGTTTCATTCTTTGCTCCGCTGAAGCTTGATTAATTTGTCAAAAAAAAGATAAGACACAGTATCTTTCTGGACTTGAAATGACTAGGAGAATCCTTGAAACGGTAAATTCTCAACTCTTTTGATGAAACAATTTATCAGGGACATTCTGAATGGTGGCTCCATTGAAGCCATGGTCTCTTGCCACTCGGGATTCTTCATCAAGTGCAGGGGGAAGATTTAAATGGCAAAAGACAAAAAACGACAGCAATCCATTCATTTATCACACACCGTGAAACGTGACAGTGTCTGCAAAGACTGACAGACACTATGAATTGTACACCAAGTGTTTCCATCATCCACCCCTTGACTGAGGCGGATGGTTTATCTCAGACCCCCGCCCATCGAAGGTGGTGCGGGTTGCATGAAAAAACACTTCCACCGAAGACAATCTAATATGACAAAAGCTCTTGCACGTGAGACACAATCAGAGAAAAAGCATGTCTAACATGACAATATTTTTCCTTGAAGAAAAACTTATGTGGAAATATCTCCTTCTTTGTTATCAATCCCCCCACCATGTGTAGCGTGCACAGAAGAAATAAAGGACATCGAATTCACTGTGACAACTCTCAATTGTGTGCACAACGAGGAGACTTCGCCGTCACATGAGAGGCATCGCCGATTCAATAGCCTGAGGAAATCAAATGTTCTGTCGAGGGCGGTGCGGAATCGTCTCTCAAAGTCACTCTACTGCAGCAACTCCAGCAAGAAAGACCCAATCGATGACACGTCCGACACTGCAGAGGACACCACACCGCCGACCAAGGAGACGTCCAAGAAAGCCAGCGGTGAGCGGAGCAAAGGGCACAAGAAGCACTCCCATCGCTGCCTCTTGCTGTGACCAGAGGCCCGCAATTGCAGGAGGAATCTCTAAGCTTCGTCTGAACCCCCATCTCAATCTCACATGGTACTAACAATGGAGACAATGATATGAAAAGGAGTCTCTCTAAATTTTGCAAAAAGTCCTATATATTTGAGTTCTTTTGTCAATGACATAGCATAATTAATTTTCTGTGGTAATAAAGGTGGAGATTTTGTAAAGGAGATATTATTAAAAAAAAAAATACCAAAGGAATAAAAGATAATGTTAGACACATTTCACAATAGCAAGAGCAATTATAGAATACATATTAAAGGTAATAGTAAATTTAAGTAATATTAAATTGAATAAAAGTAAGTGAAACATTCATGTGATTGAGGAAACACAGAAGAAGCATTTTTTATCTCCAGCTCCCCACACATCCATCCACCTTTTCCTCTCTATATTCTCCCACGGTGAGCTCAGAAAGTGTTTTTCTCGTATAAATAATGCAAGAGGCACTTTCCGCAGGTCTACGGACGACCCATTTTGCAGTCGTAGACTCGCCCGAAGGATTCAGTGTATAGAAAAGTGCAAGTTGCTGCATTATTGTCGAAAGACATTTCAGCCACTTTGAACTCTGGATTAACAGAGATCTTGAGCGTGTAAGTGCCATAATCAATTTCACTAATGTCCACCCACTGGCAATCGATACTGTACCTATAAATGTCGGTGCAATTCACAGAGATTCCTGCAAAGAGGGGAGAATAAAGAGGAAAACTTTCTTCAGACACTTTGAATTTTTCATCACCTCCTGCAAATCATCAGGATGAATGTTTCCATGGGACCCAATGATATCACTCTTCACAAATATTAATCTTCTACGGGTAATTAATTCTTGCAATTGGCACAAGAAACTTTCTCCATTATTTGCCCGCGAGGGATCCTCAATTTACATATAAGAATCAGTTAGTAAGTCCCATTTGAAATATTCGCCAGACAATGGTGAGTTATTTTCCAAGAAGGGAACCATATTGTACTCAAGAGGGTATTTATCTGTAAAATATTATTGCTGGCAAAATGAAGATTCGCCCTAAAACTTTGCTCTCCTTCTCCCAAAGCAACTGAAGAATGTGACTCGTAACAAAGGCCAAAAGGCAATACAATTGCTTGGTATTTCGATAACTACACATGTGAGAGGGATTTTCAGGTGAGTCTGGAGAAATTCCAAGAAGCTTTCATTCACATTGAACTTACTTGACTGTATATTGACAAGATTCTCTCGGATTTCACTTCAGTTGCAATTAAATCAGAGAGAAAAACTATATAGAATACTCCACTTAAAAAAACACCATATTTTTGCAATAAGTGAGTCTTCTGTGAGCTTACAGTCTTTATTGCTAGACTTAACTTGGAGAAACTTTATCAAAGAGCTTACTAAATTCATGGAAAGCTCTCAAAAAGTTAACATGATAAGTTAATCAACCATGTTTGCATTGCACGTCTGGCGATATTTCGCATTTTCCTCATCAAAATTATCTACAACTCATTTTCTTTAAGACTCTCTAAATGACGCAATGACTCGTAAAATTTCTCCCTTGCCCCAAGGACAAAGAGCTGACACATTTCCTGATGGCGTTGCGAAATTGATATGTAAATGTTAAAGTCAATAGAAAATGTAACCGAGAATGTTGGGAATCAATATTGTCAGATACGGAAGGGCTTGTAATGCCTTCCTTGAGATGAACTTTAAGGTTAGGCAAAGTTGCTAAATTAATTTACATGCTCGATATTCATGATGAAGAGTGGGTGTATGCAAAATTGATATACGATGTGTGCTTGCCAATAAATCTCTGAATACCTCAGAAATCATTGAATTAGGAAGTAGTGGAAGGATGATACTGTAGTAATTTTGGGTGCAAGCAGCGAAGGAGTCAACAAACCAGAGTTCAACCAATACACCAAATATAGTGGCCAAAGTGTAAACTTTGCAAAATTAATGAACTTTCAGTTATTTCGGCGGTTTCTTCCTCATCAATCTCAGATTATTGCTACTCCAGAGAAGAAAATTATATTCAGAAAATTGAGAAAGACAAGCGGTGGCAGTGTTACGGTTTTTAATGAGTTGAGAAAGTGCAATAGATGTTTTAATTGAAAATTTCTGTCATACCGAACAGCTGTGTCGATGAATTGAAACATTTCGGCGGATTCTCATTAGGGACAAAATCAAATACGAACAGTGTACGGAGGAAAGTAAAACAAGAGTGTCGAAAGGGGTGGAAGAAAGAAGTTCAACTTGTTGAAAGTCTCACCTTGATCCCCGTAATTGGCACAAAAGTATGTGGCCTTAATTCCCTCGTCACATTGATTGTCCTCCAAGCAGAAAGAGGCTTTGTGGCCTTCGGCGATTTTCTTTCCACTCCCGTCGATGACATCGAATGTAGCGAAGACTTCCATGCTGTGATAGTGCCTAAGAGGAGATAAGGTGTTGCTTAGATAGATACAGTACAATAAGAAAGACCGGAAATCCATTGAGTCAGTTCATAAGTTTCTCTTCATGCGCTGAAGAAAGGGCGGTAATTGAATTTTCACTCTTGCACACGTTGGTTTTTTTTTACAGGATTTAGGATTTGTCACTTAAACCGCTTAGGCGTTTGATAGCACTTCAGCATCTTGATGTAATGGTTGAATTTCATCAGCAACACCACCATCAAATAACCAACGATAATTGTGCAAAAACTTGTGAATGAACCTAGATATTTGCACTTACATGTGACACATGTGCCATTCCCACTGCTCCTGTGTGGAGGAGTAAGAGAAAATAAAAATGAGAAAGTTACGAAATGAAATTAGGAGATAAGTTCAACAAACTTTCGGGATGTGGGACCGAAAAGCCGCCGTTCCGTCATTACGGACACTGGCTGTGAATTTCAAGAGACGCCTCGTTGCTTGATGCCAGTTGTAATCTGTCTTTTGGATCTCGTACGCTTGGGCGGCCAGACAATTCTCCTCCATTGCGCACTGCAGGAAGAACAGTGGTCTGTCCTCGAGGTGGGCCGTCTGCTCAATCTCCTTGAAGTCCAGCACCAAATCAGCCATCTTCTCCTCACACATCACGCCCGCCACGTGTCTCTTGTTGCCAGAACAATGCGCCTCCGCCGAAGACACCTCGTGATGGAGGCAATCCTGCAAATGTGTCTCGTTGCCGTGGCATTCTGTGCCCGAGAGGAGGATCTTCGGAGTCGCGTCGGGGGGTGTGAAATAGTCCGTTTGCAGAGCGGCGCTCGCAAAACCCAAGCCCAGAACTCTGCACGCCACATTCGCCTCCAGAAGTGACCAGCCGTCGGCGCAAATTGCACCCCAGGGACCCACATTGTTCAGTCGCACCTATTGAAATTTTAATTGTATTTTTTCCTCATTCGCAGAATCATCACCATGCCAGAAGTACTTTTGAGAACTTTCATTGCATTGTAGCGGATTTTTTAATATGAAACATGTGACAAATGCATATTTCACAGCAGTCCCTCTTCAATTCATATTCAACAGGGCCCAGAATTCAATACCATTTCAACTGTATTCAGTGCATCTGATTGAATTTCCTCCCCAGATGTGCCTTTTCATCAAACATGCGGGGTACTTGTAGAGAAATATATCTTTGCATGCACCTTTCATCAGGCGACTGTCAAATGGTGTGAATAATTTCAGCGGAAGAACTCAATATTGAAATGAATAGAGGAGAATTTTTATCTCATTTTGAAATCAAAAGCATCTCAGAATAATGCAAAAGGTAATTCCCAGCTCCTGATGCTGAGCGAAATGCACAATTGAATATACGATATTAAATCTATTACTGAGATAGCTGTTGTATGTATAAGAAAATGAGGAAAACTTATCTACAAATTTACCACTTCACGCTACTAAAATCTTAATTTTACCATGTCATCAATATAAATCCCTTAAATTTATGATCCATTCCGAAAGCTTCTGGGTGTCGGTAAAATGTTCCATGTCATAAAATGTCGCTAGTGAAAGGAGCTGGGAATAGCTTGAACATAAGTAAAATAGGTGAAATACGACTCTATGATAAAATTTCCTGCTTCCTCCTCTCATGCAGGACATGAGTTACTCGGGCATTGAAGGGAAGGAAAACTGTGAGGAAAACTAACATTTAAAAAGTGCAAGTTCTGAGATAAAAATCACATAAATCTGTGCCGGAGAAAGTTATATTCTGAGTCACTTAAGAAGGGGTAAAAGGTGCTCTAACCTTGTTTTTGTAAGTGGATGCCATATATTTCCTCTAATTAAATCCCTGAGCAAATTGCAAATATGCAGAGACTGTCCATAACTATTTTGTGCGGTGGAAGCAAAAGTTGGTAGAGCACAAATTGCACTTGTACTATCTTATTTAAACTTCAGCAATTTATTGATCAACACTCTGGTGCAATTTTCCATTCAATGAACTAACATTTTTTTTTTTGCAAAAGGGCAAACCCACACACGGACTGCAATTGAAAGGGCTTTTCCATCGACAAACTGCAAAGCAGAACAGAGGGAGTTTGTGTGTAAAATTCCACAAAATAAAGCATTTCCGGATGGCAAAAAACTCCGTGGTAGTCAGTGTTCATTGGCCGACAAATTGTACAGAGCAATTTGGGCAAATATTGATGTGAAATTGAACAACAATTGGCGCAATGAATATAATTAATCAATATCATTGCCAACATAGCTCAATGTGTGCAATTATGTAAATACAATGGATTAATGAAAATTCACCATTGAGACCGATTGAAATGGCGACAAATTTATTTTCGATGGTTAAGTAATTTTGAACGTATCAAACATTGCATCAAATGCAAAACTATATTCATTTCACTTTGAATTAATATTTGAAAATCTTGTTCACATGCAACCTGCATTTCGACAAATGGGATATTTGATGCACGAATGTTAGTTCCAAAATTGAAACCTTAATTCAAGATAAATCGAATTAGCAATGAGATTATCACCTCTGCAGAATTTTCACCTGAATTTAGAATAATGAAACATCATCAACTATTTCTAATAGAATTTACAGATGCTCTTCACTTATATAAATTATTTTGTAATAAACAAGCTATGCTGCAATGTTATGCGACTTATATTTTATCAAAAAAAAACTTAGAGAAGCTCGAAAGATTAGATATTGAGAAAGAAAATGTCTATGGCAAACAACAAACTAAAATATTTATGGGAATATTGACTTTCAGACCATTTTTGTGTGGTGAGGTGATTGACATATACCCAAGAACAGAGACAAACTTAAGTAAATTCATTTTCTCAGAGAAATACAGATAAACTGGTAATATTTTTTGGCTATTGCGAACTCAATATCATTGGCCAATTTGGTATTAATTAATGTTTATAGCGTATAACCATTAATCTTTCGTAAATTTTGTCAATTGCATTCTTGATGAAGCAGAACATGCACATGATTTCGGAAAATATATCAATGATTTATTATGTAAGAGTACAACTGAATAAAATATTAATTTGCCAATAAACAAGGGATCATCTGTGGTCGAAAGTTCCCAAATTGTAGCCTCAATAATGTTAGATATGCGCATGCAATAAGTTTATAGCATTTACTCTATAGTCATGTTTCATATCGTGTTTCAAATGTGATTCAAAACTTTGTACTCCAAATGGTTCTAAACTTCTAATTGAAAATATTTTCGTTAGTGGTCAAATTGCGTATGCTATACTGAATGGTGACCATTCAATCCATTGCTGCTATTTATGCAAGAGAGAATTGAGGGCATTTAATATAAAATTCAGAGAATTGCGAAACACATTTCCTGCAACAGCAAAAAGTTCATGTAAAATTTTGGTTGTCCCCTAAACTTTCGCATACCCCCGGTTGAAGTCAATAAAAGCAATTTCTTAACTGGCCGCTTTGTGTTTCACTCCCAGAGAACATGCCCCACATTTGCCACAAACTTTTTGATATCACTTTTGACTTTGAGTCCTGTTTGAATTCCTCGGCTGGGGGTGGGCAGGCTGCGAATTCTTTTTTATCCTCCCTCCCCACTTCCTCGCTTCCTGCAAAAGTTACGAGGGCCCTGTGCGTTGCTACCACGATCGGCACTTTGCCTTCGATTTCATCTCAAAGTTCTCTCCTTTTTTTCATTCTTTTGAATGGACTTGGAGTGGAGATAAAAATAAATTGAGGCAAAAGTCATTTCTGTCCTCTTCCTCATCGGCATGAATGTACAAAGAGGGACTAGCGAGAGCAATGGTCAGCATGGATGTGCGATGCGAGGGAGGGAATAAGACAATGGTCATAAATTAGATGACATTATGTGTTTGAGAAGGTGGACATGACTCCTCAGATAACACATAACATCGGACGATTTTCCTTCTCTGGTCTGCTTTCTGGGTCATTTTGGGGGGTGCTGTTTCAGCCATGAAAACGCCACCATAATGCACAAACAGTAAAGATGATATTGATGGACAAAATTGCGGCCAGCAATAAACAACGTTATAGGCGATGGAAGATGTGCATGACGTCGAAAGCAGTAATAATAATATTAATGGGGATCCAAATCCCCGGCAGAAAGGGCATGCGGACATCAATGGAGTCGGGAAAAATCGATTTAGCACTCTTTTTACCTCAATGCGTCCCTCGCTGTGAATACGGCCACCGGCTAATCTCATCTGAAGGCTGTGCCCGGTCTTTAGGCGATGCTTCGGACGCACCTATCACAGAGAGAGAGAGAGACTGCTGAAAATCTCAGGAAAAAACGAGAAATATTTCGGAATGTTTCGCTCAATGGAATTTACTTTGATATTTGTTGATACACTGATGCGTATATTTGTTTTGATGTCAACAAAAGTATGCTTCTACCCTCAGAAAGTTCTGCGAAATGTTAGCAGTACATTTTGTCTCAAGGGGAATTACTTGGGTAAATCCTTTAACTAATAGTTAATTAATTCGGTGTTGAAATACTTTTCTTTCTCAATTTCAAAGCTCATTGTGCTCATTTACGTGTTTGTCATCACTATACAAACAGCAAGATCAACAGTTTAATGAGCGCTACAATTGAATGGCAAAACATTTCCGAAACATTTCACGAAAAGATGGGCATTTGACAATGCCTGCAAAGTATATCAACTCACCACGGTGCGTGTGAGATTTTTTGCGGGCAGCGGGGTGGGTGGCGTTTTGCACACCACCCCGGCCGCCTCGCTCGCCTCGCAGTCGCTGTGGCCCCAGCCATCAAAGCGACAACCAATTAGTTCCGGCTCTTTGCCCGTGCACTCAACATTGTCCATCCAAAACTTTCCTGTACAAAATACCCACAGATTTCACCCTGCCACTCCCCGCCCTGCACCCGGGGTCGTCTTTTTTCCCCGACGCGCACCGCCCACCCCCGCCGCCCTCCCGGTGGTTCCGTGAAATATTGTTCAATTTAGAATGTTGAGAGTCATTCGGAGGAATTTGTGTACGTTGTGTTGTTCCATATTTTAAAATGATATTTTAATTCCTCCTCCAGTCCTACTTGTGACACTACGTGCAACAATTCTAGAGTCATTCGCAGCATCACAGCGACACTGGAGGCAACACGTTTTATGGGTGATTCGTGGAAATGGCACTCTCATGATGAATTTATTGCTTGCTAAGGCGCACCTTGAGCTGTGAAAATGCAAAACTTTTTCCGCCCAATCTCTCTCTTCACTAATTGGAATTTTCACCGCGCGCACCGTCGCACAAAGAGCAGCTTTTGAGATTTGACAATATCATATTCTTTTTCATCACACACACCGGCCACGTTGCCACACAGAGTACAATGAGCTTTCGCCTTGGCAACGCTCTGTGACACCCGTAAGTTAATATATCGCTGAAGCAATTTGATTTTGATTGATTACCTCACATACTTTTCGCATGCATGGAAGCTTTGTCAAGACGATGCAGCTTTTCTCCGATGGAAATATGCAAGAGTCTCTCCATACATTCGCGCTTTATTGAAATACTTTTTCTAAAAAAGAAGAAGGGCGATAATATGCACATAATCAAGACGAAGCAATACATCATCCCCGACTTGAAATTCACAGACAATAAACTTGATTAAGACTATGGTAAATACCGTTAAGAGGTCAGTTTCACATATTTTGGGTTTTCTTTAGTCTTATTCGGTTTATTTTCTCAAAACAATTCCAATTTTGAAATTCAAAGAATGTGTCTAAAACGAATATGCAAGTTTTCTCTTTGTACTCATTATGTATTCAACATATATAGGCTAAGGGCCAATATCCTTATTCCAGAGGATATTAAATTCTGTTCCTAAAGTTATTGAAAGTTACAGGTATGTACATAATATAAACCAATTTGTATATACAATTTGTACATACAATAGTTTTCTCTCCATCCAATATCCTCACTGCTAAACCCTCAATTGAACGTCTTATTGAAAGCTCCCTTTGTGCTGGAAAACTAATTCGATACGGTACAGAATGCAGGCAAAAACGATTTACTTCCGCCAAAGCTCTTTCATCCTGAACGGTCAATGGCCACGAAATTCAACCACGAAGTGTTTGTTGTTTGCTGTGCCATTGGATTAATTAGGCAAAGTCTTGCGGGTGGGCAGAGGGGTGGACGCGGGCGGGGGCTGTGGAGGGTGACTGTAGCAAAACTAACTTCTTGCCTCGCCAAAATAGCCACTGTGAGTTGCCTTAACATGGCCGGGAAATCCAAGCTGCTGACACACAACTTTGGCTTCATTCGAGTCCCTATGTTTTTTTTCCAAGGGCACACCAGTTTTTTTCGGGGCGCGGAAGAGAGTCACATGGAAAATGGAAATGAGAAGAAGTGGAGTGTTAATTTATTTCCCTTCCGCACATTCACTTTTCAGTGACTTTCGCGGGTGTTTGAGTGATTTCTTTCTGAAGGAAATGTGGGTGATCAAATTCAAATTAGCGTATTGAGAAAATTACCATTCATCATCGCAGACAGCTCCCCATCTTCCGCCGTGGAGGATCTCAACATTGCCTGCGAAAGTGAAGCAGAAGGAGAATATTGCAATTTAATTACATGATTATTCTCACGATTTCACGCCACGTAGGAATTTTCTTTGAGACGAAAAACTTTTAATCGAAACCCAAATAAAATCAGGGTGAGAAGATGGGATCAAAATGTTGGATTACCAGTATGTTGAGAAAAAAAAAACTTTCGCTAAAACGAGTGCCCAAAAAAGGAAATCCAAATTGCAGTCTGACTGAGTGTTCAACAAATATTTGAGTTAAATATGTAAATATTAGAAGGTTTCGGGAGGAAAGGAAAATAAAATAAATTAAATTAACTATACCGTGTGTGGAAAACTAAATATTGCAGTCTAATCAAACTTCAGACTCAGGTTCTCGTCCGAAACGTGAGTGAAATAATGCAATATATCCTTAAGAAATAATACATGTTAAATGAGGAATCTTGAGCAAATATTGAAGCTAGACTAATATGCATGCATGATGTGTTTACGTCAAATGCGTTTTCTCGTGAAGTACGACAACTTTAACCACTCTCTGTGCATCAAAACATGTTTATCAAAAAAAACAGCGAATATTACATGAGTACTTTGAAAATAAAAATCAATAAAATCAGTTGACAAAGTAGATTTATTATTAAAACAGTGAAACTTTAAAAGCTTTTTTCTTGCATACTTACTGAATTTCTGTGAAAATAATGTGTGCTTCAATGGAATTCAATTTTATAAAACCATAAAGGAAAAGTTTGGGATTTTTTATACAGTCAAATCTGAATTTGCATGATGAACTTCATACACTACCTTCGTGATTTCCAGTGCCGCCGACCAACTTAATGGCTCCGTCTTTCTTCTTCAGGAACTTCCTCATCATCTCCTCTCGTTCGGACCTCGTGTCACCCACTAAACCGATCTCACCGCTTGCAAGGCACAGGCATTCGAGGAGAACCACAAGATACACGTTCAGCTTCATTCTCACTGTGCAGCTTCTGCTCACTCCGACTGAAAATACGCGACTGAGCGTCCCGAGAGACGGTCTTCTAAACTCCTCTAAACTTGATCCAACAATCGCATAATCTAATTTCCAGACGACCATCCAGATGTTGTCAAGAGCACATGGAGAGATTCAGCATTATTGGGTCAAAGTGACTCGTGGTGACGGCAAAAAGCATTCGGCGTCTGAGGAGGAGGTGCCGGATGAGAAATCACCATCCACATGATTGCAAAATGACTCCCAAGACCTTGACTCAGCTCCAAATATTCCACATTCCTCACCCAGAAGCTCAGCATGAGCAACAGTGCTAATTATCCATGGCAGTTGTCATGAAATGTTCCACTGATCATGTCTTAACAGTTTATTCCATCTTTGTAGTTTTGCAGTGTTTATCAATTTTACTTCCTCGCCGTTTTTTGTGATTTTTTTTTTGAAAACTTCTTCATCATAATCTCACCATCAGTAAAAATGTCTCTTTTTTTACTTCTTATAGTCACCTCTAAGATATTATTATTTATTTTTCCACTTTCTATATATATACTTCTTTTCTTTTATACCATTATTCATGTACTTAACAAATTAGTCATTTTTTACCTCATTTCTCTTGAATTCATCTTTTTCAGCTCTTTATTCTCAGAGAATTGTCTTCGACTTCTTAAATACAATGTATGGAAATTTACCTCACTATTTCACAATGGAAATATTTTTTTTTATACACTTTCAATGAGCAATTAAAAATGAATTGAGTTAGATTTTTTTCGCAACATCCTTTCACACTACCTAATATTGGCAATCATCTCGATACTCCCTGAATTGGAAGTATTTTTTCCACCTTTTATCATGCGAAATTCTCTTCTTCTTCTTCTTTCGCTAAATATTTCCTCCTCTACATTTTGCAATTACATCACAAATGAAATAAAAACATCCTCTCTCATTTCTTCAACACGAAAGGAATGCTCTTGGTCGCGATGTAGAAACACATTTGGTGAAGGAAAACAGTGTAAAATTAATGGAAAATTATTACCTTTCTGCACTGCTCCCATTTACACTCACTGGAACGTCACCATCAAAGTCGATTAGAAAACTTTCCTTCCTCACCCAGAAATACACCATCTCGGTGCAAATTAAAAAGTATAAGAATGTGGAGGACTCTAATAAGCGAAGGAATGGCTTTTCATCGCATTCCATACAATTTTAATGAGATATCTCTCTCCCTCCTTTCTTTCGGATACCAAATTTCCACTCCATAATTCTAAAAATCTCAGTCTGAGAGAGTGAAAATGGAAATCGTGATTATTTTCCAATTGTTGCAATTTCAGCACATGATGTCGAATTCTCATGTGTCGCTTCTTTTTATCCTTCATCTCAGAAGATCGATAGACACATCCCTTTCAAATGATTTAACATCAATTCAAGCGTGAAACACATTTTTGCCTGAAGCTAAATTCATTGATCAAGACATCCATTGTTTAAAACTTAGTGAAAATCAGCCGAAAATTGTGGATTTCCTTAAGCAAATATAAGAGAGCATTGTGTGAGTTTTCATTCAAACATCACACTGTTGAATTTTCACTTTAAATTTAAAAGGTTAATTGGGTTAATTGTATGAAAAACCTCTTCACCAAATTCACTTGGCTGCGCTCTTAATCAGGCCACTTTTAGGGTGTAAACTCTTCAGCACCCAACAAAATCCAAAATACATTAGAAAGTTGGGAAATCACGCAAAGCTTGGAAAACAATCAAATGTAATCTTTTGAAATGTGAACACAACACACTTTAACAGTGATATCATGATGCAGTGACCGAGAATTCGCACGAAACAAGACCCAATATGGCTGTGAAGCATACGATGGTTAATCAATATTTTCGTGAAAGCTACCAAAATCACAACAGATGCTCCACAGTTGCTGAATAACAAACTCACTGTCATGTCCTCTTCTGAGAGGGAGAGAGAGAAGCAATGAAAGTATGCCGAATAATTCCAAGTGTACAAATGGTTTGATTGTGAAAATTGGCACGTTTTTGAGATGCAAATGGGTCCTTTTTAATTGCAACAAAGAGGTAATTGTCCTATCAGTCACTAATGGCTTTAGATAAATCTAAATTGTCCCGCTTAAACAATTCAATATTACACCTTACTTTTACCACAATTTACATATTGCACATAATCAGTCGGTTAATTGAGGGATTTGTGACTATTTCGATTTTCACCTATAATTTTGGATAAATAATTTCCCACTAAATGGGATCTATTTTTTTTTCTTTTAATTTTGATCCATGCCAGAAAACATGTAATAAAAACAATTCATCTCTGTTTTTTCTTCTTCTTCTTCCTATATAAACTTTTGAACAAGAAATTTGTATATATCAAAGAGAAAAAGGAGGGTCTAAAATGAGCAAATTCCTTTTGCAGATAATATCATTCTTAACTAACAATGTCAAAGTATTACTTTTATCACAATAAAAAATAATTAATTTAATCTATTTCGGAATGGGTTTGCCCTTTGTCCTCTTTCGGTATGTGTTCCTCCGTAAAAACTCAAATATTGAGCCTTTTCAGCGCGTCATTGTATACGCCATTCTTCCTCTCTCTCTCTAAAATTTATTCCCCAACTCACTCGCGCGTAATATTTATTTACATTTAACTGCAATGCAGAAAATGTCTTTAATGGTACTTATCTCTTATGCAATAACTCTGGCCTGTGTCTCCTGCTCCCTTCAAACCCTTAATAATTTCCGTCTCGCAATTATTAGATCGTCTTCCGTTGAGCTTTTATTGCACCGTCACTATTTCACTATAATCTAGGGGTGTTTCTCATTGCCGCTACCTTATTCCCTCATTTTCAATTAAAAACCACCCCCGTGTATTCTATACAGTATTAAAAAGACTCATTAGCTAAAAAGTGTTTTCTTTCCCAACTATTCTCTCACACTTTAATCTCATTCTGCATTCGTCGCAATGAATTGTTTTTCCATTTATTTCCTCCCTCATCTGTCACTTCACACCCTTTCAAAGTGTAGGTATATAAAGATGATTTCATATTAAAATTCATTTTTAATTTAATTAGATGATTATACTTTCACCGGAGACTGTTTCACCGTTGAATTTTGCTAAATTGAAAAATTTATCTCTCTATATCCTCATAGATTCCCCTCCACCTCTTTCACTATACAATTTACTTATGTCTCCACTTTTTTTTTTGAATTCATGTGAGAAAAAATCACTTTATTCCATAGAAATTGGTAGTAACTTGTCTTCCACTTCTCGAGAGTAATGGTCTATGTTTTCAGTACGTGGAACAAACATGGAAACATTGTCCAATGAAAGAAAAAGAATCGAGAAAATATCGAGGAAGTCGCGCGACCCGTCGTGGGAAGAAGTTTTACATGATTATTTACAGGTGTGTCTGGGCGGTCTGCTCGCGTGGCTGAGCTCATGGCCCCTACTGTCATACCTTGCTCTCCTTCTTGAGGATATCCACGGCATCGCCGACACTGTCCGGCGCCAGCGAGAGCGGCAGCGTTGGCGGATACACGTTCGTCCTGAGCGTTTGCATGGCGATTGGAGACGCGGCCACCATGAGCTTCGCCTGGCCGCTGGGCAGAGTTGGTGGGATACTGTAGCAAAGAGGTGGCGGTTGCGGCGAAGGCGCTCCAGAGGCATCGTGGGGCGCCCACTGTCGCGGCTGATTCGGCGGGTGCCGTGGCAGGGTGAAGGTTTTGTTGGAGTTGTAGGTGTTGATGACGGAATTCTGGCGGAGAGACGAGAAGAAATCTCCACTGTAGAGTCATGTTCATAAATATCGCCTCATCAATGACCGAGGGATCCGGAATGTTAATCCTTGTTACTTCTACATAATGCTTTTTAGGATATTATATACATAAATTTATGAACGCATCAGTTGTAATCATCCTTTATGGTAGAATAAATCAACTCTCTTTAATTGAAAAATAAATATCAATCGGCACAATAAATGTCTCATGGAATGAATATTACAGAAAATATATCTCAATTAAATTTATAAATTGCTTCCCCAACTCCCAGTGCCATCGAATAATTCAATATGAAGCCCTCCAACTCAAGGGCTCACACCTCGAGCGAGAGATGGAAGAGCAAAGAATTTCGCTGGGCCAGAAAAAATAAATCCCCGGCAAACCATAACATTTCTTTTCGTGGGAAACATGGTTTTCTTCTCTCCACATTGATACTGTTTTCTTGTAGCATCCCAGTTTTTGTGGCCATGCACTGAGCCGTTTCCACCCTTCTCGGAGCCCCCCAACAAAATATTGCAAATCAATACTGTCCCCTGGAACGATGCTGCGTTCACCACTGAATGATTTTTCTCAATTGTCAAACACTGTAAAAGTGCACAAGTTTGCAAAATGTATATATGCTCTTGGCGTTTCATTGGCACGCCACGTCGTTAAACATTGCTTTTCAATCAATTGACTCAACACGTTTAAAATGGTCGAACTTCTTGCTACTCCTTTTTTGCCGTCTCACTCAATATGGGCAAAAACAATGACGCCTTTCAACTTTAACCGAACGTTTCCACGTGATTTATCGGGTTAATGAGAAAATTAAAAGTGTAGACCATTAGTAATTTAAAGCTTGAGCTTTTCAAATTATAGGCTCTCGTTTTTGCTGACATATGCATGGGTAACCAAGTGCAGTGAACTTATTTGCTCCGCAAAACAAGAAGTAAAATGGAACATTGAGTATTTCTAGTAACATATCAAGACTCTGGATTAGTTTGTCGGACATATTTAATCAACGCCCATGCATAAAAAATTTAGGATTCAAAAAATAAAAGGAAGAATAGCACTCATCATATTTCAACTCATGCATTATGTTTAATAAGATTTGCTGTCTATGATAGGATTTAACAAATCTCCCTCGAAGCTTTAGTCTTTGGTGTGTGCATGTACGTGTAAATATACTATGAAGCGCAAAGCTTCACACAATCAATACAATGTACTAAGTGTAGAGATGAGCACATCCGAATGTTATCCAAGAAAAGAAATAGCGAATGTTTACATGATTTTCTGCTCTAAAATGTTTAGAAGGGAAGAATCCGCAAAATAGCCATATAATATTTCTATTCTTGTGCAATTTTCAGCTTATGCGTCATATAGAAATTTTCCCACATTCCCACACTAAAGTAGCCACCAACTGTTTACTGAAATCTGCAGCCTTATGCATTGGATTTAGTGATTACTTTGTACTTAAAACGCAAAATGTAATCTCTCACGTCAGACTGAGAAAACCCCCTTAATATTCTCTCGACAAATTTCAATTTTTGCACACCCCCTTCCGATTATATTTCCACTAAAAAGAATAATTTATTTTCATGTGGAATTTTTCATAAACTCAGAGCTTTTTTTTGTACAAAGGCGAGTGTTATTAAATTATTATTAAATATTTCACAGCCATGGACATATTCATATTGATCAAGAGGGAATGCGCGAAATTCATTAGCAAGGAGCTAAAGCAATTTGGGATGCTGTCGAAAAATACGCCAACAGAAAATACTGTCGCTTAAAGCTCCATCCGAAGGGTAATCAATATCGATAATTCAATTCGGCACATTTCACGTGGAGGGTGAGAAAAAAGGGGGGGGCTGGATCTTTCGTGAAGGGTCAGAGGGTAAATTTGGACGAAAAACTACAATTTAGAGTGGAATAATTTGAAATTAGCCAATAAATCATGGTGAATATTTCAGAAACTGTGCAATTTATAGCTTTCTTTCCAGGGAAAAATCCTTTGAAGGGAGATTTATGTGAGTCAATTGACCCAGTAACATGAAGGAGGAGACAAATTGTGGTTATTAATTCCCCGAGAAGCAGTAGGAGAGACCATGGGAAAGGCGGCGGAATCTTGTGGTGTGGCAAAAAAGAATTGCAACTTTAACGTGTTTCGAACTTCTCGATAGAAACTATCTGAATAAATTGTCTGGAGTTGTGTGTGCCATTGGGATTAATCGCCACCGTGTCTGGGAGTTAGAGGCATAGGTCAGGACTGTATCGTCCAAGAGTGCACTCGAGGCTCTTGCGAGGAGACGAGTGGAATTTAATAAATTCACTGGGTGCGCCTTGAGACGGGAACTCTACCCCTATCAAGTGTCACTTACAATGGAGACAGAAGTCTGGAAGTTGAGCCTGGAGTTGGTGTCTTTGCGGAGGGTGCAATAGGCCATGGGTTGCTGCTGATTCGGTGGCTGGCACGGTGCCAGACCATTTGTGCTGTTCGCCTGACTCTGTCCAGCGAGTCCGGCTGTATTTGGTGGACGTCGGCAGGAATTTGCATTTTCGATTGTCGAGATGGGTAGTCTTCGTTGCATGAATTTCTTCTGGAACAAACGTCACAATTGTTTCATCCCAGAAACACCACAAGCTTGCGCTCCAACCCCACAAACCTGATCGAGTGATTCCAGCGTGTCTGGAATTACGTCAGGGTTCTTCTCGTCACTTTCGTTGCCGTCAAACTCTTTGCTTTCGCCACTCCGTTCACTGCCACTTGGCGAACTCTCGCAGACGGTGTGATTGCGGCGCTGGTTCATGTCCTTGTGGCCATTGTCCTTCGCCACGCTGCAACAAGTGCGTCTGCAGGAGATTCTCACCGCCAGCAGCACCGTGAGCCCACCAATGAGAACGGCCGCCACGATCCCAATTATTATGGAAATCATGGGAGTGAAGGTTATCAAGGACTTTGGACGCTCTGCAATGGAGAGCAGAATAAACAGAATTATTGCTTCTCAATCTCCAAACTTCACCATCTCTACATCCCCAACTTGGACATGGTGATCAACTCTGACAGCGATTCAAACCAAAAATCTCTCATGTGTAGAAAAAACACACACACATTCCTCCGTTTCAGAATTTAAGCTTGCATTCAAATGAAAAGCTTTTTGCAGTTGTTGAAACTTATGTAAATAGTTCTGTTCTCTCATACCAATTACCAGTTGAGCATATTCATGGTATTTTGCTGGAACATCTCTAGCAGTTTATTGATTGAAATAAAGTGCCTCTCGTGATGCAATTAATCTGTACGCTGAGAGGGTGTTTAATTGAGTGGCAAAAATTCTTCAGTCGATACCATTTCAGGAGGAAATAATACTATGTTTCGAGGCGAAATTCTCCATCAACCTCCACGGGGTGGAATGCAGCGGAAATATTTCAGTGAACAATGTTGAGCGACAAAGATGCGTGGCATGCAGCTCATCAGAATGATAGAGCGACAGATAAGAGTCGGGATGCTCACCGTTCGCCGCTGTGAGTTGCTTCTCCGGCAGACGCAGCATGGCCACCTGCAGGGAGACGGAGTTGGAGCGCCCCTTGACGTTGAAGGCCCACACATTGACGCTGTACACGTGGCCGGGGAAGAGGCTGGAGACAGCGAAGCGCGGAATGGGTGAGGTGAAATTGGCAGTGACTTCCTCCGTCTGCGCCTCTTTGATCTCGATGAGGAATGACTGGGTGAGGCCACCATTGAAGCCCTCCGTGCACTTGACGCTGAAGGAGCTCATAGAGATGTTCGTGATGGTGCAATTGTGCACTTGGTCGGGTCGCCCGGCGGCGATTATGTGAAAGACACACGGCACCTGAGCGATAAGAGGGAAGGATTTGCGAATAAATTCTGTGAGTCATTCGAAAATTCCCGCAGGAGAAAAGCGACAGAATGTTATCGAAAAATCTTATAAATGTTTGAATGTTTTCCCTGTTGGCAATAAAAAATCAATTTTTTTTTGTATTATACATTCAGTGAATTCAGTTGCAAATGCTTATAAACAGATTGTCATTTATTTAAATCTCGTATTCGGAATAACTCTGAAAAATTGCATATTGATGATTACACACATTGATAAAAATGCATAATAAATTCATGCAATACTGCACATTCAAATAAGATAAAATGATTGACTTTTACACGTATAAAAACGATAAAGGTGAATAAATTATATGTGTGTATTCTAAAGTGTTTTCCGAGTGCCATTAACCTAGAAACCTAGCTAAGTTAGGTGAAGGTTTTATCGTTCGTACAAACAAAAATAAGTGTCCTTTTTTTCATTGCAGGGCAATATTTTTGCGCAGCTATTTTAATTAGAAAATTATCTTTTAATTGCTACAGTCATTAAATTTTAATTGATAATTGCCAATTATGCATTTCCATGGGATTTCCGAACATAAAAATACGAACAATTATTTGATGGATCGTATATTCAATTAAATAATCAGGTATCCAAAAATTCATAAAATTTAAGCTCACCCACACTGCAAACGTGTTCAAATTCGAAAGTAAACGCGTCTCTTGGTTACTGTACACGAAGTTTCTTAACACAAGTGTACACAAACCCGACATAAATACCCCTTAAGTTGACACTGAGTCAATTTTAGTGGAATAGCAATGATGTTTGTATTTAGATAGATTTCATGATAAACATGCTGACAATATGTACGAGTATAAACCTGAGTTGTTTTATGAGTATGATAGTTAATAAATTCAAGCTCCGAGAATGCAAGAGAGACTTTGCGCATAGTCAATATTGCACTAGAAGTTTAAAGGTAAGATTCCTCCATTCCTGGGTATTTGTATACAAGAAAATGTACATTACATCAATCAGCCAATTGAACTGATTTACCTAAACTGACCATTTAAGCTGTGCTTAAAAAAAACATTTCATGAGACATAAGGAAGAGGTAAAGTGAAAGCAATTTGCAATTTGAAAGAATACATCAGTGTAAACAGCAAGTTGTGGTTGTGAAATGAGCTTTTCTCAATACGAAGGAAAAACATTTCTGAGAATAACCATTAATGCCTCGTTTGCTACTCACCTTCTGACGTCCAATCTTGTTAGTTGCTTGGCACATCAAAGTGCCATAATCCAGTTCCGTCATGGGTGTGTACAGGACACTCGATGACGTCCCAAAGCGACTCACGTGTCCACCGGCCACATCAATACTCTCAGCGGAATTGTTGAAGGTCCAGCGGAACTCCACTTCGGGCGGATTTGCCTCCACCGTGCACTTTATCTGGGCATTTTCCTGCTTCGCCACACCGTAGATTCTTGTCTGATTTGGCGCACATGACGGGGCATCTGGGGGGGGGTGAGAGAACAACAGGCGAATAGCGGGGTTAGAGTCAACAATTGCAAATCCAATGCAGACAACTTTTCATGCAACAAAAGTTGAGAATTGGCTGTAAAACTTACAGAGAACATTCAACTCGAATGGTGAACTCACACCCTCACCCTCAGCGTTGAAGCCCACACAGGAGTAGTTTCCGGCCGTGGAGCGCGAAACGCCCTGCAGCACCAGCGACTGATTGCTGATGATAATTCCCTGTTGCTGATTGTGAGGCAGTGTTCGGCCCTGAGAACACGATAGAGTCACACGTGAATTTCCTCACCATATATAGACTACGATTGTCAACCTCCCGGGCAATATGTTCAGACGAAGAAGTCGCAGGATCAAAGTTTACAATCGCACCGCTTTGCCTTTGACTCGCAGCACTGTATCCTGTCTGCAGGATATTGAGTGATTCTAAAGAAAACTATACCCTTGCAAGCACTCTCTGATGTTCCAATTTCCCAGCAACTTCACACACGTTACTGTGTACATATACATATTGTCAAAGAAAAGCAATGCACGATAGCGAGCTTAGTGGCGGTTTGCGTACACTCTCAACTTAATCAGTTTTGATATTGCAATTTTATCGTTAACATGCTTTTTCAAAAAAGAAAAACAAAACAGTTCTAATTAAATCTTCACCACATTCAATAGCTTTTTTACTCTCCGTCAAAGTGCTGACAAAAAAATAAAAACGAGCCATAATGCTTTCCCGTAAATTACTCGATCCATTAGGAGTACCGTAAAAATACAGGAGAAGCGGAAGGAACGATATAATAGTGTGCACTAAAATGCACGTGTCTGTTATATCATTAAAGCACAGCATTTTAAAGATGCGAAAATATTCAAAATAACTCTGTCCAGCAAGGTGAAGGAATGCAAATTGCTTAAATTAAGAACCTCTTCTTTGCAAATTTTATTCTCGTCAATGTGAAATGAAAATTTCATGTAATCAAAAGTTGGGGAAGTCCTTTGCTACTGTTCTAGTGATTAAAAAAAGGAAAGATACGTGATGGTTTTCCAAGGATTCTTCAAGACACCATTCTTTTTTTCCTCTACTCGCGACTTTAAATATTCATTATATTTTCAGCATTAATATTCAGCAAGAGGCCAATATTCATAAACCCCGAAATTCTCAATCAAAAAATTATTGCACGTGTCTTGAAAATAATGTTCGTGATTGCATAAAATGCACGATGAAATTGGGGAAAAGACATGACTCAAATTAGCATAATATTCCTTTCATTTGCCCATTTTAAATTTCAAATACGACTCCGCGAATGTAGCATAATATTTTTGTGCAGACTTTTTGAAATTGCCTGCACAATTTGGGAGGATAAAAAACAACCCAGAGAGTATGGAATATATCGCGGGTGAGCAAATTGGCTCGAATGAAGAAGTGCTGAAGAAAGAAAATTTGTGTGTAATTCAGCGATGGCGCAGAGTGGCGAGGGAGAGATATTGTGTAGAAACCTTTGGTTAATTTTCTCAGTAAATTTGTCTGTTATGTAAATTCTAAGCTGAAACATTGGTGTATAGTAATTTGTAAATAATTCTCTTACATTGTGGCGCCACTCGACACGATAAACTGCTGGCTTGGCCGAAATGAGGCAGTCAAAGTATAAATCCGTACCCTCGTAGATTGAATTGGAGTCGAGTGAGGTTCCAAGGCGGATTTTCGTCTCAGGAATATCTGTGGGTAGGGCGGAATTTGCATCATTGAACCATCGCACTGGGACACCCATCAACTTCTCCCGAGGAAATCCCCGCCGGGATTGACAAACTTACATTGAATGTCCAACTTCCAGCCATCTTCCAGGGACTTTGACGACACGACGTGGTTGTAAGCGCGACAGCACAGAAACTTGCTCGAGTCATTGCGATTAAAGACAATCGAGAGGGTGCTCGTTGTTTGGTTTCCGTTGCTGCTCGTCTGCAAATTGAGATGGGATTTTGACGATTCACCTCAACACCCCCGGAATAATGCAAATTACTCAATGTACAAATACACAATTCGTACCACAAAACCAGTGCACTAACTATAGTCGAAATGTCACAAATAAGAGCTAATGATTAGCCCGTTTTTTTTTTCATTTTTCATACAACAAATTGTGCATTCATTCCTTCTTCTCTCGGCACAATTTTCCAACTATTTCACTCACCATCTCGGTTGATTGCTCGAGACGCTTACTGTCGAGCCACCAGGTGATGACGGCTGGAGGACGAGATCCCGAGCTCTGGCACAGTAGGTCATAACGCCGGCCCTCCGACAGTGGCTGATGAGTCCCCAAGAGCTTCACGTTGAGTGGAGCAACTGAAACAAGGCGAAATTTGTCCATTGAGAACCATTTCAGACTTCATCTCATCTGCTGCTCCGACTCATTGGCATTCCGGCGGCCAAAAGGTCAGAGACGAAAGCTCAATTGGCAGGAACGCACCACAATTGACTCCAAAATTAACAATGAAGCCATCGACAAAACACTTAGTGCGACACCCATGATCATTGCTGTGCTTTCTGCTGTTATAAGGAATTTATTAAGAATGAGACGCGCTCCTTCTTTCCTTGTTCCTCGATTTCGTAAGCAACTGCTCTCTTTGAGGCAGACCCATTTGCATAAAGAAACACGAAAAATGTAAGAGAGATGCTAGCATACTTTCCAGATGGGCATTTAATTTGGACATTAGAAGAAAAAATGCGATGAAATTTCCATTCCTGACCTCTGTCACTGGGCTTTTGCCAGAGCATGACGCTCAATATACCGCAATTCACACAATATATATATATATATTCATTTAGATATATATTCCACCATGAATCGCGTCCAAGGGGGAAGTAATTTGGGGTATTTGCAACTGAAGTAATTTATTAAAGCATCACCAAGGGTGAAAGTCGAAGGCAGAATTGCATATTTAGCCATTTATGGGGCCCTCTTTATACCACCCACTCACAATGAAAAATTACACACTTATCAGCTTGCGGAAATCGTTCCGCGCTATTACTTGTGGATTAACTCGGGAATCAGTAAAGTGAAGAGGAAGTCAAATAAATTTCCCTGTATTTATCCCTCGTGAATACCTACAATGGCGAATAATTTAAATTCCTGCAACATCATTCGAATTTCCTGTCTCCAATTGCTTGGCTTCGCAAAAATACACACTCCACACTTCTTCGGCACAATTTTCCACCTGTCCCCTTAGGGCGTACCGGCTTCACTTAGACTGCAATTAATATTGCATGCGAACCAGTGATTAATTGCTTTTAATTGCTCCACTAACTTCGGGTCAGTGCGGCTCAGGAGTATAGTTTAATCGATGAATGACACAATTCTCCGTAACATCACCACGTACATATAACGGGGAATGTCAGTTTAATTGTTACTTGGCTGAATTAGCTGTACATTATATGACCTACAGGGCTGTTGTGCCGCAGAGACAATAACCTATGTTGTGTACAAAGTCTCCCTTTAGCGTGGAAATGTAAGAAGATTTTCTTTCTCCGTGCATACTTTCGTTTGCTCATAACCGTATTCAAAACATTCATATGAGCATCCATCTGAGTGATGCGAGGAAAAAATTACTCAGCAATTCCATTTGCGGGTAATTTTGGGGGTACTTTAAAAAGTCCCCGGGGGTCAAAATCGAGAAACATTCGCAAGTACATTTGTTGAAATTGAGAAAATCAGGCCCTCAAGTTGCGCTTGTTGTTTCAACACTCCCACCTCCTTTTCCCAACAATACAATTTCCCGCCCATATGAGGGATGTTGTTTGAAATTTCGGTCTATTTACGTTGAAAGGCGAATGAGTGGGGCAAAAGCAGAGCGTAATCCGAAAGAGAATGACACAAATAGTGTGCAAGAAGATTTCCATCTTGGCCCCTGGAGAAATAATAAATAAAATCCTGTGCACATTACACGAGCCGAGGGGGTGGAAGTCTTTCAGCCCAGATTTCCTTCCTCATGTTGTGCTTTCTGTCACTGAATGCACCAAATAGAATTTCGTGCACGCCGGAGACAATGCGAACATGGGAGAGGAGGAGAAAAATCTTGCAGCGAGATACAATCAACTGACATTAATGGGGTCAAGACGGTAAGATTAATAGGTGTGATATGGGGACACTCCTGCAAAGTCAATTGTTTATTGATTGCCTAAGGCTCGAGATGAGAATTCCGCGATGGCATGCCTGGAGTGGCCCGACGGTGTCGAAAAGCATCACTTGTCCTTATTAAACCCATCCAAGACATATGGGTCACAGAGGAGTTGTAAAACTACCCCTTAATCGATTCCCATTCCCCGACACAAGAGCGTGGGCGGGACGCTCGGGAAATGGGGGGCTGTGAGTGAGAAAAAATTACAACCCTCCTGAAAGTTGTGACGCAGACAACACAAGGTGAGTCGAGGACCCGAGAGATGGGGTGGCAAGACCCAAGTACCAATCTCGGCTATATTTCAGGGATATGTAAGTTATGAAGCTCCTCCAAGCATAATAGCAAGATGCCGAAACGCAAAAAAGTGAATATTCCACCCTGAGGAGGCGGGCAATATTTGTAGGGTCGTGCCAACAGTCTACAGATTTAATAATAATTGAAAAAAGTCAAGCATATCTTTCCACACCGAGCGAGAGCAGCATTTCTCTCAGTTGTGCAATATTGTTGTCAATTTCAATTGGGCGAGAAGGAATCTCACAATTTACCCTCGGCAGCTCTCTTTTTCTCTACCAGCCAAATGTTAATTTTCATGGAAAGAAATGGTAATCTGAAAATTCAAGGGCTCCCCAATAGGAAATCAATTTTTATTAAAGTGCCTTTTCACGGATCACCAACATTCTGAAAAGAACAGATAAACGCAAAGCGTAGAGAAAGTCTTGGGTATTCAAACTATCACTATTTTTACCCCTAAAAATGTCCAATGATTACATATACTGAAAAAAAAAAATCAACGCCACTGAATTCCGAATGCAATTATCCGTAAATTGGATTAGATAACCACTTTCAAGATGAAAGCACCGCAAAACATAAACTTTAAGCTGAGGCATCGCCAAGGGACTTACAGTTCATGTCAATCTGCACGGTGACCTCCTTGTGGGCTGCTCTGGGATGATTGCTAGCCCGGC
Organism: Phlebotomus argentipes; assembly: GCF_947086385.1. NCBI lineage: Eukaryota > Metazoa > Arthropoda > Insecta > Diptera > Psychodidae > Phlebotomus > Phlebotomus argentipes. Next base: position 2,292,718 of record NW_026776174.1, read on the forward strand.
ATGACACCACAGAATTGAGGTCCTGCCTCGCGAGGGGCCCAAACGTGATGATGCTCATCTTGTTCCTCCCCGACGCCGACGACTGGATGTCACTCATCATGTGCTTCCCGTCGCGGTACCAGTTGATCTTGGGCGGCGGCCGCCCTCCAAACACCTCACACTTGAGCTTCACGTAGTCCCCCTCGGCATAGGGACCCACCACAGACGCCCGCTCCACGTCCGCCTCGTCCTTGATGGCGATTCTGTCCGGTGGGGCTGAAAACGAAAGGAGACACTCTCAGTCCCAGGAGGAAATAGCTGACTCTGCAACTGTTCAACTTCAATTAAACTTTCATGGGGTAAATCTCGATTGTGAGGCTCCACAATTGGATCAATTCAAGCACTGAATGCAATACAGAGAAGAGTAAATTGGTTGTGCGAGTATTTTTCCCCAGGAAAAATATAGTGTCTGACATTTTGTATATGTACTGAAGAACAATTTCACTCAGGCTCGAAACTTTTCATTTACCAGCGCTTCAAAATTAAATAACACATGTAATAATGTAAATATCTATTTAAAATAAACCGAGTGACTAAAACAGAAATACTGGCTGAATATCCAACACGCAAACACATTCACTGTCGTGTACAATTGCTTCACTGTACATTTGTCACAACTTATACGAATGATCACCACAGAAATGGTTGGAAAATGTACTCACAACTGATAGAATAAATTTTCACCACTGAATACGCGCCAGCCAAACATTTCCCTGCATCCGCAATTGTGTGACAATTTAATATACTTTGCTAACTTTTATTATAATACAATTAATTATTTAAATAAAGGATGCGGTATTAATTTTCAAACGACACGCTCAACGTGATAAAAGATACGCACATTTTGCAATCAACGTGATTTTATAGAATTCCAAGAAATCAACTAATTGGATACTGTTTGTTGGAATAATTTTCACAAAGCCTTTTTTTACCCAACCACTGAAATGTATTAAATTTTTCCTGGTAATTGTAATTTTTGAACCACATTGTTTAAACAAATTTACACCATATCCATTTACTCTATTCATCATATTTGTAAATAACTTTCATGATCAATTAATAAACCCAATTCAACAATAGTTTTAAGCAAATACGTGGCTCCATATTTAGTTTGAACTAATATTTAGTTTACTTAAAATACATACCGCCCGTAATAAACTTTACTAATCAAAAGCAACAGATTTTAATTGAGAAATCAACCGAGTGACACACTTCAGGAGGCAAAAAACGTGCCTGAAATGTCGGATAAAGCAAATACGAAATGGCAGGTGACAAGTTCGGGGAAATCCCTAAAAAGACTTATTATCCATGTAAATATTTAAATAGCAACCCTCCATCCACGCTTCAGGATGAGGATTTGCGAATAAAAATCTCAATTAGTCGGCGGTTTGTTCCAAGAAAGTCTAAAGTGGTTGAAAATTCTCAACTCGCGCTAATGAGATTACATTATACAATCCATTTTCTCTCTAGAAATCTTCTGCGTATAAATTCCGTGTAAATGCACACCAAAAAAGAGGTAATGCGGATAGGATAATGTAATCGGAGAAAAATTAAGGGCCGACATGTGAAAGTTTTTCATTAAATCATCCCCGATAGAGTTGTAAAATCCAAAAATCCACTTACCACTGTTCTGTACTTTATGCGAGAATACGGAATTTTAATGTTACATTTTGAAATTATTTGAATACTAAACTACATTGGTTAGGCAATTGAGAGCGCACAGGCAAAAGTACTCAGGTAATTTGATTTTACAGCCGGAATCAAAATATAATACAAACATTTTTGAAGCATTTGGTTTTGCATATTCAAAATTCGTTAATATTTCACGTAATCGGAACAAACGAGTACGAAACATTTATGTACAGATTTTAACTGGATAGCTCAAATTTTATTTTTCGGGATTTGTTGCAAAATCTTTAAAAAAAAAACATTGAGGATCAATCATTTATGTATCGTTTTGGCAGAAGCTCTTAATCTAGGAAGATTGTTAAAAACATAGGATAATTCGTCTGGTATTATTTCCAATGATTATCGATGTAATTTTGTATTTTGATCGATTTATCTAAAATAAATGAACACATATGAAATGTAAATGGATTCTGTATATGTACATAACATACGTAAGCCTTTTGAAACTTTGACTATTCACATTATGAGATTCCATCTGTTCTAAATACTCATATGAATAACAAATTCTGAGAGTAATAGAATAATTCAAATTGCCCCCCTTCATATGAATTAATCTAAATTTTAAACTAATTCGTAAAGATGATAATGAAATAACCCCCATCGGCCTCATCGTTATAAATAATTATGGAAAGCACCGCACCGAGTCCGATGTTTTATGCTCTCTGATTATTTTAAATATATAAAATTACTTCACCACTTATTTTTCGGCAATCTCAGGAGAACCCAGCGAGTGTCAAGACCTCGCATGTTCAAGAGTCACTCAAGTGGAGGTGTAGCAATTTGCTGGCTGACTTTGGGTATCACGAGTAATTTGTTAAAATAGAACGAGACAACAGCAAGAGTTAATGTAGAAAATTACCCCTTCTAATCAGATTACTTTCTTGAAATATTATTCTTAAATTAATTTCCCTCCTCGCACAGTGAAATTTACTGTTGAGATTTAGGACAAAAGAATAGAGTGAGGATTTTTTTTTTCACTTCACGATGAGCACCCCAAAAGTGTTCATTGTTGGCAAGTGTAATAATTTATTAAATTTTCTTTCACAACGTGCTCTAGATGGAATGTAGAGCTCCGCGGTGGAGAGACCCCCAAATTAAATGTCTACACCACACCCATTATAGCAGCAGAGAACCCCAGCAAAATCCGCAACTAGAAGCAATGTACTCGTGTACAACACCATTGAAAGTAATAAAAGCCTCGGTAAACACACAATGTAATAAATACATGGTATAAAAATTTAATAAAATAAACTTTCATAAATATTATCAGTGATGTGGCAAAATTGTGCCCGCATAAAATTCCCGGAAAAATTATCGGGCACAATTTGTGTGCTTCCCCAATGTGCACACAGGAATACGGAGTGAAACACTGTTGGGAACTTCAGAGGAGGGCAGAAAAATCGCACAGTGATAAAAATCAACGGAGAGTAATTTGGATTGATTTTTAGCGGACTTTTTGCAATGTCCTCTCCCAAATGAATTCCTATGAAAACATCTCAACATGTGAGAATCAGCGTGCGTTGAAAGGTATTAAAAATTCTCGCTTCTCTGGTGAAATGTGCTCTTTGCAAACAAGTGGCAAAATTCGAGAGCGAGATTAATACAAAAAAAAAGTCCGTGCACTACAAAATCAACTGAACGACTGGCTTAGGACGAGATCAATACAGTGTGAAAAAAACATCCCCAACTATGATAAAATCAATAAATGAATGTATAATTTATGTAGATGGAAAGGAAATGGAAATTCTATTTACAGCATCAAAGCCCACCGGGACTGGGCAAAAAACAGGGCACGGCGCACCGGAGTGACCTAAATATGATTGGATATTCCTCCTAAAAATCAAAGAAGAAGAAGGCATGAGAGAGAATGCATGTGCCATGGCAACATCCAATGATAAACCCCAATAAAAAGCGGTCCAAACAAAAGTTTGCAATTTTCACCCAAAATTGATTTTCAGCATGCGGAATAAAAATTTTACGTGCCAATTGAGAAGTTGAAGTACGCTTTTGATTAGCAATCTCAACGCGAAGCAGCTTCTACAATACGCGCAGTGCGGATTTGATATTCGCAAGGAGAGAGAAGCGCAAAATTGGCACATCTCAGCGTCGTTCCCATCGCAAAGAGAGGTGACTCTTTGACACAATTTGAAAGATGATAGCAACTTCTTTATGTGCCGCGATGACTGTGAGAGAAGAGAACATTTATTTGCTGCTTATGGAATTCCCCGAACATTGACGCAATGGCCCGGAAGCAGGGGAAAAACATGTAGTTTTGAGGTGAACTGCCAACAATGGTGAATATATTATATAGTTTTATCGTGGGATAAAGTTGCATGAATGGTTTGGAAATTGAAAATTTTCAGAAACATTCAATGGTTTTCGAACAATTTGGCATTCTTTAGCACTAACTAATGGAAAACCACGGATAAAGCAGAATAAAATTTGCACTCAAATAGCACTTTGTTGAGATTTTATCTAAAATTCTGACCCTTTGCTTTCATTTCCGGAATTGATGTGACTTTAATTGAAGGTAGAAAGATTGTTTTGAACTGTAATCATATAAAAACTACCAGGTGAAAACTATAAGCTTTGACATCTATTCACATTTTGACGCATGAATTCATATGCGACCAATTTCCGATACAGAGCCTCACACTTGCGTAGAACGAACACCACCCAAAGCAGCCTCCACCATTCGGAGTGGACGAACGGAACAGAAAAGATAAATGATGAAAATAACACTCACCAATTATCGTGAGATTGACCATGCTGTTTCTCGTCTGGGCAATTTTGAAATCCACCCGACACCGATACAGTCCAGCGTCGGACTCCTTTGCGTCCTGCACCGTGAGCTCCCCGAGGAAGTGGTCAAAGTCTTTGTCGAACATGAAGTGGGCCCGATTGCCGAAGACACCGTCGTCGGACCATCGCTTGGCACCCTTGAAGTTCTGATCCCGAATGTCGACACTGTAAATGGGTGTTCCCTTGTCCTGGCGATACCACAGCACCAGCACCACATCATCATCCGTGTCTGGATTTGTGCTCACGTTGCAGTGGAGATGGAGGGTCTCACCCACAACGGCCTCCGTGGAGTACTGGGGCACTGCGGAGAGCAACAGACGCAACAAAGCAATATTGGTGTGCGGTTGAGTTGGTTTTCCCCAAGAATCCATCCACCCCCCGACATCATTTTCCAAGACGTTGAGGAATGTTTTGCAAAATTGGCGGGGATGAGCACAGCCCGGGAAGGGAGGAAGAGATGGAGTTTAGAGTAAGAACATAAATAAAATATTCCTTCCCTTCAAAGAGATTATTTATAAATTCCATTTTGTTTCCGAACACATATACACACTCTGTGCAATATATACAACCAATTCGCAATATTTTATGGAATTTCATTTTCTCTGTCTCAACACTGAAGCGTGTGGCAGGGGGTGGATGATGGTCTTGCGCCAGGGAAGAGGAATGTTTTTGTCTCACCAGTGAAAAGTGATACTACACAAGCTGTCCAGGATCTACAGCATTCTCTTGGCTCTTAGAAAAACTGACTTGTGAAAAGCGACTTTCGTTTCGTTATGTATTATATATTATGACTTCAAAGAAGAGTCATAACTAGTTTTTCCTGCTGCAACTTCTATGTACAGAAGCCCCAAAAAGCCCGGAGTCACTGAGTATATGAGACATATCGTTGTCAGAAACGATCCAATGCTTAGATTGCCATCATATTTTCATCATTTCAACGCTATGAATTCATTTCTACGTGCTCTAAACTCTTTCAATCTGCCATTAGAAAATCACCCCATAAAGGAAATTTCAAATAAACCAAATAGAGATGATGCAAAACATTCATAGAATCTGTTAGAATGAATTTTGAAGTGGGTTTTTGCTCTTCCCAACTGCATCGCAACTTGGACAGCTTGTGCATGTTGAATGGGGATTATTTGTGAACTCACCGTCCTTGACGCAGCCTCCGCCACGGAAATTACAAATGACCATCAGGAGGAGAGATATTTGAATAACTATCGTCATTTCCGCTTTGTGTGGCATTTCTTCGTGACGAGGAATGTTTCTAACATTCGTTGATTTATCACATGAACATAGATCTTTCCACTTTTTCCCACACTTCTTCCCGCACACACTTTTGGCCTCTCCGCAATATTGATGGATCCTCGCCTTGGCGATATCACATTTATTCCAATGAGCCACCCTCGCTGCCAACCGCGCGCGACACTCACCACAGGTCCCGGTGGCACATTTCCTAATCACTCTCACCGCCGCCAACGACGAGCAACAATCAGGGATTCACGGAGCGCACGGCATGGCTGGGGCGCCCTCGACAGCGGACATGGAGAGCAGTGGGGATCTTCTCTCTCTCTGGGGCAGGAGTGTGAGGTGCAAATTCCAAAATCCAACGGCAGCGACGTGGTGCGCAGAATTCGGCACGATGGCTACTTGCTATATGGTTGTCTTGGGCCTGCACCTTTCACAACGAATGAACTTTAATTAAATTTCGATTGATTTGCGTTCCTTTGCGCTCGCCCACCCCAGGGGTGGAAAAAAAAACTCCGCCACTGAGCACCCCTTTTCACCAGAAACTTCACCGTTCGCCCTGAGCTTTCGTGGGGATGCCCGAAGTTGGCCAGCAAGGGGTCCTGACTGGCATGAAGTTGTTGGGATTCAATAATTGATGAAGCACCATTGAAAGTTCATCTTCGTGCGTCTTCTCGTGTAAAATTTTCACCCATGAAAATGCGTTCATCAAGAGCTTTTGGGCCTTCACGGGACTCTCTCTTTTTCACCCAAACAGCAAAGGAGCAAATCAGATTAAACCCTTACTTTTTGCCGCTTCACGGAAGAAAGCTCCTTAGAGCCCCTTCGCGGGGCGGGGAAGGGAATCGGAGGAAGCCTCAAAGTTCAGACATTGTGTGACAAAATATTTACACAAAGACAGCGCGCAAGTTGGAAATTTCAAAATATATACCCATTTCTCGGAATACAAATATGCGAAATGGTGGAGCTTTTAGCGCTCTCCGTTCTCGCTTGTAAATCTCCGGCAAATGGGTGGGTGGTTGGGAGAGGACACAGAAAAAAAATTCGCAATTTCTGATCAATGCACACACAAACACCTTCGGCGCAAGCACAAAGGGTGGGAAAAGTGAGAAAAGAACTTTGATATAATGCGCTTTTTTTCCCACGGATGTACATACTTCCTGGCGAGAAAAGGCTCGTGTGTCTCTCTCTCACTCTGGCGCACTCGACCCTCTCACCTTGCCCATAAATTCCATCCCCCAAAGCCCGGAAAAGGTGGTCACACAGTGGCGGAGAAAAAACACACACTCTGGCTCGTGGAGCATGGGCTTACTGCTTCATCGTGCACTCGCGAAAGCTTTTCCTAGTGCCTCTGCTCCCACGGGATCGGGGCCAGTGTCTCTCAACCCTACTGTATGGGCCGTCGGTGGGACACCCACGTATGATTTTCCGAGAGAATTCTCCACTTTTCACTCATCTTCAGCCACAACTCTCACTGGCCCATTGTTGAGCTTTCGCAAGCTCCTCGACACTTGTAAGGAAATTCCACTGGGAGAATTTTCTCCGCCATAAACTTTCACCCGCCCGCGTTCTGGGGGGAAAATGCTATTCCATCGCGCGGTCCACGACGGAGATTCTCTTTTTTTCTCTTTCTCTCTGTGCGAAAATCACTCACAAATAACTAATAGCTCTTCCTCACTGAATATCTCTCCACTTTACTTTTAATCACTCACACCACTCCATATACTGTTTCCTTGCCCCCGAGAAAGCAATTACGGGACGAGGATAAAAATTCAAAAGCTCACTCGTTGAGTGGCAAAAGCACAGGGTGAAAGGAAAAAAGTGACTCGAGGCATCCGCACTGCGAGATGTGAAAAGTTTTGTGTGTGCGCTTTTGTAATCCGACAGGTAGTGAATTCGTCTATCTTGCAACACAAACAATTTAGTCCAAGAGGGAGCTTTCCTTTGGCCGCTTTTTGCTCTCCCGTCTTGCCAGGCTGAGATGAAAATCGATTTTTTGTCCCTTCACCACCACACAGCACACGATTCTGGGCAATGTGCTCTTCTCGCTTCCACTTTCAACACTGGCTCCACTGTTCACGATTTCGTGCTGAGAGCGCAGAATATTGTTAAAACATTTTCGGGGTGGCACTCACACCAACCCCACTGAGCTTGCACACAGCGCTGTCGTCGTCTCTGTCGCGTGTGCAGCGTCGCGAGTGCGCGAGAGAGACCGCCGCTGGCTCGTGCGTGAGTGTGTGTGGAAAACTTCCTGAAAACGATGCCAGGACAGCGAATGTTTGTGAGAAATTTCCATAGACAATGTGAATGTATGTATATATGGGAACATGTTCGCGCGAGAGCGTCTGCGCGAGAGCGTATGGCGAAAAGCGTCCCCGAGAGCTTCAGGATTTCGTCGAGACGATCGTTTCCTGGCCACACACAGAGCTCTCTCGGTTCCCTTCCCCCCCACTCCCTCCCGCATCCGCAAGAGGTGTCAATCGATTTTGGGGGCTCACGAGAAAAGCTCCACCAGATTCAGATGTAATCCTCCACCCAAAGGCCCCCGGAGCATCGCATTGATTGCCCAAAATCGATTTTGCGCCTCAACTGCCGCAACAATCACTTTAAGAGCATGCGACAAAGTGATGTATGACTTTAAATCGCACTCCATATTCCAGGTACGACGCCTTAAAATTGATTCCAAGTGCTGAACCCTTTCTCTCTCAACCACTTTTTTCCCACCGCTCAACCGCAAAACATGCACGAGCAATTTTGCATTCCAAATTGCAAGACCGTGTGGCAAAAAGAATGGAGAAACTCTATTAGTTCTTGAAACTTTCACTGGCGACACCGAAATATTTCCACCCAATAGGCGGACTCGTAAAATCAAGAACTGTTTTGCTCTCAGTGTTGCTTATGAGGAATAAAACTGATTTATTGCGGATTTTATGCTGATGAATTACTGTTTTTAAAGCGGCACAATTAGTGCGCACAAAAATTACTAATCAGGATAAAGTCATAATAAATTATGCTGAGGCATCCTTAAACACAAATTTGCGTCGGTATTTAAGGTTTAGACTCCCCAAATTTAAATAAAGAATTTGCTTTTCAAAACACCCTTCAAGACACGCGATAATTCTGTGCAAACACGTAAATTATTTGAGTGAAATGAATAAATACTTAATTTTAGAAGCTCAGATTTAACCTACTTACTTTAAGTGCTTGGAACGCAAGGAATTTTGAGTTTTATTTGTGCATCGATTTCATAATAATATTCGAGAATACGTGCTTAAGAAATGTTTCGCAATTCGTTAAGAACTCCACTAAAATTCATGAAATATTCAATGGCATAATTTTATTAAAAACTCCAAAAATTCAACATTTATGTTCATTTTCAAAATCCCAAGCTAAATCCCATCTGTTTATGATTTAGCTTTATTTTGTCAAACTACACTTTTGTCGACAATGCATATAAAAGCATTAAAATGCGAGATGTTCCAGATTATTTCAAAGTATATATAAAAAAAAGTGTTTTTTCAACATTCCTTGAATCTCTGTGCAAAATTTTCATCCAACAAGTTACATAAATAATGTCTCTTCGGTATGCAGCGAATGTGATAAAGTGCAACAAAATTTGTGGCAGCAAATTATGAAATTCAGCACGTGTAATTTAACTATGTCAATGTTGTGTATAAAAGTTGGCAAAAAGTTGTAGTTGAAAGGTAATTTTGAGGAACTTTTCAGGCCCATAATCCAGATTAGGTCAATGGCTTGTTGTTTACATTTTGATAACGTGTCCGCTTTTCATGTGAATGTGTCTCCTCAAATTCCGTGTTTCACTTAACTTTTTATGACACCATTTCTGCGTGATTCGTTATGGAGAAGCGAGAGCGAGGCTGGGGATGAAACATGAGGTTTGTGCGGAATACCAAGTCGAGGTATTGATTAACGGAGCACTAATTGAATGATTTAATTAGTGATAAAGGTATAATTAACTATTCAATGCATTAAATTTCATAGAAAGCCAGAACATTCAATCACAGCATTAAATGAAGATTAGCCACAATGAAAAGCTCTGCCAAAATATTTTCACAAGCCTCAAAAGAAATATATAATCAATGTTGTGGTGTTGAAAAGCAAAACTGCGAAAATTAAACGCTGATAAAGCATGAGAATGAAATATATAGAAATAATACTTTATTATCATTGGAAGACAAACCCCAAAAATTATCATTTTGACTTTCAGCCAAAAACCATACAAGCCAATGGAGCTCCTGATAAAATATTACTCAAAGTGCATAAACTAATAAAGAACCACAATGCCAGCAGTTAAAAGCATACGCTTTTTTAACTTCTAATTTCCTAACATTTCACCGCTTTTTGGCTTTTCACAAATGAAATGCATAAAGCAATAATTAATTTCCAACTGTGAAAAGTCCTTCAAATGAAATGAAATGAAATGAAAACACATATCTGTTTACACTCAATTAAAATTCATTTGCAATACGCCTGCGAACATTGCGAAATCCATTATCACAAATCACGATATTTGAGATTACATCGAAGGACTTGGTGAATCACAGCAAAATGTGACTGATATCTCAAAGTTAATCGTACGCAAAATAACGTATATAGAATGTATCATGAGTTGGTTGAGCTTTGAACTTGTGCTGAGAATAATTGCTTTTGCGAAGTTGTCTGTGTGGAAAATAAAAGTGCATCCTCTTGAAAATGTTATTAAGTGGCACACAATCTTTGCCATTTCTCTCGCTGGCGTAAACTTTTCAATATTGATTTAGCGTGACTACGGCGCAAGGGAGGGTAGAGCTTTTCTAAGATTGTTGTGCATCTTGTGATTTCATTTCAAAGTTCCTTTGTCGCCTTTGCGACTCTCAAAATGCCAAGAAAACACGGAGAGAAAGTTTTCGGTTGGAGCTCACGTGCGAGGGGAACAGACAATCTTTCGCTCCTATTCACATGGTGCACACACAACATAAAAGGACATTTAACTGCTTGCGCCACAAATTCGGGATTCTTGTTATTTTTCACCCACTCCACCGTTGCACATCTTCCAGCTCTGCACAATCCATGCACAGTATCCCGAGTGCTTGGGAAACTTCTCTTCAAGATGCTCCCGGAAATCTTACACGCAACTTTTGAGCTTGTGAGCAAAGTGGGAATTTCATCAGGTTCCATCCGACGTCAATGGAGGCTCTCTCCTATTCACCCTTTCCGCCCAGGATAATCCACATTTTGCGACGCCACCACCAATTATTTGGCTCTCTTGTCATCACTCATGTGGCTCAACTTTGGCCCAATTTTCCACGCGAAATCTGCGATAAGAGCGCAATTCTTTGAAATGACTCGGGAAGGGAGGGGGGGTTAAAAAAGAGGGAGGCAACCGGGAATTGAATCTCCTCAATTGGCGTGTTTTTGTGTCACTTTTCAAAGTTTCAACTCTTGGCGTCGCGAAGAAGTTAACAAGCTCCTAAAATTCCACTTCAGCATCTTTTTTACTCGCCCTTCACGAGACACTCGAGCGGATTTTACTCCCAATTCCCAACAGTTAATATTTCAGATACACTTTAGCATGTACAAAAGCAAGCATTTATAAAAGTTCCCAGAGCAAGATGAGAAAGACAAGGGTAAAGAGAAAAATATTTTCTTTTGTAATGAAAACTTTTCCTTAAAGAAATGTTGAGAGAGTGACAGGCAAAAACTAATCATCTTTGCAGAGAAAGTCTCCGGAAGAGGGATTTTTTTAAAAATTATTTTCTTTCACATGAAACACATTCGCGGGAAATATTGACTCTCTTCCTGGCTGGAATCGTCCTTTTGAATTTGTTTGTGAAGTCGCAGCGCAAAAGAGTTGAAAAACATGGGTTTATTGAGACATTTCATTTGCCACACAATCTCTACATATTACGTGCTATTTAATATTCCTTTTATTGGTAAATATGTGGTGATCTGATTACGCTAATTAAAATAAAATTGCGTGTCTTTGATCAGTAGGAAGGTTGGAAAAAAAACGTGGTTTATTTCGATTAAATTGCCAATTTAATAGTATTATTGCTATTGGGGAATATTTGAACAGCATAAATGCGTATATTAATAAATCGGTGTAATTATAGCGGTGATTACGTCTGTTGAAATACATTTCACCCTTTGTAAATAAACCATCAACCATCGACGCATAAGTGGGAAAAATACACGGATTTCAGGGACTTTTTCACCACAGCGCGCTCTAAGCTTTGAGGCATTGTAAATTCCTTCCCACATTGATTTTGCATTAATAAATGTTGATATTGTTTCCTTCACGCCCCGAGAGTCAGGCCCCCTTTTCGCACGCCACAGCAATATAGTGCCCACGAAGGCGGGGGCGGGCGGAAGGGTGTGAAAGGCTGTGGGGTAAAAAGTATGTGTGGATGTGTTTTCGGGGAGAATTATTGCTCTCCGCACATTGTGTCTCAATCCCTCTCACTCGCACCTGCTGCTGCCTTCATGTAATGAGTGTTGAAACATTATTAATTTCTATTTCATTATTTTAACATTAATTTCCATGACATTATGGGGCAAAGTTGGATCTTTTATTTACACCACCCACTACAATGAATATTGCCGCAATAAAATTTCCTTTCTCGCAAACCCACAATTAAACACCTTTTGCGCTACACACCCGCCCCATCATTAAGCGATACCCTGATTCCTATCACCTGGATTTTCCACGCAATAAAAAACATCCGACCCCAGTCCGTATCACTTTGTATGGACGTGTCGGTTTTATCTAGATTTCACAGATATTATAATCGAATTTAGAATGCCTTTAAATTCCTCTCGCACAATCAATACAGCAATTAATGCAGCGCACTAAAGCCTTCGCTATCACACTTGACTGGATTCACTCTCGATCGCACTTGAGTTCCGCCATTTCTGAGCTCCATAGCAAAATGGTGTCACTATCAAGATTTCGATCCACTGTGCGTCTGTTCAGGATCCCATAATGGACTCTCTATTGGATAGTTATCGGTGGATGATGAGGAAGTTCCTGACTCGAGCCACCCTCGCCGTGTGCCTGGCCACGGGCCAAGATGTGTGTTTTGTTCTAGCATCTCACCTCCTCCACCCCACGCCCAATGCACATCCCGTAATCCCGGTTCAGCTGAAAGGAAGGCCATTTTCCTCACGATTAATTGCATCCATTCGACAGGAGCCGAAAGCCTCTTCCTCCATAATTATTGAACTACGAAATTTTACATCAGTTCTGAACTCCGAACAGACGTGTTTGTTCAATCTTCAGCCTTTATGCCTTCTTTCGTGGCATTCATCCAAGAGTCTTCGCTCTTGCACACATAAAGAGAAGAGAGAGGGCAATGTTTTTTTCCTAGCAGCTTCACACACTGTTGAAAAACAACAATAAACAAAATTGCAGTGATTAATGAGTCGAGTCACTTTTTGGGGCACTCATTGCTGTGTAGCGGAAGTAATAACGGCAAAACTGGTCATATTACATGAGGGAATGTTTGGAAATTTGGCTTAAAAGGGAGGTTTTCTTCATTTCTCGGCCACAAAAACTGGATCAATGGCCACGCTTTTCGAGAACAATTAGGGGATAATGTTAATCTTTTATGAGTTTGCCCGGAAAAGGTAATTGTCCCTTAAGAGGATTGAGTGAATAATTTCGTGCAATTACAACTCCTGTGGGGGAAATCACACTCATTATTCTCGTAAAATGATTTGTAAATACAATGATAAACTAACATATTCTGTAGGGGCAAAAGAGACAATTTGACACACAAGATTAGATATCATAAAGACTGTTTGAATAACATGCCGATAAACAAATGATGTGGGAGGAAAATCGACTTTTGTCAACTTGCATATATATAAAAGACTTGACCGAACCATGATTATAAAATTAATTATTTATTTCAATACCAATGCGATTACACATTTTTCTTGTATAACATTTGGGTTTATCGTTTAACGACGCAGCATATAAATATGAATGTAGTGTATTATTAAATAAAGAATAATAATAATAAATGAAAATATTAATAAGCCAGCCAGTTATTATTTTATTTTCGCGATAAGACTCCCCCACCGGCAGTGTATTTGAACTTTTTCATAGTTGCTCATAAAACTGCGCTCCTATTTTGCATTCCCACGTAAAGCAAAAAAGTATATTGACAGCGGGAAAATCCTTTTCTTTTATGACCATCTCCATTATACTCTCACTCTAATAATAATTTAATAGAAGAAGTTTGATTATTACGCTCCTCTTCGCTCATCTCCCATCATTCTGGACACGAGACAACTATCGCCGCAGGCAATCTCTGTTCTCTGTCCAGTCTGACGGCGAAGGCTCTTAGCGGACGAAGGCATATCCGAGGCACGAGAGATGAATCTTCTCTCTCTCTGGTCCTGATTTAATCGACAATAATATGGCCGTAGGCGCATGGAAATAAAATAGTCTGGCAAAATCCTTCTGCGGCCCCTCATCCCGACAATCCTCCGCCCATTGTTATCACTTAATAAAAATCTGGCTGGAAAACTCGCTGGCTTTCATTCACTCCTGCCTCCCACCATCTGCCCGCAAAACTACATGTATTCACTCCACTTTTGGTCTGTCTATATCTCGCGTGTTTATTTTTAGTGGAGCGAGGAGAAATGTGGGCAGAAAAAAGGGAGGAGAAATGAGTGGAAAAATAAAGTCTAATCTGTTATTTTTTGGCCATAAGCCAATATAAACACTTTATCATTAATCTCCTTGAAGATTCCCCATCGGGCCTCCTCGCCGGAAAATCTCCTCTCCTCATTCGCCCAAAATTCATTCCCGGAAAAAGTCCCATTTCTGCTGAAATAGACAATTTTCCCTCCACTGGCCGGAGAGACTTGGCTTAATTAAATGTTTCTCCATTACTTTTCCGGTGTCTGAGGGTGGCGAGACGGAGAGCGAAAAAAGCATCTCTCAGGAATAGAAGTTGCAGTAATGAAATTTACTCACATGAATTTCATTAATTCTGCTTTTCAGCCAACTGTTTGAGTTGCTTGAGGACAGTCTCGAGGAGCTTCTTCTTGTCACGCTCCGACTTCTTCAGCACACTGAACATTGTCTTCTTGTCGGCCTCTCGAATCTTCTCCAAGATTATAATTATTGTCGTCGGCTGCACCAGTGAGTACCTCTTCTCCTCCTTGCCATAGTCATGCAAATATGCACTCCACTCCTCGCTCAGCAGCAGATCCAGCAATTGCCGCAACTCCGCAAAGTACTTCAGCAGTTCGCCCTCCTTCAGGCCCGGCACTGGATCGCTCCCGGCGAACACTTCGCACTGCATCAAGTCCAGACTGATCTGCTGCAGTGCTCCGGTGGAGATTTGCTTCACATCCTCACTCAGCAGCAGACTTCTGATGGCATTGGCGATGTGTTCGCAGGCTCTCTTGCACGCACCCTGCGCCACATTGGGCAACAGTGTGCAGAAGCTCTGAAAGGTGCTCTGCAGAAAAGCAATCATATCCGTGATGAATGGCGATCCATGGCCAATTGGTTCCGCCAATAGCCAGTCATAGCCCTCCAACTCCTCGAAGAAATCATCCAGCTTCGAGCAGAGCTTCTCAGACACCTGCATTTCCGCCTCAGCGCGCGCCACGTGGAACATTGCCGACGGTGCTTGGCTGATATTTTGCTTTGTGCCGGTCATTTTGCACACGAAATCATCCAGAAATGGTCCAGCCTTCTCCAAGTACTGCGTATCAATTATGATTTGAATCACCTGAAAGAATAAACAAATGCCCTCAAGGACTTGCCAAGAGAATACAGGGAGATTAAACAGCTTCTCACCTGCATCAAAGCCAAACTGGGACTGTGGAAAACCGCCGAGAGGCAACCGCTGAAACTTCGCGTAAGCAAAAGATTTGCTGCCTTTCGCACCATTGCGGCCACTTCATTGGGCGACAGAGACAACTCCTCGGAGAACTTCATGCAGGCATACATAAACTCCTTCGCCTGGTGATACACTTCGGGCACCATTTGGGAGAAGGGAAATCTCTTGGGAAACTCCTGACTCTCCAACTGCTCCGAATGGAAGGGAAATCTCTCCAGAATCGCATCGTACTCCTCCTGATCCTCCACCTCCAGTGGCAGAAAGTCACCACGCGCGAGAATCTCCCGGAATTCATTCACCCAGCGCTGCAGCAGCACTTCATTGTAGTGATCGCGCATCTCCAGCAGCAAATCCCAGAGCTGCGTGCATGTGTAACCGTAGGTCTTGAGCGTAGTGATGCTCAGCATGATTAGGTTCTTGATGCGAAGCAGAATATTGGGATCTGTGCACGAAGAGGAGTTCATGCTGAGCACATTCACGGCTCTCGTCAGTGACGCTGACCACAGATCGTCCAAATAGGATCGCGTGACGATCTCACCGCCTGTGTTCATCACATGATCCTCCACGATGAAGAAGCCCACGATTGAGTGAATGTATGTCTTGTAGGCGTCCAAATTATCGTGCATCGTCTGAGGCGCTTGCAAGACTAACTTAGCCTGATCTCGACGCTGCTTTCGCCAGTCATTCTCAAAGTACTCCTTATCATTCAGCACAGTATATATATGCAAACATCGGTACACCGGTGAGAAGTCTATCAAATCCTGCAAGAGGAAAGAAAACCCACACACACACATTGTTGCAAAGTGCAAGTATTCTCCTGAATATTTAATTTACCATAGCATGAAAAATGAAACTTTCTCCCGTGGAAGAAAGTTTTTGAACCATCGAGAATCCCAGAGATTTCCACCCGCTAAACTAATAGAAACTGTTCTCCTTCCGTATTGCCTTCATTGATTTTCCACGTGAAATTAATATTAAATGAGTGCAATATTTCGAAATTGCTCAACAGAGATAAATTACATTGTTCTTCTGTTCGCATTTTGCTTCGGAAAACTTATCGTAAGTTTTAGCCGGCGGATGGGGAAATGTGACTAAATAAGCCGCATAGATGTTCTCATGGAAGTGAAACTTTTGCAAGTGACTATTCTATTACCCTCAAAATGTGTGCATTGAGACAACGAATAGTTATATTTTCTAATGAGAATTATAATTGTTCATTTGACAATGAATACAATTATATAGTGTATGATGAATTTATGAAAGCATTTAAAGCACATGAAACTGAATTAAGCAAATATTTTGAGTCGAGCTTTCAATCTTATAAGCCCGGAAAGGAATAAACTTCTTAGATTTCAAGTTTTACTGAAAATAACACTTTAATAATGTAAAACAAGAATATATCGTTATATTTTCAGTTGTTTTTTCTTGGCTTCTTCAACAAATTAACTTTGGAAATAACTTTATTTTGCTCGTGTTTTTCCCTCAATGAACACAATATGAACGTTTTGCGTAAAACTTTTGCTATTTCTTGGCACTTTTGTGGTTCATTCTTAAGATATCCATTCAATTTATTTCCTTGTAGCAAAAACTAACATCGGAGAACTTGACTAAGAAAAAAAAACTATCCAACTCACCTGGGCACTGAGATCTTCCTCATCCACTGCACTGCCGTTCTTCTCCATGCTCTGATACTCTTCAATGATTGACTTGAGATTTCTCCGCTGCATCTGTCTCGTGTGATTCATCGCCACCTCGCCGATCTTCGGTGAGAACTTCCTGATATTCTCCAGGAACTCCCTGAAATCCTCCTCAGACGACTGCTTGATCTTCTCCTTGAGCTTCGGCACGGCACTCTTCATCTGCGCGGTGAAGCGATAGTTGGCCACTTTGGGCAGATGCTCATTCTCCAGCTGCTCGAGAGTCTTCAGTGCCGGATAGTAGCGCTTCTCGTGCACCTGACGCAGAAGCTTCGAGAAGCACTCCAGCACCGGCAAACAATTCGTCAGGCTCTGAATGGCATTGGCAATGTTACCCTCCACCTGGCGCGCCCTCACGAGCTCCTTGCCGCGCGTCAACAGTCCGGAAGACACTCCAGTGAGGGACTCATTGAGGCTCAACACCTCATTGTTGAGATTCTTCGTCTGTGTGCGCACTTGCAGCAACTCCCGGATGGACTCTATGAAGCCCTGGTAGTAGATGTTGCAAATCCTCTCGATGTCCTTATCGTGATTCCGGATCCGGGCATCAATTTGCTCACACAGCGATGCCTGATCAGTACCCTCGAGAATCGACCGAAAAGTCGGTCCCCAGTAATCGTCCACGGACTCTATGTCCTGTATTGACACGTTGGCCATCGTACCTGAAGTTTTCACGAAAACCAACACATTCCTTGAAGTCTTTTTACGGAAAAATAGAGCAAAACATGTTTATTTACCTTCTCCTGCAGTCGCTTTTCTCCCCCTTGTCAAAATGACACCTTCACTCTGTTCAAAGCCAACTTCACTCTGTCGATCAGTGTCGATAAGCATGAGTCAGACTGAACAAAAAAGGCTTCGGTGTGCAATTTTATTCGCCAATTTTGACTGATTTTTAGTAGAAATTTTAAGATAAAGTGTCCTTATCACCACCAGAAGTTGTGCATTTAGTGAAATTAGTCAAATATCCATGCAATGGATCCCGCGCACAAGGAGAATATCCGTGCCAACACGAAGCGTCTCCTCAATGTTACGGATTATGAGAACTTCATAAGGTGCTGCATAAAAAAGGAAATTATCTCCAATACCATGAGGGAAAATATCGAGGTAGGGACTTGTGGGATGTCCAGGAAGCAGTGGTTATCATGTGCACTGTCTTGCAGAACGAGTGGGGCAATGAGACGGACAGGAAGCAGGCGCTGTGGGAGAAGATTCCGAAGAGGGGCCCCAAAGCCTATGCGAGGCTGCTGGAGCTCTGCAGTGAGAACTATCCGGTGGCTTACACCATCCTCAACAAGTCCACGGGGAAGAATCTCGGCCAGGTGGCGAGTGTGAGCCAGACCAGAGAAGTTTACACACCTCTGGATGAACCAGACATGAAATTGGTCAACGACGGAGCGTGTCTGTCTATGGAAAAGGAATTGCCCAGCGCAATAGTGTTGGAAACATATCCGGGCCCAGTAATCAACCACCTGAATCTCACGGTGAAGAAGTCCAGGAAGATACACAAGAATCCCAAATTGAATGTGTACAAAATGACGTCCCGGAATCGTGGAGTTCTCCTGCTCATCAACATTATTAAGTTCCGGAAAGCGGAGCTGAATCGCAGGGGAGCTGACAACGATAGGGACAATCTCATCTACTTATTCACCGAGTTGGGCTTCACCATTTACTACTATGAAGACATCGAACCGAAGAAGCTCTTCCGATACCTCGAAGCCTTCCAGATGCAGGCAATTCTGGAAAAATACGAATGCTTCGTGTTCGGAATCATGACACATGGGAACATTGAGAACCACCAGACGTACGTGGAGTTTGGCAACGGACAAACCATTCCTCTGGATTCGATTCTGGAACAGTTTTACAACGACAAGTGCTACTCTCTCATAAGGAAACCCAAAATCTTCCTTCTACCTTTCTGCAGGTTAGAGAAATTGCTGACCAGGTGTGTAATCCTGAATGCATTAAAGCTGACTTATCTTTTCAGAGGAAACCATCCTGATCTAGGAGTTTTCGTTCAGAATATCCAACACGACGGCTCTCTCATGATACCCAGCGAAGCTGGTCAGTCTTCAGTGCGTAAAATAACAACAAAGAGTGATATTCTCATTTGCTACGCCACAGTCAAAGGTAAAAGAACAATCAACACTAATTAAAGAGATCTCTAAAGCATTCTCAATTTCCTCATCAGGATACGAGAGCCATCGTCACAGGGACACTGGCTCTTGGTATATTCAGGCTCTGTGCCAAGTGTGGGCAGAAAATGCCCACGACACGGATGTGGAGACCATGATGAAGATGGTGGACACGAAAATGCGAGAAGAGTGGGGCAACACTACGCACACCGTTCAGACAGCCTCAATGGAGAACCTGGGCTTCAACGATGCTCTCTTCCTCAATCCAGGATTCTACGAGGAGTGACGAAACCTTCCATTTTGTGTGTTTTTTTTACTTTACAACGACAAACACTCGTTCCAAACGAAGATATGATTTCAAATCTTTCAAATACTTTGTACGAACTCAGAGATTAAATAATACAGTATATATTTTTAATTTAAGGAACTTTTTACTTGATTAATCTTTGCATTCATTTTGAATTTTAAGCGGGAATAAAAATATCCCATTTCGACTTGAAAAATATCCCCATTTCGCCCAAATTCGCCGCGCATGTTGACTTTCGCCGAAAGAATAATTTGTTGCTGTGAAAATTGCGTTTTCTCTATAATCTAGGTGAAAATCTAGTGAAACGCGCTTGATAATCAAATAACAGCTAACTCTGCATAATTTTCAGCCGAGGGGAAAGTGAAAATTGCCTATTTATCGTCAATTTTCACTGTATTGGGTGACAAGTGAGGTTAAGTCTGTCCGCAAGTGTGCGTGCACATCTCACAATTTGACGAAATTCCCCGTGATTATGACGCTACCTGTGGACGCATCAGCGCTGGTGAACGGAGCAGCGATTCTCTTATCGTTTATCGCCGGCTACAAATACGCCCAAATGGTGTCTGAGAGGAAGTGTCGCGAGCAGAAAGACGAGGCGTGCGGAATGGACAGAGACACTCCGGTAAACAAAAGTATTAGATTTCCTATGGTGACTTTGCTTCACACATTCCTTCTCATTTCTCCGCAGATCTTCCGTGACAACGGAGAGTACAAGATGATCTTGGTGGTGAGGAATGACCTGAAGATGGGAAAGGGGAAAATAGCCGCTCAATGTGGTCATGCTGCCGTTGGAGCTTTCCAGACTGCCATGAAGAGAGTTCCTCACATTGTGCGCCGATGGGAGAATTCCGGCTGTGCTAAGATCGCCGTGAAGGTGGAAACGGAGGAAGAGATGATGCATCTGCGCAGGAAGGCAGACAGCATGAGGCTCACCACGTGCCTCATTCGCGATGCCGGACGCACACAAATCGAGCCAAACAGCAAGACAGTCCTGGCCATCGGACCAGCACCGTGCCATGAAGTCGATCAAGTCACAGGGCACTTGAGATTGCTCTAGAATTCCGTGTATTTCCCAACACACAAGTGATTCTCAACTCGCATAGAAACAGAAAATAATAATGGAGAGAAGATTCGGACTTACAGGAAGCAATGCGGCGGCGGCGGAGTGATCTTAGAACCACAAATCACCCTCATTGTTGTCCATATTGGGCTCATCCTTCGTGATGCTCAGGATAAGGTTGTTGTCCTCTTCGTCTGTGTCCGAGATGGCTAAATCATCCTGGATCGCGACACTTGGGTTCACCATCACGGCAGGCTCTTCGACAGTCACCGGAATCTCCGGCGGCACCTCCAGGAGCGGCTGAGAAGGTCGCAAAGGCGCCGCAGACGTGCTCGATGTCATCCCCAAGAAGTCCGACGGATCGTAATTTGGATCCATGTCAATCGACTCATCCTGGGGCTGATTGTAGAAGCCAATGCCACTGAGCTGCACCATCGCTTCCGCCGCTTGCTGACTGTCATCATCACCGTGCACACCTGCAAATTCACACACAGCAACCATTTAAAACATCCTGTGACCACAGAAGAGCCACAAAGAAAGCCTCACCAATTGAATTTCCTCCACCTCCGCCGCTTACAACCGAACCACTGCGATTCAGACCCTCTCCCTGGGCTAAAGTCTCCACAACGCTCTCGTGCTCATTGTCACTTCCCACCTCCTCGAACTCCTCGTCGTCCGTGGAGTATTGCAAATCTTAGATGGGAAAGAGAAGGAAATTAGCACAAAGCAACTAAAGGATCTCGAAGATTGGGTACAAGAGACAGATTTTTAACACGCAAAATAATACAGAAATAAGAAAAATCATACATTATCGCACATCCCATTCTAAAATGTCGCTCTTGCGCTTCATTCATCAAATCAGTTATGAACAAAATTCAACGTTTTGTATGAAAATTTGATCAATAAACTGAAATTAATCGGGAAACTATATATTCTTACATAGAAAGAGAGAAAGATAGCGAAGCATTACAATAATAATAATAATACTTCTCTAAGTGCTATTGAGACTAAAGATAAGAAAATCTACCACTAAAAACCATGCAATGCTTTTGGAATGCGATGCGCCGGAATGAGTCAAAGAAGAAACCAATCAAACAATAATCATGAAAATACAAAAGATGGGATTTACAAAGGGTGGGAGGAAAATAAAGATAGAAAAGCTCACCTTCTTCCAAATACGTATTTTGTGTACTACTTAAATTTGAAGTGTGGCTGTCTTTACGCGGACGTCCACGACCTCGTTTCATGCCCCACAATTTAACTATAAAAATAAACCATGTCCATAGAAAATGCCATTTCTTCAGTTATGCACAAAAAGTCATGCAACAGTATAAGAAAACAGAAGGAAAAAAAGGAAAGACATTATTCACCACCCGAGAAAAGTGTCGGAACTCACCGTCTTCAACTGTGTCTCTGGCCTTCCTCGGTCTTCCGCGGCCGCGCTTCACCTCGGGCAGCGCCGGAATGATCTGGGGCCCCAGAGAGCGCGACGACTGTGGGTCTGCGGACGCGGCGGATGTCGGCCTCTCGCTCGCCTCAATGTCCACATACTCCTCGGCTGAGCTGTTGCCACGCGTCTCCTGCTCATCATCCGCCCAGGATGCGTCCAGTTCCGCCTCATTGCGCGCCCTCTCTTGCACCTGTGCAATATTCCCCTCCAGATGGGCACAGTGCTCGCCAAACTCATCCAGAGCATTCCTGGCGCAGTCCAGAATGAGCTTCGCCTGCTTCGTAAAGTTGGACTCACTGCCATTATACTGCTCACAATTCCGTGCTATTAGCTCCACATCCTGAAGGAACTCCTCCCTGGAGTGGTACTTATGCGCTGCAATCTTCTTCGTGATCGTCTCCAGATCCATGGGCCGCTTAATGACAGTGTAGTAGTCCTTCACCTGCTTCTTGTTGACAGGCTTGAGGAACGGCCACGCCTCCTGCATCACCTTCAGCTTGTTCGTCATCAGCTTCTCGAAGATGAACGACAGCGCCACCTGATCATCATCATCGAGCAGCGGATTGATCGCCTTCTCCAGCCTCATCAGACGCTCCTCCTTCTCCGCCAACTTGTCCACACACTTCTGCAGCATCCTCTGAGCCGCTATGGTCAGCAGATTCTTCGGCCCATTGTACACTGTTGAGTTCTCCACAATCTGATTCACATCCGCGAGGAACTCTTCTCTACTCTGATATCTCTTCTGCCGCAGATTCTCCCTGATGGTCTGCAAGTCCATCGGTCTCTGCACGATTCTGTAGTAATCAGGCACTAACTTAGCATTCACCGGAAACATGAAGGGTTGCACATCTGGCAAATCTCGCATATCGTTCAGAATCTGCTCCAGGATCGACGAAAGAACAACCACAGGATCCGTGCGACGTCGATTGGCCGTCTTGTTGTGCCTCAAATAGTCACAGTGAACATCCAGACCGGCGCGTCTCTTCCTCCTTCCCACGGCATCCTTGGGCACCTTCAGCAGCAACGTGCGACGCTTCACATCCTCATGACGCTTCAACAACTTCCCGCTCAGCTTCACCTTCGTCCCGTCCACATTCACGAGATCCTCATCATCGGCATTCAGCTCCTTCTCAATCTCCTCCTCCTGTTCCTCCGTCAGAGCCACATTGAGCGGTGGCGTGGGTCCTGGCGCCCCCGTGTACAGCGGACAAGCCTTGTTGGTCCTCATGTGACCCACCTGACCGCAGGCGCCGCACTTCAGCTTCAAATCCTGCTTGAACTTGGTCTTCCGCCTCGGCGGACTAATATCCTTGCTGCTGTTGGGAATCGTGGGCGTGTGACTGGGCGTTGGACCACTACTGTGCGAACTAACACTGCCCCGATCGCCCAGACTGATGGGATTCCCAGGCGTCGAATGAAGATGACTCATCATGCCCACCTTCTCCTGATTTCTCCTGATGCGCCTCAGCTGCTCCTGAATCCTCCTCTTCTCTCGCTTCATCTCCTCCTTCTGTGCCTCATCCAGTGTGGCGAAGCTCTTGATGAAGGAGTCATCCTTTGTCGTCCTGATCTTTATGTATGCATCAATTACCGGCTGTCGACGGACAATTTCCGCACGCGTAAACTCCTTCCCTTCGGCATTTTTAAATGTCCTGGTGATCTTTAGAATCCTTCCCGTCTGAGGATTGTTCAAATTGGCCGCCTGTTCATCCTCTTTCTTCCCTTTAGCTCCCTTCGGTGTGCCTCCTTGCTCCTCCATGATCTTCTTCAGCAGCTCCTGACGCTCCTGCTCTTCACGCTCCAGAGACAGCTGCGTTGAGGTCTTCTTGTTGGCCAGCATGTTCTCCAAATTCTTTCCCAACTCCTCCAAATCTGACTCCTCAGACGCCGTGGACTCACCCTCGTCCGTCGAGAGAACTTCCTCACTTGCCAGGACGCGATTCTGCAGATCAAAGATCCTCTGACACTCTTCCTTGTAGCGCTCCTGATGTTCCGCAATGGAAAATCGGTTTCCACGAGAGAACTTATCCATTCCCTCCTCACCAGCTTTGGCCTTCTCAGTGGACAACGTTCTCACCACATCAATAACCTCCCATCGAGACAGCTTCTTGATCTCCTCCTCGGGCACCTGGAATTTCCTCAGCAGTGCTTTGGCATTGTTCAAAGAAAGTCTCCTCAAATCAGCATCCGTTCCCGTTACTGTCCTCTTCGGCTGACTCTCCTGCTCCTCCTTCGTCTGTGTTGGCTTATTGGGCACACGAACGTAGGAGAATCCCTCACCACAGCCTGTCGGATCTGCAGGACCGGTGAGTTGAAGCAAACACTTTCCCCTCATGGCTTGAATGTAGGCTCTCGTTGTATTCCAAGGCGCCACCTTCACCTCATCGTCCATCTTCAGCTGCATCTCCTCATCGTCATCCTCTTGCTGCGCAAAGATAAACTTCTCCCCATAACCGGCATCCTTCAGTCTCTGTTCAGCCGCAATCATGCTAAAGTACGCACAACATTGCTCCGGAGACACCATCGAGCGAATCTCCTCCTCACTGGGCAGCCGAAACTCCGGCTTAATCACCCACCAGTTGGAATCCATGCCGGTCCTCTTGAAGTCAGCACACTGCTTCAGTCTCTTCCTGATGCTGCTCTCACTGTGCGCCGGAAAAGCCTTCTTGATGTCATCCATGCGAATCCTTCGCGGATTGTCCGAACTCTTCCAGAACAATCGATAGATGAACACCTGCAGGAAGTCCCTGACGAAGTTATTCGCCCTCTTGCTGTTCGGCCCGAACACCTCGTACAGCGGACACTGCTGTCCAGCCGTGAACAGCGAGTCAATCTCACGGATGAAGTAAGTGTTCCGCGTGCGGATGAGCAGGAAGTCCGACGAATTGATGTTGTGCGGATAAATTGGAGCACGATACATGTTATTCTCCACAGCTTGGATGACATGACCCGGCGCCAGGATGCCCAAGAATGGACTCGTGTGGGCATAAGCCACTTCGCCGTACTTATATTCTGGTGGTCCAGAATCCTTGGCCGCCTTCCTCTTGTAGTAGTTCTTGATCTTCGAGCACATTCCCACCTGATTCATCAGCGGCGGATGCTCCTCGCAGAACTCCACCAGAATCATCTCTCCATCACGTCCCGTGAGATCCTCTGGGTTTCGCATGAAGAACACATCTCCACCACCCGAAGCGATTCTCTCCAACTCCCTCTGTTTTGCCTTCTTGCGAATGTGTTTCAGCAGAGGCAACACAGGATGCGGGATCGATGCCGCCAGTGCTCCGTGAGAGTACTTCTTCATCGGTGGCCTGTGGAAACTCCTCAGCTTCATTGGTCCCATATGAGTGGGAATAAATGGCGATCTGAGTTCCACAACGGGCGTCGAGTGTTGAATAAGATTGCCTCCGCCCACTTTGAGTCTGAGAGTCGTCTCTGAAGACTTCGCCTGGTAGAACACATCATTTGAGATGTTGTAAGGATCGCGATCTGGCGATTTTGGTGGCGGTGGCGGAGTGTCCTCTTGCAAAACATTAATCACTCCCGCCTTTCCGAGCAGAATCTTTGACTTCTTCACGTGCGGATGGGGTATCTTGACCTTCGGCGGTGGTCCAGTATTCTTCTGCACCTTTGACGGATCAATATCATCGGGAATCCCAAGAATGATATTCTCATCATTGGGATCCAGAGTCAAAACTTTAGGTTTCGGCACTTTTTCCATGGATTCTGCATCCCAAATCACTTCATCCTCCCATTTGCTGTACACCAACTCTTCATTCTCCACCGGAAAGATGCTGTACCAGGTGTCATCCGCCTCCTCGGGCTTCTGGAGCATCAGAGATATCCTGAAAATACGCAATTTGACAAGGAATCTCATTGATATCACACTTTGCACTACTCACATTTGCGATTTGCTCATCTTCCCACTCTGGGAGTTGCCCATCTTCGTGCCTGGCAGAGGAGTGGTCACAGGAAGCACCTTTCCAGTGTGACTGAAGGCTCCTGCTGTCCTCGAACCACTCGAAGGCAACCACCCCGCTGCATTTGTCTTCGAGTTGAGCTTCTGCAACACTTTGTGCTTGATATCATTGCCATCCCACACAACATCGTCTTCCCAGTGGAGTTGAGAAACCATCAAATAAGCATCATCAGGAATTGGTTCGCCATTAATCACAATCTCCTCTCTCTTCTGCGTCTACAATTCGAGAAGCATCGCGCATTAAATTCAAGCAATCTAATAGCCTAGCTGACAAAATCACCTCATCTCGCATCTTGAAGCCATAATTGAATCCTTCTCCAGAGTCTGCTACCTCCAGCATATCATACCACACCTGAGCTGGCCCAAATCTCCAATCCGCAACCTTTGGCTTGTTGTCACCGGCTTCGCCCGTCTCCGGAGACTTTTCATTGATCGCATCCGTGATCTCACTCAGCAGTTTCTCCTCATCATCCGAGCACAATTCCTCCTTTGTCGGCGATGGAGCGAAATTTAAATACCACCCACGGAACTTCTTAGGCTCATCTGTGTCTGAAGTCGAGTCTGATCCCTCCTTCTTCACTCCATCTCTCGACTGTTTGCGCTTTCTGCGCCTCTTCCGGACACTTCTCCAGATCTGTGGCAAACTTGACGGCTTTCCAGGGCCGAAAAGTCGTGAGAATCTCAACACTTTGTCGGGACGAAAGTCCGGGAATAGCTCTCGAACGTCCACATTGGCATATTTTGAGGGAAGCATCGCCGCCAAGGGTGTGTCCAGCTTCTTATCTCCCGACAGATCCACTTTCTCTTCCTTCACCTCAACCTTCGCCTCCAGCTCACCCTCTCCAGATGCTGTCTTCTGCGGAGCACTTGGAGGCGGCATCAGTGCCTTGTCGTCAGAAGAAACAGATGCACTGCCAGAGTTTCCATTCTCCACTGGCTTGTCGTCGTCAATCTTCACGGCAGCGTCTGAAGAACCGCTCTCAACTGCCACTTTATTCACCGGAATGGCGTCCTCAATATCATAGTCATCCTCAGGATTGTCCTTCTCTGCCTCCGACGGTTCAATTGTCACCGGCAAGTCTTCAGCCAACTCATTTATGTCAGAGTAATCTATCGCCGTGTCGGCTTTGGTGGTGAAATCCTCCTCAGTTGTGTCGTCTTCAGATTCTTGGCGACGAAACTCATCGCCACTGTCATCATCTCCAGAGCTTCGGCGACTGCTCTTATCGCTCGGAAGACTAATCACTTCGCTCAGAAGAGCATTAAGGCCCAATCTGAAAGGAAACCGGGAGTTAAACACAATTTATATTGGTGTGATTCGCGTGTCGACAAACCTGGAGAGAGATGCAAGTTGTCGCTTTGATTCACTGTCAAAGATGTCCTCCTCCAGTCGCCCGGAAGAATCAATGTTCCCAAAGAGGAATCCCGTGAGATCCACCTCATTTCTATCATCTGTATCACTATCATTATCCATTTCTCTTGCTTTCCGTACTTTGTTTACGTTTTGATACAGACAAAAGTGTGGTTAGAGTTGTCACTCCATATATTTCAGAATTTTGATTAAACTAGCACATTTAAGAGTCAAAACACATGTGATAATGAGAGAACGTACGCTTATGCAAAGATTCCAAGTGTTTTAGTTGCGTAAAACTAAGTCTTTCCTTAGTTTTTAGGGAATTTTCTCAGAGAATAACACCCAGCGACACCAACAAGAAAAAAAAATTCGCCGACTGAAACGTCAAAAACTCGCCGAGCCGCTTTGTGACGGTGTCCCACGACTGTCCCAATTCGCCCCAGGGTCGCATTCCCTCCAAAATCAAGCCGCAGAGCAGCGAAATCATATGGCAAGGAAACGTTGAGAAACCCAAAGAATATTTGCCTTTCAAGATTTTATATTTTATTCATATTAACAATATTATAATTAATCTTATAATATACACACTTAACTACAAAAGAAGGGAAAATTTATCATCTGAAAATAAATAAAAAGTGGTGAGGAAAAAATCGTTGTAGCTATAAAGTTTTAAAAATTGAAACTAAACATTTTGTCCAATTTTATTTTCCACGATTTTCTCAAATCTTCAAAACTGCATCCAATATTTCTCTCACTTATTCCCTTTTATTATTTATTCTTTTTACCACTATTCGTTTGTGATTCTTCTTGCATGCGCCTTTCGAATGCTCTCGCTTCTCTTTCATAACACAAAATATAATAGCAATTTTGAAAAATTTTGGTTATTTTTTCTTGTTTTTCTCTTTTGAAAATCCTCTCCACACCAAAGGCCGACCGAACACTTGATCATCTCTGTCAATTCACTCGCAAAAACCATTTTTTTTATATAAAATTTCGGCATGTTTTCTTGCAAAAAGGTGAAGTTATTTTGATTTCAATTTCACTGTTCTTCGATTCAATTAGAAAATATATTCCTAATTTCTCACATCCTCCAAAATCCACTTATACTGAAAAGCAACTATTTTATTTGTACAAAGGATTTTCCTTCCTTCACACTGGGCTTCTTACATTCCACTTTCTGATCATCATTTTTTATTTTGTCATCGCATTTAAAAGAACCTCTTATGGCACTCTAAAATTGTCCAAATTGTCTCTCTTCTCTCTCTCTCTCTCTCACGGTGAATACAAAATCAGGAATAATTTGGCACCCGATTCATTTGAGCGATAATTGCTTAATTTTGCTTGTGTTTGCATCAAATTGAAAAATGAAATTCCACGTGAATCCAAAAAGCAATCGGTATTGTATTATTAGTTTTCTCTTTTATCACTGCAAATATTTACAAGAGATGCACTGCACTTAAAGTAATAAAGGTTTATTTATATATTTAAGGAAAAATTACATGCTTTTCGCCTTTCTTCTCATCACCTTACAGAAACTGTTTTTCTCTTTCTCTCCCTTCATTTTCATCTTCTTCTTCTTCTGTCAACTCATAACGGAGGAAGGCACGGATTATTTCTATATTTGCTGTGAAAAAACAGACACGACGATTTTTTTTTGAATAAAAATAAGATACTCTTTCCTATTGTAAAACTGTTAAACTTCATCCCCGAAGGTCGTCTTTGTCCCCCCCAATGATGCAAATCTTTAGGAATTCAGAGACGACCTCAGTCTGGAATTTGCATGAAAGAGAGAAAAATTGAGGCTGAAAGAGGCAAACTCAGGAAGACAACGATTCTAATTTTTTTTTCTTTTGCTCCATTTCACGCTGCAAATATTTTGTTTCTTCTTAATTTTTCTCTCATTCTCAACCCATTTGCGCTGCAGAGAAGGATAAAGCAAAACTTCTTCAATTTCCTAATAATAAAATCCTCCATTTGATTTCATATTCTCTTATATTACCTTTGTTTCTAAATTGAACCAGCAATGAATGTCTTCAGCATAAAAAATAGGCAGGACGCAAATGTAACAGAAAAAATGATTGGCTTTCTTTTCTCCTTTTTTAATTGTGATTTTATGTTGCTTTTCGAATTTATCTTTTTTTTTGTCCCACACTCGCATCCTCTCTCTCTCTCCCTCTTCACAAATCATTTGTTTTACAAATACTTATGTTATTATTTTATAAAAATATTCTTTAATTTTACATTATTACAAGATGACTTCCTATTTTTTTTTATACTCCATTCCTCTCGCATTCCCACTCACAAGATCTCTTTTATAAATGAATTTCTAATTGTATTTTATTTCAAAAATCCTATTCATGTATAAGTTTTTTTCTTCTCATTCTCTGCGCTGCTCTCTGTAAATATTGTTTTCTCTTGCTAAATATCAGCCGTTTGCCACTGAATTAATGTTTTTTCTGCTGTTCTTCTTCTATAATGACATGATTATTCTTGCAAAATCGCTCTATACAGCATCAATTGTTTTTTTTTTTTCAATGTTATCTCTGCATGATAAAATGTCTCTATTTTTCGTCCAATGATTAAAAATTACGATTTCCTCCATTGTGTTACTTATGTTAAATGTCTGTTCGCCTTAGAATGAATTCTCTCCTCTTGCTTTTTATATAAAGATTGTTTCTTAGCTATTCCATTTCTTGCTCATCATTCTCTTCATATTTTTTCCTTCCTTCTTTTTATACATTATACGGAGAAATGCGGTAACCAAAAACTAATTCTCTCTTTCTCACTAAAAAAAAAGAAATTACACTAAAGTCTGTTAATATCTCTACGATTTACACAAATTCCAATCAATCCTTTCTCTCGCGCTCGCTTCCCCTCGAGTCTCACTCTCTCTCAACCCCACCGGAAAAAAAGAAAATACACGAAAGAGGGATGAATAATGCTGCAAACAGATTGAAACGCGTCGTGATTGCATTTTCACATTCCATTCGTGTATTTATCTCACATCCTCTCGCATCTCCCTCTCTTTTTTCTCTCTCAATTCACCCAACATCATCGCGAGCATTAGGAGAAGAAGGGAAATTAGAGCAGAGACGGCTGATGTATTTTGTGCCATTTGTGTACAATGGAGACACAGGATGAATACGGGTGGAGAAAAAAATACGGACAAGGAGGAAAATGTTGGCTAAAATTTATCCTGAAAGATGAATAAGTTATTGGTCGCCGCAACTGCTATAATATTCTCTAGTGGATGCCAGGCCGTGTGAAGGATTTTCTTATTGAAATCCAAACAGTCCACACTAATCTCGTCTTTTTTCCTCTTCCCACCCGTGCACACCTTCCTCGGCTTCAGCACCGTCTTAGGCTTGATGATGTCCCGCGATGCCTCCAGTGTTACATCCTTCTTTGTATTGCGATCGAATACACGGAAGAAATTATTGTAACTTCCCGTCATTATCGCCGTATCACTGCCATTCCAGCAGCACTCGAACTTATCGAAAATGCAATCCGTCTCGTACAGCGAACATAGCTTAGACCTTAAATATTCATGAACCTGCAAAGAGACACACAGAGGAGAGAGAAAAGGATATTAGCTACAGCTTCTCGCCTCATCTTAATTACCGTAATGGACACTCATCATAAAACATAATTACTTTAGACTACGACCCCAAGAAATACATACAACGGAAAACCCAGAGAGCAAAGATACAATAAAACATTCTCTCTTCATCATCATGTATTAACTTCTCAAAGCCACAATAATTCTTTAATATAATAAATTCCGAAATAACTAAATAAAACAAGAAACCATGAAAGTCGATGAGAACAATTTTCAAATAAATATGAATCTACAATCGAAGAGTGAAAAGGTTGAAATATAAATTATTAAATATTCCTCTCAGAGTCTCAACAAAGCACGATCAGGTAAAATCTCGTGTTTTTTTTTTTACCTACTATACACAAAAGGCCTTCGCACTGAAAAATACAAGAGAAAAATATCTGCCCGGAACAGATGTAATAAATCACACCAAGACAACTGGATATTTCCCGCGTGGAAAAAGAATATAACACATAATTCAATGTGATTTTCCATGTCAATGGAACAGCAAAAAAAATTCAGAGTATAAAATTGTTATTCAATATTGGAATGTTACTTTGTAGAAATTTTTCTTTCCCTCACACTCTCCTTATCAATTTTGACGGTCACACAGTGTATTTATCGCGAGCATAGCAGCTGAGTCGAGTGTTTCTCTCGTTCTTTCAACTTTTATAAAATATCAAGAGCGTCACTGAAGGTCGCACCGTATGCTAACCAATCGTCCCTTATCACACGCTCTCCTCACATTATCAATGCTCTCTCTCAAACACACAACATTTTCAATATTGTAGGCTTTGTGTTTGACATTTTTTTTCCCTTTGCCCGAGAGATATAGCCAGCGATAAAGGAAGGTTTTTTTTTGCACTACACACAGTGTGCCCTTATCATTTGAGTGCGCTTCTGTGAGATTAGTTCATGAGAAAACAATATATTCCACACACTCACCGGATACGTCTCAATCGGCTTCGTCTCCATGTGAAGATCCCACACTTTTATACTGAGGTAGTCCCTCGAGATCATATAACGACCCGAATTGCTCAGCTTTACATCACTTATCGAGCTGATGATTTCACTGAAGAAGCTGCGATTCGTGGGATCCTCCGGCTCCTCGAATTGCTTGGCATGGCGATCGCACAGGGCAGCCGCCCTCATATCACATAGCCGAATTGTGCCCTTGCTGCTCGAGTACACGAGTAAATTGCATTCTGTCGGATGAAACTCCGCCGCTGTAATCACCTCAGTCAATTCCTCCATATTCGTCGGCTTGATATCCACAATATTGAAGCTCTGATCCGTGATTTCTAAATGCCACAAATTGATGCGCAGATCATCCGCCGACAGGTATGTCTCCTGATCCGAATTCACCGATATCGAATTGATGTGATAGGTGTGAGCATTGGCAAAGATCCTCCTCGGCGACGCCTCAACCATGAGGTCCATTGGCTTTATCGTTGGTACCCTGAGGGCAGTGATGAGACTGGGATCGCGCACAATGCCCGTGTCCTCCTTCGTGTTGTAGCCCTCCACCTTCTTGTCCCTCTCCGACACCTTCCACAATTTGATAGTTTTATCATTAGTCGAGAGGAGAAAGTGCGCCTGGTTCTTCCTCTTCAGCCATCGGATTTTGTTTATCTTCTCCTCTATTTCTAACGACTTCAGGTAGTCAAACTCGGGCTCGTGTGATTGAAATGTTGAATACACATTGTATTCGCCTCGTCGCGGCACTGAAGTCTTCGATGCTGCATCTCTCTGTTGAACCAAAACAGAGAAAGGGAAGAGTATATGAATATCAAATTTAATTAAAATCCCAAATTGATTTTACAACCAACTCAATTTCAATTAATTCATATTGACTTTTTTTTCTTCTCTACCCATGTGACATTCTCCAGTCTCGTTAAAAATTCCAATTGAACATCACTCATGGCGAGAAATATATTCATATAACACCACTTTGGACAGATATTATAAACAAATTTTTGCATATAAACCAGAAACATACATTCCTGACTCTCTCAGGATAGATTTCTAAATAAAAACGACCTACGATTCTCACGCTTTCCCTCTGTCTAATTTTAATAGTGTATATTTATCATTCGTTAAGCGCTTTTCAGTAAACAAACTCACTTTTCATCGCCTTCAAAGAGTTTCTCACTCAATTTCGCGTTGAGACCCTATTTTCCACCATAAAGAAACACCATGAAAAGTCGACATTTACAAGATTTTTAGTTAGCATTATGCAGAAAGAGAAAAAAAAACTATAAGCACTTCCTCAACAGAGGTCACTGACGCTCTCTCCTCACGGCGGTGTATTATCTCGCCTCTGCAGCACATTTTCAAGCAATAATAAAACTCACAGAATTGATGTTCATGCATGCAATAATAAGACATTTTAGAGTTCAACAGAAATAGAATTTTCTGAAGGTCTCTGAGTTGTATAAATGATGAAAAACAGAGAAAAAGATGGAAGATTGCTTCAATAATAATATGATTATCTCATTATCCGTTCAATTAATTTGTTCTTCACTCTGTTTACATGCAAAAAGAAACCTATAACTAAACACCATAGATACTAAACAACCTCAAAAATAAATAGTTTAGTATAGGCATTTTACGATGATAATTATTTATTAAATCATCTAAACATTATTTCTCAATTGTCTACTTCTATAAGTTGTCAAACTTCCCTCCTCCCTCGCATATCGTTGGGAAGTTTGAAAAACAAATTACGAAATGATACAACATAATCGTAAAATAAAGACTCTAAACGACTAGAGAGATTTTGCAGTCTAAACACTTCCCCCAAAAACTCCCGCAGAAATCGTTTATGTAGATTTTCCCAGTGTTCTAGGCTTTATATGCTCAAAAAAACCCCTCTCGTGGCGTAACAGTCAAAAAGCACAGGAAAAATATAAATATCCTCTAATGAATGAAGATTGTATCTACAGAGAGACTCACTCTCGCGCCCCTTTGCAAGCCAACCAAAAAACCAACTACCCAAACCGCCGCGGCGTTCGTCTCTCTGTGCAAATTCACTGTGCCACAAATTTAATAGACATTTAACTAATTTAAGTGAATATTATATCACAAACTACCCGCTCACGAGCTCAGTTAAATTTTCATCAACCTGGCACAATTGCATTTTACATTAACTAGCTAATCATTACCCCACACCTCTCCTCGCGATACTACAACAAATTCCACAATATGACAATATGAAAATTTAATACTAAGCCATTACATTACAAACTTTTAGCCTAAACAGCAAAATCAATAGAATATATAGAGCAATGCATGGAATTCTCTACTGCACTAACTCTATCGTGTGTTAGCAAATTGGCATTTGTGTGCTTGTTTGCTCACAAGACACACAAGTTACGACGATGGGGGAAAAATGTGCAAAGTAGCTGAGTCAATTCAGAGCAAGTCAAACTAACTGAGAGACACAGACTGGGTAATGAGGGTCATTTGACAATTGTGTGAAAATGCAAAAAGAGTGCACAAAAGTGTGATGATCATTGAGAATTTTCAATAAAATAAATCTCTCAACACACAACTGACTGTTGTGTCACTCTCTCTCTCTCAGATACAAATTCACGCTCTGGCGATTCTCTTCTAAAGAATTATTGCGACTACACATTTTCACGAGTGTGCTTGGGAATTGAGATAATATCCATGCAATTTCCCATTCAAGTCAATAGAAATGGGAAAAACGCTAAAATTCAGAGAGAACGATTCCACATTAGATAGGCGCATTGCCATAGCTTTTCTCACACTTCAAGAGTCATCGAGAGAAAGAAGATATGTAATGGAGAAAAATGAGGATTTTATTTGCAGGAAAATGTCCCTATATAACCAGAATTGTGTCTGCATGATTGACATAATCGACACAATTATTATCAGTGTGAAATACTAAACATAACTCTGTGTGTGTGCTGTGTGTGTAGTTATTCTCACTTATAATTTTATTATTATGAAAATTGAACAAAGAGAATGGAAAATCGATTTGAGGTGAAGATGAACATTTTAAACAAGCACCTAACTTATGGCACTTATTTTTAGAATCTCCCTCTGCACATTTTCACAATACATAACAATATACAATAACCATGCGAGCTAAACAGCTGTGAGTTGTGAATTCTCTATTCGCATTTGCAGAAAATAAGGAAATTCACAGATATTAAAGTGAGTAGTATTTCATCATTTCATACCTGTATCCTTCTCACTTAATATTTATGGAAAGTTTCAACTTCACCCTGATAACATCAACTTGTCTGACTTGTGAGAGTAACTACTTCTGCAAACATTTGCACGAATATTGTGTCACACGACTGTGTCGTAATATCAAAGTTACGCATTGAATTATTATCAAATTTTCAGTAAAATTCTGAATGAGGAAGAAAACTGCCCCACATTTCCTTTCCTTATTGTTTACCAAGGATTACATCTTTTTTTTCCATGTCTCTACACTAAGTAGAATGACACACATTTTCCCCCGAGAAGCTCTCCATTGCATAATTCCACCCTTTTTTATACACCAAACACTTTCAAGGGTTTTCCTTCCTATTATCTTCTTCCACACACAGCATGCTCTTCACTCCGCTTTTCCTTTTCCGTGACGGTTTAGTTAAAAAGGAGTGATTCTACATTTTTTCTTTCTCCTCTCCCGGACGTCGTCAATGCATCACTTTTGCTAGACAATGCCTCAACAATCCTTTAAGGAATTCCACCATCTATCGATTAAACATACTCCACGGACATCATGTTGAGTGTGTAATCCATTAGATTTGTAAATAATAGACGAAACACACAAAGACGTTGACCCAATTAGTGAGAAAACACGACAGAAAAAAATTTTGGTCTCTGTTTCGTATTTCATCTCGCGACAGAATTCAACCATTTAGTAGATTTTCTCTATGTCCCCTCCCCCTCCCAAAAGGTTCTCACACTCAACCACCTACTTTATCCCACACTAAAATACAAATAAGATTCAGACATCATCAATTTACAAGCTCATCCCGTCACACTGACGCCAATATAATCAATTAGGAATGTTATCTGAGTGTTCACTGAAATTTTCATCCACTTGGAAAATATTCAAATGGGACTTGAATTGCAAAAAGGCTCCACTTTCAGCCAATCGAGGCCTATAGCCAGAAGAATGGCACGATAAATGTGAAAATCCGATAATTATACAAGCTTTCAGTGGAGTTGAGAACTGATAATTTTCACTGTTGCCAAATTACAATCTATTACATATTCATTGTCGCCAAAATTGTATACATTGATTTCTCCTGAAACACCAATCCACACATAAATGCCATATTTTCCACCCACTAATTTTACTGATCAAGTCTGCAACTCATCAAATATATAACTTTTGCAGTGACACAGACAACTTTCCACACTCAAGAACATAAATCCATACGTCTTGTTCAGAGAATCTCTACACTCAACAAATTCAGTCAAGTTACATGAACAAATATTGACTGTACTTCTTATCACACAATTGAAATTGCTGTCTTGACGTTTCTTTTTCTCTCCTCTCTTCGCTCCACAAATCGTTGCTCTGTATAGCTCTTTTTTCCCCCACACTCTCATCCACTCTTGAACATTTTCGTATAGTCTTTTCTTCCTCTTATTTCACGACAATTTGCCATCATTATTTAATTGCATTTGTGTGTTTTTGGCCAAATAAACTTCCTTTCCTCTGTCTTTCCTCCCCAAAACTAACCCGTAATACTTTTCAGACATCATTATATAATGCGAGTGTGTACACTTTTCCAGAGTAATAGACACATTCATCGCAGTAATTTAGCAACATCAACTCCAGAAAAGAACCTTTTTCATATAACTTTTGCTTGATAATGCGACATTTTCTAAACTCTATCTGCAAAAATCAATTCTATTTTTCACACAGAAACTCTTGGTAAGAAGAATTCACAAGAAAAAAAATAGACTAGAATTTGGAGTCGGATCAATACTAAATTAAAATGCAAACTGTACTGTGCTCCTTCATGCAAGCAGTCTCCGTGCTTGCTCACAGATTGAATATTCCAAATAGGATAATGTTCCAAAAGACGCATCATAAAACATGAGATAAATTCCCAAATGATTTTGCAGTGAAGATGTACGCCAAAATTGACGACATTTCCACCATGCAAACCAGCAGTAGTATAGCTTCCGAAAGTGTCTCTGTCTGTGTGTGTTCTCTTCATTTCCGTCTTGGAAAATAACAATAATATCGAAAAACGCCACACAAAGTCATAGGGCAAATAGAGGTTTCAAAAACAAACCATATAAATAGAGCAATTTCGCTGACAGTATTAATAGAGATTGATAGACTCATGTCAAACAAGAGGTTCCCTTTCATTATCACCCAAGACAAACCATCAAGTCTAATGATAGTTTGTGACTTTCGACGGACACCGTATGGATGGATGTTATACTCACTTGGAATATAACCACACGACCACCTTTGTCGCCGGTTGCAAGCAATTCACCATCGTGATTGAATTCAACACAGGATATGATATCAGCATCCGTTACGTCATCGTCCAGAGCTCCTTTAATTTGTGAAAAGCACCACGATGTCTCGCCATTGCCTGCAAGTGAAACAAAGAAGAACACATCGTCAGACAAGATACTGTGTGACATTAAACCAAAAGTTGGATACTTTATCATTCAATGAGAAAGGTGAATGAAAGCTCAACAAATAGTCTTTTTTTCTAGCATTTTTCTTTATATTCAATGATATTTATATATTCAAAAAAAAAGCACAGTGGAATTTTGCATGGATAGTAGAGTAAATTATAAAATGTGTGTTATACAAAAAGTTCCTTTGATTGACCTTCAAAATCTTCACCATCATCATCATCATCTGCAACATCTTCACTATTGTCTCCTTCTTGTTCTTCTTGGTATATCATAAGATCATCCTCCTCCAGCATCTTTGTCTCTTTCCCTCTCTCAACACCTCTCAAAAATCACTTGTGGCCACTTTCTGCTTCTTCTTCTCTCTCTTCTCTCCTCTTCTCTTTCCCATTCACCGCCGATATTGCATTTAACGCGTTCAGCCGTTCAATTGCACTTATCTCAGTGTTTAGTATTCTTGAAAAGAGCATTAATGATTGTTGCTTTTTTTCTGCCTCTTCTACTACACTTCATATACAGCCAATATGTGGATATCCAATTACGGTCAGTTTTTACGCAATGAACTCATATTGTCCAAGTCAGCAGTTTTTCATCTCTTTCCATTCCACACACAACAAACGACAGTAGTGGCTTCACAATATCACCTCACTCACACACAACATTTTCCAACCTTTTTCATCTCACTCTTTCCCACCTTACACG
Organism: Phlebotomus argentipes; assembly: GCF_947086385.1. Taxonomy (NCBI): domain Eukaryota; kingdom Metazoa; phylum Arthropoda; class Insecta; order Diptera; family Psychodidae; genus Phlebotomus; species Phlebotomus argentipes. The sequence continues at coordinate 2,331,286 of NW_026776174.1, forward strand.
CTTCAATTTTTCCTTCCAACACACCACACACTCTTTTCTTCTTCTTCTTCTCCTCCCAACACTGGTAAATCCGATTCAAATATATTGCATACTACACAAATTCCACAAAAGTCCCCTCGTCATCTAATTAACTTGTCGAAGGTGAAAATCATGTGAAAAACTCCTCCAACTAGAAACCTAGGTACACCCAGAGACTTGATTTTAGCACAATGTGGCAGAAATACACCAGTAGATTCTCTCTGGCACAGAAAACTTGCACCACCACCACTATCTAACTTATAATTCAGTCAGCATGACGTCACAAGAGTCGCCAAGAGGAACACACCAAAAATCACTGTCTCATCCAATTTTTGCACTCTCCCCCACGACCTCCACCTACTCCATATCACCCTCTTCTCACCCGCGGTAACCAATAATTAATTATGAAATGAAATATTTTTATTCCTCTTTACCGAGAGAAGCCTGTCTCTCTCTTTCGCTCTGTTCTCTCGCACTGTGGTGGACTCCGCGAGCAACACACCACACGTTCTGCACTGATGAACGTCACGTAGAAACTAACACAACAAAAAAACCAACATTCCATGTGACTCTCTCGGCTACACACTTTTCCTACTCGTCCCTCTCACACACTCTCTTCTGCTTGGCTCTCTCATTTTCTCATTCGCAAATCTCCACACTCTGCAATGTTCTCTTCTCCCAACTGCCACACAATCGCAGCGCTCTCTCTCTCTCTCTCTCTCGCAGTCTCACTCGTACGATATTTGTCAATTCTCAGAATGTGTTTTCTTCAGTGCTGAGAAACATTTTGTGAGATGTGCAAAATTAACCTACAACTCTTCTCACTAATGCTCTGGAGACACACTCAAAGTTAGTGTGGAGCAATTGTTAAAACAACAACGCACACAACCACCACGCGCTCGAATCTCATCCTCGCTAATTGTTTTCTTTTTCTACACACAATTTACAACATAATAAACTGTAATCGACCAAATAATATCGAGTGTGAATGTGGAAAACTGCGAATCACAATTCGCTATAGATGTACACATATTGCACATGCCAAAAACAGAATTGTATATTCCAAAAGTTTCCTTAATTGTGATTCCCTACATATTTCCAACTTCACCGTACAACCATCGAACATACACACACACACATTGTTTCTTTGCCAGAACATTGCATTTCATTCACTTTGTCATCTGAACCGAATGAGCATTTTCAAGAGGGAAACATAGTTGATAATTATATTTTCATTTGCATGCTAAACCAACTCTACCGTGTTTCAGGTTCGCTTTGAACGTGGTTGGTCAAAGTGTTCTTCACGTCGGAAATATCAACCATGTATTTTCATCCCATGACTACAAGCACCAGCAACAGTACAATGTGGTTCAACTTCCAGTCATTTTCGAACAGAGGAAAATGCAACATAAAAACCTGCATTTATAGTACAGTAGTTGTGAAAATAAAGTCCCCAAGGGATTCACCACACAACTAATATCCTCTCTATATTGCTCTACTTTCAATCATATCATCAACAATTATCCCTCAGTTTGATCTTTCACCTCCACTCTAGCGAAAATGCAAATAATACGCCTTTTAAATGGCTATAGACAGAACAACTGTGATTGAGCCATTTTCATGTTGGATTGCTATTGGAAAACAAACTTACTTGCATTGTTAGACTGTATACAAGATAGCTATACGATCTATTTACATTTTCACTAGTGTACCTGAACTCCAGCATCCTCAATTCACGCTGTTTACAACTTTGTCCAAGATTTTTTTCTACCTCAGTTCGTCCAATTGAAAAGACGAGACTTCAAACAAGCACTGCGCGATTCCTTTTCATCCGTTCCACTAACACAACATCTCTCTCTCTCTCTATCTCTTTTGCTCTGTCAGCGTTTGAAGAATTCACAACAAAAAGATTTTTTCCCTCTCCTCTCTGTCCATTATTTCACAAGCTAAAAGTGACGCAGAAAGAAAAGTCGCCCAGAATATGGATTGAGAGGAAAATGATTTTTTTCAAAGCAAAGAAGAAGCAAAAAAAATCCCAGATGTTGTGTACATTGAATTTTTGCTCAACGTTCCATAAAAAATGCAAAGTGTTTGTTGAAAGGAAAATCAAACCCATTCATTTCCACCATCAAAAACACCACTAACTTTTTAAATTCCTCCAAAAATTTCTATGCTTCATCTCCTCACACTTCTTCCCATTCACCCATTTATTATTAGAAAAGAAAGCTTTTCAGTTGCAGCGAGAAAGGAATTAATAATATCTTCTCGACAATTTAAGTGCGAATTTTTCTCACATTTTATCGCCTTTCCTTTCTAACTTTGCCAGTCGTCTTACCGAATTTCCACCCATGAAAAACTCGCCTGCATGAGCACACTAACCGGGGCCTTTGCACTTTCAATCTCACCCCATATTGATTTATTTGCTAATGAGATTTTTCACATGACAGAGAGAAAGAGAAAACATACACTTCCATTCACTACACAGTCACTCTTCGTAACACAATTAGAGCAGAATAAAGTTCTAATTGCTCTGCTCACAATATACTTTTTTCCGACAATTAAAAGATTCCTTTGCAAATGCATGAGTGCATATTGAGAGGGATAAATATCAACTATTCCATCTGTTAATCACCATCAATTATTGGCAAGCATTCATTTTCCAAACAACACACACACACACACAAACACAAACACACTTGTTTTGCTCGCCACAAATCGGAAATCGCTATACACAAAGTTCAACAGGGAAAACCGTGAATTGCAGGTTGAAAAGCAAAAACAAAGTGTTTGACCAAAATTGTAAATATTATTGATTACTTTATTCATATAATTGTCAACAATATACTGTACTCCAAGATATGTTATTACATAAGAAAACATACACAAATCAATTCAAAATCACTCATCTTGAAATTCATACAACACCTCATAAAGTGTGAGAAAATTTTCAATTGATATATTGTGTAACGCCCAATCTCTCAACACTGTCACATGGAAAAGCTAATCAACATTGAATTTTCTGAACAAATGAAGCACCATGGGAAAAATAATTGTATTAACAACGAGAAAACTTTACAGATAAAATGTTAGATGATGTGAAAATTATAGGGGAATCAATTAGTCCTCAGATATTCAATTAGCAACACTCGCTCTCTCGACAGACACAAGAATCCCATCATATATTCACTGCATAAAACCCCCAGCCGAAAGCCCCAAAAGGGTCACACCAAAGTACCGTGAAAGGAAGCAGTAAAGAAACATGTGGAGACGCGGAACAGCGGAAAAGGGTGAAAGGTTGAGCCGGCAAAAATGTGTGAAATTTATATTCTTGTCCTCAAACACAAGAGAAACAGCAAACACACATCTGACCATTCATCCTTCTGTCATTGACCCAATTTGCCAACCCTTTTTCACCCCCACCAGCAACTGTACAAATACACATACACACAGAGAGTCGGAGGAAGAAGTGCCGGACATTTTGCAAGAACAAAAGATATACAGATAAAAAAAAACCGCTCACGATAAACTTATCGATTGGAAGTTCGTTTAGCTGGAAAAATTGGATCATTTCTTCCTATACAACTTTGCATTGCAAATTATCTGGTGAGTGTTTAACACCATCAATCTGTGACACTTTCCACGGCGAGCGAGAGAGAGAGTAATGAGTATGAAGTGTTGCTCGCCAGCTCCTCCCCCGACTTCCACTCTTTAAATTGACAGAAAATTCAATTATTCCCAACAGCACTCACGTAACCCGGTGCCGAAAATTCACTCCATCATGTGCACACACACACACTTTCTCTGCCTCTCTGCCGAACATTTTAGATTTTACAGCCAGCACGACAGTGTTTAGAAGGGAAAGACAATCATGCTGGGAAAAATTACATTAGCATTTTTTTACCACCTCTTCAAGCACACGGAAAATTCGTGAAAATTGAATAAATTGGAAAGCATATGTGAAAAAAATATGGTGGTTTTTATGCTTTTATGCCTCTCATGCAAAAGTGCTTCCTCAGTTATGACGTTTTTTTGGGCAGTTAAATTTTTAAGAATCGCCGGCTTTTGTGATTGATCCACACAGCCAAATAACCTGGAAGTCATTTTTTGTGTGGAAAAGCATCACTTTCATCTTTAGTGACTCCTAAAGATGAAGTGAGAAAGTGAGTCAAATTGAGAACTTGAAATCTCTTATAAGCGCGCACATAAAATTCACCCTCAAGGGCAACAAAGTTCTGAACAAATAATTGAAGTACACTGAAAAATTGCCTAAAATTTGCTCAAGTTCATTTTGCGATATTCCTGAGACACGAAACACACTCAAAAACAACCCCCAGACATAGTTCTGCTCGGCGAACAGGAGAATCACAGCCACCAATAGGCAAACTCTCCCTATTCCCACCCCTCAAGGGTGCGTGTGTGAGAAAACATGGGGAAAAATGCTGATTCATCAGACGGAATGCCCTTTTCTCCGGCTAATTAATTCGCTTCGCATTGTCCCCAATTTTAGAGGATTTCCTTGGCACTTTTGGAGCTTTTCAGCGCCTGGCGCGGCGTCTCAAATCCACCACGACTGACCCATCAAATCTGTTGGCTTTTTGAGGCCATCCATCGCAACTGGGGTGACACTTCTGCCAGATTTCTGCCCCGCGGAGTGAGAAAGAAAGTGCAAACTTCCGGACGGCGGTGCTCCTTTCACACACACACACACCATTCACTCACTCACACGCTCGCATACGGCGAATGCGGTTTCTCTCGCATTCTCACTCCTCCAGCGCTCCCGGATCAATATTCGGGGATAATCTGAGGCGCCCGTCGTCGCGGTGGACACGCCAAGGGCCCGGCATTTCGTGCCACTCGCCCGGAAGGGGGCCGCGACAGCCGCCGACAGACGGTATCCGGCCGAGAAGAGGGTGAGTCTGTGGTGACCCCCAAACACGCTTCCCATTGTCCCGCGGGCATTATCGCAACCCGCGACGCCAGTGCCAACTCCCCAGGCCCCGCAACACCCCCGAGTGGATGCACAGCGCGCTTGGACAATGGGGCATTACGGCATTTTCCATGGTCACTCGTGTGCACCGGAGATAAAGGGCACAGAAGGCGTAAGTCGGGGAAGAACGCTCGATGCAACTTACCGGCCATGTCAAATAGAACCAATATTTTCGGCCAATCTCCTCATAAACAAGTGCCCACGCGACGCCCAGTAACTCCCTGATCAATCGTCTCTACACTGTGATACTTGAAATGCCCAATTTAGCACGTTTTCAGCACAATTTTTCACTCCACAAACTTGCAATACGCATCGTCAAACATGGCGTCCTTCTTCTTCTTCTTCTTCGAACGGTTTCGCTCGCAGACGTGAGCGCCGCCAGGCGATGGGATACCGCAAACAGCCATATGGTTGTGTAAGAAATTGGCAAGAAATTATCATTTTCTCAGAACTCATCACCAAAAACACCCTGAAAAAAATTCATATTCTCCACACATTGTCTCGGACGTCTCAATCATTATATTTAAGCCTCCAAAGTTGTGACCAAAAATTCCGCGAAAAATATTTCGCAAACTCCCTCTCGGGTGCCTCAGTGACCTCTCGCGGAATCTTTTTCACCCATGACAAATTTAACCTCTCCAGCAAATTCGCGCGTTCGCGCTCAAACCAGAGCATCCACGAAATCCCGCTTGAAGCCCCAAATACGGATTTTGAGGATACTCACTGTTTTGCCGCTTCGCCCCATTCATGGCTGTGTTTATCATGTAGCCAATCTTGGTGAAACTGCTCTGGCGCGACACAGATGGACTGGACACTCTGGGCGGTATTGGTGGTGGTGATCCACCGGGGGTGCTACGCCCCCATATTGGTGCGTGCTTCGTGATGATGGTGCTGTCTTATCGAACGACCCTACGAGAGGCACAAAGAGACACACTATCAGTGTTTGCGGAGTGTGGCCGGGACTCCCGGCCCGGGAGTATGAGGAGCTTTGATTGAGCATTTTCATCAATTCGAATGGAATATCTAATGAGAAAGTCACATTTTGATACGAAGTAAATAATTAAATGGTTGATTAGAACCTCCACGTGAAGTGTAAACACACAGATACACAGGAGACAGTGATTCAAAAGGTGATAAGGCCTGATAATTGTTTGTCTTAACAGAGCGGACGGAAAAGGGCGAGGAAAGCGCCCACATATCAGCGGATGTCGCGGAGTGTCATCAGTCCTGCTCACGAGACACATTGTGGATGTTGAGAGGGGCACAGGTGAGTGTGGAAGTCATGAGAGCCTCATTAATGTCGCCGCAAAAGTGCCCTCTTTTTCGCGCCTCTGCGTCGCGGAGCAGCGAACACGTTCATTCCGGAGTGAGTCGGTTCGCTGGCTCTGCTCTGAGCCTATCTCACGAGATTGAGGATGGGAAGACGGCGTACAGCACTTGCGTCACGCACAAACTACAGGTGATGAGGAGACAGAAGATAGCCTGATATACGAACTCAGAAAAGTCTGTTCCTCACACAGACTTTCTGGGGTTCTTTTCTAAAGAAAACTTCTTTGATTCCTAAACCAATTTTCTTATAAATCGATTGATTTAAACTCTGAAACCACATTGAGGATTCTTAAAACCCAATTCAGAAATTAGATCATTTTTGCACGCGAAAAGAAGGCAAAAACCTAATTGAAGTCTTTAACCTCCTAAAAATTAATCACATCGTCGATATCAAAACGCCCCGTTTGGCTGCGGTGTAATCAAAATTCCAGATCATTCAACCCTGATCGGCGTGGAAATTTCCGATAGTGAAAAGTGGGGAAAGAGAACACCTGTGACCATAATTTCCCAAGATTGGAGTTTTGACTTCTTGTTTGTCTCATTTATAGGTTGATTACGCTGATATGCTCGATATTGACCCACTTTTGGCCTTTAATCCCTGATTTCATTGACGAAGTTCGCACTCGGCGTCTTGTCCATAACCATATTTATAAACCTGCCTCACCCAAAATCGAGACAGAGACGCATTAAAGTGCCGGATATGCGACTGAGAAAAATGCTATTAATTGGACAATTAACCCCCAAGATAAATTCACTTTCTTTCCAACGTTTATTTAAAGGTTTAATGGACATTAAATTGCCTTTTTGAAAATGTGCAAAAATTTCATTACTTTTTATTAAGTTTTCACACATTGTGGTCAAGAGATGCAAAATGTTTCTGGCCAAAGCTAGATTAGTGAATAAAGTGTGATATTTCTTGAGAATTGGCAGCAGAATTGAGAATCACCACGTGATCTTCCAATGCAATCACACACATTTGATGTTTTCAATGGCCTTTCCCGTCCTCTTCCCGGAAAAACCGCCTCGGAAAAGTGCACTTTTGCATTGACGCAAGCATTCGAGAGAGTGGCGTGCAAAGACGAAGTGAGCTTGTTTGATCCCAAAAGCGAAAAATGTGTTGTTCGTGAAAATCGTGGCTTTGCAACATCCAAATACAATTCACGAGACAGCCAGCAGGAACCTTCTCCATGTATGGCGCTCAGGTGGCCTCTGAAGGTAATAATGTTCAATGGCAAGACACTATACTACATTTTGATACAAGCTCACACCATGAAAAATTACACCTCAAGCGCGTGGAGTTGAGCAAAGGCGTCTCTCTCTCGGTGCGGAGATGTTGAGAAAAGAGTTAGAAAAAAAGCTCAATGTATTTATTTATAAAGAATTAAATAACCATAACAAGAGCCGGAGACACATTTCTATAAATCTCTATTTCACATGGGGGATATTTGTGTCAATGTTGTTCACATTGCATTTGTGCATTTCACATTAATCGCACTTTGAGTTCGGTCAAGACAACATTTTTGTTGTGGCCCCAAAAAGACCACGACAAGAATTGGAGAGAGTAGAGCGTGCAAAAAATAGCTCCACGCGAATGATTCATATGTCGACTCTGTGAAATGACGAATATCAACCCTCGAACTTGCGTATCTCGCGTTGATTTTATCAGGCCAACTATGCAGCCATGATGCTACTGATAAGCCCCCCAAATGGAATTTTTTTGCCAGCACGTGTGGCCCGAAGTGAGATAATAAAAATACATTTCGGACATTCACTCAATGCACTATTGTGACGAAAAGTCCTCGAATGACCTCCCCCGAACCTTCAAGTTCAGTCAATGTCTTCCACTGCGTCTATTTACGCAGAGATTCGACACACTCGGAGTTGCGCGCCAAAAAGATCAAGCAAGGAACATTAACTCTGATTTATCTGCGGTGTACAATCTTCTTAGCACTTTCCCTGCGCCGGAGAAACGCACACCTTTTGTAAAAATAAATCTCTCCATTTAGGTGTGTTTCTTTTGAGAATCTCAACTTTGGTCTGTTACCAAAATAAACAATCTCGAAATTGCTGCCCAGGAATTCTCAATTGGAGTGATTTCAAAGCGCGATCCCTTTATATTTACACAGAGAAAAATGGAAGAACTTTGAAAATTTTGATCATTCTTACTGCAAAACTTTCTCACTATACTAAAACGCAAATTTACGGCCAACCATGCAATAGTAATTCTTGTGAAATTGCTCAAAATCTGTTTGCACAGTCGAATAATAAACCTTCAGCAAATCATTCATAGCGGTTTTACTGATGGCAATAAAGCGATATGACTGCAGAAGTGGCAGAAGTTCTTTACATTTCTAAAGGACTAACAGGAAATTAAAAAAAAGAACTATGATTAGATTTCATAAACAAGATTGTGAAAGTGTGAATCACAATGTCAAGTGGGCAATTTTATAAAATTTCCCTGACTCGACAACGGAACTTATAGAGCAATTAAAGACATCTTTATCAGTTGAGATTTGAACTCAACACATACAAAAGCTGTCATCGCTGACACTAAATCTGGAAAAAATGTGGTCATTGACCGAGTGACAGGTGTATTTCGCGTCTTATTTGCTGCACTCGGCAATGCTCGTTTGGGGGTCTAGAAAAATTGAAACACTCGCCGTTAACACTGCCATAAAGTGAGATGGAAAAGGCGAAAAGTGAGGGATTTTATGGATTCCCTGTGCTCATGTTGACTGAAAAAATGTCATAGAAATGTTGAATTATATTGTTCTTCAGCAACAGGCATTAATTGATAAGGGTGTCAGCCTGATAACAGAGTCGTTCAAAATTGCGAGGTGTGTGTACTTTTTCAGTCACATCGCTCAACAAATAAACAGCGGAATAGACCAGAAAAATGCAGAGATTTATTGCGCAAAAAGAACTGCAACATTAATTCAATTAGCCGTTAAATCAATTTTATGGACGTTTTTTTTATTACCAACTCGTCTTCAGTCTCCAGTGTCCGCTTAAATGCCACACTTTGTGACTTGAACAATTTCGCAGAAGCATGTTCCGAAAAAAAAACTAGCGATAACATTCACTTTTCACATGGTTTTTCACGCGAAAATGTGCGTGACACACATAAAAGTTGTTTTTCATATGAATATGGCTTCTGTAAATTTTCGAGGAGTCATCGTTTAGTGATACAGGCGTTTTTCATTCAAGATTTATTTGTATTATTTCGCATAAATAAAGTAAATAAAGTGAGAAATCATGAACATATCCCACAAGAGTGAGAAGATCAATTGCACAAACTAATTCACAGCCCAATGCTAAGTGTTAAGCAGCAGAAAATGGTGTTTGAACACCTCTGGGCAGACTCACCAGAAGAAAGATCAGGCAATTAGTCCTCGTTTTTGCATCCAACACTCTTTTTGGAGGGAAAATCCCCAGTCAGCCTGGGCTTTAATTGCTCGCTAACTCAAGGCAAGGGTGAGATCGTGAAACGGCGACTCCACACGCGTGGAGGAACTACACAGAAATAGTGGAGAGCCAGTAAGTTCTGTGGCGCATGACTAGAAATAAGTCACCATTCAGAAGGATTGCACGTCCAGCAACTTTTACTTTCTGTGCACCACTCGACCACAGACTGAGCTCGCGAATTGTGTGATAAGACAACCCCTAAAAGGCCGCCGAAGCACTTGTGCACAATCGAGAAAATCCCCGTGAGCCGCGATCGATTTGATGTTGTGAAGTCTTCGCACTTAACTGATGCCTCTGTGCGATTTAGAAGGCGGCCGAACCGCGAAAAATTCCCGCGGCCACACACACTCTCTCTCTCTCTTCCCACTCACACAAATCCCACGAGACGCGCTGCCGAGGCGGATTTTCCTCTCCAAAGGAGAGTGAGAGGGAAAATCTGGAGCAGTCAGTGATTTTTCATCTTTCACACTCACGACCGTTCCAATTCGTCCGATAATTGTAATTTCGATTGTGGGATATTTTTGGCCAGCGACACTTCTTGCAACAGCCGCGTGAAAAGTGAAAATTCACGGGCTGACAAGTGGCACAAATGAGTGCCAATCTGCGCAGATGAATCATCGAGTGAGATCTTTGGTCCAGAAATGTCTGGTTTCGCGGTGAAAATTTGCTGCTTGTGCGAAAAATTGATCATCACTATACGATTTCATTATCCGCAACAAACGTGCTAATTTGTCTTCAAATTGTAAAGAAATGCAATCGTCATTTCGTAGAATTCACAGTGAAGAACAAAATTAATAACTTGTAATTATTTTGCCTCATGATAGAAAAATGTCAGATGTGATTTCCTATTCTAATGACTTATTTACTCCACATATACAATTGCATGTTCTAAAGCCCGTTGATAAACCTACAAGAAATGTTACGAAATAGATATTCTTGATATGATTGTTACTACATACACAATTTTTATGAGTGCACAAGAAGCTAAATTGTTAATAATTATTCATAATTTAACCATAATTAATAAGTTTTAGCGGTTTTGTCGTATCCTTCAAACCACATTCCGCTGAAAAATCGTCACTTCTAATTCCAAAACTGACCATAATCCTATGAAACAAGCCTTAATCCAAGATCAATGAGAAACTTTCAAGCTCAAATACGAGATTTTCCGTTCACTTTCGCCCAACAGACTTTGCTCTTAATCTACTCAAGAGCGCTGTTTTTGCGATCGTACACAAAACATCACACGTTGAAAGAAATTGTTCACCCCAAAAGCAGGAAAACTCACCGAAATTTCCACATTAATTTGCGACGCCGTGACGTAAACGTGTCGAGAGTCAGTGTCCAAAAATCGGGCTGTTACTCACTTTTCCACTAACGACACACTTTTCACCGGAAAACATATATTTTCCATCTAATAATTTCTCCGTTTAATTGTTACCACATTTATTGGCACGAAGCTATTCGACTTTGGAAGTTTGATTGAAAAATTTCATTATTTTTGATTCAAAATCATTTTTGTCTAAATTTGTATTGGTCTTCTCTTATTATCGAGTATGCCAGAGAAGCACAAACCATCAGGAATTACTCTTCTGTCGACAATTGATGAACAATCACAAGTCCAGTTGAGTGAAACAAGTTTATAACGCTAAAATTCTCCCAAAATCCTCACTCTGATCGACTTTGGCGCAATGCTCTCAGAGTGTCGCCATTATTCGTTTGTGTAAATTGCAAGAAAGCGTCGCTGGAGGAAAATGGCACGGAAAGTGGAATTGATGGCTGAGATCAAGAAAATTAGTGATATTGTCTCCGCATCTGTGAGTATAGCAAAGATTTGTGCACTCTGTGATCATAACAATTCACTAGAAATCGCCACAATTTGATTATATTTCTCTCGACTTCTCAGGACTCCAATTGGGACGTGATCGAAGTCACGCAATTGTTGAAATCTCTGGGTCTGCAGCTGGACAAGCTGGGCTTCGACACCGCGGCCAAAGAAGGCGCTTCTTCCGGCCTCTCGGTGGAGATCCGCTGCGGCACCTCAAACATCGTGTCGAAGTTGTCTCAGGCGCAGCGCATTTGTATTTGTCCGGAGAATGGACACAACAGTTCCTTCTGGGAGGTTCAGGGAACCGCTCCTGGCGCAATCAAGCAGGAGAAGATGGACGAGACGTCGTCTAATCTTCTGCCGGACATCTCCAAGTGCGTCAATGATGGTGTGAAGGCGCTGATGCAAGCGGCTCTTCAGCTACTGAACAACAAAAATGGCCAGAATTCCGATGCCAACAAGGAGAACACTGAACCACAGGAACTGAACACTTCCTCCTCGACGCAAATCTTGTCCAGCAGCCCGAAGATTGACGTCTGCCTGAAGTCTATGCGCGCTGACACGGATCGTGATATTGCCATCATCCAGCAACTCTCCGAGGCGCGATACAAAGTCGACCAGGCGCTCCTCATGCTGCAGCTGAACAAGAGGACTGACGGGATTCAAGGCTCTCTCCAGATGAACACGCCACAGAAGCCCACCGCCGCGTCATCGCCTCACTTGCCATCTCTGAAGAAGTATCCATCACTGGGTCTGGGCCTCAACAAGTTGTCAGAGAAGCCATCCGTCGGTATTTTGGCTCTGCCACCACGGAAAGATGCGCGCACCAGGCGATCCATGGGAAGTCTCCTGGACACTGCTCCGTCACAGCTGCCCAAAAAGGAGCCTCCAGCAATACGCGTATCCGTCGCGGCCAATTCAGGAGCAACGCCGAAGTTGAAGCCAATGGTTAAGCAGAACATCACCAGCAGCCTGAGGAAGAGCCTCACAAATCTCAACAAGCCGCAGGACAAGAAGTAATTTTATCAGTGATTTTTTTTTTCAAAAATTGATTGCGTCAGTATTTTTACATTAAATGTTTCCATCAAAACTTAAAATCACGTTTTACTGATGCTGGAAAGGTTGGTGTTATTTCTCACCAGATATGCTGGAAATGATAACTAGGATGTTGCCTCGATTCTTCTCTCAACAGCAACATTGTGGTCATTTTGTCTACAGACTCCAGGACACCAGTGAATTGCTTCTCGATGGTTTGGAGCTCTATGTAGATCTCCATCTGCTTTATCCCCGTGATGATTGAGCACTGGCGGAGGAGCCACGTGAAAGAAGGTGGAAGTTTATCCAGCATTTCCTGAAATTCCTCCTCGCGCATAGCAATAAAATCCCAGGATCTCCGGGCGATAAAATGGTGCCAGTACTTAAAGTGTGGTGTGAAGAACTGTATTTGATGCGATGCTGGAGAAACTGGAGGACATTCAGCGTCATCTTCGTCACTCATGTCGTCAAACATGGTGATTGACTCGCGTTTTCGGCGCGGAAACCGTAGAATATCCTTGCCTGGATTCATATCTTTTTCAGACAGGATGTCTGCGGAGAGAAGCCCCGAAGAAATGTCCCATTGCGTGTCTTTAGGTGATTCAAAAGAAATATGCGAAGAGGTTTCAAAAATATTCTTCTCTTTCTTGAGTGAATCCAGATGATTTTCCAAGAAAGAAGTTAAGACTTCCTGAGTTTCTGTAGGTTCTGTGACTTGTTGCGTGGAAGCTTCAACTATTTCCATTCGTTGACTACTTGTTGACTTCGAAGATAAACTTCTGGTTGAATGAGATCTTGTTATTCTCCGATCATTAGACTGTTCTGATGAATTCTCAATTCTTTGGTCCGTTTTATCATGTAATTTCTCTGAGATCTCACGAGTACTTTTCGATGATCTCACTGCATCTTTGGAATTGTCATTTGTTCCGGAAACATTACTGTGAGCTGATTGAGATCTCAATATTTTCCCATTCATTGAATTCTCAGATGAAATCTTCTTGTTGACCTTTGGCGAGCTTTGTGGAATCTCTGTGTCTTTTGGAAATTTCCTAGGTCTTCCTCGTGGACGTTTAAAGGCAACTTCTTGCGATAACTCTGATTTCTTCTTCCCATTTCGATGCTTCTCTTGCAAACAGTAATCACTCTCCTCATCGTGCTTCACAATTTTCACTTCTGCCAGAAAATTTGTTGTCTGACGCTTTGAATTATCCACATAAATCATCTCAAGATTCTCTGGACACACCTCAACTGAGAGGCTAAATTGAGGCATTCTCAACTGGTTCTGGAAGCGATGAGGCCTCAGAAATGGATCAATGACACGCTTGGAGTGGTCAATTGTCATGAATTCAGGAATATTCAATTCGTGACTGTGATTGTCAAGGAGATAGTCCATGTATGTTTTGAATGGTGTGAATGACGCACTGAATAAATAGGACTTCCTCTTACTATCCTCACCATGCAGTTCTGTGAGGGTTTCGTAAATTTGATGGACGTAATTTCCAATGCTTTTCTTACTCTTCATCTCAGGTCGACTGCAGTGATTGAGAAAATCCAAGTACCTTTGCGCATTGTTGCTGCCACCTGGCATTCCCATAGCGATATACGTGGGCTCGTGATACTCAGTGAGGATAATGCATCGCATCTCTATGTACTTTGTCCATTCCTCGAAGTCAAAGAGCAATTCATGATGGATATTCTCATCTGAAAGTCGCTTGTTGACCTCTTGTGCGGCTCCAGACATCACTTCTTCGCTCCTTCCATCGAGTCCGAAGAGCCACTTCAGCAGGAATATCACATAAGCCACAGCACGAGCTTCGTAGTTTGGGAAAATTCGCGAAAGAGGCATTTCTGGTGGATGAAAAGTGATCAGGCGCTCAAGAAATTTCCCCAATTCATTGGGAAGGCACAATTCCTGTACATATCTCATGGAAAGTCGCACCAAATCTGGCATTACAACATCCTTAACGTTCATGCGCTTGCAAAGGTTGGCCGAGACTTGTCTTATATAGCGATGCTGGGGAAAACAGAGTGGCCCGGTGAAGTTAACGAACGTACTCTTGTTCATGTACTTGAGAATGTTGTCAGGAAAGAAGTGATTAACATTGAAGATGGACAAGTGTGCCTCGCGGGTGAAGCGAATCATGTCGCCCAATTGGATTTCACTTTTCGTCTGGTTTAATCCAATGTAGAGGAGTGAAAGCAGGACATTCTTGGACACTTTCTCCAGGCGCTCATTCTCAGTGTTGCGAGCTTTCTTCCGATGACACTTGAGAACGTATTCCGCATCATCTGCGTGCTTCTTAATGTGTTTCTTATTCATCGTTTTCTTCATTGCTTTTCTGGCCTGCGATGTGAATTCCAGTGACATCGATGTCCTGGTTGTCTTAGAGCCGGTCACTTCCGATGTGTTCGTGGTGAAACTCTGGGATTCGAAAGAATTGTCGATCGCTTGTTTGCTGGAATTTGTGTCACAACTCCTCTTCATGAGTGCTTTCTTCGATTTGGTCCGTGCTATCTTGAGAACCCTTCTGGATCTACTCCTTGGAGATGCTGAACTCTTGTTGGTTGCTGATGACACGGATCTAGGACGCTTCTTACTCACATTGTATAGAATAGCAGCATCTCTGAAAGAACAAAATTTATTAGAGAACATGATACAGCAAATAGAGAGGAAAAAGTTACTTACTGCCTGAAGAAGTTTAATGACAATTTCGGCAGCTTTGCTTCGGATGATGAGAAAAATGCTGCATTGATTTTCTGCAAATATCTGGTCCAGAGTTGCAGGACTGTCTTCTTTAGAGCAACAGGCGCTCCCAAAGCCATAGCCTCATTCACCAGCCCAAGAAGGATGTAATTGTACTCTTCCCAGGAAGTCAATTCAACTGTCGGGAGTACAAGAAAGGCATCAATCTAGTAGACTAGTATGTCCATTATCAAATTCTCCATTTATCACTCCTCTTCAAAGGAGTTTTCGTGCAAAATTTGTAGTTTTTCTCACCCTTGTTCTCCTTCTCGCCCTTCAGTTTAACTCCTTTCACCCTGATTTTCTCATCGCCCATCGTCAAATCCATCACATCGCACTCTATTTCGATGATATTCCGATTCTGGGTGTTGCATTCTGAGCAATAGTAGTAACCATCTTCCACATTGAAGTCTGAGCCTCCGCAAACGTCGCATTTTCCACGGAAAACCATTTTCACACAATGCTTCACCAAAAATTTCCTGCCGCGACTATTTGTAAACAAAACCACGAGGTGGCCGACTGGAGAGCCACCTGACGGAATTCGTGGTGGTGAGTTGACGCGCTGTTAAGTGACGTAATCGGCCATGAAAAATTCGGGACGGCGATAAGTGGAGTGAATTTTCATGATTTTCTGGCTCAAAACTCTGTGAAATTGTTTCAAAAACACTGGCATTTCTTTCCCACGAGTGCATACAACTAGTCGAAGATGGTGGACAAATTTATAAGCATGTGGAAAGTGCGAGAACTCGCTGACAAAGTGTGAGTTTCGTATGGATGGAGGTTGTTGTGTTGTTTTCAGCATTTTCACCTATTTCCTCTGATTTTCACCCCATTCACCGCCCACACAGCGCCTGGGCGCACACCCAGGAATCTATTTGTGTGGCGATGGCGCGAAAATGCGCGCAAGTGAGGGTCGAATGCGAGGGTGAAAGAAATTCCAGAAGATTTTCCATTTGGTGGGTTGGCAGTTTCGCTGTCAAAAAAACCACCAAGGTTGCCAGCGACTGGTTTCTGAAATCACGGCGTTTTCCCTTGCAGAAGAAATTCCGCCAGACACCCAGCGAAATGACCCTGTTTTTCTGCTCTTTCACCTTCTTTCGGCCAATATGCGCTAATTGACGCTCGACTTTGTGTGTCTTTGCAGGACGAATGTGGTGATGAATTACACGGAGATCGAGGGAAAAGTGCGCGAGGCCACAAATGATGAACCGTGGGGCCCAACGGGGCCCCTCATGCAGGAGCTCGCCCATGCCACCTTCACGTACGAACACTTCCCCGAGGTGATGTCGATGCTGTGGAAGCGGATGTTGCAGGACAATAAACAGAACTGGAGGAGAACTTACAAGGTGGCCAAATCATTCTTCTATAAATAGACCCTCGAGAGTCGAATTATTTATTTCGGATCTGCTTATAAAAAACATGAAATGTTATTTTCGCGGCAAAAAAGTGCGTCTTTGCGGCTTCCAAAGTTCATTGATCACTTGATGAAGCACTTTTCGCAAATTATGCATGCCAAAGTCTTTTCCCATGTCGCAGAAAATCTATGAAAAGTGCCTTGAACTGCCGTGCATAGGAAAATTGAATTATTTAGTGGAAGCTCACAAAGCAATTTTCCCATTAATACCTGTAATTAGGTTTGCACGTGGATGTTAATCACGAGTTTCTGTGATTCGATGATGGGAAAGTTGCAGAAGCTTTTCACGTACAGTTGGTGAAAGCGAAATATGTTCATCTTCAGTATATAAATTATGTAATTATTTATACCTAAAATAATTACTAATATCTTAAGCTTCAGTAAATTGATAGCGCTGATAAACTTGTAGAGAATTTGATAATAATCTTCGTGTCTCTATTCTGATTTTACCAACTGTAAATCTAACTGACCTGTTGTCTCAGCAAAAAGCGGTCTCTAGTGAGACGGAAATTGCACCCTTTTGTGTAATTTCTCCCACAATGGTTGTGCAAATAGAAGGCAAAAAGAGACTGGACACGAATGAGCGGGAATTCTTGGCTGGCAGATAAGATAAAATGCGAAAATGTGTGTTTACCGATGTCTTGTGCTGTTTATCCATCAAACATGTGTATTATAGTTCCTCTTATCATCAACTCACACGCGTGCCCTGTTTGTCTTCTTGCAGAGTCTCCTTCTTCTCAACTATCTCGTGAGAAATGGGTCTGAGCGCGTGGTGACATCGGCTCGGGAGCACATTTATGACCTGCGGTCACTGGAGAATTACTCATTCATGGATGAGAATGGCAAGGATCAGGGCATCAATGTGCGGCACAAGGTTCGTGAGCTGATTGACTTCATTCAAGATGACGATAAAGTGCGCGATGAACGGAAGAAGGCGAAGAAGAACAAGGACAAGTACATTGGCATGAGCTCAGACGCGATGGGTGGACGCTTCGGTGGCTACAGCGATAAATACAACGATTCACGATATGATGACAGAAATTGGTGTAAGTAATACACTGATGGTGTTCTGTTCACCTATTATTTCCCTGTTAATTGCCATGGCAAACAGTGTGCTTTGCGGTGGATTCCTAAGACAGTTGTCTCAGAAATTGCTCCAAATTCCTTTTGTATTTTCCATTTGTTAAAGCGCTTTTTATTAGAGAATCGGGCATTCGATAAGAATAATTTGATACAATATCTTGAATGTCATGCTTCAATTGAGAATCAATTGCGTTTTAATTACCTTTCACAAGACTGCTTGGTTTTTTCGTCATTGATTATATGTGCAGAAAGTTATACTGGAGAAATAACATTTTTTTCTCTTTACATATATTGAATACATGAATGAAAATTAATATCTTTCCGCAGATTGACTGCGCAAAATAGGCGAGATTATAAATATAATTCGCTCATATTAAGTATCTTCATTTATTTCATCAATCATTGTGGTTTTTGTCTTTATGTTAATACTGGAAAATCGATGAAAAAAACCACTTGCACTTTTTTTCTAAATTCGTATTGTTTTAGAAGAATAATATTCACATAAAACTGAGAAGAAAAGGTAAAAAAAATTTCACACAATAAGTTTGTGAGTAACAAAACTTTCATAAATCAAGCTGCTTTATTACATTCATTTGCATTTTTCTGACTAAGAAAGAATGAGAGATGAAGGAACAGAGACACCAAAGAATATTTATCTAAATACAATCTTCACATTTCTGCTCTTTTCAATATGCATAATGACTTTTTTTTTGCTCTTTTGCAGATTCAGAATCATCTCGAGGCGGTAATAATTATGAGGATGAATATCCATATGATGGAGAGAAAGAGGATTCTGACCACGAATCTGGTTACAATTCGTCAGCAAGGTAAGACCACATTTGTGGAGTGGATAGAATGGATTGCGTTAATTGACGTTGATCGCTTCTATTGCTACAGGCGTTATTACGACAAGGAACGCACGAGTCCATCGCGCACGACGCCAACAGGCACGGCGTCATCGTCGAGTGTGGAGGTGAAGAAGCAATCAAATCCCATTTCTGTCAAGTCACCCACGAAGCAACAGCCGGCGACGAAGCCCAGTAAAAAGATCGATATGGGCGCGGCGGCGAATTTTGGCAAATCTTCGGAATTGGGCATCAATTCACCGACCCATAAATCCAGTCACGATGAGGATCTCTTCTCGCCCAATAACAACACTGCGGCGGCGACAAAGGGTGGTGACTTGCTGGAGGATTTGTTCAGAACGTGTCCACCGGCACAGAGCAAACCGACTTCCGTGGACAGTGTCAGTCTCGGGGATGAATTCAATCCACGTGCTGATGATAATCAGGAGTTTGGTGACTTTGCCAGTGCTTTTGGCGGTGAGAATGCACCGAAACCTGCTGTGGTGAAGAAGGAAGATGAGTTTGCGGACTTTTCGTCAGCCTTCCTGGGGGCGGAGGTGCCACCAGCGCCCGTGTCTGCCAATGCAAACAATCTCCTGCTCACCAACGCTCCGTTGGCGTCCAATGACTTTGGAGGACCATCGCCCACAATCAACATGTTCGGCAGTGCAATTCCAGTGCAGACGCAGGCGCCGGCTCAGGATCTGCTGTCCGACTTCAGTGGATTGCAGCTGAACACAACACCACTCAATGGTGAGTTTGTACATATTTTATTCATTTCGTCCAGTCCAATCAAGAATTCTCGATCTTTGTGCCCTATTTGAATTTCTCAATGCAATTTTGACGGACAATCCATTAAGCAGTAGAGAGTAATAAAAGTTGTATTGAGTAATTTAACATTGCGCTAAATGTGCCGATAGAAGTGTGAATTGCGCGTGTCTAATTGATTGAGTGAGAAAATTGAGAGAATATATTTTAATGTCTCAGTTCTTAAGTCATGGTTAATTTTCCCTCGACTGAAAGGGGAAATTGTGCAAGAAGTATTTATAGTTTTTTTTTCATGGAAACAATGCTATGACAGAAACATATTGAGAGTATTGTGGCCAAAGATGATTCCGACATGGGAAAAATTATTTTCCCCTTACAGTTGACGGAGGCAAAAGCCACACGGCGTTCGAGGAGAATATGCGGAAATTGTCGCGGAGATTGAACACTGTGGAGAGGATTGCCAGTGAGCGAGAGGAGAAGGAAGTCACGGAGTTGCTGAGGAGGATTTTGAACGACATTCCATACTGTGGCGTCATTCAGGAGCTGATGAGCGGGGAGAGGAATTTGAGGGTGTTTGCAGATGAATATGCGGAGCTTCTGAAGAGTCTCTTTGCTGTCGTCAAAGACAATGCTAGTGAGACTGTGGAGGAATTCTTCCTGATTCACACCAATTGTGACTTTGTCACTGAATCCATGGAGATTTTGTTGAATGGCGAATCCCTGAAGGCGAATGCAAATCTTGCAGTGAGAATATTAGAGCGTATGATGGAGAATGAAGAGATTTTCTGGGCAGCTTTCATTGATATGAGTATCTCAGTGTCGTGCGAAGAGGAAAATCCCCTACAAAAGTTAGATAAGCAGTCGTCAATGCAGAGATTCATCCAATTAGTCGTGAGTGTGCCTGAAAGGTTGGCAAATTGCCTGCAAGGTTGTGTTCCAGAAGTGTTCACACGACAAATCTGGAGCCAAAAACTCACTGTGCGCGTTCTCTTGGCACTGTATTCAGTGGGAAGAATCAATGATTTGGAAGACAGGCAAGTCTTTTCAACGATATTCCTCGGAAAGCTCTTCAGTCGAGTCATTGTTGACTTCAATTTTGATAAAACATCCATGGCATTGATAGAGAGTGTGAGATTTTTGGGTGGAATCGCTGGTGAAAAGGACTCAATGCGAAGGACAGTGAATGAGTTTATTGGCAATCTGACGAGAAATGCCACAGAAATCTATGCGATGATCTTGCTTGAAAATGGATGGAATATCAACGGTATTCTGGGAGATATTTTGCTACAATCGGAGCATTGGAGATTTGCTCTTTTGACAAAAATACCTCTTTTCACCATGACAAAGTCTTCGTGTGTTGTCAAAAATCTCGTGACCTTCTTGGCAGATGTTTCTGATGGC
Source organism: Phlebotomus argentipes (assembly GCF_947086385.1). Lineage (NCBI taxonomy): Eukaryota > Metazoa > Arthropoda > Insecta > Diptera > Psychodidae > Phlebotomus > Phlebotomus argentipes. The sequence goes on from NW_026776174.1 coordinate 2,352,202, forward strand.
GAAGAGCATCGCTTCCTGCAGGATTTACTGGAGAAAGTCCTAAATTCCTGGTCAAATAAGTTTAGCATTGAGAATACTTCAATTGAGCAACATATTTATATCACAAAATTCATAATTTTGAGTGTGTTGCACATGAAGAGAATGGAGAAATATCAACTGAAGGAGGATTCAGTGTTTCTAAATGCAATCAAGAAGAAGCTTTATGAGGGAATTCCTCATCATCTGCAAGCGATGGATCCAAATATGAGAGCTATTGGAATGATTACGGCTGAAATGGTCCTCAATGAGATCGAGAATATCGATGAAGAGACAAAATTGAACTTTGAAGTTGAGAAAATGCAGAAAATCGATGTGAATTTGATAGGAGAACTCAGAAAATTGGCTGATTTATCTTCGGAAGATCAATTTTCAACCCTTGATGTTGCAAAAGTGATCATGAAGATCGAAAATGGAGGTGAAAACACTGTGGAAATCGTAAAAGAAGTCGCTCCAAAGCAGAAAGTTCCGGAAATTGCAGTGAAAGTGCCAGAAAAGATTGATGAAGATGATTTGGACTCGGATGACGATCTTATTGCCTATGACATGAGCAATGATGTGCCGCTGAAGGAGACACAAGCTCCAAAGTACTTGTTGGATCTTCAAGATGCTCTTGGAGATTCAGAGAATGCGGATCGTTTTGAGCAGAGTTTGGCCGTTGCTACAGATCTAATTTATCGTCAGTTGCCAGACAATGAAGTGCAGTTGGGAATTAATCTTCTCCAGATGCTCTTGAATCTCGAGGAGAAGACTTATTGTGAGAATTTCGAGGGAAATCGCTTTTCCGCATGTGTTGCCATTTGCTGTGTCATTCCGAAGGAAGCTGCTGATCATGTGTGCAAGGAATTCTACTCGAAACAGTCAAATTATTCGATCAGCAATCGAATTCTGATGTTGGAAATTCTTGGAGAAACAGCAAAGGAGCTCTCAAAGATTCAGAAGACGGAGAAACATCTGAAATTGAGTGAAAATCGTCACGATGATGAAAATATTGTGAGAAAATTCACTGTTAACGAACCAGATTCACTGAAGGAAGCTCGAGAGGTGATTCAGAAGCGGATTCTTGCCAAAACTCGTCGATTTGCTTCGAAAACTCAGAGTCCTGCTGAATTGGGGTCGATTAATCGCTTTGCTGGAGTCGCTGGATACTTCTTCTGGCCACTTTTGCATGGATTCGGTCGAGATCAGCTGATTATGGAGGCTCAGGCGAAGCTGAAGCTTGACACAGACAATGTTCTCTTGACCGCCTTCATCAAAACCTTGTCTGTTCTCATGGTGTCAGCGCAGAATTGTCCGGGCATTCAGAGATTTGCGAAGGAATTGTTTGCTTTGGGAGCTGTTTTACGCTTCCACGCCGATGCTGGAGTACGATTGGCTGTTTTCCAGATGATTGGATCAATTCTAATGACGGTGTCTGTGGAAATGCTGCAGAGGGAGTTTCAAGAGTATCTTCTGGAGCTCATCAACTGGCTCACGGAACGTGTTGGGAACAATGTGGTGAAAAAGGATCCGGATGAGGAGTGCAAAAACCTCGCCAGACACTTGCTTGTCTTCTGCACAAATGTCTTGAAGGAGCTTAATTGAGAGTTTTGCATTGAATTTATATTTTCTTACTGTTGAAGTTACTAAGATAAGAAAACGATCTCGAACAATACTGATAAGAGCTTGAAATAATGTAGAGTTTTTAGATAAAATAAAGATAAATTCAATCTGAAGCACGCAAAGATGAGAAATTCAGTGAGAAATCCAAGGCAGAATCTTCTCAATTAACGCCAAATCTTCATTTTCCAGATAACGTTCTTCTTCCGAGTTCCAATGCAATTCTACAGCCGCAGAATCCCAACGTGACGAACGCCAATAATGAGGCAGCCGCCGCGGCCACGCGGGCAGCCAGTATTGTGGGCTCCACGTGGACCAACACGGGCAGCATAAATCTGGATCTGGACAATCTGCTGGCGTCGAAGAAGGGGCGCGGCGAGGCGGCGCCCTCGATGAATCAGCTCAAGAGCCAGAGCCCCGTGAAAGCTGCGCCGCAGTCGCCGAGTGGCGGCTTCATGGCGGGCGGCCTCATGAGTCCCACGCAGAAGATCCCTCCGGCAAACATTCCAGTCTTTGGGGCGCCCTCGTTCGCGCCGGCGGCGCAGCCGAAACCCGCTTTCGCGCCGTCCAACCAGTTCAATGCCTTTCAATGATACAAAGTCAACTAATGCAATTCCTCCTCCCCTTCCACTGGCATTTTTCACCTGACTAACCCCTTTAGTTTTCCTGGTGATTGGGTTTTTTTTTCTATCACTTTATCGTTAATGCAGAGTTTATATATTAATGAGTTATTTTTTTTTGCCACGCATAAAATGTGTACATTTCACTGGATGAAGAAGAGACGCAGACAGTATTCTCTCCCCCCTGCCCCTTGTTTAAAACTGAATAGCATAAACTATATATTGTTCAATCCCATTTAATTATTGGTTTTCTTATGCTCTGTTGTTGATGTTTTCCAATGATTATTAATATTTTTTAACATGAAGTATATACATATTAGAAAAGTCGCGCATGGGAAGACAATTAAATTCTCGCTGTAATAATTATTATATTTAGTTTAAAAGAAATGCAATTTTATAGAGAAAGAGAAAGAAATATTTGTAATACTAGGGATTATTGGGTTTCTAAACGTTATTCATCGATACATTATACAAAAAAAAAGAACACATTGAAGAAGTGTTAATATTCTCCTTAGAAGGAAAATTCCCTGAAGACGTAAAAGAAATATCAAATAACAATAAAAACGCTTCCTTTTATCAAAGTGAGAACAACAATTAGAAGTTTAATAAAGAAAAACAGGAGGAGAAGAAAAAAGACGCGAGGATAACTAGAACAATGTAAAATTACTAGATGAAAAGAATCAATTATTCTATTTATTCGTGTGGGATGTGACTGAATTGATCGTTTTAACCCCGTTTCCTTCCCTCATTCTACCTTGCATTCGACAATTTTTAACACTAAATTTAATAATGAGTAAATTATGTATGAGAAGAGAAAATCCCCTGAAGAATCCCACTCTAGAATAGATAGTCGAAGAAAAAGAAGAAAGAGAGAGAAAATATTTCCAAAATGAATAATAAATTGAGGTGTGTTTAAAAGGAGTTTTTGTATATCAGAGAGAGAGAGAGAGAGAGAGAGAAGAAAAAAATAATGAAATATGAAACAGGCATTTATCATTTCCACATACATATTTAGCAATATAGGACGTATTTTGAAAGAATTAAAGGTGAATTACAAATTTTCAATCAGAATATTATTGTAAATACAATCTTGATGATAAGAATGTAACTTTTTTGACGAGTTGTGCAACTCCAGATGTTTTCAATTGTGAGATGAATGGGAAAGGATAATCAATTTAGAGATCCTCTTTTCGCCACACTTTCATCTCAAAATTGTGAACAATTTCACTGCATGTTGTGCGTTTAATATTTGTCTGAGAGCTCATCAAACGACGATAAATCAATAATGAAATGAGAAATTAGCAGGGAAAAAACTAATCAACACACAATAACAGTGGATATGTTGTGTAAAAATTTGTTGTTGTCGGAGTTTTGTGCCTTAAAATCAAGAAAAAAAAGAAGAGTAAACTTTGAAAATCCCCAAAAGTAAGAGAGAGAGAAAATCAGAGTTATCATAGCAAAATTCAACAAACGTCTTTGTCATGTTTTTTTTCTTCTGTGGAAAATTCAAGAATATGGAATAATAAAAAGCACAAGATGTAAAAAGAAATAAATTTGAATGGATATATTCTGAACATGAATGCTACACTTTTTTTTCTTCACTTTCCACCAAAATCATCGGCAGCATCACGGAAAATTCCCGCAGAGAAGGATCGAAGATATTTACGCCTCCTCCTTGTTCTTCTTCTTCTTCTTTTTCTTCTTGGGCGGCTCCGCCGCGGCTTCTTCCTCGCCATTGTCCGCCGGCAGCGTCTCGTCGCCGTTTTCGCTCTTCATGGACACATTTCCATTCTCAGCGGCGCGCTTCTTCTTTTTCTTCTTCTTCTCACTCTTCTGCTGCTGCTCCGCCATGGCGATGGCCTCCTCCATCACCTCCGTGTTCTTCCTGGGCGCCTCTCCGGACTCGTAGAACTTCAGGCGATCCTCCACTTGCTGCCTGAGCGCATCGCCAAACACACTGGACGGCGCCTCAGTGAAGCAATCGATGCGCGACGCAATGGAGCACTTGTTGGCCAGGAATCGCGAGATTCTGCCCTTGTTCTTCAGCCCAGCGCGTCCGATGAACGTGGAGTGATACAGTAATCCGTATTTGGGCGTGTTGGTGCGCGTCTTGAGAGCCCTGAAGAGTGCCTTCTCAGCGCCCAGGATCTGAACTGTCGACGCTGGATATTTGGCCAGATTCGTGAGACTGCCCGCCTTCGAGATGAGCCTAGCGCCAACCTGATCGCCGATCAGGGACTGCAAATTGGGCGCCACATTGCCCATCTTCGAGTGCAGATACTCCGCCAGCTGCTTCCGGTAGTCAGACAGCCGAACGACGCGCCCAGCGAACATCTGGATGTTCATCAGGTCCACCACGGAGATGTCCATGCCCATGGACATCTTGGCGGCATCCACAATGGCCTGTGCCTTCTCCGAGTCCATCAGAATCTCCTCCAGCTCCGCCACCGAACCGTCGGTGAGACTCTTGCGATCCCTAATGTGCTGCGCCACCTTCGCGTACAGACGATTATCCGGCACAATCTTCACGAGTTCCGGGAAGTGATAGGAATACCACTCTCTGATCCTCATCGAGAACGTATTGATGTCCTTATCGAGCATGTCCAGCAAGGCAATGGACTGAATAATCATGTTGTCCGATCTGTGCACGTTGAACTTCACCTTGGCGCGCGAATAGCTGTGCCCCAATCCCAACTGAGCCACGCCCGCCGTCTGGGCCGTGAAGCCTTTGACCAGACTGGGAAAGTGCATGCGAATGCCGCGCAGGATCTCCGGAACGGCGCCCACATGACTGCACTGAATTCCCAGAGCCTCAGCAATGGCAGCGCCCAGCTTGGCGTCCGCAACACCTAGAGTCACCTTCTTCTTCTTCGCCGGCAGCGTGGTGTCCAGGAAAGTGGCCAGATCCTGCAGCAGGATGCCCTCGGACACAGCATTGGCGCTCTCCAAGGCCGCCACAGCCGTCTTGAACGGCGAGAAGCTCACCAGCTTCACGATGGCATTGAAGCGACTCAAATCCGTCACGGACGCCTCCACCTGGGGCAGCAGCATGGACACCTCCTCGAATTCGCTCACAGAGAAGAGCCCGAAGCCGGCTGCGTGCTCGTAGAGCACGAAAAGCTTCACCTGCAACGAAGTAAGGTTATGTCATTGTTATTATTTTCATCTTTTTCCCAGGAAATTAATCAAAGAATCTGGATTAAATGTGAAGGATTATCTACTAAAAGAGTCAAAGAAGGCTCTTTTCTACAAATATTGAAGGATTCTTTTGGAATTCAAGTGAAAATGCGATAAATCCTCGATGCTCAGACGCCAAACACATTTCATGGTGATTCATTGAAAATATTAAATATCTAGCTTATATTCCAATAAATTAGTAATTAAGGAGCTACAAATAGCATAATACACACCATTTTATCAAATAATTCACACTTTATCAGGTATTTTATTGATATTTTTGCGCCGACACGTGGGATTGTTTTTCTCTACGCCACTGAATTGATGATGTCCAAGCTTGACCCAGCAAGGGATTCGGAAAAGCATCTGGAAGACATCTACGGACGTGTCCGAGGACAAATCGACTATATTTCTACAGAACAAAATCTTCATCCTTATCATCATCCTGTTCAGGTGGATCGAAATCCTCATCATCAGATGCATACTTCTTGGATTTCTTCTTGCTTTGCTTCTCATCACAGGCTTTCTCTGACACCGCAGGAGAACTTTCCACAGTCGTGTTGCTGCGATGGTGAAACACGAAGGAGACATTCTTGGTCACTGCCCAGGAATCTGTGAGGATGTTGTCAGGGAGTCCCTTTGGCGTGGACGCATGGAACCACTGGGAGAGATCAGATGTACAATCTGAATCTTCTGGCGGGAGTTTCGTTTGAACGCTGTTAATGCATCTTTTGCACTTGAAGATGCTGTGAGTGTCGGAGAGCGTCTTCTCGTCCAGTCTGAACAGATCACGGAGATCGTCCTGCGTGAAGTGCCTCTCAGCGTCCTCATTGTTGTCCACGACGGTGGTGGACAGAGCCTTCTTGTGCGTCTGTCGCTGGAAGATCTTCTCTTCGATGGTTCCCGTGGCGAGGAGTCGATAGATGAAGCAGGGCTTCTTTTGGCCATCTCGCCACACTCTCGCCATGGCTTGCTCGTCATTGGCGGGATTCCAATCGGGATCGAACATTACCAGGCGATTGGCTCCGATGAGATTCAATCCGCAGCCGCCCGCTTTGGAGCTCAGCATGAATATGAACTGCTCAGAATCGCACTTGTTGAACTCATCCACGACTTTCCCGCGCTTCTTGATGGTCATCGTGCCGTCCAGGCGCACGTATCCGTAGCCTCGCTTCCTGCACAGCTTCTCAAACAGATCCAGCGTCTGCGTGTAATTGGACACGAGCACCACCTTGTCGTCGCTGCTCATCTTGATGTTGGCCAGCATACAATCCAGAAGCATCAGCTTCCCACTCAGCTCGGGCAGGAGATCGCGCATGCTGTAGCCCGGCGGTAGGAATTGTGCTGCGTTCTCGAATCCCTCGGCGCCCTCCTTGATCTTCTCATTCACGAGATCCGGATGATTGCAGAGCTTCTTCAGCGACGTGATACTGGACAGCGCTGTCAAGTTGGCTTTCACCTCGTCTTTATTAAGCACCGTCTTCCTGATGGAGTCAGACTTGAGGAAGTTCCTGTACAGGCCCACCTGCACATCTGAAAGACGCACGCAGATCACCATCTCGAACTTCACGGGCAGGTACTTTGTGAGCAGCGAGCTGGTGCGTCGAATCATGCACTGATTCACGATGTTGGTCAGCTCTGCCAGACGCTCGGTGGCCTTTTTCCGCTCCTCATCCGTCGAATCGGCGTTCTGACCCCGCAGAATGGGATTCTCGTACTGTCGCCGAAATTCAGCGGTGCTGCCCAGCATTCCTGGGTTCACGAAGTGAATCAAACTGAAGTATTCTGTGAGGTCGTTCTGGATGGGCGTTCCCGACAGCAACACTCGTCGCTTCGTCTGCAGCCCCATGAGGGACTGGTAAGTGAGGTTCTCACTGTTCTTCAGCCGGTGTCCCTCGTCGCAGAGCACCATTCCCACTTCCGAAGCATTGAGGATGGCGCTGTAGATCCGGAAAGTCTCATAGCTGATGATCAGCACAGGTGTTCCCGATCGCACGGCTTTGTTCGCCATGAACTGCTCCAGGTTCTTGATGGTCTCCTCCTTGGAGTTATTGTCCACAGCGTGGCAGTTCACGCGACTGCCCAGCCACTTCCCGAACTCCTTGTACCAGTTCTTCACCAGAGAACTGGGACACACAATGATCGCCTTGCTGATCGTGGGCTTGCATTCTGGGCTCTGACGCAGCAGTGTCCAGATTAGTGTGATGCACTGCAGCGTCTTGCCCAGGCCCATCTCATCTGCCATGATGCATCCGTGAAAGTCCCCTTTGGCGCCCGTCACGCAATCGTACATAAACTTCACGCCCTCGCGTTGATGCGGTCGCAGGATGTTGCCCAGCACCGGATCCACCACCACATGGACCAGGATCTTGCTCTTGTCCACGTGAATCTTATCGTGCTGACTCAGCTCAGCCGGTGTGAACATGATCAGAGCATTGCAGGCAAAGGGATCGTGCAGAGCGCGCCGGATGACACTCCTCTTAACGCCCAAACTTCGATTCCCATAGCTGTCCGGAATGTAATCTGGGATGGGCACCTTGAAGGGACGCTTGAGGATCATGGCGATCATCGCCTCGTGATCTGATAGGGACATTTTCGCAGGCGGGGACTTGTTTTCTGTTTCATTGCAGCGTCGAGGGCGCTTCGGAGCCTCCGTTAACGGGCTTTTGAACGTGCCATTGGGACGTTTGGTACCCGTTTGACTGGGCGCATAACTCCGACGCTGAAAACAAGACAGTGAAGGGAAAATTAATGGAGATTCTAGAGAAATCTGGCTTTATTTACCATTTTTAACCAAAAGCAGTCTGGAGAAAGCGGGAAAACTGTAAACACTGAACCCAGGTGGACAGTTGAGAACAGTGGCAAATTTCAAATTTCTTTTGAGAACAGATTCGTGACAGGCACAAAAGTGTCATAACCTCAGAAAGTGAATTTCTTGCGGTGGAAAATGCTCGCAAGCCGAGGCAGAGTTTTTCAGTTCTGGAGCATTGTCAGGAGGTACTCTGTGAAATCCAGTGATAAGCGAGTTCCTGAGGTCTCCACGAAGATATCAGCAACGGCACAAACTGCTCCCGGGAGTGAGAAATCAGTGCGTAAAGTTTCCATTGATGAAGACACTATTCATCTTCTCGAGAGATTATCCCTGGTAAACATCGAGAGCAAGTGAGTATTTAGCAAATCTCTGGTCAGTTTTAGGGAGTTTCATCTATCATATTTCTTCATATAATTGCAGGGAAGCCCTAAGAGTCGTGGAAGATTCCATAGCGTTTGCTGATAAAATTCTAGACATCAATACAGAAGGAGTGGAGCCTCTATACACAGTTCTCGAGGATTGGTGAGTCTCTTCCTAGATTTCCGTGGATTTACACAGCTGACTTTGAATCTTCTCTTCCACAGCGACTTGGAATTGCGAGAAGATAAAGTCACGGATGGGAATATTCGTGAAGAGGTGCTGAAAAACGCCTCAGTGACAGAGGAGGAATACTTTGTAGCTCCACCCGGAAACATCCCACTGGAGAAGGAGAAAAAGTCCTTCACGTAGATCTGAAGATGTCTCGTATTAGTGGTGTGGCAGGGAATCTTAAGAAAGTCGTAGAGAAACTCGCCAAGATTCAGTACGTTAAAGTGAATCTTAAAAGTGAAACTCAGATCGAAGGCTTGAGTCTTCTGCCATTGGGGATGCAATTGCTGGAGAATCTGAAGAGAGAGTGGATTAATTCGGATCCTGTTATTAATATTTACCACAAAAACAGCTCAGATGCCAACGAGAAAAGAGATTTCCAAAAAGATCACGTGGAAAATCCACTCGCATCGCTAAAATCTCGAGCTTTTGAGGAACACTTTCGGAATCTGAGTCAGAACTATCAAGCAGAGATTCCTTTGGGTATCTCAGAGTGTCTTTCCTATCCATCCATGATTGTGAGAGCGGAAAATCCCGGAGAAAGTCTGGATTTCTCCCTGAAATCCATTCAATATCTGACTTGCCTGTACTTCATCTCACCCGTCAGTGCAATTGAGCAGTTTTACAGGATTCAGAGACAGAGGAAGATTTGGTGGATGAGATATTCCTCAAATCCTGGTCGATTTAAGATTTCAGAGTCAAAAATAACGGAGTATCCTGAAGGAAAAGTGCAGAAAATCTCAGTGAAATCAAGTTTGAAGGACTCTTCCGTCGATTTGGAGACTATTGAATTGATATCCCTGAATCCTGGAGCCAATATTGAGATCAAGGATCCTCGAAGTGGACGAAAAATCACCCCTTCAATTGTGAAAACGGGAATGTGCCTGGAAATTGCGACTTTAGGAGTTTTAATCGATGCTGTGAACTCTTCAGATGACAGTGAGACTCTTCTATTGCATAGAAAGATCGCTCCGCACCAATTGGCAGTGTTTTGCTTCTCTGAGGCACAAGATAATCTGGCGGATTTGCAGGATCTCGCACGATTGTTGACGATAAAGACGAGAAAAGCTGGAATTGCCACATTGAATCTTCCAAAGTGCTCAACGGCGAAAGAAAATCTGCTTTCTCGGCAAATCTGTGAAATGGATCAACTCGGTGTGCCTTACTGTTTCATCCTGGAGGACGAGAGCCTTCGCAGTGGGCTGATAAAGCTGCGCAGCAGGGACACGACACTCTCCGAGACGGTGCATCTGACCGACATTCCCAGGTATCTTCTCAAAATCTACTCCTCCTTCTGACGCTTCACGAGGGTGAATTTATTGTCCAGACTACAAAGATCAAGTCACATTTAAGTTAGATTTGTTTTAAAATTAGTTAATGTTTTCTTGGTATGATTATACGCATTTTTTGAGTCACTTAAATAGTCTGCACGAAAAATTGTGCAATTTAATTTATGATTTTTTTTCTCCCATAAACTATCGAAAAGAACGTCTATTATTACGGTTAATTTAATTTAACACGATGCAAGTGGCGGCGAAAGATGCCTAAATGGGGGGCGTTTAATCGAGTGCCTCTGAGGACGCTGATATGGTGTTGGGGACGCGGTTTCTCTCCTGCGATGCTGAGAATCTGTTCAAGATGGGAACTGAAGTGTTGTATTTGATTGTGGTGATGCTCAAATCCTCCTCTTCCTCATTATCGCCTTCGCTCTCCAGCAGAGTCGTCTTGTAGATACTCTTGAGGGAGCCCGGGAATGGCGTCATCATCTCTGAGCTGTCTGAGCTCATCTCCTCATCATTGTCATCATCATAGGGCATCACAGACACGTAGGAGGCTGAGAATCCTTTGAATACGATGTTGTCGTCTGTTCGGAAGCGCACAAGCAAAGCTTCATTCATGGAAATGATGTCCGGAGGATTCTGGTAGAGAGAAGAGGAGTTAGGAAATCACTTCTATCGGAGGTTTATCTAATTGCTTACCAGATTTCCGCAATAGGTTCCGTAGAGAGGCCCGCTGTTATCGTCCAGACCGCCGTAGACTTCCACGAAATCGTACGAACACGCTTCTTCATTCTCCAGTTCGAATGTGAGGAAAGTGAGCTGAACATTCTTCCCAGGCTCCGCTTCGATGGTCCAGTCGCAATCGGCCCTGTTGTCGTAATCGTTGTCCCCGAACTTTGAGTGGCTGTAGAAGTGCTTCACCTTGCTGGTGGCCTGAAGATGTCCTCCGCAAGCAGTGGAGTGACTGGCAACGAAGCCCTTGCGCTGGACACTCGAGTCCGATTTGAATAGGAGTAGAAGTTCGTTGGATGTGGATGAAATGGGATGAGGAGTCTTGGATCCACAGAACCTGCCCAGAGTGCTGGAGTCGGGATTGTCACCGTCGTAGACGGCAATGTGATCGTAGGCGCACTCCTGATGTGGCTCCACTTCGAAGCTGTTGAAGAGCAGCTTGATTCGATGTCCAGGAGTCGTGGTGAAGTGCCACACGCAGTCTTTCTTGGCCGGATAATACTCGGGATAGTTGGGACTGAAGATCTGGCCGCTTGGCGAGGTGATCTCGTGCTTGCATCCGCCCTCCTTGCAGTCATGACCGTTGTCGTGGAGTGTGAAACCGTTGTGGCAAGAGCAAATGTAGGAACCTATAGTGTTTTTGCACTCATGCTGGCAACCTCCGTTGTTAACCTTTTGCAGAACAAGGAATGTGCCAATGAGAAAGTATCCCAACGAGAGACTGTGATCAATGTACTCACCTCGCATTCATCGATATCGGTGAAGAAGACTGCAGCAAAGCCACCCTTTTGCACTGTGTTGTCAGAAGAAAATTCCACCCTGATCGCATTTGTCTCGGATGTGATCATTGGAGGCAAACGTCCTCCGCAGAATGTTCCGTGGCGCTTGAGATTGTCTTCAGACATCTTTGAGTAGATGGTTAAGGAATCATATTCGCACTCCATCTGGAAGAAATTGTTGCCCTCGAGGTCGAAGTGAGTGAAATTCAGTGTGATCCTGTATTGTGGTGGAGCCTGGATCTCCCACACGCAATCCTTGGACAAGGGATAGACATCGGGGAAGGACGGTGATGTGATTGTCCCATTCAAAGTGTTGAGAATTCCTCCGCATGCATCTGAAAGAGAGCGGAAGTTTTAGTCCATCTGCAAGGAAAGGAAATTGTGATTCATCTTACTTTCGCACATCTTTTTATCGCTACGAAGTTCATATCCAATGTGGCAGCTGCACTCGTATCCGCCCAAGGTGTTGATGCACTCATGCTGGCATCCATGATCCAGAACCTCACACTCGTCGATCTCTTTCATGTACGTGGCGGAGAATCCCGCCTTCTGCACCGAACCGTCCGACACGAACTTCACGAACAGTTTGTTGCCACTAGCTCGAATATCCGGCGGCACTTTGTAGCCACAGAAGACACCGATGAGCTTCGAATCAGCGCGATCTCCATCCCTGATCTCGACAAAATCATACATGCACGTGTCGTGATTCTCAACCTCAAATGACTGGAACTTCAGCGCCACTTGGTAGTCCTCGGGCACGGTGATCTTCCAGATGCACTCCTTGTTCGGCAGATAGTCCAGCGGATAGTTTGGTGACTCCAGATGACCACTGGATTGCAGATTCAGTTCACCACCGCAGACAGCCTCGTAGTGTGCCGCGAAGCCCTTGTATCGCGCTTGGCGGTGGGTCGTGATGTAGGTCAGCAGCATTCGGCTGCCATTGGACTTGAACAGCTCATTGACCTTTCCTGATCCGCAGAAGCGTCCCAGGATGGGTGATTTGTGCCAGTAGCCGTCGCGTATCTCGAGATAGTCTGTGCGGCAGTTGTTGGACTTGAAGATGTCCAGGTCGGTGATGTTGAGCACGATCTTCTCGCCATGCGTGGCTGTGATGCGCCACTCGCAGCGCTCGGGCTCCGTGGGTGGAACTTTGCTGTAGTAGCTTGGTGACGTGAATGCACCCGCATTCTCTTGAAATGTCCGACCACACTCTGGAAGAATCACATTAGGGACGATGATGGGGCACATTATTGAATGAGTAGAGCAGCAATTGAAAATTTGTCACTCACTTGCACATTTGTAGAGTAAATTGGCCTGGGCTATGTCGCCCTCCGATAGTCGAATGCGTTGACCAATTTCCGGCATCTTGCGGCCCTTCTCCTCAATGGGCAGAATTGTGTCCAAGTAATTGGCTACAAGATATTTTCGTCACAATGTTACACCATTTCATTGGTCACTATCAATGTCCAACAATGCCTCGAATGTCGAGGAGAGGAAGAAACTTATTGCCAATGCTGGGGAGCTATTAATTTTCGGGGGGGCATTGCTGGACTGGAGAATAGAGACATTATAAATATAAGGGTTTAGTTACTTTTAGAGAATGTGTTTCTGGCGTAATGCATGATGGAGTCATAGTCATATGGCAGTCCTAGCGAATTCACGTCCTCCTCAGTCAATTTATTGAAATTGTACTCCTGTCCGGACATGATGTTGGTCTTTTCAATCACCACATGATTCTCGCGATCGGGTCGCGTGTGTTCATGCCAGAAGCCCACAACGTGACCCAATTCGTGCACGACAATGCCGAATTTGTCGCAATTCTTCCCAATCGAGATGGCTTGTGCGCCATTCCCGCGCTTTCCCACAAACGAACAGCAACTGCAAAGATTTGGGGCGTTATTGTGTTGTCACCACACACAACTTGTGATGATTGTGACCAGGAGGAAACTCACCCACAGGGTCTCTCAGTGAAGACGATAAAGTTGGGATGCTCAGACGTTCTCTCCACGAATTTGATGCACGTGAAATTTTCCCAGTGTCGCATGGCTTGCTTGAAGAGCGCCTTATGAGCGCCACTAAAGTTGCCGTCAATCTCATAAGGAATGACTCCATAATCCCAGATGCGCTCCTTCTTGGCCGTGGCGGCGCGCGTGATGCGATGGTGTTGGTACTGGTCGAGCCTGAAAATGTGGATTAAGGGGATAGATTTTCAGCTGATGTGGCTTCCCCACCTGCGCGCTCTCTTTACCCACCCATCGTCGCTCTTCTGCGGCGGCAGTGGTGTCGTGGTGGTCATAATGCCTGTCTGCTCCAAATCATTCTCCTTGTGGTGATTGCTCTTGAAATCCTCGGCCGTTATCACAGGACGATCCAACTCCTTCTTCAGTCTCGTAAATCTCGCCTCATAATCATCAATTACGCTGTGGAATTTCCTACGTGAAAAACGACGGGAGGTCATATCACTTGTGCACACTCAGCCGAAGGCACTCCTTGAGGTTGACGGCGAGAGTCTGTCGGTTTTTCGCGCCACCCCAAATGTGCCCCATTTGGTTGCCACCATTGCCACTGATTAAACTATTATCGCAGCTGAAATTCGTGTAATTCTCCAAAAAACATGACACACTCCAAATGGAACTGATTGAGAATTCACGAAATTCATTTGCCGCAAATACCATTTGTGGCATGGATTTGAAAATGGCTCATGTTGTGTGGTTGGTGGACAATGAAATGGAATAAATTCATGTGTGGTTATGCTCTCGGATACAATGAATTTTGGAGGATTTTCATTTTTCATCTGACAATTCAATACTGAATTTCCTGTTCTTCAATAGTTTATGGCACATTGCAAAGCAATACCATAAATATTGGTTTGTTCACAGAGAGACATAAATATGCGTGAATTAAGCATTTATACATACATATTATGAATAATTCATAGCTTAGCTATTTTAATAAATTTATAAAAACAATCCGTCTTCGCTTAAAATTGGCAGCACTTTGCTCTTTTCCCGAAAAACCGACACACTTTGCCTACCAACCCCTCATGAGGGCCTCAGTATGGTGGAATTATTGAGTGAAGATGGGTAAGCAAAGAAGAGGCTGATACCTTCCCTGGCGGCGTTTTCTGTGTCTCCTGCGTACTGCCCCGTTTGCAGTTAATGTCTCAATATCGTCCAAATGACCACCATTACCGCCAGCATTGCTGAAGCGATTGGCGAGGGTGGACCTGACGGCGGGTGTGTTGGTTGGCGAAACGGTCACCCTCCTCTGCTGAATGTGCTCGCCAGAGTGATTGACAATGTCCTTGCTGTTGGACTGTATTTTATCGTACTCCGTGTGCCGTGTCACATTACCGTCGCCCTTCTTCACCACCTCTTCTGTGGTGTTGGGGATGTCCGAGGGGCCCGAGATGTTGCCATTGATTTCCGTAGTGGATGTGGGCGCCAGAAAGGGGTTCTCCTTCAGCTTCGCGCCACCGCTGCCACCCTTCACATTGTGGTCCACCACGTCGTTGTTTTTGGGATCGGTGGCTGAGGGCTGCGTGAGTGTCTCCTGGGCCTGCTTTGTCTTCTTCCTGATGATGTCCGTGAGGCCCTCCTCCTCCACCTGCAGTCCCTCGTGGTACACCTCCTGCTTCAGCTTCTCCAGCTCCTCCTGGAAGGACTTGTTGAGCCTCTGTGCCTCCCATTCGCTCTCATAGTTGATGTTCGGC
The DNA here is from genome assembly GCF_947086385.1 of Phlebotomus argentipes. Classification (NCBI taxonomy): domain Eukaryota; kingdom Metazoa; phylum Arthropoda; class Insecta; order Diptera; family Psychodidae; genus Phlebotomus; species Phlebotomus argentipes. The sequence continues at coordinate 2,367,537 of NW_026776174.1, forward strand.
AGCGCAATGTCTCCCATGTTGCCCACTGTGGAGATGCAAAGGAAGATCATCATCTTGGGTGAAATCGCGAGTGTCGTCAATGTTGTGTTATTGTGAGTTGAGTGTTTTTTTTTTCTCCTCCTCTTGCTTTGTGTCTCTGTGGTCGATCGTGGGTCATGTGAATATCGCATATATTTGCGCATTTAATTTCCGGCATATCTTCACTTTATACCATTTTCCGCAAACTACCCCACACACGCATTGGCGGCAGTTATAGAAATCATCACCACACGCGATTTTTCCGCCCAAACCGCAAAATCATCCCTTCGGAAGTGCACACAGAAATTGAGTTTGGCGGGAAAATAATTGGAGCAGAAGGGTTCAGTTGCAGAGGATATTTAATGCTAAATGATTAATTACAGTTTGAATGAATGTATTCATTCGATATGATTTCCATTACCGCCTATTTATTTGAAGTTGCTAAATACCAGTGATATAGTTTCAGATTAGTTTAGCAAATTGAGAACCGTAAAAGTGTACAACGTAAAAAGAGGTCAACGAGAAAACCTCTCTTAACAGCTAAAATCCTTCACTATGTCTTCTGATCCGAAACAATGTTGTATATAGTCAGAAACATACATTTTCCTTGATTGTTCCCCACCGAATGTCCCGTAGACAGAAATGTAATGTGTTGTCACCCGCATTTTGAGTCACAGCCATTGTTCCAGATTCGCTGTGGGAGGATTAACTCGCAGCCATGAAGATAATCTGGCTCCCATCCACGCTCAGATTATGTCTATTTTGGCATGAGGGTGGCACACGAGTGATTTAGGAGTGGTTGATGGGTGACAAGAGACGGATGCTGCAGTGAAATTGATTCAATTTCCGGGATCATTTCGCTCCTGCTCCAAATCACCGTGAAGAGACTTCCTTGCACAGTTCTGCGATTGTGGAAATGGAAAGATCTTCAAGGGGGAAATGACCAAGCTTGAGAAAATTACATTGGCACAGAGCGAAGTTCCTTGGGGAAGACAAAAGTGTCTCTCACATTTCAATTAACTCAAATGCTTTTGGGGGTTGTTGGAAAAAAATAATCTCACTCGTATTCTCTCTAATATATATTTGAAGTATCTGATTTATGTGTCTATTTTGATAACTAATAATGAGTTATATCGTCCATAAATCACATTTCATTGAGCCCTTTATCATTAAATACAGTGAATTGAATCTCCATTTATCTAAAATGCAGTAATTAATTCCTCTTTGTTTACCCATTTGGTCCCCAAGAGCCAGAAGAGTCAATGGGACACAATTGGCGGCAAAGGCTTCGTGAAATTTTCCCTCTCACCCCCCAAACCGCCGTTCAGCAACAATGTGTGGATTAAAGCGGGCAATAAGCTGCATTGGAGGGTTTTCATTCAGTGCACCCTCGTTAATAGTGGGTCATCGATGAGCGCAAAACGTGGCTATGCAGCTGTGGTGCAAAAACACACACACAAGGATGGTGTGAATTGATCCAATTGTTGTCACGAATATCCATTAAACCTGCTAACCAATATTTATTCCTCTCTTGGCATAGAATGTTACCGCGCTTTCACCCACCCCGAAAGCCTGAAAAGGCCACAGAATTGTCCCGGAAACTCTATCTCTGATGGTATTCCTGCTTTGAGCTAATAAAACCACTGATGTGACCTGGGAAGTCCTTGTGTGCACATGAAGCAAATTCCATCATAAAGTGTGCCTCTCAAGCGGTAAACATCGTGGGCAAGTTGCAAAAGCATCTGCATTTTGCATATGACAGATAGATTAAAAGATGTGGAAAAAGTGTGTAAGATATGAGAGAGGCGAGAAAAAGCCATGTGGATCCAAACAGAGACAGGGTCAGTCTGATGGGGTCAAAGGTGGGGTAGACGATAAGTCTCTTCCAGTATTCCTCGCTTTGCCCTCTTCAGTTTTCTATTCTTTGTGTGCCGAGGCTAAAGCACAAGACATCCCAAAAGTGTGTGTATTTACTCGAAAAAAAGAGGCTAATTAATTTCCCAAGGAGAACCATAAATTCTTTCCTTTTTGCCACCTCTTTTGCATCTCAAATAAAACGAGGATAAAGCTAAGGACATCACATTTGTCTCAGCTTCTTCATCACATTACATAAAATCCAAGTTGTATGATCTTCAAGAATGTTGTTAGAACAGTAAGATGTAGATTTAAATTTAATTTTAACAGTCTCTAGCAGAATTTAATCTTGTGAGAGTCAGAGGTTAGTGTATTAAGACACATTTGTAAATAAAAATAGACTCATTACATAAGAAAGTGCAGGAAAAAATTTGCTTACTTCAAGCATAAAACTGCAAAAACCTTTCTCTCACATGAAGAATTTCTGTCTTACAGTCTTTGGGTATTGTGGAATAATTTCTCGTCTTTCTGCCGAGAAAGTCAAAGGGTAATGGAAATATTTACATATTTTGCGCCACTATCAGGACTTTTTTCCCCATATGAACCTCAAAGGCTGAGGATGGAGTGTGATTGTGTGACTCTGTTGTAGAATGTGAGTGCCTTTGTGTCTACCGAGATTGTGGTGTTTTGTACACCGCGTGCGGAATGGGAAGTTCTCGTAATTATTCCTGGGATGGAAGGGAAAAAAAGTGTTATGATATTGTGAGAGGGACAAAGCACGTGATTATCGCACAGTCTCCACCACTGACTTGCTTAATTTATATGCAAGAGCACTCCTTCACAAAAACCCCCCAGCAGGATGGAATGATTCGCAGCACCATTTTTGGGGGTGTAACTGACAAATACTTCCTAAGAGATGAATAGTTTGTTTAGAGGAAACTCCATATAGAACAGGTGACAAAGTGTGGCATGAGCGCTTAAAACCCGTCCACGAAATTAATTTATGGAACTTTGCCACCGAACAACTTTGCCTCTTGCAATTTGTGGTGTGGTTAGGAGAGCCTGATAGAGCGCTAAACACTCTCTGTCATGTTCTGTGGCCAGAAAATCTATGCAGAAGTTCACCAGATGCAATTGAAAGATTATAACTTGCATAAAATTAAATTGAGAAATTAGTAAAATCCGTAATTAATTAGACTCTATACAATGTGTAGCTTAAATTTATGCTCAATGTCCTGGAAAGTATGGAAAGCAAGATGGTTTTTTTGGGGTATTTTTTGGCTTTCAGCTGTTATTCGCTTGCTATCTCTCCACTCATATGACTTCAATATGAATTCACTACGTATTTGCTTGCATCAAACAGCTTTGAAAAATATTTGAGCGTCTTTCCTTGATTAAATACTGGAATCTGTCTGATAACTCTCGCTTTTTCCGGTGACTGCAAAATTGCCCCAACTAATCGATCTGTCCACGTTTCTTCACAATTTCTTTTCCATCCACCGAAGGGTCAATATGCCAGTGATAAGTCAGTCTTCACTTATTTTTGAGATCAAACCTATTTTCGTGTCTATTTTCGGTTCAAGTTGAAATCCCTGTCACGATTTCTCCATCGCTGAGTGGTGTGCATATCTCAATGGGTTTTTCTCTCTTGAAGATGCACAGTGTTTTGTGTTTTCAAAAAGTGACGTGTTCAAGTGCCTTAAAACATCTCAGAGAAAATGTACATATGCCAATGGAGATAAAGAGAATATAATAGTCGACGTCAGGGAAAAAAGGTCAGTTCGAAAATGATAATTTGCAGTTTATTTCTGATAAGGACAATTCTTAAGTGATTTTTTTCTTGCACCAACACACCATCTGCTGTGTATTGAGCAGTTTCCATGCTGGAATTGATTGAGCTTCTAGGCGTGAATTAAGAATTGTTTCTCACAGCAAACTTGCTGCGGATTTTGCAAAAATTTGATTAGCCAAAGTGGAAAAGGAAGAAAACATTTCGCGGAAGTAATAATTTTAATTACTTACGACATATGCCTTTTATACTGCGTCTCAAAGTGATTTCAGATGCACTTGATCAGTGAATCTTCTAGGAATTGATTATTGCAATTTTTGAGTTTGCCAATGATTATTTTATATCTTGTTATTTAGATCATGAAATTTATTTTTTTCTAGATTCACATAAAGTTATTACATTAGAAGAATTACGAAATTGCTATTGAATCAGATCTGATACGAGACAAAGAATGATTATTCAATATTCTGGTGCTGTATTTTAGTTTCTTTGGGTATCCTGGACCTTTTTTTCATTTCATGAATTTTCAATCAACCTTTCAACTATGAAAACCAACCTCGTGGAAAACTTCAAAATTGACTTCTTCACAATTCTACTCTTTGTAATGGGGATAACCTGGGAATCTCCAATGGGAGATAAGGAGGGATAATTGTGAGATAATATTTCGCCAATTCATTGGATTACATGCTCACTTATCAAATTTAGAAAATACTAATGGAATTGCGAATTTTCAAAACGTGTTGTTCCTATTTTCTCACCAGAATAAAGTATTTTCAGTCTGTAATTTTGCGATAGAGATAAGGAAAGGCTTTGTATTCAAAGTTTCAAGATAAACAGGCTCATATGAATACTATCTTTAGTAAAAAAAAGAACCTTGATTAAATGCTGTTTCCACAAATATAGGATGATTTTCTAAAAAAAAACCTCTCTAGCTGAAGGAAACAGATTTTCAAGCACAATTGATGTATTTTCAATTTTACCATTTTGACGTAAAGATTATGTTATATATTTGCAATCCTTTTGTCAACATTTAATTCACACTGAAACTTCTTTGATGCACAATTTCGTTGCCTCCAGATGTTGCCTGACTTGCAAGTGTGGCCAAATGTTTTTTTTTAACGTCTGTCAGTGTGTCTGTGATGACTTTGTCGATTTAGTGCTGAAGTACAGTTGTGATTCTTGAGATCTCCTCAAATCTTACCTGACTTGCAAGGATCCATGTCGATATCATCGGAGATTTTGGGTGGGAATTTGGTGGCGAGCAACTGCTCAATGGTGAACTTCTCGGTGGAGCCCTGAACTTCCGTGGGGACAGTTGGGGGCTCCGCGTCACCCTTTGACTTATTGATGGACAACGTGTGACCACAAGTGACCAGGAAGAGCACGAGGAAGGGCAAAATGTGCCACCGAGACATTTTCACACAAAATTGTTTCCACATGCGACACAGAGATTGTTGATTTAATATATGAAAATTCAAGGAATTGCGGGATGTTTTCTCTCACTCGCGATTCTATCACTGTTTTTGTGAACTTTTCCACATCTTAACACTGCGTTTTTGCCTCCTTTTTGCCTCCGCGGGCTGGCGAATTTTTTCTGTCTCCCTTCTTGGATGCTCTTCACATTTATATGAGATCTTATTAATTCCTTCTTCTCCTCTTGTGTGCAGAAATTTTTACCCAGTCCTCTCACCAGGGCAAAAGGGGTTCAAGTACACGCGATGCTCGGGTGTGATAAAAAGACCTCCGAATGAATGAACACTTCTCTGGTGAATAGACAAAAAAGGCCAATATATTCACAGTTCCTTTCAACTTTCGCGACACACACACGGATTTTTGGCAGCGACACCACGAACCAGAGGTTCTTAGAAAAAAAAAGCACTACTAGGAAGGGTAGAATCCAGCACTCATTGCTGATCAGCGACAGAGCGAAATCAAATCGTCCCGGGATTCTGCTTGAGCCTCCGTCTCGGAGCGCGGACCGACACGAACTGAAAGTGTTGAGCAGCAGAAACGGTCAAAGTGCTTGAGTTCTGAGCACGAAGTGGGATGATACTGAATTCGGTGGATGAGAAATGGGGAGAGAAATGTGTGGCCCGAATGTTTTCTATCAACTCACCATTCGGGAAGATGATGCACATTCCCGCTCGTGTTTTCCCACTAAGCGCGCCTTCAAACTCTCACTTCCGCCAACTCTCTGACGGACAACAGATAAAAACATCTTCGCGCGCGGGATTTCTGAGCTGTGAAGGGGTGAGAATGCGGATTCCTTGGGAAGTGCACATATTTTACGCGAAATTTGTATTCTTCAAGCATAAAAATCGTTCTATTTTCCGGGAAATGAAAAATGTTAATTAGCTGATTAGTAGCTTTCTTGAGAGAATATTTGAAAGAAATGGTAATTCATTGTATTTTTTTTATACATAATTCATCCCAACTCATCCTCGCTGTAAGAATTTGAGCGTCAGTGCGTACATCTTCGAGTATTTAAACATCCCTCAAGGGTGTTAAATTCAATGAGTGTGTTTAAACAAGAGCATGAGAAACTTTTAATTGATTTATGGCGAAAGTTTGCTTGCCAACAGATTACTTAGGTATTTATGAAAAGATTTAATTAAGGGGTGTGTTGCACACATAAAAAACTTTTCCACCCTCATTTAAATTAATTGTTTCACAATTTATAGCATCTCCTTAGACGCTAAGGATGCCAAGGATACTCCATCGCCACAAGGTTGGCTGAATAGCTTTAATTTAGCATTTAACATGAATATAAAGTAAGATACTCAAGAGTATTTAAGAACAATGAATCATCTGATAAGTCTGATAATCACGAATGGATATTTTTACCATTACTAACAGGTCTTTTAATTCTAAAATCTCTTACAAAATTCATTCACTCGGTGAGTGAGTAGCCCTTTGGTTCGAAAAAGAGCGCGACATTTTTGGGACATTTCGGCTCCGGTTTTCCGGAGGAGACACATAACCCCACTTTGCCCTCCGGTGTGCTTGCAAATTGTTGGATGTCAGAGGAATTCTTGTGATTTTTCCGCGAATAACTGTAAAAACTCCACTCGAAAATTGTGAAAATGAGCGAAGAAGTGCTTCACGTGTGCGAGACGGTGAATTGTAAGAAACAGGCCCGATTGCAGTGCCCAACATGCCTGAAATTGGGCATTGTGGGTTCGTACTTTTGTGATCAGGAGTGCTTCAAGAAGAGCTGGAAGTCTCACAAGATTATCCACTCTCTGGCCAGTGAGTTACAATTTTTTCCCCATTGTCATGCTTCATGGCTAATTTGTTGGATTTATTTGTTCTGCAGAGGGTGAGAATCCTCTTAATAGCGCCGCCAATGGTGTCTACAATCCCTGGCCAAATTTCACTTACACGGGAAAACTGCGCCCAGCAGAGCAAACTCCGAAGCGAGAAGTGCCTCCCCACATTCCTCGGCCAGACTATGCGGATCATCCGCTGGGCAGGAGTCCCTCCGAGGAGGGATTCCGCGGGAATACGACAATCAAAGTGCTGGACGATGAGGAGATCGAGGCGATGCGAGTGTCTTGTCGCTTGGGGCGTCTCTGCTTAGACGCCGCGGCGGCTGCAATTGACGTGGGCGTCACCACTGACGAAATTGATCGCATCGTGCACGAGACCGCTATCGAGAACGATTGCTATCCGAGCCCACTCAACTACTACAACTTCCCCAAATCTTGCTGTACGTCCGTGAATGAGGTGATCTGCCACGGAATTCCGGACGTTCGCGCTCTCGAGGATGGGGACATTTGCAATGTGGACGTCACTGTGTACCACCGAGGCTTCCACGGTGACCTCAATGAGACCTTCTTCGTGGGGAATGTGTCTGATCAGCACAAGAACCTCGTGAAGGTCACGTATGAGTCTCTCTGCAAGGCCATCGAGATTGTGAAGCCGGGCGAAAAGTACCGGGAGATCGGGAATGTCATTCAGAAGTACGTCCAGTCGCACGGATATAGCGTGGTGAAGAGCTACTGCGGCCACGGTATCCACCGTCTGTTCCACACAGCGCCAAATGTGCCTCACTATGCTAGTGAGTATCCTCCACTTGTTGCTCCCTGGAATGTGTTGTCTCACGCGAAGTTGTTCTGTATTTGCAGAGAATAGTGCTGTGGGCATGATGAAGGCCGGCAACTGCTTCACAATTGAGCCCATGATTTCGGAGGGCACGTGGCGTGATGAGCAGTGGCCAGACAACTGGACAGCCGTGACAAAGGATGGTCTGTGGTCGGCACAGTTCGAGCAGACACTCCTCGTGACGGATGATGGCTGTGAAATTCTCACGCAACGCCCCAGCGGCAAGCCGCACTTTTTGGATAAGATGTAACAGGTTTTTATAGCTCATCGATTTATTTTCTCACAATCAGTTACTCGCGTCTCTGTGTCGTATACACGCCAGAGTGTCGCACAGTTTCTCATCTGGGAGTGTTTAGTTAGTCCTTTGAGACAAGAGGGAGAGAGAGAGAGGGAGGGAGAGAGCGTGTGTGTGTGAAAAAATAGGTAGCATAGAATCATCATTTTTCGTTGTTGAGATGTTTTTTTTTCGAGTATACATACGCCACACATATGGTTCTTACAATAAATAACAAATAATACAATAACAGAGGATCAGACATCTGGGAAATGGCGGGGAAGTGATCTTTTTACATGATTGGAACAAGTTTGGGGCTCTACAGCGGAATTGCACTAAAACTACAACTAGGAGTCAGAATCTTCCGGCTTCTCTATGTCTCTTGAGCCTTTTCTGATTGATCTGCGTCTTTGGTTGTGGTGTCGTCTGAGCGATTTTGTAGTTTGACCTGCAAACAGTGTCACATGAGAACATGTAATTAGCTGAGAGAATTGATTGAGTGTGCAAAAAAAGGTAAAAGCAAAATTACGAGGAAGTGTCGATAAATGAATTGCATGAGCAAAAAGAGGCGATGATCGTGATTCCCTAAATCACGCTTTGTCTTCTTATTTTAATTGAAATCGTGCATAAAATTCGCAAAAAGTGAATTGTTTATCTTTTCAATTTGGATTCAATTTTTTTTGCCATCACAAGCTCGTGGGAAAACGCAATGTTTCCTCTTTTATTCCACCCAGGAGCTCACCTTTTCCGTGTCGGTCGTGAATTCGTCGTCAGGCACATAGATTCTCATCTTCTTATCAGAGTTCGCGCTCTCTGATATAATAGGGCTCTGGTGTGAGAAGGAAGCCTCGGGTTCATCGTGGAAGGCTGAGTAGCCTTTCTCCATTAGTTCAGCATTGGCTTGCTCCAGTATCCGCGCGTTCTCCTCCTGGTGCTTGGCCGCGAGATCTGGAGCGTAGTAGAAGGCTGGCGTGGGTGCGGACTCGGCCACATATGGTGCTCGCGTGGAGGAAACGCTGTGAGGGTAGTTTAGATAGGCGCCGGACTGGAAATACTGCGTCGCCTGGTCCAGGAGTTGCTTGTACGCGGCGCTCTCATCTTGCTGCAGTAAATTCTGCGAATCTTGGTGTTGATACTGATCGTGCTGGTGATGCAATGCATCTTGCTGATGATGCAACTGATCGTGCTGAGCGGCGTAGATTTGACCCGGACTCGCGGCACTTTCGTAGGTCTACAGAGTGCATAGTGAATTGGTGCAGATTAGTCTCTACATCTACTTTACAGGTGTGGATTGTTTTATGGGTTCTAAATCTTTGATCTAGAAGATTTTTAATGCATTGTCATTGGGAATATGGATTTTTAGTCATTAATAAAATTCCTATAAGATTCAAAGGGGGTTTCCATCCACAAAACTAATTGGAAATCTCTTATAGGTTTAGCGCTGATTATATTTTTCAGTGTCTAGGTCTAGATATGAAAATTTAATCATTTTGAATACGTTTAGCCACCTAAAAGGAAGTCAAACCTTGTTTACAACAAATCTCTACAGATTACAATAAAATTGTGCGTTCAATAGAAGAACATTAGAATTTATCGAATGAAATACTCTTTATCAATCTTGAAAATGATTATATTTGTAGAGTTTTGCAATTTTTGTCACTGAACACAGTCTTTATTGTGTGTTCCCCTTATCTAAATATGTTTTTCTTTAAATTCCAATCACCTGTAAAAGTATTCTTTCGTTAAAAAGCTAGACCTTGAACTCAATAGAACGTCCCTACGTCGTTGAAGTAAGGGACCATGGGGTCCCTGTAGGTGTTGGGAAAGTGGGGAAGGTTGAATGATTGTGGCGTTACCTCTGTGTCGTGTGTGGTGAGATGTGTCTGTGGGTGGGCGTGCTGCTGCTGATAGGCGGACACGTAGGCGGGCTCTGGCCGGAACAGGTGCTGCTGATGCTGCTGCAGGAGATTATTGGACTGTGTCACGAGGTATGTGGGATTGTACACAGAGTCTGGCATTCCGTGCAACATGGACATTTGCTGGACGACCTGCTTCTGCATGCGCGGGAAGATGGGCCTGGTGCCCAGCTTCACGTACTGCAGGATGTGCTGTGTGGCTGCGGAGGGGTTGGAGTGATGGGGACGGCGGGAGGCGGGGTGGTGGTGGGGATAGGAGTAGTCGTGTGGTTTTCCGTTGCTCGGCTGCCCGAAGCGGGTTGTCTCGAGTGGCACCTTGGCAACCGGCAACCTGGGATCCGGATCGGGGGCAAAGTAGGTCTGCTTGCCGGACAGAGGATCGTGCAGGGTGAGATCGTTGGTCGGCTCCTCGGTCACTTGGTAGGGCTTCACCTGGGAAAGGGTTCGATCTCGTGACTCGGCGTCGCGGCGCGTCGCGAGTTAGTGTGTGTGGGAATGAATGAGATGGAGTTACTCGGCATGAGCGCGTTAGTGATGCGGGAGGGGGTTAACCGGGGTCTCTACTTACGCTCACGGGTCGCGGGGGAGAGTAGTAGGGTGTGATGGTGGGCGTGGGCGCCTCGTAGATGTGGTTGCTGTGGATGGGAGAGATGGGCGCGAGAGGCCCCACTGGCGAGAGATTCGGCGCTGGTATCGTGTGAATGGGGCCACTGGGCGCTGGCTGGCTCATGTACACGTTCGCGGGTGGGTAGGGGTTCTCGTAGATGTACTCCCCGGTGTTGGGTCCCGGCGGCGAGCTCTGGAACACGACGGGCTTCAAGTGGGAGTAAGTGGCGTACGATGGTCTCAGGGTATAAGGCGACGGCTTCAGCAGCTGCGTGTACGAGGGCAGAATGATTTTCTGCACGGGTCTGCTGTGTGTCCAGAAAGAGATAAACATCAAAAGCCACTCTCAAAATCCAGTGGCTAATGACCACATTTTCCCTTCCATTGACCCCCAGTAATTGCTAATCCACTTTATACCATGGCGCACAAATGCAATCTCGGACAGACGAAAGTGAAAATATATAGAAAAAAAAAATTAACACACTTACATATCTGTGAAATTTTTCACATCATAATTTTCTGGTTCATTGCATTCGTACAAAAATATATATTACTCCAAATTAATGAAATTAATTCACGAGAGGCCATTTGAGGCGCTACACTTAGCATTGAGGACTTTCAGAGCGGACAAGTACATGTTTTTGTTATTTGTTGAACTCATTCTTTATTGGCTTTTGTAGTGCCAGAGAAAATTGTTGTCGGCAGTTATGTTGGAAAAATTCAGAAAGCATTTTCATGAACGTTTTGAAACTATGATAATGTTGAATTTAAATACCTCTTTTACACTCTGGAATTTTCGAATGATTTATGTCTATTTTGCTTTTCGAAGCACCTCTGCTCTTCCCTACACATTAATTCTGTCATTTTTTTTTGTGCAAAAGTGCTCGCGTCAGCCCGCAGTTTGGTTGGACATTAATGTGGTTATAAATCTCTTTAGTGTTATTACAGTTCACTGCAGACAAGCATCTATATATTTCTTGCATCACAATAGATCATTTTTGCAGGCTGAGCCTTCAATTGGGTGAAAGTTTAAGTCAAATGGGATATTTTGCACGATCAATTCCATCAACCATTGATATCTAATGGCTACTGCTGTGATTATGCTTTTCAATGAATTTGATTTGAATCCACTTCAGTCTGGCTGATAGATTGTATACATTTTTCAATTGATGCCAGATGAAGCGGTAAAGTGCTGTAGTGAAAGAGGTCTATTGAAGTCTAAGTGATCTTGGAGGCAATTCTTCCCAGCATTGGGGAGAGGCCATTATAGTGCTGCTGCAACGGGGTCGGTATGCAAATGTGTGCGAGTGAAAGTGATAACTTTAATTGCTTGCACTCTCATTACCTCGTAGGACGCGAGTGGATCTTAGTGAGGATGATCTGCGAGGGTAGCTTTACGGGTCCCCGGACTTTGATCATCATGGCCTTTAGGGGGATCATTTGAGACTTCGTGGGCCACTTGCTAAACACCAGCTCGCCCTTCATGATGGCCGGTGATTCTGCCGCCGCTGACCAGAGTATTGGCATCATCAGGAGTAGTTGCAGCTGCAAGAAATGTAGAGTGGTTGTTGGGTTAGCGAATGAGTGAGAGGAAGTGCGAGCAGCGAAACAATCTCGCACCATTGCTTCAATGGCAGTTTGAAAGTATGAGAATTTGTGCAAAAGAAATGGTGAAATTGAGCATCAATCACCCAATTGATTTCTGTGACACCAGACGAACGCGAAAAAGGGTGAAAGTAAAGTCCATTCTGGTGATCAGCCATCCAAGTAATTTAATTGATTCACACCGACCAAGAAAGTGATTGTGGGCGCATCTCTATTGCTCTTCTTACTCAATCAGCGTTGCGCAATTTGGCGAAAAAAGATGATAAACTACTTTTTAATTCATTAATAATGCTAAGAGGATCGAGATGGTCATCAACGTGCCATCTCTCGCCCAGATTTCTTCGGCGTAACGCCCAGGAAAGCATTTCTTATATGGCTTCTCAAGTTTTTATCGTCATAAATATCACACTCCGAACCGGATTATTAAATTCGTTCATTTTTAATTATTTCTCAAGTGTGGAGAAAACCTACTTTTTCACATATATAGAATCTCAATTTTTAGGACATCTTCGTCATTCTTGCCAATTGCTCTGCTTTTCTCACAAACTTCACGTGCAAAATGTAGCGTTTTTCCACTGTGCCATCATTTAAATCTTTCGATTCTGGGTAAAAAGCCAATTTTGCCAATTAACTTGAGACATTTCCCAGAATGTGACTTGTCACTTTGGCGGAAGTCTCGTGAAATGTGTGACCCAATTTTTGACTCAAAAGTCACTATATATAAATCAAACAATTTGTCTCATACATATAAATGTTTTAATTTACTGTAAATGGTAGTTTTGTAGAGCGCCACTCTGATGACTCGAAATAGCAGAGATTTTCGAGGTGGATAATTTATTGGCTTGTAAACAATTCACCAAACAGCAGTTTTAGAGGTGTTACTGTTTATTATTTGCGAGGTCTAATTGCTTCTGGAATGATTTTGAGAAGCATTGCCAAAGGCAAATTGGCTATTAACATTGCAAACTGTTTAATGGCTTTCAAAAGAGTTTATTAATAAAATGGTTGAACTTGAATTTTTGACAATGAATTGTGCTATTTTCTACATTTTTATTAAATAATGCATTTTCGTGTCCAACAATTCTTCGCTTTATCGTAATGCGAATTGATTTGGTTTTAACGAGTTTGAATTTTTTTTTATCAGGGCAATTTAACAATTTCAAATATTATTGTTATAGCAATAAAAAATGTGAAACATGCAAGAATCTAAATATTTCGTCAAACGATGCATTGCATTACCAAGAAATCAATCCTCATTGGGAAGTAATTGCGTTTAGGGATTGATATTCAGTTAAATTCAACGCTTCTAGTTTTTTCTGTGAAATATTCTGTAAATATTCGCACAAAATCAACATTAAGTGTGCGCTATGTGTAAACCAAAGGCAATTTTTTTTGATTAATCAATCATGTGAGATGAATAAACTTCGGTGTTTATCTCGTTGAATAAGCTCGTTTGGCGAGAAGAGAGAGATCACAGGTGTTTTTGACTCCGCAATCATATCACACACTTGGACTGTTGCCGAACATAAACACGAAACACGATTAACAACTTAATTGATCACATTATTGAAATGAGCTGCAGCGGTTTGGCCAGAGAAATGCATCAAAGCATGAAGCTGAGCATTTGTATTTTATGCTATTTCATTTCATTAATATGCATTTAATTAGTATGTATATTTGATTTTTTTTTTGCTATCTAATGTGTGGAATTGCTGAGCGCTTCGCGGGAGTTTCACTGGCAGAGGGAAAAGCGCTTTCAATTCAAACACCGGCATCTGACAAGAATTTCAATTCACGGAAGTACACGCATTTTTCTATTTGTGCATTTTGGAAGAGGTGGAGAGATTTTTTTATTCTCCCAATTCGCATGAATGTATTTTCCAGTCAATCAACTAATTTCCTCATTTGCTTTACTAAACTTATTGTGTCAATGGAATGTTAATGAACTTCAATGAGAGTTTTTAAATGCTGAAACTCTTTCACTTGCCCTCCTCCCATTCATCATCATGAATATGAATTTGGCGGCAAATCTCGGCTGATCAATGTGCGGCTTTTTGTTGATTTTTGGGCAATTGGGTCGAGCACTGAATTAGATTTTGGCAGGATTATCACACCACGCACTGGCGCTGTGACTGTCGCGTGTATTGCAGAACATTTCGTCACGTATCTGACGAAGCGCAAAGTGAAGATTGACCGTTTGGTGTTTTGGAATGCATTTCAATAGAACATGGGAGTAAAAAGTGGCTTTTATTAACGGGCAAATGGTCGATTCTGGGTCATTTGCAAATTCCTTGTCAACTTTCTTTACAGCCAATGCACTTTTGTGGCTTTAACACTGGCATTTTCACAGTGCTTCAATGATCTCCTCTGTTGAGTTATGCCATCCACAATTTTAGCCACTTGAAACTTTGCATTCTCTCTGGTGAATCACAATGCGTGTCTCTTGATTTTCCTCCTCGACCCAGCGAAATGTGTTGAGATTTTTTTGTATGTTCACTATATCGTTGAACAGGTTGAAAAATGTACAATTACTCAAGTTTTCCGCTCAATAAGTACACTGATCATAAGTGGATCAACTGCATTTCATCGCATAGGTCTTATCTTACGAGAAATTACCTGCAAATGCATTTTAGAGTTGGGATTTTTTTTTCTTGTCCTAAACCAAACACACTTTGAGAGAGTCTCTCGTCAAGATCAAACTGATTTCTATCTGGCACTTTTGTAACTGGCTGCGTTTTCTTCCAAGCAACAATCACACTCCGATGATCAACAAGCGGTGCGATAACGACAGGACCACCAACTCTTCACCGACAGTTACCAGCGAACATGAGTGCGTCTTCGCGGCGGAGCAGCTCGATGAAGACTGAACGGGCAGGTGAGTGCAAGAGTTGGGAGAACTGCAAGAACCTCGAACTTGACTTTCGAGCCGCACACTCCGCGGATTTCAACGGTTGCGGGCACGGCGTATTCCGCTGAACATGCCCGATTTGTGTGCTTGGATGGAGGTGAGAAATACCATTCTTCTGCGCCCATCGAGACATGTTTGCTGTACAAGTGAAATTGTTGCATAATTCCATTATCTACGCATGGATATCCTTCGCACCAGCGAGAGTGTGAAAATGTTCTCTCTTTTGCTCTTGACGGAAGTGCTCCAGCCGAAAATCACATGGAAAGTGGAACGCTGGAGAAGGTGAGAGGCTCTCACTGGGCATCCAGAGTTCATTGTGAATTTCCGTTCGATTAAGCGCGCCGGGTCAGCATTTGCACACTTTTTGCCCAATCATCGCAGAAAAGCGCGAAATTCTCATGAGCTCAATAGTGTGTAAATTGTAAATTGAAAGTGATATTTGGGCGGTGTTTATTTGATTATAATCGCGCACACAATTGATTTTATCAGAATATATATCTGAAATTGAGCTGACCAAGTGAAAAACCAAACAAACAAAGCCAGGAATTATCAAATTATTCAATAACATATCATAATAACCACAATAACGGATATGCAGAAGGAATTGATGAGTTTATTGCATACAAATGATATTTCCTATCTGATTGAGCGAACTAGTTCATTTATTGGCATTTGAAATACCATAACTATAAATTGAACTAATTTCCTATCGATATAGGAAATCTGCATTTCAGGGAATTGAGTTTATACGCACACGTAATATATCTTTATCAGTTAAATATCACAATTATTTCTCATTCACCAGAATTCTCTTTAAAAGAGAGAAGTCGTATGGATTTAATCGCAACACTTTATATAAGCTTGTGCAATCTTCTGCGAGGAGCTCAATTTATTCACAGTGACAATAAAGATAAATTCATCACATTTTATTTCCGAGTCATGGTGAAGATTGAGATGTATTCACCAAAGACGATGATTGCAATTTACGTGGAAAGAGGGCACAATTACGGTCACAAAGCGGAAATGCCTCAGAAAAGATGCAGCGTGGAAGAGATGGTTTATCGCCTTGAGGCAATTTCCTCCTTTTGTGATTTTTCACTCATCGATTGCTCGTGTAGGATTTTGTGAGTGAAAAACCATCTCGTCTCCTTGCGCAACGGTGACTTTTCACGTCGCCCTTTAACCGCCTCGAGGAAGTAAGGCAAAACTATGAAAAGACAACGAAGTGGACTAAAGTGAAATTCGAGCACGCGTTAGAAAATGAGATTAAGAGTTGTGTTGCTTAAGAATTCCCATCACAGCCATTTTCACACTCTTTCTCGGTGTCCGCAACAATGTGTGGATGGTTGTCTTTTTATTTTTCCGTGCTCGACATGCACGATTACATTTTTCAATTTAATCACATTGAAATTTGCCGTATACCTTCACTTGGACGCGCGTTCTTTTGCGCGCCTTTTAATGATCCTCCTTTCTCGCTCTGGCGCACTTTTCTCAAATCGCGCTGAGGGAAAATACCTCGGCGGACTTTGCTGGTCGCTGGCCAGATGCCACAGCACCGAGAGTGTTGGAAAACAATTCGCGCACGAAGAAAGTTTTCAAAGTCATGACGAGGAGTATGAATAGTGTCATAAATGCGGAGGCTTCGGCCACAATTGGCATCTTACACTTGTGCGATCATCGAATAAATGTGATCAAGAGGCTGAACTATTTGATTGGAGCGCAGGTGTCTTGTGCGACATTAAATAAAAGCTGTACTCCAGCGGTTAATCACCATAAAACGCACTTATCACTACCATTACATTAAGCGGCGAATAATTTAGCTAATACACATGTTATGCAGTCTAAACATACCTTCAACAGCCAATAAAAGGTATAAAATGAGATAAATAACTTGCAGTAGCGCTGCAAATCAATGAAATGCTATATTTAATGGTGATTTGCGTGCACAACTTATTTATAAATTACATTTTCTCCACTTTACTCGAATTTACGCTCATGATTTTCAACACAGAAATTTTGGGAAACTCAACAAAATGAAGACCTCAAAAGTAAATAAAAACCATAAAAACATGTAATTAATATTCAAAATGCGATTTGGACTCAATAAATTATATTATTTTACACTGTCTCAAGGTTCGTGAGACAGTTTCAAGTCAGTCGATCAAAAAATTATACAATTTTTCCAAACGTTCGCTTTTCCGGTTGTGCTTTGAATCAGGTTCAAACATGCTTTGCATAGAGAAACTAAACAAGAGATTTTTAGGGCATTTCTGCCCTAAACTATAATGATTAAGAAATTTCTAAGTATTAGGGAAAACGTGCAGTAAAGTGTCCAAATAAAATTATGCTGATTTTCATTTATATCCTAAAATTGAGTAAATTCTACTCAAAATTAATTAATTTGGTTATTTTTCCAAATGTATTCAATCAAATGTAGATCATAATTCATTGAGACAAGAGCTCTGATGCTCGTGAAAACATTGTTACACGTGCGTTCGGTCCAAACTAATTATCTCCGTGAAATATTGTTGGTGCAAACATAATTTGAGCGTATTAATCGATCATTTACGGAAATTAGCGCGCTTCAAGTGAAAATGAGAGGACCGAAATTCACGGAATTGGGCAGAAATCAGTGACCCAGAAGGAGTGCCTGAGTAAATTCCCACCAAACTTCAACGTGCAGTTCTCCTAAGCTCACAAGCTCACATTCCAAATTCATTGGGTGAGTGTTAATTGCATAAAAGACGTTATTAGTCTCCATCAATCACTGTGGCAAGAGACAACAATTAATTTTTCTGCCTCTTTCACCAAACATTGTTGGGTAAAGGGAACTGCAAGAGACTTTGAGTGATTTTGTGAAGTGCATTAGATGGGCAATTGGAGAGAGAAGGCGGGATTGCGCGAAGCATTCTTCTCTGTGGCGCAGAGTGGCAAAGCGAATGGCAAGCCGCCCTGTTGAGTGAATAACGCGGAATAATTAAGAATTAATAAGTAATAAAAGTTCATTTCACTTTTCACATTCCACCAACACGAAATTATCGTGTGCTGCACACATTCACTGGGCACAAGCTTCAAATGTCTGCAAATTGAGCTGTTGAGGTCTGGGAAGAACACCTTCTATGGGAAGATAATTACTGGGTGGGAGACGAAATGAACTCGTTAATGTGGAGGAAAAGAGCGCCAAACCATTGACTTTATCGATCACTCACGATGGAGGCTGTCTAGAAAAGTACACACGGAGGAATTACCATGTAATTCATCTTATTGACTGTCGAAGCAGAGGTGGAACAATTCGAGATCTCAGACGCGAGATTAGCTGAGAGGCGTTGGGGAAAGAAAGGCAATGATTGTGGCGTTTTTCCTACATTATCGCAGCGGCAAAATCTCTGATTCTCACAGATTATAATTTGAGAGACAAATCGAAGGAAAAACTACTAATGTTTGCACACAACCTCCATCTAATGTCACTTTCCATTAAGAATGTATGCAATTATCTCACACTCTCGATGGATATCTCGTCGCTCTGCAAAACTATTATGTCTGTTGGCGCCAATTTATTGCACGAGACATATAAACCTATGCATGAAATCAGTGAATCTCAGGAAAACTCACGCGGAAGTCGGTGAATGTAGCATTTTACTCAATTTTAGACACATTCTAGCCTTTCCCTTTTTCTCAGAAAGTACCTAATAATTTTTCCACCTCCCACAATAAGTGCTAAATGGATAATTTGGGAGCATTTGTGGTATTTCAGCTGAAATGAAGAGCTAAATATAGAGTTTGTTCGTCTAATTAAATTAAATCGATAATTTTTTTTTCGAGTAATTACTTGACTAAATAGCAAAACAAACAGAGAAACACGCTGGAGAAATGGCGGGAATTATGTGCAATAATACTTATAATTGTTTCTGCGTTTCAAAGAGTGGTCAATGTGCTCTTCAAATGAAAGTGAAAGGACAAAAGTGCAATTGCAATTTTGTTCCACACATTTCCGAGATTCTGTGAACTTGTTTTCCGCACGTTTTATTGTAATATAAAAAAAGAATACAAGTCTTGGTTCCTTTTTCCATAGTGATAAGAAATTCGTGATTAGAAAAAATCACATTGCTGTCGATGGATAAGAATTAACAGCAGTTTTTGCTGACATGATCACATCATTTATCCCAATTCCATCGTAAGGTGCTCCGCAGAGGCGCAGAGGAAGTTTCTGGTCGTGCATGTAATCTCTTATCCTTTCCACTCTATCGTGATGCCCCAAAACGTACTGAGGAATACACTTTTTCAAGATGTTCACGCGCGAACTAGTAGGCTGCTCTTGAATATCAAGGATGTCTTTGAGATACTTTTGAGCCGTGGCTAGAAAATCAGCTTCCTTAGGTGCGTCTCCAAAGTATTCCTTGAACCAGTGTCCGCCCATCATCACTGTCACCACAGTGCTGGTTTTTATATCGAAGCAGCAACTATCGAATATGACTCCCAGAATGGGAATTTTCTCCCGCGGAGCAGCCAAGAAACCGAAACCTTGCTCTTTGAGAGCGTGCGGAGAGGAAAAGTGTAAATTTACCACTCCAACATCAACGTAAGGGATTTCGGTGAGCATTTCACTCAGCTTTGGGTGCTGATCTTTCACAATCTTCGCAAGTTTATAACTGGGCAAAGCAGAAATAACTTCATCAGCTTTTTCCTTGCCGCCCTTGAAAGTCAGTTCCACTCCTTTTGAAGAGAAATTAATTGAATTACAATCAGAATTCTTCAAGATTTGCACGTCGTTTTCCATCAGATAGTTTTCTAATGCTTTCGGAAGGTTTTCCAATCCACCTTTTAAGCTGTAAATTGACCATTTTTCTTTCTTTGCCTTTTCAGCGAGTTGTGAAGGTTCATTGAGTGTTTTCTTTTTGGACGAGCTAAAGGCATTGGCCAGGATTGCCTTAACAACTCCTCCATATTTCTGCTCCTTTGCGAAGAGATCTTTCATGAGAAATTTTACAGAAATCTCTTTGGCATTTCCAGCGCAAATCCCACAAATCATAGGACTTATCGCATAGTCAGCCACTTCTTGGCCAAATCTTCTCTTCGCGAAGCTATAAATGGACTCATCTTGAAGGGCTTTTGGTGACTTTCCGGCAAAGATGTCATGGAAAAGAGCATAAAACAGAGGCCGGGAGAAAGGCGATTGCTTTGTTAACAATCCCTTGAAATTGGACGGCAGCGGATGCAGCTGTCCATTAACGTAGATCAGACGTCTCTGGGCTGCTGGCGAGCTCCTCAGAATGGGTTGAATCTCACTGTCCAGCTTGAGTTCTTCGAGGAGAGCAAGAGTATTCTTGCCGCTTTCTCCAACTGGACGAATTGTTCTTGGTCCACACTCAAAGGTGATATTGTGCTCCTCATTCTCTATGGATCTAATCCAGCCACCTACGCGAGAAGAGGCCTCATAGAGTTTTATCTTGCTCCCAGGAACTCCTCGCCGAAGGAGATAGAACGCCGCTGACAGTCCGGAAAGGCCACCTCCCAAAATACTCGTCATTTGTGTCTTTTTCTGAATGATTGATGAAAAACAGTTCTTCATTAGATAGACTGCTGGAAGACACTACCATTTCACTCAAAAATACCTTTATTATCTTCTTAATTACACGATAATCCTCCCTTTTCTCACTTCATGACTCTTTGTTTTGGTTCTTCTTCTTCTTTCCATCGCCTTCTCGAGCGGTTCAGCGCAATGAGGTTATGCTCCCCAACCGGTAAAACGTGGTGCCAGATGAGCGCAAGATGGCTTTCAAAATTCCCCAGTACCGTAACGAGCCTCCACAGTGCTTCCTCTCTCTGTGAGTCCTCGCGGAAAATTGTGATTTTCGCACTTGAACAGTGAAAAAATCACCACTAAAAGGTATCAAATATCTACTCGTGGTGCTGCTGCACACTTTTCCAATGGAGTATGAGTTTGAGAGGGCAGGGAAGTGTGTGATAATTGCGTGAAAAGTGGGGCCCCAAATGTGAGTGGACCTTTTCATATTACCCGGAGAGAAAAGCAAGATCGACGCCGTCGCAAAAGGCAGTCCAATTTCGTATTGATTCCCCCGTTCGTGCTCCCGATTTTCCTCTAGTGCTCCACTCTCACGAAAATCGACTTTTCAGAACTGTGTTCAACTCGCTTGCAGAAGGTTCGTGTGCATTTTCACCTCTGTAAAAAATTATAAATTGCTGTGAAGAGCTTGTATTTCTCTCTGAAAACTGCTGAAAAAGTCAGTTTTCCACCCATTTGTGGCCCCACGAGTGTGTTGATTGTTGAATATTGGGGGTCCAGTGTGAATTTCTCTGAGGAATATATTGTGCATTTTCCGCGAGTGTAGTGAACTGGGTGGGAAAAGGGGTGGCTGAAATCTGCGGAGTCCTCGAGAACACTCCATGGCAGCATATTGTCCGGGAAAATCCGCCCTTTCCGTGACTTTCCATCCGTGATCCACTTTCGCCACCCATCCCCGTGGGAAAAACCAGATTTTCTCACCATTTCTACGATATTCCGTTGACTGGGTGCCCCAGTCGATGCTCTGGAAAATTTCCCGGGAAAAAGGTATTTTTCTGTGATGAATTCTCTGGGAAAACCCGCATTTTCTTCTGAAAACTCCCATTTTCTGCGGCAAAACCAAATAGTTGGCTTGAGAAAATATGCTGATAGTCCTGTTTGCACGCAGTATAAGCTAATTATGCGACAAAGAGCTTATATAGCGAGTTTTCATGTGGGGTGGAAAACAAAGGAAAAGCACACGATTGGTGACGGTGATAAGGGAAATTTTTATGTGATTGCCCAACAGGGAATGTGCATTTTTGCTCTTCGCCAAAGTAGAAAACGTTTCCTCGTTCCGACAGCCTGATTGAGGAAAAATAGTTGATAACACAGGAAAACTATCACAGTAAAAGTTACGAGAGACTATTGGAAAGTTTTTTTTTGTATCTCTCCAATGGAAAAAGTTCTTTGTGGATATTTTTTTTTAATAAATCTGAAAAGTTATACAATTAAAATCATGAAAAGTTTTTAGTTTGAAAATCTTGGAACATTGTGTGATGAACTATTTTTTAAAAAAAAAAGCTCTTTGAAAGATGTTAGACATTTTTTCCTGCTTTATATTTTAATATAGTAGATAGAATATTGGTTTTTTTGCGAATTGCAACCGTTATAGAGATCATCGCACTTGTTTTACAATTGACTTCTTCAATTGGCAAATTGCTGTAAAATTAAGAGGGTCAATTGAACAATAATTCCGCCAGTCTCGATTACAATTTCACAGTGCATGATACTGCGAGATAACCCTAAAACAATTAATACTCGTCAATGAATATAGATGCACAACAATGTATGAAATGTTTGATTAGACCGAGTTGAATGCAACTCCCGTCCAGTTCTTTCTGCTCACTGAAAGAGTTCAGATCGTTAGTGAAGTTGTAAACATCAATCAACAGAATTTGAGCGCGATTTCATCAGAGGAAAAGTTCAGTAAGTTAGAAATAATAGAAGTATGGAATAATAATGCACAGTTGATAAATTATTCTTAAATTTGGAGAAAGAATTCATGAAAACCTACCAGTTTTCTTTTATTTTTTTAATGTTTAAGAAAATGGATGGAAAGTATTTTTCCTCTAAGTGGCCTTCGTAGAAAGCATTAAGGAGTTTTTGGTCTGAAGCCAAGTCTAATTTATTTCTTTTTGTTTGTGGAAAATAAGCGGTTTTATGCCAAAAGCTAAAGTTTTGCAAGAATATTTGAATAGTTTTCTATATCAAAATAAAGATATGAAACTCACAAAGTACTGTATTTCATTAATATTTTATGAAGATTTTAATTATGAAGCTAATTTACATCTCAATGGCTGTTCTGTGATACTTCAATCGCACAGGATCTCTATACAGATTGTACAAAGGATATCAGATTTAACGTACGAGATTGAGAAAATGTAATTTTGTGCAAAACTTCCTCTTAAACGACACTTTACTGTGGGGCGATTGAGCAAATGCACTATAGAAAGTTTTCAATTCACCTAATTTAGTCCGTATGCTTTTGAAACTGATATTTTCTATGGACTACAGATATTGATTTTCTCATAGACAGGAGGGAAAATGCTACATGGGAAAGTTTCAATGAACAGTAGAAATTGTCTCTGTGTGTGAATTTTGTGGGTCAAAAGACGAAAGCTTCGACGATATCGATTGTTTTCTTCCAAGCTTTGTCGTCTTTTAAGAAAGTGAGGGGGTGTTTTTCCGTGATGGCCGGAGAGAGTTTTCCGTGCGTATGTGCCATAATAGGATTGAATGAGTAACACATTTGAATACCATATTCAGTCAGTGGGCAAAAGGGATGAAGATGCTGATAAATTCCTCATTGAAATTCACACTGAGAAATGTGCCTATTTTTCTCATTAGCGCGCCACAGTGGCAACGCAATATTGGAGAGGAGGAAAAAAAAAAGTGGAGTTTATTTGTATAATAAGGGAGAATAAGAGAGATGCTTGGTAGAATTTTAAGCATTATAATCAAAAGTGTTCAATTTTCAATCGAAAATGCTTGCTAGCCATATTGATGTGAATGTTTTTTCATAAAGCACAAATAGATAGATTCTTATAAGTATAGGGACTCTTGAGAAAAGTGAAGTTGTGGAGAGAGTCTCAGAGGAAAAAGTGTATAATTATCAACTTAGCGTGTGGAACTTGATGGCGAACAATATTCTTCTTGCAACTCGTAGGTTATAGTTGAGTATAGACACAAGAATTAGCAACAGAGCGACTCTTGCGGAACGACAGGCTGGGAGCGAAGGTGCACGTATCAAGGAGGGACAGAAGAGATCATCGTGACAAGTGTAGTGATGTGTGCGACATTTGCGTGAGCAACTGATGATGTCCAATGTGTGGGAATCAAACGAGAGACAATAGTGCACATGAGTCATCATCCACGGCATCAGCGTCAATCATCAAAAGCAGGGGATGTCGTCTTGTGACGAGGGAGCTATTGAGTCAACAACTGAGCCACCATCCATCGATGACTGTCTCAAGGTGCGCAAGTGGTGGTGCTTTCTGCTCTCGAGCATCTTCACATTCTTCGCCGGGCTGCTGGTGGTGCTCCTGTGGCGTGCATTCGCTTTCATATGTTGCCGCAAGGAGCCAGAACTGGGGCCTAATGATCCCAAGCAGAAGGAGCAAAAAGCCTCGCGGCAGGGGAAGCAGGAGTTCGAGGGAACTTTCATGACAGAAGCAAAGGACTGGGCAGGCGAACTCATTTCTGGGCAAACAACAACTGGACGGATACTGGTGAGTGTTTTCCACCCTCAAACATTTTCTACACACATTTTTTCCACCTCGTGAGAGTCTGTTTATATACCCAGTAATACACACAGTCTCTCAGTGAGATAATTTTACGCTCACGATGACGCCTTTATGACTTCCCAAACACTTCACTCAATAATTCAATACAAAAAAATGCCTATGAGAATTTTTTTTCCATTCCCTCTCAGTGGCACTATGGACATCGATAAATTAATTATTTAGGACAAAATTGTCCATTTGCATGTGCTCGTGTTTTTTGCCCACGAAACAAGACAACTTTCCATATTTGTTAACATGTGGAGAAAAGTGTTGTAGAGTTGATCCTTTTTTGCTATTACTACACAACATCGTAATTGGACGGTGTAATTGTTTGTTGATGCTCTGAAAATACCATCAAATTGAAACACTTTAGCCAGCACAGGATGTGTATACAAACAAGTTCGAGAGTGCTTTCATTGCAAATAAACAAAATCTCCTTTGTAAATCATTTTACATAAAATGTTTACTGTAGCATTTCATTTACACAACTGAAAAGGTTTGGGTGTGTAATGTGCGATGAATAGATAAAGTTGGAGTTCTGCAATTCTGTTATTAAAATATTTGCAATCGCACTGCGCAATTTTCACATTCTTGTTTCTGGATCAGAAATTTATAGTGTGAGTCTCTTCCATTTTTCCACACAATTTGACACATAGTAATGAAAATTCTCTCGTGTTAAGATTAAATCACATTGAATGGAATGATGGCTTTTGTGTCTGGGTTTTTATCTTAAGCTGCGAGATGATGAATAGTAAAAATTTCTCTCCTAATTCTTTCCGTATGAATAGTGGAGATTGAGTGGGTACATGTGAGATTGTGCAGTGCTTTAGGGTAAAAATGAGGCGGACAATTGTTGGTGAATGGGTGGTTTTGGTTAGAATTTATGAGGAAGTATTATAACTTCGATCGTTTTCATTGTTGGCTATTAAATTTGACCCATTTTCTTCACACTCTGCATGGGGGTAAAGTCGGTGATTGAGTGTATGTGTGTGTGTGTGCATGAGGATGACTGTCTTCAAATGGGGCAAAGGTGAGGCACTTAGGGTGAGGTGTTTTGGTCACACATTATCCACGAGTGGTTGGTAAGAAGAAAATTTCACAATTTATTGAATTAACATGACAAATTCAGATCTTTATAGATAAAAATGTAGCAATATTTCCCTCTTTTTACGTCATTTGCAAAATATTTTCTTTACAGAGCACATATCCTTTGATATATGTACATATAAATTTCACATGAGTTTCTCAGTGAGTTCTTTGTGGGGCGGAAAAAATTGAGTGAAAAATGTAAAATGCAAGGGCAAGAGAAATTGTCTTTAGCAAGAAGAGTGCATAGATAAATATGCATCAGAAAGACTTTCCGCTTGGAGTTCGTTCCATAGAAGTGAAACATGAAAGACTAGCCTGAGTTAATATTGTGAGAAATTGGGACACAGAAACGAAGTATTTATCGATTTTACCAGAAAATACATGAACTGTGTGTATATATGTATACAGGACGAAATATGTTTTATTAAAATGTAATTAACATGGATTGACACATGTTTATGTGGCAGGTTTTGTGTTGATTAATCTTTCTTTGGGATTGTGGCTTCAAATTCATCTTAAAATATGTGATTAGATAATAATTTTGGCAAAACAAATTGATCGTTCTACTTGGTCAGTGGATTAACATTAGCGCTTTGGTGAAAGGCTTATAATCTGTTTAATTTTCTTTATATGAGTGTCACGTCTAAAAATAATTGCCATCGCACTTAAAGTGAATTTATATATTGAGAAATTTGTAGCAAAGATGTGATTTGAAGAATTTCAATATTATTTTATAGGATGTTGAGACGAGAGATTTAGTTGTGCCATAGAATAAATGTTTAAGGGAAAAATTTAATATCATGTAGCTTTCAACGGAATTTTACAGTTTCACTCTTCACAACTGTTTGTACATTGGATGAGCAGAGACAAAATAGAGAAAAGGATGAGGTTAATAAAAGAAATTTTCCTCAGTATAGATAAACAATTGCGCTGTGTTTATCATTTGGTCTGTTTTTCAAAATTATTACAATGAAGATGCGTAAAAGAAATGTTGAAAATAACTCCGAAATTGAGACAGAAATGATGCTGAAAAGGCGACGAAAGAATTAGTGAAATGGAGAAAGATCCATTTTGCAAATAAAACATCCAGAATCCAAGTGAGATAAAGCGTGAAATGTTCGAGAAAAGTTGAGTGAATTGGATAATTGTTTGGTGTTGGTTCTAATTGTGAGAAATTGAAGAATATACCTAATATCTTGTGTGTCCCAGTACATTATAAATACATGAATTGTAATATTTGTTATAGAGTGTGAAGAACACTTTGAGACATTTTCCTCGATGGTTTTGACGGTTAATTTTAGAACTCACGCGAAAATACATACGCATTTTGTGGTGCAACTTATAAATAGATTCTGGTGTTGAGGAGATAAGAAAATTAGTAAGACGGAGACAGAGAGATTATACAGATGATGATGATCATTATAAAGTTTATTAAACAATGATCACATCGTGTGAATTCGTCATTATTTATCTTATATGATTTTGAATGCGAATTTTTTCACATGTTTTTCCACATATGCTTTCCAAACAATCAACTCATTAATTTGCGTGTTTTTCTTCCTTTTATTTTCCATTTAATTCTGATGATTTGTTTATCTCTAGACGATTTTCTGCAGTATTTTACTGCACGTGTGAAATTTCAGGGTGTAACTCGATAAAATGAAGAGATTATTAGTCAACAGGGTGTGTCTGAATTTCCATTGTCAGGTTCTATTCATGAAGCAAACCACTAGGGAGTTTGATTAACACTTCATTCCACTTTCACTGATGAGATGGGATAGGAAAAAATGTACAGTGAGTATCGCAAATGTCCAATTGCGAAGTTTTTGCGTTACGACAAAATAATATAATAATCATCAATTATTGGGGAAATATTACACGTTATTTTCGAAAATCAATTATTCATATCAAATTGTGTAGAGTCATTTAATATTTATCAATTTTACTAACATTGCCACACATTTGACACTTACTGTCTGTGTTACGTGAGTGATATTTTGCCTGACAGTTGGTGTGAAATGGCAAAAAAAAGATAAAAGTTCATGACTTTTAATTTTCCAACACTTCTTCGTCCCTTGACGCGGAACGCCCAAACAGGGGAGGGAATGAAATGGGAGAGGAATCTCGGGAGAATGTGTGACATTTATTTAATTTTTCGCAGCTCACTCTTTTCAATCTTCCAATATTAAAATATCCATTTTTATTGCTCACCATCTCACACACAGCTTGTTTGTGCCAAAGAGGAAAATGTGCCAAGTCGAATTGCTGAGAAAAATCGCGGTGAAAAGACTTGAAGTATGCGTGTATGTATGTAAGATGATAAAATTGTCACAGTGCGATGTTTTTTTATATTGGCTGAATATAAAGGAGGTATAAAATTAGAATTTTTCTTTCAATTAATAAGCACTCTTTTTCCATCAATTTGTCGTGTTCTCGAAATTTCTGTGTGTGAAGGAAGAAGGAATGTATATTATGTATTAGAATTGTGTCTGTATCGTGTAATTAAAGGACAATATATTTTTTTGAGTTGTCACACAAGAGAGTCTTCCAGTCCGGAAGATATATATAATTTATTTTTTGACATGTGTGTCGGTAAATTTTTCATGCTACAGGAAGAAAGTGAGAATACTTCTTTCAATTAGCCCAAATTGCTTCCTATAAGTTTCTCCTTCGCTGTCCCATGGCAATAATGAGGGGAGAAGTTGGGCGAAATTGTGTTTTACATTCTGTATGTTGAGAAGTGAGCCAGTGTTATATGTGATGGTGGAAAATGGAGAAATGAAAGATTTATTGCAATACCAGCTGATTGCGGGGATTTTCTCTGTCTCACAATGTTCGCTATACTTTGTTGTGTCGTCATTAATTATGAATGTATTTCTTGGCTACATATTCATCAGCAACAGCACACACTTTCCACCTCTACACTCCGTTGCTCTGGACGGATGCCAATTAATGGCATTCTCCACTCCCTTTAGGGGGAAAATGTGTGTTGGACTCAGGGGAAAATTCGACAAAATGTCTGAAAGTGCGAGAATATCTCTGATTGAGGAGGCTAGTGAGTTGGATAATTTGTGGGAAAAACTTGTAATTTTCTTTGCTCTATCTGACGCAGATGGAGAAAATCAGTAAATTGCTCAATGTGTGATGAAAATCTGATGGGAAGGGCATCATGAAACACAAGGACAATATTTTATTAAATGAAATGCTGTCTCAGCATCTGCTAGACTTACAACGCATTGCTTCATTCTAGTTTGAAGATAGATGAATGGTTACACCTATTTATAATCCTAAAAACATCGATAAGGGTCACGGGCGTCTCAGGCGAAAGAGCTTAATATATATTTTAACGTGAAGGGAATTTTAAAAATAGTTTGTCTTCTCTTCCTTTGTTGCGTACACGAAAAGCCTCAAAGTTGACACGAAGTGAGCCACATACTTTCACTAGTAAAAGTATGTAATGTAGTTTTATTGTAGGTTTTTAAGAAATTGGTTTTATTGTGAGGAGCAGTGCTGTGTTAAGGTAATTTGAAAACTCTGAAATTCTCTGTCTTGTGTTATGTTTTCCATCTCGTCAGCACAATTTAGACTTTCGCGTACTTATATCACTGTGTGGTTGGGGAAGAAGTTTGTTAGCTGTGAAAATGGGTTCACTAAATTGTCTCTGGAGAAGATGCATTGTTAAAAAGTTTGCCAAGAGTCTTAAAGGGAATTTGGCAAGTTGTTGATGTCTCTGAGACTGCATGTTTTAAATGCTGAAACACCGTTTTGGCAACATTTTGTCGTGATTAATCGAATGAGGTCACTGAATCTCGGGGAGTATTTTTTTTTTCATCGAGGCTTTCCTTCTTGGACTCCTGCCCGGGATCATTGTCCTTATGTAATGTCTGGCAATTGGTGAGATGCAAAAAGCCATACAACTGTGCAGATGGAAAGTGAAGGGGGCAAAGTACAATGGATGAGAGACTCATGGGCGCCTCTGTGGTCCGCGCGTTATACATATTGGGATACTGTGCGTATTGATTTGGAGCAGTGTGCGTCCCTTTTTCCATAACCCACAATGAACACGTGGGGTGGTGAAAGGGGGTGTGCTTTGGGGTTGGTGATCCAACGAGGAAAAGTGTATAAATATGAACGCGTGGGTGGGCGCTATGTAATCTACACTGTGGATATTTCATATAGACGGAAAATCGGAGACCGCCTTTTTTCCATTCGCCTTGTTGATAGCGATGGGATCTCTACTGTCGATTTTGCTGTTTTTGACACATTTCGGCCCGCGTGTAGGAAAAAAATGTGACAAGAGGGGAGGATCAGAGAAATAATGATTCTTCCTACATACATATTGATTGAATGAAGTTTATCTCTGTTCTTCTGGTTGGGAACGTTTTGTGGTGGACCAAAAGTTATTTAATAATAAATTGTCTGATGTGATGGACAGATTATCTCTGTTTCACTTGCATGTATTATTTCTTACTGTGGTCAATCGATAAAAATTAATAAACTATCACTGTGAAAATTTAACGAGAATTTATCGTGAATAGGTGGTCTTGTGGGAAAAACCGAGTGAATTATGTCAATAACTTTGCCAACACTGCCAGATGATTCTACACTGTACACATATGAACACTTTGCATACATATATGTGTACATATGCCTCGCCATCAGGGTAAATTTGGAATTTTTTATTATATTGTACATATACGCAAAGGTGACGAATTTTTCTCAGGTGGCCAAATAGCATTAACAAAGTATAAATGTTACTCATTCCCACGAGTGGAATGACGAGGGTAGCGCTATGAATTATTTAATATTTTTTTCATAGAATTCTAGCTTTTTGGATTTGTGGTGGGGGGAAATCAATAAACTTGAGAAAGTCGCGCTAGTTCCTTCTCTCTCCCACGCAATTTAGTAGAAGAATGACTAAGAGAATAATTGTCAGGGAATTAGAGTAATTTGTCGCCGAGAAATATCCGCAGTCTTGGAAATCCAATTAGCACAATGAATTTGCTGGAAAAAGAAGTGAAGAAGCCGAAATACAGGGTGAGGCTTTAGATTTGTATTATTAACTTTCTTACAATGTGATTTCTAAATAAATATTTTACTTATAATATTCACTTGTATATTTGTGTTATTAAGATATTTATCCACCTATAATTATCCTCTTTGGCTTCTTTCTTTCTTAGATATCTTAATATCTTTGGGGAAGATATTATTCCATGTCTGTAATTTGATGGGAAACGCTGTGAGGGAAATGTTTTGATGAACGCTCCATTTCACATTGATGGAGCCGCCTGGTGATGTAGACTCATGAATGAAATACCAGAGGCGGTTCCGCCTCCTCACATTCCCTTGTTTAATCAACTTCAAGGGTGAATTAAATTTTCAATTAAAGCAGAATGACTGATGCCATAATTCAATGTGTGACATGGTGGAAAAGTAAGAAAAAGCCCCTTTATGATGGTCTTTGACATGCTGAGAGAGGCTGAGATAGTTGAAAATTGTCGCACTGGGAATGATGAGGGTTGGAAAAGGGATTCTGAAACACGCACGAGAAGAGATGATGCTCAACGATGGCAATATGCGATGAGAAGTGTCTCTATTTTCTCGTCAATAAGTTTCCTTGCACCTCCCAGAGATCCTGTCTATCGTTTTTTTTCTTCTTGTAAGTGATTCTCTTGCTCTCTCGGGATTTTCGGGTTGTTTGATGAATATATGGGGGTATATTGATGTGAAGAGAGAGGACAGAGGAGTGGAAAGTTGTGTCCACAAAGCCTAAAAAAGCTCTCACTCTCTTCCCTCACGTTCGCTATGTACGAGTGTGTGTAAATTAGTGCGCATGACACACACTGGTAAAAACGAAAATCTATTTAAGCTGCACATTGTGGTATGTATCTTGTCGATGAAACACTTTGGCGACACACAAATTTTAACACAGAGTAATTCCACACTTATTGCAGAATCATGTAAATTTCAGTTATACATTGGAATATTTCATGAGGCAATTTAAAGTTCGTGCCGGGTGAAAGGATATATCGTGTGAAATGTATAGCATAATGGCATTCAGGTCAAGTTGATGTTTAATGGAATTGTCCCATAGCAATGTTAAATAAATTACAGCCACCGTGATTTCTAGGTTAATGCTCAACACGGAAAAGTTAGCTTAATTCGTTGAAAGAGTATGTAGAGAATGTATATAGTTTGGTTTTTATTTATTTTCTAATTGAAAATCTTGCATGTTTGAACAATTGCATGGATAGATGACATAAACATTGTGCATTTCATCTCGTTTGCATTCCACGCAGACGGAGCGCATTTGATGCTTGTCTGATGTGGCCATGTTTCGTCCATAAATGGGTTCTTTTGACCAATTTGCAGCGTTTGTTTTCATTGCATGTGACTCTCTGAATTTGGCCCAGATTCTGTATGACCGTCCAACGTTCCTTTGTGCATTTTCTAGCCACACTGTGGCGTTGAGAAGTGGGTATTATGTGGTGGACAGATGAAGAAAGTGCCATGCATTGTAGCTGCTAATTAATGTGGACAGTGCAGTTTATTAGAGGGTCTAATTGCCGGAGAGATGTGCACTCGCCCTCCCGAAAGGCTGCTCGTGTGAGTGGCTTTGGGCTATGAATTGATGATGAATTCAGGTCATGGTGACGTAGGGGTGAAAGCACTGCAAAACAGTGTGATGATGTGACGTGGTAAAATGATTTTCAATGCAGAGGTCTACGACACACATTTGATTCTCTCAAACACTCTGAGCATTTGCACACAATTTCACACATAGATTTTCCGTATTATCCTATATATTATGCTCTGCAATTTTCTTCTCCACTGCTCTCATCTTGCTGACGCTCTCTCTCTCTGCTCTCAAATCCTGCGAAAGCATCCGTACTCATGCATTTAGAGTGAGAGAAAGAGAGTGTGAGCGAGAGAGAGAAATTTATTGATTTTTCCTTCGTGCAACTACACTTGGTGTTGTTTTGAGGGTGGCACACAATTCTCACAGTAACGTGAAATTTATACACGGGAAAGTGGAACTTTGCAGTGGGGACGCCTGGTAGTTGCTGCAATGTTTCACAAGAGGGACATGAGGAGAAAGAAGGGAGGATGGGTCAGAGAAAAGAAGATAGGACAATGAAATAACCAAGATGGTAAATTTATAACTCCCTCTTGTGCAACTCTTACTTGGACAGGCGGGAGGAAAACTAATGTACAAGAATGAAATTTCATCTGAAAATTACTTAAAGTTCCACATCCTCTTTCTCTAATCCTCGCTCACATCCGTTTTCCCCCGTAGACAATTCAATTAATTCAACAATAATACGAGCAAAGCCATATTGAGGTGGATTCAATTAAAGTTTTAATTTGTGGAAGCCACTTGAAAAGTTATATATTGAATTTTGTTCTTAGAGATTTCACTGTCTGTGCCTCTCGAGAGGCAGCCAATGTATCGATTAATTGTTTGGGTCATAGGGTAGTATTATGGTAGGCAATTAGTGTGAGACCGGCGATAAATCTCTCTAATTTGCATGTACGTGCGGTTATGAATTATCTGATGGCATAAGAATTGGAAAGACAAATTGAGTTATTCATGTGCATGGTCAAGGAGGGGAAGGTATGCTGTTTGAATTAAATATTCATTTTATGGCTTATCTCTACCTCGACAATACATTTCCGCTTGGGTTATCCTTTATCGCACTTTCATGCTTGGATGTTTGAGGATTTGCCTTTGCCTAAGATTGACAAGACGTGTATCATTTATTTGATTGCTTCTCTGTGGTCAGCTGTTATGGTCAAGATTGAGAGATTTATGCATGCGATAGGGAACGTTAAGTACACAGTGTGAGTCATAAGGAAAATGTAAGAAAGTGGCATAATTATGGCGTATTTGACTTGTTGAATATCTTACTATAACACAGTTTTAGTTCTTCGAGGAGTGTAAATGCACATTTAGTGTAATAGGAAATGGAAAAATGAAGATATTATGAACTAATTTGAAATGATGTGTAATTCGATGTTGGGAAAATTTCCATCATCCCACTGGAATGTGAGCATATTATCAAGGGAAATTATATGCATGTTGTCGATATTTGATTGACTTTATCTGATTCGCTTCCACTTGTGTGAGTGACACCCTAAACATTTGAGATGTTGGTTGAAAATCAATATGAGCTTGTAATATTTTACTGAGACGCTCTAAATTTGTGCAAAGTTATCTCAAAATTTCTTTTAAATCCTTGTATTTAGCTCAATATCACTGTGTTTGCCATTGAGAGGAAATGAAATAATCTCTGTGCTCATTATATGAAAGTGTACACATTGTAAATATTTGATTATCAGTGAAATTTAGCCCGATTGATATTAAAAAGCGGTAAAAGATCAATTGAGTATTATCAGTGTTTTGTATAAAAAATGTTTTTGCTCTTGTCAATGCTGGAGCGTTGTCTCCACTCGAGCATGAATCTCACGAGGTGGTGCCAAACACGACAGACATGTTTTGAAGTTGAGATGAAAAATGTGGTGAAAACGAGAAGTAATATGAGATGTTCGCATATATTTTTTTTTATCTTTCTAGGTGGTACTTGTGTTTATCCTCAGTATTGCATCCCTTATTATTTATTTTATCGACGCTTCGAGCGAAGAAGTGGAAAGATGCCAAACGTGGAGCAACAACATTACACAACAAATCGATTTGGCATTCAACATATTTTTTATGGTTTACTTTTTTATACGAGTAAGTATGCCATCTGATATTCTGACAATGTTTCAATTTATTAGGTCAGATGTGATTTTGAAGTGATTGAATTTGTTTCTCAATTGCAGTTCATAGCGGCATCGGATAAACTTTGGTTTATGCTAGAGATGTATAGTTTCGTAGATTACTTCACAATACCACCGTCCTTCGTGTCCATATACTTAGATCGTACATGGATTGGTCTACGTTTCTTGAGAGCTCTGCGACTCATGACTGTTCCGGATATTTTACAATATCTCAACATTCTCAAAACATCCAGCTCGATTCGATTGGCTCAACTCGTATCCATATTCATCTCCGTGTGGTTGACAGCGGCTGGAATTATTCACTTGGTAAATAATATATTTGAATGCTGCTGGATTGCGACCTTTCGCTTACGGATAATGTTGTTTTTTATTTCTCTTCGAATGTAGCTGGAAAATTCGGGTGATCCTCTAGAGTTCAACAATCCTCAGCAGTTGTCCTACTGGACGTGCGTGTATTTCTTAATCGTAACAATGTCAACTGTGGGATATGGCGATGTGTACTGTGAAACAGTTCTTGGGCGAACATTTCTCGTGTTCTTCCTCCTCGTCGGTTTGGTGAGTGCAATGCATTTTTTGTTCTTTACAATTTCTGGCAAAAGAAGTTCACGAAAAAAAAATCACCTTTTCTTATCTATCTCTTGTCTCTCATAATATACAATTTTGTGTTTCTCCAAGCGGAACATAAAACATAGATAATTCTGCCGTTCTCATTATAAAGATTATAATCCATCAAATTGAGAAGTTTATGATGTGAAAATTCTTCAGGTGATCAAATCAGATGAATATTAAAAGTAGGAGCCAAGGAAGAGAAACATTCTTCATTCTTTCTTTTTGTGTTTGCATTTCCAAAGGATTTCTGTTCACTTTCTCGCTTGAGCTGAAATCTCCCCAAAAAGGAGAATAAATCATTGAAGATGCTTGTAATTCTCTGTAAATTTCATCTATATTTTTCCTTTATCCCTCAGAAGAACGCTTTAATTATTTATTTGATATCACCTGATTTCCATTATTATTATTCGTTTATTTTGTTCTCGATTTATGTTGTTACACATTAGATTATTTCATTAATTAATATATATATATATACCCGCAGAAGAAGTCATATCGCAAACTTAAGCCAAGATTCCAGATTAAAGGAAGGAGAACCTGTTAGGAATAAATATGTCTAATGTTAAAAAGAAGTTTACCGACGCGACGTGTGAGTGAATGTGGTGATAAAAAAGAGAGAATCTTTTTAATGATATCGATAAGAACGCAAGAAACTCTTAAACAATTTTTTTCTTACATTCATTCACGTTTTATTTTGCTTTTCGTCACTGTGAAAATGCGTATAGTGAATATTATTTTTAAAACACCCCTCTATCCATTTATTTATTATATTTTTGAGTTCTGTAGCGTAATATATTTTGTTGACAAATGCATGGAAAAGAATTCCCATATTATTTCGATGAAATAGATAAAATTGCACGTTGTAATGCTGGCTGCTGCATATTTAACGATTTACTCATGGCAAAATTTTTCAAGATTGTCATCAAACAATTTACAAGATGAGAAATCGAACAAATATCATTGTATCGATAAATTATACCATTGAATACTCATGCAATTCTGGACTGTATAGGCGAAACAATTTCTTTCTATTGAAAGAAATTCCTCAGGGTTAGCTTAATGCCAATGCTTTGACACATTTTTTATTAGTTGTTTCTTTTCGTTTGTTCTTACTTTGATTTCTGCGGTCTAGCTTTGATCATGTTACAAGATCACCGATTCATTGATTTTCTTCATATGCTTCCATTCACGAGCTGTATATTCATGAATTTTTTCTCAAACTTCTTCGCTCTAAAGGAATTATCTTTTCCGAGATTTTTTTATCACAGAGAAGGGAAAGAAAAACATATGCTTCTTTTTGCGTGGGTGAAGGACATATTGAAAGGGTCTCTTTTTTTCTTTATGACTTTACAATTCAAAATAATCTTCAGGATGATTTACTGTGCTTGTTTTTGTCCTCGCAATTTGTGGAAGTGAATTGGCATTTGGAGAAAAAAGTATACTTCTTTGTACATATGTTCAAAGAAATTTCTAACATGATAATAGCAATTTCTTTATTTTCCATTTAATTGTAATGAAAATAGAGTCATATGTTTTACAATAATGTGTATGTGACTATATGTTTTCTTTCTGTTTTAATGATAAGACGTTGTGATATCAAGTTAGGCAAACATCACAGAAAGCCACATGTCGAGATGATGAAATAATAATCTTACTAAATGAAAACAAATCTATTGCATATGAAATTTTAGGCAATGTTTGCCAGCAGTATCCCGGAGATTATTGAGCTAGTTGGTAGTGGATCGAAATATGGTGGTGAATTGAAAAGAGAGCACGGAAAGAGGTAGAATAAATAACACAAATACTCGTATATTTCTCCACCATCAGTTTATTTTTCCCCCATGATAAACTATATAACATAAAGATTGTATTGATTTGAAATCAAAAATTTTTGTTTAATACATATTTTGGAGTAGTAAAATTGCAACTTTGAGAAATATCAATCGTTATTCTCACAGTGTAATATCACAGTATCTTAATTTTCTATTTTATAATTGCAATCATTGACAATTTTTTTTTCTTTTTCCAATATTTTCATAGGCACATGAAAATATATATATATAAAAGAAAAAGAGCGCACTATATTGTTGAAGTTTTTTTCCGAAGAATTTGTTGGTTTTTTAGATGAAGTATTAGTCTGTTACCCCTTTTTCGAATGTTTTCTATCTCAACATATGATTTTCCTTCTTCAAATTTAATTTTAAAAAAATTTTGCATTTCATTTTTTTTATCTTTCTCTACATTTCTATCAATGCTACTCTACTGTTTGTTGACTTTTGAAGAAAGAAGAAACTGAAATTTGATCTTTATTTTGAACTAGTTGTTTGGAAAGTTTTTTTTTTTATATCAATAAACATTTTTTCTTGGTGTGTAGAAGTTATAACTCACTGTCTACATAGAAGATAAAAGTATGAGATAATTCTAACATTTTTTTCTTGTAAGTTCTACAATACTTTGTAAACGTAGAAATTTCCGACACAATTTTTTACAATTTTCCTTTAGTCTTCTAACATTTATCAACATTTTATTTGCGTTTAATTTTGCTTTTGTAAGAGCAATTTTAATGATAAGGCAAGTCTATTCATAATCACAAATTTACATATATGTTTTATTGAAATTAATTTTTAAGCTATAAAAAAAATTGCAAGAAATACAGGACAACCGAGATTATGAACGATAAAACCATGAACGATGTATGGCGTTGATATAAATAATATGCAAGTCATTGCTTTATTATGTAACAATCGATGATGATATACTGCAACGTAAGAAATATGAAATTATAAATGGATTGAAAAAGGAATATTTGATGACAGAATGATTAGAAGGCCACGCATTTTCTGATATTAAATTGATATGATAATGACAAAAAACGTTCTGAAGTTCCAAATGCAACATAAAATGAAAGAAATTACTCTAGAATTGATGCTGCGGAAGATGTATGAGTGCTGAATAACAGTTGAGAGGGAAAATCAATTGATCCGAAATGAAATTCGCATTTTTTTAATCTCCACTGTCTTTTCATTTTTTTTTTAACTTACACCTTTTCCACTTTCTATCACATTCACCGATTTTATCCATTTGTAGTTATATGTATCTCTTACGTTGTTGTATTTTAACCTAATATCCGCAAAATGATCTTAAGTCTGCCAGAGTGTTTCGACCCTGTGCTAATTATACAAACGAGAAATTAGATTAAAAGTGGTGCAAAAAAAAAACATTGACAGAAAAAGAAATGAAAAAACGAGCATAAACTCCTTAGACGAAGAACTTAACATTACAATTATTTTAGAAATTTCTCAGTCCTATTTGATAGTTTCTTTTATCTAGTTTCATTTCCTTTCTCTAGAATTTTTATATTTCTACTCACGTTTTCCTTTTTTAGTTTTTTCACCCTTTTTATATTAAAAGCAAGAACATATGTAACAGAAAAAGTGGATTTTTTCACAACAAAATTCTAGAACAAAATTGAAATTTTGTGTGAATGAGAAGTGTGTGAATGTGTTTTATTTTTAAGAGATCTAAAAGAGCAATATTATTATGGCATAGAAATCATTCTTTAGCTATTGCCCTATAAGTTAAGCTATTGCGGTGTATAGGCCATAATTAGACTGAAACACAGAGAGAAAAACAAAAACAGCATTACTATAGAGAGAAAAAAAAATCAGAAAAGTTTGTTAGCGCTTTTAAAAACGCGATCTGCTGTGTTTCAATTGTGTAGGCGGTGTTTGCAAGTTGGATTCCAGAAATCACTGAACTGGCGGCCCAGAGGAACAAGTACGGGGGCACATACAACAAGGATATTCGAAGAAGGTACACCACACCTTGATGATGTACCTAATTGAAATCTTTTTTTTCTGTTTTTGACCGAGAACTTTAATTGAAGATCGCTTTTAGAAGATTTCTTATGATAAAAATTATACAGAATTTTAAAAGTATCAACACCACAGAATTAGGCATAAATCTTATCTTACTTCTTTTCACACTTTTTTCCGTTCTCTTTCAAGTAATCAATTCATTTTCTTTATGCATTGTCTTTTCTTTTTTGAAATAAATATGAGGCACACATTCAGATGACACACTAGTTAACATGAGACAAGAAAAAATTTTTCTTCACCGACTCACAATAAAATTGACATTTTTTTTCTTATTACTTAAATATTTCGTAACAGTTTTATCGCACTGAGTAATAAGTTTTCTATTGACATTGATTGAATGCTATAATTATTATTTTTTTTACCGATTTGGTTGAAAATTCTTTGTATAAATTCATGTAACTAATCAAAATTTTGAGCATTTTTCAAATCAGTGAAAAAAAAAACACAGAAATTATTGAGTACAAAAATCAACGATAAGGCATAAGGTTTCTTGGCGGCATGAAGTGTTTTTTGACTTTTGCGTTTGCTCTTCTGTAAATAATCCAATATTTTAGTTTAAAAACTGAATTCATCTATGCTACATTATTATACAAAATGAGCATTAATTTCGTTTTACAGAAGAAATATTTTATCTTCATAGCTCACTTCACATATGTATATGACACGTTTTCCTCAGTTTCGCGTGACAAAATTTTCTGAATTCAGAGAAAAAGAAAAGAAGAATACAGCCAGAAAAAAGTAAAGTTGAGAAAATATATATTTAATTAAAATGAAAAAAAAGGAATTCTTTGATGAGTGAAATTTTCACAACTTTTGTTTTCTAATACTGCTTTCGTAATTTTTGGATATTACATTTAATTTCCAAATACCTACATAGTAGAAAGAGTTTGATTCCAAGTTTTTGAGTGGATTTCCAAGTAATATACAAATTGTCTAATAAGTATACATTTTTTTTACTATTTGAGATCTGAGCTAACTGCACCAATTGATTTGGTTTGGAGTGGTTTGAGTTCTTATGTCCATTTCACATGTTATCTTTGATTTACGTATAGAACTAATCAAAACAAATTGGAAAGTTTTATTTACACATGTTTTTCATCGTGGATTTAAAAATTATATACATAAAAATTTCAACCAAAAACCCTTCATTGTATACAATTCTAACATTTTCTGAGTTCTGAGAGTATTTTCTTTTAATTATATACATATATACTTTTATTTCCCCCTTTTTCTTGATACTTACTACAAATATATAGTAGAATTTGCTTGCACAGCCTGTATGCCGCAGCCACGCATCTTAGAGCAAAATACTTTTCCTTTTTATGAATTATTAAAAAAAATTTTATAAAAAATATAACGTATTCTATGAATTTTTGATAAAGAATATTATACCAATATTTCTCATTTTCCCAAGTCCTATTCCACTTTGATAATCTCTATATTTAATGTTTAATATTCGTGTATTTATTACCTTTAATCATGTATTTTAATGATATAGACAAAAATTGATGTATCCAATAAACATGAAGGCTCAATAGGAGGGATAGTGTGTAATTTGTTATTAGTTTCAAAAAGAAAAAAAAAAAAAAAATTTAATTCTGATTGGCAAAAAGGAGTGATAAATTTGTACGTAATATCGAGTAGTTTATACACATCAGTCCCAAGAAATCAAAGCCTCAATGTGATTTATTCAATTTTTGCATATTTTTACTAGCCATTACAAATCTTAAGTTGAAATCTAAAAATAAAAAAAAAATAGATAATTGAATAAATCATTCGACCTGATTTACTAACACATATTTTCGAAATAGGATTTTTTACAATAGATAATGAGAAGAATTATTGATTATAATTAAGAACGAATGGTTTGTGTGAATTGCAGTGAATGTACTTACTAAATAGTATTTTCTGTTTTATTTTAGGTTTTGTTTTTTATTCTCTTGTCTTTTCTCCCCATTTTTTTGAGTTTATATTGACTTTATCTTCAGTTTTTGGTTTTTTTAGTAAAAATCTTTGCAAGAAAAGAACAAAGAGAAACGATACATAAGAGTATTGATAGAATCTAAAGGAAACTAAGAACAAGGTTAAGAATAATAATATGACGATCAGCCTGAGAAATACAAACATACCTTCTCTCTGCAGGCGAATATTCACGACATTATAATGAATGACCTAATTAATATCTGCATTTATCAATAATAAATCATTACAGTGTGACTATTTAATGACTATAACGGTGTATGCTAAGGTAATTTGATGAGAAATGGTGAATTTTAACCCGATGCCAAACGATTAAGTGTAAGGCCTGTGGAGCAATATTACATGATTAACAGTAAAAGTGAGATATTTTGTCCCTGAATCCCATTTATAAGCATACTTAAGAGATATAACAGGAAGATTTAGCAAATATTTTGTTCTTTTTCTATCTTTCTTTCTTTATTTCTTAAATGTACCGTGTGATTCCTGCACCTTTGCGCAATAATAAACACAAACACGAACACTTCGAACATCCATGAACAGGCGATATTTGCAAGTTGTATTCCGGAGATTATAGACTTGATTGGAACTAGACCA
The DNA here is from genome assembly GCF_947086385.1 of Phlebotomus argentipes. NCBI lineage: Eukaryota > Metazoa > Arthropoda > Insecta > Diptera > Psychodidae > Phlebotomus > Phlebotomus argentipes. The sequence goes on from NW_026776174.1 coordinate 2,408,890, forward strand.
AAATATGGGGGCACATTGAAGAACGAAAAAGGGCGAAGGTGAGAATATAAATTAAATTAAAACGATAAAACCAAAATCAAAAGAAAGACTTCAAATTTTATTAGTGTAAAGGATTTTTGTGTTTATTTTTTGTGAGGTCACAATGAAGTTTGTATTGAACTTGAACATCTTTCTTTGATTTTTATTTATTTTTTGGAAAATGGTTTCATTATTTTTCAAGAAATGGCCAAAAGACACGTATACACTTATTATTCTTATGTTAAGAAGAATTTATAAGACGTTACTTCAGACATCAACCACACACACACACACAAATAATTTTCAAGAAAAATATTCAGATTAATGTAACCTAACAAAATGTAATGTTTTAAGTCGTGTTTTTGGTGTTTCTTTCCTCTTCATTCTTCAACATGAAAGGATGAATATTTAATCTCTCTCTCTCTCTCTATTAATCTTTAATCGGATTTATGTTGTTTGTAACTCGTAATAAATGGATATAATTTTTCTTTCTAGATATTTTCTTTCTATTCAAAAGAAAATTCTCTTGATTTTAAGAGAGTAAATAACCTGGAACCCGTCCTCAATTAACATCTCTCAATTATACTAATATTTAGAACAACTTTAACTGTGAATAACTAATTTTTCCCCGCACGCTTTTTTGTGTTTCTCTCCGTATTATAATTATGACAAACTGATTTTGTAATTTGAGTTTTTCGCTTTTTGTTCTCCTAACCCGTTGTCTTGGTGTAACTTTATGTTTATTTCACACAATCGTGAAACTATAGTGCCTATCCCGGAAGATAGATGTTTGTGTTGCCCTATGTTTAGTTGTCTCTGTTTGTGATAAGAGGAAAGTATCCAATTTTAAACATTTTAGTTAATGTTTTAACTTGAAAAATGTTACAAAGAGATTTATAAACTCTTCAACACAATATAGTTCTAATAGTTAATTTGAAAAATGAAACACAATACATTATACATTATTATCTTTTTATCTTACATAAACCTTACAACTCTTTAAAATAATTTCTAATCATTCGTATACTTTGAATATTTTTAACATATTTTTCTCTACTTTCTTTTTTCTCTCTCTCTCTCTCTCTCTCTCTTACGTATTAGAGATGGTTTAATTGTGCCTACAATATTGTGATAATAAGACATATATAGTGTTGTGATAAAGTTTTTTTTTTAGTTTGAATTGTGTACATATCATATGGAGAGAAAAAAAGACAAAGTATATATTAATCTCTAGGAAGATCTTTTAGAGACTGACTTCATAAAAATTAAAATCTAGAGAGCATACAGTAAAAATCCTTTTATTTTCTACTAAACTATATAGTGATTATTTTTTTTGAAGTGCCTTGAGACAAGAAAAGAAGACAGTGTGACACTTGTGAGCACGTTTCTGTTATCTTGCTGAAATTGATCCGAAAGATATAGTTATAATGATTTTCAGGAGAAAAAAAAATCTTTTCATGCAACTTCTATTTCACTTTTATCCTTATACTGCCGTGTTCTTCTCTCATGTCTTCTATTCTGTGTGATGATTTCATTCCTTCTCTTTATCTTTTAGCCGTTGTACGAGTGTATAAAAATTATGGAATACTATTCCTTTAAAAACAGAAATAAATGTTTAATTAGTTGAATGTATATTGTGTTGTATAAATGTATAAATAAAGAAACAAAAGTATACATAATAATAGCTATACATAAATGTAAAGTCCTGAGATTCAGCAGTGATGCGATAATTTGAACGAAAAAAAATGTTTAAAATTGATCTTGTCTAAATCGATGTATGAGAATATTGTTAGTTTAATTGTAAGTAAAGAGCTAAAGAATAATGAAAAGCTAAAGAAGAGATTTAGATAAGTAGTGTGTGTATTATTTGAATATCTTTATAGCCTATCATTAGGATACTACTTTTTTGACAAAATGCGTGGCCAGGCAATTTTTGTTAAATTTTTCAAATACATTCATATTCTTTATAATATGAAAATTTTTGAATAACAGCAGTGTAGATTCCAAAGCAAACGATATGCGTTAGAATTTAAGATGGATTGCACCTATCACACGACTTGGTGCAAGATTTTTTCTCTAAATTATAATAGATATTGAATTGTTTTCTTCTCTTAGTTGTCATAAATATAAATATATTTTTTTTAGTTTTATAAAGAGAAACTTGCTGTATATACAATAGTGTTCTGAAGCCGCAACATTTTGTTAGTAAGACCCATACCAAATTTTCAAACTTGGTAGTACCTTCAAATAAAAATATATATGTAATTTCTGTTCACAAAAAAACTCTATGCTAAAAATGTACATACTATATTATAGCATAGCAAATTAGATGCATGGCGTAATATGCATTTCTTCAAAGATATTCAAGAGTGTGGTGTGACTTATTTTGTAACCTTTTTTCTCCTGCAAAAATACAAATAACAGATTATTTTCATCCATTTGTATCAACACCTCAACTTTAACGTATTTCTTTATTTTTTTTTCTTTGAGTAGAAACACATAAACGAGGAAACACAGAAATAGAAATAGAAAAACAGTGAACTGCATGTGAATTGATCTGCATAAAAATGCACTCGCAAGGATTTGGTTTGGTTACTTTAGTGAGAATGTTGCACTAATGTTGTATGTACTGTAGCTGTAAACTTACAAGTACTTACTTATGTATAGCAAGAAAAAAGAGCATTAAAGGAAATTTAATGAAAAAAAAAGAATAACACGACACACATTCATTGAGTTAAAAGAGAAAACATTTAATGCATTTTTTGTTCTATCATAAACAAATTGATTTACTTTATGTTATCTATTTTATGTTATTATTTGTTAAAAGAATTATAACTCAGAAGAATACCAACAACATAAAGGTGTCTGGAAAACTTGTTAGTATTCTTCGAAATATTTCAATTAATTAAATATATATTTACATGGGGGTAGCAGACTATGAAAATAATACCAATAAATATTAAGATTTATAAAACCAATTGGAATATCGGTTTCAGACAATATATTATTTCATATCAATTTTGCATGACTACTCCCTTTATCACTTTTATATTGGGAATTAATGTATAACTAATATTTTGAAACACTTTAATTTTTTTACTATCTCAAATTATCCTATTTGATTAAAAATAACACGCTAAAAATTTCACTGTTTGATGTTGAAGAGTGCTTGTGAAGGAATCTCTATTAATACTGTGTTTTTGTATTCCCATTCTTCCTGAATCATCGATGGATTTCTTACCTTTCTTCAACTAAAGGCACATTGTCGTCTGTGGACACATCACATATGAATCAGTGTCGCACTTCTTGAAGGATTTTTTACACGAAGATCGTGAAGATGTTGACGTCGAAGTCGTATTTTTACATCGGTGAGTTGATTGAAGAAATTTTTTTCACCTCCCTAAGTTGAAAAATATATTCAATATTATTATTTTTTCACCCTTGTCTTGTTTTTATGATTTCCAACTGTTCTTTTTTTTATATCTTCTATGATTGAAAACAGACAATAAGTAGATGTTTAACTCAATAAGATATGTGCATTTTCTTATACAATACATAGTGGATAACATTGTAGAATGATAAACATTATATGATATGGTCGACGAGAGTTATGTAACAATAATGAGGAGGAATTACAATGATTTCCATATAGCAAGGAGCCTGATCTGGAGCTCGAGGGACTTTTAAAACGGCACTACACGACTGTGGCGTTTTTTCAGGGAACTATGATGAACGCTGTTGATTTGGAACGAGTTAAGGTACAGCAATCAACATCACACGAAAAATGTCTTTACGCAAATGACAAAAAAATCGAGAGAGAAAAATTCCTCTTTAAAAAATATATATAGAAACAATTTTGAAAACACGACACCAAAAGTCACACTCGTTGGACAGCGTTGAATTTTTTTTACACAGAAAATCTCTATTCAGAGATTAATGGAACTAACTAAGAAATTCGTTTGTAAGACTGTGGTGAAAATTCGTAGGAATTTGCGTAGAAAGGCACTAAGAATTTAGCAATGATTGTGCTTTATCGTGTACATTCCAGTGCCTTCTTCGCAAATATCTCCGAATTTTTCCCTTTAGATACATGATAATTCTATATTTATTCTTATCTCAGTCCTTTTTTGCATGTGGTTCTTCAATATTTATATTTTTCGTTCTTTTGCAAATTTCTGTCGTTCTTTATGATCCTATGTTCTCATCCTCTATATTTTGACAACTTGTTTCTAAAGTAAGTCTATATTTAAATGGAATGCAAAATATTTGTTCTCGTTATTTCTTTTATGTATTTTTTATATTAATAATGTGAATACATTTCATGAAACATGATTGACTTTATTTTGACTTGAGAGTAATTACGAAATGTCAGACGAATTATAAAATTTGAAATCCTGAAAGTCAATCAGATCTTTGTGCAGTGTATTCAGTATATTACAAAATTTTAAATTCATAGATGAATTTTCTACAATTTTAAATTACTTTAGATGGTTTTTGGCTGAGGCGGCTGCAGTTACTGAAATGATAAATCCATATTAAAGAGAAATTGAGAGCAAAAAAGAAAAACTCACAGAGTAACTTATTAAATTTATTTCCATTCTTCCTCATTTCTCAAAGTCATATACTTAAGTAGATGTTTGTAATATGAAATATTCTGTTCTCTACTGCAATCTCTTGCTCCTCCCTTTTATTAATATTTCTCTTTAATTGACTGCACATTTTCTTTCTTTTTATCTCTTTTCCGTCGAAATCGTGTGCTAAATTTGTCGATATTGACCGCCCAAAAAAAAAAACACACTCGCCATGCGAAATGGACCAAAATTGATACCAATTCTGATCATTTGAATACCAAAAAAATGCTATATATCCGGTATCTTGACTGAAAAACCTGAAATACATCGAATTGTTTGCTAAACATTCGAATGCATTGAATGGCAAATCGCATTGTGTACCTTTTGACCAAAAATGCTATACAAAACAATCTGAAAAAATCAAAACACGATCTATTGCTCTGTTCTGAATGGCTATCACGAAAAAAGAAAACCACCCGATTTGGAGTTAGAAGGTCTGTTCAAGCGTCATTTCACGACGGTGGAGTTCTTCCAAGGGACTATTATGAACCCCATCGATCTGCAGAGGGTTAAGGTAAAGAGCCACAATCATGATGATGACGCTACTTTTGTACTTTACATAAATGTTTATTGTGTTAATTTTTTCTTTCATCTTATGTTCACCCTCTCTGTCACTTGAGTATTGAATTTTTTACAAGTTTAGTTTACATTCTTTAATGTCAAGCCGAGCGCAATCATCACGTAATCTTGTGTTATATCCGATTTTCTTGAATTGTCTTTTATTTACAATACAATTATACTTGAAAAAAAACCCAAGATTTTCTAGTTGAATATGAAAGTAAATTTTTTCCCCTCTATATATATAAATGTTTGCTGTGATTGGGTATTTGTCCCTTCTTGGCCTTAGTTTTAGTCAAATTAATTTGAACTGGAGTTTTATCAGAATCCCATTAGAAAGTTGTATTGCTATATTGTGATGAACTATTGTGAAGGAAAACATAAGAGACAAAGAGAAATTTATTTCCTGTGTGCAAAAAGTCACGAAGAAAACAAAGAGAAATAGATTTAAAAATAAAATTGAGCATGTTTGAAATTGTAATTGATATAATTTGTGAATTGAATCAATTGATTCGTGCTATTGAGTTACATTACACATTTCAACCACAAACTTATACTCTTTGATCCTTTTTTGTATTCATTTCTATTGAACCTCTGGTTTTGAGTTAATTTTATCGTGGAAAATACACAAAGAGAGACTAACAAGCATTCAATAAAAGATATCATGTGTGTAACGAATATACCTTTATGTGTGTAATTAATATGGTAAGTGTTTGCTTATTTACAAAATTGCATGCTTACAAATTTATTTTCTTCTATTGATTTTCGTAGAAGCTTCTCGTAAAACGCTCACACGTGCTAAACTGATAGATTTGGTGTTGTGTTGTTTTAATCGATGTTTGTAAAACTGTTTCGACGAGAGTGAAGACATTTTTTTTCTCTAGAGAAATAAACTTGTGTTGAGATTATTTGAGAAGATGAATCACTATGAAATTAAAGTGTATAAAGTACTAAGTCTTTATCCACAAATTCATAGGATTCAACTATTTCCACATCTCAAATGATCTCCAAAATAATAAAGAATAGAAGACACGAGAAAACTTACAGATATAAACATTATCAATTCCACTTCAGAGTATTAGCTTACTATGCAAGTCTAATTGTGTTTTCTCTCCAAACCCAACTCAGGTACACGAAGCTGATGCCTGTTTAGTGTTAGCCAATAAATACTGTCAAGATCCGGATGCAGAAGATGCTGCCAACATTATGCGTGTGATATCGATTAAAAATTACAGTGACGACATTAGAGTAATTATTCAACTGATGCAATATCACAATAAGGTAAAGTTTCCCTTCCTATCCATCATATCATATGATTGATGTGAATCATTATTTATTGTAAGAGGAAAAAAAAAGTGTTATGGCGGATGGTTGAGTCAACAAATCCGTCATAAAAGCCAAATGGGATTGTATAATGCATGATTGTTGTCTGCATATGGGATTTCGTAAGTCAATATGAGCATAATACAGAGGTTTATCCTTGCTAGTCGTTTCATTTTGGGAGGATTTGATGTGATCGAAAATTTTATGATGACCGTATACACTTGACTTATGGAATTTTCTGGGCGTATTTTTGTCTTATGCATAATTTCTTGAGCAAACAGGAAAGCTTTCTACTGTACGTACGATATTTGCATTTGATAATTCGCATCACTGAATGAGATGACAGTTTCTCATTTAGTAATTTTTACACGAAAAGGCTTTCAAGAGTCATTATCCTGAATTTGAGAAAATTACGTGAAGTTGGTTCATAATGAAGTTTCTTCAATATATGTATTCAGAGTAAATGTTGAAAAAGCAACGATGCGTGATATGATTTCATGCGAAGTTGTTTACAAAATCACTCTCTTGTGGGAAGTCTAAATATGAATTTTATTAATTGCCCAAAAGGTCTTGGTTTAAACATTTTCTCTGGAAGTATGTATGGCAATTTTCCTTGTGATGATTTGCCAGAGTAAGCAAATATTTTAGATAAAATCCACGCGCACTGGCTGAATTCAGCACAAGGAAAAGGTGAATAATGTAATATTTGAGCTAGACTGCCCTTGGTATTTTACCACTGTTTTGCAAATAATTATTGAAGTATTTTCCGCTTGATCAGTTGCCAATGCGGAGAGAAGTATAATTTCACTTGGAATTTTCTGCGTCAATAATGGTGTGTTTTTGCAATGTTTGACTCTCAATTGGGCAGAAAGAATTGGTTGAGCGGACAAGGAATTGTTGGCGCCGTGAATTAATGTAATTGCCATTTGATCTAATTTGCTCTCTCACTGACTTTGCCAGGCGTACTTGCTGAATATCCCATCGTGGGACTGGAAGCAGGGAGATGATGTGATTTGTCTGGCGGAATTGAAGTTGGGTTTCATAGCTCAGAGTTGCCTGGCGCCTGGATTTTCCACAATGATGGCCAACCTCTTTGCCATGAGATCCTTCAAAACGGTGAGTTTCCTTTCATCACAATTGTGGCGTTGCGCAGCTTCATCATTTAGAATGATTTAGAGTAAAATACATTATACGTTTTGATTTTGTGGCTAATTTTATATGTGTAATAATTGAAATAATTTCTTTTTTCTCTTAATCAATTTCTCTTTTTCAGAAAGTAAGCTCCCCTTCTCTATCTCTGTTCTCTGTCACTAAAAATTATGTCTTACAGATAAACTTGTGAAAATACTTGAAATTAGACATAGTAAATAGCCAGCCATATATTTTTGGGTTGTATAAAAAGTCATGTTAATGAATCATATATGCATACATTTTATATTTTTTTCAAAATTCACTGTCAAACTCACATTCATGTACACACACACACACTGAAACCTCCTGGAATTCTGATGATTTCGTGTCTTCTCTGCCTCCATTTGTTGTGTTGATTTAGTCACCGGACATGCAAGTCTGGACAAATGATTACTTGCGTGGCACTGGGATGGAAATGTACACGGAAACGTTGAGTCCTTCCTTCATCGGTATGCCATTCGCCCAGGCAACAGAGTAAGTCCCTCACGTGAGTGGCATTCACATGCGAAAAAAAAGAAGCCGCCAAAATCATCACCCAATCAAAGCAAAATGAGCGACTCTAAATGTTCTCAATATCTCTTCGTGATGTGGACAAATTAGTGCAATATTCCACATTTACAATGATAAAAATGTCACAAGAAATGTTTACAACAGTCGTTGAGAAGAGATTTGATGTTGCTTTCGCGTAAAATGTACAACAATTATTCGTTTAAATATTGCTTATTTCTTGCTACATTAGCAATTAAATGGCAATCTTTCAACCGATTCGTTAAAATTTGTATATTTCTGAAAAGAATTTATTTATAACATGAGAGACAGGTTGAGAAAAGATTAATATTTGTTACTCAATAGCTTTCCTCTTATTGCCTCGATGTGGCTGAAAATTGGACAAAAAAAAGCGACGAGGAAAAATATTCTGGTTTATACTTTTGCCGAAGAGTCATAATTTTTCACTATATTTCCACTATGCATACATGAAATGGTCTCTCCAAAATGGAATTTCCTGAGCCTGAAACACTTTTTTGGGCAACACAGAGGGTTGAAAAGGAAAAAGTTTCATGACAATTTGTATTATTATTCATGGTGCATTTGCATTTACACTGAATGAATATGAAATTATGGCGGAATTATTTTAAGTCAGAGTGAGAGAGAGAGAGAGAGTTGAAAATTTGGCATATAGTGCAAAGTAGAGAAACTTTTCATCCAAATTTCCGGTGGGAAAAAGTGAACATTTTGCTGAGAAAACTTTAAATAAATCATGTGCATAAACCAGAATATTTTCCAGTGAAAATCAGAAAAAGATCGATGTTGTGCGTGTTTTCTCATTATTTCCTTCATTTATTCATTTCCGTGTATCTTCCTTCCCTTCTGTTTTATATATATTATATCTTTTGAAATCTACTGTACATTTTCTTCAGCGGCTTTTGTGTAATATTCTCTTCTTTGATATGATATCCATCCACTTTATCTCTTCCTCCGCACCCCCGTGATGACGTAAAACAGGACATTGTGTTGAGAGTGAAGCAGGAAAAGAGGCAGTGAAAACTGAAATTTCATTAGGAATTTACTCTAGTAAACTCACAAAGTGCATTCTAACAAGTTTTATGTGTCTTTCCCACATTTCCCCTCCTGGCTGCCATGGCGAAATTTAATTGAAGAAATTTACAGTGTGACAAAATTGAGTTTGAACATTTCTTCGACGATGAACGACGAAAAGTTTTCAGTTAGAAGTAGAGAGAGAATTGCGACGAGCGTGTGTGTGTTTTGTGTGTCATTTGAGCGGTTTGCTGGCTACCTTTTCCTGCACTCAATCAGAGAGTGGTTAACTTAATGGTGTTAATAGAATTACATGAGCAACAAGCGCCGGCTATTCTAATTCTGAAACCATCTTAAGCACACTCTGAATTTAATCCCTCTCGAGTGAGTGTTCTTCACTGCGTTGAATTGGTTTTGTGTGTGAGTACGTGTGAGTGCACATCCTTTTCCACCCATTGAGCAGGACTTCCTACAGCTTTTTCATCCGACAGCTGATGCTCGCGACCGTCAGACGACCGAGCAGACTGCAACTGATATCGGCGATGATAAAAACTGAATTCAGAACAGAATGCTCTAAAACGATTTTAGATGGTTGGACAGAAAGAAAATGGCTTTTGTCTGTTTCTCTCTTTTGCAGTCACCAGACACACAGGCTTGGCAAAATGACTACCTTCAGGGTACAGGCTGTGAGATGTACACTGAAACCCTATCACCTTCATTTACCGGCATGACTTTCCCACAAGCGAGCGAGTAAGAGCCCATTAAGCAAATCAAACAATTCCTCTTAATTGATTTACAATTTTGATTTTCCTGGTATTAATTCTCGCCCGAGAGTTGCAATTTAAAAGAAATTTGTGAATTTTACTCTTCTATTTTATTATGTTTTCTTTCTGTTTTTGCCGGGATGTTGTTCCCTCACGTTTTCTTTTTGTGACTTCTAGAGTCACTGAGTGGATGCTAAAACTAACACCAAACTTCGTATTGTTTTTTGCCTTTATATGACATGAAAGAGAAGCAAAGTTTTGCGATAGATTTTTTTTGGACCACAGCACAAGAGTGCATTCTTATAGAGAGGAATGTTTATAGGATTCATATTTTTGTTCTCAGGATTTGTCTATAGTAATTCTACATTACAAGTGGTGATTGTGAAATAATTTTTGATTCTAGACCATCTTTATTGACACTCATATGATTTTGTGTGTGAAGAGTTTGTTATGTCTTTTTTGTATATTTTGTGATGACCCTTGAAGATTGTGTCTGACCCCATTTTTGCATTTGTTTCAACTTTCACTTTATATACTTTTCAATCACGCTCTCGCTTATCAGTCTCTCTGTCTCTGTCTATTCTCATTCAATTTCTTCACCGATATTTCGCTAAGTGCATGCGATGAATGAAGCATTAGGAGATCTTTATGACAAAAATATTATCTTTTGCCTGTTTCTAAACACAGCAAGTTTTTTTTTCTTATTCTTTATTATTGAAAATCGAAAAGAGAATTTAGCAGCTGAAATTTCTTTTTCAGTTTATTATTTCACTTTCACTTTCTTGGCTTGATTCGAGAAATGAATCAAGTTTTGCTTGAAAAAAAAACATAGGGTGATGATATTTTGTTACTCAAACTGCTTTAAATGTCTAAAAGAATATATTCGTAATTACTTGACAAATTATTTATTTTTAGAATTGCAATAGGTTTTCACATATTGACAAGAAAATAATTTCTTTCAAATACTTTGTTAATGTTTATTGACAGAAAAAAATGTCAAAAACATCAGTTTTTTTCTCAAATTAAAAATAAAATGTTGTAGATTCAAAATATTTCAGTCATCGTGTGACTGGTAAGGTCTTAATAATAACAGAAAATTGTATTTCCCCGTGTAGATTGTGCTTCACAAAATTGAAGTTGTTACTGTTGGCGATAGAAATTAAGGGGAGCGAAGATGGAGCAGATAGTAAAATATCAATTAATCCGAGAGGCGCGAAAATTCAAGCGAATACCCAAGGATTTTTCATTGCTCAAAGTGCCGATGAAGTCAAGAGGTAAGAAAATGTATAATTAGTATATTTCTTCTGTACTGGAATTCATTCAATTTGCAAAGTGTTTACAGTACGAAAGTCTGAGTTTGTGTCAATCATGTGGCATTGTACTATTATTGTGCTGAATGAAATTGCAAATGGGCGTGGATGAAAATGTTATGGGGAGGGAAAACAATTTCCTGGTATTTTCTCCTGACCCAACTTGAGATATTGCCTCACCCGCGCGCATTTATTGGTACTAATAAAAGATTTATTGATTATCACTTTAGGGCTTGGTTCTACTGCAAAGCATGTCATGACGATATTAAGGATGAAACACTCATCAAGAAGTGCAAATGCAAAAATTGTGAGTATCTGAATCTCTTTCCTTCTTTTCTATACATATTAAAAATTTGACTTCCGCCACATAAGGAGTAGAAGTAAACAGATAACATGAAGGATTAATTAGATGAGAAATGATTATGAAGATGATTTAGTGTTTAAAAGAGAATAAGGAGAAAGATATTTTAAAAAAAAGAAAGAATTGACTGCGTTTTTTTCCAAGGAAAAGGTGTAGTTTTAGTACTAATATTAAGTAATTCAGCGATTTTTCACATGAAAATTAATGCTTTTAACTTCTTTCTATCTTATAGAATTTACATTTTGTATTATATTTATATATATGTATTGTTCCTCAAGTGACTATATTAATGATAAATCTAATCACTTATATTTTCTGGGGTCACCTTGTCTACTACAAATTATCCAAAACTCTCTTCCCCAAAATATCACATATAGTGACTGCTCAGCCAAGGACCAAATTTGGTGACCTAGGTAAAAATCAAAACATAGATCAAGCAAAATCCTAGAATTTCAATCCAATTTTTAACTGTGATTTTATTATTATTTTTTTTTGTTGATAAACTAAAAACATAGAGATTCCAAAAAAAAATTCAAACCCTTGAGTCCTCTGTGGACTTTCAATTTGATTCTCCATTCAATTGAATTTGAAAATAATAAAAAAAAAAATGATTTTTAATATTTTTTTGGACTATTATTTTGTGGTGTGTGTTTTAAGTTTTTGTTGTCTATACTTTTTCTTAATCTCTTTTGATTTACACTTTTTTTCACACTCAAAGAGTTTGCATCACGTTTTAATATCCGTTTTCTCTTTGAACCCCTTTTCACCCTTTTTCTAGCCTTTAAAGTTTAATACCAACTCTTTTCTCAATAAATATCTTACAGACTTTGAAGAAACTTGTAGATTTCTTACATTTTAGTTCTTTCAAATTTCCCCTAGTATTTTCTTCTTTTCTTTTGACCTAACGAAGATATTTTTTTTCTCTTATCTTTCATTATAAATGTACAGAAATTGCCAATTGTTTTTATTGTACAAATCATTATTTTTTCTTCAATTTCTTTTCAATATATTCTATCGCCTGATTGCGAAATTTGAGCCGATTTTTCTCAGTGATTGTTATGTGGTATATTTATATACAAAAACATATTTTCCTTGTTTTAAGATGAGTCGTTTTTTTGAGTACAAGACAAGTCAAAGATATTTTATCTCATGGCTATGCATTGCAAATATCATTTTATTTGAAAGAATATTGTATCGAGTATCTTCTTTCAATATTTTTTTCAACATTTCGTTGTACACTATGAGGTACTGATTATAATTTTATGAATTCTTTTTACAATTTTAGAAAATATCTTGATGAGCTTTCAATATCATTCACATCTTCATGAATTTGTGAAGCACCAGTTGTGTTTTGACTTTTTATTTCCAAAAATTTGTATTCAAGTTTTTATTTTGAAGTTCATTTTTCTTACAATCGACCGTTTTTTAAAAGCATGTTCTCTGTTTTTATCAATCTTATCCAATTGATAAATTTCCTATGAAGTTCTTTGAAATGGATTTTATCGCGATTTTTAGAATTTTGCCAAATCAAATAAACAATAAAAAATTCAACAATATGAGTATATTTTAAAAACTTAAACACACTACACATTTTTTACACAATTCTATATTTTCTTATTCATTTATATAAAAAAAAATTGTCCATTTATGAAATGATGTACAAGGAAAATTGACTTTACTATCGTACCTCTCGTAGATTTTTGTATTTCAGACCAGCCATTTGACGGCGTCTCATGACCTTTTCTTCTTGGTGATATCGTACATACATAACTTCTTTCAATATTTCTATTAGTGTGTAAAGTTAGGATAGGGCAAGAAAATAATGAGAAGGCTCTGCAGATATGATCCCACCAAACTCGTGTACACTTGAGTGTAAGGCTTCGTGACATTTTTGGATGTTTTTCTTTTGGTCGCTAACTCATCATCGTGAGATGAAGAAAATATAATGGGACATCGAAGTGCAATTGCATCACATAATGATTTTTCTTAATATTGAAATTAACAACAAAATGCCAATTTGTTCAACTATTTTGTAAGAAATGAGAGAGAAAGAGATGTTTTTGCAAGAGTAAAATTTCTTGGCTAATAACAAAAGTCTAAAAAAAAATCTGCCGAATTTCTCATTCTTTCTCTTATATTTCTCATGTAAATCCTCCAACTGTTGTGGTGGATATTCTTCATCCTGGATATTAAATGACAAAAATTTGGGCCTTTCACAGATGTCGGCATGATTATGATGCAAACAGGAATGGTCAAACAAGGCATAAATTCCGCCTGTCACACTTTCATCGACGGTACGAATTATGCAATGACAAAAAATTAATCACATTTTCAGTAAAATTTGGCAAAGAATTTATAAAATAAAAATGCCAAGAATAAGAAATATGCTAATTTTTGACGTTTTACTAGCTAATACCAAACATTTTGAATAAGACTTTTTCTTTGATTAATGCCAGAAATATCACTAAAAAAAAATGTGCTACTCTAAAAAATTTTTCGTTTACTGTTGCCACTCTTTGTTGTATTTTTGTTGAGTTTATTTTCTTTTTCATTATTACTCAGTAAATTTGAAATCCTCCCTTGAATTTCCTTGAAATCATTTTAGAGCTGGGATCTATAAGATATTTCTCATCATGTCATGACTTCTTTGAATCAAAAGATTTGGGTTAATTGAAAAATCTTTTCCACTACATATTCTTTGTGAGATGCTAAAGAAAATTTGTCATTATTCCATTCTCATATTTCTTATTCAACGGAAGAAGATTAGCGTTGAAAAAATAGTTTTTTGAGCTTTATATATATGCTCTTTTTCATTGTTTACCTTCTCAATGGTTTTGTGAAGTTCAATGTTTTTTAACATGCAGCATTTCTTTTGGTTTTAATTCAGGGCTGATAAATGATATTAAATTATCAGAAACAGAATGTAAAGAGAAATCACTTTGAATTTCCGCACATTAAATTGCATAGAAGCCCTGTTTTAAATGAATGTACTACTGTTGATAATTGAATATTCTGTTGATTCTTTCTTGTTCTGGATAAAATGTTTAAATCTCATCATAGTTTGACGGTTTTTTCTACTAATTTCTCTTCACTAGTTTTTTAAAACAACATCACACAAGAACATTGCAATTAAAAGCTCAAAGTAATGTGTATTTATTTATGGCTAAAGCGAAAATTGTTCAACAACGCTTCGTCAGTGTTATATTTTTACACGAAAAGAAAAGAAAAAAAAGATTTATTTGATGAGCAAACGTCAGAGTGTTCTCCAAATTCGAAACAAGAAATCTCAATGAGCCTACATTTTTGTAGATTTTATTTTTATAAAATTAGAAAATAATATATGATTAAAAGTGTTCCACGCTGCTTTTTGGCGCGTTTCGCTTTTTGAACCACAACGCTGTGTGTTCTAGAAGAGCTTTTGAAGCGCTATTTTTGACGGATTAATATTTATTATTTTTGATAGCAGTTGATGAAAAATACTTCTCTGCACAGTAGAAGTTATAAATGTATTTTTGCGCAGTTTATATTACACTCACGAAAAGTTCTTTTTGCTGCGATACAACAATTTCGTAAAAGTTTCTCAGGACGACATTTAGAGTTTTTTTGGTTCTAGCAAATCATCAAAAAAAATTGTATTTTTTACAAAGAGAATAATTTTTCATCATTTTACTGGTTACTAATTGTCTTTAACTCCAAGCTTGGCTGTGTTTCATCGGGGACGCAATAGGTTTATCTACTTCAATGATCTTTGGCGATTGTCTTTCTTCGAGTGCATAGGCGAAAATGGCTAAATGTAACTTCTTCCACAGCTTCTGCAGCATTTATGAGTCTGGATGTGAACTTCCTATGATATCAAAATTGTCTTGTTTAGATAGAAATGATAAGAAGTGGTGGATATTTAGGTGCTTATCATGCATATATTCATGCCAAAACCTATTTCTTCTCTTTCTCATTCATACACTTTCACACGTGAATTGGGGGTGATGATACGATAAACTCGTCCTTGGCCACAAATATCACATCGTCAAAATAACTTTTTAACTAAACCATACTAACAATATTTGCGCGACCAGTGGCGACATTCAGGAAGGGGGTTCGAGCAGTTCAGATGGTTGGGCGTGCAAGTACGTATTTTTGTCTAGAGAGTCACCAACTTTCCTTTAAATAAGAAAAAAAAAACATCTTAGATGAGAAACTGAAGTTTAACATAAAGAGAATTCTTTAAAGAAATGTTAAGCACAGACATGATGTAGAGATTTTTGAGTGTTTCTGTGAAGAAAATGTGTGTGAATGAGATGATATTGTAAACATTCATTGAGAGTCATTTTTATTTAACTAGATTTTTATCAGAACTCTTTATCTACTTTCAATTGTTTTAAAACTATAATCCATTAATTTGATGTTCTTTTCTGACTGAAGGAAATAAGTGAAAATTTCTTAGAATGCTTTCATCGTCTTAGATAGGAAATGAGTTTGAGAATCAGAGAAAAGATACTTGTGTGGTCTATTTTTTATTTATTTATTTATTTTGATCTCTCAACTTTTATATGAATTTTTCTTTGAAATTCTTCTAAAAATGTAATTACATATATCATCGTTGTGTGTCTTTTTTTTCTCTAAAGATTATGATTTTAGTTTTTCATTGATGTAAGAATGATGTACAAAAAAGACAATCTAAGTGGAAGAAGAATTTATGGATTGTGAAAAAAAAGAAACTTTTGAGAACATTAATATTCTAAGGAATTTGCAGAGAAGTGAATTAATTGATGTGGTTTCTTGTCATTTTCATGTTTGTAATCTATAACGTTATTTACAGATATCAGTTTACAACAATTGATTAAGTGATGATCAACAAGTGTGATCTTGACACGTGAAAAAGCTGTCCTTAATCAGTTGTTTTGAGAAATGTTTTTTACTAGTCTTTTATTTGATTCACACACAAAAACACTCATTAGGGATGTTCGCAAGAAAATCAACACAATTTCAATGAGAAATTTTCTTTATTAATACATATGGGTTTTATTTTCAACACGGATTATTTATTGACTGGAATTAGCTGATGACTTCCAATTTCCAAGTAAGTCTGGGTTTGGATAGCAGAAGTTCCACCATCACCACAAAAGCTGTTCACGAAGTAACTAAACAGAATGTGTTTGTTTTAGTTTTTTTGTCAAAGCCTCTAAATAATGAGTAAAAGCAAAAGATTGCTAATTTGCCACCACAGAAATAAATGAAGGAAATTCCAGTTGCAATTCAATGTCAACTTGTGCCAGTGAAGAGAAAGACATAATTTGTACAAAATGAAATTTATTTTATTGGTGGATATTAATTGTCTCTGTTCACTTAACTGTCTCTGTCTTCTTGAATTCATCTGTACAGCAAAATCGATTTCCAGATTGATCATAAAGTGATTCAATGGAAATGTCTTATTATATCGAAACATTTATTATTTTCTGCATATTTTTTCGTCAAATGTATACATTCTCAATTGACCACTCGCCATTTTGTATTAACTGTTGACTCGATATATTTTATCTGTACTGTTTTCCCCATATAGAACATTTTTACACTCACAGCAAGACACTCCTCGAAACAACACCAGCAAAATTGACCATTTGTGTTTTGTCTAATGTTTTATACGAGCTACAGAAGCAATATTATTATGAAAAAAACACACAATTTCACGAAAAAAAAAAAAAAACTCTAGGGATTAATTGTAACACACTGAGCTACACACAGTAATGCATATTAACGGAAAATAATCAATAGAATTGCTAATTGCAAAAACGCCACAGCAATGCTACATTTGCATATCGCTTTCCTGTGAATGGCTTCAATAGAATTATGAATATCTGACAAAGAAAGAATATATATGCTTCTTCTACTTTAGACTAAACGTAAAGTTGAGATTTTTGGCAATTGATTGCACCTTGCACGCCTGATCCTGTCATAGATAAAATTCGTTAGAGAACGTATATAATTACTTATTTCGCTCACATTTTCTTTTCTAATTATATTTTCGTTAAAACAAAATATCTCCTCTTCTCAACTGTCGAATTTGAACACCGTTTAAAGCGTTAAACAGCAAAATATGAAACAAATCTAGCTTTTGGCAAATTTATTCTTATTTCATTTTGAAGTCCCCTCTCTTTTATTCTTTACCTACTTAAATTTTTTTCCGTTGATTATATATTTGTCAAAATTATTTAAATATCTCAAAATTGTTTTTTTTTTGTTTTTATTTCAATAATAAGCACAGTGACTTATGCAGGAAGTTGCTTAAAAAGAATCTTTTTTTTTCAAAAATTGTCCCAAAACATTTATTTCTTTTCACTGCAAAAAAAAATCAAATCATATCAAGCAACTTCCGAAGTGATTAAGTCACTTATGAGATCACAAATTATAAAGCAAAAAAAAATTCCAAGTATTTGTTTAAATTCAATGGAACCTTAAAGTTGTTTTCTTTTCGTTTAATTTTATCACGAGATCAATGTTAAGATATAAATTTTTGTTTTAAAAGAACAAATAGTTGATTTTTGTTTGTTATTCTTAGAGCAAATGTTTGAAACAGTAAAAGAAAATACGATGTGGAATCAGGAGACTGTTGTACAATTTTGCAGATGATCATCATCCCGCCCCGACGTTCACCCCACCGGAACTTCCGAAGCGGGTGCACGTTCGTGGATTGACATCGGGTAAAAGTCACTTTATTACAAAAGTGTCTCTTTCATTTGTCTAATTGTTCGTTCCTTATTTTTCTATCATTTTATATTCCACACGTTAAGAATAATTGTTTTTCTTTTTTGCCACGTGTTTTTTCGTTATCTGTAAGATTCCATAATGTAGGAAGAATGCGGAATTGCGGATTCAGAGTAGTCTTAAAGTACTCAGAAATAATTCCACATCAATTTACTTCTTCCTGTATTATGGAGTGAACCATCAAAGAAATGTTTGCCAATTCAATTCTTTTGATTTGCAACATACAATTTACCTTTTGAATATATGATTCTGATTTCAAAAAAAAAAAAAAAAAAATCTACGCTTTGTTTCCTTTTGATTTCAATTTTATATGATCTCTTTAATAAGTAAAAGATAATAAAGAGAAAATTAAAAGTTCAACTGAAAAAAAATTACCGGATGTATAAAAGACAGAAAGTTGAGAAAAATTCTTATGATTTCTGTAATTTCTTCCTCATCACGCATCCTCCATCCATTCCATTATATTCTCTATCATTTGTCCGTCTATGATTTCATTTTGGATCATCGAAAGCGATGCAAAATGAAATTGTAAATCACAAGGAGAATTTCATCTTTTCATTTTGTGTAATTTTGTCTGTAATTTGAGAGATTTCTTTATATGAACAAAAGAATTTTTGGAAAATACTAACAAATTTTGTGAACTATAAAAATATATAATGAACAGTATAATTGAGTGTAATAATGAGACTGCATGAATTTGTGTCTTCAATATCGAGAAGAATCTTATAATCTCTTTGTTTCTTTCTACTTAAAGAGACTGCTTTTTGGTGTCTTCTCTATTATTATAACCGATTTTTTGTTTCAAAGTGACTCAGTGAATATGTTGTATAGATCAGTAAAAAAAAAAAGAAATATGAGCCTATTCTCTGAACATTATGTTGTGTTCCGTACTTCTGTCGATATTATTGTTTATTTCTGTTTTATTTTCGTTTGGAATTCACATTATTTAACCCTTTGCAAGAAGATGATTGAAAGAAAAGCAAAGCAAAAAAAAATAAATTCAAAGACAATTTATTTTCTGTAGAATCTACTGCAATTGTTTTTAACTATAAATGGATGTTTCTTCATGACTTTCTTACAGGCGAGATCACAAGGGACCGAGAGGATATTAATTGTGAGTAATTTTACTTACTTCTCTGTAAGTAAATACTTGCAATCAAATGACAAAGAGATGATGAAATGATATTGAGAAAAATGAGAAGACGTACAATTGTTTGAAAATGAGCGGTCGTTTCATTTTCACTCAGTTTTTTCTTTAGATTTCAATAGAATTTCCACGATCGAAGTTTCCCTTCATGATCTGACCGTCCAACACGTATTCTGTCTCTTTAGTTTCCTCTACACTCTCTGTTTACATTTTCCTCAGCAAACATAATTTCCATTGATTTGGTTGGATTTTTTCTGTTGGAAAACTGTCCTCTTTATCTGTCTATCCTTCTCTGTAATGATCGTGCATTCTTGGCATAATTGTCGTGTTGCCTTTTTATTATTTGCCGTAATTGAAGTATTTTATTGAATTTTTGAAGTAAAATTCACTGTATTTAATATTTTTTCTTTTGGCCAAAGAAGTATTTTAAGTTGAAGTATTTTTTGTAACTAATTTGGTGGTATGATGAAAAATTTATCTATTGCAAATTTACACCACCATTGAATTTAAATGTATAATCATGATGCCATTTGGACAGCAAAAACGACATGAACAGAATTGTTGCAATACGTGTTGGGTGTTTTCTCTGTGCAGCATCAGAAAAAAGAAAGCCGCCAAGAAATTGAGGTGTACAAAGTCGATGTTTTGATTGGAAGTGTTTTATTTTTCTATCCTAATTTTTATGCCCAGTGATAAAAGAACTGTCTTTTCTTTATGTTTCAATAATTGTGTTCTGTCTCAATCATCGAGTATTATCATGTCTGCAAAAACTCTATCACAAC
This sequence comes from Phlebotomus argentipes, assembly GCF_947086385.1. NCBI lineage: Eukaryota > Metazoa > Arthropoda > Insecta > Diptera > Psychodidae > Phlebotomus > Phlebotomus argentipes. The sequence goes on from NW_026776174.1 coordinate 2,429,270, forward strand.
AATTTTCTAATTATATTTCTAATATTTTATTTCTCTCTTCACTTTGCGCTGTGTCAACTTTTGCAGTAATAAATCGCAATCGACGTAATGCGCAATTATCTCAAGCCCCGGGTGGCCCTCAAAGTGGTGCTCTAGTGAATTCCACGAAACAAGTTAACAAGGTGAAACCGAATGTGAATCGCCAACCACCGGAAAATGCAGTTTCCCCATCGAATTACAATGCCACAACACGGTGAGTGACTTTGTCATGTCATCCTGCCAATGAAGATAACATCAAAATCATAAAACATTTCACATCTATGACCATTTCATGCTTTAATATCTGTGATATAAATGGAGATTTAAATAAAAAAATATATATATCTATTGACTTAAAAGAGAGTTAACTGAATAAAAGATTCGGATAGTAATTCAGAGAGAATATATAACAGAAATACTTTAGTAATTTGAATATGGAGATATCTAACAAAATTAATATGTGATTTGTGAATTGATGAAACTTTCAGACCTGCGGAAACTGATGCTAATCCATACGCGGGCTATCAACTTGCTTACGAAGTGAAAAAACTCATGTATGCGCTCTTCTAACATCTTTTTTCATTTTTATAATCTTAGCGTTTTTTCTCCCTCTATTTACTCAGTGTTACTCTTCACAATTACACTCTTTTAGTTTTATCTATTTGCAATGATATATACACATTTCCTCGTGCACTTTTTCGCTTTCTTTTCACTCCTTTTTGGCTGTGCCTTTTGAATATTTAGCCTTGCTATGTGTTGTGTAGAGATGCAATGCAACAAAAAGACGTAAAAAAAATACAGACACTCTTGAGTATTCTTGATGGAATGAAAGTACACAGCAATTAACTTTTTTCACAGTAGTTTAGAAGGAAAAAAAAACATCACAGAGACGACAATCAGAGTTGATTATTGTTTAAAGTGATGAAAACATCATGAGAACACAAACACAATTTTTCTGCTTGACTTCTTTTCATATGAAAAACTTACATATCTGAGACAAAATGCACTGAAAAGAAGTGCAGAGAGAAGTGAAAAAAGAGGGATAAGTTTTTCATATTTAAAGAATACTCACAAATACATTTACAACAAGCATTTGGAATGATTTTCTCACATCTTTTCTAGTGTTTTAGTGAAAAAAAAATTCATTGAATTTGTGGGTCTGTAAAGCCATGAGTAATCTCCATTGTCTTCATTTTTCACCACCATTGCGTCGGCACAGGCCCACGAGCCGCGGGAGTGGAAGTGGAGCTCAGGCGGGGACGAATGGTGTTTCCATGCCAGCGGGAATCGCAGATGATCAGTCGAAGGACTTTGATTTTGAGAAGACAGAAATGAAGTACGATTCAACGGGAATGTTCCATTGGAGTCCTGCCCGAAATTTAGAAGACTGCATCTTGGTGAGTGTGCGGAGAAATGTGTGGTGTTGTGCAGATTTATCTGATTTTCTTTTCATCCTTTTTCTTAGGATCGAAATCAAGCGGCAATGACGGTTCTCAATGGACATGTCGTTGTGTGTCTGTTTGCCGATCCGGATTCACCATTGATTGGCTTGAGAAATCTGGTGATGCCACTGCGAGCGTCCAATTTTCACTATCACGAGTTGAAGCATGTGGTCATCGTGGGATCTGTGGAGTACATCCGGAGGGAGTGGAAGATGCTGCAAAATTTACCCAAGATTTCCGTTCTCAATGTGAGTCACACAAAATTGAAGAATCTCTGAAAGTTCTCCTCATTAATCCGATTCTCTTGTCTTTCACCATCAAATTAGGGGTCGCCACTGAGTCGAGCTGATCTGCGAGCGGTGAATGTTAACTTATGTGATATGTGCTGCATCTTGTCGGCCAAAGTTCCTAGTAACGACGATCCAACACTCGCCGACAAGGAAGCCATTCTGGCATCTCTCAATATCAAAGCCATGACTTTTGACGACACAATTGGCGTTCTAAGTCAACGAGGCTCTGAACTGGATAATCTCAACACGGCAGGAAGTCCAATTGTTTTACAACGACGTGGTTCAGTTTACGGAGCCAATGTGCCAATGATTACTGGTAAATATAATTATTGAAATTCAGAAGAGATCAACACGAATAAACTGCGGTTTTCTTTCAGAATTGGTCAACGACAGCAATGTACAATTTTTGGACCAGGACGACGATGATGATCCCGACACGGAATTGTATTTAACACAGCCATTTGCTTGCGGAACAGCGTTTGCTGTTAGTGTACTAGATTCCCTTATGTCTACAGTGAGTTTCTGTTTTCTCTTGAGAAAGTTTTTTGATCATGTTTTTATTTACCGATTGATTTTCTCGCTTTGTAGACATATTTCAACCAAAACGCCTTAACGTTAATACGATCGCTGATCACTGGTGGAGCGACACCAGAACTGGAGCTGATCCTTGCGGAAGGAGCGGGTCTACGTGGAGGCTACAGCACGCCTGACAGCCTCAGCAATAGAGATAGGTATAGAATTGTGATATTACTCCACTTTTAGGGGATGTTTATTGACTCTTCTATCTTGCTTGATGTGTTGATTAGATGCCGCGTGGGACAAATATCGCTGTACGATGGACCACTGGCGCAATTTGGCGAATGTGGAAAGTACGGTGATCTGTTTGTGGCTGCCTTAAAGTCATATGGAATGCTGTGCATCGGCTTGTACAGATTCCGTGACACGAGTTCCAGTTGTGATGCCAGCAGTAAGCGATACGTGATTACAAATCCACCAGATGATTTTTCACTACTGCCAACAGATCAGGTATTGTGTCATTAAGAATTATGTGAAATGTGAAAATGATTGATTTCTTTCTCATCTTTCGCGCAGGTCTTCGTTTTGATGCAGTTCGATCCGGGATTGGAGTACAAGCCGGCGTCATCGCGGACAACCACCGGCGGCAGGAATGCGACTACACAGGGGTCCGGAGTCGGTGGGGGTGGCACCAACAAAGATGATAACTCTTGACTGTTGTTGTGTAGCGCCCTGACTGATGGTCCCTACTCTTATATATGAACAACATTGATATTCGATGGTGCTTTCGCTCACTTTCCGCTCAATGCGATTATCAACTTCTATTGCTCATTCACGTGAGGAGGAGGACAAGGAGGGGTTTTGGGCTCAATCTGTGGACGTGTGAAGAGGAGAAAAGTCAGGCAGGAGAATCGATGGAATGAACAATATAAATTAATGAGAGCACTGAGCTTAAATTGGGCGAAATTTGATTTGGTTCTATTCTCTTTCTCTCTCTCTCTCTGATTTTGGGATGTTAGGATTTCTGATTGTGTGAAGAGAAGAGGAGAAAGAAGGATGTTTGAGAGTGAAGAGAATAGAATCAATTCAACAGAACAGTTGACATGATGAAGATCAAGATAAGACCGAGAGGATGATCGTTGTTCATTGTATAAAATTGCTTCCCACACCATTCCGTATAAAAAAAAAAACAAGAATTTCGATGAAATACTTTCATTTTCTTTATTTTTATTTAGATCAAATGTTTAGAAGGTTTAATTGATTTTATATAATAGTCGAAAATTATCATTGAAATATGTTATGTTATATGAGTTTAGTGAAGGACACGTTTTGGTTTTGGTGTAGATAGTTTTTGTAAAAGAACTTCTTTCTTGTTTGTTTCCAGCAATTTTGTTTTGTTTCCTGTATTTCTGATCAATGGTTTAATAAATATATTTTATTGGGAATATTTCTTTTATTACAGTTTCTCTTCATTATGTCTCTCAATATAGTTTGATTAACACTAATAACTTTATTAATTTACTAACACTGAAAGCAATAGCAAGCTGGCAATGGTGTGAGCAAAGGGAACCAAAATTTGGGTGTCGCTACACTCTTCAGCAAAAGCACACTAACAGAAAGAATGATAAAAAAAACCGCCTAGATTAAGATAATGGGGGATGACTTTGGGTGTGAACGCTAAGATTACTAATTAACATACGCATATTCATAACACTAAAAAAAATATTTACTAAGAGAAAAGATAACATTAACTTAGCTAAATGAGATCGTTTTGAGTGACGAGACAGAATTATTAAAAATGATTTTGTTACGTGTCATCGGATTGTTTTATATGAATAACTATATTAAGAAATAAATAATTTATTGAGGAATTTTTTGGTTATATCTTTCAGGCTATCAAAAAAAAAAGATGTGCATATAATGTTATGGAGTATAAAGTTTATACAATTATCAAAATAAGAAAATTCTAGAGAAATAATATGATAATTGATATTGAAAGAAAAAGCTTGTTTTTCCGTTATAAATTGGAATCTAATACCAAATCAATCATTAATAAGTTACCTCAGAGGATAATCATGAGATGAATATTTAAATCTGCCTGTGATATCATAGAAGTGATTAGTTTTTGTTACAAATTCAATAAAACATCGTTTTTATTACAAATTTTCCTGAGTGAATATTTCCAAAAATTTCCTCAATTTTTCAATTCAATGTGAAATTCTATCAAAGAAAAAAAAAACGTAATGTTTGTTGGTTATTAATGTTTTCAGGGTGTTTAGGCAAAGCAAAGGAGCAAATTCTCACTTGATTTTTGTGTTTCCTGTTTCACTTAGTGTAGAAAGAATTAGCTTAAAACAGCCTAAATGTCACGAGAAGAATTTTTCGCGTTGAATTTACTACGAAAAAGTCTAAAAGACAAGAGGCAGATGAAATCATTAAATTTTAGCTATAACTTGTGATCCTTGTGATACATGTTTCTGATTTGTTCAGTGTCTGGTTTTTAAAGCAACACATTTTTCATCACCTTTGAGATAAAGAAAAAAAATGCAATTAGGCTAAGACAAGTGAAAATATAAAAAAAAAATGCCGCAAAATGTTAGTTGCTAAAATGTGTGAATGCGATTAGACATTAAAGATGATATAAGATTACATAAAATTGAATCTGAGAAATTTCGATATTCGAGCTTTTTCGCTAGGACAACAAAATGATATTTGTAAAGTTAAGTGTAATAGTAAATTTAATATTGAAGTGAAAATGGAATGGAGATGTTTTCATTTATCAACAAGTTCAGACAAATGGATAAAAGATGGTGAAAAAGAAAACTGAATTTTTAGTGCGTGTGTTTGTAATTTTTACCAAGTAATTTAACAGAGAAAAAGCATAACAAAGAGAGAAGATAAAAAACGTGAAACACTCAATCATTTATCAAATTAAATTCCTACATTTGGAGATTCGTGGAGATAAAAGTGGATGAAAACTTAGGAAGTTGAATGAAAGAAATGCGTTAGTTTATGAATTTCTAAAGAAAAAAAGGAAGATAAAAAAAGAATAATAAAAATTGAGAAACATAACAAGAGTAATTGAAAACCCTGCCACATGCTAATAAATAATATTTACGTGAATTATAAAATTAAAAAAAAGAAAGAAACATTCATACTAAATAAAGAGAAAGAAGGATAAAAATATTTAAAAAGATTTAATACTTACCTTGATATTAAAGAGTAAAAGTGAAATTACGAAGGAAAAACTGTAAATAATTGTTACAAATTATTAACTGTTTCTTATTAAAAGACATTTTCCATTTGAATTTTTATTATCATTTCTTTATTGATACATTGATGAAATCACAATTTTTTATAAATATCATTCAAACCATTAGAGCTGTAGTTGGGCAACATTGTGAAACAAAACAAAATATTTCACCCTTAAATAGGATTTTACAAAGAAAAAAAAAAGAATCACTACAAAATCTAAGTGTTGTGTGTTATTTCTGTTTTGCAAATTTGTGGCCTAAATGACAATTCTTATTTCCACTGAATTTCGCCATGAAAGAAATGATTTTTCAAATATTCATTTTTATCGTCCACAATCAAGATATAATAATAAATCGACTCACTAAACACTCTTCCATTTTTGATCTCTTCATTATATTTTCTATACAAAGACAAACTCTCTAAAGAAAGTGAAAAAAAAGAAATCGCACATTAAACGTAAGGCATCAAATAAAAAAGAGAAAACTTCAAAAAAAAAAACATCAATAAGTCATTGAGAAGAAATCAATATTTGCACTATTGTTTGCTCATTTTTGTAAGAAAAAAAACACAAGTGTCATGAAAAATGCTGAAAAAACTACATTAAAAAAAATCATAATGAAAGAAGAAACATGTTGTTAATGTTAAAATAATTGTTAATTAATAAAAGATATTTTTTTTGGAGCTAAATCACAGATTTTTCACTCCTCTGTCATGACTACCTATTTCTCCTTCTTTTTTGTACTCTTTCTTCGTGAAATTTACATTTATTCAGACATTTTTACAACGTATAATTATTTCTACAGTGTTTTTTTTCTTCATTCGCATCGTAAGTATGTTTCAAATAAGCACAAGTTACACATTCCCTCAACTCGAATCTGGTAAGTTAATATGTAGTGTCCCCAAAGAGCTCCACTACACATTGAAAGGATTGATAAAATTCTACATTCAAGAACTATTGCAATTATGCAAAAGAATTATAATTATATAATCTCAAATATTATGATCGTTTCCAGGATCTTTTCAACATTCCCAAAAACTAAATTGAAACCAATTGCCGCCTTGGGCATTTCTCAGAAAATTCTTTCTAAGGCACAAAAAAGGCAATTAAATGTGAAATTTCTGACCCAAAAATTCTTCATAGAGACATTAATGGGGTGAAAAGAAAACATACTTGATTGTGCAGCGCTTTCCTCCTTCTGCCGATATTACTTCCAGATGTTGGCAGCGTTGTCCTTGCTCCGGGAGGCACTCTGAACTGGCTGCGCGGAGAAGATGTGCGCAATCTGGCGTCGATTGACCGCAGAGATCGATCGGGCGGCGAAATCCTGATGAGGAATCAAGTGTCTTCCCTCGATGGCCGGCAGGAGAACGCCTAAAAGTGCCGAGAAGATTAATACTCGCCACTATATTGAAGCGTACTAGTTGATACTCACTTGCATGGCGCGGCGGCTCTTCTCGCGGCGCCTCGCGATAAATCAGCCTAATGATCGGCGGCATTGGTTCCAGCGGCTCCAGCCGATGGGCCTGATAAACGGGCAACTCCGTGCTGCGACCGCTGCCGGGCAGGAGGGCATTTGACGATTTGCTCTGCAGCAGCGTCTCTCGACGCGGAGGCCTCGCCATGGGCTCCAGTTTCTGGATGTCCAGCCGCTGGAGTCTCGTTGAGAGATTTACCGTGGAGCGCTCTGGTGACTTTGGGCGGCTCCTCTGTGGCGCCCGATATGTGATGCTGCCATTGCGCAGCTCCCTAGCGCGGGGGCTCACCTGAAAAGTGGCTGAAGTGGGCGAAGTGCCCCCAAAAACGTATCCTCTTCTCGCCTGGATGTGGCCGCTGCGCGTCTCCGACGAGAAGTGTGATTTCCGCCGTCGCTGGGGCGGAGGATCAACAGCAAACACCTCCTCGAAGTCCTCCTCGGCCTCGGGGAGCCTCTCGGGGTCGTAGTAGATGGGGATTGTTGTGCCGGAAATGCGTAGGTGGGGAAAAACGTTCACCCACTCGAGGATTTCTTGCCTCGTCTTGGCATCCGATGGCAGCTCTTCCTCCCCGTAGAAGACGCGCTCTATGCGCTCCCACTCGAGCTGATTCTGCCGGATGGCATCCTCAGCCCAAGGGATAGAGCCCGTGCTGCTCCGTCCGACCGAACTTGATGTGGAGCGATTGAACACTTCTCTCAGACTGCCGGACGAATCGCCCGACGAGACTTCCTCATCCCCGAACAGTCGCAAGTTGTTCAACTTACTCGACATCTCTCGTCTCTCAGTCAGCGCGATCCACACGATCCATTGCGAGGAAAGAGGCCAGAAAATCCACGAGCAATATTATTGGCTGCTGGAGCAAAACACAAAAACTTCTACACTGTAAAATTCTGCGTGAGGGTTGTTTCATTCGAAAACATTTTGTGGGTGGCTCTTAACTTAAAAGAATGTTTCATTGAAGAGGGTGGTTGTTCTTAAAATAAAATGTGTACTATCGCCATAAAGATTCTCTTAAAATTTGGTTATTAATTTGCTATCCTTCATCCCTAATACAGATTGGGAATAAAATGCGAAACACTACAAAATATTTCATAAATAACTCTATATTGGAACCATGAAGGAATTTCACTGATTCCATTGAATTCATCGTTGAGAGAATTTTACTGAATTTCTCTTATCTTTGCACTCTTTTAAGTTAAAAATCTTCGAAAGTCGAACATGTGTTGTGAATCCCAGTCACCGCGAGCGCTGCAGTGGTGGCGAAACGTCATGATTTACAGCTGGCTTGGGATTTTGCCGCGTGTTTGCAGCAGAAACGCAGTGATCTTGGCCAGGAATGCAAGTGGAATGACCACAGAGAGTGGCCCTGTGGCGTCCGCCATCCGCCGGGGACTGGAGGCCACCTTCTCGCCTGTTCACCTCGAGATAATCAACGAGTCGCACATGCACAATGTGCCCCCATCGTCAGAGACGCACTTCAAAGTCCTCGTTGTTTCCACCCAATTCGACGGCGTCCCTCTCGTCAAGGTGAGCAATTGCAGGTCAAAAGACGTGGGAATCGATTGCTTAACGATATTCTTTATTTGACAGCGTCATCGGATGGTGAATGAGGCAGTGAAGAATGCCCTGGAGGGCGCTTTCGTGCACGCCTTGTCGCTGGAGACAAAGACACCGAGCCAGTGGGACTCCGCGTCCAAGGTGGACCCCAGCCCCAAGTGCCTCGGCGGATTCGGGCGGTAGACACGCCGGTGAACAAAAAGGGACGAACGAGCAACTAAAAAGGTCCACTAAATTCATAAATTCACCGAGTCCAGTCTCAACTTGCCGTCGTTCTCCGTGAAATACAGCATATCCGCCATCGACTGCTCACAGATGAGATTCTCCACGCGCTGGTGCATCTGCAAGATTCCAGGCAAGAACGATACAAGGTGAGATTGGGCTAAAAGTCCAGCAATCAAGTGTATTTTGTGAAATTCTTCTGTAGTCAAAGTGTGCATAAAGATATTCAAGAGACAGAAAAGCGAACAAAAATGTGATTTTTGCACACAAAAAAAAACGGTACACTTTTGGTGAAATCAAAGCCACGCAAAACAATTGTATAACGTTTCTGTGTCTTTCCTAACAAATATTTAATTGCATCAGTGATGTAGCTCTTTGTAATTTGATTGATTTTCTAATCCGGAGCTGCGACTCCGACCACTTTCACCTCACACAAAGAGGCTTCAGTCGCGTTGTAAACAAATTCGCGCGAGATCAATTGGCGTTATCATTAATTGTAATGCATCTGTGGATGCGCATAATGGTTCGGTTGAACTCTTCATTCATCTTTGTAATGACCTAAAATAATTATATTTATGTTTTGTGAACTCACCCCTCTGCATTTGTATCTCTCCTCAATCTCCGGATACTTGAAGTTCGGCCCAAAATTACAGCTCACCGTCACTCCTTTATGCAGCGAAATCGTGGGATAGTAGCTGCCGCCAAAGACTTCTGTCCACGCTTCGCCTTGGCACTCGCCGTTCTTGAAGTAGTAAATCTTGCTGCCCGGCAGTGGCTTCAGACTCTTCAGCGTCTCATTGATCTTGTCCTTGTCCTCGTAGTACAGATGACTCTTGAACTTCACCAGCGGACGATCTTTGTACGTGTTGGGCGTGTAGGCGCGCCCCTCAATCTGCGGCAGGACAATGAGGAAGCCTAGTGTGTCTCCCTCACCATAGCCAGGACTGTAGTGCTTCCCATGAGACTCGTGAAAGCGCGTACCTTTGCGCGATCGCCAAGAGTAGCCGAACTTGTCATAGCCGAGCGGAGCCTGGAGATTGGCGTACTCCTGTCCCCAGCCCATCCGCACAGCCGCTCCCTCGGGCATGTCCTCAATGGTGGCCTCCCAATACCAAGCGCCTCGGTTGACAAAGTGTGTCGCTCTCACCATGCAATAGCCTTTGTCGCCTGCAAGAAAGTGCATTTGTTCGTAATTGCAACACAACAAATGATGATTCACACTGAAGCTCACCGGTGACAGAAAGTCTGTCCTCTGAGATCTTAAGCTGTGGCGCACGATCGTGCAGTGCAAGGAGCACGGCGTTCGGCGAGAGGATGCGATAGAGCCAGCCAGGAATGGGCTTCCCCGCCCAATCTGCACTCTCGTCGAACTCCTGCCGGAACGGGGCGTGCGGATCGGGCTCCGCCAGGATGTAACGATAGCCGTCCTTGTTGAAGGGATGCTCCATCGGATACCCATGAGCGGGCAGCTTCACATTGGCCGCCACGTCCCCACTCAGACGGCCCTTCTTCCCCGACGGGCCCGCCTCACCGCCCGGAAACTTCCGCTTCGTCTGGCGCCCCGACTTGGCGATATTCTGAGAGCCTGCAAAGAGAGTCAAAACAACAGTGTGAACAATGCCTTGTGTGCTGATTTCACAAAAGCCAGTGATTTACAGTTTAAATTGTCCTCCATGTGCGATAATCCTTTTCTCTCTCACTCCGCGTGTGTGACACAAACACACAAAAGGCGCCCCCCCAAAAATGAGTTCAATCGATAAAACTTAACTGTTGTGTTTTCTCTTCCCAACACACGAAAAAATACACAACTTCACTCTTGGCCCGACTATCGAGGCACAAACATTGCATTACATTCTATAAATCGAGCTTCTAATTAATAATGCATCGCTTGAACACACAACTGTATGCTAAGTGGGTCTCTTGAATCATTTTAAAATGCATTTTGATAGCACGTTTCTTCACATATTCCTCCTTTTCCCCATTCAAAGCTCACAGCAAGAGAGAAGACACACTGCCAAAGTGGTCAGGCAGAAAAAAGGCAAACATTTACACATTCTCTCGAATTAATTTGTCGTGTGTGACGTCCACTTTTTTGATTACACTCTCTCGCGCTCGATGTTCTTTTAATAGGAGAGAGCTACAGAAATTTGCGTGCGCTGAGGGAAGATTTCAGGGAGTATATTTTCAATTGTTTGCCATTGTTCTGTCCATTCAGCAAAATAGAAGTGTGTAACATTTGTAGTGCACACTAGAGAATTCACAAAACCTTGACACCATAAAATCGTCTCTTTTCCCATTCGTCAAATTCATGCGAGAGCAAATTTTTATCTCTGCACAAATATTCTTTTCTTCCGCAAACACACAAACACACTCCAGTCGTGCTTTTCGATTTTATTTTTAAACACTGGTTTTCTTTTTATCTATCGCTCTGTGTGCACTCAATTTTGTATCAGCAAATCAAATACCAAAATTTCAGCATCTTATTTCACACACACACAAACACAGGAAATTGAAAAAAAAAGTCATGCTTTGTTATTGAAATTATATATCAACTCGATAAATTCACTCTGCATTTTCTTAGCAATGCCAAAACATTGATAACAATTCTTTCACACTATTCCTCAATAACCCACACAGAAGATATTTCTGATGCTTCTCAGATAATAAAACTCAACGTTCCTTATCAATGTGCTTTCACACAATTTCAGTGGCCGAATTACAAGCATGAAGGAAAAGTATCTTTCTCACGATAAGATAGTGTTTGGAACACATCATTTCGTTCATAAACCAGGCAAGATTATGATCCTAAATAGAGTATAAAATATGCATTTATGAATTCTAGCAATCTAGGATATTTGTTCACATTCGTGAAAAATTTTATTCAGCTCAATCAGTGAAAAATGTATGCGCTAAAGCACATTTCCCTCAAAAACGTCTTGCTGACAATCAAAGAGAGCATTTGGAGGCATTTTGGATTGTCTAACTCTGCAAAAGAAACACCGATAGAGAGTGAAGAGTTCATTCCCTTCAGAAATGCTTTGCTGACGATCAAGACGCTGATTGAGAGTGAAGAGTTTATTCCACTCTTCATGATATCAAGCTTTTTCGGCCTTGTATTGATCTGGATAGTGACAATTCGAATGGAAAGTCGGAATACGAAGAAATTGCAAAAGAAGTACAGGAAAGCTAAGAAAATCCAGAAACCCCTTCGAATTGCTTTCCAACTGACCAACCAGGACAAGCTTGAGGACAAGACTGAAGTCTATAAGGAGGGCAAAGAGATTGAGTATGAGGAAAAATCTGTCATTGTTGCACCAAAATTGGAAGTCATTGGAGATGTCGGTGAGCAGAGAAGTGAGAACATGTTCACAATCGACACAAGTGTTGCAAAACTCACAGAAATCCCAGAAGTATCAACTAAACCAATTGTTAAACCCTTGATCAAGAAGAAAATCCCTAAATCCTGCCTTCCCAGAGTGGATCCAATTGAGTATCGCAACAAGCGAATGAAGAAATCCAGTCTTGATAGTAATTTTGCATTCGGAAGTCGTCTGTCAACGCCTCGTTGGAAGGATTTCAGTGGTGATGGCTCTAAAAGAAGTCTGCACTCGCAGATGTCCGTCGACATTACGTCCTCAAGAGGCTCATTATTAAGTACAGGGACAACACTAATCAGTGAACAAAAGTGCCAAAAGATAGGCGAGAAGAAACGTAAATCAGAGGCCAAATTGAATCAAGACTCCAGTTCAAGTTCTTCACAACACTCAAGTCACAAGTAGAAGAATTGTAGTCAGATGAATAATTAGAAATATGTAATTAAAATTAATTATTAAATATTTTGTTTCTTCATGCATCCATTAAAGCTTTCAATGTCTAATCCTTCTGCACACAAATCACAAAATGATGTGACATAAAGGGAACACTGTGGCGTTAGAGTGCTAAATATGATATTTATTAGTATTTTGTGAGATGTTCACGTATCAATTTGATAGCTGTGATAGGTGAAAAAAAACTGCGGCGAAATAATATTGATTGTCTATCGTCGACAGACACGAATTGTCGACTGTTTGGTGGGTCAAAGAAGGAAGCACGGCAAATAGACGACACAATATCACCCAAAAAATTCCTCTTCTATCCAAACACACATTAGCACAGCGACGTGTGCGCGATTGTGACTAAAAGTGCGGTGTTTTATTGTTATGAAATGCGGTCAAATGTTGCGACCGTGTCACACACACGAGAATTTTATTATTAATTTTGCATTGGCAGGGACAGTGACTGAGTGAGTGACTTGTATTGAAGAATTTCCCAATTGTGTACCGATTTGTGAGTTGAATTGGAAGGAAAAAAAATCAGATCAGATGACAAACTGTATCGATCTACGCGACTGCTGTCTGTGCGGAGACTGAAGGCCTCACGATAGAGATTCCCAGAATAAGAGTGGAAAAAGAGAAAAATTCTGCTATCTTACTCTGATAGACGCTTTCCGGTTTGATTGCCGTCAAGTCTCGCGCCACCAGGCCGAACATTTGGCCGCTCTCTGGATTCTCCTCGTACGTGAACAGCGTCCCGATGTCCTTCACCAGTGCTCGCTGCACTGTCGCGTACCAGGATTGCGTCAGGCGTCTTGGCATCGTGGTCATCGCCTCCCAATATTGATCAATGAAGGGGATTATCTCCTTGTCCTTGCTGAAACTGTAGCGAACGTTGCCATCCTTCACCGTGGCCTGTTGCATATTGGCGATGGCGGTTAGACACATCTGTGGAAGTGCTGATAAAGGACATTCGCAGTTATCAAATGTGCAAAATTGTGCTTCCGGACAGACAAAAATCCTTACATGCTTGGCTTTTCTTGAACGTCTCAAGGCCAGTTGTCGAGCAATTCTTGCACACAAAAGTGTAATTTGTCAAGAAGGGGAGGAGCTTTCCCAACTGATACCCAATGCAAGATTCATGATACCACCGGCTGCACGTGACGCAGAGAAGTTCAACTATGTTGAGATTTCGCTCCTTCCCACTGAAATGTAAACAAAAAGTGTGAGGTTATGAGACCCCAAACAAACCACTCAATTGACAATCTTCAGCCAAATAGACACTGGAAATGGCATAAAAATAGCGTGGAGGAAGTAATATTAGCGACTCCTATGAGAATAATCACTTTATTAGCTTACCAATAGCAATTATTGAGTGGATCCTGCTTCTTGTTCTCGTTCGTGCCGTTCTCCATTTTTTCTCCGTTCTTCTGCATTTTAACACTTCACTCACTGTTTAATAGCAATAAGACGATCACTTCCGAGATTACTTTGTTCTTTTGTTCCAAATTTAGGGGAAATAGTGGGATTTTCTAGTGTAAATCGCATAAAAAGAGATCTGTGAAAAACCGATGCCCACAAGAAGTAGTTTCGTTTTTTGCCTATGGCGCTGCTGTTCCATCTTCGAAAAAGGCCTATTGAAGAAATCTAACCTCAAAATTTGTGCATCAAAACAACCGGTGATTTTTGTGCAGGAAGATTATCCGTTGAATTCCTCCTTAATCCTTATCGAACAATGAAGCGTGTAATACGCAGATACAGCTCTGCGAGGCCTGATGTTTTTCCATCTACAAGTAAGAAAATTTTTCGCAAGAATGACGGGAAAAAGATTGTGGAGAAAGAGACTGAATTCCGACAGAATTCCGTGAAAATTCAGATGCTCTCGCGATCTCTGTACAATCAAGTGTTCAAGAATTACGAGAAAGACAAACCACCTGATAATATTCTGGTGAACAGGTGAGATTAAAGCAATATTCAGTGATTAAGAGACATAATGTTGTGATGCTTGATGTTTTTAGGTGGAAGTCTGATCTTCATAGATTTGGAATTGATTTGGATAGTCCGCAGAAGCTTCCAGATGTTGACTTGAAGCTGCCAGAGTTCAGGGGGAAAAACCTCGAGGAGCACTTTGAAGCCATAGCAAATGAACAGAGTTTGCCGTACAGAAACTTAATAGAAACTCTGTTGGGAGATGTTCCAGAGATGCCGAAGATCTGGTCATCAGTTCCCGGATGGACAGTTTATCACCCTGAGAGTGGAACTGCAGAATCCATTCCATTTCCCGAGGAAGAGGCGGTGGTGTTTGACGTGGAAGTGTGCATGAAGGCTGGCAGCAATCCCACTTTGGCTTGTGCTGTTGGCAAGAAGAGATGGTATTCGTGGACAAGCCGAGATCTTGTCAATGGTTCATCTGGACACGTCGATGGGACAAGGTATGAGACAGAAGATCTCATTCCCTTGGAATCATCACCAGAACAGGCTTTCAAAGATTCTCCGGATGGTTTCTTGAGGCCCAAAATCATCGTGGGTCACAATGTATCCTTCGACAGAGCTCGCGTAAAGGAGCAGTACTGGATCGATCAGACTGGAGCGCGATTCTTGGACACAATGTCTCTGCACGTGTGCGTGAGCGGAGTCACGAGCTACCAGCGAGCAATGCTGAAGAGCAGCAAGGAATTGTCGGACGAGGACATCGCCTGGAGTACTCAAAGTTCCCTGAACAGCCTCGCGGAAGTCTATAAACTCTATTGCGATGGGCAGGAGTTGGCCAAAGATGAAAGGGAGTTGTTTATGAAAGGATCCTTGGCTGATATTCAAGATAACTTCCAAAATTTGATGACTTACTGCGCCAGGGACGTTTTGGCCACACATTCTGTCCTGAGAAAACTCTTCCCTATGTTCGCAGAGAGATTTCCCCATCCCGCCACCCTTGCGGGGATGCTGGAGATCGGATCAGCTTATCTGCCCGTGAATACAAATTGGAACAGATATATTTCCGAAGCGAATCTCACGTACGAAGATCTGGACATTGAGGCAAAGCATCTTCTGGCTCGTCGAGCAGACGAAGCGTGCAAGTTGATGCACGAGAAGGCTTATTGCAAGGATCTATGGATGTGGGATCAGGACTGGAGCACACAGGATCTCAAGATGAAAAAGAAACCCTCGCCAAAAGCCTCAAAAGCCCAGAAATGTGAAGAGGAGGAAGAAGACGTGGAAGAAATGACTGAAGAAGAGATTTCCCTGCGAGAGAAATTCTCCAATTTGTATGCGATGAAGGATTTACTGCCTGTCCGAAGACCTCTTTTGCCTGGCTATCCCGAGTGGTACAGGAAGTTGTGTGACAAGCCCGATAGCGATGATTGGTCTCCGGGAGCGAAGAACATTGGAACGGGAATGCAAGTTGCTCCCAAACTGCTTTCTCTATGTTGGGAAGGTTATCCTTTGCACTTTATCCGGGGGAAAGGATGGGGATTCCTGGTGCCACACAAGAAGGAGCGAGAGGAGGGCGAATCTGGTGATATTCCTCTGGAGCAGCTCGTCCACAAGTGTCCAGTGATTGAGATAATCTCTGAGGCATCGCCTAGAGAAAGCAGGGATGCAATGAGTGGACTGTGGAAGGACGTGGAGTCGTCGATCAGTCGAAAAGACTTCTACAGGAAGAAGAGGAAGGACAAGACAGATGGAGTTTACACTGGGACGGGAGTTTGGTGCAATCAGGATCTCGAGGACTGTTGCTGGTTTCTCAAGTTGCCACACAAGGATGGTGTGTCGCATAGAGTTGGAAATCCTCTGGCCAAAGACTTCATCAACAAATTCTCAGAGAATGTCCTATCAGGTGAGGCGCAATTCATATGGGAAATATATTATATTTGGTGGACTGATGGAAATCTTGTGCATTTTCAGGCGATGGAGCGACTGCGAGGCGAGTGATTGAGATCGCTAAGATGCTGTCGTACTGGCGCAATAATCGGGATCGTATTAGTGGGCAGATCGTCGTGTGGCTGCTGAATAGTCAGCTTCCGGACCATCTGAAGCTGTCTGAAGGAGATTTCGGAGCGATTATTCCCCAAGTTGTGGTCTGTGGGACTCTGACGAGGCGCGCCATGGAGCCCACTTGGATGACGGCCAGCAATGCTCAGCCGGACAGAGTTGGCTCTGAGCTGAGATCAATGGTTCAAGCTCCTCCGGGATATCGCATTGTGGGCGCCGATGTGGACTCCCAGGAGCTCTGGATAGCTTCAGTGCTGGGCGATGCGGACGTGGGAACTCATGGAGCCTCGCCACTTGGCTGGATGACACTGAACGGCACCAAAGCCACCGGAAGCGATATGCACAGTGTCACGGCAAAGGCTGTGGGCATTTCCAGAGATCACGCCAAGGTGATAAACTACGCGAGGATTTATGGAGCAGGTCAGAACTTTGCTGAGAGACTATTGAAGCAGTTCAATCCCACGATTTCGGATGGAGAGGCGCGATCAAAGGCTCAAAAAATGTTTCAAATGACCAAGGGAAAGAAGTCCTTCTACCTCAAAGAGGAGTTCTATGACAACTTCCCGGATCCGCGGAGACCTTTCAGCACGTACGAGGCCATGAAGATGGCAGCTTCCACCAGGACTCCCATTCCGGAGATGTTCAAGCGGGCGAAATGGGAGGGTGGTTCAGAGAGTGCCATGTTCAATCGTCTTGAAGAGATCGCCGGCAATTCTCATCCCGTCACGCCGTTCCTGCGCGGGCGTCTCAGTCGTGCCTTGGAGCCTTCGGGGGATTCTGATGATCGCTTCCTGCCGACGCGCGTCAATTGGGTGGTTCAGAGTGGAGCTGTGGACTTCCTGCACTTGATGCTGGTGACGATGCGTTGGCTGATGGGACGCCAGGTGCGCTTCTGCCTCAGTTTCCACGATGAGATTCGCTATTTAGTGCGCCAGGATGTCGCCTATCGTGCCGCTCTGGCCATGCACGTCACGAATCTCCTGACCAGGGCTTTCTGTGTCCGTCGCATCGGCCTCAATGACCTACCTCAATCCATCGCCTTTTTTGCCTCTGTGGAAGTGGACGCTGTGCTGCGCAAGGAAGCCACGCAGGACTGCAAAACTCCGTCAAATCCTCATGGTTTATCCGGAGGTTATGGGATTCCGGCGGGAGAGTCTCTGGACATTCAACAAGCCATTGAGAAGGCCAAAGGAAGTGATCTCTCAGCGTGGGAATGGCACAGGAAGAGAAATACAAAATGATCAAATATTATACCTCAACAGTGCCAAGAAGTTTTGATACAAAGAATATTTTTAAAGACAAGCTCGATATTTTTTTTCCTATAAAATTACAGTCTATTTCAGTGCATATTTACAAATAATCTCATTAGTTTGACTAACTTTGGGATGATACACTTCTGGAGGCTGGCTGAGTGTCATATATCAGTGTCCGTGACCGTCGAGGAGCCCGATGAGCTGTTGCTCGTGTTCTTGAGGAGGAAAGTCACCTCGTGACTCGTGGACAGATCCACTTCCTCCGTCTCTTGTGCGCCTCGCTTGCGCACCATCATAACAACAAACGCAGCGATAAAGGACACAATGCTGAAGCTCACCATTGCACTGCCAACTACAAGAGAGGGAATTCCCATTATAATTTTTGCACGGAACGCACAGCAATAATTAAGAGAAATTCTCCCACCACCGCACACAGAAACAAAAAATCAATTCATTTCCTTTTTCATTGAGCATTTCCACGTCGATTGCATTGGCGCACAATTGCTCAACTCTTTGCAATGTTCAAAGTTGTGTTCGTGAAGAGATTTCGCGCTGTGGAATTTCACTTAGAAGAAAAGATAGTGAATCTCTGTGAGTCTGAATGCGTTGGATGATTCAATCAACAAAGATCGTAAGTGTAAGTTTTTCACATGCATAAATTCAAATAGATTTTGCGCAAAGAGTATTCACTAGAGAGTTTAAACCAGACGAGATTTATGCCCATATTCAACTCTTTATTCGAGTGTAAGGCAAAGATTTTGCTGTTTTCTGTTGTGGAAAATTGAAAAGAAATGCTTCAGACCTTCACAATTTCCCAACTCAAACGGAAAAGAAACATTTAATATGGAAAAAAAGGCAATAAGAAAGATCATCTACGAACGGGCCACAATTGCTGCTGAGACTTTGGGATTCTTCCTGGTGCTGTTCGACAAGGATGACGTCTTGAGAGCCTCAGCCACGTGCGCTAGAGTGCCATTTGTCACCGGAGGATTGCTAATGTTGAGGATCTTCACGAAGAGATCGTAAAGATCGACGGAGTCGAAGGGCTCGAGGACTTTGTGCTCCTGAAAATCCGGTCCTTTGGCCATGAACATTGAGTACATGGACGGAAGCCCCTGATTGTCGTATCCATGGATGCCGTACACGTGATCTGGCGTGAAAGTCACGTTGTAATTTGCCGCATACCACGCAGCTGAGTCATACAAGTCCTGGAAGGCGTACACAGGATCAGCCACAGCTGTTATTGGTCCCGATCTGGCAGGATTCTTGAAGTGCCACCGCTCAAGGAGTTCTGTATCGTTGTACACTTTGAAATGTCCATTGCTTTCGGCGCCTCTTCTGAGTCTCTGATAGACTTCATCGAACTGTCCTGGTTTCGGGACAATTTGCAGGACAGGCGATGTGCCGTAGAAATCACAGGTTCCATTGTTGACAAACTTACGTAGATCGATTACGTTTTTCGACGTCACACCTTCCATTCCATGATCACTCAAGTGAATCACATTCACGCGATCGCTGAGACTATTTTCCTTCAACTTCTCCTGAATGATTTTCGTGAGATTGTCCAGTTTGGTGATCAAGCCGCGGATCTGCAGAGAAAATGCATAGAGTTGAAGTGTTAGGAAAGAACAGAGACAGAGTGAGAATGCAAATTTAATTAGCATTGCAATTGCATTGCATGCCGTTGATGTCTGCATTTAATTCTAACCGCAAGTGTTGCATTATTCTTAATTCAGGTTTTTAGTAAAAAATATATATATAGAGAAATTAATTAGGAAATATATATTGAAGAAAACACGTCAATGTCATCACTGCTTTTTTTGTAAAAGCATTTTAAGCAGATGTTCTGCTCTCGTGTCGTAAGATCCAGAAAACAATTTGAACAATAACACACTTTTTCTGCTCTTTCTTCATCTCCGCAACTATGTAAATACGTCTGAAACTCACAATTTGAGAAGGAAATTATTGAATATATTCGTCTCACCACATCAGAATCTGGCCCATAAATGTGTCCATCCGTGTCCGGTTCCTCAATGTACATCATCACGAGACTGGCTGGCTTCTCCTTATCAGTCAGCCAGTTCATGACAATGTCTACGCGCTCACTCCACGCCATGGATTTATTGTAGACTTGGACGTGAGTGCAATTGCGGCCGGAATAGGGAAAGTCACTGCCTGGCCACATCATGCAACCTGAGTATTTCCCTCGCAGTTCATTCAGTGTCTGGAAAGTGATCAATTAGCCACTGGTGGAGATAAGGGAATGTCAGATTACTCACATAAATCGGGACAACTTGCTCGTTGTGGTGGAACAGTGGGAAGCCGTAATTCAGGTACTTTCCAGACACTCGATCGTAGACGGAATTCGCTGTCACGCCGTGCACACCCGGGAACACTCCCGTGGCGATTGAGTGGTGATTGGGAAAGGTCTTCGTGGGGAAGACGTTTTTCATGTAGGGCGCCGAGACGCCCTGCTGCCGGAAACTGTTCATATACGACGTGATGTTGCGCTGAAGGTATTCATTCCGGAATGCATCGTACGATATCACAAGCAGACTGTTTTCCTGCCGCCCGACATTCCTGGCAGCGCTCCCTGTAACTGCACACCATAGAACTATAGCTATACTCACTCCCGTGAAATTGAGCATCTTCACGTGGGAAAATGCTGGTAAACAATGTTATTTTTTTGCATTGTGCTCCGCGACGTCCCCCTCTCTGGCACTCAGCCGATAGGCCTTTTCGAAAATTCAGCGGCGACTTTCGAAAGCGCTCGTGACGTCATCTCGCAGTCGCGGCGAAACAGGCGAAGTTGAATAGTGGAGTTTCTCGTCAACGGCCGCTTGGTCTGCGAGTTGCATGAAAATCAACAATTCAGTGTGTTTATTCCCTCGCAATTGGATCGTGTGCATGATTAAGTGGGTGATCAGGTAGCTTGCGAGTAGTGTGTGGTGAGATCGTGAGAAAATGAGTAGATTTGAGGTGAGTGCAAGGGTGAAGAGCTCCGTTGTCCCGCGCGCCTGTCACTGGAGATCCCGTTAAACATTTTGTTTGGGGGCGCTTGGGCATTCCCATTTTCAGATAGGAATCACGCCAACACGGGTGACGCTTGCCCGGAAGCGTGATGAGGCACGAGAGGAGACGCTGGTCACCATGGCGCCCTTTTCGGCCAAATCCACTGTCATGTTTGATGAGATTCCAGTTGGAAAGGTCGCTCGGCGTGTCCTTCTCGTGGAGAATCCCACTTCGGTGGAGAGTAGAATCCTCGTGACGAAGACTTGCAAGCCCGAGTTCTGCATCGCCCTGGAGTGGACGGATGCCGTGATTGAGAGTGCGGGCAAGAAGACGCTGGAGATTACTTGGAGCCCGCCAAAAGCGGTGGCTTGTCGGGAGGTTATTCAATTCACGGACAGTCGCGGCTTCCGGAAGGACGTGGCGGTGGTTCTGAAGTCCGTGGAGCAACGGAAGGGGGTGAAGAAGCCCCTAAGGGCTAGTAATGCGCCTCAGATGAAGAGGACAAAGACCAAAACTCCCACTCCACCTCGTCGCGTCGGCCGGAAGGTGCTCATCTCGCCTGAGGTGGTCATCAAGTACAAGTCCAAGTCTCCGCGGCTCCGGAAGATGATCTCGCCGACAAAGAAGCCCCGTGACAGTGTGAAGAACAAGGAGAATCAGCTGCCAGTGACTTCTCCCAACATTTCCACTCTTTTTGATCAGATCAACTTCACTCCAGTCGCTGTGACCAAGAAGCCGGATGGTATATAATCATTCCCTGTGCTAAACAGATCCCAATTTACCCTGAATTTCTATTCGCCAGCCAACGACATCGACTACTTGGCATCTCTGCCGACACCTGTTGCTGGAGCGTCAGGCGTGCAGCGCAGATTTGAGTGGTCTCCAGATGAATACGACTCCATCCAGTCATCCGTTCAGCAATCCATCCAGCCCAGGCAGCTGCTCCAGATTCCTGAGGTGCAAGACTGTTCTCGTCTCAGCACGGAAACCTATGTCAAGGGCGCTTCCAACTCCAAGGACTCCTTCGAAGACTGCCCGGAAATGGGTCTGGAGGAGCACGTTCCGGAAATCCACAAGACCTTCGATGTCACCAAGAGAATTGAGGTGAGTGGCGACAAACTAAGGAGGGGGGCTTTCTAGGTCACAAGACCTATCGATTTTTCGCCCAGCCACATATTTACCAGCCCCAAAAATCACCAATAAACAGCAAAGGGCATAAAAATGGAATAAGTTGGGGTTGTGATTGTGCGTGGAAATAACTCAAGATAGACAATGCGATGAATGGGAAATTTATCATTTATTTATTCTCCGTCTGTTTGCATTTTGGCCACTCTTCCCGAAATTTCATAGCAAGGAGATAAGGAGAGAAATCACAGGCATTTCTTCCCAGCTCGGCGCGTTGAGAAATTGTCTAGACTCACGAAGAGGGCAAATCGCGGAAAATGCGTTTTTCATGGTCATAAACTTCTCCCTATAAAAGGCACAGGAATATATTTAAAGACATCAATGCGTGAATACATGAGAAATAATAGGATTTTTACGACCCTATTTCTAATCATTCACTAAAAGTGCTTCACCTTTCCTTTCCTCACTTATTTTTTTCACAAAAACATCTCACTCACGTGAGGCGAAATAGTTGTTTTTTCGGTTGTTTATCGATTAAGAAAGGGCTGAACAGAGACTAAATGTGGTTGTGATTGAATGAATGGTTTTTCAATAAATACTAACAATTATTATCAATACAATTAAGTAAAATTGAAGTAAATCAATTGAGATGCAAAACATTTGTTTGTTTGCATTTTAGAGCACTGAATTTTCTTTAAATTGAAGCTGCTTAGCTGGGAAAAGAGTATTATTGTATTTGGGAAAAAGGTCGAGATACCTCCCAGAGACTGGCAATTTGTGCGTCTTATCGTCTCGTCTAGGCTGAAAATGAGAGCAACTCTGGCACTTGTGTTGATGTGTGTCAATCAGTCTTCCACGCAGGAGGGCAAAGGCAAAATGCATTACTTTTGGGGTGAAGTGTGCGGCCTTTCTGGTTATAATTTAGTTTATTCACGATATTTTTTCTGTATTTCATTATCCTGATAGACACATTATGAAAGCACGGAGCATATATCTCGCCAAGTGGACAACATCGTGCTGACGCCACTCAGGAAGATCATCGCGTCTGAGTCGATGAAGAACTTGAGCGGACAGAGCAAAGAACAGGAGTTTCTCAAGCTTAATCAAGGCTCTATGCCGAACTTGCATGAGATAGAGAACATCAACTCAATTGAGAGTAATAGATATTTCTTCTCTGGAAGTGAAGTGGAAACTCTAAGTGTGAATGGCGAGAGGCCATCAACGATTGCTTTTGACGCCAATGAAATCCGTGCTCAGTCTAGTCGAATGAATCTTCATGAAGTTGAGCCTGATGTGAGTCCAATTGCGCAAGTTCGTGAGGATTTGTTCAAAGTGCCAGTGCTTAAGAGACGCAATGATCACATTGCGATGTCGAATATCGAAGTGAGGAGTTCTCTGATGACACTTTCGCCGCCCAAGAAGTACCGTCCGGATGATGTGTGTTCCACCAGAGCTTCCAGTGCTGATGGATTGTCTATGAAGTCGTGGTCACGCTATCAACCCAAGAAACTCAAACCTCTGGTGCTCGTGAAGCCGAAGAGGAGCGTGACGCCGAAGAAAGAGGATCGCGAAGTGACTCAGATCTACGATGTGAATGTTCTGAGATATGTGAATCCTGATCCTTTCGCTGCCACCATGACCGCTGATCCGTTCCTCTCGGCCACGGTGTTTCTGGATGATGAGGCAGTGGAGAAACTGGAGAAGCACTTCAAGAAATGGCTGAATGCTCTTGTAACAGTGCCAGAGGAATTTGATGGCGCGGACCAGAAAATAGACGTTGCTCGTCTGTTTAATGAAGTGAAGAATAGGGAATTGACTTTGGCCCCCACGAAGGAGAGTGTTTCAGCGAAGTATTTCATAAAGTATCGCTTGGAGAATCTGCGAAAGGCGGCTTCTGAACTGTATCAGAGACATGAAATCCAGCATATTCTCTCACATGTAAGATTTAAACTATTTCGCATTTATATGATGTTATTTACTTACATGTCTGTTTATTTGTCTTTAGGTAACTGTTTTGGTGGAGAAGAAGCAACTCACCATTCAGCAAAATCGCGATTTACACAAAGATATCGCTCTGCAGCGACAAATACTGGAGCTGATTTTCTGCTTCAATCCATTGTGGTTGCGAATTGGCCTGGAGGTGGTGTTCAATGAGAAAATAGAGTTGACTTCCAATCGTGACATTCATGGACTGACAAATTTCATTCTCAATCGTCTGTTTCGCAACAAGGCGTTGGAGAAGAAGTCCAACCGCAGCTACATCTTCACTGCTGAATATGGGATGAAGATTAAGAAATTTGCACTGAAGCAGCTGTACCTTCTAATCTTCTTACTTGACCGAGCGAAGCAGGAGCGCATCATCAGGCACAATCCGTGTTTGTTTGTGAAGGGAGCTCGTTGGAAGGAGTCCATGGAGATTATGACTCAAGTTTCGTCACTCCTTGTGACCAATGTTGGTGACATATTGAGATACCTAAAGCGGATTGGATATGTGTTGGAACATAAGCAGACATATCTTGACGAATTTAATTATGCCTTCAGCAATTTGGCCACAGATTTGAGAGATGGCATTCGCCTTACGAGAGTAATGGAAGTGATACTAATGAGGGAGGATTTGTCGAGAAATCTGCGTTATCCTGCTATATCGCTTCTGCAGAAGCGACACAATGCCGATGTGGCACTGTTGGCACTCTCGGAGGCGGAATTTGAGATTATTGGCAATATCACGGGAAAGGATATTGCAGAGGGACATCGTGAGAAGACTCTGTCGCTTCTCTGGCAGATCATTTACAAGTTTCGTGCACCAAAATTCAATGCTGCCGCTATGACAATTCAGAGATGGTGGCGGAATTTATCGCTGAAAGTGACCATCCGGCGGAGAATCGCCTACAGGAAGGAGATTGTGCGTCATCGCGCTGCCACGGTGATCCAGAGTGCCGTGAGGGGTTATCTCACGAGGCGGGCCTACAGAGAGTACCGAGAGGAGCGCATTGTGGCTACGATAGTGATTCAGACATACTATCGACGTTTTGCTGCACAGAAGAATTATGCGAGAATTCGCTGGGCGGCACTCACTGTCCAGCGTCGGTGGAAGTCTGTCCGTTTGATGAGGAGGGAGCGTGCCATGTTCCTCGAGACACGTGCGGCCGTCATGAGAGTCCAGCGATGGTTTCGACGCGTGAGTGTGGCGCGGAGACTGGAGGCGGTCGCCAGGGTGGCTGATGAGTGTCGCAAGGAGAGAAAATTACTCAACGAGAGTGCCATTGTCATTCAGAGGGCAGTCAAATCTTATTTCATCCGAAAGCGACTACGTGACACTGTGGATAAGGTGGTGAAATTCAATCGACAGCAGAAATTGGAGTATAACGCCGCCACAGCCATACAGTCCGTGTGGAGGATGAGACGCGTGAGGAGGCACTTCGTCACTCTCAGAGCTGCCACAATCACTATTCAAGCATCTTGGCGACGGTGTCAATTGGCCAAGACAGAGCATAGCCAATTTCTTAAACTCAGAGCGGCTGCTGTTAACATTCAGCGTCAATGGCGTGCACAACTGGCCATGAAGGAGCAGAAATTCCAATTTTTGATCATAAAACAAGCTGCTTTGCTCATTCAGCGACGCTTCCGCGCACGTCAAGCTATGAAAATGTCCAGGCATAAATTTCAAAGCTTAAAGAAGAGTACAATAATCGTACAACGTAGATTCCGCGCCAATCTCGCCATGAAGCGGGCCCGAGAAGAATTTGAGTGCCTCAAGATAGCCACTCTAGCAATCCAAAGGCGTTACAGATCCAAGAAGTTGATGTTAAAGTATCAGTTTGATTTCATCTGTCTCAAAGAGTCCGCAATCACTATTCAGAGTTTTTTCCGTGGATATTTGCTAATGAAGACTCAGAGGAAGGAATTTGTACAGCTCAGAAAGGCCACGATGATTTTGCAGAGCCGCTTCAGGGCTAATCAATTGATGAAGCATCACAAATCTCAGTACCAGGAATTGAAAAGAGCCACTCGAGTAATTCAAGCTCGATTCAGGGCAAAGAGGATTATGAAGGCCATTAGAGGGGATTTTATGCAGAAAAAGCAAGCAGCTTCTGTGATTCAGGGACGTTTTCGAGCGACGAGACTGATGAAAAGCCAGAGATTGGAGTTTATCAAGTATCAATACTCCACTACGGTCATCCAGAGATATTTCCGTGGCTGGAAGATGATGAAGACTGAGAGGCAGAAGTTTTTGCAAATAAAATCTGCTGCTGTGATTATTCAGACTCGTTTCCGTGCACAGAAGAGTATGAAGAAATTACGAGGGGAATTCTTGAAACAGAAGAAGGCGGTTATCTGTATTCAAAATTGGTGGAGATCAACTGTGGCTGGAAGGGAATGCCGAGAAAATTTCATGAACCTGCGAAAAAGTACTGTTACGATTCAGAGATTGTTCAGAGGAAAGCTAATGATGAGAAAACATCGAAGTGATTTTCAGACACTCATGAAAGCTTCTGTTACAATTCAACGATCTTGGAGAGCAAAGGTGGCAATGAAGAAGTGTCGTGAGGAATTCTTGCAGCTTAAGAATTCTGCAATCGTCTTCCAGAGAAGATTCCGCGCTAAGAAAGCGATGGTTGAACGCCGAATGGAGTATTTGAAGATGAAATCTGCCGCTGAGATTATTCAGAGGAAATGGAGAGCCACTGTTGTGGCCAGGAAGCAGAGAGCAGAGTATCTGAAGTTGAAGAATGCAGCGGTGATTATTCAGAGAAGGCTTAGAGCTACTCTCAAGATGAAGGAATGTCGTGGGAGATTCATCCAAGAAAAAACTGCTTGTGTACGCATTTCAATACGCTGGAGAGCTGTTCTTCTGATGAGGCAAGAGAGAAGGACATATCTTGAGCTACGTGAGCGTATTGTTTGCCTCCAGAGTCAATGGCGGGCTGTTTTGAAGATGAGACAGGTGAAAAAGGAGTACGAAACTCTGAAAACGGCTACGATGACTATTCAGAGACGATTCCGTGCGAATCGGGTCATGAGAATTATCAGGAAGGAGTATTCAGCTCTCAAGGATGCGTCAATTGTGATCCAACGACGCTTCCGTGCCCGAAAACTGATGCTCGACACTCAGAGTGACTTCTTGGCGCTGAAAGAAGCCACCATTATGATTCAGAGGCGATTCCGTGAGAAGAAACTGACTGAAATCACTAGAAAGTCCTTCCTTGTGCAGAAGAATGCTGCAATCACTATCCAGATGCACTTTAGAAGTTTCCTCGAAATGCGAAGACACCGGGAGGAATATAGGAAACTGAGAGAAGTCACTGTAAATCTGCAGAGAAAATATCGAGCCCATTTGCAGATGAAGAAAATTCGCTGTCAATATCTTCTCATAAGATCTCTAGTTATTTGTCTTCAGCGGAAATTCCGTGCTAAAATTGCCATGAAAGGCATTAGGAATGACTATATGACTCTAAAGCGTGCTGCGATATTTGTCCAGCGGAGATTCCGGGAGAAATTGTCATCCAGAAGGCTGAGGGAGGAGTTTGTGGCGTCCAAGGAGAAAATTGTGAAGATTCAAGCTCTTGCTCGTGGATTTCTGGCCAGGAAGCGCTTTGCCGCGATGATGTCTCCGGAGGCAATTGAGATGCGTCGTCGAGTGAAGGCGGCAAAAACCATTCAGGCCGTCTGGCGTGGATATGTGACGCGCAAGAAGAAGCAAACGGCGTCTATGAAGGAGATTGTCGAGAAGATCGTACACACAAGGAGGAATGCTAAGCCCACGGACACCATAAGATACCATCTTCGTGTGGCGATGCGTGTGCTGAAGGGAAGCTTCGCTGTGGCAGAACTGAAACGTGTCCTCGCGAAGATGGGTGAGTCACGTCTTATCATTTAATTACCTTCCTCTAATTGTCACGATTTGTCACCTTTCCTCCTTAATTAGATGTTAATGACGGTAATTGAGTTATTTAAGAGGCACTAGAATAATAGCAGAATATTTTTTTCATCACTTTATGAACAACATCTGCCGGTATTCATTTCACAAGTCTTACTCTCTCTCTCTCTCTCTCTCTCTCTCTCTCTCTCTCTCTCTCTCTCTCTCTCTCTATCTTTCTGGTCTGCAAGTGCGGATAACTACAGTTGCATAATCTCACAAGTCCACAAAATGAAGTGCATTTTCTGCACTAATTGTTTTAATTTCCACCCAACTAATGTTTGGTGCAATATTAAACTTTGTGTGTGTTACAGGGAGAAAAGGCGAGAGTGACAAAGTTTTCTAGCATTCAGCGAAAGAATGTACATATTAAAAATGTCAACATTGCACTGCTAAATGACTTCTGTGTTAATTATTATATCACTTTATGCACCACATCTTTTATAAGTCAAAGTGCAGATGAGAAAGATTAAATTGCATTTGTAAATTATATTTTTCATTTCTATCTCCTTAATTTAGTGAATATTTACTTACTGTTTCTTTTTTTTTGTTCCAGAAAATCTATCTCGAACTGTTCCACACATCTTGATTCCAAATGCTCGTTTTGTGGCAACTTTCTGCTGCTCTGTAATGGCAGAAGCCATTCGTTCTGAGCCGCATAAGCTTCTGATTGAGAGTTGTGCCCGAGTTATGCTGAATTTAGCTCGATATGAGCACACAGTGGAGATTGTTTTCCTGCCGAATGCTTTCACCATCATTGCACAAATGCTGCTTCGCTGGTGTGACAAGCAAAGTGGGATTTTTAACACACTCTGCACGCTGATTTGGGTGTTCATTCAGGATCCCAGGAAGAATGAAGTAAGTGGAACGATTTCACAGGAAAAAGGCGAATACAGATTGTCTATATGTAAAATGTGTGTATTTTGCTTGTTACAGAAAATCAGGGAATTCATGGTCACGCGCGATGCATTGTTTATGGCGCGAGAGATTAAGAAATTGGTGTTGAGGAAGGAGAACATGAAGAGAAACACCCAGCGAGTGTCAGAACGCGGTCAAGTCGATCAGCAATCACTGAGGAAATTGCCAAGCCTCAAGCCCGACTATGGCGTCATCAGGAATCAGGTGTACGTGTTCAATTGCTCCATCTTTGCCTTTGATACGATTCTCAGTAAAATGGACATTAATCTCATGCCATAAGCTCAGAAATTTGTTTGTCAAATCATGATAAAATTACTAAAAGACAATAACTTTATTGAATTTATATTCTTTGCAGTATGATCTTTAATAATATTATTCCACCTTCTGCATTGTAATCTAAATTTAACATTAGGATTAAATGGTTATTAAATAAATTTTTTCATGTTTTTCTTCTGTAAGATATTCTTTGTCACTATTTGTTTTTACAGATAATAATATGGTTGTGTTTTTTTTCTTCTTGATTAATTTATTCTGCGATTAAGAATTTTTAAGTTAATACCTTTTTCTTAGAATGACACAATTTTCACTTTTGGCTCAGACATAAAAGACTTTGAAACACAATTTTTTTTCTTTTGTTATTATGATACAACTACGATAATTTTACAAATATTTTTTTGTTATAATTAAGAGGGGAATATGTTTACAAAGATTTTCTCTTCACCAGCAACTTGACAGTCACTGAGAGGCTGAGGAAGAAAATTCTCAATATTCCTATTTTCATCTCAATGAGCAGTAAAATGGACACTTTAAGATATAATTCATGTTCACTTTGCTTCATAATAGTTCATTTTTGATAAACAAATACTGTCGAAGACAGATGTGACAAGTTTTTGTCTCTACTTAAAACAAGCCATCGAGGAGAGGTAAAAATTAAACGACAATACAGATAGTTTAATGATCTTATTTCTCTCTGTTCCTTCCAAATATTACACTTCTCTTTACTCGTTAATGTTGGGTGTTTTTTATCTAACGCTTACCAAGGCCGAAATTGTAACGCGAAGCTGATCTTCTCTCCACGGGTTCAGCATTTTTCGTCATGATGTACCGCTTGCCCAGTCCGAAGCTGTATGGTCGACCTCTCTTGATGTCCAATGCTGCAAACATTAATATTCTCTCGTTAGCATTCTCCATATGACGCCCTCGAGTTTGATCCTAAATTTTAATTATTGCAAAACAGTTGCAGCTTTAATAGAGATGCATATTTTCGTTTGTGAACTTCCCACGTATTTATCAAACACTGCCACTAATTGTGTGAAATGTGATTTTCCGCGGAAATCATGTTTATTAAATTACAATATGTTACACTTGACTTAATAGCACTCATCAGGTGTTGTGCAAAATTTGTCAATTGGACAATTTTGGGCACACAGCGTGAATTTTATCAGCCACCGTGTCAATTATGCGGCATATTATTGTGAAACACTCACCGTCAGGCTTCTCGGCAACAGGATACATCATTGGCCATGACTCGTAAGCGTCAACAGCGTCTTGGTACTCCTCCTCGTCGCCGCCGCTTCGCTTACCCAGGCCAAAAGCATAGGGTCGGGCTCGCTTGCCCAGTCCGAAGTTGTACATGGGGAGTCGCTTGATGGTGCCGCCGGAGGACTCGGCGGCTGAAGCGTACGGATCGGATCTCCTGCCCAGGCCAAAGACGTAGCGGTCCGCCTTCTTGTCCACGAGTGTTTCTAGGTCTCGCAGCGGGATTGCGTTGCCAGGGCCACTGGGCTGCAGGAGTGCGTTGAGATTGAAGTCTTCGCGGTCATTGAGGGCATCGCTCGTGGCAAAGACTGCGACGCAGAAGCCACCGAGGAGAAACAGCGGGATGAGAATTGGACGCATTCTTGTGTGACTGGAAATTGACACTGAAATGGGAAAATGGAAAATCATTGTGTTTAATTGCGATGCATATCTTTAATAAGCTTAAATCAAGGCTTAAATAGTTGAATTATTGAAATTCTTCTGCGAAGTTCTGATCCTTTCACTCCCAACACTATGATTTGCCACCCAATGAGGCGCAGCAATGCAAATTGTTCCAGGAAATATGGAAATAGAATCACGGGAAGTGCTGATGACGCAATTGAAAATTCCATTTTTACTGCAAAACTGTGTAGCGTTGCATACGAATTTATTATATCCTTTGTCCTGGCGCGCGCGTGGAGCATAAAAATGTTGGTATTCGATTAACGCAATCGACACGCTTGACGTGGGAAAAAAAAATATTATTAAATGTTCCCTGTCGCTTCAGTGGATTGACTGTGGGAGACACTTTGACAAAATTACTTTTCAAACTCATTTCAATCCTTCCATTCATTTTCACACCCAAACTTCGATCCTCCCCCAGCTTTTTCGCACTTGCTTACGCAACTTTCTCTCAAGACAAATGAAGAAGAAAAATATGAGATAGACAACATCCCATCATTTTCGGCGATAAAATTTATTCAAAAATGTCCCTTCCGGATATTAAAGTTTGATCATCTGAACTGTGGAGGAAATAGAAAACCATCTCACAAGTTGATAGGACATGATAAATATTTATCGAACAGAGAGAGAAAAAAAATGTCAAATGCGTAGAAAATGCCAGCCAGTGAAATGATTGATAGATAATTGAGATACATCGGACTGGATGGTCACAACACTCCTCACAATTAATCACTGTGAATTGAACTTTTGTCCAACCGCAGAATCCTCTTCATCAGTGCGTCACTTCTGGCGAACTTTCAATTAACCCCCTTTTGCAATTCACTCCTTTCGTCACGCATTCCAGCGTTGTCGGCAATTAGAGGGCGGGCGAGTGTGGGAATAATTTGCAAGTTCTCAAGCACTCAGCATCCGGACACTCCCGCCATAATTAATTGGTCTCTCGCTACCCTCAATTAGAGCCCAAAAATGGGGGCAAAGCCTCCCCGAGACAGCGTCACAAAGAAAAATGATTTCCATTTTGACGAAGATGCTCTGAAAGTCTCAATTTGTCACTTATTGTGCCCTCATGCCTCCATCTCTTCTCGGCTTTTTCCAGCCAGGAGTGAGATTTGGTGTTCGCGACAAATTGCTAGCCTAATGGAATAATCAATTCAAATAAAACAACTCTCCTTCCACATAACGAAGTTTTATGCAATGCGTTTCATTTTCCCTAAAATATTTCCTCACCACGCGTGCTTTAGAGATGCAAACCCTATCTTACTAAGCTGATTATTTCTTCCTTTGCCATTGCGCTCATAACTTTCTGAGCTAACGAGGATGAATGGGAATTTTATTGTGACGAAAGTCGTGGAGGTGAAAAAGTCTGCTTGACCCTGCACAGGGATACCAGCCAGTGTGTCTGAAAAATATCTTGAGTGAAATATCATTCTCCATCTCGTGTAGCACGGAGCACGAGCTGTTTGTATGATTTATTATGCAGCACAGATCGAGGAAGTATTATTTCCATACGCTCCGTGCGTGTAATTGAAGACGACAAAGCGGGTGGAATGTTTAAGATTAAATACAATATGTTTGTTTTGTCACTGTTTATGAGGGACGAGGCACGACTGGTAGACAAAAGGCCAGGATGATCCGGCACCACACCACACAGTCTCATTTATCGCTACACAGCAATCCAACTCTATTATCCCACTCGCCCCATCACTCATCTACGCCGAGCTGGAGGGATGACTAAGTAGGGTGCCGTCGACACTCGTGGCTCAACCGCCCCGCCATTTGGATTCCGGGGCGAATTCTCGAAAGAGATCAACCGGCCAAGAAATGATATTCATCCTCCAGCATCAGCACTCTTTCCAAACTTAATTATTTGACGGCGAAAACTCACACCCACGCCTCAGCAACACCCCCCAACAAGTCCCTTGTGATGAACAAGTGAAAGTTAAATCTGTTTTTAATTTGTTACTCAAGTAGAAAACAACCTGCATTAATCGGATTTTTGCGCGGCACAGTGAATGATAGGGTGAAAAGGATGGAATTTTCTCACTGAACAATCTTCCCTCGCTCTCTTCCACCTACTTTCACACTGAGGGAATATGGCAAACATTTATGAAGTCACGTGAAAAGTTCCTCCCCCAGAGAATGTCGCGAAGACGAATCCAAGAAAGAGCAAAGCATCTGGATGTTTTCAATTTATATGTCGCTAAGAAATTTAAATACTTCTCATTTGGCAAAACGTCTCTTAATTAAGGTAATCTTGATCGATTTCGGGCTTAAGCGGCACATTTATGAAGAGATTTCAAATCCCAAATCACCATCGTTAAAACAATAAGAAAAAAAAGTCGACTAGTGAAGTGAAAAATTAAAAACTCATTTTCTAATCGATTTCCGACATTTCTTGAGAAAAAATAATCACTTTTCACATCATTCCAATCTTATCTCCCGTCGGAAAGCACCCAATATTTGCTCTATGAATACACAATTACTGCCCTATTGTCGCCTCCCCCGCAGACACTTATTAATATTTCTCGATTTCTTTTTGCGATGCTGTGTTAATGCGAAATGTGTTATTGGAAGCATCGCTGAACATTAAAAAAGGAAAAACGATCAGCTCGTAAAAGCAGTAGCAAAAGGTCTATTGTTGCAAGGGAGGAAAGAACAAGCAGAAGATGGGAAAAAGCGCTAAAAATTATGGGTCATTCATTAAATGATTCATCGCTTGAGATTCACAATCGATCGACTCTTCGGGATTTTATTAACATCCGCAAAATCCACATAAATCCATCCGTGAATTGTGGACAAGCCGGCGACAGAATTGTTGGTTGGCGTGGAGTGAATTTTGTGGGTGTGAGACGATACTTTGGGGAAGAGGGAGAGAGAAAAGTGGAACATTTGCAGCACTCAATCCGGATTTCAGCCAAGAATAAATCTCGAAGCGGGTGCAATAAATAGCAAGTCGGTGCAATAAGTGCAGGAGCAATTGAAGAGTCATAAAACTCGTCCTGCCTTCCTTCAGCCATCCATTAAAGACATTCCGTGAGCAACACACTATTTAAATTTGCCCTTTCCTCGCGCTGCAAGTCGGTGTCTGAGAGGACGTCATGTGCCACTTGTTGAGGGTGGTATGTTTTAAATTAATTCCTGCTAAATAACTCTCATCCATCTTCACCTTCGTCGCGCTGGCCGTCATTCTTGGGCATTGCACCGTAGGGAGAAAATTACAAATTATCTTGTCTTAAGATAATTTCGCGCCACGAGATCGATTTTGTCTTCATGGAAGAAAAAAGAGTTTACAGAAGAGTTTCTGTGTGAAAAGTGCATCTTAAGATATTTCAATCGATTTAAGAATCTCTTCATTTTTCATCACAGTGAAGAAAGGTGTACAATTTCTATGGTGAAATAATATCACAGGTGATGATGCTATCTTTGCATCATGACACACTTTCCGCAGGACAGATTAAATAAAATCCGTTGGTAAAGTGTGTCATAAGGATCAAAATATGATATGTCAGGAAATTTACAAAGGAACAAACTTGTTTTCCTTCAATCGTGGCAAATTCTCTGTGGTCGCTTTTTCATAGAAATCAACAGTTTACTTAAAATATATATTTTATATGTAGTTCACTCGCTAGGTTTTATTTGCGTGAGGAAAGTTATGAACGCATAACTACATACATTCGTTTACGTTTTCTTGCAGTGGCTCGATGATGTTGAAAAAGGTGAAAACATTTCAAATCACACCTGAGGATGATAACTAACATATGCTGTCATTCACTGTAGTTTTGTTTGCTCCACTTCTGACCCAGAGAAGCTTTTGCGCTGCTGACGTCGTTAAATAGAGAGAATAAAATCGTATGTGTTTATATTTTAAAATTTCTCATATGCATGAAACAAAAGAGACAAAGTGTTTTCCAACCACTTGAACTGCTATTTTATTTCAACTATAAATAAATGCGGCCGCAACGTTAATTTGCAGAGGAAATTTACTGTAATAGGCTGCGCTGGAATGCCAAGAATTCCACCCTCGACGAGATATTCTCTGGCACGGTGAGATTTTTTGGGTCATTGCCACTGATGTGTATCATTGGATAGGAAAATTCCGGTACGCATTGCGAGAATTGAAGAGGAAATGGGGTAATTGTGTGAATTCTCAGCGGGTTGCGTGGGTGATCTGACGAGTCAAAGAGGATAAATAGGGTCAAATACTTGGCACACTGGAAGACAATTTAGGATCCATCTATCTTCCAAGTTGGAAAAAAAACTCCCTTCGCCCATCACTTAGCAATCTTCCCACCTTTGCTGCATAAAACTTTTACCGGCGCTCCAGATTCTTTCATCTTTCGCGCGGGGCAATATATCCATCGTGATGGCAACATGGGAGTACTGAGAGTAGGAAGTAAGCTCTTACTAATAAAATTTGCAAATGGCATGCACAAAACCATTATGAAAATTAAAATGTCTAATATGTGCGATTTTATCATCATTTTTACCAAAGGCAGTTGTGAGAGCTTTTTATCGATTCTCCAGATTTCTCATACAAATTGATTCAAATTGAATCGCCTGACCCGTCTATCAATTTTCAATCCAAATACCAATACTCAATTCCTCAATTGATTGGCACGGCAAATTGGCTGTGACGCAGAATTGGGGTGCTCTGAATCCGTCAGTGCGTCGGTGAAAAATATCTCGCCAACATGTGTTTCCTCGCGATTGCGACTGACAAATAAAATGTAGTTTGTTTACAATTTATCACTCGCATTATTTACAAGCTTGTCTTTATCGAATTCCGGCCTTCGTGGGTAGATTCGCAATTCGTGACAAACAAGAATGCGCGCAAAAAGCATAACTTTTTACACTTGCTAAATTGAAAACGATGGAAAACCCACGCCATTTTCTCATTGTCTGAAGAAGGCGTGAGAGTGGGAAATCCCTTATCCTGATTTGATGGTTGCACAGAATTCAGTGCGTGGTTTGTGCATTCACATCGCGAGTTTATATTACATCGCTGGCATTCTCGTGTGGTCAATGTTCAAATATTAAAACCTTGATTAAAACACTCTTACAACTGTTATGAGGGTGTATTTTCTGGTTTTGTATAATGGTAATTTGTAATTGAATCAAATTTCTGGTTAAACGTGCTTCTCGACAAAGCTATTAACCCTTTGGGTTTATCATCTGAGATTTTCATGGTTCAGCGAACAAATTGAAATGCATTAACTCAGCACGACATCGATATTAAGTCATTTTTGTGCAATCCCTCGATATTTTACGAGATAAGCGTCGCGTGAATTGCATGAGAAGCACTCAATTGGATTTTGATGGAATTTATTAGAGTGAAAATGGCAAAATTGATCCCTTCATTTCGCAGCATCTGTTGAATGTGAAATCCAGAAGTTGGCATGCCACTCCCAGAAGGGACGCCTGAAGGAGGTCCTCCCCCGCATATCATGGGATAAATTGGAAGGGACATGAAGCTCTCAAGTTTTATTGTAAATTAACACGAGTCTTGTGTTCTGTGTGAACAAATTAAATGAAACAGCCAACAGCGTCTCGGTAACTCTCCCAGGAACAAGCTCACAAAGGCAGCCACACTGGAGCTTATTTAGTGAGTGTTTGCAGAGTGTTCAACCTCACAGTAAATTGTGTACCCTCGCGCTCAATATCCTCAATTGAATCTTCCTTTTGCCGTGCGGTGCTCTTCTTTTCCCAACTCGCTTTTCACATGAAATTAATTGTCTAATTAATTGATATCTTCGCAATCTCATCGCGGTGCAAATAGGATAAATTTAAATTCAATAAACCTCCCCGCACCCATCTCTGACCCTCGTCTCTGGGACTTCGTGCCACGGACTGGCACTGGTGGTAATTTTTGGGGTGATGCCTTCGGTTTGGGGTGGAGGGGCGAATGGATTCCCACAGTGACGTGAATTCGAGGCGGGAAAATGCGTCATATGAAACACTTAGGATGCCACAAAGAACACCTCCGCAAATCTCTTTCTCACTTAATTATATACAGCACTAGAGGATTTCCAGAAGCTCCACAATGTGGCGGGAAAAAGAAGCTGTTTGTAATCTAAAGAGACAGTGAATCTCAATTAATAACGCACTCATCAGGTCGGTGTCCTCATGAATTAAGGGATTACTGTGAAGGGTCATAATCTGAGAAGATATCCAAAACACTTGTTTTTTACGCTTTTCTTATGCTGTGGTTATAAAAGTGGACAGAATCTTGTGCAGTCAGCGTAACCGAAAGTGAGAAGGACAATGAAAAAATTAAAATTAAATTAAGTCTTTAACAGAAATTTGCGACACTAAAACTTTTCTCTCAGTACAGGATTTATGTATTTTATTATGGGTTTCTGTTTCACGTTGAAGATTTTGGAGAGTGAATAGCTTTGGTTTGCTTACGAATGTTTTCACGTCTGTGTCACACTCAGCTTTTCTTGTAACGTTATCCTCTCATTCAACTTTTCTCATAAGATCTCGCAAGAGGAATAATTCATTGAAGATTGGGCTGTATATGTTCAGCGAACAAAAAATTGTCTCTGGAGAAGAAATGTCCACCTTTCCACAGAGAAAATCACATTTACTCCAAATTAATGGTGGGAAAATTCCATTGGTATCATTTACAAGTAAATAAAGTAAGGTCAAGACTCTCGATATGATGTGACATGTGAATCACAAATTAAGTTTACGTGGTATTCCATAAAAATTCATGATTTCTGCGGTGAAAGTTTCTCAAAAGGTCCTCAAATTTCGGACAATTGGCCAATTCACTGACCAAGTTTGTGCCATTTATTGAATTCGGCCCCATTATTTGGCCAGAAGTTTTCGCATGACACGCCCACACGCGGAGGAAATGAATGATACTGGCAAAAAGTACTTGGCGGAAGGTAAAAATAGAAAGATTTAGGAGAATGACACAAGATTGTGGCTGGAAGTGATGTGATTTTGACACCATATAATATCAAATTTCTGCGTCTGCACAAGTTACAAAACTTCCTCACTCTTCTATCCCTCTGTGAGACGCCTAAGTAGGAAAAGCACACAAAAGACAGTGCAAAAAGGACGGGCGAAGGAAGTGATGTGACGAAATCACAGTGATGGAGCTTTTCTAGCCTGGCGGAATGAGCTGATCCGGTGGATGCGGTTCTTGGAAGTTACTTAAAATTCTCAGCCACACATTTTAGCTCCGAATAAGATGAATCAACGTGTGTTACACACGCTGCGCCTATCTGTCCCATCCCCAATTCACAGCCAGATTAAGTGTGTGACACGAGGGCGGATTTTCCACCCACACCGCCGACTGGAGTGATGGAAAAGAGTGTCAATGTGGCAGTGTTTCCTCATTCACTTCCTTTATCCAGCCTAATATGCTATTTGGGCCAATTGAAGAAATTTGATGAATTTCTTAGAGGGAAATCTCTCTGCCGGGGAGACATTTACGCTCGTCTGGCGAATAAAGTGAGTGATTTCTGCAATGAACAGACTCTCAACTTTCACCCTTACTCATATGTGAGTCGAATTCATGTCAGAGGCGGGTTTCCCGAGATAATGATAGTCAAAGTTCCGTATGTGCTACGTAAATTACGTCTAAATATTCTCTTTCAGCCACTTCGACTCACATTTCTGAGTAGAAATC
This sequence comes from Phlebotomus argentipes, assembly GCF_947086385.1. NCBI lineage: Eukaryota > Metazoa > Arthropoda > Insecta > Diptera > Psychodidae > Phlebotomus > Phlebotomus argentipes. The sequence continues at coordinate 2,467,692 of NW_026776174.1, forward strand.
TCTGTAACGATATATCAGCGTAATGAGAATGATGAGATCAAATACTTTCGTTTGCCTCCAAAAAAGCTCACGCCTCGAGAAATATGGCGCAGGGATGAATTTCTTGGGGGCTCCACGTGACCTTTGCGTGTGTTTTCAGACTAATTCTCGTGAATTTTTCATGTTATCCCCGCACATCTGCCGAAATGCTCCATCTTCATCTCAAGGAAATGTAATTGTCGCCCATAAAAATATGACAATCTTCTATACCGCAAATTTGCCTTGTGCAAATTGAGAAAAAATGTGGGTGTTGACGCTGATTACGACTCTGTAAAAACAAATCTGATTGAGAAATTTCTCTTTATTCTATTATTGTCACTTTTACTGTTTTACATGCACATATATAGATTGGTATAAGTTGATTTTCGCCAATCATTCTCTCGCGTGTCGTAAATCAGCGAAAAATCATATTCATTCCTCATCGATAGTACGCGATAAAGAAGAAATGCCATTTGATATGAAAATTCCATCGTGGAAATTGTGTGATACGATGAGGGCGTATCGAGTTGGTGTACAAAAGGCTACAATCATAAAGTGTGAGACCAGAAAAGTGAATATTGTGTGTTATGGGCGTATTTTCCCATGGGAAAGGTTCATTTACTCATTTAATGGAGATACACATGTAATCGATGGCACCATCAATGGCAGATTTATGTGGCCCTCGAGTTGCGAATTTTCCCTCTAGCACATGCCCACATAAATAGCACAATTGACGTGACGAAAAGAGTTGGGAAGAGTCAAGTGGTTGGAAAATTGAGGGTTTGAGACGAAGGGCCAAAGAGAAAACTTTCTCTGGACTGAAATCCGCGGAACGTTTGAAACAGCGAATGTGAGGTGCGTAATTTTCCTCAAAAATTCAATTTATTGTCTGCCGAAAAGCTCTCGTATAGAAAGCCAAAGTGGAACATTAACGGAAATGAAAATTTATCGTGTCAGTTAATTACATTTCTCACTGTCTGTCATCAACTCTTATTATAATGAAAATGTTCTAAATTTTATCCACTTTGAGGACAGTTTCAGAATTAGTCTGGGAAATTATGAGATCTTTACTGCATGATTTCGCAAATGGCATCGGAAGTGACTTCTCCTCTGTATTTCTCATTGTGTAGCTTGAGGGTGTTGCAAGATATCATTTGTATGAAAAGCGTTTGCAGGTGATTAGAAAAGTTTCCCTGGTGCAGCTCAACATGAATTCAATATCTGTGACGCAATCATAATTGTAGTTTCCTTTGAACCAAAATGTGAAGTGAAATGATTTCAAATGGTCAAACCCGTAATCGATATTAAAAGAGATGAATTCAAATAATTTCCTTCTGGGAAAATAAATGCCAATCATCAAAGCGTTTCCACTTCCGCTTCACTTTATTTGTCCGCAAATTTAATAACGTATCACGTAGATTTCTACCTGTTTTGCGCTTTGCTGCGTCCACAACATCTCAAAATTCCTTCACAGATGAAACGACTTTTTGTCATAGAGAGCTTTTGCCACAACTGTTTCTCCACTAAAGGATGAGACGTTGCCTGGAGAGATTCTCTCAAATATTCTGTGGTAAATCGTGTAAATATTTGACATTGTTCACCACAAAATGATTTTGTATTGCTAAGGATTGCGCTGCGAAGACCCATTCCTGTGTTTAAAATGCTGCGAATACCCCATTCCGATGGGAAATTAGTGAAACTCTCCAAAAGTCCCCCTTTATCGCGCAAGACAATAATCTTCATCGCATGGCAGCTTCCGCCGAAATGTTCCCCAAGCTTCATGATGTGGGAAAACTTTATCCTATAACTTATAATACCTCCCATCCGTCGATGACGATAATAATTGATGTTTACTTTATCCGCCGTCTCACTCTTCACAATAAGTCAATTAATATTTTTGCTTATAGGAAAGTTTCGATGAGAGAATGATGGAAGGAAATCCCGTGAAATTGTGTCTGGAGATGAGAAAACTCACCCTCGCATTGTTTCAAAAGAGTGCGAAGGGAAATTGAGTAAATGGGGGAATTTTCCGCCCACCGTGTTTTTTAAAACACTGCTTATTTGCATCTTTAAAAATCCTCAGACCACATTCTATCTCGCTTATTTCAACCATATTTCCCGGTGAGATCAGTCGATTTTGCCATGAATGGAGAAAACGTAGGTAAAAATTGTACGTATATAGTCTTCTTAGAAAACATTTTTATGAGATTGTGGATTTAATGATGAGAAAATCAAAGAATTGATTCATTTGCAAGTCAAAAGCCACCTGATGGGGTTTCGTTGTATGCGCTTATAAATCAATTTCCGGGATTTTACTACTTCTTGCAATGTACAGCAGAAACGTATGAAATAATTTCTACACTAAGTATTTGGAATTATTAATTCTAGAATGCGGAGTTCCTCGAAAGTCAAATGCTTGTGGCCTTAATGAGGTTTCTCTGGCAATAAATTGTAGGAAGAGAAGAAGCCATGCTCACAGGATTATGACCTCACTGCGTGACGCAACTGAATGCCATAGTCATAGTCTAATCCGCTTTCATATCTAAAGAAATCTTGTATCCTGTAGCATAATTTTAACCTACACTCCGTCGTCATACAAAAAAAAACTTTTATCCATCGGTTGGTGAGCTGTATAGAGATGAGAAAGTTGACATCTTATCATGCTCGTGAAAGCCAATTCATCGAGGGTGAAAGCTCAGAGATGCCCTGGCAAGGGTGACACAGTGCAGGGCGGTCGATGATGGCGTTCGCAGTACATTAAGAAATATGTTAATTTAGCAAGATGGGTAGAGGAAAAAGAGCTGAGAGCGTAATAAAAGTTCCGCTTAATTGCCGGCTCGCGGATATTAAAGTGTGAAGAAGTTCCCAGTGTCTTGTCGCCTGGTTAACCTTCAATTTCTTATAAAGTCCTGCAAAAGTGGTTTGGTAATCATTATCCCAACCATATCTGGCATCGCAGCTCCTCTGTGCCGGGTGGCCAGGAAGATTCTACGTGACTGGTCCATCCACCAAAGATGGAAATACTGATTCCCGAGATGATAAAAGACAGCGCAGGAGATAGCGATAACATCTGGTCGATGATGGAGGCATAAGTGAAAAAAATTGTATGCGAGGCAACAAACACAACAGCACGGGCAACGCTTTCTGCAAACTCATCTCGTGACATGGGAGAGCATCCATTTAATCCCTCGCCCCACCATTGGGGCCAAAAGTTCCTCTGGGGCGGTGAAAATGTGATGAGTCAAAGTGGCGAGTATAAAAAATGGCGCCAAGAACGGGCGGTTTTGGGACTGTGAGTGTGAACAGCTCTCCAAATCACAGCCACTTCCGCCTCCTGACCCAGTCCAAGGGTCGGAAAATTAACCTAGTGTCAGCTTTGGTCCGAGCATGTATGTTTTCAGTCGACCGCATTCACAAACAGTGGAGGAATATCATTGATATTGTGGCGAAATTGTTACACAATTCGGTGAGACAGGACTGAATCAATAAATAACACTCAGCAACAAGGCTAATCATCACATTTGGTAATAATCATCCTACAACTTTAGCAAATTGCCTTTGCTCTCATTTCACCTCCAATCCTGGCAAATAATTGAAATTATAATTTAAACTCAAATTGGTGGAAATACTTTAAAATGCAACGAAAAAGTTACCTAAGTGAATGATCACAATATTCGTGTGTGAAATTTAAAATGTAAATTACCACCACTCTCGAATTCACCGGTGAATCCATCCCCATAATAGAAATATTTTCCACTCCTGCCACGCTATGATGAGCTATTGGTAAAAAATGCAAGCCAGATGGATCCAAAAATGTGTATAACACTGAATATCTCATAAGAAGTATGAATGTCTAGGACGGATGGAATTTATGTGTGGAATCTAAATGTGGTCGTTTGCTGAAAATACCTCACTGAGGTATTCTGTTCCAGCGTAACTATATAGTTTAGAGCTCGGTATCAAGTTATTGTAATGCAGTTTCCACTTGAAGCCATAGTTTATCCATTTCACTATTCATTCCTCAAAAGTCCGCCCACATTCTGTCGCTTCTCAGAATGATAGTGATACTTAACGTGAGTGAATTTGAGCTGTAAAACAATAAATATGTGCAATAACGCAGGATTAGTGTGCAAAGCATTATGGAAATATAACGATGGGACATCGTCTATGGAAGATGAGAGTGAGTTGGAAAAGGGACATAGGATATGTCCATCTAAGACGGCTTTGCTCAAGGAGAGTGAAATAAAACGCAAAGAATTTATTGTGGAAAAAATGGTTGAATAATATTCATTTTTTCCTTTTTAATTCTCATATTTAGGTGTTTTTTGGCCAACATCGACAATAGTTTCCGCCAGATGAGTGACAAACATTATAATTCTCTCAGTGAATTCGTCGTCGTGAAAAGATCAAAACAACCAGAGCAAATGCAATTATGTTTATCTCTCATAAAGCTATTTACGCCCCCTCTGTCCTTACTCAGGATGTCTCTGGAAGACAATGAAAAACAATTTCCTCCCTTACCGAATTACTCGCTGAATTTCCACCCTAAAATTTTCCGCATTGTCCACTCATACTCAGCATACGAATCATAAATGTAAATATTTTTATATGATTTCTTGGTAATTTCCTGTCACTTTTTTTTGACACACAATGAAGAAAAATTTCATTCCAACACGAAATTGAATATAAAAGTGTCTTCAAACTCGCAATTCACGTGATAAAAAAAAACTTTGAAAAGTTAATTAGTTAATTCCAATCCTAGAGTGCGTCTGAAATAATGCCTAATCCTCATGGCAAAATCTGAATAATTATTTGACTTCAATTAGCCATAGTGTGCTGGTTAAAATTGACTGCTGTAATGAGAACCTTTATTTGATTTAACAAGAATATAAGTGGTGGTGTCGCTATTGCATTTCATTGATTGATTTTCTATTGGATATTCATTGGCGTGTTTGGAATGGAAATATTATATTTTAATTAACTTTGCGGAAAACAAAACCAATAATTTTGCGGAATATTAATATTAGCTCTTGACTTTCCATTAATTTTAAAATTGACATTAAATTATTTCGCTTTCAGATTATGGAAAGAAAATATATTGGTTAGTCTACAAATTTACATATTGACAATGCGAATTAATAGGCTTTTATGTATACAATAAGTAACTTTATGACCATCTAGAATATTATAAACGCTTTCTGGTAAGTTTTGTAGCAATTCAGAAATGAATAGTATTGTGAACATTCACACAGTGGGATGAAAATGAACATGAAGTCCTTATGGAATAATTTAATAAGGAGAAGAAAACTTTATTTCCATATCCAGTTTTGTTTTCAAACCCGCGATATTATGAAAGTTATTCATTGCGATATGAATTCTTACAAACAACAAATTAATTTTTAATTAAACTATGCGGATCTGAACTAGATTGGATGTCAACCTGTGGATATTTGAGTAAACTTATGTATATATACGTGTTGCGAAAAGTCTGCAAAAGTTTTTTTCAAACAATAACGTTAAAGAAAACATAAAATATCCTGAATTTGATACTAAAACAGAATAGTGCCATGAATTGCATTTCTCGTTCAACTCAATAAATGGTTTCTCTAGTAGAAAAATCTTTACCTGTTTGAATGAGTCAATTTAGAAGACATCCGTTGGAGAAATTTACATTTTAAGGGTGCATGATTATGAATTCATGCCAAAGCCCAAGGATGTCCTTCGTGACTGGTAATAATTTGAAGATGATACAGTGCATAACAAAAATTCGAGAGTTGGCTAGTCTGAATGGATTGCAAATTGAGTTTTACATTTACCAAGGCGAGGCCTCTTAGAATTCCTGATTGAAATGACTTTTTCGTTTTCTTACTTCACACTTTGTGGAGAAGTACGCAAGTTTAATTGGAAATGTGATACGCTTCACTTTCTTTTTAGCCACCCACTCGCTTGACCGTGTCGTGGTCCAGCAAACCTTGAGGTGAATAATGTCGCAGAAGCCATCACTCAGAAGTGTCTTAATTGCGTTTTTCAACCCCTTTGATATTAATGTATCCTCGTGCCCTGACATCATCTCTTATAATACTGAGGGAAGGGTTTCAGAAATTTTATTACTGAAGTGCTAAATTTTGTATTCTAAATTCTGACATAGTATAGTTTAGAAGTTTGTTCAACTAATCCTAGTTTTCAGATAAATATTACACCTGCATCTCTAGCAACCCACACAAAATCTTTCTCCTAAAATATATAACGAGAGTGAAGTAGACAATGAGCTAGCAAATTTTAATTGTTTTATGCACAAGCTGCTCTTACAATTTTCTATGGAATATTGCACTATTTAAACGCAGATAACAATGTTCGCACACTGAAAGGATGCTATTCAGCGGAGAAGAATCCTAATTTGGTGCGCTGAGGATTCAAAGCTCGAAAGGAGGGTGTAACATTCCTTGAATTTATACACAAAGACGAAATTAAATTCTATTTCTAGTTTCATAAATTGAGTACACATTTGTGAGTCTGCATTTCATTGTGGGTATGTAAAAAATTCCACTGTGGCAGGAGGCAAGAGGAATGTTGAGGCGTATTAAGAAGTGTGACATTACGATTGCCTCACAGATTTTAATGCAAAATTCCACACACATTCTTGCATATTTTTAGCCATGTCATTTTACAAATGTTCCTCACAATCACCACAAAAGGAATTTAGAAGCATTCGAGGGGTCCTTACCTTGTTTAATTGAATTTGTTGATATATTTCACCAACTGCAGTCTCTTAGCGCAAATCTGGAAAGCTCTCAATCCTGATGCACTCTCCACGAAAGAACTCTCGAGTTATTGTCTGTTTCAGTCACTTCAATTTTAATTGGAAAATATGGATCTTCTCTTTGCACAGCTATTCAACAGATTTCACCACTATGTCTCCTCCACAGCGAGAATGTCCTTTTTTCCGACCAATAACTTGTCCTCTTCAATTAGGAAATTGTAGAGGTGGAAGAAAGAAAAAATGCTGGCCAACTTTTCTCTCGTGGGAAATAGAGTGTCTGAGTTAAATTCAAATGACTAAATGAGTGGACAAATTCTTCGGGTGCGGATGGATGTTGTGGTTGTTGTCCTACGACTAGACACTGTTTAAAAGAAGTGGCGCTTGAACTGCCCTTTATGTATCCAGACTCTGGGCACGATGATGGAATCTGGAAGCAACAGTTGAGTGTCGCCTCTGTTGCGCATGATCTTCTACCACTCTGTTGCACGCAGTTCTTGTGCAGACTTTCTTGCCTCAGTCACGGCTAAAAGCTCCACAACTCCCACTTGCGAAGCTCTCCTCGAACGTTCTATGCCATTCGTGTCATGACTCTCTACAGAGATCAAATTTCCTGGGTTGAAAATAGTGAGAATTCTGAGAATATGGTCTGAAAATAGCAAATATCATTTACTATAGAATGCAACAATTCACTAGAAATTAAAAGACAATGACCGAATCATATGAGGAGTCTTTCATTTCACGCGGAATCCATTTTTCTCCCAGGTCAGTAACTGACCCTTCCAGACTGTCTTGCAATCGACGTAATACATATTCCAAGAACCATCTGCAATAGCCCGACGGCTCGCCTTCCTCTCAGCAGTTAATGAAAAGCCAAAGAACCAGAACGTTAATTGAAAGAAAAAAATGTTTCAGCGTCATCAGAAATAATGACCAATTTGTGCGAAATAAAGTGTTTTCCTAACCATTGTGCTTTGTAATGTACATTATACAATTTAATTAATGGTATAGAATATGCGGAAAAAGAACCTTTTTGGAATCATTGTGCGTTTGGAAAGAGTAAAACAAACATCACCATCTTTACTAAGAATCTCGAAGAGATGGTTTTTCATCAAGAAGCATTTTATATCTCAATTAAATGGCAATAATTGGATTTCTCAATAAATATTAGAAAATTCTTATGCCATCACCGATATTAATTTTCTGTCTCTGACATCATCATTCGATTCCGCTGGGGTGTGAATTCTCCCTAAAAGCCTTATTACGTTATCGATATGCTCTGTACTAGGGTCGAATAATCAAAAATAATCGAAATCGAAAGCCAATTTGCAGTCGATGGGATTCTCCAGAAATGTATATACATACATTCCTTCTTTTGAAAAGTGTGTGGTGTAAGTATTGAGATAAATGAATGTACCTTATATACATTATCCTATTATATAGAGATACATATATTTATATTAGGTTAATCCCACTACGTCTGAAAGAGACACTTCTCACACAAAAATTACCCACAAACTCGTAAATATGATTGTAGCGTCTTTCGGGAAAGTCCTTATCCGAGTTAGATGAAATACAAATATTCTCAAACAATTTTCAAAGTTAGGCCAAATCAAGCCTAGTTCATGAAGAGTGTGAGGAAAAAGAATAAATCCTGGATATGTATTTGTATGCGTATTTGAAATATCTTGTCTTAAACTATAATCTCAGAATAAGTCAAGCTTCTGTTTTTCAAAATATGCAAATTGTGATGATGTGCATTTACATGTAATTGTAGATTTCATTATTTCACGTATTTCATTCAAATATTACAACGTAAAATGCCAGGAATTTTATTTCTCGGAATTTCGCCGAACACAAAACACACAATTGATTGTTTATGAATGAATTGAAGGGTTTCATTCCTCAGAAATTTCACACTTTCTGTCAGTCAACTCTTCATGCTGAAGATGGGAAGATTTTATAGACATAGAAGTCATGTGGGTTAAGGGACAATTTTCTCTTTTGCGGGGTTTCTGTCCTTACTGCAAGGACAATTTATATTATTGTCAGTTTTGCGCTTCACAGAAAGGAATTCTTGATGGGTTGGAGGAAATGTACGCATAACACACACCATCACTCATTTCTCAAACATTTGCGCATTTTGCAAGACATTACGCAGGCTTCAGCCGGATATGACGTCATAGAGTGAAGCTTTCACCCTCGCCCAGAGCAACACGTTCTCCCTCCATCGAAAGCTCGCCTGAATCTCCGTGATTGTTTGAGTAGTTGCGGACCAGCCCACTGGCTAAAGGTGGTAACAGAGTCGAGAGTGCGTAGGTGTTACTCGCAGCGGCATGTGCTTTATCGCATGTCAATGATTACATTTGTCAACAACGAGAATTTATGCCTATCAAACACATGAATCTGGGAATAATTGCATTTTACTGCCTTCGCAACGCCCGGAAAATGTGATAGTTCTCATCGACACGAGGCAATTCCGATGAATTTTTATATGGCTGTCGATAGGCATTGTAAATTATCTTGATGCCTTATTACAAAATCGATAAAGTGATACTGGGGCGTTTTATTGATGATGTACCGATGATACTTTGTAAGGAGAGATCGTGTGAATTTTACAAATCATTGACAAAGTATCAATTTACATGCAATTCAAATCATCTTCCAGTGCATTTATCACAAACATAATACACAATAAATGTCTCTGGAGATGTGTTGCATATCTATGCATAAGAAAGGAAAACGCAGTGTCAATATTTCTTTTGCAAAATATCATCCAATACTACGAACGTCATTGGAATATTTTACGTGAATGAAAATGTTTCCCATGTCTAATATACCCTTCATCGAATCTTTCGGGGCGTGATTCTTCGTTCGAACTGGCAATTAATTTGCCATTGAGTAAACAATTAAATAGCAAACACCCCTAAATTCTGAAATTCTGTAGAAATGCTGCTCAATCTGATTAAGTGGAGATGATGATAATATCCAGGTCAGTTGCTGAGAATATCAAATCCATAAATCTGTTTTCCAAGAGATTTTGCATCAAAAGAGCTTAGCAAGTTGACGAAATTGCCCATGGCGTCATCCTCTCTAATTTATTGATAGCATCTGCAGCAGCATTATTAGATGGAAATTGATTTCCAAACTTTCCAGCACTTACTTCATGTTGCGAAATTCACTTTCACGCGACCACGCCAGATTGAATAAGTGACCCTCCTGAATATTTATGCACTCGTGGGGATAATGAGGGCCCACGTGAAAATAGATTGATTATGATTTGAGTGATTTTGGCATAATTTCAAGGGATTTTCCATGATGCACTTCCCCCTGATTAGAGTGACACAAGAAATATCACTCCAACGTCCATTCATCATAATTTAAATCTGTCTCACATTCTCTTGACATCTCCTTTATACTCAGATTCTTTTTTCACACCAGAAAATGTGCACAAAAATGTGGAAATGTCAGATATGAGGCATATTTCTATGACGTTAATGATACTGATGGATCATTTTATGTGCAAGAAGGAAGTTGGAAAATATAGAAATGAGAGAATGTAAGTTCTGTTTAATTGGAAGAACTAATCAATATCTAAACAGGGAGTGATTAAACAAATAAATAATAATTTGAAAGTGTGTGGAATTATCCTTGGCGACAGAATTTCCTCAATTTGCTCAATTTAGTAAAATACACTTTGCAATAATTCAATAAAATCTCAATCAATTACAAATCATTTATGAGTGTCGGTATTTTGCGAAATGAAGTGAACAATTAATTTACCCAGTGGGTGTGATTCCTCGAATTATTCATTATTATGGACGAGCATTTGTGCGTAATCTATTAATGAAATATATGAAGTTATTGCTGCACAGTTCACATTCAATTTAGCACACTTGCAGAGAGAATGAAATATTGTGATCATAAAATGAAATTTTAATGGTTTTTCTTGCCATCTCCCGACCAAATGTGGCTCTTTTTTTGTCACACAGGATGGTTTTTCGCACACATGAAAATGGTCATGAATTAATTCCGTCTGCGTCACAATTAACCATAATTGTCTCACTTTTGTGGATAAGGAAGTCATTGTGGAAAAAACCATGACGGCGAGTGAGATGACAAAAGACATAGGATAATTCTGTAGGAGGGATTTGCAAGTCTATAAATCCAGGGATGATTATTGTGCGAGGAAATTGTCATCGTGTGTGATTCTTCTCAACACACATATTCACTCTCAAGACTATCAACGTGACTTCTTGCCTCTATCTTGTCTTTTACTTCCTCCACTTTCTGGCGTTGTCAATGAAAAATGGAATTTCGTGGCGTCATTTGTACGTCTCCCGACAAATGAGACATTTTCCCCAAACCCATGACTCACTGCCTTCCATGCCTGGAAAACAAACAATGGGATTTCGTGGGAGAAAATCCAGCCTAATATCTCAAAAATGCCATTAGATATAAATGCGATTTTTACATTTTTGTGGCTGGGCTCATTTTACATCACATAAATATTTCCTGGATCACTTAAACGAGCTTTTTTTACTTAAAGCTCACCCAAAGTTCAATAACAGGGAAAATGTTCGCCGTCACAGTGGAAACTTTTCAAAGGGAAAGGCCGGATTTTCATACTGAGTTTCGGTGGAATATTTAAATCGCTATAATCTCTCTTTCCATGCTGGTAAGTTTCCATGTAAATATGCTGGAGAATCTCAATAAAAGAGGATTAAATAGCGGTGATTTTCCGTTGAGTTTAGGGTGAAGAAATGGGGTCAATCTAAGAATACAATTACACGATGTGGGAGATGTAAATAAATTTATTGGACAGAGTCTATCTTACAGACTTTCGCTTGACTTTTATCTATGATAATTACAAAATGTGTTCAAGATTCTCGTAGCCATGCGAAGTGGAGAAATTAAACACCAGAGAACGGTCTTAAAGACAATCCTTTTAGTGTGAAAATTTATTAACTTTCATTGTCTCCCTCGTCTTATGATATTCTACACGAATTGATTTTTCTGGAGGCTCTATAATACCACAAAAGTCCACTTTTGCACGGTCTTCTCTTGTTTTCGCCCAAATGGCCACACAATTCAGTAGAATTGTGAATTAATCTGCTTGAATGAGAAAGACCAGAAATTGAATCCTTCAAGCTTTGAAGCTTTCGAAACTTTTGGTGTTGAACTTAAACTTAAGATTTGCGGAGATGTTCCTTCTAGTGTTTATTTACACTGAACTTCAAAAGACAACACTCAAATCCCTGTTTTATACGACGGTTTCAGTTCAACAGCTTTACACGTGTTTCGGTTCTCAATGAACGTTATTTTTGGCATATAAAGTATTGTCTAAAAAAATTTATCGATTGATAATACAATTTCTGTTTTGACGGAGTCTTTTATTATTTTTTTTTCTCGCAACTGAGACTTAAAAAGCTCGAGAAACACTTCATGTAAAAGTTTTTGTTTGCAAATGCCGCACATGACTAAATTCAGGTAAGATTTGGTGATTTAGGATGGAAACAGAGCACATCAAAGCCACACTTTCAACAATGACTGAGCATCAAATTTCACATTGTCAAAAGTTTCCACCAATTTCTTATACGCCAATGCGAATAAAAAGAGCATGTAGTCGAAATTCAAGTCTTGTTTGTTTTTATTAGCCCTCTGGGAGCAAATAAGAGGCACTTCTCGGATGACTGTTTTATATTGTCAACAAGGATACTTGAGGGGATCCGAATATATGTCTTGCGGGAGTCAAATCCCCTCGGGATGGGTGCGTCGGAAGGGGTGAAAGCGAAAGTCGGTGAACAGGAAGACTTTGGAGAATGCTTCCGGTTGAATGGAGTTCTATTTGCGTGTAATTCATCTATGACGGGAGTAAATAGTCACCATAAATCATAACCCACCCTCTCGGAATTGACGCAGGTATTTCTTTTCCACCTGCCAGTCTACTGAGGAATTCTGTTGCTCTCGTCAGAACACCGTCGACGGACTTTTAATTACATCCCACAGCACTAATTCAGCGACACCGCACAGACACCCACCGGGAAATTCATCTGTTGCTGCTGCCGGCTCTCTTGTGTTTTAAGGTGGGTGGATGGCACCCATATCTGTATAGATGTGTTTTCATTGCTACACATAATCCTCCCATTGCTTAACTATTGATATTTAGCGATTGAAGTCAATGATTTACAAAGTCAGTTATTGAATTCTATTGACACTTTCCTTTTACATTAATCTGCTTTTGACGTGCTTCATCATGCAATGTCAAGAGTTCGCAGTAAATGAGCTTTTTGATAGATTGACCGAGAGCAGGAGACATGAAAGGACTCGACGTTGAAGCCTGGCTACTAACGCTTCCTATATATTTATAGCCCTTGAATATAGAGTGTTTTACGCTGTAATTTCGATATTTGTTCTGTATTAGATAAATTGTATGAGTTGTGAGGAGAAAAAAAGCCTCTTTTGACACCTAAAATAATTCTAATAATCAATACATCAGAAAGCATAGGAAAACTTTGGCATTTGATGGTCATCTCGAGAGCCAAAGAGTGATACTTATTTCTTTTTTACATAAGACAACCAGAAATTCAATGGTCATGCAACAATTTAACTAAACAAACACACCTCAAGGTGCGACAATGTGTGCAATAATTTTGGACTCGGGTGTGAGTGACACGGCGACGGTGTTGGTTTGCGTACAACTATTTGGATGGAATATCATGAATTGAATTTAAATCAACGAACAGACCCGTGGGGGCATCCATTGAAGAGAACGAGACGTGAAAAATATGAGAGCTGCTCGTCTGTGTCTGACTGACACACTTGCTGAATCCGCGGATCTGTGGAAGTAGGTCTCACTTCTCTTGGCAACTTGTCGTTTGGACAGGCAGACGAACACCATCGAGCGCCGCGACTCACACACGCCACGGTGTGATGTACTTATGATTTGGGGGAATTATTGGGTGTCGCTCTCCTGGCAAATTCTTGCTGGGCTTCCCCAATCTTCAGGCCAACGCTCCGGTCAGCAGAACATTCTCGCGCCATCGATCGCCCAGAGTGGGTTTTCGGGTGAATTTAGAGGTCACGCCGATGCTTGTGTGCGACGACACTCTCTGTGTATATCTTTGACTAGAGTGTACACGAGGCATCTCTGGCTCTGTGTGGAACCTCAATAATGCTAAAGTCAAGTGAATTGAACTAAAGTCAATCCGATGGACTCTGTGTTGTAGATTTTAATCCGTGGCGTCGAAGGTGATTCAACTCCATTCCTGCATAACTCACGCACAGCATCGATCCCCAGTTGGTGTAGAGGATCATCACAGCCCTATTGTAGGACATTCACGTGCCACTGTTTGATCACTGGAAACCAGCCCGAGAGTGACTAATTGTGCTCGCGTGAAGGTAGGAGGTGATCTTCTGTGTTGGCGATGATCGACTCCGCATTGGGTATTCTAGGAGAGCCTCAAGATCACCACAACGTGCTTTTGCTGTGAGTGCACTGGGTGCATTTGAGACAATTGGTCATCAGTGGTCCGCGTTACGGTGTTTGTGATCAAATATGCCAGCGAATCAGTGCAAAAATTGTGGCGGTGCCAAAGACTATAACAACAACCACTCGCCGTACACCAGCGCCTACGGCAGTGTCATTAATCCCAGTGGCAAGGGGGCTGCCAATATGATCGTTCAGCCCGCCGTGACCACCCATGTGCGCGCCAAGATCATGTGGGGCACCGTGGGGGCCATCAAGGAGCTCCGCGAGAAGGAGCAGGCCGAGAAGAACCGCGCCGCGCGCGCCGAGAGGAGACAATAGTCCAGCTGCTCCCAAATCACACATCTCTCCAATGTGCCTTTCATCGTCTCACCTATTTAATCATCCATCATTGCATCGCTCGGCAGAGCCACTCCTCAGGTGAGACTCCACAAGGGGGCTTCCAAGTCATTGGTTCGGTGGAATTTGTGCCCAAAATGCAAAGTGGTTCATATAGAGAGAAAGATCATAAAGAATTGGCGCAGAGGCCATGAGAAATAGTGGGTAAAAGTTGTATTTCTCGTTAAAATAAGAAATGCTTAATTGAATTTTATACTGTAAAGGTCGTCATTGCAATAATACACAATTTTTAAGATACTACAGATCTGTTTTGTCCGCTATTAAGCAGGGTGTGAATGAATATCGGCAAATATTACTGGTGATTTTCCCTCAAATCGGATTTTTAAAATTCCTTCAATGACCCTAAATCGACGACAAACTGAGAAATTGTTTCGTTAGTTTCTCACCTCTTTGGTCTTTTCACTCTGCTCGAGTTTCTCTCCGATTTCTCACGTCAACTCCGCTTATTCCAGAATACCAATTTAATTCTTTTGCATATTCAACACTATTGCCACCTTAACGGCGCATTTGGAGGAAAAAAGGCGCTCTCTTTTGGCCCGGCGATGCTCTATTGATCGGAAAATGGGTCATCTGTCGTGATCACCAATCGCAACAATTTCGCGTGAGAATTTCTCCACGGATTTTTGTCAAGTTTACATATAACAAGGCGGTGGCATAGCAATTACCGTGAGATCATCATCATTATCGTTCCAACACGATCTGTAGGTATTTGATTAAACCAGAAGCCACGAGTATTCTTGGCGATCTTGCCTTCCTTCTTCTCGGGCTGGAGATCTTTCACAAAACTCGAATCGCCGAGATGATCTCGCGCAAGAGGACACAGGTCAGTTACTCGTGCGATTACATCAAGACTATACCGCGATCTTCGCTGGCCGCTAAATGGTCACGGGAATGCACAGAGAGAGTGTCAGTGAAAGATTTTTCCAAACATCCCGTGTGTGCATCTTCTATTGAGCAATAAAGCATAATTAAGTTGGAAAAAAAGTGTGTGTGTGCATTTGCGACGCAACAAAGAAGACGATTTAGAGGAGAAGAAAAGCCGCCATCGGAGTCTCTCTTCTATTCTCCGGCCGTGGCGATTGTATCGATGATCATGAAGTAATCATAACCACGCATTTTCATGTTATACTCTCCTTTTGTTGTTGGGCAATTGTAATTGCACCAGTCCCAGTGAGAAAGTTTCATCATCTTTGGGCACAGTCAGAGTGACTGTCTTAGCACCATCTTCAAGCACTTCTTCACACAATTTCACAGTGGCGAACAGAAAAACACAGCGCAAAAGAAAGCATTTACTGACGTGCTTTGAAAGTTTCTAAATTGCCATCCATTGGCGCTATTTTCTGGATTGCTCGTCAATGATGGTGATTGCGAAGACCGGCTATTTATTAAAATGATACCATAATAACACACGTTCTGAGCACATAATGAGGAGAAATTAGTCTATTTTTTGTGCAAAAGATTTACTGGATTAGTAGGTTTCTGAGCAATATTCCTTTAGTTTGATTTTATTTATTTTATTTATTAATGTGGAATAGAAAGGCGAATTGGAAGCAAAAGTCATTTTGAAATTACACAAAATCTGTGTGCAAAGTATTGCTCCTCACTGTATTTTCGCAAGCACATCCAGCTCAGAGAGTTATGATGATGTTTATGATTATTTGCATAGAAAGTAAATTCTTGCACACGAGTTGAGTGTAATACAATATGATTTCCTAATTACTTCCTCTGCGTCTTCTTATAATACCTCAAGCAAAACAGTGAGTGGCAAAATTATTGCAATTTTGACATAGACGAAGAGATATAAGGTTTCTTCAGGGAGAACTTGTGCTGTGAGACTGCATAATATATCAAATGGGAAAATTCTTTCACCTTATCTTGTGCATCTCAAGGTGCCTTTGGTATTTCTTAACACAATTACGCGTGTGTGTGAATTTTTCGAGGAAAGCATTTTCTCTCTCACTGACTGCTATTGCAACAGCAATTAGCAATCTCTGTTCATTTACAAATTCCACGAGTGTGAGTCGTACGGCAATAATTGAAAACACATAAAAAAAGGTTGATGAACTCAAATGCGTGGCGTTTTTGCATGGAGAATGATAATGGTGATGGTGGCAATAAAATGGCAATGGAGAAGAATTTTCATGGAAAATTAAAGCACTTCATTGTTTTCTGCACTTTTGGCATTTCATTGCAGATTCATCACCATTTCCCTGATTATTGCTATTGCACAGGCTCAGGCCAAAGACACCGTGAATGCAGTTGAAGATCCACAATTTGCCATTTCGAGTAAATTTGGCAATCATGACCAAGTGTCCAAGTGCCCCGAATTGCAGATTACCGATCGAATGACCAGAGAACTGCCGAGACCCATTTTGAGGAGCGGTTTGAAGATTCCCATCAACGGCAAAGCTCTGCGGTTCAAGAATTTCACTGAAATCACTGTGGAGCCATGGGATGCGGGGGAAGATCTCCAGGGAGCTCTCAAGGATGCCGCTCTCGAAGGACTCCACGCTATGACGGAGTATTACGACAGGATTGAACCAGAGCTTGTGCGCAATGGATCATACTTGAGCGTGGATGATCCTGCAGCTTTTCTCTGGAGATTCAGCGCACCACACTCGATGGAAGACGATCAATCCAGAGGAGCTTATGCCGCCCTCGTGGCAGCCAAGAAGTTGCGCGAAAGGTGAGCATTTTTCAGTAAATACGCGAAATTTGCATATTCGGCGAAATTTCCGTCAATCTTGTGGTATTTCTCAGAATTCTAAGGCTAAAATTTAATCAAGTTCGACTGGGATTTCCAAAAATCAGGAAAACAAGTTTGATCTGTGCTTCAATTAGGGCTTTCCTATGCATATATTTTTGTCTAAAAACACACTTTAATTGGTATCACAAGTATAGAAATATCTATTACATCGAGTGAGGTCAATATCAGGGCTAAAATACGAAAGTAATGCTTATTTGATGAAAATTTAAAAATTATAAACATTGAACCTTCTTTTGTCTCTCCACGGTTTTCACGGCAAGACGAATTTTCCGATTCCTCATAATATTGCGTAAACAACAAGATGTATAAATGTACATAACTTTAGTATATAAAATACTTATAATGAGTTGCAAATAAATATTTGTACATAATGTGGAAAAAATTTATATTGGTCTCCGCTTATATACACGCAATACCTTAACGTGTTGTGATATGGTTGACTGAAGGAAACATTGACCACTGAATGTGAATCACAGAAAATAAGCATCAGGAACGGAAGATTTCAGTGTCTCTCCGTCTTTAACCATATTGATATGTATCGAATACCATGAACTTCCCTCAAGGTAATCTGGTGAATAAAGTGTTTGTGGAAACATGTATTCTCCCTGACGCGTCCATCGCCACCGTCTTCCTTGTATATAAACAGAATGTCTTCATGCTGTATTTCCAAATTTCAGCGAAAATTCCTACAGTGAAGATCGAACTAGAGAACTGTTCTGTGCAGAGATACTGAGTCTTTATTGTTAAGTTTATAGTAATCATGAAGGTGTTGCTGTGCCTCTGTGTTCTCGTCGTTCTGGCTTATTCCCTTCCTGTTGAAAACGAGGAAGCTAAGGGCGTAGTGAAGTTTGCACCAGTGGAAGTGAGTGATTTTCTTAATATTGTAGAGCGCTTTGAATAAAATGGAGTTTGTCTGTGAAATAGGGTGCTGAAGATCATGCCGGGGAAGAGGGTGTTGACTTAACTGCAGCTGAACAACATTACGGACATTATGGACATTATGGGCACTATGGACATGGCCACCATGGACACTACGGTAAGAATACAGTAAAAATGCGGTAATTAAATGGTAATAACAAAAACTTACGCATTCACAGGTCACCACGGTGGTTACGGCGGTTATTATGGCCATCACGGTGAGTGATTAGTGTGATACTAATAGTAAAAGGAGATTGGGCAGCATTGCACCCATATTGCAGCATTGTTTTCATAATTATATCTTCAATACGCAAGGGCAAGACGTGATCAATGTGCAACGCTGCCCCATCTCACTCTACATAACTTTGAAATCTAATATTCTTTTGACTTATTATTTTATTCTTATTAGGACACGGACATTATGGAAGTCACTCTGGAAGCTTTTCTAGCGAATATTATGGTTAAAACTTCAATCTTCTCTCGCATAGATTAAACTTCATTATATTGTCGATCTTGTAACTGAACCATAAAAATAATGATGTATCCTTTGGAATAAATCGAAATGGCCCAATAAAATCAAACATTTATGAATGAATATATTTTTTTATAATATCCACAATCAAATTGTAATACAAATAGCTCACATATTCTAGGAATCATTTCGTAAATCCCCTTCCCGACGTAATCAAATTGAATATTTGATGAAGTATTAATAAAAAACAGGTTCATTTGAGACAGAATGTTTTTTGCACAATTTTATATAAATCTCGACTAACTGCAGACAGCATCGCAAGAACGAGTTTCACGTGATTAATATGGTCTTTATATACGCAATGTTTTCTGAGGACTTCATGCATACTTAATGATACGGTTATTCGGGGATTTCCACAAGATACAAAGAACAGCGAAAAACATAATGTCAACAGTCAAAAAGCATATAAGAATTTCTATTCTATTTCAATATAGACACGAGAAGTCTCATGAGAAATTGTTTATATGAGTCCTCTCTTACATCGCAAAAAAGCCTCCATGAATGAATATTGCTGGAACTTTGGAGGTTTTTCAATTTTTTGTATACTGATTGTCGCATGTGGTCGAGCTCCAAAACTGGTTAAAGCTTCAACGTGTATTTGTCTTATGTCTCTTAAGTTCATTGTTCGGTAATAAATTTGCTTTGTCCATATATTAAAGTTATGAGCATCTGCCTCGCCTTCAATCAATGACCCTTTTAAATTTCCATTAAAAAAAAACCACGCATTTCACTCAATAAATCAAAAGAGAGAAAATAACAATTATTGTTTTTTGGCTTTGGGGGAAAAATTGCAAGTGGGATGGTAAAAAATATGAATGTAGATTTTACGTCTTTCCTGCTTCACTGGCACACGTTCGATAAAATTGTAAACAATTTTTTTCCGATGCAAATGATTGAAAATGTTGCGCCAAAGAGAGGGGTGAAATACCATGAAGAAAACATGTAAATTGCAATTTTCTCTGAACCCAGCGAAGCATTGCGATTCATTCTGTTGACAATTTTCCATAACATTGCCTCTATTAGCACTTTTCTCTTCCTCAACTTGTGTGTTGCAACACAAGTTGGATGTTGTTCGTTTTATCTAAACAACTTGTGCAAAGAAATGAAATACCCACAAAATTTCTCAAGTTGTTAAAACAATTAGCTCAATTTTCTTCTCGCTTCTCTCTCTTTGCTGTCTTAATGTTGGAAATGGCGTTTCTCTTGTCCAAGAGAAAAAAAACGTGGTCATACTAAAAACTGTAGAGTTGTAAAAGACGTTATGGGTGAAATTTTTGTTGTAGAATGAAACCATCAGTGATTCAGAAGATTTCAGAGTACAGTTCGAAAAATGCATTCGGTGATCCATTTGCCAGAGACCACAATCTCTCGCAGAGGGAAAGTTTGCCGCTCAAGATTCCACCTATTAATTTGTGGCGGTTGCAAGAAGGTCACAAATGGGACAAGATCGCTAGAGACACTTTCACATTGCACCGCAATCATTTCTTTCTCCCGAAGACACGCAGAGAAAAAGCAGTGAAAGTTACGTTTCCATTCTAACACATGCATTTCCACTCGCTGAGGGACATTCTCATTGGACTGATGCACGAAAATTGAGATCAGCAGAGAAGAGCCGGTTGTAGGTCACTTTTGCAACTGCACCGCGATACAATTTAACTGCTGTGTTTTTAATCAACACTTTCATCAATTTCTTCCGCTCATATTCCTCACTCTAGTTCGTGTTTTGCCTTTATTTGAAAATTACACATTTTTTCATCCAGTAAATGCTCATAATTCAAATTCAAAGTTGTGCTGAAATGATCGTAAAACTCGCGACTTCCACCAATTGTCCATTAGATGCACATTTTAGCGTGATCGGCGATTTGATATGCAAATTGGGAGATTTTTATGTCATCAATGAGAGACTCAGGGTTAAACTATTGATCGTGATCTTCAAAGTAAACCTCAATTCATTGCATATTTAACAAGTCATTAATTTCATCGCGCATTTTGTGATGGATTCAAGGGGAGTTGATATCTTGAGGAAAATACACCAATTCCACTGTTAGTTTTTATAACTCAACTATTTAAGTTGATATTTCTCTCATTGAATTTTACACAACTTGTGAATTTATTCATCTACTTAATTTCGAGGATCTTCGCAATAATTTATTGCAGCATTTCGCACAAGACATTGTGAATATGTTCAAGGGAGAAGATGTATTTGAAAGATCAAATGATTGATCTGAATGATGAAAAACTCTTCTTCGTCATGACTTTGGTTTGATAATTAATGATCTTGTTTTCAATGCTTTGTGCCCACATTTGAGGCATTTCTCTAGTTCATGTCCGATGAGATACTTTATACATTCACTCGGCAAAAGTAGGAAACTAAAGTAAGTGACCACATAGTATTTTGGCAAAAAGTCTTTATTTCTCTTTCCTGTTATGGGGCTTTTATTGTACACGATCATTGTATATAATTACGAGGATTTTCTGGGTCAGGGTTTCAGTGTAACGATGCTGCGGAAGGTGGAGCCGAGAAATTTCGCCGGAAAATACCATCTCGAAATTCATATTTCATATCTTCGCCTAAGTTGGTGTTAGTTGTGACAAAGAGAAAGTTTCCAATCATTCTCTCTATGCTATAGTAACTTGAATGTGAGTGATCTGCCAGCGTCAATGTCTTCTATGAACTTTGTGAGGATCGTTTAAATTTATTATTGCCAAAGAGTGTCATTGTCAACAACGTATGGTGTGAAATTAATTTTGAAATAAATTTCATACTCAAAAAGCATCGACAGTAAAAGTTTCTCCTCCACGATTTTTCCTTCTCAATAAATGTCTCTCATTGTGAGTTTCGCGCTGCGTTATTAATTTAATTTGTATTTGCATTTTATTAACGAATGGCAAAGGTTTTCAGACTGTTGTGTATATTTTTCTGTATCTCACAATTATACTTGTCGGTATTTCATAAAGCAAAGTGCAATCTTTCTTCAAAAGCACAAACTCTGCATGCAGTAATTTAATGGGTGTGGAGAATGAAAATGCAAGTGATAGAAATTTATGCAATTTTCTATTTCTGCAAAGATGATCATCTCGCGCGAGGGAAAATCAAAAGAGTCTACTTTCTATGCTGTAACAAATAATAAAAGCCTTTCCTCATAATTACACCACCTTTTTTCACACGTCATATCATCTGAAAGACGTTTTCCGTGATGATCATCGCTATTTTCTGCAGAAAAATCCACGCAACAACTCTCGATTTTCACCGAAAAGAAAAAATACAGTATCGCAGATTTAATGCTGCAAATGGGATGCAGGAACCGGTTGCAGATCGCGATCTTTTCCACCTCACGGCGATACATCTCGCGTACAAACTTAGAGATCACTTTAAGCAGGATTGAGAGAAAAGTGATTGAAATGTTGTTACTCGATAAACTTGAACTCAAGTGAAATTTTTTGTCCCGCAGCGAGAATAAATCTTTCCAAGGGGTGATTCACTCGCGAATTCGCACCCGGATTTGCAATAAAAATCTCAAGTGATTCACGCGTGCCCATTGAAATGTTATGTGATTGAGCATAATGGTCATTTCGTGGCAAATTTATGTGTTTTCAATTATATTCTGACGAAATTAAGGCGTGAAGGGGAAAAGTTGAGACGAATCCAATAAACACACGTAAAGAATTTCTCTGAATTCACTCTATTTCACACGGATTTGCCCAGACTTACCCCAAATTTCCTTCTATTATGCAAGAACATTTTCTAATGTGCCTTTTGCCTTACAACTCTTGTTCTCACGTTAATTCTTCTACTTTTTACTTAGCGGCATGAAATTTATTGCACGACTTCACTTATGATTTGCACATTAATTTGATTTAAAGTTTGGAAGCGTGGCTGAAATTCAGAAAAGGGTTGATTATTCTTACTCAGCTTTCTTTCGTTCAAAAATTTGCATTTATTTGAATTGAAACATTAGCATTATATTGATCATGCAAAGTAAATGCCCCCTGAAGTTATCACTTATGCATCCTGAAGATGTTTTAAGATGCTATTAGAAAGTTTCCGGTGAGTGTCTTTCGCTGAGAAATGATCGCGAGGAAAGGGCGTCAACAGTGGCGCTTTCTCCACCAATTTCTACTTCACAAAGAGTGACTGAACCCTAACATTGTCTCTTTTGTCGCATCTTCACTTTTTTTTCACTTCGCAGCACAAAAGACAAATTTTGTCTACACACATGTTGTTTTTTCCTCTATTGCAAATATGATCCCCGGCTGTACGAAAAGAAGCATGTTTCCTCAGATGAAAAAAAAAGTGCTCCACCGAAAAGACACAGAAAATCACTCTTCCTCCACTTTATTCGCGGGGCATGTGGTGGGAATGGTGCGCTTTCTCCACTTTATAAATAGCCAGAATGTGTGATTGAAGTGCTCATTTCCAATTTACCATCGCGCCCATGAGCATCTTCTCTGTGGCGACAGCGAGTTCGTGTGTGAGTCAGAGAGTGAAAGTGTGAAAATGATTAAGTCGCGCACACGGATACACTGTTGGGATGCTGGAGTGTCGTGATCGCCTGATTAATGGCATACTTTGTGGCACTTTCGCAGCCATCACGTGGACTTTGTGGGGCTCGGAAGGGAGGATCCGCCCCGGCTGTCGCTCAGGCGCACATCCCTGGAGAGCTTCTGTCCGCCGCGTGATTCCCCAGCGTGCGCTCATAGCAGTGAAAAGTACCGGACGCACGATGGCACCTGCAACAACAGGAGGAGGCCACGGTGGGGCTCCTCGCAGATGCCGTACCAGAGATTCATGACGCCCGACTATGAGGACGGGATCAGTGAACCACGCAGGGCTTCCGACAGATCCAACTTGCCGTCCGCGAGGTTCGTGAGCCTAGTGATCGTGGGCGCCAACCGGGAAGAGAGTCCAGTCACGCTGATGCTCGCTCAGTGGGGACAATTCATCGATCACGATGTTACAGCCACGAGGCAGCCGATGTAAGTTTTTCTATCCACCATTTCTCATTCACTTGATCACGCCACTTACTGCACGAGATCAACTTAGCACTCAATGAGCTGGAAATATATTCACTCAGCATGCAACTTTTCCTGACTTCCCTTCGTGCATTTTAATATGGAAGAAGAAACTTTCCTTTTCTATTTTCAATCTATCAATATAATAATTATAAATATATTTCCCTTTTCTCAGGAGTGTAAATGGATCCATTCCTAGTTGCTGCGGATCATCCTCCAATGACAATCCTAATTGCTTTCCCATCAAAGTGCCCTTTGACGATCCCTGGCTGGCTCCCATTGGGATCCGATGCCTGGAATTTCTGCGATCAGCTCCAGCCCAGAGAAGGGATTGCACATTGTCATGGCGAGAGCAAACCAACCAAGTCACATCCTTCATTGACGCATCCACGGTTTACGGAAGCACTCAGCGAAGCAATCAGAACATCAGGCTGTTCCAGAACGGACTGCTCTTGTTCGGAAGAGGACTGCCCAAGGATGACACGTGCCTCAGGGCCGCTCTTGCAGATCGGTGCATAAGAGCAGGCGATGGAAGGAGCAATGAGCAGCCTGCACTGCTGGCTCAACACATCATCTGGGTGACTGAACACAACAGAATTGCCACTGAACTGGGAAACCTGAACCATCACTGGAGCGACGAGAAGATCTATCAAGAGACAAGAAGGATTATCATCGCCATGGTGCAGCACATCACTTATCGAGAGTTCCTGCCCTTGGTTCTGGGTCGAGTGGTTTGCCAAATCTTCGGACTGGAGCTTCAAGACAGTGGATATTACAAATCGTACAGTGAGAATATGAATCCTTCAACAGCCAATTCCTTCGCTTCGGCTGCTTTCCGGTTCGGCCATTCGCTGATTCAAAACTCCATCATGAGAGCAGATCGGCACAACTTCTTCCTACCCAACAGTAAGTTCATGAAGAAGCGCCCATTAGAGTAGGAATTTGAGCGAACTCATGATCCGATGATCTTCCCACGATAGTTTCACTTAATTATCGTATGAATTGCTTAAAGCTCGTATTGATTTCATGCCAAAGTAATTTCAGTGCATTCAAATGTTAATTATGTGTTTTGTTTTCCTCACTCTTAATGCGAATAGTTCAAGATTCAATTAATTCATTCACACTTCGCGTGGGAGTTCAATGAAAAGTAAAAGAAATTAACATTCAATGCCATTGTGATAATTCATTGTTGCTTCTAAAAATATTTTCGGTTTACATATTCAAAAAATTTCACGAATATTTTGTGGAGAGAGTTTGAGAATTTTTCTTCTTCGTCTTCCAGACATTTCACTTCACGATGAGTCATCAAGAGGAGACATCGGCGGTCCAGGGTCTCTCCATCGCATGATCAGAGGGAACATCAAGCAGAGATCGATGAAAGTGGACGAATTCGTGACTCCTGAGCTGACAAATCATCTCTTCCAGAGTCCAAGTATGATCTTGTGAACGATCGTTGCCAAGATCACGACACTAAAGCCGTGATTTTCTTACAGACGCCAGATTTGGCTTAGACTTGGCGGCGATCAACATCCAAAGAGGTCGAGATCACGGCCTTCCGGTTTACTCTTCTTGGCGCCTGGCTTGCGGACTGTCTCCGATAAACGATTGGAATGATCTCAACGAGGTCATGGGTCCGGGCACAGTGCGGCGCATGCGACAAGCTTACAAGAGTGTTCATGACATTGATGTGTGGCTTGGCGGAATTGCCGAACGTCCGGTAGTTGGAGGACTCGTCGGACCCGTGATTGCTTGCATTGTGGCCCAGCAGTTTGTCAACTTCCGAAAAGGAGATCGATTTTGGTACGAAAACGGTGGGTTCAACAGCAGTTTCACTCCTGCTCAACTTGCCGCCATTCGAAAAACCAATCTTGCCCAAGTTCTGTGCAGATCAACTGCAGGAGGTCAGATGCAACCGTTTGTCTTTCTGCCACCGGAAAAGCCGGGGAATGAGTACCAAACCTGCGGCACGAGATCTTTGACTCCAATCGATCTGAGACCGTGGAAGGAGATTGATCCTTTCCAGCATGACGAGGAGTCTCTAAACTTGTTCGACATACCCGCTGCTCACATTATGATTAATCCATTCCGCGAAGACAATTCTGTGGGTGGCAAAGTAGATGAGATTCCAGAAAGCAAGAACATGACTCAAACAACAACTGAACATACTATAGACAGCAAACTAGACTTGACTGATATCACAACGAACAAGAACGTAAACGTGACTATTAGTGACAAACTGGAAATACCTAAGAAGACTCTGCTGAATATCAAGAGACTGCGGAAACCGACAAAACACAAAAAGAAACGACCCCACCTAAGACGAGTTGATGACCTTATCTTTAAGAACGACGACAATGCGACGGTTTACGTAGGAAACAAGCCTCTGAGCTTCAATGAAGCGGAAGAGAAGACGATACGCGACGTTTTACTTGCTTTCACGCCACGACCATTCCAAATTGAGATCAATATCAAACGTACAGAAGCGACAAAGAGACCTCTTGACACAACCACTGCCATTTATCCATTGAGACCTCAAGTCAGACCGATCTATACGACGCCAAGACCCTTTGACGACTTTGACGAGCACAAGGAATCCTACGCATCTCTGCCTGACATTGCTTCAACGGGTTCGACTCCATTCAGTTTTGAACAGACTAAACCGGACCGACAAGACGATAGTCCACCATTTGAAGAACTCGACCAAGTGCCAATCTTTACCACGCACAGACCGAACATACTAACATCCTACTTCCCGACCGGACTGAAGAAAAAGACGACCACTTCCACGACAGAGTCCGTGTATATAATCCCTCCGAAGTTAGACGTTGATCCTTCTCCAAACTATCCTGCTCAGTCCTCAGTTTCATCCAATCTCTCTCCCTTCTCAACTTCCGGCTCATCTGTCTCCTGGGCGAAGAATCTGTCACCTCTGCTAGACTTCGGCTTAGAAACTAACGAGACAAGACCTAACGTTGATCCCAAACTATCCACTGAAGACCTGACTCCTCCGCAAGCCTATGACTTTGACGCTGACTATGACTATACAACCCTACCTCCCGCCTTGAACTCTCAACTGAACGAAAATGACGAAGAGTCGACGGACAAAATCCCTTTTGACGAGGACGGATACTTGAGACCAGAACATATCCAACTCAATCAAACGACTGACCATATTGAGATCATACAACTGGAGGGCATAGAACTGACCAAGACATCTGGGAATGACGACTTTGTACAGCCCATATTCAGTCAAGACTTTAGAACAGTAGACGTGCGTGAAAAGAAGATTGTCTTCACGGACACTCTTCCCAGAACGCCAGACTTTGGCATTATGGCTGAGGATACTGACGAAATACAAGACAAAGGACTGACACCTGACGTTAGCGTTCCTCTTGTGCCACTCGTGGTTCTGACCAGAGTTGATAGGTAAGCTTCTGGATCTCCACACATAACTGAAAATCAATTGACAACAATTTCTTATTCTTGCAGACCTGACAACTGGGCTATCATAGATGCGCCGATGAGCAAGAACAACCCTCCCAAGATGCCATCAATTGAGGATAAGGGCGTGAAGTACTCAAAAGAATTCCCCAAGCCTCTGCAGTTCATCGAGGAATTGATAAAGAAACATGGATAATCACTGCATTCACGACATTATTCACTCCCATACTTATATCACAATTATTTATTGTTTATTTATTTATTTATTTGTATTTTTACATATTTTTCGGCTCAATACATGACAAAATGTTGCGTTTCTTTGACTTGGCGATGTTTTACTCACTCTTCGGCGCACCGTTGATCATGGCGATGTTTCAAAAAGCGCGCCTCTTCCCCACCCGCAGAAAAACATCGTTGGAAGTGCGAAGGAGAAATGTTGTAGGAGAAATGCTTTGAGTGCGGCTGACAGAGTGTTTGGTGGAGGAGTTCTGTGAAAAGTTCCTATTTCTCTGAGAAAAGTGGCGAAGGAATAGGGAAAAGTGGTTGAAATTGTTTGAGAAATATCACATTTCAAGTCGTGAATGGAGTTTATGTGCATGGTGGTGTATTTTTGTGAGAAATCAAGTGCAAAATAGAGAGGAGACGTCTGGCTCAGGCAGCGCCATCAGTGGCGCCGCGAAGAAAGTCTTCCCACGCAAAATTCATCGAAGAGGAGGCGAATCGTTCCCTGTGGTCCTGCAGCATAAGTAAGATAATTGGAGTGTTTTCAGAATAATGAGAAGAGTAGAGATATGCTTTAGTGCTAAAGCAATCCGTTACGTTATTCTGCGATCATAATTTCTCTTCGGGAGTCTTTTTGTGTGGAAGGAAAAGACGGTCTTCGACATGTGCACACTTTGTTTTTGCTTCTAGATGGGAAATTTCCCCTCATCGATTGCCCATCGAGTTGCCAGGACCAAAGGAGACTGGACGTGCTCAGAGGAGGAGTGATTAGTGCAGAAGCTATGGCGTGTGGAGGCCTTGGGAGCATCCGATGAGGATTGAAGGTTGACCCCCTAGTGCTACTGTTATTGTTTCAATGATTTGGTACCACAAACTCCTGGCCAAGAAGCCTCACCTCATCCTCGTGGCCGTGACCGTCTTCTGTGTAGCATGTATTGTTGTCGCATTGACTACCAGACGCTTCCCGGACTTTTCGGATCCCACATTGGTGAGATTTCCCGATAGTTTCGCGCCTCAAGATGACTTCTCATGCTCAGTTTGTGTTGTTTTGTAGGGATTCGAGGCTCGGGGCACGACAATCAGTCAGAGATTAACAGCCTGGCGCAATCTGCTTGAAGAGACCCGTCCGTCTGGGCGTCTGGTGGCGAATCCTTTCGAGGACTTCCAAATGGCAGGGCATTCAGGAGGCCGACGTCGAAAGCTCAAGGGTCCAGCGCAGCAGAAGCAGCGGAAGAAGAAGAAATTGGCTCTCCCTGAGAAGATCAAGATCATTAAGAATCTTCCCACGAACGGGACGTACGATCTGCCGGATGACTACGACTCCCAGGACAACACCACAGTCTCTGTGAGGCACGAACACTGGGATTACGGCAGAAACATCACGTACGAGAGCGATGAGTCCACGAAGAAGCGCAACAAACTGAAAAAGGACAACTGGATTAAGCTCACGAAGATGTACCCTCCGCCCCTCACCACTGACGTCCACACCACGTCCGACGGCTTCTTCTGCGAATCGCCCAACAAGGAGTACTCGCACTTCGTCATGCGACGCATCAACCACCAGCTCAACGAGTCACTGCTGGAGCGGAACGCTCTGCTGGCCATGTGTGATCTCGAGCAGGTGATTGTGGGCACGAATCTCTACAATGATCTGTGCCAGCGCGAGCTCACATCCCAACACTGCTGCCGGCCTTGGTCGATTCCCAACTACGTCGCCTTGCTGACCAACAAGTCCACGTGCTTTGACATTGAGGATGAGGATGTGAATACAGTGAAGAGTTTGCTGCTGGATTGCTATCCGTTCTATCATAGTTTGAAACTGAGCAACGACTGCACACAATTCAAGTGCAACGTGCCGCAAGAATGCACCCAGTTTAATGCAGTTTACAACATTCTCCACTACTTGGCCGATGTGAACTTTATGACAATCAATGTGAGTGTGAATTTGGACAAATTTATTATGTATTCAAGTCAATTTTTGATGCATGAATTTTGGGAATTTATTGCCTCTTCGTGACACACACACGGAGGAAAAAAAGTATCCTTGTTTAGTAATCAGTTCACATTTCCTGTTCTTACTTAATTCTCATTTCACTTGTCAATGAAACAGCAATCTATAAAATTAATTGAGAACGATGGAAACTAAATGGGAGTTTATAGGGTTGCCTGGATTTTTATCTTTTTCTTAGTTACCCCTCTAATTGCCCTCATTTTTCTTCTTCTAACATCGCGTCCATGGGGCAAAAGAAAAGGCGTTTCATTAGTCGTATCTCAAATGTTTTCATCTATATCACTCTTGATGTGTCGCTTTTTTTCACTTTCTTCCTTGCCCAGACATTTTGGCGTTATTTCGTGAAAAGGTGGCATTAAATGGGCTAACTATTGTTTTATGGACTGTGCTCACGAGAAAAGACCACCGATTGCATGTCGAGTGGCGGAGAGAGAATGAGAGTGGACTTTACGATTTTCGATATCTTGTATAGTCTATTAGTGAGGAAATTGGCGCGGAAGATAGTTTACTTAATTTCTCAATAGACGCCGATTTGGCTAAATTGCCCCAGATGATGATATCTCACAAAGTGCCTTGTTCTCCTTTTTCTTTTCTTTTCTCAGGACTCCAATATATTTCTGTCGACAGCGATGGTCTTCATTCCCATTGCGAGGAGCACAAAGTCACTTCCGTTCTTCCACCACTTGACGTCCGAGCCGCTGCGGAATGAGTTGATTGACGTGCCCGCGATGGACATGGGCCTGAAGAATGCCCTCTTCGACGAGTGCCTCCTCTCAGATGGCTGGCTCATTGGCCTCGGCGGAATTTTCATTGTGCTCTGCATGTGGATCTACACGGCGTCACTGTTTGTCACGACCATGACCATTGTCGCTATCGTCTTCTCACTCGGCGTGTCCTACTTCATCTACACCCTCATCTTCGAGCTGTCCTTCTTCCCATTCATGAATCTCTTAGCTGTCGTCGTCATTGTTGGTGAGTCGCTATTTTTACGCTCACTAAAAGTTTTCTCCTAATATTTTATTCAGAACCACTCACTCAGAAAAGTGGAATTGGCGAATCTTTCGTGATGGATCGCTTTAGAGAGAGAGACACTTAAAAAATGTGTTCTCAGACGAAAAATGTATGAAATTTTCTATAATTTTCCTTATAAATCAGACCTTGTCTTGGATTTATTCAGTATATGCATGAATTCCTTTTATTTATTCACGCGATGATGCATATTTTTGACTTGTATGAAAATTTCTGAGCAAATTGAAATTTTGACACATTGGAAAATGTCACTGAATACATTACCAAGTAAATGGGAACATTAAAGGAGAGTATGAAAATCTGAAGATATTGAGCATTTTGACGTGAGAAGAAAAATTACTGCCAATATCCTTCCGCAATGCACTTCTGAACAATACACAATCTTCCTGTTCTCCAGTTTGCCTGTCTGTCATGGCATGATTCATATCTTTTTCCTTTGCTCTTTGCAGGAATTGGGGCCGATGATGCTTTTATATTTGTTAAAGTCTGGCGATGCTGTATAGCGGAAAGGACGAAATCGAGTGGATATAATTTCAATTCCACGTCATCCTTCTCCTCGAGTTTTTCTCACACGGACACTCTCACTGACCTGATGGGGATGACGCTGAAGCATGCAGCTCTCTCAATGCTCGTGACATCAATAACGACATCAGCTGCCTTCTATGCTTCCTTTGTCAGTTCAATCACTGCA
Organism: Phlebotomus argentipes; assembly: GCF_947086385.1. Lineage (NCBI taxonomy): Eukaryota > Metazoa > Arthropoda > Insecta > Diptera > Psychodidae > Phlebotomus > Phlebotomus argentipes. The sequence goes on from NW_026776174.1 coordinate 2,498,979, forward strand.
GTGCGATGTTTTGGGTGAGTGTGTAGACAAAATGCCAGCAAATTGACTCCTATTCTTGAGGCCTTTCACTAGAGAGACTATAAATTCTTTCATGTGATGGAATGTGTGCTGTGCAGACATTCGATTGTGCACTCTTGGATATATGCTCAACATTTGCCGTCTAAAACAATTGAATTGAGTGTAATTTGTAGTATTGTGTGCAAAGCTGGGTTGCAAATAAGGGAATAGAATGCACCACAGTGAATGCCTGGAAAACTCTCACGTACTTCACTGGAGTGATTTAGGGCTTTGGGCTTTTGGAGCAATGCAATTTCTACGTGGTTGGAAATCGATTTGGATGCGGGGAAATTCCTTGGTCGATTGTAAAATCTGCTCTCCAGGCAAATTTGACTGTGAAGTTATTGGAGAGTGACGGGCAAGATGAAATTTTATGTGTTTAAATGCACGATAAACAGGACAGTATAAGCAAGGAGATTTTATTACTGTGCTCTCCTGTTTCGTGTCTATAAAATTAAGGTCATGAACTCAGAACGCGTTGTAAATGTAATCCGAAAATATTGCTAATACCCGAATTAGTGGTCTTTAAAATTTGCTGTAAATTAATGTGACGATCTTTGCAGCATTTTCGCCGGAACTGCTGTGTTGGCCAACTATATTATGATGGTGACGTGGCTGCCGGCAGCAGTTTCAATAGCTGAGCGAATGTCCTGCTGTCCATCATCTCGCGGACCCTTCAAGGATGTGTGCATGAAGACACAGAATTGGATGAATCGATGCCGCCTCGCTATTGAGCGTGTACAAGACTTTATAATCCTCCTCGTGCTGAAGTACTCGAGCGTGTGGGTTGCTCTGCTGGGCCTTGTTGGTGTGCTCAGTGGAGTGATTGTGCTGTATTGGCCACAATTGCGTCTTCCCGACTCACCAGATTTCAAGCTCTTCGTTAGCAACCACCCTTTTGAGGTGTACGATAGTCAATTCAAGGAGATGTTCTGGTTTGAGAAAATTTACACCTCCAGTGAGAGCTTCAAGCTGCCTCTGCGGTTTGTCTGGGGTGTGGAGCCAATGGACAAGGGTGACTACCTCAATCCCGGCGCTAGAGGCTCTCTGTACCTCAACGAAGCCTTCAATGTGTCTCTGCCGGAGTCACAACTCTGGCTTCTGGACTTCTGCAAGAGACTGAGGAATCAGAGCTTTTATCAGAATAGCACAGGTTTGCTTGTGCCAAATTGCTTCATCGAGAACTTTTACACTTTCATGATGAGACGATGCCAAGATGCAATGGCAGAGATTGATAGGTGAGTTGAAGAAATATATTTCTGGTTGTGTGTGCATGCAATTGTGATGATTCAATTTCCGTCTGTCCTTTCAAATTGAATTTCCTTGCTCAAACAACAAATCCAACAAACTTTATTCCCTCCGGATGAGCACAATGACAGTGGTGTAGTGAAGAGTGCTTAAGGTGTAAAATAAATTTGCTGTTCCTTTGTTGAAAATGTATTATATGGAAATTTGTGAGAAATATTTCTAGAGAGACAGACAGAGAACTTTAAAGTCAAATTTCCACTTCTAGACATCTCTGACAGTGTATTAAGATCAGTTAAACACAGTTGTTTCTCAGCAGTTTCAAAGTTCAGGGAAAACTTTATGTTTGCTTTCCGCCCGGGGATTTTGCAATTATACTCACTACGCCTCTGTTGAATTGTGACAACTTTGCTGTGTTGAGAAATTCTCTTCCTAAATTAAATTTCCCCCCATAATCTCTGATTGATTGTAATTTATTTGCCTTCACCACTCACCATTTTCTTTGCAGGACGCCCTGCTGCGAGAACACGACGCGCCCCTACGAGGCCTACATATTCGACGAGTGTCTGCCGCAGTCAATCTCGTCGCTGTACGAGACGCCGCGTGAATTTTTCATTCCTGGTGTGGCTGGTCCCAAATTTGCTCGTCCCTTTCGTGACAGGACGTCATCTAATGTGTCTCTGGTGCGCGCCCTTGTCGTGGAGTTTGATTCCACTCAGCCCTTCACCATGTCCTATTCGGACGTGAGTCGCTTCGTGGCTGAGGTTGAGGAGTGGCTCAAGGGGGAGCTTGAAGTGGCTCCGGTGGGAATGAAGAATGGCTGGTTCATCAGCGAATTGGACTTCTACGATCTGCAGGACACTCTGTCTCAGGGAACTTTACTGGCGATTGGCATGGCCATGGGAGTGGCGCTGCTAGTGCTTCTCTTGGTCACACTCAATGTCCTGATCAGCCTCTATGCCATCCTCACGGTGACTCTGACGATTTTCGTCACGGTGGCGATTCTGGTGCTCCTCGGCTGGAAGCTCAACGTCCTGGAGAGTGTTGCGGTGACAACAGCGATAGGACTTGCGGTGGATTTTAGTCTTCACTATGGAGTACACTATCGACTCTCCCCGGACTCTGATCGCGAGTCATCCGTGAGATTCGCGCTGGTCCGAATGATTGGACCCACATCGATGGCAGCCGTGACGACAGGAATCGCCGGAGCACTGATGTTGCCCTCGCATGTTCTTGCCTACATTCAGATTGGCATCTTTCTCCTTGTGGTAATGACAATAAGCTGGTTATATGCAACATTTTTCCTCACCTCTCTTCTCTCCCTCGTGGGGCCTCAGTATGGGTTCGGTCAGTTTCGGTATCCCAGTCTCAGGACGCGGGACACTGCGAAGGCGGGAAAGAATGGGCAGAATCAGGAGGGCGCTGGAAGTAGGAATGTCGGCCAGAGTGCTGTGTCTGAGCAACTTCTGTCTGCCTCCAGTTCGGCTGCTGGGGATTTTGCCGGGTCGGAGTCTCACGAATTGGACTCTCTCACGTCCAATTCGATCGTGAAGCCGCCGACAACGCTCGAATATGCCCGTCCGATCAACTTTGACAGGGCTTTCAAGAAGAAATTCTCATACCCACGCGAACAGAGTCCGTCCACGGCCAGTGCCATCACTGTGGTGCTGCCGGACGATGCTCAAGATGCCAAGCAATTCTAAGGCGGGTGGCAATTTCCTTTTGTCGCACAGCATCTCTCGCTGAAGATGGGTGAATCTGTGAGATTTTCAATTAAGCTCCTCGTTGAGGGCATTTTAGCACTGAGTGGGAAATTGGAGAAAATGAGAGTGAAGTACAGTGTGTGGCGGAAGTTTGTGGGCACAGAATAATTCTCTGTAGCGCGGAAGAATGAACTTCAGTTTCGGATTTCCAATGGCCAATCTCTGTAATTCTCAATTAGATCATGACTTTGTTAAGGACTTTAGTTTGATAGGAGGAGCGTGGGAGGACTGATAGGATCTTTATACTTAGCTCTTCTTGCATCAGAATATTGTATACTCTTGATAGACTGAATACGGCTTTGTTAGCTCTCATTAGTTAATTGTGGTAGACTTCTGCTGGTGTGTATGTTGTCGGCTGTGATTGTTGACCCAAAGTAATTGACAGTGTTTGACGCACTTTGAAGCTGAAGTTTAATCAATTGTGCTCATTTGGGTGTTTATATCCGTGTGCCACTGTACTTCTGGCGTTCTCTCGCCGGGAAAGAGCTATTATTTTCCCTCCTACACTTATCTTTAGAGGCCTCAACTTTGATCTCTTTGTGGTACTTAATGTGTTCTTATAGGAAAAAAGCAGAAGAGCTGTAGTGAAGGGGAAAATCTTGAGGAAAAAGTAATTGTATAAATTATTAGGCTATCTTGAAACTTTTTCTCATAACTTTCATGATGCGTTGTGCCAAGATTAAATGTGTAACTTATATGTACAAGGAAAAAGTCTCTATCACGTCACGCGTGGCTGGTGAAAGTTGTGAAACTGCATACATTCTATCGATCTGCCAAGAGTAAATGTAGTGTTGATACTCAAATTTAGAGTGATAAGGCAACAATGGAGATGATGACGAAAAAAAATATTGACTGATTTTATAGTTAAAGAAAAGGGTGAAGAAAACAAATGAAGAGTTTCATTGTATAAAAATATTTGTCGTTTGCAATTTTGCATTTGGAGAAAAAAAATCATGAGGGGGAAAATGCGACGAAAGATGTTAAAAGTGTGTTTGTGTTTTTGTTGTTCTTCTTTGTAATAGGATTTGTATTACAGGGAAAACGTGGTTACTTAGCAATGGTGAGGAAGATATCTTGCATCTTCTCGCCCATGAATGTTCTCTTCCTTCGCGCATTTCACTTGAGTTTTCGTTTAGCCAGAGAAAATGAAATGAGATGTTAATTGTGATAATTAAGTAAGAGAAGGAAAATGATGTTAGGGCAGAAAATGCATTGTGTGCATGTTGAGTGTATTTGATAAAGGGTTGAGGTTGGAAGGATGAAGAAAAAAACATCAATTAATTTTGTGAAAAGAGTGAGTCAACACGACGAATGAAAAATCAATATTTGCCTCCCATTGAAGTTCCTTTCTGGGCAATGATTCTTTGGCAAGAGGACGACGGGATTCTCAGTGTTTGCAACTCTGAGGGCCGCAGTTGCTTTAATGAGAGGAATCGGGGGTGATTCTGGGAGGAGTAGTGGTAAATTTTAAATGAGTAGAGATGGGAAATTGCACAAGTTGTTGGAATATTGAGTGTGGGATTTTAATTTGTGAGAAATTTCGCCATTGTCTGCAACTTTTTATCATAAAATTTTATTTGACTGCTTAATAATTCAGTAATTTGAATAAATTTTTGCTCCTCATAATGATCATGTCTTCGGGCAAATCGTATAGGCGAAATATTATTATTCAATTAAGAGGGAAATACTAAAGAAAATTTCCACCACTCACTTGAATTGCAAATGTTCTTTGGAAAATTGTTGACATATTGAGAAACAAACTCAAGTTTAACTAGAAAACAGGCAAGAAATAATTTTGCTTCTTCCATTGTTATGAGAAGCACTCTTCAGCATTGTTGCAATGCACGATATGAATAATATTGCAAACGCTCCGGCAATATTTGATAGAATAAAAGGATATTGAAATATTGCAAACGAGGAGCAATCGAGAAGCAGTGCATAAAGTAAAGTGAAGACATGAATATTGGCTACACTCGTGCAATTTCTCATTCTATTCAATTTCAATCAGAAGCTTTCACAATGAAAGACGAGACATTTTTCATCGCCACAGACGAAATTGTATTAAAAAATATGGCGAAAGCAGTGAAAAATCCATGTGAATAGCAGAAAGAATGTAAAATTGAAGGATGAAATAAAAATATCTTGTAAAAATGTAAAGAAAAAACAACTGCATTTTTTCTTGTATTTCATATTTATTTCATTTGAGACATTTATCAGTTTAATTATTTTCATTAATTCATTAAATTCACTAATTTTTCATCTCATAATCATTTTCTCCTTCACTAACAATCATAAATTCAAGAAATTAAACATAACATCTCTTATCCACTTTTTCTCATGTTGTTTATTTTGGGAAGACACTTTATAAAATATTTCTCATTATCTTTAATGCTTACAGTATTTTCAAGTTTCACTATTCTTTTCTTCTTTATTATTTATCTAAAAAATTGATCTTTCTAATTTTTATTTTATCCCTTCTTATAACGTGCGAATGTTGAGTGTTTTCAAAATTGTAGTTTTTTTTTTTCTTATATGAATGCCTTTTCTCTCTTTTTTCATCTTCAAATATTACCTACAGAAATATTTATCGATTGTCTTTTTTATTCTGTTTTTTCCGTGGCTGAAAATAATTTTGCTCAAGATAAAAGCTTTTGGAAAAAAAGGCATAAGAAGATGGAATTTCTAAATTTTCGATGTTCCTTAGAGTGCCTCAGCCATTCGTGTATGTGTGTGTGTTTTTTAGAAGGATATTTCAAAACATATTTGTGCCTGTAAGATATGACAATTTACTTTTTGACTTAACATTTTTCTCCTTTTCTTCTAATTATTTTTCGCCATCATTTGAAAAGTATTTTCCTTTCTTTGTAATTGAGATTCGCAAAATGTTGTGTTTCACATATTTTATGTTGAATTCATCTTTTTCATTACTATAAACGACACTAATTAAAAAATTGACGCATATTTTTTCTCATAATTCTTCTCTTTATATAATTTAGAATATGATTTTCATTCACAATTAATAATAATTTTTCATTACAATTTTAATAATCAATTATTATTTAACTAATAATTCGTTTTTTTTTTCTTATCTCACCTTGTAGTATTTTTCTTTTGCTATTTCTCTTCTAGATTACCATTTTTAATTCATGACTATTCTGTGCTAAAATTTTCATTTTTTCTCCTCTGGTTGTCATTCATTTTCAAAATGTTTTACATTATCTATAAGATTCAATGTTATTACTCAAGAATTTACATCTCATTTAATTAAATTCACTATCTTTAAATAGGTATAATTATTTATAAAATATTTGTTTCAGTTGTCTTTTTTTTGTCTTTATTACCTTTACTCGTCTATTCACTATATAATCTCATTCACGAGGGGCGGGAAAGGTGATTTTGTTGTGAAAATTCTACGTGAAAATGAGCTCTAAAGTCGTTTCGAAAATGTCGTTAACAATACACAGAGAAAATTGAGGTTTCATTGTTAGTTATTTATCGTTATTTTGGCAAAAGTGGTTTCTCTTGTTGAGGGATGGGGCGCAGGGCTTTGACTTTCCATTGACTGGGTTGCTTGTGTGGAAATGTCGGTGAGGAGGAACGTGTCGGATGTTGCTGTTCTGTTGAGCAAAGAGCGCACACACGGCGTGTGGTGAAGTGGATTTTGCTTAAATTGCAAAGAAAAGGGTGGTTTTCCACAATTTGGGGCTGGGGCTTTCGTGGTATAGCGTCAACTTCTTTTCACTTGGGCTGTCGTGGATGATGTTAAACATCTTTGCAACATTTTGCGCAACTTTGTGCTCTTACAAGGTAATGTTGTTCTTGTCTTGTGACTTTTCATCAATTACGGTCATTCAACAAAAAGCCTCTCTTTATGCAATTGAGAGCATATATGTGCTCTCGAAATGCTTCGTCTGCCTTCCACACAAAACACTTTTTCCCACCCACTGGTGGGAAAAATGTTTAAAAAGAAACAAGAAGAAAATTTCTCCCTTATCGTATCATCTCTCGAGTGTATGTTCACATCAATTCCACATTGAGTTTCTCTCAGGCTCGGCAGCGATGTGCCATTGTCGACCCTGTAGCACATCTTTTCTACACACATGACGTAGGCAATGTTTCTGCTGCATTATTCTATACACTTTTTCGAGTTCAGCGAATTTTTAGTACATCTTCATTATCATTATCTTGTGCTTGGAGAGAAAACTATTTTCAAAGTTTTCTTCTCTCTACCATTTTCAAATAAAGTTGTCTCGATTTTTGGCTCTTTGTTTTTTAAAGGTATTGCTTCTTCAAGGAATAAAACGTGGTATACTTATGAATGTTCCAATAGAAACGAGAGTATTTGTGTAAAAACTGAATCTCCAATGATTACACAGTGGAATTGAACACAAATGAATCATCGGTTAAAGTTGTTTAACGCGTATTGCGTATTGATTATTGGGAACTTTTAGATCTACAATTTTAGGATCGAAATTATATACTTAATGAATTACTGCGGGAAAACACAACTTGTCGGTTTTAGTCACTTTATCTTTATGGACGACTTCACTAGCTCTAGACATTTATACTAAATTCATCGTATTTATCTAAAATTTTAATGTTTTTTTTTTCTCTACTTTTTGCCATGCTTTTCCTATAAAATTGTAAATACCTACTTATGCTATCCTGGAATGTTCCACATTTGTCTAGGGATGCTTTCGTGGGAAGGGGAGGAGCGCCAGAACCTATTTACACACTATGTACAGTGTTGTGTGGTAGAAAATGGGGGCATTGTCTACGCGCGGGTCGACAATGGCACACGCCTGCCGGCGCGGCAGGTGGGTCGCGGAGGCGCCCGTCTACAGATACTCCACAATGTCGCACTTGATGGAGATGTTGGGACAGCTGGCGCCCACGATGCTGCGGCCACGATAGCGCGGCTCGCGCTCTGTGAGCAGCTTCCGGAAGATTGGCAGGATGTCGCCGCCGTCCTCCAGCAGCTCCGACTCGGAGCTGGCGCCGTACATGTCGGCGCGGTGGCGGTGCTTGTGGCCGGGCGCCACGTTGGGCGAGGAGCGGTGGTGTGCGTGGTGCTGCATTGACTTGGCCAGCTTGCGGCTGCCCGCCGCCGGACTCTGGCACGTGTGCGTGGGCGTGGAGTCGCGCTCGCGCTCGCTATCCGTCTCGCTCTGGCACGCGCTGGTCTTGCTCTTGTGCCTGTGCTTGGAGCGATTCTTCTCAGAGACGCTGCGCTGGATGGGCGCCTGCGGCGACGAGTGGTGCTCCGGCGTCTGCGTCTGCTGCTGCTGCATGGCGGGCGGCGGCGGCGTGTGGCCGTGCTCCTGGCATCGCACGGCGTTCTGGCAGGTGCGCGCCGCCTGGCGCTGGTGCTGCTTCGCATGAGAGAGCGTGTGGGTGTCCCAAAGGTCGCTCTGCGACACCACAAAGCCTCCCTTGATCGCCGCACTGCCCACCTGCAGGCTCACACGCCTCTGCTGCTCGGCAGCACTAACATCTGCCGGCGGGAGAGAGATTAGACGCACTCGCCTAGGACAGGGATTTTCTTCCCACAAATCAACAACAGCCACAAACGTGCAGGACGAGGAGTGGAGATAATCCCAAGGGGCTATTCTTCAGAGAGAAAGAGGGAGAGGGAGCTTCGAAGAAAAGACTTTAGAACCACCGTCAGTTTAAGATTAAGTGCAACTTTGTGAATGGGCGGGAATTAGTTGTTTCCACCAACCAGAAAGTCTTCATTAGGGAGCAGAGAACATATTACTGTTCAGCCCCTTGGGCTCCACTGTGGGATTTGCGGGTGGGGCCACAATACTCACTTTTCGTACTACCTTTGGCATGTGGGCAGATGTTGTTGAGCTCCGTGTTGGAGTGTGTCACAGAGTGCGTCGAGGAATTCATGTGCGAGTTCATCCTCGGTCGGTTCGCACCACTCATGTCGGTGAAATCCTGCAAAGAAAACCACACACAGAGCGGAAATGCAGAAAATGTGCACAATTCACTCTTCATACCAGCTTCTTCGACGAGGGCGAGTACTTCATGCCGGCCTGCGTCTCGTTGAGGCTCTTGTTGCTGTCGTGCATCGTGCCGCGGCGCTCCATGTTGGGCAGCTGCTGCTGGACGTCGTTGCACTGCTTTGCGTAGTGGACGGATCGTTCCTCAATCCTCAGGGGCTGTGTGATGGGGATGTCCGACCCGGAGGAGATTGTGGTGACGCGTTTCCTATGCGAGAGACTCTCATGTTAAATTCCACTCCCAGCAGAGAGCTTTCGGGCGAAAATCCCAGTTTTCGTGGCTATCAAAATGTGTATTTATGGCCCCCGGACGAGATGATTATTCACGGATCAATAAATTACTTATCGCACCAAGAGAGATTCAAATTCACCTCTTCCATTCGGAGCACTCTCGGAGGGCTTTTATCAATGGGTGATCAACTTTAAATCTCCACATGGGAGAAAAGTGCGCCAGAGCTTTTCTCCATCGCTGAATCTTCTACTCACAGAAACCCATCCTTTTTATCATTCTATATTCAATTCCTTCTGCTTCTTGCGCTTAAGCAATTGTCGAGATATCGCAAATAAAATGTGGCATTTTTAATCACAATAACCAAGCAAAACGACTGACTTTGAAACCACGAATGAATTACAGAGATACGCAATAAAAAACGCACTGGAGCTCAAATAATTATTTTTAACTACTCCAATTGTCAATTTACTATAATTACGCTCCAAAAATTCCGCATAAATGCTGAATTCTGAAAATACATTCATTAACACATTAATGATGCATATTTCTCACATTGATATGTGAAATAAAACACACATGCGGCCTGAAATTTGATATTTTACATCTATCTGTTGTAAATTTGGAATATTAACTGAGAATTGAACGGTCGTAATTATTTATTTTGAAAAACATATGTATAATTAAAAATCATTCAATACACTTTGTGCATTGAATTTCAATTGAATATTTGATAAGTTAAGCAATCCATGTAATTATAATTCTGTAAAAAGTTGGGAAGGGAAAATTCTGTTCACACTTTTTGCAAAGTAATTGGAAAAAGAACAACTTCCTCATCAGTATAAGACATGCACAATATATCTTTGACGCCTTTTTTTTCATTTTAAAATTCCGCTCAGAAAGAAAATTTATTCCATCTCACGAGCCATTGAATCGATACTGTGAGTCTGTGTAGCGCAAGTTTTCCAAGACAGTGCATTAAAACTTTCGTAGCTCAACTTCCTGAAAATATATAGAGACTGTTCGTAGTTGAGATTTTACATCCAGCATGAATTATTGCCATCACGTGTCGAAGAGTTTCTGCAATTAACACATTTCTTAGAGAGGAGAATGGCCACTTGCTGGAAATTGTCACTCATTTGGTTCATTACGCTTTTTCCATTGGCGACGCGACGGAGCAAAACTTTCCGTCCAGATACTCTTTTTGGCTCATACCATAAACTTTATGCCACTCCAGCCATATAGAGTGTCTTGAGACGGTCTCACGATTTATCCCGAAAGCGGATTAATGCATTTTCATGTATGGTAAAGTGTCGGCCAAGAAGAAGCATCCGTGATTGACTCCGACCCAAATTGCTCAATTTGGTATTCGGACTGTGGCACAATCGTAAAATGCTATCGGGATGTGAGGGGAATAAAATCGATCGAAGATGCGGGTCTGCAAATGATTTTTAACGTCGAGGGCTTCTGGTTAGCAGAATCTGGGCTGAGCGGAAATCCCACGGATGATTCGGGGGATTTCCTGACGTTGGGGAACGTGTGATTTATGATGGATAACCAGAGAGAGAGGAGAACCAAAAGTCAGTCAGTGTCTGATCGCTTCGTGGGAAAAACTAGATAACACAATCATTGTTGAGTTTCAGAGCGCACTTCTGCACTTCCAGAGCGACTACTGAGACGCCCCTCGGCGCGACGAGGGATAATGGCTATCGACTCACCGTTGATTTGGTGTCAATGAGTTGTCGAGATCGGCGTGCGTGGACGTGAGGCTGCCAATGGATGTGAGGTCCGTGGTTTCCGTTGTGCTGGGCATTTCGCGCCGTATTGGTGGAACTGAGAGTCGCGACGCGGTATCCTTCAGCGGCTCCAGGTCGCCGAGACTACCATCGAGCCAGCTCCGGGCCTCTGGTCCCAATTTCCGTATGAGACTCTGGAGCTCGGCCTCGCGCTCCATGAGCGCTTTGCGGAACTTGCAGTTTGTTGTCTTGACGTCCCTGAGGCGCTGCTCGAGTTCGCACACGCTTGAGTCCCGTCGATTTTTCGACATGGGACGCAGAGTGGCGCGAATTCGCTTGTCCACCACGCCGCTAGGGTTTCTCTTCAGTTCCACAATCTTGGGCACAAATACCAGGCACAGCGTCGCCGTGGTGCAGAAAATGATGAACACGCTGATGAGGATGAAGGCGGCATCCTTCCGGTCCGACAGCACGATGGCTATCGCGGCGCCCATGATGCACATGATGACCACGTTGTACACGGACAGGCCGATATGCTTGGAGTCGTTGAGGGCGGGAATGGAGACGTGCCGCGTCTCCCAGGCCAGGAAAGCCCCAAAGATCTGCGGGTGAGAGAGGGCGTGCGTCAGTGGGGTGTCGTCAAGTGGGGTCGACTGGCCATTCGAGACTGACCAGGAGGAGGCCTTTGTATGCATAAATGACGCCAATGAAGACAGTTATCTTCTCAGACTGGCAGTATTCGTTCTCCCTGGCGATTAGGACGTCCTCAAGTGATGGATGGGGCTTTTGTGTCGATGAGAGAGAGAAGGCGGATTTTTTATTAGCAAAGTGTGTTGCCCACCCCTTAAGATTGGAGAAGCATCCCCATATTTACTTACATGCGGTTCCATTTGCTTAGTGTCCCTGTAAAATGGGTCAGCTATTTGCCATGTAGTCATGATTGCCAAATCGATGGCCAGCAAAACGCCCACCACCATGAATAATTGATAATCTTTAATGACCTAAAATAGAGAGAGAGAGAGAGAGAATGTATGTTGGTTAGCAGCAAATTATGTCGCGCAACTTTCATTTCTCAAAATTCAATTAATGCCTGACTAAAAGTGGGTCCTTTGACGCCTTCGCCCACGCAACCTTCTGCGAAGCTCACCTGTAATTACTGTAGTCATTTGGATGGGTGAGAATAGAGTGAAAGAGAGAGAGAGAGGTGGTGACATAATTGAAAAGCAGGATTAATGGTAGTGTATAGAATTGCGAGCAAAAACTACTTGACATGCATTGTTCCCATGTGATTCATCTTGAAACGCCATGGCTGTTATAGTGCAACATCTGAAGACCGTATAAATTAAGAAGTCAGTTCAGAGAATAAGCTTCAAGTTTGCCAACTATTTCTTGTATTCACCAGCAACTTAATTTTGCATCAAAGGCAGAATAAATTTTGGCTCGTGACGCTCCCGGAGTTTATTTTTTTCAGAAACAAAGTTTAGTGTAAACTTTGGAAAGGGATGAACATATTTGAGTGAAAAGTATTTCCCGAAAAAAAATAATTACACTTTGTACTTTAAATTGAGCGCCAAATTTGGGACTGAGAAAGAAGATTGAACTCACAAGTGCCACAAGTGCTTTATATGTGTTTACCGAAGTATTATATGGCGTACGCATTATTGACAAAAGACTGAAGAGGATGTTTATGTGATGTTAGGACTGAGGAGTGTCACTGATCCCTCCTTCTAGCGTGGTAATTCTCCTGTAGGATTTCCCACGCGAGTGATAAGGAAATGTTACCTCTTTATCTTCTCGCCAAAACAATAAATTTCCCCCCATTCCGACCATTCAACCCTTTCGACGGGAATCAAAGTGGGAAAGTTCTGTGGAGAAAATTCATAAGCGTCTCAGGGAAGTTGCTTCCCCAGTGATACCTTCACAAATTTGAAATGGAATTTCTTGGGGGAGCGGAAAACACTCATTCTATAATAATGATTTCACCAAAAGACGTCTTAAGATCCGTTCTCAGGAAGTCTCTTGGAGGATTGACGAGATTTTTTGTTAAGTGAAAAGTTGTCTTTGGCAAAGTGGGTGCTTTACTTAATTTCACTCATGAGATCCGAAGCGCAATTTATCTCATAAATATCTGGAGTCATCCCAATGTACACCTAATGAAAAGGTCCTTCCCCAGAGTGTTTCGCTAAGTGATGATTCTTTTGAGTATTTTGTGATTCAAATGTAAGCCAAAGGGAGATTCAATTTCGCGGAAAATTACCCCGTTGCTCGCGGAGGGTGTGCAAAAATTGCGCACGAGTTTTAATCCCAGTTTTATAGCACACGGTAATTTATTTTATCCTGTTAGGTAAGTGAAGCGAGACTTGTAGAAAATTGAATTACAATATTTATCTCAATTGCTTCCATACAAGAGACTCAATCATTCCCCAACATGGAAGTGTGCAGCTATAAATTCTACGTTCCGTACCATTCTTCTCTAGGCATCCTTTCAATCTATCACAAAGAGAGAGCATTCGCATTGAGGACTCGTTTCATTTCATATGAAAATCCAATTTCTGAAATTATAAAAATTTATTGCCTCTCTCAACGGAGCAGGGAGAGAGAGAGACAGGAATGTGTTTTTCTTTCTCCACCCTTTTTGTCCAGAGCTTTAAGCCATTTTCCTATTTGTACCGCTTCACAGTGAGATTTTCCTCTTTTGCTCACATTCACTTCACATTTTTCTCCCCCATCCCCCACCCCATTCAGCTCAACATCGTATTCTGTGGGAAATTGGAATTTAAACTACTTTATTATGTGAAAGTTTTTAAGGGGTGTATTTTTTCTCCTGTGAAATCTTAAGTGCGTCTGTTGTTTTCGCTATCGGAGCTCTTTATGTAAATTCACAAGGAGAAACTCAGGGAGAAGAAATATTTATGTTTTAGCAAAGTGCAGTCGGAGAACAATGTTAGATTCACAGGGGATTAAAAAGAATGTCCAGATGCTGCTTGGCTGTATTATTAATTTGCTAAAAGTTTTGCACAGAAGAAAGCTCTTACACTATAATTTATTCAAAGACAAATGCCATTGAAAGCACTTTGCTTGTTCGAGAATATTCAAAAAGTGCATCTATAGTTAATAATTATAACTGAATTTTCTCAACTGAATACCTTGAAGATGTGTTAGAAAAAACTTTCTACCCCTAAATATGAGAGTCAAGAGTGAACGTTTATCTTTTGTGGAAAATTTCAAAGTCAACACGGTTAGCACGCAAGAATATTCATTCAATGTTGAAAATGTTTCAGCCGAAAGTGAAATTATAAGAAAAAAAAATCCGCACATATGAAGTAATACTTTGTGACTTGTAATTTGATGTTTTTTTTACCATTCTTTTGCTGTTGTTTTCAAATGCTCTGGTTGAAATTCAGAAAGTTCAACAAATAAAAGTCAAAAATAAATCTCAAACAAGTCACTTAAACACAACAAAAAAGCTCCCGTGACTCACACAACGGGGAAAAAAACTTTGCAGTGAGTGAGAGAAACAGAAGGAAAATTTAAATAAGCTCTCAACGCTAATTTGCTATGCGAACCAGAGAAATTCAGGGTGAAATCGAATTGATTTGTGTGTATTTTTCAAACCGAAGACCTCGTGAGGGTGATTGGCAATCAAACGAGCCAGGTAAATAAGGTGAAGTTGAAATAGAGTGGAAGAGAGCTAAGAATAAATTTTGCGAAAAATCCTGCCACCAGACTTGAAATGCTTACATAAATCATTGAGAATTGTATGAGCATTTCCTATAATGATTACAAAACACTCTACGGCCTCTCGAAGCCCTCTGGGTTGGGCGATTTATTGACACAATCTATTTCGCAGCACCTTCTTTTTATGGTAACGGCAGGAAAATGTGCACAATGTGTTCGACACAGATGGCTAACGGCGAGAATTTAAATTCAATAAATCAATGGAGAAAAGTGGAATGCAAAGCAGAATTAATACTCAGTTTACGATTATGAGTTCAGCACTGTTTGCCATTAAGGCGTCTCGTGTTGCCGAGCAGAAGGTTGCTGTGGAAGGAATTGAGTGGGCGCACTAACCTTCTTGTTCAGCTTCAGGTCCGTGAAGATGGAGTGAACGCGCCATGTCTTGGAGAACATGGCGCCGAAGGCTAGGCTGAAGCCGGCCATGAGCAGCCAGGCGCGCGCCGTGCAGATGTAGGGGAAGGCCGCTATGCTGCTGAGGCCGCTGTCGAGGCCGAGGAAGATCACACTGAGGTACGTGAGCATGCAGCCGATGATGATGAGGTTGTTGAGGTGAGGACTGGACATTTTGATGTAGCGCTGATTGCGGTACTTGATGTTCACCACGAGGAAGCTCACGGCCATGAAGATGCCAACCACGGAGCAGCTGGCCAGCACCACGTAGATGGTAATGTTGACTTGACTGTGCTCAATGAGGAGGAATGTGCGGTCCTTGGGCGGCGACCGGCCCACCCAGCGCATCGGATCGCCCAGCGACATGTCCAGGTGGCCGTGCATGGAGTTGTACTCGCCGATCTTCACCTCTGCGCCGGCCTGGAACTGCTTCAGCAGGATCGACGCCTTGCGCTCGTTGTTGTAGAAGCGCACCGGACCCGTGACACCCTCGAAGCTGGTGTTCTTCAGCGCCTCGATGAAGATATTCTCCCACTCCTTCATGCGGTACTGGAACTTGTTGATCAACTGATCCTTGCGCTGCGACACGTACTGGATGGCCAAAGCCACTGCCCAGATCCCGTCATACGTGTACCCGTGAAAGCGCGAGTACTCTCCGCCCCGGCGCTTGTCATACTCCGTGAGATACTCGTCGGATGTCTGTGATGGGATTGCGGGTCGCATGACGGGAGGAAATATGATGTTATTATAGAAAGTGTTATGCAAAATCCCCAGAATGACATATTCCAGCTTTTCCATGTCGCACTCGTGGCCCTTGTCATTGTTTAATACGCCTCAAATACCATTATCCCGGATAGGAAATAAAATACATATTGAATTGCATTAACCACCAACAGAACATCATGAACGACAGAGTGTGAGGAATTAGTTAATAATGATTTTCTCGCCTTTCCCCCTTTTGTTTAAATTTATACTGTTCCATAAAGTTTTGGGCTTCAGTGCACTTTAATTTTCTCGGACAGTTGCAAAAAGAAGTATAATAATAGAATACATATGATAAGCAAAAGCAATTTGCAAGTGGCGCAATAAAAACATGAAGTATTGCAGTAGTTCAGCGCAATGGCCAAAATTACTGCTGATGTGATGATTTGAATAAATATTTTGTAGAGAAGAATATAGTGCAGCTTTTGCTACAAATTTGGGTCTCGACTTTGCCAATGGCAGAAAAATTGCTTCACTTGAAGCGTCAATAAATTATTATGTAAAAATATGCCGTCACATCAGAACCACTCTGAACCCGCCAAATATCAAAAATAAAAGGTTCCAAAGTCTTATTAAAATTAACTTTGAAATTCCCAACATTCCTACTATGTATGTATATAATCTCTTTAGACAAATAACCTCTTCTAAAGAGTGACCGAAATTGCAGATAGATTATTCAATTACATTGTGAAGAAGCCTTTGTGGGTGAATTCGATTTACCATCAAAGGAGGAAAGAGAAAGAGAGGAAAACAAAGTCAAATGGAAAATCCCTCAAGTTCCGGAAATTATCAGAAAGTTTCTCGAAGGCTTCCACCCACTGAAATGATTCCGTCTAGAAAAGTCCGCATAACATTTTTCCCACTCACTTTCATGCAATCTTCCGCGCAGAGAAACTTTAGCTCAAGGGTGGCACGGAAATTGACATTGGATTGAATGAAATACATTTTAATGCAAATGTAATTGGAAAAATTGAAAGTGGGCACTGTGGGTGCGCATTTGTGGCGGCGAAAGACATTGGACACAGCGCTGAATTGGCGGCAAGATGACTAGAAGCAGTGGAGGAAATGTTTCCGTGGAAAATTGACATGCGCCTCTTAAAAATTTTAATGTGTTTCCGGTGAAATGGGGAAAGAAGAGGCGCACGGGTGGGAGGTCTGCTGGGAAAATAAAAGGACTTCTCAAGTGTGGGTGGGCGCATAAAAAGTTGATACTCGATGGAAATTGTGACAAGCAGAAAAGACATCGTGAGCCAATAAAAAAACACACCCCCTCACGATTGCCAAGAGAAAGGGTGGGTATTTCCTCGACAGTGATGTACACATGGGTGAAATGTTTCCAAATGATTTGAGAAGTCAATCATCTGTTTGACGTTTTAAGGAATCCCAAATAAAAATGTTTTCGAACTGAGTGAAGTCGTAGGGAAACATTTTCTCTGTGAATGAAATGAATTTTTTAGCACCTCCGAGGAGGAAATAAAATCAACGATATTTCCCTAGAATTGCCATGACAGATGATAAAATTCATTCAATTTTAAGTGATCTAATATCTTCATACCGAGTCTCGAATACATTTCTCCTCCTCGGTGTACATCTGAGGCTCACACAGGCGTTCCCTTGTGCTTAAATTTCTCTTCGACATGGAAAGACTTTGGGGCATGTCTGTGCTGGAGAATGTGTGGCGTTGTACTTACAATTCCTGATATCGTGATGTCCCCGGACGTGGAGAGAGGTAGCAGATCAGTCATGATGGTGGATTCGAGGGCGGTTTGGAGATCTTCCTGGTTGCAGTCCGCGGAGGAGTTCCACCACTCCGTGGTGTAGGTGCCCATGATGAGCCACTGGTAGGCGCGGCCAAACATCTCGAGTCGGTGCGCCTCGCAGAACACGCGTCGCGCCCACGTCTCATTGAAGTTGCCCAGGATGATGCGTACGTCCTTCTCCTTCAGCTTCCGCAGTGACTCGCTCACGTCCTGCACGAAGCTCTGTGTCTCCACCACCTCCATTCCCATGTCGTCCAAGTCCGCCACCATGTGGTTGTGCGGCAGCGAGTAGCGCGGCTCGTTCTGGTAAATGGTGCCCACGCGGGTCCAGTTGAAGCGCCTCAGCAGCGCCAGCCGGGGCGCATTGAAGGCATTCTCCGAGGGCACCACGCGGAAGAAGTTGGGGAAGGCGTCCTTCGTGAACATGGGGTGCGTGTCGGCGTAAGACAGCTGCGTCAGGTGCCAGTGCTTGCTGGCCTTGGCAATTGGGTCGGTCACGTGTGTGCAGGCGGCACCGAAGAGCATCAGCTTGTTAGGGCCCGAGTGCATCATGTCGAAGAAGGACTTCACCCCCACCGCCGCATTGCACTGCATGAGAGGAAGCACACATGAGTTTATTTGCATTGAATGTAGCTTCAATTTAATCCACCCTCCAATCTGGCTGCAGAAGAAGCGGATGAGAAGAAATCAATAGGGATAATTCGGGAAACACAGGAATTAGAAGCACAAAAACTTGTAGTATTCTAGAATAGAATAGCACTGTGGATATGGCTTTTGGGATCCCACTATTGATTACACGTCCCTCCAGTTAATTACTGCATTATAAATCAGTCTATTTTCTGCATTATTCATTATTTAAATGCCAAGAGAGGAGCAACTATTTATCATGCATTTCAACGTCACCGAAGAATATATTTGGCTGGATTTCGCCACAGAGAGAATTCTGCAACTACTAAATTGCCCTCTCGGTTGGAAAATGACGCGCTAAGCATCCAGGATGAATCTTCCACTTACGTTAACTGGAATGGAACTACAGCACCACTGCTTAATGCTCTTTCTAGCGTATGCACAATTTTTCTAGAGTTGCATATGTGGGTAGATTTCGCGTCGCAAATTTAATAATATTTCTCTCTTCACTCACGACGACTTCGTATTTTATTGATTAATTTATACCGAGTTGCAAAGAGCTTATCTTGTTATGCGAGACTGAAACTTTTGCAAAGTTATGCCAATACCCTATATCCTGGCAAAAGTCATGGTATTGACCGGAAATACTTGAACAGAATCATGTAAACACAACTTTGCAGAGTTGCAAAACTATTTTTAACGTGAACAGAACACACATATCCAACACATCGCATTGCCCATGAATCAGAAAATGGTAAACGTGACTTTTTTGGGCGTTTATGTCTGATAGATGGCATTTGATATTGAAGCTTTTGAAATTTGATTTGATTTCAACAGAGTGTCTTTATCAACTTTAGTCTGGTAAATGATAAATTGTGCTGTAGAAATTGATAATTTCCCAAAATTACGTTCACTCGCCATTGGCTCTGTTGTCGGATATGAAGCATAATGCCTATTATGCATTGAATTGAGAAATTTAGCTGTGATTGATCTCATTGAGGGTGTTTGGAAGCATATATTGTATGTATATGCAAATGCACAAACACTAGAGGAACACAGATTCCAAATTGAATTTTCGACAATGCGATCCTCAATAGCTCACCTCGGAAGTTTTTAATAACATTTCTGAAGCAGTGTTCCTGAGCTTTGCAATTTGGAAAATGTTTAATAACGGTCAACTCAACTTTTGATTGGTTTCTAAGACTTTCGACAAATAATGCCAGATGGAAGCTTAAATTGTGCAAACTTTTGTCTTAAAGCAGAGCCGCCGAAGAAGGTTTCCGATTGAAAAGAAAGGGACAATCTCCATTAATCTCTTATCGGAAGCAACGCCAATATCGCCTATGGGCGCGTGTGATGCCAATTGTGAGGCAAACGACTAAAGCTCTATATATGGCGTCACCCATTGAAAGTTGTAACGAGCTTTCTGACATCCGCCAGCCTTAATACCCCAAACCACTGCCACGTCTGTTTTGGTGACCTCCGGCAGAAACTAACACGGAATCACACTCTGAATGGAATCGCTGAATTGTCAAAGGTTACGGGCCGTGAGATGTGGCGATACATTGAATTCGAGCGACCACACTGAACGAAAAGCACACCAAATCCCAATTCACATATGTTCATTATGCAGGAATCCTTTTCAAGAGCGCGCACCACCTCGAATGCTGCATCAATTCAGCTTCCACAAACTTGCAACTAAATCTCCTGGCTGAGGATCGGTGACGTTGGAAAGTTATGCAAAAATTCCTTTCGTGTTTTATGTGATTTCCTCCCGAAAATTGCTCACTCCGCAATCCATCCAGCGAAAGCTCTGCACTTCCAATTGAATACGTCACGAGTGGCAAACACTCGTGCAGCATATTTTCACACAGACAGAATTTACATAATCATCTTTGCCTTTTGGCCTTTTCAAGTGCAATATTCAAAGGAAAATTTCCACGAGAGAAATACTGGAGGGAAATTTTGTGAAATAGTAATACGGCTCAGAGCGCATTATTGCGTCAGCAGAGCCATTGTGAATACTATCAACCACTTCCTCAAATTGTGCAAGCAGACATTGAACTTTTCACATGCAATTTTCCCAACTTTTATGACTCGTAATGATAGTTTAGAGGTGATATTCGAACAAATATCCTTGCTCTCTCCGTGAAAATTGAGAGACCATAAAATTGTAAAACAAGTCGTTAAGAGAAAGCTCTACTCTGTTGCATTTCTCGATTAGGTTCCTCTCGTTACAGCTCGAACAGACGTTCTATAATAATAATACAAGTAAATACGATTGAAATGTTCCAGTTTTGAATGAAACTTTGTCTCAAATTTTAAGCAAACAGTTGAGAAAAAGCTCTCTATATGAGTGGATATTGGCGCTATTCAATAAAGTCAATTGGCTATGAAGACTCAAAGGAAAAGTCGCCCCTATAAAATCATACAAATTTGTCATAGAATGGACAGATCAATATCCAGTATATATTAATCGCCTTGAAATTAGTAAATTTGTGCTTTATGAAAAGCAATAAAAGATGAAGCTTTCTACGCCCCGATACGCAGTGGGTAACTCTCGGGTTTTACGAGTTAGTAGGAATTTCCCACACGACCCATAAAATTTTAATAGAAAACACAAAAGATCAAGATGTAAATGAAATTTCCCCAACCACAGGGAGAACCTTTAAAATCTTGAGTGTTGACACGCTTTAAGCTCATGGCATCAGAGCTCTGGCCTGACCGCATGGATTCTTTAGGGATATTGCGGATGGGTGGTTCCAAAAGGGCGGGAAATTGATTTGGGCTCGCCACTCACCTCAGTATCGTTCCACCACATGTGGAGCCGGTAGTTCCGGAGGATGGTGGAGTGCTCGTTGACGTGGTCGAGGGCCAGCTTCACGCTCGGCATCACGCCGCGGCCCGTGTGGGCGTTCTCGACACCGTCGCCGTAGGGAAAGAAGCCAGCAATGTACACATCGAGGCGATGGCTGGAGCTGGGCCGCTGCTGTCCGCCGGCCACCGAGGCCACGGCCGCCGTTAGGAGAACCACAAATCCCAGGCAGATGTGTACATTTTTCATTTTTGCACAAAACCTAAAATATAGCTGCGCCGCACGACGCCAAGAGACAGGATTAACATACACCACAAATAAAACATCAAGTGGTCCCTTGGGCGCAGGGGTGCGGAGAGGGCGCTAAGAGGCCAAGAGTATATACGCCCGGCGATGCTGGCAGAAGGGTTCTACCCGATATAAGCCAATGTGAGCGGATTTTTCTCCGCTCCGCTTCTCGCTACTTCCGGCCTGGAACGAGCAATAAAGTCATTCCGCCGAGAGCTCGAAATGGTGTGCCGAGAGATCTATTTGGGGCCCAGAGAGGGTGAGAGCGGAAAAGGAACTTCTTGTGCCGAAAGAACTTCGAAGGGTTCACTAATGCAACACTTGAGTGACATCTGAAAATCCCTTTATACTCTTTGCTCACGTCGCCCACCCTCTGCAATTTTTCAATTTGGAATCCTCTCCGAAAGATAATTTCCAAATTCCACGCCACTCTTGTGTTCTCAGGCATTTTTCACACCATCAACGAGTATCTTCGTGACTGCGGATTATGAGAACATTGTCTGATTCAGAAGATGCGAGGAGCGGTGTTGACGGAAGAATTTTTGAATTGAATTTTTCTCATAGCACGTAATTTTGTTTCGCTTCTTCTAAGCAAGTTTTTGCGTTATATGTCTTTAGCTCTTTAAAAAATTGAAAAAATCCTGTCAACGAAAAAGACTAAAGTGCATTATTTGTGTTCAGAATTCAGTGAAACTATAGAAGAAATCGTGTCCATCAGGAAGCAAAGGGGTCATTTAGGGTTAATGGCCGAGTATTTGTCAATGTAAACAACATCGTAAAGCTTAGAAAGTTTGTAGACAATTGACTCATCTCTGCAGCTTCACAAGAGAATAATTTACTCTCTCCCAACATTGCAGATGGAGAAACTTTTCACTGAGAGACAAAACACCTCAATGGTTTCAATAAATGGGATGTTTTCCATTTCGCTTCACCCTCAAATTGCCGTATGGTTTCTTCTGGTGTGCAGATGAAATCAACTTTCCACTCTCGCATCGCGAGATTCAAAATGATTCTTGACTTTGTATCACTTTTGCTCGAGATGAGCTCATCTCCTCGCAAATTGCACCTTCTGCACAGACTTTTTTGCACGACTTTAGTGAAAAAGCGGCACAAAATATACAAGACGGAAAATGTTTGAGAAAAGTTTTCGCAGTCATCATCTTCTCCCCTTTTGGACTTGGAGAAAAAGTTTTTTTACGAGATGAAATGATTTTCAGTGAGAGTTTTCAATCAAATGCCAAGATATTCCGCGCACAGTGGGAGAAAATTCAATTGAGGCACAATATTTTGAGCATAAACTGTACAGGAGTACTGGGAGTGTGACAACTTAGTTCATTTTTAACTAAATCCAGTAATTGCGGAAAATTAAATTACATTTTCTGAGCTGTAAAATATTATGACAGTTGTCAATGCTCACATTTGCAATGTGTCAGTAATTCTCACATGATAAAACTACAGCCAATGAATATTTATAAGATCCATTAGTATTTTAATATTTATTTCCAATTTAATCAGACAATATGTCGGCAGTTTATGCAAATATTCTGCAATTTAAATATCGAAAACCATATTTACAAATTCAACTGAAAATAATTCGCGTGTGTTCATGAACACATGTTCATGTTAAATATTAATTTATTTGTTCTATGAAATTCTGAGTAAGGTATCTTCAAATATATTCAGTTTATTTATTGAATATCTAATTCATACATTTGACAAAGATAAATTGATGTTAGTGGAGCATTAATTACTTCATTTCTCTTGATCTTAAATGAGTGGTGATTTTATTTGCATTCTACCTATTCCACAACTTGTCTTGTAATGATATATGAAATGCTAATGCCCCACTTTGCGATTGAATAAGCTTTCACATTCAAATTAGAGATGATTTTTCATTAGTGGAAAAACTCCATGTAATTACTTCTCATACTTTCTGCAAACCAGCTTGGCCGAAGTTCTCTTTAAGCTAGTGTATACATATTTCACCCCAAAAATTTCGCCAACATGTTCCCAGTTCGTATAATCAGAATCACTGAAATGTTTGACTATTAAATGTAATTACCGAGTTCCATTTTCAGTTTGTCATTGAGAACGTAACATGGGGGCAAATTGTCAAGAATACAAATACAAGAGTATCGAGGCTCTTCTCTGCGGGTCGGCCCGACTCCCTCGCAGCCCTGAAGAGGAAGCCTTGCGCCCCGAGAATAAATATCCATGGCACGTAGTATTGAGAATCGAAGAACGCACATTAATAAATTGCCACGCTCTCTCACAAGCGACTCTCTATGGTGGGCGGAGCTGTGATGGGGTTGTTTTATGGAAAATTGCACCTTGAATAAATTGTGCTCAAGTGGCTTTTTGTTTTCCAGTCTCAATTGCAACCTTCAGACTCGCCACTCGTGGTATTGTTGGCCGTGTGAGTGGGTGAGGAGAGACACTTTTGTATTGATTTCACACAAATATTCCCGAGTAATTGATAATAAATTGGATATTTTTAGCTCAACCGCAACCGCCGTGGCACTTTTCACTGCCGTTTCCCCAATACTTCACACCCAAGGTGAGCCCCAAAGCCGCCCCACAAGAATGTCGATGGTGAAAGAAATGGCGTGGATAAAGATACAGAATTTCACATATTATCCCCTAACTGTGCGACGATACGTACATATTTTAGGGGTTTTGTGTGTGAGACCAACCCAAAGAAAATGTCCTATATTAAAAATTCATTTCCCACAGCCTTTTCACATAAATAAAAATCCATGAAATGTGACGTAAAACGCTTTCAGCCCCCAAAGAGAGCGTCCATCTCACCGTTTCCTCATTCGTCGACACGGAAAACCCCACTTATCTTCTTACCTCACTCGAAACGTCCGCCAAATTGTGTCAATTTGTTCTCACATGCATCCCTCATGAAAATAGCTCTGTCACATTATTAGATGGGGTGAAAGTTGCGCAAATACATTCCTCAAATCCATTTGTCTGTCCACAAAATGTCGAAATACATAGCCTTCTATACATAGGAATACTCCTCTTTATTTATAATTCAGTACTTTTATCTATTGACGTAGAATTCCTATTCATTGAAGGGAATCGCAATACATTCATTCACTGCTGAGTGATTTTCTAGGGTATCGCGGAGTTCTAACTAATGGTTTTTTCACGAGGATTGTCACACTTGAAAAAAAGTCAGCATGGGTTGTTTTTATTAAAAGTTTTCATAAAAATGTTGTGACAAATAATTGAAAACACAGATTCAAACCTAAGCTCACTTTTGAATAAATTTGCAACATTCAAATCTCTATTCCATGGACAAACTTTGAGACAATTTAACCGAAAACTTTATCTCTTCCTTCAGCCAGAGAACTCCACAGGATCAGGTTTTCCATGAAACATTTGTGGGTTTGTATGTTTTGTTTATAAATAAATTAGCATTCTAATTTGCCTGAGTCTTCCCTTGGGAGAAATTTCATAATTTTATGCAAGAACTTAGCAATGACTGATATATCGAATTAGACTTCCACACTGAGATATGCAATTTCACCACTCGTGATTCCCTGCAATTCATGTTCACATGGAAAATACCCCGGGAGGAATTTGTGGAATGTGTGCAAGTAAGGGTACATTTTCTTTCCAACATCCAGCAGGAATGTCTAATTGATTCTGCAAGAGAGACTTTGCCGCCTGTTCTAAGGTACATCACATATTTCTCAGACTCCTTTTGCTACCTCACGGAATAACAACAATCCATCTATTACTTTCCCTTGCAGAAATTTCATCCACCCGGATATTTATTACATGTTATTTCGTGTGAAATTTTTCACATATTTTTCATTTGGGTATCATTTTTCACGTTGGAGCACCGGAATTGACTTTCCTTGTCGTGTTCATCCCGGCGAGAAAGACATCCAAGTTTATTTGCGTGAATAATATTTCCCAGGCGAGTTTGGTGAGTGTTATAAGAAAAAAATAATGTTTGACATGGAAATTTTGCATGTTTGGCGAATACTTTCCGGGGAAACACGTCGAAAATAGAAGGAGGAAAATTCACTTTCATTCAATATCCCTTTTCTCACCCCCTCAAAACACAGGGTGAGAGAAGACACGAAGGTCAGGGGAATTTCACCCTCTTCCCAAGGCAAGTAAACAGAGAAATTGATGTATGAGGCACCACATTATTACCTACAATTTTAGTCCATCCACCAAAAATTTGCATCTCATCCTTTAATTTGAGAAGTAATATTTACTGAAGGAGAAAACTGTGGGGCGGAAGAGCAAACTTTATTGGAGTTCCTCGTGTAATTTTGTGTTTACCAATAGTTGTGTTGCTTCCCAGTCAGATATTTTCACCAACAACGAGATAAATGGTGCACAGAGAAAATTCCTTATCGCCTCAGTGTCGTCGAAAAGTTTTACTCCTCTGGCTGGATAATCAGGAAAAACTATCAGAATTCTGTGAAAATTTGTTATGTCGCTGTAAGACATTTCTAAGAGACTTGACTAATTGCAAGAAAAGCGAAATTTCCTGTCTTCTCCAGTAATAACAAAGATGAGATTGTGTTCAGGAAGAAAACATTCTCCTGGGGACTTCGCAATTTACTTCTCATATTGAAAATACCTCATAATACGTTATGATCTGCTATAATATTTCAGTAAATTGCTGAATTGCTTTTGGTTCTGGTTCTTCTGTTCATTTGTCACAATTTATTACTTCCAAGTAAGGAAGGTATCTGTGAAATACTGCATTCTATATGGACAAAAATACACAGTAATGCTTACGTCGAAGTTCTGCAGTTTCGTAGCAGAAAAAGTTCTCTGCAATTTTGATGCAATTAGGTATTTAGTGTGCTATACTGCAATGTTGCATTGCACTACACATGCCTCGTAAACAGCGTATGAAAGATTTTAAGGTCGCCAGAGGCAACACTTGTTGCAATACATGAAAGTCTCTCGCATACCTATATACCGCGCTGTATATAGAGTATGGAGTGAATTTTTGGGGGGTTTGGCTTTCGGAGTGCTGTATAAAAAGCCAATTACATTAGTCCTAATTGTAATTTATAGAGTGTCAGCGCAAGTTGTGTGTCTGTGCCGTGGGAATTATTAGAGCACATTGCATTCAGCACATTTATATCCTTAATCCCCATTTCTTGCTGTGAGTCTTCTTCTCAACAGTCGCTCTCTTTCTCCCTCCATTGACTTGGCCAAAAGTGAGCAAATGAAATTTATTTGTTCAACTTACACAAGACATTTATCAATTTTTCACCCCGACCACCCACCGAGTCGCGCATTCAGCACAATTGCCCTTTTTGGCGGAGGGAAAAGTTGAGACTCTCTCTCTCTCCTGAAGGATTGTCTTCACTTTCACTTGATCAATTCAATCAATTTAATTGTCTGCCCCACTTTGAGTGAAAAATGATATCTCATTGCGGAAAACTTCACATACACACCATTTCCTTCTCCTCCTGCCGATTTTTCACTTTAATCCGCCGCTTTTGCTCGCAAAACCCCCCGGAAAATTTAAGTCTCACTCCTTTTGTGGTGCGGGAAGAGAGCAGAAAAAAGCACAGCTATCTTCATCGTCCACTTTGTGCTAATTTTTCTCTTTCTTCCCATTTCAGTGAGGAAAAAAGAACACCCAAATAAATCACATGATGGATCCGGGAAATACGGATTATGCCAAGTTATTTTCTTTCACCACATTTAGTGTTCCTTTTCACCACAATTTTCCGTGAATTCTTCCTACGCGGAAGTAACGCAGAAAGTTCACGAAACAAGAACAAGTAAATACAAATCTTTATGAAGTATTTCAATTAATGGATTAATATTCAATTTATTGACATTTCTATATTGTCTAATGTGCAAATTACTTTAGAATCGAATTTCGTAGTCGAATTATGAGTCTTTCCCTATAGTGAATTGCTGTGAAATTAAATTCTCACTCGCATAAAATAATAATTTTATTGTTTGCACCAGAACTTTTCTCGCAACTCACATATTTTCACATTTCCCTAAGCCCACATACTTCTTGCGATTAATTGTTAAATTGGAGAAAGGAAGTACTCGTGTTGTGTGATACTCTTTGAGATTTTCCCCTCTTTTCCAACACGGCAAACAATCGGATTAGCGAGAAAAATGTTTATTACAATGGAGAACCCACTCCAATGCTCGCGCCAAAGTAAATGAAGCTTAAACGTTGTTTACCACCTCGTGTTGAATTGAGTGCATCAGATTCATATTTCACGAGCTCATGGAAAGAGAATCATGCTAATTGGCATAATGTTTGCCGGACAGCGAAAGAAGCTTTATCCACTAATTGAAATAAACACTTTTAAGGCTCCTACACACCTTGTTCTTTCTGAGCAGAAAAGCTGATTCAGCAATTATTTCAATTACTCCATTTCGCGGTGGACTCCATTAAAATACCTGTGGTCAACGAAGGAAAAGTGTGCCACTCTCAGAGGGTAACTTTTTCCCTTCACAAACTTTGGGTGCCTTTTTTTCGCTGCTCCTAAAACAGTAAAAGTTTACAAACTTGTTCGCAATTTTGGGTGTCTAAAAGAGAAGAATTTTCACAAAGTTTTTCCTCGTGATGGTGTATTTTCTAACTGATGGACTCCTTATTTGTTTTGGGTGGACAAGAGAGACAGTTTGGAACTGTGCCATCATGCTTGCACATTTCACAACCAATTGTCAACGTGGTGAAAGCTCAAAAGCACACATTTTGGGCTTGATTACAATCGAATAGATAATTATTGACTTGGCATGTGAGTGTGGCACGTTTTGTACATTTAGTCCATATGTTGAAATATCGTGAAAAATTAACGAGCATGTATGAATAAATTGCGAAGCGTGTGGCTTTAAATTTGCAGAGCTTTAAAGTTTTAGTAGCTTTTACTTTAAACATTCTTTTTGCAAATTAAATACGCCAATGTGTGCATATTTTGTAAGTAATATGAGTAATTTCAGAATATCTGACATATTGACATATTGAACAATGAACTTCATCAAGTGATGAGATTGGACGATGTTATGGTTTATGTTTAGCAGTGAAATGACATGAAAACTGTCAATATGCCTATATCAACAAGATCGGTCACATATTATCGAGCTTTTCTTCAATTGTGCGCCCAACAAAATATATACACATTTTCATCTAAGCTCTCTCTCTGGCTCTCATGGCTTAGGATGAAGATATCATGGCGCTTTCCATTAATAACAAGACAATCTTTGTGTGGCATATTTTTCAGGGAGGTTAAATATATTAAGAGAAATATGTCAGTGTGAAAAATGAATTAGAGTGTGACATTACAATATTCATGCAATCAATCCTCACTTTTCTGCTAATGATGAAAAATATCTCCCGTGGATTGTAGAGCAAAGTTTTGCCAAAAATTTCCCCGCATGTAAATTGCTGTGAAAATATTTACCACACATGAATTCGCAAAGTTAGTCAATAAATTTGCTCACTTTTGCCTGGCATTAAATAAAAAGTCACAGCGTGAAAAAGCTAGAGGGAGAAAAAGTGATATAATTTGTCCACAAGATTGTCTGCGATGGTGATGATTAGAGTGATTTTTAAATTCCTAAACGCACTTTTCGCCAAGTCAGCGTCATCCACCCTCAATTTTGGCTGTTTTTCGACTGTTTTTTTTCCGAGGCGGACGGCAACAAACAGCAATTGTGCGCTAGCGAGAGCCCGCCTTGTAAAATGTGACTCAATATACGCTTACATTTGCCAAGAGAGACAATAAAGGAAGAGATTTTTGCTGGATTCTGTGTTATCTTTTTTTCCCAGTCCCCAAACTTCCGCCCCATCCCATCAGTTTGTTGAATATTTATCACAATTTCTCGCGTGTGTAACTTTTCCAGGGCGGGACGCGATGGTGTGGGGCGAATGTGTGTCATTCGTTGAGTGGAAATTTAGCCACATGAGCGCCTGAGAAGTGCCAAAAATATCAGGCTTCCCTCTGAAATATAAAAAGCATCACTTTTTCCCAAAACAGAACCCCCGTCATATCCTCATTCCCTCTGCAACAACCCCCGAGAGACGTTATATGCCAATTTACATTTACCGAAACTTGCACTTTGGGGGATATTTTTATCCCACTATAGTTGAGTATTTTCAGTGGTCTACAGATCGATCAACTGACACAAACTTTAGTTTTACATCTTCCCTGTCTCACTGAAAAAATTGCACAATACTTAAGAATTTATTATAATAAAAAAGGTGAATTTAAATCAAAGTAGGCACTAAATTATCCAATTTTCCATGTTTCTTTGTTCTTCCAAAAAATTGTATTGCTCTCAATTTAATTCGAGGAATTGAAAAGTTCACTCTCTTCATTCGCCCACTACGGCACGCTCCTAGACCCTCGACTTCTTCGATAGGCCTCCCGCCGAAGCCCCCAGCCCTGAGGCAGAATCGTGGGATGCTGCACGCACCCGCATCAGTAGGCCAGAGTCGATTTCCATACAATTGCCATTTGCTGGGTGTGAACGGGGGAGGGACACGTGTAAAAGTGAAATTGGAGGTAAATTGAGGGAGCGCAAGAAGTGGGTATTCCTCATCCATTGAGTGGTATTCACAATGAGAAGCATGTTGAAATGTGAAATGGGATTTTGATTGCATATATTTTGCATACATTCACGAGGAGGCCGCCGGTATTTTTAGCTGCGAGGCCCCATGGAAGCGGCGGCGGCGGTGTCATTGAAACGACGTCGACGACGGCGCGAAGGGGCGGTCGGTGGGTGGCCAGAGGGGTGGGTTTGCATGATGGGAAAAGTCAAGGTTATCGCATTTCACCCCATTTCAGTTCACCACCTTTTCGCTCCATCTACCCTCGATAAGGCCACCGAAACGCACCATACTAAGTAATATTTAATACAGCGGGAGAACGACGGGGTTATTGAAAGAAATGCGAGCATATTCTCCGCACTCAACACACCGGATTTCTTACCCTCGCCACTCGCTGGCACATGGTAATTTATGGTAAGTCACAGGCATTTTTTGGGAATCGCAAATTTATCCATTAAATCGAAAATTGATTTAGGTGCTTTCTGCCTTCTCCAGAAATCATTCTCACCAATCTTTTCTCCATTCTCACTCTCTCTCTCTCGCTGGATTGCTGCTTTTCACTGTTTACGAGACAATTTAAATTTTGCACCCACAATATGAGGAAGGAAGTATATTTCAGTGTTGATAAAAACATAAATTTTCGGAGCTCCAATTTGCCAAGACCCTATCGGAAGTATTTGTTATTGCCCTCATTGTATCGACACCTGTTATGAATATCACGCATTACGCACTTTCCATTACAATACCGCTTTAACAGCTTACGTGCGAAAGGGTGTATTTCGGACATGAATGTGTGAAAATTAATTGGAATATACTGTGGTCAATATTTTACTAAAATGATGCTTTAAACAACTTCTGATTTCTCTTGAAAATAGTATAAGTTCTTGTTATATAAACTTTGTTTTCTAAACACAATGTTTTGGTGACGTCAACATCTCTGTGAATGGGATTCCTAATTCTATTTCCTCGTACAAAAATCACGGCGAAAAATCAATCTCCTTTTACGTCAGAGGACAATTCTCCTCTGGTAGAATAAAATTGTAGTAAATTGTGGTGCTAGTCGACAATTTAATTACCGAAAATAGCAGATATAATGGGAATTTGTGCCACTCTCCAGATACTAAATCTTCTTTGTTGTACCCACTCTTCCTCTGGATGAATTCTTGCTGTCGTGTTATCCGTATTCTGGGGAAGTTCTCTGTACGGATGTTTTCCCTTCGGGTCACGTTCGAATTTCATTCAAATTTAATTTAGAGGAAAAGAGGATTCGCCTGTCTTTTTAATCACACACACTCTCCCTCTCTCTCACTCTCTCTCTCACTCTCTCTCTCTCTCTTTCCTTCGGCCTCGAAGAAAAGACCCCACGAATGCCTTCCAGTGTATGCTGAAGAGATTCTAGATGTACTTAAATCTTGGAAGGAAGGTATTTTCTTTCAAGTTTATGAAAATTCTTGGCATCACCTGTGGCAGAAACAGGCGTCTGAATAATACCTTCTGAGATCTGTGTGTGTGTGTGTGTGGACCACACTGTGGTTTTATGATTGTAAATGTCGTGTTTTACTTGGAAACACGACGTACAAAATGCCCTGAAAGTTTAATTTCTTTCAAATGCAAGGCCTTAAAATACCTGATGTTGAAGTTAATTGAGTCCTGAAGCCATGACAAAGACTCACCAGACGGTGACAAACTTAGATAGATCTCAAAATAGAGCAATTAACTAAATTTACTTGAGACACTCTCACGAGCCTACTCTCACCCATCTTCCACGTGTATCATGGAATGGCAATTAAATCGATTAGGGGACTTTTGCCGAATTGAGAGTACCGGTAATTTATCGAATGAGACTCGAGATGAGACGAGAGAAAACTACTTAACGTGCCGTTCACTTCGAATTATCTTTTCCTTCTTCCCTTCATTGCTCTTGGAAAACACTCCTTGCGCCATAGGCGGAAGTATGTGCAGATGGTCCAAGTGACAATTAAGAAGCAATTTGTTACGTTTTTAATTAACTCAAATGCGTTCCTGGGAGGCATTCCTGCCACTTTCCTTCCACTTTTCAATGGAAAAATCACTGTTCGTGACATATCCATTGAGCAGATTTCGCATTTTTTCGTCTTCCGGATTCTAATGGATAAATAATTACAGAGGATGATGGAAGCAGTTTCATTGAATTAGAATGGCTCTTGAGAAAATTGGTACTTACAAACACACACACTTTTTTGCTCGCACAATACGACATCCATAGTTTTGGTGGAATTCAGGTATAAGTCAGAAAACACAGATATAAGTATATGTGGAATAAGAACAGAGGAGTTTTTAGAGAGAAAGCGTCTTTGCCATTCGTATATCAGTCAACAATAGCTGGAATGCTTCTAACTTGATGAGTGTTTGTCTTTGTTTTTCGTACAGCATTTTCTTCCACTATACAATAAAGTCACGAATTGCACTTTCAAGCGCCCCATCTACGTTCCAATATTAATGTCGAGCCCTAAAATAGAAATTTTGTGATGCAGAACAGCACAAAGTTCAGGGGATCTCCGAAAATATCTTACCATATCGAACCATGGGCGAGATAAATAATTTGTGTGGTGCTTTCTGCTGGATTCCAGTCGAATACCCAAATTTTATTACGTCTCCTTGTTCCTGGGCAATCACCCACAAAATTATCTCAATCTATGTGATGTGCCATTTTTCGTCAGGACTGAAAGTCATCTCGTCAGATGATTGTCCGGCGCGCCTGTGAGGAATCACTCGGGGCAGAATTTTTGGGGTCAGCATCGAGCATTCGATCAGAGATATGGCGATGAATGAGAGAAAATTTGTTGTTCTATCCACCACATTCCTCGCGCATTTATTTTATTGCCACACACTGAGGCCACCAGCCGGAAGAATAAAATCTTCCGCAGCGGGAAAAGTTTGCTCATTTCGCTCCAAGAGTGTGTAAGTACCTCATATTGTGTTTATATTGAATTTTCTTCTCTATTCTCTTCCCTCATGTGGAGTCTTCGCCAGCCCTCACGCAATCGAATGTAGTTATTTTTATTGGGACGCTTGTGATTTTTTCACACACACGCACTCTCGAGCCAGAGAGAATTTTCTACTGAAAAGTGTCAGAGGAGCGCGGGTGGAAAGCATAGGCCGGGAAGGTTAGATAAGAGTGGGAAAAAAATGTTAGTGGAAGAGGAAAAGCATAGGGCAAAAAGATGAGGGAAATGATTGATAAATGTTTGGGGTTGTTATTTTGTTTAAAAGCGAAAAGGGGGCACAGAAAATAGGAGCTGAAGGGTGGGAATGTAATAAAATAACTTTTGATGATAAATAAAATCACCGCGTATTCAGAACCCTTTGATAATGTATGGAAACTCGTCTGAGGAAAATTTCCTCCTTCGCAGAGACGAGAGCACAGAGTGTGGCAGCCAATCTGCCACCTGATTGGCTATAAGCATTAAACCCCATGTAATGCTGGCATTATGTATAATTCAGGGATGAAGGGCCTCACTCAAAGTGGCTCACTCTGTGCCCAGGGTGGATTTGTTGAGGATGGCATTTGAATGGAAAGTGTTAGAAGTTCCTCTTGTTCCACCCACAATTCCAACCATTCAGCACGACAGACGCTTTCTGTGTGAATTTGGGATTTTTTGAAATGGAAATTCCTCGAATTGAAGATTCTTCTCAAGTGAATAAATTTTATTTCCCATCTCGCGTCGGAAGGGGTGTAAAAAGCGGACGAAAAAAGCGTCGCACAAAAGCTTCTGTGAACTTTTCTCACTGTGACTTTCATTGAATTTCGGGGTGTACATTGCGTTTGCCACCCTGTCTACATTCTTCCCATCCTGAAGCACGAAGGAGACGCGCAAGGAGGAAAAATGTCACGCGGCAAGGGGTGTGATGGGCTGAGATGAAAAGAAATCACCCACCGTGCTTGGTGACATTGACAATAGAAGCTCAAGCGAGGAAGAAGGAAATCCTCTCAACCCAAGTCATAAGAAAAAAAAAGACGAGGTGGATTATATTCACTTGCTCAATATTTTCCCACAGAAAACTAATAAAAAGCATCCATAAGAAAGTCGGGTGAGATATTTATATGAAAATGCTGCAAATAGCATTAGAAGAAAAGCTTGCATGTGTTTTCTGGGCCACCCACCACCCATGGAAAAAACAAAATTCCACCCTTGACAGAGCCACAGCGACGCACGAAGGCTAACCGTGAATTTGGAGGACAGTTTTGACGCAAATGTATGTATATTGCTGCGAAAGTGAATAAATCTCATAAGGGAATTCTTGAAAAATCCCGCCTGCGGGTGTTTGAATAGATTTTCACTGGGTGGCAAATTATCGCTCTTTATTTCAATTCTAAGGAATAAAATATTTATAAAACGATAATTGTATAAAAGACAAACATAGAATTTAATTATTACATATGACAAAGTATCTCTTCAATTTGTCATTAACATAATAATTTACTATAATTAATCAAGCATTTTGAGCCTCCAATTAATAAAATATGAATCAATTTTATCAGAGCTCTCGCTCAATTAAACAGGATACAATTATTTCAATAAATACCGGTTATTTTCTCTCAAAATATTTAATTTTTTGATCTCAAATAAATGTTTTTTCAGATTTAAATTTAATAAGTTTTACTAAACTTGATAATTAAAAAATATTAAGTATTAAATTTAAGATACAAAGACCTTCTAAAATTTGAAGTAACCTTTTTATTGTCAATAAAAATTGAAATCTTCACCAAAAAGTCTGTTAAGTGAGAAATATGTTACTTTAAGGAAGCTTTTCATGGGGAGAATCAATTAGAAAGTTAAAATTTTTCAATTAAGCCCTCCTCGTATTATGCCTTTCGGTATATTTTCTGATAATTATGATGATAATAAAATACGCAAGTGATTTCCTCTGAGATACTCTGTTGGAAGAAATTACATTAATTACGGGCATTACTTCTCAGCATTACGTGATATTGCCGAATTTCCCTTTTAATATTAGACATGGCATTATTTTAGCATTAGGGCCACATATATTCTGAGATATTGCAGGAGGCAGAAACCTTCGTCAGTGAATACAAATGATCGTCTTGAGGTGATGGTTTGGGGCGACGACCTTCGAGATTATCGTCATAAAAAGATATTAGCTACTTCGTGAAGATAATAAGTCAATAAAACTTAAATATTTTTATCAATTATTCATCGATTCCTTGCTCGTCTGGGGTTTTCCTGGAAGCTTCCACTCGCGGCATTGAGTGGGAGGTCGGGGTCAGGGAGACAAGGCTGACTTCAGTCACTCTCAATGACTGCGTTCAACGGAAAAATTTACCTACAAAAGTGCTTCTCAATGGCTCGAGAGGCACCTTAATTATGGGTCAATTGCCAGACGCTGATTAATGACGAGTTGGGGCGATTGGGACTTGGAGTTCTTAAATTAGGAGTATTATATTTACTATGACAGACAGTAAAATTATCACTCCTGTGTCACATCTGAGAGATTTCACTAAATTGTTGACTGTACTTTCAACTGATCGCCTTATATTGTTGCACCTCTTTCTTCCGGTGAAACTCTCAAGCTGTATTGTTGAGTGCTGGCTATAGTGTTGATATTTCTCGTATCCCTTGTGAATTGATGGGTTCTTGAATGGAATTAGTATGGGCAGTGCGTGAAGTGGAAGAAAATCGTTCGAATTGAGAACTTGAAAAGGCCGTTTTAATTTGTGGGGATTGTTTGAGTGAAAGCCGCCAGTGTGTATTTTCCTCTCACCGTGCACGGGGTGATCTCCCCACCTGAGAAAAGGGACTCTTGGTCGACAATAAAGGTGGATTTTGCGACAAAAAGTGGGTCCAATACGGCAAATAAATGCTTTTGTGGTGTGTACGTGTTTTCGTACGTTTGCCCCAATAAAAAAGCGGAGAGGCGAGCGAACCCTAGCAAGAAAAATGAGCGAGTGTGTGTTCCGAAGGATGGAGGCGAAAAAAAGGTTGAGGACGCTTGTATATGTAACGACTTCCTATCGACCCGTGTCCTCCCTCGCTTCGGGGGTGGTGTGGCCACCCCCGCACGCGGCGACATGCGGGGCTGTCCCGACGACAATTTATATGAAATTATACAGTGTTTCAGGGCTCGGCAAAGTGGATGAAACTCGAGCACTTACGCAGTGTTGCAGGAGACACAGCCACGAGGAGAGACTTTCGCACTCTTGCCGCCGAGAGTCGTCGATTTAATAAATAACGAAACGGGTGGCTGGAGTACGTCGTTTGCCGCGAGACAAGAATGGGCGCTTTCGGTGCTGGATGGCAGGAAAAAAGGGGTGAACATTTCCTCTTCACGCGGATGAGATGATGCGCGAGTGCGACGGAGGCGGTTAAACACACAGACTTTTCTAATGATTCCCGCCACGGAAATTTGCATTCAATTTTATTTGCAAGCCAGTACGAGGAGCATGAAAATTATGTGCATAAATTTCGGCAATATCACGTTTCTTAACCCTAACACGCAGTCCCCGGGAAAACGGCACACCGGGGATTTGACACTGTCTCACTTTATGGGACTTTTCTTATGACATTGCATGATTTTCCCACCCAGCAGGGCGCCCATTGCGCAAGGTGAAAAGTCACGAGATGAGGCAAGCAAATTCAATGTGTCAGAGTTCATGTGGAAATTCCAAAAGTCGATGGGAATTAAAAGTCAATTGCACTCTTGACTTCTTTTTCCATTGCGAAAACAGTTCGAAAATTTCATATTCTCATTGAGCACTTGACAATATTTCTCATCAGTTTCATACTTTCTACGTGCGAGCAAAAAATTGAAAGGACTTTTTATAGCACAGAGAAAAAGTTTCAGTTCATAAAGTTTAATATAAACAATAATATAATACGGGGATTATTTTCTCATAAAGCGTTATTTAACTCAAAGTCAATTGAAAGTTTAGTAAGCTTAATCTCTTTTCTAAAACCAGATTTAGATCTCAGTGAGTTATGAAACACTTCAGCAACGCCTAAAACTTCTTAATACACATATTATGGGCCTGAATTGATCGAGCGCGAAACACAACTTCACTTCCAAATAAATTTATTGCAATGCATAAAAGTTCATTCAACAGAGAAATCATTTTAGGTATCATAGTTTTTTCTGCCTGCTGAAATTTTGGCATAACATATCTCTTCCATTATTGAAAAAACAGAACAGAGTGAAGATGATAGCTTTTTTTCTCTTATTTTGACTCATTGAAATTTATGGTCTATCGATTCTCTCCACTTCTCATCATGGGTAAAGTGTACGAGTAATGTTTTCCAGCTTAATTCATGTGAATTTTATTGATGTTCGCTGGAGCATTTTGCCATGATATATTGTGACGCAAAAGGAAGAAGTGAAGAGAGTGTAGAGGCATTACTCCACTTAGAATTACCTCAAAATGTGCAATGCAATCTCCACTTTTATGTCAAGTGCTTGAAATTCAACTCACATGGAATTCCGCCGGCGGGAATAGCAATTCTCAGGGAGTTGAATGAAATGTGAATACTTTGAAAGAAATATCATGACAACACGCACGATCGTGGAGCAATAAAAACCGTGACAATAGCATCAGGATACAAACATCCTGGGGAGGGTAGGAATGCGAGAAGACAATTTCTCAGAGTCGTCAAATCATCCTAATCCACATCATTTTCGATACCGCAGAACTCCAACCTCCCACCCACGCAGGCCTCGGGGGGCCACGGGGAGGCCACGGGGTGGGCGGCAAAAGAAATATTGTGGCTCGAGACAGAAAAGAATCTCTCGCGAAATCAGAGCTTCTCTCCGCGTCATTTCTCCGACTGTGTGTGCTATTTCCACCAGATCAATTCCCGGAAAATCTTTCCAGCTAAAGCGTCACCATGCCAATTTCTGGGGGTGGGCTGACTGGCTGGCAGAGGGGGCGGCCCTTTGGGGGAAATGAAAAGCACACATGAGGGGTAATGCTGTTCTGCACTCGTTCGTGTGTAATTCATTTACATTTTCTCTCCATCCATCTATTTTACTAAATGGATGGGATGTTTCCCTATCTTTTCCCATTTCACTGAGGATCATCTTC
Organism: Phlebotomus argentipes; assembly: GCF_947086385.1. Lineage (NCBI taxonomy): Eukaryota > Metazoa > Arthropoda > Insecta > Diptera > Psychodidae > Phlebotomus > Phlebotomus argentipes. Next base: position 2,537,043 of record NW_026776174.1, read on the forward strand.
CCAAATGTACAGACAATTTAAGAATTTACGGGAAAAAAACACAAGGGCGAAAGGAGAAAGAGTGCTGAAAAGTCGGAAAATGAAAATCACCAAATTGAATAATAAGGAAATAGCGAAGATCAGAAGAGAAATTCTTTTGAATCGCTTTTTCTGCCTCTCACACTCTTTTGAATACATAGAATCATCCCTTTTATCTAACATATTTTTTCCATGAAAATTTCCACAGAGACTCTTTCGGGGGTTATTCATCCAGCAAATTCGGGTTTATTGCTTATTCCACGAACATTCATGTTTAGTGGAATGTGTGCATATTTACTGTTTGGATGGATATTTTAAAAATCACATTTTTTTCCATACAAATAAAATCCATATTTTTCCCAACTTTCGTACCCCCTTTGGATTTCTAACTTTGTTTTTTATTCTTCACACCATCCACTCCATTCCTATATTGAACATCGATGAAGGGATAAATTTTCTATACCGAGAATATTTGCAGTGAGGAGATTTTTCATCCCTACAAAAAGTGGGATTGACGTATAGATTTACAGAGGAAATCTGCCCCAATCGAATTCTTACTCATATCTCGTGAAACTTTAATAAATATAATGGAAAATTCATGAGATTCCTGGCGAATGTGTAGAGAGAAAAGAAGAGCGAATTTTTGTGTGAAGTCATCTAATGAAAATTGCACCTTCACGAGGCACAAAGTGTAATCGTGATGAACTTTACCACATCCTTTACACATCTTGACCACCAACGTGGAGAAAACTAGTAGTGTAGTATGTGTATGGCTAAAGGCATTTACCTGAGTCAGAAATGGGGAGTAAAATAGCTGATTTCCCCCACAATTTCTGTCAGCAAAAAATCTCCATTTTATTAGATATTCTCTCTTCTTCAATGGGGGAAGTTTCCCTTTTCGTGGGTGACAGTGTATTTATGCTGAGAAAAAGAGGCAGAATGTGAAGCATTTCGATAGATTTTCCTTCTTTTCAGGTTCACAGAAGTTCAATATGGGATGAAAGCAAAGAAAATTTTTGCATATATGGTTCCCTCCTGAGAGAGAAATTGATTTTTCACATCTCACCAGGAGTTTGCTGGTCTTCAGTCTCCCATGAATTCCAATCAGGAAAATATTGATGGGAAATTATCGAAATGGGCACAAATTCAAAGACATTTTTCCACACGATTGACTGTCAAGCATACATACAAAATTTATGGGGAATATTTTCTTTTCATTCTCAAAACATACCCCGAAATACATTGAAGCTTTTGTATTGCCTTATTTTTCAGTACGCTTTATTTTCATTCAAAGCAGACATTTTTTCCTCTTGAAAATATTTTTATCGGTCAAAATGGGGCTTATCATTTCATAGTTGTGTTAGTTAATCTGCAAACATTTTCGCGTACAAAATAATGCTCTTGTTTTTCACAATTTTGTGACTTTCCTATTACTCATGCCAGAAGAATTTTCAATTATTCACTGTACCAAGAAATGTTTTTACAATTTCGGCATAATGTAAAAGCGAAATGGAAAACAAGACCCTGGGCAATGTTATGTTTGGGGTAGATTTCCTAATTAGATGTTAACTGGAGACTATATAACGCAATCATTTAACCATGTTGCTACTATTTTTATGACAAAAAAGAATCGAGCAATTCGCTTTAATGCTGTAAGGATGTAATTATGGGTCTATTAAAAGAATTTCCGTGATATCGGATAAATACATATAATGTATCTAATGGGTTCTTCGTTATTCTGATTGCACAGTAAAAAAAGACGTCCGTGATAGTTTCCTGAGTATGTCATTTCAGATAAATTAGCACCTTCTGTTACATTAATAGAAGCGCACAAGCTTAATCCTTTCCTCCTTACTGACCTATAGAAGAGTTTCAAGACTACTTTGTACATTTTCACTGGATAATTTGTGTTATTCTGATCATTCTAGAACACCCACAATTGACACCGCACTAACAAAATTTCAATTTGATTCTATATGTGTGTTCAACAGCGTCCAATCGAGGAGTTGTGATGTAAATTCTAATTGAAAATTTCGCACCAGTGCGGTTCAATGCGTTACCGCCCGAACGGCTAAAACAATTTTACATGGAAGGGATGGCAATCTAGAAGAGTTATTGGGCCAAATTCCACGTGTTAAGCGGTCTCTGGCCGGAAATTTGCTTTAATGTCCGTAAATGTGGGGCATATATAAGTGAATATATTCAATTTGGGGCTGTGAAAAAGAGTGTTTATCTGAAAAATTAAGAGGGATACTAGCTGTCTTGCGAGGGTCGGGAAAAAGTGCTTGTGAGCCCGGAGCGGAGGGAAATTGCGGGTGAATCGCAAAATTATGTAGTGTGCTGAGAGCATTAATTCTCATCTCACTTGGAGTATTGCAACCCCTTCGCCGCCCAAAGTATTCTCATTTTCACCCACCCAGAGCGCTGTGGGTCCGCCAGTAAATTGCCTGGGCGGTGGATTCTTGTGACAGACTTGTCCGCAGCCATGTCGATTAGCCGGGGAAGAAGGGCCCCACACGAGTGATAACGATCCCCTGGACAGAACACTCACAGGATACGGGTAGGCTTTTTATCGGCAACACCCCATCATCATCTAATATAATTTGAGTGCGCCACTTTGTATATTTCTCTAGTTCTGCCTTCACTTCTACTCTTTCTGTCTCTTTATTGTAACGGTGCGAGTACGTAAGTTATCAGGAAAAGGCCGTCTCACAAATCGCCCGCGCTGTCATCACCCTCGCAAACCCTCTAACCTTTTGCGAATCAGGAGGGAGAACCCAAGAGGTCACCCATTCAACGTTCGCGCTAAGGCGACCTCCAGATGAGGAAACTACCGGCAAAGTTGGGGATTTAAATCGAGTGTAATTGAGTATTAAGTTCCCTGATCAATAAATAAAATTAATTTTTCATATTCTTTCTTCCCAAAGTTACTATTACTGAAGGAGTTGAAGGTGTAGTTATTTCTGTATATTCTTGGTAAAATGTGATACATTTCGACTTCATTGTGAAGAATTTGAGCCAGGGATTTAGGCAATATGATGCTATCTTGGCGTATTCATTTACGCCGATGAATCAGATGGTAATTAATTTAAATTATTTTCCCTCCCATGCTTACAGTGGAATATTCTTGGCGCTCTGTATCAACTGAGGGTTCTTTTACCAGGTGCATGAAAAGCCGCCCTGGCCTCTTATCGCAACCTCTCTCCTCCTCTCCACGAGACAAGGGGGATGATTTGTGAGGGATGTTGCACACACCTTAAAGACACACTCGAGGGTTTGTCACTCGATTGCGGAGGACATCTGAAGCAGCCGTCAGGATTTCACGCCTCGCCTCCTCCGGACAGTCTAGTGGGCGGACGCTGCACTGTCGCACATTTTATGGGATGATCACACAACAAGATTTAACACCTCTCCGTCGAGCACTGTGGCACACAATAGCACGATTTCAGACCTTTTCCACACACCGCGAGGGGTGTGTAACTCACTGTTCCACCTGTCCTCTTTGGCCGTGCTTCACCCCCGCTGTTAAATATTCACACACTCAGCACAAGTGGCAATTTGCATCCAGTGGGCAGATTTCACGTCTCACGTGAAACTGTGTCCGCACATTAATCCAGAATGTGGACTGAAGCGCCCCAAAAAAGGTAACCCAACACACCCGGATCCGCGCGAGAGCGGAGCTTGATGTCGGTTGTGTAATGCTTCTGTGACTGACCGAGAGGTTTTCTCGCCAAAAAAGCCCACCCTTTTGCCACTGCCGCACACACACAGCCGAATCGAACTATCCCAGGCCCTAATCGTCTATGCACGAACCGGCGACGAGTGAAAAAACGACGAGCGCCGAGACATGCGCCCAGGATCTCGGCTGAAGGAGTCACCGGAGCTTTCTCGCTTTCCCCAAGTACATCATTTTGCACAGAGAGAGAGCCATACCCCCACCCGGGGCGACCCCAGCCCCCCACCCGGCCTGTGGATGTGTGCGATATCGGCAAATACCACTCCATGGTGCTCTATGTCAGCGACAGGACTTGTGCACTGCCGCCCAATGAGCCACATCTCGGGGCGCTTTGGCCAAAGTTGTGATGTAAATTTGATTTAATGCTTCGCAGAGTATTAATGAGAGATTCCATGGATTATCTCAATCATTGCTCGCCTGGCCCTTCGCTGTATTGATACTTCCCGCTCGGGGGTGGGCGTCGGGAGTTTTCTGGAAATTTTCACGTCATGAATTTCACCACTTTTAGCAGACATTCTCAACTCTGGCAGGTTGGATCTCGCACTGGTGAAGGAAAAGTTTGCCAAGATTTCCACATACTTAGGCAAGCAGACGTGATATCTCAATGGTGAAGTTTAATATGCAAGTGATATGCTTTTCATATAATATCAATATAGGATTACGGAATGTAATAATTTCTTGGCGAGTTCTTTGGTTTTTATACATAGTTACACACACTTCTTATGCGTGGCGAACAGTTTTTCCCCTCGTAAATCTTGCTAAAGGTCTGTTTTGTGCTCACTTGGACTCAATCGAAAAATTTCAGATTAATTGCTGGCTGCTGATTAGAGACTCACGCTGCTTGTAGTCAATTTTCCTACAAGGAAATTACACCGAGTCATGGCACAGTCACAGGTACTGGCTCATTGAAATCTCAAATTGTCTCCATCGTCAGCGTATCTATTGAAAATCAACAGTCATTTCTGGGCTGTAGCCGAAAAATAGGCATTCTGTCGGGAAATGTGGCGAGTCATCGTCATGATTAGAAATATCGTGAGCAACATAGGGCACGCTTGAATGGGATGCTCGGTGTATGCCTTCAGCCATTTACATATTATACACATTGACACAATTTTTAGAGCAAAATTCTCTTTTGTAACCACTCTTCCCCAAGCGCTCGGCTCACATCCACACAGCAATTGTACTGGAAGAGGATCCCAAAAGCGATGTATACGGAAAGCCACCCTCATGTGCCTCTTTTCACCACTTTTTATTGCGACACTCTCAAACTTCCCATTCGTTTGTTTTAACTTTTTTTCAGGGTTGAAGCTCTCAAATAGGCGAAACGGTCTGAAATGTTTGTTTCTCGGAAGTTTGAGTGAAATCACTTCATTAAATTTCGTTTTATCTTCCTCACATGGAGGAATTAGTGTGAGGCGTTTTTGATGGCGTAGAGGAAAAAGGGATTCCCTCGGCAGGGAGAGAGGCGAAATTATGGAAAAAGATGAGGGAAAAATTATGAGGGAATTCGATACTTTATACACAACCCAGTCATTTTTGTAGTATTTCCTCGGCTGTTGTGTGTGCCAAGATAAAGGGTGAGTTATGTTTGAAATATTAATGTTACTTTATGTGGAAATCAACTTATTAAAATTTTAATTAAATTAATTCACTTGTATGGTATCTCATAGCGAGAGGAAATGTATGTTTCAATTTAATTATTTAATAATAGTCCCACGTCCCTTCACTCCTAAACACCACCACACTTGCGCCACTCACTATACACCCTCGTGCACAGAAAAATGAACACTGTCTCAGCTACAGTGCAAGTCATAAATATTGCAGCACATGAGAATTTCTCACCCTAATTGGAACTTTAAAGTTTCATCAAATGGCGAAATTCCATTACAAGTTTTCCCTGGATAATTTTCCGAAAATCTCACTGCGTATTAGAAGCAGACCCATAATAATTTTCAATGAGTTTTCCCTCCGCAAGACACTTTCCAACCCCGTGAATTGGTGGATTGCCGAAGCAAGAAAGTTTCTTGAGACCGAGACACTGGCTGTAATCTATGATTTTCCCACCACAATATTTCGGTGTGATCCTTGTCCTTCGTCGCATGCAAAATTGGGCCATTTATCTAAATGAGAACCCATATTAGACCTATACACCCCAAACAGTTAGTACCCGCTCCGTGTAATCTCCGTCATGCTTCAACTGAAGGCAAATTAAGGGTGTTCACAATTTGTCTCTGTTGGATTTTTTGCTCCTAAATCTCAGGTTCTTGCCCGAAGGTGTATTTACCATCGAACAAACATTGGAAACGGCCAGGATACATTTCACTTAAGATACACGTGTCAATAGAACGCCACAGGGAACAAGAATGAAATAAGAACAGAAATGTCCACAATTGAATACCTATAAAATCTCAAAAATTGTTCAGTTTTATGTGATTTCTGAGAAGAATCCTTGTTAAACAAATAATGCAAATAATGCGAATATGTAAGAAAATTTACTCGCTATAACATTCCAAGAATGTTAAAATTAAAAAATAACAACAACAAAATGGTAAATATTTTTTCCTGAATAAATTCAAGGAAATATATAATTACATGTTATTCATAAATCCAAAAGCTGATATCCAATATTACCAATAGAGGCATTGAAAAATCGTGCTTTGTATCCTTGAAGTGCTTGCATAAAAGATAAAAAAAACCCTCCTGGCTTATTAATTTTAATATTCACACATGATTCGAGGACAAGCAGAGTTGTGCAGGTAACTGAGTGTGATATTTCATTCGACACTTTTTACTTTCAATGCATAATAACACTCATCAATTGATACGCTATTATTGGATAAATTCTGTTTAATACTCACCCATTAATTCTTGATATATTGTGTATTTATCCGGGATTTATACTTTCGCGCTTCGTTCCATTCATCAAAATTGGAATGAGGACAGGTTTTAGTGGTATTTCTACAATTGGGTGAACTTCAATGGGAGTCACAGAAATTAATTACGTTCTCACCCTGTCTCGCCTCTCAAATGCATAATGGAAACAATAATAATTGCAAGAGCGAGTGGCGCTTTCCCTCTGTGCGAAGCTAAATAGGGAAGAAATTGATGAATAAATTCACGATAATTAAATAGACTGGATGTCTAATGAAGCTGCAATTTATTTCACTTTCAATTATTGTCTGCTGCCAGTGGCACAAAGGACCCGTGGAGGAGGTGCTGTGATTGCGTAATTTTTTCCACCCACTGTGCTGGTCTTCGTGAATTTGCTCAGTTTCTTGCAGACACTTTCGCCCCATGTCAATAAATATATCGAGAGCCGTTGCGGAGAGATATTGTACGTTATATGTGGAAGTGAGAGCCTGGTCTTGTGCTGTTATATTTATATATTAAATCAATAATCATATTTTATGAGTTTATTTTGCTCTGATATAGATAATAGGACAAATACATAGGCGTCTCATCCTCCCTCCGTTCCGGGACGCAATGAGGGCGGGTGGAAAAAAAAGTCATGGAAAGATATTCACAGCATATTCTGGCACTCACCAACAATTTCTTATTACAATACAATCTCCGATGAATTCTTGGCCATTGAGCCGTGTCCGTCAAGGGGTGGCACGAGGGTGGAACTCAATTGAAATATTCATGATGAAGTGCCTGAAATACATGAAGCCAAGTTTTTTCCTTCATTAGAGAGATTAATTTTATTACATATTGGATTCCGTCTCCTCTCTCGGGGCTCATTTTTATACAAAAACGATGGTGATAAATATTTAATGGGAAAATTCACCTGGTCCGGCGTTAATCTTTTTCTCGGATTATACGTAACTAAATTATCCACAAGACTGATTTCCTGTGGAGTTGTGCAGCTGGGAAAGATCGATTCCCACTGTTCGCCCTTCGAGTGGGGAAAGCTAGGGAAGATGAGAGAAGCATAAACAAGCATGAGAATATTCGAAAATTTACATAATGTGGAGGATGTTCTTTTTATCTGAGTGTATATGTAATAAAATAAAATCCTCTGGGTGTCCTTTTGCCGTCCCACACTCATTTTCCCGGAGCTCACGCTCAAACAACACAACATATTTTCGCTTGAATTAACTAAAAAATTGTTCATCTCATGGCTGCGAGCAGAGCTTTGAGCTTTCAGAGTTTTCATGGAGTTTCGCCGCCATGCAGGGACTTTTCCAACTGCCCCTGTCCACTGAATGGGGCACAATTGTGTAATTAAACATCATACTGTTTACTATGCCATCATCTGTGCACCTTCAATGGAGATCAATAAAAATATCTTTCCATCTCTTCAAAATAAGTAAATATTAATTTTAAAATGCTCTTCCTCAGCTGAAATTTCTTGCCCACTTTATTACAGAGTGCAAAACACATTCTCATTACCAAAAATGAAAATTCAATTTTCCTTCTTTTTTGTGCCAACAAATTCCACCTCTCAAAATGGGTGGAGAAAAAAAATATGATTCGCTCTCTCGGAAGCTTTTTCCCCACCGAAGTTCAGCCGTTCTGTGCCTGCGGGCACTTCGCAATTTTCTCTTTCTCTCTCTCTCTCTCTTGCTTTTCATATAATTTTAATTCATGCTTATTTTGCATTTCACTGAGCGAATTATTTCAATCCCTGCGGAAAAGTCTCAAAGTGACACCGAGAAATCATCAGTGACAATTATTTTTGGCGCCAATTAGGGAAATTTTCGCAATATTTTCATCACTGAATGGCCTTTTCACGACCTTCTCCTTGTCTGCGCCCCCACAGCGAATGATGTTTTCAATGCTGCCATCGAAAAACTTTCTAAGCTCGCCCACTGTGAAAGTTTGCCCGTTCACAGGTAATTGTGAAAGGATGTGCTTGTGGCCTATTTTCAATTAATTAAGCTCCAACAACTTGAGCTGTTGTTGCGGACACGAAGCTTGTACAACCCTTCTTGGTATCACACAGAGAGAGAGATAAATCCTCTTGGCATGTTTACGTGTTGCAGCAGTTTCTTTTTGGCACATTGCGCTTTTCTCCACAGCATCAATGTTTCAATAGCATGAAATGTTGCAATTATTTACAATTACGGAATTCAGAATAAAAGCGACATCATTGTTATCATATAGAGCCGTAGGAAAGAAAAAGTCTGTTTGCGTCGCTTCATTGCATTCAGAAAAATTAATAATAAATATTTTATGATGTAGAACAATGAAAAACATATGCTTTCCAAGATATCCCATTTAATAGGAAATTCAATATGGAAGCACTCATGAAAGAGAATAATTATCTACACGAGAATTTTATTGGAGTGCGACATCAAAGAGAATCAATGAACAAGTGGAATTGCAGGATTTGAGTGTACATTCACTTATTAATTTATTGCTCCTCCAGTTTCTCAATTTCAGTATACATAAAAGTTTCTAATTTAATGAAATCCACAGTACAAAGACATCTTTTCTCCTTGAAATCAATGTGTTTTTTTTTTTAGATTCCTGTCCTGGAACACTTCAAAAATCAATTAAATTAACACAGAAAAACTACATTGCAAAAATAAAATGTTGCAGAATTTTAATTAATATTTGACTTCAAACGAATCTCAGCTCTGCACATCACATACGATATTTACTCCACATATTGAATCTATCTCAATTTTGTGCCATGCATCTTCAAAGCCTCAAATTGAAAAATTGAATTGCAAATACTCCTGGTTGTCATCAGAATTTTCATCATATTCTCTCTCTCTCTATGAATTTTGAGTAGAAAATCAATTTCCACGCATGAGAAGTATCTCGAAAAGCCTCGATCAAACGATGGTGTCGTGTGTGTGTTTCGTGTGCGGTTATGACAATTTGCCCATGCATGACAAATGTGCAACAAAATAAATATGGTCAGTATTCATGACGGAAAATTTCGCACCTGATTTTGTTGAAGTCTGGCAACTGATGAATTTCTGGCCATTCAGCTGAGTGCGGCGTCCCCAGAGTTCTCACCACAAGTGCCAATTGTTCAATGTCAGTGTTGCCCTGTCGTCGAATAATTAATAAACGTGAATGGATGGTACACGATGGGGGCAACATAAGCGTTTTCGTGTGACATGCGAATAAATTGGCACGGAGATTGCCTCACCGGGAACAGCGCAACTCCTCGCAGCATCTCAGCGAAGACACAGCCCACGGCCCACATGTCCACGGGCGGCCCATACCGCTGGCTTCCCCACAGCAGCTCCGGGGCGCGATACCATCGGCTGGCCACTTGTGGCGAGAAGCACACGTCAGACTCCTCCTCGGCGCTCTTCAGGGCCGTGAAGAGGCGCGCCAGGCCGAAGTCGGCAATCTTCAGCCATCCACAGTCATCTATCAGCAGATTAGCCGGCTTGATGTCCTGCGACAAATGGAACACACTCCATTAGCACGGCCAAACACCCCCGGAAACATCCCCTGGGGCCAAATGTTAAAGTGACCCCGTGGGGAGCATTGGCAGCAGACGCAAAATGTCCCGCAATTCGTCAATTTCTGCAATGCCATTCACATCACTTCCGCTCACTCACGCCGGAACTTCCACACCCTCAGAATTTGTCCGTCTTTCAGCTTCAAAAGTGAATAGAATAAAGAGTACTTCCTCTACCTATATGTATATCGCTATTAATAGCTCAATGTAAGTTCAATTCAACCTGAAACTTTATATTATGATGATAAATATGGCGGAAGAGCAAAACTTTCTGCAATTTGGGAACATAAATACTGAAGAAATTCAACGGTCTGCTATTAATATTTCCTTTTTTTTATCTTTGAGATAAGGTTTCATAATATTTCTTTTCATTGTCACAAACCTATTTTAGCATTATTTCTGCCTGACTGACTCCAAGCGTCCATTTTCCTAACCCATTGATATGGAATTTCATAAGTGGAAAGGCAAACGGATTTATGTGCAACATTACCACCAATATCAACCCTTTTCCTTCATGCTCTGTCAGCAGCGAGTTTTATGCAGACTTTATGAGATATATAGCACAGAAGCTCTTCCAAATATTCACTCTCACATTCTTGACAAACTTTTGCGAAATTAATTTTGCCCATCACAAACAGAAGTAATTTTCTTTCTCTCTGCGTGAAAGTAGTTGCAAAATTTCACAATAATCATACTAATGCAGAGTTATAGTGTCAAGAGACATCATGGAATATTATGATTCATTTATGATAAGAGGCTAGCATAGACTGTCAAAAGGTTAGCAAATTATTGCATTTATGCATATATAAATAAAGTATCGAAACATCATATTGACAATTAATTTGAGTTGAGCATCAACTAAATCAATTAGTTTTGATGGATATTGTCAAATATCTTGTCAAATATTGACAATATATTTCTGCATGAAATGATATCAATAGCATCTATTTAACGTTAAATGCAACTGCAAACTAATTACCAAACTCAAATTGCTTTCTAATTACATCCTCTGCACTCTTTCTCCTTGATAAATAAAATATGGAAAAAAGTGCAGAATATGGACAGTGAATTATGAAGAGATTCAGCTTGCTCGGAAAGTTTATTCTCTGCTAGGAAAAATTCAATAAGGAAATAATAAACAAGTTGCTGAAGAGCTTGTTGATGTAAATTGAATAAATAACTGTTGAAAAGTAGTGCTGCATTTTAATTGAATTTGCTAATTAGTTCTGTTTTTAATGTATCAAAGGGGAATCTCAGTATAGTGCAGCTTAAGCAATTATATAGTTGAAAGGGCGGTGAAAAAAACATGCAGAAGGCATTTTATGAAGTTGATTCTGGCATAACATCTCTTCCTCTGCTAATAATTCCGTCTCAAGGAAGCGTATATTGTGACAATGTATCAGATATGCGACAGCAGAGTTAATTAATTGTCACTCACTCTATGCATAATTCCTTTCTCGTGCAGATAGGCGAGTCCTTTGAGGAGCATCCGGGTGCATGACTTCACTTCCTGTCGACTCAGGGGATTGCCTTCGTCCTTGAGCCTAGACTGCAGCGTGTGCGGCATGAAATCGAACACGAGCGCCAACCCGTTGAGGTCGGGGTAGATGGTGAGCAGGCTGAGGATCTAACCGGGGCGGCCGCAAGGTGGAGAAGTCATGTGGTTAGCAAAGACGACTTTAAAATGGTCATTGGACTCACGTTTTCATGGTCACAGTGCTGAAGGACTTTAATTTCCCGCAATGTGTGCGTCGCAATGCCGCCGTGCTTGGTGCGGAGGGAAACCTTCTTAATTGCCACCAACTTGTTGGCACCTGGTGAGGACAAGTCGATCGCTTTCATCACCACCCCGTGGACACCTTCGCCAATCTTGCACAGCACTTTAAAGCGACTCGGCGCGTAATCATCCATGCTGAAGGTTATTAATTCAATTAATTAGGAACCACCTTTTCACTCTCTCAGCGTCGCTGGACTAATTCACGGGGCGCGGAAGAGAGGCGCACGATGTTCTGATACTTTGGGGCGCAAATGACGTCCTCCCCGACTACCTCTTGTTTGTGTTATTACGCCAAGTTTCCATGGCGATTGTTGTTTCGAGGGAGCGCCTCGAAAATACACACTCACGCGCCCCCGAGCAGTCATTTCGCAAAAGGGCATGTTCTCCCTTGCAGGCCTTCTTGCTGTTCATCATTGGACTTTATGCTACTAAGTTACCTGTGAATAGTTTCTCTTTTCCGCAGGTTCTGCAGTACCTAATTAGATAAGTTTCTTATGAAAGAAATGTATTTCCATGAGAAAATCTCTTGAGAACTCAACAAAATCTCTTTATCATAATATATGTATATTCTTAGCTCAGAGCATGGAGTATTAAGACATAATATTAAGTCTAAGCTCAAATCTTATCCCGAAGTCATGTTGCATGTTTAACGTCTTCTTCTGAGATGCAAAATGTTAAGCAAAGAAAAACATTCCTTCGCTATTTTATGCTAATTTCATCCGGGATGTGAGAACAAACAGGAAAGTATGAAATATATGGAGAAACATTGTCGGGAATGCATCTGCTGTTCTGATGTGAAAATCAAAAGCTTTTCCTCCTTCAACTTTGCTTCAACATCAAGAGTCTGGATATAAATTTTCTGTCTGTTGTGATGCTCATATTATTTTGCAGTGGCGTGAATTTTACTGCAAAGACACAGACATTCAATACAGAAGGAATCCAAATGCTGCAACAAATTCGAAAGATGGATTCAAAATGAATTCTTGAATTTCTGTATCCAACATCTCAGCCCGGATGCTCGTCATGGCACATTAGAATCATCTGTATCACCGCTGAACTCAAACAGGGATCAAACAGTACATTTCTGCTTGACTGACGATACACTATAAGGTTCTGTGGCTCTTACGTGAATTTTCGAATGAGCACAGAAGATAAATTGGCCAGAGCGACGAGAGACCACATCAAAGGCGAAATGCAAACACCGTTTGTAGCTGATTGCCGAGGCTAGTGTTGAGAAACTATCGGAAAAGTCTCTGAGGTATTCACCTGTGCAAAATAGTGTGACTCAAAGCGGAAGATGAAAGCTTTTTTGGATCATATTGATTGGAAATGTTCGTCACATTACACATAAACCAGCTCACAAAATGGGCTGAACTCTGACACCATTGTTAATACTTGCATAGCAGGATTAAAGAGCTTCCATCCGCAGCTTTTCCCTAAGCTCGTGATTTAATATTTAATTGAAATTAATTTTGAACATATTTGTCAGTCTTCTATAGTCACGATTTCATCGCAATTACGCCAACATATGCTCTAACTTGCCTTCAGATCTCTTCTCTCGCTTAATTAATTTAATTTCTGATTGGGACTTTATTACATTTTTCACACTTCCTTCCGAGACCCTCTGCCTAATCTCGAATCTCTTTCTCTCTCTCACACTCTCCAAATTAATCCCCTGCCTTTTCAGTTTGGCTCCAAAAACTACATTGTGTTCTCGGGGGAAAACCTCCCCGAGTAATTTTGGTTTTCAAACACACCGCAGATACACTCTACGCCCCCCGACCCTGTCGATGAAGTGGGTGAGCAGTGCCTTTTTATCGGCGATTACTTCAGTGAAAATGTGTCGTAAAAGAGTCATTCGGGGATTGATTTTTATTCCATTGATCTCGTGCTCTTCCCCAAATGTTCCACTTGCAGATCGAGTTAATGAATGAACATTAAATTTTCTATTTGCCAGAAGCATCGAGTTCACCTCTGACCAGAAACCATCCCGACTTCATCGCCGGCAATAAATCTTATCGGTGGTTCCTTTCTCACTACTGTCGTCGCTGCCAGAGCCCTTTTTTTCCCTACAAATGCCTTAACTCAATGTCATGAAAGCACAAAAACACTGAGTGGAATTATTTATTGACTTTACGGCTAATTTGGAAAAACCGCTGACAACTGCGAAACAGTTTGTCTAAATAAAATATCGGTCCTCATCAGTAATATAGTAACTGAATTATGAAATACGTAATTAATCCTGACACCTCGGATGCTCCTGTCTGCGTCGCTTCAAGTGTATACCATGCATATTTCAGAGCTACCACTTAAGCTGCTATATTGCTTCTTCTGACTACGAAACTCAATCGATCTGTAAAGTATTTCACTCAGTATTTGAGACCTAATCCCCATTGTTTCTAATTGAAAACTAAAACCCAGGATATTGGCAAGGAATTCAATTGAACTTTGCCACTTGGAGCGTGACTTTTCTCTCAGTGCCGGGGTTTATGATAATTCCTTCGATTCGCTCAAGTGCTGACCTTTTGTGAGTCGCCCCGAAGCCGTCGCTGTCTCCGCACCATCCGGCAATGTGAGCTTCGGGGAGTAATCATGTAAATGTGTGATCCTTATTCACTTTTCCGCCCTCGGAGCGTCTCTATTAAACAAGAGCGAGATGGCGGATGGCGGAGACAACGAGGGGATTATTTGCATCGTGAATATTCGCATAAAATTCATAAAAGAGACCATTTAACCGAATCAGCTCTGTCAGGATATCGCAGCTTATCGCCTTTAAACAGACGTTTTTACAACCTCTCCATCATAAAACCGGCAGAGAAAAAGTGTACTTTGGCCAACTAAAAGCACCATCAGGATACACCATATATATGGTAATTTAGGCGAATGTGAGCAGAAAGGAAACTGTGACACGAAGTCTTCCTTGTTGTTGGACGACGAGCCCCAATTTCTCCCAAGTGTGCACTTTTTCCACCAAGCTCTTCGCCACCACCAACAATTAGGTAGATTCCGCTGAGATAATGGACAATTTAAGAGTTGGTCCCAAGAATCATTTTCCGCCTGTGCAAAAGTGGAGTTTTCAACTTCACTCACACTCTCGCTTTCCGCCCCGCTAAATGCCGAAGAGCGAAACCCTCGTTGGGAAAAATTATTCAATTTGAAAAATAATACTTTCTCAGGATATTAAATATCTCCAGACTTCTATTTAAGTCCTTATTTTAGAAACTTTCCATATAATTCTTCTCATTTTTCACCTCGCCTTAACCGCAAAAGAGCTTATTTCGTGAATGTGGAGAAAAAAAAGCGAATAACATTTAAGTCTCGCAAGAGCACACGAAAAGCTCTCTAGATAAACTCGCGCATGGAAGACTTTTATGCAAATGATATTCATTAAAATTTTTATAGTTACCACCAAAGTGCACATTGTATTATGGAATTGCATAAGCGATGGAATTTTAAATTTCATCGTATTTTGTAGATAAAATACCCACGAGAATACAATCAATTATAGCAAATATTTTCATAGTTCAGATCATCTCGTGGAGGAAAATTGAAAATTCATATTCCACTTCCTCCGTTTCCCCAGTCATAATTATTCTACTGATCACTGAAAGTTGCATTAGCAGCTGAGCAACTTTCACTTCAAATTCATAGTGGACATTTTTGTCCTCCATTCTCCCTGATTCTTCGACACAATTAACAAAAGCGTATTCAAAAATACGCATAATGGCCGAGGCGGAAAATTTGTGGGAACCGTCTGACTCATTATCGGGCCCGACTTCATTTGTCATGCATTTATTCCGGAGAGAAGAGCATCTCGTTGCATGGCAAAACGGTATTGTTATTAAAGAGGAATTCCGCCCAGTAAAAACAGCCACGATGGAAAACCGCGGGATTCCCACCGGTCGGTCCCTTGTTCCCCAGTGGATTTTTGAAGGAAACCCCCCTCGGGATTCCCTCAGATTTTTATACACAAATTTGTATGGAGCCTGTCCGCGGATATCCACTGGTTTTTCAATGGGGACTCCTGGAGGGAAGTCAATGGTTTTTCCACACCTCTTAAGCCCGTAAAAGAAACCTCTTAGGCCTCTTTTCAATGGTTTTTCAGTGGATTTTTTCGCGGGGATCCCGCAGGAGGCTCCATTGAAAATCCTTCAGGGTGAACAGGACCCAAAACGATGGATTTTCAGTGGACTTTCCTGCAGGAATCCCTCAGGAGGTGTCCATTGAAAATCCTTCAAGGATAAAAAGGACCCAAAACGATGGATTTTCAATGGACCCCTACTGAGGGATTCCTGCAGGAAAGTCCACTGAAAATCCATCATAAAGTGAACCTGTAGTTAGAATATGGCGCGCTTCGGACCAATTTTTCGAGGTGGCGCTGTGATTCACAAAATGTACATGGTGATGTCACACAGGGGAATTTCACAACATTATAAATGGGACTTGGAATTTCACCAAGACATTTTTAAGCACGCAAATAAGTCCTTTTACACGCTTATTATAATAAAGAACTTGGTGCAAGGATGCTTCCACGGTACAGGATGAATAAAAAGGGGGAAAAAGTAGTTTCCGCACCGGAAATACGCAGATTTTTGGAAAAGTTGTTGGAAAATATTTTTCACAACATTTTTTTCTATTGCCGAAATTTTCATTGCTTGTCAAGGATATCAATGTAAAATCATCGAAAAACTGTAAATATGCGTTCCCCAGAGCCTTATTCCCTCAATATTAAGGATAAAATGTGTGATTTTTTCCCACCCACTTTTGGCAGCTGCCATCTTGAAAGACAATCTCCGAAATATAGGCAGTTCAGTAATTGCGGAGTGCCCTGCGGGATTCCCGCGATGATCCCCAATGCAAAATCCCTCATCTCAAACAGTGGGCAAACAGTGGACTTGCCCTGCGGGATTCCCGCAAGAATCCCTAAGGCCAAATCCTTCATCCTTAAGGCTGGGCAAACAGTGGACTTGCCCATCAAAAATCCAGTGGTTATCCACTGGTTTGCCCATCAAAAATCCACTGGATTTTTGATGTGCACAAACCCTCATCTTAAACAGTGGGCAAACAGTGGACTTGCCCTGCGGGATTCCCGCGAGAATCCCTAAGGCCAAATCCTTCATCCTTAAGGCTGGGCAAACAGTGGACTTGCCCATCAAAAATCCAGTGGTTATCCACTGGTTTTCCCATCAAAAATCCAGTGGATTTTTGATGTGCACAAACCCTCATCTTAAACAGTGGGCAAACAGTGGACTTGCCCTGCGGGATTCCCGCGAGGATCCCTAAGGCCAAATCCTTCATCCCAAAAGGCTGGGCAAACAGTGGACTTGTTCTGCAGGATTCCCGCAGGAATCCCTAAGGTCAAATCCTTCATCCCAAAAGGCTGGGCAAACAGTGGATTTTTGACGGGCAAATCCAGTGGATATCCGCTGGATTTTTGATGGGTAAGTCCACTGTTTGCCCGGCCTTAAGGATGAAGGATTTGGCCTTAGGGATTCTTGCGGGAATCCTGCAGGCAAGTCCACTGTTTGCCCACTGTTTGAGATGAGGGTTTGTGCACAGTGAATATCCACTGGATTTTTGATGGGCGAATCCACTGTTTGCCCACTGTTTGAGATGAGGGTTTGCGCACATCAAAAATCCACTGGATTTTTGGTGGGCGAATCCACTGTTTGCCCACTGTTTGAGATGAGGGTTTGCGCACATCAAAAATCCACTGGATTTTTGATGGGCAAACCAGTGGATAACCACTGGATTTTTGATGGGCAAGTCCACTGTTTGCCCAGCCTTAAGGATGAAGGATTTGGCCTTAGGGATTCTCGCGGGAATCCCGCAGGGCAAGTCCACTGTTTGCCCAGCCTTAAGGATGAAGGATTTGGCCTTAGGGATCCTCGCGGGAATCCCGCAGGGCAAGTCCACTGTTTGCCCAGCCTTAAGGATGAAGGATTTGGCCTTAGGGATCCTCGCGGGAATCCCGCAGGGCAAGTCCACTGTTTGCCCAGCCTTAAGGATGAAGGATTTGGCCTTAGGGATCCTCGCGGGAATCCCGCAGGGCAAGTCCACTGTTTGCCCGGCCTATGAAGATGAAGGATTTGGCCTTAGGTATTCCCGCAAGAAGCCTGTGGTGCATCCGTTATGCTCCATGGCACAGTATGGAAAAACGATGGATAATCGATGGACAGCGGATTGTGTTTTTACTGGGCGGTTGAACACACAATTCGCCTTCATTTGCACTCGCGCGCACTCTTCCAGCTGAAATGGTTCAGTCAGGGCGAGAAAACACATCTCTTCTGTGCTCATTTTAAGATCTTACTGTGCATAGAGAAGCGACTCTATGCTCTGGCTCTTCACATGTCTGCCAGACACAATAATTCATGCAAAGATATTCCTGCATCTCTGCCACAATGAAGATTAACGAGAATGGAGACAGGAAGAAAATATCAACAGAATATCGCATCATTTGCTCATCTTTAGACACCCTCTTGCAGATCAATACAGACATCATGCATGGATGTTGAGAATAGAAAGCGTCAACAAAAGCAAATACACTGGAATTGCAGTAATACTTTATTCACATTCTCTAACTAGACCATTTAGTGCAATTTCCCCCTTTCATTGACGATATTTACACATACGAGCTTGTTTTTCTCTTTCAGCAGTTTTGTCATCAATGCCATCAACCAATTTTCCTGCTATGCAACATGTTATTTTTCTGATTTGCCAAAAAATGGATCAATAGTCGATGAGAGTTGCGGATTTTTATTGGCAAAATATACTTTTTTTTGGTACTAATTTAATTGGAATTTTTATTCATTCGAGTTATTTTGTGGTTCACAAAGTGGCAGTATTTTAATGAATATATTCTAACAAATATTCGATTGTGTGATTATTGAATTTTGAATTTTTGGTCTTTTTATTAATACAGTTAAATTTTATTTTCTTACAATACAATTATTCCTATTATTTTCCATTTAAATTGTGCGTCAATTTCCGAAAGGCACAAATGAATTCCTTAACATTTTAATGTGTTTTTTTTTTTCTTTTATTTTCCACTCATGTCTCACTAGTTTTACACCCCTTATTGAAGAGCTTTGCAATTTTGTTCAGTCAATTTCGGGAAAATCACTGAATTACCTCTTATGCTGCCAATTAGGCGGATGGGGAAAAAAGCAGAAGATCGACAGAAAATGTGCCCACAGACACGAAATTTCACCCAAAGAATCTCCAACTTTTTCCGGAGATATTCTCCTGTTGGCCCAGAGGAAATTATGTCGCGAGATTAGTATCGAAAGCCAGAGAGAAAGAGAGAGAGAGAGAGAGTGGAGAGAAAAAAGGTGAAGAGGGTCCAAAGCAGGCTGACAAGAGCAACCAACTTAATGAAGCCATTGCCACAGGGCTCATCTCAACCTGTCCGAGTGACTCACATTGCGGCCGAAGGACGGGAAATCAGGAGGGAGTGCCATGGAAAAAATCAGGAAAAACTTCTGGCATTTCCAACTCGCACAACTTTCGCCCCCACTGCCGCCTTCCCAATACAATTTCGTCAATTTTGACCGATTCTCTGCGACTTGGAGGGCGAGAAGAAACTCTTGACATATTTCACATGTCCCGAGAGTGCGAAGGAGAGAAATCAAGAATTTCCTCCCCATCTTCATTCACCATCAAGTCAGACCGCAAGAGAAACTTTCCGCTTTAACTTTATTCTTTGCCCGGTTCTTGACTTTTGCGAAGCAAAACAACCTTTAGGCTGAAAACAGAAGATTTCAAGGTATAACTTTCCACCGAAAAAGAATAACCACCAGCATTTTAACTTTGATGCTTGAAGGATAAAGTGAGAGAATTCTGGCAAAATCGCAATTTCAAAGTTTACAGCAATAAAGTAACTGGCATTTTAATGAAATTTATCATCATTTCACTCACACAGGAAACCTTCAACCAACAATAAACACTGCGATCTGTCAAGTTGCAATACAATAAATTTCCCTCCACAGATCCAAAAGCAAACATTGAAATTGTGACAAAACATCCAATCCTGGGAGAGAAAATATTCTAACACTGTTTGTATTCTTCATGCAGAAAATTGATATTTCATCCTCGTATATCACTTGTACTCAAATATTTTATCACAACAGCGAAAAATTTGACCATAATTTAAGGGCTGAAGTGTGGAGAAAAGCATGTTAAAGTCATATTTCTCCTAAGCATGAAATAAACAACAGATAAATCACTTTTAATAGTTTTCCTCTGCAGGCACACCCAGCAAAAGAGCAATAATTTTCACCAATACGTGTTTTATTTAAGAAGAAAATATAATAAATAACATGTTGCATAGTGTAAATTTCTCATCCTCCATAAACACTCTTAAAGCTCTTCACTGTCTTTTGCCCCATATTATTTAAACATAATTTTTTGTAATACGCGTCAAGTTAATTGTAACATAAATTTTTTTTTGTTCCTTCTTTAAACTCTCAATTTACAATTCGTATGATTTCATAGCAATGGGATAATTCATCTCTAAAGTAACATTTAATATGCGGAAAAAAATTGTGTAATTTGCAAATTGCTGAATAAATAATTTCGTGCTAATATTCATTAAATTATAATAGAGATAAATGCTCTCTTTCTCGCACACTAAAGTTTATGTTCTATAGCTTCTCTCATCGCGCATTTCCTTTCGCTCACCATGAGGATAATTTGATTGCAATGTAAAGGAAAAGTACATCTATCTATATTCATAAGAAACACTTATAGATGATTTGTCGAAGTAACAAAGAGATTTGTGTGATGCTTCACGAACTTCTTACAATTTATTGTACAAATTCCTATCAATCGTTTTAGTATTTCGAGTGATATACTAAATAAAAACAGCACACGACAAATTGTGAAAATTCTCTCTTCGTTCTGACGTCTATACAAAAGCTACACGAATACTTTTTTTCATGCTTTTTTTTTAGAAATTATTTCACTTGCTAAATATGTAGTTAGATTCGATCAATTTCCGGTGTCAGTTCACATATTTTTCTTCATTTTGATCGTTTTCTTCTCCCTTTCGCTCTCTCTAAATTATTGCATACTTATCTATACAAACTAATCTTTTCTTTAATATATAAATATTTTACTGTGTTCCATGGAAATATGAATTCGTGTTTGTAAAACAAGAAATATATATAACAGACGTTAACGATTCTCCTCTCATGATATTGTCCGTATAAAAATATAGTAGCGCTCTGCTGTGATTCCTTAACATCGTGTTTAAGTGTCGCCAAAAGTCCCTATTAGTTTCTTTGTGTCACTCTCATCAACTTACTAACCGAAGTACAGAGATATTACATCCAACTACTCGCCATTGTTGTATCTCTTGGACGGCGGAATCAGATGATCTGGCAGAACGGTCGGCAGCTCATTTCCGTCCAGTTTCACATTGATCAAGTGCATGGCCAGCGCGAATTCCTCCACATCGAGGAATCCATCGGCATCAACATCGGACAACTTCCAAATTTTGCTCAGCACGGAATTTGGGAGTTTGGATTTAATCAACTCCTGTTTTGCGGCTGTTCGGTGTGAAAGTGAGAAGGGGAGACAAATTAGATTATCTTTCCATTTCACTGAACCACTTTCCTTTTCCCCCTTTTCCACCCCCATCCCCCCCAAACCCTAAGCATATTGTGAAGATAGTGAAAATCACACTAAAATCAATATACTCACTAGCACCGGAAATTTTCCCATCAATGGGACCCAATCTCTCAAAGATTGGATCAGTTCGGCCTCGATCACGGTTGCATATCCAATCCAATTCACCAGAGCCAGCATCGATTCCTTCGCCCTTGCGATATCCAAACGGTGACACACTGTCCTCGCCGATACCCTCGAAGGCACCGCCTGAAATGAATGTCAAT
Organism: Phlebotomus argentipes; assembly: GCF_947086385.1. Lineage (NCBI taxonomy): Eukaryota > Metazoa > Arthropoda > Insecta > Diptera > Psychodidae > Phlebotomus > Phlebotomus argentipes. Next base: position 2,558,894 of record NW_026776174.1, read on the forward strand.
GGTACATTCATTAATTAGAACAATTGCCCCTGAAACACGCGTTCACTCCAGTATTTACTATCTCACCCTCCCTGTTTATCCTACCCTCACCGCAGACCTTCGATGGGGCGCGCGGGAGCGGCAGGGAAAAAGGGCATCAAGGGTTCGGAGCGTGACAATAAAATGGAAGAGAACAAAAACAGTAAAGCTTAAAGCTTCAGTCGCAATTGAACTTTCAAGAGTCATGCCCTTCCAAGTGCACTGAAATAATTTACATGACCCAGACTTGACGGGAGTCTAGTTGATAGATTTCGCTAAAACATCTCACGAAAGCGTCATTCTGATCCCAAACTCAATTCTACGACGCAAGAACATCAAGGAAATCAGTCATAATTGCTGGAATGAGCTAGAATTTCAGGGTAATTGAAATCATTATCTCGAAAATTACAACTGTCTCAATCTGATGCAAGCAATGAACAACAAATTTCCTTGTTCAACACCATGTTTATCAATTTCTCATTATTTTTAGAGCATGTTTTGTGAAAATTCATGCATAGCATGATCACAATACATTAAAGCGGCAAAAAATAAATTAACCCAAATTGAAAATCTCTGCAAAAATCTCGAAATGATTACCATTGTTGTCCTGTTTTTTTTTTGTAATTTAAAAAATATACATATACATCCTTTTGTTTACAATGAAAATTTCCATGATGCTACAATGTTTTTCCACCACGAACATTTGCATTTTAAGTACTCATTTAGCAGAAATTATCATGGACATTAATATCAATTGTATTTCAAGGCATTAAACGTGTGTAAAAAGGGAAAAGTTATACTTTAAAATTGATCGCGCGGACTGTAAAAAAAAACGTATATAAATCCGTCACGAATGATTATGCGGAGTGGTGCATTAAAAAAGCACCATACGCCGGATTTTGAGGGTGAAAATGTGTGTGAGTGGCGGTACAAATTGTTTCACCTCACAAACCCACCCACTCATTTCCATCAACTTCATCCCCCGTGCGGCAACCACATAACTAATAGATGTAAAAGTATACACTTCACAAATTGCCAATCAACCGACAAATGGTCGTCTATTTATTTACTTTACATGTACAACAGGATACATATACGCAAGAGAAAGCACCCAGTTTTATCCACATATTTTCAAATGGAGCCACAGCGACATCACAGCAAAATATCTCATCCCCAATGGTGGGTGAGATGTTGGTCGAATAGGAAATGAGTGGGGGGGTTGCCGACCTGCCTCCCTTTTGCTCGTCATTGCTGTTGTTTTGTGTGAGCTTTCCTATATATACACACGCTAAAAGCACAAAACGGAAAACTCCCACGGCCCACCATTCTTCGCTTCATAGCTCCAATCCTCCCTTCATTCAGTCTCACCCAACTAATTTCACTTTACCCCCTCAAGCCTCATCGGCGAGTGATTATTCATCAGTCATTTCCTCGTTTCAAAATAATATTGACTCTGCACTGCCAATAATTCCCCATTTACACACGCACACTTTTATCATTCCCCAAGCTCAAAAGCGACAGTGGAGCGTCATAAAACCACACAATGCGAAAGCATAAAAACATGGTGCGGAATGGAAATCATTAGAGAAACATTTAATGCCCAGTTGAGAGTTTTCTTCATCTTCATCGTCCATTAATTCCATCGAAGAAGCAAAAGAAGTGAGAAAAACCAAAGAGTTTCACAGCTCAATCCCAAAGACATTGACCGACATTCACTGGCGGGAATTATTAGTATCTACCGGCGATAGCGAATTGATAAAGTATCACAGTGTTAAAATATACTGAGACACAGTAGATCCAGTCGTGACATAACATTAGGTACACATTATACACCGAATCCACCTGATTCCCCCCTACTTGTGGTACATTAAACTCTCCCCCCTTATCAAGCACCCTTATCGCGTACGGAATTATCTCAGCAACTTGTTCTCCACTATGTCAGCGCCAAGAGAGATAAGGCATACACATGAATTCAAGGGAAACACCATCACCGAATGTGTTGTAACACGTTCTGTAGTCAGGAGCTGCCTGGGTTGGTCTTTCCGACACGATAGTTATCTTACTCGTGCATGCTTAACCCACTGCACAAGTCAATTTGCCAGCAGAAACATATTCGTTTCTCGACATTAAGTCTTCTTGAAGTTGAGGGACATTTATGGCAGTATGAAGAAAGGAATAAAACACACCTTTTAGCAAGTTATTCATCATTTCAACCTGAGAATTTCAAAACACACACTTCAATATTTCACATTATTTCAAATTATATAATAATTACAGACTTGAAAAATACCCAAAAAAAATCTAACCGATTTCTTGCTGAAAATCACCCTAAAACTAAAGCTGCTTTCCTCTCAGCTTTTGCATGACAGGAAAATTAATAGTCCCCTTTTGTGTATATCCTTAACAAAAAAAAAATCCCAACTTTTTCACATAACATTTGCGAAGTGGGTGAAAAAAAAGTTGATGAAAAATGCGAAAGCTAATGTGAAATTGTGGTGTTCGCAAGTGTTCATCCGGCACATCGATGAGCTCGCAGTGTTGGAGGAATTGTGAGGATTAGAGGCGCGACAAAAAATAATTCAACAACTACAAATGTCTCATGTCGGCACTTAATAATCATGTTAATTGATGAATGGCACAAATTAGCTCGGTCGACACGTGAATCCTCAATTTGCATACCGATATGGTGGAGCTTTTTGCACATTTCACACTCCTCAATGATTTGCCATCATTTCAATGAGAAGGTCCTTTTGTTAGCACAGCACCATCAATTAAAAGCAGGGAGTTGACGTGCGTTTTTTTCTCATTCGCCACCCAAATGGCACAACAATTGTTTCACACTCAATTTATTGACTTGAAAATGTTATTGTGACTTTTTTCCTCCTCGTACAATGTTGAAGCGTTCTTCGCTATGGAAATTGACATTGCTCAGAGGTAGGCATAAGTGTAAAAGTAGTTTAAAAATTCATGCAACTCATAAATATTGCATAGCAATTTAATTCATGTGGTAAATTGCATTAATACGAGACAAAGAGTAGGATAAATTTTATCCAATTTTGGTCACTGATAATTGAGTTTCGCTTAGAAAATAAGCGATGAATCATTCACTTTTGGCCTAGAAATATTTATGACGTACACCATGACTTATGGAAACACTCGAAAATCTATTTTCGAGTTAAATTTCCCCATTCTGTAAAAATCACTATAAAACAATAGTAGAATATTCATGTTTGAAACTTGATAAGAAGTATTTCTTCAATAGACATACTAAACAAGCAGAAAAACTCATGTTCAAGTCATTCAAAGCATAAAAGGAAGGTAAAAATTTTCCGTGCACGATTTTATGGAGAACTTTTGGACATTTACAGAGAAATTTTTCATCTCCTTTGTGCGCGTTCTTCTACTGCTTCTTTTCTCCCCTTCCCAAGTCAAATTCTTCCCAAAAACTCTCACCCAAGATTTTTTCACCACAATGAGCCAAAAAAAAATTATGACCATGACGACTTTTCGGGTTGGGAAACATAGACGAGCATTCCATGAATGAAATGTTACAAGTTAAAAAGAGACCTTTTCCACCTCTAATTCAGCGCTTAGCGCGTGATTCTTTGAACAGACTTTGGAAAAGTAGGTGGTTTCACTTGCAGCTCTTTTTCCGCGCTTTATTAAATTATATTATCACCAACAAGTCTCTGACCATTTGTGATTTTTCCTCTCTGTCCCTCTCTCTCTCTCTTCGTCACTTCGCGCTTCTGCGCGTCTAATTACCAAACTTGCCTGAACTCTCTTTCAATTCTCATTTTCCCCCAATTAAATTGCAATTGAAGTAATTAATTGGGATTGCGAAGCGTTGCCGGCAAATATTCCGCTTCTGAATCTATGTCTAGGCCAATTAAATGCGAAATCGATGAAATATTGTCACACAAACTCTCCTTTGAACCTTGTTTCTCTCTTCCAATGTAGTGCTATTGCTTTATCATCTTCTCTTCCACTCTATTTGATATGACTTCACGCGTAACACACATTGAGTTGATTCAACTTCAGAGTTTAAATAGAGTGACCAGACTAAAAGAGGGAATATTTGAGTGATAAGGAAAGTTACGTTTGAGGAAAAAAAAGTCGACATTTATCATGAATCAAGCTCAAATATTTATCCATGTGAAGGTTGAAGCGGGAATTATGTAATTTGTCATGGTAAAAAATTTTCATCAAATACACAATTAGGAAAGGTAACGGATGTTCAAGACTAGATTGACCAGAGCACAAAATTCTAATAATGCTCTGCATGACTGTGAAAATACCTCAGAATTGTGTTATAAATTCCCAATTTTTAACAGTGTTCATGTGATATTTTCCCGAGGTAATCATTCAAAATCAAAAGAAAAAAAACTCCACACTGGGGAATATCATCAAAATTCCGTCATCGTGGGCATAAAATTCACAAGAAAAATTTTCCCCGTGAATCAGATGATGGAAGAAAATGTGTGAAATTTTACACTCAGCTGCGCGATACAATTAAAACATTGATGAATGGGAGGCGATTAGAAGCGTTACAAGTGAAATTGCGAGTATTTTCCTACGTAAAAATGCGAAATATTTCTAAATGTGGTCAATCTGTTTGTGTCATGCATCATTTCCACTTGCTCTATTCACGGCTAAATGTTAAATAATAGAGCACAATTCAAGCACATGCCTAAAGAGACAGGAAAGGCACGAGAGATAATAATGTGGCAAAACCTTATCATCTGCACTATATTTTTCAATTAATTCCCGCATGCAGACAAACAACAATTCCCATTTGGGTTACTTTGACTTCCTCAAGAGCAACTATGCAGATCAAATCAATTAAAGAAGTCAAAAGTGATTCATAGTCTCTTCACCAGCCATTTCACTCTCTCAAGGATGAAATTCTCAGAAAAAAAAGATATTTCCAGAAATATTTCCTCATCTCTCGAATGCTAATTCAGTGCCGATTGTCGCTTATCAGTGAATGAATTCTGCTCATGATTTAGCAATTAGGCTACAAGAAAATTTTCCGTGAGTCCAAATCATTTTGCCTTTTTCCCCGTTATCGCAATCCACGTCACGAGTTCTTTTCAAACTGACGTGTACAATTTTTTTGAAAGAGAAAATTCAATAAACATTTTTTCCTTTTCCGTTTCTAGAAATTATTAATCGATCACTTGATGGTTTTATTACAAAAATTCGATTAAGTTGTGCTCTGTTGCCACCCAACTTCATCCCCATCTTCTGGGTGGTGAAATTGACTTTTCTTGCTGCTGAAAAATTCATTTGGCATCTGTGACTCTGTTCTTTTTCACTTTTCAGCACATTTTCCCATTCGAGGAATATTAATTAAAATGCTTCCGTCCCTCAATGCTTCTTATATAGGGCAATTAATCAATCTCAATGAATAATCACAGTCATTAATTTATTAAAACTTTGGTTAATTGATCAAAATTTTCACTTTGCATGGATATAATCATGGATATCCCAAAAATATACTTGTAATATTTAATCAAATTGATTTCACTTCGGATCGCCAGCAATTGGCGAAGATTATTACTTATTAGCTTCCTAATACAGATACGTATTTAGCTAACGATATACTTCAATAGAAATCTTTTCACAGTCACTGACCCTAAACACAGTAAACAATCCCCAAACATGCACTTGTGGAGAAAAACAGAATAATTATATACTAGTGATTTACATAAAAGAAATATTTCTGCACTTTTCCAATCATCCCTGCCGAAGATCTTAAATCCTGCCTAACTGTGATGCCAAGTGGCGAATGGTCAGAGCATGGGCTACCTTTGTGGGTGGGGTTATTCGCGATTACGCAACGCTTCACTGTCACTTGACTCACCTTTGACGACGGGCTCGGACACGAGGTTGCTCTCCTCCTGCGGAATCATCTCCATCAGCTTGGCAATGTCGGTGGCCAGCATCTGATCCACCACGTCGAGCAGATGCAGCTTCAGCGAGTGGAACTTGGTGAAGTCCTGATGCTGCAGCGTCTCCTGCATCTTCTTGATGTCTGGGAAGTCTCCCGGTGAGATTTGATGCTCTCGTTGGATCTTGTCGTAAATCTGCCCTAAGTTCTTAATCAGCTGGTTCTTCTTCGCATCCTTGCCGAACACTGAGGGCATCTCCTTGCGCAGCTCGGCAATGATGTAGGCATGCACCTTGGCCAGTCGGGCGCGCTTTATGAGGTCGTTCAGCTTCCGTAGAGCAGCATTGCGGGGCAGAGATTGCAAGTCCCTGAACAGATCCTGCTCCTCATCCTCAAACAGACGACGATTCATGTCGTAGCGCAGCGGCTGGTCCCAGAAAGAGCCAATGTACACACGCGCCACCTCGGGCGTCTGCAACACCTTGCCCAGCGACCACATGAGCGCTCCATAGACACGCATCAGCTGCTGGTGATCCACCATGTCCGCCTTGTTGAGGATGATGCGGATCTTGTCGTCGTGGCCCTTGAGCGCTTCGATGGAGCGCCGGAACTCATCGCTAATGTCCAACTTGTGGGCGTCAAAGAGCAGAATAATCCTGTCCACGCGCTCCGCGAACCACTCCAGAACACCAGTGAAGTCATAGCCACGGTCGATGCGCTGCTTCTCACCCGACAGAATGCCGGGCGTGTCCACGATGGAGATGGCCTGGAGGACGGGCGAGGGCAGCGAGGAGCACTGAAAGCGATTCAGGAAGGCGTTGCCGTACTTGCTGAGCGGACGGAACTGCTTCTTGGGATCCACCACCAGTGCATTGCCCGGGATCACGCCCTCCTTCTCATCCCACATCACGGCGATGAATCTGTCCGTCGTGGGCTCCGGCCCGATGCGAATGCCCGGAAAGTCCCTCTCCAGGAGGTAGCGAATGAAGGTCGTCTTGCCCGTGGAGTACTGTCCCACCAGCAGAATCATGGGCTTCGCATCGAAGTCCGGGTCCTCGAGTCTGGGCGAGTGGAAGTCATGGAAGCAGTAGTACTCCTCCAGGGGCAGCAACTTCGTCCGGTAGATCTTCTTCAGGGCGCCCACAACATTGTCCACCACCTCCTGGGTGGCCTTCTCGCGCTTCAACCAACTGAACATCGCTGCCGATCTCACTGAATCTCACCTCACAGCCGCGCTGATGCACCCCAGTTGCACTCTCAGACACTCTTCACTGCTCTTTTTCGCGCTCACACCCACCGATCGGGCCTCGCAGGCAGGGAAAAAGGTGATAAAGATATAAGTGATCGCGGAGAGTGCGAAAAAAATATCCACCCTGTCACATGTGACAGTGATGACGTGTGCGCCAAGTTCGAAAGTCCGGAATGCAGAGGTGAGAGTCGTGAAGGTCGGCGCGCTGGCCGAGGCAGAGAAAAACGACATGGAAATTTTCCGTATTTTGGAAATCAGGAAATTTTAAGTAATGTCATTAATTGTTCTTCTCGCAAAAATGCTACTTTGATCAACATTCTATTCAAGTTTGCGGAAGAGAATTGCTGATTGCCGCCGCTGCTGCGGTATTGCTGATTTCGAACAGTCATTTCGGATTCCGGAGAAGACCTGACAGCTGATTTCGAACGAGTAAAAAGTGCAAGGGCAGTGGATTCCGCAGAGTGCTTCTCAATTTCCCTTTCGTCTTTAATGGGAAATTGATTTAGGAAGTTCTCGCAATTTCACATACAGTCAACAATTGAGAAGCAGTTTTTCTTCAAAAATCTTCAGTCAAAATCGGATGTTGTCTCTCAAATTACCTTCCCATGCCGCACGTTTGTAGTAGTGGAAACTCTTCTTGTAATTGGAAGGGTTGGAGTTGGATTCATTGAAAGAAAAACACCTCCCTCCACTCGCATTGTTGACCGAACAGCGCAGTAACTTGTTGTGTGATTTGTCTCGCTGAATTTAATCGCAAATTCATCCAGTGAAAAGTGTCCAAATTGTGAAATATACCCCACAAGAAGTTCACACTTTGTACAGTAGATAGTTTTTGTGGCAACACATCGGCAAAATGTGAGTAAAAGCCGAGGAAAAGAGGCTTTTTGTGGAATGGGCACAGAAGAGAAGGATACTCTGTTATTTCGTCGTCTCGTCAATCTCCTTTATTGGCCTTTTTTCACCCCCAAGAAACACTATTATATCGTCCGGGAGACGGCCTGCTCTCCATGACGCCACTTTCCATCGATTAGTGGGGCGCCTAGTGTGGGTTTGGCATGGCTTTTCTATCGATTTTCACACCCTCATGGCGCGAAAAGGCCGCCAGTCTGTCACACGATTTATGTAACAATTCTTGTAAGAAAAGCTTTGCGAACGTCGATTCGTCTGAGCGCTTGAAGATAGGGCAAACTTGGGGAATTTGACTAAATTCGGGACGCTTCTGATAAGATAGATGAGTTGTGCGAATTCTTTATTCCTCACAATGCGAACAAGACAGTCTTCCGGATATTGAGACAAAAACACCCTCTTTGTGTCTCCAGAAGTGGCTAAAAATACCTCCAAATCTGGCTTCCAAACCTCCCGAATATCCACACCAATTGCGTCACAAAAGCGTGAGTCTGCGGAATGCGCAGGAAGAATTTCCCATGGTTTTTCCAGATAGTGAACTGGAGAACTGTGATATCGGCAGTTATCAATGGCTTTCGATGTAGTAGACGCAAAACGTGACCCTCTAATCTATTTTTGCGCCAAAATTCCACGAGCTCTTGTCGCAATCATATCACGCGAAGAAGTCATCCGCGGTGAGAATTTTCTATTAATATCCGAACACGTCTCGAAGGCAGTGAAACCAGTTTCGCGGCAACCCTTCGGCGGCCCACACGCGAGATCAGCGGTCAGAAAGGTGGGGCTCAGAGGGTTTGTCAGTGGCGAAAGGATTCCTATGTTGTTTCTGCACTTTCGTCATGGCTTCCATGTTTGTTTTTGTGATCAATAGAGGTCATTCCTCCTTATCATGGTGTGTTTTGAGAGAGTTTTGTCCAAAACAACCTTCTTCTTGCCTCTGTGTAGGCTAAAGTCAAATAGATTTCAGCTGTAAAAGCGAAAAAAAACAATAAATTTTCATAATTTAAACGTGAGAGAATGCTAAACCAAAGTGCGAAACGAAACCTCAAAAAAGGGGCAAAGCATTGAGTTTGATATTTGATAGAGCCCCAAAATGTTGTTTATTTGCTGGATGAGTCTTCAAATGACTCGACTTTACATGCAAAATAAACACAATTGTTTGAATTTCCCCTCAAAGTCTATTGTAGAGTAATCAATAATCATCAGTGGACCGTTGAACTGTCGTCCTACCTGTTGATCAGCGACATGAAGAGCACACAAGACTGTCTTTCACTTCCCTCTCTTGAACATTGGCTTAGCGCAGCTATAATAAAGTCTTCAATAACTCTTTCAAGGATCATTTTATTACATATTGTCTTAGATTTCTCCTGGCTAAAGTGTCTGTTTGGTATGTCATCTCTGATTTGAGATTCCCCTTTCTGGGTGAAACGAATTGTAACGACTTCCCATGACTTTGGACTCTCCGTTCCACGATCTCACCATCAATTGCCTTCGCAATTCTATTTATAGATTGCCCGAGACGCACTCTCTCGACGCCAGGAAATTCAATTAATGCTCAGTGCGCGAAAAACCCTTCGTAAAATACACAAATTCCTTATCATGTGAACATTATCCTGATTCCCAGACGTTTCATAATCTCTCCAGATAGTGAATTTTATTCTCGTCTCTTGCTATTTAATCACAACATACTTGTTCTATTAGCATTTGTCTGAAAAACAAACAATTGTGTCCATCAAGTATGTACGATAACATCAGTGAATTTGCAATATCGCGCAATTTATTATGCAATTTCGCTGTTCTCGAGTGTTTTCTTTTATTCCATATCAATTAAATGTGCATAAGTTGAATTTCCATTGATTTTCTCCATAAATTTTCGGTGGACATTTGATTGATTAGTTGACTTTTATTAATCCTTGTCTGAAACTAGCATATTTAATCGCATCTTTGTGGTATTTTGTAGTGATATTAATAAATCATTGCCACAATGAGAAATGCTCTAATCTGTTTACTAACCTCTGTGCAAAGCCAAAGTTAAATAATTTAGTCTTTTTTATGCCATTTCCGCTATCCAAACACATCATTTGGCGAAGTGCGGGGCGAATTGACTATTTCTGCATCAGAGCTTCGCAAGGTTGAGCCGCTGAAGGAGTCTAAATTATCCAATTTTCATACAATTAGTATGTTTTTGCGTGTCTGTGGCACACAAGAAAAGCTCTCTATTTGCGAAAATCATTCTCATTATTACTCTTTCGTGCTGTGACTTGTTTAGCGAGTGAGATCAACAGTTTGGTGTGTGGGAAAGTGAATATTTTTGTCTGCTCTTGGAAGTGTTTTTTTCTTGCGAATCTTGACGATGCGCGTCTGAGAATTGTGGGTGTTTCTCAGCTGTGCACAAAATGCAGAAAATGTGTAATTGAGGCCTACGTCACTTGTTTATAGACACGTCGAATTTGTCTCTCTTTTTGCGCTTGGAGTGCGGCAAGATAGATTTCGTCTTGCCATTTTTATCATATCCTTGAACTTGTTTTGCTCTATCTTCTCTCACTCTCGCTGTCCGACATTGAATTATTGTGTGCGATTAAAATGCAAGCTTTCTTATTAACTAATTTACTCACGACACGCGCACAATTTTTAATTAAATTTGCCTCTGTCTCAGGCGAGATTAGGCGAGCGGGAGAGAAAGACAGAAGAAGAAAAACGTTTTCATGGCGATTTCATTGACCCATCAGCTGTTGTTCGCTCTGCTAAAATGTGAATCTCTTCTATGTTTACTTTCAGCGAGAAGCTATTGGCCACAGCGGCTTGCGATGTAGAGTGGAGCTCGCGGTGTCAGAAGATGACCAGAGATCAATTGTGGTGAAATCAACGTCTCTTGCTGCGCATCTGCCAAGCTTCGAAGATGAGTGGACTCGTTGAGAAGTCACCGAGTATTTCCATGTCCATTAAAGCCACAACATCAGCAGCGGCCCCGGCCGCGACGCAGGAGCCGGCGCAGGCGGATGCTCATGAGTCGCCGCCGAAGCTCAACAACGTCAATGTCGTTCTCACTAGTCTCATCGCGGGAGCGATTGCTGGTGCGCTGGCCAAGACGGCCATTGCGCCGCTCGACCGCGCCAAAATCAACTTCCAAATCAAGTGAGAAAGCAGCCATCAATCCTGTCCTCATCTTATCAACTGACTCACTGAACAAGAAAGTTGACTGGGACAGAAATAGAGACTTTTGCGCTCGCTTTTCTGTCACCGCACAGACTGTGTTATCGCGAGGGGATCGAGAGTGGTTAATGGTCAAAAAGCGCCGCGCAACAGGTGCTAATGAACGGAGTCATTAGAATTTTTGCCGATGCTAAATAACACACGAGCAAGATGAGTCTCGTGGATGAATTTGATGGAAAGAGAATCTTAACATTGTTGTGATCTTGCAAGGCCAGAAACTGACGAAACTCAAGATCAAACTTGTCGTTAATATTCCATTGATCTTTTCACTTTGCTGAAGCGATGTTTGAGAAACCTTGCAATTCTTTGTTAAATATTTTATTCTGTGTGGAACAGAAAGCAAAACAAAGAACCCGTGTTGATAAATTTTTATCAAAACTGAAACATTGCTTGAGTTTATTGCATTTTCGCAGAATAATCAGTGATAAACACGCAAAAGCGAGACTTGTTTAAAAAAAAAATGGGAAATTTTCGTGTATTACAGGTGTTTGTAGAGGAAGAAGAAATTCGGTGTCAAAAGACTTTGACCGGGAATGAGAGAAATTACTTCCGATTTCACTCTTCAGTTAGTAGTAATTTTCCGCTGATTTTCCATTATCACTTTTTACATTCAATTTCAATTGATACGAGAATTGTGTGATTATCTGATAACCTCATCAAGGCGTCAGACTGAATTAATTGTGCCCTTGACTACTGAGTATAAAATGAGATTTTTAATGCCTCTCTTTTCTTTTATCGTCAACAGCAAAGAAACTCCTTATTCATTTCGCGGTGCTACTCTTTTCCTGAAGCGTGCCTTCGAGAAGGAGGGATTCCTGTCGCTGTGGCGCGGAAATTCCGCCACAATGGCCAGAATTGTTCCCTATGCTGCAATTCAATTCACCGCTCACGAGCAGTACAAGAAGCTGCTGAGAGTGGATCAAGACAAAAGGTGAGTTGAAACTCTCCGGGTGGAGAAGTTAACTCAACTGTTGAATATTCTGCAGTACAAACATCCGGAGATTCCTGGCTGGATCTCTGGCGGGAATAACGTCGCAGTCGATGACGTATCCGCTGGATTTGGCGCGCGCCCGGATGGCCGTGACGGACAAGTACACGGGCTACAGGACGCTGCGGCAGGTCTTCGTGACGATTTGCCGAGACGAGGGCCCGCGGACGCTGTTCCGGGGCTACTGGCCCACCGTGCTGGGCGTGATTCCATACGCTGGCATGTCGTTCTTCACGTACGAGACGCTGAAGCGTGAGTACACGGAACGCACGGGCGAGAAGAAGCCCAACACGCTCTTCTCACTGATGTTCGGCGCCGCGGCCGGTGTGATTGGGCAGACCAGCAGCTATCCTCTCGATATTGTGAGGCGAAGAATGCAGACGATCGGCATCAACGGCAGGACCGATCAGTACTCAACGATCATCTCGACTCTCCAGAAGATTTACAGGTGAATTTCATGTGCCCAGAAAGTGTCTCCTTGCATTTCTAAGCTTTTTCTCTTTTGATTGTGCTTTCAGAGAGGAGGGAATAAAGAATGGATTCTTCAAAGGCCTCAGCATGAATTGGATAAAAGGACCCATCGCCGTAGGAATTAGCTTCTCCACATATGATTTCATTAAGGAAGTATTGCGAGAAATAGTCGGATTGCAAACTGACGCCAAAGAATAAGTGTGAATATCCTTTTTTCAATATATTGAATGAGCCATTTAGAAAAAGTCCAGTGATTGTAAAATTGCAGAAGATGAAATATGAGGAAGAAGAAAAAAAAACATTGTGATCAGAGCAAAGCCCTGTAGTGAAGAAAATTGTCCCTTTGTGGAATTTGTAAAAGATGGAAAATCACTCACGCGATATTTCTTAGCTAACTGTTAGTTTTGTATTTTACTCGAGAAGAATGTCTCTGTTAAACACTCAATGCGCTCAATTGTCAGTCTGGTTAATTTGGTAATTTATGCTTAGAGCACATGGTAGATGATATTGCTTAGTTTTTACATTTTATGAGAGAGAGAGAGAGAATTGTGGAATAAAACCTTATGATTTTGACTAAATATACCTTCCATTTTTGATCGATCAGGAGAGACTAATTGCCTATCAAGTGACAATAATTATACGGTGCCATGGGTCAATTTAATATGTAAAACTACAATGAGAGTGTTTATTAAATAGATCTGAATGATTTTTCATTTATCTCTCTGTTTTGCTATGAGGAAAATGCTGCGAAAGGTGAGAATTTGGCGGGAGAAAATCAAGGGGAAAAGCGGTGAATCATTCTCCGGAATATTGCGCCTTCTTTCCGCAAGAGGACGCTGCGAATGTCGAATATTCATCGATTTTCCCCTCCGACGCTGGACGGTCTGGCATAATATCGGCAGACAGTGTTTATAGGGTCCCCACTCCGCCATTGCGAGCATTCACGCAAAGTGCGAGACGATGAAGTGAGTCCCTCAATTTTGTGGTTTTCCATGTGAAATTGTGCGAAAAATTGGTCAAAAGTGCGTGAAAACAGCAATCAGTGGAGTAAAGTGTTCCATCAAGTAAGTTTCTCGACATTTTCCACGCTGTATTTGCTTGATTTTCGGCTGTAATTCTACTGCGCGTCTCCGCGTTCTGTCACTTCGAGGCTTCCGTGTGCCTCACGATTTTCTGCAAATTTTCCCTTATCGCCACCCAATGCGATTTGCAAATTTCCCGAAACACTTCTTGACGTGCTTACCTAATTGCCAGGAAAAGATTTCGTGTGGTAGAAAAATGCCCAATTCCCGGGAAATCCCGTGGAAAGTGAGCTTCGCAATTTCACACGAAAATGGCAATAAAATTCCATCTGATAAATTTCCTCAATAATCGCGTTTTTCTCACTCAAGTCGACCGCGAGCAAAAAAGACGCGTTAACGAGTGGAGTAATTAATTCCCTCGGCATTTATCTCACATTTCACTTGCGGTCAGAAAATCACCTCTGCAGCCGACGGATGACATTTTCCTCCATCGTGGAAAGCCACACACACACTGTGTGGCCCGCGAGGCTCCGCCAGATCGCGAGACCTTGATATTTAGCTGGGGAAACGGCAAGAGGCCCGCGGAAGGTGCGAATGGTCTTATGCAACGTCAGGGATGGAGCACTCGCGCAGATCGGGCCCTCCCACGCGTCCGGAGGCTTCAAGGGCGCCCCGGGTTGGCCGAAAGGGTGGTTCCGCGACTGCACAGGTGGGAGTGCAGGTCGAGAACAGGTCAAACCAACGCGTCTCACGGAGAGAGTGATTCTAGCGATATCTCCAATCGTAATTTGATACTGTAGAGTTCTCGGAAAAGCGTCTAGTCAAAGAATTCTTCTAGATTAAGGTTATTTTGGTTTTTATTCCACTGTCTAAAATCAGGTTTATTGATTTTAAATCTTCCTCTGCTGCGTTTTGATCTAGTTTTGGTGTTCTATGCGTAAATAGAGTAGAATACATTTTGGGGTAATGTCAGGAAACTCCTGAGAAACTCGCAAATATCTTAATCTCTTCAACATTAGACTTCTTCTGCTTGCTACTTCGATTACACTAGCTGTGATTTATTCAGCAATCGCACTGATTTCGTCTTCTCACGGCAGCGCAGCCCCAAAACTACACTGAGCAGAAGATTGAGAATGTTCGCTGTGAGAGAAGTGAGCGACTGAGTGTGGATTCCGTGTGCGAGAGATCATTTGTTTACACACAATTAACATCCGTTTCGTGCTCAAACGCCCATCTCCGGGTGCGCGGCGCCCTTCTCAGGCTTTCCAACCCCGCGTCATTGGGAAGAATGAAACGCCTGCAATTGCGCCAGCAAAATCAGTCGGGAAAGCCCGCGTGAACACGCACCTTTTCTGCGCTGCGATATAGGAAGCAGACTAATTGGGCGCTTCTCCAGTTACATCTGACATCACATTGCCGCCCTTCCGGAGGGCGTGGGATTTTTCTGTTTTCCATTCAATTTCCACGCGAGATCAAGGGTGTGTGTGAATTCTGAAAAGTCTGCAGTGGATGATCAGGAAATCCATGTGAAATTCTGAGAAATTTGAATTTAAGCATTGGGGTGAATTCGCAGAATTGTGCGATAACTTGAAGATTTCCCGAAAATCAGGAAAGTCCACCGAAGATTGCACTGGAGAAAATTAAACTTAAGGGTGTTTGTCGTCTGTTGGAGATTCTGAGAAGGAAAACACCATCAACAAGTGGGGTGGTATTTTTTGTTTGATTTTAAAACAGTCTTTTAAAATAGCACTTTATTATGTGTTTTACTGGTGAGAAATTTTTTCACTATACTCTTTAATATTGGATTCTCTTAAATGAGCGTAAGACTTTGATCTGACTAAGCTTTCGAATGATTGCTTCTTTTTTTTTCAAAACAATTCCTTCGGTTATTTATAGAAGCGTTTACAAGTCATGAGGCGCTCTCAACTCATTCTGTAATGTCTCACGTGCTGTAAAACTAACAGCAGATGGAATAGACATATTTCCATTTAACACTGACCTTCTCTCACTCTTTGAGTTCTGCGCGCGCGGCAATATTTTGTTGATTGAACCTAGAAGAGAGGTGTTCAAGGTGATTTTTGATAAGTTTGCTAAAGATTAAAGTGTGTGTTTGTGTTGTGTGACTTGAGATCGAATGTATAGAAAATTATCCCTTTCATTTGTGCAGAATTATTGGTTGTGAATAATTTAGATTGTTGGGCAAAACTTCGACAATTAGAGACACACTTTGAGGGATTGTAAAGTGAACTGTTTACCGCAGAAACGTGATAAAGTTGATGTAGATTATATGCGAGGGGAGACAACTTTGCTGTGCGGAGTGTCGATTGATTTCCATTTATGGGTGCCGAAGACGAAAGTATTAATCTTCAACATAAAGAGTTTGACGACGGTGTTTCAGTGGAAGTGAGTGAAATATTCATTAGTCTCGCCTCAATGGTATTCCGCTGAATGGCTGTTGTTTTACAAGAGAGCGCACCCGACTTAGAATGATGAAGACATGTCTCAGAGGCCAAACAACAAGACCATGTTGCACTGCCGTCGAGTGCAAGTGAGCGCGCGTAGTCAGTGAAATAAACAAAAAAGAATAAATTAGGATTTTTGTATATAAAATATACAACTTCTTCGGCGGTGTTCCTTCTCTCATGTTGCCATGGGTCTTTCTCTCTTCCACCGCCGCTCGTGTGTGTGAAAAAGGGAGAATTTTTACTGCTTTATAGCTTTATTGGACGGTTTTCTGTTTCTGAGAAATCCTCGTCACAGGAATTTGGAAGTCATTTCTCCACTATACATTCACCTTTCCCGTTCCTTTACCTCCACCATTTCTGGTGTTCTTTTCCCGCGCATTCTCACTTTTCTGGCCTCTTTATTTGTATTATTTATGTGCTGTATATGACATTTTATTGCGAGATTGAAGTGACTTCTCACTCGACTTTCTGCCGGTAATCTCTGGGTGTGAGAGTGAAGGAAATATAAATGTGAACTGTCAGCAATGTGTATGAATGTATAAACGAGGATTATTGATATCGATAAAAAGAATTATCAGGAAAAAAGAGGGCGGGAGAATGAGTTTAATAAATATTGATAATTTTTTCGATATATATAATAAAAAAAAACACTCAAAGATTATGAATTTATCAAAATAAACATATTCGGTGGGCAACAGTTATAAGCAAATTGTTTCTGTTCAAAAAACACAAATAAATTTTTAAAATATACGTTTTTCTGTTTATGATAAAATGACGAAACAGAAACAGAAAGTCTTTCTCTCAACGCTAAGAATCTTGAACTCTATATTGGGCTTTTGAAAAAGTAGATTGTATTATCAGTGTTTGGCTAGAGATAATTTGGGTTTTTTGATTGGGAAACTGGAACAATTTCAGTCACTAAGAAACCCCATGAGTCATAGATTACAATAATTTAATTACTTTTATGCCTAAATTCACACTGACTTATGAAATGAAATTTTAATGAGTTATTCTTAACCCCAATTAAGTATTTTTATATTGTTGTGGATTTTAATTCTCGGAAATAATCTTTCTTTTCATGATACCACATATAATATAGTGTTTACTTTCTCATTTCTTCTTCGGTTCCTTCTTGCCTTGCTCTTGTGTCTTTTATTTCCCAGTGTGTCAAAACGGCGTTGATTGCGAAGCAGGAAATGCTCCTGAAGGAAATGATAGAAATTATTTTCTCTTCAAATTGACCACATTGAAATTGGCAATTGTGATATTTAAGTGTGCTTTAATAGTCATACAAAAATTTTGCGGCGGTTCTTCAAATCGTTAAAAACGTGAAAAAAAGGAGGCGCGTATAATGATTTTATTGCATTAAATTTCACACTAAAATAAAGGAATTATCTTCATGCGAGATAAAAATAAAACACTAACACGTGATTCTCTCTCTTTACCTTAGAAGTGTTTTTTTTTCTCCATTCTATTTTACTCGTTACTATGTTATTGCATCTCAAACAATTCATTATTTAGCTAATGTTGCGTGTGAGTTACTTAATTGAATTCTTTTCATCATCTCTCTAATAGCCAATCTCAACCATCTTTTTTTTCTCTCTCAATTCTGTTTGATTGCAGAGAAGTTAAGAAGAAGCAAGAAACTGCGAAAGGAGGAAGAGAAGAGTGCGATCATCAATTTAGAGGTGAAGTAGTGCAAATAAGACGAACATTTCAAAGAATTTCAGACAAGTGAGAGTGAAGGAAGAAGTGAAAAATGGCAAACTTGTCAAGCTTGCTTTGGGAGCAGACTGTAAAATTACCTCCAGAAGTGATGATGACCATCAAGCAGCACTACAATGAGGTGATGCCGATTGAAATACGTCATTTCTTAGCGCAATGGCTCGAGGAGCATATTTTGTGAGTATAATTATAGTTTTTACGATGTTGTGAATCGACATGATTTGTTATAGAATCTATAGAATGTAGATTCTAGAACTACACACCACACATTCATTATCAACGCGTATTTTCCGTTCTATTCTCACGACAAGGTGACGTAAAATATGCAATAAATGGAGGCATAAGAGAATATATTTAGATATTATACAGAAAGTTGTAGAACAACCGTCTTAATGGAATACGATACTTAATGTTTGGTTAATTGAATATTATGTTGCGAAAATATTCTTCTCTGTATAAATATGGGAAGAAATTTTCATATTTATGTAAATTCAAATAGATAGAAATTTTAGCAAAATTTTATTAAGTTTATTAAAATGAAGTGAATGCGTCAGTGTTTTTACCACTCTTTATTTTCAAATATTCTGTTGATGATTCTCATTTCGATGTTGATAATCAAAGGTGAAATCAGTCATATAATAATTAAGGTAATTGCATTAGAAACAAACTTTCACTAATATAGAAATATTGATTTTAAGAAGGCATTGAATTAAAGTTCATTCAACTTGTGAGCTTTTATCTAAATTTTGTGTTTAAAAAATTTGAGTAATATTGCTCAAATAACTCGTGACATTAAAATGCTTGGGATAATATAATAAATTCAGATTTAACTGGTTTTTCTTTTTGTTTATAAAACGTAAAAATTACATAAAACGAAATCTGCAATTTATCTTTTTCTCTGTTTGAATTTCATTCACAATTCCATTTTACTACAAAGTTTTTACCAGTAAATAAATTGCGTTGTGCATGTTTTTGTATGGGATTTTAAGTGTCCAGAAAGTGGTATTCAATAGAAGTCTGACGAAGAAGTAATCAGAATGTGAACAATGAGTGCAATCTTGCTGTAATTGCACCATGAAATGATTTATTTGTGTAATAGACATTTCATTAGCAGGATAAGTGGTTGTAAAATAGATTAGCGTGAGAATGGAAAAATTTTCACTGAATTTGATCGTTTGTACATCAATCTATCTACATATATGTAATGTGGTGTGATGTGAAATTCTCGGAAATCAAGAGAGGCTTCAGAGAGCACAAGTTTAATTGCTATTGCGATAAGGAGTTTACTGTGTGCCAATATTGAAATGATTTTGTGTTAATTTGTAGGCCATCGATGAATCTGCAGATGGAATACGATCCTCAGCAATATGAGCACATTGCATCGACTTTCCTGAGCGACTTCATCCATGAATTGGAGACGCGTGCACCTGATTTCACTGGGACAAATGTGACGGTGCAATTGTGCTTCACGGAGATGGCGAAGAAGCTGCGACAGCGCTATCAGCACGATCCGCTGCAATTGTTCAATCACTTGACGCGGTGTCTGCAGATGGAGTGGAGTTATGTGAATAATTGTGCGATGCCATATCAGAACGCCGAGATTGTGGAGGTGAACGAGAAATTGCACATCCTCACCTCAATGGTGGCGGCAAATGAGGAGGAGAACAGACAACTGAAGCTGGATTATGAGCGATTCTCGCTGGAGTATCATGACTTGTTTAAGACCACGGCGTACGTGAAGACGCTCACTAATCCGCAAGAGGCGGAGCAGAGCAAGGCGCAGCTGAATGAGCAGCAGAAGCGCTTGCAAGACTTCCTCAATACCATCCAGAATCGCTTGCTGACGCTCATTGGAAAGATCAAGGAGGTGATAGACCAGTTGCAACAAGCTCACGAGCTGATTATGGTGAAGCAGTTGAGGCTGTGGAAGGCAAATCAAGGATTAGCTGGCAATGGAGCGCCGCTGAATAACAATCTTGACACCATTCAGCAGTGGTGCGAGACGTTGGCGGACAATTTGTGGAATACGAAGACGCAGATTTCGATCCTCCTCAAGACCAGACAGACCGTGCAGAATGATCCCAACTTGCCGGATTTGCTTGAGCCGTCTAGAAAAGAGATTATCAATTTGCTCGTGAAGCTCGTAACAGCTAGTTTTGTCATTGAGAAGCAACCACCGCAAGTGATGAAAACTAACACTAGATTCACTGCGACAGTGCGACTCCTTGTTGGACCAAAGCTCAATATTCAGATGAACAGCCCAAGTGTGAGGGTGTCAATTGTGTCAGGTGAGTCGAAAGATGAATTTCAGCAATTCCGCAATATCAATGGCACTATAAGAGATTCCTTTGGCTTTTGTTGTTCAACATTTCTGCACACTGGAGAATATATGTATTTGAAATTTTGCACACAAAGATATCGCATTTATTGCTGTATGTTTGCCTGCCCGTGTGCCTGGATAAATATTGCCTTGCGCAATGAAATGCAATATAATTTTTTATCTCAAATTTATCAAACACTCACTGCAAACAGTGATAAGACAAAGGCTCTGTGAATGCAGATTTTGTGAGATTGATAACATGCAAAGTGCATTTTGCAGGAACTTTCAAGAGAATAATAGCAGATGCATTGAAATAACGTGACATGATATAGCCAGTAGAGAATGATGATTTAATAAAGGGATTGGGTTTCATATGAATGGAAAATTGGGGATTTCCCCTTATACAGACTGATAAGGAAACGTTTTTTTATCGCATAATATGATAACGCAATTTATAAGACATTTTCGATTATTAAAAGGTCTATTTGATCTCTTGTCTGTAATTTGTCGGTGAAATACATTTTTTCTGTAAACCAATATTTAAGTGGGGGAAGTTTTTTTTGTGGAGAAATTTGATACGACGCGATACCTTTTTCGTCAATATGCCGTGTCCTCTTAAAGTTCTTAAAGTGGATGATGTGATATTTTATCAAGCCATTGCGATGATGTTTTTGTAAACAGTGTTGTGTAATATCAATTTGTAGAATTTTCTGTGAGACAGAAAATGAAATTCGCAGCATTATTTTTATGTGCCAAGGCTGAGAAAATCCTCTTCCCCGTACAATACATCTTCATTGAATATAATTTGAATGATGTTTCTCTCTCTCTCCCTTGTGCTTTATTCCCCGAAAAAAGCACATATAATTTAATATGAAGTTATCAAAACATTGTATTTGTTTTTACTTTTTGCCTGGCCACATATTTGTTCTGTCATAGAGACATTTGTTTAACATTCTTCTCTGTTTCTTCTTCATTTTCTGTTTTGTGTCTAGAATCCCAGGCGCAGCATGTTCAGCAGTCAAATCAATACTCAGAAGCACTCGCTTCGGGTGAGATTCTCAACAATAGTGGCACTTTGGAGTATCAACAGGCGACAAATCAGGTGTCTGTGAGCTTTCGCAATATGCAACTGAAGAAGATCAAGAGGGCGGAGAAGAAAGGCACCGAAAGTGTGATGGATGAGAAATTTGCCCTGCTGTTTCAATCTAAATTCCAGATTGGAAGCGGTGAGCTGGTCATCACGGCGTGGGCTCTATCGCTGCCTGTGGTTGTGATTGTCCATGGGAATCAGGAGCCACAGAGTTGGGCGACCATCACATGGGACAATGCCTTTGCCGATCCCATGCGCATACCTTTTCAGGTGCCGGACAAAGTGCCATGGCCACGCTTGGCCGATGCGCTCAATATGAAGTTCAAAGCTGCCACTGGACGCCTGCTGTCTGAGGGGAATTTGCAATTTCTGTGCGAGAAAGCCTTCCGGCACACGACACCAAACACCCTCAATCAGAATGAGATGTACATCTCATGGGCGCAATTCTGCAAGGAGCCTCTGCCAGACAGAACATACACATTCTGGGAATGGTTCTACGCCGTGATGAAGCTGACGCGAGAGCATTTGCGTAATCCATGGCAAGATGGCCTCATAATTGGATTTATTCACAAGAAGCAGGCCGAGGATATGCTGATGAAGTGTCCGATTGGCACATTTTTGCTCAGATTCTCCGACAGTGAACTGGGTGAGTGAGGAATGAGTTTGCATCTCTGAAGAATGTGTGTGTAATTTGTGTGGGTAAATATTTACATTAAATAATCACTGTTGTTGCATTTACAGGAGGCGTCACTATTGCTTGGGTTGGCGATGGGAGTGACCAGCAACCGCAAATATTCATGCTTCAGCCATTCTTGGCCAAAGATTTTGCCATCCGCTCCCTTCCTGATCACATTGCTGATCTGCAGCAACTTGTCTCGCTGTATCCAGAAACACCGAAGGAGAAGGCATTTGGCAAATATTTCACCGCTTTTCCCAGTGAGTATAAAACAGTATTTGCGTGGGAAAATGAAATTGATAACTTCCTTTCAAACAACTTGTCATTTTCTGATATGATTTGTGTTTGTCCTTCACTTTATTTGTTGTCAATATTGCACGAGCCAGTGTGACTGCCCAAATAATACTTCCTCTATGCTTCATCATCCCTTCATCCTGCATGATTTATTTGTGAAACGGAAGTAGTTTTATGAGTCACTCTGGTTGAGTCAAAATTAAACATTAATTTATTAACTTTAAGTGTAGTTGAAATTTAATTTAAAATTCAGGAGTTCACTCAAAATAGGATTATTTGCACATCTACACTCTGAAATGTTTCAAATTACTTTTATGAGAAAAGTTTTACCTGTCGTAGAGCAGTGAAAACTAATGATTAAATGTCCATTGCAGGCCAAGCGAACAATGGATATGTGGTGCGGCGACTGGTGACGCAGGTTCCTGGAGTGCCCATGGGAAGCTATCCAAACACACCGAGTCACAGCATGAGCATACAATCGCCAGATCACACGAGGGATACGCCGTCAATCTCGAGCAGGTACTTGACTCTAGTCCAAATATTAACTTATTTGTTCTGATTTTGTGATTTAATTGAGTTTAACTTAACATACACACACAGTATCGCACAGCTGCTTCTGTCCACACAAATAACTCCATCTATTTACCATTTCATTCATTCATTTCTCATTTCATTGAAGGTTTTTCTTGAAAAAAAAATACCACCACAAAAAGTCACACACAAATTTTTCCCATTGAGTCTTTATTTTTAGTTATTGATACAAATTCAAGACAATCCTTTTAGGCTGTGATGATGAATTGAATAGATTCAATTTCTTGTTCCATATGTTAAAAATTTGTTTTTTTTTTAACCTACAACATTAGATGCTCATTAATTCATTTATGAAACTAATCCTATTTCCAGCTATGCGGGAAGTACATTAATGCAACTCTAAATCAATGCATAATATCTTAAAATTCATTAACCACGGTTTGAATGATGGATATATGTACTAACTAGATAGTCGCATTGGCAAAACAAAAAAAACACATTCATCTGTAAGAAAAAAATATTTATGGTAAAAGAGACCTTTGCAAATGCTTACACGGATTATGTGAAGAGCATAAGAATCCGCAAGTATTAATCATTGAATGATTCACTTTTCTCTGGGAAAATATCCCATGAATTGATGAGTGTATGTAGAAAATGTCAGACAGTTGTTTTAACAATTAAAAGTAACAATTTAAGAGCAGAGAATGGGAAACGATTGTTCGATGTATGTGTTGAGTGTCTTCTCTGTCAGTATTACTTTGACTAGACATATTATAGAGAGAGAAAATACAGGATTTTCCATATAGTGAATGTTAATTGTGATGTTTCTACATCTCTTACTAATCTTTGAGTGAAAAATTTCAAGTATTTTATTGGCATCGAAATTTGAAAGACGTTTTTAACTTGAAATGTGATGCTATGCAGAAAATGTTATCGTGATTTAAGCATGTTAATATATTCGACTGAGTTCTTTTCTTTTTAAGTATCTATTTTAAAGAAAAGATAAATATAATTGTGGGTTATTGAACTTTGTTTTTATGGCTGTTCAAAGTAAATGTGACGCTGTGTTTATTTTGGAATTGTATTTCAATTTTTATTATTATACGTTGTTATTTGAAATTTTCATAAATGGCCGTGATATAATGATAACGAATTAGATAATTAAATATAAAATATCGTGTTAATGTCGAGGAGAGAAGGAGAAGTGTTTTAATTGCTTTTCTATTTCTTTAAATAATTACAACGAGAAACTCACGACTTTTGTCGTAGTGTTTTGAGGCCCAAAATCATGGTTTCATAGGTGAAAAAAAAGATAAATATATTATATGAAATATATATATATATTTAAAAGACATATAAAATGTTAATTGTCGTTTTTCGAGAATATTGTCTTCTTTTTGAAGACTTGTCGTCTAATGAGTGTGTTTGCTCTAGAGGAAAACCAAAAGATAAAAAAAAATCATCTCGATGATTAATACTAATTTAAACGAAATATATATATGAATATGATATTTAACACGAATGTGTTGAGTGTTATCAATTATATGATAAATGTGTCGTTAATTGAAATACTAAAGTGTACATTACTTCTTATCTCTCTAATTTACTGTGTTTCTCCGCCTAATTTACACTCACTATTATCATTATCCATTATGAACAATCACTTTGCTTCAGATTAATAGAAAAAAAAAACTTCTCATCCAAAAGTCTTCAATGAGGGCCGTTGCTTTATAAAGTTACAAAAATTTTGTAGTCTCAAATGCATCACTAAATTGTGTGTATTTCTGAACTTCATCTCTGCATTTGCTTTAAAGTACGAATTTTGCTCAAACTAACGAATTTATTACCAGACATTCGAGACTGACTATATTGTATTGAAGAGAATATATTTTATATACATATCTATCCAGTGAATTTTGACCGATTTTTTTTCACCTTCTTGTGCTTTTTGTGAATGTTTTTGGGGTGCATGGATGCATTTTTGTATTTCGTATGATGTTTTGTTTACCTTCCACAACTAACCCTTGGATTTATTTTCACCTCTTTTTCACGATATTTTGGCTTTTAGATGAATTTAGTGGGATTGGCAGCATACATCTGATAGAAAAACCAAAATGATTGACATGAAAAGTTCTCATAAACCAAAAAAAAATACATCAAATGGCGGCAGGTTTAATTAAATTCACAAAGCATGATCGCACAAGAATGAAATTGTTGTAGCGACAAAGTATAATGGGTGAAATCACACATCATTTAGTTAATCATATTTGTGCTGCTGATCTCCAATTGTTCTTGTTTTGGTTTTTAGTCTTGTTGCATTGACGCTCTTGTCATTCTGCTTTGAATTTATCGGTATGAAATTTGTGGACATATTATAGACTAATATTTACATTGTGTGTACTATTTGTATGAAAGAGTTTGTAGACACTGTATTTTTAAAGTAAATTATACACCCAGTATTTAAATAGTAATTGTTGAATATACACATGTAATTATGGTGATCTTGTTACATGACGAAGAGAATACATTGAAAAAAAGTATTAATAATAATAGCACACAAAATATAATCAATGGCTACAAGTATACCTATAAGGCTAATACATGAAATATCTTAGATAGTGTTGATGTGTGAAATTAATTAAACCTCCCTGTTTGTTGACTCTTCATTCAATTCTCAAGCTATGGACAACCTGGAAATGCACTTCCCAGTGAATTTGGTATGATGTTAGATGACTTCGACGATTTGGGTGGAATGTTTCCCACGAATTACCAAAATCAACAAAATTAGGACGTTGTAAGTGTCACGAGAGGAGCATCTCTTATTTACGGACAAGAGAATCTTTTACATTATTCGATTTTTAAGAGGAAAAGAAACTTATGAAGGAGTAAATGTTATTACTTTAAAAGTGTCTGGAGGAGAGAATACGGAGCAGTAAAATGTGTTTTTATTTTCTTTGAATTTGTAACAGCAAAATAAGAGAGTTGGAAGAACTCTCGGATTTTACAGAATAAAAGAAAAATTGAAAAGTAACGAAGAAGAGAAGAATTTGTATTTTTTAGTTAGTGTGAAATAATGATTTGACAAAGAATCCGTGCTTCATAATAACAATTTTTATTTTGATGTGTCGTTTTTTGAATAAAACTACTTTCACTAATGAAAAAAAAATATTGAAATATAAATTAATAATATAGATTTAAAGATAAAAACTTAAAGGTGATACTGAGGTAATGATTGTATTTTAAATAAATATTTTTATCTACATTGTAAGAAATTAATAATGAATAAGAGTCGCATAAGATTAGCTGTCTCACTGTTACATTACAATAATACATTGTGTAAAACGAAGCGTTTAGAGAAAAAAAGAGCATACGTTAATCAATTTTCTTCTATCAATTTAAATCTGCACACCTTATTTTACTACCTAAAATGTTTAACGGCATAGTATAAATTTTCTGAGACTTCTGGAGAACCCCAAATTTTTTGGATCGACACTACACTGTGAAGAAATATATTCTATATAAAAATCTAATTTTTTAGATGAATATTAGATTATAATATTTACATAAGATCAGATTTTACATCATGTATACATATATTTACAGATAAAAATTATCATAGAAGGAGAGTTTTCGATCGATTTCGTCCATTTTTATAAAACTGTAACTTGTCAGTTTTAACTATAGTAAGATGTCAGTACCTTAAATATGAGAGAAATATCGTTTTTTTTTTGTAAATAAATTTCTTTTTTATTTCAGCCAGAAATTCTGTAATTTTTGTATTGACTGCAATCTTACAATATCTTGATGAAAAGATTTTTATAATTGCAAATCATGTGTTTTTTTTTATTTCAAATTTAAAACCACGAATTAGTGCAATTACAATTTAATTTGTTGAGAACATCAAAAATGATTTAGAGATTTTCAATGAGATTTGTGTATTAATTTTCAATGGACGATAAAATCAAGAAGAAGAATTTCGGTGTATATTGAAAAGATAGAGAGAAAAAAATGGAATTTGACGAAGTATTTACATACATGTGAGTGCCTCTGTGCTTTAATATCAATTGTGAGTGGATGGAAGAAATTTAAGAAATGTCGATATTCGAAGAAAATCTTTATGTGCTATTTCAATTTACTGTTGGCATCTTAACTCGGAGAATTTTTTAAGTATCACCAAGTATTCGGTAGTTGTTGCAAAACTGCTCAAATTGTGAAAAAGAACATCAGTAAATACCGACTTATATTAAAAAAAAAAACTAATATGACATAAACTGTATATCTATGCATGATTCATGTGAGTTTCTTCTGTCTGTTATCTCAGCGAATGAACCAAAAATATGTATTGAAGTTGTTGTAATGCTATAGCCTTTCCTCCACCCCAAAGTCAAAGAAGAACAACATTTCAAGATTCAACTAAGTGTGGTAGAAATTGATGTGTATTTTGCAAATGCATGAAGTGTTTTTAGTATTGACGTTGTTATCTCGATTCAAGAAGATCACTTACAATGTCGCAACGAATGATTTGACAAGTCAAGATAGAATAATTTTCTGTGCGAGAGATTTTCTAAAGTGAAAGTAAATTTGAAGGCCATTTTATTCAGTGTCTTTTTATGAGTGCCATAGAGTAGGCGACGCAGAATTGTGAAGGAAATAATGTGAATTGATTGTAGATGTTTCTTATAATGGATGCGAAGAAGAAGAAAAAAACAATGATTGGCGCTGTCTATGTACTTTGTATAGAAACATTACAGAACTAAAAATAGGTAAAAAAAAGTCATAATACCTAAACTTAATAAGTGAACCAAGATACTAAAGCTGTTGTGAAACTTTCCTAATACATAGATATATTTTCTCTTAACTCTTCTTATCACAGATAAATAAATAGAAAAGGAAATATTTAAGAAGGATTTTGAAAAGATTCACCCAATGTAAGAACAAAGATATCTAAATTTCTTGTCAATTGATTCAGAGACAGCAAATTAATGGAGAAAAAAGAAATTCCGTCTTAAATACTTGTGAAGAATATTTAATGCAAGTTGAAATACACTATTCGGTGCTTAATTAGTGGCAATTCATTTGCGTTTATTGCATTTAAAATTGTGTTATGTCATTTTTTAACTAATTGATAAATAATTTCTTGCACATAAATCACATATTTTTTTTAATAGTTTTATAAGAATTACTTCTTTTTCTCTTTGTGAGTACAAGAATTATGTTGATTTGGATAATTTTAAATATCTTTTATATACAAAAAAATACAAATATCTTTAATTTAGCGTTTAGGAAGAAAGAAACATTTTTTAAATATGCAATTTTGATTTAGTTTTATACACTTTGTACAATTAGATTTGACAAAAAAAATTCTTGGATATTTGTTTGCGAGTAAATTTACGTTTTATATTTTATTTTACAAATGTTTATGTTTTTTTTTCGTCTTCAACCCTTAATAGTGCAGAAAGTACATAATTGTACCTAT
This sequence comes from Phlebotomus argentipes, assembly GCF_947086385.1. Classification (NCBI taxonomy): domain Eukaryota; kingdom Metazoa; phylum Arthropoda; class Insecta; order Diptera; family Psychodidae; genus Phlebotomus; species Phlebotomus argentipes. The sequence goes on from NW_026776174.1 coordinate 2,587,228, forward strand.
AATTAAGTGTAAAGCTGTAAGATTGATAAACAATCGATTACACAGAAATGAGAATAATTTTGCATGGAACCAGAAATATATTTACTTGTAAACGTGTAATTTAATGATGAGAAATATAAATTGAAATTGTGAATGATAGTGTTTATTATCTTCTGCAGAATCTTTAGCAACTTCTAGGAAATCCGAAAACAGTAAATAATAACAACGCACTGGACTTTGTGACTCCATGCGGTTTCATACATAATTTCAGTTTGTGCAATTTGTTTTCTTTTTCCAGACAAATCAGTTGTCTCCGCTAAGAGCGATTACAGACTTGCTGATGATCCACGGGAGGATAAGCGAGAGCGCGATCAACCACGAATTATCGCTGATCTGACCTTTACACACTACAGGCTCATCCACGGAGGATTTATCCGAGTTCGCGCCGATTCGATGATAAGCAGCAAGTCTGTAATCGCTCTAATGCAGTTTTGAAAACATTTTGCCTCAATAGGGGATCATCACGGGATTTTGCACTTGTTTATTTCGTGATTTTACATTTTTTAGCGAAAGTGGTAGTTCATATTTCCACTATTATTATTATTGCTCAGGAGTTCATTTAACTTCCACAGAATGCCCTTTAATAGAGGAGTTTTTATTGCGCCGATGATAAGATTTATCAATCGGCGAAACGCAACGGAACGGTCACCTTTATCAAATCTCATTTTCCTCGGGCAGCATTCATCAGTTCGCGCTCACTCGTTGGTAAATTCAGATGTGCTGAAGCTCTTCGCGTCCACGCAATGTCTCTCGAAGCGATTGACAGCAAATTGGCGGAGCTGCGAAGCACTCTTGAGAACAACTCGCGGCTTCTGCCTGATCTTGTGCCGCACTGGAGCGACGCTCCAGACATCATCGACGATCTCGTGCGCACGCTGTTTTGCCAGGCGCGAGCCTGGCTCGAGGAGCTCCACCGCGGAAGCCAGGACATTTTCCAGGCCATCCAGTGCGTCTTGGACGCCTTTGTGGACTTCCAGCGAGATCGCGTCGTGCAAGTGCCGAATTTGAGAGAATTGCAGCGAGTTTGTGAGACTTTCTTCCAGTATCTCAAGGACATCAGCGAGCAGTTTTTGTTCGTCCACACAAATCGCATCACGGGGCTGATTTGCGCCTTGTCCAACACCGAAGAGGCCGTTTTCAGTGCCTGGTGGAATAGTGTGATCGCGACGACGCAACAGTTCATAAGATGCACACTTATTTACGAGGAACAGCCGGGGCCCATCATAAGGAAAGAGAGGATTTTCGAGGGCAAAGTGAGATGGCTCATCGGCTCGCAGCTTGATTTCAACGTGGTAGATGGACTCAATGGACGAGTATCAATTCTTCATGGTTCGTTATGCTTTTACATTTAATTTACATTATTAAATGCTCCTTATAAAGAGTTTAAACTAAAAGTATTTCCTAAAATTTGTTGTACTCGAATCTTCTTCATTTCATAAACCCAGTTGTTTTCATTAACATTCATCTCTTCTTATAATCACTCCTTATCGATCTTTTCCAAGGAACTCTCTTTGTTTTTGCATTGTACGAGTGGGATTATATCGGAGAATTATATTCCAGTGTAGCTTACAGATAATAATCTCCTGTGCAGATTGACTGTCGCTCATTTCAAATTTTCTTCTCCTCATAAGAGACTTTCATAAGAGAATTATATAATCTAAATTGTAGACACAAGTTTAACTTATCAACAAATTCTAAAGGAATGATTTTTAAAATTTTTATTTTATGATAACTGGGAAAATATAATTTTTCTAATATTATTGACACGAATACTTTTTTCTAGAGCACGAAACGAACAAATTGATGGAAGGAAAATTCGTTGATCATCAAGATAAATTTTCCGTTCAGAAAAACGAAGTGGTGTTCGAAGTGAATCCAAACATGGAAGTTTATGCGAAATTTAGCAAGTGCAAAATTATGTCAATCAGCAGAAATACTGGCAGAAATATCGATAAGAAAATTGATGAGAAATACGCCGTTGTGTTCCGCACAAACATTGTGTGGAATGGCCAGGAACTTGAGATTTCTGTCATTTCTCTTCCAATTTGCCTAACAACGCACATGACGCAGGATGAATATTGCTACGCAAAGATTATGTGGGATTATGCGTTCGCTGACAAGAACAGATCTGCTTTTGTGGTTAGAAATGCTAGAGGATCTTTATTGATTTATGATTAACTGTATTGAAATGCTTTCTCAGGTGCCCGAAGAAGTCTGTTGGATTGATTTTGCAAATGCGCTCAGCAGAATGTGGACATCTTGGGTTGGATGTCCTTTGAATGATCAACACTTAGCTTACCTCTGTAAGGAATAAGTGTCCAATCGTAAGTTCAAAAGTCACTGAGCTTCTCATTCCAGATGATATTGCGTTCGATGAGCTTTGGTATGGAAATGTGATTAAAACGCGGCCTGTTTCATGGAACCAAATTACTAAGAGTTATCTTAAGGGAATGAATTTCACGTTCTGGTCATGGTTCTACAACAACATGAAGCTGATTAAGGACAAATATGGAGATCACTGGCAAAATAATCACATTTATGGATTTATTCACAGAGAACACGCTCACGCTCTATTGAAATCCTTGCCAATCGGCACTTTTCTCTTGCGCTTTTCCAAGTCAATGATCGGAAACATGTCCATTGATGTCGTGTTGGCAAATTCACAAGTGTCTTCGTGTGGACCTTTTGACAGTTCCAGTTTCGAAACATCCTTGAATTCATCATTGACAACATTTAATGGATTCATAAGGAACTTTGTAAATTTGAAATTCTTGCATCCAAACATACCGAAGAATATTGCTTTTCCAACACAGAATGATGTTACCCCTCCTCAAGGATACGTTCCATTACGACCCAAAATAATTATTGAACTGTAGACTCTGAAGATTTCATGCTTATAAGCTTTATGATTTGACTTTGGGCTTTTAAAATTTCTAGAGATTAGCAAAAGCTGTGCAACTTTATAGCATATGTAGTATAATTAAGTGATTGATGTTATCTGTAATATAATTTTGAATAAACTTTATGAGGTCAAATATTTTTCCTTTCAGATAATTGTTCGCTTGCAGCTAAACTGGATTCATTTTCGGTTATCTGTTGATTTAACTCTCAAGATTGACAAGGAATTTAAGAAAATATCGCGCACATTGAAATTAAAAACGAACAGATACGGAAACGCCTTCACATGAATTAAGAAAGAAACGTGGGGAAAAGAACGTTTTTTCTTAGAACCCACTTTTGATGCTCAATAACGTTCCATATTTATCTTATCAAACGGATAAAGCGCCAAAAAGCCATCGATTACCTCAATACAAAAATCCAGCTTTCTTAGAAAAACTGATAATGCAGACATCACTCTGTTATAATCTTTGCAATGAGAGGAAGTGTGGATTACCACTCAAAGAAAAATCACCAATATTTCTGGTTCTGAGAAAATTCTATACATGTCAAGGACAATTTCCTTCAAAGACAATACAAATGTTTAAATGTCTAGAGATCAAGACATGAAATATTTATTATACAAAATTTTTTTGGCTAAACTAAGAAAGAGAAGATTATTTCCATGTTCAGAGTGAAAAAGAATTCTTTACGTGATAAAATTCTTCTATCTTTCCGAAAAATCTAAAAATAGTTTAATCACACACACACACACACACACTGCAAATGCAAAACACATATAATGATAAGATTTAATATTTGGCGAAGCGCGACACACGAATAATTTCTCTGGATTTCCGCGTTCAGTTCGCGCTCACTCGTTGGTCAATTCAGATGTGCTGAAGCTCTTCTCGTCCACGCAATGTCTCTCGAAGCGATTGACAGCAAATTGGCGGAGCTGCGAAGCACTCTTGAGAACAACTCGCGGCTTCTGCCTGATCTTGTGCCGCACTGGAGCGACGCTCCCGACATCATCGACGATCTCGTGCGCACGCTGTTCTGCCAGGCGCGAGCCTGGCTCGAGGAGCTCCACCGCGGAAGCCAGGACATTTTCCAGGCCATCCAGTGCGTCTTGGACGCCTTTGTGGACTTCCAGCGAGATCGCGTCGTGCAAGTGCCGAATTTGAGAGATTTGCAGCGAGTTTGTGAGACTTTCTTCCAGTGTCTCAAGGACATCAGCGAGCAGTTTCTGTTCGTCCACACCAATCGCATCACGGGGCTGATTTGCGCCTTGTCCAACACCGAAGAGGCCGTTTTCAGTGACTGGTGGAATAGTGTGATCGCGACGACGCAACAGTTCATAAGATGCACACTTATTTACGAGGAACAGCCGGGGCCCATCATAATGAATGGGAGGATTATTAAGGGCAAAGTGAGATGGCTCATCGGCTCGCAACTCGACGAAAAGATCAAGGAACTCAAAGGACAAATATCAGTTCTTCATGGTTCGTATGAATATTTATATTCTCTTGAAAATATGCTTTCAAGAGAACAATTATTACAGAAGAACATATAAACAGCATGATGCAAGGAATACACATCGATCATCAAGGCACCTTTTCACTTGTGAATAGCGAAGTGAATTTTGAAGTGAATCAAGAAGTTTATGCCAAATTCAACAATTGTAAAATTAAAACTTTCAGAAGAAACTTTTCCATAAGAGAAAATACAAATTTAACTGATGAAAAGTTCGCCGTTGTGTTTCGCACAAACATTGTGTGGAATGATAAGGAACTTGAGGTTTCGGTAATTTCACTTCCCGTTTGCCGAGCAATTCACGGTGGACAGGCTCCATATTGCGACGGAAGGATTATGTGGGATTATGCGTTCGCTGACAAGAACAGATCTGCTTTTGTGGTTAGAAATGCTTGAGGATCTTTATTGATTTATGATTAACTACATTGAAATGCTTTTTCAGGTTCCCGAAGAAGTCTGTTGGATCGATTTTGCAAATGCGCTCAGCAGAATGTGGACATCTTGGGTTGGATGTCCTTTGAATGATCAACACTTAGCTTATTTCTGTAAGAAAGTCATATGAATGTATTATGAGAAAAGTTTCTTTGAGCTTCTCATTCCAGATGACATTATATTTGATGAGCGTTCGAATGGAGATGTGATTGAAACGCGGCCTGTTTCATGGAAACAAATCACCAGGAGTTGTCTTAAGGGAACGAGTTTCGAATTTTGGTTCTGGTTTTACCGCACCATGAGTGTGACTAAGAATCATTTCAGAAGTCACTGGCAAAATGATTATGTTTATGGATTTATTCACGAAGACTTCGCTCACGCTCTATTGGAATCCTTGCCAATCGGCACTTTTCTCTTGCGCTTTCCCAATTCAGCGTGCGGAATGATTTTAATTGATGTCGTATTGGAAAATTCACAAGTGTCCTCATTGGGACCATTTTACAATTTTTTTCCGTCTTTTGATGAATTCATCAATAGTTTCGCGGATTTGAAGTTCTTATTTCCAAACATTCCGAAAACCATTGCATTTCCAACGTCAGCATTGAATGATACAAAATAATTCTTGAACACTACAAAATGTAGAAATTTTCCCAAATATTGTCAAAAATCTAGATTAAGAAAATTTTACTGAACTGTTTATTAATGTGCAAAAATATTCTCTGTTATCTTATCAACATGCTGAAGCGAAAACAAATAAACACTTTCCCAGAAAAACTTGATATCACTTTCTTTGCTGTGTGAACATTTGGCGAAAATATGATCTATGCGTTAAAAGAAATTCACATTTTCTACCGCAAATTGTATCAAAAAGATCAGCAATGATTTTATTTCATGCTATAGCAAGATGACTTGTAGTCAGAACAGAATAACTTAATAAATTGAACTAAACGTCGAAGCTGAGGAATGCTCACTGAATGCAGCAATGCGACTGAGTGTTGGCGTTTTGACTCTCACTACTCTCCTGCATGTTCTGGGCAGAAAGCAGAGACTTCAGGCTCTCCGCCTCCCTCATCCACGTCTGAATCTGCTGATGCAGCAGATCTCGGCGCTGTCCCTTCGGCTCCTGGCCCAAGAGTGGCACTAGGCCGCCCAAGGAGCTCTTCAGTCCCTCCAGAGCAGCCTTATAATTACCCTCGTGCACGTAAAGTTCCCCCTGGCGCCCGATCTCGAGGCTGTTCTTGAGCGCCGGACTAGAGTGACTCAGAGAGTAGAGTTGCTGGTACACCAAGCGCGGTGTGAGTGCATTTTGGACGGGATTCTGAACCGAAGTCTTCTCGCCGCTCAAGGCGTGCTGTATCTCCTCAGCTCGCTGCATGTAAGTCCGCACTCGACCGCGCAGAGCTTGCTTCTTGGCCACATCCTGCTCTGCTTGGATGTACGGCACGAAGAACTGGAGGCTCTCGCAGTAGAGATGGTAAGCCTGGTCCAACTCACCGCGATTGTCCGCTTCCACGGCCTCCCGGACAATCTCAAGGGCACGCTGGAAATTCTCCTCGCAAGGTGCATGTCTCAGGTCAAGGAAGTCGTGCTGGAAGAAGTCCTTGAAGTCTATTCTCTTGTCCCGATCGTGCTGCAGCAAGCGTGAGAGGAGATCCTCACATTCCGGCGATATCCGTGTGTTCCGCGGAATGTCAATTCGCTGCAACTTCTGGATCTTCTCTAGCAACTCTGGGAGGGATTTTGAACTGTACGGAGCCTTCCCGAAGAGACACTCATAGAGAATCACACCAATGCTCCACAGATCTGCTTTGCAGTCGTAACAGTTTCGCAGGAGAATCTCTGGGGCCATGTACAGTGGGGAACCCCTGATGGTGGTGTTTTCCTGACCCAGCTCGATGTGCTGGGCGAAGCCAAAGTCCGCTACTTTGAGGACTACTTGGGGTGTTTTCGTCAGCAGAAGATTCTGCGGTTTCAAGTCGAAGTGACTCACATTGTTGGACCTCATGTACTCCAGTGCCAGCGCCAGCTGTCTCAAGAAGAACCGACACGTCGTCTCTGGAAGCACATTTCGCCTCTTTATGAAAGCCGATAAACTCCCGGAATTGCAGTACTCCATCACAATGTAGATGTTCTTGTCATCGTACAGGAAGTCGTGCATCTCCACGATGTGCCGATGCTTCAGCCTCTTCAGCAGTCTTATCTCTGTGACGATGTTGTCCACTGAGGATTTGGTCAGTTGCTTCTTCTCCACGCATTTCACAGCCAGGATCTCTTTCGTATCCTAGAAAACAAGGAATTGTGGAAAACATGCGTAATTTCTGAGGTTTGGTCCAATTCTCACCTTCTTCTGACATCGGTGGACGGTTGCGTAGCTTCCGGAACCCAACTTTTCCAGCATGTCATAGTCCGTTATCTTGGGAGCAGCCATCCTCTCCTGGGCACGAAAATCACTCTGTTTTGCGAGCCACGAAAATCACAACAAAGCAATGTCAGCTGTTTGTCCCAGAAGTGTCCCAAATCGTCACACTTCAGCCATGACACCAACCATGCTGAGCAACTCAAGTGATTTGAAACGAAACAGGCGAAATTGCTCAGTTTAATAATGAATGAATCCTCTTCACATAATATAATTATAGAGAATAAATGAACAGAAGCAATTAATTTGCGTTATATCATAATTATTGAGGTGAATCTCAATTTTCATCTGCTCATATCCATTGCGGATTCTCAGTTTTTCCCTCGCATTCCCTCTGACAAAAAGGCCTGTCCAACGCACAGTCACGATGATGAAGTTCTCCAGATCAAGAATGCGAAGGGTGAGCGAAAAAGCGACGCAAGAGAGAAAGAGCTCACAGAACTAATGACGTCCAAAGATGATGGAAAACTTCTCTGGCTCTTTATCTTCTTCATTCCCTTTGAAACTTTCACTCAATTTTAATGACACGATAAAATCACTTTACTTCACGCCCACGCACAACTCATCTCCGCGCGCTGGCATTCCAAGAGCTCCTTCATCCCTCGGAAGTCGATACAGGGAAGATTTCTAATTACTGCCAGACATGCGAAGAAAAACTATACAGAGAGAAAGGATGCCGAAAGCGGCTGAATCACACCTTCTGTGAGTATTCAGATGTTGACATGGTCAGACAGGATCATGAATTGGAATGAAATGTAACACAAATTGATTGGAACGCCCAATACACAGTGTATTAAGTGAATGGGATTTTCAAACAATCATTCTGAATCAGTTGCAATCATATTTTGTGTGCAGTGTTTGGAATTTCTCAATTTCCAAATCTATCGGTGTATTGAATTCATGTTGTATTTTTCCTCTCCATTCTCGGAAAATACAGAGAAGAGCACGATTCCAATTCAGAGAGGCAAAACCCACTCAACTTTTTTACACGACCATTGATTTCCCACCGAAAACATCTCTTGCTCGTTGTCGTCATTTCCCTTCTGTGTCATCGCCGACAATCATGGTGAAAAGCCACAAAAGACAATTTATTACGGCAAAGAGAAAGCCCATGTGTGGGAAAGTTTTGCGAAAAATCTCACTCATGAATGAGGCTTCCGCCCGCACCACGCGGCAGGAACAGATATAATAGCTTCCGTATGCATAAACACTCTTCTTCATTTCCTTCCTCCTCACATGGTACAGCCGAGAAGGACTATAAATAGAATGCGAGAGTGAGTAAATATGGATGAGAGTGGAGGCGCCAAAGTGTCTTGCCAACGAGGAAGACGTTCAAAGCTCCATGATTCAGTCCGTGCGGATTCCAATGAGAATCTCTGTTTCTCCAAATCCAGGACATTCCAGACAACACGTGTGTTGACTTAACAGCTAAACTCCGACACGATAAATATATAATTAACTATGTAGTATTTGCCTATAGGAAGTGATGAGAGTATATAGTGCGATGCTATGGTTCGAATGTGCTGGTCTTGAGGAGGATTAGAGGAGGAATTAAGTCAAAAAATGAATATAACGATATTCAAAAGCAGAGACTATGTGGCATGTCACATCTTAGAGGAGTCATAAAATGTATTCTACATGCACAAACTTATACAGAATTCTTTTTATTATCAAGTGGAGTGACATTTCATACGATTGAGCACGCTTCAAGATCCCCAAATCTCATTCAATTTCACGATATATATCAACGTATGTATATATTACATTCGTCTAAAGTCATATTTTTTCTTTGACTTCTACAGCACTTGCAAGTGCGACAAGAACACTGGGAAAAGAGAATTCTATTTAGCGAGATTCTCACCGTTGCGCTGCCACAAATTGCTCCACGGCTCTGAGACATTTCCATCGCGAAACTTTCAAATTAATCTACTGTAATGGGAATTTCAGGAGCCACAATTAGGCATAGTGTGAAGTATTGTGAGTGTGTGATGTTTGATATCGCGGGATTGTTTATTTAACATGGTGTGTACACAAAATTTCTCGTGTTAATTTGCAGGTAAATTGCGTGATTTGAGAAGTATCTGACGCGATTATAAATGTTGAAGGAATCATCGTGGGAATGTGAAAATGTTTATGGAAATTTTCTCACACATTTCTTCAGCAAACATGCTACTTGAGTGAGGATTTTCCTTCGCGGCTCCGCTAAGCCATCATCCAATTTTAACTCAAGTATGTCCTCCAATTAGCATATTTGTGTGTACTTTTGGGGATGTGAGATTGTTTAGCTGGATTTGCACGGATTTCAATTATCAAGTGAGACTTGTCGGCAATTATTTAACAATTTAGTCGCATGTTGTGCGGCACAAGTGATACTGGCTTGGCAGTGAAACGGCATTTGGGCCTTGAGAAAATTGCCACGAATAATTCTTGTTGAGTGTCAATTGATTGGAATCAATGGTGAATCTCTTCGAGTGTCATTTTCACATCATCCACCCTCACTGATTTGCCGAAAAAAGAATCCTCACAAGTCCTGAGACAGAAGTTACAATGTTCTCAACATTTTCCTTTCATGGACAGTGGAGGCGCCTGGTGTACCATCACTTTCGCATCATTGAGCTTTTCGTGTCATCGATTTTTTTCTCCAACTCGCCACTTTATCTTCAAGCAATACAAAAGATACGGTAGGCATCCTGGGCTCCATGACAAGAGAATGTCCTCGAGTTGATACGATGGACCAGCTAGAAATGCTGAAGAAACTGAGGACGTGAAGGAGAATCAACAACCATTAAATGTGAATTTTTCTTTCCACCTTCTATCCACATGAAGGGCAGTTTTGTCACTCTGCAACTCCCTCAGGCAGTCCTTTCTCACATACAAATGGAATAAATTATACATCATCACAGAGTCCTATGACAAGAGAGAACTTTCAAGTGTCTTCGAGGCATTTGCAAGCTTTTCACTGAGTCAAATGAAAGCGCTTCCCTTTTGCATTTTATATCTCTCACCAAGGCAATTCTTATTCTCTCAGATGCATCTGACCTTGTCTCTTATAAATGCAAGAATATGTAATAGTGCTTAATGACATGAAATGTCCTTAATTAAAATACGACATCGCAGTGAGACAAGGAGTGAAATAATCATGCTTCGTAATTGGATTAAGGCGGTTTAAAATAGTTCTTTTTCACCGTATAGATATTTTTCAAATGTACAGTCAAATGAAACTGAGAATTGTCTGAAAATACTCTGAAGTGAGAAAAACAGGGCATTTTTTTTTAACAAACAGACAAAATCATGCTTGTTAGATTGAGAAAATCCCATGTGAATTCTGTGCTGTTATAGCATAAGATCAACGGAAGAAATCATAATAATCTGTCAATCAGTTCAAAAGTCTGTTTATTTACAGACAGCGGCACCGAAATATATGTGAATGAAGTGCATCTGCATTGAATAACACTCTCAGAGAGACAATGTTTTCTTTGGATGGAGGAAGTGTCGAAAGTGAGTCACTTCACATGAGATTGCAAAACACAAGAACCTCAAAATACACCCAAAAATCCATCTGAAATCCTGAAGTCATGCCATCAATTGCGCGAAGGTGATGGCGAAACAGCAAAATTAGCACGATTCAGTATGTTAATCGTGCCATTTTGTTTAAATATTTATGGTCATGATTTACAATAATATTGGATGTACAAATGTGTAACACAACCTTTAATAGTGTCTCGCTCATCGCATTCTGATGCCGTGTTTTTTCCTCGTCGTGGCGTCGTGATGGAGTGTGAGTGAGACGGTCACTATACTGACTTTGCATGCACTTTGGCAAGTTTCAAATTATGTCAATTGAAATTAGTCGCTCGACTGTCTCGACGACGTGCGTTTCAACTCCAAAGATGGTACACTGGCAATGCGGCGAACCGGTTAAATCTGTTGCCAGCCATCTCTGAACACCCAGGCCCATACCTGATCCCTCATCCCATGGCCAGTCGCACGCACGCCCAGTCTCGCGCCAGAGGTCCGAAGATTCGGTGCTCCTCAGAAGTGTCTTTCGCCGTGGAGTCAGCAGTGCTGATGAATCAATTACCAGACACTTAATCACACACTGTGACACTCGTGCTAACTAATGTCGAATAAATCATAAAATTGCATTCATAAATAGTTTATGTGAGCGAAACGTGTCTCAACGGAGGGGCGCGAAAACTCATTTGGACAATTTCATTTTGCCGAAGGTGCGTTCAATATAGTGCGAAATAAATTAGATTTTCTCCGCGTGTGCTTTATTAAATTGTGACATTATGAGTGTTCCGAATTAAATCACCATCAATTCCGCCAATATAGCTCGCGAGTTGCCAAACACTTTTGCCTTTAACTTCTGTGGCTGCAGTGTATTTAACGTTCTAGGAAAATACCGATAAATGATCAGTAAAGTGAGTATCATGTTCATCTATTAACACTTTTATGACATATAGGAAACTCATGAGTTTCCAAAAGCATCACACCAAGGCAATTCGGAGATATGCAAAGCGAAAACTTCTTCTACATAAACTTAGACATCACGCACGTTTACACCATCTCAATAAATTCTTCACATACGATCACCTTGCTAGAATATCGCATTCGGCACCGGTAGTAATTCGTGTTATGTGCAAAAGTGCTCTCAAATGATTTCTCATCCCACACAGAGAAATTGATTTCATACCATCATACACTCCGAGCAATGTGTTGCAAAATCAGAGTGCTAACAGATAAGAATAGAAAATTTCAACACTTCAAGTGCCATAAATGTACCAGCATGAGAATTAGCCCAGTGAAACATTTATTGCCTCGCTCGCGAAACCATTCATCACGGCTCTTTGAAAAGAACTTTCAAGTCGGAAAGCCAATTGAGATGCAATCGTGAATTTTCTGCTAAATCACCCATTAGGCCATGTGTATGTTTTATCACCTGATATTCCCAGTATCTGCAATATCTCAATCATCAAATATTGCTCATAATTGGAAAATTGTTTAGAAATGCTACATGAAATTTGTACGATTTATCTTTTACGATGTTGATTCATCTGGATTTCTCCTTATTAATCGCTCAATTGATGTTTCTTCTATACAAGGCATATATTTTGTAATTCTGTCACTCTTGGATGTCTCCGAGTCAACATTTTGCGTCCCAAAAAGTGTAGAAATTAGTATTCTGATAGTGATTATGATAGTGTGACGTGAAGTATAAAGAGATTTTAATTTGTTCGCTTTCAATTCTGGCTTATCACGATGAAATGTCTGAATATAAGGACATAATTTATCAATAGTTATTTTCCCTGATGAAATCTACATTGTGAGTTGTAAATATACCAACGAACGTATCTTGATCATTTCCCACCTTTTGTGTTACATTGACATTATCAGTGATTGTCATCGAGCAACATAATGATTGTTTCAGTGTTAAGTAATATACGAATATTACAATGTAATGTCAATTTGAATAAATACCAGACTTGTCTTCGTTAGTCTCCGCAGTCATGAGTTAATAATAAATGTAACGTGAGAGACGGTATAAAAGTATGTAAGCAGAAGGAGTCCAATATCGTTTGCTGATATAAACTGTTTGTGACACTAATGAGCTCTCAAAGAGTGTTGATAATGCGAGAAGTGCGACAGGAAGTGAGGAACAAATCAAAGAGAACAACATCAAAAGGGCAACAAGCCATAAAGTGATAATTGAATTCTGTATTTCAGTTACATTATTGCGAAACAATCAACATATCGGAAGGGCTCACTTTCCAATTGTTGTCAATTTCATTCATAATTTGTCACAATTTAACCCCAGTATTTATATCACAATGCAGGAATTGCGTTTGCTTGTTTATTGATTCACTTAATTTAACTACTATAGATCTTTAATTGCGATAACTTTTGACAATCGGATTATTCCATTATGTCATTAATTTAATATGGACAATAGTCATTGTGAATTAAATCACTTCACGCTCATGAAAAGTGTAACTACGTGAATGAATATCAATTTATGACTTATTGAAATAATAACAAACAGACCAATAAAAATGTAAATGAATAAAAGCCGGTATTGACACTCAAATTGATTTCGACGGTAAATGGTATGAAAATGTTCAAACAATCTGCACACGTGGAAATTGTTTTATCCAATATTGGAATGATAAATTGTAATTTTGTCCTCATGCCACAAAAATCATTAGTAAATACACAAAGCTGTTCACTACAATCCACGACATTTACATACATATGTCACTATTAAATGAGTTTATTCCCACTTGATATTTAAACGTTACTTTGACTAGAATCGTCGTCGGTTGCATGGCTTTTTCCCTCTCGAAAGACACTCAAATTAATAATTTACTACCAAAAGTACTTTATATGAAATTATCACACATACTTTGTAAAAATAACGAGATGCGCCTTAGCGAAATTCATTAAACATCTCGTTGCATCTCTAAAGTTGTCATAAACTCGGGACTAAACTGATAGCAGTTGTCAAACTTGAAGAGCGCTCTGTTGCAGCAATTAATGTGGAAACGCCTGGTGAGACTCATTTAGATGATTTGTCACATTGCTCGCCGGCCAAAGTGACAAAATTCAACAAGAGCAATAATTGCGAGGTTGAGCTGAACGTCGAATTAGAGGCATTAGCCATAAAAATATAACTTTAATTGGCTCCGCAATGTCCAGTGCTCGTGTGCCTGTAATTGGCTGTAGGCTGTTCAATAATATTGCCTTTGATATGGTGAAAGAGTTGAGAAGTTGTGCTGTCGTGAGTTGCATGCAAAAAATGATATTAAAAGTTCCTTCTGGGAAATTAATTAATTGAGCCGCTCGTCATCAATTATTCATGTTGAATCTGGATGCTTGAAAAAAGAACAGACCAAAAGTGGCTCTTTTGACCCCGAAAAAACTTCTCGTTCTGAACTTTTACAAATATTTGACTTGATTCAACTTCAATTCTATTGTATTGGCGATAGAAGAATCGGAAAATCAACTCTTTAAAACCTGACATCTTGCATTTAATCCAACACTGGTGAGGATTTATTTTTCACTGAAAACTTTCCACCGACAATTCACTTCAATTCCAGTGTAGAAAAATACCGGATAATAAAATAAATTATCATAATACTCCCACCTGTGAAAAAAAAGTGTTAATCTCTAAAGCTTTTGCAAGCTAGAAAAGATTCGCTCCCTGGTGATTTTTCAGGCAGGATAAATCTGCAGTGCGCTTAAAGAGGTGGAGGATGGAAAAGCTTAAAAGGGAAAGAATTTGAATAATACAGGTGAATGAAACGCAAGAAAATTTAATACAATTTTAGCTCGTTTGGGTTCTGTGTATTTCTGACATATTGAACCACGATGGAGGAAAGAACACACTGCGTCAGGGAGCAACAGCAGGAGGGTTGAGAAAAGATGAAAATAATACTGAAAGAATTCCAGAATTTCATTTTTACAAAATGAAATGTAAATCTATTCAAGTTCTACTGTAGTCTTCACACAGAAAACACCCAAAATAAATAAAATGAAGCACTGTGTGGGGCTGAAGTGCTGAAGGGTTGGAAAAACACACAAAAATGGATTTTCTTTTCAAAAAACTATCCTCTGAGATACACAAAAGGAATGGTCACATAATACACTGAATTCATTTTGGTTGTGTCACTCAGAGACGGACTCAGGCGAGGGACGAAAAGGAAAGCTTTCACTACTAATCTCACATCTAAATTCTGACTCAATCACCTTGGAAATTACCTTCTGCATTTTATACCCCCGCTCCAATCGTCCCTGAGCCACAAGAAAGACAGTGATGGAAATCGGATTGAATTACAAATTACGACCAATTTGTGAATTGT
This sequence comes from Phlebotomus argentipes, assembly GCF_947086385.1. Taxonomy (NCBI): domain Eukaryota; kingdom Metazoa; phylum Arthropoda; class Insecta; order Diptera; family Psychodidae; genus Phlebotomus; species Phlebotomus argentipes. Next base: position 2,602,387 of record NW_026776174.1, read on the forward strand.
TGGTTTTACGGACAGTTTGTTCGATGTGCCTCTGACCTGCCCATATTACTTCCTCCGTGTGACTGCTCGAATCCTTCCCGAAAATGGGGCTAAATGCTCAAGTGATGGGTGGGGATGTGGCATTCCCACTGGGATATTGTCTTCACAGTGAATTTTTCAGACGGTTGCCCCGATATACTCCACTGTCTCTTGGGGACGAGATAGAATTATGGATTTTTCAGACGCTTTGAGGATTTTCAGCATTTTCAGTGTGTGAAGAAGAAGATACACAGCAAGTCGATGAATTTTATTCTGATATTCTTCTAGTGAGGCAAATTTGTCTAATTCAAATAAATCACAATAACATGAAATGGTGTCAAGAAAATATAAAAGCGACGGCTAAGGTTAATCCAATTTTTCCTCATATGCTACACGCATGTACACAGATATGTAGAGCGTATATCGATCAGTGAAGCTGTTATTGAAATTTAACTGCTCCTAGAGTCATTTGTCATCTACGTGAAATCTCTGTGCTGCGATATGGCATTTGAATAAGAAAGATATGAGGTCGAATTCACCTTCGCAGCCCGAAACATCAATTTGCAATTGTGTCTTGTTTATCCTCTCCTGAAGATGGGAGCTTTCGCATGGATTTCTTCCATCAGGCGTGATTGATGATTGAGAATCATTGATGTTTAATGCATAAATTTCACGCATACTGTGTCGCGCATAAACATAAATGTAGGAGCATAAATGGTGACGGTGGGTGTGTTGCTATGTATGTGGGAAAACAGGATATTTGGTGTGCTCAGAATTTCTTTTTATGTCCTCAATATTCATTTTTCTCTCTTACCTCTCAGGGCTTTTCCTGAGAGTTCGCTGACGCGTTGTGTGTGTGTACTTATTTTCACTTGACAGTGGGGATGGGGTGAAATGCAGAAGAATATGTATGTTATTTTCCTCACTTTTCCCACTGGAAGGCAACTTGTACCACAGAGGAAGCTTCTCTTGACGTGTTGGAGCTTTCGAGTCAATTGCAGAAGCTTTCCATCCAACTTTGTTGCTTTAACTTTTCCTTAAAGCGGGGAAGGTTAGAGGTTGATTCGTGAGTCTGATGTGATTTAGTCATTTCTTCAGACGAAAAATTATATCGTGTCGACGAGGCAGAGTGTGGGAACGTGACACCAAGGAGGATGTAGGTGGTAAATGCTATGCAGATGGATAATAAATGTAGGAGATAAAAAAGCTGAGAGGGCGGGGAGCGAAATGACAAAGAGAATTTAATGTGTTTTTCATATTCATCCCGCACCTGAACTTCTCGCGACATTTACCCAGAATATTCACATGATGTTGTTCTTGATCCTCGCGAACTCGCGTGGGCGGCGGGAATGGGCTTTTTCCCCTTATAGAATTTTCCACGTGTCTTTTTCACGCGCAAATGCGATGAAGTGTTTGCCGAATCGCTTTGCGGCTCCCATTCATAATTGTCGTTTCACGCAGGATGAATTAATTGCTCCTAAAGAGAATTGTGAGAGCTTTTTCATGCTTCAAATTTAGACTTGAAATTAAGTAATTAATATTCCTCACGTTCACATTTCACTCTAGAGTGTCTTGAAATATTTTCAAGTGATAATTGGTAAGAACCAGACAATTTAATGCATGAAAATCTTTTTGAGCGATATTTGAGATTATTTTCAGATAAAATGCACCCCAACACTTCGAGAGTATCTGAGGAATCACATCCATCTCACAAACAATGCCAAAAGTATTTCTTAGAGAAAGAATTCTTCAGTTGTTGTAAGAGTTCATTTTCGTGATTGTTGGCAGCACCTTTGAATTTTTATGGCCCATCTCACTCGTTTATGGGAGAAATTTGGTCAGAGATCCAATATTATATAAATTCATAGCATATAATTTCTCTCTTTCTCCTCTATACTTAATTTTTACTTCCACCCTCTGCAATTTTTCATTGACATGCCCCAAAAGCTATTTTTTCTCACAGAGTGCGGAGGGCGAATAGCTATAAAAGTGCGGGAAGAACATAAAAACTTAATGGTTTTTACACTTTGATCACCAATTTATGTGCCATTTTACTTGCTTCTCTTCTTTCTCTGAAAGAAAGACGCGCTTGAAGGCAACCCTCTTTGATGTAACATAATGCTCCAGGTTGGCAAATTTATGGATAATTTAATAGAAAGCAATTAAAGAACTTTTTTTCTTTATAAAAAGCCAATCACGATCAGAGAGAAATCTCAGAGCAGACTTACGACGCTCAGCGCTTCAATGATTCTTGGGATAACCGTTTTTGTATGATAAATAAATCATTTTGTGAAAAGTTTACTGGATATCAAAGAAGTGGAGTGGTTGGAAATCTCATGGGTTATGAATTATTTTTCCAACATTACTCATACCGACTCCTCTGGCAACTCATCACCTAATGCCATCGCAACACGCTGGAACGTGTTGACATGAATCTAATTTCCTTCACAACCGCGCCAATTTTCACTTTTTCCTCCACGGAAAGCGTGAGACACAAATATTTATATCATTCCATGAAGATGGTTATTTATGTTCCAGAAGAAAAGTTTCACCAAGTTGTCCTAGTGGAGTTTATGGTCGTGACAAATAAAAAAAAGATTTTGCAGGAGATGAATTTGAGATCAACAATTTTTTGACGAATTGGCGTGGGTGCACAAGTGGGGGAGGAAAAGTCGTGACATTGGCAAAAGAAAGTCCTCACATGCGGTGTCAATTCCCTACATAAACACTCAAATCCACCCTAAACATCGGCTGATGGTGGGCGGCATAGGGCGGAAGTGTGGCTGGGGAATTCCTTTTGGCCTCCTTTTGTGGTTCAGGCACAACCACGAGACAGACAAATCAATTTGCCCGAAGACATTCAGCTGTGAAAGAAGAGAGAGAGAGAGAGAGAGTGAAACAGGAAGGCTGTAAAAGTGAGGATAAACACTGATACATGCTGATTCTGGCGCCGAACACAAAAAGTCTGCTCAATTACTTTTTCAGAGACAGCAATATATAGTCAGAGTGTTGTATTGTATGCAAATGTGATGAGAAGAAATGCGAGAATGGTAATTGAAAATATGGCGTTTCGTAGACATGCTGATTCAAATTACATTCATTGGCATTGTGAATTGGATAAATAGGATAGATTAGGCTACGATAAATGCACTGTCCATTCTCTCTCGAAATTAGCTAATTTTCAATCAAGCTTTCTACGAAATGTATATTTTACATATATTTGCAAGAAGCTCTGATGAGCAAATTAACCTTTCTCGAAAGCATGTTGTATATGCCGCACATGTACATATTACAGATTATTTTCTCACTTTTACCTCAATTCCTCCTTCCTCAAATCTAACCTGTTCAATTCGGCAAACTTTAGAATTGATGCGATTTTCAAGTATAACCATATGTCATGATCCAAAAGAATTTCCCATCACAAATTCACTGAGCAAAGAAACTCCGCAGAAAAACTCGGGAATTAAGTGGTGATTGATAGAAAATTCTGCTATTTGTCTGGGTCGTTGGGGCTGCGAAGGCGAGGATTTTCCTCCTCCGCCTCAGCGAAACACGTGTGGATTTGCAGGCGATTGAGACTGTACGCATGAGGCGGTGGCGGAGGAGGAGCGCCATTGACGTGAAATTGTGTTTTGCCGAAATAGAAAGAATTTCTTTGGATTGATAGAGAAACCTTTTCTGATTTTCATTAATTGGCTTTCTTTCCAACTCCCACAGACACAGTGAAAATGTGTATTTGTCGTGAGTTTCTCACATTAATCAGGCAACTTTTTGTCTTCCTTGTGGCTTCTTTTAACCTGTATTCCACATATATATCTTACTTCAATTATATTCGGTCCTCATCTCAACAAGACGCTTTTTTCAGATTTGTGTGGGCTCAAAAGCGTACTTTTATCTTTTCCTATTCACTTCCTATTGCCCTTTTCTGAAAGCTCTAAAATGTCCATTGTGCCAAAAACATTTTAATTAAAACATTTTGACATATTCTCAATGATAGCTTTATTTAACAAATATCATGGCAAATATAGGAAGGTTCGTCTCACAATACATATCACTTACGAAATGAAAAAAAAATTAAGATAAACTTTTTCTTCCAAAAATTACCCATCAAAGACATACAAGTTTTGTTTATGAACTCGTTACTTAAATCTTTGGCCATAAATAGCAGTGAGAAAAATGTATCTTTCTCAGTCAGAAGAGCGATATACATTACTAAGTTCTTCCACGAAGCTTTCTTGATTGACAAAAAAATATTCTTTATCAAAGTTTTCACTTTCAAACTCTTCGGAGAATTTCCTCCTTCCCCTTGTTTTTTTTCCTGTGAAAATATACGTAAGGTGGTGCTGTCACTCTTCCTACAAGCTTTTTCGGTGTCTTGTTTAAGTGAATTGCTTCCCGAAGTGGCACGCGAAAGATGGCAAGGAGCCGAAGGAGCAGAGGTTAATGGCTGAGGGTGGGCGAATGATTGGAGATAAGGCCAAAGTCGTGAAGCATCAATTTCGCAGACTTCTCAACACTCTATAGCGTGGCCTTCAAGGTTTCCCACTCTGATAAAGTGCAAGGAATCACGCAATATAGAGGGTCACGTGAAAGGTCCGTGGACGTCCTTTTCAGACTTACGTCATTGTTCAAAGGCGAGAACTGTGCCATTGAAAGTTGTTATGTTTGATGAGCGGCAAGGGATGCTTGCGACAGCATTAACAGCAAAAGTTTAACATGCACAGGCGCTTTATCATGGGAAAAGAGTAGCATCTCGTCTTTTCGGCTGATAGAAAAGGTGAAGGAGATAAAAGTGTCTGAAATATTGTTAGGTGTGGAATTTATTAGAGGCAATGAACAAACTTTGGCATCGCTACCCGCTAAAATTTTGCACTCAGGTTTAACTTCAGCGTTCATTATCGCTCATTCATAAATATTGCCGCCTGTTTGTTGTTTTTCCTCAATTGGTTTTGCGAGAGAAGAGCCAGGCGAAGAGAAAACTTTATTACTGAAACATTTGAAAATTATGAGTAGCTTTCGACCAAGCTTTTGACCTTTAAACAGACATAACTTTTCAGCTCTATTTTCTAAAGGGGGTTCATATTTGCGGCAAAACAACTCGCATCAAACTGTTAGGCTGAGAAAATAAGACTCTTCAATCAGTGCATATTTAACCTATGTAAGCAGAGAAACTGTATTTATAAATGAACTTATGAGTTATAATTACAGGAGGTTTTAGATAACAAACTATCACGAGTAATCTCTAAAGGAATAATTGGAGTAAAATTCAAAGAGCGAACGAATGATGGAGGGCGAATATTGCGAATATAGCAGGCAATACAAAAAAACATGTAAAATTGGACTATACATACATAACACTTTGTCTCTGGTTATTGAATTTATTTAAACGTGATTATTCCAGGAAAAAATTCATTATTTCTTCGGAAAAAAACCCTACAAATATCAATTATCCCAATTATTTTCCATTAAAAAGTCACGCGTTTCTCGGAATTTTTATTTTTGCATCAACGCCGGTGGGCGCATTTTGAACGGAAAAAGCTTTCAAACAAGGTACAGAGCATTAAAATTTTATACAATAATTGAAAGCTTGGAATTACTGTCCATAGTCTCAATTCCCTCGATTGGACACCCAAAAGTGGTGGAGGTGAAAAAAAGTCTATTGGGTTATAGGAAGGATGAATTTTTCATTGATTAAAATCTCAGTGAAAAGTCCCGGGAGAGTCGATGGGTTGGATGGAGGAATGTGGGGTGGAGGATGTAATTTATCGGTGTGTTTTTCACCCCGCATCATCAATAGGGTGTTTGGGATTATTTTGCTTCGGTGAAAATGTCGTCAGGCAGCAGATTGTCCCTCCCCCTGGCAAAGGATGAATGGGGGGAAATAATTCATGGGAAGTTGAGACACGCCGAACACCACGCAAGTCGAACTTCGAGGACCCCCGTGGGTGGACCACTTGGTCCCTGCACTCGACCCACACCCCGGCGTCCGAGTCTGGGTGCCTCTCCATTCACCTTCGGCGCGCCAGTGTCACGGAAAAAGCTCCGGCATAGCTTCGAAAGTGCACAGCGGCGAGCTTCGGAGCTTATCGTTGGCCATTCGTGCGCTGGCTTTCGTTGGAGTGTGTTGGGAAAATTCAACGACACTTTCCCCGTCTTTCCTATGTTGATAGCAACAATTTTGGCGCTGTAAATTCAGTTGAATCTCGGTGTTCACGCTGATAACGTCGTGCTTCTGGCAATTCTCGTGCGCATTGCTATATCTCTTGTGTGAACAATTTTTATTATCTCTCAGTTTTCTGACACTCCCGGCCTCTGATTTACACTGAAGATCTCATGTCTTTTCTGTGAAGAAAATAGCTCATGACAAGTGATTTTCCCTGCCTAAAAATTGCCTGCGTTACTCATCAATTGAAGTGATTGAATGCATTTCATTAAAATTCTCGTCACAGCCTCCGTTTGAATTCTAACCGTCGGGATGACTCTTCCAAAAGTGAATCGGTGCAATTTTGACACAATTATTGTTAAACGCTGAATTGTGCAAAATGCCCTAAAGTGACAAACTGTGTGTTCTGAAAGTGGTAAAAAAAAACACTCAGTCTGAGTTCAATAGATATTTAGCTTCACAATAGAGAGACATTCTGGAGTGATTGTTGACCAGTCTGTGTTTGCAAAACATCCAATCAGCCAGTCAATTAAAACCACGGCACAATCACTCGTTCAGATGTATGTATTAAAGTGTGATTAACTCTATCTCACAACATAATATTGTCAACCTTTTGCGTTTGGTCCACCACATCCGAATTAGCAATTTGTCATTATATAATTAATTTATCTGGCAATCTCTCGCTGTATTGGTGTTATGATTGTTGCCATTAAAATGCTAATTTTATCTCTTGGCCCAAAATCATCACAATTCCCAATGGAGGTTTTTCGAGTCATGCCTGTGAGCACAATTTAGTGAAAAAAAAATTCTCGTATACTTATACTACTTCTCACATTCTTCGCAACTTTTATAATTGCACGAGAGATGTTTTCTCATGAGAGAAATATTTCTCCTACGTGATTTAATTTCAATTAGCCAGCTCTACACCATAAACACCACGATGAATTCTCGCAAGATGGAATGAAAAAAAGAATTTCAGCGGATAAAAAGGATTAAAAGTGCCCTCGAGTTTGTTGTGCAGTGAACAAATTATTTAAATAGTCTGCTGAAAGGATGTGTAGCTCAATACTTTTCATGAAATTTTTCTCAATTCAGTAATTGATGCAATGCTTTTCATGACTTTTACGGTATTCAATCTCTTTTATGTACATCTTCTCTTCCAAGTTCTTTCCCTGGAAAAGGATAGCGAATCAAAATCAAATTAATTCTGATTTTAAATAAAATATATTTTTGATAGTTGTTGAACTTTCAGGTTATTTAGATTGATTCCATTGTCAGTTTTTAATATCATGTAAAAATGTGTGACAGTTTTTTGTGTGTTTCGAGGGTATCTTGGGTGACGTGAAAGAGGAGAATATAAGAGAAAATAATGCTAATTTTCTTTATTTGAATTATCCCGTCCATCATCACTTATTTTGTTCAGACATTTGAGCCATGCTCCTCTGAAGGCCCGTATCTTCAAACGATGTGCGAAATTACAATGACGATTATTCTGAACACGTCGGATCCTGGGCACAAGAGAAACTGCCAAGGTGGTTTGGGCACGGACCCGCCTCAAACTCGCACCAAGAGTTCTCCCTCGGAGAAACTTTTCCCAAATGTACACTCACCGAGAATAATTTATTTCAATACACTTGAGAAGGAAGGAAATAATCGGAAAAACATATGCCCAGAGAAAATACACAAGACACTATCTGCATTGTGTGAAAATTGCCATTTATGAAATATTCACAGCATTTGTGTGGCTGAAAATTTTCTGCCGCAGCACAACGTGGCTATTTCTTGCACGGAACACCTCTGGCATGGCCACTAAGTGAAATGGAGCAGTTAAATCTCAGCTGAGAAAATTGCTTTAGAATTCAAAACATACACAGAGGAACATATAAATTTATCGGCTTGTTGCAACAAATATCGCCACTCTTGCGGACGGATCATTTTCACCACTCTTGCGGTCAAGCGGAAACCAAGCAAATCGGTGTGTAATAAGAAGAAACACAATATCACATCTGTTAAGTTTCCCCCGGGGCAAAAAGTATGGAAAGTAAAATCTGTAAATAAACAATATCAAATATGCACATTTAATCACAACTTCACCACAGCAAATTATTGGAAATTGTGGACAAATAAATAATAAATGGGGTTTTTTTCTGTCCAGAGAAAATGATGGATTATCGTGGATAATAAGAGAATCGTAATTCTCACTGAAATTTGATCAACACAAATGGGTGTTAAATTAAATATGAGCTGCGACAAAAATCTACTGTGACACGATGAATGTCTGTTTTTCTTTCTCTCACCCATCATAAACGATTACTGGACAAGTGCGGCTTATTATTCTACTCCAAATATGGATAATCATATTGAAAATATCCCGGGAAAAAATTGAGGATGATGGAAAAATCCTTGGATTAAGGTAAATCCACTGATGGGAATAATTTATATTAGAAAATTCTCATATTAAAGATTAGGCGTCAAAATGTATGAATTTGAACCATAATGTTTACTCGTATGTATATTCAGAGAAAATTAAAGTTCAAAATATGTTAGACTTATGAAAGCAATTGTATGTAAATAGAGACATTGCGCTTTGAACTTAATTACACTCTCATAACCAATGTGTACATATGAGTCAGACTAATCAAAAGTTATCAATTTTAACCATTTGCAAGTGCTTAGTAAACTGTCTACTCAATTTGCCGTGAAAACTTTGAATATGCATAAAAAGAGTTGATAATTGCTTGAGAATATTCAATATTCAATATTCAATATTGTTAAGTTTCACACGACCAAATCTCACGCAACCTGTGCAACCATATACCTTCTTTCATGGGTATTTGCACCGTAATGCCCAAACATTCAAGCTCAATTGGTCTGAAATTACGCAGAGGAGCATCCCATGGAAAAACACGGCTTGCAGTGTAAATAGAATTTTTTACAGACTCTGTGTACACTCATTCTTTGAGTGGTTATTGGTTGGAAATTCTCTTGGGGGTGCTTTTATTTGTTAAAACTCTTGACATTTCATGGGTGGGAGTCTCCTTTGGCAATCGATATTGAGTCAACATATGGGTGATGCCTTTGCCGGCAAGGATAACCAGTGAGGAATTATTGCTCCAATTTCATTATCAATTTATTCAATGAGGGAGAGCCACCCTGCCGATGAGAGATCTGCTGGCACATTTCTCTTCGACACTCCTCCAGTAAACGCATTACATTTATCAATATATCGTGCGCCCTGTGTGTTTTCCCGGGGAATCCTCTTTTTCTCCATCTTCGCCATCCGATATGTCTCAAGTCAGCTGCCTTTTTTCTACACCACTCGCAACCCCCGGCCAGAGGTTTGATAGTTGCCGGACGGGCACAGTAAGAAAACAATTGAGCCAATCATGGGGGAGGGCGGAATGGATTATGTATCCTCTGAATTGTCCTCATTTATTACACACGCCAGAATCTCAATCATTCGTCTCTTGGGCCCCACGGAGCCTTATATGCGGTGTGAGATGGGGTGCCTTCAATTGCCCTCATGAATTCTCGCTGCCTCATCCGAACCACGCGGCGGCAACGCTAAGGAGCTCTGTCGCATCTGCGTGCGAATTAAAATGCAGACACCCTCCAATGAAGGAAATTGAAGGATTTCCAGGAATTTTTCTCCTTCAGTGGCACGGATTAAATTCCGACAAATCCTTGTGGGTGAGATGTGATTCTCACTCTCTCAGAGATACATACTTCAGGGTACTTTTTCACGCTGACAGAAGATGTAAGGAAGAGAAAGAGAAATCGAACATGCATGTGTGCAATTTAACATTTTCTATTCAATACAAGAAAGTATAGTCAATGGGTTAAAGTATTGAAGCTACAGATTTCTTCAATTTCTGCTGTAAAAATCGACAGACAAGCGCACAGGAAGCAATTCCTTTTTAATCGTATGAGCCAGTGTGGAGCTGTAGGGATTGCTGGATTGATTTTTCTCAAGGAAGCATTAATTTTCTATTGGATTCCGCCCCACACAAGCGTGGCCGCTGGTTGACTGGAGAACGACCACACGGTCGAGTACTCGTGGACAGTAATAAATAAAATAGAGTTATCGCTCGATGGCTTTGAGGGTGTTCCTCCTTTCCGAAACGTTCACAACATCAGGAAGTACATCACACTCAAAGGGTGGTGGGCAATAAAAAAGCGACAAATCCCGAGGAGATGTGGTCTCACTCCAACGCCTGCACACGCTTTGGGTTACGATCCCGTGCAAAAGTGCGAGGATGTCTGTCCATGACATGATAGATAAATGAAACATGTGTAGAATAAAATTACTGGAGTCCGCACAGGAAAATGTGTTGCTGCTGAAGAGATGATTTTCGCCTATTGCGCCGGGAATGTGTGGGAAAACATCAAGATTTAGGTCAGGTTTTTCACTTTCCGCCCCAACTCGTGGACCCTCTGTCAATGGTCACCATCTATTTTTAGATAAGACTGCGGGGCGAATATAAAAGTGCGGAGCAGAAGGTGCAAAGGATCTCATTAGGGACCTGGAATTACTTGTATTATTGGAGCTTAATTCACAACGAAGGATTTATCTATGTCATTCATCCGCATCCATTTGCTCAACAACTGTGAGGGATTTCCTGGAAATGTAGAAACTTTTATATGATCATAACTTTCTCAGTGAGCAAGCAATGACGGATTTTCTTTAGAAAAGAGATAGAAAGTTTTAAAATAGTGATAAAAGACTGATATTGAAACTAATACATCATACAAAACAGATGAAAACTTTGTATTTCGTCTGTGTGTATTCGATACGCCAGATTTGCACTGAATTGTCTTTAATGAAGCGTAAATATTCCTAAAAGCCCTTGATAATTTCAGAAGAAACCTCTGGAGGAGGACAAAAACCCGCATCTCACGATGAGACGCCCAATTGAGTATGATCCGGCAAAAACAAAGAATCAAATGACGAATTGAATTACGACTGGAGAATAATGAGACTTCTCTCTGTCTTTAGGCACCCTCCATTCGCACTCCGGGTGGCAATTTCAACGCCCGTGCGGAGGGAGGACAATTAAAAATTACACTCAGAGAGGAATATTTTATTAGAGCTTTTTTAGCGGACGACGGAGGAGCACCGCCGTTGGCGATTTGCTATACTTAATTAAACAATTAGACACAATAAATTAAATCCAAAATCCCTGGTAGAATTTAATTTATATCCCAGTGCAAGACAGAAGTGAGAATGATATTGGTTTATTGGCTCGAGGGGTGAATCAACAAATCTGTTGAAGAGACGTCCAGGTATACTTGACTGTTGTGCCGCAAACCATTGACATCAAATGCAGCAACTCCATCCCTGCCATTCATATAATCTCTCCAATTGGCCCCAACTTCTCCCGGCGGCACTCGACCTTGTGTCGACGAGAAATGCCCCCCATTAAGATGGAGGTATAATATCAATCAAATCAGATGAATTTGGGTGAATTTCTCAGAATTTCAAGCCATCAAAATCTTCTGAAAGCCACCAAACAATAGTCAAATACAATTCTGGTCGGTTCTTCTCAGGGTATTTCAATTCAATTTTCTGTTCAAAAAGTCGTAAACATTTTTGGCATTTTAAAGAAACTTTTGCAAAGTTCTCTCTGTGTTGGCAAGAGTCGTAATTTAAGCTTTTAAGTACTAGAGAGACATCGCAGCAGAGAAAACCACAACTTTCTGGCACCCAGACCTGAAATTTTATGTGTACCTTCCAGAAATGACTAATAAAATGCTTTCTCATTCTTCCACATTTTGCCATGCACACTTTCACACTAAGTCCTTGTACTTCCTACCGCACTGAATATGGTAATACATTCATCAAATTCTCCCCAAAAGTGTCTCCTCAACTAAATGTTATTGGGGCAATTCTGCAACTTGTGTGTTCGTCTAGATACTCATTTAATGCCATACGTACTCAGATGGCTAACACATTAATTCTCCTCTTAAAACATAGAATGCCATATGTACATGTATGTTTGTTCAACCAAGAACTATGTATCATATGGAGGAAAGTTTGCACTTGTGATACGTAATAACTAAATTCTGATGCTCTTCGCATTTGTGTTTGAGGGGAAGATCGTGTTAAATTAGAACTTAAGACATCGATCTTATAAGTGTTCTAATTCCTATGTTAGCAACTGATTCATGGATATAATTATTGTATGCAAGTTACTTGCTAAGACGTTTATAAAGTTAACAATGCAACCGGATCGAGGCAAAATTTATGTAGAGAAGATAATTGATTTTGCTCATAAATCTAAACAGGACTCCCTGATGAGCATGAATTTTCACCGTGATTTCATATCTCGATCTTTGCCAGAATGCAACTTGACGCCATCATCAATCTCTAGTGCAATAGGAGAGTGAAATGCATTTTAAATTGCCATGTGTTGCCTTCATGTGGCGTTAGTACGAGGAAATGCCACTTTATCGGGCGATACTGCACGACGATGCAGCTGGGAATCAGAGAGTCTTTGAGATGCTAAGGGAAATTCTTACGTGGCTTGCACGAGGAACGTAATCCCAAACATTTCAAATCCCGATGGGGGTGACATTTCAATAGAGTACAAACTATCACCCACAGTAAGAAGAAGACTTTAAATTAATTCACAGGGACCTCTAGTGGATTCTACGTGCCTCCACGTTTCGTGTTGACTTGGGGATTTCGAGTTGAATGCATGAGAGGAAGCTAATAAATGTTGGTGAAAATGTGGGCGGCAAGTGTGAGGAGGAAAACATATAAATCTCGAAGCACAAACAGACTTGGAGCAAATATTCCGAATTTTCCCACAAACTTTTCTCCTCAAATTGATGCTCAATTGATTGCTTATATGAAATGTTCTAATTGAATAATTCATCACCAAATATCATCTAGTCTAGAGTATAACTGAAGACTGTCCACATCAATTTGGTCAATGGAGAAAACTTTGGCGTTCAATTTGCCACTTCAGCACACTATTTGATTGCGACGATGAATGATTTGGTGAATTCCTGGCCATAATTTGCTGAAAGTCTATGAATGTACACCTCAGTCTAATTCATCGAAGCTGCAAAATTTTCTCTCTCTCTGATTTTCTGGTGTGAATATCACATAGATCAGAGCAAATAGCACCAAACATTGTCCTTCCATTAGGGTTTATGAAAGCCATATCCAGAGCATATGACAGCTGAGATACAAAATGTCGAGTGTCTCATTAAGTGACAAGTGTTGTAGATGCTCGGGTGTTGTGGATTTCATGAGAGACTCAATTTCGCAACTCTAATGCTAAATGCACTCATTTTGTGGTGAGTGAAATCTCTTGCCCATCCAATCGAATAATTAAACTTTCCACTCTATGAAAGACATAATTTCAGTGTGTCTAGAATTAAGTGAATTTCATTAAATCTGTGGAGCATCTTTAATATTCAGGGATTGAATGTTTTAGTTAAAATCTTTAAGTAATTTTCAAATTCACTAATGATCACAAGTTGAAGAATTTTCAAGCGAGACAATCAGGAAATGCTATAACAAATTCCCAATGCATTTCTTAGGTAAATAATCAATCAACCTTATTGATTTCCTCGCGGAGCAATGGTACATTTGGTTGTGGGCCACTAGGGACATTCATGTAACATGAATGGGATGGTGATTGCTGACCAAGCTGACCAATGATGGTATCTCTCCTTTGGAAGCCACATCTCATGTGCAAGTATAATTGCTTTAATTGACATTTTATAGTGAAATGCACGTTTAAGAGTGAGCTGTGCACAAATATACGATGCCGTTTTGTACAACTAAATCACATTAGAGTAGTCCGTTCTGCCTCTCGCTTTCCATACAATCCATGCGAATTTTCCATGGTTTAGTTGGGTATCAGCCGAGTGCTTTTGGGTATGCAACAAAAGGAACATCATTGGATTCACCACAGAATTTATTTGAATGGAACAGATCAATTTAATTTGAGTAACAGCTACTAATTAATTATGCTACAATGTTATAATTAGACCAGCCCTTGCTGGTTTGATTTACAGGATAAACCACGAAGGATTTAATGAACATTCCACTGGAAAAGCGTACAGTTTCGATGTTTTATGCGAGGTTTTAGAAAAATTTCAACCGTGAAAATGTTCATCTTCCCAACTATAAAGGTTTGCTGTGAACTCATTCGATTTTTGATGATTACTTTCCAACATATTCCTATAGAGCTTTTCATGGAGTGTATATAGTAATGCACACTCCCCACACCTCTGTGATGTTCAATAGATGAAAAGCAGTGCAATTTTTCATAACGCATGCGGTAAGAAATGAGAGTAAAGTCAATAGGAATGCTCCCATTGGTGCACATTCATTCAGTGATGCAATGAAAAAGCAGTTTTCCACCTTGTTCTTTCACTTACCTCCGTTGTGGAAGCACTGAGACTGATTTTCAATGAATATGAACGTGCTTTTGTGCCAGGAGCAGAGTAAAAGACAAGGGTGTGTTGTGAGAAGAGTGGAGAATCTTTGTGTTGCTATAATTGATGGACAGAGAAAACGTGGTGAATACAAAATGACTTTCCTGCATAAATTGTGTAATGGGAAATTTGATAAAAACTCTTAAATGTATTTCCTCTTTCGCTATTTTACATCTAATATAATTTGCGCGAGGCGAAGCAAAATTGCATCATGGTTAGAAAATATCATGATGCCTGTAAAAGGTACTTAAGTTAGAATTTAATTTTCAACAACAAATCAGAGGGAAAATGTAAATAATAATTGATGCCACAAATATGCAATGCTTTAACTTTTGTTCCACTTTCAATCCTATAACTGCTTTTCTATGAACGACCAGAGAAGCTATTTCTCATTTCGTGCTATACTAGGAAGATCTCCGAACTGAATTGTCGAAATGTCTGTCGTATTTGCCACCAAACTTCGCAGTTGAGGGTTCTTATACGCTCTGCACCCAAAATGAATGCAAAGTGTCTAATATAAATGCTAATAAAAGCGTTCTCACCATTTGATGAATAACTCCGCCAAACAGAAATTTTATTCTACCCTGTCTTTCTGCTATTATTACAGTGAAATTGACACTTTATGAGGCGGAATTGTACCCACAATTTATGACACCCAATCAAATGCCAGGAAGTAGCTCAGAAAAATGTTTAACAATTAACTTTATCCAAATAAAACATATCTTTTCGCTTATGCTAAATTTTCATTTTCATTAAAACGAAAATACAGTTCTACGAGAGAGCGCAGTTTGCTATTTATATTCCCTTAAATGTGACTTGCAAAATTTTATTCGAAAAGAATTTTCTCTGACTTGAATAAGACAAATTCCATTGAGCATTTTTCAGGCAACACTTAAAAGTGCTCCCAGAAGTGCGTATCATCACAATAGTCCTTCCAGCTATGTAATCAATTATTTTTGCCGTCTAATCGTCATAAAAAAGACATTAGAAATTATTAGCTACTGGCCTATTCATAACAATTACAGCTTGGATAATTAAGTGGTTTGAGCTTTAACCTTGCTTGATGGATTAAGAGGGTTTTAATATTGAATTCCTTCACTGAAACATTCACTGCGGAACGACATGAAAATGCTAATGGTTTGCTTTCGCTGATATTTGATCACTTGAGGAATTGCGTGATTTTTCTCACAATTTGTTTGTAAACAAGTACATTCAGGAGATGATTGAATGATCAAAGAGGATCATCGAAATCACTACAGAAGTGCTGGTAATTGAGGAAAAACTCCACATTTTGAGGCTGAAAAATGGAAAGAAGACAAGTGCCATGCCTGATAAATAGACAGACTCCAATCAATAAATGAAGCATGGGTGGTGAGACTAAAATAAATCACTCTCTGTTGCTCTCCTCTTGTGTTGGAGAGGTTTGGTCTATGATAGTGTATTGAAAATAACTTTGAGTCGTGGAAGTAGTTCAATAATGACTCGCAAAGTTTTAGGACTATAGCCGTAGAAGGACGGAAGAGTCAGCGAGGGACTCTATAAATAAACCTTTTCATCCCATTAATGTTGCTACATAATGTAAATCTATGACCAAGCTATATTTAAATATTTTATTACATTCAAAACACAATGAGGATCCAACCTATTTCGGATAAAGTTAAAAATTCACGATTTGATTGTTATCCATAAGCAAGCTGGAATCCAAAAAGGAAAACTTTCCTAATGTAAATTCATAAATTTTGTAAGTTTGAGGGAAAAATCACCCCCTTTTGGCTCTTGTAATTCACAAATGTTTAACAAAACTTTTCATTTTGACACAGTCATTAGTCTGATACAAATATGAGCCACAGCAAAATTGACCAGCAGTTGGCGGCATGCTTTATTATGTTGGGCTATAAAAAGCGAGTCTGTGGAGATGAAGTGCGTCGAGATGAGAGCCTCGATGAAAGCTGTCATGATCATCAATCAAGTTTCTCATCATCTCAGTGAGAAGTCTTCCATGCCAAATATGATAGGTGAAGGTTGTTCTTGATATACTTCCCTTCCATTCTAAAGCTTCGTTCTCTTCCACTGCCACAGTTTGGTTTTGATAATACACTGCGTGATGAATGCTTGCTTTTGGCAATATTCCTGAATTTTCCTCTCTGTTTGTCCAATATACAATTTATGGAGCGGAGAGAGAGAGGGAGAATTGCATCAAGAACTCAATCTCATGACCAAATAAAGCTTTCCAATATTATTTCAATGTGGATTTGTGGCAATTCAAACACAATTTCACTGGAACTGTTAATCCGAAGCTGAATATTTATTGCACAGATTGCGTGTTACATTGAATCCCAATGCAAATATATATAGTTCAGTTAGCTGAAGAATACATGCCAATATCATTGTGTACACATTGTAAATTTTACATCGATTTCGTTTTAAATTTCCGCCGTAATAGCTTATTTTGTTATCTTCAAATCACAAATATCCGCATCGTTTCACATACATTGGCCGGTACTAGACACATTTTGTCACGCTTAAATCTGCTCATTTCCCGCACATTACTTGATAATATGAAAAATTCCTTCGAGTACATGCTTTAAGTGAGGAGAATTCTTCAAGAAAGTCCAGATAGACCAGAGAGTTTTGTGTGCTTTATGAGCACACAGAGTATATATAGCATCCTCGAACACGTTTCCTTAATGGCACTGAGAAAGGTGACAAGAAAAATGTATAGAAATTACACGAAGAGAAAATTAGATTTTGCACTTATCTTTCCTCCTATCTGACTGAGTAATATGGATGAAATGACGAGATGGTTGGTATCTGTTAATAGAACTTTAATAAATCCTATCCGAGATGTGGGGATGATGTGGAAAGTTTATTGAATCGTAAAAATTATGTGCATTTGACTCGACATCCACAATTTCACACTGCAAATCTTCTTGACTTTCTCGCTTCGCAGCACTAAAGCGACTCGGAAAGTATGTCATTTGTGCGCTAAGAGCGCAGCGATTTGCTGGATTTGGCACCCTTTTTGAGCCTCATTTGCCCCAACGTCATGGGGTGGGCGCAATTAAATTAAGAAATGTATGAAGGTAATAAATCAAATGACACAAACACTGCGCCACAAGGAAGAGTCGAATTAATAATCCCAAAGTGATTTTATTATTCATGAGAACGATGGGGTGATATTTTGAAGTGCGGGACAGAGACAGAGAGAGAGAGACCTCCTCTTGTTGAGGGTTACAGTCTAGGCAAAATGGGGTTATATTTATAGCATCATTCCGCACGAATTGACCAAAAAACGTAAATTTCGCCAAGCGAGAGTCACAATTTACTATGCCAAGTCGTCTTGTGAATTTTGTGGATGAAAATGAAGACAAATTGGGTTATATCTGAGCTTCACGCTGAACATCTCTTGCTTTTCAGTTGTAAATCCGTAGTGTTCTTGCTTTACTACCGCATTGTGACTACCATTCTGATTAAAACGCTTCAATTTTCACTCTAATCAATTTCGTCTCAAGGGTGTCATAAATCCAGGACCTTTGAATAAAAGCGCCAATTAAATTCTAATTACATCTAAATCAAGGAGACCAAGGTGTTTCCAGGTGAATTAAAAAGAAAATGAAGCAGAAACATGAACTTTAAAAACCTACACATCACGCAGATTGCCTCCAAATTCAAAAAGTCAAACTGTGTGCGCCGTTATGGCATTGGATAATTTGAAATGTTTCATTCAGAAATAGACACTATACATATGAGAAATATTTTCGCATTGTGGGTTAGCCTAATCTATAAATAGGCGCCCAATTCATTTGCCACTTTAATTTGCGGTGGATGAGGAAATCATTTACAATTCTGTTGTGCTTTCCACAATTGAGTTTAAAAGTTAATTCGCAAGTTGAATATGACGAGTGGATTTTGCAAAAGGGAATTACAATGTGAATAGAATGGTGTTTCGTTTGTACACAAGTGACTTTTCAAGCACTGTTGTGATGCACCTCTCAGCATGGTGGTTGTTTTTCATAGCAATTTAAGGCAACAATCGTCTTGTGTGTACAAATGCTGAGTTGATGCAACTTCGTGAAGCCACCCTTTGCTTAAACCAGGAAAATGCAATTAGGGAATGATAAACAGTGCTAGTGGATCAAAATAGAGTGTGTATTTCTCCCGATTACACTTGTCTCTCTGCAATTTACCCTGGCATTGTGGCACTGCAGCTGTTCATATGCCGAATGAATTATAAATTGTCGCTCTTCCACCCACTTCACAGCACGCTATAGAGAATCCAACCATCCTTTGGCACTGATGGTGTATTAATTTAATCACACTGAGAACTTGTACCTCAGAGGTTTTACGGTCTAACAACAGCCACCAATTGCTGTGCAAACACACACCTTTTCGGTGGCATTACATTTCCCTGGCTTGAATTTTCTGATATTGTTACATGAGAATTATTTCTACTTCTTTCCCCCCCCCCCCCAATGCTCTCTCTATGCTGGAAAGCATAAAGGGTGAGAATGGAGAAATTCACGATGAGAGCGCTATCATGAAATTACTTTGCATAGATTTTAATACCATGACAACATACAGAGTCACAGCTTGGCTGTCTGGAATGTGTCTTGAGGACTGCGACGACTATATACGATGGGAAATCTTGCAGCCAAGTGATTTCCGCTCAACAGCCATGGCATGCAAGAAAAGCCACCCGACGTTTGATAATTAACTCAATGTGTCGACAATTGAATTGAAAATGCGCCACAAGATAGCTTCTGACGAACACACTCGTGAGGTCATTAGCACATTAATTATGCTGCGGGAGGACTTTCACCTCCACGCGCATTAATCGAGAACGTGCTCAGTCGCCAAGAAAATGTGTCACCTTTGCATACAATATATATTCTCGCCTGGGAATTCTGCCAGTTTCGCTGCGCGAAAAAGAATCCCGCCCAAAGGTTAATCGGCCATTACTCTTCCAACAAAGGCACGGCTGGAGGAATCTAGGAATGCTTTCGAGGGTGGAATCAGGTCCTTTTCTCACTTGTCTATCGCCCACATTGTCTGTCGCGGGGGTGACAAAAGACGAATCTTTACGTAAAACAAACAATCCAATTCATGAGAATCACGAGTGAAGAGTCCTTAATTAAGCCGTCGCATTTGACTTTATAGACATTCTTATAATTCTGCATTAAGGATTTCAGAGTACATATAGTACGTCAAGAATTGTTTTGCATCTACTCTCTCGTGCATATTATAATAACGTGCACTAATAAACGAATTTAACATTTCCACAGCGACAATTGTATTTTTTTTAGTCCCTTTTCTCATTGTTTTACACAAAATATTTCCCACGAGAATGATAACAAAAATTACTTTCATGCGAAGTGTCTGGGTTATTCCTAATCCGCTTAATTCATTTCTTTTGTGAACTTCGCTTGATGACTTGAACATCGTAACTCAGGAAAAATTAAATGAAAAAGTTAAAAGCATGACCTTTTCGCATAAGATGAAAGGTCACTAATTAGTACATTCAGCTGTATGAGATTTGTTTCAGACAATATAGCATTATGAGCTGTGACTGTGAGTTTCATAATATTTATTAGAATTCACTGTAGCAAAACAGTATTAATTGAGTATATTATTTGAATTTCCAATCCATGTGTCAGTCCATAAAGTGAAGTTTATGAATTGAAATTGGGTCTGTATTTTTCAAGATTCCCATATAAAATCCACGCCTCATGGCACGAGTGTTGATCTACTGAATGAGGCAATCTCTATTACAATCACGACGAACTTTTATTAAAATTATACCCACCGTGAAGGAAGGCTCGTGGACCGATAATGGTGTTATTTTGCCTTTACAGTGGAAACTTTCTTGTCGGTGGTGAGAGGTTATTTATCAAATAGAATAGCTGAACCGTTGAAAATATGTGCTATCGTGTAAGCAAATTTGGAATAGGGGAAAAATAGATTTGCTGGGTATAAAATAAACCATGGAAATGTTTCCCAATGATTTTTCTCAAGGATTTCACCACTATTTTCTCTTTTTTGTGGGCGTTGAGTGAAAGCAAAATGTTACAAAAGTAGTTCTGAATCATTTTACATTGTGAAGATTTCTTTTCTTCAATGTCTGTTTTGTATACGAAGGAGTTTGGCAACAAGACAACTAAGTAAACTAGATATTTAGTGTTAACGAAACCTAATGGAAAGTCTTCTTCTTACAATAGCACGATAGGAAAAATCATAAAGCATTTTATGTGTAGAATATAATTATATCGATGATACATATTGATGTGAAGATGAGACGTCGTTCATTGATTTTCAATTAATTTCTCCTCAAATGCCATTAAGCTTTTCTATTAGTGAATGTGAGACTTCAAAAGCTTCTCTTACCATCGCCATGACATGGAGTTTTTGCGCCGAAAGCATGATGGCAAAGTGCCTTAAATTTCCCACTTAAAGCCAGACAATTTGGTGTGAGACCGAAAGCTTTGATGGACTTTAAGGGGGAAAAAATTCAACGAATTCACGTTGTGATTCTAATTAATATTCAATATTTCAACAGCAATTCATACACAGTAAACTAAGTAATTGTGTGACCAAATAATGCGCATAAATAGAGTTAACAATTTGTTCAAGAGTGCATTGAGTATGCAACAGTATAAAGTTTTATGGCTTTGGAGACGGTGCAATCAATAAAACACCCATAAAAGTTTGTGAATGAAGAGAGAAATGCAATGGAAACTGCAATCTATAAAATTCTTATGCGTAATTTAGCACTGCGCCATGTGTTCGGTCTTCCACTATAAATCATTGAGTGAATTGAGTGATGAAAATTAAAATATTTCAACACATTGAATGGCAAATTCATGTAAAGATGGGCAGGAAATCAATTTTTGCATGGCCGTAATGCGCTTGACGTGATTGTGGCGTCGGGAATAAATTGTCTAAAGTTAAATCTCACACTAAATGATATGTGCCAGCCAAACGAGCGCCGCACAATAGATTTTGCAAAGCTATGCCATTCAATTATTGAATTACATTTGAAAGCTCTCATAAGCCGGTGATTAAGAATGACAACATTTATGTGTGTTTTCAGTAGACAGTCACAACTGATAGCAGTGTCCTTTTGTCCCTTCGCATCGGCAACAATTGAGCTTGCTTTCAACTGCTCTAATTGGCATATTGCGCCTCCGCGTTCGATGACCCTTAAATTTTCCCGCTCGCCTCCATCCAATTTAACGTTCACCGTAGAAACGGGCTTTTTCAAAAGCTTCTTGCGCTGATTCGATTTCAATTTGTGCCAAATTCCCATATAGCAAATCAACCGAATTGCTCATGGTTCGCTCCCATTAGAATTATTTAGGTGCGTATGTACATAACACCATATAATGCTCAGCAATGAATATTCAATTTCGAATAGATTTTGTCATTGTAGATTTCAGCAATAAGCAGACAGCAGAAATGGGTGAAAAAAGTGTGAAACAGTGTTATATTGCGTATTTACATAAGGTTAAAAAAAATCCACAATCCTAAATTAAACAATGTTTGCAAATTTACTTCATGCTGATTTATTATAAAATGAAAAAAAGACAAACAGAAAAGCAAACTCAAAACTTTTTTGCGCCACAATTTAACACCAAGGGAGAATTATGGCAATGAATTCTCCAAGTTAGCCTCTCTTTCACCCACTCTATTTGCATAACATTGTTATTTGGGGTTGTTTTTGATTTTCCTGTCTACAGTGCTCAGTCGAAGGACACGGACATGGCGAGCGGCAATATATAGGTGGAATTTTCCGTGCCGCAAAAAAACGGAAATATTTCTTCGAATTCACACTCAATTCTAGCTCCTTGGCGGAATGAATTGATTGTAAATAGTCTCTCGAGGGCTATAAAAATATCTCACGACCCTATAAAAAGAATTTATAGAAGGAGAAAAGCACGAGGGTGACGCCATTGACATTGTCATTGGGTCTGCTCTTATCATAAGGCAATAAATGTTTTACTCATCCTTGGAATTATGTTCTTCCACAACGTATAACCACACATATTGACGATTTCCTCATAAATTATTAATCAAAACCTTGTTCACACACAATGGGTGACCCAGGGATGAATTTCATTCAAACATTCACACAATTTTCTCAATTTTTTTTCCCTCTCCACATGATCGATCCCCTCAAGTGGTCTCATACGCCTCACACTATCATGGAATTTTTCCACGGCATACCTTAAGTACTGAACTGTGATACCATCGATAACTTGGCTTCCAGGAATATCTCGATGTTTACCAAGAGGTGTTTACCTTCCCCTTCAAATAGAGGATGTCAGACAAACATATGTATTTTACAAATGGAATTCATAACACGAATATAAAGCATAATAATAATAATTCAGCTCGAGAATGCATCCGCATAGATTCTTGTTATTCTCTTCCGTTCCACTAGTTCTAAAATTCCCGGAATAACAGAGCGTGAATGAACTCATGTTGTGTATAAAATATTTCTATGAAGCATAATTTGCATGATAATATACAGTTGATTTTCGACTTTTTCGGATTGTATATGATAATATACTTTGCAGCTTCATTTGTATTCATCAACAGTTGAAAATAATTCTAGAACACAAGTAATAATCTCGAAAATTGCATTATAATACTTGGTCCGCTTGCAAGATAATCCCTTTATCGCAAACTAAATGTGTTAATCACATTCAATTATGTGTAAGTACATTTTGGCAAGGAGAGAAACTTCACCAGACTAACATGATAGATCAATGTCATCATCAGCAGAACATCCCCCAAATTGCTGTAGCTTGACGTCAAGAGTCTCACAAACTTGCCAAGGTGGTAGAGTTGAAAATTCCATTTCATCCTAAATGATGTTGAAAATTATTTACAAATATTATTTACCCACACATTCCCGCTATATGGCAATTTCCCGTGGGGGTGGAGTAGACCCATAAATTGGCGCAGTCGGAACTTTTTGCTCGTTTTACTTGTCGTGGGCGCCACACAGTGAGCCATTAACCTGTCACCAGTTATCTCAACGAGGACTGCGTGAAGATGCCAGTTACTCCCCCGTGCGAGAGTTACAGCCACATTGTGGGACACCCCGAAACCACCCATGAAACCGCCCACAAATAATACGGAATAACACACGCTCACACCCTCGCACTGTCAACACACTACAGCAACCCCGTGCACCGCACTTGCAGTCCCTGTGGATTCGAGATGCGGAGCGGAAGTAAAGGTGCGACTGAGTGGAAACTATGAGACTTTCCAAAGGTGTTGCTGAAGCAAAAGACGGTTGATTAGACGATATATGGTAGTTGCGGGAAGCAACTTTGGCAGATGCCTGGATGATTTCTCGCACAAATTAAACATGTCTTTCATTAAATTGTAGAATTGGACTTTAAATCCAATGCATAAGCTGTGAATTTTGGTTTATAAACAGCATTCAGGAACTTCTATCCGGCGGAATACCAATCTCGCTTGCAAATTTATTACAACCCTTTGAAAGATTGCATCAATGGCGGAATATGTGGAATAGAGAAGCGGAAAATGAAGTGCTCGGTAAACACACTGGAAAACTTCATCATTTCTGTGGTATTTTATGGGATTCATGTGGGACAAAGAGATGCTTTCTGAAGCACACATTTTTTACAATTTTTAATATACCTGGAAACCGTATCAGTGCATATTTCAAATATTGCTGCAAAATTTCATCCTAAAAGAAAACTCTAAAAAAAATTATAGCTGTGTAAGTGGTTGAAAAGAATGTGATCTAACATCGAGATTCAATTTACTCCACTTCAGAAATTCCGGATTTATGTACACGTGTGTTTCGTTTTAAAATTTATCTCCTAGCTGAATATTTGAGTGCAATGTGAATGAGAACACGACAAATGTTCTTAGAATGAAGTCTCAGTGTCAATGACGCAACCTCAGACGTGTTTGTCGGCTTCCTCTAGCAGCACAATGATTAATCCATGTGGTATCGATCTTAAGTGACATCAGAGCTCTGAGTTCGTGATTTACCACAGCACCTCTGGTGTGGATTTAATTCGGAATTTTGACACTGCGAGGGTCTCGCATGAGAAATTGAATGGATGTGGGGAAAGCGCGTGAAAATTAAAAGCTCATGGTTAGAGAGCACTGTGATTTCCTAGAGGGTGAAACACACCGCAAAATGAAATGTTAAATGATCTATGTGTAAATTGATAAATTCCTTGGGATTATTGCCTCTGCTCCGACTCTCTTAGATATGAATGTAAACATCAGGCGCCTGAATTGCGTCACATATTCCCAGGCAATTCTCCCCGTCTGTGTCTGGCAAATCCCCATGAATTTGTTCCTGGAACTCCGTCTCGCTTCTTGTAAATGTGACGTAGTTGGGCTTCTATCTATGTTTTGTCAACGTCCTCGCCCCCGGAGAATGTGCTATTAATTTTGCTGATTTCACTCTCTTTCCAGATCATTGTTGCCGCACGTTGGCCGCCGATGTGGGTGTTGAGCCGGGCGCCGGGGGTGTGAGGGCGTATAGCCCCAAAAATGTGGGGATGATGGTGCCATTTGCGGTCCATTCTGCGGTGAGACGGGCCTGAGTGTGGGCGTGAGTTTTTAGCTGTGACTGACATCTGGCATTTCGAATCCTTGCATGGCTGCTTCCGGTACTTCCCAGTTGCACCGAGTATCAACTTCAAAATGGGCAGGAGAACTCTTCCGCTCGGATCACCGCAATCACGACTAGGTATGTCGATCTATTATTTGTTAAATCCACCATTCATGCTCTTCCTACGCAAAACCCATGAAAGCTTCGTGAAAATCAAGGCTTGTAGTGCACAATTGCATTTGCATGCGTGCATAAAGACAAGGGTTCATCACCACAGGTGAATTAATTTGTAGCAAATTATCTTCTCAAACTTGTCTTTGTTTTCCAAAATTGATCTCACAATAGCCGATAACTGCATTGTCAATCACAGATGCCAAACTGAGCTGTTTCTGAAGAAATAATCTCCTGAAGAACGAATTCAATTTCACAGTATTAATTCATACTGATAAATCAATGCCTCGAGCCTGAAAATGACAATTTATAATTCAATGCGTAAGAGCAATAGCTCGTCGGTCTTTAAATTTAGCCAAATAAGTGGTTTTCTCTTCCATTACAGACTCCCACGTGGAAGACGTCGGAGGGAGTGATAGAGGTGACCTACAGGTGGGAAAGTGGTCAGTGTTGGTATCACCATGAACCAGACAGAGTGCTCAAAATTAATTGAAGCCGTTGAGTGGACGGAACCGGGAAATCTAGTGTCACTGGCGGTGCTTGCCGTTATCAATGTGCTCGTGATTGTGGGCAATTGCCTCGTGATTGCCGCCGTCTTCTGCTCCCATAAGCTCAGGAGTGTCACGAATTTCTTCATTGTGAGCCTCGCCGTGGCGGACCTGCTTGTCGGACTCGCCGTTCTTCCGTTCTCCGCCACATGGGAAGTTTTCAAGGTAAGCCTATTACATCTCACCCGACAATTTCACCTCACTGAGGAAAAACCAACATTCTTCTGCTCAATTGTGCCTGAGCACCGCACATTCGTGTCGCTATAAAAAGTAAATCATTCCCATGCCATCGGGAGAGTAACTCCCTCAATATGGTCATTGTGGGGTATTATACTCTTGTGGGATTCCCATTGGCGTGGTGTACATGAAATAATAGATATACTCCACATGCAGGGAATCAATATTCAATTTACGTCATTGTTGGGAGTTTTATAAATTTATGGCGAACACTAAACGCCATCGTCATTTATTCGATATTAAATTGCAGTGAAAGGAAGAGTCGATTTGAGGCTGTTACCACAGAATTTTATAGTGAGCCAATGACAATTTATCTACCATCGGGTCTCATTCATGAAGGGCAATCTATTTTTGGTGATGAAAGGACAAGGATACTCTATACGGAATATTAAACTACTCAGCTCTGTCGGGCTTCCCCTAATAAACTTTATTCATGTCAATTAGAATTGGATTGATTGTGCACGCATTGTGAGAAGGACTCTCAGGCGCAGATACGGAACGCCCAATATTTAGCACGAAAAATAAAAGTTATGAGAAGAATATGAATATAAATGTCACTTTATATAATTTACTCACTGCATTAATCATCATTATTTTCCCTTATCAATCCTAACTCTTTTCGTAATATCATTGGACTGAGTATTTCGGTGTCGCACGTTTTAATCATTATTCTTGAGACACTCTTGTTCTGTAAAAAATATATATATATCTTTAATATAGAAAGGTCTTATTTCAAACCTTAATTTTTTTAAGCGATGCTATATATTTATACACTAAATAAGCATTAAATTCTAAGGAACACTTTAAATTTAGAGCACTCTGGAAATGCAGAGCAGTTTTTAATTAGATTTTGGCTTCAATTTCATATGTATTTTGATGCATTGTTGTTGACAAGGCAGATGATGTCTTAAATTAAAGTGTGTCAAGATCAGAGCAAAAGCTCATCAGAAAGTTTATTAATATGTCGTTTGAGACATTGATTTGATGAAATTGAAGTCAATGTTTCAGGAATAATACTATATTAAATGCTTAATCCAATTTTAATGTTTTAAAATGAAACGATTTTCCCAGATTATGCAAAAGCGCAACCGTTTATTTGCAACCGTCTGCAAATAAATTATTATCAACCAAAATGAGTTGAATTAGAAGGCTGAATGAGTAATTTTTCACCTAACAGTCGATATGTGATGACAGGTATTAAATTAACAATTACGTAAGCTAAAACTAACATGATTAAAATCACTGACTTCTCCCGTCAATCAAATTTCAATTATTTCGTTGGCATGAATCATTCTAATTTTTAATTTAATTACCTTTCCTAAATATTGATCAGAGTTACGAATAATTATTGAATTTTGACTTGATGATATTATTCTATACTTGCATTTTCATCAGAAACTTAATATCACATATTGAATAGCCAAAGTTTTCATTGATTATTCGCTAATTAACAACTTTGCTTATTATGCAATTATCAAGGCAGTTATTAATAATATAATGCTCATTAAAAGTTACTCTTATCATGTAATGTACACGATAAATTCAGATATCAGACTGCGAATCGCACTTCTCGTATGTCACTGAAATTCATATAATAACTACAAATGAGAAAACTTTGCGAAGAAATTGCATATTAAGGATTCTAACTTATTACATGTTGATTGAATCTGACGATTATTACATATTTATAGCTTACTTGTCATATTTCATTAGTGCGATATCATCGAAATATCCCCATTTGTCAAAAGATAAACCTTGCTAGTGTGAACTTATTCAACGTTCTTCCAGACAGTAATGTAGGCGACATGAAGATTAATTAAGATTAAATATTACAAGCCTTTACAGTGAGTGAGTGCGGAGTTTTCTCTTTGAAAGCGCAAAAAGAAAGATTATTTACAGAGATACACACCCTCATTTCTAATGTAATCTTTATAGAACTTTCAAGGCTGGTCTCAGTCACTGATTTTCAGCAATTATATCGCAGTCATAAGAAAATTTCAGACGAAAAATATTCGTTCTCACCTTGACTCTCCCACCTGGTGTTTTCAAGTTCACAACATTCAATCTTCAATCCTTAATGATTTTCCCACCTATTTTTGCAACAGACCATGTGCTATTAACAGCGATTTTCCATTAGTTTCCGCCTTGTTTTCGGGTCTCTTCTCGAGCACTCCTTCTTTCCTTGGTGGCTCCGTAAATGGCGGAGGGCTCCCTGAGCTACAACTCCATAAAACATAATCACCGCATTTTGTGGCGAAAAGATAAATAGGGCGAATAAATGACTCCGCTCGGCAACACTCTTCCTTTTCCCTCGACAGCCAGAAGGTCGGTCTCGAAGGCACTAAATTTCTTGGTCATCGCAAATATTACCCATGCTGCTCGTGTCGATGAAGAATGTGCGAGAGATAAAATAGTAGAAAGCCAAATTAAATATTTAGGGACGGTTAACAAGTGTCTTGTTCGCCTTCTACAAGTTGGAAAGTTGGCGATGAATGGTCCACAAAGAGGGACAATTATCGATTTTCTACGTATTCACTTTGCTGATCTGTCATGAACTACGTTTTCGAGAAAAAAAAATCGCTTGTTTAAATGATTGCGCTGAGCAAATGAACCCAAAAATGTTTGTCGAAAAAAAGCACACGAAGTATTGAGTGAACATTATTTTAAAATCACTGTTTTATTGGAAATCAGAATGTTCCAATTTGGTGAATTTGAGTGATTCCTCAACAAAAAATTAATAGGTACATATTTGCAATGCGCGTAATCAAATTAAAATTTATCGAATTTTTTGAGGCCATATTTTCGCGCTCGGTGAATTAATTGAATGAGGGTCTGGCTTTTTGGGCGGTTTTAGCTAAATATGTACAATAAAAATACTTTCATGTATTTTAAGGCAACATTGTGAAGAAAAAATCTGGGTGTAACAGCAAAAAGTGGTATGAAAAAAAAGCGACAGGGAAAACGAGAGGAATTACAACAAGTTCCTTTGCGTGGAAAACGAGGGCTTGGTTGATGAAATATAAATTTGGCTATATTAAATTTAATTGAATTTTCCATCGACAACTCTTGAACATTTTCCAACTCAGATGTCAGACATATTCTCATCTCCTGTTAGCATACATATGTATGTTTATATGTAATATGCGTATTTATATAAGATTCAATTTGCACATCATCTTCTAGTAATGTCGTCTATTTTGATATTGTCTTATCAATTTTTAACATTTCTTGCTGAAAAAGAAGTTGAAACGAATATGAAATCATTCATGTAAAATTTAAACTGAAGTTTCTCCAGAAAGAAGCTTTTTTTCGTTCAGCTTTGCTTAAGACGTACAGATTCTAAAAGGACATTCTGGCTTTTATTCCTTTTTATTCTCTTCGTCACTCGCCAGTATAATACAATTGTAATTATCCTCGAATTGTGTGAAATTCTGAAAACATCACCAACTTCCGGTCTGTTTGACAGACAGAGCAAATACCAAGGCAAATACACAGAAAGGGATAAAAACGTTTAATGCAAAGACAGCATTACCCTTTATTGTGTACTTGTATGATTTCAACAGACCGCACTGAAATAAATCAACTGACATTTAATTAATTTCTCTGCGCTCTTCGAGAGACAGACCCATGGGCAATTTGTCGAATAATTCCGGGCAACAGATTTGCTATTTCAGTGTACTCATGTGAATCCCTGCATCATCTAATCTCACACAAAAGCTTCATGATTAGCACAAACTAAATTTTGGGTTTGGCATCAATGGTGGGTGAAGTGGTGTGTTTTGCAGTTGCCCAAAACTTTCCCAGCTCAGAAACTCACTGTGAGCCACACACATACACACAATTGTGACGGATTTATTCTATGGAGTGTGACATCGTCAGCATTTTCCCATAAACTCATCCCATTCCAACTTGAGAGTGACACGCTTTAGCCCTCCCTACAGACATCATAGTGTGTGCATTGATACTTCCCGTGGAACTTCTCTGTGTGTCTTAGAAATGTTCTGGCTAAAGCAAATCACTAAGCAAAATTCACTTAAAGCTCTCCTAATCCAAGACAAGTCATAAAATTGTTCAACTCCCTTATTATGCCTGTTCTATTGGGATTTAAGTAATCACGTAACAATTATATGCAAATATCTACCTCAAAACCCTAATGAATTTATACTACGTTGCTTTGTGGCCACTTTTGCCCTTTGAACACATGAAATGTTTGACCAATCCTTTACCACACTGGATTTTTGCCTGATTTTCACTCGCTCGAGTGTATTTTCACTCACAGAAAATCTCTAAGAAGTACAAAAAGGGTTGGAGCATCAGAAATTAATGGGTTTGTTGTGTGAATGTGCGCAACTTTTTCTTGGACGTTCTATTAAATGTTAATACATATAAATTCTTCACAAAAGTTCATGGAAAAAACTTTTACCAAAGATAGAATTGCTTAAGTTTTACGTACCTTTACGTTGGAGCTCACACATTAGTCAGTAGTCTTGAAATTGTAGAGTTTCACTGCAGAAATGAAGGTGTTACGAATTGAATTTCTTCCGGATAAATTAACAAAATAGATACCTTGTAACTTTAATTACTAAGAAACTCATTAGATAAACTTTCATTCAAGTCATGATGTAATTACAGATAATCATTACACGTTTGCGGGATTTCAGCGAGATCAATTTTATTCAACACTCCAGAATTTATAATACCATCAGCCAAGGTGTCTTTAAAATCTAAATTTTCACCAATTTCACATTGAACAATTGAGGTAGCATAAAGATTTATCTGATTACCTCGTAGTCTACACTTTATGCTTCCTAACTTTTTTGAGAATCTCCAGAAAGCATAGAATTATGGTCTGGAACGAATTCTCCAGAAAAAGTAGGTGAAACTTTCGAAAGGTGTGAAATGGAAAGAACAAGTGAGAGACGGCGAAAGGTGAGTGGTGGGGGCGGGGATGAGAAAAGTGCCAGAAAACCAGATAATAACATTTCACGGGATCCACCTTTTCAATGTAATTAACCGATCGAACGGATAAAGTGCGGAGGCATTAAATGGGCCATCGAAGAGAGCCGTGATGGGGGATTTTATCTGGAAGAAAACGTTCTGTATATTTACCGTCAACTTAATACCATCTACTTGAGTTGTCTATTTCGCCTGGATTGGTCTCAGCTGCCAAGGGGTGGAGTATTTGGGCCATAACAAGGCGAATCTCGGGCAGATTGAATTTTATCGGGTGAAAATTGTCTTGTTGCAGTATCCAACACAGATAAATTCCCCAAGGATCTTTTGTGGCGAATTATCCGATGACTTTAACAATGCGGTATTGCTTTGGAATTTTGTATCAATTGATGGAAAAGTCGTAAAACGACTGACACGGTTATATCAGCAATGATTCACTCTCAGCCCTTCCCAGAATAGGCACTCAGTGTTATAGGGGATTTACCTGAATATCACATGAAATTCATTCAAATTTGGAGAGAAAAATCTCTCAATTCCTTCAATTCCATAAAAACACCATTTATGGCTACATATTTGGGAAACAGTAAAATTTTATGTCGTGTCCCAACGGATTTTCGTGGAATAAATAAAAATTTAGACAAATAACGTGAAATACAAATAACTGTTCGCCCTTTTGATGGAGCTGTGCTTGGGTGAATGGGCAAAAAGGAGCAGAAAAAGCACTATTTCTCTTCATTGTATGTATCAACTTACAGCCGTAAACATTTATTTATCAGACCAAAGATTTACAGAGAAGAGGGAAAGATGTGAAGAGCTTCAAGCTCAATCGATGGATGATTTTTCCGGGGAATGGCTTTGGGGGCCGCCATAAAAATTGGGAAGTAGTAAATATTTGATACACCAGATTGACAATCAACTGAGTGGCTCTCACGCGCACCTGGTAAACTTTTTTTTCTCTCCTTACAGTCCATGCAGAATATCTGAAGACACGCGAAATCCAATAAAGTACAAACTTCTTTTCAATTTTTCACCGGAATTGATATGCAGCAGTGAAGATGAAGCGATGCAAAAAGACTTCTGGATATACTGAATTGAGAAGTTAAAGCAGTGAATGTAAATATTTCGTACGAGGGATCTTCAAATTAGATCGCGATTCTCTTATGAGACGCGTGAGACCCTTTTCCGTGGCACTTTAGTGTTATGACGATGGTTAATGGTGTGATTGGGGAGGAAAACGAGGATATTTATATGCGATATAGGTCAATAAACCATAATCGCTCGCCATCTTCCACCCTCACCCTGAGCGTCTGCCAAATTGGCGAAGCATCGCGACGGTGGTCGCATTTCCGCAAGATCAACGACTTCCTTCGCGTTTTGTTATTGGGAAGATGGTTTATTTACGGATTAGCATTTTATAGTTTTTCCTTCAGGCAGCTGAAAAATCAGTCAAAATGCTCTTCTGCTTGGTAGTCAAGTGAACTTTTCTGAGAAATTCAAGAGGGATGATTCTGAAAAGGAGTGAATAAATTTATGTTTTGGAAAAGCAGAATATTATATGCATAAAGAGGAGCAGATATTACAATTTTTCTGCGATAAGTTGAATATTTCCTTTATATTTTGTCGATGCGAGAATGCGATTAGATTTCCGTACATGAAGTAAAAATAGAGTTCTTGAAATATGTATACACATATTTACAATCCAAGAGCAAAGAAAATCGATAGTGAATTTAGAGATATTTCTGTTCTATACAATCATGAAAAGATGAGAAATTGTCTGACAATAGAATGGTAACGAGTATAGAAATTGTCTAAATTTATTCACATTTGAATCACTTCATCCATAAAGAATTAAATTACACATTCACTTAAATTGAAATTTATCGGTATTTGTTTATTTAAAATTTTAACTGACTCAAGCAATTTGAGAAGTGATGCACCATCAATCAAGTGCAAGGATGCATCAGGCTTTTAAATTTCCACTGATGTTTTTTTCAGGTGTGGATTTTCGGTGATTTGTGGTGTCGCATTTGGCTGGCCGTGGATGTATGGATGTGCACCGCGTCCATCCTCAACCTGTGTGCCATCTCCCTGGATCGATATGTGGCCGTGACGCGTCCCGTCACTTATCCCAGCATCATGTCCACGACGAAAGCCAAGTCCCTCATCGCCGGCATCTGGGTGTTGTCATTCGTCATCTGCTTCCCACCGCTAGTCGGCTGGAAGGATCAGAAGGTAATAAATAATAATATATTGTGTGTCTCTTGGAGTACAACCCCAGAGCACGTGGCGAGTATCCCTCAGCATTTGACACATCGTGGGTGGACGAAGACTAAGCCGAGGGAGAAGAAATAAAAGTTGATGAAAAAGCACTTACGGGTGACGCGCATAATTTCCGGTTTACCCCACAAAAATATCACCCATCGCCGTTCCACCGCAAAAGATCAAATTTCATGCAACAAAGGCAAAAGCCAGCCCCCAAACGGGGAGCTGATCTTGATTCACCATGAAAAGTGGTTTGGCTTGAGCGGCATCCATGAGCAAACACTCCCCATTGGCGATGCTGCTAGACCTCCAGCATGGGTGGCGAAGGCTGTGAGTGTTTGGCGGAGTCAACATGAAAGCCACGACATAAGTAGCGAAATTGCTGCCCAGGGATGGAGAATGTGAGAAAGTATAACTTTTAAAGTGTTGCGGAGGGTATGTGATCAGTTTTAATTAAAAGTTCGAAATCCCCTTCAAATGGATAAACGGTTGCACACCCAGATACGATTCATTAATTTTATAAAATTTTCCCCATTTCTCAGCACACTCTCGGCCATCCTCCCATGAGCGGGGCGGGGCTGGAAAAGTGAGTGGAATTTGTTACGTAAGTTCAGGGATGCTTTTTAATGAAACGGAGAATCGTGTCAGAACTCTCTGGGAATTGTTTTTGTTTCCACTCGCGAGAACGCCAAAATGGTACACTTTGCGCGAACTTCCACGGAGAATAGAAGAGGCAGTGTTGTGACTGTAAACATAACATAGTGCAGTAGAGCATGGAATTCCAATGGTGTAAAGTTTTCTTTCGTAACTTCCATTTTTGCATATTCCACACCACTTGGAAATACTACAAAACTATAGATCAAAAATCTCTGCAGATGTTCTCTTTTTCACAAAGTCTGCGAATTTCCAAAAAATTGATTATGGCTTCACCTTTCTAACCTGTTTTAATGAAATGACAACACTGTTTTATTTCTCGGAATGTAGATGTTTTATGTACTGTACAAATATAGCATTCTTGTTGTAATTCTACAGCACAATGCCACATAGAATGAGGGTGAGAGAAAACCAACACTATAAACAAGATAAACTTTATTTTTAGATTCCCACAATATCATAAATAAAACTTTTTGAAACACCACTCCATAATGCTCGAGGATAAGTTTGAAATAAAAAATCGAAGACTCCCTCTAGATTTCCTAGAAAATCCTTCTAAATTAAGATGTATTTCAAAATTATACATCACTTGATTAAAAGCGGATTATTATGAGCTTCTCAGAAAACTGTTTCTACTACTTTAGCCGCTCATCAATTCGATATACTTTAGTGATTCACATCAAAGAACTTCCCAGATTCTCTGCATTTTAATTAACACATCATCACACTCGTTTTCTGTACAATTTCCCGTCTCATGCCATTAGTGTCCTGCAAAGTTAATTAATCATTTCAGATTCTATCTTTCATATCACAAAGCAAAGCTACATACATTCGCTCACGCATTTCAATCGCTAGAAATACGCCAATGACATAAATGAGATATGGGAATTATTCTCCAGCGAAGTTGTAATTAACTTTAATAGTTCATGTCCTTACAGTTTCGATATTCAGATTTCCGCTCTATTTTAAGACTGTTCATGTTCAAGCTCTGCACAGGAATTATTGACTTTCCTCTCTTTATCCGCAAATGTACTCACACTCACACTGATAATTCACTTTATCCAATCCCATAAATATCAATGCGTAATACACTCTATCCTGGGCGAAATTCATCCAATAAGCCTTTAAGCTGTGGTCGGCTTGAAAAAAATCGCTCAACTTTTTCACATACACACACAGTATGTGGTAAATATGATCCGCTATCAATATCAAACCATCAAATGCCAAACCTTTCTCACATTCACACGTTGCCTATTTAGGTGAGAAGCTGAGGGATGACGGGGTGAATGAATATCGTATATTAGGTGTTGCTGAGGGTGGATAGAGAAGCTAACATTTTTGTGAATAGTTTGAAATGCGCCACGATTGAATTGAAATGAATTTGGTGTTCAAACACAATAAGAAAGCAATCTTCTTCCGCACAATTTATTTCAACAATGTGTTCCGCTACTTTTGTCCCCTTTTTCACCTTCTGTCTCTCCCAACCAGACTCAGAAAATTCCTTACGAGCTTTTCACAACACTGACGTTACATTTACTATTCACGCCAATTTTATTGAATTCGTGATTTTATTTGCAATCCTTCTACGTACATGCATTCTATGTTGACTCTTTTTTCCGTTTAGATAGAAAATTGTCTCGTGCGAGGAAAAGCATTTCATGCAATTTAGTTCTTTTAGGAAGAATTTCTGTCAAAGTTGTTATCTGCTTTTAGTCAATAATATACGTCAGATTCTCTGAATAACATCTTTGCGTAGTGAATATATTAAATGATGAGATTGAATGACATGGAAAATGCACTTTACGTGGCGCGATAAGAGGATCACGCGCGGGCACTTGTTCCTCATACGTAAAATATTAAATTCCCATCACTTTTTCGCACTGAAAGTTGACGATTGCGATGGTATTTGCTATTCTGCACGCGACTAGAGCTAAATTCAGAGGTGCTTTTCATCTTCTGGGTAAATGAATTCATGTATTCATGATATGTAATTTACAGTACACTAAACCTCATTTCCGATCAACACAACTTCCCCTCCAAGTGTCCGTGGATGATCTGAAAAGCTCTCTGAGAGGGCGCGTGTCGAGAATAGGTCCGCCATGGCAACACATGACGAATACAAAATATTGTGCTGTGGCTGGAGAATATTGGTGGTCGTCTCTTTTATGTACATCTCTTCATCCATTTACTTCTGCCACCATTTTCCACCTTCTCTCCTGCCTCACTCCTGGTGCGGTTTTATTGTCTCTATACCATGGGCTTTTCCTCTTATCCCCGCATCTCGGACATTTACGATGGGTTTTACGCGGAAATTCTCCGGGCGTGTACCGAAAGAAAAAACGTTAAATTTAATCTTCTCACAGAGAATATAGACATATTTTGATACGGATTACAGTTCAAAAGGAGAACAACATTCAAATATTCTTACCGTGAATTCAATTTGAAGGTCTGCGTCGACGAAACGAGAGAATCTGTTGTGCAAGGTTATAGGACGACACAGAAACTCTGAACTTGCACATACACATATGTTGATATATGAACATACCTCATATTTGACTTAACCAGCTTTGCAATAGATTTACAAGTAGGTTCTTCCAACTTTATCGGATTGCATAAAAGTCTCCTGAAATACATTTTATTCCAACACGAGATTTCACATTTGCATATTACGTTACATGCAAAATGTTAAACTTCCGTACCACTTGGCATTGGTGAACCATGGAAAGTTCTTGGGAAATCTGGGCAAATCAGTAACTCGACTACAAATTGCTTAGTCTCCTCCACTGGTGACGTCACATGTGGTACTTCTCATGCTTTGTGCTCTCTCACTCTGTGTGCGAGGGAATGGCTCACCTAATTGAGTACATGGTATCCTTTTCTCGTGACAGCTTCCTGCAGATCTCACCTATCGGGTGGGAAACTACACCCTGATCTCCGTGACGCCACCCCCGGAGCCTCCGCCCCCGTGTCCGTGGACGTGTGAGCTGACAAATGACGCCGGCTATGTGGTGTACTCAGCTCTGGGCTCCTTCTACATTCCCATGCTCGTGATGCTCTTCTTCTACTGGCGCATCTACCGTGCCGCCGTGCGAACCACCCGCGCCATCAATCAGGGCTTCAAGACAACCAAGGGTAAGTCTCTCTTGTCTTTACCCTCCTTTGCAAATCCGGCCAACACGCACAGACTCTCTCACATTCTGAAACTTCTGTCAAGAGCACAATGTAATACTATCACACCAAAATCCTCCCACTATCACTGGCAAAACATCCATTTTTGTCATCATACACTTCACCTATAAAAATTCCTTCTCTGTCAATGGCATACTATATAGAAAAGTCCATCTTGTGCCCCTTTGGATGCAGTCGAGAAATTTGAATACAGAGGAATTTGTAGGTTGGTAGTTGTTGACTTTTAGGAGAAAGTTATGTAAAAGAATTTCAAACATCCCGGTTGACATCAATACACAACCATGTGTAGAGCATTCTTAGTAACTCCATAAGCATTAATTCAATAGAATAATGTAGTCTCTGAGTCTGGAAACGATGAAGAATGCATTAGTAGAATTTCTTATCAATTGTACATATTTCGACATTACAAACCTACATACATATATGAGAATACTCCCTGAAATATAATTAGAGAACTTTTAAATGAAGCGTTTAGTTTTCTTTACTCTTCGCATCATAGTTTGTTGAACAACATTTAATTGGATTTAGTGAAGACGGAAGTGTTATAATCATCTTTTAGGTGCACAATTTGCATACATCTTGTTCTTAAATATTTCAATGCCATTTTGACCCAAGCAAGAAGTTTCTTTGCGCAATTTAAATACTCAGTGAAAACCAATGCATATAGAGGACAGAAAAAAAACCCTGAATATGCTAGTGGAATATTACAGAAGAGGATGACGAGTAGATACGATGAAAAGCTTATTTTAGTGGCGGAAAAGGAAGCTCTCTCGCTATTTTCTGGTAAAACAGTGAGTGCATTCATGGCTCATCAAAATACTCTTGGGTGCATTGAGGGATGAAATGTGCCATAGAGGAGATGAATAAACTGTTTACTTTTACCTCACGTCAAAAGTCTCTTGTAAAAATTGAGCGGTATGGAAATGCTTTTGAAAAGAACGTTGGATCATCAAAGCTTTTCACTTTGAGTAGAGCAGATATGGAAGAACATTTGGATTAGCTGAGACTTGAGATTTCAATTTGATGCCTTATATTTCTATGAGAATCATGTCTTAACTTTCACAATATACATGAGTTGAATCTGAACATGTGTGGTTATTTTGTGGCAGAAAATAAGTTTTGAAGACTAAAGTAGCCAAGGTATTTTTCATTCGTTAAAAAATACACATAGTCTAAGAAAAGTTCCTCTCACTAGAATAGTGAATTTGATATTAGCGTGCAAAAGTTAGCAACACAAGAGCTCGACAGAGTCATATTGTGAAAATATATGAAATGACTATTATACCAGCAAGTCAAATATGAGTTGAAATTTGGAAGTGAATCACTTTTGAGTGCAACGCAAACATGTTGAATTTGACACACATTGCCAGAATTCTGGTTAAATATTTAATATAAAGCTTCAAATATGAAATTGCACATTGTGAAATTTATTAGGCAGCAAATAAATGGCAATTACAGGTGTTTACTGAAGGAGCGAGTCTTTTGGTTTTTCATTAACTATTCAACACAGTGACCTCTCATCCTTTTCGCCGTGCAAACATTGAGTGATATGATTGTTTGGATTTAAAATTAACTCTCGCACGTGCAAAATGCGCTATGGGAACGAGGCAGAGATAAAACACAGCGAAAGAGGGCAAAACAAACGACCAGTCGGTTAAAATAGCGGTGACAAAGCGATTCACCTAATTCCCATCATGTAGACTCACCTGGACGTGGGTGGAACAGGACGCGGAGGAAGAATCTGCTGATGAGTGACTTTTATTCCGGTTGATTGCTGTAGTAAATTGCCATTGCGTCACTTTTAATGAAGGGAAATTGACTTAAATTGAAATGCACTTATCACAAAAGAGTAAATGCTGTTTGGTGAACTAAATGGATAAAAGTAAATAGGATATTAAGGTACAGCATACTCGAATTATTATTTATATGGATGGTTCACACACTATAATTTAAAGCTCTCTTTCACTCAAGT
This sequence comes from Phlebotomus argentipes, assembly GCF_947086385.1. Classification (NCBI taxonomy): domain Eukaryota; kingdom Metazoa; phylum Arthropoda; class Insecta; order Diptera; family Psychodidae; genus Phlebotomus; species Phlebotomus argentipes. The sequence goes on from NW_026776174.1 coordinate 2,641,611, forward strand.
TGTGCCATTTGCTATGAGATCTAACCATATAATGAATTTAAATACCTCAAGAGAACTGTTTGTAGAGTACAGAAAAAGGTCAAACATTAAATTTGTACATTTCACAAAAACACCTCGCATTTGACGCCTCTTCATTCTCTGCGAAAGTGATGGGGCTGTTTAAAATCTCACTTTTTACAACAAGGTACATAATACCTACCAACTTTCTTCAAACATTGCCCTATAGAAATGTTTCCAGTGGAATGTATAATTTTCCGCGCGGAGAAAGTTTTAACGAAAATGTCTGCGTAAGAAAAGCAAGAGGCGAGGATGCTCATCCCAGATTTGTTGTATAACTGCTATATGACGTTAATTCTCAACAACACTGAGTCAAATTTCGTTACAAAATACACTTCATTGAGACTCTTAGTGAATTTATTCACTTTTAGGTCTTCCGCTGAATGACTTTTGAATATCAAGGAAAGAGAGAGACGAATCGACCCACTCGATGGATGTTCAATTTTTCTCGCACAGGAGAAATAGATCCTTGTGGTGTGAGATTGAGTGATGCCATCGGCCCCATTTGACCTATAAATAAATCCGATTCAGGGAATTTGTACCACCCAAATCCACAATGATGTCACCCCCGCGACAGAACCCCGTCATCATCGCATCGCTCAATCTAGTTAAACAAGCATGCAGAAATTGCGATAAGTATCTTATCGTGACGCCACACTGAATCCCTCCGAGCAAGTGGATTGCGACATTGAGTCTGGCGAAGGGTGTACAGCAATTCACCACAATATTTATAGGCATCCCCGCCCTCTCGGGTCTACGGTTGCCAGGAAAATCCTCCGGTTGAGTGTCACCGAAAAAAAATGTTGAAGAATATCCTTCCTCCCTTCTCAAGTAGCAGTCCGCTGGGGATGGGCTTCGGGGGCGATGGAGAGAAATTTGCGTGTAATCTGAGATGAAGATTTGGTTGTCACTTTTTCTTCAATACAAACACACACTCTTACACAAAATGTTGGCAGTCACATCTGCTCCTTTGCTGTCTTCGAGGGGTTCTTCATTTGGGGAAAAAAGCAATGTAGTATTCATATTGGAGGAAGCATAATTTCAAGGCACTTTTCCGTGTGTCTGAAACATATTTGTGAATTATGTGTGAAATTGTAGCAATTGTGAAGCAAAATATAGACTCTAAAAACTTGAAATTTCCAGCTTTTCTATCAAATTTCAGTAAATCAGTGCAGATAATCGAATTTTCCGTTGGTAAAATAAACTTTAGAAAAAAGCCTAACATTTTGATTGTTCAACTGATTTATGTCTTCTACCTCAATGTTAAAATTGAAAACCCTTTTGAAATATTCACTCCATGGAAGGAATAAGAGGAAAAATACAGGCAAAAGAGCGAAATGAAAAAGTGTCGGAAATATGAGCACTTCAAGAAAAACTGAGGGAAAATAGTAAGAAAGATTACGAGGGAAGGAAAAAAAATGCAAATTTTCTGTAGCGAAAAAAAATTACGCCTAAATTGGAAAATAGACATTTCCATGGTGTGATTCTCATCTGCGAGGGTGAGAAAAAGTTGTCTGGCAGCAACAATTTCTTGGGGGTAATTTAAATGAGAATAAAAAAAATATTTCATCTGGAGCAATGTACATTTAATTTATATTAGTTGATGCATGTTATTATAAAGTGTATTTTCCTCACAGAAGTTTGCAAAATTGTATATTTATTTTCATAGATAACTTAAACTTTTTAGCCAAATGGAGTACGAAGAGTGGAGCATTTGTAAATACAACTGTATTTATTAAACGTTCTAGCGTGGCGACTAAGAGAAGTAAAGAGAGACGAGCGAGCATTTCTTGTGATTGTTTATTTGAAGTTTAAACGTATTTTTGTGAAATTAGTCGAATCCCTTTTTGTGCGTTTTTAGGAAAATTTACTTTTTGTCGATGAACGAGATCCTAAAACAACACAAAAGTACTTGTGAAGAAGATAAAGGATTGTATCTTGTACAGAAGTGAATATACATATCTTGAGTTCTGTGACACCCCCCTTCCACCAGTGAATTCTGGGCACACGAGCGAAAATTGTACATGTAAATACTGAGCAAAGTTATGTGGATGAATTTTAGCGAATCTTTGCAGTTGATTTAAACATCTCTCCCCTCATTTACCTCAAACACAACCTCAAGGAGGCCCGACCAACTGATAGAATGACCCGAAATATCCTGTGTGTGTTGCAGGCACCAAGGCGGGACCTAAGGAGGACACTCCACTAACGCTGAGGATTCACCGTGGTCGAGCCACGGCGCCCCCATCGTCCCCCCACTGTCTGGGCAGTGGGCACGGCGTCACGACGCCCACTGGACAGGAGCGCTTCCCAGTGCGACCCCGCCGGCGAGCCGGCACCTCGGCGTCGGAGCGCCACGCAGAGAAGCCCCGCAAGAGTCATGCCAAAGTCAAAATATCCGTCTCCTACCCGTCCGTGGACAATCTCGCCGGCTCTGGCGAGGACACATGCTTTCGCTTCGACGAGGCCCCGAATCGCGGCATCCCAGCGGCCAGACGGTATCTGGACATTCCCGAGGAGGGCAGCAATCACACGCAGCCCAAGAACTCGAAGCGCACCAGCAAGGCGCAAGTGAAGCGCTTCCGCATGGAAACGAAGGCCGCCAAGACGCTGGCCATCATTGTGGGCGGATTCATCTTCTGCTGGCTCCCCTTCTTCACCATCTACCTCACGCGCGCCTTCTGTCCTGACTGCATCCACCCACTCTTGTTCTCCGTGATGTTCTGGCTCGGCTACTGCAACTCCGCCATCAACCCCGTGATATATGCCCTGTTCTCCAAAGACTTCCGCTTCGCCTTCAAGCGCATCATCTGGAAGTGCCTGTGCGGCTCCGATATTGCCCTCACCCGTCCGAGTCCCATTCTCGCCCTCCTCACGCAATCCCAGTCACTCACCATGTACACCAGCACCGGGCTCACGCGCCACGCGGCCGGCCTGCCCAACATCAACGCCGAGAACGCGAGGTGACGCTCACTGTCGCCCACATCGATGAACTCGCTGCTCTCCATGAGCGCCGGGATGGTGCGGGCGACCACAAAGACCACCACGACGGCCCTTGAGCTGTGCCAACCCCTCGTGATGGCCTCCACGGAGCAGTTGCGGTGCTCCACGCACGAAATAACAGACGTCTAGGCCTCAAGTCCTGTAATGGTGTATCAAATGGCAGAGGATTCAACCCAAATCCATCCCCATGTACCTCGTAACTCTCCCTAATGGTGTGGATTTCTGAAGACAACATAGCAAGTGGTATTTGTGATGCTTGCCAAACGGTGGGGCGGAAGAGGAAATGGCAGAGCAGTAAAAGTCGCCTTTAAAGTCTGCACTGTGTATTTATGGATAATTTTAAGGAGCTCTCAAGTTGAAATTAGAAGCACTTGGAAGGAAAAATTCTGACCGTCACACGAATTACAATAGACATGTTAGACGGCGCATGAGAGTTGGCTAAATTGGGTGAAATTAATTAAACTAATGGATTGTTGATGAATTAATCTCATACATTTTTGGAGTGATAGGTTTATTAGATGATGATCCAATCACAATTGGCTTAGTTTCATACAGAAATGCAATTCACAAATTGACAACTTGACAATCTAATATTTTATTTATCATGGAAATAATTTTGGTACTCAATAAATCAAAATTAACTTTATTTTAAGGCTCAGTAACCTTTAGAAAAATATTTTTGTGAACTCAATTTTCTTCTGGCAGTGATTTCTTCCATATTCGTAATTAAAAATGCGCATTTCTGAATTAATATTCCGACGTCATTCTAATTATATTTCAAGTTCAAAATGTTCATTTCCTGGGAAATCTACTAGACAAAAGTTTTCATATTCATAAACGCATTCAAAGTCATATTTTGCATATATCACTAAGTTTGATTACCATATTTTCTCGGTTTTGAGGAAAATGTGAGAAAAAAACAAAGTTATTCATAGTGAAGACGTGCATATCACAAAACTGAGAAAATGAAGTTTTCAACTCTTGCTTTATGTATCTTTCTTGCGCTGACATAGAGCATATAAATTTAATATAACTGGTAATAAGTTTCATATCTTTGACTTCAGGGGTATTTCATATTTCCCCTTTGAGATATGTACCTAATTTGTTGATTTATTTACTCTTTGTGTCAACAATAATATGCAATGTCACATGATATTTTTCTTCTGAGTATATTTTCGCCTTTATTTGAAGAGAAAACATAATGGTTATTGATATAAATTCATGCATATTTTAGGACATTTGCGTCGGACAGAAATATTCGGGGAAAATGTTGCATTGATTTTTTCTGAAAAGTCTCACCAAACTACATACATAAAAGGTTACTTCGTAGTTTTCATGATACATACAAAAACTAATTCGCGTAACCATTCTCGAAATCCGCTCCATAAATTCGTGGCGTTGTTATTTCGTTCCGGCATCACCAATAAAACAGCGGATAGTTTGCAGAAAATTATGGTCCAACTTTTACCGAACGAGATCTTTTTTACGACGACATCATTAGTACATTTGTGATGCTGGATATTCTCGATACACCGAGCGAAATACTTCGCGAATGGGGAGCTTTCATCGCTGTTGCGAGTGAGATAAAATGCCCGAGTAGATAAAAAAGAGAGAGGAAAAATAGCAAAAAGTTCGAAAAAGAATTTATTCGGCAGGAAATGAAATAAATTGCCACAGTAAAATGAGTCACACGATGTTAATGAGCCAAGATGATGGCCTTTCCAGCAATTCTCATTGCTCTCATGAGATTCAAATTGCCACTCTGCTCCTAGTCTTTAAGGTTGTATCTCTTTATAGCCGACGGGGATTGAAGATTAAATTTTTAAATAAATATTTTAGCATTTCTGGGTGAGAAATCATCCCTAATTTTGCCTCTTATGGGCCGCAGCGCAAATACATACTCCGAACCGGAAAGCTTTAATTTCCCCTCATTAAATGCTTATATTTTCCTTTCTTTGCGATTCCGTCTCTCTTCCCGACTGAATTTCCCATTTTATACAACGAGTAGTCAAACATTGAGAATTTTGTAATCTCAGAAAATAAGTCAATTTGTCTGACCTTTTTTCCTTCTCGGGAAAATGGACGACAGTATTTCCAATTATTCCTTCATTAATTTATTTACAGCAGAAGAAAATTTTCCCAGAGAAAGTAATTAGAAGAAAGCACAGGGGTTAATACACTTTCTCAATTTATTCATCATTGCGGATTCAGGAGTTTAAGCCAAAGTGAAGTTGTACTTTGAAATCATTCCAACATTTCCCCATGGCGAGAAAAGAGCTTTTCTCGCAAAGAATCTCACTAACTGTCTTTCAGTGATATGTAACTTAGCGGCGTTTCTCGAGAATTTTGCAATTTAGAAGCGACTTTTTCTGCATCTTGCCAGCGTAATGGAAAAATGCTTTGGATTCCAGCAGAGAAAATGTTGCTCAGTATTTTTGAAAATAAATGGGAAAATAATTGTATTCCATAATTCCATGACATTCAATTAAATGTGAAACTGAAACAATCTCAATATGCCTGAAGAAATATTTACGATAAAGAAAAAGCAAAATTGTGTGCTCACTATCATACCAAATTTTACCAAAAAAAAAGAAAAGTATTCTTCACGCTACTTTAAGCCATTTCTACAATCCGTGTAAAAGTGTTTTACCTTACTAGAATATAAATAGACTTTCTTGTACATTATGAAATCTATATGAAAATTTTGTCAATTCATTGAATCTATAGGCTTCAAACTAAACGCCAAAGCACATTTAGGGCTCTAATTAGAAAATCTCTCAATGGTTTGTAACAATTTCTCTTAGTCTGTAAGGCATTGAATCTGTGGCAAAAAGTTTGTAAACCTTCTGGGATAAAATCACAATGAAGAGCAAAGTTAATTTCAATTAATAAAGACAATAATATTAAGTAAAAAAAAATTGTCTTGAATTTCCACAATAAAAATGTTTAAAAAAAATCAAATATACACTGGAACATTTTTCATTTTCGCAACTTCGTTAATTAAATACCCTGTCAGAATGGAAGGAAATTAAAATCAATTTGTTGTTGTTGTGAGGACGGAATTGGCCCCGATGGAAAACAATTTTGCCACTCAATTTAACTTTATCGAACTTTCCAATAGATCAAGTGCAGAAAGTCCCATTAGCTGTTGTTGCAAGGATGGCGGGAAGTTCTTTAGAAGACTGGAGTTGGAAGGAAAAATGGAGGAACAGAAGAAGCAAAGTGGCAATGGTTGACTTTTGAAAGTCTTGCCAACACGAAGAGGTAGTGATATTAGAAGAGACGTCAAAGTGCTCTTTATACTACATTTTCACATTGTGAATTAGTTAGTTTCACTCCAGCTGGGAAAATGCATCTTTTTCTTCTCCAAAAACTGTTCTGAAATTTAATGAAATTCTCTGTGTGCTATATAGTCAAGCGGTCTGCATAAACGTCGTGTTTTACCAGGATAATTCACAGAATTATACTTTTAAATACCTACTGAACAGTTACATTTGCAATACATTCAAATCTCAATCCTGGGAAAAAGAGCAAAGTAAGAGTTTCAGAATGAAAATATTCTATCAGTTCCCTGCAAAAACTTTCACAATGGAATGACCGGACTCAATTGCAGATTCTACTTTTGAAACTGTCCCATCATTAACATAAAGAGCTTCCTCGATGGCGCAAAACTTCATCTGACTATCGCACATTCGAGGTGAGATAGGAAAGGTGAAAAGGGTTTATTTTGGTCCACTACGAATGCTCATCTGGTTATCAAGTTAGGGAAAGTTTATGGGCACCATTCGTGCCATCTCACACAGTTTGCCAGAAATCCGTAACACTTCTCACTCCATCCCTAATAGCTGCTCGACCCGCAAGCACAATATATGAAATCATACGCTTTCGAGAGGCCACATAACACCATCTATGGGGTTCATTTGTGGCACCACCAGCGTCATTATATTTGATTGTTATGGAGCATTTTCCACCTCACATGAATCCAGTTAGTGGCACTTCTGGGAGCGCATTTTCATGAGTCACTCCGGCACTCTCTATCCCCATTAAACGCCACCATCTAATTATGAACGCTGTTCAGTGAATTAATTTTGTCCCCCTTAGACAAATTGCAGGTAAATTTGTGGCACTACACGCCTTTTTGCATGCAACTCTGTTGATGTGTGAACAATACATTAAGACAATTCGTCTATTCCAATTGAGTTTTGAGCGATTTGTAGGTATAAAGTGACTATCAAAAGTACCTACAAACAGCAATAAATTAGAAGTCTATTAAACTGGTTACTTAACTTAAACTATGTTCTTTATGAGAACAAAAACTTTAAATAATCTTGCTTCAACTCCCATTGAATGATAAATCGATAATTTCAGAAAATATATTCCATAACCTTTGCGGCTTTCCGGGGGTTGCTTTTTAGTCAAACTTCCAACTATGGAGAATCTTTATGCATTGAGGTTTGAAAGACGAGAATGCCCACCATACAAAATTTATACAAAGTCCAGAAATATAAATCGACCAAGCAAACACAGAATATAAATGTCAAATGATTTGATAAATGGACTACAATGCGACACAGTCGAAGAAAGTTTTTTTTTGTAGCATTTGCAGAAGTCCGATAAGTCGTGATTCAGCATTGAGCTGGGGAAGATATTTTTTCATCTTAAAGTTTCATATCTCAGTGTTTCACAACTGATTTAGGAGGATGCTTTCAGGGAAATAGAGCGAATTTACAACAATGGCTGTTAGTGAAAGTTATTTGATTGCTTCTATTTTTTTCTGGCCGTTTCTTCGGCGCACAAGGGACGAAGAGGGGAAGCAATCCCCTTTTTTTTCGAAAGAAAAACCCAGAACAGGGAAATTCCTCTCCCCGGACTTTCGCCGGAGATGAAGTAATGGGACAAACGAGAGAAATATTGAATTCACATTGAATGCTTCCGCATGTAAGTAAATGAGGTGTGGTAATGGGATGAAAGAGGCCTCCGAGCGGATGGAGCTCAGTCCCAGGACACAATCGATGTCAATCATAAATAGCTGGCAAAGAACCCGCGCGTTGTCAGTGACCTCAATTCATTCATTCCTGCTCGCAGTGTCTAAATTGAACGCCAACGAACACCACTCGATTGTGCCAATCAATTGAAAATGTGGCTTCAAGGGATAAATAGCCGGGGAGATGGAGAGATGTCAGAATGCGAAATGAATACGAAATGAGAAGGATTCTGGGACATAATGCGAAAGAATTTCAACGTTTTTTCTCCCCTTTCTACGTGCGATGGGAAACACAGTGAATTCAATGAATACATTCCAAACGCAGATGTTCCCATTTTTGTCAACAATAAAATGGACTTTTTTCTGTTATGTTATGGAAATCAAACTACTCTTCTACGAATCAATCTTATAAAAGAAATCTCTGTTGAAGGGTAATTTGTGTGAAAATAGCAAAATAATTGGGGAAGAAGAATTGAGATTCAGTTCGGAGAAAATTGTATCTGAAATTATTCCTCACTGGAATTCAGAGTGTGATGTTCAAACTCTAATTTAAAATTTGAAATTGGTTTAAATTATTAGAGCTTTAAAATGAAATAAAATTTTATATGCATATGAGGACATTGTGTTATCATAATTTATTCCAATTGTCGCATCCTAAATTTCTGAGTTTGAATTTTTCCTTATCATTTGTCCCAATTCGTGCCAGCCTCAAAAAGTCATTTTGAGAAACTATTCCCAAATTCTGATTGTGTGAGGAACAAAGAGCCTCTTTTGAGCATCTTATTACCATCTTAAAAGCAATCAATAGAGGGTGAATCGAAAAGGGGAAGCAAAACAATGGGAGAGCAGCAGGAAAAGCGATACAACTTATATTGATTTTGCAGCCACTCACTCTCTGAGATGTTCAGGATAATACTGAGAAAATATCCTTCGTGCTGCTCCACATAAGCAAAAGACGTTGCTTCAATGACTTGAAAGTTTATTCTACCAAAACGCTACGAGATGTTCATTAGAGGTCTGAGTGATGAGTCGGAAGAATCGGTCAGCGGCGGTTTAGTAGTAGTAGTTGTAGGGGTAGAAGCCGCCATAGGTGCGGTATCCGACGTGTCCTGGGTAGAGGGTCCTGTAGGCGAGGGGGGTGCCCACGTAGGACAGAGGGGTGCCGATGACGCGAGAAGTGTGGTACACAGCGGGCTCAGGGGCGGCCAGGCACACGGCGAACAGGCAGAGGACGAAGAACAGCTGAAAGGAGATGAAACAGTTTCAGCAACTCAAGACACATCGCCAACTTTTTCCCCCACTCACAATAGCCTTCATGGTTATTGTTGTTTTCGGGTAGTAGTTCTGACTTGACTCACTTGAAAGCACAAGACTCAACTGTGATTTCCCAGAGAGACTCCCTCGGGTTTTATACTCACCGCCCAGACGCTTCGCATGCAAAGTGGAGGGTATGAAGAACTGGATTTCACCGTGAAAATTGACTCCATTTCTGGTTTTCTCATATCACGGAAATTGAATTTGAAGCACACGCCTTGGACCTCTTCGGAAGACAGACCAGCAGTCTCGTCATGACTTTCAAATACAATTGTAAGCGTTTTACTTGGTACATAAGCACATATGCGTTGCATTTACGATGGTAAAATTCAATAAAGTCCAGTAAAGAGACGGATTTGCTATTGCATCATTCGCTGATGGTCTTATTTTAAATCAATTGAGAAAGCTTTTAGGGTTTCATTTAACGAATCCAACCATGACTACTCCTTGAGAATCGAATAAATCAAAGGAATCACGAAATGCAATAGATTAAATGTCATGTATTCGAATACCGGGAGCCTTCAAAATTCTATTTTACCCTTCGCATAAGTTATACGCTTTAGGAATTCGGATACATAATCACATTAAAACCTCGGTATAAATTCTCATGATGTAATCTATATTATCTGTGTGTTTAAAAAATATGTCTAAGAGCATAATAGATAAAACCATTTAGCTTACGACCTAATTAGTATTCAGAGGCTGCTCTCCAATCTTCCATTACCATAAAACGTAATGGCCACTCTTTGTTCTCCCAACAATCTCAACAGGTTTGATTTTGCAATTTAAGTTCTTGCCGCTCAACTTTTCCCCAGAGTGCATGTAGGAAGTCCCCAATCCGGACTTGCTCCAGGTTTATGACGCAATCTCGGTTGGTGAGTGAATAACTTGAATCACTGGGAGACACTTCCCTGGGGCGCTGTATGACTTGTGTGGCTGAACTTTGTCTCCCCAGCCCAAATTGTTATTTGTGTCATTACATTCCAATTTCTGTCCATCATCCTCCAGTCTGCAGTGTAATTATGTGTTTGTTTTCTCTTCTGGGGTGTAAATTCAATAAGGGATTGCAAGGGAGAGGGTGTGAATTAAATCAATGTGTCTAGAGAGAGAGTAAATACTGTGGTGCAAAGGATGGAAAAAAGGCTCTGTCACGGGGAGTGGCTTCTTGAACGTGCGAGGAAGTGAAATGCTCCTCTCGTTCCGCTTCTGTGTATGGTGGCAAAAGGTCAACTATGTGTAATGGGAGAGGGCTTCTAAAAGGCACCTCTGGCTGGATGTCTCGAGAGGAGAGTAATTAATGGCACTCATTCGTGAATCCACTCCACTGCCTCATCTTCCTGGGTCATCGATAGGACAATCAATAAACATGAACTATCTGGAGGATTGACTTTTGAAATTGTTACGCGCCTCGATCCCCTCGACGGTGGATATGGTTCAGCACTTCAGCACGTAAGTCTCTGTGGATTATTGTCCTTGGTCGTCCACAAACATCCTCTTCAGACAAATGGAAGAGGCCACAGATAATGATGATGGCAAATATCGGCCTGTCACTTCACTTGACTCCTTTCGCAGATACACTGGCAGGAACAGAAGCAGTCAATTGTGATGTCAGGATTGATAAATTGTTGTCTGAGAAATTTTTCCGACAGATTTCTTTCGTTCTTCGCCAAAGTTTTGGAAGATGGAATGAGGGGCGTGTTGGGAAAGAAAACTGAAATAATGTTATGTCAGTTTTCTCCTGCAATGCATTCGTTTCGTTGAAGTACAATTGATAGATTTAAAGTGAGATAAGAAAGCATACATCACTCATTTTTTTTTCTCTCTCTCATTCGACAAGAACTACTTGCTAGTGGAGCTTCACTACTCATTCATCCTCTGTTTACTATACATACGACAGGATACAGTTCGCAATTCATTAGGGAGAAGTTGTGAACTTTGAGGATCTATATAATTCGCATTACACTATTCTATTGAACAAATGAAGTGAAACTTCTGCGAACTTATAATCAATTGTTTGATATACACTATTCGCTCTTGCAATAAAACACTGTGATGATGGATATAATCAATTTATCATGTTCCATTTTCAAACTAGCAAGAAGTATAGTTTGAACTTTTATGAGTACAACTGTGAAATATCTTTATTGGCAAAGTTGATCCTTCAAATCAATATCCATTATTTTTAGGCGAAATGTGTCTCGATCCTTCATATACAATCAAATTTGTCGATGAAATTAGCCCAACAATAACGCGAAATTGTTTTCGGAAAAGGAAATATACTTTGTTGAGTGTCTTTTGTGTTTGCATAAAATGTTTTATTGCTCGAGCCATTGAGAGTTCTTTATTATCTGTCTAGAGAGCGCAATGAATATTTCAGGCATATTCTCATTCAGCCACTTCAAGCCAATTTATTCAATCAGTTGCTTCGGGCAGGTGAAAGAATACCAAAACGTTCCTTTTCACTCGACCTCCGGAGGCGGGCGAATTAGCTTTTCACAGAGAGAACCATTGCAATATGGAAAGAAGAAGATTGAAAATCAAATGAATTTAATTTAATGCCTTTTCATCTTTTCTCTCTGGCAGGTTCCAAAGGCATTGGCAATCGGTTTGATGAGCAACGTCTGACGTTGAGAATTCACCGGGGCAGAGGATCAAATCTGCATGAATCACCCCACAGCAATGGCAGCACTCACAGCACATCCACGAACGTGAGTGCCTCACCAGATCGCCACTCGCGATTTTCAACAAGGAACAAGCACGAGAAGATCAAGATCTCAGTGAGCTATCCCAGTTCGGAGAATCTCGCCAGTCCCACGAATGCCAACCCCAATGCACTCTACGCTGTCCACTACAGCTCCAACGGCAAGGACACGAGCGCGTCAAAGATCTTCCGCGGCAGCAAGGACGGCTTCCTGCAGGTGGTGAAGTCCATGCCGGACATAGAGAAGGAAGCGGGGAAGTTCAACTCGCCGCGCACGAGCCGGAAGATGGGCAAGAGGAATATCAAGGCGCAGGTGAAGCGCTTCCGCATGGAGACAAAAGCCGCCAAGACACTGGCCATAATCGTGGGACTGTTCATCCTCTGCTGGCTGCCCTTCTTCACTGTATACGTCATCCGCGCCTTCTGCGCCGAGTGCATTCATCCGGTGTTGTTCTCTGTGATCTTCTGGCTTGGCTATTGCAATTCCGCAGTAAATCCCATGATCTATGCCCTGTTCTCCAAGGACTTCCGCTTCGCCTTCAAGCGCATCATCTGCAGATGCTTCTGTGCAGGACCTGGACCCAACACTGCCACGAGTCGCCGTGGTTCGGACATGTCACAGGTGAAGGTAAGGACGCCAAGTATCTCGCCCAGCGCCAATGCTCAGAGCATCTGCGACGATAGTGATCCCATTGTGGAGCTCTCCGACAGTCGGTGACGCTCTCTGGCGCCCAGCGTCACCTCCACCTCAAGTCCTGGAGGACGACACTCGCTGAGCAAGAGCGCCGTCTACGAGATCTGTCATCCGCTTGTGATGGAAACGTCCACGTTTGGATACACTTCCGGCGGCGCAACTACGACTTCGCCAACGCCCGGACAGCAAGTCACCCAGAATCTCTGATCAAGTTCGCACGAGTTCCGAAGGAGACGACGGCTTCACCTATGCTAGACGCACATACTCGGCCATCTAGGATTGATCTTCAAAAGATGACAGATCTCAAGCACAAAGGATCGAAACAGGGTAATTTTCTGAATTCTAGATCCCAAATAGAAGGTAGAAAATTGTCGTAAAGAGATTTATAGAAATTGCAGCGTGGAAATTGTTTAATTCCTTGAGTACCTATAAACATTTGTCCTAAGAGATCAACTTTACATGATTATTTTCTCATATTGAACTCTTAATTGATTTATTTGTAATTATCTTTTATCACTGATAACATAAAAAAAACATGATAAAAGAATTTAGAAAATTGTCTCTAGTTCGATAAATGAAGAGTAAACTTCTTCAAAGAGTTTCATTAACCGAGGGAAAATAAAACTAAATGTGTTACATTGAGAGATTTTAAGGCTAATTTCAGTATATGTACATTAAAAACTAACTGATATTGATAGAAAAATATATAGGTAAGTTACTGTTTACATCTTAAGATTGTGAAACGTAAGTATAATTCCTATATCTAAGAGAGAAAAATATATATGTACATATTATCAAGAGGAAAGTCAAGATACCTAAACTTTAAATAGGCTAAATCAAATGGAACTTTAAGGATGTCATTACAATTCTTTCTCAGACTACACAAGTGACGGTCTGATGTTTTGATTATTCTTTGTATATAAGGTAATTTAAGATCTGAAACTTCTTTTTGCCTTGAGTAAGAAAGATGTGTTAGCAAATGAGATTTTAAAATATAAATCCTGTGTATACATGTAGTTTAACCTTCATTCCAAAGCTACTGTGTCATTTTATTAAAACCTATGTGTAAAAAAATATCTGTGACGCAGCATTCAGATGTCACTAACTTCATGGAAAAAAAAGATATAATGTGAAAACTTTTGTTCAGCAAACTGTTAATATTCGATGTTTAATATTTGAATATTAAAGTCGCCTTAATTTACCAAAGGTTGTTTTATGCAGCGTTGTTTAGAGACACATTGTCGAAGTTATCCAAAAATTCTTCCTTCGGACTCCCTTGATTTTCTATCCTTGGAACACATGCCAGTATAAAAATCACAGCCAGAAGACTTATGCTCCCAATGAAGATCAGTATCCATCCGAGACCAACCACTGGCCAACCGTAAGCAAAGATCCAGGAGATGAAGGTGACAGTCGCCCAAGCAATCGACACGCTTAGGGATCGCCAGAGAAGGAGCTTCTTGCGCTCGATCAGCTGATGCTGATAGATTGAAACGCTCCTGCGAAAGCCAAACGCATAGAGCATCAGGAAGACGGAAAAGCACGCTGCCGGGAAATATCCAAAGTTCCGATTCGAGCGATGTGTACTTCTCTGGGCATGATCGTTCTGCCCAATGACAATTAGAAGGACACCCATGATAAATGCAGATGTCATTAGTAGACACTTGTAGTTGATTCTGCAGCGCATGAAAGTGGCCAGAATAGTTCCGATGACAAAACCAATTGTCACTAAAAGAGTTTCTGTCATTCCTGTGTTTCCGTCATCTGGAAGTTCAAGGGAAAATGTATAATGTAGCAAATTTGCAAGTTAAGGCATTCAAACGGAATGAAGAAGTCCGTTTGAGTGCCATACTGTTTCAAACGATAAATGTTTTTCCTGGGAAAACTTACGCAAGTGATGAAGGCAGGGAATTAAATAGAAGAATATAACGACAATTCCAATCATCTGCTCCCAAAAAATGAGTCCAAGTGTTGGAAAGAGCAATTTTATACTGTTGACACTCTCGAAAATGGTCCCAAAAGCAATTTGGTCCTGTTTGCTCGACCAGAAATCAATATCGACGTCAATCTGCTTGGTGTCATTACAGTTTCTCAGCGATCCCCGGAACAGCTGAAGAATTTCTCTCGCCTCCTCACTCTTTCCCACATTGCACAAATATCTCGGCGATTGGGGAATGAAAAATAGTCCGATGGCGATGAGGATGGCCGGAATGAGGGAGAGTAGGTGGATTGAAATGCTACTCTGGAGATATCCTGCTGGAAAGATGGTGAGTGAGAAAGCTTCGTCGCAACATCCACTTGGATTAGCTTTGATTTGTGAATGTCGGAAGCGCGGTGAAAATTCCAACCGCACAAGGGAAAAAAAAATTATAAGCAAAATGGACCAGAAAAAAATAAGGCATTCCACCACAACTCGGGAAATAAATCATTAATTATTCCATTCCGCTTTGCCCGAGTGGGAGGAAAATGAAATCAGTGACATTCCGCAGTCCTCCGAGTCTCTGGGCTAATCCCCGTCCGATTAGGTTTGCGGAGGCGGGAGAAAAAAGTCTCTCAACTGTGAATTTCCAGAGAGAAGAGTTCTAACGAGAAGTTCACTTTTCCATTTGTCAGCAATAACCTTTTCCACTGTTTCCGATCGAACCCGAGCAACGGACGTCAGTCGGGGCTGCAAAGTCATTCGTTCAAGAAGCGGATGAATGGGCAAATACAGAGGAAGGGTATGAGGTCAAATAGAGCATTTCCAAGTGTAAAGACTAAAGAGCAAAAGAGCACTATGAATTTGATAAAATGCTTCCGACCTCATGCAGTCGTTTGACATTCAAGTCATGTTAAAGAAGACCCAAAAAAAGCATTGAATTTGCAGTGTAGTTAATTAAAGTAGAGACATTAAATTATTTATTAATTAACGGTTTTTGCCTAAATTACTGAACACTTAATAATATTGAAGTTCAGTCACTTCAATTAGCGCGTTTTTATCGTTTGCAAAGCCTTGCACAGGTACAATAATCTTGACCCACTCACCAGCTCCGAACTGAGCAAGGACTCCGATGGCAAATTGAGTGCAGATGACGTTGTCGATGAGGAGACGCGTGTCCTTGCATGAGCCACTAGCCATGAGATCCTCCAGGTAGATGGGGACGAGGAAGTGAAAAATTCCCACCGCCAGACCGGCCAGAAGGCGTCCGCAAATGAAGGTGTAGAACAGTGGAAGCGATAAATTTGAATAAAGACTCTCCCTACAAATGCAATTTCATTCAATTAATCACCCTTGAGACTGTCCATAAATTATTAATAGAATAGAAAGTCCATTTTGAATGCTCATAAATTGATGTGCAACGCTTTTTTCATTTGAATTATGATTTCAGACCAAAAATTTATTCTACACGGTATCCATTTGGGATATTAATTCACGCTCTAATTCATGCATCACTCATCGATTTATCCTCCTAATCTCTATTTTACTCACCCAACCAGAGGTGCAATCCATGACAGACTGGCGAAGAGTGCTGCGAGGATGAGAAAGGACTTGGGACTCAATCTATTTAGCATTTTGTACACCACGAGCGGAGTTATTGTGGCCACAAAAGACAGAGCGGCGATTACATAAAACAGATTCACGTCCGGATCTTCCTGCAAAAATACAATTTAGTGAGAAGGCAGAGAATGCCAGAATGAAGCACAGAGTGTAAATGTTGAATGGGAAAATGCATAGTTAATCTCCATGGGTTTTTCAATCGAGGGGTTAATAACAATACTTTTTTTTAACACTCAATTCACTCAAGTTGCAATTAAATTCACAAACTTTTAATATAAATCTCAGCAAGTGAAAATAATTCAATTAGATACTTTTTCCTACAGGAATCAATAATTATCGATATTAAATTACGGCATTCAGTGTATATATTTTCAAAATTATCAGGTTAATTAGATTGAAGGAAGCTAATTAAATGTAATATTTTCATTTAATTCGATTATGTGCATATTCTCTGCATCCAACTCATTTCTGTGCAGCGTAATTCGCTATTAACCCCCTCAAATTTAATATCCGGCGAATAGGGCAGAAAGAATTACCATAAGGAGGAAAAATATGGCGTGACTTGACCCTGCAATCGAGTTTCCAATGATAAAGTATCCGAGGGATGCCACTGTGAAAAAAGAAGGTGAAAACTGATGGTGTGAGTTGCTGGTGGAAAGATGAATAAATTTAATTTTATCCATTGCACAGATCTCACGTGCCAGTCGCAGACGGAACCGGGAAAAACGTACCGAACGCAGTGCAATAGGGGAAATTGCACGTCCTGAAGCGTGAAGGTGGAATTGGGGAGGAAGAGACCCCCACCACTCCATTTCCGGTCATTTGTGATGATTTTCACCCAACACTTCACTCTCGACACGTTCTCTTATTGCAAACTATCACACTTTGAGCGGTGAAATGGAATCCACCTTATTTTCACTGAAAGCCCACTGGGAGATGCTGTTTCGCGGTCACTGGAGCCCAAGCTCTATCCGATTGCGACACTCCACATAAGCGGATCTTATGAGACTGACTCTTCCCCTGATAATTTGGTGAAAATCTCACACATTCGGCACTTGTTGTTTACGATTTGTACATTGAAATGAATGAGAAGTCGTCCAATCTTAACTCGGGTTTAATTAAAATGAGATTGTTATGGCTGGGGTGACCCGTCAGGGCGTCTTTTAATCGTCATGCGATTGTACTTTTTTCACTACTCATAGGTCAGTCTCACACTCCCATCTCAATGTTCCGGATTTGGTTGGGACGTCGAATCTCGGCCCCGATAAGATACGCCTCAAATGCACATCCAAGTCGATGCCGCGACTTTACATTCGTGTGACGAAGCCACGATAAGTCGTGGTCTTATCAGAAAACGAAGACGTATAGACTGTATAGACATTTCCTTGGGCACATAAACTATCCTCTCGAACGAGGCCACTATTCTCGATGCCACAGATGCTCAGATTCCACGCTGGCGGGGAGTTGTGATGCTGTGGAGAGAGTGTGACACGTTTTTCCTTTCAAATTTGCAAGTTCGTGAAATATCTTCGCTTCCGAAACTCCCATCGAAGACGCTGGAAAGCGTGTTCGTGGGATGAGGAGCAATTGAAATTTTCGATAGGGTGAAAATCGATAGGTTCCACGCTAGAAGGATAAGTCCCTGATATCGATTAAACTGCTCTATTGAGTGGAATGAGTTGAGAGGCTCAATCTCACTTGACAAGTCTCCCTCGAATTGTTCTGCAGTCTTTGGGTCAAAGCAGAGCAGCGGCATGATAAAGTCACATGATGTGAAAATAATATTCTCTGGCCTCTTGACTCGTGATCTTGAAAAGTGGTAAAGATGATTAAAAAAAGAAAGGGAAAGCATTTTATGCCACATTAATTATTTTTAATTGACTCTTTACAAATCATTCCGACAAATTTTACTCAATGTGGCTAAAGTAAATATTTGCCAAGTCTGAAGGGCAGAAATGTTCTGATTTCGCAGAATCACGCGAGACAGTTTACGGAAACACATATTATAAATAGGTCAAAAGAGCATTGTTATTAATTAAAATAACTGTGTCTCAATATGAATATATATAGTTCAAATAAGATCGCTTGCCGACATTTTGTTTTGTTTTATCTCTAAATGCAAGTCGCACTGTAATAGAAATATATTTGAAATGAAATTATCGCTTACGAGAGCCATTAAGTAACTGACTCTAATCTCACTGATATAGAGAGAAAGCAGAGTGTATTAAATTATAATTAGCGTTTCACATAAGCTCTACATAAGAAAAGCAAAACTTGGATTCATTCCCAAAAAATCATGTTATTATTTTAACCTTAAGTGATCAATGCGTTGAATTTGTATACCTTTGTAGGTCAGGAGCACTCAAGGTAATGTAAACACCGTAAAGACTCTTAGTAAATGAAAAATAATGCATTTAATTGGTTCTCTCTTAAACTACCTGAAAATTTAATAATGTGAACTCCACAACAGGTTGGTGATTAAATACAGCAGTCTCGGAAAAACATTTTCAGTATTAGTTGAATTAGGGGGAATCATTATTGAACTTCACTTTTCACTTTTCACCTCATAAACTTTTCCAACTACAAACTTCTTCGTGAGGGTGAAGTTTTCATTGATTCTTCGTGTCGTTTTTTAGACAGATTACCGCGAATAATTTATGGGAAATTGATTTTCTCATAATGGTCGTTGGCAATATACTGAATGCATCATTTATTTACTTTTACTATCTCGCGCTTTAAGTGTTTCTCAGCTTCCGTGAATTTTTGGAAGGTGGGATAAAAATTCCCAATTCTCCTGCGTGCCGCAGACAAAAGGCAGCCCTTCAAATTTTATTACAGGCGCTCCAAAGAGGCTTCAGATTGAATTTGAAGCACATCGTGATAAAATTCGATTGATTTTCAATGCATGTTTGCGCATATCGAGTGAAGACGAATCAACGCCGAAATGTAGACAGTATGAATAGATGGTGGAGGGTAAATGCTGAAGAAATGACTTTATGGATATATTTTTCCCACTCAGTCGAGCAGAGAAAGAAAGGAATCGCGAGAGAAAAATGAAAACGCAAAGGAAAGTGTGAGGAAGTGAAGGTGTGAGTATTACAGTCTCAGGAGATGCTCATTGGCCTTTTGTAATCTTTGTATTCCAATTGAATAAATCTTCAGCACCATCAGGAGCCTGTGATTCGCATTCACTGATGTGATAATTTCACTTGATAACAGCACAGAGTTGAGCATAAACATGGAAATGGGCTGTGGAAAGTGTCAAAGAAAAGTCATTATTGAGCACATAGGCAGTTCTCCTTCACCAGCGATTGTGTTTCATTATGAAGCCATCCTTCTGCCTCCTCCCAAAGGAGAACATTGCGGGAAAGGCGACACTATGAGGCTTTGTCTTCAACTTTTCTCATTCACCATCAAATGACCTCCATCAGCAATATTCCCCCATGAAGTCGATATATTCTTCAACTTCCAACTGATGTTTAATGACTGCCCACAAACAAAAGTCGACATCTTCCACACAATGGCTAAATTGTCTCAGAACGTCTTTGAAGTGAAGGATAAAACATGGCTAAAACAACCCTTTTTTTCACATATTTCCTCTTCAGTAGGTAAATTATCTTCTTTTGGCAATACAAACAGCGCTTCTCGTCTCCATTTAAGCACTTAAATCATCCTCATAGACGATTTTGCTAATATTCACCCAATTAAAGGGCAATTGACCACATATTAAACTCCATATCTAATTCAGTTTTCTCCAGTCTGCTGAGTTCTCAGAAGACTTACAAGCTCCTGGCAATACACTGACTAAAGCAATTTGGATCGATTTCGAATCCAGTCGACTATACCCAATAATTAATTATAAATCCTTAATCAATAGTGTACTAATTTCATTAAATATTCAAATCTGCTTAGATTGATAGTTCAAGAGACAGATAATTAGCATTCCACTTATCTATAGCGAATGACCTGTTTATGTGCTTCCTCAACAAACTGTCTGTGCTTATCAAGAAATTCCATGAGCTTTTTTGTCGGCTGTCATCTGAGGTATGTGTCATTGTTTTCAATACAGTAGAGATGTAAAAACGACTCAGAGACAGACGGCATAAATTAATAAGACTGAAATAAATGACAAACAACTCTACTCATTAGTTGTGCGACACATTATGGATAAAAAATACAGTGCAGAACTGATACTTTATGGAGAAGTGTCTTGAAATCGAAAGGGTTTCAATATGAAATAGCATCAAAAGTAATTCGATTCAGTGTGCAATAATTATTTTTATTGAAAATGTAAATGGAGATGCATTTATTTAAATGTGTCGTGGAACAGAGTATCGCATTGCCATTTAAGCCAGTCGCAGCCGCAGGGTGGGATGTGTGGTGGTAGTTATTAAGTAATGAGGTGTATATTTATGGATGGATCAGCTTGCCAGAGCCGAAGGTGTACCTTGTGGTATTGAGAGGAAAATCGCACGAGAAAATCAGACCAGAACCAAGAATGCAGCCCAGAACACGATGCAAATTGCATCACCTACTCGTCTTGCATGCGAATCAGTTCTGCGGCCCAGCAAAGCATTCTCATCCACCCAGGAAACCCCAAGGTATATAAATGACACCCAAGCGGATGCGAGACCAGTCAGTGTCTCAAATCCGTGATCAGTGTCTCATCACAGAAGAAATCACGTGCAATCATGAAGGCAGTAAGTGAAGATTGGCTGCTCTTGTGCTCGTGCAATTCTCATTTCATTGGATTTATTTGGGAGTCAACGCACAATTTTCTCCACCATTCAGACGACGGAACTCATTAGAGGACTGTTTCTTCTTATAGGTGTTAATCCTTGTAGTTTTGGCACTGTCCACGCTCGACGCAGCCACCATATACTACAGCCACCCCTACTCGTATGTCCTCAGCAGCCCCTACGCTCTCACATATCCTCATTATACCACAAATCACGGCGTCGTGTTGTCATACGGCCCCACGGACACGAAACACCACCGACCCGGTCACGAAGGTCAAGACACCGGCAATGGAGCCCGCGAACCCGAGGAGGACGATCGCCCCAATGGACCCGAACCCACAACGCCATCCCCTTCGCTGCCCATCCTCTATCACTGGAGGTCTGTAAGAAAGTGGCGCAATTCCCAAGGAGCTCGACACAAATTCCCCTTGAGCTCGTATTTATCCTGCTCTGTATTCACGTCAATTAGTGGGGATGTTTGAATTAACTAAACTGCCAGGAGAGCAAGTTTTCTTTGTGGGTCAAGGTTCTTTTAGTGAAGTGGAAATTGTGAGCCAAGTGAACGAAATTAAGTGAGCACAAAGTCTCTAAAAGCTCTCACTTCTGCTTGACCTAAAGTTCATAATTGTGAAAATTGAGAGAGACACCATTTTATTATTTAAAGAATTCTTTCAAGGAAGTGAAGAAATATTCTCTGTAGAATAAATTCGAGTGAGAAATTCAATCAGAATCGAAAAACTCGACCTGAAATTAAATCGATCTTTTAAGCAATATAATTAGATTTACGAAGCCAACAGCATTCAAAATTAGAGATGTTTGCCTATCGCTCATCCTAAATTAAATCATCGATGTTTCACAGTCGTAAGTTTCTAATCTGTATGGATGAACTGTTTCCTCTTTGCTGTGAAATGCGCGAAACATTCATGAGGCTTCAGAAATATGATGCGATGCCTATAATTGATAGGGAAGGATTTAATTGGGGATGTAAATTATATCCAAATCAATTTTCTTATCTCTCTCCCTATTCATTAAGTTCATGTGTCTTTAATTAAATTTGCTGAACATTAATTCGTGCTGCTGACATGGAAATTGATTTTCTTGCATTTCAGCCCATATTCCATTCTCCCATCATCAATTGCTGTTCCTTCAGCATCTCAGTATCATTCCCAAGACCAACTCGGCCAGTATCACTATGGATATGCCAATCAGCACAGCTCCAAGAGTGAGCTGAAGACCGCTGACGGAGTTACACGGGGCGCATACAGCTACATCGACAGCCACGGTGAGTGCGATGCCATCTCTCCAGGGAGATTGTTTATCGAGCCACGTCGATGTTGTACGCTAATCTCGCTAACTGAATTGTGCATCCAGGAAAACTGCAATCTGTGAATTATGTGTCGGATGGCCTCGGCTTCCGTGTGGCGGCCACAAATTTGCCAAAACCAGCCCCAATTGCCGACTCGCCGGAGATTGCCGCAGCGCGGCAAGAGCATCTCCAGGCCCACCGAGAGGCCATCGACCGCCTGGCGGCCGCTCAGCAGTCCAGCGAGAGACGATCAGAGGACCGGGAGCAGTCCCAGGATCCCGAGCAGAGGAGCAGCAACGGCCACAATGAATAGGACAATGGTGTAATTTCAATTAAAATCAACCACACTGAGTCACATCAGCATCCCCATTCGCGCCGCAATCATTCCGCCTCCCCAGTCGAACTGATGATGACAACGACGGCAACAAAACGGAATTAATATGGAAAATCTCTCTCTGAGCCCCTCGTCCCGTAGTGACTTTGCTTGAAGTTCCACGGAAAAAGTTATTATATGGAAATAAATGTGTAATAAAATCAGAGAATTGTACAAGCCGCCCTTGTTTTGTTCCTTGTCATTGAGCTGGTATGCGACGAGGTTTCTCCCTTGAGTTTCCCAAAGAGATACATATGCGAATGATGACGAGCTGGGGAGAAAAGACGCAAGGATAAACAAGAAAATTGGAAATGTATTTTTAGAGCACTTTTAATCATTTAATTTTGCAAGGCTTTCACTGAAAATGGAACACTAAATCTACCATGACTTTAAGAATCTTTAGCAAACCTTTGAAAAGCTCTCTTTTATCTCCCCTTTTTCACAATTTTCACAAAGTTGTACGAAAAGCGAATTTAATACAACACCCCAAGAATGGTTGTCTCGCACGAAGTTCCTCCACACGTTTTCTCTGCTCATCCGTGAAAGTGATGGAGAATGGTGCAATAAAAGTAATCACTGGGATAAGTGTAACAAGTGAAAATGAAGAGACAAGAAATACCCACTTCATTGCGATTGGAGCTGTAAAGCGTGACGAAAAAAATCAGGTGGATATTTTTGTTTACTCCTTCCGGTTTCTCCACTTCTTTTGCTTACTCACACGATTTCACAACCCTATATATTGCTCACCCTGAAAACTGCAAAGGACAATCCACTTCAGGCGTTGTAACACATGTAAACTTCATATCTGCGGAAAGCATTTTTCCCCCCTGAGGCAGAAAAAGTATTTGAGGAAGTCAGGAAGAAACAATGGGGATGACAAAGAGGCAAAGAAGTTAAAGGGTGGCACGTAATATTATTGGATTAAGTGTGTCTTGTCGACCATACACTGCGCAATACTCCAAACGCACATGTGAACTGAAGATGCCTAGGCAGGTGCGGCGGTCCAAAATTAGGAGCAAAATGTAATATTTTTTCATAATTATGTATGTGGAAAAATAATTTGTGAAATACATAAAACAGAAAACAGAATATCACTACGTAAATTGTATGTTTTAAATTCATAGCCGTTTCTCAAATCTTCAATACTTGCCTATTTTTTCCTTTTAAATATCGCTGAAGAGAATACTTTGTGAGGTTGAATTGAAAAAAGCGTTGGCAAGTTGGCAATATTATACGATTCCACTCGGTTTCCCTCCCTCGTCAATTGTACTATGTGCGAAGAATGTTTGTTTGATCTTCTCGGAAATCTATCATTAGTGACATCCCCGATCATTGTGTACGCGCCCAACCATCGCACCACATAAACCACACAAACCACATTGGAAGGTGTTATCGAAACAAGTTGTGGGCTTTCTTCTCGCATCTCTTGCATGATGAAAATCATTGTCATGCGATAAAGATGTGAATCATATTTCCTCCCATCCTGAAAGGAAATCTGGGCTATGTCAGGACACAAGTCGATAGTCTCCCCGTCTTACTCACAGATAAAGTTCCTCAGGGGCGTTTTCTTCACCATCGAGCAATTTCTCAATCTTTCAACAGATTCCCCGCAGTATTTTATCGCTAAATATTGGGCAGCCATTCACCTTCAGAAGCCACATGACGCAGTAATCGGTAACTTTGAGGGGAGTTTGTGATACAAAGGAAAAGTTGCAATAATTTCGTCCTAAGACTCCCTTGTTCGCTCTTTTCAAGTTGCGTCTTCCCCAAATTCTCCCCACATTGACGTCTCGAACTGTGGCATAGCTTCACGAAGGAGATTTGTCTTCTTTTGTCTACGCCAGAATTAAGCCCTTTTCCCTTATCATTCACCGTTGGCCTGGGGATTTAATTTGGCAGATTATATGCTCCATACGGAGAATTTCGGTTACAATTGTAATTTAATACTTTATCTTATTACTTATCTGCGTGATTGCGTAAAGTGTTTGAATTGCGGAGTCTTTAAGTCTTCCGCAATACACAGGTTACAATTTGTGACTGAGTAACAATATCTGTGAGCTGCAAGAGTGCATAACAAACTGGGGCAGTGAATGAGGAATTAGGAACTGTCGTGAGATCACCGTTGATGGTTGACTTGAGCAGAAAGTGAATGAAGTGCATAAAGGCATCGGCAGCAATTTGCCCGCCAGATGAAAAGTGAAGCGAAACCGCCAAGTGACTAACCTTGATTACCTGCTCCAATATTTTATTTATTCATTTCATTTTGAAACGGTACATTAGCGTGATCTCAATCTCTCGCAATGCCAAGAGCTCGATGCAAATTCAATGATAATCTCACGCGCTCATCGAGACATGCCGAGACGGCAAATAACAATAAAAGTGACTTTATAATGATCTTAAATGTTTTGGCGTCACTACGTTCTTTTTCCTCGCCCAGCAACACATGATTTCAGAGTGCTTCTCAGACACGGCCTGCAGTGGAATATTTTAGTGGTTCGCTCTTATCGAGAGGTGAGCATGTGACCATTACGAGATGCAATTTTGCTGTTTTCGTGGATTTTCAAGAATATCACTTTGCTGACAAGGAAGTTGAACGGCACAGAATGTTGGATTAGTTTTGAAGGTTCTGTCCGAAATCTGTGATATTCTCAAATGTAAAAATAAAATTGTGGGAAGCCAATGAAATATTCACACCACAGCATTCCATTTGATTTCGGTATTTTTACATAATTGACGGTGGAGGGCAAAAAATGAGAGCTTTTGCATTTAGTGTAGCAATTGAGTATGTGATCTTTCTCAATACGAAAATTGAGAGAAACTAGCAATTTCACTGATTTCTTTGTGGTTTTCTAATGAATATCACGAAAGAATGCGTAAAATGTGCGTTTAACTTCACAATGAATTTCATTTTCTCTCATTCTTTTCCATCACACCTTTCAATCAGCCGCATTCTTCGAAGACAGAGCAATAGAACAGACATGAAAAGGTGTAATTTTCAGCAATCGAACAGAAATGCATTATGTAGTTGTTTTTTCTGGAACTAAAATTCCCCTAAAAAATGACTTCAGAGCCTCCTTGAATACTTAGTGATGTTCTGGATAACGAAGCTTTAAGCTCTCCTCTTCAGCGCTCATTCGCAAATGCCATATGATACCCTGAATAAAGCCGAGAATTGAATTAATTTATTCAACAATGGGTCAAGACAACAAAGAATCCCCAGAGTGGCTGCTATTTCAAAAGTTTCCGAACAAGAAGTGGCTGTGATATTGTGCCAAATGGGATTCCAAGCTCAACCCCTCGAGTGTTTTATTGTGTGCGACTTGACCAGATAGAGATTAATCGGATTACATCGTTTATAAATCAGTTTTGTGCAATATCACATAAAATTCCTGCCCAGAGTAACTGAACCATGCGCCAAATTGCATAATTTTGCATCGTCGTGCTTGTGTGCAGAAACCTCAATTTATGCCACGCTTATATAGGTGAATTATTAAATTCCCTAATCATTCCGCACACAGGCGCACACATCTCAATTGCACTGCAATTGCCTTAAATATTCAACACTGCAGTGTTGCAAACCGCGCGATCTAATTGTTGGCCACGAGCAGATGAAAGAAATGCTTGTGGAGGAGAGAACACAATACAGCACAGGGAGTGGTCTCAATTAATAACAAAAATTCTTCAGCTTGAGTTTCGTCTCTTTATTCCATCGCAGTATCTTTTAATAGATCTCTTACGTATGTCTTTTGCTTCCTCATGGCAGCGCAAGGGGCACTGCATGGGCGTGTGTCCTATCCCACGAGGTGCTCCTCGAGGTTTTCACCTCTGGCAGAGGATTTATTTATATCACTAGATAAGTTATGGACGAAATATATGTAGAGTGCATGTGTGTGGAAGACGGTAGAGCAGATGGAGTGAGATGGAGTCCAAGATCAGAGCAGGGTCGACGTAGATCAGTCATAATAGTGAAAATATACGGATTTTCTTCGAAAGGATGGTAAAATTCGGCAGTTTTATTCAAATTGGTTCTTTCATCTCGTATTTTTGGTGGCGAAGCTTCCCAGGGCTTGGTGGAAACTCTTCGTCCGACAGCTCAGCAGTTATCTAAGGTGCACCTTAGTGATGGTAGGCACGCGCCGAGGCTTCGGCGTGGGCGGCATAATGCGCCGCCTTGGCGTGCTGCACCTCAGGAGTCTCAACGGGGACACCATTGTGGATCACGGGCACATGGTGGGCAGCGGCGGCGTGCGTCCAGGCACCGTGGTGTCCATCCCAGCGACCATCGTAGTGTCCATCGTCCCAGCGGCCATCGTAGTGACCATCGTAGTGACCATCATCGTGGCTGTATCCGGACTTGCTCTGGGCCTCGGCCACGGCGGCGAAGTGGAGGGCCTTAGCGTGCTGCACCTCGGGTGTGTCCACGGGTCCGGCATGGTGGTGAGAAGCGGCATAGTGAGCGGGGGCGTAAGCGTGACCACCAGCAGCGGCGTGAGCGGCGAAGTGGGCAGCCTTGGCGGCGGCGATTTCGGGGGTATCCAGGACAACACCGTTGGGAGCGAGTGGGGCATATCCTCCGTGATGGACTGGGGCGTAGGCGTAGTGTCCTCCAACCTTGGCATGGGCGGCAGCGTGTTCAGCCTTGGCAGCCTGCACTTCAGGGGTCTCAACGGGCACTCCGTTGTGGATCACGGGCACGTGGTATCCTCCCCAGTGGGCAGAGCGCTTGTACAGGTGGTGGAGGCCAGAGCGGGCAGCGGCATGGGCGGCGAAGTGGGCAGCCTTGGCGTGAGCAACCTCAGGGGTCTCGAGGGGACCACCCTGGTAGCCGAGTCCGGCGTGCACCCATGGGCCGGCGTAGACGTGGTGAGCAGGGGCGTGGTACAGAGCGGGAGCTGGTCCCTTGGGCAGATTTGTGGCGGCAACTTGGAAACCTGCAACACAGAAATCGAGACATTAGCAAGGATCGCCGCTGGTTGCAGTCCAGGCGGACTTGCCATGGTGAGGATCGGCGGTGTAGTGGACGGACTGGAGGATTCCATGTCCATCAACGTAGCTGTAGGCACCGCGGGTGAAACCATGGGAGGACTCCTCGTGCTTCTGGGAGTTGGGGTCCGCATAGCCGTAGGCGTAGTTGCCATGGCCATCCTGCGTGTGGTACTGGGATGACAGGCCAGCGTAGGGGGTGGCTGTGCACGCCACAACGAAGAGAGCTGCCACAATCTGCAATGGGGCACATTATCACTCATTTGCCACACAATTTTCTTAACGGCGAGAGTGCAGGCAATTATGCTAATGACGCAGTTAAATTATTATCACTCTTATGCATCCACCGGGCGGATGATGCTACGCACTGTGCAATTTCACTGAAATAGACCACTTTTCCTTATTACAACACTCGCGACGGATTACGTCTTGTACAATCACACTGCGTCTCGCTTAATGAGATCTTCACATAATCCTCGAAATCTGCGGGGCGCTTAGCTCGAGGCACTCTCCTCGGGATACTTACAAATGCCTTCATGATGATTTTATGCGATTCTCGGTCCCTGTTGGTTGAGAAAAACTGCTCTTGGTAACCTCCTAGATTCGTTGGAGTCTAGGACTGTTAGTGAACTGTGCTGAACCATCGGGCAGGCTTGCATTATATACCCAAAGTTGATCACGATCTCCACCAACGATTGCCGACTTCCTCGCACCAAGAGCTCCGTCTCGCTCCGCGGTGGGGGGCGCGCACCTGGAGTCTTGTCTTCAGGTGGAGTCTCTCGCGCGCGCGCGTGTGTGTATGCGCGCCTCTTGATCGTGCTGGCCGGCTCCACCAAAACCCATGACCTTGCTTTCGCCGCCACACACTCATTGAGAGGTGAGACTGCACACCTCCACCCAGAGTGCAAGAGAGACATGGAGGCAGGAGGAAGTTTAGCAGCTCACAATTCCCCCAAACTTGAACCACATATTCCGCGTTGTATTGTTGTAATTACGAGCAATTTCAAGAATTTTAATTACTTTATATAACAGATACAAAAGTCGTGCTCACCGCGTACAGTTTACCAAGCGGGATTTAGAGACATGAAGAGTGTTGAGGGAGAGTAAAAAATACCTACAATCGGACATGTATTGCACCATAGAAACCAATAAATGGGTATTACTAGTTTATCACACATAAAACTATTGTTGAGTGAGAAAATGGTTTAATTTTTCGCAAGAACTCTAATGAGTGAAGCATTTCCTAATGAAAAATGGGACAATATCCTCAGGAAGAAATCGACATTGAGATGTTATTTGGTACACCGAATTCTTCCTTGACTACATGTTTGTCTGTTGGAGGGAGAAGAGATATCTCACATCAGCGTGATATTGGATATCTTTGTCGCAACCCATGTGCAGCAGTCCAGGTAAGGTGACGCAAGGAATTTTGATTGGAAATCGACGTTTTTCTTGTGCCCAACACACCACCCGACATAATTGTAGTATAATTGTTCAAGCGATCCATAAATGGGCACTTTTACATTGTTAATAATAATGTGTTTCTGTGTGACCAATGTCTCATGTTCCGCTTGTGTGACCAATATTGCGCTCTCCAGTGGCATTAGGGCTCCAACCGTTGCTTGCTCGAGCAAGGAGGAAACGCAACCCACCCACACACTCCGGGCCAGAGTCGCTCCAGCGGCAAAACTCGCAGTGCTACAAATTGGAGCAGTGCCTATTGATCAAAATCACTCTCATGCGGAGCTCAAGAGTGAGATATCACGGCTGAAATCTCTCTTTCATGCCTCCATTGAAATTCAGTGGATTTATTATTGAAAAATCAACCCAGGAGCGAGTGTCAGGTACCACCTGCTGATTTAAACTCCCATAAATCTTAATTACGTACTTAGCACTATTTTGAAATCAAATCAATATCGACCTCAAGCCTCCACTCATTCCAACCCATATTTTCTCTCTCACTACTTGTCATACCTTCGACAGTGAAAAAGCCTCAACGACCTGTTTTTCCAATCCATCAGCCCTCCAGACGACCAGCCAGGTAAGAAATTGATCCCCCATTTATCGAGTACGCATATCAAAATTATACGGTTTCTGGTGTGGCTGAAGTGTAACAGAAATTATTTACATAATTCAATTACGCAGGCATTAATAATGCATTCAAGAGTATTAAATTATCACCTTGTAGGAGAAATTTAAATTTATGGATTCACTGTGATTAATTCCTCAATGATTTAGAAGGTTGATAGAGTAGGAATAAATCCAATAAATTTGAATTCTATTAGAGGAACTCACAATAAACCAAGTAAGCTTGAGACGTTTGTGATTCTTGGCATGTGTTATAATCCATTTAAATTTATAAACTCATATTTTGGCCCTTCCACCACAAATTCCGCCCAATCTAAAGTGATATTCAATGGCATTTCCTACAAGAAAACTTGGCACTCAATACCCTAAAGTTCTCCATATTCTTTCAAAATACCACAACTCTTCTTTTTCCGAAATGGTCGTTAGACATGGGCGGAAAATGCAACAGAATCCTATTCATTTTCTCTTCAATCACTACAAAGCTGCTCTTCTTGTTCATTCAATTAAACAGAAATGATGGCAAAATAATTCCGAAAGCTTTCTCCCTTTTTCCCATGGCATCAAGAAATGTAAAGTCATTTTCTCAGAATATTCCTTGCCACATCTGGAGCTCCGCACAGCAATTTCATAGTGTTTCCTCGCAACTATTTGTGTAATTGGCAAATTTAATAATAGAACAGCGTGCATAAAGAACTCTGGGCGAGCTTCTAGTGAGTGCAATTATTTGTAGCGAATTATAAGGAAAAGACAGATGTTTGAATGCAAATTAATAATAAATTGCAATTAAAATAATGTGTAGCTTTTTGCCTGCGCGTAAATGTTGTTCGTTTCTTCACGATAGGAGTATTTAAGAACACTCTTGAAGTGTTCCCTACCAACTAAAGCTCTCTTCCCGTTTACACTGCAAAAGGTAGATACTGGTTGTCGAAGAACAAGTGCCTGGAGGTGTAGTGATAAAAGTACACCGAGACTTGTGGTGCAAATAATTACGGCAATGAGCTTCTAATATATGAAAGACAGGTGCTCTATTAGCATAAAATATCATTGAATTATTTTTAATACAGCGCTGAGAGTGTGAAATTTTTTCCTCTGCAAATTCCACAATATATCGTATGGATAGAGTTGCTGTATGCCGCGCGTTTGGACAAGGTTTTCAATCTGCATTCTCTCGCATTGTTCAGCGGAGCTTTTTGTGTGATTACATGTACACATTGCAGCTCTTCCGGTGGGTTGGAAGCCCATCCCATGAGTTGTGATGGCAGAGTTTGAACTCGTGAAATGCGCTGAAATACAGGGAAGACAACTTTTTAATCCATGGCACAGTCTCTATTCCAAGAATTGACCGTGATAGTCAGCATTTTTTCACCATATGCCTTTTCGCAATATCCGATTGACTTAATGCGAAATTAATTCAATTACGCGCTTACCAGTTTTTCAGTCGCAAGAGTCGCGACAAGTCATCTTAGATGAAGAATTTTCCACGCAAAAATAATATCAAGGGCAACGTGTTTAATGTCTTCAGAGATATGTTTATGCTAATACCAACCTATCGCACTCGATCGCACAAATTTATACACACTTTACGCAATTTCTACATAAGGGTTACACTCAAAGTCTTCCTGGTATTTAGTGCATACCGGAAAATATCGTAGAATACGTAATATTACCTTCAAATGTTCCGAAATGTTGAACCATCAAAGGCAAAAGTGTCATAAAAAGAAACAACTTGTACTCAAAACTAACAACAAACCACAACAGAAGTTAGAGAAGATCCTTGTGTCTCTTTTAATTAAGATGAAATATATAAGCTTTACTTCCTTTTGCCCTCTTTTGCATCATTGCTTGGTCAAAATTTTCCATCCAGCATCACAATCTTTTCCTCTTTGTGATGCCACAACATCTGAGTTGCACCACAGGAACGTGCACCAAGCGTGAGAGCTTCGATGGTTGAAAACCACTCTTGGATATCGCTCGTCTTTCGTCTGTCCAAACAGCTAAAGGTCAATATCACCCACTTAACTTGCGTCAATAATTTTCAGGTGGACTTGCTTATCCAGTCTCGCAAACTCGATTTCTTATTCCCCATCCATCTTCATCAAGAGTTTTTTGCCCCTTTCCGGCGTATTTCACGCTATTGCCAGACAATTTGCAGTGGTTTGAAGTGAAATATGGCTTTTTACTGTGGCATTACAAGTGCTAATATTTGAAAGAAATAGATATTTTTGCAAGAGCTCTCTTCTCTTTGAGAAATCCATTTATTTCAGTGGCATAATGAAGCAATTGAACCGTTCTGGATGAGATAGTTTACTAATGGCAAATGGTTAGCCAAATATTACACTCTGCCATGCTTGTCCTTAATTATTTTATTAACATTTTTGCAAGCAAGTGGCTTGAAGAGAGGGAGAGAATTTCCTCAGTTATTCTTGAAATGAGAACATGGACATTATACAGAGATTTTTGGTCAATTTATCCCTTCTAATGGTTGTGATATTGCGCCAAGAAGAGTGTCGAATGATGAGTGATAAAAGTTATATGCGACTGAAGCATAAAATAAAAGGCTCTCTTCTGCGGAATTCCGTCGCTCTTTCACTTCTTTCTACTTGACTAACAGAAAAAAATTACGATGAAAGTCTGCCCATTAATTTACTGAATTTTGATGTACTTCTTTTCTCATAAATATTTCCGTGACTCAGTGAATATTTCGTTATTAATCTCATAATATAAATTTATTTCAGTTATACTCTGTGTAACCAAACGCGTGTTGGATGCCAATAAAATGATAAAGAATTCCACAATTATTCAATGAATTTACTGTTCGCGAGTGACGAAAAATAACTCATGTCCTATACCTACAACAAAATTGCTCTCTGTGCAGTTTAATTAGGAATTTAAGTGTTACAAATCAATTTGAAGGCCAAAGGCAAGCAAACATTCTGCTTTGTAATTATAGTGAAATATTTACTAATTTACCATGTTTGTAATACCCACAAAGGTGACAACTTTTTCACAGTGATTTATAGATAGTTTCTGGTGTTTTCAACTTCTTCTAAGTGCACAAGGAATGGTGAAGAAGTTTAGCGACAAATTCCCATTGCGACAGAGGTCAGAGAGAATAATAGACAAGATCTAATACGCTCTAGCTGTCTCTGCTGGACTTTGAAATTTAATCAAAATTAATTAACAAATGGGCAATGAGTTGCAGGCGAGGTGCAGTTTTGTGCAACCTCGAGGAAAACGAAAGTTGAATTGCTGAACGTATGAATTAAGACTAAGACCTCCTCCAAATGCAACATCAACGTCTCTTATCTAATTTCATTACCAATTTGTTATGTGTGCAGAAAACCGACTATTAAATGCTCTAATACATAAAGTTAATCAGATAGTGTTCACTGTTTTGTATGGAATTCACGAATGGATTTCCATAAGATCCTATCAAGTTGTTGATGGTTTCATTGAGACAAAGAAATGGCTTCATGATAAGCCAAGTTGAGCAACAGGCGAGTTCCTAAATGCGAGCGCAGTGTTTTTTCCAACGTCTTGCTGAGAGTATATTTATCAATAAAATATCACAGGTATTTGTATTAAAATTCCAATAAACGTTCTCGGAACTTCCACACAATAAATATAGCTACAAAATATTTCTGCAGAGTGCTCGCGATGTCAAGATATGTACAATTCGTCGGAAGAATCCGTGCTTTGCAGGAATTTTACATAAATTCCTCTCATTTGTTACTTTAACGCCTCAGCAATATTCCACCCGGCGCCTCCACGGTGGATGGAGGCGCCGGGTGGTTGGTAACTTTTATGAGACTTTTCGTGGTGATTAATTTATGTGTATGAAAGCCTAAAGTCATGAAAATGCCAAAGATTGACACAAAAGACACCGATGGTGGCCTGTGAATGGAATTTTGCGGGAATTTTCTTTTATTTTCACGAGCTGGGGAAATGCGTGAGGCGTGAGACGGAAGACAGTGTGACATTCCTCTTGAGTCTCGAGCCACTTGAGGAAAAGTTTTAATGCTCATCTCCTCGCGGGGATGATGGCAAAAATATGGCAATTTTCTCCACCTCTTCTCAAATGTCGCTTCACGCGACAAATTTTCCTCAATGTGGCAATAAATGCTTGACGAAAAATGAATGTGTGCGCGGGGAAGTTGAGGAAGAGATAAGAATAATTCTGAAGGAGGAGAGAAACATTTAATTCTGTGGATTAAGACGGCCAGATAATACTTTAAGCTCTTTTTTTCTCTACAACATTTATCATCCCTTTCTCCCCTCTCTCACTCTCTGTGCGCGCACACACACACTTTTTCTCTGAGAAATGACCCATTTCTCCATTCCGCCACACAGTAACATCCTCTTGACTTAACCATACTCAGCTTCTTCGCTTCTCTGAGACAAATTCACCCGCCCCGTGCTTGCGAATATCACACTCAAATGCCACTTTAAATTTTTTGTCTGCGCTATGATGTTTCCTCATGAAATTTCAACAATAATTTTTCGCTCTACTTCCCGAGCCTCTTCTTTGTTGCAACTCTACATGATCACTTCAAGCACACACTCCACACATTCGCGATACCATCTACCCAAACACAATTTTATGACTTCTTCTCCTCCTTCGCCAGCTCTCGAGTGGTATTATTTTATTTTTGCAAAATGCCATTCATCCTCTTGCGCAAAAAATCGCCAACAGCGGAAAAATAGTATAAACAGAAAGAGTGGAAATGTTTGGCAAAAATTGGTGAGGCAAATTTCAGCACAAAAATGTCACTGTGTGGTTAAATGCAAAATTGCATTTACATAAATGCTCTATTGGTCGGGAAATTGCCTTCTCTGATATCATTTTAATGGCCATCGTTTCGGAAATATCGCGCAAAAAAATTCATTCAACACAGTAATGGTTTTGCCTTTTTCACTTTCACAGTATTTGTGACACTTTGCACTACTTTTTTTGCCCATACATAAATTGAAATTACCTTTATTTTCCATATTGCAGTCATTCTCCTCTTTCTCAACAAAAAAATCATTAATCAAATTCTTTGAAGTTCTACATGAGGTCACTTTAGCACACCAAAAATCATTTTTCATATTCTTCTCTGCAGTTTCACAATCAAACAATGCTTATTGCAATTCAGTGAAGTCGACAGTCAATGAAATTGTATCTATTAACTTTTTTTTGGTAAAGAAATGAATTAAGATAAAAAATTTTGTGAAATCGTTCTGTGAAATGTCACAAAAGTTACTTCGATATAAGGAAACAACTTAGAATATCCCACGTCACTGCTTCGTCAGATGAATTCCGAACGAAAGTGTGAATTTTCCCACAGACGCTTTCCATTACAAGAGTTTTTCCGACATTAATTGATGATTCTTAGAATGCTTGTAGAAGTTTCACAGGTGCAAAATGCGCAAGGACCTTGGATAAATTGTTGAAATCAGAGGATTCTTAAGAAGTACCGTAGCTTGAGGTGAAGAATGGCAAATAAAATGATGTGCTAGCATCTATAGAAATATGTTACGTAGAAAAATCTATGACAAAGCATGTATCGCATGAAGGGATGATTTGGAAAAGGGAAAAGGAAAAATATCTAGGTCAATTGAGAATACTTCCTCCGAAAATCAAGGTGTCAGCAATATATTGGGACAAATCATTGAGATCAACATCTCTCCAAAGTTCCTTGAAAATTTTCTATACTCTTCATTAGCCGTGCTTGGAACTTTTTCTCTGGTAATGTATCCTTGATAGAAAATCCATCAGGGTTGGGGAACATGTGCACAGAACTCCATTCGATATGTTGCAATGCTTGGGTGCTAATCTCGTTGTCACATTGTTTCACGTTCTTTTCACATTGGATGAATTTGTCAACATTGAAACAGTGTAGTAGAGGTGGAATGTGAGCGAAATATTTCATAAATGAAAATCCCTTGGCCAAATATTAAATTTTTGATGTGGGTCATGAATGCAGGCGAGGCAGTAAATCTAATGAATGAGGATGAATTTACATAAAATTGAAAAGGATTAATTAGTAATGAATACTGCTTTTGAATATGTCCATCCCTTTATCCCCATTACATTCACTCCTTTCCCCCCATCACATTGATGAGATTTCCCATTGGTGTCCTTTGAAGTCTCTGTGTCGCATTTGTTTAGAAAATGAAATTATTGCATGGTTATTAATTATGCAAATATCGTGCTGAGAATAATATATGTGAGGTGTATGTTGTTACAAATAAATTAATAATGTCAAATGTCGATTGTCTGATTAATGTTTCACCGAGTTCTTGCTCTATTATTCAGGTGCCACAAGTTTCCTCAACTCTGACAGAATATGAACAAATATCCCATTTCCCATTTCCTCACCAAATCTCTCTAAAATTTTCCATTCTGGCCTGCTTTCTCGATTTAGTGCCAAAGTGAAGAAGTCCATAAATCACAATTACCAACTCTGCAGGTGTTTTGTACGCCACGAGACACTCAAGAAATGGGGGAAAAGTCAGCACCTCCGCTTTCTCATCTGATTAATTAGTCAAATCGTGTTCAGCACGGAAGAACTCCAATCCATCAGTCAAGAATGCGTCGATGAGGATTTGGTAATAAGACAATTATAGGGCGAAAAGCATTCGAAAAATATTTTACGTGCGTGATTGGAATTTTGCAAGCACGACACAAATTCAATTGACCACATTCCGAGCAAAATGTAATGAACATTGCATTTTTTCAGGTATAACACACCAAATGATAGACAACGATTTCCAGTGAAATCGTCAAGAGAATTTCTCCGCATCGCATCTCGTAAAATTTATGTATTCAATGAAAGGAATGAAAGATTTCGACGGAAATCTCTTACGATTTCGCAATGGCCAGAAGCTCACTTAATCCTCAAATATTGCGCATAAATCCACAGAATTAAGTGGCAGTTTTGCTGTCTTCCAAAAATGGGAGGGAGATCGTGAGGAATTTCTTCCTCATGACTTCTTTCATGAAGTTCAATGCCGACAAGCCCAAAAAGTGAGAACCTGCTAAAGTTTCATAGTGAGCGTTTTTTACGCGCACCAACGTGCATTGTTATTTGCATCGATCTTTGGTTTATTTGTGCCTAATTAGCACCACCACTCGCCGAATGATCTGTGAAGCAGCTCAAGAGCAAAACGGAAATTATCATTTGTCCACGCGAAGCCGAGGAACGGAGATGAGGAAAAAAAGAGCGACTATGCGGAGAGAGAAAAAAAGTGAACCAGAAACACATTGAGCGACATTGAAATACCTCAGACTCGTTCAATAAACCTTTCTTGCACTAAAACACCTTTTTGCTGCTGGATGACGCCGAGCTTCGAATTTGGGCGGTGCTCAGAAAAGCGAAAGTTGTGACTGGCAACCACTTGTGGATGGGATGTTTCTGAAATGGGATCAAAGTCACGTCGCAAAAAAGGGTCAATACGCAAATGTAGCTCGGGGAGCTTTAATTGCTTCCTTCGGCGCGCATTTAACTGAATTTCGGCCTCTCCCCCTTTCACGTCACTAATTTGTGAGTTCAGCAAATTAAAATATGAATTGAATGTTTCTCCCGCCACGA
The DNA here is from genome assembly GCF_947086385.1 of Phlebotomus argentipes. NCBI lineage: Eukaryota > Metazoa > Arthropoda > Insecta > Diptera > Psychodidae > Phlebotomus > Phlebotomus argentipes. The sequence goes on from NW_026776174.1 coordinate 2,678,965, forward strand.
AACTTTTCTTCGTGAAATTGCCGGAATTTTCCAAGAATTGAGATGAGGAAGGGTAATTCAATTTCACCCTGGGGTGTTATCATTCAGCATCTTGCGAAATTCTGCTATCTATCAGTACAAAAATAATAGTACAAGTATAACAATCGCATTATTACCATGTTACATACATTTTTCTATGGCGTCACAGAAACACGTTTTTCTTGATGTTATTTCTTAAATTCCCGTAAAGCAACACATTTGATCATCAAATTTGGATAACAAGGCATTATTGCATGAACTTACATTAAACGTGTTTCCGAGATAAAAATGCATTTATGCAATATTCTTAAATACCCCTTCTAGAGAAAGTCAGTTATTTTTGAGGTATATTTGAAAGTTATTTCAAGTGTATTTATCCCAAAAACCACAAAATGTGGAAATCTGATAAATACAATGAAATCACAGTACAGAAATTATGAATTTCCTATTAAATTAACGACCATGTCACTAAATAAATTGGCCATTAGTTCAAATAGCATTCAATGAGTGTCAACACATTTGACCAGTAATTTGCAACTATTCAATTAAGATCAAATATATTTATGACACATTTTATGGGCCACTATGTGACTGTAAGTATAACAAATGGCTTTTAAAGCGAATATGCAAATTCATGGACAATTTTTTACAAATCAAAAATAGAACCAGTTTCCAGTAAGCTTGTCGTATTTCGCAGTTCTGTTCATTCTCTCAGGGCGATTTATCAACAATGTAAATTGCTCAATTTCATCGTGAAAATTATGCAATTTTGTGCAAGAATTCCTCAGTAGTAGGTGGTCTTATTGGGAAATTTTGCACTGAGATATGACAATGTCTCGATTTATGTAGGAGAGTTTCTTCTGATAAAATCAGGGTAAAATATTTCCCTGCAGCTATTTATGTTTGTTTACATTCTGCATCACTCTCATGAGGAGAACAATAACTCCAGCCACAAGTTCAATCGCTCATTGATTCGAACATCATGCTTATCGAACAGCTCCCATGGGAACAGGTAGCGACAGTTTGGCAGAACTGATAGCAAGTTTCTCCGCAGGGCCTCAATTCCTTTGACTTTTCCCGTGTCAATGATGAAATGATTTTGCAACACTCTTCATGCCACAAAATGTGCGCCTGAAATGTGATCCTTTACGTGTATTTCAAACCCCTCTCGGCAACTTTTCAATCACCACATTTTGCAACTGTTATCAGAGCCACAACCCACGTTTTTCGCGGTCTCTGGGGGAAATCATGGTTGGTTTTACAGTAAAAATAGAAAAGGTGCGCCCACGTGCGATATATTTAGATGGGCAAATAATGAGGAAAATTTCGATAAATGGGGAATTGATCCCAATTTTATGTGTCAAAGCACGAACAAGAATCAAAGAGACCACAGCGGGTTTATGTATCACAGAGATTGAGCATGTGATTGTTGGTGTCAATTTCAATTTATCTCCCACCAATATTTTGGACATCAAACCCCTTCTTAAATATGAATTTCACCTAAAGCGTGGGTGTTTCGGAAAATCGCTCAACGTCACAAGATAAATTCTTCCAAACATACCAGGAAATGAAATGTTCGCTAAAATTTCCAATTCACATTCAAATGGACAAAATATCAGATTGTTATTTGTGGAACTGATCCCGGAAATGAATATCCAAAGATTTTCGGAATAATTTGTGAATTTTTATCATTTTAATCTCTGCATTGAAATGTAAAAAAATATGACAGATAAACATTCCTCCGTTTATGCATTTGCTTAATTAACATCTCAGTTAGAGCAGAGCAAATTGAAGTATCTAATTGGCTTTTCCAACTTTTCATAACTGGGCTCATTATTTGGACTCCCAATTAAACGTTTAATACATATTTTACTATATTCTATTTTCATTACAAGTACAGTAAAATCGAAAAGTGAAAATGGATATTTTTCAATTAAGAGTTTTTCCCGACGCTTTTAAACAATTAAATCTGTTAATATATTTCATAATAGGTAATTTTCAACTAACCGTTAAAATTTTGTGTTTTTGGTTCATTAGTGAATTTAATGCTATAATGCTTAAGTTAATGAGGAAAATAATTATCGCAATACAATTAAACCGCGAAAATTTATGTTATTTTTATCATTGATACTTTGTACTTTTCATAAAATATCGTAATTAAAATAATACTACCAGAATATAGCTACCAAATGTTAATTAAAGTTTTGATTAAAAATAAAATAGAGTAATACTATTAATGTGTCTCCAGGGGAGATTTAATCCCGAAAGCAGCGTTAATAAATAATATTTGGTTACCCTTAGCAACAAATACATTCATCGAGGAGTAATGAAATGCATTCCATTCAAGTTCAACGTAGAATGACATTTAAGTGATTTATACACTGTGAGCTTAGTTGTCGTCGGTTGTTCAGACACATGCCTAAATTCAATGGTGATATAAATAAAACTGTAAGCGAGGGATTTGCGAGGGAGTGAATATATTAAGCGGGTTTTTCGTGCTTTTTTGCGATTGCCAAATGAGGATAGAAATAAAAGAAATCAAGACACTTTTAACTGGATCTCCTCGATGGACTTCTCAAAGTACTCAAAAGAGCAGGTGCAAATGGTAGCTTGAGTGTGTCCATAAACTTGACAAAGAATCACATTTTTTCGTGCCTGGCTTTGTTAAATTGCGAAGCCCAAAACCGGCAAAAAGCCAACACGTTCGTCCGAAAAAAAACGAAACAAGAACACAATTATGCAAATGTTGCCTACAAAGTCAAGCTACACTTTCCTAATTTATTCAATATTAGCAATCCGCGAGGGTGTGAGGACTTGAGTGACATTGTCACGAAGGAGTCCCACATGGGAGAATGCGAAAAAGAAATATGATTTTACCCTCCAAGTACATTTTCACACCTTCTCAGACACACTGCTGAGTTGTTGCGAAAAGTAAATATTTTCCGTGCGTGCTCCTCAATTTTCCTTCCCTTCGCCTTGTTCTCCCATTGTCATGTCACAGCTTTATTGGCTCGTTTCTCTGTTTCGCTGGAAAAACGCGCCTTTGAGTGGTGCACGAAATAATCATTTTTAATTCATCCCATGACTTCTACCTGAGACGTCGACAATTCAAGGTCTGAAGACGGAAACCTTCAGAGAGATAAAGTGGATTTGTTCGGAGAAATTGAGGCCTCATTTCTTTGGAATGCCGGTGACTTTATTGATTTGCTTTTAATTGAAGTATAAGATATCTCAACTCAATAAATCAAATTCGTCAAGTCGAAAAAAAAACTCGTGTGCGGATTACAATCTTGTTAATGACACCGTGAATATTTGAGAATTCGCACTTTTTGAAAAGAAAATAAACAGAATTAAGATGTTTGTGAACATTATTAGGTACATAACAAGCGAAAGTTTAGGAACACTTCATCGTTAGCGTTCCCTTGGAGTACCTTTAATAGAATTATTAATAAATAACACAATTTTTTCTTACTCTATTTAAATGCGAAACATGAAGGAACAGTTCCTGTTTACGTGAATCACACATGGCCAAGAAGTCTTTGATAAAATAAGAAAAACTTCCAAAAATGTCTACGTAATTGATGGCCTAAACGTTAATCATTCATTGCAAAGTTTCTCAACTAAAATTAGATTTGTTGCCTGTACAAAAAGCTTCGTCTCGTTCGCCTCCCCCCAAAAAGTGGCTTAAGTGAATAACATGCTAATTGTCGGAAGATTGTAGGATTTTGCAAGAGATCTCTGTAACCTGTCTCGCGTGCAGCAATCCGCAATGGGCCCTGAATTGTGCTTTTGTTACTCGATGGACTCTATTAATTTCATTGTCGCATTGTTGCGGAGCACTATCTTGATCGTGGTGTGGCTAAATTAAATCAATTAATCAAAATAACGCGGCTACACAAAAGCACGGCGAATGGCGCGAAACGGAAAAGCCACGCGGTGAGCTGACATGGCTGAGTGTGGCGCTGAAAACGTGACAATGCGACAACCAACCCCATCGAAGGTGCGTGTGGCCCTGCAAGGAGTCGATGGCGCGAAACCTTCGGCAGAATCAACTTTTATGATGACACAACTTTAATATGTGTGAGCGAAAGCAATTTGCGCGCTGCTGTGCCTGCGTTAATTAGTCGTTTCAATTGGCCCTTTTTAATGGAGCCCTTTTGCCACCGATGTGCGCGCCAGTCAATAAAGAAAGTAACGAGTTTTGGAGGTAGTAAAGTAACCCAAAAACTTCACCTCCAGCCAATGGATTGGGGTGTCTAAAGCGCAGCTCAAACGGCCCTTGAGGCCATTCACACGGTTTAATTTATCCGGTGATTAAGTTATTTCGAGATTTAATACTATTTAGCATATATTAGGCTTTATTATTAAAAGCAATTAAGAGCAAGAAGGTAATTACTCTCGCTCATTACATTAGCGCTGATATGGTTCCACCTAGAGTAATAAAATTACACCAAATTGCCAGCCCCAGAACTGGTCCATCCCAAAGTCGAGGGCCAGCATTCGAAAAGCTCTCTGACAAACTGATCATAGACTGCTCTTGAAGTACGTGGATATGACTTGTCACCTCCTCTTCCGGGAGATTGGCAAGATCTCTATCGAGGCATTCTCTAAGGTATGCGCAGCCGCCAAGATCACTGCTGAAAATCGCCTCCGGGTGCGAAGGAATCAAGTGCTTGATCGCGTTGTGAAATCTATTTTCATACACGAATCAATTCATGTTCAGCCGCTCATGTAATTTCTACATAATTAATTACACACTGTTGAATAGTCAAATTTCTCGAGGGAAAGACAATAAAAGAATGGATTGCGGAGCAAAACGGTGTGAGTTATTTGTCTGGAATGTCGAACAAGAATTAGAATCAAGGTTGAAATTCTTCTAGGAGACTTTCAAATTTTTTTTTAATGAGAATTTATTAAGTGTCGTTGTAAAAAATCAACTGAAAAATTACGCATTGCAATCACTCAACAGAATTGTGAAATATTGCAGAATTAGAGCTGATATTTGAATTTGCGAAAAAATAGTGTTATGATTAATTTGCAATAATTGAGAATGAATGAAGCAAATCTCGTTTCCCACTGCGCTTTGCAAAGTTCAAAACATGTATTAGGTGAATTTATGTATATAATAAAAGAGAGGAATAAGCTTTATCAACAGGTTTACCGTATGTTTTTTTTACATACGTATCTTCTTGGAAATTTACTCCCTCTTAAAACACCCCGAGCATAGTAAAATATTTGCTCAAGCAATCAATATCATAATAAAAAGCAGAAGAAATATTAAATTCTACTCCATAACTTCAGTTCGGAAGATTTTATATCAACAATATACAACGAGAGAAATTCGAGGAAAGACTTAATAAATGCTTTTTCCTCTGCATTGTGCAACAATTCAATACACTTTTTTTATGTTCATTGCAAATTGACAAATTTTTCACTAAATTCATCACAAATGACAATTAATAATAATTTGCCAGAGCGTCGATGTGCAATTTGTGCGGGCGAAATTTAATAAAACGAGACACTTTTCCACTCCGTCAATCTACGGATATTTTCGAAATGCACCGTAGGCGCGAAATTGGCCCTTTATTCCTCTGGTTAATTGAAAATTGTTCGACTTAACTCGATTGGGAGTGAATCCATGCAACAATGGGCTGCGGATGCAGCATAGCGCCATAGCAATGCGAGTTAAATGGAAAATTAATGAAATCGATAATTTCAAATGCAATTGTCTCTACTTCACATTAAACAATTTGCGTGAAATTATTCTATTGCTCCAAAATCGACAAGGAATTAAAGTGAATTTTCACAGAATTTTTGGTTGCGTCGGTTGCATGCAATCGTCAGAAGCTTCCTCATTGCACTCGCGCCAAAACAACCTCACAAATAATCTTGACAATCTAGAAAGAACATTGTCCTTGGCCTTTACCCACTTTGCTACCTGTCTTCAGTGGCAACAAGAGACGCGCATAATCGTTGAATCGATGGACGCAAGGAAGAAGAATCACGGCATTGCTCTTGAGCCTCGAACACGAACACAATTTCCCAGGTAGGACAAATGGAGCCTTGAGTGGTGAATCCCATTCCCACGATGGCGACAAGGGGGCTCGCGAGATGACGCGTGCACACAAAATAATTGCCGTCAACCCAGCGGAAAACCCTGTAATTCAGTTGCGGTGGTATTATATTCGATTGCCAAGGGTGCATTTATGCGTGATTTATTAAAAGAGAAATGCCTCCAGAACTATAACACGTAGATATTACAGCAGAATAATCGATTGGCTAACTAATATGCAAATGCGGTAAATGCAACAAGTTGCACTCATTTGCCTTTTAATTTTTAAAGGCCCCACACTTTAGCCAAGACACACTCTGCCAGGAAACCTTACAAATGCAATCGCCTTCACTGGCTTTTATTGAATTGTCATCAAAACATTATCAAAAATCGCTGAAAAAATGCAATTATTCAACACGCTGATGGTCAAAGACACGCTCCTGAGGCTGATCCCACGGCCTATCGATCAACTTGAAGGAGAATTTGGCACTTTGGCTGTTATCATCCTCGAAATCCGCCGTGACGTGATAGAGAATGCCAGCAACAACTTGCTTCGTCGCATGAACAACCTTCTTCAACCTGCAAAAACGCACAATTCAGTACAGAATTCTTCATTTATGACTCAACTGCAATCTCACTTCAAATTCCCTCCAACGAGATTGTTGATATTTTCTCTTTGTTCCTCAATCAAGGCCAAGAATGTTTCATTAGATTCGTGGGCAAAATGCTTATGACCACCAGGGATTCCCTGAAGGAAAAATGCACAATTTTCGTCACTGAAAACATTCACAGGATAGTGTAAATTATGGAAATGCTTACTTGATCACTTGAGGGAGGATTTGCAGACGACATTCTCGAGATTCAAGTTATTCGATACCACAAAAACTTATCACAAAGAGAGACAATCAAACACTGATTCACTCCGTTGTTATTTTCCTCTTCCACTGCATTGCTGGCATGCAAGAAATTACACTGTTAGCAACAGACTGGAAAGATGAGCATTTTGAGGATTTTGAGTGTGATTGGAAGCAAGTTCCAACGATCTTTGGCCAAAAGAATTGGAAATTTTCCCACCCCTTTTTTTCCTTTAAGATTTGTTTCTGGATCCCAATATGTATTGGTAATCAAAGATTTCTGTTTTACCATATCCTGACTGTACAAATAATTTACTCTTATTTAAAGACCTCTTCTATTCCATTCTTCCTGCATGGTAAGCCGCGAAGTCAAGCGCGAAATAGGATAATAACATAAAAAACAGCTTTTACATGTCGCGTGCCTAGAAAAATCGTCATTGTGCGCCCCAATCGCCCTTTTGGCGCTATCGAGCGCGCCAAAGATGTTACAAAAAGTGGCAGTGAGATGAAATCGATTGGGGGAAAACCACAAAAATTAACGAGTTGGTAAATTGGCTGGAAGCGTGAAATCGGCACCCCCTATTGTTCTGCACAAATTGAAAAATACTTTCATAGCCAGCAACACGTTCCCATGCACAGGCCTCGCGTCCTCGCGTCCTCGCGAAGGGGTGAAGGCGCAAACAAAGACTTGGGTGCCCCACGGAGGCGCGATGTTTGGCTTTTCTTATCACCATGACAATGTTCTTAGCAACACTGCCAATAAACGCACAAATATTTTCCTCATCGATGTGAGAAAATCTGATTTGTCGTGACGAAAAATGTCTCACAAGTGTTCCGTGTACAGAAATTCCTGCATTCGCCCGCCCGTGAATCCGGCCAGTCGAAGACCAACGCCACACTATGAGCGATCGTCCAGTGCAGAGACGGCCACTGAGGACAGGAAGATTGAGGAGCTCCATGGCGGTGGCAGGAGTGAAAAGGCTGCGCTGTGTGAGGAGATTATCAAGGAAAACAGTGCCTTTCAGTCCCTCATGGATTTCTACACAAACATTCCAGGTGAGGGCATTTCAAGTGAATTCCAGGGGAAGACATTAAAGTTGTCTTTTTGTTCACAGACTACGGAGACTTGAATCACTTACCCGAAGCGGAATTCTATCGACAAATCGAGAGGCTGAAACTTCGTCAGGATGAACTGAAGAAGAGCTGTGGCGTAGATTCTCTGGTGGAAGAAAAATGTCAAAAGCCCAGCGATCCTCCAGAGGCAGTTTATGAGCAGAACCCAAGGGACTGCGACAGTGACTCCTTCTACTCCTCCATCCAGCGTCCTTCTAGTCAAAACCGCAGCAAAAAGTCCGGGAAATCCGTGAGAATCAACAGCGGCTTGAGCACTTTGCGATCTGACACAACTCACGGAAATCTCTCTGAGGAGGAGAAGAGTGGCAGAAGATCCAAAATGAGGAGCAAATCTGCGAGTCCCTTTCGCAACCAAGTCACTGTGCCGCGACCTTTTAGGATGACCCAGCGCGAGGAGGAAGAGAGAATGCTGGAAGACCTTATGATGTCCACAAAGTGCTTCACTCCGCGTGAAGAGAAGAAATCCGATCCCAAAACCTTCAAGGCCAATCCAGTTCCTCTAACATCACGCATTCCACTGTACAACTCCATCAGAGCCGATCAGGAGCACAAGAGCCAGCTGGCCAAATTGAACTCCTCCATAGAACTGCAATCGCAAATGAAGCCCTTCCATTTCACCGACAAGGAGGAACGCCCAAGGAGTCGATGCCTCAGCAGGAGTGTTTCTTCGACGAATCTAACCACTCCCGACACATCCAAGTCGTCCAAGAACTTCCGCGCCAAGCCCTGTCCCAAGAATCTCTTCAGCAACTACTTCTATAACAAAATGTGGGAGGATGAGTACTTCCGGAATCTCAACAAGAAAATCAGGGCTGAGGAGCTGCTCAAGATTGCCTCTTTGCCGCCTTCGATGGCGCGCAGGGAGTCAAAAACGCGGGGGGATAATCAGAGAAACGGACACACGCGGAGAAGCAGGAGACGGACAAAGAAGAGAGCAGCGAATAGGGAGAAAAGCCAGCCCATCTGTGATCAAGGAAAGGAACCCAAAGGGAATCCCGGGAAAGTAAGACTCAATGTGCTAATTATTTTAGGTGGAAAATTATATTTCGTTTCGTTTCTTCCAGTGCGCTGTATCGCATTCTGGCCATAGTTCAAATAGCTCATCATCATTCAGCTCCCCGATGCCAATCTATCCTATCAATCGCCCCAATCTGGCGGCCACCCTTCGATTCCAGCACTCGCGACAGAAATTGCGAGAGCTCAACAAGCCCGAGAGTCCACCGGAACACTTATCGAGGCAGCGCCACATGGACTGGGGTATTCGAAGGAATCCCGCGTGGAAAGCCATTTACTACGAGTAAGTTATCGGCATAATCAGTGTAAATGCCTCATTAAGCAATTATTTCAAATAACAGTGGCACAAATCTGGAAGATATCGCAGTGCGCGTCGCAACGAGAAGGGCTGAACAGAAGCTCTTGGTGGAGGATCACAAGATCAACATGGAGCTGATGAAGCAGCGTGTCCGAGCGGCTCCGCTGCTTCTCGAAGGCTCTACGTATTGGGGCCCAAAGGTCGGTCAGCTCAGTCACACCTGCGCCATAAAAGAGGATCCAGCGCCGCGACGGCGCCGACCAAACTCCACTGGACCCCAATCGCGCAACACTAGCAAAATGAGCTACTACTCAGACATGCGGAAGCCTTCGCGAAAGTGTCCCCACGAGGACTTGCTGTAGAGCCTTCGGAAGGGCAATAAAACACTCCTCTTGGTCATTTAGGAATCAAATGGTTGTGTGTATGTGTGATTATTACAAAAGATACGAAGTGCGCTTTCGAGGAGTTGAAATGTGTGTTAGATACCTTATGAAGGCGGAAGAGTGATGGTTCTCACTTCGGAGTTCATCTGCATGAGTCGCTGGTTGAGGCGCAGATTGTGATCTTGGAGGAAACTTATGAGATCTGCCTGCTTCTCCAGCAGCTCTGCCACATCAGCGTTTCGTTGTGTCAATCCCACCGAACTGCCACTGTCGAAGGAGCCTCGCATGGCGTCCGGCAGCGGCCTGGCGCGGTTGAAGCGCATCACCCGGGAGATGTAGGTGCCATGGATGACCGCCAGGACGCCAGTCTCCACCGCCGAGAAGATGCTCACGTAGACAATGGGCGAGAAGAGGCTCTGGATGCAGTGCTCGCCGAAATCATCGCCGTAATATTGCTGGATGAGCGTCTGAATCGCCATGATTGCCGTGTTCCACAAGGATACCAAGTAGAAGGGCACGGATTTGTGTACCGCAGTGGCTCTGTGAAAGTCGTGGAAGCCATTCATTCGCAATTTATCGTGATGATACTTTATCATGTGGTCGAAGAGCTGCAAAAGAACAACAAAGAAAGTGATTATGATTGATTCTGAAATGGGAATTTGGGACAAACTAAAATTCGAGCTCAGGAATGAAATTTCGTTGAGAAAGTATGAGTCAATTTTGTTAATTGTGTCAATGAACACCTGGAAAACCGGGAAAATCCAGAATAATCTCAAGCATCTGCAAACATTCCTTACCAAAGTCACAACCCAGAATATTGCTCTTAAGTACAGCATCAAGAAATAGGCTTCGCATCGCTGACTTTCCGGGAAGACAACAGCCATGCCCACGCCAATGAAGGAGATCAACGTAGAGACCAAAAGGTGGAAGCTGAGGAAGGTAAAATACGTGAAAATCTAGGAAAACTCATTCAAATGCTAAGAGCTAACCTAAAAACCGGGATTGTCTTGAGTGGCCTGAAATTATCATTGCCATTCTCCTCCCCAAGCACAGGTTCCAAGTCCATTGCTCTCTCTCTCTCTGTGTTTGTCCCTGAAATAGAGTAATAAAGAAAGTTCTGGTGAGGAAAATTCCCAGAAAATGCTCTGTTTACGTGACACTTCAGCAGCTTCTCTCTTTCGCTTATGTGATTCCCCGAATTTTAAGAGCTAAAGTAACTCACCTAACTTCTGACAACGCCTGATTTGTAGTTTATTGAAGAAAGCAACTCTTTACCACCCAAAATCTCGCCTCTGGGTTGTCTTTTGCGATGCGATAAAAAATTATGAATCACTTTCGTGAGCAAAAATAAAATTCCACTCGTCTCATCGAAGCCCGTCAAAACATTGAATTGGCATGATAGTTGCACTGGAAAGTGCATTTGTTGTGACAGTTTTCCAGCGGTTTTTGGCTGTTCAGCAGCTGCTCGGTTTCTCGGTGAAAACTCAATGATTTCCTGAGAAAATGGGCTTTCTCACGGTACTGAAGAAGATGCGACAGAAGGAGAAGGAGATGCGAATACTTCTGCTGTGAGTTTTGATGTGGAAAGTGGCTAAAGCATGTTGTTCTAACCTTTCTCTCTTGCTTTCCGGTCGCTCACAGAGGACTGGACAATGCCGGAAAGACCACAATTCTCAAGAGATTCAACGGGGAGCCAATCGACACGATATCCCCAACTCTGGGCTTCAACATCAAGACACTGGAGCACAATGGCTACACCCTTAACATGTGGGACGTGGGTGGGCAGAAGAGCCTCCGATCGTATTGGCGGAACTACTTCGAGTGCACGGACGGACTTGTGTGGGTGGTGGACAGCGCCGACCGGATGCGCCTGGAGACGTGTCGTGAGGAATTGAATGTGCTTCTCACTGAGGAGCGTCTCGCAGGCGCCACGTTGTTGGTTCTCGCGAACAAGCAAGATCTTCCCGGAGCTCTCTCTGCGCAGGAAATCAAGGAGATCCTCCAGCTGGACAGCATCGTGACGCATCACTGGAGTGTGGTCGGCGTGAGCGCTGTAACGGGTGATAAACTCCTGGGAGCTGTCGATTGGCTGATCGGAGACATTGCGAAGCGAATATTCACGCTGGAGTAAAATCGCTCTTGCTTCTTTTATCATATTTATTTTTATATAAAAAATAATACATAATACACTCCTAGAGACGAAAGAAATGCACAAAAGCGCAAAAAACTCAGCTTTTGCCGTTTATGTCACTAATTGTAATATCACAAGAGGTAGTTTTGTGAAGATGTAAAAGAAAAGACTGCTTAGACGCGCATTGTGTCCAGAATCCACTTCATGTAATTCGCCACGCGCACGTAAACGGCTGGTCTGCCATTGGAGACTCCACAGCTCTTCAGACCAGCCGACACGATGCCAAATTGGACATAGCGCTGACCACGGACGTTGCCTGGATACACGAGAGGACCCTGCAATTGATAAATGATAATGTCAGTGGACTGCCTTGAATTGCATTGCAAAACACGCGCGTGATTCTCCTTCTTGTCATCCATGAGAATAGAGAGACACACGATAAATTGAGCAAAAAAACACTGCGCAGTGACTGAAAAACAGTTAATTCCTGAGTCTTAAAATCTTTTTCCATGTGATAATTCAATTGACATTTGCTTCACTTAACTACTCTGACTATTTTTACAATTTGCCAACGCGGATGACTTAGTTTAGTTTACAACATTAAGGCCCACATTATCATGTGACTCAGAATACCGCCCATGGTTTATTCTTGCGGTTTGCAGCAGAATTTTTTAATGGTGAATTAATTCACAGTCTGTTTACACGATATCGTTGAGTCACATAAAGTCACCTTTTCAAGAGTGAAAGTGTTTTAGTAAATTTTTGTATTTTTCAATCGATATTGAACCACAAAGAAATCACAAATGAAAAATGTATCTTCAACATGCGGGCATTAATTGAAAATGTGTGATCAAGAAACCTTGTGACTCAATACACAACTTTTGCTGTGAATAAAACATCAATTTTGCATAAATTAAGTCTTGAATTAAGTGCTATTCTCTGATGATACTGGTTACAAGACTTGAAGATAGGTATTAAAACTCAGGGGAACAACCGATGGAATACCACGCCAAGTTGTGAATCACACACATTGCAAAAGTGGGCAAATATTGCGAAATTATAGCCAACTCACCCCAGAATCTCCCTTGCAAGTGTCCACGTTGTTCTCTCCGCCGGCGCAAAACTGATTGGGCGTCCACTGGAGGCTGAGAAAGACACTCTGGCACATGGAGTTGTCCACCACGGGCAGTCTAGCCATCAGCAGTTCACTGGACGTTGTCTGATTCTCCGTGGTGCCCCAGCCCATGGCCACGAGGCGATTCAGCGGCTTCCTCTGCAGCTCTCGCGTGAACGGCAGACACACTGGTTTGATATTCTCCCTGTTCACATCCGCACGATCCTGCAGGCGAATCAGGCCGATGTCATTGGCGAACTTGGGAGTGTTGTACTTGGGATGCGGCAGCAGCAAGTCCTTCAGGATCTCCTGAATTGGCGGTGCGCAGATCTCCTCATCTCCAATAAGCTGGCAATCCGGATCAGAGCGATCGTCGTAGTCTCCCAAGACCACCGAGTACACATCCACTCCGCTGCGCAGACGAGTGATGCAGTGCGCGGCGGTCAGGACGTAGCGATCGTTGATGAGAGAGCCTCCGCACCTGAAGCTCAAGCCACCGGCGTCCTCATACCTGATCCGCGCCATCCAGGGATACTCGAAGAGAGCGGCCTTCTCTCCAAAGGCCAGTTTATCGCCCAAAATCGGGCCGCAAATGGTGTTTTGCAGGAGAGAGAGATTCGGATGACTGGTGACGTCTGGTGGCCCAGTGGGAACCTCATTCGACACCGTATTCTGCGTGGTCGTCACTGTTTGGATTGGAGACGTTGGAGGAGAGGAACTTGTACTGGGACGGCGACAGCAAACCGCAGGCTAAAAGAACCAAAAAAAAAACAACATATAATTGAATGAAAAATTGACCTTTCCCCGATTTTGAATACACGCAGTAATAAATTAAGCGGCACACACGTGTTTTCAATTTTTCAAAACACCGAAAACACCTCAAAGGCAGAGAAAGAGAAACGTGTGGAAACGCATCAATGAAAAAATATAAAAGCTTCTCCCAAAAACACATCTTCTCTGCACGTTTAGTGGAGTGACGAAAAAAAGGTGACGACCGCAGGCGCGAATCCAAGATGTAATAAACATCTTTGTCGTCATCAATGGCCACATGTGGCTCAGAAAAATTACTTGGACAATGCCAAATGGCGTTTTTCGTTTATTTTTCCGCCACGCGAAAGTCAATTTTGGCACGTAGCGCGATAATTTTTGGCTGCAGAGTAAACAAACCCATGGCAAGAGTGGCCAATGCAAGAGATTATCAGAACAATTAAGGTCAAAGAGGAGAATTTGCCAGATTCTTCCTTTCCTCGTGTGATAATTTCTGGAGGCGTTTTTGTGCACGAGTTTGCCAAAAATATTATCAAGCTATTAAAGATACATTAATGTCTTCTCGGAAAAAAGGCCCCAATTTACAGCCCAAAATGAGATACTTTACTAAAACAACTAAAAATGTTCAACGCTTTACATGCCACAGAATATAGTGTAATTACTCACGCAAGAGACAGATTTCCCAAAAACACATACAACTGATCTTGAAAAAAATTTAACTACCCTTTTTAAGTGTTCTTGTATTCTACATTGATGAAAAAAAAAATATCTCTAGGAAGATAGAATTCACAGAAAAGTAGTGAGAAAAATACTTCCTGAGATTTTAGATTGAAATCTCTTGAAAACAAGTGCAAATTGGTTTTATTCTTCAAAGAAAAAATCCCACATATATGAATAAAAATTAATAATGCCCGTTTAGAAAATTACTGCAGCGCATTCTCACTTGGGTGTGCCAAATGCAGAAGTAGTGAGTTGATAAATAAGCAGAATGGAGGATTCATTAGAAAATGCGCTGCATTTTAAAGTCAATTAAAGACCAAAAATTATTATTTTTCTATGTGTGTAGAAGGAAATATTAAGATGCAGATCTCTACAGTTCAAATATTTGACTCTTCAAGCAAAGACAAAACATCTCTTTTTTTTTCGAGATTGTCTCGCAAACAAAGACAGAATGGCATTTCTTGGAATTTCATTAACACATTTCGCAAAGAGGGAAAAAATCTTTAATGCATCGGACAGATAAGTTCATTCACTTTCTATCTCTCCACTTTCTGGGCATTTCTTGATCGTGTGCGTGTAACATTTTCTCACTCTCTCAAGCATGCTCTAAATATAGATACACTGGGAAATCTCCAGCAACGTTCTGGTCTTTCCCAACATGCGCGGATCGAGAGAGAAAAAACTCTGATAAAACTGTCCTATCTCACTAAAGAGGTAATTGTAGGTCTTCACACAACACACATGAGGTCGCGAGGAGGGAGAAAAACGTATTGAGTCGCGCGACGAAATGTGGCCAACCTTGAGCTATCTTCACGCATCGGATCTGCGATGGAGGGACTCACCTGGCCAGTGGAGTGGAAGCACTGGAGTCTCTGCAGGTATGTGACAATGTTGGGCGGCAGCGGACGTGGGGCATTGTTGAAGATGCCCAGGATCGCCGGGCACTCCTTCACGGGCGTGCAAGCGGCCTGATAGCCCTCTGGAGTGGTGCACACGTCGCTTTCTAAAATGAAAAAAAAATTGAATAGAAGAACATGGGGGATTAGATGCGTGTCAATCTCCAGGTCACCATCGCAGAAATCGTCAAATTAGCAATGCGATGGGGGCAAAAAATTTTTGAGAGGAACACAATAAAACCAGTTTGGAAATTGGATGGTCTGAAACATCGCTCGGACAACCAGTTGCTGAGGTCAGGAAAGGTGTGAAAACAGTGTGTGATTGGAGGAAAAAGCGCACTTACGAGAGCGAACAGCAGCGAGAATTGGGAGGATCACGATAAGTTTTAGCAACATTTTCACGCACTTTTATCTATCTCGTCAGGGTGAGCTTCTTGGCAGCGGCAAACGAAGCGATTGAATGTCTCGCGACGATTGAATGTTATAGACTGACTCGGACGCTGGACTGTTGACGAAGTGACTCCATCCCGAAGTGGTGAGCACACTTTTAAGCTGGCTGGCAGTCTCGGTGGGGATCCAGCGGAGTCCACAGCGGAGTGAGACAGAGAGTGTGCCTTCGGTTGCGCCGAGAATCTGGAAGAGATGACACGAGAAGAGATTACAGCAAATGAATATGGTAAAATCTGACCGAGGCATGTGGGTAATCCCCGATTCAATTGAAAGAGCCCAGAGGTGCATATCGATTTCCCTCTCTCTCTCACTCACTCTCTCTCTCTCTCTCTCTCTGTCTGATTGGTGGCGAGGGAAGAACTCCCCATTGACCTGGAAGGAAAAGAATTCGCATTAAGGCACTTACAAGTGGCACATCATTTACACACCTTTTTGCGTTGTGAGGAAAAAACACTAGTAAATTCCCCATTAAAAAAAAAACACTCTGCACAATTAAGTGAGGAGATTCCCAACGAAGAACGACGGGGACAGCAGAAAAAATATCACAAGTCCACTGATTTTACTCCTCATTGTGTATTTTCTCTCATCATATCTTTTAGTAATAAATTATGCTCCTCTGTCGTATTTTTCTCTTCACTTCTCACATGTATAATATAAAACTACAAATGTTAAAAAATTAATCAAAAATCAATATTCTTTCTCCTCTTTCGTCAATCGAAAAGGTGCTCAAAGAGAAATCAACTCTATTGTAATACATAAAGATATTGAAAGAAAAAAACATTCAACTAATCCTACAGTTAATGTTAACTTATACGTACAATTTCCTCTCCACTGCAATTATATTCTATATACTATCAATTTATCTCCGACAAAACACTTTAAGCAACTTTTCACGTGAATATTCTTATATCTTCATCTCATGTTCAGTTAAATTTTGAAGCTAAATCTGATGTGAGTACAAAATTAAACAATTCCTCATCTCTGCCACGCTTCACTTATCTCCATTCTCGAATACAAATATTATTGTTTTACAATTATTGTCGATATACAAATTTCCATGCAATCTTTTCTTCTCACTCTGCATTTTAAATGTTTTCTCTTCTACAGCTTTAAACTTTGCCATCTATCCAATGATTAAATGCAGATTAAAAAGTTCGAGTCGAAAAATTTTGGTAGAAAAATTCAATTGTTCAGCAGTATAAAGGGAGAGGTATTCATTGATATTTCTTGGAATTACACTTTGGATTAACAAGTGACCAACTAGAGTCTACTTTCTGGTATAAAAAGAACGAAAAAACTAGTAAGAGAAGCTAAAAATGTATGTGTGAAAACTCTTATTCACTTCCCCACTCATTATTTCTATCTATCTATCAATATATTTTGAACGCGTGATTCACTCAAAAACCACACGCGTAGTAACAAGATAATAAGTATATTTCTATTTTATTCATAAGAAGAAATGTATTCTTTCCGATATAATATTGAAGCTTTTTGAAATAGTCATCTGTCTATATGCGGACACAGTGAAGGGCTGAAGTTGAAGACTTGGCAGTGCATAAGATTTCGGTTTTTTTTCTCGGATATAAAACTTCGCTAATACTCTTTTTCAAGATGAATGAAGTTGGATAAAAACTGTATTTTATGATTATTTCCTATTTTTTGTTTGCCTATCACTGTATCTCAAGATTATTGTTATTCTTCGAAATTGATCTTATTTACAAGATAAATATGATTGTATAGTTTGCATAAACTCCTTTGTTTTTTTTATGTAGCAACTATTGTTTGATAAATATTGGTCAACTTATGTCCATCTCGTCACAATATTTTCCTTCATTGCTATGTTACTTTATAGAAAATTGTACTGATTTTCGAGCCTTTGTTCTGCACAGTCCGTAAAAAAATCATATTACAATTTTAGAAACCATCATTCTTAAGACAATAAAAAAAACACAATTAATCAAACTCTACAATATTATCTTCTTATAGCATATTGGTAAAATGTGTAAAACAAAACTAAGATCTGGATTATTTCATACAAATTTGTAGATTTTGCGCATGTTTTAGAGATAAAAAATTTGTCTATCTAAAATGTAGTCAAATATTGGATTTGTTTCTTTTCTTTCTTAAGGAGAAAATTTTCTGTACTTCACCATTAAAATTGTTCATCATTGCACAATCTTACTTTCTATATAACTTTAAAATTGTAGCGCAAATGTTCCTCACTTTAGATTTAGCATTCTCGAAACTATGAACAATTTATGTGAAAAAATTTCCTTATCCTCTCCCTCAATTGAAGGACTTTCTCATAGCATGCATTAATATGTTTACCATGTGAATTGCTCTACAAGAATAGGAAATACCATTGAGAAGAGAATCCCCGAGAAAATTCCTGTTATCAACATAGCAGCGGCAAACATTCCAGCTGTTACCGCATATCGTGGCTCTACATATTTGGATGTGTACATCATCGCCAAGGAGCTGAAACACCACCGGCAAGTGTTATCAATTTTGGGTCAAGCGTTTAGCATATTTTATTCACTCTCACCTCAAGTATCCCGAGCTGAAAGACATGACAATGGCAATGCCCCAGTAAACATAGTCGTTTGTAATGTAGACAGGCAGAATTCTGTCAATTTTCAACGGATGATAGTTGCAGAAGAGGAAGAGGGGCAGGAAGACAGCTCGCAAGATCACCGGCAACACGAGATACTTTGGGCTTGGCTGAAAGATAGACAATCACATTTATTTGTACGTCATTTACGGTCAGTTAAAAATCCCGACCTTCACACACTATCAAAAAACTCACCCAATTAATCCAAGAGGTTATCAGACTGCCCAACATGGCGCACACATTAAATGTGAGGAAACATGTCACGCTCACAAAATACTTTTCGGGAAGGATAAATCCATCGTCACTCATCTTGATATCAGAGTGAACAGCCGGAAAGACGGACAGCGTGATGAAGAAGACGAAAAAGACATTGAAGAGCTGTGGGAAGCATTGTCTGAAGATCTTAAAGTACGGCGGTCGTGCATTCACATCCACACCAGACGACTTGCTCTTCTCAAACTCCTTCTCCTTCAGCATCTCGTGATATCTGTAGAATTTCTGCAATAACAATTGTCACACACACACATTAGTTGCATTCTCCGCGCCCACACTCAATGGCATCAGCAAAGAAAAAACTCACATTGAGCGGCAGAGCGAAATACGTGTCGAAGCATATCAAGAGTACAAACATTGCGGCGATAAAGTAATAAATTGCTGCAGTTCGCACGGATGATGCAAAATTTTCACTCAATATTGAGATGATGGCGGTAAAAGTGCCACTGATATTTGATCCGAGAACTACAGCTCCAGTGTACTTTATCGGCAATTTCGCCGCTATGCCATAAATGGTATTCTGATACACACCACCAGCCACTGAAAGAAGGAAAGAAGCAGTGAAATTTTAGCCGCGCATCCACCAAATGCACACCGAAGGAGACTCACTGTTCAGAATAACGACAGACACCATTGTTATCCAGAAGAAGGCACCGGGCCATGCCGATGAGTCAATCATGGCGAGGGCAACAGTTAGAACAAATATGATCACTTCAATGAAGAGACTCCAAACGATGCGACTCGTCAAATTGCCCCTGGAAATAGTAAGGAAAAATCAACATTATTCACAGTAAACAGACAAAACGGACAGAATGTCAGTCAACATCAAAGAAAATCTTGTTCAGCACATTGAAAGTGTCTAAATTAATAAGGTCGTGATAGTAAACAAAGGCTCTTATCAGTGATTAAAGTACAACTATATTTTGCTTGCAGTTTAGAAGCAAAAATTGCAAGATTACATCGTGAAATATATTGCCATATTATGTGAAGTAGAAATTCCCATTGTATTTCCTGACAAAACCAATCATCATCTCATCGCAACGCATCTCGCAGTTTCGTCTCTAACATTTAGCATCGCAAAATAGGTTGAAACAATACGTCTTATACATATTTGCCGACACGCTTCTAAAGATAATCTCCCGTGATGTAACGCAATTTTCAGCCAAGTCATCTGCATTAGACCTATTTTGATAAGCTTTGCGCCTCTTTGGCGATGTTTTTTTTTTAATTCGCAGCATCTCTACAAGACACGCAATGTTCTTGGCATTCTTGCAGATGACAAATCATGGAAATATTCTAGCGAAACCATTTAAGCAACATGTTGAAATGCCTTGGGAAAGCCGTTCGTAGGAATTCCAGAATCTAAAAGCCATTGCGTTAGGAATTTCCCTCGCTTCTCGGATAAAAAAAATTAAGTTTTCTATGTTGTCAACACGTGATAATAAAAGTCTATCATCTGATAAATCCGGAATATTTGGTCAGTTTTTTTTGGTGAGGAAAATTCAAAAATCAGTTGTAAAACTCTCGGGGTTTTTTCACTTCTGAGAAGATCCAAAACCACAAGTTGGATTAAATCGCCGATGTCGGGAGTCTCTTGAACCCATGATTCATGATATTACGATTTATAAACGAACAGGGTATCATTAATATGATATTAATGATTGCTGACTCAATATTTATGAATTATTTACAAATGTCGCAAGTGTTATAATTTGTTCTTTCGTCTGAAGATTTCCCAATTAATTGTTCTCAGAATTAAGATGCAGCTTCTCTCATTTATCTTTCTTGTGTCGATGTTTAGGAATAAATTTCAGATAAACAAGTTCTGAGAAATTCTGATAACGCGAAGTGATACATTTGCAGAAATCATCCACACATTGTGTGTTCTGTTGAAACTCACCCAACTTTTATGAAAATGTTAATCCAGTTGAAGAGCAAATTGGGAATTTGCGCTGCAAATCCTAAATATGCTAAGAAGTTTGAAGCATAGTCTGACTGCATTCCAGTGTAGCTCTCTGACATCTTATAAGACACAAAATACTGCAACGAGAGAGGCGCGTGATTGTTATCATCATTGAAATTGTAGAGCATGTTTGTGGGATCAATTTACCGATTTGGCAGTGATAAACATATTCCAAGGCATTAAGGTACCAATACCATGAAGAACGAGTGTTAGAAATACTAAATAACATCTGTCATTTGGCGGATTTATCTCCATTGTGGCGCGTTCCATAGTCATGCCTGTTTGCAAAATAAATAAATCAAATTGGTCCTAGTTTGATGAACGTCACTCACATTTTAAACCATTTCATCACACATTCTCTCTCTCTCACTCTCGCTCAACAAATTTGATTACACAGCGCAGCTTCTTGTGGCGCACATAAATCAAGTTATTACTTTTTCGGCACTGTCGCCCCTCACTTACCTTTGAAATTCAATTCATCGTTTGGCAAATTGCTCTCCTCCCAGGCGGGCGTTAGACGAACTGGCTCATTATGCGTGATAAATGGTGTTCTCTCGACTTCTGAACTGCCGTCTAGAGGAGACATTTGTTCGCCCCCCAGAAAAGAAATAGAAGGAATGTGATCAGAATTGAGGCAAAAGGCACGTGAATATGGCAGATGATTCACTATTAATTGCAAAGACAAATAAATTTGATCAGCGAAACATGAGGTAAAAAGAGAGTTTCTCTACACTTCTTCTCGTCTCTCCTCTACACACACGTGAGATGGAAGAAAAGAAAAAACATAAGAGAAGAGAGACCATCGAACAGAGAGACATCCACAGTAGAAAAAAAATGTTTACAAAATAATTAAACATTCTTTGTCGATATTTCGTGAAAGTGTTATTTATAGAATTCACTATTATAACGTAATTTTTACGGCTTCCCATCTTCTCTCACTTGTGAGATATACAAAACAATCTCATCTTGATTGATTTTCACTTTCATAATATCGTCAACTTCCCCAAAAAAGTTACAAATCACAGTCTTTTAATTATTCTTTCTTCTCTAAACAATTTACCAATTACGAAAACACAGCTTAAAATCCTACAAAAAAAAATTCCTTCTTTAACTACACTCCACCCGAAGAGGCGCTAGATGAATGGAAAATGGTGCTTCTCGTGCTTCTGCACGTTAGTGTGCATCTGAGAAATTTCCAGGGGAGAAAATCCACACCAATACATCATCTCCTTATACATAATTTCACGTTAATAATCATTTCAATCAAAAACACTCGCAACGGTAATTAATGTCTGAATAATGAATACAGATAATTTTAGTAATAACTACCAACGATTTTCATGTTAGACAGCATCTTACCACCACCATTAGTTCATGTCAGACAGATTGCTATTAATAATAAATAAATCGTCACGTTCAATAAAAATCGTTACAACAAATTGATAACAACTAAGAGCGTGTGCAATAATAGAACGCTTAATTAAGGAGATTACAAAAATATCGCAAATTCATAATTCACCCTTCTTGATAAGGTATTATAATGTGTTTTTTAGTACCACTCGTAAAACATTTTACTTTGATAAGTATTAAATAGACTTATGAAGCTATATTTAGCTCTGTGAAGCTTCTGAGAGCTTAAAAGTGTATTAAGAGCATTAAGAATATGATTTTTATATCAAAATAATGCACATTATCTCTTCAAATCGCGCTATCGAGTGTTTTTATAAATGATTCAATATGTTATAAATTTTTTCAATGTCTGACAGAGTATTTAAATACGAGACGTAGATTTTTTTTCTTCTATTCTCATCACACAAAAACACCAATAAAGAAGTTGAAGCGTTGTATTTCCGCAAAAACATGACGAATTTGACTATAATGGATTTCATGGCGTTGAAATAAGAAGATAATTCTCGTTCGAACTTTTGTTTGCAACTATTTGCACGTTTTGGTAATCATCAATGGAACAATTTATGGTTTCCAAACAAATTTCAATTGAGCATTTTCACCAAAAATACTCACAATTCCCGAGAAACCACATATAAATTTAGAATAATATAAACTGCAAACTACAATGATTCAACAAATGTTCAAGAATAAACATAGAAATAAGAGTTCTTTAGATGAAAACTAAATAATAAACAGTCTAGGAAAAGACATAGAAATTTAAGACAATGTTCCTTACTTAATTCGCGTACAATAAAATATCCAATTTCCCTGACGGTTTGGTCTGCAATCAAAGAAATACGAATAGAGACAAACGGTGTAATGGAAAAGTTCAAATCTGTATTGATGAGTGGCCGTTTTTTTTCTTTTCCTTCTTCTTTCACAAAAATCCAGTGACTTCAGTTGCAATTGCTGGAAGGAATTCGTGAAATGCGTCTAAATGTCTCCGTCTCAAGACCCTAAAAGCTTAAGTCACACTGCTTTCAACACACATTCTTTTCTCCAGTATTCAGCACTTTTCCCGATGCCTAGACATTTTTTCTCCTTGAATGCTTCCAAGCAGTGGCAAATGCTGATACAAATTCTTTCCGCCATGCCCAGCATTTTGCCATTATCACTGAACAAACATTGCTTTCGATAAATGGCTTCTCTCTCTTCAATTTCACTAATGTGCCCTTATGCTTGAATACCATTGTATGCCATAAGATTGACTCGCTGAGAAGAGAGAGGAAGTCCACACAGAGATAGAGAAAAATGCAACTTTTCTACTCACTTGGAACAATTGTTGCGCCTCCATTTGTTCTCTGTCCCGCCAACAGGGACTGCTCCTCTTTTCGCGGCATTTTCTGCATTCTAATGGACTGCTTCTCCCCCCTTCTTGGATAACTCTTATACTTTTGCGTTCCGTTCACGCCAACAACGTCTCCTGATGCTCAGCCTTTCTTCGTGCTTCGAAGATGTGCAATTTGTCTGTCTCTGTGAAGAGAGGAAAGAAATTTCTACTGCAAAATTATATTAGATAGGAAAAACCAGATGAAATTATTCACTTCACGCAATATTACTAAAACTCGTGCAAAGCCATTTATAGTAGGATAATTAATATTTGCGCTTTTTATAGCTTGACACTGTGTGTGTGTGTGAAGAAAATTACTTGTTCGCAGAAGATGCGCGCTGAGTAAATTAACATTTGCCTTTTAATTGAATGAAATTAGAGGAAAAATCCAAACGTCTCTTAGTCACACGGAAAAGCTCTCCTATTGACACTTTCAGTGGCAAGAAGAGACTATTGCAAATTGCGATTTTAACAACATGCCCGAGTTTCTCTCGCAACCTAAAGATAGAGATTCTCCCATACTTTGACACACAATCATTCCAGAGAGGGTGAATTATTGCTCAGCGCACACACAAACTCTTCCCTCGCGACAGAGTGAAGCTCCTTTTGAGAAATTGAGAGCGAAATTCACTCACATTTTCACACAAACACCCGCCAAAATGCCCCACAATTCAGCGGAGTTCAGCAAATCTCTGTTTAGTATCACTACAAATTGATTGATGGCAATTCATACACAACTTGAGACCTTTCATCAATTCACTGACTGTAATTCAATTGATCGCGTCGAGACACTGTTTTGTCAAAAGATCCACGGAGAGAGAGCACTGCCCGACAATTTGCATAAATGCTGTGCCAATTAATTTGCATTTTGTCTCACGCCACACTGTCTGATGTGGTGATATTTTCGTTTGCGCCTTTCTCAGCGTTCAATTCAACACCCTCCCATATATTGTCCCATCGCCTCAGAATACATCTCACCATCAAACAATATTCCCCATCGACAAGACACCAAACGTCACGACACTTCAGGATTGCCCCTGAAAAAAGTGCTTCGAAATAAATCACAGCTTACGTCCAGATAAGATAAACTCTTGGCTGACCAATGGAAAAGTCGCTCCTGAATTAAGCAATGAAGGAAGGTTGCGGTGTAACTGGTTAAATAACCACGCGAATATTATCAAATTGATACTTTATATAGCCAGATAAGATTATCAATATGAACTCTACTCTCCACACAATATTACACAATAAGGCAATTATAAATGAAGCACGTGAAATGCGCCGAAAGATTGTCAATTTCGAGAAATATTATGCTAATTCTGCATAATAAAGTGCTAACAGGGAAATTTTACTCTCAATATTAATAGCACGAAATACACATTAAAAATATATATTGGCTTTAAACACGTTAATTTACTAGTGATTCCATTCAGTTCAACGACAAGGGATGCTTGAATTTCATCTCTACGCACTTAATGTGTTAAATTGAAGCGCAACCAGAAGGTTCAAGAGATTAACTAAAACGTGGATCATAAGATAAATCAACTGCGCAAGAAAAATCCAGCACAGAAACAAGCAAGGTCGTAAAATGTGAGCTATCAAATGTTTTGTGAAGAGCAATTCGAGTATGACTTCAATCAGTTGGGAAATCGGAAAAAATGCCCCACTTGATATCACACTATTTTGCACTGAACGCAGTGAACTCGCTGCGCCGGAATTAAACTTCCAAGGAGGCTCTTGAGAAACACCTCAAATCTTAAACAATCCTGAAGTGATAGCGGAGTCCTGGCACTCTGGAGCACACTGAGAGGGTGGCACAGTGTTGTGCGGCATAACGATGAAAATCCATTAGAGATATTTTCCCCACTTGTCCGGGGCTTATTTAAACAGCTGTCCCAGCACTTTTCCCCACACTTCCGCCAACTGGGAATATCAATAGCATTTGCGGCTCAGGGAAAAAAAAATCCATTGCGTGATTTAAATCACAATAAACGTGGATGCACAATGAAAAGAAAAAGGTCAACGATTGTGGACAATTACTGCTGCTACTCTTTCTGCCACTGCACCATTGCGACTGCGAGTAATTTTCTTGTGAATGGAGCGCCCTTCTGGAGCACCATTTAAGCCAGCCGGAAAGAGGAAAAGGAGGAAAAAATGACTGCTTTTGAGGTTAGAGACCCCTTAAGTAAGACTTTTCTTGCACTTGCAGGAGCATTTTTCACCATTTCACACCACCATCTTCTCTTCTCTTACGTGTTAAGCGCAAATAGAGATTTTTTACGCATTAATTAGGAACTTTTCTCACGGAAATTACCACTTTTTCTCCGCCTCACCTAAGAACGAGCGACGTCGGGAAATCCGGCTCCACTGATAAAACTAAACTGCTTCAACCACGTTTTCTGGCCAAAGCCCGAAGCACATGTTTCAATTCCTCTAATTCGAGTTATTTTGGATCACACATTGAACTCCTCGAACGTCTTTTCGCGACTTTTCATTTCATCATTGTAAAATCTTCCCTACACACACAGAAAGCCAACACAACACACTTTTCTCATTGGCCAATTCACAAGGAAAAACACAAATTTACATGCAATGTAAATAAACCGTAGCAAACTTTGTTCAGGCACACCCACAAACACTTATGAATTGATTTACTATTTACTAGATATTTATCAATAAATTGATAAACTAATGGAGCTGCATTCTGGTGTGTATGTGAATGAAAGTCGACATTTATGCAGTGTCTCTGCGCGTAGCGACGAACTGATATTGTAAGCGAGCGGAAATAGTTTTAAACAAACTACTTTTAATGCGCTTTTACATTAGTTGTTTATTGAAAATTTCCAAAAATAATTACTTTTCTTCTAACTTTAGAAATCTAATTTAGGAATAAAATATGAGTGCATTGAAATCTTCATATTTTTAAGAAAAAAAATTTCTTCTAACAACTGTGAAGAGAATTTTTAATTATGTGTTATCCGATAATCTTCATACAACGTGTACACATTCGAATACCAAAATTTATTTTAATACTCAAATTAAGTGTAAAATTGATAAGATTACATGTAATTTTCATGTGGTTTTCACAAGAATCATAATTCCAAGAAATCTCCAAAAATTATCGCACAATTTTCCCAATTATAACTCCAATCAATTCCCACCAGAGGCGCTCGTGACGGGGAAGAGGTGTCAAAATTTCTGGAAAGCGGCCGGTTTGTTTACATTCGACACGATGGTGACCACAAAACTAGACGAATTGCAGGAATTCTTCAAGACCCACAACAAAGTTCGCGAGCAGAAAGCCCACACGTCAAAAGTTCATTCCGTGGGATGGAATTGCGATGGAAAGAAGCTCGCTTCCGGCTCCTTTGACAAATGCGTGGCGATTTTCAGCCTCGACCGAGATCGTCTGGTAAGCAAGAAAGCAACAAATCCATTGCGAATCCTCATGATTTGTCTCTTTTGCAGAGCAAGGACACCACGTACCGTGGGCACACGGGATCTGTGGATCAGCTGTGTTGGCATGCAGTCCATCCTGAGCTTCTGAGCACCGCGAGTGGAGACAAAACAGTGCGAATCTGGGATGTCCGGGCAAGTAAGTGTGCCACAATAGTGAACACAAAGGGAGAGAACATCAATATCACCTGGTCACCGGATGGGAACACCATTGCCGTGGGAAATAAGGAGGATCTGGTGACCTTCATCGACACACGCACTCACAAAATCCGTGCCGAAGAGCAATTTGGCTTCGAGGTGAATGAAATCGCCTGGAACAATCGCAGTGATCTGTTCTTCCTCACCAACGGCCAGGGATGCGTTCACATACTCAACTATCCCAATCTGGATGTGAAGGACATCCTCAAGGCTCATCCAGGCACCTGCATTTGCATAGAATTCGATCCGACCGGAAAGTATTTTGCCACAGGAAGTGCAGACGCGCTCGTCTCTCTCTGGGACGCTGAGGAATTGTCGTGCATTCGGGTGTTCTCGCGACTCGACTGGCCCGTGCGCACCATCTCGTTCAGTCACGACGGCAGACTCCTGGCCTCCGCCAGTGAGGACCTTCTAATTGACATTGGAGACACGGAAACTGGGGAGAAAGTAGCCGACATCTCCGTGGACGCAGCCACTTTCACAGTAGCTTGGCACCCCAAGCAGTACCTCTTGGCTTTTGCGTGCGACGACAAAGACTCCTGCGACAGGAGACGCGATGCCGGAAGCCTCAAAGTCTGGGGATTTACTGAGTGAGAGGAATTTATCAAATTTCGCTTACCATCTCCTTCTAATAAACTTCCATGAAAGACACTATGACCACGTTTCTTCCTGGTATCGTCCAGACGTCAGCATCTGTTGCACATTGTCTTCCCCAATTACCTCACTCAGGGCTTCCTTGACCGACTGAGGCATGTTTTTGGAGCTTCCAGCCACGAAAAAGTACCCTTGTTGATTAATCAGCAGATTCCTGAGCAGTTCCCCGCTCTCTTTGATCCTGTGCTGGACATATCTGGAAAAACACAGCGTCAAGTCAGTAATTGTGATCATTAGAACATTCTTGAGACTCACATCTTCTCCTCCTGATCCCTGGAGAATGCTGTTATGAGCTTCAGTAGACCAACTCCTTCCATCCTCTTCAGTTCCTCCTCACAATGGAAGTCTCCCTGGCGATTACGGCAACCGAAGAAGAGAACACTCATCGCAGTCAATTCTCTCGCCAACTTTACCTCCTTCTGCAGCAGGACACTTCGGAATGGAGCCAATCCCGTGCCTGGGCCCACCATAACCAGTGGTTTTGAGGCGTCAGCCGGCAATTTCAGTGTGCCCTTCTTCAGCCAGCCCACAATCTTGGTACCAATGGGCAGATTTTTAAGCCATGTTGAGCACAAACCTTGTCTAGGAGTCGCCAGGATGCTCCGATACTCAACCACAGCCACGAGTAACTGCAGTCTTCCCACCTCTGAACAGGAAGCGATGGAAAACGATCGGGGTTTGATGGGCTGGAATACTTCCATGAGAATCTCTAGAGTGAGACGAGAAGTCGCATGAGGAAAATCCTGTAGAACTTCTACAATTGTCCTTCTGGGTCTATTCGCGTAGGAGAAGAGATCCTCCTGGCCCGCTGGAGAGGAAAACTCAAGCAGTCTCTCGCGTTCCAAATCATTGAGGCAGTTTTTGGCCAAAAGAGCGAAGGCACGAGGGCGCGGAATGGCATTTAAATCCCAATACTGTGTGGCCAGAGATCTCAAGGAGATTGGAGCTCGTAAGCAGTCAGGAACTGGCATTTCTGGAAGAAGCAGACAAATTTCCGTTAAGATATTTACTAGGCAGAAACTCTTATTGATTGTCAAGACAAGAAAACTCGCTCTTTCGTAGGAAAATACTTTATTTATTCCCATTCTCTTCACATTCTGTCCTGCAGGATGTCATCGTCATCCTGTTCCCAGCCATCGTCATCCGAGAGGAACCTCCTCTTGGCCGTGGTGTTCATGTATCTGTGCAGCGTCCACTCAGTCTCCGTGGCATCGAGCTCATCCACAGTTCCCAACTGGACTCTGTAGAGACTCAGCTGGAATCTCGGCCCGCACTCTGTCAGCTCAATCTTCCCATTCACGCGCTGGTAGGTGTGATGCCGGAAGCAGATGAAATCGTCGTGATTGGCGAACGTCATGATTCGCCGGGAGTCTTCCTTGGGCACCGGAAAGAGATACTTGAGAATAGACATTGTCCGAAGCCCGAGAGTCGTCTTGAAGTTGTGGAAGATCAGCTGTGGCTTCTGCTCACTCATGGGCCCAATGTCCGGGATGTCGTGGCGCATGACAACTCCTGAGATGTTGAAGAAGGCCGTGGGCCCATGAGGAAGATGACAAACCACCAGATTGTCCGGAACTCCTCTCGTTTCGTGCACCACTATGAAATCCGTCACGTCATTCGCTCTGCAAGCGTGCACCATTTGCTTCATATCGTAATTGCCACGATTCATGCGCTGGGCGTTGGGAAAGACCAACCGGAGCTCCTTCACGAACATCTTCAGCCTCGGCGAAGGATCGCGAGAAGTTGTTATCATTATTTTGGGATCCTCACAGCCGGCATAGCGATATTCGTCATCCTGGGAGTTTGCTGTATTGGCTCCACCACTGACGCCTCCAATTTCAGCCGCGGCTGCTGGTCCAGAGTCACTCCACTTCAGCTTCTCCTGCAGCGAGAGAGCCTCTCTCTGAAGATCACCATGAATTGGGATATTTCCCTCGAGACTACGCTTCAAGCGCTCCTTCTTCTCCTGCAGCGCCTTGTGTTTCCCCTCCACAGACTTCCTGTACAGGTACTCCCGTCTCAATCGAGCCTGTCTCCTCAGCATTTTGAGAAATATCCCACAAAACTTTGTTGTTTTTGATCACAAAACACGTGCAGTCAATTGACAATGAACGATATCAAGAAATCCCGCGAGAGGCGCTGACAATAAATAAAAGGAAATTTCGAACTCACCGAAATCCACTTCCCGAATCTCAATCACAGTTTCTGGATGAAGAGGAAGATTGTGCTCCTGGAAGAGTCCGAAGAGCTGTCTCACACGATCCTCCCCGTTGCAGGGACGCAGAACTAGCACGTCGCCAGGTTGCCAAGCAATGGGATTGATCATTTTGAAGCTGATAAAGCGAACATCTTGGAAATGCTCTTCGTGAGTTATCCTCCTGTTTTCCTCTAGCACCAGTCTCACTGTAGGATTCTGTGAGTTCAGGAGGCTCTGAGAGGTGGCATATATATTGTCAGTCTCCTTCCGGACACTTGAATTGTTCTCCTTGTCTTCATCTATCGGCTCAACATTCCAACGAAATTGCCGTGGACTTTCTTCAAGTGGATTCTGACCTTCCGGGAGCGGCTGAATGGCCAGGATCTTCTCCCACAGCTGCTCCAACCATGGCATGTATGTTGCGCTTGGTCCCAAATCGTGTTGATCATCACAGAGCCCCACTGCCATGAGAGCCATTCCGCCGAGCTGCAACAGCCTCTTGTGCAGCTTCTTCGCCGCAAAATTGTACTTGACGTATCCGGAGTCCCCGAATCCCATAACGGCAAACTTCACTCCTTGCAGGGAGTCGCTGGGTAGTTTCTTTCGCAGCAGAAACCTCCAGAAACTCCGCATATTGTCAGGCTCATCGCCCTGGCCAGTGGTGGAGCAAACGAAGATAACGAGGCTCTCATCAACAAGATTTCTCACGTCGTACGAGTCCATCGGAAGTACTGGTCCATTGAAATAGAATCTCTTAGACTCCCTCCACACTTGCTCGGCGAAATCCTGGGCAGTCCCTGTCTCACTACCGTACAAAATCAGCAATTTCCTGGACATTGTGGAGCCTGACAATTTCAATGGTAAACACTAACCTAACTTTCATGGGCTGACTTTCGAATGTCAAATTTTCGAACTTCTGCATTTGAAAATGAACGGAAATATTGATGAAAATTTTTCTTGGGCTTTTCCAAATTTTATTTATTCTTTCTTATATCAATGTGCTCTTATTACATTTCATATTTGTATCCTATCTAAAATGTAACTATCATTAATATTCTTACAGTTACTTCATCATCTTTCATCTTCTTACAATCTATTTTTCCATCATCTTTTCTCCCCAAACTTCCTTCCCAAACCTCTTAAAAACCTACACAAATCCTCACCAAATATTCCATCTCCTTCGCTCAAACTCAATTCTCTGCTCTCAGAATTCTCAACTTCGCGTCAGCGGCAAATTTCACCCATTCATATTAATTAAGGTTGTATATTGTTTATTATATAAAACATACTCGACTTACTAACCACTTCTCATCAAACTATATTCACTTGCAAAAAGAGGAGTCGCAAATTGAACATTTCATGGTTTTATTCTTCCACTTTTGCTCATCTTTTCTCCTATAAAATAAATATTTCTCTCTACTCTTTTTTTTCACTTTCCGTTGATCGATATTCAATGTTCAGGATGATTTCTTCATAATATTCTTCTCCAAACACTTGAGTGATGATAATTCAAAGGACACATTTTGTCTGGCAAATTAAATTTTTATAATAAAAGTTATCTTCGATATCTCAATTATCCAAATAAACAATCCCAAAAAACCATGTTTCTAATGAGAAACACACGGAAAAACATTTTCAAAAAATATCTTTTCGTTGTCTGCTGCTGATATGCTATTGGAATGTAGAATAATTTGCCTTGAATATTTTCCATGCGTGAAATGAATTTCAATAGCGAAAGTGCGTGCGTGTGTCCTTTCTCTTCGATATTGGCTGGACCCTCGAAAATGATCATCGAGAAAATACAATGCCATCAAAAATCATCAAGTCCAAACCCCTTTTTTTTCGTCACTGCCAATGCAAGAAAAATCCTGCATTTTTCCTCAAAATCTCCCTTCGTTTCAACGGGATCAAAAGCACATATCGTATAAAAATATATCTTCATCCACAACGTATTTTTTTGTCCTTAAATTTCTGCAGTCTGATCTGATCTGCGCGCTAAACTCCGTCAAATCATACTCTCTTCCTCGTCGTAGTAATAAATTATGCAGCGTTTTTTTTTAGTGATAATATTTCTCCCCTTCATCGACTTTCCGCCCACAATTACTCACTCTTCATAGACTTCTTCTTCACTTTGCTCATGTACTTTTGTACAGATTTATATTTCCCCACAACAATCACCCCCAAATAATCCTTTTTCAGCGGCTTATTTTACACATTATAACTCTCTCTCTTGACCGTCCATTTTTAGCTTTGTTATCCTTGTATTTACATATTCCGTGATCTTTTTGGGAAACAGGTAATGCTTTATACTTCTTTTCTCTTCAGTAATGAAATGGATAATAATATTATACTTTGATTTGTTGATCTCCTTTCACACTTATTCACGGTTTTCCTCCGCATCTTTTTCTCACTTCTCAATCCACTCACTTTTATTTACAAAAGATTTTCAGACACAATCTTGTCTGCAGGTTACATTTTCTTTTATTACTTTGTCCTAATCTAATCTCTTCTCATCCTCGTTCGCAAATCTTGTCTTTAACAATATTGTGATTTCCAATATAGTTTTCTTTACTCTTTTTGAGGGGGAAATTACCGAATTTCTTTTTTCTCCATTTCTTATGAATTCTCAGGTCTTTTGTGAAAAAAATTTCGTTTCTCTTTGTTATTCAAAATTTCAGATATGATTAATTTTGGCATGACTGTATTTTCTTCAGCATGTTAAATACGTAACCGAAGACAAAATGACATTGATTTAAGTTATTCCGACCAACCAAAATACTCACACACAAAAAAAATCTAAGAGTTATTTTATAAGAAGCTAAGGGAAAAATAAATTAAAATATTAGCATTGCTGTATTGCCAAAGTTTGTCAATATTATGTATAAATGTTTTTTTTTAGAAATGTTAAAATAGGAAAAATTTTGTTTCTTTGCTTAATTTATAGCAGAAAGTGCGTGAAAATGTTTCAAAAAAGAAAACCACACACAAAAAATATTCGAAAAATATTGATATTTTGACGATAAAAGGAGTCTCGTGTGTATTTTTTCTATTTACCGTACTTTTTTCTTTTATCTTTTTTTTCTTTAACATATATCACACATTTCTCAATACCCATTTTCTCTTAAAAATCAATGCGCATTTCCCCCCGCATCGCAGCTTCTCCTCCTCTTCCTTTTTTTTGTTAAAACCTACAGTTTTGCTCCATTTCACTTCACGTATGCAAAGAAGATATTCCTTAAATTGATTAAATCCAAATTTTCTTACACAATACAAAGGGAATATTTTCAGTTTATTTTACATATACATTTTTTGTCCTTTTTCTCCAACCCTGCAAAATCTAACATTTCGCATTTCTCTTTACCCACGATTTTGGATAATCTTTCCAAAAAAGAAAAGCACAAAAACAATTCACTAAATAGAGAATTTCATAGAGATTATTCTATGGAATTTTCTTTACTTCTCACGAGACAAGAGTGTTTTTCTTCCCTTCTTTACTTTGATATACCGCGATCGTCACAAACAACCCGGAGAAGAGACTTTTCTCGAAAGGAAATGATGTTTTTTTCTTCTCTCTTGTTCTTTCTTCAGAAAATCATGCTTGAAAAACAAAAAAAAATCAAAGAATGTCTTCTCGTAAACTAATTAAAAAAAAATACCCTTGAACTCAAATCATTCTTTCGTCACTTTTGCATGTTTTTCTGGAAGGATTCCTTCGTGAGCGCGTGAGATTTATATATATAAAGGTATGTATAGCAAATTCTTACAAGTTATACAAGTTTCTTCTCATCTTCCCCGCATGTGGACAATGCCTGTCAAATTCCTATCTCTTGATCCTCTTGGTTGTTTGTGCTGCTGTGTCCTCAGTGTTGGGTTCGTCTCATTGTGTCTGATACTGTGGCATCGCCGTATACATAATCTGTGGCTGACTCGCGGTGGCCCCATTCGTGGCCGCCGTAACAGTCTGTACCGTGGGCACTCCCATGTACATCGTATTGGCCGGCTGGACCATGCGATATGCTGAAAACATATCTGCAAGTGTTAGCACATTATCACCATGCAATCTACAAAGGCACATTCCTATATCATTCGCCACTCTGCGCGTCCTCTTTCTCCCCCTATTTCCACCTCAAATATCATCACTTTCCTCCCTCTCTCTCTCTCTCTTTTTCTTTCTTTCTCCACGGCTCAAGAGCCATCGCGGCAGTGATTCTCAAACCTCTCTTCTCCCCACCTCAATGTGGGTCACAAGGTCAAGCACACATCTTTCAGTTTCTACATATCACTTCGCTCTCTTCACTCCAAATTCTATACACACAGCAGCAGCAACATTGGTGTGCCTTCCATCGCAATTTATCGCTCACCACACACACTCCAGCATTATTTATTTGGTCAATAAAATACTAATTCACTTTTATTCGCCTGTGATTTTCACGAAGGAGCACCCAAAAACCTACAAGGGTTCAACGCACAACTCGCATCAAAGTGCTGCATCGACACTACAAAAACTGGGCAAAAGTGATACAAATACAATGTTGCCTCGCTGTAACACAATCCCAAATGTTATTGCTCATATTCACAAAACTCCATTAGAATAGACTAAACATTGATAAATGTGCATAATTGTGATACTTTTTGAAATTGACCCCAATCTAGGCATTGCAATGTCGACACTATTTTGCCACTATTTCTGATGCGAATCACATTTTCACAAGTGTAAATACGATATGAAAAGGTATTTTTTTTTCATTGTACACTCCAGAATATAGTACTTTTCATTGGGTTGTGCGACAGAAGCGAAGTAATTCAATAATAATTTACCAACTGTCGTAAACAAAAATGCCAATTTCGCCAAATTAATCAATATCGATATAGAGAAAAGTAAAAGGGTTCAAAAATATCTGCATTATTGAACTCACTTCTGCACGGCATAATATCAGTCCTTTTCTTTCTTTCTTTTTTTTTAATATGAATATCTGCAGATGCATATAAAATTTGCTATTATACTACATTACGAAATGGCACGAAAGGAGGGAAGAAAATCAATTATTACATTTGAAATGCAATATGCAATGCTGCTAAAAATAATGAAGACTTGCGAAGTGAATGCAAATGACTTCCTCAGTCTGACAATGAGCTATGAGAGAGAATAAGAAGAGAGGTGTGAGAATCCCAGATGCGACTCCTACATACATTTTCTATAAATACATAGGCATAATAATATTTTAATTTTACTTTTTTTTTCTCGTTCACCGCCAAAACTTTTCCTCTCTATTGAAACGGCGCGTTTTGTCTAAGTTCAATTTTCTCCACTCAAATGAAGAATTTCATTATGAGCCAGTGTGTGAAAGTATTTTCGTGGAATTTTCCTTCTTTGTGTCTCGCTAAAATTATCTCAACCTTGGCACAAGGGGTTCACCAATCAACTCACAAAGTGTATCAAATATTAATCACAAATTCAAAATTCAATTAACAAGCTGAAATTGAAAGCAAAAGTATAAAAATGATGGGAAAAATGATGAAAAATATGAGTGTGAGAGCAAAAATTCACTTTTCTGACAAACCCCTCGGCTCATATTATTAACTATCTATACATCTTGACCTGCCGAGCCAACTCAACAATGTTACACTGCACAAATTGCAATTAAATATGAATTTCTCGGCTTTTCCATCAAATTTCTGCTATTCAACTCGCATGTTTGATCGACAAGCTACCAATGTTTTTTTCTTCTTCTTTCTCTTCTTCCACCTTTTCGCTCAAATTGATAAATTTTCTGTAAATTCTTCACCATAAGTTCATCATGCAAATATAATAAAAAAAAAGAAGAAATAAAACAACTCAAAACATTGTT
Source organism: Phlebotomus argentipes (assembly GCF_947086385.1). Taxonomy (NCBI): domain Eukaryota; kingdom Metazoa; phylum Arthropoda; class Insecta; order Diptera; family Psychodidae; genus Phlebotomus; species Phlebotomus argentipes. The sequence continues at coordinate 2,714,777 of NW_026776174.1, forward strand.
AGGAACATGCAAAAGTGTGAAGAATTTCTCATAGTAACATCACTGAAAATTCACATTTTCCATACGCATTCTTCACTTTGCCTCTTCTCGTCTTCTCCTCTGAGCAAACTACCAAAAAGATCTACGAAATCAGGGACAAATTCTGAGCAAAACTTGACAAAGTAAGACACTACTGAGGTGGATAGTAATATGTACCTCCGGCTCCTTGCTGCGGACTCGTGTAGGCGTAGGGATAGTAGCCCTGTTGCATGTACTGCGCCGGCATCTGTGCCGCTGGATATCCCTGAAAAAGCAGTGAGAAGAAAGCATTAAAATCAATGTGTTTGTGTTTTTTACCAATTTTACGACCATCTTAAAAGCCTCATTTATCAATTAGTCCAAATTAGAAGGAAAAAGTTGATCATATCTCTTCTGTTTGCCACAAAGTTTCCTTCACCAGTTATTTATCAAGCAGAACAAGAAAGTTTCCCTCCGAGAGATGAGAAACAGAAACCAGCAAACTTTATAATATTTTTCCTATGCTTCCTCTCTCTCTCTCTACTCCAAAACATCTTTCAAGATGCTTTCTCCCCCCTTTCTCTCTCTCTCTCTCTCTGTGTCTCTGAGGGTAGTTTTGCTCCACTTTATCTCTCAAACATTAAACGTGCAATTATCATTTAATTAGAAAATATCGCATCTTCAGCACAGCCTCAATTATCTGCCATCTCATTCTCCGAAAGAAAGTAAATCCGGCACTCTTCGTATTAAACTATGCGATTCCAAAGAAGTAACTCGATAGACGAGAAAATTACAACAAGTGACGCTTACACTTCTCCTTATACGACATAATTGTGGTGAAGACAGCGAAAGACCCTTAATAAGAAGTCTTATCAGCTGTGGCCATTCAAACACACACACACACACACACACAGTCTTGATCACACTCATACACACACACATTCATTGACCAGAGACGCAGTGCGACTTGCTATTCCGCCATCAAACGGCAAATTAATCTAAAACATGGCTAATCGCATTCTCATGAACGTTCAGCGATGGAGAAAACGTCTCCAACTGAATTACTGTATTTTCGGCATAACAACATTCTAAGGTCATTCGCGTGCATGAATAAATTCCCTGTCACCGTATGATTTTACCAAAAAGATATCGACCAGCGGATGAGAAGTCATTCCGCGGACGAGTTTCTGCCCAAATGCCCTCTTCTCTCCCTCCGCCCCCTCAAACTCTCTCCCTCCCTCTCTCCCTCTCTCTCTCTCTCTCTCTCTCTCTCTCTATGTGGAGCAAAATACAAGTTCTGTGAATTGATTTATATCCGACAGGTAGAAGAAGAGGAGAAAAAGATATAAACACGCAATTATACATAATTAAAGAATATATGTTTCAAAATTCTCACTGAGTAGCAAGCAAACCCACAAATTTATCTCTTTTCCCTCATATGTACCTCTTCTCTTGCTCACTTGACCTCTTCAATGCGACCATCAACTGAACACACACACACGAAGTGATAAATTTTTCCATTGTGACACTTTCCCCCCAAAAAGGAATAATTTTCAAATTTCTCACATCGCCACAACTATGTAGCAAAAATGTCTGCAACACACAAGTGCTAATTCGCAATGAACTTGATGCGTTTCGCAAGAAGAGACCATCTCTTCAGCGTGATTTGCACTTTGCAGTGATTAGGTTTTCAAATTTCCTTGTTTTCACACCCATTCAGCATGAGTCAGTGGGATGGAAAGTAACAACAAATTAAACGGCAAGATTATTTGTAGATACAAATCTGCCATAAAGACTGTCTGATAAAGTGTTTAAAAAGAATACAGTCATTATAAAGACTATGAAGAGATTTCAATTAGTATTTTGTGCATTTTTCAAATGCCAAATTACAACAAGTGCCTAAAGTGCGAATTGCATTTCAAAATCATGTGGTTCAATCGCACAGGGAAATAGAAAAAGAACCAACACAGCTTAAAGTCTTAAGGAGTAGTCAAGATAAGACCACCATGTAAACATTCCGCGTTTCACAAGAGCACACAGTTTATTGTTGGAAATTTCGATATGAAATGAGAAAAAGCAATAAAAGTGGAGGAATTATTAAGTACTCTTCTCGCAACTCTTTCACAGCATTAGAATCGTGAATTTCATGATTCACACAGATCGCCAAACATCGTTTTTTTCTTTCTTTCTTATGAATCATCTTTCAATAATATTTCGTGAAAATTTAAAAATTTCCATTCCACTCACGTCATCAACAAAACATTTTTATTGGTCTTTAAGAGAATCTAAAAAGCGAAGTCATTTAGTTTTTTTTCCACAGAAAACACAATTTTAGTGTCATCGCGGAAAACCGTATGTTTTGAAACTTTATCTGAAACTTTCGATCACACCCTGGGAAAGTTTCAATGCTTCACATTCACTGTTTATCGCGATGGTCTTCATCTGCAGAAATAAAATCATGAGCAATGGGATAAACAATAAGCAAGGCATCGGATGGTGTCCGAGAGGCCCGAATAAACACAATCATGCATCAAAAGTGGGGTTCTTAATCATCGACGCGCGAGCTTTTTTTTCGGCAAAAAAGAAAACACACCATTACTGGACCATTGGCGGTCCGAGAGCGCGCTCGAGAGAGCGGGAGGAGAGCAAGAGTTGGAGTTCGATGACACCTTTTCCTCTAATATACACAGCATAATGTGTGTATATATTTATTGGGGATATTCAGGCAACGGTAAATTGGTCCAATTTGGACGCTCTCGCGCCGAGTCGGGATGCAACTTACCGGCTGGTACCAGTAGCCCATTTGCTGATACGAGTAGGGGTACTGGGCGCCCTGCGGTTGCACCGGCTGCGCCTGACTGGATGGCTGGGCGTTGCTGGTGGCGTCGCCGCCGTTCTCCTTGCCCCAGAAGCACTTCACCGCCTGTCCGTTGATCTCGGTGTTGTGGGTCGCCTCGATGGCATGCGTGGCAGCTTCCTTGCTGGTGAACTTGATGAAGGCGTAGCCCTTGTCCTTGAACACCCGCACATCCTGTATGGCGCCGAACTGACCGAAGTGCTTGTGCACCAGATCCTCCGTGATCATGTTCGCCGCAAAGCCGCCACAGTACACGGTGGTGTTCGTGGGGCTCGTCTGATTGTAAATCTCCTCGTACGAGGGCTTCCCACCCTTCACGCCCTTGCTGTTCTCGCGCGGCGGCGGCGGCTTGCGGGTGCTCCAGTTGGTGCGAATGGACCTGGACCCCAGCCACTGTCCATTCATCGACTGTATGGCATTCTCCGCCTCAGCCTTCTTCACGAACGACACGAATGCGTAGCCCTTGGACTTGAGCGTTTGTGGGTCACGCACGATGCGACAGTTGGAAATTTCACCGAACGGCGCGAACGCCTCCCTCAGCGTCTCCGTCTCAATCTCCGGGCTCAGGTCGCCCACGAAGATGTGGTGGTGCGAACTGGTGTCCGCCTTGGGCTGATTACCCGGACTCGTGGCCCAATTCACCTTCATCTCCTTGTCCAGGAAGTGGCGCTTATTCATCGCTGTCAGCGCCGTGCTGGCCGACTGGTGATTAATGAACTCAATGAAGGCATAAGGATCGTTGCCCGGCTCACGGATGATCTTGCAGTTCTTCACGGGACCAATCTGACCGAAGAGCGACCACAGCAGGTCCTCAGAGACCGAATTGTCCAGGTTGCCCACGTACAGGGTCTTGGGCTGCGACTCGTCGCCCATCTTTGTCAACCTGAATGTCTCCGCCCCGCCAAGCTCAGGACTCTATCGCAAGTCTACCGCAGCTCCTGGCGCACTGCACACGACTGGGATGACACGGGTGGGCGGTTGGGGGGTGGGTGGTGTGCAAATGTGGAACAAAAATGCGTGAAAAAAGGTCCGTACGCCCCTGCTTTCGCCGACCCAACACTCCCGACTCCACTGGAGAAGCGCACCCAAAGTGTCCGGAAAGATCCTCTCTCAGCGCACTGGGATTCGTCTCTACCATACAAATACCTACACCACGCACTTTGTCGACACCTTTGCCACGCGTTTCAGCACTTTTCTTCACCTATTTTCACTTATTTTGCAGGAAAATCACGAATAAAGTCACTAGGCGTCTATGACATGACATCTGACATTGCCAATATGGCGGACACAGGAGTCATCCTCTCTTTCCCGATGCCAGCGACGCCATCGACCGGAGACATTTTCAGCGCGTCACCCGGCAGACCGCGCCCTCCATTCAGCACTTTCCAGTCCGAGGCGCGAACTCAAATTGCTACCCAAAGATGATTTCATCTTTTGCCAATTTATTGCCGATTTCAGATAAATTCCGAGGGAAACACCAAAGAAAATGTAGAGCATCAAGTGAGAAAACGGAAAATGTTCAAATGCAACAGAGATTTATTGTCAAATAGCCTTTTGGGGAGGATAAATTTCCCGGCACATCATCAGATACCATTTGCGTACTGCTTATGAGTGGGCTAACGGTTTCCGCCTAGGCTGACTCAACCGGGTTGTTATTCAGCGCGTCACTCCAAATGGCTGTGGGCGCCAGAGCGAGAGAGAGCAAGCAGTTTGTGTGTCATCAGAAAGAGAGCCAGAGGGCAGTTCTGCCGTAATTTCATCATAGCCGAAATATCTTCCCCTCTTGCGTGCACTTTTCCTCGCCAGTTGGCAAGTGGAAAGCCAGTCATGTTGATCTTCTTGGCGTCCCAATGGTGATATCCCACTCTCGAGGTAAGGTAAGATGTGTCGTCATGTGGGAATTTCCTCCACACATACGCACACACACTCGCGTGGTGAACAAAAGAAAGTTTCGCCGTGCACTTCCTGCACTCCATCTCTGATGTATTATTGTGTGTTCAGCCATGGACAGGATGGAAGTGAGCGAGACGCACGCCAGAGTCATCATTCACATCGACATCGACTGCTTCTACGCCCAGGTGGAGGAGCTGCGGGATCCGGAGCTGCGTGGGAAGCCTCTTGGCATCCAGCAGAAGAACTTAGTGGTGACGTGCAATTACCCGGCCCGCGAGCGCGGCGTGGACAAGCTGATGCCCATGCAGGAAGCGCTGCGACGCTGTCCTGAGCTGGTGTTGGTGCGCGGCGAGGATCTCACGCCGTACAGACAGATGAGCGCCCGCATCTTTGAAGTGCTGCAGAAGTTCACGCCCTGCGTGGAGAAATTGGGCATGGACGAGAACTGGATGGACGTGACACGCCAGGTGGAGTACCGCCTCGGCACCCTGACCATGACAGACGACCCGGAGGTGGTGGGCTGTGTGTGCCCCGAGGGCGAGTCGCTCTCGTGTGCCTGTGGCTGTGATAGACGCCTGGCGGCGGGCAGTGCGCTAGCGCGCGAGATCCGCGACGCGCTGCACTCGGAGTTGGGCATCACCAGCTGCGCCGGGGTGGCGCACAACAAACTCCTGGCCAAGTTGGTGGGCAGTGTGAACAAGCCCAACAACCAGACAGTATTGGTGCCTCACTGCGCCGCCACGTTCCTCGCGGATCTCGAGAAGGTGCGCCGCGTGACTGGCGTAGGTCAGAAGACAGAAGCCCTACTGGCTGACATTGGCATCCGGACGGTCAGGGAGCTGCAAGACGTGGATCTGGAGCGGTTGCAGCGAAAGTTTGGCCACGAGACGGCGACAAAGCTGAAAGATTTGAGTCTCGGGCGGGACAACATGCCCGTGAGACCGTCCGGGCGGCCCAAGACCATTGGCTTGGAGGACTCCTGCCGCACGATTTCGGTGAAGCAGGACGTCGAGGAGAAGTTCAATGTGTTGCTGGTGCGACTAGTGAATCAGGTGGTTGACGACGGACGGATTCCCATTGCGATCAAGATGACACTGAGAAAGTTCGATCCAACCAAGAAGACTAGCCACCGCGAGACGAAGCAGGCCAACATTTTGCCGTCGCTCTTCAGATTGCGCCCGGAAGGGAAGGTGAATCTCGTGCAGGGTGGACACGAGAAGCTCCTTAAGATCGTCATGCGCCTGTTCGAGCGCATCATTGACCTCAAGCAGCCTTTCAACATCACCCTTCTGGGGCTGGCCTTCTCCAAGTTCCAAGAGCGCAAGTTCGGCTCCTGCTCCATTGCCAACTTCCTCATCAAGAAGTCCGACCTCGAGGTGCAGTCCATCACGAGTCTGACCAGCGACGGACTCACCATTCCGGCGGCGCCAAGTCGCGAAACATTCCGACGCTACGTCAACGCATCGCCCGTGGCGATGGAGAATGACACATTCTCAGACGCCTCCGTGGCGTCGGATGTGTCATCGGAGCCCGAGCTGGAGCCCTCGCCCAAGAAGACGCGCATCGGGCTGTTGATACCCAAGAGGCCCTGCCACCCGCGCCACGAGTCCATGGACACGTCCTCGCCCAGCAAGCTGAGAGTGGCCGACCTGAGGCTGAACTCCCTCGACTCACCGCCGGCCAGCTCACTCGCGGACGCTCCGCCGGCCAGCCAGAGCGCCGAGTCGCTGCCCAACTGCGTGGATCCACAGGTAATCTCTCACGCGATGCGCCATTTGAAGGGATTAATCATTTAGCAGGTCGTGTTCTGCAGTAACTGTCGCGCGTTCGTCCCCAAGAAGGGACTAATTAGTCCATGTTATCTATTTATTAAACCACGTGAATTGTCTTACTCCAAATTACTCTGTAGATTAACATTTTTTGTATAATTCGACTAAACCAAGAAATTCCCTAGAATTTATCGGTTGTACAAACGAAGAATAAAACAAAAAAAACGTTATTTTACGTGTTTCCTCGACTTAAAAATCGGGAATGTAAAATCGTAACACCTTGAAATTGAATTTATTAGTATTATTTTACGGGGGATCCTGTGTGAAAGGATAAACTGTGAATATTGATGGGAGAATTCCTTTGAGTCTCACAGAGTGTGCGAAAATTGCTAATTCTCACATGAATTCCACTCACGCACTTTCCTGCCACTGTAGGTCTTCAAAGCACTGCCGCCAGACGTTCAGGGTGAACTGATAGCGACATGGACGAATCCTGCCCACGCTCCAGCCACGTCCTCCTCCACCAAGAGCACCTGCACCACCGGAAACACCCTCCACAGATACTTCATCACCAACAAATAGAGTCTCGCACGTAGGACAAATTGCTCTTATTCTATAGACCACATTTCTATGTATTTCATTCGAGCATCTCTCTACACATCTTGCGCCCCTCCTTGCACTGACCCTTGTCAATCACATCGAGGTCCTACTTTCACACTACTTCTCATTCTTCTGTTTTATACTTTAGACATTAATTTCTTGGTGTGTTTTATTTTTTCTTTCATGTTTTGTAGAATACTTCAAATTTTTTTTTTGTAAAGAGGATTTTTTCAACAGTAATTTATACATTTAAATATATCCATAAAGGAGTTAACAACAATAAAAACAAAAAAAAAACCACTTCTTTTAGAAAGGCTATAAAGGTAGAAAAGGAAGGAAAAAAAACAAAAATTTACATTGAAAACATCCCCTTTCTCTACTCTCCACCCGTTCACCAACCCCCCTCATCAATCGCCCTCTTACGCTACATTTGACCCTCTTCTTTCACGTTTCTTCACTAAAATTTACGCTACACTGTGTGTTCAATATTTAGTTTGTTGAGACGAGAAAAGGACATGAAGGCAGAAAAAGTGAGATTTCTCTTGTTCTGTTCACCCTGGGCTATTTTTCTATAGAGCTGGAGCTGAGCCTACGCACTCTCCTTGGGCAGACTGATGGCCCAGCCGAGGACGCGCCGGTCGAAGCCACAGGAGTAGAGATTGCAGCTCGTATTTGGTTCCTCAGGCGCCCAGCAAACGGACGACACCATCCGCCGGTGACCCTGTGCAGAGAGAGAGGAGACAGAAGCACACGCATTTTTAATGTCTTTCGCATCCCTTTTTCCTCCATTGTTACAAAATCTTTTTTGATATTTGATTTTTCCACGAGTTTTTTTTTACATTGTAGAACAAAATGAAACGAATTGTAATTTAATAAAGGCAAAAGGTATTGGTTTTCGAAGCATTATGTCTCTGTGATTTCTCAACTCGCTCTTCTCTTTCTCTCTCTCTTCAATAAAACACACGCGACCTGAGATGCTCAGCAATCAATCACCAAATTCCGCAAAGGTCATCACAGAAAATCGATTGCACGAGCGAGTTCGTGAAGGTCAGCGCACTATCAATTTCACTGGCAATTCCTGAGAATCAAGTTTAGCAAAGGATTTATCAGTTAAACTCACCTGTCGACTAGTTCTTGGCAATCTGGCCACGCGCTGTCCATTGAGATCGAAGAGGCGAATGTGACGATTGTCATGCGGGATGGCGATGACTCCGTTGGGCGAAACGGCCAGTCTGTTCACCGCCGAGTCCGTCCGGATGGTGGTCAAGGCGGATCGCATGTTGCGCAATTCCCACACCTTCACTGTGCGATCATCAGAGCCGGACACCACCTTGTCATCGCGCGTGAACACCGTGGACGTGACACTCTCCGTGTGGCCCTGGAACACAGACACTGCCGGGATTTGCTCCCTGAAGTCCCACAGGCGGAATGTGCTGTCCCTGGACGCCGTGACCACGAGTCGCTGTGTCTGATGAGCACACGCGTGCGTCAGCTCGTGATCGTGCCCCGTGAGCGGCTGCAGCGGCTCCTTCGTCTCCACATCCCAGAGAATGGCGCTCCTGTCCCAGCTCGCCGTGATGATCTGATCGCCGCCGGGCAGCCAGTCAGCCGCCACGATAACTGAAGTGTGACCGCCGGGCCCGGAGAACTCACACACGGGCGTTCTAAGTACATCAACACGATCCCTCTCCTCCACGGGCTCCTCGTCCTCATCCAACTCCTCCTCGGACGAGTGACCCTTGCGCGTGGGCACCTCCCAGTTCACGGCCGCCTGCCAGATGTGCGCTGTGCCGTCGCCGCTGCCCGTGAGCACGAGATCGCGGCTCTGGTGGAACTTCAGGCTGTTCACTGAGCCGCCATGGCCCTGATACTGCAGCAGACAGCGTCCGCTGTCCACGCCCCAGATGCACGCCGTGTGGTCAGCGGAGGCTGTGCCGATGATGGGCTGTCCACCTTTGGCCGCCACCTGCCACACCCCATCCTTGTGACCACAGTAATCCCTCACTATGCTGCACACAACGCTCTGCGCCTTGAAGCTGGACACGATCTTGCTGGTCTGCGCCCTCAGCTTGTGACTCGCCTTCACCTTGCTCCCCGCCACGGCGCCGAACTTCGCCTTCAAGCTCTTCCCCGTGGCCAGATCGCTGTCCAGCAACTCTCCGCCTGGACTCCTCTCAGCACCTGCGCCTTCGCCTCCTCTCGCCCCCATAGCGTCCAGCTTTTCCTGCACTGCAAAGCAATCGACAAAATTAATCTCGTCCTTCACATAGCGCCCAAGGACGCGCGACTCACGGCTCAGGTTCTCCAGGTAGAGCGCCTCGAACTCCTTCTCAATCTGCGAGAAGAGCTGGTGAAGGCGCGCCCGAAACGGTGCATCGTCCGTGGGTAGAATGTCCTCCGCGAGACTGGACAGCCGAGGGCTCCGCTTTGACTTCACGCCCGTCTTACTTGAGTTCTCAAAGGGCATTTTCCACAAATTTTCTCATTTGCCAGAAAATCCCTGTCTTCGCTGTTTTCTTGCTCGCACTGACAACTGACGGCGGCGCCACAGGCGAGAGGTACCAGAAACTTCAATGCAGCATATGCTTCTCTGCCTTCTCCCCAGCGAAGCGTCAGCTGGCGGCGGTGTGTTTGTTTGTGGTGTCAATTTTGCAAAATTTAGCCAAAAAGAAAGTCTAGAAATGATCTAAGATGATGGAACAACATAACTAGAAGTGAAATACCGTGGAAATTCATCACTCATTGTGCGTAGAGAGTGGATTTAGGGACGGAAGCCATTCGTAGAGTGCATCCACCCTGTGACGTGTGCTTTCCAGTGACGTGATTGGAAGGGCACACGCACGTTCCAGTAGCAAGATGGCGGGTGAGTCACGCAATCGCTGCTGAAAATCACGGAAAATCCCCTTAAAAGCCCCCAATTTCCACATTTTGTCTTTACAGAGTTGTTCGACAAGTATGTCTGCACAAATTGCCAGGAGGATATTCAGGGAATTCGTGTCCACTGCTCAGAGTGCACAGACTTCGAGCTCTGTCTGCAGGTAAGCACCCAGCTGGCGTTGCTCACCGATCAATAACCCACACATTGGTACTGGATTTCCAGGGTTTGCATGGGACTAATTTGAATTTATTGATTTGCAGTGCTTCGCCGCAGGAGCAGAAATTGGACCCCACAGAAATGATCACAACTACCAATTCATGGACACGGGAGCGCTTTCAATTTACAGGGGAAAGGGTGGATGGTCGGCGCGCGAGGAAGTGCATTTGCTGAATGCCATCGAGCAGTTTGGCTATGGAAATTGGGAGGACATAAGCAAGCACATAGAAACTAGGAGTCCGGAGGAGGCGAAGGAAGAGTATGTCAGTCACTTTTTGATTGGCACGATTGGGCGACACACTTGGCAGTATGCGCTGGATAATCAGAGGCCCCACCTGATGGACCACACGTCTTCGGAAGACAACGGACCACTCAGTCAGCTGGTGACTCAACGTCTTCCGCCGATCGACGTTCAGCCGGACGAATCGGCACAGCTGGGCTACATGCCCAATCGCGATGACTTCGAGCGGGAGTACGACACGGCGGCGGAACAGCTTGTGTCCTCCCTCTCGCTGAGCGTCGACGACGAAGAGACTGACATTGTCCTGAAGCTGGCACAGGTGGACATTTACACCCGACGACTGAGAGAGCGCGCTCGTCGGAAGCGCCTCGTGCGAGATTACCAACTCGTGGCGAACTTCTTCAGAGGTACGCTGCGAAGGACACGATATTCACGGGAACAGCGAGAAATGCGCGATCGCTTTCGTGTCTTTGCCCAATTCTACACTGCCCATGAATTCGAGCGCCTCTTGAGTTCTCTGGATCGCGAGAAGGCGCTCAGGATTCGACTGAGTGAGCTGCACAGGTATCGATGGAATGGACTGACGAACATGGACGAGTGTGTTCACTTTGAGCAGCACGCAGCTGTGGCGCCCCACAGAAACACCGGTCCGTATGGCCACGGACGCACGGTAAGGCTGCTCTGCATCACACCAACTCTTCCCCCTTTTAGTAGCAATGTTCTGGAAGTATTCTCAATTTTGGCCCATTTATGTGGGGTGAAATTGAGAGTTTTTCGGATGAAAAGTTTAATTCACGTGATTTTTTTTGTGTGTTTGGAAAATGCGTGAATTGATCATGTTATTGGTCACTTTTCTGTTCAACTTTTCGTGTCACCAGTAAACCTTCTCATCGTTACAAATACTATTTGCAACTCACGGACACACTTTCATCCTCCACTCTAAGTAGTTTATTTATTTTTTTTCTATTTTCCTTGATGTCTGTTGTAGATCCACATAAGAACAAAAGCTATCAAATATGTACTGAGAAACCCAATCATTTGTCTCACTAATCCCATATTTTTATGAACATGTTTAGGACCCAATAATCTATGTTGTGTTTCTCATTTCTTTGGTGTTCAATGGAACATTTTAGTTCTCTGATGTTCAGGGATTTTTCGTGCTGGAAAATGAACTAAATTTCAACTAATATTCACAATTTGGGAGAAAATATCAACAATGCCGAACCTTATTATTAATCACGAAAAGTTGAATAGCGAATTGAAAGGAGATTAGATTTAGTTGCTATCTAATATTGTGATTTTTTCTCCCGAATGTGATTTATAGTTGGCGTGCATAATTGGACCGAATGGTCAGAGAATTCCCGGTTGTATAAGGCAATGTCTTACAGGACAACCGGTCAGCTTCCGAGCGTCAACAGGCATTGTCGTTACACTTGCCGCAAATAAGAAAAGGGTGAGTTGGATCTCTTGGGCGCACTATTTGGCGTCTGAATTTGACCATTTGTGGGCTTTTTCTTCTTCTGCAGAGAAAGCGCCGCAGTCGCAAGCTCAAGTTCCACCGTCCCAAAGTCCATGCACCACATCGGCGACCCGGCCTCCTCCGACGCCTCATCGCTCAACAGAAGCTCCTTGGATAGCTGTCGGGGAGCGGCGGTGTCCGTCGCCGGCGGAAGCCGCCAGGGTCAGCCGGCGGGAGCGCCAGCAACGGCGCCGGAGCCACTGAGCTCGCAACCGGGAGGCAATCTTCTGTCGTCGAATGAGCTGAAGCTGTGCGCCACTCTCAACCTGCCACCCACGCGATACATAACACTCAAGACTGTTTTACTGAGTGGAGCGTCTCGTGCCATCGACGCAAAGGTCTCACCGCTGGAGAACTGCGTCCGGGAGTATCTCATGAAGGCAGGATGGCTCTCCAGTGGACAGTAGGATGGGCGCGGATACGTTATTCGCTCATTTCCATCGTAAGCTAGTTTTATACGTGTACCTATATTGCGAAATTCTCACGTAAAATCCCGTAAATCTAACTAAATTCGTGGTGAAGATGAAGATGATGTTGTGACGATGTGTATTTTGATGAGAGGACTGATGGGAGATTTAGATAGGTGGCATGTGAGCTTAGTGGATAGGTGAATTATGAAGCCCTATCCCACGGAAAGCTCTATAATATGTCTATGTAATTTATTCTCAACGTAGAACGTCTTATAGGTGTAACCTCGATGAGAAAAATAAAGTGATTTATTGAAATGGAAAAATATGAAAATCTTTCTTCTTTTGCAAGGGAGAAAAGGATTTCTTAGACGCACAAGAGAATTTTTTGAACACCTTGCGGTAAGCATTATGCGTATGTGGTTTGCTAATGCATTCGATAAGGCAGGAGCTCGTCAGTCGGGTCTTGAGTCAGCTGTTGTCAGTGCAAACAAAAAGGGTGTTTTGCTCGCGAAAAATCTAAAAATATGCTGTTTTAGCGTGGTTTTTGCGTGAATTCTCAATAAAAATGGCTAGCTATGATTGGGAGGATCACAACAGACGCACCGTCCTGGAGGGACGCGCTGCCCTAGAACGAACATCCGCGAGTTTGGCCAGATCCAATCAGATCGCCATCGAGACTGAACATATTGGCACTGAAGTGAGAATCATCCACATTATCTATTTCCTTATCTACAGCTCTTCCATTGCAGATTGTGTCCGAGCTGGGGGAGCAGCGAGAGAGTCTGCTGAGGAGTCAGCGAGGTCTCCATAACGCCAATGACGGCCTTTCCAAGTCCCGGACAATTTTGCGTGCGATGCACCGAAATGTGTTGTACAACAAACTCACACTTGTCCTGATAATATTGCTGGAGGTCTTCATTCTCGGCGGACTGGTATATATTAAATTCATTCATCGTTCCTGATTGGAAAATTGTCAGAATATCAGTGGAATTTTACGGCAAGGAATCGCCCAAAAGTATGTTTTTGTTATGCTATCAATTCCATCGTAAACCATAGCATTAATTTTTACAACCCTTTGTTCTGTGAGTTTGTGGCGGAGTTTCAAAATAAAAGAGCTTTTTAAGAAACAAAAATTTTCCTTGGGTCATTTTTCTTTGGGGGAAATTATCATGCGCGCCTTTCGGTGGATTATTTGTGTGATTGACCGTCACGAGGCGCTGTCAGTCTGTCGGGGAAAGTGGATCGTGCATTTAGGGGCGCAATTTTATCGTGAAAAACGGTAAGAAAATCCCATTTCCTGCCAATTATACCACTTGCTTCCCTTCCTGAAATCACTGTAAAGCTTTAGCCAGTACTATTTTCCCGCGTGGTGCACTTTCCGATGCGGAAATCGCGCGGAACATGCAACAAGTTGATCATGACATTTTGATGTGGAGGAACGCCATGATTGTTGGTGCCGCGTTTACACTGAAGCGTCAGATCGCCCGCAGATCCGGATGAATTTGGGCTGAATTTCTAAAGAAGCCGGGCTGCAGATGCTACAGTGTGAACACACCCCGATAAATTACTCCTAAATTCCACGTCAGAGAAATTGTGATAAATTTTGACCTCAAGCGAGGCTTTTTGCCCCTGAATTTGGATGAATCCGGGAAAGTGGTTTCCCTGAATGATTGCTAAATGTCCTTTCAGGCCGAACTTGGAGCATCGGGATGAGTGCGAGGGGGCGCAAGAGAGGCCGCAAGGCCGTGATCAATGTGCAGATTAACGAGAATAATGAGATTGAGTGCATGGAGATGGATGAGAATTCGCAGGACACTCAGGATTCCCAGTATCTGGACATTTCTGAGCCACCCAGTCCAGCTGTGCCGGATTCCAAGCATCTCACGATCAACGTCCAGGAGGAGACAGTTGTGGAACATGTGTGTGGCAAGTGCGGGAAGGTTTATCGGTCTCTGGGAGCGCTCAAGAGACACTTGGAGCTCTGCAGATCCGTTGAGTACTCAGAGTATAGTCAGGAGGAGAGTATTCTGCCTGAGGACCAGCAGGATATCGAAGTGGTGTCGGTGAAGAACGAGGAAGAAGCTGAAACCAGCGTGAAGTATGAAATTGAAGAGGGCTTCAAGAAGCCACTGCCGAAGAAGAAGCCTGCAAAGAAATCGCCGAAGAAGGACAGCAAGAAGTCACCGAAGAAACTCTGCTACTGCTGTGACGAAGATCTGGCCTCAGCTCACGTGAGTCTCCTTGAATTGCTCGCCAATCACACACTCTAATAAAGACATTTTGCCTTCCAGATGGGCCACATCAAGTGCAAGCAGTGCCCGAAATCCTTCAAGAGTCACAAGAATCTATCCAAGCACATCTCAATGCTTCACTCGCCCATCACGTACTTTCCTTGCACCCTGTGCAAGGCCACGTGTCCCAGCCAGGAGATTCTGGATCTACACGTTGACGCGCATAAGACGGGAAAGCCGTACTCCTGCCAGAAGTGTGGCAAGGATTTCACGAGGAAATACCATCTGGAGCGCCACTTGACGCACACCGGATGCGATCGCGAGCGCCCCAAAGTTGAGCTGCCCTGCGAGGTGTGCGGCAAGGTGTTCTCGCGCATTGACAATCTCCGTGAGCACTTGCGAGGCCACATGGGTCAGACGCTGAGGAAGAAGGACTATCAGTGTCCGCACTGCGAGAAGGCGTTCTACGGTCTCTCGCTGCTCAACATTCACATTCGCACGCACACGGGAGAGCGTCCCTTCTCCTGTGACCTCTGCCCCAAGGCATTTCCCTCGAATGGGGCGCTCAGGAAGCACAGGAGGATGCATACCGGCGAAAAGCCGTACGAGTGCAAGACTGTGAGTAATTTTTCTCACTCAATTAAGCCAATTATGCCTGAAATTATTATTGTGTCTTTTGCAGTGCTCGGCGCGCTTCTCGGCAAAAGAGACGCTCAATCGTCATGTGAAGATTCACACGGGTGATCGACCTCATAAGTGCAATATTTGCGGAAACAGCTTCATCCAAGCCACACAATTGCGTGCTCACATGTTCCATCACACGGGCGAGCATGGCTTTGAGTGTAAATACTGCAAGAAGTCCTTCAACAGGAAGGCACGGTGAGCTCATAACATTTTTACAATGTCTATTGATTAAAGAGGGGTTAAAGAGCAACTCTGCCAATTGGGTGAACAGTTTAAGGCTTTCCGAAGGCATTAGACGTGAAATTGATTTCCCAATTAAGCGATATCTTGACAAGAAATCGTGTGTAAACCATTAAGAATTTTTCGTCTAGTGTTTTTCCATGACTATAATAAATTCTTTCTCCACCTTCACTTTTTTTTTAGACTTGTGTCGCACATCAAGTACACGCACGAGGGTGAGAAGCCACTCGAGTGTGCCGAATGTGGCAGGACTTATTTGAGGAAGGAGGAGCTCATTCGTCACATGGAGATGCACAATGGGATTAAGAGTGAGTTGATAAAATTGGTCAATAATTCAGTCCTTGTGTCCGGCGGTGACCTTCAAAAAGCGCCTTGCTGAGTCATTTGAAAGTTTTCCACTGAAATTGATGTGGGGTTTTTTTGTGTGTGTGTTTTTTTCTTTTTCTTCTCTAGACTATATTTGCGAGACATGCAACAAGAAGTTCTCCACGAGGACAGCTCTCAATTCACACTTGCACATTCATCAGCCGGTCGATCCGTCTGCCTGCAGTGAGTGCGGAAAGGTGTTCATCCGCGTGGATTGTCTGTTGCGCCACATGAAGTCGAAGCACAGGAGTGCCGTTGAGGAGATTCTCATAAATGCGGAGAAGAAGAAGATCAACGATCGCATTCGCGAACTTGGAGTGGTGATTGAGAATGCGCCGATTGTCTTTGCCGATGATGATGGTGTCTTCGAAGGGACGACGTACATTATCGAGGAGTTTGATGGAGAGCCACAGAATATTGAGTTCACGGAAGTGATTCCGTACAATGAGGAGGATGATATGATTGTGGAGGACAGTGAGAAGGTGGCAAAAGTCAAGGAGGAGCCGAAGGAGAAGAAGAAAGCCACACCACAGAAGAAGCAGAGGGTGAAGAAGGTGCCTGTCGTGGAGGAGAGTGTCAAGGAGGAGCAGGACGAGAGTATCTTCATGAGTGATGAAGAATTGAAGGAGAGCATCACGAGATTGCTCAACACTCTCATCGATGATGACACTCTGACGGGTCTGGGATGGCCTGAAGAGCCGGTGGAGAATGTTCTCAGCGCGCTGATCAAGCAATGCGGACACACGCCGTCAGACTACACGGATTGCGTGGATTACACGTCAAAGATGAGGGAGAATGCCAAGATTCTCTTCACTGTTGTGATTGAGAATGATGTCATCAAGTCAATGCTGAACAATCACACGGTAGATGAGGTTATAAAGAAAGTGCTGAAGATGGCCAAGAGCTCGTAGATTCAGCAAAATCAAGCATATTTCAGTATGATATTTAAGGGCTTCGCTGTGGTGAGTCTGTATTTGGAAAAAAATGTCTTTTTATATTTTTAAACTAACTTTTAAAATAATCTTTCAAGTCAGATTTATGTAAAAGTTATGAGAAGTTTCAGGAAAGTTTATTCTTTTATTGATTTTATTATATGAAATATTGGATTTGATTTTTTTCCTTTTGAACGCGATGCAGGAACTTTTAAGAATCAAGAGTAGTTTTTAGAAAAAAATATTATAGTTTGATCTTTGGATTTGCTATCAATTTTATGATGTATTGACGAGAAAAGGAGTTTTATGTAAGCAATAAATATTTTTTGATTTAAGAATTGCGGAAAACTTTTCTGTGTCAATTTTCAGGAATCTCTAGAAAATCGGTATTTAATCGTAAGCTCTGTGATATTAGCTGTATAATTAGTCTCTCCATTGGACAATGTGAATATGCCATAACTCTTAATTATGTCGATTCTAATTGATACAAGTCATGAAGCAGCCTTTATTGCTCATGGACATCCAATGGATGTTTTCTTCTCCCGAAGACTCACTGTCCAGAGCGGTCAAAATATGCCCCAATACTCACGAGTGTGTCCTTCTGTGGGTCAATGGGCGTCTTCCAGCGCGGTGTGATGTAATTTTTGGTGTCAATGTTAATCGAATATGAAGTATTTAGAGGTGTCCTGCGCTGAGTTGGGCACACTATTGTGGTAGAATGGCCCAAATTGACCGTGTTTTTTGTCCGCGTCGCCAGGACGACCGTTGATATCAACAAAGCCGCGCACAATTTGAGCCGAGAGAGGCGAGCTATCCGTCCAAGTGAGGCGTGAGCAGTGCTCGGGAGACTTGCTGGGGTGTAACATGTGTGATTGGTGTGCACGTGAGACTGAGATTGTGCAGCCATGAGTGGTGTGAATGAAGCTGTGATCAAGAGGACCCAGGAGACGCTGGGGAAGTTCGTGAAGAGACCGCCGCTGACGGAGAAACTGCTGCTGAAGCCACCGTTTCGATTCCTCCATGATGTCATAAATGTGGTACGTAACACCCCCGCGAAAATGGCTATCGCACTGACCATCGCGCTCTCTCTCTGACGGGGTCTGGTGGTGGATGAGGAGTGGGCCAATCGACCCATTTGCGTCTCATTCGCCACCCACACTGTGCACTTATGTGGGAACTTTGTGTGACCCAATTCCGTCGGTCACAGCTGAATTTGCGCCCAATTACAGGTGATCAAGGAGACGGGGTTCCTGAAAGGATTGTACACGGCGGAGGAGCTGAATTCGGAGAATATCAAAGATCGAGATGCCAAAATTAAATTTCTAGAGAAATTAATCAATATTGTCGGTAGGAAAGAGTTTTATCGATTCCCCGGGAGTCCCGAATGAATTATTCACCTGTCCTTCTCTCCCGCAGCGGTGGTTACCAAGGCGGAGCTGAAGGTGCGACCGTCGAAGATTGTGGCCGGGCAGGAGCCCGAGAGGACCAATGAGTTGCTGCAGGCCATTGGGATGGCCATTGAGCGGAAGCTGGACAGCAGGCAGGCCATAGAGGCGGCGAAGGCGGGAAATGCGCCCGCCAAAAAGACTTCAAAAACTCCCGCGGCGACCCAGAAAACAAAGCCATCACCCACGACAACGGTGGCGACAAAGGGTTCGAAATCTGTGGGGAAAGTTGAGAAGGCAACAGAGAAGAGAGCAAAACCCGCTGACACTGAGAAGAAGCCCAAAGCGGAGGCAAAAGTGGCAAAGCCCGTGACGAAGAAGGAGAACCTGATAGTGAAGAATGAGAAGAACAAAAAGGATCAGGATAAGAAGAGAATAGACAGTGGAATCAAATTGGAGGATTCACCCAATGAGCAGGAAACGAATCGTGAGGATTCTCCGAAGGGAATTCAACTGACTCTCGAAGCGACGCCGCAGATTGATCAAGTTCCTACTGAGAAAGTCGTAGAAGAGCCGGTTAAGGTTGTTGAGGAGAAACCCGAAGTCAAGCCTGAGAATCCTGTTCAGGAAGTGCGGAAAGAGCGCGATGAACTCGTGGACGTCATTGATGAGGAGGCAGAGCGTCGTCGGAATGAGAAACGCCCACCGAAATCCGCTGAGGAGGTCGAAGTGCCTCAGCCTGAGGAGCCAGAATCGCGTTCTGAGAGTCATCAGAGGAAGAGAACGAAGTCTTCGGAGAAGAAAGTGAAGAAGGTGAAGGAGGAGCGAAAGCCCTTGACTAAGCAGGCGAGCGTGGATGGAAGTGGAAAGATACAGAATGTTCCGCGCCCGAGAACTTCCTTGCGACCACCGAGTGTTCGACCGGCTTCGGCGCGTCCGGGAGCGCCTCGGAGGCGCGACAAGAACGTCGAGATTGTTCTGCAGCCTGAGGAGATGGTGAAGATGGGAGATATCAGTGTGAAGATGGAGAATTTCTCGGTGGATCTCGAGGACGATGGGGAGAATCTGATAATCATTGAGGATTCTACGCAGCGCGATGATCCAATGCCATCTCCCGCTGCCCTGGAGGGTGTGGACGCAGGTCAGGAGCATGGGCATCTGGTGCAGCAGATTCTGGAGACGCAGAAAGGACTGACTGGGGGAAAGGGCGCATCAGAGGAGGAGAAGAAGGACGAGTGGAGTGATCGTCGCACGAGGCAGACTTCGACGCAGCAAATGGACGCTCTCAGAGACTCCATCCAGAAGCTGACCAGAGCCGTGAATCCTCTGGGGAAGCTGATGAATTTCCTGCAGGAGGACATCGATTCCATGCAGAGGGAGTTCAATATGTGGCGCGAGATGCACCAGATGGCTCTCAATGAGCTGAATCGCGAGCGATCTCACTCTCAGCCCGCCACGGAAGCCCTGAAGTCGCTGGAGGCGTCAATACAGGAACACATCGAGCTTATTGACATCAGTCGTGGCAATATTCTGCACAATGAGCAGAAAATTGCCAAGCTTCTCACTGATACCTAATGACAACGTCACGATCTCTCACGAGCACACAAATTCATCGTCACTGGGAAAGCCCATCTTCACTTCCTGCCTCCGCAATTTGCACACGACGGCAAATTGGAGCGCGCCCCCACACACACCCCACCTTCAGACACTGTGCAACTCATTCTCTCTCTCATCATCTATTTATCAGGTATTTTTTATACAATACGTTCTCTTATCATTCCTCTTATCAGCTCATAGACGTAAACACAACATTAAATATTTTTGGTTAAATTTCCACAATCATTTCCTCAATATAGAATTTTATTCTTATACAGTTGCTAATTTTCATCTCAACTCTTTTTTTTGTGTTGTTTACGTACTCTTCGTCATTTTATGTACAAATTGCATATGTACAATATTGTGTGTGTGTGTGTGTGTTCAATGATTCATTTGCAATAAACTTGAAGAAGAATTAAATGTGATTATATTAAATTGAATTAATTATTATTGAATTGCGTGACTTTACAGTGGCGGCATCGCTGTTTTTTTGGGAACTTCCATTCATTATTATTATTGTTATTATTTGTGAGTTTGTCGCTTGGTTGACTGACAACATGACCCACTTTCATCTCAATGTTTGTGTTGATACTAAACTCCTTTCAAACACAAAATTCCCAGAGTCCAAAGGTAGCTTCTCAAGTGCGCCCAGCAATCTTTCCACCACTGTACATTGAAATCAAATGGGAGGCACGAAGAAAATACTTGATGTAAAGTTCTCTCTTTCTCTCTCTATCATTGCATTATTTACAAGTAGTAATATCATGTGATTTATTCATGTCTTCTCTTATATCTTTTTTTTCTTCTTCTTCTTTTCTTCTCCTCACTAACTTATAACAATATTTCTTTTCATAAAATATTTAGAGTCTAATATTACAGAACAATTGTGTGGAAATGGAATAAACCAAAGGAAAGTCTCTTAATTTTCACAAATTCTCTCTCGCTCCTTAATTACAAGAATCTTTTTCACCCATTTTCCGAGATGTGCTCAAAACACTTTATTTCCAATTCAACACGCACTCTTCACATCTCTCGCTATCAATTCAATAATTACTGAATTATACTCAATAAGGCAATTGATATCATGTTCATATTGAGAAGAAAAAAAAATCTCTCGTTGAGAGAGCAAAAATCCAGCGAATTTAGACAAAGAAAATCTAATGTATACATGGCGCCTAGAAAGCACTAGAGAAAGAGTTTGCCCGCAAATATTTCTCTTTGCCCTTTTTTGCATTTCTCCATGACAAAAAATGCGGAATTTATTTATATTGGGGGCGAAAGGCGAGGGTGCGCTTCAAAAAGTGGGATCGCGTATGAAAATAAATCGATATTTCTTGGTGCTGCCGTGTAAAAGACGGAGGAAAAAAGAGCGCCCGTGATTAAATATATTGATCTGTTTTAATTAACATTTATGCTTTGGAGGGTTAACTTGTCGTTCTCTCTTATCGACATTTGTCGCCTCTTTTCTCTCTCTCGCTCTTGCTCTCCTTATTATTTCTCAGACTTGAGAATTTGTCATTGGGAGACACCAAAGGATATGTTTTCTTCCCATCAATAAGTACCTCTCGACTTGCTGCCATTCCACGCGCTGCTGCGCCTCAAAATTGTGCTCTCTTCACCAGACACTTGCTCTCGTCGCTCCCATTCCGCAGCATCCGACTCATGTGGCCACGCAAATTGGGCAAATTGATGCAGTAGAGCTTGTAGTAGAACTTGGGCAGGGCATTCACCGAATGCTACAACTCGAACAGCTCATCCTGCTGTCTCTCGAGTCGCTGCAACGAGTTCTGCACGTGGCGCCCCTGCGTCATCATGATCAGGTGACTGGAGTCGCTGCCCGATGAGCTGTTCCGGTGGTGCGACGACGAGCCTGGGTGGCTGTAAGACGCCGAGTTCGACCGCTTGCTCGTGGGCGAGAACATGCCGTCGCCATCCACACAGTCCGGAGACAGGAAACTGCATTAGAGAGAAAATTAATATCCATTAGTGATGTGAAGCTTTTACAGAAATCCGTCTACAAAAGCTGAATTGATTAAAAAGGCTTCTTTGCCGAAGAACCTTGTCGAAAGAGATTAAGTTCAGCTAGTCGAATACTTAACAAAAGACATTATGTGTCCATAAAATCATTACATAGTACATAATGAACATGTCTCTAGTCTGTAGTCATTACTTTCAAGATTTTTAACCTTCTTTTGGCACAATTCACCCGTGCAACTTTAAACGTCTCTTGCAAAAAGCAAAAATCGTGAATTGACTTCTTAAAAAAAAAGTGATATTCACACGAATAACGCATTAAAACCGGTGACACAGAAATCAGATTCTTTCAAATAGTCTCACGAAACCTTACACGAATGATTTTAGCTACGATTTTGTCTACACCTAATGCTTTCCCAGTTACTGTTTTTATCCCTCGTCTATTAAGTGTGCAAAACTATTTTTATCAGAGACATACATTTGTTGCTACGCAACATTGCAATCCTCATGAAGACAGAAGATGAAGCAAAAAAAAATTCACTTTGCAACAAGAAAGCAAAAGCGTGACCCAACACTTTCACAACTCAAACACGGCCAACGAAAGCGCCAAAAGAGGCAATATTTGCTTCAGAAATTACACCAAAAGCATGAAAATTGGCCACTGATCTCGATCTTTCTCTTGAGAAAATGTCTCAATTCAATTTCCCGGAGTGCGCTTCTTATCACCGGATGTCAGGCTGCAAACCGCCTCTAATCTAATCTCCCTGGCAATAAACTGCGCACTGTCTAGCATTGTCTGGCAATATGGAAGCGCTGAGAAAACTCACTCAATACTATTCTGGGACTTCTTCACGTATTTCCGGGACTCGGCGATGGTGCTGTCGATCTTCCCCAGGAACTCATCCACGCTCCGTCTGTTCTCCTCGTCCGGCGACATGGCCATGTGGTCCAGGGAGCGACTGTTTGCGTTGGTGTCCGTGGAACAGCTGCCGGCGAAGGTGTTGGCTCGCTGCGGCGGCAGCGAGTGGGGGCGCTCATCCTTGGGCGCGTACGGCGAGTTCCGATCCACGGGCACCATTAAGTACTGTCGCAGGAAGAGACTGTCCGAGGCGTACAGGCGATTGGCGCGCCGGATTTGCTCCGTCTGCAAGGAGAAAGGCAATGAGAAAATCCGTCTGGCAGCGAGAAAACGAGGAATATCTCACCGAGCAGCCGTATTTCAGGGCGATTCCCTGCAGCGTGTCCGTCTTTTCCACCTCATGGCGAACGAGCACGTCGGTATTTCTCACGTGATTGCATGTGCTGCCGTATTTCTTGAGAGATCTGCCAGATTCTCTAATTGATTGCTTCTCCGTGAAGAACGAATCTTCCTCCATTTGTGTCACTATTTCTGTGAACTGGTACAGCGCAAAATTATCATTAATTCACCACCCCAAGCGCACCAATTGATTGGTCAATGCAATGAGGAGGAAATGAGCGAGCTTCTTCGCAGGATTATCGGGAAAATTGCCTTATTCTCGCACTTATTTGCAACCGAGAAAACACACAAAAATTTCCACTTCTTTTGACACACTGCCACAGTGCATTCGGGTTGCCAGGCGCGAAAGCAGGGCGGACAACAGCAAGGCATTAATGCCCACTCTTTATCAGGATGGAAATCTCTTAAGAAATTCCCTCCAAAATGTTGCATTTCATGAAATTGTGATTTCAAGACATTTCGAGCTCACGCGTGAAAGTTTCTCCGTACAGAAATTATCCCCATTTCAGACAATTTACATATCGCTTCAATTTCGGGATGGTAGCAAATGCTCTAATTGTGAGAATTGTGAGAATTACAGTCAATTTGATTTTCTCGCCATCAGACTCTTCTCACAAGAAGCTTTGTTGGAGTTGTTGACAAATTTTGGAGTGCTAATGGAACGCCTTATGATCCAGATATATCATCAAAGTAAACTACATTAACCGCTCAATTTTGGAGCATATAAACAATCTTGAACATTGACGTCCAAACAGACAAAGTTCATTCTCACAGAGATAATTTCTATATACATGACTAGAGATTTCCTCCCTGAATTATCACCTCCAAATCACAAATCATAAGTTCAAACTTCCGATACATTTGAGTGTTTGGCAATGGAGCATCGAACATTTCATAAAAACGTTACTGATAACATGTGTTCCGAAGGCCGATAAAATTAATTGCTCTTTGCCAAATAGATGTCTTAATTGCGAGGCAAATTAATTAAATCCCAAATGATTGTCTATATTGACTGCTGTGGAGAGATAGGGAAATTGCTAAAAGTTCTGCGCCAAAGAAACGCAATTGAAGTGATCAAAACTGGTTCAGCGACAAGTTTTTTTTTCTACACTTCAAATCAAACAATGTATCGACCACATTTTCCTCTATTCTCACACATACAAATCGATTTTTCGCCAGCTCAGAAGGTTCACTGTGGAATATATGACTAATATGTAGATTTGCACGTAGGAGAGCAATTAGAAAAAAATAACACGTGATGGAAGATGAATATTTTAACGAGATTAAGTAGAGATTCTTGGAGAATATCGTGGTAATCTTACGCCAGAATGCATTCGCCAGATTTTGACTGCTCCCACGATGAGGTCCATGGCCATGGATATGAAGAGCCCTCACAATTTAATCTCCGGATGAACACTTGAGGTCACTCAAAGGTAAGATTTGCAAGGCATTTAAAAGCAATAAATCACACGGAAGGTATTCGATCGCGATGTAAATCAATAACTGAGAATTCTTTGATAAGAAATAATGAGCACTCACTCACAATCTCGGGTAATTGAAACGCGATTTTGGCCACTGTTCATGTCTCACTGGCTAGTCTATAAATCACACTCGAGATTAGACGAACGACTGAGCGAATTTCGCCAGTGCTGTAAAAAGTCTTATCAATCTCTGACCCGATACTGTGTGCGTTTCTCCCTGAACAACAGCCTATTTGATACTGTTATCTAAACACATTCGTCACTGCGTTGCTCCGGAGAATCGAGTTGAGATTTGCTGGTGAGAGGGAGAAGCAATATGGGTGATTTACACATGCAAATAAGACGGAAACAGCACAAAAGATCAGTTTTTGGGTTCAATTGACTCATTGTTGGGAGGTCTGGAAATTTTTTTCCTCCGTGCTCTCGCTTTTCCATCGCTCCGAAGTTTATCATTTTCCTGTATCCAAGCGAAAAATTGGCATGGGCTTTTCGCTTCTTATTATTTGTTTGTGATTGTTGCACTGCGGCGCTGTGTTTTGTGCAGAACGAGCGCTCGTGTATTTTCACATCACCTTTTTCACTTTTCCTTGGAAATTGGACTATTGTGGGAGCATTTTTTCACACAGAACCACACTATACTGTCGTAAATTTCGCGATACCGTGTTTATTTGTCAGCTCTTTGAAGAGAAATTTAGAGTAATCTTGGTTGTAAAGTGACAAACTCGATGTCTTATCAGTTGTACCGGCAGACAACGGTAGGAATTGCTCTGCAAGAGTCTCTGGATGAACTGTTCAAGGTAAGGAGCTTTTTATGTTTCATCCGAGAGGGTTAATTGCAAATTTTTAGAAAAGAAAAATGATTTTTTCGGTATTTTCTGATAAACTTTTAACCTTCAAGAAGTGTAAGAGATTTGTGGGCATTTATTTTGAATTAACCGCTCGAGCGAGTGGGAAATTTTCCACTGTCTCGTGGTCAACTTCAAGCGACACGAGAAAACGTCAAAGCGCGTCAAAATATAAGTTCCTGAAGATGATTTTTTTCTGAAATTCATCAAGAAAATCAGTGCGTTTCTTCATTTATTGTCCGTATAAGTTGACTTGACAAAATGTCCTATCAGTTGTACAGAAATACAACTCTGGGAAACACATTGCAAGAGAGTTTGGATGAATTGATTCAGGTATGAAAGAACTTGTTGCACTGTTTACCTATTTTCTCTCATTTCTGCCTCATTTCCACTGATATTCCTACAAAATCTGATGAATAGACACGTCAACTATTCAATTAACATGATACCAATGTGTTTGATTAGTTTCGCTGTGTTTTTCTCTGGGGAATTGCAAAGAAAAATCCGCCATAACCTCATAAAACTTGATGGTTTCCTTCCTCTGTTGCAGTATGGACAAATCACGCCACAACTGGCTCTGAAGGTGATTCTGCAGTTCGACAAGTCCATCAATGCTGCCCTCTCGAACCGCGTGAAAGCCCGCGTGACATTCAAGGCGGCGAAACTCAACACTTACCGCTTCTGCGACAACGTCTGGACGCTGATGTTGAACGATGTTGAGTTCCGGGAAGTGCATGAATTTGCCAAAGTGGACAAGGTGAAGATTGTGGCGTGCGACGGAAAGAGTGAGTCATATCACAGACCTCATTGCCATCTCTAAGAAGTCCCACTAATTGTGCTTCCCTTGCAGATGCGATTATATCAGAAATGGAAAACGACAAGCGATAATTGGGACTCTCCGGACGGGATCACATTCCAATGCGAGAGTAATATAATTGCACAGTAATCCATGTTGTCTCACCTCCTGTGACGCTTTCACTGTGCACAGGAGTCATCGAATTTTATCGTGTGAATTGCGCTACATTTATTCGGTAAGTGGAAGAGGGTTTAATCACAAGTTTTCTCAGCCGTGGATGGAGAATTCATTTGGCACCGGAGGAGCTCCTTTGGCCCTTGAATATTATATAGAATGATGTGGAATTGTCTCAAAGGAAATACATCATAATATGCAGTAGTTTATCTCTTGACTTATTACTGTAAACCTCGATTTTCCTATTCCTTTGCCAGAGCACAGCCGCTATAAGAAGCTTCCCAGCAGTGAATTCAAAGCATTCAGACATGAAAATATTGATGAAGGATTGAAAAATCGGCAAAATCCATATAATAAATTCTCATTCGCATAAAATGCTTTCAACATTTTCTGTTCTACGTCTGAAATCTATAAATATGAAAAGTATTTAGTCCAGAGAAAATCGAGTTGTTTAAGAAAACATTAAAATTCCATAATTAATAGTAGGGCAAAGGAGGAGATATGAAGAGTAAAATGTTCATAAATTAATGGCTCGTTGTGATATTAAATTACTCGAGGCGTCTCTACAAGCCAATTAACAGCTGAGCCAGGGAATCCTCTAAAGATATTAATGTCTTTCCAACAAGGTAAGAAAAATAAACACGTGGAATCTCTTGCTATTTTCTACGGAATGAGTTCTTGGGCGGGGCGGGATTTTTGGTGAAAAATAAACGAAGAATTCGGCTCCCGACGCTCGTGGAGCTCGAGAAAATAAACAATGACAAAAAATTGTGGCGCTCCATCGAGGGAAAATTATGTATTTGATATTTTCTAGTCGCACCTGTTGTTTTCCCATCTGAGAGACGCTGGAGATTCCTTGAATTCCTGCATTTTATCATCTATAAACGAAGTTGACAATACGGACGTGATTCGGTGGTTCGACACGGGTTTATTGACGACCCATTGTGGGGTACTTTAGAAATACTTTGAATTGCCAAAACAGTCTGGCTGAGAATTTACTTCCTTGTCGTTCTCGTCTGAGTGTGGTTTTTTTTCGAGTAGGTGTGCGAAAAGATGTTTATTTTTCAATGGTTTGTTCCAGGCTTTTCTTAGGATCTCCAACCAGAGAGACGTTTGTTGACATTTTCAGAAACATTCAGAGGTTTTCTTCTATTTTTATTTCAAAAAATATGTTTTAATAATTTATTTTCTATAAATTTCTACGAAAGATATTAAACATGGTGTCTTTTCAATCATCAAGTAAATTTTTTATATTGTTTGTAGAACAGAAAAAGAGTGAATTTAGCACAGAAGACAATCAAAATCAATGTTAAGTGAAACTAAATTCTTTGAATCTGTTTAATGGTTTTAAAATGTGATAGAGATTATTAATTGGATTTCACAAAATTGGCTGACCGCTTGTCTCACAAAGGTTTTTTTTGTTCTTTCATATCCACAGGAATCACAAAGTGAAAATAGAGCTGCAAAAGTACAGGCTAAATATGCATTTTCCCCATATATATTTAACTGCTACTGACAGAAGTGAAATTATTAATAATATCGGCAAAGAGAGAAAGAAGCGTCGTTTTCCAATTCCTGCGCTTTCGATTTGTCTCCTGGCGCGGGACGTTGGATTTGAATGTGGTGGGAAAGCGCGAGGGGGTGGTTGGGCGCTGGAGGGACTCGCTCCGCAGACGCACTCAGTGTGGGAAAATTGAAAAGGATGGCAATTGGCAGTGCGTCGCGACGTTTGAACAGAGTGAGTGGCGTCGTTGGCTCCACATGATTTAGGTTGATGCTGGAGTTGAGCACATCAGAAGCGTTCGGAACGCCGGCAACTCCAGTCGCATCGAGACTGTCGTGCGAGACTGTCGAAGCGCGCGCGAGACTTTCCCGCCCAGCAAGAGTTGAAGTGATTTTCCGTGAACGCTGTGAAGAGCATCCTCTCGAATGTAACAGTCCTTTTCATCTATTTTTTCTCTGCAATGGTCCTTCGTGAATTTGGCACGAGAGCGAGCGCGTGTGGGTTGGGGATAATCACGATGAATAATTTTCTCATCATCTCGAGTGATGATTTTTTTGAGCTTGAGGTGCTTCGAGAGTGTGAATAAATAATGTGTGAGAGGAAATTAAGAGATGATTAACATGGGATTACACTTTTTGCGCGCGCGGGTGCGAGGAAAAAAAAGCGAGGAGTTTTTCAGCTCGGAAAAGTGATTGCAAGGGAGATGAAAGCTTGTATGTTGAGGCGAAATCACACTAAAATGCCACTATTTTCTCGGCAATTTTCTCACTCGTCCTTAAATGACGCTTTCCCACGGATCAGCAGAAACACCCAGGGAGAAAATGAGTAAATGAAAGTCAATGACGTGGCTGATTTTCTCCTCCAGGATCCCTTCCTACATTTTTTTTTGCCACACACAACGAGAATTCGCAATGCTCGAGGGAAAGTTGTGCGAGGGGATTTTCAGTGATAATTCGTCCTCCTTCCGTATGTGGGTGATGCGTAAAATCTCTGGGTATCGCTCCGCCCGCAGCTTGATGGGTGGAGAGGAGGAAAAAGAATAAAAACTCTCTTTGATATTCCATTTTTATTCTTTTCCCAGCAATAAATTCAATTTCGCCCTGTGAGACGATTCCTCGAGACGTTTGGCGGGCTGGGGGAGTTAATAAAATTTGCTAAACTGAAATTCGACGTCGATGCAAAAGTTCCGTCTTTATGCTCGGGTGCCAGAGAAAAGGAGCTCCAAATGCTCAATCATCAATCATTGAGTGAGAGTTTTATTGTCATCATTCCCCAATTACTGGGCTGGGATCAGCTTTCTTCCACCCCACATGTTTATGATTTTCCACCGACAGGACTTCCAAACCACTGAGGATTTTCTTTGCCTGATCTTTCCGCCAGACTTTTAATTGATTGATTTGCCTCCGAGTCTTTTGGTGTCTATTTTGGGGAATATTTTTTTCCATTCTCTGACTCGACCTTTTGGAGTTTCCCAGGAAACTCGTTTACACTTCCTCTCCCTCAATTGAACTTAGTTTGAGACTGTCAGGATTTATGACGTCCAAAATTTCCATGGATACTGCACTGAAACCTCACTTTTATTAGTGAAATTGTCTGCCTCGAAACTGATTTACACGTAAGTTGTCATCAAAAAGTCCCAGAGGTTTTTATTGTAATTGTTATGATTTTCCTTTATTAAGTGCAACACTAATTAATATTCAAAATTAATTTGTTGCATACATTTGCTCGAACATTTAGCAAACAATGGCAAAATGGTGATATTGAAATGATTCTATTGCATACTAATAATTAATTAAAAAAATATCGCTCTTGTAATCATCTCTTGTTTTTTTTTCAAAAGCTACGCTGCGAGTGATGTGAAATAAATGCGTAGCATAATAATTATATATGGAATTTTTGTGAAAGATAACAGAAAAAACAACTATAAATGAAACTGATTCGTGTTATTATAATGGGAATTGACAAGCTTTTTGTCAGAGTTTTTACTCTTGTATAAATATGTGAATTAATCGAATATCAACTCTCATGAAGCACAAATTTTTAATCTTTTATTTTAAATTGGATGTTTGGCAAAAAATATCATGGAAAAAATGATGTGAATCTGATTTATTTTTAACGATTTTTTCTTTGAAATTCCTTTGATGGTCCAGTTTGCGTAGATCGGATTTGCATTTCGCCCATTTGCTCATGTCGCGTGATGTATTTTTGTGTGCAAATTGCAGCTGTAACAGATGTTCCAACTAACAAGCGCGCCATAATTGAGCGGAAAGATGTCTCGAATGGTGGAAAAAGAAGTCTCTAAATTTAAATTAAAAACGATAACAAGATTCGGATGTTCCACCAAAGTCATCTGAAACATTGTCTGTGGTATATCTCGAGCACTTTTTTGTTCTCCATCTCCCATTTCAGTTTTCTCTTCCTTTCTCCGTCTTTCTTGTGCAAAAATCTAATTTTGCTGCACAAAAGACTAGAAATGAAAAGATTCAAGTGCATGTCAGAGTGGGAGGTTTGGGATTCGCGAGAAAAGGCGAGACGAATTAATTAAAGTTCAAACAAAGAATCTCATTCACATTTTTTTCACTCAGTTGGAAAAGTTAACCAGAAGAACTCTGTTGTATGCCTTTTCTGGCCAACATTAATGGACACATGCGGGAATTTTTCAAGACAGTTTGTTGTGAGAGAAAACACTCCTACGCTTAAAACGTCCTTGCAATGTTTTCAGTGAAAACATCTTGTCAAAATATGTGATAATTTTATTATTTGTAATGTTTTTGTAAGAGTAAGAAAAGATAACTGGGTCAGTTTGGTTGAAAATAGACCAATTTTTCTCTGATAATTTCTTCACATTTAACCTGTACATTTTTTTCTTCATTGGAAATTGTAGAGTTTCTGATCTAATAGGGCGTAATTTGTGTGAAAGCAATCTTTTACAGATAAAAAAGAAAACATCTTAATAAATTGTATAAATAAACAACCACTCAGACGAATTAATTTCCACGAAAAACGACCATTTAATGTTGCGATTAGGAAATGATCCAAACATCGCGTGGAAAAAGTTTTTTGGTCCACGGTGGTGGAGAATTTTCGGTGGAAAACAAAGACATTTTGTTGATTTATTTAAAGAATTTTTTCACCGCTCGTGTCAATTGAGGGGAAAAGGGGTGAGGAAAATGATGAAATTGCCATTTGTCTCAGAATTTTGCCTTTTGGAGCTAACAAACACTCAATTTTACTCCCTCCTCGTTTGTGTATCTTTTTTTCCTCACTCATTTCTATCTCATCTCTCTGCCTGCACCCATTCCACCGTCGCCACTTCAGATGGAGCTTCTTTTTTTCCGCTTCACCATCTTCGCATGGAGAGTTGAGGAGTGCGAGGCACTCCAAGTGCACATAAAACTTCAAAGATTTCCCATTATTTTGATTTAAATCACCAATTGTGACTCTATCTTCCCGCACAACGCTTTAATGTATGGAACTCTCGGAGTGGAAGATGCACACACACATCATTGAATAAATCCTGACGACAAGAAAATTTCAATGACTGGGTGAATTTGCACATTTTCCAACACTTTCCAACCATCTTCCACACTTTTTGTGCTTAATCTTGCGCGCTGATATGAAGTGAAAATTCCTATTGAAACATGTGTCTTCATTCTGATGCATTTTTGAGTATATCCATTTATCTCACATCCACTTTCAATTCATCGCCGCACTGCAATTATTCAGCTCCTGCTGCTGAGTTTCATGTCCTTTCGGAGGACACTTGGTGACACCGATGGTGCGGTGGGTGGAAAGTCAATTTAATATTCATAGAAGATGGTTTTCATATTTTATCATGCTTTTTTTCTTATCAAATTTAACACACGGACGACATTTAAATGCGGAGACAGACACGTGCCAAATATGACGTCGCATATGACAATATTATGCAATAGAGTACGCCACATGTGACCACATTCTAACTCGACATCTCTGAAACAAAATTATTTTTTTACTTTTCGACTAAATCCAATTTTGCGCTTTGAAAGTCACTTTTGGTTTAATTTTTTCGCAAAATAATACCATTTAACATGATGAGATTGAGAATTTACAAGCAATCATTGGAGATTTTCAGAATTAATGTTCTGCGGTCTGTCATAAATTTGAGACAAATAATATTTTCAACAGAAAACATTCTACAGAAACGGAAATACCAATTAGCATTTCTGTGATTGATGATAGTTCAACTGAAATGGCATCTTTCTGTCATGCATTTGGTCCTCAAACTACCACAATTTTGCAAAAACTAGCACCCTTTTTTAAGGTGATTAATAGCATTTTCGTGCAACGATCCGTGAAAATGATCCTCTCACTCATTCTCGAACGTGCCAAATTTGCGACAATTATGCACTTGAACCACATATGAGACTCATGAAATGCGGTCTCATATGGATTTTACTGAGAGAAATATTGTTGAAATTATCTATTTCCAGTGTTTGTCCTCTCTTGTGGGTGGATTCACACTGGCAGTGCTTCTTGTACAGTGTCTGGAGGACGTCGACTCGACGAGCAAAAAGTCGCTGGAGCATTTATGCCTTTTCACAAACTATAACACCCTGACATTAATGATGAGTGAAAGTGTACTAAAACTTATAATTGTCTTCTCGGAGAGGGAATAATTCCGCCATCATCGTGTCTGGGTTGAGGAAAATCAACAGTGTGCTTTCTCGTGGGCAAAAGAAGTATTTCAACTGTGGGTTTTTAATGGCATATTTTCGCATCATCAGAGCTTTGATGTGATGGACTGCGAAGTGGTCTTGAACGCAAAATCTCAGTGTTGTCGAATCCGGGTGTGATTGGTAATTGAGACAATTGTGAGTGAAATCTTGTGAAAGCACTGAATCATCTCAATTCTGTTGCCCTTCTCCTCCCTTGCTGTTCTCGTCTTACCACGAATTTATTGGATAAACAAGAAAATAAGGATCCTCCAGTCTATACAATTTATGTGATGTGCATTCAGTGGTTCGACTGACCAAAAATAGACGTTCACCATTTGTGCACATACGTTATTCAACATAAACAAGACAAATACAGAAGAGTATAGAATAGGAAGGAGTGAAGAATCCAAGACGACGCCAGAAGGGAATCCTCTGGGGAATATTTCGCAGCTGAGGTGTAAGTGGGCGAGAGGACTGAAAATCCGTGTTTTGTGTCCGTCGCAACAAAAGACTTTTGCCCGTGTGGTGAAGAAGAAGGTGAAATTTCGCCTGCGGGTTGAATTTCCTGGCAGAAAAGGCCACAACTTTGAATTCTTCCGCGGGGAAACGGAACTCCCTTCAACTGCACCGAAGGGAGAAAGAGTGACAAAAACTACACCTATAAAATTGTGTTGAGATTGAGAAAAAGGAGTAAAAATTTGAGTTTTTTTATTCATACGAACCACCAACACGAATTACACTGCTTTTTTGTGCTCAAGAGAGTTTTAAAGTCACACTAAATCGTGTCATCCACTGAATAGAAGGGCGAAAGAGAGAGGGAGTGAACAAAAGGGAAAAAAATAGAGAGAGAGAGTGTGGAATTGAAAAAGAATAATAAAACGTGAATTGTTCGAGTATCTCTTGTTTAAACAACAATAATATCCCTCGAAAAAATTTTCATATTATTTCCCAACAGTTGAGGAGGCGCACAAAAAAAGACCTAAAAGATAAATATTTACATAACTTTTCAACCCCAAGGGTGCTCCTCAGTGAATATGTGTGTATTTTTTTATCTCCTCTAACTATACACCCAGTGCTCCACCCTCGAGACAAATGAAAAACAATTAAAGCACCGGAACAATCTCATCAGCATCATCCCACATTGTTCGTGGTGGTCGCCTGGAAATTCTGTGCTGCATGTTTGTAGCCCTCCACATCCACTCTTGAATCATTCATTAAAATGTGGCACAACACTAAAATCAGTGCTCCAGCGTGGAGGCGCTTCATTGGCTTTGGGGTGCTTCTGCAGATTATTGCTAATTGTGGTGAGTACTTTATGTAACATTGCTAATTCACTGATGCTCCTTCATTGCCACATCCTGCAAAATACCAAATCTCGTCTATTGAATGCACAAGCAATCCTTGAGGTCTATCCATTAACTCCAAGTTACTCTGTGAAATAATTACAGAATACATGAGGTTATATCATATTTGAAAGGATTTCTTCTATGTATGAAAGCGATAGAATAGTCGGTCAAGTTATCCACATATGTATTCTCTATAGTATTAGTTTTATATGTTTGAAATATTTCATAAAGGTAGAAAATGCACAATTTCCCGTAAGAATTATTTTTGCAGTTTGAAGCAGTAAGAAGATTTCACATTTCGGCAAAAAGAAATTCATCGAAAGATCTTTGATTTTGTTATATTTTTAGAGCGCACAATTCTTTTTCCTATGAACTTACTCAACCTCAATTGAAAGCTGAAACATGCTTCAATTGCATGCACAATTCCGGTTAATATATCTCATAGTGAATTCATCACCGATGTAAATT
The DNA here is from genome assembly GCF_947086385.1 of Phlebotomus argentipes. NCBI lineage: Eukaryota > Metazoa > Arthropoda > Insecta > Diptera > Psychodidae > Phlebotomus > Phlebotomus argentipes. Next base: position 2,749,134 of record NW_026776174.1, read on the forward strand.
CCGAACGAACATCTTCAGCATCCAATCCAAGTGTTCCAATGGCAAGCCCATGAAAAATTTACAGAAGCCTACACTTCTCCTGCACTCGAGCCTCGCTCCAATACATTAAATAAACTTGCACAAGACAGAGAGACGATAGGAACGGATTCCAAATGTTTCTATATCTGAAGGTGAACGTGACTCGATTATGGTTTGTTGATTTATGTCAACAGCTTCTTTCACTTGGTTTTTTTTCGTGGATATCAGATAGGAAATAAAATTTCCAATAAACAATCTGTGGCATGAAATGGTATCAATTGTAACGAGAAGTGTGCTTTTGCCTTTAATAAACCCCTTTTTGTGAGTCCAATACAATTTCTTCCTTTGCTTTCTTCATTCATTCAGTGATATTTTCAGGAAACGTCCATTGTTGTGTTCAAATTGAAGGAAATCTTCTTCCAAACGTACTAAACCTTTGACGAGCGGCAAAACGTGGGGTGATGGATAAAAAATTCCCGTCCTAATTGATAGCAATTAAATTGCTGTGTTAGTATTTGAGACACGAAATTAAGCACATCCAATAAGCCATGCTGTATTGCCGAAATTATTGTCTCACATTGTCGTTAAGTAGCATCGCAGTGTCTCAAGTCGCAGAACACACATTAAACGCCGAGAGGAGAGTAATCTCCGTCTCGTAGTGTTCCCAGGACTCTCTGGGTTTGGGTTCTACCTTTCTGCCGGTGTCGGGGCGAATGGGTGAGAATCAGAGGCGACAGTGTGCAAATAACTTGGGGATTCTCTGGACTGTGACTCCCCAAAGTGTCATATTTTTGAGGAGATCCCCTCACACTCTTTGGCCATCGTAAATTCTCCTTGTACAGTGAATGCGTGTGATGGGAAAATTGCTTCATTTGTAATTCATTGGCATTTTCCATGTGTTTTTACAGCTTTGCGGGCGGAAAAGAGACTGGGGATGGCAATGTTTGGCACAAAGACGTGTAAAACATGTCTGCAGGTGTGTCCCTACTTTGTTCACCTCTCGCGCGTGTTTTCCTGAATTACAAACAAAGTGTGGAGTTCTCTGTAGAGTAAATTTGCCTTCTGCATCATGCACATCCTTTTGAATTTGAGATGATTTTCCTCAAATTTTAATCTCATAACTCACTGTGTTGTATTATAATGCTCTCTGATGCGAATGTCCTTCTTGGCTTTTCAAAGAAAATCAACTGCTCAGGATGCATTTTAAAATCTCTCTTATACCATGTTGCATCCTATTTTATTAAACATTGTCGTCCAAGTGATGGTGACACAAATTTTCACATAGTATCCCTACCATTAATAAAGTGTCAGACTTTGCACAGAGGAAAGAAAAGACAGCAAAGAAAGTCGATTCTTTAAAGATCCGTTCATTGAATGTTTTCAGTTCTCTTATGCATTTTATACTAATTTTATTTCACTCTAAACGTGCTATTAAAAATGTAAACCATACACCCAATCCTCGACTTTATCCTTTTTTCGAAATTGACAGCGAATTTGAGTCCGAAATTGCTTCGGTTAAGCATCATTCGACACACATTCATATCGAGCCATTATCCATATTTATGAGAAATGAAGAGTCGTTGAATATTACATTTTCTGAGATTTTGCAGGCTCCTACGTATATTTCATTCCATAAACTGCTTGAAAAAACCCCTCTGAAACTTGCCTCCCGCACAAGTTTCCCGCTTTTCCGGCATGTCATGACGGAGAAGTGACTAAACATGGCATACCCTCGTGTAAACATCAATTCCGTGTCCCAACTTTTATATACAATATCTTTAAATGAATGTGCGTATAATTTTGAGTTGTGGCGGGAAAATTCTCTGGCTGTTCGCTTGTCCAATAAAAAGACATCTAATCATCGTCAACGCGAAAGAGCATAAAAATTCATTCACGCGACAACGATTTACGAGGTACACGAGGAAAAATTTCCTTATTGTCGCTACCTATTACCGAAATTAACAAATTTACCAATTAATTGGTTCAAAAATAGACTCCCAATTGGAATATCTTTCCCCTAAGCGACGCGTCACTTTCTCATGGGCACGAGCCATATGAAATTAATTTCAGCCACGAGTGACTTTCTTCATCTCCAATTTCATTGCCGAAGAGGTCTCGTTTGCAGCATATTTTCATTGTCACTTTTCATTTTTCCCCTTCTCAATACTCTCCCAAATCCATCTTGTGGCTCGTGGCATTTTCACTACATGGGCAAACAATTTGTCTGCTCAGTTTCTGGCTTTGGGATCGAATGGGGGCTAAATATGAGTTGATGATTGGTGGAATCATGTGAAAATTGACAAGTGAAAAATTGATTTTCACAACATAAATCGTTTCAGTGGGAGAGATCAAAATATTTACTCATGCGAGTTTTCGGATGAGGACCATTCGATTGTGTTGATTTATAGTGCCGCTATTTCAGATTAAAGGCAAGATTAAATTCTGAAGGATATTGCAAAATAGCATGATTTTACATTGAAGCTGAAGCGTGAAAGTATTTTTGGTGAAATGGACTTAAACATGGAAATTGCAGTGTATTCGATATTCTGCTAGATCTGAATTATTTTGCTTTAACTTTTATTCCACATTTTTAGTATAAAGATTTTCTTGAAGTGCCCAGTCAGATCAAGATGATTGTCTTTCTGATCGAACGCACGCACAATATTTTATATTGACACACGAAATCATGCACACAGGAGAAGAGAAACCTAACAACGAAAAGGGTGTTTGTACATCAATAAAGGTTAATTAAGACATCATTTCACGGTAAACAAGAGAGGTAACAACAACTGAAGTCAGAGTAGAAAATCCTCAATTCTTTCATTTATCCACATCAATTCATCTCGTTTTTGCCGCTTCATCGAAGCATTTGGGTTGGAGTGTTTGAATAGCAGGGCCAAATTGATAGTCAAATAATGGCAAATGACTTTCCACTATTTGCCCAAATATGATTCCATCTTGAACGTGGCGAAATGATAGAAGAGAAAGTGCTTCAATTTAATGGATACGACGCCCTTATTTCCGCCGCGGAAAAAAACGTCTGCGATGGGGGAAATTGTTATGAGAAAATTGAATCTCGTCGCTGCGATAAATATTGTATGAGTACATTGTGTATTGCTTGTGCCCAATTGAAAATTAATTTAATTGGTATAAGGTGAGTAAAATGTAAACATTTTTCCAGACGAGAACCGAAGCAATGAAATTTGTATTCGAACATTGAAGAGTTAGAGTTGGAAAAAGCACACAATTCTCTGGCCTTTAATTTTGAAGGTGAAATGAAATTCAATTAATGTAATGAAACCACCTTCAGATGATTTTTTCCGTGCGCCCTCTTCTGCGGTACAATGTGGTAAACCATAAACCTTTGTCCAGAAGTGAAACTCTGTGGATTTCGTGGGGTTGTTATTCAAGACGGGGAAATTTTTATAAATTACGTGAATGCATTGGTGGTTTTTCACCACACTTGGCGTCAGAGGCGAACAAATCCCGGCAGAAGGGGCGGATTTTCCAGAGTAGTTTGAAAAGTGACAGAAACATGAAATATGTGGGATCCTTTGTCGGCTATCGAGAGCAAAGTGGCGTGCAGAAGAAAGGAATTTCTGTTCAGTGTGGTTATATTCTTAAGGCGTGGTGAACGTGTGGGTTAATGAAAATGGCGACACTAAACGCAATCCCGGGAGAATTTTCACATTTTCCAACAATGATCCATTGTTGAGGGTAAATAATTTCCTTTCTAGCTTATTTTCCTTCCCTTTTCCACACACACACACACACACACACACACACACACACACACACACACATTTCGCCAATCCTTATTAGCTGCAAACAAAAATATGGGTAGAAGAATGCTAGAATAATAAAAGTCTTTTTCGATACATTTGCTGGCGAAGACGCACCCAAAGTTGCGCCTCAGTGTGAGGTTCATTCCACTCTGGGTCATTCATTTGGGGTGGCTTCGTTGCTGGCACTCATGTGAGAATAGGGTGGAAAATATGAAAAGGAAATCCTCCCAAGGGAATGGAGCTTAATTGTGGCATATAGAATTTATTGAATATACATTTCGATAGCGCTCCTTTTGCCCCAGCAATCAAGCAGCGTGCGTGTGCCAGAGGAAGAATTCATCCTAATTAAGCTATTTGTATCATCGCACTTCATGAGAAATCTTCCCGAAAATTCTTATCCATAATTCATCAACAAGATATAAAATTGATCTTTTCTTCTGCTTGAAGGAGAATTTATTCATTGATTGATTATTTCTGGAGAGATTTTTAGAGATAATTACGCTATTGCATAACTTTTCACCCTCATTACACTCTCATGAAATGTGCACATTTCCACATAACTTGATTTTCTATTAAAATCATTATTGGAAAAGTTACAAAAGCAAGTAATTTTCATGTGAGTTTTAAAGCAAGTAATTTATCTTCGACTCTAAAGTTTACGAACAATCCGTTATCTATACATTATCTATGTAACATTTGCAAATATTTACTTTTCTCAGTGTATCAGAATTCGTGGTAAATCTGCAAGATTAATAGGGAGCTTTAATTTATATCATCTATAGCCGGGGATGATGGAGAAAGTTTTCCGAACGGAAATAAATAAAAGTTTTAGCCTCCAGCAAGTGTGAGCTGAAAGCAGAGTGTAATGCGAAAGCTCTTATTTTTGGAATCAAAGTGAAATTTTACTTCATTCTCCACGAGACACGGCATTGCCAATGAAGCGATGTGGAGCTCCAAATATCTCTCATGGAGTTCACATAATTCCCCAATTAACAGCCAAATAATGAACTTTTGAACTTTTAATGGGTTTCTGCATTAATTTTGGACATTTTAAATCTGCCGATGATTCCACTGTTAATGAAGTAGAGAATCGCAATGGATACTGAAAATATTCGAAACGCGTCTCATTAGTTAATCTTGGGAAAATTTACACTATTATTAAATTCTCGAAATTTTCACTATCATCAGATATTGTGGGTCTTGCAAAATACTCCACTTACTTAACTGTAAATTTTATAACATCATGAGAGACGAAATTTGCAAATATTGAAATAGTTTAATGGTTGAGTTGGGAAAATGTGAATATTCCATCAAAGTCAGAATTTGTATTATATCATCCGTATACCATTGATATTTAATAGCGAAATTGTTGATCCCTTCAACAGTTCGTCAATTCAATTGGAAAGGGAATTTCTTTCGAATCGCGAGTTCATTGATTTAAGAGCAAATGTATAAAATGCAGAAGCTCTCCCATTTTTCATGCACTCTTACGCATCAGTGAGCAAGAAGTGTGACTGCAAAGATTGAGTTTTCTCCGTTTTCCGTTCAGACGTGCACCATGTTCTTTCTCACGTTGTATTTCTCACATTTGCCCTGGAGGAAGTGAAAAGTCGTGATATATTTCAGTCCGCCCGGAGTATATAAGAACACAATAAATCGCTAAAATGTCAACTTCTTATTCATCAAAGTATACAAACAACCTTCGAATGTTGAATTTTGCTGGGGAAACATCCACCAGTCACACCGGGGATAAATCATTGTAACCTGAAGGAGGATTAAGTGAGCTTTTGCACAAGAGACAATTTCATTCATGCCATGATATGGATCCTTGTGAGTATTTCTTTGGCTTACTTAATCGTTAACTTAATGGTGGAATATTTGATGACACATTATTGTTATGGAAATTTCTCTATTTTCCCTGTGCGATGGTTTTCATCCACAACGTCACCTGTAAAAGTGTCGTGCAAGTGTAGAGAGATTACTATCAAGAATTTTATTGCCAGGAAAAAACTGGCAATTAAATTTTACATAAATTTGTGTGTTGGGAACACCTTTCACGTTGGAATTTCCACGTATATTTCATTTCCTTTTATTGTTATTGTCGCTATCAGTGGCGGAATTGGGTCAAATGTTTCCTTCAGCCATTCACCTCATTTACGATAGCATATGTCACTTGCAAAGTGGTTCTGCATCATCAGCAGAAAGTGCTTCAAGATTTCTCTCTCTCTCTCTCTCACTATTATGGAAGGATTTCGCACTTGGATTACAAGTTATAAATTTTGATGTATATGCAGAGATAATTCACAATATAGGATTTAAGATGTGAATTATGTTGAGAAACTTTCTGATGTTCTATTCCAATTCGCTTCTGGAGATCATTTTAGGACGGACAATAAGGCAATTTGCTTCACAAAATTGTATGCTTTATTTTTGACTATAAAAATATTCACAGAACAATGAGCCTCTTTATGCCGTGTCGGCTTTAATATAAATGCAGCAATTATATTAAAGCTAGTCCGACATGGACTTAAAAGTCGGCTCAAACTGCGCGGTGGCGCATGCGTGTGGGCTGTCAAATTCTCACACACATCTTCACTGAACGTCATTCGTGACTGCGCGTCGCGTTGCAACATGATTCGATTTCAGTTTAAGCGCGTGTGTCCCGGTATCAACGCCATGGACTAAAATAAAGCCGAATATTGTTAAATGCTACATTAATGATAAATGCAGCATTTAACTTGGCCGGCATAAAGAGGCTCAATGTTTTCCCCAGCAAATCCTTGTACACAGTCGAAGTGGGGAGGAGAAAAAACGCGACTGGGTGTGACCATTAGACGGCGCTCAAGATAATAACTGGGGGGCTAATAGGAAAAGTAGCAGAATTAATAGGCGACACACAGAGTTATTGTCTGTGAAATGTTGCGAAATAGAGTATAGAGATACCTCAGAGGGCAGGGATGAATTATGTAGGAAAGGTGAGTCGAATTTGTTTGTGTGACTCCACGAATGGGAATTTGTGACCCAAACGCCGCGCCCGCAATAATCGCACATGATATATTGTGATGAAGAGATAGGTGTGCAGGAGCCAAGGTGAAATGATGTACACTTTCGGGTATGTTTTCTCATTAATGAGAACCATCACGCAAATTGAGCTTGTTGCAAAATTTCCACCGAAAACCGCCACTGTCCCAGTGGCTATTATGACCTCGGCTCACCTTTGCTCTCCGCATCATGATGGATATTTGGTGGATCACTGAGGAATGGTGTAAACATTTCCTGGTCTACTCCCTTTGCGCGATTTTTGCGCAACTTCGCCCACATGGACATGTAATATGATGGAAAATTCGTTTTTCATAGCCCGTGGCACGCCTCATGGGAAATTGATAATGATTTATTTCAACGCGAGAACCAACTAGCATTCATCACAACCACACACACACACACATTTCGAAGAATCCCACTTTTTATCATCCCATATGTATTTTATTCAAATCAATCTTCAGCCCTCGCTTATTTCGCATTTGCTCACCGCCATCAATTAGGCAAATTGCCACAGGATAGAGATCAAGGGGATAATTATTGTCAAATAAATGTGCCCCACCGCGGTGTTATTTATCGTGTGCTATTTTTCAAGGTTTCCACAAACCACAGGGGAAACCTTTTCATTTGGACAAAGTAAAAGCATTGCGATGCACATGTTTGAGTAACGAGAGAATGCATGGAAAATCAGCAACATGTTACAGCTTGAAGGAAGGGTCCAAAATGATAAATGATGAGAGATTTTTGAGAATCAATAAGCTTTACCTTACTTGCTCCGTGCATCAGTGGTTTTTGTGCTAAGTTAGCTCTCAAAGGGAAAATTTGCTAATGAAAATACTCTAATTTCGCTGAATTTCCGGATAGAAAATTGTTTCATTCGTTCTAAAATGGGAATTTTCACAAATTGAGTTAAATGTTAGCGATTGCAAGCCCTTCATTTTTAGAATATTCCCTGATGATATTAGCATATTGTGTGGCGTGTGGGGAAAAATCTGATGAAAATGTCCCCCCATGGATGGTCATTTGAGTGACACATGAGCGATTTGTGATTGAATTCTGCGTTGGGTGGAAGAAAGTTAATTTGCAAGCGGCGGAAACCGTTGGCAAATTAATTGATTTATCGGTTCAGGTTCACACTTTGATGACACCGATCCTACGCCGATAGACAAATTGGGTTGTTTCGCAAAAATCTCACCCACTCTCAAATCTGAGTTTAACTGAATATCCAATGACTTTTTTCCTCATCAACTCAGCTACGCTGGATGGAATTTCATGTGTGGCATTTGAATTTGATTTGTCAGGACATTTTTCCGATTTTTTTTTCATGCTGAACTTGCCAAATTTGTGTACATGCAATGGACTCCGAAGGCATGTTATATCAATGTGACTCTGATGACATCTTTTCGGGTGTTGTGCGAAATGTGCGTCTCCACGTGGCAATTCTTCAGGATTTTATCGCTTTCTGATCTCCTAATGACAGTTTTACGATAATCCACGGTCGTAGTGAAGCACCCGAAGACACATAAGAGTCATTTAAAAATTTATCACATTCCCAGTGGTGACTCTTCGTGTCGCAATGTCCGTGCCATCCCATAAAGTCACGGAGTTTTGCTCCGTGGACCTGCAATAAACTCTTGTGGTCTTCGCAGTACAAGCTAGTCGAGTCATAAATGATATTTTTATTGACACATTCACACTCCCACCTCTCTGTGGCATTCCGCCCTAAAACTGGGCCACTGATCTGGACAAAGCTGTCGGAAAATGTTTCAAGTGAAAATCAAACTGTTTTACGACACACTCTCCGTCTTTTTTCTCGTTGCAGGTCTGGGCACACTTGCACTCCGCAATGTGACGCTAATTGTTGATCCACCGGCTGTTCGACGCTCCCACAATGCCAAGTTGCTATGTCTCTACGATCTCGAAGGTGCTCCTCTCTACTCAGTCAAATTCTACAGAGGCTTAAGGGAGTTCTATCGATATCTGCCCAGCGAGACGCCAAAGAACAAGATCTTTCCTTTCCCAGGAATACATGTTGATGTGAGTATGACTTCAACGAAATCAAAAAGTAAAAATTCTCAACAGCAATTCAAAAGCTCAACGTAAAGAATGCTCGGAATGTCCAAATGCCAAATATTGTGACCAAAAATTGAGAGGGTTTGTGCGGTCTATCCTGCAGAGCAATTAAGGGTAAATCAGACCTTTTGAGAGTTACACCCTTTTTAATAGAGACTCTAATTATTACATACAAATCCCGAGACTATAATTGATATGGCGCCAAATGTGTATATTCCTTGCTACGCACAATTTATGCAGAAGCCCTCTTTGTGTCTCTTTGCAGTACTCCCTCTCCAATGCCAGTCAAGTGGTTATTCGGAATGTAGGCTTCGGATTGTCTGGCAATTTTTCGTGTGAAGTATCAGCTGACGCACCATCCTTCTCCACGGCGATGGCTCACATTCAGATGCAAGTTGTGGGTAAGTATTTTGTGTTCTTCCAGGAAGAGTTTTGCCTTATCACGATGTCAGCTCGTTTTGGGGGTTGATTTAGTGAACTTTCTCACTCATCACTTTCACACTATTCTTGTGGGATTCGGCGCTATCGTAGCGAGATCGGCGCTTCAAGATAAATTCATCCGACAGTCTTATGTAGGGGAGTTCAAAGAGAATTGTTATCGCATGTGATAGATAGTAGGAAACAATTGCAATCCCCAGAGAGTCGAAAAGCTGGATGGGTGAAGAGAAGAGGTTGATAATGTGGAGATTTATTTATGTTGTGGGCCATACTTACTGTTTTAATGAAAGAAATATTGGCGACGTGCGCATCTGTCCCATATACCTTCATACCAATTGCTGGGTGAAGCAGGTAGATGGTGTAAGAGAGCTTCGAGAATTGCTGTATAAATCTCCTTGTGGATAACCACTCAAACCACCTGCCATAGCCCCAATGACAAATCACAATAATTCCACCCATGATAAGGCCATAGAGGATTCTTCCGCCGGACATGAATAACTGCATGAGGATTTTCGGCTGATCGGGATCCATTGCCACGGTGACAGTGAAAAATCCGAGAATAGCACTCCAAATGATTGCCGTGTGGCGTGGCGATAGATAAATCCGTCGGCCGCGTGTCACGTGGAGAATAAATCCCAGCATCATGCCTGATTGGTAGGAGGATATTCTCGTCCATGGCTTTATATACACCATGTCAGCGTCGCGGAAGGCGTCCAAGAACCTGCGGATGATTCATAGAGTCAGACTATTTCACGCCAAGTCACGACGTGCTAAAGCACTGTTACTTCATCGAGGTGTTGCAGCGATACATGATGATGAATGACGCAGTCACGGTGGCTGCCGTCGAGACCACGAATGTGACAATTCCCCACCTGCGCGACCTGGAAAGGTGTAAAAATGACACTCTTAGGAGAATGTTGTGAAATGTGGTGAAGAATACAAACTTTGAGTAGATGAAGAGCAGCACGAGACTGTAGATGTAGAATTGCATCTCACATGCCAAGGACCATGTCCACTTGAAGAGATAAGTGTGAATGAATTTAATAAATGTACACTTGAAAAATTGCTACGGCGATAAGACATCTGAACACTTATTTATTCTGTTTAACATTGCATTTTTGACCTTTTTATCAATAATAACTACTGAAATAGTTTATAATTTATCAAATATACATTAAAAACTCACCACAAATGAAATCTCTGCGTGTGGGATGAAATTTTGGATGTAGAGAAGATTGTAGTGCCAACTGAGGAAGATAAATAATAGTTTTTAGCGGAGGGAGAAGAATAGAAAATTCATTGTTCACTCACTTAATATTATTAAAACCGAAGCTCTCTCGATAGTCCCGGAAGACGGTGTCATTGTTGGAGAGATAGGTAAGACGAGAAATAAGCATGGCAATAAAGGCAATTGGAGTCAATCGAATATACCGATGAGAGAGATACCTCAGGAAGACGCCACAATTCCTCCGGAATCCATTCGATCTAATTTCCTCTCCGAGTTGCTCGTTCTTCAGGAAGTTGAAGGTAGAGAGGAAGCCACCAATTATGAAGAAGACATCCACGGACAACATTCCTCGCCACAAGAAGAGAAAGCGGGGCTTCAGGAGGGACACTGAAGACACCGTGAGGCTGTCCGAGAGCCACAGCTGCAGGAACATTACATGCACCACAATCACCCAAACTGATGACACAGTTCTCAGGAGATTGAGTGACACAATGGTGTTGGCACTCACTTCATTATTCATAAGACATCTAAAGTTTTGCCGAATAGAAAAACATGATATCATTCTGCTGAGGATATTCATGTGCTCGCGTGGCTTTGATTCCAGTCGATGGGCGAAGAAGCATAGCGATAGTGTGGCGAAGAGAAGAGTGCTGCAAAGTTTGGTTCAATGTTAAATATTCCTTCTGTGTGAACTCTGCGAGGAATTTTGCTCACCCGGCAATTAGAAACGTGAAATCTCCAGTAAAGTCCCCATGAGGCTTTATCTCTATGACTCTCTCTACGGTCACATTGGTCTTGATAATTCCAAATGTGGGATTTTGCCCGAAATAGTCCTGCGTGACTCTCATTAGAAATTCGTTTGAGCAGGATTTCGGAATGCAGAGACCGACGTGAAGGAGTGGCGAAAAGAGCAATTTCAGTGCAATCCGAAGATCCCCTTCAATTTTCCCCATCACAATACGATAATTAACTTCAACAGGTGAAATTGCATTCAATACTCTCCAGTGTCTCGAGCCTAGTTCCGGATCATCGGTTGTGGCGATATGCAAGGGTGAATTTGCTCCTCGGCAGGCAATTTCCGATCCCAACCAGAAGTTGGATCCCAACATGAATGCCGGATTCCTTCTCCCGGAAGCATCCAAAACTGTTAGCATAAGTAATTTGATTACGTCATTATTAAGGTTCGTGATTTAATGAACTATACACACTCCCTTACTCTTGAGAGCCCAGATTTCTCTGTCGAAGACTCCTGTCAAAATTGTGGAAATATCTCTGTGGCAACTTGATGTGGAATCCTCAGTGAGACTTTGGTTAAAGATGCCCAGAAGTAGCGGAATTTCTCGCATGAAGTTCAAATCCGGGGCCACTGGAACTTCCCTCGAGGCATTTAATGGTGAAATTAGCACGAACCACAAGAACCATGCTTTCATCGTGCGCGAACTTACGGAAAACTTTCAAACGCATCGATTCAAGGAGGAGGCAATAATCACAACGCGCGAGATGTGAACAGAGACTAAACTTCATGTCTGGCATGTTAATAAAATCCACTTCGGGCAGTCACTTGATGATAGTGGGGAATAATTGTGAGACGCAAGAGGCAAGGTCAGGCACTTGTGTTCGGAAAAATAACTTAATATCTACTCGTAAACTGAGAATCTCTTGATTCTTCACTATGATTAATTTTGCGAAAATCCTGAGCATTTTCCAGATTAATTTTACATGCTTTCGTAAAAGGAATCTCGTGAATATATATATTTCTCTACGACGGATAATCCAATTGAGATGCAGCAAAAAGATGAACTTTTCCGACATTTCATATAAAAGCAGAGAAATTCTTGAGATGCATTAAGTGATTGAAAATCAGCTAAATGAACGTCGCATTGTGTTGCTTTCCCTTTCCAACGTCAATGCATTGTTTTTTGCAAAATTGCTTGACCTGTGAGACACTCTTCTTAAGAGATTTGCAAGTGATTTCTCAGGTCGTAAATACATGTTATTTGCATAGTGTTCAAGGGAATGATTTAATTGCTATAGCGCCATGTATTGAATTTATCTTTTAATCCCAGTGTGAAAAGAGTGATTTCTATTACCCTGTCTGCATAAGACGACAAAAATTGCATACAATCTAAACAATAGTCGAAATACTCTAAAAATCATTGAACACCATTAAGTGAAAGAGACACGAGAAGGACATTTTTGTGAAATATCGTCCAATCCTTGGCAATCATAAGCTATATAGGGGCATTTTCCAGCCATTTCCAGTCCATTTTGATGGTATTATATATATATATTTGAATTTGTTGATAGAATGGCACCATTTCCTCTTTTCTCCATGCATTGAAATGTGTGTATATTTATGAGCAACTCAGAAGTCCATCAGAAATCAGCACCATATAAACATTAAATGCAATAATCGCATGATTACATTCGTCAGTGGTCGCATTTTGGCACTCTATACCTACATTCGCTGGAGAGCTTTCAGCATATTGATTCCATCTGGCAGCGAGCAATCTCGCACAGTCGCCCTCCAAAAGCACACACTCGTCCGCACTAAGGTCCCGCCATTCGTAATGTGGGGACAATTTAGATGGGAAAATTGGAAAACGTGATCGCGTTGACTGATGACGATAATGATAACGTTATATTCTGTATTTTAAATGGCGTTGTTTGATTGTCAATCGTGCTGTCGATATTTGCGAAATCATCCCACCCACTTTCGATGCTCATCTTACGCAACCTCTTTTATCATCTGACGAGCACATCCCTCGCGCCGGGCTCCAGATGGGGTGTATAGAGAGTGAGAGAGAGAGAGAGGAAATTATTCTAATTTGCCCATTTGACTCCCCGAAAAGACAACCACGCAACTTCCTCAAATATTTGCATGGGCCACAACAGGATGAGGTGAATTTAATTTGTCTACCAACAATTGAATAAAATAATTATGTGAGCTTTTCTTCTGGCTCCCCGTCTGACTCTTTAATGAGCCCCATAACATCTGAAGCGAGAATTCCATGACACTTTCGTGTAATTTGAGGGAGGTGAATGTGGATAAAAACTCGGCACATGACATAAAATTCGACCAGGGCGTTTAGAGAAGCTCTCTCGCTGTTTCTGGCTGATTTACCAACTATCTCCAAATTGCTATTTGTCCTCTTGTATCGACTCAGTGAATTCGGTGTTCGTGGAGCACCAATTGATTTTCAATCCCCTGCAGATCAAATGAACACACCACTGGATATGGCAAAGAGAATTCCAACGTGATCTGCTTTTTGTGTCATCAACCCATATCCCGCGCTGACATAATCCCCGGCCAAAACGACTCACTTTGAACATGAATATTTTCTGAGAGAGGGTGGAAAAATAATTGGATGAAACACAAACATTTCCATTTAATTAGGAGGTGGATGTCTTTCAATTTCCCAACATTTGCATGGATAACCCAACATGAAAGAGCCACGCAAGACTATTAGTAACAATAAAATAAAAACACTCTAATGAACATGCTAAAATTCCCATAATTGTGTATTTCTGACATCTTTTCCAATGCACATATTGTGATGTGTGTCTCCTTCTGATTGTATTGCCAAATGTACAACCTGTTTTTATCCTTCTTAGTTGTCAAAAGCAAAAGAACAAAACTTAGAGAGCGGCACGTAAGTGTCTCTAAGCACTACTGCTACGTGCTTTCATGTATGGATTTGTGTGGTATTATTCATGTTCTCCCTGCTTAATAATGCAATTTCAGAGCAACATCCTTTAAAGCCTCCTTTAGATGATTCTGGGGCACATATAATAAACGGAGTATCAGGCAATTGGATGTCAGATTACGACGCTGAGATTATTGGGTCAAGTTTTGGCCTTTAATTACTCCTTGTCCGGAGATTGGTGAACAATTTTATGGACTTGTGAGGCGTCTTTAATGAAATTCCCAACTCAATAAAATCTCCCATCCGACAGCAGAAGAGGTGTAAATCTGCAATTCCATTAGAAATCTCTGTATGTCTCCTCGAGAGGATCTGAGGATATAAACACTCATTGGCGAAATCACACAGGGTGATACAAATCACATTCCATCTGGTGGCAGTTGTTTTCAATTATGTGCATATTTATCTCCAGCTCCGTCGCACTATCTGGAGTGGATTCAGCGGGACGTCAAGTGAGTGGGAAGAAATGGAGCGACAGAGTGATTTAGATGGTCTATCTCTACGGCATTTTGTGTTGTCATTAAAGCCTCCCAAAAAGACAGTGTGGGACGAATAAATGGGTTTGAGTTGGAAACACATTGAAAAATTTATGTGAAGCACCTTTGTCGTATGCCTAATGCTTCCCTGCATCCTGACACTGTCCCAGCACATGTGCGAGAGCGAGAGCTTTAAGCTCCCGAGCCATCCACTTGGAGGAATTGCTGTGTTTCGTGCAGGGGAAGAATTGAGTATTCTGTGTGAAATATGGCCCAGAGTGTGACCCACCGTGGCCTCGTGTTCACATCGTTGTCACACATTGTGGTGACACATCTTAGGAGTTTTGGTGTAAACCACGACTGAAGCGGCAGCTTCAGAGCTTTTCCGAGTGGCACCAGGCGTCAACTATTCCACATCCACCACCCACTGGGGCTTCTGGGCGGGGGTGGAATTTGTTTAAGCGACACAAAGTGCCCAAATCCCTCCAGCACACGCCACAATGGAGAGAGAGAGCGCTTTTGCCGAGAGTGAGACATGCGAGAGATCGGGCTGTAGTTGGTGACTTTGGCAGAGATGTTACAGCCAGGGGAGCAACATCAATTCCCCACAGATGCCCAGAAAAATAGATTATTTTGCGCGTACGGAAATTACTGTCACGTGTGCTGGCAGGAAGCAAAGAGTTTTCTGTGTTATTATAAAGGCGAATGCTTGGAACAATA
Organism: Phlebotomus argentipes; assembly: GCF_947086385.1. Lineage (NCBI taxonomy): Eukaryota > Metazoa > Arthropoda > Insecta > Diptera > Psychodidae > Phlebotomus > Phlebotomus argentipes. The sequence goes on from NW_026776174.1 coordinate 2,764,615, forward strand.
AATGGTCACATTTGGAATGTATATTGATGTTCATATGAAAGCATTAGCTTTCGGATGAAAACACAATTTTATTTAAAGTTTTGAGAAGTCTAAGTTTTAATCACATACACAAGTGTGTAAACATAATCATAATTGTGTGAAACAGAGCGGAAATTTTTTAATTTTTATTTCACTCAACAGTTTATTATTAAAAAAAAAGTTAATTTATGGCAATTATCTTTGTCGCTTTTATGAACACTGGAGAACTTAAGCAGCATATAATTGCAAATATTTTCTTTGAGGATTGCTAAGGTAAAACTTTCTGTTTGCACATTATTTGTGAGTTTATGATGGATTTAAAGAAGACAATTCATTTGCAAAAACTTTGTGTTTCTTCCTTGAAAGTTTAACGAAAGTTTTCTTTTGGTACTTATTGAATTTTATAAAGTCTAGCAAATATTTCATTGCAGTAAAATGTTATGGATGAAGGAGACTTAATGCATAACTCGTTTCATGCAATCTTCGTTTGTTTAAATCTCTTTGTCCAAATGTACTGAAATTGACTTTAAATTTCTTTATCCCACTCCTCTGGAGGCTCATTTTAGTATGTGATATGTAAATTTCTCCACAAAGTGAATGAAGTTTGGCTTGATAAAATTGCATTGTGCCACATGAAAGGACAAGCATGGAGGAGTAACACCTTCTTAGGTTATGCTGCTGTGATGTATGCTCAAGTAACCGCAAAGATGGGCTGAATCTTGTATGTGAGAAACGCCTGAGGGATGCCTTCTATTGAACTTTGTGTGCACTGTTGTGTGGTATATTTCTTATTATGAAATTCAAACCAAATTTTCCTGGCAACTCTCCGCACAATATTTAATGTATTCGGGAAATTTCTTGCAAAATCCAATATAAGCTAATGAAATAGCACATGGAGTTTGAAAGCTCTATTTACCTATGCAGCAGCATTGTTTACCACATGAGTGAACCCACCGCAAAGTTTTCACCAACAATCAACGACAAAAATCTCCACCATTCCTAAATTTACATTGAATATACACATAAGTTATTGCAATTTGCCAAAAGTTTGAACTACTGAAATGTTGCCACTTCTAATATGTGTGAAATTTTGCATTTGCAGAACTCCCAGAGAAGCAGCCCTCACTTTGGACTGAGCACGACAGGTATGAGCCAGGTGATGTACTCAGAGCCAATTGCACCTGTCCACCGTCACGACCGAAAGCTGATTTAACTTTAACTCTCAATAATATTGTGGTAAGTGAAAATTTGCATTTAAATTCAATTTTCGACAGACATCAGCTCTTGTTTTTGCAATCGAGCCCATCCCTAAATGCCCCCCTGAAAGAAATTTCAATTAATTTTGAGATTTGGAGTTTTCGAATTTTTTGAAAGAGAACTCATTGCGAATGTTTGCGCGTGACATTAATATGTGAGCACGTTTTCATGAATTTTAACATGTTTGACACAGAGATTTTTCCTTTTTTAAATTGACTTTTCATTTATCGACATCATGTTGAGCCAAATAAATGGCATTGTTTGAAAAATCATTATTTTGATTTTGAATTCTCTGTCATAAGTGATTTGCAATTATTTTATAAATTGATCTAGGTGAAATATCAGAGAAGATATGCAATTATTTCATACACTCTCTCAAATGACTTGTGTGCGAGTAAATTAATATACGATTTTAATTAGTATCAGCCTATTTGAAATTCACAGAAGCAAATTCAGCGTGAGCAATTTTCCGAATATTCTCACGTTTCCTCTGTAGTGAATCACTAATTTCCACATTCATGTTAATTTGGTAAATTGATATTTTCCATCTTAACATAAATATAATTTGCAATGAAGACGCTATATTTGACCAGTAATATGAATTTTAGTGAGAAACTCTATGCAAAACTATTAATGAAACCAATTTAATTCATTTTATGAAACTAAACCTATGAGCACTAATAAATGCAACGACTTTATTTGCATTATATCGTGAAATGCATCATATTTCATATGAGTCTAATTGTCTATGAATGCAACAATTTAGGCTATATTTAAATCAATTATGAGAGTATCATTTGATTATTATTTTGCTCTGGGTATTAATGGAATTTACGATGCAAAGTGAATGTTTTCAAATTATCTATCATTTATCGGTTTTAAGCGTTTTAAAACACCCAAAATATCCAACATTTACTAAACACTATCAAGGATATTTATTGTCAAATGTTGTGTTGGTGCCTGACTTTCACATGGTTTAAACTTTTACAGTGAGAAGGAGACAAGAGAGTGCCAAAACAGCTATAATCCCAGTATAAATAGTCTAATAGAAAAAAAGCGTCTCCATAATTACTGTTAAATCTTTCATGGAAGATACATTGTGGCAATTTAGCGAGCGACCCGAGGAAATGGGAAAATGTAGAAACGCAAGCAATGTCTAAAATTCCTCTAATTACACAAGGAAGTTGCTTGAAAATGCTAATACGGTTGAAAGACTTGGAGTGAGTACACAAAAGGTCATGTGCTTTACAGCAGAATGGTCACCCCTGGAATAAGGTGAAATGGTAGTCTTTCATTTGGATCCATTAGAGCCACCCACTCGGCCAATTTAGCCCACAGTAAAAGGGGGTCATTGTCTGGCAGTGGAGAGAAAAAATGTTACTGTGCCAAAAGTGACAATTTTCTTTATGTTTTTCTATCTCATGATTTTTTTTTCCATTTCCTCCTAAATGGAATTCTTCCGCATTCTAATGCCGCACACTGGGGAAGGAAAGATTGCTCCTGGGACAGTGGAAATTTGTACCTCAGCAGAGCGCAAAGTGGTTAATTGCAAGCGCGCAGGAGCATAAAGGAAAGAGGATATCAAAGAACTTGTGCAAGAATTGGAAATAACACCATCATTTCTTTTGATTTCGCCTTTCCTGCGGCCTTATATTTTTCGTCTTCTGTGGCGAAACACCTCCCTATTCATCTTGTCCCCTTTGTCAGGTGTATGGTAAGCGAAGAGGATTTTCCCATCTGATTCCTTTGGTCGCTTTTGTGTCATATCTCAATTGTCATTGTTGGAATTCTTGAAAAATTCTTCATCATTGAATTACAACATATTGTGCTGTTCTGTGGAAATATATACACATTTCACGTAGGTATCGTATCGATTCAAGATTTACAATGATTTAACGTGAAGCATCCGTCTTGAACGATGATAAAGCACTGAAGGAATCGAACCTGCATTACACGCTCTATAAAAGGATATATTTTGGCGGATTTCCCGAGGCAATTGTAAAGATGGCAATGAATAATAATTCAAAATTTCACAGTATGTATTTTTCTGAAGCTACACTTCTAACAAAGTAAGTAGTCTTGATAGTTGTTTCACAAACTTCTTCCCTTCTTTGTCCAATACATTCGTCTGTCCTTTCGACCAAGGTGACGGTCTTCGTGGAATTTCAATGGTCATGGAAATGTGTCATGAGATGAAATTTACAGGCGAAACTTCGTCTACACAATTTATTCAGCAATTTTGTTATGTAATGGTCACATATGGAAACTTTACCCTTTGACACAATAACGACCAAGTTCTATTGAATCTCTTCTAAATCTTGATGTGTTTATTTGCAGCTTTTTAACTACCACTCTGCTTATAATGTCATTTTTGCAATGTCCATCTACATTTATTAACTTAATAGTTTAATGTTGAAATTTAATTGCTATCGCCAATTAAATTTCATCAAATGAAATTAACGATTCAAAATTCAGAGCAGTAATTTTTCCATGTCATTAATTTGAAAATATTGTTTTACACTTCCTGGGCAATTTTAATGTTTAATTGTCTGTACAATGAACGCTAAATCCTCTATATCCTGCATGTAATTAGATCCATGATTTTTTTTTCTAACCTCTGTTTAGCCATTTGTGAGAACAAATTGACAGATCTGTAGAGCCTAGCAGAGTCGAAGAAGTTTTTTTTTCTATCGCGAAATCCATCTCTCGGAATCCCTGAAGAAAGTGATAAAGTGGGGAAATCCAGTTTGTACATGTTTTGGTGGAAAAATCCCAAATCGTTTGTCTTTCGATCACCCTCACTCTGAGGCATGTACTTAATCTTCTTCCCTCTTTGGACCTGTCACACGCGTCGAATTTAAACCTAATTCGACTGTGGCCACGCTTCTATTTTTAATCCCACTGCCAGAGAGCATCTTGACGCCGTCATATCAATCGTGAATGATGGATAGAATTTTTGGAGGGATTTTTTCACGGGCGCATTTTACCCCGCCTCATTATGCCGCAATGCTCAATTGTAGCTGCGGTTGACGTGAATGAGTTCCATGAATTAACGTGAAATTAGCCTGGGATTTCGGCGGAGTGCTTAATTCTTTTCAATTTTTGCGTGTGCTCTAAAGGTCATTGCGGGGGCACCTTTGCGTGCCTGTGAACAGGTTGTGTTAAGTGAAAAATGTGTGTGCTTGAGGAAATTTAAAAATTTCCAAATACTGCATTTGATGGATATTTTTCTGGGATGTGGAGTACTTTAAATATGTATGAGAAAATGTAGCATTTTGTGTGAGGAATATGAAAAGGAGGAAGCAGAATCTAATGCAGACTTTGGATGAGTTCCAGGAATTGGCTTATGCTCTGTGCCATTGGCAATTGGTACCGGATACAAATTTGGCATTAAATGGGTGCCAAATGAATGGGTGTTGGGAACGAATGTATCTTCTTGTTTTTCCCAGCAATTCCTTCAGCTTTTCCACCCAACAACCCAGAAAGCTTGCACCAGTCAAGTGCGATGAGAGTGTTTTCGCGGAAGAAGTGAGGGCAGAAAACTTTTCCACCCTCGTGGCGAAAATAAAATTTCCTCAGATGCAACTATATACAGTGCACATATTCAATTGCCACTGAGCATTTGATTTATTCTGCCATACGATGGAGAATAAGGATGGAATAAATTTCAGATTATTAATTCTCCTCCACTTCCTCTGTTATCGTCAACTTGCGAACTATTTCTTTGTAATCAACTCACCACAAGGGGCATACATATTTGGCATCCCACACAAAATGGAAATATCTTCAACAAAAAGCACCCCCAAGTTCTCCAGAAAAAAAAACTTTTTCGCAAGATCTCCGTCAATTTTTCTTCTGTCTGATTTCTCTCGAGGTGTTCTTTGTGTTTGTTCTCCACTCACAATCCAATTAGTTCATATTTTCAGTGCTCTTTTGATGGTAGAAGTTGTCGTAAATAAATTCTCCTGAATCCCTGTTGTGAGTGAAAATGAATAATCACTGTTCTGCAGAATGTAAGGAAAAACTGTTTGAAGGTGATTTCTTTCCATTTTTGCCTCTCCAGAGAGAGTGCGAGACGAAATCTGGGCCTAATTTGTAAAGTTGGGATTTATGACTTTTCCTAATCGAATCAAATTGGTTTCCTTGTCGTCTATCTTCATGCCATGTTCCACCCACTACGCCGAATTTTTACATTTCCACTTTGTCGCCATTAATCTGATTTAACTGCTCGCTCAGGAAATATCGAACTCAATATTGAAGTCAGCTGTTAAGATCTAGTCAAGATTCGGAAGATCCAGCAAAGTAAAAATAATTTACAAATGAGATAAATTAATCACTGACATATCGCAAGTTCGAGCTCACGCTGTTTTTGCCACTCACGGACGTTGTCTTTTGTTACGTGATTGAAAAAGACTGGAGTCCTGGGTGTAAAAGCAAAACAGGGAGAAAGTAGGGAAGAGACATGCATTAATAAAGGTGTGGCACTTTCTATTCCATTAAAAATCACTGAAGTGGTGTAACAAATTGGGATATTATTCTTTTGCACCCTTCAATTTATGGCTGGAAACCATTCATTCTTCTCGGTTTTCACGTGGCAAAGATTGGACAAACAGAGCATTGAAATTGATATTTTTCACTGTAATTAACAAACAGATATTGGCAAGTAGACAAACATGGGCAAAATCGTGAAACGCATATTAAGAATCTTTGGTAAATATTCCTTTTAAGGCAAAAACGAAAAGCAACCCTTCGAGGATTGAGTTTCATTCAACGATTTCTCTATATACATTTTGAGAAGGGGTAAAACGACCATGTCAGAAAATCAGCAAATACTTCTTCTTTCTGCCCAAAATATGGGGTGACAATGAAATGAACTTGTCTAGTCTTTCATCACGAGAAACACGAGATATTTTCCAAGTAAGCAATTTTTGTTCCCACTTCCAGAAATAGATTTTCAGAGACTATACACTTTTGTCCATTGCGTAATGTGCTTGCTTTATCTATAGCGACTGTAGGAGAAAATCTGGGCAACATTTTGCCAAGATATTATTGAAATGCTGAAAGAAGGGCTTTGTATTTTCATGGAAAATTTGTAGCCAAACAAATTTGCAGAATTGCAATAATTACAGTCTTTTGACAATTTTCCAGAGATGCTGTGGACAAAAGGAAACATTCTTCTTTGTTATTCACTCGACTTCTTGTTGTTGCAAATTCCCTCTTTTGCTCTTGTTGGCCAAGTTTTACACGAGCCAGAACGGGAATATGGTGGGATGGTTGGCATATTCAATTGAGCGTTGGTCGTTACTCCGCTGTTGTAATTCGTGGGTTTACCAAAAGTGTTAGTAAACCCATAATTTTACCGAAATCGCATAGCAATTATCTGTTAGTAATTCTTTGAATTATTTGGAGAGATTAAAATATATACAGTAAGATTCACTTGTGATTTATTTGTTTAATTTTTGTCATGAATCTACTCTGAAGCCTATCGAGAGAACTTAGTTTAGTTATATTTTTTTCAGAGGAAACATGAAAGAGTTTCACTCTTTCCTTTATGAACTGGGAAAGCTCTACATAAAATCCCACACATAATGATGGAAAAGGAAGAGGATTTTGAGGTGTGTTTGTGGGAATGCTCAAAAGCTATAATTTAGCATTTCTCTGCCTCCTCGTCGAGTGCACTGTGGGTGGATTAATGGATTTAAACAATGACAGTGAATTGATGGCAGAGTCGCGGAAAGCTTCTTCACAGGCGCTCTATTGGTAATTCAAGCATGACGCTCAACTGATGACTATTTAAGTTTGCTGCATCGCTAAAAGCACCGCGACGTTTTCCTCTGCCATATTTTTAGTTGGAGCACTTCGCGGTGTATAAACCTCAAGAGTCACCCCCATTGAGCGCCTTGCAGGAGCCCTCACAAAAGTACCTCGTTCACAGTTGCACAATAGGAGTCAGATGCACATCAATTCACCGCATTATTGTATAATCACAAGTCGTTACACTAAGATGGGAGTTTTCGTGCAAAGAAATGGCTGAATACATTTTGTAAGGCATAATATGAGGGCAGAATTTTCGTATTGAGTGCAAAACGTGTCTTCACTCAAATACTTTATAGAATAACGACAGGAAAAAATATATATTTTTAGAGAGTGCTTTTTCTCAAATTATTCCATTGCAACGTTCTCTATGAAACTATTCATTTATATGTGTATAAAGATTTGAATTCTCAATCAAATTTGCTCGAATAACAAACTTTATACTTTCCTCACAAAACTATGTTGGCTCTCAATATGCTTTTAATTCGATTACGTTTTCATTTTCTGAATCAACTTTGCACCCTGTGCGAATCGATGAAATTCTCTTCCTCATCACTTTGAGGGTTTTTCACAAAGTTTTCCCACGAGCCTCATTAGATGTGCTACAATAAAGTTGTATGATCACTCGTGGCTCCCAATGTTACCTCATCCAGATGTACAACTTGACCATGAGGCGCGAAAGTTCGCCCTTCTGTTTTCAACAAAGCTCTGTATGTTGCCCTAAACGGACTCTGGTTTGCACCGTGGTTTGAGATCAAACACACATTTTCCATCAAGCTCCAGTGCCACCAAAATGTGGAGTCATAACATTTGATGGGTTGCGCGCTGTTGATGGAGCAAATAAACTGAGAATCGTTCATTTCTATCTTGTTATATGTAACTCACACCAATGCAATGCATGGAAACTTTGGTTTGCTGGTGCGAGAACTCCCGAAAAGGCAAATTTTATTAGTTTACTCTCAACACAAATCTCCGGGCACTTGCAGACCGACGAAATGAAAACCTTTGCGCTATATACTATAGTCATAAATTGGTGAATATAATTTAGCTCATTTTCCTGCGCTCCAGAGGAAATACAGAAACTTTTCGGCGCGGAGAAGGATTTTATAGATTTTCGCAGTGTCGCATAAATTTTGGTTTTATTATGTGAAATCCCTCCCCAATCATTCTGCTATTAATTACACTGCACCGAATACATGATGGTTATTTATTTGCATGTTATCGGAGAAACTGATTATGCCACAGTAACTGTGAGGCCTAAATGATAATTATCGCTGCAAAATTAAATATCATCCCATAATTGCGTTTGAATAATTGAAAATCCTGTTCATGGATTTATAGATTTTACCTCCAGCAGATGAATTCATTAATTTCACTTTTGCAATTTGCACTGAAAATTGCATTACATGAGTTGCATTGACTAATGAATATAGTGTATTGTTGTGGAGGGTTTTGTGTGAACTTTCTGCAACAATTCGCTCAGATATTATTTGTCATGCAACCAAATTTCTAGGTCATATCTCTTGAAAAATGCCCTCGAGTGGAGGTTACACTCCATTTCTGGGCAAAGTGTTTCGGCGTGTCTTGGCAGTGTTCCAAATGACACAACAGGACGATATGAAGACGACGCTAACTTGTGTTAAATTAGCACTTTATTCCTCCACTACACTCTACATAGCCCAAACCAAATAGCAAAAATTCACCCCTAACACAGTATTCAGAAAAACTTTCAAGTTAAACTTCTGTTGAGATATGTTATTTCTCAATTTTTGTTATTCATTTTCTGAATTTTACCATTACTTGTTAAAACTTCAATCACATTTGGAATCCTGCTTAAATCTTCCTTCTTCCCAATTACGCTTCTTCCTTCGACCAAGATTTCAATCAATCTCAATGATTATTTCTCTTTTCGCACCGGTAAAAGGCACGGAGAGGAGATTTTACGTGAAAATTGCCAGAAGCAATCAACAAGTACGCGAATGAACAATGAGTGATTTCTTCTGCATAAAATTATATTTGTGCAAATTGAATTTCACCGTGTAAAATGTGTTGTTCATTTTCTGGTGAAATAAAAAGACGAAAAGCTCGCGTGGAAATAATTTGCGATGAAGCGATGAGCTCTTGAGGGGTGAAATCCCACTCCATCGCATAGATTTTCCTTGCCTTTCACAGACGGAAATCGTATTTGGCGCGAGGAAAGGTGTCAAAACATTTCCATAAGCAGATGAAATTCTTTACACGATGCGCTAAGGGTGAGGCTTTTGAATGGATAAATTATTAAATAATTCACAGAAGATGTTGCGGGGTTTGAGTAATATTTTGCCACCCCATCTCTTTTTCATTGAACTGAAAATGTGACGAGAAAAAGTTGAACATAGTTTCACAATTTGTTTTTTCTTCATCTTCAAAATATTTTTAGCGTGCAGAGAGATCGATTTATTTGCCATTCACATAGACTTCCATAAACTTGTTCATGTTAGCTAAACTTTCAACGACTCTGCCTTTGCATTCACTTAAAAATTTACTCCTGGGTGAAAGTCTAACTTTTCCCAAGTGGAGGACACTTTTGCTCCAGTATCCTCAAACAACGGGTATGTTTAATTGAAAACAAGCATTTGTGTGAAAGTTTACATTATAAATGACGGAATCTCGAATGAATTGCCACTTGGAAAACTTTGCATATACAGGAGGAAGTCAAAAGTGCTCGAAGACGGAGAAAAGCATGGTTATTTTTCGTATTAATACAATTCTCACCCTTCAAGTGAGGCCAAGTTTGAGATAAGAGCCGATGAAACTGTAGCAGGCTAAGATAAATACGAATTGCAGCAAAGTTATAACTATATTTCTTGTGGAATTTTATTTCAAAAACTTTCAAATTTATTTTGCTGTTCGTGTATTTGTAAACTTTTATTTTCGAATCAGTCACAGCAAAAATATTTTGCTATAAATAAAAGATTGACTGACTATCATTTTCTTCCTTGGGAGCCGCTATGACTCGCATCTCCTTAAGGAAATCTACACGAAAAGGAATTTCAACAAAAGAGTCTTAGGTATTTACTTAAAATTTAAATAACAATGAGGGTTCAAGTGAATATTTTCACATTTTCTCTGTCTTATCATATTTACTCTACTCGTTTCAATTAAGCAGAGGCAGAATTATTCATTTTATGATTAATTCAAATTAACCCAATACAGAGACACGAACTCACTCGAGCCCGTATTATTTAACAGAGTAGAAAATTTTCAAAATGCCAGTGGAGGAATATTATTAAAATTTCAGAAAGAAAATGCCTTTGAAATGGAGGCAAAAGCCCAAGGAAATTTATTGATCTTTTTTCATTGAATACCTAAGAGGGTGTACTTAGCAAAAAAAAACTTTATTGGGCGAGAGATAAAAAGAATTTTGTAATGAATTCTGCAAATTGGAGTGATTTTTTTCTGCAATTTATCGCGAGGCTATGTTATGAGGGAGAAAGAGCGAAAATCAATTTGCAGAATTATTAATTGTGATTCGTGCGCTACGTAATTTATTACGGAGGGTTGTTAGATTCGAGGGGAGACGAAAGCTCCTTAGAAAACCTCCCCAAGTGTAGTGGAATAAGCAGTAACATTAAATTCCAATGCACACGACTTGATAATTAAATTAATGACTCCTCAACTGTCACACAGGGCACTTTCTATTCCACCTTCCAGGGAATTGTGTATCCTGGCCTTTGTGAGGAGTGGAGCGCTGGTTTTATGTCCAGTCAAAGCAAATGTCTAAGAAAAGACGATAGTGAATGAGAAATTGTTTCATCTCTTCTCATTAATATTGTTTTCCCTTCGCAACATTATGGGGGATGAAATGGTGGGGGTGTGAGGAACGCCTTTTTTGCCACATCGTGTAAGTGTCTCCGAGAAAGGAGTTTTGTATTTCGTCATTTATTTATCACGAGACTTTTCGGGGAACACAAAAAGAACCCATTACTACGGCTACGCCCCATCCACGATATTCCGTGCTGTATATTTTGATGGACTACGCCAGATGAGAATTTACGCGAGATGGATAAATATTCGCCGCTTTGTAGCAACGCCGCATCCCCACAGAGTGGCCTATAAAAGCCACCACTGACTGGCTATGCTCTTCCCACCCTCGTCATTTCGGATGGATGAAACAAGGAGATGTCATTTTGTCGGATGATTAAAGATACAAGGGTGGTATAAAAAAATATGAAAACACATCTAACAAACCTTCATTATTTGTATCATATTGCGCAGAACAAGACCACGCGAATGAACTAAAATGCAGAGGAGAGATAATCATAAAGAGGGTTGTTTTGAAACCGCCATCGTTCCATCATTTATCATGATTGTACCACTTTTTCTAGTTTTTAAACTTCCCCATGAGCAATTAATATCAACGATGCATAACATTTTTTCCTAACAACGCTCGACTTTTACGATATAAACTCAGAGAGGGTTGCAACTTTATGATTTCCAGGTTTGAATTAATTATGAAAAAAACTTTTTGCAAAGAAAGATAGCAACAAATAGAATATCAAGAAAATAAGCGCATATTCACGAAAAATCTTTTAGCTTGAAAATCTCTTTGATGAAGAAATGAAAAGCTCGCAAATATAACTTTCCGTCACATGATTATTGCTCTCATGAAGCTTTTTTGGAGTGATTGCGTTTTAAGAAAAATCATTTCATATGTACTGAAAACACTTTACGTGTATGAGTAATGAAGTAGCAAATTTTACTGCAATTCTAGTTAAAATATTCATATTAGCTTTGACTGTACCTTTGCCTTTTTCTGACTGTCGATTCGGAGCTTACATGTGAAAAAGAACTGATTGTATGAAAATGTAATTCTTCGGAGAAAAAATGCAACACATATTCCTTTCATACGAAGCAGACTTTTGAGTTTCATCATCATGATGGCACATCCACTGCATTGATCTGTCATCGATGCATTTCAATTCATTGAACTCGAGAGTCTCTTCAGCATGCTTTTCGCTATAAAAATTTTCCGGCTAAACGAGACATGTTCATTTTTAACCATGAAAGCTGTCTGACAATATTTTGGGTGGGAAAATGACTTGTGTGAATGGAAATCAATGAAATGGTTTTCAAGAACAAATTGTCGTGGTGTATAGAAGTGTGGAAAATGGCAAAGGATGAAAAATTGTTTTCTTTGAATCTCCAAAAGAGCTTCCATACATAAGCCTGGAGGAGAACTTTAGAAATTCCACCACAATGACTTCTCTTTGGGAAGTTGTTTAATTTCGAAATACAATTCTGACCATGCAAGTGGAGTGAAATTGCTTTTCCGACATACATATACATATATAATACATTCACGAGCGCCTCACACGAATATCCACCTCATTCCCCCGGAGCATCGGTGCACATTTCACTGATGACAATCTCAGTGCGAAAGCTCGGCGAAGGGGAGAAAGCGTCTTCTGCACTGTCATATAAATTGATATTTCTCAGTAGATTTACCGTCTCCGCCTCTCACCCTCGTTTTCTTTCAATTGTATCTGGCATTTTATATAAACATCACAGGGACCAATTGAGGCAACACTCCCGTGAAACGAGGTAAAATCTATTTATTAGGGTATGAAGTCAGGGGGAAAATATATTGGTGAAAAGTATGACTGCAACTTGGTTAAAGTTTACTTACAAATCCACTTCGCAATTACTATTGAGTGGTGAAATGTGGCAAGAACTTCAGTGGAATTTGCCAATCATGCTTCTCTTCTTCTCATTTGTTTTTCTCGTTTACTCCCACTTTCTGCTTTCTCTCCTAATTGAAAATGAAAAGTGGAAAATCCGCAATAGTTGTGGGAAATGGTAAATTGAGCAATTCCATATAATGTATAAAAATAATAGATTTCCCTCAATTATGTTACTATATAACTCTATATTTCTGCATACTATTTATTATCGATTGAATCGCGTATTATAATATTCACAAATCGGTATTGTAGTTTTTTTCAAATCTACTGAGAGAAAATAATCTGGCATGTAAGGAAAATATCTTTTTCTAAAAGTTACCCACATTTTTACTAATAACTACGCAAGAGATTTTATTAAAATATTTTTACCCAATTTTTGACTAAATTTGCAACCTAATCTTAGTATTTGCACTGGAATAATTGCTTGCAGGGGCAAAAGATATTGTTGCAGTGTAGACAAGTTAAAGATAATTGCAATTAACCCACTTTTCACTGAAGATTGTCTGTCATCAGGGACTGAATAACTTTTGACGTGTAAAATTTTCCAGAAAGCATACTTGTTATCTGCACACGTAATCTCAGTTTCATTCAAAATATTTCCCATCGTCATCTTGCTGCTCCATTTATACATTTTGTGTATTGACTTTTAATTAACCTACTCAAAAATTTTAAATTCACTGAACGTGAAAGTCTTCGTGTGCAAGTTTTCCCACAGTTATAGAAATCTAGCATAAAAGAAAAAAGCACATCTCTGGAGATAAAGTCGAGGAAAGAATTTTAGTCAATTCACTGAATAAAATAGAGACTGACTACTTATTTTAGTCAGTGGAGTGGGTGATGAAAGTCATGAGAAAATGTGAAACATGAGGAGAAAATACACATAGAATAATTTCATCATGAAGAAAAGTTTATGCAAATTGGATTCCATTTTGATAATAAGTGAGTTAAACTTTCGATTATTTATACGTTTCGTCGACATCGGTTTATCTCCCTCAAATATACCCACGAACACTGTGCTGGAAAATGTTAATTCTACACCTCCCGGAGCAATTTGGGGTTGGCACACTTTGCCTCGTAAGCAAAGAGCCCGGCAAAGGAGCTTTTCCCCAGCTCTGGTTCTTACGATATCTGGCAGTGGGTGAGACAGTTCTTTTATTCTGCACCAAAGTGTCGGTATCGGGCAGGAAAAGTGACGACAGCGGGTGTATGATTAAACTAAAAAGGGCTGAATTCGTGCCATTTTGCTAAAATACACTGGCGGGCGAGCCATCGAAAAAGGGGCGCCTCGGGCGGGAATGTTGAAAGACCAGAGACGGTGGAGTAAATAATTAAATATAAAGTTAATTAAATTCTGGTGCTGGAAAAGAGGATTAAATCCTCCAGCATCTCCTGGCCAGTTCGCAACATCATAGCGACGCTGCACTGGGGAAATTGTCACACCATTAATGCTCTCGAGCCCAGGCAAAGTGATTGCAAATTACTTGGCAATTTTTTTTCTTACTCAAAACCCACTTAAGCCGAGAAGAAAATGACACATTAAGAGAAATATGGTAATTTCAGTGCAGGCAAATGAGTAACAGAGAGTTTGCAAGATATCAAACGTATACAAGATAATACTAAGACTGCATATTGGATACTTGTCGGTGTTCATTGTTCACAGAGGCATTCATTATAATTCCGTACGATGAGAATTAATTTATAGATGTGCAACATAGAAGCAGTTGCAAGTTTCCACATGTATTGATTCACTCATTTTATGTTGTGCTGCCATTCAGGATAGAGTGTAGTATTTCATCAAGATTTATGATGAAGACAGCTCCTTAGGCACAACATACAACTGCTTTATCAATTTCCTTCAAATATACTCCATTATTTAAATATATCACTTCATTGAAATAATTAATAATGTGGACATGCTGAAGAAGTACACTCTTTAAGTTATTTATTCAAACTGCTTGATTGACGGGATTTTTGAAGTGAAAATCACATTTTCTCCGGAAATTCAGTATGGAACAATTTGAAACTGTTAAAATCGGTAGCATTCAGTTTGCTCCTTTTTCCTGTACACGCGGCAACACTGTGATGGAAGTAGATACTCTCTGTATAGTTTACAAATTCAAACGGATGGAAGTACACAGTTGACGTTAGAAAATTGAAAATTCCCTCTAACAATGGATATATCGTGTTATTTCTCCCTCATCCCTTAACGGTGCGCACAAAAAGCTTCATTCAGCCGGTATTCCTATGTTGATATGGAACCTAATGGAAATTGACCTGCACTCGTAAGCATATTAGTCCCATCGCGATCACAATTCATTCTGTACAAATAGAAACATTGACCCAAATTGATATGGAAATGCTATTTGTCAGCATGTGTCACACGCTAAACAGAATCAATTTGACGAAAAGTACTTATCACACGGTATCCTGAGGAGGTTAAGGGATGCTGTAATCAATAAAGTGCATGTAATTAAGTTCATTTTTGCTAAAGCAGAGTTGTTGGAGTTTGAGGACAAGCGTGGTTTTCCCGGTTTGCGAACAAGTTGCTCGCATTCAATTCCTACTCACTTATTATTTTTCACTATCAAAAACTACATTAAAAAGTTGAGTGAAATTCAATTGAAAATTCGAGCCGCATAAAACGGACAAAGGATAATAGTATCATGAAACTTTTATCCTTCGTATTGCTGCGACATCAGTTGAGGTGGTGAAGGCAGAATGACCTCGACATCGGGTGACACAGGGACTGAATATGCTTCATGGGGGTTGAAAGTTCTTTCTCCTGAGTCGTGACATAAAAAAAAAGAATGGAATACCAGACAGAGAATGCATCACTAAATTGGTCGTTGGTATATAGTAATGACGGTTTTCATGATGCAGCGACGGAACATGCGTTGCAATTGAAGAAAATTTCATTCATTCATATCTTGTTATATCGCAATCCAAGCCAAAAACTGTCATATGTTGGATCTATCTCCCTTTTCAGTGTCGAGGTAAACTTTTCAATCATATTAAGCTCAGCGAAAGCCTCCGTTGACGAAACTTTCTCTGGTGGAGATTTTTCCTCTTGTATACTTTACACATTTTGCACATTCTCCACGCCAGACACTTTTATCAACAGACATACACACTTGTGAGGAATGAAATTCGAAGGGATACACAAATTTGTCACAATAAAGGGTTAAATTGGATTATTAAGAAAGTGTGTTTCGCACATGAAATGATTCTTCCACACTCTCACCACCGAACCATAAGATGAGGGATTCCTTCTCAGACGTGGTGTTTTCGCTCGATCTTGACAAGAGAGCGGGCGAAAGTGTTGCGATAGACATAAATAATTCATCATTTCGCAGCAGTTGAAATGAATACAGAGACTGGTAAAATAGCAGATGTAACGTAGCACTACGTCATCATGATTCTGACTCCGTTTTCTGAATCATGCCCGAGAAAAACGTGGAGAACTCAAAATGGGGGTTGAGTCCACCAAAATTCCATATATGGTTACATATGCTTTTCAATCCCTTTTCGCAAAGGTTTTTCCTCTTATTGTATTTCCTCCTCGTGGGGTGTGCCTGTGTGTGTGTGTGTGTGTGTCTAAAAAGTGTGCGGGGAGAAAATTCACTTTCGGCAGGGGAAGAAAAATGGCACGAGGATGGAAAGTTTGAAAAGGTGAAGGAAAGACTTGAAGTGAATACCAAAGAGCGGAAGAGAAAATTTTTATTGTTATTCCCCCCAATCCTCATATTTCTGCCAAACAACACTCAACGACAATCCAATGGCATCATTTTAGAGGTACACACTCTGGCAAGGTAATAACCTCCCCAGACCAGAGTCTGTGGGGAATTATAAATCTCACAAAGAGAACATTTAAGCGGAAATTGAAACAATTGATTTGGGGGCAGAGTTTGATGCTTTCTAAAATTAGGACTTTATTCTGATATATTGCCGAATCGGGAAATTGTGTGTTTTGAGAAGAATGAGATTTTAAATGAGTTCTCAAAGCGTGAGAAAGATTGCAAGAAAGATTAATGGATTTATAGCACTAAACATTGAAATTGCATATCGAATACACAATTGTATTAGTGAATAAACAGAATCAATTAAGTGCTGAAAATTATATCTTGTTTCATTTACAATGTTCAAAATTTCAAAATTTCCCTTTTTTTCACCGAATCGTGTAGACTTTATATAAATTTGTATTCCTCCAATAAAGCGACTTTAATAGAAAAATCACCCTCTCTTATGTCGCTAACAATAATGTGCCCATTTTGTGGCTTTGAAGCGCCATAAAGAGCTCATAAAATAAAAGTTTGCGTGAAACTCACTTGGAGAAAATTCTCGTTTTACCAATTATTCTGTCACAAACAATTTTGATACAATTCAATTTGAGAAATGATTGGATTTCTACAGTGGCAAGTAAAGAGTTTCATGCGATGTGCGAGGAAGAGTGCCATCCACGAGCACGCTTGTGTTTATTTAGTCTGTGGCGCCAATAAAACTCGCTATATTTGATTTTATTCCATGGTGAATGCCGAGAGGAACACGGGTGTCACGCATTACGAGTATTTTATTGAAACTCCATGTGTTTATTCAGCTCGCACTTTCATTAAAATCGCATTTAAGCACCCATCCAGTGAGGTTTACACGAATTTACATGGTGAGGCTAAAGGCTCAAGATTGCCGAGGAGGATCGCGCTGTCGCTTGTGATGTTGCAGTGGAAAAGGGGCGTTCTTTTTCCCATCGCCACTCATCTCGGCTCGGCAAACAATCACAATATTTTGGTACTTTATTTTGTTATCTCTTCGCGGCTTCCGCTAAAGGGGATCGTCTTTCCAATTCTGGGGCTTTGACAGTTTATTTTCAACACTCTTCCAAAATTAAGAATGTGGTTGTTTCTAATTGAAATGTCTCTTCATTCCCAATGTTGAGATTCTCACATTTTCTGCTCATTTCCCCGACATGATGTGTATGTGTGCCGAATCCGCCCGAGGGAGAGACGAGTTTACACAGCTAAATGCTCTTTTCCGTCCCGACAAGGATGACGAAAAGGAAGTGTTTTGTGTGTTCTTCCGCTTTTGCCTTCTGCCTCATATTCGTTTCGACGTTTTGCCTTCACGGGCTATAGACACTAAAGTCGCACGCACATTTGTTGGCGGACAGAAATGGGGAGGATTTGAGGATATCGCTTAACAGTGATGGTCGATAAAAGTGTCCTGATATGGCGACACATGTTAGACACTTGCCCTCATTCAAGGCCTTTGTCTCCCGAGGAGTGATCCTAAATAAACAGAAAAATCAGTTTTTAAATGGCTGCCTTGAAATTAATTCAGTTCAGTAAATTGTTTGGTTAATTGTTGACCTCTGTTCCTGAAATTAATGTCCTCATATAAAAGTAAAAATACATTTTGCAACATCATGGGTCAGTTTTGGCACAGTTGGTTTATATTAAATTGTGAATGTTTTTATGGTAGAGCATAATGAGTTTCAAATAGAAGAAAAAGAGAAATTTATTATGCAAGGGAAATGTTGATAAAGCCTACAACGTATGCAAGTGAAGAATACCTTTTGTTAAATGCTCTTGGAAGCCAGACAGAAAATCTTCTCTGCTTTGCACTATCAAAACGCTATTGCAAATGAGATATACAATGTTATAATAACAATTGTTATGGTACACCAAATGTGTTTATATCATTTGTTTAGCATTCAAAACAGTGAAATAATAGTTATTTATGCACATTATCCTTATTGAACGTGAATAAAACGTATTTTGAGATCATTCATCAAAATACTTCACTTCTTTTTTGGCGAAATATCTGTCTGGTATAAATGAGTTATGAATATTGAAATATTTGGCTAAAAATGATTTATAGACCAGAATCATATTGCTAACGTTATTTCTTGTTCATGGAGCAACAATTTACTATATTAGAGTATATTCAATTTAGATGTAGAGCACTTTTATCACTAGCAAGCAGCCTTAAATCAAATTCTGACGCTTAAATTTGTGCATCCAATTAAATTATGTGAACTATTGCTCAATATTCATTTTCAATCTCAATGCCTGAATTCCGTGTTACCCGCGAAGTCGTCTGTAATTCAGCGAGAGCATAGAGGTGTTGAGTATTTTGTTCAGACATTATTTATTATGCAAATCACTCGCAATGCTGGCGAACACGAGGGAGCTGAGTATTTGTAATTCTTGAAAATACAATAAAATTACGTTGCCGTAGAGATTAATCAAGTTGAATTGAGGAATATTCTCAATTCCCTTGGAAAATTTCAAGCTTATGGTGATGATTGTTGGTGATGTTTAGCACGATTTTTCTTTCTTCCCCTTAACCATTTTGTGTGCAAAGTATAATGTAATTTAAGCACATTTTCGGAGGAAAAATTCATGTTTGTTCACTCATTTTGACGGTGAATGAACTGACGAAGTGTTGGTTTAGGGTATGCTTTCAACAGAATTTTCTCTATACCCAGTTAATGAATTTACTTTCTTTGGCTTCTTTTCTCCAGAAAGTTAAGTTTTGACTTTAAGGCATGTGGTTTCCACCCGTTTTCCAGAAAGAGAGACAAACAAGTTTCTTTGCTGATTCACATCAATTTTCTGTAGTGAGATTTCTTTTTTGGTGTAAAGAGCCAGAGAATTGCCTTTCATGAAAGGATTTTTTTCTGCTCCCCCAAATTACCTCTCACATTGAATATGTACCTTCCCACGAGTTTCTTCTCTGTAAAAGGAGAGAGAAAAAAACTCCTGACCATGACAAAGAAATTGTACTGCAGAACTCAATATGGGGTCGATTAACCCCTTTTTTCATCTCCCGGAATTGTGTCAGCGAAAATTTCCATCATTCTCCTTCTCATTTTCTGGCTATCCCGTTCACTTTCCTTTCAATGAGCATTCATTCACTACATATATACTTTCTTCTCCTAGAATTTCTGATTTTTTCCCGGGAAAATCGCTTAAATGAGATCGTGTGCTTCACAGCAATTCAAATTAAAACAAGATTGTTTAAGCGCTTCCATAACATTATTGATTTCTGTTGATTTGCAAAAAGTCTCTCAGTGTGGAGATGAGCTCTTGATGCCTTCGTTGTGTTGGAGGAACTTTCAAAGCTCACCCTTTGGCGTGTGGGGGGGCTGTGCTGCCATTGAATGGGATGATGAGTGAGAGTCGAAAAATGCGCTTCTGCAAATGACTTTCTCAGACAGAAGTGGAACGTGGGAAAATGAATGGAGGGGAAAATGATTATGTTGGCTCGTCGTTATCCTATTGAAGTGGCATATAGGAGGACAGAGATGTTGGAATCCCCATTATGTTGATCCTCTTCTTCTGCAACCCCTTGGCTCAATGGACAATTGAGTGATTGACTGAATGACTCAACCGAAAGGAAATCCCTCCCCTTCGCCCAATGCCTCCGTTTTGTCATTTCGGCGGACACTGTGAGGTCAGGATTTTTTCATCAGATGTCATCTCCACATTCTCCTTCGACACCCCCGCAAATCGCCACCCTTTGAGGCATCAAAATCTCCTCCGTCGCAGTTCCGCTCTCTTCATGTCATGGGTCCAAGGCTTCGTTACTCCTCGTTAAGCGATGCGATACATGATGTAATAAATCCCATCAGCTTTCAGGCCCGGCACCACCCCACAAGACGCTGAGGCGACGACGCTAGGATGTGAAATATGGAAAATGTCCCAGTGACTCTCGTCCTTATATGCATATCACATTCGAACGACAGTCAATTCAGGAAATCGCTCTTGTTTTGCATATTTCAGGAGGGGTATTTCACTTTGGATACCACGGCAGAGGCGAACACGCTCATAAAATTTATAACGTATAACATTTATATCGTGGAGACAGAGAAGGGTGTTCCAACATCCATCGGAAAAAACCCCTCAAGTTTTTTTCCGCTAGTCAGCCTAGAAACTCGATGTTGTCATAGCTTCACTTTTCCCGGAAGGATAAAGGGGCAATTTAAGGATTTGTCAGATTTAAAATGAATGTAAAAAGAAAACGAAGGTTACGAGTCTGTTTTTGCATGTAATTTTATTTATTTTTCCTATGCACAACTTCAACAAATTTCTTTTTTGGGTTATTTGCATTTTACCTAAAAAAAAATATTTGAAAAATTTCTGATGCGTCAGTAATTGAGGTACAGATTTTCATGGGAGGAAACGAGCACACTGAAAAGCGAATCACTCTAAATGTTCGGCTTGTTTTCGTGCATGAGAATCTCTCCAACGTGAACAAAAAACCGAAGTCTTCCGCCAGACTTTTCCATGGAACGTCTTTTCGTGGTTGTCGAAGAATATTTATTCATTCTGAGCATCGTATTTTCATTGATTTATATTGCAGGATGATATTTTTATGGTAATACCTTCCCTGTCGCGCCCACCCACGTCAACGCACTGAATCAAACACTCCCGCGGGAAAAGTCTCGTGCGAGTGTTTGGGAAATGGGGCTCCCCTTGTCGACAATTTAATATGTGTCCTCTTCGTGGGAGAGTTTTATGGGTTGTGCCAAAAATGTTATGTGTAGCAAATTCCAATTGAGGAGTTGCTTGACAGATAAATTCTGCCTTTTCCTCAGAGAAAGAGACGAAATTGAGAATCTATGTGAGTTTGTGTGTAGTGCGAGCTAAAGTATTTCTCCTTCGGTACGGTTTTTAGAATTGAAATTGTGGTCAATGTATTGAAAGAATCACCTTTCCGAAGAATGTGCCGGTCTTTTAACCTTCAATCATGGTTTTCTAGGAACACCGCAATCTCTGTCAATGTTCAATGGAAAGCCTTTTTCTCCGCTGTTTTCTCTCAGTTTTTTTTCCCAGAAAATGTATCAGACGTAAATCAAACTAAACGCCGCGATATTAATAAAACTATTAATATTCCCAACAGGGGATCAAATTGTAAACTCAACAGCGAACGGAGCCCATTGAGCGTAGTTGTCATCAATCTCGGCGCATTTTCTCCCATTTCGTGACGATGAGACAATACTGAGAGAAGGCATTCACATTTACTAACTCCCTCTTGTCACAATTCACAGAATTATTAGTTTGTTATTTTGGGTGTAAACTTTCTCGCAGCGACGGTGGAGGTCACAAATTATCGCAAGAGATGGGAAGATTACCATCTCTTGACGCTGTCAATTGCTACTTTACATGCTAAAATTAGACATTTTTTCCCTGAAAATATGTTGCATATTTGCACATAAATTCCAATTTCATTTTATTTCAAAAAAACACCTACTCTCTCTCAATTTCGCCTTTTCCGTTCATCTTTTCAATCCGAAAATTCTTTGGCTACCGTAATGAAAAAGTCTACCCACACAAAGGGGCACAACTCATGCGTGAGGATGCGATGTTATAACGTTACGGTGTTCAGCTCGCTTTTCTCTATTTTGATTTTTCCAAGCATATAAATTTTCAGTTTTCTCAGCTGTAATTTCGTCACAGTACTTTTTGAAGTGATTTCCTGTGTAGAAAACTTACTATCTGTAAAATAGGATTATCATTTTGGAGATTTTCATGCTTTACGGAGACACATTTTTCCCTCAATGAAATTTTCCGTCATGCCAGAGTGAATGTTTGAGGGGGGAATTGTGGAGAGACACAGTGGACCACAGTTGGAACCTGGCAAACAGAGGATCAAATGCTGGTCTTCGCACTCATTTCTCTTCTCAAGTTCATGCCTTTCGATGTTGCCGAGGAAATTTAGCGGTTCGGAGAGAATAATGGGGAGGAAAATAGATATGAAATGAGATTTAACTTGAGAGATCAAATTTTAAGCCATGAACGCCACAATTTGCTACCATCTACCCTCGGGGATTTCCCTAATGGAGTCCACGTGTATTGTTATTGCCGATGAGAGTGGAACTTGATGAATAAAACCACACGAGGAAAATGACACGGTCTAGAGGAGATGTTCACTAAATATTAAACGTTTTCATGTATATTTGCTATCCAGAAGATTGTACGTAAGTCTGAGTGGAAGGAATTGGGCATGATAGCTTTGATTGACACCTATATGAATTCTGAAGCATACATAATTGTAGAGAAGTACTGAATTCGTCTATTGGGAGAATGAATATTTCGTGGAAATTATTGCGTTTGCAATTTTATTTCAACTTTTAAAACAATCTGTTCCTTTTTAATATGCAGCAATATTATTTTTGTGTTTTTCAATTCTTACCACACTGATATATGAATTTGGTGATGCAAATTTAGATTTATTGACTTGTTGTTGATGAATTTATTTCTCTTTGATCAAGTTTCTTGATCAAATTAGACATTTGCAACGTGCAGACTGCAACACAGAGTTTGTGCCAAATTCAATTAGTTTGCGTATTTGAGTTGCAACAAACTGTTGGATGGAAGCAATTCGTAAACTGAGTTATTCATCTTCCCCAAATATTCACCCACAAACATCACAGCTCCAAAGAAATTTCCGTCTATTGACGGAGTCGCTCTCTGAATCAATGTTGCGATAGAAAGAAATGCCAATTTCTCCGAAATTCGATCGACAGTCATTCGTATGCAAATACTCGTATGAATGAATTCAGAGCTGATTATGGGAGAAGGCGGCAATTTGTGTGCGGAAAAGTGGATTTAGAGATTCCTTTCACGCCAACCTTGCTCTTGCTTACCAAGTCTCGGTAAACTTTGTCTCTCTCTCTCCTTTTTTACACCCAGTCAAACAAAACGATATCCTCTCTCTTTGATAGTCAACGATTGATCGAAAGTGAGTTCTAGACAAATAACACCTCATACCACACTTCTAACACTTTAAAGTGTCCGTTGTCTCTTCGTCACATTTGATTGAATCCCAGAAATTATATCCACACAATGTAAATTGCGTAGGGAAAGTCTGTTCACGCATTTCCCTCACGATTATGGCTGTGTGTTTGGTTCTTCTTGTTTTTCACCATTTGAGTTTTCCTCTCTTGCCACAACCGCAAAATCTCATGCCAAATAAAAGGATGTGCGAGAATATCTTCCGAAGAGGAATTTCGAGCATGTGGCGGTGTTAAAAGTTACAATGTGAAAAGTGACTGACAACATTTGAAAGGACTGTCGCGTGTGAAGGAAATTGAGAATGTGTTGACAATTTAGTAAAGAAATTCGTCTCTTCAATTGTGGCCAATTGCAAATAACAATCATGTGCGTTGTGTTATATTAAATTTGTCAAAATATCTATATCAAACCGCGTTGATTCACTTGTCAATAAATGTGTAATAATTTTAAGCCCCAGAATTTAATTTAAGGTTATAATGTTGATATGTGCAGTGGCTTGAAATTGTAATACTTCGTGGTTTGTTTTTCAACAATAATATAATATTAATTACATGTTTAGCCTGTTTTGCTGTTTAACGTGTGTGGCATTGAAAGTGTGATGTAAGCTGTATATGAGAGTAAACGCAAGGAAGAAGGGAAAATTTAATTCTTTGGCAAATATTTCACATTTCACTTTACTCTCCCTTTAATCATTTTGATTTATTTACTCAACACACCCCAACACCTCCGTCCGCACACACTTTGGCATGAGGTGGAAGTGTTTTTATCTCTCCGGGGATGATTTTTACACTCAAACATCACTTTCCTTCCACCCTTCCATAAAGAAGAACACGGGAAAAAATCATTGAAGCTGCGTCAGTCTATGTTTAATCGTATGCAATAAATTCTTGGCGAGATACTGTGGAATGAGCTTTAGTGAATTCCTCCCGGTAGTCATTCGGGATTTCCCCGCGTCTTACAGGAAGAGAGCGAGAGAAAGAGGAAAAATGAGTGGAGGAAGGAGACAAATGAAAAGGAGGAAGTAAAAAAATTTTCTTGGCTTTCCTCACACTCAATCTCATTGTTATTTAACTGTGTGAACTCTGAGAAATCAATTGATGGCTGAATGTACTTCGCTATAGGACAATATAATTTAATCAAAGTTGTTATTTACGATAACGAAGAGGTGTATTGAATGGCGGAAAGTGTGGTGAAGTGAGCGGAATACCTACACGTCGCCCTATTTTATGGTAAAAGAGCATAAACGGAGCATTGTCGTGACATTTATTATCTCTCGCACTCGCTCTTTTTACAATTTCAACTTTCTTGGAATTTGTCATATTAAAATTTTTTAGTGTTCTTTTCCAGTCATTTTTCCTGCTATTCTCATAGTCATGTCGGTTGTTTTCCTCCTCGTGGCGGCAAAACCAACAGCGTGCGGGTTTGCTTGTGGGGCCAATGTTTGGGTCCTTTTCGGGGTGGCGCAAAGTTATTCGCATAAAAAGCACACATTTTGACATGTGTGTGCTTTTATCCTGCGTCCCTCATGGACGTGATGTAATAAAAATGTTTTCCAATGTTGGCACTGACTGATGTGTATCACATTCGCATTATATTATTATATTCTCACCGTCGTGCCACGGAGGGCACAATCAATTGGGAGGATGTTCACTTTTTTCAGCTCATGCAAGACTTGCCCCCGATGAAAGGCTCCCGAAGGTGTTCGCCGCCCCCAAGTTGTTCTCCAGGTCGTCACACGGACCGGGAGAGAAAGGAGCGACCGACCCCCAAACTCCGGGCCCCGAGTCAATTGAAGGGATCTCCGGTTGCTTTTTCTGGGGCGCCTCTCTTGTTCTCCCCAGACGAGGGTCGAATTTCGTCGGAGGGTTGCGATGAAAGAGAGTCCTCTCCTCTGTGGCCAGGCAATCATTTATCAAGATGACTAGTCTGGGGCACATCCTTAGCCCCACAACATGTTATGATTGATTTTTTGCACTCAATGCGAATGGAAATCAATTTCCATCCCAACCTGACTTTTTGCCTCCCGACATATACACGTGAATGATGTCGAAAATATTGAGCCTAAATGGGATACATTATATCGAAATTGGGTTTTCAAGAATCCACCCTCTCTCCATCCATTACCTGAGAAGATGCTTCGCACATATCGAAGCTTGCGGCATTTCTGAATTTCCCATGAAATTTTGAGGATGTAATGCGGATAATCTGTGTTGGAATATTGCGGAAGAACTCTCATGATTCCATAAATGTTCGATTAAATATTCAGACAGCAATTCCTGGTTGAGATATTTGAGAAAACCACTGAATTCTGTCGCTCAGCTTCATAGAATCTGCATGAACAAATGACATCAGAATAATAGCGCAACAGCAATAAGGAGTAAAAGCTCAAATTATTTTTTAGCCTACATCATGACAAGTTTACAACACTTTTTCCTATTGACGTCATTATATGAATAAAAAATTATTGCTTTTCCTTCGGCAACCACTGTAAATGAATAAGCTTTCCTGGTGAAAGTTAACTTTGGGTAATTTTGAGGTAATTTTTGAATTGTCTTCACAATTAAAATGTAATTAAGTGAAACGAGCCTAAATTACAATCATTTAATTTCGTCCTTATCCTAATTTTTATTACACAACTGAATTAGTTATGAAAATTATGAAACAAGCAACATTGAAATTTTCATTTACTTTTTCATGTTCCATCAAAACCTTTGAAATTATCATTTCGTGTGGAATTCTGCGTGAAATTACAAGGAATTCTTTAGTTAATAGCACGTGTTCTACTCAAAATCACATATGTATCGATTAAATTTTCAATTATTGTGAGAATTTTGAAAATTTCTCCCTCAGCAGGTGTTTTATTCAGACATTAACATGACTTCCCAACAATGCGGTATTACCCGTGAAGATTTATCCTAAATTTCCTGTGCGAGACTTCCTCTCAACATACCTTCTATGCAGATTATTTTCAAGAGGGGAATTGCGCCCATGCTCGAAAACCACTTGATCTCATATGACGCTCTAATACAAAATGGATCACATTTAATTAACTCATTGCGCGCCGCTCCGGTACAAAAAAGCCACGCCTGGGGTTGGGGTTACATCACCTGACAAATGGCGCCTTTTGTCGAACGTCACCGCGAAATGACTTTCATGCGCTTCACAAGTCTTATATGGGTGTAATAAAAACGGTTTAATTTCCATTTTATTGTAATAGTGCCGGAGGGTGTGGGGGGAGGGTATGCAAAATTTTCCGTGTTACATATTCACGTGTGTGTGTGTGTGTGTGCTGTTAATGGGTTAGGCGCACATTGGGAAAATCCCACCGTGAGCCCTCCTTTTCGCTGTTTCACACTCAGGGGTGACTCATTTAATTCCACTGTCTATTTCATCCATTTTGCCGAACCTCCCGGTGGAAAGTCTCAATGTGGGATTGTATCTAAATTCGCTCCGAGCCCCTTCTTAATGATGTCACATTCATCAGCCACGCTGGGGTGACTTTGCGGCACAGTGTGAACCGATTGCTTTGTACACTATCTGACCATATATATGACTATTTGGTGATTCCTTGGCCCCAAAAGAGTCCTTCCAATTGACTCACATTGTACACTATTGCCTAGCTATTTCGCTTGTGACACGTTTCAGCCCAGAATAGTGACTTCTTGCACACAGCAAGGAAATTCCCTATCACGAACTCCTGAATATTTATTCAGTGTGACATGATCTTTTTCTTTTACCCACAAAAGAACTCACTCTCATTCACCCCAAACTGCCAAAATATACATGGCAGAGTGAATGGATAGCGTCAATGTGTCTTCCCCGGGCTTTTTCGGGGAATGGTGAATTTGCATTTCACCTGTGCAGAAACACCAATCACCGTCCTATCAAATTCAATACAATTCATTCATGTCGAAAAAAATAATTCTTGCTATTTTTTACCTTTTGACATGAAAGGCAAACAAGGGAAGGCCTCACACATATGGGAGAAGGGAAAATGGATCACGAGAGAATGGCAATAATGATATAAATATGGAGCTTTTCGTATTCACCCTCTTCGCGGATATTTTTCAAGTCGCGATGGGGTGGGTGATGATGAGGTGGGTGACAGTGATGTGTTGGTGTGCTGCGAAGTGAGCCACTTTCGCGAGATGGGGCAATAAACTTCGGCACAAGGGACTGAAGATCAAAGGGAAAAGCACCGGGAGTGTATGGAGTGGTGTGAAAAATTATACCCAGAATTCCTCCTGGCTCTATCCTGTTTCCATGACGATCAGCCTCTGTGGCAGATCCTTTGTGCCATAAGGCCACCTATATACAAGCTTATATGTTTAGTTTTTTAGATGAAACAGAACTATTATTACTCTTCGTGTATTTGTTTTTCTCCTGATGCTCAACATTATTATACTACTGCAGTTGCTGCGATGTGCAAATACTGCAAAGGTGAAAATTTCACCTGACTCACTATCCAGATACTCAAAGATAAACAGATTGACGCAAATGTTGCTGTGTGTAAATAGTGATGAATGAAAGTATCATGTAAAAGTTGTGTATTAGTTGAAAAATAAACAAGCGCAGTGGAAGAGAATTTTTAGAGAGCACAAAAATCATCTTCAATGGAAAGCGCACAAAAAGCAGCAGGAGTTCTCTGCGGTGTAATTTCCATGTATTTAAAGCAAACATCAATGGATTTGCATCAATTGTGGCATTTTGCAGCACAATCGACATTGGGAGCGTTGCACACATAAGAGGGACAATGGCATATTTAATGATGGTGCAATTAAACAAATGGGAAAACATGCTTTTTAATTTGAATTAACAGACACACAGTTACTGAGCGTTGCAGAAGCTTTTTGTCCACTTTCTCATATAGGTCAATTCCAAGGGATTTCACATTAACATGCACGTTTAGAGTACTCGTTTTAATTATAATGGGGAAGAGAATTGTCCAAATAAATCTGTCATTTTGCTCCGTCATAGCTGGTGTGTCTGTGCCTTTTTGTTTTGGGGTTGCGCATGTGGAGTCAGCCTCAAAAATAATGTTTTCATAAATTGAATTAAGTTTGGCGGCCATTCGAAATACACAAACCTCGTGAAAAACACTTTGAGCCAGCAGATAAGAAGGTTCGTGGTGAAGTTTTCCGCATTGGAGTGGAGAATTGCCACTGTTTGTCGCCAAATTACTTCAGCAAATTAGCTCCTTTCTGGATCCATTCCAATTACAGCAGAGAATGCAATTTCTCTTGTTAATTCTATCACTAATATGTCGCTATCAATTTCCCGATAAATATATCCTCCCCTTGTGTCTCTTCTTTGCTGCTCTTTGCCTCTCTCTAAATCATGCTCAATTGATTTCAGAGCTGTGTTTTTTGCTCCACAACCATTTGAATATAATCAATATTTTGAAAGAATATTCCATTTCATTGAATTTTCGAGCCACCAATTTGTCTTCCCTCGACATTTACGGGAGAAAGCGCAGAAACCCTAACACGAAGCTGCTGATAGGGATGCTGAAATATACGTGAAAATCCCACTGGTATGGGAAAAACTTTCTGCTCTCGTGATATTAAGCTGGAAAGTTTCTTGAGGAGTGAGTCTGATTATTGGAAAACCACCAAGTTGTTTTCAACGCACAACACCATATAATTAGAGTGGATTTCAGCTCACAGTGTGGCTGTTTCCCACATTATTTCCTCCGAGACATCCAATCTTCCTACACTCGTGCTCCTCACCCAGTCACGATGAAATTGATGAGGACACAGTGTGAGTTGATGGAAAATTCAGGAAATTGTGCTAAAATAATACAAAATCTACCAAATAGTTCAAATGACGACTATGGTGGAAATTGCAATGGTCTCTCGGTGAACCATCATCACAATTGTGGATGTTTGTTAATTGTCGACTGGGAGGGAAACATTTTCAATGCTGGATAAACTTTCCGACACGCATTTGAACTTCCATCATGACCATAGTTCGAGGGAACAAGGGACATTGTTGGGTCACACTGAGAGAAATTTTATCGCAACTTAATTAAATTGGCCATTGTTAATTTTGCGTTGTAAGACAAACATTAAAAAAAATCTTAGATGTGCAATTCAAAGGATATCAAAGAAAATATGGACTTTATGAGCTACGTGAAACAATATGGTTCCGTAGCAAAACTTTTATTTCCCAGTATTCTTCAGAAATTTTCATCGTGTGACCAAAGGACGAGGAAGAAAATTGCGGTGGGTAAAAGTTCTGTCTGCCTCACAATTGGTGTGTATCTCAACTTGTCGCCTGACCAATTTTCACATCTCAAAGTGGAACTCAATTTAAGAAATTCAATTAAAATTTGGCGCCACTCACCCTGTTACACACCCTCCTGACCGTCCTCATGTGGCGCAGCACGGTCCCTTTCGTGTGTGGCTTCGCCACGTCTACACCCACGCTTTTGAGTTCTTATACCAGTGCGGGAATCTCTTGCGCAAATCTCACATTGAATTTTCAAGTTTATATCGCGATGCGGGAGTTATTTTCACCCCCAACCCATGCAAGTCTTATTGGGTGTTGAATGGTGGTAAATTATTGGCTTTTTTCCTCACACATGACATTCGCCATTCAACAGCTCGATCCCTTTTCTCACCCCTCCACCCGCGAAGAGCGGGAATTTTCCATTCATTGACTTTATCATTGCTGCGCGTCGCGAAGTTGGGCCAGGAGGGAAAATTGAGAGACAAAGCCCGAAGATTTTTCTTGTCAATGCTGGGTGGGACGGCAGAAACAATGAAAATCATTACACTGTGTTTTTCAGTCACGGTTTTTCGCACCCTCTTCACGATCCGCCACGGCATCATCCATCGTGTGCTGCTGTGGAAGGAGACTCAATGATAAGGAATTCATGAGGGATGAGTGGAAAAAAGACAAAAGGATTGCCCTTTTCGCTTCCTTCTCCTCACACCAAACTGAGATATATTAGCTGAATGTTGCTTTATCTTCAACTATTAGGAACGTGATGAAGTGAATATTGCGATAAATAAATTCATAAATATGCAAATATGAGAACTCATATAAATACTTTTGGGAACGACAAGAAAAAAGGACAACAGAATCCTCCATCCAAGAGTGGGGATACATTTTTAATTAAAAGAAAAAAAAACGAGGGTAAAAATCCTCTCAGAATGAAACTCGTTAGTCGAGAAGTTTGAGAAATAAATTAGAAATATTATCTGCTGTTCTTCGAAAATGATGTCTTGCACAGTGTTCAACTTAAAAAAAAATTAATTGAGCGAGATGAAAAAGTCAATAAATTGTGTTCTTCATCTCAGTTGATCCTCTCGCCATGCTGTGATGAGGAGTGTTTTCAGAGATGCTATGAAAATAATCCATCATCATGCAAAATTAACCGACTTCTTCACGAGTCATTGAGAAATCATGAACTTTCCACTAAACGAACTTTCACACATCATTTGCACTCTCGTAAGAATAGAAGAGAATTTCGCAGAGGATTGAGAAGTGTTATCAAAATTTCAGTGAGTTGCTTAAAGAGTTCGTGGAATTTTTGTACAATTTGGCGTACAAAATTTCCATTAAGCATAAGTACATTTTTACAATATTGCCTCCTAACATTGGCCTACCTAAAGGTTTTCCAAATGAGCACTTTCTCTCAATTTTAATGAACTTCTTAACCCCTGAGTTGAGAGTAAATTTGAAGACAACGATAATGAAAATTGAAAAGTCGTCACAAATTATGAACCAGTCTAGCAGCCTGAGAAAATTTTCCATTTCCCTGAGAATCCCTATCAAAATATATCCCTCAAATTTATGCAAAGATGACTGTAGATGTTCGGGAGATCACCCATGGGTGTTAAGAATCATCCAATCAAGGAAGAATAATATTGCAACATGGGAAATTGGAATTTGCTCCTTTCACACACACACACAAACCCTTAAACCCATTTCCCATGTTCATTTGTGTATAATGTTCATGTATCAAATTTGAAAATTGCCATTCCGGCGACATCCTTAATTGCTGGAATAAATTCAACCGAGAGACCCTCTCTCTGGATCGCTTTTTCGCCCGCAAATCCTCTCTTGGAGTGAGAGGAGAGATAGAGACCCGTCAG
The DNA here is from genome assembly GCF_947086385.1 of Phlebotomus argentipes. Classification (NCBI taxonomy): domain Eukaryota; kingdom Metazoa; phylum Arthropoda; class Insecta; order Diptera; family Psychodidae; genus Phlebotomus; species Phlebotomus argentipes. Next base: position 2,796,322 of record NW_026776174.1, read on the forward strand.
GAAGGGCAAGAGTGTAAGAAGGGGATAATTAACAGATTTTATATTATACGGCAGACTTCGGAGACACAAAACTGTCAAAACTTTGTGTGCACACTCTGGGTGGGTGGATGATGTTCTCATGGGTGTGGTGGTCGTCTCGATATCAATGGTCTATGACATCACACCCGAATTTCCTCAGTGGAAGTGGCTAATGAACGATTCGAGCAATTAATTACAGTGTCAATGCTTTAAACTTTGTATATACAGCCATGAGGAAAGGGGGCGTGTGAGCTTTTTTCGGGCGCTCACAGAAAAAAGCTCCCTAACTTTCCCGTTGAAGGCGTTAACGAAGATTATCCCAAGTGAGTTTACCGACTCACACTTCTATATATAAATTCAATAAGAACAGCACGTGGAAGACAGAAGAGAGAAATAATTTCCCAATTTTATCCCCAAAGTATTTTCTCGTGCTTGATGAATTAAAAAAAAATCTCTCCTGCAATAAATTCATTGTGCAGCAATAATTCTCGACAAATAGCCAAGTTCGTGGATTGGGCAGAAATTGGGCACATTCGGACGATAAATCAAGTTCTTTGCCACTTTTCCTTTGTCAGGCTTCCTCTTTTCTTATTCCGCGTGGCCTCATTCTCGTACACACACACACACACTCACACGCATCCAAATCCTTTGGACAACTCGGCTGAGCTTTCAGGATGGGCAGGAGGGCAGTGGGTGTCAAGGGATGGAAGCTTGCACAAAAAGACGTACACCGTCTTTTCGCATTTGCATAAGAGTTTCTTGATGTATCCAAAACATCATCAATTACCATACCGATAGCGCTGTACAGAACTTCGCAAAAACTTTTCCGAGTTTTGCTCCATGCTAATTATGCTTTGCAACAATTTTTTTTTTTGCGTTCTTTAATGTTTGTGGAAAGTAAATGATATCCTTGGCAACTTTAAGAAAAGTTGTACATTGTAACACTGAATTAGCACATTAAATGACACAGTGTCAATTATAATAACTGTTTAAACAACAGACACACTTGTGTCGGCGAATGTCTCAACCTTGGGCAGAGCAAGGGTGAGCTTTTGCCGGTCAACGGACGGGACTAAATAAACAAAATATCTCTCCAATTGTCACGATGGGCTTTTTGTGGCGTCCGATGAAATTGGCAATATTGGGTGGAGTCTCTAAAAGTAAGATATGTTGTTGGGTTATAAGCAAGAAAAGGTTAGATTTCATGCAATATAAATTATCCCTCGGGTCCATAAAAAGATTGTCACAATTTATCCACTCACGTCGTGGGCAAAATGTGTGGAGAAGAGAGGGTTGATTTTAAAGAACAAACCCCATTTGTCAGTCAATGAACTATATCTTATGTTCAACTTTTTCCGCACTCGTTGAGCTTTTTATCTGGTCGATACTCTGGCGAAGAGTTATGACGCTTTTTTTCTCTCAGGCGCGACTCTCAATGATAATGCAAAATTGCGAGAATATATGTTGTGCGAATGTGTTCAGCATTAGCTATCGCTTCCATCGCGGTTTGTCTTTTCGGTGGAGGGAAAATGAAAAATAAATTCTCCTCTGGGGAGCAGTTACCCACAAATGGTCGCACAAGGAGTGGCGACAAACTTTTGGCCAAGAATTTAAAGTGCTTTCACATTTTACATGAGCAATCAAATCCGATTTCACTTAAATCATTTATCCGGGCATGTGCCAAAAGTAGCATTTCTCACACTTTCCTTCAAATGCTCACATTGTTTGGTGGTGAAATTCCCATCCATGACTGTGTCTCCAACTGAAGATTTGTGCTCAAAACTGGACTTTTTCTTTTTCTCGCACAGCAAAAGTTCACCGTCAAATTTTCATGTTCCTGGCTGCACATTCTCCAGGACCAATTTATGCTCTCTCTCTCTCTTTCTGCTCTGCCGGAATAACATAAAATTCCGCCCAGTGCAAACTCTTGACCCAATGTCTCATTACTTGTGCCGTGTGCTGCAACTAACTGCTCTTGTGTTTATTCATTTAAGCTCGTGTGTGCCTTTTTCGGAACGACGGAGCTTTCACTTCCGCCCGGAAACTGCACACGTACAGTATAAAACTTTCATCTGACAGTCAACGGAAATGGTTGAAAAAATGAAATTTCGTTTTTCACATGGAACGTCGGAGAAAACTATTATTCATCGTGGGAGTGAGAATGTTCCATAACTGCTTTATAATTGCATTCTGCAGATGCCTTTTCTTATCATCCAGAGCTCTTCTTTCGCCACTTCCTATCCCCCTTTTTGTCACCGAAGGCGATGGAACAAAAGGATATACGGAAACACTTCCAAATAAAACATTTTTCTCGTTATTATATGCATGTTTTATGCGGTTTTGATATGGGTAACTCGCAAATGATAGTGCAACACAATAATTTTTTTTTAGTCATAAACATTATCCGGAAATTGAATTGTCTGGTTATACATATTAAGGTGCTTTTTCTCTCTTGCTTGCGCACGTAATTTATGATATACGCAATGTTTGAACATGAAAATGTCCATGCATTAATTAAATGCAATAAAACACTGATTTTATAATGACTCTTAATGCACGAGTTGCCAGTAAATAAGTGAATATAACATCGAAAAGTTGCGAATTAATAATACTCGCCGTATAGTCAAGTCCCTAGCAGTTTAATTCGAAAATGGCTGTGGAAGCGAGCAAGAAGTAATCCAGTAAGAATCTATTTTAATTGTGCGTGCAGAAATGGAGGAAACTTTCAAGTGATTCTTCACATTTTCATGTGGCTTAATTTTCTTAATGAAGCAGCAAGACGACAAAATTGGAGTCGAGTGTCAAATTAATCTTCATTGCATCGGCATCAGGGAGCAGCAAATAAGTGGAACTCCGTCCCAACCACCCCGAGAGATGAGTGTGAGGGCAAAAGGCTGCAGAAGCGCACTATAAATTAGCAATTATAACTTTGTTCTTTCGCAATCTGGTGGAGAAACATCTTCCGGCACGAGGGATTCACCCCTCCCAGTGTCATCAAGTCACGGATTTCTCACTTTGGGGAGCGAGGGTGAGGCAGCCCGGGAACTTTGGCACTTAAAAGTGTGTGACTGGTATCTGGAGATACCCACTTTTCTGCCCATTTACACCCTCCTCCTGACTTGTTGTTCCGCTCACACAAGATTTATACTCAGCTTTTTTCTCAATCCTCAACGACCCAGTCCTGGTAATGCCTTTTGTATTGTGACAATCGCCGAGGCAGCGAAAATCTCCGCACGGGAATGCAGAACACTTTACTTAAATGTCTCGTAATTTATTGAATTCTCCACTCATTAGAGAGGAAGAAAATTCTTAAGTTTTCCTCGTTCATGGGAGCTTTTGTTACAATCTTTTGCCTTTTTTATCTCAATCTCTTCAGTGCTTTTCCCGAGCATTTTCACGAATGGGCATTCTCTCTTCCTCACTCTGCATTCCCGCGAAATGTGGAATCGTCGAGCCGAAAAGAGGGCATATCTACATACAACCACTGTACTTCCAGATTTATTTCAATTTTTTCCTACCTACAGAGATCAAGGAAATTCCTTAACCCTTTTGTAAAGCTGTGCTGTAAAGATAAAATTTCGCTTGGTGTAATCAATGTGATTACATTTCTTCAGTATTCCTTCAAGATGATAATCTTTATCCAATTTCAAATGTATATTTGTAAGAAAATTGTACACAGTTGCACAAATAGCAGACATTATGATAATTTAGATGAAGAAGGCGCAACTCAGTGAATAAAAGGAAGTCAGGAATGAAAGCAAGAAAAGGAGATATGAGAGAAATGTAAGAGCTTAATATTTTCAACTTTATGAAATGAAAAATATATGTGAATCTCTTAACATAGTCTCAAGACTGGTAAATGGAACATAAAGAGCTTATTTTATTTTATTCATAAAAAATATAACTTGCATTCTCTCTGCCGCCCCGAAAAAAAGAAAGGGAAACTTTTCGCCCGTAGACTCATTTTGCAAAGTGGATGGATGACTTTTGAAGTGGAACATTCGTATTAATGCCGCTTTTTTCGCTGACTTTCACCCGCTTGCGTTGAGTCTTGCGGTGGGCGAATAATTTTTAAGTAAATAAATAAACTCTCCTCTCTAGAGTTGTGTGTTCTCGGCAACAATTAAATAGGCTAATTTCTTCGTATTCCCTGTTCTGGGTCAACAATGTAATTTTCAAGGGATGTTTTTTTTTCTCTTCATAAATCTCTGAGAGTATTTTCAAATTTTCCACCTCTTTGTGTTCTGCCAATGTGAAAAGAGCAACTTTATAAGCTCATTTCGAACAATGAGACGAACTTTTTTCTCTCCAAATAAATAGCCATAGTCAGTGAAGAATGGGAAAACAGGGAGCAGAAGAATGGCTGGTTGGAAATTGAGGCTAAACGTGGCGAAGATGGCCCCAATAGATTGGCTTGACAAAACGGGATATTCATGTATGATTCTGTCCTAATATTCCTCCTTTCTCATTTTTCTTTGCAACTCCAATATCTTGGGGATGAGAAATATTTGCTGATTCACCCACTGACAAATACATATTAATGTCACGACAGAAGCCCAGATGGGGAGTGTCCTTTTGTCCTCAATGGGAGATGTCCTCTAAAGAATTCACACTCTTTCTTCTCGCCAACAGATAAATCACGGGGAGACGCAGTACTTCTACACCACTGACAACCTCATCATGGCGCACGCAAGCCTCCGCCTGCAACTCCAAAGCAGCCACTTTGGCGGCCCGGTTCCCAGTGTGGGCACAGGCCTGGTAATGCGGTGTACCGCCGAAATCGGGAACCTCTATCAAGAGTACACGGAAGTCGAGCTTGGAGTGCCGCAGCGGGATCCAATTCCAGCGCGAGGTTTGTGGATGTTCTCATTACCATTTGCACTGCATGATTTTCATTTTCACACCCTGAAGACCTTCCACAGCAAGTCTGCAGCGAGATGACGAGATTTCATGCTTTCGACTTTTAATTAGTGTTTTCAGATTGCTGGAAACTCTGCGAGTGTTTGAGAATCACTGCGCAAATGGGAACTTGTACCTATTATTTACTCATTACGTACAGCGAATCAGGATGCGAAGAGGATAATCAGTGAAATTCATTTGCAATAGTTATTCTCAAATGTTATCGTAAACTTCAACATGAACAGACAGACAGTTTTCCTGAAATACGAAAAATCATGTCAATTTATTACACTCATTTCCACGCAAAGAACAGTAATAACACGATTTTTTTTTAACCCACAAAATGTGTGAAAGTAAGCGGTTGTAGGTGGATAAATTGTGGTAAAAATCGTGAAAAGCTTAGTGAATAAAATTGCTCAGAGCCAAACTCCAATAAAACAAATATTTTCCAATATTATTGCGTTTCCATCGAGGAGCTTTTTGTCGGCAATGAGCCCATTTACCAACAGTAGTTAGTGTCGAGGGATTTTTCCCGGGCATCGCTGGTCTATGGTTGAAAATGGAAATGAATTGATGTAACTTTTGCTAAAAATTCATATTTATGATACTGTACAGGCACTGTTTCACACATTGACTGCGTTTTTCCTCCCATATCACACTTTTCGCGTCTCCACAAGTGTTTTCCTCTGTGGAATGGTAATCAAATTATTTGATAAAACATGACAATTACAGATGCATTTTGACTGAGGTTCTCTGAATTTTCCACTGTCGCGCGGTCGAAAGCTCATCGGAATTGCATATCTCCCGGCGATATTCAGTGAATTAGGCGACCGTTGGCCATTGTTCAAAATTGCTATGATTCTCCTCTGGTTTTTTTTTTGTGCAAATTTGATTTACTCTGCTCTTTTTTCCCTTACTATTTCAGTGACATCATCTCGATCTCATTGTCATCACGCAGATCTCCGGCACTTGCTGTTTACTTGGATTGCATCATTTGTGATGGTGCGTTGCGTCAATGTGAGATAGTTACTCTACTATTAAGTACACTTCTTAAGATTTAGCAGCAGGAAGATGAGAAAAAAAATTGTGAGACAATGACACAATGGAATACTCCACTTAGAAGCTTCTTGATGAATTTATAGGACAAAGAGAGGCGATGACGTGTGAGGAAATTATTAGTGAAGAGTTTGTATGCGACATTGAGAAATTTTTAGTTAAAGAAAAATATACGCATTTTAATAGACAATTAATGGTGTTGCATAAGGATGAAAGACATGATTTCCATTACATCTAAGGTAAGGCAGCAGCGCAGTAATCAATAAAATATGTGTAGGTAGAGGAATAAAAAAGAGATCAAAAGAAAGAATGTAAATATTCAAGTTCTATCTCACAAAATGATTAATTCCTTCTGAAGAACTATTTTTCCCCCATACTAAAGATTAATTGAAAGTGTTATATTTGTATAATCATATCTTATGGTAAGACTCAATGCAGATGGTAAAAATAGAGATACTTTAATGTAAATGGCTGTCCGTCCTCGAAAGAGCGATTACTTCATCGAAAGCATCTTCTATATAAGATTAAGTGTCTCCCGCTGTAAGAATTCATGCGCGACAGTACATAAATATTTCACATCAATGGAATTGTCAAATAAAATGAAATAATTGACATAGAAACTATCCATATAAAATGATTCCTTTATTTAAACAAAGAGCTCCATGCAATGTTAAAATGTTTAATAATTTCGTAAATGGCGAGGAAAAACATACAACTAATATCCGGAAAAATGTCGAAAATTAATTGAATTTTAATGTTTATACAATAAAATGTAATAAAGGACGAAAAGGGCAAAAAGTAAACAATGGAAGGAATTATTAAAATTACTGATATGAAAATCGAATAAGCCTAAAGGGAATTAATGTATAAATATTACTATTGTAAAATATCTATAATATAAATGAATGGAAATAAATTTCAAACATGAATACTCAATAAATCAAAAGCCAGCATTTTTTTTTGTTCAAAATCCCACAACATTCAATATCTTCAATACGCTTTTGTTGGCAGTTTCTGACGAGCGTCAAATTGAAAAGATACCTCAAAAGTTCTCTGGGGTGAGCAAAAAGCGCGAGAAACTAGTTTTCCTCTCTTGGATACTAATTCATTTCGCATTGACATTGTTTTTACCCATGCACTTAGCACGAGAGGAACAAGTGAAGCACTTGAGTGGTATTTCTGAAAAACATTGAACTTGGCCCATAACTAGCATAGAGATATTAATAAATACATGAGGTCGGTTGGGACAAAGGAGGAACAAGCAGAAGCGTACACAGTTGCAGATTCAACACGATCATAAATCATTCTTTTTCGCCAACATCTTGATTTGTCCAAAACTCCAGTGTGGAAACAATGAAAAAGTGAACATACAAACGCTTGATGTGCATAAATAAAATCGATGAGATAATTTATTGTGGCGATTTTGCAATATTTTTAACAAACAATTAAAATCATTCAGTTAAGTATTCGCGCACGAGTAATGCATTTACAGCAGGGGGTGATCAATGGGCGGAATTTGTGGAGCACAAGAGAAGAGAGAAAATTGCGGCAAAACCTAGAAAAAAGCAAAAAAAAAACCGAACGAATTTAAAATTTCATCAATAATAAAGTGTGGATTATTAATTTACATGAATTGATATGTTTATTGCATGAAACATTTCGATTCATTTTTCTTTTGCATAAAAAACTATAATTCCATTAAACTAGTTTTGCACAAAACCATGAATTTTAAATTCACAGGTTTGTGACTTTTCAGTAATAACACCCAGAGAAAAAAGAACATTTTTTCATGTAGTTTTCCGCCTTTGGAAACCATCACGACCTCCTCTCTCACATTTCACCACATCGATGGAATAATAATTCATTCAATCAGCATGTTAATCCAATAAATAAAATATGAATTCAACAAATCAAGCGAAAAATTTTATTTATTGCAAATTCTATGGACATTTACCGCCACTTATTGGGGTTAGGAAGTGGGATTTTGGGCGGAACACTCAAACGCTGTTTCAATATTGGTGGTGAAAAAGCAACGTAGAGCGTGTTTACCGTCATCGCAATTGATGAATTAATTCCATCTAATGCTGATTTATAATGCAAAAAGTGATAATGTTTGCGGTGGCGGACACGAAAAGCGATCTGTTGGACTTTTGCCGCAAACTTTTCCCGCGCGTGGAGTAATTTTCAGGCATGATGGGGATGGATTTGGTGCTTGCTGTCCGCCGTTTTGAAGTAAAATTCGCATTTTTAATTGCGCCCCGGGGTGGGTACGCGATATGGGGCTGGGCGTAATTCAATTCCAATGAGATCGTCAGCCCGTGGCGGTGGGAAAAGGGCGCCCACAGCCGAAACTTTCCGTGTGGGACTGAAGCGAAAGGGAGCGGATTGTGGTCTGAGGGCTGTTGTGTCGGTTTATTTGGTTGTTGTGCGGCGAACGCTGAAGTTTTCGCTGTGCGGGAAAACGATAAAGTTTTCCAGTGGAGTGCCAATGAGTCTGGTGTGGTCGAGATGTTTGCACTCTGGTAAGTGGCTCCCTGACTCCTCACACGACACCCAACCAGCAACTCTCCTTGGCGCCGCTTCCTCACACGGAACGAGTGGCTTCCACCCAGCCACCGTCGCCCACCGAGAGCTCAAAAGTGCTGCGAAGACATTGGGCCAAGCACCACGAATGCCCAATTCGTAATTTATAGTCTGACAAAAGTATACACAACAAATGGCACGGCTATTTCTCACAATCCACCCTCATCGAGAGTCTCGATGGAAAAAAAACACGACTTCTTGGAGAGTTGAAACAAATTTTGATATATTGTGGTGACTTTTTGTTAATTTTCTGATATGAGAGATGTGACAAAGGACTTCTGGAAATAGTGCCTTGAAATGGATTCAAAGATGCTCCAAGATTCTGTCCTGAATAATTTTTCCACGAATTGTATCTCAGAAAAAAGAACAACAGTTACTCAACATTTTTGAATAAGGAATGTACGTACTTTTGCGATGCATGTAAACTCCGGGTTAAATCTTGCATTTTCTAATGGGAAATTGTGTCAAAGAGTACTGAAGCGCTATATTAAATCATTTGCTTGAGAAGTAACTTGAGAGAGTGCTGCAAAGCTTGATGATAAAAGAGCAGAACTTGGCATTTCTGCGTTGTCCTTTCTTTGTCCTTTGACTTCCTTTGAGCGCTCATTCAAATTTATATGCATGAAAAATTAAATTTTTCCTGTTCATATGGAATGTCCCGGCATGAAATGAAATATTTTAAAGATGCTTTAATTTGTCGGTAATTCAAACACTCAAGAGTTCAGTGAATACTTGCTATCCATTGATTTCTATAAACTCCCTTCGGATTTTCACAAACTACCCGTGTTGAGTGAATAACTTTCGTCCCGACACACCTCATGTGTGGCAGGAAGAGGAATTCACATCTATTCAATTCACTATTTGGTCTCAAACCCATATTTGAAAGTGCATTGCAAAGTAGCTTTGATCCTCTCCTAATGGATATTCACTTTCCATTCCGTTTATTGGCAGAGTGTTTATCACCTTGACTGGTGAGTTCACACTGCGCCAAGTTATTTGTGCACCATCGTGTGCGATGTTGATCGGTGCTTGGGAGAAAATTGATGTGACATGCCTATGAAAACACCTTCGCTTAAACCTACAAATGATCGTTAACAGTGTAATTGGTGATGGTGGTTCACTGGCAATTACCACACTTACGCCATTTATACGCACTCTATCCCCCATTAAGAAGGCTTCTTTTGTTGCCTCACTCCAGCGGCAAATTGACGTGCGGCGGCTCTTCTTCATACTCAAGGCCGCCGCAACAAGTACAATGGCACTTGACTTGGGCTCAAAAATGGTTCGACAGGTTGGATAAATTCCACATGCATAGTAAAACAATAAGAAAAAGAGCGCACAGACCATCGATGATGATGTTTCATCTACAATCTCATAGGCATGCGAACGCACTTAAATTAGACTTGCACAGTTTCCAATGCTCTGCGGCAAATTTCACTTGACAATGTCAACGGCACACGATTTGCAATTTTGACCACTATATGGTTAATAATGAGATAATGAAATTGCAGCAAATTAATATTTCACAAGGTATTGAGTGGGAAATTGCAGTGAATAATTTAATAACATCACCACTTAATTACCACTCAAATTGTGCTTTTTACTGGGTTTTTTATTATTAAATAATTGCCATTACATTTTGGCAATGTTGCGAGAAAATTCGAGATAAAGCGATTAAAAATTGAAGTTCAGAGAGCTTAAGCTGCTTATTTCACTTTCCGGGCACGTTCGTGGGGAAAGAGAAAATTATGAAATTAATTGGGCTTGATTTAGAACACAGTTTGCAGTAAAAACTAGAGTGCATTACAAGTGAATTTTATTGTGTGAAATAATTGAAATTTCTGCATAAACACAATCCTAGGAGGAAATGGATATAAGAAGCATGTGAGAAATTATTTTAGTTTCCAACACTTTACAATAATTGCCATGCAAAGTTTTAACGCCTGCAATGAACGCCCGAAAGCAACAATTTAGCCACAATTTTATCATTTAAAACCTAATAATGGGTGAACACATGAATTAAATTTTCGCCTGAATTGCACTACGGGGAAAATTAATGGATAAAACATGCGTAGAGCGAAAGAATACTCGCGAACACCCAATTTTTGGAATTGTCAGTGGGTAATTGTGCAGTGAACTCCGCGGAGTTCTGCGTAGCATTTTCGCATAGAGTACTTGCGCGAATGGGATTTAATTAATTGACACATTATAAGTGGGTGTGGTGTGAGCGAATAATTAGCCCTAATACGATACCATGTAATCGTCATTGCGAGGTAATAAATTATAATCAGCTTAAACGTGCTCACCGTGAATTGCATGCATAAATAAATGGACACAAAGGGTCTCCGAATGGCCACTATCACTTTGCCCCTCTGCATCCCCCTCTGGAAATGCAGCAACCACGCCGCAGGAGAAAATTTGCTGGCTTCCGCGTGATGTGACTCCAAATCCAATCCCGGAATAGGCAATTTTATTCAATGCTATACAGTCATCTGGACAAGTTGGCAATTGCACAGTGCCTATAGCGCTCAGATTTAGAAACAAAACAGAGATGTGAAGCCCCATGCAAGGCCTAAAATGGTGAATGAGCAATCACACACGGTGGCTTCTGCCGGGGAGGATGAGGAAAAGCGGATTAAATGATATAATGCGACACAAATCCACATGTTAAAGTAAACAGAACCACTGTCGCATTGTTTAATTATTTCACTTTATCTTCTACCTCGCGTTTTGCGTGACAAATCAACGAGAATATTCTGTGGATGTTGCTCTTGGATAAAATAGCGCAGCATCAACTTCCAATCGGAAGTTTCCCTATTCGACTCCTTGACCTCATTGTCCTTTCACTTCTGCTGTTCTCTCAGGCAAATGAGTGGGACGTGAGCATGGCGAAGGAATTCAACGCCTTTGTCAAGTGTCATTTATTAATAGCTTCATATTGAAGTTTGGTATTGAAACTAAATGCTGAGACTCATCGATAAACCCACTCAGCTTAGATTTCAAATTGATGCATTCGCAAAGAACAACTTTTTATGTTTCTTTTATTCAATTGATCCTCCGTGAATGGTTTTGCCACAATTTTTTTGCAATATTCTCCTGACAAAGTCAAATAATAATTAATCAAAACGATAATTGCTTTGGAACACAAATATACACAGATCACATCGAGGAATCCCACAAAAGATTCTTCTGTATAAATACAAACATATTTACCGCAAATCTCAAACTCACTCTGATAAGAATCCACATAACAATATTCATAAATCTTTCGTACAAAATCGATGCCATTAGTTTGTCTTCTGTCGCATCTCTTAATATACTATATTGTTTCTATTAGCGAAACAAATTTAAATTTATTCACTAAAATACAATTATGATAGAATTTGAATAATCGTCAATTACTTAGACCAGTGCTAAAGTCAATGAGCTGAGCGAATTTCTGCAGTATCCGAACGAGCTGATCTCGCGAATGGCTGCGATTTGGATTTTATTTTGAGCCAAGGAATGTTTTCATTATGCAATTAGCTCAATTTCTAATCTTTGCCGGTTCTCCCATGGTTCATTTGCCATGATTAAGATATGCAAATAACGCGAGAAAAATATTTGGCTCCAACAGCACTTCGGTTCTCATGGAAATCCGCATGTGAAGCACTTCTCTTTGGGCTGCCAGCTCGTGGGTTGACGGGGGGGGGGGGTGTCGGGGCGTAGAGACTAATTAAGTGGTGGTGAATATTATATCTCTGATGCTGGGCTGAGAGCTTCTGAAAGCTTGTCTGTTGGGGAGAAAATTGACACTTTCGCAGTGGATGTTGAGCAAAGCTCATCATCATACCCGTTATATTTGAATTAAAATACACTCAACATGTGATAAAATCGGCAAATATTTCGCTGTGTTTTTCATGGCAATAAAAATTGAATTATTTAATACAGGCGGTGAATAGCTGAGTGTGTCTTCCCTGTGTGTTCTCCTTTGTGTTATTCACAGTGAATTGATAATGATTTCATCGTAACATTTCTATATCGCAAAGTGGGCTTCAGACGCCCAAAACCAGACGTGTGCTGAGAGAAAGATTTTATATTACACCTTCGCGAATTGAGGTCAAATCTGGTGGAATTATTTGCATGTCGCCTTTTCTCACCTTCTTCCCGAGGCATATCCATATCATATGGCGAATTTTTCATCAACAGACACCATCTGATGACTTCTGATTGAGTTGCTGGACAAATTAATATTTCTTGGTTAAAAAATTGCCCGCCATTAAGCAACTCCACCCTGTGCAGTTAACGGAAGAGGCGGACTTTCAAAGAAGATGATTGACTGGAGAGTTGATCAACTCCTGGGTGTTCTCGTGTGGCGGCGGAGTGAGGAGGGAAAGCACCGGGAGCGAATTCGCGGACTTACTTAACACCTCGGTGACCCATTGAATGACATGCAGTTGGGTGAAACTTTGCTCCGCAACCTGGCAGAATGCAAAAGTAACACGTAGAAGTGTGGTAATACTGACGCTGATGAGTCCGACGGCGAAGCGAATCGACAGAACATACCTGCAATGTCGAGGTCATTCTCTGACCTTGTTCCTTCTCTGCTCTGCTTGTCCGCTTTGTGCCATCATTTCGCGGATGCACGCGCCTTTTTTGCCGTCGATGCGGAGGAGAGATGCCACAATTGCCACCCAATGGAGAGTCATCTATTGAATTGCATCGACCACACTGGGGCGCAAGTAATGTGGAATCCCAGAGGGAGATTCTCGCTATTAAACCATTGATTTGCTCTATTAATAAAGTGTGATGCTCCCGCCATGAGTTTCTGTACTTAATAATTTGTGCATTCAGGAAGGCTTCCGCGCCCCAAAGCTCACGTACTCGCGTTGTTTTCCACCGAGGAGCGCGCACAAAAGTATCTGGGAATGCTGCAGAGCTCCTCAAATGATCCGCTGATTGTGTACTTCCATGGAAGAATTTCTACATCAATTGGCTGGTACACAGACGGTGAATGGCAAATTGAGAACTCCCATCAAACTGATATAAATCCTCCAGACATCAAAAACCTCCCACCATCAAATTGCAGCATCCTTCCGATCCTTCGTAAGAGAATGAATACCTTGGCAAAATATGGTCGCTCAATTTATAGGCAATAATTTGATTTTAATTGGCAACAAATATTGATGAAATACCAACGAAACGCACGCTTTGTACAGAGTAGAAGCAAATAAGACGAAATTTCCGTATATACTTTGGATGGCTTAATGAAGGCTTTCAATGCCTGATATTCAAAGACAAATTCTTGGCATCCACTTAGATTTTCCTTTGAACGGGATTCTAATTAGTGAATCGCGGAAATCTGCGACAATTTTAAAGCGACCCCCAAGATTTATTGCAAACTAATTAGAAGTGATTGAAATTTTGTAAATTCCCTATAAAAATAAATTAATTCCAGGATTAGAATCGCTTTGTTTCATCCTTTCTACAACCTTGGATTTTATGACATCGCTTCTGTATAACTCATGCAGAATTATTCACGCTAAAAGTACAGAGCTGCTACATTACTCGAATATCATGACTGCAGGGCAATAAAAAAAATCAAAGACAAGAGATTTTCCATTACGTGAGGTATACATAAAGCACATTATGACTCTAATTAACCTCATGCGCTTGCGGCGGTGCTCTTGATATAAAGGAACAGATAAGGGTTCTGAATAAAATATCAGGCAAACTTCTAAAATTATGCAAATGTACGAGTGTCTGAGTGGAAATGCACTGAAGGTGTGGATTCCGTCCGCCCTTCCTGTGTTCCCCGCCGAAAAATGTCATGAAAATGTTTCAGAGAGTGCAGTGACATCGTCCGTTCCGCAGAATGATGTCACTCACCGCAAAGTAAACACCTTGTAGCATCAGTGGTCACATTTAACAATGCATAATTCATATAATCACTTTATTAATGACCAATTTGCTGGTTACAAATGCGCGCAAATAATTTTGAAATACTGAAAAGAGCTTCTTGGGAACTCGGAATTTATCATCTTTGTGGAAAGAAGGTCCATCGCTGAGCATCCTCTTATTTATTCTTTCACTTAATACACATTGACGTGCGTGGTCACAGTGCTCCTTTGTGTGTGCCACTGATCTGCTGTATATTAAGTCCCCGGCCTGGCAGTGGTCATCAATTTCTGTGCGTCTGTCGAACACGGTGCCGCGAATGATGAGAGATGCTTAATAATATAAAAGTCTAATTGCTAGTCGTCTGTCTTGAGGGGTGTTCTCCTGAAAATTCATATAAAATTGGCTATCCGCCCCAATCGTTTTCTCTACACCCGTAATTGTGCGCACTTCAATTACAGATTGAGAGTGACTTTGCCACTATTTTTAATGATGAATCCGCAGCCTGTTTGCAATCGTCGACGAGTAATCAGCATGAAATCTGTATTCGATGCATGTAAACAATCCGCTCTTGGGAATGTCATCATCGAGAAAAAAGACATAAAGAATACATTTTCCACACTTGAACGATGAGCATCACTTCCGTTGCAGAAATGCAAGAAGAGACGCCGAAAGAGTGTCCAGAATGTCTCTTTGCTGATAGCGCAGAGTTGAGATAAAAGTTCAGTCACAATTGAGTAAAATCATAAGGAAAGAAAGTAGAGGAAATACGATCACACATCAAATGATAACAATTGGATAGTTTGTGCGCGAAAAATCTAACGCCTCAGCGTTGAACTTGTTGCAGAACCTAAGGGTTAACTACGCGCATTCAACGCCACGATTCAATGGAATTTTACCGGTTGGTCATTGCTTTTATTTGCTCCTTATGCGACTCACAATGTATCGCCGAATGGGCACTTGAAGTGAGATGCAGCATGAGTGAAGCCCAGTAATTGGGAAGACGATGCAATGTGATCCTCGCGAAGCATGAAATGATATCTTGAGTTTGGCAATGTGGGAAATTGGACTCTGGAGAATATAGTGAGAAGCACTCATGATGAGTGTCTCTGGGAGTGTTGCCGAAATCTCCGGAATACTAATCAAGACAGTGGGTATCACCTCAAGTGCGGCCACGGCACGTTCACTCGGATATATTGACACAGTTTTCATTCCTTTTCCCAGCGCCGTGAGAGAAAGAGCAAAAAAAGTGGAGATAATTTCTTCATATCGGAGTGGATTTTTGGGTTTTTGGTGTGTGCCACAAACTGGGCCATCGAGAGCCTGTTGTTCCAGAATTGAGATTGAGCCCTTTGGTGCATTCTCGCGGCTCTTTTTGCTCACTGGTGCTCTTCAATTGGTTGCCAATTACTGCGATATTTCACCAAACGGTCTCATCTCGAGGGCTTAATGGACCGCGCTTGTTTTTTCACCACCACCACGCGGAGATTGTTCGCGATCTTGTTCAATTGAACAGTGAGTCAGGAACATGTAATGCAAAGTAATAATAACAATTAACCTGAAAACTCTTGAGAATACACAAATTCTCCGGTGACTCCTAAAGTGGCAAAAGCCACTCTACAGTAAAGTCCCAGCTCAATGGCCAGACACTTTTTTTTGCCTCTATGCAAACTGCAGAGATTGTGGTCAATGGAGTGTCATCCGACACTGCAGAGATGACAAAAGCCTCACCTACACGTAATTGCGGTGTCTCGTGAAGTATTTCACGCGAAACGAGGCTTATCTGTTTGGGGAAGCCTCAAGTGCGACTTTCTGCAGCGTGCAAAATGAATGGACGTGCGGGAAACGTCGATGACCGATTGCTGATTACGAGGTACATTGCAAAAGTCTGCGAGCACCAACGATGCTATCAATTTTGGCTCCATGCAAAATGGGGAAATTCCCAACGGAACTCACGGCCAATGTCTTCAGTATTGGCCACTTCTTCCGCATTCAAATTGTCTAAGGTACAGGTTCATGCCAAATTCAGACTCCATATATCTCGAAAGCTCAACTGTATTTGGGAAGAAGCCAAGTATCTTATTGTTGTTTTGTGAGATTGTTGATAGGGTATTTGTTAAAATTGACCAGAAGATTGGGTCTTTAGATTCTGATCACTTCCTCAGAACGTATTCATGAGATTTCATTTGAGACAAAAATTCTAAATAGAATTTTAAATAGGATTGATAGAGAACAGTGGACTCATTTAGTACAGTGCGTATTTTCTGATCCATTTTACATGTTTTCTGTTGAACTGTATTTCGTAAATAAAGATGTCAAAGGTTCAGTTGCGTGCACATCTTTAACGGAAACGTCAAGATACATTTCTTTCAAATTTGCCTGCAGCAATTGAAAGTGAGAGATCAAAAAACTTTGAGGAATCTGCCAAATACCATCATAACAGGGGTCGAATTGTCTTGTTTAACTTTCCATGCGCGCGATCAGGTTTCTCCTGCTCAATGTTTGATGATAAGAAATTGTGTAATTACCATGTTGAGCAAATGTATGTAAATGAACTCAGGTGTCATCCTTAAATATTAATCTTTATGTGGTTCTTGACACAATCGAAAGATGACACAATCGATATATTTTACTACGTCTTAACTTTAAATTGTAAGCAATAAAAAACACTTTTCCTGAAATTTCATTAAAAAAAACCCTCTCACTTTGTCGGAATGTTTATATAGATATTGCAGAGCGCTAAAATATGCACATAAACTTTCCATAAACGAAAGCATTGGCGCTATATTGTATCGTTGTGGGACAATGTGCAGCATATGCTGTAAAGTGACCGGGCAGAACGGCTCTGCGGTGCCTTCCGCCTTAGGAAAGCACATAGAGCGATATGATGAATGAGTTTTGCTGTGAGTTAAAATGGGTGAAGCATCATCAGTAGATTATTGTGGGCGAACGGTTTGAGATTCTCACTGCAATGATTATCACAATATTCAGACTTTTGTGCTGGGGCATTTATAGCCCTCCTCATGCCACTTGCGTGACATATGAATTCCTATGCGGACGGGTGAGTAATGACCCGCCCGGATGGAGCACTAAACTCCGACCGTTGGCCACTTCCAGGACACCCGGGAGGGATGCCACTTCCCCTCGCAGAACGATCGCGCGACGAGGATGACTTTCGGAGGAAGTGTGATGCTCTGAGTAATTTATGCCTCATGGCGAAGACACCTTCAACTCCATTTGTATTATTCTTTCCACTCATATATTTTCCTTACGTTCTCGCGAAATGCGGGAATTTCACCAGAAAAAAAGATCCCAGCCAAATATAACAGTTTTTTCCTCAGCGCGACACTTTGTCAGTCGTCTCGATGGGTTTTCTTGTTCGTGAAATACAGCCTCAGATGTAATAAATTGATTTTGCATGATGTAATTGTCGCCGTGACCTGAAAAAGATAAAAAGAAGCTCTCAGGCAATGATCTTCCGGCCGAAATGACTGAGCGTGCAGGAGATAAAGTATAATATTGTGTGTGCAGAAATATGATATTTAATGAATTCTGCAGAATTCTTATAATAAACGAGAGATGATAATTTCTTCCATTAACCCTAATAAAACCTAATCAATCTCAGGATTTATTGATGTTGTGTCGATGTAAAGTTTCAATAATAAACGCAATTTTTTTATGATTAAAAATACTATGAGCTGAAGCGGTCTGAGTTTTTAAAGAGAAAAATGTAATTGAAGAATTTATTGAACTTCTTTGGCAGCAGCGCTGCATAATCCTATGTAATCAGACAGCAAACGTTTTCTTAATTGGAAACTTCTTGCTCAGTTTCCCGAAACTCCTGAAGACTGATCAATATTGTCGAGGGGACAATATTCTAATAAAATTACCTTTTTCAATCAGCATAAAAACGCTAATCTTATCTTCTTGAAAAAGTATTTTCATACCACCATGGCAGTCATGAATTGTTTAGTGTCGAGAGATTTGAGGAAAAAAACTGCCCCTCGGGAAGTAAATGGGCCAGAAAGATACGGACAATGCTGGTAAGGCAAAGAACCGCGGAATGACGACACCAGAACCCCGTTATAATGGACAAGGAATTGGCAAAAGAATTGAATTTAAAGCTGTTGATATGTCGTCGAATTTCTCGATTTGGCTCTCTTCCCTGTCTCTTTCTCTCTCTCTGCAATGATAATCTCGCTAACAGCATCTGCCATGGACGCCAGCGGAGGAGGAAATTATGGAAATACTGGAATTTCCCAAAAAATGAATTGACACAAATTTAATCACCGTCGAATATCTTACTTCTGTAGTTATGTATGGTGATAAGTACAATTCTCCACTCAATTTTCTTGCCAAAATGGTTAAAAAGCTGCGACGGCAGAAGAAGTGCATCAGCAAAAGTGGAAGATGTTGAACTTGATTATGCAACTTTTTGTGCTCTCTTGTTGGCACCTCATTAAACACCGGCACACTAACATCCATCAGCATCTTAAGGTGCTCACCTCTTCAGCTGGGCACGTCCGTGGTCGCGGAGCACGCGAAAGTTGCGCGGAGAGTGAATTTTTGTGGGCTTTTTTCTGCTCAGTCAAACTTTAAATTCGTAATTTAATTACATAAAAGATGATGGATAAAAACTACATGTTTTCCTTCACAGTGAAATTGCTGTCTGCGATGGTAAAGCGTGGTGGTGGAGGTCAAAGTCATGGATATTCGCATAGTTTTGCCATAAACACGCATTAATGAGGGTCTTTTTTGCTGCGAGAAGTTTGCTTTCGCTTTGTGTGAGTCTCTATTGAATTTTTATATGTGCACATAAAATTGACAAAAAGACGTAAAAACGTTGTGAATTTTACTTTGAGATTAGGAGTGAGAAATTTCTCTTATTTTTCTGACCATGGCGAGGAAGCGCGACACCACAGGAATGCAGGTCAACGATCTTTTCGCAGTACCTATGACGTTTTCCGATAATAATTTATCTTTTCTCACGCACACAACTAGGCGAATGAAACTTCTATCAGCAGATTTGGCAAAACTGGCTTCAGATTATCGATAGTGCGGCGTCAGGCATGGCGTAGTGGCCAAGAATGGGCCACGAGCGAGGCCAAGATCCCCACAATGAAATCCAACACAGATTCCAGTTTGAATAATAAACACATTAAAATACTTTCTTGGGATAAATTTGACCTGCAAATTCGCTTGTTTACCACCGAATCAATAACTTCACAATAGTGTTTTTCCACCCGAAACACTTCATAATTTATTGGTCGTGTCTCATCGATGGTGTGTGAATTTTTTGGATATAAGAATACAACATGCCATATAATCTTCCTACAATCTTTCACTCGTCCACAGAACTTCATTGAGTATTCATAATCTCTCTCGTGTCCACTGAATAGAATTTCAACAAATCAAACCCAAATTTGCAGAAGCTCGCAAACCCACCCTTGTATAAATCGTCCCCGTAAGGCCTCACTTTGCATGTGGAAAAATCCCCAGAATTCCAAATGTCTACTCTGATCCAAATTTATGGTCATCAGTGACACACAAGTTGGACAATTTGTGCAGGAGAAAAAGAGTCTCAGCCACCAAGAATGAATCCCTGGCTTGCCACCAAGCACAGCGAACAACTGGCCGAATATCGCGAAGAAAGAGTGAACGTGATGAAAAAATGTGGGCCACGCCGGTCAAACATGAAGAGGATGTTAAGAAGATCATTTAACCATTGGCCGAAAAAACATCGCAAGCCTCTCAAAGCATTGAATTGGATTAAAGTCAGATTCTGTGTGAAGATGCGCGGAATCAACACGAATTGTGTCTATTGATTTGCGCCACAACTTCTAATTAAGTGTTCACATTCTTTTTTACGATACTGCCTAAATGTAACTTCTAAAACAGTCTAAATGCAAAGTAATTGGCAGATTTACATATTTTTGCTATAATCTCCGGGTGACTGACGCAAATAGCTTGCTTCTCTTATTTTGACAGCTGTTAAATTTGTAAATAGCAAATCAACTCAGTCGATCCACTCCTACATTGCATCGAAAAGTTAATGTAAAGGAAATCAATTACCGGATTTCTGAATAAAAACTTTACTTTACCGGGTAAAAATGCAAATATCGACAGTTCTTTAATTTAAAAGTTTTCTCGAAAGCAATAAATTTGAATCCGAAGATAAAAGTATTTTACATTCATTTTTTATATTTTATATGCGAATAAGTCGTAAATATTTAAGTATTTACATAATTTTTACAATAACCTCACTTTAAAGTACAAATGTTTAATTGAAAATAATGATTTAAAAAATCTCTTTTTAAGGTATCATAAAATTTTTAATGTCCAAATCGTATAGACTATAAATGATCAATAGCTTAATAACAATGAACTGCTCAATGAACTAAAGGTGCTTTTGCTGACAAACTTTAATGAATGAAAATACTACCAGGGAAAATCTTAATCTGACTTATGAGATTTGCTTTATGTAAATATAATTCCTGAATAGCATGAAGCTCAAAATTGTGCCATTTTCCGAGATAATGAACCATTCAAGATTATTGCAATGCTCATATTCAGTCGTTGAGACATTTGACATCTACATAGATATAAAATCTAAGTGAAAAGCTGCGAAATTGTGAAGCTCAACGTCGTGCCCCACAAACTCTCAAATTCCCTGCGAAATCAAAAGTTTACGATACGTCTGCATTCCTTGGGCCATTTGATTTCTGTATGAGAATCTAGACATGATGGTCTTAAACATTTTCATTAGGAGAGAAGCTTCTTCGGTCTGGTATCTTAATTGCGCACACGCTATATCGCAATTCATGTCACGATCTATTTAATTTTTCATGCCATAATCCCCGCAGTATGTAAATTAGACAAAATATTCAACAAGCTCTAATGTGATTTCTATTACAAGATGATTCTCTCAGCTACGCCTGTATTGCATCGCAACATAAAGCGACTGTGCGCGACTGTTTTCATGATGGGGCGCACGTGAATAAATTGAAATTGCTCAGTGATGTCAGACTTTAATGGGGGAGCATTAAAGAGCAATACTTTATGATTCGGTGACCCGTGACAGGTGTCATAGTGATATGATTTCAGGTGCGGATTCGTCTGGTCACTCTTCGGACTGCTGATCTAGCGTAGGCCCGTGAGATTGGTCAGAAAGTCAACAAAACAGCGTGTCAATGGCCTCTCGGCATTGCCAAAAGTCAACTTGGCAAGAAACTCGAGCATCAGTCACTTGGGCGGGAAGATTCACTTAATCATCGAAATACCTGAGAGAATTGCGACAGGAAAATCCAGTGAATGTATTCAGTGAATTAAGATGAAGGAGTCATGAGATTAGGTAAGCGACCACTTTCCGGGAATTCGGTGGTCGCCTCTCGCTCGCATGAGATAGTATTTGAAACCATGCGAAAATCACCAACTTATGCTAATTGGATGTCGTTCAATTTATTATTTGACATCATCTTTGCGTTTCCTTCTTACTCTCTCTCGTTGTGTCTTTCGCTCTCGCCGCAGCCAATATTTATGCTATATTAAATATTTTTCTTTCTCAACATCTCTCTTTTTTCTGGCCTCTCCATGGCCAAACACACAAATAAGATGAAGAACGGTACTTGAAGACCTGAGCATGGGGTCTTTCGCGAAAAATACTCTCATCTCCTCTCTCTCTCCAGGTGCGTTTTGCATGAACAAGAGAATCACGGCTGCTGTTCACAGTTAAATTTGAGGTCGAATGGAGGAAGAAAGAAGGAATTTGTAACACTTTTGATTTAGGGCCTCTTCGACCATCTCCGCACTTCCATCCTCATTCGCCCGCCCAAAAACATTATACCTTCCACACCTTCGCGCGAAGACATCCCCAATCCGAAGCACTGTTGCACTGGCTTTCGATTTTTTTATTCCCTGCACTTTTGCATGTCGAAGAGCCATTAAAAAATGTTTAATATTGTCATAATACGATAAAATTACTCCACTGCACTGGCTTAAATCATCCTCCGACATCGTTCATGCAAATTGCCTCACCAAGAAAATAATACCTTAATAATAGTCTCATTTCACTCATCAATCATTCGCTGTGGTGGTCAATCATTGCCTATTTTTTGCATCATCAATAATCACGACATTTAATTCACTTTACATGAAAATATAATTCCACGATGACAACTTATATTAATTGGACTCGGATAGGCATGAGCTTTGAGATAAAAAAAAAAGAATGAGGTGAGCAAAAACATTCTTTGCGTGTAAGTTTTCGCGACAAGATACCTACAAAGAGGTGAGATTTATCACTCCTACAATTTTACAGTTTCCCTATTGGCAATGCGTGAAAAATTGTCCAAGAATTTTACAGGTTAGCGGTATTGAGTATTGAGGTGTGAAGGCAATTTTTGGATCACTACTCGTCACATCAAAACATCATTAAGCGTGGTGGTCATATTTACATGCGCGTGTTTCTTGCTCAAATTTTAAATACCTTTATATAATTAAGAATAATCCCTCTTTCTATGATACTTCGGGAAAAAAAAACAACCTTATTTCCCCATCAAGAAAGTTTGTTTCAAAAGCAAGCAAATGACGAGGAAAAAACCACGAAAGGGCGGAAGTGGAGAAACCCTCCAAGAAAACTCAATTACCATGAGAGATGCTTTTAATTAGAAGAAATGATGAGTGTCGCTTTTGCTGCATTCCATCAGGAACTTCCATAAGGCATCCGCCATTTGGGGTGAACTCATTCATCTGTTTACAATCTCACCTCCTCACATTGTGTTGCTCCTGTGGGTGGAGAAAGGTGGCGCAGCGACATAAAAAGTCGGGCGGAAAAATCTTGGACGTAAGAGATACCAGAAGCCATGGATGGAGACACTAATGGCTCCTGCCTTCGTGTTCAGCATTGTTGGAAAAAGGTCCGTGTACACAGCTTTAGTAGCACCTAAAGTATTAATTTCATGTCTTCACCAGTTTCTATGACTCAGTCGTAAAATGCCACAATTACACTCTCCGCCGCGTCACTTGAGGCTCCTTCGCGCATCCAGACTAAATATGATGTAAGTCATCTCCTGCTTTATGTACCTTTTTGCCCTCCGCTCGACAAAAGTATCAAATGACTCTATGGCAGCAATATTATTAGCCATTTGTTTGCATCTGCTGCAGTGATCAATCTTGTCGATGATGATTCGCTGTGAAGATGTAATAAATTGACTTCGGAAAATGCAATTAATAGTCTATAAACACATTAACGATAGTGTTGCCAATTTGTGCAAAAAAATCAGAAACAATCACGGATGTCGAGAACTCTTGTTCTGCTGATTCTTGAGATTCCAGAGAAGATAAAAATGCCAAAGTGTACTAATAAATGCAGTTCAATTACATTTAATTACTCAACGTTTTTATTTTGTGGAAAATGGAACACAAAACTCCTCTCTTGTTCGCATTAAAAAGGGAATCAATTTGCAAAGCTAATTGGGTATTGCCACAAGATTAAAACCGGATTATTTTTTGTCCAATTTCTGCAACCTCAATGAGCTGACTAATCGATATTTCGATTAATTTGAGAATGATTCTCTGGCAGAAAGATTTGAATAAATTCTGCCTTGATGAGTAATTCCAGATTCAGATTTGTCATTGGAAAATTGAAGGTAAATCTCACTACAATGAGAATCTTTTTTCTATTTAAATATAGGGTTATATCATCTGCGCAGATTTTAACATACAGGAAGAGATGGTCAGCGTGGAGAACTTCCCGATAAAAAAACCAACACTTTATTTGCAAGAGTATTCAATTAATCTACATAGTGAAGAACTTCGAGTATCGTCATCATCATCTATTAACGCAGCTAGACAAGTGAAAACAGATTAATTGAAATATTCCCAGCGAATATGAAGAGGAGCAAGAAATTCCCAGAATACTCGTGAATGGATTGTTCTGTGCGGCTCCCTTTTTGCGCCAAATTCACATCTCCGCGCCGGTGTCTAGGCCATTGAAAGTGATCCACGATTGTACTGGAGTTTGGCATGGAAGACAATGAGGTAACATGGAGAATGACAAGCACTGAGGAGTTCCATTTGGTTTGTAATTTGACAATTCGTGTGAGATATTTAATGGGAGATAAGGCGGTATTAAATCATAAAAGCTTACATAATAACACATCGGAGCCTGTGATTAGATGTAAAAGAGGGAAAAACTGCTCAAGATTAATTGTACTTCACACCGATGGGTGTTTGTCTTAGCGCAGAATCACCTGTGAAGTCATGCCTTTGCACTGAGGCGAGCGTGGTTTTTTGCCGCGCGACTCATCTCTTGTTGAGTTCTTGATCATCATTCTATAATGGGATTAGAAGATCACAGATTCAATGGCGCCCGGGCCTTGATACATCGAATTTGACGGCCGGCAATTATCACACGAGTATGAATTACGAGTGGAATTTGCAGATGTTTGCCACTTTAGACAAACTCCGGCTTATCTGCTAATCAATTGGTTTCTTTCTTACGTGCGTGCCATTGTGATCTCAAGAGGATAATTTAGCGTGTACAGTCTTTCATATGGGATTACTTCTTGAAATCACTTAATCTCTCCTCGCATGCTAGACTGCCAGCGAAGATGTATGTATAAAAGTGATTTTAAGGCAATTTTTCATGCGTCGAGGAGAGCTTTTTTGTCTCTTCCGCACGAGAAAACTGACCTATCCACCAGAATTCTCAGATGATGAAGATGCCTCCTGCGGCATGTACCAGGGTCACTTGAGCA
This sequence comes from Phlebotomus argentipes, assembly GCF_947086385.1. NCBI lineage: Eukaryota > Metazoa > Arthropoda > Insecta > Diptera > Psychodidae > Phlebotomus > Phlebotomus argentipes. The sequence continues at coordinate 2,821,512 of NW_026776174.1, forward strand.
AGTGTCAGTATTTTTTCTTGCCTCCATCTCCTTCCCTTCGCAATACCACAGCTCGCCATCGCCGTGGAGTGAGACAAAGGGGCAAAGAACGCATCATTTTCATTAAATTCTCTTCCCTTCCACCACACACAACATATAATGTGAGGGTGCTCAGAAAAGTTGGTGCACTCTCGTGACAATCCAATTAGTTATAATGTCAGTATTTTATTTATACTCTCTGATATGGACAATTCTGTGTTCACGCCGCAAACACAATAAACTCTAGATTGAGAATTTTTCTCCTTGGATATGTAAACATGAATATTTTCGGAAATCCCGAGCAATGCGTGTGATTATCAGTTGGAATATTTTATGCATACAATTGCACTTCAAGCTAGAGTACTTTCTGGAATTCTCCGCTGAACCTTTAGGCTTTTCCACTGAAGAATGACGCACTCTTGTCTAGGCCACTGACTTCTAAAGCAACCCACGTTATGTCCACTGACGAGCTCCTCGGCAACAATCCTCAGTCGTGTCGCCAATAAAATTGATCAAGTTATTTGAATTGGTCATAAATGGTGGAAAAGGCAATTTTTGGACATAAAAGACTTATGCTGAAATATGCTGAGGGGATCATAGGCAAAATATGATGGGGCTGGCGGGAGTGCTGCGCTGGGTGGCTGAGGAGACGATAGGTAAATTGTCGTGGCGATCGCCATAATGTGAATAAGGTTAAAAATCCGAGAGAGACACTTAATCACCATTGCCGCGATGGACAAGAGAATCCAGTGTGCTGGTGGTGGGGAGCTTTGAGACTTTGCGACTTCTTGGCAAAATTCTTCCACTTCCAAGCCGCGGCCAAGAGCATCGTCGCTCCTGCCGATGATGATGGGCTCTGGCGCGAGAATACAAACACAAACTGCCGTGTTCTGATGCTCTCGCTCCCCCAAAGGAGAAGGTATATAAGAACCCACCGTGAGGCGCGATTGAGCAATACTCTGCGGCGGACGGAGACGCGATGCGGTAGTTTCTCGATCATTGGATCAAAAGCCCACAGACAGTTGATCCACCCCCAAGTACCCCCGATAGTGCTCCACGGCCGAGGGCCAAAGTGCGCGTGAGCATCACGAACAGTTGAACGAGAGAGACTCTGTGGAAAACTCACCCCCTGTGTGCATCATGGAAATCAATTGATTTCCCACCGCCGAGAAACTTTTCATCCGATTTGGACTTGGAGTGAAAGAGTGATTTCGGGATTTGTGCCGGACGGAAGAATTGTATTTGTTAGCAAATATCTCACCGGGGAGAGACAGTGAATTACCAAGAGATATCGTTGATAGGAGGTACGTGATTTTTATTCACAACACAATAATTCCCAGTAGAATATTGCTCGGAAATTACTTTTCCATTGACACGACAATATTGCAAGATGAGCCTTGAGCCAGAACAACATCGTAAAGCACATTCAGTTGAAGTTTGAGCCCAGGCAGAATTGATTAATCGGCTCTTTTGTTCTTCTTTTAATCAGACGCTCTTTTTTCTCCACCGCGCATGAAAATCAGGAAGAATCATCTGTGTGAAAAATTATGTGTAATTTCTCACCCTCAATTAGTCGTTGCTCGTTGCGCAGAAAAAAAAATCTACAAAATCATCACTTTATGTTATCGCATAAAAAAGTGCTGGTGGACAGTATTGTTCGTGAATGCTCAAATCCTGGTTGACACGCAGAAAAAGTGCTAAAAAATTAGTTATAATTGCAGAACCATGAAGTCGGACAATTTTCCATTTAGTGTAAACATAATTAGCAATTGAGCAATCAAAAGTGCTTCCCAAAATCAACTCTCAAGCTCAGTCTTTTTTACCATTCGCCACCTTATTGACCATCTAATACGATTAAAAAGTCATTAAAAGTCTTGTCTCACGTTTTATTTACCTAAGCTCTCGGCTCAATTTCTTCAACGAGCTCCCGAAATGATTAATGGCTCATCTTCGGTAGCGAATTCCCATTGTTGAAGAGTAACAAGCAATCCGGAAATTGTCACAATAAATCACTTTTGAGGGGGTGTTTATTGAGTGGTGGGCGAAGAAAAAAAAGGTGAAACAACGAAATTATGCCATCGAGAGTCCGCAAGACACACATAATTTTGCATTGCACAACACTTATGCTGGAGGCTTTCACCTTGACAGTGAATGTGCTAATCGTAGGCCAGACGAGAAAACTTGCGTAACTTTCTCATTGCAGCACTTCTCGGTGTCTCGTGCCGCGATCCATTGAGGATTTTATGTTATTCTCGTGCTAAAACACTGAGATAAATCGCTAGGAGAGCGACTCTCTAATCCCCAATTATGCTATCGTGCTCAAGAATGCGAATCCGAGAGTCAATGGCCGATAAAGTGAGAGGATATACGGCCAAAGTAAAGTTTCGGGCTTATTGAAGAGCCACACGAAGTGATTTTTGAAAGTCATTCAGTTCACCTCTTTCTCAGTTTGGTTCATTTTTTTTCGCCCGAAATGCAATCATTAGCGTGCAAAAACTGTGCCAAGTTTGTCCATCATTTATTCTTACATTAATTTTATCGGTGGAAGCATCTCTTGGGATAATTTTCGTAACTCTGTCAGCGCATTAACGCGGACATTAATTTTTTACAACTGATTCTCCAGGTTAAGGAATTCTTTATGAGATCCCCAAAGCAATGTTTTCGTCTTCAGGAAGACTTTAAAGTCTTGATTAAATTGTGAATTTCACGCAAACAACAGATGGAAAACATTTTAGACCTTTAGAAAATATTTCACACCTTTTGCAGACGGAAATTGTAATCGTCAATTTTTCAATCATGACAATTATTATGACTTAGCTAAAGAATTTCAATATAGAAAATTCCTCACCTTGTTAGATATAATTGTGCGTGAATCAAAACAGAGGAATGGAATGTCAAAGAGAGGCATTATTTTTCAGAAGTCGAAAGAGATCTTAAATTCCCAGTAAGTATATTAATATGACATAAATAGTTACGATCAATTTTCCTTTCAGTGTCGCTTCATTGTGTTTGCAAGGCAATTTGTTTGCAAGTCAATATTGGGATTATTGTTACAAATATTATTCAGTTCAAGTGAAGAAAGTTACTTTACATGCGAAAAACATATTGTCTATGTGACATTGGCAATTGAGAAATTTGTAGTAAAGTGAGAATGAGCAGTTGTAGAGAATGGTTGAGTTTATATTTGCTCGGTGCCCATTGAATGTATGTAAGAGATTACAGTTCGTGTGGCTCCAAACAATATTCCTCTCTGTATCAATATTTGCATAAATGGATATTGTGGGCCGAAGGAGGGGGAAGAGAGCATGCTTCTTCGCTCTTTAAGGTTTCCTCCTTGCAGAAATTGTATTTGCATGGCTGGAAATATTGTTGATCCAGCAGCCGAGAGAGCACATAAAAAAGCTCGATGACAGTTGATAGACCACAAAAGGCCAGGACGAGTGTGTTGTGAAGTTCTCCACCACCATTATCCCCACACGGAATATTGTTTACGCGCGCAAGATATCTCCGGAACTGTTTGGCATGAAAAAAGCACGTCAGAGGAGAGATTGCAGTACTGTGATAGAGTTTTAACAAATAGCTAAAGCCATGAGATTGGAAAAATGCATAAATGGCGAGTCCAACCCACCGATAGGTGCTTGAACCCTTGGCACTGCAGATTGTTCACACAACAATAATAATATTGGAATATTATTTAGAATGCAAATTTATTTATGACAAACTTCTTCATACACGGTGAAAACCGGTTGAGCATTGCATAAAAGTATATCTGCTCAATTGTCGGTGGAAAGTCACTCTGGCTCTCACCCTTCCCCCACGCTTTCCGATGGAGTGGATAAACTTGACACAGTCGATAAATAAATAGGCAAAAAGAATGCTGAGAAGGAGGAGATTCTCTGGTCGGCTGTTTAGGGAGCGCAAGTGGAGGCGCCGGGTGAGATGACGTCTGGTGGGAGTGTCGAAAAAGGTCAAAGAAATGCATAAATTTGCAATTCATCAATTACACATGTATTTCACATGATGTTTCCGCTATTGCCCATTTAAAGCGTGCACAAACAATCATTGTTAATTCTGTTTGTACCAGTATTTAATATTTGTATTTATCGTTGACCTTTTTTGGGGTCGGACCAAACATGACTATTTGCCTGCGTGCATGCAAAATATTTGGGCGCATGTAGAATGTGCCTAAAAATCATTTTAGCACCACAATTATGTTGCAAAATTGTCAAAATAGCGAGCGAAAAATTTCGCCCTGATATAAATTAATTTGACCACTCTTTTCCACCCGCTTGCAGCCACAATGAATGTACTCTGGGTACCATGCAGGTTGGGAGAGGAAAAAACACGGCAATTTCCATGCAAAATGAGAGCAACAACACAAATTTATACCCATAATCATTTTGATGGGAATAAATGCGGAAATAAATTTTTGTGCATCTGCTTAACACAATTGCGGGTCTTGAATGACAATTATTGACAATTTGCAGCACACCCTCGCATCCATATAGTAAATATTCTCGCGCGGACCTTTTTTTCCCACAATGTGTCAATTTGGCACAGTTCTTGTGGCCGGGTCACTCGCCGTTGCGGAATTAAATAGGCATATTTATATTACAAACATCAACTCTATCGACTCACTCAAATCTCCACAACTGGACAAGATGTGTAATCCAATGTCATGTGATGAACTTGTTGTGCCGTGAACGAAGATGGAGATTTTATAGTTTTGTTGACGCACACACACACTATTTCGAGCGCGCGATCGTTGACTTATTGCCTTAAATTTTATTGCAAATTTCACACTCAACACCTCCTCAGTCGGAGGCTTTTATCAGCTGAATTAGCGTGTTAATTGAGACATTTCACGCGAGGACTGTTACTTGATTGAGTGATATAAAGTCATAAACAAGTCAATTTAGGGTTGTAGTATATAGCGATGATCAGTAATTTTCCATAAATTGCCATAGATTCTTTTTTAACGAGCTACCTGTCTTTTTTATCCGAAAAATGTAGATTATTTCGCCTTATTTTCGCGATCATTGCACCTATCATTGTCTCAATTTGACAGGAGATTAATGATCGACCTTTTCAAAAGTCTCCCACCACATGCTAAGTTGACATAAGTGTTGTTAATCCTCACCGAAAGGCGATCATCCCACCAAAAGTCTCGTTCATCCTCATGCAACAATTGCTCTGAGAATCTTGATAAATCGCCTTGCGAGATGTAATTCATTTTTTAAAAAGCGCTTTGGCACAAGTTATTCAAATGTGCGAAGAAAATGCATGAGCTCTGGTGATTGATGGATGGTCGAAAGTGATGATAAGATCGGTTAAAATTGAATATTGTGTCACACACGCAAATAAATATGCAAATTGCGAATAAATTTGAGTGCAGCACAAGATGGGGAAGAATGACCCATTTGTCAGTCACTTTTTGTCCATATTCTGGGTGAGTTATAAATTTTCATGGCTGGTGAATTTGCATGTGAAAAGAGTGGCAAGTGCGCCTACCTCGAGGGCGGAGCGGCACTCAACTGCTTCATGCTTCTGTATTTAGGATATTCATTTAACTGATGGGCTTCAAGTCACCACGCCGCCAATTTAGCATCTTCTGCACTCTGTGGGACTCCTCGCTGGGTGAAGATGTTCGAGGCGTGCGATCATGGTTAGAAATTAATGTCGTCCCATTGTGCTATCGCAGTCCCTTTTTAATGGGCGACACGGAGTAGATAAACATAGAGCTTAAAGCTCTCTCATTTTTCATCAGCACCGTAAATCTATTCCAGCGTCTTTATTTTTCACTCAACGCCTCAATAGATAGAAATAAAACCGCGAAGGGAGAGTTCAGGGACGTCCGATTTGCTGCCTACATTGGGTGTTTGTTTGTTGGCCAGCACAGCATTAAATGGATATTTATTAAAAGCATTCTCGTATTCAATTTGACAACTTAACGACTCTCTTGGTGCTGGTAACGGTTCTGCGGTCAATCCATGGATGTTTCTTTTTTCAGCGACAATCTTTTTTTCGCGCTCTCAATACCCCAAGAGAAGGCGCGCGATGGTTTGGCGCTAAAGGGAGGGGATTTTGCGTCTTTTGCCTCCGCAGCCGAGAATGAGAAATAATCTCGACGCAATGACAAAACACGAGGCGGATAATCTCCACTCGGGTATTTTCACATTAAAATGTTCCTTTTGAAATTTACATAAATATTCTGTTGAATGTGATTAGTCACTAAATCGCTCCTTTTACTTAGCTATCGCATTCTCTTTAAACATGGTAATTGGATTAGGCGATAGAGTAATCCGAGTGTCTCTTCTGCGCCTCTTTTCTCTCGCTGTCCACTTGCAAATTAATAGCACTTTGCGTGGAGCAGAGGTGAATGATAGGAAGACTATTGAATCATTTTTTTTAGCATATTCCATCAATTCTTGCTTGCCCATCCGCGGGAATTTGGTGAAATGGCTCAATTTAGATGTCGCGACACTTATCGAGAAATTGAATTAGCAAAACAGTGATTGAATATGTATAGAAATCCGTTGTCCAAATAGTATCCATTTTGCATGTTTTATCGACTACATATTAGCAAAAGAAATGTTGAAAGCACAGCACTTAGTGACAATTTAACCTGTAGTTTATGAGATTATTGAGATTTAGAAAACCTTCAGAAACGTCTTGAATTTGAATTTCAACTGGCAAACTGTTCATGCACGCGATAAATCATACTATTTTAGCATGCACAAATGTATGTTTTATTTTAAAATCCCTACCGCAAAAATCCTGCGGTGTTCGAATGATGAAAATCAGTTTAAACGGTTGTAAAATACAAGTGCAAATGTCCAATTGAAATAGGTACCTCTGTATGTATATAATTAACTGCTGCCGACCAGAATAACCACAACCAAAATAGTCATTAGAGTAGTGCATTGCATGCTATCACACCTGATAGCCCTTTGGCACTGCATCGGCGTCATATATGAAGTGGATTACTGTTCGGAGAGATAATTCCGAAAGATAAATATGACTTGGAAATTGTCTGCCATTTGTCAGACCGTGAGCTTTGCTGATCGTCTATTTGCGCTCTCGCATGCATTCCGGTGGACTTGGCAATCCAGGGAATATTTCCCTGATAAACTCAACCAAAACGGAAAGTTCCCAGAAGTATTCAAGAGTTGCGAAGAAGGAAGCCCATAAATTAATCTTAGCAAATATCTATGTGCGGGGAATAATTAATGGCACAAATTGTGATGAGTCGTGACTGAAATGAAAACGAAAACTATTTTCTCAATTTAAAGTTTCTCGCCACACCGAAGGCCTTGACCCTTCACAGTGCGGCGAGATAGCCTCATTAATTTCCAAGTGTTGGAGATTTGCAATTAAAAAATTCCGCCGGCTTGTTCATCTTCTTCAGGTCTAGCAAGCATCCGCCGCAACGGGAGGATGAGGGAATAAATGTGCTGTGACACACTCTTGACATGTGTTTGTCCCAATATCAACACTTCAATCAAGTGCACAATCTGGAATTGCCTGGGATTCTTCTGCCCAGGCACGAAAAGAATGTCCCACACGATTCCTCCCTCCCGTAGAGACTCTCACGTGGTATTTTTTTTCCTCTGGCAGAAAACTCTGCACTCCCCACGAAGATGAGATTGGCATTTGAGTGGAGAGACCGTGGTTGTGGCGAATCATGTAAATGGATACAAAAGCGACAGTTTACAGGCATATAATAGTACAATGGTGGGTACTTGTCGCTGTGGTGCAAAGAACGCACCAATTGGACGGTAACATCGTTCTGTTGTCCAAAGAAAATCCTCTCAATTCCACATTGCAATAGTGCGTAAAGAGATTACAGGAGTAGATAGATGTTTGATGTCATCGTGAGTCATCGGTTTTTGCACAAGTACCGATTGTGACCTTCCTAGATGCGCCAAAGAGGTTCCACATTGTTACTTCGTGGTATCTCTTCATTAATACCTCGCTTGCGAATGATCATTGTGGAGAGAATAAGTCGAGACGCACTGATTTATCACATGATTAATCACTGGTTCTATAAGTAACATTAAAAATCCATTTCAAGAATCAATTTATTATTTATCTACTCACTTTAATTGCAATTGAGGCTCATATTGACAGGGTGTAATCCAATTGCGTAGGATTAGCAGCATAATGAAGGGATTAACTTAGCATAGAATTCGCTAGGCAAACTTATCATATTAAAATGAGCAACTCTATCCCCTTTGGAGAAACAAACAAAAATAATAAAATGCATTCTTTAGCACTCTGCCTATGCCATCAACTGCCACATAACAGCGCCGGAGATTGGATTAATGTAGGGCAGTGTGAAATCCAATTTTCCATACCTAAAAATGTTTTAATAAAATTTAAATAAAATGGCAAATAGAGAAAATTGCACATGACTTCATTGTCAGTCACGCGTTAATTTGATTCTCTTTGTTTGGTCAGTTTTGCCTAGCAATGCAAATAACTTTTATGACAAGTCAATTATAAAACGTATGGATAAAAAGGTGGAGGATCAGAAATAAGAATACTCCTCATGATGTGCCCTCTAATGTGCAGACAATGTAAAGCCCCCACGAAAGAAATCCAATTCGTAATCGCCAAGACAATCTACAATACATCTCTCATGGGTTTCACTTTTCTCACTCCATGACTGATGATGTTTTGAGATGAGACGACACTCTCTCAGAGATTGAAAGCTCCAATCCACCCATGGAAAACAAATAAACCACCCTCTCCCGCACGCCACATCTCCTCGGCATCACATGAAAATGACCCGAAAAAATTGAATCAATGAATCAACTGTGATACTTTGGCAACATGCAATAAATTAAACATTTGCCGTGGAATTTGGCTGTATCGTGTCGTGGCTGCCACTTCATGGACCGCGACATTAATTCATCTAATCAAAATGATTTTTCATCAAAAATCACCAGAGCGAATCGACACTCATTCCATCAATAAATTGCCTCTCATGGGATGCAATTCATTCATGTTTTATGCCATCAAGTTTGGCATTTTGCTGCCCTGAGCATGTGGTTTGATAGCTTGATGAAAATCTGACTTTTTCACCCAAAAATTTTTTCAATACCACAACACAGCGTTTATGCAACTTTCAGAGCTAATTTGCTTACAAATCACGATGTTGTTGTGGCAGGAAGATCACAACATTCCCATTAAGCTTTTCACGTCAACAAAGGAATTCACAAATATGCAAAAAGACAGCTCAACTAGCTGAACACACAAAAATTGAATAATTTAATCATCATAATTATTTATGACAGTCTTTGTTGCACCATTTTAATTTTTTTTATCATCTCTCCTTGTGCGTCAAATTTCGTTTGAATGAAACTGAAGCGATGGATAATTGCATAAAATATATGTGTGCGTTCTGCATGCTGTCCAAATGTGGCAGATTTCAGCAAACAATTCACATGAAAAATACACAAACAATGACTAAAAAACGTCAGCAAATCTCATTGAAATGGCCAGTAATTTGCAAAACATACCTTTTTTCTCTTATAATTTATTTGTAGAGCACACCAAATTGGCCTGAAAGCACACAAACAAGGACCTCCCGTCCGCCTAAGGACACCTTTTGCCTCCTCCCAGGGTAATTGTGACGGAACTGCGAAGACATGGCGCCTCCACTGCCGCTCAAATTTGCCTTCTGTGCCATCCTCACTCTGGCTCTCTTGAGAACGACCTCAGCACAAGGTGAGTCTCGGTTTGGGTACTTTATCGTGTTTTCCAATTTATTTTCTCACTGCAGACTCTCACGTGAAAACACACGAGAAAACTTTTGTTTTCATCATCATCGCGTCCCTTAGAAAACTATTCGCCATTGATGGCAATCGTTTTCAAAAGTGACAAGGCATTTAACACCTTTTCTATTATCGAACTTTCTCCATGCAATAGAAATTCAATTAAGTCATAAAAGCGCCTTTCGCTCGCCTTATTACTATCGATTGATTTTATGCAACATCGCGTAAAATTTTCATCGCTCAATCAAGGGTGAGTTATTTCAAGTGAAAGTTTCAGACGTATAGAATCTTGAAGAGGAGTTTTCCCATTGTAGTCGAGCTGAAAGCAATTATAGGGTAATGTTGAACATAAAGTTAAGAACCCAATAAAATTCTCGCACTTTTTTTTTTACACTTTTGTAATATTTATGAGATGAACTTTCTCAGAATATCTCGAAAAATAGCACTAAATCGATTAATAGTGCTTGGAAATATCTGAATTAAGTTTGTGACTTTTCAGCCATGATCTCAAGCGAATTCTTTTATTGTGCCTCGTATTTTATGACGCTCCGTGAATCACAATATTGATGCTTAATGATTGCTATATACTTCCATTGGACTCTTTACTGCTGTGTGGGATTTTTTTTACTATGAATTAAGGTGATCTGACTATGATTATATAGGATTTTTGACCGTCAATAAATTATCTCGCCTGAGAGAGGAAATGCCCACGACTATTTTGGCCAAATTACTAAATTATTGCTGAATTCTAAACTCGTTTCTACATTCAGGCTGAAGTGGTTTCTCTCTCGACTTTGAAAGAGAAATTATTCTCCAAGTAAAATGTCTGTTTTTCCCTTAGATAGTAAATTTGTTCTTCTCGCAATCCTCTTTGCCTGCAAGATTCTCAAACGAGACTGGCGTTCTTGTGTGAAAACTTCCACTAGCCATTCATCTTATTTTGAAAATTAAAACACCGAGATATTGCAGAGCAAAACACGCTCTCTATATATAGGAGAGCCGGTGTTAATTTATGTTGTCGATAGAGGCGAATTGGAAGATATTTTCTCCTCTCGAGAGCCGGCGAGTGTGGATGTAGAATAAAAAGTAGAGCTTGGGAAGAACACGAAAGGTGAGTTTCTCCCCACGATGAAGCATATGCATCAGTGAAAAATGTACTTGCAAATGTGCGTCTGGTAAAAAGTGAATTGAACTCACTGGTCAACCGGATTCCTTGTGCTCATCTCCCCGTGAGAGGGCTACTGACCACTTTATGAGGTGGTCAAGACAAGACAAGATATTCTTTATATGCCTCGCATCTGAGCATTATCAATTCGCTGTGGCTGCAGATGAGTGGAATACATTATAAATTATCCTGGAGCATCGAGATTATGACTTTGGTGTAATATTTTTTTGCTCGACGCGGTCGCGTTTTTTCCCCCTTTTTGCCGGGGAAAACATTGTGATTAAATCAGACAATTTATAAAAGCCCAGGCATAATCACTTTTTGTAATCTTTCTCCTCTCTGGAGCTGTGCGACGTTTTTTCCACGGGAACTCCCTTGTAGCCAATTCCCGGGTCTTTTCTCTTTATCGCGCCAAACACCTCTGGGATCTCCTCTAATGGCGACAGTGTGGTGGTCTTTTTTTCTTCTTTCGGGGAAGAGTTGGCACATCAATTGAACCCATATGTTATCGCACCTTCTTCCTCCTTTGCACTATCTCCATGAGATTACAATAAATAATAATTTTTCCTACCTTCTCCATCGTCCCTTCGCACACACAAACACACACTCATGATGCCAACAATACGAGGATGGAAGTGAAGAAAACAGATTGCCTCATTAAATGCAAAAATTCCTCGAAACCATTTATCAAAGCGCGAAATGGCCAGAGCACATTCCACCGGATCTCCATCTCTCTCATGGCATCCCAAATGGAGGCTGCCAAGGATGGTGCAGACCTCCTTGAGTGCCTCCTTGTCGTGCAATGTGTCGCGCTCAAAATGCATCTCACATGCAATGGCACTTTTACGTTAAATGCGGCATCTATAACTCTATGCGACAATCATCGATAAATATACAAGCCATACTCTCTGATGGGCGCAGAGAAACTGGAAGATCAGGAGCTGACACATCACACATGAAACAATATAGACGATTTGACCTGACATGAGACATCAAAGCTGAGAAAGATCCATCCATCCACCCCAGTTTATCTCACTTGATAGCTCAGCCGAGAGTCGATTGTCAATCGAGATGATCGCTCTTGGCTTGCAATTGTCCCATGAATCAAGCGATTGCAGTCAATGGGGCGTGCAATTTCTCTGTCTTCTTCCACATACAGAGAAAACTGAAACGGCCAGTGATTGAAACTAATTCTTAGAGTTTAGAGATAATTGCTAACGTTGAAATTTCACACAAAATTTCAAACCACAAAGCGCTGAAAATACAGAGGCAAAGCTGAATTTCACTCTCCATCGCCATGCCAAGTTCCAGAAGCGAACAATTACACTGTTTTCACAGCATCAAATCCACTGATTTATTAGCCTTTTAATGTAATCACTATGCATCAGCAATGTTGAACTGATGGACGAGAAGAAGTGGCAAAAAATGTGAGCAAACAGTAGCTGCAAATACGAGAAAAATTCCAATTGATCGTTTTAGAACACTTGGCAGACACGCATGGTGAAAAGTCAGTGCAAGAAAGGTAATAAATTGCGATGATTCCAACCTATTGGATAATTGGGACAAATTGTATGTAATCCCAATAATCGATTCTCCTTCTGGGGATGTTTTTTTTTCATCCACGATAAACGATTGTCAAGGTCGCGAAGCAGCCTTTTAATGTGAATTCACTTAGCATGGTGCTATCATTACAGCATTATGTCGGACAATGTGGCAGGATGTTTTCTTTTCGCCACACTCAAGCATACAATTATCCTGTCTGATTTCTTTTCTGCGGGACATCGGGAAAATTGTGGGGGAATGAGAAAAAGGAGAAGACACAATTATCATATTCTCCCCCCCCCATTCGAGAATATCATTATTCCCGTCGACGCATTTAGTGATATGGACTGGAAGATAAATTACAGTGACGTCCTGAAAATGGATGAGCAGTTGCCGCGCTATCTGAGCAATCTTCTCCCTCACCATCAATTCCGGCATTGAACTGTAAATTAAAAAGCAATTTGAGACCCTTTTTTCTGTCCTCTCCTATCGCTTCGAAATCGGCAGAGCTTCTTCGCAAGACTGCAAGTCAATTGACTTCAATTTCCAATGAACTCTATTGTTCTCCTATTTCACCTTTCCTGGATGCTTGCTGCTGACCAACGCGCAGACCGAGAGGGATTGGGAAGTGATTAAGAAATAACAATGTCGAGGAGAAACTCCACCTGACAGGGTGCAATATTTATAGTTTTTGATTCTTCTTTTCGCCATCAGATAACACAGGAAAGAGAGCTTTTCCCATTCTCAGTTTTACCTTCACAGAACAATCAACCCAGAGAATTTCAACACAACTAAAGCAGTGAGACTCTCTTTTTTGCCATTGCTCCAAATAGATTTGATTGTATTCGGTGATTCCCACAGTCGCACACGGTTTGGATTAGTGGACGGGAGAGGTGATTTCATTAAAATTCCGATAAGTTCCTCGCCTTCTTCCGCGCCCACAACCAGAAGTCGGCAAACAGGAAAGAGATATAGGCAAAATTTGCAAGGTGTTTGACCCGCGCAATATCCTCATAAATAACACACTTCTCATGGCATTAGAGATTAAGTTACTCACACACCAGTGCTTTGGCTACACAAACAGTGACCACTAAAAATTCAAGACGTTGCGATTTCTCCACTCATTCCCTCTTTGAAGCAATCGTCTGTCTTGATCAGGAATGCGAAAAAGAAAGAAATACTTGAGGAAAAACAAGGAGTTTCAGTAAAAGTCCTGTCTCGGTGTATTGGTGTCAGTGGTGAGAAGGTGCCTGGCTCCTCGGCAGAAGATTCAGAAGAGGAACGAGCAGATAAATCGGCGATTGAACTGCCCACTTTGGCGAGGCTGCGATCCAGCGTCAGCGCCGCGAATGGCAAAACAGCGCCAGTGTATTGTTGCGACTCACCTCGTCCACGCACACAGATTTTCGTCCAACTGGCCACTCAGCTCAAACCGGCCCCAACGCACTTGACATTGCGACTGGTCAGTACTGATGCTATTTCAGGGTCTTCTCAGCGTTTCGCTGTCCAGCCTCTAGCGCTCAAATCTCTCTCTCTCTCGCATTTCATGTGGCAGGTTTAAATGGGAAAAGTGACAATGTCATCAGGATTATGGCCCGAGACAAATGGCATTCGAGATCTAGATTGGAACACCTTCGCAATGTCTGTTTTGATAGACTCCACCACCAGATGGTTCGGCCACTTTTCACACTGCAACTGTGAATGAGGCTAAATTCTCGCCCAGTCAATCAAAAGTAATTAGTTTCACCCCATTTCTCGCCCGCAGCTCCTTTAATCTCCAGAGGCGCTACACTTCCATCATCCCACCAACTAGTTTTCCCATAACAGGACTTTATTTATATCCGCCAAGTATTTAGGTCGAAAAGATGTCTATTCTTTTCTGCTATTCAGCAATGATTTGCATAATTTATTCTGCCTCTCGATAAAGGTGATTTATGTCTACTTAATTTTCACCCATAACGTTTCCTTAAATGTTTTCACGGTTCTTTTACGGTTCCATTCATTTAGAAGATTTCACAAAACTCAAAAACCCGAAATAAACCGGAATGAAAGGAAAAATATGCCCAAAAATTGAGTGGAAAGTGTGACAAACCCCTAAAAATATAAATTATTTATCTCTGCAGCATTAATTCACGTATAAATTCCAATGGTTTTTCACACTGCAAGACATGGTAATTACTTCCAAATAGCCCAGAGTGACATTCTCCGTGGCTATCCCTCTGGACAAATTGTGTCCGTGATATTCCCATACTTGTCTTGCCAGCAAATTCTTTCGCGTAGAAGTAGTAAAATAAAATTTGCTAGATATGCAAATATGTCGAATTATTTTATGTCACTTTACGACAAATTCCACCATTTCAGTCACTTTATGATGCGCCCCAATTTCACATGTCCAACTTTCCTCTTACTCATTTTCCAGCCTAATTTATCCCGCAAAAATTCACCATTCTCACTCTTTACCATTTCATTATTAGTTCCAAATTCGAATTTTAATTAAGCTCCAAAGTGAACCATTGCATTACGCCTGCTGTCTATGTGTTGAACAAGCAAATAATGTCCACAGAGTGTTTAATTAGCTTGCAGTGACTTATCAAGCCATGAAATCAATTTATTGTACAATGCAATTTGAGAATACAATGTTGCATGTCGATCAATGAGTCAATTAAAGGCTATGACTCGGCTTGTTAATTTTTCACACTCATAAGAGTCTCCGCATCTATGATCTTCTCATCTAAGAAGGTGCAAAACATTTGCATCTACAAGTATGATCTTAAAGGGAGAACACAAAAAAAAAATTACCATTTTATCTGCATCAAAAGTGCGTGCAAACCGTTGGAAAACAACGATGGGATGGGTTTAAAAGGGAATCAGTTGAAAATGCAAGCGATGCCTTCAATTAAATATTTCCTGTAAAATGCCAATTAAAGAAGATTTAGAGTTGCATAGCAGCACCAAGGGAGTGCAAATTCAAGTGAGATTTGCATGAATTGCAATTGAATACCACTGCTGAATCGTGGCGGTGCTTTGCCATTTCAGACTTTACTATCAATAAATAAAGAAGAGCAAGATACGATTTGTTTGTCACATAAGATGAATAAATTCATTAGGTAGAGGTGCACAATTTGCTACAATTAAATTTTAATTAGAAACTATTTGATGAGGTGTTGAAGATATCAAAGGAATTGTGAAGAAAGATTGCCTTCTCTGATCAAGAACTGTTGCATAAATAAAAGTTGCGAGTTAGAGGAAATAATAGGTGGAAGTGTTGTACTGAGAAAAGGGTGCACTTTTATTGCTTCTTATGCCAAATCAGTTTTTATGGTTGCGTGCAAAGCTCTAGTCTCTCTAATTGTAACAATTCAAAATTGCTTTTGGATCTGTGAACTAAACTGCAGAACAGTCTGGTGTTTGAGACAGTCAGAAGATGTGAGGGGCAATTTATCAAATTGCACACGACATTAGCAATCTCCTGTTATATTGTGCCTTTGATGTTCGCTGGCAAACCCACCTGGAGTGGCGGTTGATTTGCATGGGGACTGCACTGAGTCTCACCAGGAATATTGTGGCTGGTTGGGAGGAAGAAAATGATTATGGCATGAATGTGAGGATAAGAAGTTGTCTCAATTAAGATAAGTCCTCGAGGCATCGTCTAGCGCTCCCACTTGGTCCATAAAACACCCATCACTCCACGCTTAAGCTCGCATTCGAAGAGGGTGGAAGAACTAAAGCCATATTCCCAAAGCGCCGCCACTGTCAATTGTTTACGACTAATCATCTCCCCGTGTCACCAGAGACTCATCCACGAGGCACTGCTGACTCCACCACCGGCGATGGGAAGTGAATAAAAAGCTCAGCTCAAGGTGTGGCTGAAGTGCAAGTTTTGCCAACTCTGTCCATGCTCCATAAATTCCTTTCACAATTGCTTATTAATTCAAAATGTCTCTTCTCTCCATCCTCATCTGTATCTCCCTCTCGTCTGTGCTGTGAAGGCAAGAGCGAGTGTTTAGGTGGCCAGGTGAAAAATCTTCCACCCACCAACCATCTCTTGGGAATATCAAATACCTTCCGTCCTGCGAGAAGAATATGCCGAGCTCAGGAGTGTGCTTGGCACCAACTTAGAAGCATTTTAGATTATTATGGGTGAAGTTGAGAAAATATCATGATTACTGTCGTAAAATCTGACCATTTGCATATTTCCATTTGTTGAGTGTCCACACCACCTCCGTACATCCACTCCATGCCTGCACGGAGTCCCAGAGGATGATTCCACAAAATATCACCAAATGTTGACTTTCACGTTTAATCCCACTATTTTATTGACTTCACTCTCGCCATAGACAGACAATAAAGTCAATAGACTATCGCCACAAGTATTTTCAACCACTTTTCTCTTTCTTTCGCATTCTTCCAGAGTCATTCAAGTGCGAGGGTGAGGGATTCCACCCAGACCCCGACGACTGTGCCGTCTTCCATCGCTGCGTCGACAATGGCAATGGAGGACTAACAGACTACTCCTTCCTCTGTGGCCCGGGAACCGTCTTCTCGTCGACCAACAATGTGTGTGTCCATCCCAGCGATGCTGACAACGAGAAATGTGGTCCGGCGTCGAACTCCGTTGACCCGGAATCCGAGCAACAGGACGCCCCATCCTCATCGACGACTACAACCACCACCACCACTACCACCACAACGACCTCCACCACTCCAAAGCCCAGCCACTCCCAGGAACCGACAGCTGAGCCAGAGCCAGACGCTGAGCCTGTCCCGGACACCAACGACAACGAGGGTCTCTGCAAGAGTGATGGCTACATCGAGCATCCGACGGATTGCCACAAATTCTACCAGTGTGTATCCAACGAGGATGGAACTTACAGACGCTACGAATTCACGTGTGGCGCAGGCACTGCATGGGATCAAAACATTCAAGGATGCAACCATGAGTATCTGGTGGAGAGTTGCGGCGGACGTGCTTCTACCACCATGAGTGACGAATATTACAGTACTTCGTCCTCCAGCATGACGTCATCTTCCTCACAAAATACCAGCAGCACTTCAAGTAG
Organism: Phlebotomus argentipes; assembly: GCF_947086385.1. Taxonomy (NCBI): domain Eukaryota; kingdom Metazoa; phylum Arthropoda; class Insecta; order Diptera; family Psychodidae; genus Phlebotomus; species Phlebotomus argentipes. The sequence continues at coordinate 2,839,076 of NW_026776174.1, forward strand.
CTCATCTAGCAGCTCCTCTAGCAGCTCTTCGAGTAGCTCTTCTAGCAGTTCCTCAAGCAGTTCCTCCAGCAGTTCCTCTAGCAGTTCTTCTAGCAGCAGCTCTTCCTCGTCTACTAGCCAATCTTCTACTGAGCAAAGCAACTCTACCTCGTCATCTTCTACTTCTGAGAGTAGTCAATCTGGATCAGAATCGTCAAGTAGCAGTTCATCATCAGGATCAGAACAAACCAGCAGCCAGACTTCATCAGGATCAGAGAGCGAACAGAGTCAATCCTCCACAAGTTCAGGATCTGAAAGTAGCAGTTCTACGAGTGAATCTCAACAATCTGGTAGTGAATCTTCATCCGGATCTGAGAGCTCATCTAGTAGTTCATCAGGATCTGAGAGCTCTTCTAGTAGTTCATCTACGGATCAAAGTAACAGTGAGACATCGTCAAGCTCCGGCTCGGAGAGCAGTTCTTCGAATCAAACTAGCAGTGAAACCTCGTCCGGATCGAGCAATCAAAGTTCTTCAACATCAGAAGAAACAAGCAGTCAATCGTCTTCGGGATCAGAAAGTTCAAGTAGCTCTTCAACGGACAGCAGTCAGTCATCTTCTGGATCTACTTCAGAAAGTGGTTCTTCCAGTTCTAGTAATACTACATCTACTGGCAGTGGCCAAGAAAGCTCAGGATCCGATGGATCAAGTTCATCGGGACAGTGTGAAAGAGACGGATTTATGGGCGATCCTGAGGATTGTCGCAAGTTCTACCGCTGTGTAGACAATGGCAAAGGCGGATACGATAGATATAATTTCACTTGCGCTGAAGGAACTGTGTGGGATAGCACGCAAGACACTTGCAACCACGCGTGGGCGGTCAAGGATCCCAAGTGTGGAACAGGATCTAATACAGATTCAGGATCAGGGGGAGAAACAAGCACATCGGCACCAGCTTCCACTTCCTCTCAGGCGCCTTCGTCAACAACTACCGCAGCTTCCTCATCATCAACCACCACTGCAAGTACCACCACTGCAAGCACTACCACTGCAAGTACTACCACAGCAAGTACTACCACTACTGCATCAACTACATCATCTCAAGCAACACAGTCTACAACGTCCAAACCACCATCATCCGATGGACAATGCCACGAAGAAGGATTCTACCCTGATGAGAGTAACTGCAGAAACTTCTACAGATGTGTAGATGATGGAAATGGAGGTTACACTCGATACAACTTTACGTGCGCTGAAGGAACTGTGTGGGATACAGCAACAACAACCTGCAATTACCCATCTGATAGTGCTCCGCCTTGCGGCACAGGATCATCTTCTGGAAGTTCATCAACACCACAGCCCGAAGGATCTTCATCAAGTTCACAGCCTACTGAGAGTCAAACTAGTTCCACGACACCATCTACCACCACCACAACTGGTACATCTGAGGCAACAAAGGAGCCTGGATCTTCATCTGCTGCCACTGAATCAACCACGCCTCCCTGTAAAACGGAGTCAACTACAGCCACCAGCTCACAACCGGCCGGTACGGAATGTAAAGGCGAAGGCTTTATGGCTGATCCAAAAGATTGTCACAAATTCTATAGATGCGTAAGTGATGGCCAAGGTGGATACACGAGATACGACTTCACATGTGGTCAGGGAACAGCATGGGACGAGACAGCACAGACTTGTAACCACGAAGATTCCGTTGAACGATGCAATGGAGGAACATCAAGTCCTCCATCTTCATCTTCGTCAGCTCCACCATCAAGCACGACCACATCTAGTAGTTCTGCGGCACCGTCTGAAAGTACTACATCGGCCCCACCAAGTTCCACTACGACAACACAGTCGTCCTCCAGTGCTCCACCTCAGACCACAAGCACACAGCAACAAACAACAACCAGCAGTAGCACAACGAGTGCACCACCTTCTTCATCCTCTACAACATCCTCTCCTTCGACTGGAACATGCGAAAGGGAAGGATTCTTCGGAGATCCTAATGATTGCCACAAGTTCTACCGATGCGTTGATGACGGAAATGGTGGATATACAAAACATGACTTTGTGTGTGGAGAAGGAACTGCATGGGACGATCAACTGCAAACATGTAATCATGAGAAAGATGTCCCAACCTGTCAAAATCAATCAGGATCATCGTCAGCTCCACCAAGCACAACTACATCATCATCTTCCAGTACGGAATCCACACCAACCAGCAGTTCGTCGTCATCAGCACCTCCAGAAAGTACTACAACAACAGCCTCAACCACATCTAGTACCACAACAGCCTCAACTACATCTAGTACCACAACAACACAGTCATCAACAACTACTTCCTCGACTACAACAAGTTCTTCATCAAGTACTGAATCAACAACACAATCTTCATCGGAACCACCATGTGGAAATGCAACAAGCGAGATTAAGTGCGAAACAGCCGGTTTCTTCCCGAATCCTGATGACTGTAAGAAATTCTATCGATGCGTTGATTGGGAGAACAACGGAGAGAAATTCTCGTTATATCACTTTGAGTGTGGAGAAGGCACTATTTGGGATCCGGCCTTACAGACTTGCAATTATCCAGAGAGTGTTCAACCGCCGAGAAACTGCAAAACACCACCGCCTGCAGAAAATCAAGTCACCGATAGTACGACTGAATCCACTACGACATCTTCTTCCGAGCAAACTACAACGGAACAGTCAACTACGACAGAACAGTCAACTACAACGGAGGAATCGACAACAACAGAACAATCCACTACAACAGAACAATCCACCACAACTGAAGAATCAACAACTACAGAGCAATCAACAACCACAGAACAATCCACTACGACTGAAGAATCAACAACTACAGAGCAAACTACTACAACCGAGCAGTCAACAACAACCGAAGCAACGACTGATGAAACAACAACGACAGAACAATCAACAACCACAGAGCAATCGACAACTACAGAGGAATCAACCACAACAGAACAATCTACAACAACTGAAGAATCAACGACTACTGAGCAATCCACCACAACGGAACAATCAACCACAACTGAAGAATCAACGACTACAGAGCAATCTACAACAACCGAGCAATCCACCACTACTGAAGAAACAACGACTACAGAGCAATCAACCACAACAGACGAAACAACAACAACTGAGCAATCCACCACAACTGAAGAATCAACGACAACTGAGCAATCAACGACAACAGATGAAACAACTACAACGGAGCAATCCACAACAACTGATGAATCAACGACTACAGAGCAATCAACGACAACCGATGAAACAACTACAACGGAGCAATCCACAACAACTGATGAATCAACGACTACAGAGCAATCAACTACAACCGATGAAACAACTACAGAGCAATCCACTACGACAGATGAAACAACAACTGAAAGTACCACAGAGTCACCACAGGATTCATCATGCCCACCATTGGAAAGTGGACAGGCGTACTTTGTATGCCCCACAGGATTCAGGCGTCACCCAGAGAACTGTAACGATTTCTATCAATGCACTCAACAAGAGGGAAGCAAGGACTACAACATAGCAGTGTTTAGTTGTCCAAATGGAACTGTATACGATGAAGAGGAGACTCAGTGCTTGCCTCCAGATCAGACAACTCCATGCCAATCGTCACCGTCAGAGAGATCTTTGCGTGGACTCGCCACGAAGCGATCATCGGTAGATTGATTGTGATTTCAGCTGTGATTATTCCACTAAATGTGTAATTCTTCTTACAGATTCAGCTCAAGCGAGCAAAGAAACTGTGCCCCAACGAAGGCTTCTTTGCCTTTGAGGATGCCGCATGCAGTAACTACTTCGTTAAGTGTGGTCGAATGGGGAGGGACACGAAGCTCGAGGGAACGCTGTACAGGTGCCCGAAGGGATACGCCTATTGGCACGTGAGCAGACGTTGTGAGAAGCCCGCCAGGATTCCCAATTGTCGAATCAACACATTCGATGACCGCAACAGAATTCCTGTGGAGTGGATCAACCTTGGACGAGGTCGAAGCCTGCGAATATAGATAAGAGAAGATTTCCTAGCGAGATAGGCCATTAGGTAGTTTCGTCAATTTCAAGTCAGGACGTTGTGGCTAGAGCCACGCGAATTAATTGTTAAGTATCAACGACCACTTTGAACTGATTTACTATTATCAACTATATCTGCTAAAATGAAAATGAAAAGCTCTTGTTCCGTTCGAGATCACCTCGTTCGTGGAAGCTCTCGAGCGCTGAACTTGGCCTTTTTTGGGACAACTTCCGGTGTTGGGGTATTTATAATGTGTATTTACGTGCTCATCGACTTTCATTTTATTGAGACTCTTTCTGATCCATTCGATCCCGAGTATTTTTCACAAGAATTCAGCGAAAGTCGTGCTGCAATTTTAAGGTACTCACTAGGTTAGTTAATCAAACGAAAGTCGCCATAATGAGAAAATAAAATCGATCAATTGACAGTGTAATGTAAATAGTGTGAATGTGCATTTATAAGAAAAGAAATGCAAATAAAAATCTATTTGAGATGAAATTTATAAATTTATTGGAGATGTGCCAGTGTTATTTTCTAGTTTAGGGGAATCCCTCAAAGTCAACATGAGATTCGAAGAATTCGATTCTCGGTCACATTCCGCACGAGGTCGCTTCGAAATAGTGTTTGGGTGTGAGTCTGTGATAAGGGAAATTTTCAAAATATCCCACATTCCGGAGGAAAAAGGCGCATTTCCGAAAGTTCCACTCTGTCAGTGTGCTTTTGTGTTTTGGGTCTGGCATCGCGATAATCCTCATTTCCAGGTAATTTTCCGCAAAATGCTGCGCAGGAAACTCAAGAGAAATCGCTCAGGTATCGATGAAGTCGACGGGGCATCGGCGCCAAAGGAAACTGCAGTGACAGAGCCGGAAATCAAAGAAGCGAAGGTTGACGGTGACATAACCTCAAACAACATTCCGCTGTGGAAGAAATTGTACGATATTGAGATTCGCATGAATGCCCAGCTGAGGGGGTTGAAATTTGGTGGGCCTGTGGCCGCTGTGTACAATCCAGTGGAGTACGCTTCTGAGCTGCACTGCGCCTACATGAGGAAGTTCCTGACAGGACAGAAGCACGTGCTTTTTGTGGGCATGAATCCGGGACCGTGGGGAATGTGCCAGACTGGGGTAAATTGCCCTTTCCTGAGTCTGTCTGACTGATTATTCATGTTGTTTCTCATCCACAGGTGCCCTTCGGATACATCCCAGCCATCAGGGATTGGATGAAACTGGAGGGAAACGTGCAAAAGCCCGAAGGAGAACTTGCTGTGCGTCCTGTGGACGGTTTGAAGTGCACCCGAGCTGAACAGAGCGGCCAGAGATTCTGGGGTTTGCTGGAGTCTCTCTGTGGGCCACCTGAGAACTTCTTCGAGAATTGCTTCGTCTACAATCTCTGCCCTCTGGCATTCTTCAAGTCGTCCGGAGCAAATGTAACGCCAGCAGAGCTCAAAGTGAGTCATTTTTCCAGTTTTGGGTGCTCCAAAATCTGACCTTTTGTGCTTGTTCTAGGGCGAGGAGAAGAGAAAGCTTCAGGAAATCTGTAACAATCGCCTTGCCGAGGCCATAAATCTGCTCGAGCCTCGCGTGATCGTGTCAATTGGACGTTATGTGGAGGATCGCGTGAAGGAACTGTTCAAGCAGAACGCCATAGATCACTCAATAGGCCACAAATGTCTCCCACATCCCAGCCCGAGGAGTGTCAACAACACAAATTGGGGCGAAAAGGCAAGAAAGTGGCTGATTGAGAACGACGTCGACAGATTCTTGAAGAAATCCCAGTGATTTCGCATCCAATAGAAGATGGAGGAGTTTATGGAGGAGGCGCTCAAGCAGGCCAGAGAAGCCCTAGTGAGAGGAGAAGTACCCGTCGGATGTCTGTTCATTCGCAATGGCGAGATAGTAGCGACGGGTGGAAATGAAGTTAATGACACGAAAAATGCTACGAGACACGCTGAAATGATTTGCATTGATAAAGTCCTGCAAATGGCAGAGGAAAAAGGTGAATTAATCTTTCTGTTGAACTCATAAATGTACCTCAATTGCCAGTCTTTGAGAGATGTTGTTACAGTGTTATCCAGGAGAAGAGCGCCTTGCGCAGAATGTTTAACTATTCATGAAGCGGAAACAATCACATAAACATACACAAAAGATGTTTTATATCCAAACATTCCAATCAAGTATTTAGAATTTCAGCTGAAAAACGACTTTTCAGTCTTTTTGAATTTATTTGTATTTTTTTTTTTAAGTTGTGGATAAAATGTGAAACACTCTTGAATTACCGATGTAATAAACTTACCTGTAATTACGATTAACGCATGTGCTTTTCCGTCTCAGGCGAAGATTTCCGCTGTGTCTTCCGCGAAGTCTCAGTTGTGGTCACTGTGGAGCCTTGCATTATGTGTCTGGCCGCCCTGAGTGAGCTCCACGTGCGGGAGATTCTCTTCGGCTGCGTGAACGATCGCTTCGGTGGTCAGACCGTGCTGAACGTGGCCGCAACCCTTCCGGCTGACAAGCGGCCGTCGTGCGTCGGAGGCGTGCGTGCAGCCGAAGCGATGGATCTGCTGAAGACCTTCTACAGTGGCGAGAATCCGTCAGCGCCAGAGCCGAAGGTGCGCAAGAAGAAGCAGTAAATTCTTTAGAAAATTTAAGCAATTTTATTATCAATTGTTTCACATTTCTCTTGGGCATTTCGAGGGATGTGGGATGTGATGGGGCAGCAATTCAACAGAGATCCCGGAGATCACAGAGTGTTCCGCGATGTGTTTGAGGAGAGAAACTTAAAGCAAGCCGTGTCCAGGAGTTGCCAGGTCATCGTCGGGGGACTCTCTTCAGCCGCGCGGCGACAGGGAATTGTACTGCGACGGCGAATGCGGATTGGGCGACACGTGGTGGCCATTGAGGAGCTCCCCATTGTGCTGCGGCGGCGAGAGGGAATGTGAGTAGCCGTTGCAAAGGGGCGCCACCTTCGGGGCTCCCACCTCCTCCTCATCACAGTGCATCGTGGCTTCGCCGTCACTGCTGCTGCTGCTGGAGCTGCTCGAGCTACTGGAGGAGGAGCTGTCGCTCTCGCTGTCTTCACTGCTGGAGCACGCCATCCTGGCCAAGGGTGCCTTACTTCGGTAGAACTCCAGCTGCCTGCTGAGATCTGCAAGGAGTCACAACATTCGCTGTTTACCAGCCATTCTAGGCAACAAACACACCTCATCGGGATGGAGTGGGAAAGCCAGAGAGTGTGGGACATTACAAAGTCAAATACCGTTGCAATGAGTGGCAAGAAAGCCGATTCACTGCAGCCGAGACTCTCAATTGCGACCTAACACTCTGCCATTTGCACTCAGAACAACTTCCCCAAATAGGAAGTCTGCTTTGTGTCGCTCAAAAGCTCAGCGTATCGATTGGGATTGGCTGGAAGTTTCACTTGGGATTTGTGCTTTAATATTGCGAGAAAATTTGTTCTGGCTCTTCAAATAAAAAGCCAACAAATGGCTCAAACTTTCGCGATACGCTCGAAATTATAGACAGAAAATTTTCTTCTCAAAAATTTTATAGTGCAAAACTACCCTTGAATCTCTTGAATATTCAGTTACATTTGATTTGTTCGATTTTAACATAAGCAAAATCGAAGAAATACTAGTTAATGACGCTCTAAACGATAGAGTGAAATGTAAACAAGTGTGTGCCAATCAGATCATAGAGACATCGTGATAAGGAACTGGAGAATTACATAATGCAGGGAAATCCCTTATCAATGACGCACTGCTCAAATCAAGAACAGCTCAAAGTGAGGAAAAACGGAGAACAACTCGCACGACCGACTGATTACAATACAGCTCTTGCGTGATTGAGTGAAGAGAGCGAGCGCGATGATGTTGTTTCACGTGTGCTTTTTTGCATATTAATTACAATAAAGTACTTGCACTCAAATTTATGGCTGTTTTAATAATTTCTAAATCCCTATTTTACTGCTGTTATTATTATCACCATTTCAATTTTATCGCGCTTTATCTTCGTTATCAAGCGGACGCGCGAAATCGCCAATGCAAAACTGGATCAGGCCATTGAACACGCGAACCTGCGAGTGGCAGAGAAAGAGTTAAACTCACCCATGTTGTCCTCGGTGAGCTTGTGGATTTGCTCCTCGAGGTTGCGGATTCTGTCCTGAAACTCGTAGTTGTGCATCCGTTCTTTGGCATCGGCGTGTGTCTGCGTGGTCTCGGCGGCGAGCCGCGTGCTGACCACCTCGAAGTTGGCCTCCAGCTGCAGGTACTCCTGGATGAGCTGGCTCTTGGTCAGGCCGTCCAGGCGCTCGCACTTGGCGTTCTCGTACACGCTGCTGAACTCCTTGGTGAGGAACTCCTCCTCGTCCTCGGGCAGGCTGCAGAAGTAGTTCTCGTCCGAGTCCACGGAGAAGCTGGAGTCCCGCTGGCGCCCCTTCGTCTGCATCTCCGGCATGTGGTCCTCCATGAGGAACCTGTTGGTGTTGTATGGCACGATGGAGCTGCGGACGTGACTGGCGGCGGAGCGCCTGTTCGCCACGGGCACCTTCCACGCGTACGGCTTCACGTGGCTCTGGTTCCTCTTCGCCTTGGCGCGCCCCCGCCGACACTTTCGCTTGCCCCTCGGGCGCTCCGCCTGGCCAGCGCGCGAACCCTCCGCTGATGGCGCGCCAACTTGTTGTTGTTGCTCACCAGTTCCATTGGTGGCCGCCGATGGCTCCTCAGTCGCCTTCATTGTTCTCGAGCAGGGAGGTTCGACGTCATTTTCCGTCCCCGAAAAATGCCCCGTTTCGATGTTCTCCACCACCCCAATGTCCGTCATTTCTGCACAGGTGCACTCCTAAATGCCTCACGCACGTGCTGGCACGCAATTCGTCACACTTGTCACACGAAAAATCGCACTTTATCGCTCACGAAGAAACACTCAACCTTCTTCGCACTCGCAGCCTTACGCCATGTTTGACGGTGGTTCGAGCAATGGGCACTGGAGCGCTGCGCGCGGTGACTCCCCCTCCGCTCTGCTCGCTCTCCCGCGTTTGAGCATTGAAAAATGGAAAATAGAGGCCCGAACTCAGGCATTAGGCAGCCCAGAGAGGGTCTGAGGGCAGAATCAGTGGTTCTTGGCCAGCTAGGAGAGCAATAAGGGAAATTGAAGGCTGCAGGGCGCAATTTGAGTGAAGATAACACTGTTGCTCGACCTTGTTGAAGCCAAGTAGGCAGCGACACTACAATCTATCGCGTACAATCAAGTGTGCAGGAAGGGCAAGGCAAATAGCAATTTGTAGAACCTTCTTCGCCCTTATAAAAGCGCTTGCCTTTCTGATATTTATTTATCAAGTGTAGCGAGATGCAATTCAAAATGAATTTTGGGCCCTCAAAGTGTTCCCGAACAATCCAACAAATGGCGCACTTGTCTCTCCGAATGTCGTAAAAGGGGCTCCCATAAAGTGTCATGCCCATAAATCTCATCCTAAAGAAAATATCGATACAAATTGCTCTCTCTTGGACGCTTTTCTCCCAGTGTCGCTCCGGGGAAAGCTCCCCAGAGAGCGCCTCTGGTGTCATTTCAATACCTTTCTTTGCTCACACACGCATCGTCACTCAACTTGTTTGCTGCCTTGCACGATAATGTGTGCTGAGAGGCATTTCATATGGAAGGCACATCCAGTGCCTTCTAAATTGGTCAACTTTTCCATGCACAAATTTCCACTGTCGCCCATTTTCCTGGCCAATTTTTCATTGACAATTGACTACAAATTGAGCATAAGTTGAAATTCGATTACAATTCAGCATGAATACACACATACTCGGGCAGAAAGAGTGCCTCTAAATAGTTGAACATCGCGTACACACTCATGCGGGAGAGCAGTGCAATATGATGGCACAGTGGGTGAGTGGGAGTGAGATGGGGAGCGCTAGAAGAACGGTTTACAACTAATTTTGTTTATTATTTAACTCCTGTTTATATTTCTCTCTCGGTTACACGCATGGCACACGCCGATTTTGCGTCGCACGCAGCGCGGCTCGTATTCAATCAAAGTGTGCTGTTTTGGGAATTATATGGTGTAAAAATGAGGCTGGGGGAGCATCTCTTGCTCCCTGCTTAAGCTCCATGATCGAGAGAGAGAGTGAGAGTTTTATGGGAGCGGATGAATGGAGAAAATTGGAATTTCCTGACACGAGGAGACAAAATGACATTTTCCGCGCAAATTGTCACCATCGAGCTGAGATATCCGATTGCCATGGCTGGTATATAGAGAAAAAAGTGGGGGCTCGAGCCAAATGAATCTCCATCAATTGATGGGCGAGATTCAAATGCGCAGAAAATCAAACAATTGAATATCGCGAATGATGAAGAGAATGCCTTTAATTGAGATCTATGCCACTCTTCATGCTCGACTTATTCCCGAGATATTATTTCCGACAAACATCTATAGGCTGCCTGTTTGTTTTCTCCCGTTCACACCTCCACACGATTACGCAAAGCGAGATACTATCGAGGAAAACATTGATATATTTGCAATGAATTGCCTTTGATACACGATGAATGCGATGAATAGTCAACAGAGATGGATTTTTGTGAAGCGCATAAGATGACATATAGAGTTTGGGCTGATTCGTTGCGATATACAGTCATCCACAGCTCAGCAAAAATAGTCTGGCAAGTTCATCAAATTCAATTACCATAAATTGTTTGAAACCGTGTGCTCATGCTCAACGAAATTACTGCAGCCATTGTTTTGCAACGCGACAAGTGAAATTTTTTAAAGGGAGCTTCTAAGCATGTCTTCTATTTTTCACTTGGCAAGTTTAGCGTGTTCTAACCACATGAAATTGTGTGGAAAATTAGAACAAAAAGGCCAAAGGGGTCATGTTAAAACATGTTAAGGACGAAATTTTAGGCATAAAAGTTTGAAAGAGGACATTTCTCTCTACAAATAGCCGTAGCATAGTTTTACTTTCACGGTAAGCAACGAACTATCGAAGAAGAAAACAGGGAAGGTGATAAGATATTCAAATGATTGCGGAGTTTCCACAGTGGGATAACATTTCAGTGTATTGTCATTGATTTATTATTCACAAGAGGTGTTTCAGCTATCCTATAAATACCGCATACCGTTTATCAAGTATTTTTCGCACATTCTGCTGTTTGTTGTGAAAATATTTTTAAAGATTATATAATTTTTATATACTGTCAATAAGTGTATTTCTGCAGCCTTATCTCGTGATGCCGGCACTTTTACACTGGGCAACGTCAGCAAAATCCAATGAGTTTTCCCATGAAAGTTTTCCTAATTTTCACTTTTAAGCAAAAACAGACCAACAGCGAGACATGCAAAACTACATTAACAGAAGTTTAACCATATCAAGGCAAGTTTTCTCGTTTCCTTTCTCTCTCCTCATATCGCTATTCTCTTTTTTTTTTTAGGGAAAAAACTCACATCCATAATTCTTCACTTTGGCATTTATGGACAGCCCAGCTCTTTGCAATTCACTCGTATCGCATAAGCTGTTCGTTTATTACACTTGCGCTGAAACCGTAGGTAGGCTAGATAATGGCCTATCGTGATAATTGTACAAGTTTTCCTGCAATGTAATTTTGACGACCATCAGAGGTGAAGAACAAGTAGAATTGTATTATTATGTAGATAGAATGCATGAAAGTACAAAAGTCAGTATTTATATGCGATGCGGCATCGCAATCTTATCTTGTGATTGGAGTAAAAGTGTGAAGAGAGCAAAATACTGTGCGTATCTTATATATGTTAGTGATAAAAATACCGAGTCATTGATCTCATGCGCCAGAATGGGTGCGAGGAAAAGATGATTTTCCGCACATCAACTCCTGTAACATCACTGCAAGTGTGCGAATTTTCTTATCAAACTTTCAGCGTCAGCCGAATCAGCCAACTTTAATGGATGTTGTTTGTTTTTATTTCACTCAGCGCGAAGTTGTTTTATTTCGAGAACAGGCATTTCGCTCAACACTGAAAAGTAGCATTTCGAGCTCTTATATTGCTTAATGTCGCTGTATTACTTCATGACAAGGTTTGGAATCTAAACTGCGGGTTGAGGATTTCACATCTCATAAACTTTCTTGAGATTGAAGAAAATTAAATTATAGGCTAATCACGAACATCGTCCTTGCGAAAGCCAAAAGCCATGCGATTCCATTCTCCGTCCAACATGTTTGACCGTTCGTTCGTGATACCAAATTTTATGACGATAAACACAATCAAAATTAAATATCATTCTACTTTGAGTGTTTCATCATACTTATTACATTAAAAACTGAATATGGCCAGCAAATTATCATATTCTGAGTCCATTTGTGTCGGACGAGGAGCATTTAGCGAAATCTTTCACCTTCAACATACTACTTTTGTGTGTTACTTCTTCAAGGTCACAGTTAAAAGGGATTATGCAGGAGGACAAGTAGTAAATTGAATATTTTCCTTCCATTTTGATGGTCTTCAGAAACTCCTCGCCAGTTGTGGAGACGCATTTATTCGTGAGAAACCTGTCCGTTTGCCATTTTCCCCCCAAAACAAATAATTGCGATGTTTCTCTATTGTTGCTGAGGAGCGCCGTGGTGTCGAAGAGAGGTTCCCCTCTTTGGGCTTTAGTGTGCAATCTCGAGTTGAATTTCCAGTTTGCAGTGCCTCTAAAAAGAAACTGATCCCATCGACTGGAGCACGGGGGGCGAGAAGAGTGGCATTGGCTGTGCAGTTTCATCGTCAAACACTCCTCGAAAGCTTCTTTGCATTCTCATCGCAAATTGATGGCCCTTCATCGGGGCGCTCTCATGCCGACAGGCTTCTTTGTCTACTTGGCCTGAGAGAGTGAAAGGGAGAGAGCGGCGATGTAGGTCACACATCGCAAGAGAGGGAGCGTCACTGCAGCGTCTCTCTCCCTTTAATCGCGCGGATTAGAGACGTCATAATTCGAGGCCGCGGAGAGCGAGAAGTGAGTTTGTCGAGTTTATGAAGAGAGGGGAACTCTTCCCCACCCTCCCACTTCGCGTGGCTTTTCTCTCCAATCGCTCTCTCGCGTGCTGCAATTTGAGAGGAAATTACACGTTTCGCCCTTTCTTCCTCTCCCGAAAGTGATCTCATCACGAGACCTTCGCCCTCTCCCGCTCGCACTCACTGCCATGACATCTCTGCGTCTCTTTCTCTCTCTCAGAGTGCCTGAGATGAGCTATTAGAGGCAATTGAGAGCGTAATTTGATCTCTTTCTCCACAATGGACTGCTAAGTACATTTTGGGTCGCGTCCAAACTTACAAATTTATGCAAATCGTGAAAATAGTCACCTTAATTCGAGACTCACACGCGAATTGTTGCCTCTGGGAAAAAGTTATCGCTCACAATTTCCCGTACAATTACGTCAGGTGGGTAATTGATATGCTGAATGCTGAACATTTTCCGCTCTTTCACAACAGAGCTTTTCGCGCAGTGGAAGAGAAATGAAGAGTATTTTGGCGCGAAGAGATTGCGATTTTTGGATTTTTCACATTACTTGCGAGAAAATGGACAAATTGTGAAGAGAAAAAATGATCTTCAGTGATTATAAACATGTTGAATTGCTCAGAATGTTTGAATGAAATCATATATACGTAATTTACAGCATTGTTTACATTATTTAATCTCCAAACAGCAATATCTCCACTTGAGATGTTGGGCTATTTTTAGCCAGAGATTTTTCTCTTGCACTCACTTTTTGTATCATTAAAAAGTTATGATTCGGAATGAAAATTCAGAAGATTACGTTTTCCACCAATTTTGTCGATAGATTTATATTAATTAACGGAATATTAAAAATTTTGGTTTTTTTTTCGGAAGAGAAACTTGCGAGAATTTGAAAAGGTGAAACGCACAAATTTCCCTTTGAAACACGGTTGAAACAGTCAACAAACACTAAAACATGATTCATTATCTTGTTAAGAGATGGCGACTCGAATTCCACCCAGTTGACCGTAACTCGATTCTTCTGGGTTTTCATATTCCAATTCCTTCGGCACAACTTCAGTTTACCGAACACTCTCAAAACGCACTTTTTTTTTTTTTGCTTGAAAGCTGATGACGTCACGAACATTTTACCGTTATAAAATCGAGTCGGACTCTAACGGTTCTCCCGCTAAAAATCGGTAAAGTTTGTAACCGAATACAAAAAAATTGTATTTTTAGCGGAGCCGAAGGCCCCGCCTCCCGCCCCATACCCCCACTACATACCTTACCCCAACCCCCACCACCCCTCCCAAAACCAACCCCTCCCCCCCACCCCTTCCGTATATATTAACAAATTTTCAAAAATCAAATTCAGAGTGTCTTGCGGGGTCGAAGGCCTCGGCCCCCCACCCTCCCCACCACCCACCCTAGCCAGCCCCTTCCACCCTCCCCACCACCCGTTATGCTGACAGAGTGTTTTGCGGGGCCGAAGGCCCCGCAAAACACTTTGTCAAGCTTATTTTCAAGCAAATAAGCTTGAAAACAGTGGCAAAGGGAAAAAACTCGCGAATTTTTCCCCGTTTTAGCGTCTTCCCATCCACTTTTCACCAAAATAAGCTTGAAAACAGTGGCAAAGGGAAAAAACTCGCGAATTTTTCCCGTTTTAGCGTCTTCCCATCCACTTTTCACCAAAATAAGCTTGAAAACAGTGGCAAAGGGAAAAAACTCGCGAATTTTTCCCGTTTTAGCGTCTTCCCATCCACTTTTCACCAAAATAAGCTTGAAAACAGTGGCAAAGGGAAAAAACTCGCGAATTTTTCCCGTTTTAGCGTCTTCCCATCCACTTTTCACCAAAATAAGCTTGAAAACAGTGGCAAAGGGAAAAAACTCGCGAATTTTTCCCGTTTTAGCGTCTTCCCATCCACTTTTCACCAAAATAAGCTTGAAAACAGTGGCAAAGGGAAAAAACTCGCGAATTTTTCCCGTTTTAGCGTCTTCCCATCCACTTTTCACCAAAATAAGCTTGAAAACAGTGGCAAAGGGAAAAAACTCGCGAATTTTTCCCGTTTAGCGTCTCCCATCACTTTTCACCAAAATAAGCTTGAAAACAGTGGCAAAGGGAAAAAACTCCGAATTTTCCCCGTTTTAGCGTCTTCCCATCCACTTTCACCAAAAAAGCTGAAAAAGTGGCAAAGGGAAAAAACTCGCGAATTTTTCCGTTTAGCGTCTTCCCATCCACTTTTCACCAAAATAAGCTTGAAAACAGTGGCAAAGGGAAAAACTCGCGAATTTTTCCCGTTTTAGCGTCTTCCCATCCACTTTTCACCAAAATAAGCTTGAAAACAGTGGCAAAGGGAAAAAACTCGCGAATTTTTCCCGTTTTAGCGTCTTCCCATCCACTTTTCACCAAAATAAGCTTGAAAACAGTGGCAAAGGGAAAAAACTCGCGAATTCTTCCCCGTTTTAGCGTCTTGCGGGGCCTTCGGCCCCGCAAGACCCTCTATCAGCACAATGGATGGTTGAGGTGGGAGGGGTAGGGGGTGGATAGGGTGGGGGTGGGAGATGGAAGCGGGGCCTTCGGCCCCGCAAGACACTCAGTTAGCATAACGGGTGGTGGGGTGGGTGGGGGGTGGGTAGGGTGGGTGGTGGGGAGGACGGGGGTGGGTGGTGAGAGGGTGGGGGGTGGGTAGGGTAGGTGGTGGGGAGGGTGGGGAGGGTGGGGGGCGGGGCCTTCGGCCCGCAAGACACTCTGAATTTGATTTTTGAAAATTTGTTAATATATACGGAAGGGGTGGGGGGGAGGGGTTGGTTTTGGGAGGGGTGGTGGGGGTTGAGGTAAGGTATGCAGTGGGGGTATGGGTGGGGGATGGGGGCGGGGCCTTCGGCCCCGCAAGACACTCTGAATTGATTTTTGAAAATTAGTTAATATATACGGAAGGGGTGGGGGGGAGGGGTTGGTTTTGGAAGGGGTGGTGGGGGTTGGGGTAAGTAGTATTGGGTATTGGGCGGGAGGCGGGGCCTTCGGCCCCGCTAAAAATACAATTTTTTTGTATTCGGTTACAAACTTTACCGATTTTTAGCGGGAGAACCGTTAGAGTCCGACTCGATTTTATAACGGGAAAATGTTTGTGACATCAACACCTTTCAAACAAAAAAAAGATGGGGGTGATCCGAGAGTGTTCGGTAAACTGAAGATATGCCCTCGATTTAATTTGTGCCATGCGTTTCCTCAATTACATCATTTCCCCTCTCGCGCGGATCACTTATTCGTACTGAGTTGGGGGTTTTTCAGCCGGGATTTTCCGGAAAAAGCAACTGTCAGACCGCGCTGCCATTTCGCTGCGTATTTTTGTCTAGAATAGTGTGTGCGGAAAAAGAGCAAAATTCCCGCAAAAATCCCACAAATTGGGCATTTATTCCATCAGTGGGGCGTTCCTTGGTGTCCGGGGTGTTGCTTTAGTGCATGTGTTGGCCGGAAAAGTGGGTGATTGTGGGGAAAATCGTGTTGGCGTCTCGTAGCGGTGATTGTGTAACTGTGGTAGTGCTACCCCGTTTTTTCCTACTGTCGTTTTCGTGAAAATCTCAGGCAGCACTTTTCCTCCGCTGGAATATGCGTAGCTGATTATCAATCAACATCGCCCAGACCATCACCCTTCGATTGCCACAGCGAATATTCGACCTCTGTCAATGACAAAGGCATAAATTTGGGCTTTTTGCGTGGCGGATGGGGCACAAAGATTAATTGGCAGCTGTCAAAAGTATTCTCATCCAGCCTTCTGACAGCTCGTCTCAGCGCTTTCCGCACGAAAACACACCAATTTTCCAGGGCAGTTTCCGCGCAGGGGACGCGGATTGACCAGCCGGAGCCGCGAGGACGGTGAACAGAAGGTGCAGCTGGGCATTTGCAGCGCATCCGCCACGGCCAGGGCGCCTCCGGAAAGCCGGAAAATTGAGCACACGGCTCCGCCCCGAACAGAAGGCGTCCGCCGAGAATGAATTGCTAGCTGCGATTCCTCGGGAGGCAAAGAGGTAATTGCGAGTTATTGATTTCCCCAGGCAGCCCTCATACGTTGCGCTCTGTGGCCGGAGAATGAAATGAGGAAATAACAATGGGCCTGTGGAAAAACTCGAAACAATCGAGTGCGCTCGAGTTCCCTTTCACCGCGGCCACAGAGCGCAAATGGAGTTATAGAATGTGGGATTCTGCGGGGGCGCGCTGTGTGGCGGTGACTGACTTTTCCTCTCTTCTGCAGATTTCTCAGCGTGAACAGCTCAGCAGCAACTCTCATCCGGCAGAGAAGCAGAAAAGGCCGGAGTGGTCATGTCATGTCAGCAAGCGGCAGAGCTTCCCGATGATCCGTACACCTTCACGGAACCGCCGGCCACGGCGATCTTCACCACTCCGGTGAGTGTTCAGGCCAGGTAGCTCGGCGGCAAAGAAAGCGGGTCAGGTTTCGGTCACGTGCCCAGAATTCTCAGAAGAAATTGATTGTGTTTCACAGGAGAGAAAGGGATTTCTCATCCTGAAGGCTCAACATTCCATTCTCTTGAATGTTGTTGATCAACTTAAGTCATTTAGTTGACACGTGATTTTATGCTTTGAGGTATTCAGCAAATTGAATAATAATTCCATAAAATTGTCTACTTTGCAAAAAGCGTAATTGCGCAATTTAATGCTTACAATTGGACTTGTTCTAAAAAATCCAGCAGTAGTCTTGAGAAAACCCAGTAAATTGACAGTCTTTGAGGTGAATTTCCTTCGATGAAGAACAATTTTTCCATTGAATTATTGATAAACAAGATTTTTGAGCAGTGACGTAATTTGTTTAGTAAATAAACACACTTTTAAAGTGATTGTGAAGAATTGTTTTTCTTCACCTTCTCTCGAACCTTGATTGAAGTTTTGATGATAAATTCTGCTGATAAATTTATTGGCATGAAAAAGTGATTGAAATTCTAAATTTAAAAAAAAACCTTAAAAAATTCATCAGCAAGTTCATCAGGCATCTTCGATTCCTAGCCTTGAGGGCACAATAAAAAGGTTTCAATGCTTTTAACTTGGGGTTGAAATGTCGATAAAAGTGGTAACGAGAGAAAATGCTATTATTTATTTTACTGCTTTTTCTATCATGCAGTGGCCAATGGAATTTGCAGAGCCAAAACTGTGCAAAAGTGTAAATATTTGTTTGTTTCACTTTGATCCTTTATTTTTGGTAGATGACGGATAAAAGTATGCTAATTTCTCTGTGAAAGAACACAAAAGCACAATCAGAATTGCAAATCAAGTCCAATAAAAATGCAGTCGATATAATTAATTCTGAATATATTGACATTTATTTACCAGTGGAAAGCTTTAGGTGTGAAAAAGCTCAATATTTTCCGATACTGTTTAATTCTTTTACACCACAATTTACTGAGGAGTGAATTTTTGCTCGAGGGTCTTCGTGAAATTGTGATATAATAGGTGACAAAGTGTAATCTACGTGATTCACTGAAATCGAGTTTTACAATAGGCAAGAATCATTAATGATACATCGTGAGTCATCGCAATTTTATGCAAACGATAATTTGCGTCACGATTATTTGCAGTTTTTAATAATATTTAGGGTAGAAATTGATGAAATGATATCAAATATTTTGAACTGTTTGCGATCTAGCTAGACTTGTGATGTTAATGGGGAAAATTGAGGTGAAATTGATGAGTAATTTGTGTGATCCCCGCGAAGGTGTTTGTTATTCTCCCTGGAGTTTGGTGTGAAATTTTCTAAAATGTGCTTCTTTTCCCATCGTCTCGCTCTTTTCCAGCTGACGGGCAAATTCAGCAAATTGGCTTCAATCAAGCACCAGCAGATTCGCGCAAATGGAACAAATGTGAGCTACATGAATGGCGTCAATCATGGCTCCGCGAACAGCCACGTCCAGAAGCTGCCGGTGGCGTACGCGAAGGCGGGCGTCGCGGTTGTCAATCAGGGCAAGAAGATGACATCGAAGAGTGTGTCGCCGACGGTTGTGGTGAAGACGCGTCCGCTGCAGCCGATTAATCATTCCAGTGGCGGCGCAAAGGGTGTTCTGCAGCCGGGACGCACGTTCCAGTCGCTCTTCCAGCAGGAGGTGCTGAGTTCCATTCGCAAGAAGACGTCGCCACAGCACGAGAGCACTGCATCGACATTCAGGGAGCCAAAGGCCACACACTTTCCCGCCACGAAGAAAGCCACCGTGAAGCAGCCGAGCGCGTCGGCACGCGTGAAGCGCAGCTTCAGCCAATCGGCCCACCATGAGGCGCTGCAGAGGATACCGGTTGTCGATGCGAAGCCCCTGGAGACTGCCGAGACGGTCTGGCATGCGCCGGACTCATTCATCTTTGACTATGACGCGGCGGGAGTGTGTCCGACGCCGCGGAGGATTGATCAGGAGTTGACAATGTGCGCCCAGAAGCACTGGTTCGTGGAGTTCATGCCGCCCTCGATGGCGCTGATGACGCGCGAGCAGCAGCTGGAGCAGAAGGCGGGACACCTGAGGCGCAAGGCCATCCAGTATGCCAGAGCGCTGGAGCAGAGGAGTCTCGTGGTGGCGAAGAAGAGGCTCGTGTGCGTGTCACAGGCGCTGGAAAAGTCCCGCGGCAATCAGACCGAGACCCAGTGAGTAAACACACACACTGTTGCACAATTAGAGTCAAGCGAGGGGTTGTCCCCTCTTCTCCTGCTCATAATAGGGACAATTTCCTGGGGAGCAATTGGGATTCCACGAAACATACTGAATTATGCCACGTTTCATGAATAAAGCATATGAAAATGTTTCTCTCTGTGGTAAGAAAAAGCGCAATGAAGCAAAATTCCGCGAAATTTACTGATAATTATTTAATGTCAATTTGTGATAATTTGCAGCAATATAAAATGATTATTGTAATAATTGTGGTGCTTATTTTAGAGCAAAAGAGAGTTGTCAATGTTAAATATCATTCCATGTGTGAATGCTTGATGAATTCCTTATGCAAATTGGGACATTTGGATTGAATTTGGGGTTAAAATTAGGAAATTGGTATTAACCTTTCACCTTTATCTGTGTTTGACAGTCAGAGAACATTTAAAAATCTGCTAAACTCACGAAATATAGAAAATATTTAATTCAGTAGAGAAACTTTTTCATCTGAAAAGTAATCAAATGATCTTGCAGATCTTAATAATTAATAACAATATGAACTAGATTTGCAGATAGTTTGTAATTAAGCTACAAGAAGGCTAGTCTGACTTCCCTTATTATTATGAGGTTTCAAATTGTTTTCCATGATTTCAAGTAATTTATTAAACATATCAGCCATATTTTTCTTAATTTGTAGTTTGTAAATGAAACTCATGGGAAAACTTCCTATTCAATAAATACATAATGTGTACATACGATATTGAATAACACAATGAAATGCAATAGCGAGGGAGAGAGAGAGAGAGGAAATTATTGCTCAAGAAGTGCAAAGTCTCAAGTTCTGAGTAACTTGTGGTGTAGCTTGAGTCTTTGTTAAAATGGGTTAATTGTTTTCTTTAAAAATTTCACCAAATATATTTTTCTGGCCAAAGTGCTTGCCTGAAAGCATTTTCGCTGTGATTGTTTTCGCACGAGTTTCACTCTGATGCACAATTTGTGCATAATGGCGCATTTTGCAGAAGCTTTCAATGGTGAGGCGGTTTTGCAAATATGCCGATTTAATGAGCTGAGAAAATATTTTGATAATGACTTCTCGGTCAATAAAATTTTCGATGCATTTCTGTGTTTGGGAAAATAATGTACATTTTTGTGTGTGTGTGTTTGATTTCAGGGAGGAGCGGAAGAAGTGCTGTCTTTCTGGCTGCGATAATGATTCCTTGGCTCTCACGGCGTATTGCTATCTGCACATCACGCAGAATACGGAGCAGAAGCTCTTCTTTCCGTGCACGGCCAAGTTTGCCGACAACTCTCAGTGTCGTGTTCCCGTGTTTGACATCTGCCACGAGTTGCCGCTGTGCAGAGAACACGCATGGAAGAGGGTAAAGTGTCGCTGATAAGTGGCGTGACGTATGAAGGATTGACGTGAGCTTTTCTGTGTTAACAGGACAACTACAAGCGCATGCTGGAGGTGCAGAAGCCGAAGAAGATGGCACGAAAGAAGCCAAGACCGTGTGCAATGACGCGACCACTGAAGCGGAACAAGAAGAAAAAGCGATCATCGTCGGTTGTGGTGAAGAATCATGCGTCTGTCGAGGTGTCGGCGTACAATCATCATCATCATCATCAGGCTGCTGTTCAGTTGCAAGGACAAGCGACTATCGCGCAATTACCACAGATGCTGCAACAGCAACAGCAGCAGCAGCCAACTAAGCAGTTCATCATTGCAAATCCTAATGCGCAGATGAGTCAAATTGCAAACACACAGATTACAACTCAGGAATTGCTGAACATTTGCGAGAACAGTTCGGCGTACGAGAGCTCCGAGGACACGGGAGTTGGTGGACTGTCGGAGTCGGAATTGATTGGGGCCAACGATGTCATAGGTGTGTACATATGAGATTCTCTCTCTAGCTCAATGCTTCTCGAATCTCCTCCCACACGACGTGGCTGATGAGATGTCTTACAGACAGCGGCGTCATTGAGAATGTCGTGTTTTTTTCTCATATGTGTGTTTTTCTCTCTCCTTTCTCTCCCTTCGCCATTCAGAGGAAATTGCGCTGGGCGACACGAGATTGCTGGAGGAGAGCGAATTGAACAATGTGCTCAATCAATTTCCGGAGGACGCCTTCAATGAATTATTTTCAGGTGGGTGACTTCAATTTTCTCTCTGTCTTTCTTCCCAACACTTTATAGGCATCTTTGGGCTGTGGTCGATGGGCCAAGACACTTGCTTAAGAGGAGATGCTTTGATGGAATGATTGATGGAGAGAGGTGGTCGATGACTCACACTTGATGGGCAGGGTGACCTTAGCGTTTAGAGAGATTTATGTCTTCAGAAGATATTTCCAGAAGCTCTTCAGGCACTTTGGAGGGATTTGTAAATTTAGTGAAGAGTTTTGCAGCAGTAAAAGATTAAATCCGTTGCAAGTGTGTTAATAGACAAATAATTGTGTAAATTGTTCTTGCAGTTCAACATCCCGATCAAGAAGTCTTCGATCGCGTGCTCGAAGCTGTGGATGAACAGGTGAAGACACTGGAAATGACCGGAGATTCCAATTTCCTCGGGGATTTCCTCGATGTTGACGATCAAATGCTGGAGGAGTCAGAAATGTCGGACGGATTGCAAGCGTCTGGCGGATCAGATATTCGTGGTTTGGTTCATACATGAATTCATCATTGCAATTCTTTTGCATGTGTCCAAAAGACTTTGGCAAACATTTCAATGTGGATTTGTGAAATTTTGAGCACTTTATTCTTTTTGGGTGTGAGAAAGACACTCTGAGGAGAGATTTTTCTCGTAAATTATAGCATCATTAGAGGAAGGAGAAAAAGAGCATTTCTTCTGGACTTTCATATAAAGCAAAATGTATGAGAAAAGAGGGTGTGATGATGTGTAATTTATTTATTGTACTGTAAGTCTTTTGCAAAACACTTTTTTTTATCATTATGTTATTTCAAGAGTTAAGGAAGTCCGAAAAGGATAAATCTGAGAAGAATATCGCGCGAGAATTTAGTGAGTGAATTATGAAAAGAGAGAGAAAAACTATAGTGAAGTAGCATCTGTGAATATTAAAAAAAAAAAGTGAATTTTCTTGGAATGCGATGAAAAATGGAGATAATGAATGGTATATTGTTCAATGTGTGTGTGTGAATTCGAGTCAAGGAGACTTTTGAGTGGCTGAGAAAGTGTGGAAGAGGGAGAAAATGGTGAGAAAAATAGATGAGATTGCATGTGTCCAACAATTAGTCGATACAATTCTCCTTTTTATTGAAGGGACGAAGCTTATATATAAATGAAAAACGAAAGAGTGTGAAGATGAAAATAGATATGTAGAAACTAAAGGAAGAGTACTGCAAAAAAAATTTTATTTACTCCTGCATTTGTGATCTTTTTATTAACTATATACAATAATGTACTGAATGTCAACTTTTTATTTAGCGCTATATAATGATAATGTAATGAAGTTTGGTGGTGAAGATGAAACAAATAAGAAGGTAGATAAATTTGAGAAAACGATAGGTAAAATAATTGATGATATAAATCATTTACAATGTAAAAGTGTATAACGTTAAGAAAAAGAGAGTATCGGAGAAATAGTAGATCTTTTCTCGTCTCAATACTTTGAACAAAAACAAAAAAAAAATATCATGAGTGTGGAAAATTCCAAGAAATCCAGTAAAACAAGAAAGAGAGAGAGAGAGAGAGAAAAATGTAGCGAAAATTGCCGTTTTGTTTGGTTTTGCGTCGTGTACGCGCAATTGTGGAGAGAAAGAGAAAAATTGGATTAAAGATTACATTGCAAATTAATGAAAAATTAGGTGAAAATACGCAATTATCAATTAGGGTACAATCTCCGCAGGCGAGATTGCATTTGAAATTGCTGAACGCTAGAGAGTTTCACATTGGTAACTCACCTGAGAAAAGGCCCACCAAATCGATAACACAAAAATTTGATTTATTTATTGAGCAAAAGGCGACATGAGGAGGAGAAAAAAATTGTACTAATTGGATAAATGTTTCATCCCTTAATCGATAAATCGAAAAGTATAAACACAAATGTATATCCTAAAATTAATTACTCTAATCGGATTAAAGTGGACAAAACAAATTGAGTCAAGTGTTAAAGAATAATTCCTAGTGAAAGAGAAAAAAAAAATACAAATACGTGTAATACAGTGAATAGAATTTTTTCCTTTTGGAGAAAAAAA
Organism: Phlebotomus argentipes; assembly: GCF_947086385.1. NCBI lineage: Eukaryota > Metazoa > Arthropoda > Insecta > Diptera > Psychodidae > Phlebotomus > Phlebotomus argentipes. The sequence continues at coordinate 2,862,890 of NW_026776174.1, forward strand.
ATCAATGTTATTTCAGCGTTTTGAGAAGGCATTCAAGGACGGGGGATAGAAAATGCCAACATATTTTGGCAAAGGAAGTTGTGAAAGATTAAAAAAATTGACAAATGGGGAATGAAATTTAATGTGAAACCAAATATTAAGTAAAAAGTTTAGGAAAAAATCGTTAGTAAGGCAATTTGAGGGCGAGAATTTAATTTATTTGCATATTGATTTTTTCTACTTGGTATTTATTTATGCTTTTAATAACATTCATATTTCACTTTCATGAAGATGTACGCTTTTGCTTGCACTTCACACAGATCTTGGACGCGAGGAGTTTATAGGGTTCAGTCACTGTGGAAAAAGAAATTGGGAAGAATTCATTCATCAGTGTTGATTAAAACAATTTAATCAGGTTTTAGCATTCTAAAAAAAAAGTCTAAAGCAATTCATCAATTCACCATTATTCTGTCTTTTAGGATAGTTGTAAATTTACGGAAAAAACGGGTAAAATTTACTGTAGGATTAAAATCATAGTTGTAACTTACCAAAATCAGCAGTGATTGCGCGCGAGTAACTTCTTGCCCAAGATTCGTAGTCCAAGTGGTTTTTCCTCACTGTCTCTCTCTATACACTCTGAATGCTTGCAATATAGAGCCAATCTCTGTTGCAGTTCTGAATGATTGCTCAGGAGTGTTTGCGAGAAGACTTTTTAGCAATTCTGCAGACTGGTTGAGCAAAGACAATGGCAATTTAATTGCTAATTGCATCACAATTAGAGACAGAAATAAGACACAATTGCAGCAAGTCATACCAATGAGGCGCGCACAGAGTTTAGTGCGAGACAGCGAGGAAAGAATGTGCACTCATAAGTTCCTTCTCCAATTTTTTTTTGTCATTGAAGAAATCCACAAAGCAGTGATAAGTATCTCTCAGAATGGTTTTTTTTAAGAGGAGGAAGAAAAAGGCATGTAAAAGGGGATTATTCTGTAATGAATGTAAAGATGCAGAATTTGGCTATCGATTTATTATTTTGTACAATGTGTGGAGGAGAAGAAGAGAGGTTATTTATTTTGTCTCATCTCTTTCTCAACTTGATGGGGAGGAAGAAGTATGTAAATAATCTATTATAATTGACATTCATGAAAGGAAATTAAATACTAGAGATGACAAACGGGGGACTTTTGTCACGCTGAGAGGAGCTTTTCGCCGCGGCAGTGGAGATAGTGGCTGTGGTAGTAATGACACAACCAGCTAACCACACTGCCAAAGCGCACAGCCAAGAGAATATATATGTTTTTCAGGTTGGAAAGTGTGGCTTTTGGGCCGCTTTTCGCGCCCTAACCTACCTGTGCTTCGGGCCTCTGCTGCGCGCAGCATATGCTCCATCGCCGGTAATGAGCGGCCGAAGAAGGGCAGCGACTAGAAAAATATGCGTAACAAATTGCTCATGATGGTTTAATGTGAATTTTCAGTCTTGCATCTCTGTCGTGAGGGGCGTGAGGGGGGTAGAGAGCTCTCTGTTTCACTGAGGGCCGCAGATAAAAAGCCGACACGCATGAGTAAGACTTGCTTCACGCACAAGGTGAGGCATTTCTCGCGCGATCTCTTTTGCAGTTTGAAAATAACATCATTTTTATTGCTTGTCTAGTTTTACATAAGTTTTTTTTCCCCATCTCGCCGCTTTTTACTTTACATCCATTGGAGATCTCTCTGGCCGTTTTGTGAATGCTTGTCGTTGGACGATCACCTCGCGTCGTCACGCCGTTAAGTCTCTTCTATTTTTAGGAGCATCTCTGCCAAATTGCGCCGAGATCACTCTCTCTCGATTCAATGGAATGACATTCTGTGATCGCATCTATTTCCTCCTCACTTGATCATGATTCATGATGGATGTATGTACATAGCATTTGCGACTCGAACTCAGTGGTGATGAGAGGACAGTAATAAAAAGACGCATTTTCAGGGAAAAGACATATGCGAAAGATCATTTATTTGCACGACAAGTATTTTGATATACAGAAATTAAAGTGTGACAAATATCCTCAGTGATGCGTTGCGTGGGCGATGCGCCGGTGATCTCGTGGCTTATTCCAAGGCGACTGTTTATTCTGGAATGTCGTACCAGATAGTGCATTTACAGAGATCACAAATTTTTGATGTAAATGCACACCTGACACGCACTCCAAAACTGATAATATCTCCACTTCAGGGCCTCGACCGCACACTCATATTTTACTCTTTATCATCACTCTGTTTTATCCCGCCGCACAGCGCATAATGAGCTGCATTAATGATCACCACCTTCGATGATATTGGATTAACATATGAGGCAGCGAACGCCTGCGCATGTTGCACAATTTTTCTGCGTGCGAGAATCACAGAATTTGCAATCGATGCCAATTGCCGTGTGCCACTAATAAATATTCTAGTCTGCACGTCAATTCTCCTTGTGAGAAGGCGGAAGGATCACCTTGATCACAAACAAATGGGTGTCAATTCAATTGCGCCACATCCCAAAGCTATTTCTCTCTTCTTTTTTCGGGGAGGGAGATTCGAATTCAGGGTTATATTGAAAAGAACAAAGGGTTGACTTTGGACGTTGGAATGCAGGTGATTGCGATTTCACGATCAAAGTTTGGCAAGAGTTTGGCAAAGAATATAAGAAGGTATTTTGTCGCGTAGAACTTGATCACACCGCGATCAAATTCAATTTAGGTGCGATCTTAGCGTGTGTCTTCTCAATAGATATGCATGAGATATTGATGCCAACACAGCACAATTGAGGGCAATCGCAAAGGGAGAAACCCGTGCCAGAGGTGAAGTGATCGTAATTTGATTGAATCAAATGAACTGGGTGAGAGAATGTGGTTGGCCAATGATGAGGTTATTGGGTCTGAAACTGCTGTGCGGTTTATTTTTGGTCACCGGGCGTGATGAGGACGCCTAAATGTGCATTTTGGCCACGCCAATATCATCACTCACAGCCCAGGTCAAAATGGGATCTCTCTCGTGAGACTTGTCACTGATCGTGAGTGCATTCTCGGGAAGGCTATTATGCAATTTTCCCACCATTTGTTGGCCCGCTCGGAAAATTGACCAGGGCTGTGACGGAGAGACTTTTCATGTGAGAAATCCCAGGAATAAAGGCCAAAATTATTCCTCAATGCACGACACAAACTGCAAATGTGTGTTTTTGTACATGTGAATGACACAGAATTGAGTGGAATTTTCATTAAAATTGACCGTCACAATGCACTTTTTGCCCGTGTGACATTTCAAAAAGCATCCCGAAAGAGAAACAAAGAGAGAAAAGAGTGCTTTTTGGCATCATGTCGTGAGCTTTGAATCTTCGCGGTGAGACAAATCTGTAATTTTGACACATTTATTTGGTGTGTTCAATTGAATATGTAATTTGTTTGTTTATTATTTATTAGCTGCGCTATTTAGTTTTCACCTCACACCACATCTGACCAAGTAGAGTGGAAAAATTTCACTTGATTCGGACATTTAACATCTTTTTATAACATTGGACGTTGCCAACATCTCTTTCTCTCTCTCCCTCTTTCTCTCTCAATTGATGTTTTTCTTGCAACTCTGGCACGCCAGCGAGAGATTGGAGGTTTTTTTTCTTTTCTTTTGATTTTGAGACCATTCCCACCTCCAGAGATGGTGTATTTCTGGTCAAGCTTACGAAAATAGACAAAAATGAATTCTTGCGCGCAATCGTGCAATTCTCAGCTGCTGAAAGCACAGCTGAAAGCTCCCGTTGAGTCAATCAAGAGTGTATCATAGAGATTCTTTTGAGTTGTGCAGCGGAATTTGAGGGTGGGAGAGAGAGCTATTCCATCTATTTTTCTAACAAAATGCTGAGATGTGTCTCTATCATTAAGTGAATCGGCATTCGGAACGTTTTTCGCGCGGGCGATCGCGTCGAGAAACTCCAATGGAATTTTCACACTAATGCTCACTTGCAATCACGCTGCAATCTGAGCAGAGGCGCAGAATTATGACCGGGCATTTGTCATATGGATTTTGCCAATTTCACTGAGGAGTGTCGCAAAGAAATTTTTGAAAAAAAAATCCCACAGCAGAAGCTCATGAATACGGACAATGAGTGATTTGCCTACATTAAGCTTCAGGATTTCTTTTGTCATACAAATCAGAATAAGAAAGCACTAATAGATCACAGTTAACTGAGATTTCAGGCTTGATAGCTTTTTTCCGCCCGAAAAGAAAATTAAAAGCCATAAACCTTGTTATTTTTCCACTGATTTTCTGATTTTCTATCGACTTGATTAAATTTTGCGGTTTTTAATTTAATAAATCATGGCAAAACCTCTGAAATGAGTAAATTTTAAGCCACTTCTCAGCGCTCAATTCTATTGCAGTAAAACGTAAGCTATATTCAGGTCAGCCGCCTAATTAAAATCGAGAGATTTATAACCCACGGTTGTCTCTTTCCTCATTTAATGCCTCAAATCGATCTGCCTGCGAGGATTTTAGCCGGGAAATTCCACCAATTGTGACTACCACGAGAAGTGGGTCAGCGCAATGTAGGGCGTCGAGGGTGAAAAATCAAGGAAAAAGTGTGAGAGAGAAAAAAGCCGTGAAGGTGGAAAAACACCATAAACAAGTGCATAAGTTCAAATGCAATTTGCAATTGTATTCAAACTTTGATGCCAATTGCATAACATGATTTTTCCTCTGCTTTTTCATCTCCTTTCCCTCTCTTATGCACTCGAGAGATCGCGCCGAAGGAAAAAAAAGGCAGCATTGTAATGTGTGTAAAATGTGTGAATGAAACAGGGGGAAAAATAATGTATCTCTCATACTGTATTGTGTACACAGCTTAATAGGCTAGACCTTGGGCGTCGTGTGCCTAATAATGTACATTTTTTCAATGGTCGGAAAAATCATACAATCTTTTTTCTCTCTCCTCGGGCTGTTTTCTCAAAAAGTCTCTTTTCGCGTGCAACATGTGATCGCGAACGCAGTCTTGGGAGGGCCGTTTTATATTCTCCTACAGCTTTTCAGAGAAGCGGAAAAAGATTCTCTCTGAGTTTCGCGCTCTCTCAAAATTTCCAGCACGCAAAAGCTCCACGATGACACACTCAAAACACTCGACGCAGCGACGAGTCAGTAAATTCAATTAGAGTCGCTATATAGCTAATTATCACCAATTATGAGCTAACTGTCACTACAACGATATGCTCTTGAGTTTCATAACCCAAATTCTGTGGCATGTAAATGCCTTTTTTCACCATTTTGAGCAACATATCAAATCACATGGCAATTTCAACCACTTTTCTTTTGGGCCTCTTTTCCTCTCTCGCGCCGCACAATTGTCCAATGTTGCCACATTCGGAATGACGACCACGACAGTCCCAATTTGTCTGGTGATTTGGCGGATGAAAAGTGATGAGTTTCCACCTCCCAATCACTCACAAGAGTCGTGACTGTGTGGGAAATTGCTAATCGCGCGCAGCAAAAAGTCGCCTCTCACATGTTAATCCAATAAATGGTGGTTGCTTTTCTCAAAGTACAATTTTCGGGCTCAGTCCACGAGCTCCAAATTCGCGTTCTGATACTAACTCTCTACACACTTGCAACGACTAACGATCACCGTGGTCAGCACCATCACTGGCCCAGTGTGCTCGATGATTAAGCCAGCACTGAAGTGGCCACCGCGAATTGCATCGAAAAAGTGCGGTGTCTCTTCCCATCGGCAATTTCAATGAAATCATGGCGCAGTCTCTCGGCGATTGAAGAGGCGCGCTATTTTATTAATACTTTCGCACAAGTGTGCGCACACAGTGACACGCGGTGGGAGTGAAAGCTCGCGAAAGCTCACGCACAATCCGCCCGGCGCTCAGGACTGATCGGTGTGTGAGCGAATACACGACTGGCGAGAGGAGAACCGCCAGCAGCTCGCACGATTCTATTTGAAATTAATCTCCAACGCGATCGGATTGTGCATTGCCGATGTGCGAGTGAGGCGGAGATAGTGTGCGAGCGGGACCGACGATACGCAAGAGGGAGCTTCGGAAAAGTGAGATACATTCGGCCAGAGGAAAAGGTGTGAGCATCGAGAATCACTTATAGGAGCTGTGATTCATCTCTGGGCACACACCAGATGGGCTTAGAGCAGGGCTTAATGTCTTAGAAATTAGAATATTAAGCAAACATGACATTTTATTTACTCCGAGTGGATTACGGTGGGCTTTCTGACTCAGAATAGACAATATTTTTGCAAAATCTTCTCTCCTATGTCATCCGAAGCATCGCATAGTTTGCATGATTTGACGGCTCAAAGATTGACCAATAGTTTTCCAATTTGGTTCCATTAGCTGTGATTCCCTCACGAGTGGCGCTGAGAAAGTTTGGAAAACACTTTTATTACCTGCTTCGACGCCTTCAATTGCTCGTGATTAGCTATCGAAATATTGACAGGAATTCTTCAAAATGTGTGACACTCTTAGCGCACTTTTATCACTTGCTCGGAGGCCACGAGGGAAAGACGCGTTTCCCCCAACTTCACTATCACACCTTCACATCAATTGGACGTTTTTTTTTTCCACTCAAGTCCACACAAAATACAACCGTGAAGCCGCGTAGAAGCTAGAAGTTTTTCACGAGACTCTACAATTGAGTGTTGGCTAAATTGCTTCGTGGAAATTGCGGAATTTCTCGCTGTGTATTGAAAAGTACATAAAACACACACAAATCCAACACACAAATTCTCTCTCTCTTGGTTACCAATAAAGTTTGATTTTCTGATTAGATAGCAAGACGTGATGTTTTCATTTTTCTCCCTCTCGCTCATCTCAATTTGAGTTAAAAAAGGAATCTCATGTGAAATGATCGTGTTTGTTGGCTACTGCAAAAAGCATTGAAATACAATTGGAGATACACATGATCAATTTCCAGTGTTCGTGTAAGATTTTACTAGTTTTTTTTTCACTCCATCTCACCATTGATGGGTATTTTGCTCAGTTTGAGAGCAGTATAATTTTTTTTATTACATATTTCATTTGTAATATTTAATCTACCATCATCGATATATTTCTTCTGCTTGATGTGTGCTCGTGGCTTATCATGCGCGAAACGTGAAAGAGTTTTCGAGTGTTTGATGATTGTATAAGAGCCCCAATCCAATTTCACACATTCACCCAAAATGTTATCTATTTTGAGATGTTTTTAATATAATTCACCGCTATTCATTTTAATGCTCTCTCACGAGTGAAAACTCCACCAGGAATCTATGCTGTCGTCCCAAGAATTTTCTCATTTTCACACACATTGTAGGAAAAATTTCACTGAAGATGAGATGAGAAAATATTATTGCACGAAAACGTGACTTGACAAACGTCTTTCTATTGTCATGGCAGGAAAAACAACTTTCCTGAAGTGTATTCTATGCATCATATTGAATTTTAACCTCTCAGAAAGAAATATTTTCTCTCACGACACTTCGATTCATGGAAATTAATTGTGAAATAAATTTACAGGCAATTTTCAAATCCTCTTGGCAGCATAACTGCCTCATATGCTTGACATGTTTGTCTTTCTTCCCCAGATGAGAATCATGATGAAATTCTATAATTTTATTCAGAGTCTCTCTCTCTCTCGTTCTCTTGAAATTTTCTCTGTTCCACACAGACACAAAAGAAGCAGGGTGTTTCCTGTCCTCAAAAAGCGCCGTGTGTGCCTATTTAGTGCGTCCTTTGTCGTGCAAAAAAAACGGGGCATGAGATAAAAAGACTTCCACACCTGAATTTAGACAATATCCGTGCTAGATCTCTCGCTGTGTCTCTTTTCCTCTCCCATTTTCATCGCCACATTGAGCAAATATTGCAGTGTATTTAAAATGTGATGAATTAGTAATGTGTGTCTGTTACGCAACGGCCACAAAACAGGGCGGCACAGAGGAGATTCCCACACACAACATTGCTGCTGCTGCACAAGTCAACAACTATTATGTGAGCTTGTGGCTATGACATTGCTCAAATGGTGTACAAGGTGATTTCTAGCATGTTACACACGCTATTTATGTAGATTTTGTGCCATCAGCCAACACACACCGTCGCACAGCCATGGAAGCCCCGCGCAACACATGCATCCCAGGTGAATTGTCGCGAATTCAGGTGAGCCGGAGCCTAATTGGGGATCAGCAGGGGTCCAGTTGCAGGACAAATTGTGCCACACCAAGTGTGCACCATCTGGCAGCGCTGGGAACAGAGATCACTCAATATACTGATGTGGCAGAAGCGTATAATTAGATAGATACATTTATGGATTCTGAACGTGTTGGCAGCTTAATTGGCACAATTTAGAACGTTTCACTCTCGCAATGACCATTGTTGCGCGACCATTGAGCGATTAAAATGCGCCCAAGTTCCTCGTACTCGATCTCACGACCAGGCGTCTCCACAGTTCGATTGTTTTCCTCTCGTCCAATTTTGCGATTGGCTCAGATCTTCCACACCATTTTCACAGTCGCCAGAGGCACACACAGTGCCTGGAAAATATCATCGTGAGAGCGAGAGAGAGACTGCGTGAAGAGCCTTCAGTTGATGTGTTAATTGATAGTGTGTACGAGATACCAGGCGTCTCCATTGCGATCCAACACATTCACAGTCATTTTTATGCATTTTGGCAGCAAAACTATCGAAATTCCTTCAACCGGAAGTGTTTAGAGAGTGATTATGTGGCTTTATAATTGCCCAATAACACCAACACTCAAATTCTGCAGGGCAATTCGATGAGACACTCCACAAATAACCAGGCGCCTCCATTGGTGGGTGTGAAAAAATTGATTGACAAGAAGAAAATGACACAGAAAATGACCTTGCTGAGACCTTATCGCTGTTGGCTCTTCTAATCTTTCCACTGCACTGGAATAGACCAGGGAAACCCCTTCAGTGCGCCGATTTTACACCCATGCATTGATTATTTTTTCCCTCTTTGTGTGTGAGAGCGAAGGATGCAATTTAGGATTACGTAAATGATCTATTTGCATAATTAGATTTGGGAAAATGTAGAACTTTGGGTAAAATCAGCTAAAGAACCCTTTTAATCAAATTTCTCGCTTGACTCACTTATTTATAGGTCTCTCTCTCTCTGCTATTCAGATTTACCATTCTTTGTATCTGTTTGGGTAAGTCCGCGCGTGCAGCTGTTGAAAGTGACCCCGTGTCGATATAGCCGCCGAAACGAGAGAATCAATTCGCGTGATGACCTCGTGAGTGATTGAGGAAGAGCTCCAACGGAAGGAGGGACGCGAGTGCATTTTGGGCAATTGGCCCATGCAAAATTTGTGCCACCAGAGATTCGGCTATTCTGCACTTCACGTGCATTTTGGGGCACAGCGTGCGCGACTGTGTGCAGCGCAGATGTCAACCCAAATATTTGCAAGAGATTAACTTTCGGCGGGGAGCATGGCTGCAGGGGCCCACGAGGCCCCCAAAAATGCGCGAGTATCTGACGAAAATAGACACTGTCGGGAGATTTTATCATTAAGATCGCTATAATTCAAATTGAATACATCGGTGGCCAATTTTATTGCACCCAAATTATAATTTCACACTCACATTTTTACCTCTGCAATTGTCGCACAGCATTGAATTTGATCCAATTCCAAATTTACCTACGACATGGAGAGAGAAAGAGCTCTCCTTGGCGCGTGAAGGAGCTCCTCTTTTTTGGGTGTAAGAAGAAGTATATTACACGGAGCAAAATCACTTCACTCACTTTGATGGAGATTGAAAATGAGTCAGCTGTAACGTGGGATTCACAAGTCACAACTGAATCGCAAGTTTTTATATTATTTATTTCTCTCGGTGATTTTTTTTCATCGACTTTTTTTTACATAACAATCCAGACTTGATCATTCCGCTTTGTTTCTATGCAAATTCAATTTCAAGAGTTGAGATTTTTCTACACAAAACCTCTCATGCTTCCTATTGCAGGTTTTGTTAGTTTATAAATAAACTGCATTTCATTTAGTATTTTTTATATACATATATTTAGATAAATTTCTCAATTTAATTGACTCGCGCACACTGTTCTGTTCTTAAACACTAGTTTTACCCTCTTCCACCATCACAAATAGTCACTGACAAAGCGACAGAAGGAGGTTGAAAAAATCCTCACAAGTGTATTTCGACATCACAGCGTGTAAAATTGCTATAATTTATTGAATGACAATGGTGCTTAAACTAATTATTTCGTGACGTACGGTATTGTGGTGTAATAGGAAAAAAAGGCCATTTAGAATTCTTCATTAATTATTCAGCCAAGATAATTTTTTTTTCTCTAACAACTCCAACGAGCGAGAGGGAGTCTAGCTTTTCGCAATGCTTCCGAGAGATTCATCTCTGGCTCACAGAAGGTATAACATATAAAATGGGCGTTTATCTCTAGGAGCGATAATATATCATTAAAGCTCATATTATAATTAATAATTGCACATTCATGTGATAAATAGCAGCACAAGGTGGACATTAATGTGTGTGTGTGTGTGTGTTTGCTGACAGGGCTGATGCTGAGCCAAGAGCCCCGAAACAGTTGCGTAAGAAGTGCATCAATTAATAGGCAGGACAGCGTTGCTCATTCACCTTCCCAAAATCTCTTTCTTTCTTTCTGGCTGACGCTGAGTGTCATGACAAGAGCTTTTCAAATCGGGAATCCCCTTCGGCGAAGAAGACAAACATTGCGGAAGTCATTCGCAAAACCAAACAGAAATTGACACGGCAATTTTCAATTATGCTTAAACATTTCACTCGAAAGCAAACGTCTTAGCCAATTGTCTGGGCAACTGACAGAAGCTTTAGCAAGTGTTCTGTTCACTTTTTTCAATGCTACATGACTGATTTTTCTTCTAATTGCCTCTTGGAAGCGTCGCGTAAGCTTCAAGTTCATCATTGATTGAGCAATCGATACTGTATCTCTAGTGATAGGATAAATATAAATTGAATTTCTTGCCATGCGTGACAAATGCCACCTCGATGGCAATCATCACCCAAATAAATCCACTTCTTCAGCGTCGTGGAACCCTTCTCTCAGTTGGGATTACCCCAGAGTTGCGTTCTCGTGGGCAAAATGCGTGTGAATATTTCATGTGAATATGGCCAAATATATATATCCTTGTGATCCCTCAGGGGGTGGCTCTGGGAGCTTTCGCACCCACCCAATTATAGATTCATTAGAGCTGTCTCTCGCCCACGCCCAGTCACTGAGATACCACCAGCTGTGTTCACTACTCAAGTACAGAGTGATCACAGAGGGTATCCCGGCAACGAGGGGGCGCATGATTGGGGATGTGTGCTAATTGGGGGGCCGCCGCACCGTGTGTGAGAGGGTTCAATAGTTGGAAAATCTGCCCGAATGTGTCTCCGGTGAAAGCTCTCGTGCGCTTAGCAGAGACACACTCGTGAGGGGTTTTCACACCGCGAAAGTCATGTACATGAAGCGGACATTGCAATTGCTTCTCGAATCGATTTATGCCATTTTCACACACATTTCATGCAATTTCACCGTCACAGAGTATTTATGGGGGTCAGAAAGGACGAAAAGTCGTTGCCAAGACTCGTTCCTGCGGACTTTCGGGAGGATGTTTCGGGGAAATGTGAGAAAAATCGTGCTTCGCCATCGACTGAGTTGGCAAAATTACTGCATGGTAGAATGTGGTTCTCCTCACTCAACACATGATTTCACTGTTTTTTTTCTTACTCTTCTCACATTCGCTCCCGCCGTGGTGTTCGTGAGAGGAAACAGAGAGTTCTCTATCGATTGACTTGGCACACACACACACACACGCACACTGTGATCTTGACTCACCCGAGGATTTTCAAGTTCAAGTTGAGCAAGTTCCATGGGACTTGGCATGAGAGAATGGATTGGAAGCGCGCGCGACGAATGCATTCTCAAATCGATGTCTTCAGAGTTGCTGCACTGGGACAATCTGAAAGAGATGGAAAGAGAGCACAGCATGAGCACAATCGATAAATTGACTGAATTCTGTCCAACACACTATTCAAAATTTATCTTGTGCAAGTGATAAGGTGGAGTTTTTTCCACCATATATAAAGACCGGAGAAATGTCAGCGAGGCACACGCAGGCGAGAGAGAGAGAGAGAGGGAGATGGCCAGTGTTGGCCGCACATTTCGTAATTTATTTACCCAAAGCAAGAAGAAAAATCCAACTTATACGACGCGCGCGAGAACGAAGCTCTTTCTCCCTGCCCCACTACATAATGTATTGGAATGGAAAATATATTTCACAATTGGAAGAATACAGTGGAGCAGCGCTACAGAACACATGCGCACCAACTTTTCTATTATATATTTAGAGCAGCATTGACATTGAAATTTAATTTCTGGTCGCGCACCAACACCACCAGAAGCTCGATCATCACGAGATACATGAGAATAAAACGTGTACTATATACAACTCCGCGGCCAGAGTGGGACGGGACGAGGTGAATCGGGGCTCCGCGAGAGATGTGAAAAGAATACAATTGCTCTTGTTCCGTCCGCCAGATTGTGGCACGGCACAATTGAGCGCGCGAGGAGCCTCTTTCAGCCACAGCCCCAGTGGGTGGGTGGACTGCGGGCCCCCGGGGGAGCCTCTCGCCGTCTCGCTCCCGCTCTGTGTATATTTTCAGAAAAAAAAGAACTACATAAGCACCGCCGAGCTATAGAGAAAATGATGAATGCCAGTGACGTCACGCGCGATCAGCTGCTAAAAATTGCTGCCTGCCTGTTTTTTTCTCTGCTGCCCGCCTTGTGCCACACAGACACACTCGGGCGTCTTTTCGCGGGCTGGGGAAAAAATCGCGAGAAGCCACCATTGAAAGCGTGTGGGAAGAGAGGCACTCTTACATAAGCGATGCATCTCGAGAGGCTGCGATAGAGATATTTTCACGAGGGAAATTTTCCCATTGCCTTATGTGCGATCGAGATGGGAAAATAATGGATGGAATTCAAGGCTCTCTCCAATCCGTTTTTGGTGTTTGTCTTAAACATGTGATGTGATGTAGTCTGTAATTTCCACGAGGCAATAGATGATTGAGTGGCAGAGGAAAACTAGAAACACGGCGGAGGCTCATAATCTGAGAGCTTTCTTGTCTATTATGCACATCGTCCTGAGTGTCTCTCAATTACGTGGAGGCGCCTGGTAAAAGCTCAGCTATAAATATGGCAGAAATACTGGAGAATATTGTACATATATACAAAACCACAGGAAATACAATCTTAAATCAATGACTAAAAATAGTAAATCGAGTTTTAATATACAGTCTCTTTCTGCTAATATTAGTCTTCTTTACAGAAAGCTTATCTTGGGTTGCCTCTCTTGTTTGCCTTTGGTTATGTTTAGCCTCCCAGAAAGTCACTTTTGTGTCTTCCTTTGCTTGGATGGAAACGCTTTATTATTCCAGTGCCTTTCTGGCACCACTGCAGACGCTTTAGAGTTTATTTAATTACACCGCTAATCAACGATAATTCTGCAAATTTAACGCGAAACAATTAGCTTCAATACCACCGAAAGCCACTCTCTCGCATTCACCGACCCAATCGTGCAGAGTTCGAGGACACTTGGCGAATGTACAAGATTTGGCGGAATAAATGTCCCCTTTTGGTGTTCCTCTCTCTCTCTCTCTGTGTTTCTCTCTCTCTTGCTACATACATACATGTCTCCATCCAAGGCCACCGGCCGGATATTTATTATTTGGCGAAAAGTACTGTGTCCATTTTTTTGGCCTTTTCTTCGGAAGCAAAAAAATATACATACGGAGAGTATCGTATTTAATTAGAATTGAATTAGTGTCAAATTGCTGTGGCGAATAAAGTGAAGGGAAGAAGATGATGGTTTTGCGAGCCCCAAAGACCTTCTTTATATGCCGACTCTTTGATGGCACTCATCCTCAATTTTGATCTCTCTTTATCTGTTCACGAAGCACTTTTTAGGCACATTTCGCCAAGCCCTGTCACGAAGATGTCAAGAAAAATGCGTGACAGTGGGGGAAAAAAATGTTTATTATGCCTCAAAGATGGATTCCCATGCTGAATTCATGTAGATGAATTCGAAGAGGTTTCAGATTAAGAATTGCCAAAGGGGCTTAAGGTGTTTCATTCGTCAGGGAGGCTCTTTTTGGGCCTGTTCTCGTCATGTTCGGGACCCGTTCTGCCAAGAAGCGGCGGCGGCGGCGGGAAGATCGCGGAGGGAAGTCAAGAATGATTCTTTGTGATGAGAAAAAGTCTCAATATACCTCAAGAAGTGCGTATATGTGAGATGCTGAATATGTACAGGAATTCATAAGTGGATGCTGTCTACAATTATTCTCAATAGCAAATTGTGAATCAGGTTTCTCGATAGAGTGTCTCTCTGATGTATGGCGCGTGAAGTGTAAAAAAGAATATAAGATTCCTACAACAAAAAGACTCTGGATGGGAATGAGACAGTGAATTTGCGGGTAAAAACGAGCGAAAAAGGACGCGACCACACTTTGATTATCTCATGAAGAAACTCGTTCTCTTCATTATATTTTTCAATTCTTATATAACTTCTTTTTTCTCCTCCTTATTACTTGTGCTTTATATTATGTAACAGCGTAATGGAACAAGACATGATTGATTCTTCCCGTCCACAAGGCACAGTGAGATTCACTCTGAAAAGTGGTCAGAACATGACAATCCCAAGAGGAGCGAAATTGTTTGCTGGAGTGGAGAAGGAGTCCTATACAAACCATGAGAGAAAATGTTAATACGCCGCCCACACTCATCTTCTGCCATCTCCGCAAGCACACAAGATTATGATGATGGCATTTAACTTTATATCAATATTTTTTCTCCATATCATCTCGCCTTTCATGCGAGAACTCGAGCCACTCGAGCTGTTTAAACAAAATCCAAGCATATCGAGAGCTTTCAGGGCGCTCATGGTGATATTTTCCAGGTTGATGGGCTCAATTAATAAAGTATAAACTTTGAAAATTGATTAAAAAGTTTTTGACATGTGATTGAGCAGGAATACGACATTAATTTACCGTAATATATTTATGTAATCACACCGGCATTCAACTTAACCCCAAAAGGTCATCTTCCTCACACTGAGAATTGCTTAATTATGAATGCCGGCCGGTTAAGTTATTTCCATAATATCGTCATTTTTTATTATATTGATCTTCGAAGACTCATATTAGAAAATCAAATTAAATATTATATGGTGACATATATTTCACATTTTTAAGCAGTTCAAGATTAACTATCCATAATTTGTATAGAATTATTTGCATTTTGAGAACGATTTTAATGGAAAATTACAGAACTTAAACCGCACATAAAATGTCCACTTTGTCTTTTAGTGCAAATGAATTCTTCGAAGACAATTTATGTAAAGTCACATAGCGAGTGAATGCAATTTTTGTTTTTATTAAATTACGTGTAAAAAACACGCATAATGATGGTAAGCTGCAAAAATCTGCATATCTTGACGAAATTAAATGTAAATAGAGGGAAAAATATGTGTCAGAAGCCAGTAGGACATGGTTAATTGTTCGTTCGCTCGCTGCATGCAAAATGTTTGGGAGCGTCCGAAAAAAAGGGGAAGAAATTCCTCGAAACTGCCATGCGAACCACAATCAAGTGAGGAGTGGTTGATGAAAAACAAATAATATTACATCAAGCACAATGACGCATTGGGAATTCTCCGATAAGTTTTTTTTTATCGTTCCCCATTCTCAGTGGAATCCAAACAGAGTGCGAGAGTCGCAAAATAAACTTTCAATCCAGAATATATTTTAATTGTGCGCTTCGGGAGAAATATATTTACGACTCTGCAGAATTCCTCGTCATCGCGTTTTTATTTTCAAGAGACTTTTCGTGAATCGAAGTGTGATCTTTGTGTACAAAAAGAGCTCCACACTTGCTGGCGTAATAATTAAATTACCATTTGGAAGAGCTGATAAGAGTGGCAAATCTGATAACGCTGCTGCAACGTTTTAATTAGTGGTAATCGATTGCAAAATATGCCACGGGGTACAGAAACGGGTGAATGTGTGCTGCGTTGGGAAAACTCATTTTTCCTCCAACTCTCTAAACATCCCATTGACACTAATTGAATTCTTACCCGGGGAGCTCAACCCCCAGCTGGGCAGCCCAGCAGAAATTGACTTCGTGTTCTCTTGCGCTCATGGCAAAGTTGCTCGAGTTTAGAAAAAAAAGCGGCACAATTATATTATGTATATTTAAATCCGCCCGCCATTTTATCTCTCTCGAACACTTTTCCTGCTCAATGCCCATTTTCCTCCTCACACTCTCGTCACTTTGCCTCCATTTGGAGCTCTGTGGCAGTCAAGGAAATTGTATTGAGAGGGAGAAAGTGAGAGAGCCACATGGAAGTGGAATTTTCCAGTTGGATTTTCCAAAAAACTTCCGCTTTTCGACACAAAAATTGCTCTCTCCGCAATTTGGGACAGTTTAGAATTGCTTTTTGATAGCTTCACGTTTTCCGACGATGCCCATTTGGCGGAAGTAAACGTGCCAAAAATCACGGATGTCAATTGAATGCTAATGTAAAAAAAATACAAGTGCGGATAAAACACGAATGTTTTGAAATTGATAACATGTTTTCACTGAATATTGTTTTATGGCACGAAATTCTTCACCGCAATTTCTTTCCATTCGGTAACTTTGAATGGAATTTCTACTATTTTCCTCAATTAAATTCTTTCATACATAATATCGCACTGGATTTGTTTTTCTATACATATGTTACAGGATTTTACGCGTAAAATTCTTTCTAAGAAAATGTCGAACACAAAATTCTTCATCGTGGCGTCAATTGTAGGTCATTTTTCACGGAAATTTTCATCATAGGCGGAAACTCAGTGGCTATTTTTGGCGAAAAAATACACCAATCTGCCCGCGATGAAGAGGAGAAGCGTCATTTTTCGTTTAAGTGTACATTTTTTTTTGTCTGTATACGATGGGAGAAAAAAAAACTTTCCCAATTACGTGTGAGATTTTTCCGCTCAACTTCTCAAGAGATATAATTACCTGCCGAAAGCTCTCCCATGAGCTTTTTCCACCACCCGTGCTCATTAATTCACTTTCGATGACTTGTTTTTCTTCACTTTCACACACTTTGTTCTCTTTTGGTGTTGGTTTTATGGTCTCCATGGCAGGTACAATCGCAAAATATATCTTTCACATCCATAATTTCAAGGAATGTTACTTCAGACAGAAGATTATACTGAGATACTGAGTCTTTTTGGAGGACAAACTTTTTCAGGAAACACTGTTCATCTCGTGAAAGCCTCGCGTTTTTCTTATGTACAATATCTAGTTGGTGTAATTATTCGTGATGTTACAAAATTACGCAACGATGCCGGACAGGTTGAGTTATCTCACTAATTTCTTCGCTAGGGCGCCTCCTTTCGGGACGAACACATCTCAACTATGGTGGAATTTGGAATGGAGCTTTTGGGAGCCCCCCTTTCAATGAATCACACACGCACACACACTTTTTTTTGCACATCTCTTGCCTCTCGATTCTGCACAAACCCAATTTGCGTGTTCACGTTCTCGCTGTAGCAAAAGCACCCGCGAAGTGGCTCTGTCGTTCAGTGATACACTCATATGTTTGTGTTTTGTCTCCCATTCTTGATTTCAGCATGTGTTGGTGCGCAAAGGATGGAAAATAGACGGAACGCACACAGAGTAGAACCAGAGGAAGATAAGTTTCTGAATTGTGGACACACTTCAATACCAATTTGCACGAATAGAATCAAGGGCATCGAATAAAATGACAAAATTGCGGCAAAAATAAAGCTCTAAAAAAAATTATAAATCTTCAGATATTAGAAAAGTTTTATTTATTCCACATTTTATTTCTGAACCCTTTAGAATAATGCATTATTTTAAGCACTTGTTCACCCCTTCTTGGGAAGAGGAATCTTCCTTTCGAAGAATTGTATTCTGCACGAAAGGGGGGAATTTTCAAGAGTTTGTCCGAGCAAGATGGCTAAGTGTGCTGTCACTAGGAGTGAATGAGTCCGTTTCTACAGTGTGTGCGCAAGGAAAAACGCACAACAAAAGATCCGATGAAATTGCGTATGAGCTGAGACATGAAATATGGGTGAACATGCCGATAATTACATGCCTTGCCTAATAAATTTCACATCTGCCCAGGGCTAGCTGTAGGGACAGGACCCTGGAGTGTCCTGGGAATGTCCCCGATTGACCGTTTTCCCACCGAAAAGTGTGCCATTTTTGCTGTGCGTCAAAATATTTCCATTCACACATAGCCGTGCGGACGCAAACATGTGAGAAATTGGGAAAAATCGCACTGTGTGCGTGTGCGAAGAGACTGGGCATATAGTCAGAGTGATGGGAGCAACCAGTATCGCGCCCATTCGCACTCATCCGCAGATCCACCATGAATTTTTGCAACAGTGGATCTGTGTGGATGTCTCCCTTCGTGATTTGTGCTCAATTGACGGTCTGCAATGCAGACTGCGCATGCGAAACACTCAGCGACCTTGACAGTGAACTTGAATTCTGCTCACATCACTCGTGCGCTGGTTCGTGGTCCACCCCTTGAGCGCCTCCGTGTCTTGCCCATACAACTACCTCCGCCCGTTCAGCGCCAAAATAGCACGCGGGGGGAATTTCATATGCGCATTCGAAAAATATAGCCACATCTGAATTTTCGTCCAATGTTTACTTTCAAACACACGCACACACACGCGCGCACACAGCCCTCAATTCCCAACTATCGCGACGCAGTTCCGCCGTGGAGTGTGGGTGAGGAATTTTCTCGGGCCGGCGAGAGAACAAAGAAACATCCCTTCTGAGAAAGTGTGGGCAAAAATACACCCAGTCGGAACCTGTGATCAGAGACGCATCGCTGGAGTCGCTTGCCCCAGGCTCGCGTTCAGGGATAAGTCCCCCTACAATGGCCGCGGCATTTTCACAACATCCCTCTCGTCACACCCGGAAAAAGGGCGGGAGGCTGAAATGCATCATGGAGGTCACACATTTCCCCATCATTTCCAAGGTGCACCGCGCTGTCCTCTTCTCACATACGCTACAGAATGGGGATTGCTTCTGGAGCTTTCTCCCTGGCGAGCGTATTTGTGCATTCTAGGGCGTGGCCTATTTGATATCCTCTCGAGGACGAGTTGAGGTACATATTTTACATATCTCTACTTTTATTATTACTGTGTGTAATGTATTAAACCGATCTGCAGATGAGGTGTGAATATTTTATGTGATGATGAGCCTATGAAAATTCTAAAGGACATTCTGCAGAGCAATCCAAAGGTCAAATGTCATCAATATTAGACAATTCTTATCGTGTCTCAGGACTATGGAATATTTCGTCTCCCTGAGAAACTTGGAGTTTTTAAATTATGCAATGGAGAAAGTAATTGATGGATGTAAAAGTTTTCAGTCAGTTTGCTTTGTGTTTTCTTATTTAGCTTAAATTATTTTTGTCTGGATTTTTACATGTTTAGAACAGAGGTTTATTTTAGGAAAACATGAATGTCTCATCTTTATTAACACTTTGCATTATTTTGCCTTCTATTTATGGCAATATAGCGTGGTATTAAAGTAGTTTTCCACTCGTAGGAACGGAAAAGCCTTACAAATTGAGGGGAACCTTGAGAGCCGCGCATCCGGGATGCAAAGGAGATGAAGCCTCTGACATTTATGTTACATATAATTAAAATTGTGTTGGTGAGGAAATTGAAGACTTACATTATCAGTTGAATTTTGCCTCAGCTGGCGTTTCGGAAATGCATTTTCCAGGAAATGCCTGGATATCTGGGCTGAAAGGGCACTGCGGGTAACTGATGTGAAAGTTTGCCACTTGAGAGGCTACAGAGTCGAAGGTGATGGTAAAGTTGCAAATCAATATCAGTGTGACGGCATCATGTGAGGGCGTGAAATTAGGCCAAATTAGAGAAGGAGAAAACTTTGAAAGTCAGCCTGAGATTGAGAGTCGCTTCGATGGCGAAAAATCGAGAATAAACCCTTTTCCTCTCAAAACATATCGATTCGAGGCAACAAAGTATATATTTTGAAAAGGTGTGTGTAAAATATTATTCTGAGAATATATGACCGAGGGCAGTTCAAAAATGTTTCCATCAAATTAAAATAAGTATCGATAGAAGAGAGTTTGTTGGATAAAATAACGAGGAAAAGGCTCGATATTAATGATTTAAACCACACTGGATGAAGCCACTGAAATGTGTTGCTATTTATGGCAATAACGTAGTGGCTCAGCCACGAAAGCACTGTGGAAAGTGGCTGGGAAAACACGAAACTCTCTCAAGTATTTTTCCGCAATTCTTGGTCATTTTACAGCGCAATCACATATTTTACAGTATCATATTTTGCAGCAGTAAAATTCGTCTTTCGGACTGAATATTCAGGCTCTGGTGAATTTTATGTCATCAAGATTGATGTTCTACGGAGTAAACAAGTCAATAGAGCGATAAAAAATCAACTGAGAGCCACTATAAATGCAATTTAGCGCTCTAAATTGCACCAATATTCGAACAATTGAATAAGTTACGTAATACAATGGCAGAATGTATAAATGGCTCTTTTTTGCCGTCACTAAAGCTGAACTTTGTATAGCGCTTTTGTGTGTATTTCTGCTGATCACATTCGTTTTGAGGTGTTTGAAATATCAATTGAGAAGACATTTGGAAAAAAATTAGAAGCTCATATCATTTGCATTATATTCTAATAAAAAGTAATTTCTGAGCGAGAAATGTATCTTCGATAATGACATCATTTTACTGTAAATGTTAGCATTGTCTATGAAGTCAAGTATTTAGTCTACAGTTTCATCTTTGCAGCACTTTAGAAAAAAAAGGTTTGGCCTTCATTTTGAACTTTTTTCCCAAAGAGCTTTTTCTTCGTGTAAAAACCAAAATAATTGACGAATGTTTTGGGGGAGAACAACTGACAATGTTGGCTTCTTTCTGGCAATAACTCGAAGATTTAAATGAGTGTGACAAGTTCACGTAGCATTTCCTTCACACACCCCGTGAGCAGAAGCGAATCTATATCGCGAAAGTCAAACTTCATGCCACACGAGAACCATTAAAATATCATCTGAATAACTTGGCATTTTATCATTTGCTTTTTTCATGCTTATTTTCATCTCTTTTTCACACTCAGTCGACTCACGAAGCGGATTTTCATTCTCTATTCCTCATTTTTCTGTCACTCAGTGGCAATTTTTCCGACGATGTGAAAATTGCTGTAAATTTTGTGGGGAATTTTAAACATTCCAGAACGCGTCGCGTGTTATATAGAAATTCTTCGCCCACGGTTTGGTCAAGATGGTTTAATTTTACATCCGCATTTAATGGGGCCCGATGTGATGGATATTTTTAGGCACAATTCCACATCTTCATTCTGACCGAATGAAAATTTCTCATTGTGCATAAACAGGCCAGCGGAGGGAGAGCGAGAGAGAGAGAGAGAGGCGAAAATTGTATGTATTGTGGGTGGATTTCGAGCGATGGGAAAATGTGTAAGTTTTCACCTTTATCGCATTCGCCATCACGCTTTTTTCAGTGTGAGTTAATGGGTGGAGAGAGCTTTCTAATTGAATGGCCAAACTACGCAGGTGCAAGCTTTTGAATACCCCGTTCTGTTCCAACTCATATCTCCCAGTCGCATTTCATACAATCAAAAAGTGTTCTATTTTCATCTTAATGCAACTTTTTGTTGAGCATTTTTTCCCCTCGTCAGCTAGAATAAAATTTCACACAAAGAACCCAGCGAGTGGTGAATATTTAATTGGAGAATATGGAGAGAGCTTTCTTTGCCCGCCATAGCGAGTGCATTTGAAGATGACATACACGTCAGAGATGGCAATTAAATATAAATTTGTATACATTTGTATGTGCCAATGAGAATTAATGATTGAATGACTCAACGATTCTACAGAATTATCACCCACACAGCACTCTTACATAAGCGATAATCTCTAGCATCATCCAGAAGCCACACGTTCCATGCAGAACACCTCCCCTCCAGAGAAAACCTATTCAGCCACCCACGAGCAGCGCCACAGTATCAAGGACTGAATCAATTTTCTCCCATTTTGTCATGGCCCATTGAAAAATGCCATCTGACAGAATTGCCGAGTTGTAATTTAATGATTTATTGAGCTACAGAGAAATAATATAATGTCCACTATGTGTGTCACCTTTACAGTGATTGACTATTATTCTCTCTTTTTTTCCATTAAACATAGGGAATGAATGTCCTTTTGTGTCCCTTCGATTTTCCACAAGCCGCATTTTATGTGCTTTTCACCTTTCACGTTTTCTCTCATTTTATTTCCATAATGCATTGCTGCATGTCATGTTACTTGCACAGTAACTGCAAAAGTTGTTCTGCTGTTTCTACTTATTGCATAATATGGAAAAGCTCTTCTCATGTTTTTTTTGTACTTTACAGTGTTTGCAGCTCTCTTCAATCACGATAAATTCAATTTGCAGTGACAATGTGCATTCCAGAAGACGCGGAAGTGGATCGAAAGAATACATCTTCGGGAAGTCCTTGACTGTTTCCCAATGGGGTGTGCATAATCTCGCACAGTTGGGACTCGATGCACTCATATTTTTCCCAGGACGGCGAAGGGAGCGTGTATGGGCGGCGAGAGGGGACGCGATGCTGCCGTATCGATCGTCCGGGCTGCTGATGCTGACGCAGGCTCTGGAAGGAGAGCAAGGTCAGGGCTATTCCGTTGTCAGTGGCAGCAAAACATGGGCTGCGCGGGTTTCCGGCGCGGAGGCGACCGGAAATGATTTGCCATCGGAGTCCAAGAGCATGGGGAGGGAGGTGTCTCCAAGGGGATACCTCTCCTTGCACATTGGCCTTCGGATGCATGGCGGCTGTTGCCAGGCCGGAGAATGTCAGTTGCCACAACCCTTGAGATATTTTTTGCTCGCTCATTCACGCCCCACCCCATGCCTGTGGACTCAGAGACTGTGCATTCCCACTCACATTCCCGGACGAGTCCCAATTTTCAAGCACACACCATTGATGTAGGTCAAGATCGAAATTGGCCGTGATGAGAGGGTGATGTTTGGGGCTTTGGGCACGTTCTGTGAAAATTTTGCCAAAAATTCCTCAGGCAATGGCTAATGAATGCTTTTCTATCCATCGTTTTTCGTCATGAATCCCTGGTGATTCCGTCCAAGCGTCGCATGTTCGCCCGTGATTGTTTTCTATTTTTGCCATTACACTTCGCCCTTTGTGACCTCTCTTGAGGGTGAAGGGTGACTGTGAGTGGGGGAATTTTCCTTCTTTTCCTCCGTCCACCGCGTGACGCTCTGCTCCTCTTGGGCATGTGTTAATTGATGACGCTTGATTTATCAGTAATTTACCATTATCCTGTTTATCGCTATGGGATAAGTCTTGAGCATCTCTCAAATTGTCTCCTCATCTATTTCACATCCTCTCATCATCACGTCTCGTTAATTACAGTAATTGGAAGGATGGAGTCTTCCGGAGAACGCGGGGGATTTGCATTTTCACGGGTTGCGTAGTCACAGAGGGAGAGAGAAAGACTGTCGCGCTTTTTGCAAGGTTGCTCAATCGATAATTACTTCGTGAGCTATGAAAATCAGTGAAGATAATTCTCAAAATCTTATGCCTGTTTTTCAATATGCATAATGTGAAAAATATTGATCTCGTTGAAGCTATATGGTAATTGTAGTAAATTGTGGACAGCAATGGAATACATAACAATTGTGCTACAAAATACATTTTATATAAAATCAAGTATAGAATAGAGTGCAGCCGTATTTTTCTTTCAGTGTACTTGCAAGTGCTTGTCAAGTATGTAAAATTTTCGCCTTTTTGAACCCTCATGACGCGGTGGCGAAAAAAAAATCACTCTCGCGAGGGGAAATTTTTCAATTTCTTTGTTCTCACCGCACTTTTATTCCTCCTCGCCGTGTTGCGCCTGTGTGTGTGTTTATATTTCACCACATTAATATTTGAACAATTGATCACACCATTGTGAGGCCACATCAAAATTTTCCAACCACCAGTGACATGAGCAGAGGAGGCTCTCAGGAATCCCAGGGATGCGACACCGCCTGAACAGAGAGAGGCTGAGGAATTTCACAATAGCGGGAAATCGAGGGGACATGGCATTCAATAATTGCAGCACTGGCGAGGTGGCAGAACCAGAAACTGCGCATTTAGAAAATCCACTGGCTTGTATGTGTTTAATTTTAGTGTTGAGCAGGGAGCATCGCGTCTCGCGTAGAGACATGACTTTTTGCATGTATCCCGTGAAAGGGGATGTCAAGGGTAAAAGTGCAATTACGGGGGTGGGTGAAAAAAGCTTTGCAAACTTACCTCTTTGGATGGAGTCATCGCGGGAACTTCACCTCCTCGATGGCGGTGTCAATGTCACTCGGGGAAATTGCATAATATTTTGTCACTTTATCAAAATACAGACTCTACATAAACACTGCTTGTTATTTTACTAATATTTTTTTTTGTGGGCAAATAGACTCTGATAAATTAACACTGTACTGCTGAGAAATTGAGAAGTGGGAAAAACAAATGCAAAATCGTGGAGAAAATAATCTTTGGCGGATGGACGGTGGCTGGGAATGGACAGAGGAGTGTCACTGGGCAGAGGAAGCAGTTGAGTTGAGAGAGTCGAAAGCTCTGCGATGTGTCTTGTTGAAATTTTCACTGGGATATGAATTGATGCGACATTGAATTTTCCAACGTCATTTCGGAAACTAGCAGCTCACACACACACTCGCAGCCCCCGCGAAAAATGATTGGAACACACACACACAGCCCAGTGAAAAGCACTGGAAAATCGATGTGCGCCTGCGCTCAGCAGTGAACTTGTGAGCTGGGGCTGAAAACACAGTGAAATTCCAACCCAGAGATCCGACACAGAGACACGTTTTGGGCTGATGTTGGAGGTCGCGAGATGTGAGTCACACTGTGTGAGTTTCTGCACTTTGCTCGATGCCAGATGGACTTTCTCGGATGCACTCCATGCCCAAGGTCTCGCCCGGATCACCCCATCTCGGATGCAGAGTCCTTGGGCCAGTAAATTGCCTGCCCCGGGCGGGTGGTGTGATTGGAGGTGGGCAGGAAAAATCGCCGTGTCCCCAGGAAGTTTCCGCACCTCTCTCATTCCCAATTGCGACCCTGAATTTAATCTAATCATTTTTCACAGTCCAACACAGATGCACGAGACCGCCGAGTGTGCACGGCGGTGTGCGGATGATGGGCGTGTGTGTGCGTGAAAAGTGATGACCTTGGCCTCTAGAATAGAATAGAATCTTCTATTGGAGAGCGAGGGAGAGGGACAGAGCATCGAAACACCCAAGAGAGGATTTCAACTTGTTTTGGCTCGTGTGCGAGTCGACAATGGCTCGGGAGGTGAGGAAATTGATGGGTATATTGAAATGACATAGAAAATGTTCTTGTATACATATGTATTTTCTGCCAATGTCAGAAGAATGGAAAAATTCTGTCCATCTCCACAGATTTTCTCGCAATTGCCAGGGTTTTTCGCAATCTCCATTCTTCTCCCCAATCAATGTTTTTTTTTTGCGAGTAGGCGCGATGGGGGAAAAATTCCCGGAAGTGGCATTTTACTTGGGATTTTTTTCCTCCTGTGCACTCCCAATCGCCGCGAGTCTCTCGCGAGAGCTGAAAGGTGTTATTTTTATTGTTTCTGTAAGCCTGCATGGTGAGGTTTGTGGGGAGTGGAGAGAATGGCACAGAATTGTATGTAAAAATTGAGGTTCAAGGCTACATTTAGCACAAAATTCACCGGGGCTCTTCCAGGCATGAGAACAAATTGTGAAATAATGAGAGGAACGCGCAAGATGAAGTGATCTGACAATTCTCGATACGCCTTACGTGCCGCTGGGCAGGAAAAACAAGCCGAGCTAGCACTGAGGCTAGGAAAATTAATCATTAATACAGATGATATGTGAGAATTCTATTACATGGGCGAGTCATATTACCTTTCCTGTGTGGCTGTGCTCCAGATGCTCCACGGAGTTGCTCAGTGGGAGAGGAGACACTCGATGTGGGATCGCGCGGGCCACAGTATTGTCAACCATGAGTTTTTGCCATTAAATCAACACATCGCGTCTGACTCATATTTCACAACATACATAGTCACGTGTCAGAGATGATTTGCGACTGCCGTGCAAAAGTACGTATAATTGTTGCGAATCTTGTTTTCTCATCAAAATCATTCGCCAAGAATATTCCGCGACACAGTGGTGAAAAGCTCCACGGACGCCTCCTCAGACACACACGACACTGTCTCGCAGTGAAGACACTCTCTTTATCGCACTGATCCGAGCTTCTGGCATTCATAGTGTCTTTGCTCACAATTTAAGCTTGTGCACATCTGAAAATCTGTTTTTCCGCCAAGAGCAGAATATTTCCACCCAAATACAAAGGCGGGAAAGCAATTTCCCGACCCATTCCACTTGCGCCACATGCGCTGAAATTCAATATTGGTCATTTTACTTTTGAACCTGTCAATCATTTTCCTTGCCCGCATTTTAAGGCTCGTCCGGAGGAAAATTGAGACAATGTAGTTCCGCGAATAATGACCACAGATTTGGGGATGGGAAATGTGGAAAATCTTCGCCGGAAATTTCAACTGTCAGAGACAAACAAACAAATTATCTTTTATTCATGATCCTCAAAGTACTTTCTCTCCCTTTCCAATGACAATTGCTTGCTGTGGACAATGTCGACAAATCAGAATAGAAACTAGTATGACTTCCCGTGTGAAAATTCAGGTGCTCGCAGAAGAATTGCAGAAAGTTGTGCGATATTAATGAGAGTAGCATAGTAATTTGAAAAGTTTTGCGATCAATTGATGGTTTGGTCACTCTGTATTTCAATGGAACTCTGCTAATCACCCTCGGAGACATGCTAAGGTGTTGGGTAGGAATTATGCATATTATTGGGTAGGAGTGTCTCCAACCAATGTCATTGTTTCGCGAAATGATGCAGAAAGTGTATTGCGGTTTACTCAATTGGGGAATTTACTTCACGCACAAGAATAGTAAATGAACAAAGGAAATATCTATAAATTCTTGACCAAATACATTTTGACAAAGACTGCGTAATTACAAAATTATACCAGCAAGAGGATAATATTATTTTCAATATTTTTATTCTGAGTCATTAGCAAACTGACCCAGAAATAATTCAAGAATTTTTCACGCCAGGTGAAAAGTGTTTAAAATATTATCAGCACATGCCCAAACAGAAACGTTCACGCGCAATTTTTTCCCAACAATTAACAATCAAACAAGACACTTTTGGAAAGTTGATTGAAATATCGCCGAAATGGAATATTGAGAGAAAGAATCTTATCAGTTCAGTATAAACTTTCAGAGGAAGATGAAGTTGTTCGTGTGTCTTTTTGCTTTCAGTTTGGCGTTGTGTCTTGGTAAAATATTCAACGTTTTTGAGATAAAATAAAAAATATAATTACAAATTTTGTTTGCATTAGGACACGCCGAAACCTTGATTAATCCCGATATTATACCAACATCGCCTATATGTTATCAACAATGCACTCTGCAACCTTTTTTGGCAAGTCCGATTTGTTGCACTTTCGCTGATGGACAGCAGAAGACTTTCTTGAGCAACTGTGATTTAATAAAATACTGCTGCCAGAATAATATTGGTATTTTTTTTGTAAGAATAAGTTGATTCGGTGATTAATATTTCTATGTTTTCTAATATTTCAGCTCCTGTGGCGATTAGCTTAGGCTCATGCTTTACTATACAGCCTGTTGATCCGCTGCCAGAGCCTCCAGTCATGCCTCCAATCTCGTTTCCGGCAGAGACTCCGGAAGCTGCTTAATCAATATGAGAATTGATTACCGAATGCAATGTTTTTTCCTATTATATTTTCTTGAATAAAGAGCAAATTACAAGGAATTTAATCTTTGAGAACTTCCAAATAATTTGAAAATCAATATAAGAAAATCCCTCGAATTTCTTTTGGAGTTTATTGTATATTTAAAAGTCTATGTCCAATGACATTTATCTAGAATTAGTGTGCCTTGAAGTAATGAACTCTTGAAGGTCAACAAATATATTATTTAAAATACGCAAAAAGGATTGAAATACATATTTCGTTTGGTTATATAGCTTTTACGCCTTCTTTTTAAATAAAAGACACGAGTTTAAACAGAAAGCCTTTACGCTATGGTTTTTCATGGAAACCAAAAACAAATATTTTTCATTAAATATAAATATGTAAATTCTATGTATCTTACCTTGCGCTCTATGGCGTCTGGCTTGTTCAAATTTTTGTGAACTACTGTTCGTCTTTCGCTCTTCACACCACCACACTCATACATTGTCTCTCATCCACACCACCACCTCTTCAACCCTCTACACGGCCCTTCCTGCACTGGCCATTGTCCGCCTGGCTGGCCACAACACTACACACTTTCACTATCTCACTTCCTCCGGGCCATCTCTTCATGAGATCCGAAGCGGTTGAAGTCACTTCGGGTCCTTCACCATCACTCACTCGTTTCACTACGTAACGATCATTACTCTTCACTTCCTGGACACGATATGGTCCCAGAAACTTTGGTCGTAGCTTCAGTCCTCCTCCAAACTGAGTCCTCTTGATCGCCACTAGATCTCCTACTGCATATCCGGGCGCGTCCTTCCGGCGCAAGTTGTACACTCGCCGATTCTGCGATTGGATCTTCTCAATCTGCCTCCTGGCTGACTCTCTCAAATTGTAGCGTTGCTCTTGCAGCTCATCCTGATGATCCTTCTCGAGAATCTCCACTAGACTTCGATCTTCAGCTGTTCTCATCTTGACTCCCGTCATCAGCTGGAATGGCGTTGAGCCAATGCTGCTCTGCAGGGAAGAATTGATGCATCTCTGCGTCCGTCCAACATATTTAAACCATTCGTCTGGTTTATCAATCGCCAACTTCGTCAACATGGGCACGATGATTCGATGAATCCGCTCCACTTGACCATTTCCTCTCGGCACTCCTGTGGTTATGTGGTGAAGATCGATTCCTCTCTTGGCACAGAAATCCTTGAACTGCCCCGCTGTAAAAGCAGTTCCTCGATCAGCGATGATTCGTCTTGGATCTCCCCACTCATCGGTCAACACAGTCAACTTCTTGATTGTCTCGTCGCTCGTTGTTCCCTTTACTGGGAATATCCACACAAACTTGGAGAATGCGTCCACAATCGTGAGAATATAGTTGTACATCTTCCTCGTGGATGGAAGGGGCCCCAAGTGATCCATGTGCCACGTATCAAATGGAACTTCTCCTTTGGGAATCGGCTTCAACTGCCCTTCCAATTTTCCCGTCTTTTTCTCCGCCAGAATACACGGAATGCAATTCATCACGCACCTTTTGAGTTCATCGTCAAGTTTTGGGATGAAATATTCCACAGCCAACTTTGCTCTCATCTTCTTCTCGCTGATGTGCCCGGCAGAATGGCATTGTCGCACAATCTCACTTTTCATGTCCTCGGGCACCACCAAAAGCTTTCTCTCACCATCAGTTTTGTAGAGAATATCACCTTCCATCGAGAAATCTTGATGTGGTCCATTCTTCAGCGCTGCAGCTATCGCCTGAATGTATGGATCTCGTCCTTGGGCTGCCTGTAACTTACTTCGAGCCTCTGAAGTAATCAGCATCACATGACCTCGCGATAGGGCGTCCACATGCTGCATCCTCACACCTGGCCTGTGCTCTGCGGTGTATTCGTACTCATTTAAATCCAATAGCCATCGCGCGATCCTTGGATTTATCTCCTTCTTCGTCATCGCCAACTTGATTGCGATACAGTCCGTAACCAACTTAAATTGTATCCCCAACAGATAAGGTCGCAATGTCGTCACAGTGTCCCACGCAGCAAGGAATTCCAATTCGTATGAATGGTATCTCGTCTCAGGCCCTTTCGTGGATCGACTATGGAAGTGACAAGGATGCATCTTTCCATCTTCCGCACATCTCTGGAAGAGAATTCCTCCAATGCCATCCTTGCTAGCGTCCGTATGCACTTCCGTCTCCGCCGCTGGATTGAATATCCTGACAACTGGCTCCTCTGAGATCAGTTTCTTCAACATCTCGAATGCCCGCACTTGTGCGTCGCCAAATACGAACACTGCTTCACTGTGCATCACCTGTGTCAATGGACGTGCAACTCTACCAAAACTCTCAATGAATTTCCGGAAGAAATTCACCATCCCATGGAATCTCTGCAACTGCTTGGCTGTCTTGGGCTGAGGAAAATTCAACACAGCATCCACTTTCGTCCTACTCGGTGTGATTTTTCCTCCCGCTATCTCATACCCAAGATATTCCACGGACTTCTTCAGGAAGTGGCACTTCTTCCAGTTAAATTCCAATCCTGCCTTCTCAGCAACGTTCATCACAATCTTCATGGCCTCTAATCCACCCGTCTCATCTCTGGAGGGAATTATAAGATCGTCCACAAAAGCTAGCACAATTCCCTGGTGGATTAAGTCACGCAAAACGGCACTTATAAAGCGTCCAAAACTCGCTGGGCTGAGGCAAAGCCCAAATGGCGTCTTAAGGAACTCATACTGTCCTTCATGGGTCACGAACGCGGTGTACTTTCGACTCTCCTCCTGCACCGGCACGTGAAAGTATGAATTCTTGAGATCGAGTGTAGTAAATACTCTCGCGTCAACCAGTCTGTCCAATTGGTCATCAATCAGGGGCATCGGATATCTGTCGCGTTCAACTTTGAGATTTAGCTCGCGGTAATCAATGCACAATCGATAGGAACCGTCTTTCTTCTTCGCGAGCGTCACGGGGCTGGCATAATCACTGCTAGTCTGACGAACGATTCCCTGATCTTCCCATTCACGCACCTGCTCCTCGATACATCGCTTCTCCAAAGGTGCAAATCGCCTGGGACGATGAACCACTGGTGTGTCATCTTTCAACTTAATCACTGTCTTCACGCCGACATCTTGCGGCTCTCGTGGATTGTATGAGGAAATCATGGCTTTTATCTCCGTCCTGAATTGAGAGGGACAATCAATTTCATCTGGATCTGACTCAACTCTCAAAAGCCAATCAGCAGCGTCAGTCGGGGATTCCTCGACACAATCGACTTCATCATCAAAGCCCTCAACGTCATGATTATCAGCAGGTTTAATATTGGGTTTAATACTCACGATACCTCCACTAATGCTGTGCGTCACCGTCATCAGGAAGTCAGTTCCCAACAGCATCAATTTCCTCAAAGCTCTCTTCGAGGCGATGTGAAATACCCAATTGAACTCATTGCCGTCGATGGAGAAGTCAAGTCTGACTTTTCCCTTTGGCCTCTCTACATTTCCGCCAAAGCCGCGAAGTCCCCTGAGCGGCTGCTCAACCACGGCATCAGCAGGGCGGATCTCATTCCACAAATCCTCACGGATCACGCAAATATCACTGCCTGTATCGACGAGTGCTGACACAGACTTCTCGTTGATCATCACATTCACTTCGAAATTCATCTTGTCGTCCTCGTGAATCACATTTACTGTGGCATCCTTCTTCTTGGCGGATTTGGCATCGCCCTTCGTCTTCTTGTCGTCCTTCTTCGTGCATCCTGTCGACTTATGCCCAAATTCACCACAATTAAAGCACTTCTGCCCACGCTCCTTGTGGGGACAGGAATCACTCTTATGCCCCTTTTCGCCACAGTTAAAACACCTTGGGAGATTTTCCTCTTTGTTGGCACGCTCCTTTTTGCCCTCCTTACGATCAGTAGGCTTCGTCTTAGCCTTTTTCGCCTTCTCCTGCTGCCGCTCATACCTCTCTAGCTTCTCCTTCAGTTCTCGCAGCGTCAAAGACTCATAGAGATTCATTTTTTCCATCGGCTCACCTGGAATGCCATCGCAGATGTACTCGCAAATGGTGATTTCGTCAAAATCAGCCAACAAGCCAATCCTCTGCATCTCATACACGTATTCCAGATAGCTTTCGTCCTTCTTCTTGGTTCGCTCCGCCAGCTGGCGATGCACATCAGTGGGCTTCACCTTCCTGCCGAACTCCTGGATCAACATTCGCTTGAGTCCGAGCCACGAAGAGACACACTTCTGGGCGAACAGGAATTTCCTCGCCGTACCGTCCAGCAACTTTCGGCAAATGAGGATTTTTTGCTGTGGAGTCCATCCAGCCAACTCCGCAACGTCCTCAAATTCGTCAAGCCACGTGTGAATACTCTGCGTCTTGCTGCCTGAAAACTTCTCCAGGCTGTCCTCGCCGTCCCTGCAACTCACAATCCTCACCTGAGTTGCATCAACTTGGACTTTGGGCTTCTTCGGAGTCGATGTCTTCAGATATTGCCACTTATTTGCCGTCACAAATTTCTCGTCGTCGTCGTCTTCAGCATCACTATTCGTATCGTCGTCAATTTCGTCGTCTTTGTCCGTGAACAAGTCAGCGAACTTCACAAAAGCTTGCTTCTTCTTGATGGCACCGAGTGATGATGACTTCGTCGTCTTTGGATTGGACTTCTTGGATTTGTCAACTTTGAGAGAACACCCGTCATTTGGTTTCACTCCTGCGTTGTTCCCATTCGTCTCGGGAAAACCCTCGAATTCCTCAGCCATGCTTGTCGAATCACCACCCCATGCACCGTCGTTGCGCTCCTGAACGTCATAAGAGCGTTTGTTGGCGTAATCCTTGCGAAGTTCGTCCTTCTTCGCGTTGGATTCCGCACCGTCTTTCGTCATTGCTGTTTTCACAGCCTCCGTCACGAGAATCTTCACCAGAGCCGACTTGTCGCCTGTCGGCGAGATGCCAAGTCGTGCACACTCTTTCTCCAGTCCCAATTCGGTGAAATTGGCCACCAAATCTTGGAACGTCGTCATCTCTCACTGATTGTCAACAATACACCTCCAATTGTCGACCAAATCACACTTAAAATCGTTTATTTCAATCACTTTTTAGGCTTTTGCCCATCGTCCATCTTCATTGTTTTGATTTTCACAACCACTGCGCGATCACTGCGCCACTCGCGTCGAACACTTGTACAGTTTTTTCGCGCACTCTTCGGCGTTCCGCCATACGCCCGCGACGCCTCTAGTGGTCGCTGGCCGCAGCCACTCCACTCTTGTGGTAGCGCCCCACAGAGACTCCGCCGGCGTAAATCGTCTTTTCCACTTAAATCGCACACTTCACAACTTCGCGATTATACTTCGCACTCGTTAAACTTCACTGAATTCTATTCTGGGTTGAGCCCCCATGTAAATTCTATGTATCTTACCTTGCGCTCTATGGCGTCTGGCTTGTTCAAATTTTTGTGAACTACTGTTCGTCTTTCGCTCTTCACACCACCACACTCATACATTGTCTCTCATCCACACCACCACCTCTTCAACCCTCTACAAATACAAGGGTATGAACACGCACGTGTACATACTGATCGCAAATTGCGGAAGAAAAACAATTTTTTCCATTATAAAATGAGACTTACTCTTAAGAAACAGATCAGTAGTTCAGAATCTTCAAAGAAAAATGAAGCTTTTCACCTGTATTTTTGCTCTGTGCTTCGTTGTTTGTCTCGGTGAGATTAGATTTGCTGCATTTTGTCTTTGTTACTAATCCGAATTTTTCAGGACAAACGGAGGAAGCCATTACGAAACCAATATTGCTGCCACCTTGCCTTGATATGTGTTATGCGCTCTACGCCCCGATCTGCTGCTATTATCCCGATGGCCAAGTTTTAACTTTCAGCAACGCCTGTTCTGCCGGAATCTATAACTGTCAGCATAACACAAGTAATAATTTTGAAATTCAATTTTTTCGGAGGTTTTCTTCATTTCTTGTCTTTCAGGTCCCGTTTTTACAACGAAAGGCCATTGCATCTGTGATGGCAATATTATTGGACCCTACGATCCAATTGGACCAATTGAAGTGTACCCAATAGACCCCATCCTTGTGGATCCAATTCCTGTCCCTGCTGATCCTGCAGTTGCTGAAGCCTAGTAAACTAGAAAACCAATATATGGTTTAAGGTGATCTTTTCTTCATATATTTGTTGCAAAGCGCAATGAAAGAATTTAACTGAAAACCGTAATAAAATATGTCTTAGCAAAAATTATTCTGTTTCTGATTCACGCTGAGACCGACAAAAAGTTGTTTCTCCTTGCTTTCATCTTTTTTCTGGCCATAACCGCTTTATTATATTTTCATGGCACGTGCCGTGCAAAATAAAGCCAAATGATGAGAAAAGCAGTAGAAAATGTGTAAAAATTAAGATGTCCTTGAGTCGTTTCGTTCCATTTGATCTCATTTGTTCCACTATCATTACACTTGCCACTATTAAATTGAACAAGTTGTACAGAAATTCAGTGAATACTTACATTTGAGAACCTTTGTGACTTATTATTTACAGTTTTTTTTTTACTTCCATTTTTTGCTCACACTACTTCCCAGAGGCGTAATATTTCTTAATCGACGGGGCAGAAATTGAGTTACATAAATGTGGCAGTAATTTAATATTTAATTGATTCACAGCTCATGTTTTATGAGAACTCTAACGAGAGGGTTAAATGAGTGCGAGGGAGAAATATTGTCGCACAGAGAATATTTGTTCTGCGGTTTTTTGCTCTTCAATAATTGATCCTTCATGGAACGAAAGCCAATAGTGGTGCAATTGCCGGAGAACATCACAATATAGTGTGAGGTGGTGGAAATGAAGCGTGCAAAAGCTTTCATCGATGACATTTTTCCATAGTGCGTGATAGCATAAAAAAAGTGTTTCTGTTAATAATTAAGTGGATTTGGGAAGGGATTTAAGCGAGTACGATTGTGAGGTGAAAAGTAGCGAATATTTGAAATTCCCTTTGCTGTATGTGGACAACTGGTTGTTAAGCAAGTTTATTGGTGTGATTTTCTCCTTCCGAGGACATTGTATAGGATAAACTACAGAATTCTTCTAGATAGAATTTTTAATGTCCATTTATTGTGGATAAATCTCTTATATACATTCATATCACATTGCAAATTACTCAATTTTGGTGAACAATCAACATGATATTTTTATCGAGTGGAGGTGAAGATTGAAAAAATCCTAAATATGTGCTAAATCTGTTGTATCTTCACCTATACTATTACACGATTATTTGAGTTAGAATATAGAATGAAGTGCTCCTTGGCTACGATTGCATTGGGGGATTTTAGTAGGGATTCTGCATTGCTACGTAATCTGGCGAGAAGGGCGCTGATTGTGTTGGCGTTGGAGTCGTCTGAGTTGACCACGGAGCGGCCAGTCGAGGAACTGGCCTCAGGATTTGCTGTCATTTGTCCGGCGGCATCATAAAATTGGGTGGAATACCGCCAAAAGGCCTGCGAAAAGCATTTATCATTTTTAAGCAGGATTGTCAGCTTGAACAATTTCCTTTTCATCCCACCTCTTGAGATTGAAAGCCTCAAAAGCCTGATTGCGAACAAACTGAAAAGCCGAAGAGTATCTCTCTCGCTGTTGGTAGTAAAGCTGACTGAAGGATGGGAATCTTCTCTTATCATCCAGTTGCACAGGATTGAGATTGTAGTACCGTGAGTAGTCATATCCTATTTGACGCGAGGGATGCTGAATGGCGAATTGGGTTTTCTTGTAGATACTCATGTCAGCACCAGAAGTAGAAGAATTCTGATTATCCGAGTAGATTTCCTGATGCGACAGCATATGCTTCTTCAGGTAGGGCTGCCGTCGGAAGCTCTTCCCACACAGAGAACAGGGGAAATTGCTTTCCAGGGATTGTTCGGCATGTCCAGTAGATTCATAGCCAGAAGCTGGGATCGGAGAAATGTTCTCCTAAGGACAACAAATGATGATATCAAGAGACATTATCATTGGGACTGGATTACTTTACCTGTGGTTTTGATAACTTTCCCGTTGCACTTGTTATTGGTTTCTTGGTGGAATTTGCGTTTGCTGCTCGTGGTTTGTGCCATCTTTTGTGGGAAGCCAAATTAGCAGGACAGTTAAAGACTTTGTCACACTCCGAACATCTGTACTCAATATGAACAATCCTGGAGCACCTGTGCTGAGCCAACTGGAAGGCATCTTCATACATGATGCGACACAGTTGACAAATGTACGATCCAATCTTATTATCGATCTTAGCGAGCAAGCTCTTTGCCTCTTCAGTGATCTCAACCACATTGAACGCCGGATCGATATCTCCTTTTCGCACCACAAGCTCCTCGTCGTCCCTCAACTTTCTGATGATGGTCCCTGACACAGGACTCGTGTTGTCCTCATCGAAGTTGGTTTTTCTCAGTTTTATCCTCTTCTTGATCTCATTCTTCACACTTGCGGCAGGTTGAAGTGGCGGCAAGGATTGAGAATTTTCTTCAACACCCTTCCGAATAGGAGAATCCTCGGGGAGACTGTCAAAGGTTTTCTCAAAGAGCTTTGCGAATCCTTCAATGGCCTGATGATGATAAATCTTGTTCTTGAAGCAGAGCTTTCCATTGTCTAATATTCCCAATTGTTCGCGTTCTTCTTCATTTTCTTCTTCAGGATCTGTCAGCAATTTCTGCGAATAATTACCGATTTCTTGGATGTACGGCACAGAGTCACACACGTCAATAATTGAATCGGATTTATCATCTAGGCTAGCTTCTTCCTCGTCATCTGTAAGGATATCTTCTGGCTGTTTCATGGTGGATAATTCTGGAACGCTAGCGTCATCAGGACTGGTGATATCCACAAAAACCTCCTCTTCCTCTGTTGACACCGTCTGGAGATCATCCTTTGAGGTCTTGGATGTGTCTTGGAGAAAATAATCAACGAAAGAGGAAGTCTTTAGGAGCCTATTGCCCAATATAGGACGCAGACTCTCTTCGTCGAAGTATCCAAATCTGTGGCGCCAAAATTCTTCAGGCAGGGTTTCGGCTTCCTCGACGACTGGCGGATGCTCAACATCCTGAGGCCTGAGTCTCTTCCGCGGAGGCGATGGCGTCGATGGGGGTGTGATGGGGCCCGAGGACCTAAGGGAGAGATCCAGGGGCGCCTGAACTTCACTAGCACGATAACTCACAGGCGCCAAATAGGAGCCCAATGGCGGCACTTGCAGCGCCTGATAGGAGAACATTTTCACGGACACTCAGATTTTTCTATGATCTAGAATTTGGCCACAAGATTATCCCTTGACACTCGTGTCCGTCGTTATCCGCACTCCGATGCACACTGGCGCGATGTCAGTCGGAAAATTGCCAGTGCGATGCATTTTCCACCCCAATTCGAGGGCATCCACAGTGAGTGGTTGAATGCTGGGAAGTTGTTCAACCCCTTGTCGGGAGTCTGCGTCGGTGCGCATAGTCGGAACGCCCTCCAAAAACCGTGGAGGAGCAACAGGTGGATGTGAAATGCATGAGAATTGTGCCCGCCTCGCTGGATTCTGGGAACCCCCTCAGCACTGCGGATTCCCCACATTGAAGCTATTCGCTGGCCAAAGAATGGAGCAATTCGGGATGGAGGGATGTGCCAATATGGGTGTTGATCAAAAGACTATTCTTGATTATTCATGCATTCTGAGAGGTATTGGCACTGCCAGCAAATTCCAAACAATTCCTCTGGCTTACTCCCATTCGACTCTCAATGCAGTGAATGGAAGACTTTTAGATATTTTATTTAAGCTCCGTTCTATGCAAGTGTCACCGCAACTCCTCTTCTAGGATTTCACGATCATTCTATACTTATCTGTGGTGCATGTTTATCCCTAACAAAGGGGGATTTTCTGTTGAAATAAAAGCGACAAAAACACTGCTATTTATCACTTAATTCTAGTATATTATCTAGGTTTTATTTATTAAATGAAATTGTAGACATTTCACAAGTACACTATATTTAGATCCTTCGACATATATTAGTAATGAAAAAGGCGTGGCTTCGTAATGCATTTTCCACAAATTTTGCCATACATTTGTTTCCTAAATGGAGAAATATTCCTGAAGCCACAGCAGAGAAAGTTCGCATGGAAGCACACCAGCTACATTGAGAAGAGGCACAAGTGCACTTGAGTAAATCAATATGGGAAAATGCAGAGAACGGGATTTCGCAGTAGTGTAGGTCGGTGAAGAGTGGTTGCAGCATAATTGAATAAGTTTCCCCGTTCCACTGGCCTGGGAAAAAAAGTTAAGTTGACTAACCGAAAATCCCTCTGAAATAGCTTATGAATAAGTGAGTGAGGCGTCCTAATTCCACCATCTAATCTCGTTAATCAGACAAAACACAGCAATGTTGTCTTCCTTGGGAGGATTTCCTTGACTCTCACCCCCACTCAGAGGCTCGGTCGAGACACAGTAGAATTATCCGACCGCCGTCGAGGAGCTTTTATCGTGGAGGAAATTTCCACCCCCCCACAAAAGAACCCTCACGCTTACCTGCGCTATATTGAAAATATTCGATGCAGCACTATTGTTGCTCGAGTGGTTGTCGCCTGTGAAAATATAGAGGCAAAGTCAGAATCAATTTAGAATTTTCACGTTGGAAAATTGGATTTGGCACCGGAGAAAATTGAGCGAAAATTGGATATTGACATGTGAGATGTTTGTTGTCTTTTCTCGAACCACCCAGGAATTAGAGGCATTAAAAGGGGGGGAACAAGATATTAAGATGGGAAGGAAATCTTGACGATTTTCCAAAGAAAACTAACTTGCAGGTGAATCAAAATTAATTATTGACTCTGGCGTAATCTTCACACACCCCTCGAGTTGCTTAAGAGTCCATCTTTGTCGATAATTGCACATCAAACAGAAGGGGTGAGTTATTGTATTAAAAAATTTACATACAAATATGCTGTAATCGAAAAATATTTACTCAAGCATTCGGGATTCCCCCTGTTTTGCGACTGTTGCGTGCGAGACATCCGGGCAAATTGCAGCAGAAGCCAAACTTCCGTATCGAGTGGCTGATGTGAGTCAAGTACCGTGGAAAATCGCATAAAACTTCAACAGATTGGCTATGCATATAAATTAAGCCTAATGGAATTTCAATTGACTGAATTTGGGGAGTTGCTCAAGTGGCAGATTTGATAGCGTTTTGCTTCCTCGAGTGTCTTCAAATTAGTCAACCTGCTAATTTGCATTGGAGTGTCAATTTCTGCAGTTAATTTTGTGTCAATTAGCGAACTTGTTAATTGGCGTCATTCTCTCGTCCAACAGTCGCCACCCCAGTGTTCTGTCGTCCTGAAGTATCCACCCTCGATGGAAGAATTCGTTTATGATGGTCGCTGTTGGTATTTCCCTTCTCTTTGACTGCGCTGGGAAAATTGAAATAGCGACAGGAATGCGAATGTCTATTATGGCATGAAAATTGGAGGGGACCTGATTTACGGCAGCACAATAAATTCGTCTCCCCCAGTCGGATTTCAGGTGGGTCAGTAGTGTGTCACTTGGGTGAGTGTCAAAGTCTGCCTCTTCCCCGTGGAAATGAGGACACAAACAATTAGATTTTCGAGAGTTCTTTGCAATTGCTGTAAATTGTGCCAATTTTCCACTCGACAATCACCCCAAAAAGAAGAGATGGACCTTTGAGGAGGGAAGAGAACACTTTGACAATCAAGTTCACCCAATGGTCAACTCACTTCTCATTTGCTTTGGTCACCCAAGTGATGCTCTTTTAACAATGTGGTGTCTTTTGAGCGGAAACGAGGTGGTTAACTGGAATCCAAAGAGATTTTATTTGTTCAAAATTTATCTTAAAACACCAAAATTGATCTGGTGCAAAATATTCTTTAGATTTTTGCAAGTTTCTCGATAGAGAAATTTCATCATTCACTGTGATTCGGTGATAAAAGAATTTTTCGTTTCACAAAATGGAAAATTCAATATCTCTTCAGAGAGTGATTGAAATGCTGAGCAACGGTGTGGGAAAATCTCTTTGGCTGATGACATTAGTTGATGCCGACAAAAGCGACAAATTGAATACCATAGAGTGGATTTACCATCATTGACACGAGAGACACCCCAAAATCGGCAGTGTTGAAATGTCTCCCCAAATTCTCACATTTTCCAACTCTCAGGCAGACACAGTCAGAGAATTTTCCGCAAATTTCCATCACTCCTCCGGTGAAAATCCCTCACATACCGTAAAAAATCTCCTCCAGTGGGTGCGGGATCAAATAATTTTATTTTTACTTTGTAGCGAAAATATGTCCTTTTGTCATCGTAAGAAGATTATTGAAGGAGAATTACCATTCCCCTTCGTGAGTCACATGAGTATTATTTGGATTAGAAAAAAAAATTACAGGGAATGCCTTGTGTGTGGCATGATGATCTCGAAAGCGGAGGGTTTTCATTCATTTGTCACATGTAAGAAAAGCCTCCCATTGTGTGGCACAAGAGTCCGAATTCTGTGAAAATCTCTCAGTGGATGAATGCAAAAATTTGTATAAATTGTTTTAAAGATTTTAATTGATAAATTTTTTCATATTAAATTAGCGGTCAAATTATTCTTGCGATGTAATGAAGTGTTTCCACTTGAGAGTTTGGAAATTCCCTTTAGACGTTGCCTTGTAATTTGATGCCTTTCTTAAATTTATCTCATGTCCTGATTAATTGTCAGATGATGAAGGAAACGAACCATAATGAATACAGAGCAGTAAATGATGAAATTTTAATGAAATATCTGCATTGGCTAGGTTCACAAAGAATTTTCCATGGAATGCAATTATTTGATGAACGTCGTCTCTTCAGTTTCCAGCCTTACAATGCTCCATCAAAGTGCTTTACAATTTTTTTCAGGGCGAAGAAACTCTGCGGAGCACACTAATGACGATGAGTGCAAGCGACAAGGTGCGATTAACAAGTCTCTTCTCGACCTGGGTCGCCTCGTTAGATGAGTCCTTGACAATAGGGTTGATACAGCGTTGTTCCCTCCATCGCGACCAAATATTTTTCCCATTTGCCACCGCGTTTTGTCTGGTGTCGAGGTTGGAAGTGGCAGAAAGGAGTGCGCAGTGATTGAAATGATGTTAATTTTTCAGGTATTTCTGCCAGTTGCGAGTTTATTAAATATTTCATTCTATTCACCTGCAATTCTCCCTCTCTACGCCACTCTATTTCACCCAATTGTCTTTTAATTTTCCTATTATTCATTTGCTGTGTTCTCAACCATCCAGCTAAATGTCGTGTTGACTAATTGAATTATTTAATAGTACAACATTTTCCGCACCACCCAGAGAATTTTACCAGGCAATAAAGTGGCATCATCAGGCTCTGCATTCATGCTCGATTGAGAGTTTTTAATTTAATTATTTACAGTATTTGATGGTGAATTGCACAGGACGGATGCCATTCAGGCTGCATTAACTGGCACCAATAAGCCCAAAGGATTTGCCATTCGGAATACTTTCCATATTCATTCGTGTCTGTTCAAGCTGTAGTGATATTCAGCTCGGGACGAATGCGGAGGTGCGTGTAAATTCGCAAGAACTAATAAACAATGCGTAGAAAATTGTCTTTAGAGCCAAAGTGATAAGGAATTAATGAACATTTTCTTGGAATTTCTATGTCAACCGATTTCAAATGTGTATTTGCATATATGAGTTGACAACTTCATGAGAACTTACTTCGTATTTCGTAATTAAGTTCATTTTTTGCGCAAGAACTCCAATACGCAAATGAAGAGGGAGACA
Organism: Phlebotomus argentipes; assembly: GCF_947086385.1. Taxonomy (NCBI): domain Eukaryota; kingdom Metazoa; phylum Arthropoda; class Insecta; order Diptera; family Psychodidae; genus Phlebotomus; species Phlebotomus argentipes. The sequence continues at coordinate 2,904,594 of NW_026776174.1, forward strand.
AATGGTGGTAATTATTGTTCTTCTGAGGGTAAATCCACTAACCCACCCTCGACTACATAACTTCCCACGGAAATGCGTCAATTTCAATGAGCAAAGAGTGACTTAAACACGCAACAAATACACAACAGAATGTATTGTGGATTATTTAGAGAAGAACATCTGATTGAATTCTTCAATTGCAGGAAGATTGATTGTTCATGTGTTCAAAAACTTGCTGGATTCTTAGAAGTATTGACAAAAGACCATACTTTCTGTCTCCTTGTTGATATAGAACAAGAAACAGAACTGTTAATGCCCTTCTGTGTCTAAATGCCAAACCCTAAATGAGTGTTTTCATGTCCTTCCTGGAAATATCTAAACTTGGTGAAAGCCACATTAGAGCAAAAGGTAACTTAAGGAGGATAATAGCAAAAATTACAACCATTAACGTATCGAATTACTCTACATTCCAGCCTCATAATTAATCAAACCGACCATGAAATGTAAATTACCATCTGTTTATTTAGTGTATTAGAGGTTTGGCGGCGAAACCGAAGCAGCGAGATTTCAGCTTATCTTCCCTGTTGCTCGACCCCTTCGATGTTTTGTCTTCAATTTCTGCCACACGAAATAGGGTCGGGACTGAGAGTGCGGCAAGGAGACTTTAGGGGTGAAAGAGCTCACATGGATGAGTATATCGACGCGTGGTGGAAAAAAAATGCGTAACCCAATTTTGCGCTGCTGAACTCGGGAAGATGGAAATTTTAGGGCTTCATGGCAATTTCTTTGCCATTTTCTCACTTAGATTTCTTCTCAAATACCCTTGACAATCCAGAGAATAGAGCGCATCCAAGAGGGTGAATAAATGTGTGCATTTGTGAGTGTTACTTCACATTCTGCGATAGAGATATCTCAATTTTATTTGGTGTTTTAACACCCATCGGAATGTTCACGTGTAATTGATTTTGCCCCATGCGAAGGGAGAAAATTGACTTGTCTCCCGATGACAATATCTCATCGTAGGGGGGGAAAAGTCAGAGCGAGAGATGGAAAAATTCTTCCAATTCTTCCTAGATGAGGCTTCCGAGAGAAATTCATTAGAAGAATTAATAATCCTTATTGTCGTGGTCGAATTACTTGGAGGTAATCCCCGATTGTTGACAGTTAGTCAAGCGTTTCACCTAATCCGGCGACTGTGGCCAAAGATGAGGATTCTCCCTATGGGGTTTCCCAACGAAATTTTCTGCCGCCGCACATCTGTGCTATTTTTGGGTGATATCTCGAGACCAATGACTGAAGACGAAGAAATCCCATCAAAGGAAAAATCTTCGGCTGAGGAAAAGACATTTCCCTGGAACGTCATCATGGCGAAATTCAAATTTCAGCATTGTCATGAATTCATAAATATGTTAAAAGGTTCCAATACATGTCGAAGAGACGGGAGATTGAGTTGCACTTCGACAAATCTTGGTATTTTTGTGGACCAAATCAAATATTTCTTATAATTTAATAAATTTTTCACCAATTAACTTTGTCTTTAAAGTCTTCTTAGCTCGTCTTTGACCTGAAAATAAATCTTCTTAGTCAAGTTTTCTGGTGAGTTTCTCTGAGTGCATTTCATGTGTGAGATTGTGCTGGGCTTGAACAACTTCGCATCCTCGCCCGGGTATTTTGTGTGACATCCCAATTCTCTGCCCTTTCGCCTGTTGAGCCCAGCACTCCTCCCTCTTCCGCAGCCCGGATTTCCCGGTATAATGGAGCGCCGTAAGCCTTGTCTATACATCTCTCGCTCACTCATTCATAACCGTAATGCTGCGGATTCATGCTCCTTGCATATTTAATGTGATTTTAATGTGTCTCTGCTAAACCTCTTATATTTCGAACAAGCCATTATACATTTTACCTCCGTGAGTGCTTCGCAATCGGAATCCTCTGTGGGCCACTGGAAAATGGCAAGAGACAGAAGAGCGTCAAAAGTGATAAAAATTCACAATCAAAATATTGCTTCCGTGCTCAGATATTTTTATTGGCACTCCGCTTGTCAATATTGTCCATGATTTTACAGATTGATTTCACTTAACCTGGAATTTTTCGGTGATTTTTTTTAGTGGTGAATTTTCTCCACTCTATTATTCCTTGATTTTCACACGCTGAGAACAATTCAGGAATTGACGACTCAGCTTCTATTCACTTCGTCAGCATTGATTTTTTTCGGGCATCCAATCGTGCTCAATCTGTACTGTGATTTTTCTATAAATTCTGTGACACCTGACGACAGAATTTCAGTTGCAAGTGTGCCAAAGACGAGGCATGTATCGGTTCTGTGCTGTAATACTTCTGCTGCCACTTCTTGTCAGAGCAGGGAATATTGTTCATCATCCCTGTAAGTCTTTTTGTTGAGAAAATCAGATTGTCTTTTCGCAAATTCCGTGTATTTTTCTCCTCCGCATAAGGCACCAATTCTTATCCGGCACCGAGACCTCCAGTACCAACTTGGGTCAGGGTTGAGGGATGCGACTCATCAGCTTGTTCAGTTCCAAATGGTGCAATCCGCACTTTACGCTGCGGATTTTATCCCCAGTCATCGCATCATAGACTCCACGGAGTTATTCGAGCCTTCATGTTTGGCGTGGAATTTGCAATCGAGCAGCCAGCGGAATTATCAAGACTTTGCGACCATCTTGTTGGCGGATGTCCCCTTGTTGCTGGCTCGGGAGAGCGAATTGGGGTGCTTAGAATCAACGGGAAGTCCCCAGTTTCCGGAGTGACTGTGAGAGTTGAAGTGTCCGTGATGGATACTGATACAAACCAATGCGTGGCATGTGCAGGTGAGACAGCAATTCTATCACTGTCTATAATTTATTAATCAATTAATTTACAGGTGCTGACGTCACAATTATTTAATCGTGCGGCAAAATATTGGAATCTTACATTTTATCTCAGTGAAATATCAAATATCTATAAATGTAATGTTGGGTAAAGTGTTTATTGAAAATATTTATGTTAACGAGATGCATGTGAAATTAAATAGTTTTTGTGATAGTGTTAGACTATGTTGAATAGGATGGTTTTGTGAAGAAATTCTGTAAAACTATGTTATGTATAAATGTACTTAAAATAAAGATTAAAATAACTACGCCTTTGTCACATTTCACTTTATCAAAAATATTTCTTCCCCAATTAAACGATAAGAAAATTGGTTTCTTATCGGCGAAATTTTTGGGTAAGTAATGAGTCTTCTTATCTGTGTTGATAATAATTGTTTAAGTGTTTGTGATTTTTACGCATTTTTCCTGTTATTGCTTTTACAGTGAAATGGTAGGTTTTTATTTTTATATACATGGTAAATGATATCAGTGCTACGGTACTCGATCATTATTAAGAAAAGTTTTTTTTGTCACTTGGAGATTCCTCGAGATAAACTTGACACTTTACCAAAGGTTACTGGAAAAATTAACTAATAACCTTAATCTAATCAGACTGAGTGGCAATCAGAATGAATATTTTTGATTATATCTATCTATGTATGTCACTCCAATGCAGATTGAATTGGTTTAACCAAGTGCCCTTGAAATGTGTTCGTTGAGACAAATTTCAAAAATTGTTTATATACTCAATTGAGATGAAATTAAGCTAGCAACGTCAAAAGTCTTCAATATCTTAAACCTTCTTCTACGTATTCAGTGTGAAATCAGAGAAAATTTATTAATTTACAATGAGATTTTCCTCCATTATCGACAGTAACCTCTGTTCCCATAACTCAAGATTTATCAGCGAAAGTGAGATATTTTTTAGGCAGGGCTTGTGGCGCGAGTATAAAAATGGTGAAATTACCTGGGATGCAATCAGTTTAAACTTGGTGGTGAAACTAAAAGTTTGGAATAATGCTGAAATTTCTGCTTCTCGCTGCTCTCTTGCCGGCTCTCTGCTTTGGTGGCCGTGTAACTCATCACCCGTGTAAGTATAAATTTTGAGTGAAACCGAATGTTAGATGCATTTTCTAACTAAACACAACTTTCATACAATCAAGTACACGTGTCCTTTCGTGAAGTTTTCTTGGGCAATTATGCTATTTGGGAATTTTTACAGGTACCAACTCGTATCCCGGAAACACTCCAGCAGTTCCTGCATGGGTCGAGGTAGAAGGATGCGATGAAGCTTCATGCACCGTTCCAAGTGGTCGTGGCACACTTTTGAGAGCTGCCTTCGCTCCGGTCACAACCCACCACAGACTTCGCTTCTGGGTGCGCGTCTTCCTTCCACTTGGCATTGAAGCTCCAATCCCACAGCCGGACGGCCTCGAAGATGCTTGCCCGCTCATTGATGGTGGATGCCCAATAAATGCTGGACAGGGAGAAACAGTCGCCGAGTTGTATTTGCAACAAGAAGCTACAATTGTTGGTCTCTCTGTGCGCATTGAGGTGATTTTGCAGGATCTGGACGCAAACAACGCACCGGTTGTTTGCGGTGGTGTTCAAGTTACACTTACATAATTCTGACACAATAGATTCACATCGCAGCTAAAGGAGATTTGTGCCAATGACTTAAGATTTCTTTTCGATGTTTTTACAGAAATTCATTTTATCATGTTGAAATAAATGTACTGAAAATTATAATAGACAGTTTTTCAATGCCAAGTTATCGTTCTTATCAGGTGTGTTATAATCTGTAATTGATCATGTTATTTATAGAGTCAGAGTTTTACTTTCATGTGGCAAAATGCAATGAAATGTTTCATTGAGAATAAAGAACAGAACCTTAAGGATTCGCTATTTTACAAGTTTATCTGCGAAACCCATCCTCTATGTAATGTCTTTTTACATTCGTCATTGTCATAGAAAAAAGGCATCCAATCTCTCCAGGGCAATCTGTAGAGGCCTGGCAACCGCCACGAAAAGAAGTGTGGTTTCTGTTCGCCTGAATTTTAGCAATTTAGTATCTACGGAGCGAAGTATTGCAATATCTTGCGCAGTTACACGATTTTCGACTAAAACCCAAGGAAGCAATGTATTTGGCGTGATGATGTCACTGCCTGGCAACGCGACGGCATCGAAAATTATCCCAGCATCCAAGGGCTAAGCGCACGTGACACGGCGGGATCAAGGACGAAAAGTACTTGACTTTTGATGTTGCGTCTCGTCGTTATGTTATGTATACTTGCAAAGATACACTATCGTATTCTTATAACTCAAAATAAATAATTTTTAACAGTTAAGTACTAACGATCTTGAATAAAATTGTATGGTCTTGAATTCTTCTTCACATTCAGTGTGGGCACCAACCTTGAATAATGAGAAGGAATTGTTACTTATGCGCCCCTTCAGCACTTCTCCAGTGTCTTGAGAGTCTCTTCTACCTTTAAAATGAGAAGGGAATTCCTTTTAGTTCAGTGGCAGAGCAAACAGCACACGAAACTCCTCCACAATGACCAGCCAACAATTACACACCTGTCGGAGAGATGGAATATTATCCTGTTAGCGTATCTGGCGAGAAGGATTCAAAAAAATCCTTCTCCTGGCCCGCAGAACGCTAGGAAATTTCCACTCTGGATTTCCTCGGTAGAATTGGCGCGAATCACGGCGTCCTCAGCTCCTCGCCACTCACTAAAAACACACTTCAGCTCCCCTTAAACTCCTTAAATGTATTTTTCACTGCCTACAATCTTAACAATATCCTCCTTCACAGCCTCTTCCTCACTTAACGTCTACACTTATGCCTTTAACTTAACTCAACTTAACGCGAAAACTTCACAAGACGAACAAAGACTAGAAAAATTGCACAGTACACGAAATTGGCCTCTTCACTGCCCAAAGATTGTCGCACAAGTGCAGATGCACTGAAATGGCCCACTGACGAGAGCTGGTGACCTTGATCTTGAATTTGGAAGTCACCAGCTGATCAGGCCAAAACTTGTCCAAATCCGCATTGCGCCAAAAATTAATTGCATGTGATGGTGCGCTCGTGGACGCTCTTCCTGATCGCGTATGATCTTCCGTTAGATCGTGTGCGACTTTTACGATAGGGAGAGCGAGCGCACCATGACTAGGGAGTCCCCTTTAAGTTCTCCTGAACATTCAGTATTGATAAAAAAAAGATTTTTAATGGTTTCATTACGAAAATTTATTTTATCTGTGTGCGTTCGGATTGACTGCAAATTTTTGATTATGTCACTCAAATGCGGAGCGATTAGGTTTATGTATAGTCACCATGCAGTGCGTTCATTGAAAGAAAATTGGAAAAGCCTTTTATCAAGATGAAGTTAAGTTCGAGAGCAACGTCAAAAGTCCGTATCTAAAGCCTTCTTCCTCTACGTATTTCATTGAAGAGAATTTATTAATTTACGATGGGATTCTGTTCCAATTGATAGGAATCTAAGATTTATCACCGGAGAGTTGGAGATTTTTTACTCAGTGCACTTTTGCGCGGGTATAAAATGGAGAAATTACCTCAGATGCAATCAGTTTAAACTTGGTGGTGAAACTAAAAGTTTGGAACAATGCTGAAATTGTTGGTTCTCGCTGTTCTCTTGCCGGCTCTGTGCTATGGTGGCCGAGTGAATTTTTACCCGTGTAAGTTCAAATGTTGAGCGAAACGGAGTATCCGATCATTTGAATTTCATAATCAAATGCACATGTCCTTTCGAGGCGTGATTAACCATGTGTTATCTCGGAAAACGACTACTTCCACCATGTTTTCCAGCTGGTATAAAGTACGAATGGTAACTCTTTTAGGCACCAACTCGTATCCCGGAGGCACCCCAACTGTTCCAACCTGGGTTGAGGTTCAGGATTGCGAGGGTACAACATGCAACATTCCTGCTGGCCGCGGCACGTATCTGAGAGCTGCCTTTTCGCCGGCCGCAACTCACGACAGACTTCGCTTCAATGTGCGCGTCTTCATGGATGGCGGCATTGAAGCTCCACTCGAGGCATTGCCAGAACTCGAAGATGCTTGTCAGTTTATGGACAACGGATGTCCAGTCCATGCTGGGCAAGAATCCATCACCGAGTTGACTTTCAGTTACCCGATTACAATCTTCGGCGTCGCTTTGCGCATTGAGGTGGATTTGCAAGATGTCTACAATAATAATGCTTCAGTTGTGTGCGGTGGTGTTTCAGTTGTATTTACACCATCTCAAGCTTAAGATATTAGTTTCACATCTGAAAGGAGTTTAGGCCAATGACTAAAGATTTGTTGATGTTTTTGACGGAAGTTCATCTTATCATGTTTAAATAAATGTAGTGAAAATAACAATCGATGGTTTTTCCTATTAATGCTAAGCTGTCGCTCTTATCAGGTGTGTTAAAATCTGTTATGGATGAGTTATTTATAGAGCTATAGTCGTATTTTCATTGATTAGCATATGATTTGTGAATATTTATGACCCTTTTTGATGTACTTATCTTGAGAAGTCACACCATTTTCGGCATTCCTTCACTCGCATATAAAAACGAGTGGAGGCAAGCAGCTCTCCATCAGTCTGCAGAGAACAAGCAAGTACTAACCATGAACAAAGTAATTGTTCTTCTTCTTCCATTCTTCTTAGCATCAGCTTTTGCCGGATATGTGGACCATATTCGATGTGAGTTATTCTTGTGTGCTAGATTAAGAAGTGATTTTGTAAAATGTGCTTTCTTACGCTTTAGGCACGAGGACCGCGCCTGGCACGCCTGGCCCTGGTGATCCACCTACCTGGGTCTGGGTTGAGGGTTGCGAAGGAGACAATTGCCAAGTTCGCAATGGCACGGACGCCGTAGTTCGAGCTGGATTTAGTCCTAATGAGGATCATCATAATTTGCGCTTCCACATTATCATCACCCTTGTTGGAATCCCAATTCCTATTGAACAACCTGAGATTGCTGATCAAGCCTGCCTTCTGCTCGACGGTGGCTGTCCTCTTATTGGTGGAGCTGGTGAGCGACATTTCGAATATAGATTTGAAGTTGCCTCTCCAATTGTCGGACCAAGAGTTTTGATTGAGCTCACTCTCATTAACAGTGACACTAACCAGGCAATTGCTTGTGCTGGTGTATATGTAACAATAACTGCCTAATCTTGACATGGAATAAACCTTTGATACTGCACACGATGAATGAGTTTAATGTATCTACTAAGGATGGTTGGGAACAACTATCTCAGTGTAAAAGTGAGGATATCAGATTGATTTGAATTTTTTTTTGCAATGCTTCAAGTAAGATATTTATTCATGTGATCTCCAGTGCGATATTTCTGAGGTTTTCAGAGCAATCAGGAGAACATCTCCAATGCTTAGTTGTTTCCTTGGCAAACGTGCGTGTTATCATCGATTTCATTCTTCATGATTTATGGCACGTGGACGATCGACTCTCTGCTCACGTCTGTAGCACACTACGCGCTTTCTATTGTAATCTTCGAGCCAAAATTCCAAGACGACAGTGACGCCGGAAACGGGGGCTTCGACCTTCATGCCAAGACCATATCGGGGGACATCGCCGCTAAACACAGGACAGCGAATATCACCAATAAGGCCATTGCAAGCATTTTGATCTTCTTCGGGAAGTGCAAATGGGATTTGGAGCGGTCCAAGAACTATTGAAACATTCGCCGTCAAGATTGGAGTGAATTCGTCTGAAATCAAGTAACGGATGATAAACAATGGCAATTTTTTCAAATGAAGAATTAGACTTACGGACAAGGAAATCCATCTCGAAGTACACGGTATCGCCGTTGTGAACAATGCAAGGAAGACTGTCACAACCGTAGACATAAACATCAAGTGGAAGCGGAACATTGTTATCACCTGCGAAGAGACAAACATTTTGAATACACGCTTGTGGAAACTGATTAATTGACTTACATGGCGTTATCCCGTCCATGAGGTCACAGGATATTCCTCCAACGAGGAGGAGAACCATAGCAAGGTATCGAAACATGGTGCTACTTCACTTCAAATTTAGTGATGCACTGTGCAAAATTATTCGCGCGAAACCAATTATAAGGCCTAGTGCTTGAGGATAGGAACCGCTCAAATATCTGCTGCAAGATAAGATAAACAATCATTTTCAATGGATTTATCACACAGGTGTCCGTCTGGTTGTCAAATGCAACCGGCGGAATTATGTGAAAGCAAAGCCGAAAAGACCAGCAGTAAATATTGGGGCTTTCCTTTTGGTCTTTCTTTTTCAAAAAAATAAGACCTTGAGATAAAGAATGCAGTTAACATCATTTATTGGCTTTAGACTGATTAAAATTTTGTTCAGTTATCACAAAATGACTAAGTTGGTTCCAGTTGATCACAGTAATCGGGAACATTAGCTTATGCAAGTCTCCAGAGGAAAATAAACGTGTTTCCGTGCAGTGTTGTGGCCGACATATGCCGTAAGATGCGTTGTCACATAATCTGAAGTAATAGATTAAATTAAAAATTAGATTACAGCAAATTTAGCTTCGAAACCTACTTGTTCTGATGCCGATACGAAGAATTATGATGGTATTTTCCACGATTGGTGGACAAGGTCTGTGATTACATGAAACCAATTGGTAAAATACCCTGAGAACATTGCTGGACTTGAATTTGAACTAGAACAACTAGAAGCTGACACAAAACTATACCGAACACTCGAAATATTAATAAGTAAATTCGTTACTGAACTCGCTCGTGACACTCTAATTTCTACCTGAGCCCGCGGTAGATTGATTTGAATTTTCAGTGAGATTGCAAATGAGACAACCAAAAGATAGAACCGAGCTTGGTCTCATTTTATCACTCACAACCCCACGTTCACAGATAAGGCGGAAACTTTCGCTTAGTTTCGTGTTGATAAGTCAGAAATGTCGCATAGACTGAATGTGATCTCTTCGTATACTCTGGAAATCACGAGTTCTTCACGAGTAGACAGCTTGGGATTCAATTTGATGTAAGAGACTTATCGTGTGGTCAGATCCTAATCAGATGAAGGTTCAATATACCATTTGATAATGGACAAGGCAATATTTTGATGATAACAGACCAACACAGGTTAATTGAGCAGCAACTTCGGTAATCTATCTCTAGGTGGTGAGTAATCTTTCCATAATTGCAGCTTTAGATAAGTGAAGTGTTGTAAATCAGATCAAAACACTGGTTTGGGGTAGTGTGATATTTGCACACGGAGATTCCTCAGCATTTCGTTGAGATATTGTACCTGAATCGATCAATGAAACGTGTGATAAGAACTGTTAATCATTTTGCATGAAGAATCATAGGTTCATATGAACTAAGCCGATTACTTATCATTTTTGAATTTATTTTCAAATATTCAGGGATATTCAAGCTTGTTGGCTGATTGATTTCTTAATCTATCACTAATTTGAAGCGTTTTTTCCGAATTTCTTATTCAGGTATCTTCATAAGCTAAATAGAATAATATCAAGATTGCCTAATAATAATATCAAAAATCTGATCATTTTTGATTTGGTGAAGATAAATTCAATCTCCTCTTAAAGCTCAATGTCACAGAAGCTTTTATTTGAGCATTGAGTGCTGGCGAAGCTCATGGGCTCATTGCATGATTTTCGAAAGCTTTTGTATGTGCTTTTGAACCGTTCGAATTTGGCGTCCTCTGAATTTTGGCGTTTTCTACAAGATTGAAACTCTCCAATCAATTTATCTGGATGTCCAATTGTACTACGCATTCTTATCAAAAGCTTATGTAGTGATAGTGACCGGAGAACCACGTCTTTGCTGCCACGAGACTCCCAGTGTTTATTTACTCATAACCGTGAAATGTGGCGTTTTCTGATTGTTGGAGCTCTCTTATCCGCAGTATATGCGGTGAAATTAGAAAGATGTAAGCAATCCATTGAAATATACATATATTATTTCGTAATTTGGAGCTAATTGGAGGTATTTCGACTAGGTGGACAAGCGCCTCCACCTCTGGATTTACGATCGACGTCCTGCAATGCGACCCACTGTGAAATATCAGCTTCAGCTCCAATTGGATTTGAAGTCGATGCTAAAATCAGTAAGCAATCAAAACTGTCTTTTTAGGGGAAGTAGCTATTCAAGTAATTTCTCTTCATCTCATCTTTCAGAAAAGAATACAATTCTTGTTTTTCCGAGTGTAATGTTGCATTACAATACGTCAGAAGGAAAAGGAGAATTTCCTATAAACATTGATATTAGACGAGGATGTAAATTCCTTGTCTCCCACACTTGCCCTCTTCGCAAAGGTGACATCATCACATGGACAATGGATTGGGACTTTATGCCAGCAGAAATGATCAAGATTGGATCATATTTCAAAGGCATCATTGTCTTGCATGATGAATTCCAAGACCCAATATTCTGCCTCAAAATTAATCTGGTTGTTGTTAAGTAAATTTGTAACATTTTCTAAACTTATAAATTCTCTTTCTTAAATTGTGGTTCTCTGTATTTTGGCGCAAATTAGGTATATAAGATTGTGGAATAAAATCTCCCCAATCACTTTATCAGTGGTTTTTCTCTATCTCAACTTTGGACACGATAACAAGACCACGTTTTCATCCAACGAAATTCAGTGTTGATTTACTTGTGGTGGGAAAATGTGGCGTTTTCTGATATTTGGAGTTGTAATAATAACAGCAGCTTCCGCTGTGAAACTTGAGAAATGTAAGTAAATTGTATAAAAAGGCAGTTTTTTTTCCGTATTTTAAGCATTTTTACTGTACTACAGGTAGGAATAAACCTCTGCCGCTTGATGTCCGATCCACTACCTGTGATGATACAACTTGTTATATCTCAATATCCAATCCCATAGGTTTTGAACTGGATGCAAGAATTCGTAAGTTTGATTACTGAAGTTCGTTAAGAAATCTAATTTGAATTTCATGTTTTTCCTAATTTACAGCCAATGACACACTTCATGTCTTTCCGAGTGTTTTGTTCCTCTATAGATTACCTGAGGGAAATCGAGCGGAAATCCCTATGGAAATTGACTTGAGTCGAGGCTGTGATTACCTTGTTTCTCACACTTGCCCACTCTCCAAAGACGATATTGCCACGTGGACTTTCGATTGGGACTTTCTTCCTGCAGAAGTGTTTGGAGAAGGTGTGAAATTCCGAGCTGAAATTAATTTGTACGATAAAAATGTCGATCCTGTGACGTGTTTTCGAGTTAATCTCGTTATGATTGAATAAAATTATCAGAGCTTCACTATGTATAACACTTCTAAGAGTAAGCTTTGGAAAAAAGCTCAAGTAAAGCAAGGACACTCTTGCTTTTAAGAGACTCTTATCGCAAATTTTATCAAACATGTACTGTTTTAGGAGGAAATTTGTGGTAAGCGGAATTCAGATAAATTCCCCATAATTGTTTTCCTTATGTTATTTTTACTTGGAATTTTAACATTTGCACCTTATTTGTATCTAAATGTGTTCAAAATTGTCTTACTTTTTCTCATTTATTTATCCATCCATCATTAAATCTCAAATTCAGAAATAAATTGTGGATTGCGACTTGTTCAGAAAATATATCATTTAAATTATTTAAATGTGCCAACGAAACGAAAATTTTTGGGGAATTTTTTTTTATTTTTCATTAAAATTGTGTTTTCACATAATGTAGAGGAGCTTTAGCGTTTTTTTTGTAATGTGTGAAAGGCGCCCAATTAACTGTGAGTTAACTGAATCGCATCTTTTTGCACAATTGAGTAGATGCACTCAGAACAACGTGTGCACTATAATGTTGGATCAACGGAATTGATAGGAATGCGCGTGCAGATAATGCCTTGGCCACTTTGGTCGGTCAGCGTGAGCTCAATGCCCAGATTGCTGAGCACAGGATAGTTGTTTGAGACGGCCAGGCGGAAGAGGTAGTTGACAACGGTTCCAGCAGGAATTGGGCATTCTGCGCCCACGAGGTTCTCACAGGCGTAATTTTGAACCTCTGGCGGCAGAGGATATGGAACAGGAAGAGGTCCTAGGAAGGCCACGGTGTGTGGTGTGAATCTTTCGATGTCATGAGCTGAAAAAGAATTACTCTGCTCAGTAACTTGCATTATTTCGCAGTCTTATGTAAACTTACGGGCAGTGAAAATGACATTCATGAGCGCTTCCTCCCCAAGCAGAATATCGCACGGAGCTGCATCACATCCGTGAACGGTAACTTGATCTGCTCCCTGGGCAGGTGCACCAGAACCAGAACACGTAGTAATTCCGGTTGTGGCCAGACTGGCCGGAATGAAGACGGCAAGAATCAAGAAGCGAATCATCTTCCTTTTTGTCACTTGTCACACTGCTTTCTACAGCACGATTCCTCAACTAACTCCTCTTGCTGTGCAGGAAACCCTTTTATACTGCTCAAGAAGACGTAGACTCCGTATCTGATGATTGGGATCTCGCAATGGCATTTCATTGATAAACAGTCTTAGAAGCACAGGTGTTCAAGATTATGTAAAGTCACCGAAAATATCATTTATGGCCAGTGATAACGGAAATCTATTGATTTATCTGAAAAAAAAATTCTCCAATTACGTTAAAAAGTCTTGTTTTCTATGCTTTATGAATTTGACAGAACAAAGAAATTGTTAAATGCAGTTTGACTAATCCCACTTCCTATTATATACATTATCCTGTTATCGTCGCTTTCATCAGTGACCTTGGGGCTAAATTAAGCCACCTGTAATTTCGGGGTTTTTCCGAATTGTGCGCTCAGAAATCCAATGTCTGCGTTGAACGGAAATTGCGGAAAATTGGGATTTTGCGTAATTAATACCTACTGTATTTTAAGTAAAAAAAAAATGTACGATACAAAAAGTGATTCAGAACAGACGTTTTTATCAAGTATATTGTGATTTTTCATACAGCAAAAATTGGTTGGTCTATCGATGTCTAAAACACAATTGAATTTGTTATTGTTATTGAATGATTTAGACTGAAGTTTTCATACATCATAGTCTTCGGTTTCATGAACCAGTTTAAATTACTCATAAGTTCTCCATGAAAGAAATACTTTGGGAATAAAAATTGAATTTCTCTATTCTTTTGCATTCGTGTTGGAAAATCTATTAAGAATTGTTTGTTCTGGAGAGTCTATACTGTCATTTTTCTACTAAAATGTATTCTTATCACCTACTTGATAATTCAAGTAAGCGTTTCCTTGATAACTTCACCATGTGCACTCCATAAATTAATCGGAAGGCAGCAAGGTGGGTGTGAAAATGCCGGCGACCGATTTAATCTCCCTTAATCATGGAGATTCTTTTCTCTTCGACTGATGCGATGGTTATCATTAGAAAGTCATTGTTGTAGCGATAAAAAGTAGTATTTATTTTGCATATTATTATCACTTTGATCTCCCACTGAATACTACATTATTTGTAATGCATGATGATGCTGAACATAAAAAAGCTCTCGATGATTTAGAGAATTGCTTTGACGGCATTGATGCGAATGCGGCTGCACACAATTGTTTTGCTGCTGTCATCAACCAGAGCGATGTCTACGTCGATGTTGCTCGTGGGTGGATAAGAAGGGCTCACGAGTAACTCGAAGTTGTAAGCAACAGTGGTATCCTTTGGGATAGGACATTCCCCATTGGAGAGATTTTTGCAGGCGCCATTGACGACATCATCGGGAAGAGTATGATCCAGGGGCATGCCAAAAACGTAGGCAGTTGCTGTCGGCTTGAAGTTTGGAATGTCACGATCTAAGGTGGCAAGAAAAGTATGTTGTGAAATTGAGTTTATCCAAGAAGACACACTGAATATATTTACCAGCTTTGAAGATGATCTCAATTCCGGTTCGTTGGCCAAGTACGATGTTGCATGGTGTTTGACTGCATCCCAAAACCGACACCTGAATTGGCTGTGTAGGATTACCTGAACAGCTTGCAACGCCACTCGTGTTGGCCAAAATGGCCGGAATAAGTGTGGCAAGAATGATGTAGCTGAGCATGTTTGTTGTCAAGAGTTGCTGTTCAAACTGACTTGAGGTTCTTGAAGGCTGTCTTATATAGGAGCTTCTCAATATGACTGTGCCTATTGAAAATTACTCATGTCGCTCGAGTTATCGATAAGAATCTTAAAGAATTCTCGACATGCAGGTGTTACAGGAAAAACAACGTTACGACTTGTTGTAAGATAAGACACAATTAGAATCAAAGGAGACTATCAAAGTTTTTCAAATATTTTGGGATCTGACCTAAAAACTGAAAATTTATCAACAACACGAATTTCTAAATCAGTTATCAGGATCGCTAGGATGTAATGTTGAAGAAAAAGGAGGTCTTCTTTATTGGAGAGGTTGTTAACATGAGTCAATTACTCCTAATCTCTGTCCGAAAAGTTCTGTGAGATAAGGCAAAATTTCAAGTGACTGCTGATATGTTTCCAATTGGGATTAATAAATCAGTAGCGCAAATCAGCAAATTGTATTTGACTGTGCGTTAGTCATTGACTCCACTTGAGATATCACTTTGCTATACTAGTTGCCCGTGTGATAAGAAGCCATTTGGTCAAGAAGGAAAGAACAGGTGTGCTTCCTAATTGCAACTCGAGATTCCAGACGGAAAAGCCATTAGCACGTGAAGTTTAAACACTTTATTGTAAGACTTTCAGTAACATTATTAATAGCATTGTGCTTTTGCATGAGAGATTGAGAAATACCTTTCTAATTCTTTAAATACAGACTTCTGAGGGCACTCACATTTAGTCACAGCATAACGTGTTCACATAGTATTTACTTGATTTAGTAGACAGTGAAGTACATTTTGTTTTCCGAAATCATCTCACCATCCTTAAAAAATGTATTATCCACACGCCATCCACCAAGTTGTCCGAAAGAGTCCAATTCATTGACGTTAAAGATGTGTTCTTCTATTTTATAGACTCCCTGAAATCAATACAAATATATACATAAATGTCTAAAATTAAATTAATTAATAACTCACCTTCTTAACTGGACAGTCTCCAGGGGCTGGAAAATTGGAGATGTCCTTGAATTGCGGGTAAACATGATCACGATAGATTTCTCCTGCCATGTAGTCGCAAATCTTTTCCTTCGGTGTAGCGAAGATTTCCTTGTATTTCCCATCATTGTTCGGACTGTGGTGAATAGACATGACGACCTCATATGCATTGTCCCAGTCATCCAGTTGCTCTATTTCCACGGACATCTTGAAAGCCGTTTCATTCACTTGTTCTGCCTTAATATTGTGCTTGAGGTACTTTTCCGATCCGGGAGATTCTTCGAATTTTTCATACTTGATTCCCTTGGCCTGAGTGGAAAGTAAGTTAAGTAAAATCACGAAGAATTTGA